>NC_092719.1:117815912-120215912 GCF_047496885.1 Scyliorhinus torazame
GGCGAAGAGGGGGAGGGGGGGCGAAGAGGGGGAGGGGGGCGAAGAGGGGGGCGAAGAGGGGGGCGAAGAGGGGGAGGGGGCGAAGAGGGGGAGGGGGGCGAAGAGGGGGAGGGGGGCGAAGAGGGGGAGGGGGGCGAAGAGGGGGAGGGGGGCGAAGAGGGGGAGGGGGGGCGAAGAGGGGGAGGGGGGCGAAGAGGGGGAGGGGGGCAAAGAGGGGGAGGGGGCGAAGAGGGGGAGGGGGGCGAAGAGGGGGAGGGGGGCGAAGAGGGGGAGGGGGGCGAAGAGGGGGAGGGGGGCGAAGAGGGGGAGGGGGGCGAAGAGGGGGAGGGGGCGAAGAGGGGGAGGGGGCGAAGAGGGGGAGGGGGCGAAGAGGGGGAGGGGGCGAAGAGGGGGAGGGGGCGAAGAGGGGGAGGGGGAGAAGAGGGGGAGGGGAGAAGAGGGGCGAGGGGGAGAAGAGGGGGGAGGGGGTAGAAGAGGGGGGAGATGGGGGGGAGGGGGAGGGGAGGGGGAGAAGAGGGGGGAGGGGGTAGAAGAGGGGGAGGGGAGAAGAGGGGCGAGGGGGAGAAGAGGGGGGAGGGGGGAGAAGAGGGGGGAGATGGGGGGGAGGGGGAGGGGAGGGGGAGAAGAGGGGGGAGGGGGTAGAAGATGGGGAGGGGGAGAAGAGGGGGGAAGTGGAGAAGAGGGGGGAGGGGGAGAAGAGGGGGAGAAGAGGGGGGAGGGGGAGAAGAGGGGGGAGGGGGAGAAGAGGGGGGAGGGGGAGAAGAGGGGGGAGGGGGAGAAGAGGGGGGAGGGGGAGAAGAGGGGGGAGGGGGAGAAGAGGGGGGAGGGGGAGAAGAGGGGGGAGGGGGAGAAGAGGGGGGAGGGGGAGAAGAGGGGGAGGGGGAGAAGAGGGGGAGGGGGAGAAGAGGGGGAGGGGGAGAAGAGGGGGAGGGGGAGAAGAGGGGGAGGGGGAGAAGAGGGGGAGGGGGAGAAGAGGGGGAGGGGGAGAAGAGGGGGAGGGGGAGAAGAGGGGGAGGGGAGAAGAGGGGGAGGGGGAGTAGAGGGGGAGGGGGAGAAGAGGGGGAGGGGGAGTAGAGGGGGAGGGGGAGAAGAGGGGGAGGGGGAGAAGAGGGGGAGGGGGAGAAGAGGGGGAGGGGGAGAAGAGGGGGGAGGGGGAGAAGAGGGGGAGGGGGAGAAGAGGGGGAGGGGGGGAAGAGGGGGGAGGGGGAGAAGAGGGGGGAGGGGGAGAAGAGGGGGGAGGGGGAGAAGAGGGGGGGAGGGGGAGAAGAGGGGGAGGGGGAGAAGAGGGGGAGGGGGAGAAGAGGGGGGAGGGGGAGAAGAGGGGGAGAAGAGGGGGAGGGGGAGGGGGAGAAGAGGGGGAGGGGGAGGGGGAGAAGAGGGGGGGAGGGGGAGAAGAGGGGGGAGGGGGAGAAGAGGGGGGAGGGGGAGAAGAGGGGGGAGGGGGAGAAGAGGGGGGAGGGGGAGAAGAGGGGGGAGGGGGAGAAGAGGGGGGAGGGGGAGAAGAGGGGGGAGGGGGAGAAGAGGGGGGAGGGGGAGAAGAGGGGGGAGGGGGAGAAGAGGGGGGAGGGGGAGACGAGGGGGGAGGGGGAGACGAGGGGGGAGGGGGAGAAGAGGGGGAGGGGGAGAAGGAGGGGAGGGGGAGAAGGAGGGGGAGAAGAGGGGGAGGGGGAGGGGGAGAAGAGGGGGGGAGGGGGAGAAGAGGGGGGAGGGGGAGAAGAGGGGGGAGGGGGGAGAAGAGGGGGGAGGGGGAGAAGAGGGGGGAGGGGGAGAAGAGGGGGGAGGGGGAGAAGAGGGGGGAGGGGGAGAAGAGGGGGGAGGGGGAGAAGAGGGGGGAGGGGGAGAAGAGGGGGGAGGGGGAGAAGAGGGGGGAGGGGGAGAAGAGGGGGGAGGGGGAGAAGAGGGGGGAGGGGGAGAGAGGGGGGAGGGGGAGAAGAGGGGGGAGGGGGAGAAGAGGGGGGAGGGGGAGAAGATGGGGGGGAGAACAGGGGGAGGGGGCGAAGAGGGGGAGGGGGTAGAAGATGGGGGGGAGAAGAGGGGGAGGGGGGAGGTGGAGAGGAGGGGGAGAAGAGGGGGAGAAGAGGGGGGAGGGGGAGAAGAGGGGGAGGGGGAGAAGAGGGGGGAGGGGGAGAAGAGGGGGAGGGGGAGAAGAGGGGGAGGGGGAGAAGAGGGGGAGGGGGAGAAGAGGGGGGGGGAGAGGGGGAGAGAGGGGGAGAAGAGGGGGAGAGAGGGGGAGAAGAGGGGGAGGGGGAGAAGAGGGGGGAGGGGGAGAAGAGGGGGAGGGGGAGAAGAGGGGGAGGGGGAGAAGAGGGGGGAGGGGGAGAAGAGGGGGGAGGGGAGAAGAGGGGGGGAGGGGGAGAAGAGGGGGGGAGGGGGGAAAGAGGGGGGAGGGGGAGAAGAGGGGGAGGGGGAGAAGAGGGGGAGGGGGAGAAGAGGGGGGAGGGGGAGAAGAGGGGGGTGGGGGAGAAGAGGGGGGAGGGGAGAAGAGGGGGAGGGGGAGAAGAGGGGGAGGGGGAGAAGAGGGGGAGGGGAGAAGAGGGGGAGGGGGAGAAGAGGGGGAGGGGGAGAAGAGGGGGGAGGGGGAGAAGAGGGGGGAGGGGGAGAAGAGGGGGGGGGGTGAGAGGGGGGAGGGGGAGAAGAGGGGGGAGGGGGAGAAGAGGGGGGAGGGGGAGAAGAGGGGGGAGGGGAGAAGAGGGGGGAGGAGGAGAAGAGGGGGGAGGGGGAGAAGAGGGGGGAGGGGGAGAAGAGGGGGGAGGGGGAGAAGAGGGGGGAGGGGGAGAAGAGGGGGGAGGGGGAGAAGAGGGGGAGGGGGAGAAGAGGGGGGAGGGGGAGAAGAGGGGGAGGGGGAGAAGAGGGGGAGGGGGAGATGAGGGGGAGGGGGAGAAGAGGGGGTGGGGAGAAGTGGGGGAGGGGAGAAGAGGGGGGAGGGGAGAGGAGGGGGGAGGGGGAGAAGAGGGGGGAGGGGGAGAAGAGGGGGGAGGGGGAGAGAGGGAGAGGGAGAGAAGAGGGGGGAGAAGAGGGGGGAGGGGGGAGAAGAGGGGGAGGGGGAGAAGAGGGGGAGAAGAGGGGGGAGGAGGGGGGAGGAGGGGGAGAAGAGGGGGGAGAAGAGGGGGGAGGAGGGGGAGGAGGGGGAGAAGAGGGGGGAGGGGGAGAAGGGGGGGAGAAGAGGGGGAGGGGGAGAAGGGGGGAGAAGAGGGGGGAGGGGGAGAAGGGGGGGAGAAGAGGGGGGAGAAGAGGGGGAGGGGGAGGGGGGAGGGGGGAGACGAGGGGGAGGGGGAGACGAGGGCGAAGAGGGGGAGGGGGGGGCGAAGAGCGGGAGGGGGGCGAAGAGCGGGAGGGGGGCGAAGAGGGGGAGGGGGGCGAAGAGGGGGAGGGGGGCGAAGAGGGGGAGGGGGGCGAAGAGGGGGAGGGGGGCGAAGAGGGGGAGGGGGGCGAAGAGGGGGAGGGGGAGAAGAGGGGGAGGGGGAGAAGAGGGGGGAGGGGGGAGAAGAGGGGGGAGGGGGGGAGAAGAGGGGGGAGAGGGGGGAGAAGAGGAGGGGAGAGGGGGGAGAAGAGGAGGGGAGAGGGGGGAGAAGAGGAGGGGAGAGGGGGGAGAAGAGGGAGAGGGGGGAGAAGAGGGGGAGGGGGGAGAAGAGGGGGGAGAAGAGGGAGAGGGGGGAAGAAGAGGGGGGGGATGGGGAGAAGAGGGGGGAGAAGAGGGGGGAGGGGGGAAGAGGGGGGATGGGGGGAGAAGAGGGGGGAGAAGAGGGGGGAGGGGGGAGAAGAGGGGGGAGGGGGGAGAAGAGGGGGGAGGGGGGAGAAGAGGGGGGAGGGGGAGAAGAGGGGGGGAGAAGAGGGGGGAGGGGGAGAAGAGGGGGGAGGGGAGAAGAGGGGGAGGGGGAGAAGAGGGGCGAGGGGGAGAAGAGGGGGGAGGGGGGAGAAGGGGGGAGGGGAGGGGGGAGAAGAGGGGGGAGGGGGTAGAAGATGGGGGGAGAAGAGGGGGAGGGGGGAGAAGAGGGGGAGGGGGAGAAGAGGGGGAGGGGAGAAGAGGGGGAGAAGAGGGGGAGGGGGAGAAGAGGGGGGAGGGGGAGAAGAGGGGGGAGGGGGAGAAGAGGGGAGAAGAGGGGGGAGGGGGGAGAAGAGGGGGGAGGGGGAGAAGAGGGGGGAGGGGGAGAAGAGGGGGGAGGGGGAGAAGAGGGGGGAGGGGGAGAAGAGGGGGGAGGGGGAGAAGAGGGGGAGGGGGAGAAGAGGGGGAGGGGGAGAAGAGGGGGAGGGGGAGAAGAGGGGGAGGGGGAGGAGAGGGGGAGGGGGAGAAGAGGGAGAGGGGGAGAAGAGGGCGAGGGGGAGAAGAGGGGGAGGGGGAGAAGAGGGGGAGGGGGGAGAAGAGGGGGAGGGGGAGAAGAGGGGGAGGAGAGGGGGAGAAGAGGGGGAGGAGAGGGGGAGGGGGAGAAGAGGGGGAGGGGGAGAAGAGGGGGAGAAGAGGGGGAGAAGAGGGGGAGAAGAGGGGGAGGGGGAGAAGAGGGGGGAGGGGGAGAAGAGGGGGAGGGGGAGAAGAGGGGGAGGGGGAGAAGAGGGGGGAGGGGGAGAAGAGGGGGGAGGGGGAGAAGAGGGGGGGAGGGGGAGAAGAGGGGGGGAGGGGGAAAAGAGGGGGGAGGGGGAGAAGAGGGGGAGGGGGAGAAGAGGGGGAGGGGGAGAAGAGGGGGGGAGGGGGAGAAGAGGGGGGAGGGGGAGAAGAGGGGGGAGGGGGAGAAGAGGGGGGAGGGGAGAAGAGGGGGAGGGGGAGAAGAGGGGGAGGGGGAGAAGAGGGGGAGGGGGAGAAGAGGGGGAGGGGGAGAAGAGGGGGGAGGGGGAGAAGAGGGGGGAGGGGAGAAGAGGGGGGAGGGGGAGAAGAGGGGGGAGGGGGAGAAGAGGGGGGAGGGGGAGAAGAGGGGGGAGGGGGAGAAGAGGGGGGAGGGGAGAAGAGGGGGGAGGAGGAGAAGAGGGGGGAGGGGGAGAAGAGGGGGGAGGGGGAGAAGAGGGGGGAGGGGGAGAAGAGGGGGGAGGGGGAGAAGAGGGGGAGGGGGAGAAGAGGGGGAGGGGGAGAAGAGGGGGAGGGGGAGAAGAGGGGGAGGGGGAGAAGAGGGGGAGGGGGAGAAGAGGGGGAGGGGAGAAGAGGGGGGAGGGGGAGAGGAGGGGGGAGGGGGAGAAGAGGGGGGAGGGGGAGAAGAGGGGTGAGGGGGAGAAGAGGGGAGAGAAGAGGGGGGAGAAGAGGGGGGAGGGGGGAGAAGAGGGGGAGGGGGGAGAAGAGGGGGAGAAGAGGGGGGAGGAGGGGGGAGGAGGGGGAGAAGAGGGGGGAGAAGAGGGGGGAGGAGGGGGAGGAGGGGGAGAAGAGGGGGGAGGGGGAGAAGGGGGGGAGAAGAGGGGGGAGGGGGAGAAGGGGGGAGAAGAGGGGGGAGGGGGAGAAGGGGGGGAGAAGAGGGGGGAGAAGAGGGGGAGGGGGAGGGGGGAGGGGGGAGACGAGGGGGAGGGGGAGACGAGGGCGAAGAGGGGGAGGGGGGGGCGAAGAGCGGGAGGGGGGCGAAGAGCGGGAGGGGGGCGAAGAGGGGGAGGGGGGCGAAGAGGGGGAGGGGGGCGAAGAGGGGGAGGGGGGCGAAGAGGGGAGGGGGGCGAAGAGGGGGAGGGGGGCGAAGAGGGGGAGGGGGAGAAGAGGGGGAGGGGGAGAAGAGGGGGGAGGGGGGGAGAAGAGGGGGGAGGGGGGGAGAAGAGGGGGGAGGGGGGGAGAAGAGGGGGGAGAGGGGGGAGAAGAGGAGGGGAGAGGGGGGAGAAGAGGAGGGGAGAGGGGGGAGAAGAGGAGGGGAGAGGGGGGAGAAGAGGGGAGAGGGGGGGAGAAGAGGGGGAGGGGGGAGAAGAGGGGGGAGAAGAGGGAGAGGGGGGAAGAAGAGGGGGGGATGGGGAGAAGAGGGGGGAGAAGAGGGGGGAGGGGGGAAGAGGGGGGATGGGGGGAGAAGAGGGGGGAGAAGAGGGGGGAGGGGGGAGAAGAGGGGGGAGGGGGGAGAAGAGGGGGGAGGGGGGAGAAGAGGGGGGAGGGGGGAGAAGAGGGGGGAGGGGGAGAAGAGGGGGGAGAAGAGGGGGGAGGGGGAGAAGAGGGGGGAGGGGAGAAGAGGGGGAGGGGGAGAAGAGGGGCGAGGGGAGAAGAGGGGGGAGGGGGGAGAAGGGGGAGGGGGGAGGGGAGGGGGGAGAAGAGGGGGGAGGGGGTAGAAGATGGGGGGAGAAGAGGGGGAGGGGGGAGAAGAGGGGGAGGGGGAGAAGAGGGGGAGGGGGAGAAGAGGGGGAGAAGAGGGGGAGGGGGAGAAGAGGGGGAGAAGAGGGGGGAGGGGGAGAAGAGGGGGGAGGGGGAGAAGAGGGGGGAGGGGGAGAAGAGGGGGAGGGGGAGAAGAGGGGGAGGGGGAGGAGAGGGGGAGGGGGAGAAGAGGGAGAGGGGGAGAAGAGGGAGAGGGGGAGAAGAGGGCGAGGGGGAGAAGAGGGCGAGGGGGAGAAGAGGGGGAGGGGGAGAAGAGGGGGAGGGGGAGAAGAGGGGGAGGAGAGGGGGAGAAGAGGGGGAGGAGAGGGGGAGAAGAGGGGGAGAAGAGGGGGAGAAGAGGGGGGAGGGGGAGAAGAGGGGGGAGGGGAGAAGAGGGGGGAGGGGGAGAAGAGGGGGGAGGGGGAGAAGAGGGGGGAGGGGGAGAAGAGGGGGAGGGGGAGAAGAGGGGGAGGGGGAGAAGAGGGGGAGGGGGAGAAGAGGGGGAGGGGGAGGAGAGGGGGAGGGGGAGAAGAGGGAGAGGGGGAGAAGAGGGAGAGGGGGAGAAGAGGGCGAGGGGGAGAAGAGGGCGAGGGGGAGAAGAGGGGGAGGGGGAGAAGAGGGGGAGGGGGAGAAGAGGGGGAGGAGAGGGGGAGAAGAGGGGGAGGAGAGGGGGAGAAGAGGGGGAGAAGAGGGGGAGAAGAGGGGGGAGGGGGAGAAGAGGGGGGAGGGGGAGAAGAGGGGGGAGGGGGAGAAGAGGGGGGAGGGGGAGAAGAGGGGGGGAGGGGGAGAAGAGGGGGGGAGGGGGAGAAGAGGGGGGAGGGGGAGAAGAGGGGGGGAGGGGAGAAGAGGGGGGAGGGGGAGAGAGGGGGGAGGGGGGAAGAGGGGGGAGGGGGAGAAGAGGGGGGAGGGGGAGAAGAGGGGGAGGGGGAGAAGAGGGGGGAGGGGGAGAGAGGGGGGAGGGGGAGAAGAGGGGGGAGGGGGAGAAGAGGGGGGAGGGGGAGAAGAGGGGGGAGGGGGAGAAGAGGGGGGAGGGGGAGAAGAGGGGGGAGGGGGAGAAGAGGGGGGAGGGGGAGAAGAGGGGGGAGGGGGAGAAGAGGGGGAGGGGGAGGGGAGAAGAGGGGGGAGGGGGAGAAGAGGGGGAGGGGGAGAAGAGGGGGGAGGGGGAGAAGAGGGGGGAGGGGGGAGAAGAGGGGGGAGGGGGGAGAAGAGGGGGGGAGGGGGGGGAGAAGAGGGGGGAGGGGGGGAGAAGAGGGGGGAGGGGGAGAAGAGGGGGGAGGGGGGAGAAGAGGGGGGAGGGGGGAGAAGAGGGGGGAGGGGGGAGAAGAGGGGGAGAAGAGGGGGGAGGAGGGGGAGAAGAGGGGGAGAAGAGGGGGGAGGAGGGGGAGAAGAGGGGGGAGGAGGGGGAGAAGAGGGGGGAGGAGGGGGAGAAGAGGGGGGAGGAGGGGGGGAGGGGGAGAAGAGGGGGGAGGAGGGGGGGAGGGGGAGAAGAGGGGGGAGGGGGAGAAGAGGGGGGAGGGGGAGAAGGGGGGGAGAAGAGGGGGGAGGGGAGAAGGGGGGGAGAAGAGGGGGGAGGGGGAGAAGGGGGGAGAAGAGGTGAGAAGAGGGGGAGGGGGGAGGGGGGAGACGAGGGGGAGGGGGAGACGAGGGCGAAGAGGGGGAGACGAGGGCGAAGAGGGGGAGACGGGGGCGAAGAGGGGGAGGGGGGCGAAGAGGGGGAGGGGGGCGAAGAGGGGGAGGGGGGCGAAGAGGGGGAGGGGGGCGAAGAGGGGGAGGGGGGCGAAGAGGGGGAGGGGGCGAAGAGGGGGAGGGGGGCGAAGAGGGGGAGGGGGGCGAAGAGGGGGAGGGGGGCGAAGAGGGGGAGGGGGGCGAAGAGGGGGAGGGGGGCGAAGAGGGGGAGGGGGCGAAGAGGGGGAGGGGGGCGAAGAAGGGGAGGGGGCGAAGAGGGGGAGGGGGGCGAAGAGGGGGAGGGGGGCGAAGAGGGGGAGGGGGGCGAAGAGGGGGAGGGGGGCGAAGAGGGGGAGGGGGGCGAAGAGGGGGAGGGGGGCGAAGAGGGGGAGGGGGGCGAAGAGGGGGAGGGGGGCGAAGAGGGGGAGGGGGCGAAGAGGGGGAGGGGGGCGAAGAGGGGGAGGGGGGCGAAGAGGGGGAGGGGGCGAAGAGGGGGAGGGGGCGAAGAGGGGGAGGGGGGCGAAGAGGGGGAGGGGGCGAAGAGGGGGAGGGGGCGAAGAGGGGGAGGGGGCGAAGAGGGGGAGGGGGAGAAGAGGGGGAGAAGATGGGGAGGGGGAGAAGAGGGGCGAGGGGGAGAAGAGGGGGAGGGGGTAGAAGAGGGGGGAGATGGGGGGGAGGGGAGGGGAGGGGGAGAAGAGGGGGGAGGGGTAGAAGAGGGGGAGGGGAGAAGAGGGGCGAGGGGGAGAAGAGGGGGGAGGGGGGAGAAGAGGGGGGAGATGGGGGGGAGGGGGGAGGGGAGGGGGAGAAGAGGGGGGAGGGGGTAGAAGATGGGGAGGGGGAGAAGAGGGGGGAGGGGAGAAGAGGGGGGAGGGGAGAAGAGGGGGAGAAGAGGGGGGAGGGGGAGAAGAGGGGGGAGAAGAGGGGGGAGGGGGAGAAGAGGGGGGAGGGGGAGAAGAGGGGGGGAGGGGGAGAAGAGGGGGGAGGGGGAGAAGAGGGGGGGAGGGGGAGAAGAGGGGGGGAGGGGGAGAAGAGGGGGGGAGGGGGAGAAGAGGGGGGAGGGGGAGAAGAGGGGGGAGGGGGAGAAGAGGGGGGAGGGGGGAGAAGAGGGGGGAGGGGGGAGAAGAGGGGAGAAGAGGGGGGAGGAGGGGAGAAGAGGGGGAGGAGGGGAGAAGAGGGGGGAGGAGGGTGAGAAGAGGGGGGAGGAGGGTGAGAAGAGGGGGAGGAGGGGGAGGAGGGGGAGGAGGGGGAGAAGAGGGGGGAGGGGGAGAAGGGGGAGAAGAGGGGGAGAAGAGGGGGAGGGGGAGAAGGGGGGGAGAAGAGGGGGGAGGGGGAGAAGAGGGGGAGGGGAGGGGGGGAGGGGGAGGGGGGAGATGAGGGGGAGGGGGAGACGAGGGCGAAGAGGGGGAGACGGGGGCGAAGAGGGGGAGGGGGGCGAAGAGGGGGAGGGGGGCGAAGAGGGGGAGGGGGGCGAAGAGGGGGAGGGGGGCGAAGAGGGGGAGGGGGGCGAAGAGGGGGAGGGGGGCGAAGAGGGGGAGGGGGGCGAAGAGGGGGAGGGGGGCGAAGAGGGGGAGGGGGGCGAAGAGGGGGAGGGGGCGAAGAGGGGGAGGGGGGCGAAGAGGGGGAGGGGGGCGAAGAGGGGGAGGGGGGCGAAGAGGGGGAGGGGGCGAAGAGGGGGAGGGGGGCGAAGAGGGGGAGGGGGGCGAAGAGGGGGAGGGGCGAAGAGGGGGAGGGGGGCGAAGAGGGGGAGGGGGCGAAGAGGGGGAGGGGGCGAAGAGGGGGAGGGGGCGAAGAGGGGGAGGGGGAGAACAGGGGGAGAAGATGGGGAGGGGGAGAAGAGGGGCGAGGGGGAGAAGAGGGGGGAGGGGGTAGAGAGGGGGGAGATGGGGGGGAGGGGAGGGGAGGGGGAGAAGAGGGGGGAGGGGGTAGAAGAGCGGGAGGGGAGAAGAGGGGCGAGGGGGAGAAGAGGGGGGAGGGGGGAGAAGAGGGGGGAGATGGGGGGGAGGGGGGAGGGGAGGGGGAGAAGAGGGGGGAGGGGGTAGAAGATGTGGAGGGGGAGAAGAGGGGGGAGGTGGAGAAGAGGGGGGAGGGGGAGAAGAGGGGGGAGGGGGAGAAGAGGGGGGAGGGGGAGAAGAGGGGGGAGGGGGAGAAGAGGGGGGAGGGGGAGAAGAGGGGGGAGGGGGAGAAGAGGGGGGAGGGGGAGAAGAGGGGGAGGGGGAGAAGAGGGGGAGGGGGAGAAGAGGGGGAGGGGGAGAAGAGGGGGAGGGGGAGTAGAGGGGGAGGGGGAGAAGAGGGGGGAGGGGGAGAAGAGGGGGGAGGGGGAGAAGAGGGGGAGGGGGAGAAGAGGGGGAGGGGGAGAAGAGGGGGAGGGGGAGAAGAGGGGGAGGGGGAGAAGAGGGGGAGGGGGAGAAGAGGGGGAGGGGGGGGAAGAGGGGGGAGGGGGAGAAGAGGGGGGGAGGGGGAGAAGAGGGGGGAGGGGGAGAAGAGGGGGGGAGGGGGAGAAGAGGGGGAGGGGGAGAAGGGGGGAGGGGGAGAAGAGGGGGGAGGGGGAGAAGAGGGGGGGAGGGGGAGAAGAGGGGGGTAGTAGGAGAAGAGGGGGGTAGGGGAGAAGAGGGGGGTAGGGGGTAGGGGGAGAAGAGGGGGGTAGGGGGAGAAGAGGGGGGTAGGGGGAGAAGAGGGGGAGGGGGGGAGAAGAGGCGGGGAGGGGGGAGAAGAGGAGGGGAGAGGGGGAGAAGAGGAGGGGAGAGGGGGGAGAAGAGGAGGGGAGAGGGGGGAGAAGAGGGGGGTAGGGGGAGAAGAGGGGGGGAGGGGGGAGAAGAGGGGGGAGGGGGAGGGGAGAGGGGGGAGAAGAGGAGGGGAGAGGGGGGGAGAAGAGGAGGGGAGAGGGGGGAGAAGAGGGGAGAGGGGGGAGAAGAGGGGGAGGGGGAGAAGAAGGGGGAGAAGAGGGAGAGGGGAGAAGAAGAGGGGGGGATGGGGAGAAGAGGGGGGAGGAGAGGGGGAGGGGGGGAAGAGGGGGGATGGGGGGGAGAAGAGGGGGAGGGGGGAGAAGAGGGGGGAGGGGGAGAAGAGGGGGAGGGGGAGAAGAGGGGGAGGGGGAGAAGAGGGGGAGGGGGAGAAGAGGGGGAGGGGGAGAAGAGGGGCGAGGGGGAGAAGAGGGGGGAGGGGGGAGGGGGAGAAGAGGGGGGAGGGGGAGAAGAGGGGAGAAGAGGGGGGAGGAGGGGAGAAGAGGGGGGAGGAGGGTGAGAAGAGGGGGGAGGAGGGTGAGAAGAGGGGGAGGAGGGGGAGGAGGGGGAGAAGAGGGGGGAGGGGGAGAAGGGGGGGAGAAGAGGGGGGAGGGGGAGAAGGGGGGAGAAGAGGGGGGAGGGGGAGAAGGGGGGAGAAGGGGGGAGACGAGGGGGAGGGGGGGAGACGAGGGCGAAGAGGGGGAGACGGGGGCGAAGAGGGGGAGGGGGGCGAAGAGGGGGAGGGGGGCGAAGGGGGGGAGGGGGGCGAAGAGGGGGAGGGGGGCGAAGAGGGGGAGGGGGGCGAAGAGGGGGAGGGGGGCGAAGAGGGGGAGGGGGGCGAAGAGGGGGAGGGGGGCTAAGAGGGGGAGGGGGACGAAGAGGGGGAGGGGGGCGAAGAGGGGGAGGGGGGCGAAGAGGGGGAGGGGGGCGAAGAGGGGAGGGGGGCGAAGAGGTGGAGGGGGGCGAAGAGGGGGGCGAAGAGGGGGGCGAAGAGGGGGAGGGGGGCGAAGAGGGGGAGGGGGGCGAAGAGGGGGAGGGGGGCGAAGAGGGGGAGGGGGGGCGAAGAGCGGGAGGGGGGCGAAGAGGGGGAGGGGGGCGAAGAGGGGGAGGGGGCGAAGAGGGGGGAGGGGGGCGAAGAGGGGGAGGGGGCGAAGAGGGGGGAGGGGGCGAAGAGGGGGGAGGGGGGAGAAGAGGGGGGAGGGGGGAGAAGAGGGGGGAGATGGGGGGGAGGGGGAGAAGAGGGGGGAGGGGGGAGAAGAGGGGGGAGATGGGGGGGAGGGGGAGGGGAGGGGGAGAAGAGGGGGGAGGGGGTAGAAGATGGGGGGGAGAAGAGGGGGAGGGGGAGAAGAGGGGGAGGGGGGAGAAGAGGGGGAGGGGGGGAGAAGAGGGGGGGAGGTGGAGAGGAGGGGGAGGGGGAGAAGAGGGGGAGAAGAGGGGGGAGGGGGAGAAGAGGGGGGAGGGGGAGAAGAGGGGGGAGGGGGAGAAGAGGGGGGAGGGGGAGAAGAGGGGGAGGGGGAGAAGAGGGGGAGGGGGAGAAGAGGGGGAGGGGAGAAGAGGGGGAGGGGGAGAAGAGGGGGAGGGGGAGAGAGGGGGAGGGGGAGAAGAGGGGGAGGGGGAGAAGAGGGGGAGGGGGAGAAGAGGGGGAGGGGGAGAAGAGGGGGAGGGGGAGAAGAGGGGGAGGGGGAGAAGAGGGGGAGGGGGAGAAGAGGGGGAGGGGGAGAAGAGGGGGAGGGGAGAAGAGGGGGAGGGGGGGAAGAGGGGGGAGGGGGAGAAGAGGGGGGGAGGGGAGAAGAGGGGGGAGGGGGAGAAGAGGGGGGAGGGGGAGAAGAGGGGGAGGGGGAGAAGAGGGGGGAGGGGGAGAAGAGGGGGGAGGGGGAGAAGAGGGGGTAGGGGAGAAGAGGGGGGTAGGGGGAGAAGAGGGGGGTAGGGGGAGAAGAGGGGGGTAGGGGGAGAAGAGGGGGGTAGGGGGAGAAGAGGGGGGTAGGGGGAGAAGAGGGGGGGTAGGGGGAGAAGAGGGGGGTAGGGGAGAAGAGGGGGGGTAGGGGAGAAGAGGGGGGAGGGGGGGAGAAGAGGGGGGAGGGGGGGAGAAGAGGGGGGAGGGGGGAGAAGAGGAGGGGAGAGGGGGGAGAAGAGGAGGGGAGAGGGGGGAGAAGAGGAGGGGAGAGGGGGAGAAGAGGGGAGAGGGGGGAGAAGAGGGGGGTAGGGGGAGAAGAGGGGGGGAGGGGGGAGAAGAGGGGGGAGGGGGAGGGGAGAGGGGGGAGAAGAGGAGGGGAGAGGGGGGAGAAGAGGAGGGGAGAGGGGGGAGAAGAGGGGAGAGGGGGGAGAAGAGGGGGAGGGGGGAGAAGAGGGGGATGGGGGAGAAGAAGGGGGAGAAGAGGGAGAGGGGGGAAGAAGAGGGGGGGATGGGTAGAAGAGGGGGGAGAAGAGGGGGGAGGGGGGGAAGAGGGGGGATGGGCGGGAGAAGAGGGGGAGGGGGGAGAAGAGGGGGGAGGGGGAGAAGAAGGGGGGGAGAAGAGGGGGGAGGGGGAGAAGAGGGGGGAGGGGGAGAAGAGGGGGAGGGGGAGAAGAGGGGCGAGGGGGAGAAGAGGGGGGAGGGGGAGAAGAGGGGGGAGATGGGGGGGAGGGGGAGGGGAGGGGGGAGAAGAGGGGGGAGGGGGTAGAAGATGGGGGGGAGAAGGGGGGAGGGGGGAGAAGAGGGGGAGGGGGAGAAGAGGGGGAGGGGGAGAAGAGGGGGGAGGTGGAGAGGAGGGGGGAGGGGGAGAAGAGGGGGAGAAGAGGGGGGAGAAAAGCGGGGGGGAGAGAGCGATTGGGAGGGGGTGGGGGGAGAATAGGGGTGAGAAGAGGGGGGGTGGGAGGGAAAAGAAGGGGGTGGGGGGAGAAGAGGAGGTGGGGGGGAGAAGAGGGGGGAGGGAGGAGAAGAGGGGGGTGGGGGAAGAGGGGGGGTTGTGGGGGAGAAGAGGAGGGGTGGGGGGTAGAAGAGGGGGGGTGGGGGGAGAAAAGCGGGGGGGGAAGAAAAGCGGGGGGGGAGAAAAGCATGGGGGAGAAAAGTGGGGGGGGAGGAAAAGCAGGGGGGGAGAAAAGCGGGGGGGGGAGAAAAGCAGGGGGGAGAAAAGCAGGGGGGAGAAAAGCAGGGGGGGGAGAAAAGCAGGGGGGGAGAAAAGCAGGGGGGAGAAAAGCAGGGGGGGAGAAAAGCAGGGGGGGAGAAAAGCAGGGGGGGAGAAAAGCAGGGGGGAGAAAAGCAGGGGGGGGGAGAAGATCGGGGGGGAGAAGATCGGGGGGGAGAAGTTCGGGGGGGGAGAAGTTCGGGGGGGGAGAAGTTCGGGGGGGGAGAAGTTCGGGGGGGGAGAAGTTCGGGGGGGGAGAAGTTCGGGGGGGGAGAAGTTCGGGGGGGGAGAAGTTCGGGGGGGGAGAAGTTCGGGGGGGGAGAAGTTCGGGGGGGGAGAAGTTCGGGGGGGGAGAAGTTCGGGGGGGGAGAAGTTCGGGGGGGGAGAAGTTCGGGGGGGGGAGAAGTTCGAGGGGGGGAGAAGTTCGAGGGGGGGAGAAGTTCGAGGGGGGAGAAGTTCGGGGGGGAGAAGTTCGGGGGGGGAGAAAAGCGGGGGGGAAAAAAGCGGGGGGGAGAAAGGCGGGGGGAGAAAGGCGGGGGGGAGAAAGGCGGGGGGGGAGAAAGGCGGGGGGGGAGAAAAGCGGGGGGGGGGGAGAAGTTCGGGGGGGGGAGAAGTTCGGGGGGGGAGAAGTTCGAGGGGGGGAGAAGTTCGAGGGGGGGAGAAGTTCGAGGGGGGAGAAGTTCGGGGGGGGAAAAGTTCGGGGGGGGAGAAGTTCGGGGGGGGAGAAGTTCGGGGGGGAGAAGTTCGGGGGGGAGAAGTTCGGGGGGGGAAGGTTTGGGGGGGGAAAAGCGGGGGGGAGAAAAGCGGGGGGGAGAAAGGCAGGGGGAGAAAGGCAGGGGGGAGAAAGGCAGGGGGGAGAAAGGCAGGGGGGAGAAAGGCAGGGGGGAGAAAGGCGGGGGGGGAAAGCGGGGGGGGGGAAAGCGGGGGGGGGGAGAAAAGCGGGGGGGGAGAAAAGCACGGGGGGAGAAAAGCACGGGGGGAGAAAAGCACGGGGGGAGAAAAGCACGGGGGGAGAAAACCACGGGGGGAGAAAAGCACGGGGGGAGAAAGCACGGGGGGGAGAAAAGCACGGGGGGAGAAAAGCACGGGGGGGAGAAAAGCACGGGGGGGGAGAAAAGCACGGGGGGGAGAAAAGCACGGGGGGGAGAAAAGCACGGGGGGGAGAAAAGCACGGGGGGGAGAAAAGCACGGGGGGGAGAAAAGCACGGGGGGGAGAAAAGCACGGGGGGGGGAGAAAAGCACGGGGGGGAGAAAAGCACGGGGGGGGGGGAGAGAAAAGCGGGGGGGGGGGGGGAGAGAAAAGCGGGGGGGGGGGGAGAGAAAAGCGGGGGGGGGAGAGAAAAGCGGGGGGGAGAAAAGCGGGGGGGAGAAGAGCGGGGGAGAAGAGCGGGGGGGAGAAGAGCGGGGGGGAGAAGAGCGGGGGAGAAGAGCGGGGGAGAAGAGCGGGGAGAAGAGCGGGGGAGAGAAAAGCGGGGGAGAGAAAAGCGGGGGTGGGAGAAGAGCGGGGGGGAAGAATAGTGGAGGGGGGAAGAGTAGCGGGGGGTGGAGAATAGCGGGGGGTGGAGAATAGCGGGGGGTGGAGAATAGCGGGGGGTGGAGAATAGCGGGGGGTGGAGAATAGCGGGGGGTGGAGAATAGCGGGGGGTGGAGAATAGCGGGGGGTGGAGAAAAGCGGGGGGCAGAAAAGCGGGGGGGCAGAAAAGCAAGGGGGGTAGAGAAGGGTTTAGAGAAGGGGGTAAGGTGAAGGGGGGTAGAGAAGGGGGGGTAGAGAAGGGGGGTAGAGAAGGGGGGGTAGAGAAGGGGGGTAGAGAAGGGGGGTAGAGAAGGGGGGTAGAGAAGGGGGGGTAGAGAAGGGGGTAGAGAAGGGGGTAGAGAAGGGGGTAGAGAAGGGGGGTAGAGAAGGGGGTAGAGAAGGGGGTAGAGAAGCGGGTAGAGAAGCGGGTAGAGAAGCGGGTAGAGAAGCGGGTAGAGAAGCGGGTAGAGAAGCGGGTAGAGAAGGGGGTAGAGAAGCGGGTAGAGAAGGGGGGTAGAGAAGGGGGGTAGAGAAGAGAGGTAGAGATGGGGGGGGTAGAGAAGGGGGTAGAGAAGGGGGTAGAGAAGGGGGTAGAGAAGGGGGTAGAGAAGGGGGTAGAGAAGGGGGTAGAGAAGGGGGTAGAGAAGGGGGTAGAGAAGGGGGTAGAGAAGCGGGTAGAGAAGCGGGTAGAGAAGCGGGTAGAGAAGGGGTAGAGAAGGGGTAGAGAAGCGGGTAGAGAAGCGGGTAGAGAAGGGGGGTAGAGAAGGGGGGTAGAGAAGGGGGGTAGAGAAGGGGGGTAGAGATGGGGGGGATTGAGAAGTGGGATTGAGAAGGGGGGTAGAGAAGGGGGGGTAGTAGAGAAGGGGGGTAGTAGAGAAGGGGGGTAGAGAAGCGGGGGTAGAGAAGCGGGGGTAGAGAAGGGGGTAGAGAAGGGGGTAGAGAAGGGGGGTAGAGAAAGGGGGGTAGAGAAAGGGGGGTAGAGAAAGGGGGGTAGAGAAAGGGGGGTAGAGAAAGGGGGGTAGAGAAAGGGGGGTAGAGAAAGGGGGGTAGAGAAAGGGGGGTAGAGAAAGGGGGGTAGAGAAAGGGGGGTAGAGAAAGGGGGGTAGAGAAGGGGGTAGAGAAGGGGGTAGAGAAGGGGGTAGAGAGGGGGGTAGAGAAGGGGGTGTAGAGAAGGGGGTGTAGAGAAGGGGGTGTAGAGAAGGGGGTAGAGAAGGGGGGTAGAGGAGGGGGTAGAGGAGGGGGGTAGAGAAGGGGGGGGTAGAGAAAGGTGGTAGAGAAAGGTGGTAGAGAAAGGGGCTAGAGAAAGGGGGTAGAGAAGGTGGGGGGGTAGAGAAGGAGGGGGTAGAGAAGGAGGGGGTATAGAAGGTGGGGGGGTAGAGAAGGTGGGGGGGGTAGAGAAGGTGGGGGGTAGAGAAGGTGGGGGGTAGAGAAGGTGGGGGGGTAGAGAAGGTGGGGGGGTAGAGAAGGTGGGGGGGTAGAGAAGGTGGGGGGTAGAGAAGGTGGGGGGTAGAGAAGGTGGGGGGTAGAGAAGGTGGGGGGGGGTAGAGAAGGGGTAGAGGGGGGTAAAGAAGGGGGGGTAGAGAAGGGGGGTAGAGAAGGGGGGGTAGAGAAGGGGGGTAGAGAAGAGGGGGGTAGAGAAGAGGGGGGTAGAGAAGAGGGGGGTGTGGAGAAGAGGGGGGTGTGGAGAAGAGGGGGGTGTGGAGAAGAGGGGGGTGTGGAGAAGAGGGGGTGTGGAGAAGAGGGGGGTGTGGAGAAGAGGGGGGTGTGGAGAAGAGGGGTGTGTGGAGAAGAGGGGGGGGTAGAGAAGAGGGGGGGTAGAGAAGAGGGGGGGTAGAGAAGAGGGGGGGGTAGAGAAGAGGGGGGTAGAGAAGGGGGGGTAGAGAAGAGGGGGGTAGAGAAGGGGGGGTAGAGAAGAGGGGGGTAGAGAAGAGGGGGGGTAGAGAAGAGGGGGTAGAGAAGAGGGGGGCATCCATGGAAACGCCTTCAATATGTCAAGGGGAGCTTGGCTGGCGGTCAGCACAATTCACTGGGAGGTGAGGTGGGCTTGCCACCGCCTACAGCAATCCCCAGCTCTCCCTGTGCACTGCAATGCAGCCTCTGAAACTGTTTCCTCCCCCCACTCCCACCGCACCACACACCCCTCAAAAAAAAAACCAATATCCCAACTGTCCCAACAACTCATACTGCCCCATTAACCAGGGGGGCAAAGTCAGCTCATTCCAGGGGGACATAATGTCCAGGCGTCCAGTGATCAGACATAATACATTTGGAAACTGACCTTTGACTTGGGTCTCGTATTCTGTCGTTATCTCTTTGTCCTTTTTGAATTTTCCTTGAGATGACATCCTGGCCGCTGGGTCCAGTTGCAGACACGACCCCCCGTTCTCCTGCCTTTCAGTGGAGCGGACTCCCCTCCTCGCTCGGTTGCAGCTATAGAAGCTGAGACGTTTGCCGGTGTGTGTGTGAGAGAGAGAGAGATCTGGGCGCTGTCTCTAAAAAAACACACTCCGTGTCAGTTTCACGCTTTGAAATTGATCAAGAAAAAAACCCCACCTCCTTCTTCTCCCCCTCTCTTGCCCGCCTAGGGGTGGGTGGGGGAAGAGAGAGAGCAGAGACACACACAATTTAATGCTCTTCCCTTCCTGGCTTCACCATATCTTGAACATTCAGCTTTAGGGGAGGTTTCTGCTGTCCTGGTCTGTGTTGTATTTGCAAAGCCAGCCTTCGGGTCCAACCTTCAGCAGAAATGCAGTCAGCTAGACCACTGTGGTGGGCAAGAGGGCAGCTCCTCACTGTCTGGCTTTCTGTCCCGCTGTCCTGCAGCCCCACATCCTGCTCTGCTCCACTCTCCTCTCGATGCCCCAGCTCTCAAGACACCAAGTCAATCTGTTGGGAAGAACCGAGCTGCATTTGAGGGAGAGAGCTCTTTTTTAAAAAAAATAAAGATGTCTGAATCTGGAGTGTTTCTTTACTGCAGGCAGAGGCAGCTCGTCAGGCGCTCCTCCCACCCCTGTTCAAAGGAGCTGGAATATTATATCCTACAGGACACGCTCTGAATTACACGGCTAGTGTACCTTTATATAACAATGTGACCTAAACTCCAATGGCTGCACCCACATTTAGTCATTTTTTGCACCAGTCCTATCCATATTCCCCCGCCCCTTCTGATGGGCGTTGGGCCGCAGCCTAATTTCTAAGCCTGTCCTTGTGCCTGTTCTCTCTTCGTTTGAAAGTGGACTGGGCAGGCTGTTCGGTCACGGGGGGCGCGATTGGCAACTGGATATCAAAGCTGAGCCCTCCCCTCTCCCCTGATGCCCATAGCCAGGGATTTTCCATGTGGGATAGTGAGGAGGAATGCGGCTGTGTTAACCCAGGGACACTGTCACACGCTGATTATAATAATAATCGCTTATTGTCACAAGTAGGCTTCAATGAAGTTACTTGATGCACCGTCAAGACGAGAAGTGGAAGAATCGAGGCTTTATTGAGCAAGATGTTGTGCCTCCTGTAGCTGGAACCAGAATGGCTGCAGTGGAGAGCACACACATTTATACGCTGCCTGCTGGGCGGAGCCAGCAGGCAGGGATTTACCATTGTACCCTTAATATACGGGCAGTGCCATAATACATATAATATGCCACTAGTGGTGACTACCAAATAACTGTGAAAAATCCCTAGTCGCCACATTCCGGCGCCTGTTTGGGAAGGTCGGTACGGGAATTGAACCCGCGCTGTTGGCCTTGTTCTAAATTACAAGCCAGCTGTTTAGCTCACTGTGCTAAACCAGCCCCTGTGCTGAACCAGATTATGATGGGACAGCTAGCCGCAGCAAGGCCAGCTCAGCCCCATTGTCTAATTGATCGCAAACAACATGAGGGGACTGAGATTTGCGATATTATTTATGAACCATACTGTTGTATACAGGATAAATGTGTTCCTCTCTTGGCCCCTCCAACCTGACATGAGGCCCGTAGCTTCTCCCCCCTCCCCCTGTCACTTCTCCTCCCTCCTGATGCCTATCGGACTACCCTCTCAGATTATCCCTGTTCCCACTCCTTTCTGAGATGCATCCCTTCTCCGTGACCGGTTTCCTTACCCACCAGGTAGCAGAATTTGCGTCGGGTGAATACTACCAGCTGATGAGTACTACCCTCTAAGTACTTCCAGCTTCACAGAGGCACAAGGCAGGGGTGCCGGTTGTCCCTGCTGCTGTTTGCCCTAGCGCTCGAACCACTAGCACTCAGGGCAGCAAAGAATTGGAAAGGGATCCAGAGAGGAGACAGAGAGTACAGAGTCTTCCTCTATGAGGATGACCTGTTCCTCTAAGTGACAGACCCCCAAAGCAGCATGGAGGGAATCATGGTGCTCTTGAAAGAGTTTGGAGCCACTTCGCTTCCTGGGGATCCAAATCGCCCATGACTGGAAGCCAAAGTGGAACCTGACCAGCCTGGTGGAGGAAGTTAAAAAGGACTTGCAGAGGTGGGACATCCTCCCACGTATTGCCCAGATTCCTCTTCTTGTTCTGATCCATAGTAATCTATACCCTCAAGGCCATCTTCAACGCACTAGAAAAACTGATCATGGTGTTTGTGTGTGTGTGTGTGTGTGGGGGGGGGGGGGTGAGAATCTCCAAAAAGGTCCTGCAGAGAATGAGTACCGGGGGGGGGGGGGGGGGGCTAGTCCTCCCAAACCTGCAATGTTAACACTGGGCTGCAACTGCTGAAAGGGTAAAGAGGTGGATAAAGGAGCCAAAAGCCGAGTGGCTGAGAATGAAGGAGGGCTCCTGCAAGGGGACCTTCCTCCGGGCCCTGGCCATGGCTGCGCTCCCAACCCCACCAAACACTCAACGAGCCCAGTGGTGAATTGTGACACTCCAATCGTGGAACCAACCACGACAGCACTTCGATTTAACTGAAATGTCCATTAAGGCCCTCATCTGCAACAACCACAGGCTCGCGCCAGCCTTTAGGACGTCACTTTTAAAAGGTGGAGACAAGATTAAGGGAGGGGGAGACGTTGACAGGGGCTTCTACACAGACAACAGACTGATAACACTTGAGGAACTACAGAGAAGTTCCAGCTGACAGGGGAAAACGAGCTAACATACATGAAGGTCAAAAGCCTCTCACGTAGGGAAACAAAGAAATACCCACGACCACCGCAACAATCGCTGTTAGAACACTTACTGGACCCAGGCATCTTAGGGAGGAGAAACTGCGCCGACCTGTATGGGTGATGATATACCTTCAATTCACCAAGAGGCCGAGAGAGCAAGTGAACTAAGGCTTTATTAGTCGTGAACTTGCCTAGCCAGAGTCGGTTGTGCAGATGAGTGCCACCCTCAGGTGGCCAGGTTATATATGGCCCCGGTGAGGGTGGAGCCCACCGGGGTTACAGAACAGTACCTGGAAGCAGCTCGTATCACCACTTCCAGGCATTATGGTGAATACATTCACCACATTCACCCCCTGTTAAAAAATCAAGTCCAGCGGGGGTGACGTGGGGCCATTACATATTCAGTCTCTCTGGAGGCTGCATCGTTTATTTCGACCTCCTCAGCTCTGGCGGTGCGGCGGGCACGGTTATTCAGGTGGGGACTCCAGGGACGTTGTGTCTGGAGCTGGAGCCTCAGTCCGGCGAGTCAGAGACGGTTGGGGTGTGGGGGTAGACAGGGGGGTGGTGGGTGGCTGCAGTGTCGGCGCAGGACAGTACAGGAGACCCGGGGGGGGTGGCGCTGGGGGTGGGGACGGGTAGCGGGGGGGGGGGGGGCGCGTTGGCAGGGGAACCAGCTGGTGCCAGGTCTCGTAGGGAGACCATATCTTGCCGTCCGTCCTGGTGCGCGATGTA
This sequence comes from Scyliorhinus torazame, assembly GCF_047496885.1. Taxonomy (NCBI): domain Eukaryota; kingdom Metazoa; phylum Chordata; class Chondrichthyes; order Carcharhiniformes; family Scyliorhinidae; genus Scyliorhinus; species Scyliorhinus torazame. The sequence goes on from NC_092719.1 coordinate 117,836,997, forward strand.
GGCAGCTGGACCCTCTCGACCAGCGGGTCGGTCTTATGGCTCCTCATGTGCCTCCGGAGAAGGACAGGCCCCAGAGTTGACAGCCAAGGTGGAAGCGGGACCACGGAGATGGACTTCCTGGGGAATATAAACAAATGATTGTGAGGGGTCTCGTTCGTGGCTGTGCAGGAGTTATCTGATGGAGTGGAGGGCGTCGGGGAGGACCTCCTGCCAGTGGGGGATTGGGAGACCTCTAGACCTGAGGGTCAGAAGGACGGCCTTCCATACCGTCGCGTTCTCCCTCTCCACCTGCCCGTTTCTCTGCGGTTTATAGCTCGTAGTCCTGCTCGAACCAGTTAATTGTCTGGCTGTAGTCCACAACCATCCGGTTCTTTTCCCCAGTCCAGATGACCACCACTTGCAGTCTCCAGGGGCTGTTGCTGGCCTCTATGGTCCCTTCACTCAACAGTCGTTGGACGTCCGACTTGATAAATACCATGTCTAGCGAGCTGTACCGCCTGCTCCTGGTGGCAATGGGCTTACAGTCAGGAGTGAGATTCGCAAAGAGAGAAGGGGGGGAGACCTTGAGGGTCGCGAGGCTGCACACCGTGAGGGGGGGGGGCAAGGGTCCGCCGAACTGTAGGGTCAGGCTTCGGTGATTACAATGAAAATCCAATCCGAGCAGTAAAGCGGGTATACTCCGCGCCCTGCATCGCGAGATTGGCGATACAGTACCCCTGGATCTGGACTGAATGAGACCTGGAGGCAAGGGAGATTGTTTGTGAGGCAGGGTAGGTGTGGAGGGAGCAGCACCTTACTGTGTCGGGATGGACAAAGCTCTCCATGCTCCTGGAGTCTAAGAGGCAGGGGGTCTTGTGCCCGTTGAACTGGATGACCATCATGGAGTTCTTTAGCGGTTTCGGCTGCGACTGGTTGAGGGTCACCGCGCCCAGCTACGGGTAGCCTGTGTGGTCGGTGGAGTCACAAGATGGCGGCCCCCATGTGTCGCACGTGTCGGACGGGATCGAAGATGGCGACCAAGGTGGCCGCCCACATCGGCTGCACGTGTCGGTTGCTGCTGGGGCCGGCGGCCAAGGTGGCGGGCCCCACGATTCGCACGATGCCGATGCCGCATCTGGAGGGGGCGTTCCAGGCAGGCACGCAGCCACATTGCGGGGTCTGTCGGGCTGCGAGTCCATAGGTCGGGCCTGGTGCGTTTTCGATTAGGTCGACCCAGACAGACTCTCACGTAGTGCCCCTTTTTCCCGCAGTCGCTGCACGTCGCTGAGCGGGGGTGTTGGCCCTGGCTGCAGCAGTAGCATTGCGGTTCTCTGGGCTGGGCTGGCAGACACGCGGTGCAGGCCTGCCGGACGTCGGCGGGTCCGGCGGGGGCCGCGACGATAGTGTCCACGAGGGGTTCGACGGGCCCGCAGGGAACGCGCTCAGGTTCTGGTAGGCCACCTCTAGCGAGGTAGCTGGCAGGTCGGAGGTCCCTTTTTCCAGCAGGCGCTGCCTGATGTAGTTCGAGCGGACCACCGCCACGAGGTGTCCCGGATCTGTGAGTTCATGTGTTCCTCCGCCATCACATTTCGATAGCTGCAGTTCCTCGCGAATAGAGTCAGGGTTTCCAGATACTCGTCCAGCAATTCTCCGGCGCATTGACGGCGAGTAGTGAGGAGGTGTCTAGCGAACACCACGTTTACGGGCTTCACGAAGTGTGCCTTGAGGGTTGCGACCGCCTCCTCCCACGTGGCCGCTTTCTCAATCATTACCGAGATTCGATGGCTCACCCGAGCGTGGAGGAGTCGCAGTTTGAGGGTCTCCGTGGGAGCCGTTGTGGAGGAGTCGATGTAGGCCTTGAAGCATCGAAGCCAATGTTCAAATATTTCCTTGGCTTCGAACACGCGGGCGTCGAGTTCGAGCCTGTCTGGCTTTAGAGCAGCTTCCATAGTGCTGTCGACGATTAATAAATTGATATACCTTCAATTCACCAAGAGGCCGAGAGAGCGAGTGAACTAAGGCTTTATTAGTCGTGAACTTGCCTAGCCAGAGTCGGTTGTGCAGATGAGTGCCACCCACAGGTGGCCAGGTTATATATGGCCCCGGTGAGGGCGGAACCCATCGGGGTTACAGAACAGTACCTGGAAGCAGCTCGTATCACCACTTCAAGGTCAAAGGTTTCATTAGGTGGATGCAATGGTTACAGTGTCATGCATTATGGTGAATACATTCACCAGAGGTGACTAACAGGAAGGGCAGGTACACCACTGGACGAGACAAGGGAAAAGTGGGAGGAAGACCTAGGGTTTGAAATAGGGTGGGGAGTCTGGAGTGAATCACTGCACAGGGTCAACTCCACCTCCACATGTGCAAGGCTAAGCCTAATGCAGCTAAAAGTGGTACACAGAGCACATTTAGCCAGAAACCGAATGAGTGGCAGTCTTTGGGGTGTCAGAACAGCACGGGGACCAACCCCCTTGCCTTTGCCTCCTTAATCGCCCAACGGAGAATCCCACTCGGCTGGGATCAGCAGCATCACCCAAAGCTGCAGACTGGCTGTCTGACCTATCGGATTTTCTCCAGATGGAGAAAATTAAATTCGGCATCGCAAAACATTTACCCAGTTGTTCCAAGACCTGTTTATAACCAACAGCCAGTAAGCCAGAGGGAGGGAGAGGGAAGCTGCGGTAAAACAACAAATGCAAACAAAGGGGGGGGGTGGAATAAAGCGGCATGGAGCCCAATCATGCCAAACACATAACAAAATACACGGCATTCACCCCACCCCAACAGGAACTGGATAAAAGAACCGATGAGGGAAGCGAGCAGGCCAAACGACGGGAAGGGGAGGGGGATCAGGAAGAAAAGGATGGGGAGGGAAACAGGGCACTCAACTAGAACTAAACTCCTACTGAGAAACAAAAAACAAGAAGCAGTGACCGTTGTGAAGAATGAAAGACAACTGATGTACATAATGGAAGGTGACAGATATATATATATATCTTTTCAATGTATGTGCACATTTATCTTTGCTGTGTATAATATGAAAAACCCTTAATAAGAACAGTAAAAAAAACTTTGGATTGATAAAGTCCTCGGGGCATCATACAAATGGCGATCACCTTTACCTTCTCAGTCAGAGATATTTGCCCATAACGCTTTAGTAAGGGCATGCGGGTGATGAATTGCAACTGTCGAATGCTTTCAATGTTGAGTTCCATACGTGGAATAGGAAACAAATCCCACTTAGCTACGGCATGCACCTGCCTGTAGGCCACGCAAAGTCTCTGGCTTCTATCCGGTTCGGAGCATGTACTCAATTTCCTTCTGCACCTGCAATAACGTAGATGGACATAACCTAGATGGATGTTGTTTGATTGGAACTATGACCCCCCACATCTGTGGCATGAATTGTTAACCCCGTTCTACCTAGGTTATTCCCGCCAATACGTTTATAGAACTGAAGTATCTCTGTCAGTTTGCTCCAGCTCTTATCTGGGAGATGACTCCAGCATTGGTTTAAATGTTTCAGTGCATCCTCATTGTCCAAATGAATTATAGGGAAGTCACTAACAGAATTTAACCCTCCGTCTTCCTCCTGCTTCATTACTGACAAGACCCATTGCTTTTTCTAATCTCCCCTAACCCAATACTTCTTTAACAAATTCACATGATACACTCTGTGCGATTTGTGTCAATCTGGGGTGTGTACCAGATAGTTTTCCTCGCTCGCTTGCCTTTCAGTGTATCACGACCCACTGAATCTAGCTTTCAGGGGTTTGCCTGGCACGGTTAACAACATGAGTACTCATTCTCTGGTTATAAAACTCTGAGTCTGGGTCTTCGTATCAGCCCTGGCTTTTACTCCCTTGCTGGGCTGTCTTTAAATGTTTTACTTTTGAGTTACTCTGCGGCAATTCAATCAACCTCTTTGAATTGAATATATTTGCCTCAATCTCTGTCTGTCTTCTTTTCATTTAGCTGGTTAAAAATTGTATCAGATTACCTGATCTCACTGTGTCTCATTTTCATTTAGCCTGCAAAAGTTGGCATCAGATCACCTGACCTCACTGGCTTCACTCTGGCTTTCAACTTCTCTCTCTTTTGTTCTAGTTTATGAGCCTCTCATTGCGTCATGACATAATCCAGAAATATTCCATGAGAATCTGTGTGTAATTTCTCTGTGGTAGAATTCTCTATTGGATGTTCGACTGCAGTAGGAATCACTACCATCTGGGATCCTGTGATATCATTCCCTAGAATTAATTGAATGCCTGCAATGGGAAAGGTTTCTGCCATGCCTACTTCTACTTTCCCTGTCTTTAAGCTACTCTGTTAGCTTATTTTTACTACAGGAATTTCTTTCCTTTCTCCGAGAATGCTGCTGATCAGCACCATTTCTTTTCACATCCCTTCTGGACAACAATGTCATTCTGCATCTGTGCAAGTTGTGTACACATGTTCCCTCCTGCTGTCTGTTCCTTTAGTCGGTATACACATCCCACCTGCTTCTCCTGTTCTCCAGCCTCTAATTTCACATCATCAGTTTTAAGATTTATAACATCCACCGTCCGACCATTTAATCTCCAGCATAGTGATTTGGAGTGGCCCAATTTATTACAATGTAAACATCTGGCCTTCTTCATAGCTCTCATTATATAGTTATTTAAATTTTGAAATACCCAATTCTTTTTTTTCCAATTAAGGGGCAATTTAGCGTGGCCAATCCACCTAACATGCACATCTTTGGGTTGTGGGGGTGAGACCCACGCAGACACAGGGAGAATGTGCAAACTCCACATGGGCAGTGACCCGGGACTGGGATCAAACCCTGATCCTCAGCGCCATGAGGCAGCAGTGCTAACCACTGTGGCACCCGTGCCGCCTCTTCTTCATATCTTTCAATTCATAGATCATAGATCATAGAATTTACAGTGCAGAAGGAGGCCATTCGGCCCATCGAGTCTGCACCGGCTCTTGGAAAGAGCACCCTACCGAGGCCCACACCACCCAATCCCCATAACCCAATTACCCCATTCAACCAACCCTAAGGCGAATTTTTGGACACTAAGGGCAATTTATCACAGCCAATCCACCTAACCTGCACATCTTTGGACTGTGGGAGGAAACCGGAGCACCCGGAGGAAACCCACGCACACACGGGGAGAACGTGCCTTGAACAGACACTATTGCATTTTGAGGCGACACCTCCTTTGAGTTTCTGACCACATCTTCTCTGGCTGACCTGTCCTTTCTTGCACCTTCCCAATTTCTAACTTTCTGCGATTTAGAATTGGGTCTAAAGAAGGACTCTGGTCTAGGAACCAGCTCATAGTTGTCCGCAAGCTCCATGGCCTTCTAATCCTGAGTTCTAGTCATGGTAGGCAACAAATCTTTAAATTCCTCCAACAGAATTATCTCCCTAAGGGCTTCACAGGTTTCTCCTGTTTTCAAGGCCTTTACCCAGCTATCAAAATGACTTTTCCAAATCTTTTCAAATTCAACGTAAGTCTGTTCAGCCTGTTTTCTTACAGCTCAAAATTTTTGTCTGTACACCTCCGGTTCTAGCTCATAAGCCCCGATTGTAACTTTCTTCACTATCTCATAGTCTCCACACCTTTCCTCTGATAAGGACCACATAATAATAATACTCTTTATTAGTGTCACAAGTAGACTTAAAGTAACACTGCAATTAAGTTACTGTGAAGATTCCCTAGTCGCCACATCCTGGCGTTTGTTGGGGTACACTGAGGGAGAATTCAGAATGTCCAAATCACCTAACAAGCATATCTTTCGGAACCTGTGGGAGGAAACCGGAGCACCAGGAAGAAACACACGCAAACACGGGGAGAACGTGCAGACTCTGCACAGACAGTGACCCAAGCCGGGAATTGAACCCGGGGGCCTGGCGCTGTGAAGCAACAGTGCTAACCACTGTGCCACCATGCCGCCCATGATCTGTATCCATAACTTTAGCCAGTAAGAGTAGGGTCCAACAACTTTGTGGCAATCTCACCTGCTTAGCTACTTTTTTGAAGATCAGTAATGATCCTCATGGGGGTTATAGCAGTTCCCTTCTAGAAACACCTTCCTCTGCCATCTGGTCTAACCTTTCAGTTTCGGTTGCCTGTGTATGAAGTTGGAAGTCTCTCACTCTCTATCCTCCCGTGTGACTTTCTCCATTTCTCTTTTAAAGTCCTCTCTTCTCGTTCCTATTGAAACACACTCTCTCTCTTTTCCTGCATCTCTAACTTCTTAATTTCTACATTTATACATCTCTTTGTAATTGAAACTTCGTTAATTCAAAGTCCTCACTTCTCAACATTTTTGGTCCAGGTAACCCCTCTCGGATATTTAAATGTTTTGTTAGGCTTGCAATTATCTCAGCCTTCCTAGCTCCTGTAGATAAGACTACTCCTAACTTATCTGCCAATTCTCTCAAAGTGTTTTTTGTCACACTTTTCAAACTTGCTACGGTTACATTGTCAACGTCTAGATTAGATTGAGCTAGCTCAAGAGCAAATTTCTGCAGCCTTCTTCCTTATTATAACACGTTCTTACTTGGTTCCACTTGTTTCTCACTCTCGTTATGTTCAAAAGCCACAAATTCCCTACACCCAAGGAATTAAGCCTTTTAAAGATCCCGGCCACGAGCCCCAATTTCAGTCACAAACCACACTGATGTTATCTGCGGGGGTATCCCAACTTTGAAAACTGGTTGAATACTGGGTGTATGTTTTATTTTGTTTCGGTATGAGGAGATAAGTGATATCCCAGTGAGAATAAATAGCCCGGTTGTCACGTAAGACTTATTAAAGACTATTTATTGAATTAAAGAAAAATACACATTAACAGGATGACTCTACTCTCACGCAATTGAGATATATGAATTACTAAATGCACACAGTTTACATAGAACAAAATATGTCTACGATACCTGAACTCGGTAAGACTTCCCCTGTTCCCCAAGCAAAATCCAAATTGAATAATCAGCTATAGTTACCATACAATACAGGGATGATACTCAAATCTGGGAATTGTCTTTTTCCCAGTCCAGCAAAGATATTTTAAAATTGCTGTTACAAAGGTTTTCTGCACTGCCTTAGCTCAAAGACTTAGGAACTTGTTTGGTGTAAAGCTGAACTACAGGCTTGGTGGCTGGAAACTGGCCTGTCTGCTTTCTGAGCCTGCGAGATGGCAACTGCCTCTCCTGGCTTCTCAGGGTCTGGGCAATTATAACTTTGTTGCTCTTTGATTATGCCTTCTGTATATTTGGCTGCCTGTCCCTATCAAACTCCTTGATTATACATTAATATATGTAAATCTCAGGGACCTTCCCAATCATCTATAATCTTTTTCTCCTCTGTAAGCTATTGATACTTGATTATTATCTTGATGTATCTGTCCAATTCAGATACTTTTGATCAGTTCACTTACTCAAGGTTTTATCTAGGTGTTTTCAATAGCGAGGAGAACAAAGTACAAACACAAATACATGTTCAATAATCTTTATTTAACACAATTAATCTGTAAATTACCCACAAAGTATTTCGAGAGGTACCGAAGATCAGTTTATACTACCCGCAAAGATGGCTTGGTAGGGCTGTGGATTCGATCAGGAGTTCACCCTCCCTAGGGCATCTGCCCACGTACCCTCTTCGATCTCCTCTCCCAACTCCTCCTCCCACTTACCTTTCAACTCCACCACCGAGGCCTCCTCCTCCTCCTGCATCACCTGGTAAGTTTCCGAGATCTTCCCCACTCCCACCCACCCCCCCCCGAGCACCCTGTCCTGTACTGTGTGTGGCCGTAGCCGTGGGAATTCCACCACCTGCCGTCTGGCAAACGCCCTTACCTGTAAGTACCTGAAGGTGTTCCCCGGGGGGGAGCCCGTACCTCTCCTCCAGCTCACCCAAGATCGCGAACTTCCCGTCCACAAACAGGTCCTCCAACTTACGTATCCCTGCCCTGTGCCACCCCGAAAACCCTCCACCTGTTCTTCCTGGGGCGAACCGGTGGTTCCCCCGTAATGGGGTCCACGCCGAGGCCCTAACTTCCCCCCTATGCCGCCTCCACTGCCCCCAGATTTTGAGGGTCGCCACCACCACCGGGCTCGTGGCATACCTCCTTGGAGGGAGCGGCAGCGGTCATCATCTGACTCGAGTGCGGCGCAAGCCTGTGCCGCGCAGCAGTCCGCAAACGCTGGAAGCCCGAAGTGCTACTTTTGCGGCCAGGGTAAGCATCCCAGACAACACTTCCCTGCACGGAACATGATTTGCAACGGGTTTGGGAGGAAGGGCCACTTTGCGAAAGCCTGCCAGGCCCGATCTCTCCCTAAAACTCCGAGGCCCAGCAGAGCTGCCTGCTGCCTGTCGGGGCCGCCCCCAATTGCCGCGCCACCCGCCATGTGTGACCCGTTGGTGCCACCATCTTCACCGCCATCTTCGATTTCGCCCGCCACGCGCGACCCATGGGGGCCTCCATCTTTGACGCCATCTCTGATGCCACCTGCCACGCGTGACCCATGGGGGCCACCATCTTGGGACCACTCCGCAGCCTCCCGGGAGCCCTGCTCACCCGGTCGTACGCTGGCCACCACTACCTCCGACCGGCCTACCCATCACCTTCCGAAGCTCGCCTCCATCACGCTTGACCAGTCCCGGCCTCATCACCTCACAAAATCTACGATGACCGTCCGGAACAACGGGCACGAGACGGCCTGCCTTTTCGACTCCGGGAGCACAGACAGCTTCATACACCCGGACACGGTAAGGCGCTGCTCCCTCCCAATTTTACCCGCGACCCAGAAAATCTCCCTGGCTTCCGGATCACATTCAGTAGAAATCCGGGGGTACTGTATCGCGACCCTTACTGTACAAGGCGTAGAGTACACTAACGTTAAGCTCTACGTCCTTCCCCATCTCTGCGCTGCCCTATTACTGGGGCTCGACTTCCAGTGCCACCTCCAAAGCCTTACTTTAAAGTTCGGTGGACCCCTGCCCCCCCTCACTGTCTGTAGCCTCGCGACCCTTAAGGTCACCCCCACCCTTGCTCTTCGCTAACCTTACCCCGGACTGTAAGCCCGTCGCTACTAGGAGCAGGCGATAACAGTGCACGGGACAGGGCCTTTATCAGGTCGGAGGTCCAGCGACTCCTACGAGAGGGGACCATTGAGGCTAGTACCAGCCCCTGGAGAGCCTAAGTGGCGGTCGTCAAGACTGGGGAGAAGCATCGGATGGTCATCGACTACAGTCAGACCATCAACCGGTACACGCAGCTCGATGTGTGCCGCCTCTCCCCCATATCTGACATGGTCAATCAGATTGCGCAGTATCGAGTCTTCTCCACCATCGACTTGAAGTCGTACCACCAGCTCCCTATCCGCCCGGAGGACCGCCAATACACTGCCTTCGATGCAGATGGCCGCCTCTACCACTTCCTCAGGGTTCCCTTCGGCGTCACCAATGGGGTCTCAGTCTTCCAACGAGAAATGGACCGAATGGTTGACCAGTACGGGCTGCGGACCACATTCCCGGACTTAGAAATGAAAATGAAAATCGCTTATTGTCACAAGTAGACTTCAAATGAAGTTACTGTGAAAAGCCCCTAGTCGCCACATTTCGGCGCCTGTTCGGGGAGGCTGTGACGGGAATTGAACTGTGCTGCTGGCCTGCGTTGGTCTGCATTCAAAGCCAGTGATTTAGCCCTGTGCTAAACAGATAATGTCACCAACTGCGGCCATGACCAGCAGGACCATGACGAAAACCTCCAGCACTTCCTCCACACCGCTAAACTCCTGAACCTCACCTACAATAAGGAAAAATCCGTTTTCCGCACAACCCGCCTAGCCATCCTTGGCTACGTTGTGGAAAACGGAGTCCTCGGGCCCGGGCCCGACCGCACGCACCCCCTCCTGGAGCTCCCGCTCCCCCACTGCCCCAACGCTTTGAAGAGATGCCTGGAGTTCTTCTCTTACTATGCCCATTGGATCCCCAATTATGAGGACAAGGCCCGTCCACTTATTAAATCTCTTTATCAAGACTCACAACCAGCCTTACTCCATCGAGGAGGTCAGGACCATGACCAGGGACTGCCAGGTCGGCGCGGAGTGCAAACCGCTCTTCTATCGGCCAGACAGGGTGCACCTGGTAAAGGCCTCTCGCCCTTTTGAGCGCCTCAGCATCAACTTCAAAGGGCCCCTCCCCTCCACTGACCGTAACGTGTACTTCCTCACCATTGTTGCCGAATACTCAAGATTCTCCTATGCCATCCCATGCCCTGACATGACCTCTGCCACCGTTATCAAGGCCTTGCACAGTCTTTTCACCTTGTTCGGGTTCCTCACCTACATCCATAGTGATCGGGGTTCCTCCTTCATGAGCGACGAGTTTTCATAGAATTTACAGTGCAGAAGGAGGCCATTCAGCCCATCGAGTCTGCACCAGCTCTTGGAAAGAGCACCCTACCCAAGGTCAACACCTCCACCCTACCCCCTTAACCCAGTAACCCCACCCAACACTAAGGGCAATTTTGGACACTAAGGGCAATTTATCATGGCCAATCCACCTAACCTGCACATCTTTGGACTGTGGGAGGAAACTGGAGCACCCGGAGGAAACCCGCGCACACACGGGGAGGATGTGCGGACTCCGCACAGACAGTGACCCACGCCGGGAATCAAACCTGGGACCCTGGAGCTGTGAAGCAATTGTGCTAACCACAATGCTGCCGAGTTGCGTCAGTTCCTGCTCAGCAAGGGCATCGCCTCCAGCAGGACGATCAGCTACAACCCCCGGGGCAAAGGACAGGTGGAGAGGGAGAACACGACGGTCTGTAAGGCCGTCCTCCTGGCCCTATGGTCTAGAAGTCTCCCAGTCTCCTGCTGGCAGGAGGTCCTCCCCGATGTGCTCCACTCCATCCGGCGGTCGCTCCTGTGCACTGCCACCAGTGAGACCCCTCACGAACGTATGTTTGCCTTCCCCAAGAATTCCACCTCCGGGGTCTCGCTCCCGTCCTGGCTGACAGTCCCAGGGCCCGTCCTCCTCCGGAAGCATGCGAGGAGTCATAAATCAGATCCCCTCGTCGAGAAGGTCCCCCTCCTCCATGTCAACCCACAATATGCCTACGTGGCACGTCATGACGGGCGGCAGGACACAGTCTCCCTCTGAGATTTGGCACCTGCAGGTTCCCCAGCGACCATCACCACCACCCCTGACCCTACACCGTCTCCTTCCACCGCTACCCAGCTATTTCAAGATCTGGCACCCGCAGACCCACCGGTGACCATCACCACCACCCCCGCCCATACGCCGCCCCCCCCTCCACCGACTCAACTACTGGGTGAAGAAGAGAAGAAGATGCTCCAGGACGCGCAGGTCTCGACACCGGTGCCCACACCACAGCCAGAACTGAGGCAATCATGGCGGAAGGTCAAGACACCCGACAGACTTGATCTTTAAGACCACTTCATCGCCGCTGGACTCGTTTTTTTAACAGGGGGTGAATGTGGTAAACCACTGTAGTATATAATATGTGTATTGTGGTAAACTGCTACTGAATTACATGTAATGTGGTAAACCACTGCCTGATTGCTCCACCTCCCCTCGGGCTCAGTAAAGGTGGCTGGTCTCCGCCTCTGACCCAGTTCGGGATCCGAGGCCAGGAGGCTTTCTGTTTAGTTTATTAAAGCCTCAGTTACGTTCACTACTCGTCTTGTGTTCATTGATGGCACATCAATTTAAAAAAATAAAATAAAAGAAACTTCCAAGATGAATTCATAGCTCAAGCCTGATCGCCTGGAGCTGGACCCACAGGCAGCCAACGGCACTGCAACATTCGAGCACTGGCTAAGCTGCTTCGAAGCGTACCTCGGATCCTCCACCGAAGACTTCACCGACCTCCAAAAGCAGCAGAGTTCCCACGTTGGAGGGAAGGGCGGCGCCATCTTGGATGAAACCCCAGGACCCCAGCTTGGCTGACCACGCACTGCCCGAAGAGAACTCTCAACTGCTGCGATTAGCCTCGGTGACTCTGGATCAGTCTCGGCCTCGAACACTCTCAACTGCTACGACGACCGTATTCATCAACGGGCATGAGACGTCCTGCCTAATCGACTCTGGGAGCACGGAGAGCTTCATACACCCTGACACGGTAAGGCGCTGTTCACTCCTCATCCACCCCATTAATCAAAAAATCTCCCTGGCTTCCGGTTCCCACTCAGTGGAGATAAAGGGGTTTTGTGCAGCAAACCTCACAGTCCAGGGAAGGGAGTTCAAAAATTTCCGTCTCTACGTCCTTCCCCACCTCTGTGTGGCTACACTCCTGGGTTTAGACTTCCTGTGTAACCTTCAAAGTCTGACCTTCAAATTCGGCGGCCCTATACCCCACCTTACTGTCTGCGGCCTCGCGACCCTTAAGGTCGACCCGCCTTCCCTGTTTGCGAACCTCACCCCGGATTGCAAACCCGTCGCCACCAGGAGCAGATGCTGCAGTGCCCAGGACCGGATCTTTATTAGGTCAGAGGTCCAAAGGGTACTGAGGGAAGGGGTCATTGAAGCCAGTAACAGCCCCTGGAGAGCTCAAGTAGTGTTGGTAAAGACTGGGGAGAAGCATAGGATGGTCATCGACTACAGTCAGACCATCAACAGGTTTACGCAGCTGGACGCGTACCCTCTCCCCCACATATCTGACCTGGTAAACAGGATCGCGCATTATAAGGTCTTCTCCATGGAAGATCTCAAGTCCGCCTACCAACAGTTCCCCATCTGTACAAGTGACCGCAAATACACTGCCTTTGAGGCTGATGGGCTGCTCTATCACTTCTTAAGGGTTCCCTTCGGTGTCACCAACGGGGTCTCGGTCTTCCAGCGCGAGATGGACCGAATGGTTGACTGGTACGGCTTACGGGCAACATTCCCGTATCTCGATAATGTCACCATCTGCGGCCATGACCAGCAGGACCATGACACCAACCTCCGAAAATTTCTCCAGACCGCTAAAATCCTTGACCTTACAAACAACAAGGATAAATGCGTGTTTAGCACCGACCGCCTAGCCATCCTCGGCTACGTAGTGCGAAATGGAGTTATAGGCCCCGACCCTGAACGCATGCGCCCCCTTATGGAGTTCCCCCTCCCTCACTGTTCCAAGGCCCTGAAACGTTGCCTAGGGTTTTTTAGCTACTACGCCGAGTGGGTCCCCAACTACGCAGACAAGGCCCGTCCCCTGATCCAATCCACAGCTTTTCCCCTGTCGATAGAGGCCCGCCAGGACTTCAGCCGCATCAAAGCAGACATTGCAAAGGCCACGATGCACGCCATCGATGAGTCCCTCCCCTTCCAGGTCGCGAGCGATGCGTCCGACGTAGCTCTGGCGGCCACCCTTAACCAAGTGGGCAGACCCGTGGCCTTCTTCTCACGTACCCTCCATGCTTCCGAAATTCGCCACTCCTCAGTCGAAAAGGACGTCCGGGCCATAGTAGAAGCTGTGCGACATTGGAGGCATTACCTGGCCGGCAGGAGATTCACTCTCCTCACGGACCAACGGTCGGTTGCTTTCATGGTTGGTAATGCACAGCGGGCCAAGATAAAAATCGACAAGATCTTGCGGTGGAGGATCGAACTCTCCATCTACAACTACGAGATCTTGTATCGTCCCGGGAAGCTAAATGAGCCTCCTGACGCCCTGTCCCGCGGCACATGTGCCACCGCACAAGTGGACCGCCTCTGAGCCCTCCACGAGGACCTCTGCCACCCGGGGGTCACTCGCTTTTTCCATTTTGTCAAGACCCGCAACCTGCCGTACTCCATCGACGAGATCAGGACAGCCACCAGGGACTGCCAAATCTGTACGGAGTGCAAGCCGCACTTCTACCGACCAGAGAAAGCGCACCTGATAAAGGCCTCCCGTCCCTTTGAACGCCTCAGCATGGACTTCAAAGGCCCCCTCCCCTCCACCGCCCGTAACACGTGCTTCCTGAACATGATTGACGAGTACTCCCGGTTCCCATTCGCCATCCCCTGCCCCGACATGGCCGCAACCACCGTCATCAAGGCCCTCCATAGCATCTTTACGCTGTTCGGTTTCCCCGCCTACATACACAGTGATAGGGGGTCCTCCTTTATGAGCGACGAACTGCGTCAATTCCTGCTCAGCAAAGGCATCGCCTCGAGCAGGACGACCAGTTACAACCCCTGGGGTAACGGACAGGGAGAGAGGGAGAACGGAACGGTCTGGAAGACCGTCCTACTGGCCCTACGGTCCACGAACTTCCCAGTCTCCCGCTGGCAAGAAGTCCTCCTGGATGCCCTCCACTCCATCCGGTCACTGCTTTGTACGACCACCAACCAGACACCTCACGAACGACTCCTTCTGTTCCCGAGGAAGTCCTCCTCTGGGACCTCGCTCCCCACCTGGCTGGCAGCACCCGGACTGTAGCCATGTAAAATGGCTGACTCCCGATTAGAATGGCCAAACCCCGATTTAAAATGGCGAACGGAAGAGGCTGATGGGAAAATCAGCCAACAGGCCTCAAACAGACAGCTGCAGGTAAAACAGTGTATTCGCCTCTGGGGAAGCCAGACCAAACCGATACCTGCAGCCATCAACATCACAACACCCCACCCATCTGCATATAAAGCAGCAATCCCGGGAACAATTGATACAAAATAGACACACAAAGCCGACCCAGACCTTTCGGCGCCAGCGGAGCTGACACAAAGAGAGGTAAAAGACCACCCCTCGATCAAGGAATCGCTCCAGCATTGAAGAATATCGAACCAAGTGATTGGGACCAAGTCCAATCACTTGGAACCAGGTACAAGGTCCGCCCCGAAAGGCGGGAAGCCCCAGGGACTATAAGAATAGGGGCCAAGGTCAAATCGACCCTTCTTTCCCTTCTTCTCCTCCCGGCTGCACCTTTCTTCTATGCTCCGCACCCTTCGAGACCCTTCTGCAAAAGAATATAAGTTTTACTCCAACGATCGCTACCAGATAGACACTCCTGACTATCGACTTGTACCAGCTTTTGAATCCCGCAGGCTCAGAACCCATTCGAAAGGCCATTCGTTTCCCTGACCTGGTGGGCCATTTCCAAAGTTAAGTATTGGCCTGTTAGTTGTAGGAAGTAGCTTAGAGGTAGAATTAATGTAGAAGTATTAATTGCTGTATATAATAAATGAGCGTTGATTTAACTATTACTAAGCGGTGTGTTGGATTATTAATCATTGCTCGGACTTGGACCACGTGGCGGTATCAGAAAGATACCTGGCGACTCAAGAGCAAAGGTAACAGAATTAGAGCAATTAAACTAAGGCTAAAACGAGCAACATTTTGGCGACATCCTGACGGGACCCGATCTAGAAGTGGAAAACCACTCCGGGAGAACCCAAGAAATTTGAATTAGAAACCCAATTGGAAACAGAAAACCACAAGTGTTCAAGCAGTTCTGATCAATAGTCATAATTCGTAAGTGTGTGTATGTATGCGTAACTAACAGGGTGATAAGGTAAAACTGATAGATTTTGTTGCGTCAAAACTGTCAGAAGTCTGTATTTTCGGAAAGTAGCGAAAGCCGTACCCGCATTTACGACACCGCCTTAGCCCCCTGTTCCAAATTTACACGAAGCAGTCGGATAAGAGAGGTGGCCATGCAGGCAATGCAGCGCCTCATGAACCCTGAGGAATTTGCGGTCGCAGCGACCAGCAGCAGTAGAGTGGGACAGTGTCCCATATGGGAGGAGGAAATCCGGAAATATCTCAAGGGCAAAGGATGGCACCCGTGGAATGATTTCTGCGATAATGAGGAATCAGGTCCCGGATGTATATGGCATACTTGGTGGGAGAACCTGAGCGAGATACACAAAAATAGCTTGGGAAAAGCTCGCAAGCCGATGGCAATCGTGTCCTCTTTGGCACAATTGCGAGGCACAGAGGAGATCGTCAAGACGCTCTGCAAAGAAGTTGAGGGCATACATCGGATGAGTAAAGTCGATGTGAGCGAAGTTGAGAAAGAGAATTTAGAATTAAGGAGGAAATTGGCAGCAAAGGATGAAGAGGTTGCTGATGCCAAACGGGGTCATCAGTCTTGTCTGGCGCATTTAAGCAGTTTCCAGTCACAGTATGAAAAGACCTATCAGGACACGCAACGTGCAGTCCTGGTAAGAGAAGAGACAGAGAAACAGGTAGAGACGCCAACGAAACAGTGTAGTGTTCTCAAGGCAGCCTTAAGAGCATTCCACGCTGCCACCACAGAACAAAGACAGAGCACCATAGATCACGCAAAGTGCCGGAAGCAGATTGCAGAGCTGCAATCGTTGCTTTCTGTTCAGAAAGGTTTTCTGGAAACCTTTGGGGAAAAGTTAGACCAGGAAGACGGCCCTGATTGGGAAGAGTTACAAGAAACAGCGCAGAGATGTGTTCAGGGAACATGTGCGCAGGGAAAGCCCCAAAAGAGAAAAGCACCCCAACCCCCCACACAGCAGATAGTTCAGGCTCCAATGAACCCAGTAACCACCCACCGCACGGCCACATCGGACGATGCGGAATATCTATATTCCACCCCCTTAACAGTGACCCAATTACGGGACGCGTGCGAGAAGATCACACAGTTCCTTCCCGCCTCAGAGCCCCACCATTTCTCTGCCACAGTTAGACATCAGGCGAACATGTACGGCCTGGATGAGAGAGAGCATGTAAAGCTCATGGTTTTAAGTTTAAATCCGTCAGTAGCAGCAGCCCTTCCCGACCCACAGAATGTAGGAGGAGGCCCCCTTGCAGAAATGCATACCGCGATCCTGGATGCGATCGGGTATAACCGGGGTGACCCCGTAGATGGCCTCAATATGTGCAGGCAGAAAAAGACAGAACACCCCACAGCGTTTGCTGGGCGCCTGTGGATTCATTTCACAGCAGATATTGGAAATTTAGAACGCGCCCATTTGTCCCAAGACGGTATGGCCAAATGGACCCGCACCCTTATCTCCCATGCCACAGAGGCAGGACAAAAAGCCTGTACGAATTATGACCCCTCAGAGGAAGCCCACAATGAGAAATGGGTTTTAAAAAGATTGTCCTGTGCCTGGGAGCAGTCTGTACAAAGCAAACCCACAGTTAAAAATCCCGAATAACAGCAGGCAGAAGCAGACAAACCCGCAGTTAGGGAACCCGAGGAAGAGCAGGCAGACATGCATCCAGTTAAAACGCACCAGAACCCCGCATGGGTAAACGAAGGAAGGAACAGCCCCCCACAGAAACCACCGGAATGTTACAATTGCGGACAATTAGGACATTATGCACGAGAATGTCAAGCCCCCCTGAAACAGCAACGGAATCAGCCCACAAATGCCCCCGGAACCAGCAAAGACACCAACAGCTCCGACCCCCCACCCAGGGAACCATACCCAAGGGAACAATGCACCAGAGAGCCTGCTCCACCTTATGTGCCCCAGGGGTCATGTTACAACTGTGGGCAGCCAGGACACTTCGCCCGAGATTGCAGGAGACCCCCACCAGCTAGACTAGCCCCCAGATATGAAAGAGAACACCACCCACGACAGCTACAAGGTCCCAGCTGCCCCATGCAAACTGTGAGCGCTTACCCACCACTTCTCATGGCAGCGTTACCTCAGCAAGGCCACTTCATTTTTGTTTCACTCCTCCTTCCTTTCTTCTTTGGTCACGCTGCACTCCCTCCATATGCTAATCACACCCCAGCCCAAATGTGATTTACAATGTCCCGTATTCTGATGGAACCTGCAGAATGTTTTATGTTGTTTGTAAGTTCGTTACATGTTGTATGTCCGACAGGAGAATTTTCTCACTGCCACACGCCCATTCAGCAGAAACCTCTGAGGACTTGCCTTCAAAGACCCACCGTTGCCAGACGCTTGTTCAGCGGAACTAGCTTATCTGCAGAGACTGGTCAACAGACCACACGCTTGTTCAGAGGAACTAACTTTTCAGCTGATACTTGTTCGGGTATCAGACGCCCGATCGTAACTGCCCTTCTGGTTCGAAGGATAGAACCACTATGGCAGCCCCACCACGATGACTACATTTTTGCCCGTTCTTGTCGGTTGCTCAGGCAGTGGAGAAACGGCGTGGAACCAGGAACAAGGTCTGCCCCAAGAGGCGGGAAGCCCCGGGGACTATAAGAATAGGGGCCAAGGTCAAATCGACCCCTCTTTCCCTTCTTCTCCTCCCGGCTGCACCCTTCTTCTCCGCTCCGCACCCTTTGAGACCCTTCTGCAAGAGAACGTAAGTTTTACTCCAACGATCGCTACCAGATAGGCACTCCTGACTATCGACCTGTACCAGCTTTTGAATCCCGCAGGCTCAGAACCCATTCGAAAGGCCATTCGTTTCCCTGACCTGGTGGGCCATTTCCAAAGTTAAGTATTGGCCTGTTAGTTGTAGGAAGTAGCTTAGAGGTAGAATTAATGTAGAAGTATTAATTGCTGTATATAATAAATGAGCGTTGATTTAACTATTACTAAGCGGTGTGTTGGATTATTAATCATTACTCGGACTTGAACCACGTGGCGGTATCAGAAAGATACCTGGCGACTCAAGAGCAAAGGTGACAGAATTAGATCAATTAAACTAAGGCTAAAACGAGCAACAGGACCCATCCTGCTCCGAAAACACGTGCGGGCACACAAGTCGGACCCGTTGGTTGAGAGGGTCCATCTGCTCCATGCTAACCCCCAGTATGCCTACGTGGCATACCCCGACGGCTGACAAGATACGGTCTCCCTACGGGACCTGGCGCCCGCCGGAACCCCACGCACATCCCAGCCACCAGTCCCACCCTCCCCTCCACCGCAGCACCTTACAGGAGGATCGGTCCTTCCGCCGGCCCCGTCTAGGCCCCCCCACCCACCGACGCCCCTGGCAGGCGCTCCCTTCCCAGGTCAACCGTTTTCCCCATCAGCGCCGTCTAGGGGTGCTGAAGCTGCCATGGAGATCGAAGCCACAGACGCCCGAGCCTCCACCGGAGTCACCACCGAAGCTCCGACGATCACAGAGGACGACCAGGGCCCCCGATCAACTGATTGCTTCATTTTAATTGAAAACTGTAAATATAAACTATCAAATGTACATAGCTATCCGAATTGTAAATAGTTACTAAACACTGTACGGAGGTATTACGGTACCTCCATAACTAATTATACCACGTTGCATGTTTTGTAGTTTCAGGCCACCACCCCCGCCGGACTCTTTTTTAACAGTGGGTGAATGTGGTATTATAGGTATTACGGTACCTGATAGGCTAAAGCACCATTGGTAGAAACTGTATGCTTTCTATTGGTTAGAATGTATGATAGCTCCGCCCTGCTAGGCGGGGTATAAGAACCCGTGCCGCCCCAGCAGCCTTCATTCTGTACCTGAGCTGCTGGGGGAAACATCTATCTTATTAAAGCCTTCAGTTGGACTACAACCTCGCTTTAGTGGTCATTGATCGTGCATCAAATGTAAAACAACGATAACCCCATACAAGACGCTCCCCCCACTGACATCTTGAAGAAGGTGATGAACAGCCTCCACCTCAAGAAGAATCCCTCCTCGGACCCCCTAATGGCAAACTTGAGACTTATTCCTTCATTAACCTCTGTATTCATTCTCTTCTTACATTAACTCTAAATAAATTATTGATTTTCCACTCAGAAATGTGTTACTTTTTCATTCATCATCTTAACACTGTTAAACTTGTTTACCTTTGAATGGGGGTACTTGATGGCAGTTCTAGAGCAGTTTGGAATTGGACCTGTGGTGTTGGGTGCTCTGAGGTACAGACGAACCAACACGGTTGCGATTGGTACAACGCAGTTTTATTCCAACTAGTTATTTACACATCTGACTTGGTACTCAGCACGTGGTGACTGTGTGAGTGTCTTGTTAATGAGGTCCTGGCCTTGTCCTGTCTCCAGATGGACTGGCCAGCAGGTGTCGTGTTTCTTGTCTTATACTGCGTCTGCTCTTGTCTGTGATTGGCTGTCGTGTTATGTGTGCTAATTGGGACTTCCGGTGACGGCGGGCGGGAGGTGGCCGCACAATGGAGGGCTCCCGGTCGGCAACGGCATTTTCGGGGCTTTCAGCCCGGTCCCAGGGTCCGCGGAGGCGGCTGAAGAAGGGAGAAGGCATGGAGGATGCACAGTGAAGACACAGGAGGAAAAAAGGAACTAAGAAAAATGTCGAGGGTGAGCAAGAAAACGGCCGAAGAAAAAACAGCTGGAGGTCCGTCGGGGAGTGGAAAGGTCACTGCGGGGTCACCAGGAAAAATGGAGGCTGGAGCACCAGGGATGGCCGCACTGCTTACGGCTGAAGAAATAACCAAGGTGATGGCTGCGGAATTTGAAAAGCAGTTGGCGCAGATTGCGAAATGCATGGAGACGGTGAGGAAGGAGATGAGGGAGGTTTTGACTGTGCTGGTGGAGGAGGCGGTTTCCCCGGTGAGGATGGAGGTGGCGAGCGCAGTGGGGGAGGTGCGAGAGCAAGGGGAGGCGCTGAAGGAAGTGGAGGAGACGTTATTGCAGCACGGTGATCAACTTGCCTCGATGGGGAAGGAGATGCGGAAGGTGATGGATACTAACAAGGATCTGCGAGGAAAAATGGAAGACCTGGAAAACAGATCCAGGCGACAGAATTTGAGGATTGTGGGGCTGCCCGAAGGAGTTGAAGGACCGAAGCCGACTGAGTACTTTGCCGTGATGCTGGCAAAACTATTGGGGGAAGGGGAGGATCCCTCCCGATATGAACTGGATCGGGCTCATCGGTCGTGGAGGCCAATACCAAAAGCGAGTGAGCCGCCAAGGGCAGTGACTCTGTGCTTCCGTAGGTACAGGGTGAAGGAGAAGGTCCTGAGCTGGGCCAAGCAGAAGCGGGTGGTGCAGTGGGCTGGAGCTGGTATATGTGTATACCAGGACTTTACGGTGGAGCTGGCAAGGAGGCGGGCTGCCTTCAACCGGGTGAAGAGGGCACTGTACATTAGCAAGGTGCGGTGCGGCATTGTATATCCAGCGAAGCTGAGGGTGACTTACAAGCTCATGGACTTTTATTTTGGAACGGCGGAAGCAGCGGAGGAGTTTGCGAAAGCAGAAGGACTGTGGTAGAACTGACAAATTGAGGAATGGCCATGTGCCGATGTAACCTCATGACTGTATTTTCTTCTTTTCTGTATCACTGCGCGCGGGTGTAGAGATTAAAGGAGCCAATGTGGTATATATTTGGACAAGGGAAGGGACGGGACTTTCACTCGAAATGAGAGTTCTTTGGGGTGTAGGTGGCTATGCGGGGTTTGTGTGCTAAAAGGGGATCTCTGGGCTTTCCTAGGGCCGGGCAAGTGGGAAAGGGACCCGGGCGGGGGCCTCCATGCTGGCCGGTTTAAGCCGGCCAGTGAACGGGAGTGAGGTGGGGGAAGGGGCTGCGGCCATCGGAGCCTGGCAGAACAGGGTCCGAGTGGTCTAGCCGGGGTGGAAAGTTGGGGGGAAGGAACCGAGGTTGGGAGGAGGAGTTTTACAAGAGACAGTGGATAGGAGGAGCTGGAGACCTGTGGTTGGGGGGTGGGGGGGGGGGGGGGGCTGGAGAGCTGTGTAAGATTAAGGGTGACTACAGGTAATCCCTGATTCTTTATTGCCATTTGTTTATGTAAACATGCGGGTTGAGGTTTGGGGGTTGGTGGGTAGATGGGATCGCTGTTATTATGGGGACTGACATATCTTGCGGATTATTATTTATTGTTGATGGATGTAAATGTAAGAGAAAATGTGAAAAAGGAGGAGAATAAAAAAAATTTATTAAAAAAAAAAATGTGCGCTAATTGGTCTGTTGATCATGATGTGTGTGTTGTGATGTGTGTTTGAATATCATGACATCCCCCCTTTTTTTACAAGATTATGTGCCTACGTGGTTATAAATATAAATGTGTCCTGAGTGCAGCTAAAGGTGTGGGTGCGTGATATTTACAGCATGTACATGTGGCGTAACTATATACAAAGGGCGATGTCAGGTGTGACATGCTAACGAGGTTGTACCATAACAAAAGAAGAAGAACGTTGAAATTTGGACCGATCAAACGAGGCCTGGAACGATAAAACAGTGACATGTTACAATACAGTAGTTGCTAAAATGTGACGTGTGAACAGTCTCATAAGTCCAGTCTAGTAGGTGGGCGACAAATTCGGGTTGACCGTCAGGGTGGCACTCCATTCGTCGGCCGGATTGATGGTGTTGACCGGTTCATATCAATGACCGCAACCCGGAAGGCGTCTTGGTCATCTGTGTCGTCGGTTTGGATGTCGTGATGTGGAGGCTGGATGGTCCGCACGTGTCTGCGAGGTTTTCGGAGATGTGGAAGATCCACAGGTTGAGCCGCTCGACAGTAGGCAGCGTAGTGGCCCATCTTGCCACAGCGTAGGCATTGTCGGGTTTTTGCAGGACATTGCCCTTTTAAATGTGCAGCTCCACTGTTGCCGCACGTCATGACGTCATGGCGTTCGTTACGCCACTGCGCATGCGCAGTTCGGTCTTGCGTCGGGCGCGCCTGCGCAGCACGTCCCTCAGTGTTGCCGTAGGTTTTGGCGCGCACAAACGCAGGAGGCCTCAAAAAGCGCGTGAAACGGCCGCCCTCGTCCGGGCCGCGGGCCGGGAGAAACTCGATTGCCTGGATGCGTTCGGCCTCGTGGGCGGCCTGGCTTGCCAATTCGATCGCTTGGGACCCCCTCCGTGCCGATTCGGTCGCCTGAAATTGGGCATAGCGGCTGGTCGCATTTTCATGCAGGACACAGGCTTCAACTGCAGATGCTAAGGTCAGGCCTTTAATTTTTAGAAGCTGCTGGCGTAGGCCACTGGAGGCAATGCCAAAAATGATCTGGTCCCAGATCATGGACTCTGAGGTGGTGCCGTAACCGCAGGACTGCGCGAGTATGCGGAGGTGCGTCAGGAAGGGCTGAAAGAGCTCATTCTTACCTTGTAGGCACTGCTGAAAGATATACCTCTCAAAGCTTTCATTGACCTCAACGTTGAAGTGCTGGTCGAGCTTGAGGAGGACCGTGTCATATTTAGATTTGTTCTCGCCTTCCGCGAACACCAAGGAGTTGTATACATCGATGGCGTGCTGACCTGCGGTAGTGAGGAGCATGGCAATCTTTGTTTCGTCCGAGGCGCCCTGTTTTTCGTTGGCTCGCATGAACAGTTCGAATCGCTGCTTGAAGAGCTTACAATTGGTGCCCAGGTTCCCAGCGACTTGCAACGGCTGCGGTTTGTTGTGGGTGTCCATGGCTCAGGAT
Source organism: Scyliorhinus torazame (assembly GCF_047496885.1). NCBI lineage: Eukaryota > Metazoa > Chordata > Chondrichthyes > Carcharhiniformes > Scyliorhinidae > Scyliorhinus > Scyliorhinus torazame. The sequence continues at coordinate 117,860,261 of NC_092719.1, forward strand.
GGCAGATTTGCCGGTAAATATCGATTCACTTACTGGTACCATGTGGTGTTGGGTGCTCTGAGGTACAGACGAACCAACACGGTTGCGATTGGTACAACGCAGTTTTATTCCAACTAGTTATTTACACATCTGACTTGGTACTCAGCACGTGGTGACTGTGTGAGTGTCTTGTTAATGAGGTCCTGGCCTTGTCCTGTCTCCAGATGGACTGGCCAGCAGGTGTCGTGTTTCTTGTCTTATACTGTGTCTGCTCTTGTCTGTGATTGGCTGTCGTGTTATGTGTGCTAATTGGTCTGTTGGTCTGTCTATCATGATGTGTGTGTTGTGATGTGTGTTTGAATATCATGACAGGACCCAGATTTGTGGACTGGGTAAAGTTAAAGGAGCCGAGGGCCAGTGTCCGCACAAATAACATCAGCTCAGAATACTTTCCTCTCCACCGTGGGACTAGGCAGGGATGTCCTACATCCCCCCTGCTGTCTGCATTCACGATTGATACATTGGCCACCTCATTAAGAAGTTCGGGGGTATGGAAAGGGATAGTGCGGGGGGTGGTTAGAGCATAGGGTATCCTTATATGCCGATGACTTGTTATTATACGTGTTGGAACCAAGTGTGTCAATAGGGGGAATATTGGAGCTGCTTTGGGTGTTTGGGTCTTTCTCAGGGTACAAATTAAATCTAGACAAGAGTGAATATTTTGTGGTGTCTCAGCCAGGGGTGGGGGCAGGGGTGGGGGGGCTGCCATTCCGTAGGGCAGGGACTCACTTTAGATACCTGGTGGTGCAGGTTGCCCGGGACTGGTGGGGGGCTCCGCAGGTACAACATTTCTAGTTTGGTGGGGAGGGTGAAAGCTGATCTGGCAAGGTGGGATGGTCTCCCTCTGTCACTGGCGGGTTGGATACAGGTGGTTAAAATGAATGTGCTGCCGCGATTCCTGTTTTTTTCAATGCCTGCCGATTTTCCTGCCAGAAGCATTTTTTAGAGAGATTGAAGGAATGATTACCTCGTTCATATGGGGAGGGAAGGTGGCCAGAATTAAAAAGGTGCTACTACAGAGAGGAAGGCAGGCAGGGGGTTTGGGTCTTCCGAACCTGATGTATTATTACTGGGCGGCGAATGTGGAGAAGGTACGGAGCTGGGTCAGAGGGGTTGACTCCCAATGGGTCAGAATGGAGAAGAGTTTGTGTAGGGGGTCGGGATTGAAGGCGCAAACGACAGTGCCGCTCCCGACGGCCCCGGGGAAATACTCAGGGAGTCCGGTAGTAACAGCTTCGTTGAGAATTTGGAGGCAGTTTCGACAGCACTTCGAGTTGGGGGCGGGGTCAAGGGAAATGCCGATTCGGGGGAACCATAGATTTGAGCCAGGGAGGTGGGATGGAAATTTTGGGAGAAGAAAGGAATTAGGACACTAAAGGATTTGTTTCTTGGAGGTCATTTTGCCGGATTGAAGGAACTGGGAGCGAAGTATGGGCTGGAGCAGGGGGAAATAGTTAGATACATGCAAGTTCGAGACTTTGCCAGAAAGGAGATACAGAGCTTCCCAGTGGAGCCGGCTTCCACATTGCTGGAGGAGGTGCTGACGACAGGGGACTGGAGAAGGGGTAGTATTGGTGGTTTACGGGCTATTTTGGAGGAGGAGAAGGCGCCGCTAGAAGGGATCAATGCAAAGTGGGAGGAAGAGTTGGGAGCTGGTATGAAGGAAGGGTTCTGGTGTGAGGTGCTCCTGAGGGTAAACGCCTCCACCTCGTGTGCGAGTGCACTGATACAGCTGTTGGTGGTGTATAGAGCGCACCTTACAAGGGCGAAGATGATCTGGCTCTTTGAGGGGGTAAAAGATGTATGTGAACATTGCGGGGGGGGGGGGGGGTGGTTGGGGGCTGCAAACCACATTCATATATCCTGTCCAAAGCTGGAGTATTACTGGAAGGAAGTGTTAAGGGTAATGTTATACTGGCAATTCACTGTGAGACCGTGAGAACATTAGGCTTTAATATCCATGAACTCGCCGGCCAGAGTCGGCTATACAAATGAGTACCACCCACAGGTGGCCGGACTATATATGGCCCCGGTGAGGGCGGAGCCAGAGGTGGAGCCCACCAGGGTTCCAGTACAGTATCTGGAAGTAGTCCGTATCATAACTTCCAGGTCATGGGTCACATCATTATACAGACAGTACAGACAGCTCATGCATTAGGTGAAATACATTCACCACATTCACCCCTTGTTAAAAAATCAAGTCTAGCGGGAGTGACATGGGATCATTAGAGATTCAGTCTGTCTGGAGGCCGGATCGTTCTTTTAGACCTCCTCAGCTCTGGCGATGCGGCGGGCACTGTTGTTGCCGATGGTGACTCCGGGGGCGATGTGTCTGGAGCTTGAGCCTCAGTCCGGCGTGTCGGAGATGGTTGGGGGGTGGGGGTAGGCAAGGGGGTGGCAGGTGGCGGCAGTGCCGGCGCGGGCCAAGACAAGAGACCGAGGGGGGAGTAATGGGCGCAGGGGGTGGCTGTACACAGCAGGGAGGGGGGCATGTTGGCAGGAGAACCAGCTGGCGGCAGGTCTCGTAGGGAGGCAGTATCGTGCCGTCCATCCAGGTGCACGATGTAGGTGTACTGGGCATTGGCGTGGAGCAGCTCTCTCGACCAGGGAGTCGGTCTCATGGCTCCTCATGTGCCTCCAGAGAAGGACAGGTCCCGGAGTTGTCAGCCAAGGTGGAAGCGAGACCCCAGAGATGGACTTCCTAGGGAAGAGAAACAAGCGGTCGTGAGGGGTCTCGTTCGTGGCTGTGTAGAGGAGCGATCTAATGGAGTGGAGGGCGTTGGGGAGAACTTCCTGCCAGTGGGGGGTCGGGAGACTTCTAGACCGGAGGGCCAGAAGGACGGCCTTCCATACCGTTGCGTTCTCCCTCTCCACCTGCCCGTTTCCCTGCGGGTTATGGCTCATAGTCCTGCTCGAGGCGATACCCTTGCTGAGCAGGTACTGACGCAGCTCATCGCTCGTGAACGATGTGCTCCGGTCGCTGTGGACGTAAGCAGGGAAACCGAACAGTGTGAAGATGCTGTGCAGTGCCTTTATCACAGTGGCCGAGGTCATGTCGGGGCAGGGGACTGCGAAGGGGAAGCGGGAGTACTCGTCGACGACGGTTAGAAAGTATATATTACGGTTGGTGGAGGGGAGGGGCCCTTTGAAGTCCATACTTAGGCGCTCAAAGGGCCGGGAGGCCTTTACCAGACGGGCTTTGTCTGGCCAGTAGAAGTGCGGTTTGCACTCCGCGCAGACTTGGCAGTCCCTGGTAATGGCCTTGACCTTCTCGGTGGAGAAGGGCAGATTGCGGGCCTTAAGAAAGTGGGTAAGTCGGGTGACCCCCGAGTGGCAGAGGTCATCATGGATAGCCCGAAGTCGGTCACCTTGTGTGCTGGCACTTGTGCCATGGGACAGGGCATCTGGGGGCTTGTTGAGCTTCCCAGGACGATACTTGATATCGTAATTGTCGGTGGAGAGTTCGATCCTCCGCCTCAGGATTTTGTCATTTATTATTTTGCCCCGTTGTGCATTGTCAAACATGAAGGCGACCGACCGCTGGTCGGTGATGAGGGTGAACCTCCTACCGGCTAGGTAGTACCTCCAGTGCCGCACGGCTTCCACTATGGCTTGTGCTTCCTTCTCGACCGAGGGGTGTTGAATTTCGGAAGCGTGGAGGGTTCCAGAGCAGAATGCTACTGGCCTGCATGCCTGGTTGAGTGTGGCGGCCAGTGTGACGTCTGACGCATCGCTCTCTCCCTGAAAGGGGACGGACTCGTCCACCGAGTGCATTGCGGCCTTGGTGATGTCGGCCTTGATGCGGCTGAAGGCCGTCAGGGAAAAAGTGGTAGTTTGAATAAGTGGGCGGGCTTTGTCCGCATAGTTGGGGACCCACTGGGCGTAGTATGAGAACAGCCCCAGGCATTGTTTTAGGGCCTTGAGGCTGTGGGGAGGGGGGAGTTCCGTGAGAGGGCGCATACGGTCGGGGTCGGGCCACAGGACTCCGTTCTCCACGACGTAGCCGAGGATGGCTAGTCGTGTAGTGCAGAAAACGCACTTCTCTTTGTTGGACGTGAGGTTGAGGGATTGGGCGGCCTGGAGGAACATCTGAAGGTTGGCGTCATGGTCCTGCTGATCATGGCCGCAGATGGCGACATTGTCCAAGTACGGGTATGTAGCCCGCAAACCGTACTGGTCCACCATTCGGTCCATCGTTCTCTGAAAGACCGAGACTCCGTTAGTGACGCCGACGGGGACCTTGAGGAAGTGGAAGAGTCGGCAGGCGGCTTCAAAGGCAGTGTAGTGGCGTTCTTCTGGGCGGATTGGAAGCTGGTGGTAGGCCGGCTTCAGATCGACCGTTGAGAACACATGGTACTGTGCGATCTGATTGACCATCTCCGCTATGCGGGGGAGGGGGTACCCATCCAGTTGCGTGAACCGGTTAATAGTCTGGCCGTAGTGACTTCCGGTTGCGGCGAGGATGAGCTAGCCGCACGTTTCGGCGGCTCCAGCTCCGACGGATCTTCGGGCTCTTTTAAGAGCCCCAACGGGAACTTTGCCGGCCGAAAAACCCGGTGTGAGGTGCGTGGGAAGGGAGTCCCCCCGAACGACGGAGGGAAAAACCGGTGGCGGCGGCTGCAGCCCGAAGAATCTTCCACCACAAGGTCAGAGGGAGTGGAGAACAAAATGGCGGCGGAGAAATCGCAGGCGACATGGGGGCCTGAGCAGGACGAGGTTGTGAGACGGTGCGTGGATCTGCTGAAGAAGGAGGTACTGACCCCAATGTTACAGGCAATTGAGGGGCTTAAGGAGACTTTAAAGACCCAGGAGACTGAGCTTCACGTGGTGGAGCAGAAGGTGTCAGGTATTGAGGACGAGGTCCTGGGCCTGGCGGTTAAGACTCAGACGCACGAGGCACTTCATAAAAAGTGTGCTGACAGGATTGAGGCCCTTGAAAATGGAGCGCGAAGGAAGAACCTAAGGATACTAGGTCTCCTGGAGGGTGTGGAAGGAGTGGACTGTGGAGCGTACGCAAGTAAGATGCTGAGCTCACTGATGGGTGCCGAGGCCCCTGCGGGCCCCATGGAGGTGGAGTGGGCAAATCGGATCCCGGCGAGAAGACCAAAAGCGGGAGAACCACCGAGGGCGATAATCGTGCGATTCTACCGCCTTAAGGACAGAGAAGAGGTCCTGAGATGGGCTAAAAAGGTGCGGAGTAGCAGATGGGAGAATGCTGTGGTCAGGATCTACCAGGATTGGAGTGCGGAGGTGGCGAGAAGGAGGGCGAGCTTCAACCGAGCCAAAGAGGTTTTGCACAAAAGGAAGGTGAAGTTTGGGATGCTGCAGCCGGCAAGACTATGGGTCACGTATCAGGAGAGACACTATTATTTTGAGACGGCGGAGGAAGCATGGTCCTTCATCAATGAAGAGAAACTGGACCGGAACTGAGGGACTGATGCTGCAGGGAATTGTTATTGTTGTTATTGTTATTGTTTTTGTTAATGTGATGGTGAACGTTAATCGAGAAGTAAACAGGGAAGGGGGGGACACTGGGGAAATGTGGGCGCCGTTGAGGGGGGAAAGGCGGGACATAGTCGAAGAATAGGGAAGGGGAGGGGGAGGGGAAAGGGAGCTGCGCCATAAGAGGCGGGTCAGGTAAAGGGATGTTCCCGCGCCAGAAAGAATAAGGCGGGAAGACAGGCGCAAGGCGGATGGGAGTTCCCCCACACGGGGGGGGGTCGAGGAGTGAGCACGAGTAGCCGGGGTCAGTTGAAGTCAGCCGACTTACGGAAGTGATATGGGGGGAGCAATCAAGCTAGATAGGGATCTAGCGGCGCGGGGGGGGGGGGGGGGGGGGGGGAGGGGACAACTGGGTTGCTGCTGCGGAAATCCAAAAGGAAATGGCTAAAGAGTGGGTGGTCGGGGGCGGAGTGCGGCGCTGGGGGAGCGAGCGGGAGCACGGAGGCAGGATATGGGACTGGCCTAGAGAAGGTAATGGCTAGTCGACACGGGAGGGGGGCAGGTAGCCCCCTAGTGAGGCTGATCACGTGGAACGTGAGAGGCCTGAATGGACCGATAAAAAGGGCCCGAGCGCTCGCGCATTTGAAAGGACTAAGGGCAGACGTGGTTATGCTCCAAGAGACGCACCTAAAGGTGGCGGACCAAGTTAGGCTAAGGTAAGGATGGGTGGGACAGGTGTTCCACTCAGGACTGGACGCAAAGAACAGAGGGGTGGCCATTTTGGTGGGGAAACGGGTAGCATTTGAAGCAAAGAACATCGTAGCAGATAGTGGAGGTAGATATGTAATGGTGAGTGGTAGGCTGGAGGGAATGGAGGTTGTGTTGGTTAATGTGTGTGCCCCAAATTGGGACGATGCGGGGTTCATGAGACGGATGCTGGGGCGTATTCTGGACCTGGAGGCAGGAAATTTGATTTTAGGAGGGGACTTCAATACGGTGCTGGACCCGGGGCTAGATAGATCCAGCTCAAGGACCGGAAGAAGGCCGGCAGCGGCCAAGGTACTCAAAGGGTTTATGGACCAAATGGGGGGAGTGGATCCATGGCGATTTCTTAGACCTAGGGCTAGGGAGTTTTCCTTCTTCTCCCACGTCCATAAAGTGTACTCCCGGATAGATTTTTTTGTTTTGGGAAGGTCGTTGATCTCTAGGGTGGAAGAAGCTGAGTACTCAGCCATAGCGGTTTCGGACCATGCCCCACATTGGGTGGACCTGGAAGTAGGAGAGGACAGGGAGCAGAGAACACTCTGGCGATTAGATGTGGGACTGATGGCGGATGAGGGAGTGTGTGCAAGAGTGAGGGGGTGTATTGAGAGATACCTGGAGGTCAATGACGACGGTGAGGTCCTTATGGGAGTGGTCTGGGAAGCACTAAAAGCGGTGGTCAGAGGAGAGCTGATTTCTATTGGGGCCCACAAAAGGAAAACAGAGGCCAAGGAAAGGGATAGATTACTGGGGGAGATTTTAAGGGTGGACAGGGAATTTGCAGAGACCCCGGAGGAGGAGCTGTACAGGGAGAGGAGACGACTTCAGACCGAGTTTGACCTTCTGACCACCAGAAAGGCGGAGGTACTGTGGAGGAAGGCACAGGGGAGGAGGTATGAATATGCGGAAAAGGCTAGTCGCCTGTTGGCGCACCAACTGCGAAAGAGGGCAGCAGCGAGGGAGATAGGAGGAATTAGGGATGAAAGGGGAGACACTGTGCGAAGGGCAGGAAAGATAAATGAGGTGTTTAAGACCTTTTATGAGGAACTGTATAGGTCTCAGCCCCCAGAGGGAGAGGAGTGGATGCGGCAGTTCCTGGACCAATTGAGGTTCCCAAAAGTGGAGGAGCAGGCGGTGGCAGGCCTGGGGGCGCCGATTGAGGTGGACGAGGTTATTAAGGGACTGGGAAGCAGGCAAGCAGGGAAGGCCCCGGGGCCGGACGGGTTCCCGGTGGAATTCTACAGAAAATATGTGGACTTGTTGGCCCCGTTGTTGGCGAGGGCGTTCAATGAGGCCAGGGAAGGGGGGACTCTACCCCCGACGATGTCGGAGGCGACAATATCGCTAATTTTGAAGAGGGACAAAGATCCGTTGCAGTGCGGGTCCTATAGACCTATTTCACTACTGAACGTGGATGCCAAATTGCTGGCAAAGGTGCTGGCATCGAGGATAGAGGACTGTGTCCCGGGGGTGGTGCACGAAGACCAGACAGGGTTCGTAAAAGGGAGACAATTGAATGTTAACGTGCGACGACTATTAGGGGTGATAATGATGCCCTCAGTAGAGGGGGAGGCAGAGATAGTGGCGGCAGTGGACGCAGAGAAGGCATTTGATAGGGTGGAGTGGGAGTATTTATGGGAAGTGTTAAGGAGGTTTAGGTTTGGGAATGGGTTTATTCGCTGGGTTAGACTTCTTTATGGGGCACCAACGGCAAACGTAGTTACAGGTCGACATAGATCGGAGTATTTCCGATTATATAGGGGAACAAGACAGGGATGCCCGCTGTCTCCATTGTTGTTTGCATTGGCAATTGAACCTCTGGCCATGGCGTTGAGAGACTCCAGGAAATGGAGAGGGGTGACTAGAGGGGGATAAGAACACCGAGTCTCGTTATACGCGGATGATCTATTGTTATACGTGTCGGACCCAGCGGGGGGGATGATAGAGGTTATGCGAATTTTGAGGAGGTTTGGGGAATTTTCGGGGTATAGGTTAAACATGGGGAAGAGTGAATTATTTGTGATACATCCATGGGACAAGAGTAGAGAGATAGAAGGCTTACCGCTAAGGAAAGTGGAAAGAAACTTCCGATACTTGGGGATTCAGATCGCTAGGAGCTGGGGAACCTTGCACAGACTTAATCTGACACGGCTGGTAGAACAAATGGAGGAGGACTTTAAGAGGTGGGACATGCAGCCTTTATCGCTGGCGGGCAGGGTGCAAGCAATTAAGATGATGGTCCTCCCGAGGTTCTTGTTTGTATTTCAATGTCTCCCTATTTTAATCACCAGGACCTTTTTTAATAAAATAGATAGGAGCATTACGAGCTTTGTGTGGGCAGGGAAAGTTCCGAGAGTAAGGAGGGGGTTCCTTCAGCGCAGTAGGGACAGAGGAGGACTGGCACTACCGAACTTGGGAGATTATTATTGGGCCGCCAATGTGGCAATGATACGTAGATGGATGATGGAGGGTGAGGGAGCGGCGTGGAAAAAGCTGGAGAGAAGGTCCTGTAAAGGGACGAGTCTAGAGGCGCTGGTGACGGCACCGCTACCGGTCTCATCTAAAAAGTACACCACGAACCCGGTGGTGGCGGCAACACTGAACATATGGGGACAGTGGAGGCGACAGAGAGGGGTGCGGGGAGTCCTGGTGGGGTCCCCTATCAGGAACAACCATAGGTTCGCACCAGGAAGAATGGATGGAGGATTTCAGAGCTGGTACCAGTTGGGAATTAGGAAGGTGGGAGATTTATTCATAGATGGGACTTTTGCGAGCTTGGGAGCACTGGAGGAAAAGTATAAGTTACCCCGGGGAAATTTCTTGAGATATATGCAGGTGAGGGCGTTTACTAGACAACAGGTGAGGGAATTTCCGCGACTCCCGACACAGGGGATACAGGACAGGGTGCTTTCAGGGGTGTGGGTCGGAGAGGGCAAGGTGTCAGAGATTTACAGAGAGACGAGGGAAGAGGGGGAGGAGTCGGTGGGCGAACTAAAAGGAAAGTGGGAAGAAGAACTTGGGGAGGAGATAGAGGAGGGTATGTGGGCTGATGCCCTAAGCAGGGTAAACTCCTCTTCCTCATGCGCCAGGCTTAGCCTGATTCAATTTAAGGTGCTACATAGAGCACACATAACGGGGGCAAGATTGAGCAGGTTCTTTGGAGTGGAGAACAGATGTGGGAGGTGTGGCGGGAGCCCGGCAAACCACGCACATATGTTTTGGGCGTGCCCGGCACTGGTAGGATATTGGAAGGGAGTGACGGGAGTGATCTCGCAGGTGGTGAATGCCCGGGTCAAACCAAGCTGGGGGTTAGCTCTATTTGGAGTTGCGGAAGAGCCGGGAGTGCAGGAGGCGAAAGAGGCTGATGTCGTGGCCTTTGCGTCCCTCGTAGCCCGGCGCAGGATCCTACTCATGTGGAAGGAGGCGAAACCCCCCGGACTGGAGGCCTGGGTAAACGATATGGCGGGGTTTATTAAACTGGAGCAGATAAAGTTTGCCCTGAGAGGATCGGCTCAAGGGTTCACCAGGCGGTGGCAGCCATTTCTCGACTACCTAGGGGAACGTTAGAGGGAAGACAGATGACCAGCAGCAGCAACCCAGGGGGAGGGGGGGAGGTTTAGTTGAGTATAGGTCAATAGAGTATGAGGTTTTGTTACTTGTGTATTATTATTATTATTGTTAAAAAGTTAAACATTTCTGTTTTGTTATTGTTATCGTTTCGTTTGTTTTGTAAGCGGGAAAAATGTTGTTCAGGAAAAAATTTTCAATAAAATATTTTTTTTAAAAAAAATAGTCTGGCCGTAGTCTACAACCATCCGGTTCTTTTCCCCGGTCCGGATGACCACCACCTGCGCTTTCCTGGGGCTGTTGCTGGCCTCGATGATCCCTTCACTCAACAGTCGCTGGACCTCCGACTTGATAAAAGCCATGTCTTGGGAACTGTACCGCCTGCTCCTGGTGGCGATGGGCTAACAGTCAGGAGTGAGGTTGGGCTAACAGTCAGGAGCGAGGTTCGCAAAGAGTGAATGGAGGGGAGACCTTAAGGGTCACGAGGCTGCATATCGTGAGGGGGGGGTAAGGGTCTGCCGACCTGTAGGGTCAGGCTTCGGTGACTGCATTGGAAGTCTAATCCAAGCAGTAGGGGGGCGCAGAGGTGAGGGAGGACGTACAACTTAAAACAGGCGTACTCGGCGCCCTGCATCGCGAGGTTAGCGATACAGTACCTCCGGATCTTGACCGAATGGGATCCGGAGGCAAGGGAGATGGTTTGGGATGCGGGGTATACAGGAAGGGAGCAGCGCCTTACCGTGTCAGGGTGAACAAAGCTCTCCGTGCTCCCGGAGTCGAAAAGGCAGGGGGTCTCGTGCCCGTTGACCCATTATTGAGTTTTTTTCAAGTGCTTCGGCTGCGACTGGTCAAGGGTGACAGCGCCCAGCTGCGGGGAGCCAGCGTGGTCGGCGGTGTCGTGGTCACAAAATGGCGGCCCCCATGAGCTGCACGTATTGGCTGGGTCGAAGATGGCAACCAAGATGGCCGCCCCCACGAGTTGCACGTGTTGGGCCGGGTCGAAGATGGCGACCAAGATGGTCGCCCCATCAGTTGCACGTGTCGGTCGGTGTTGGAGCCGTCGGGCAAGATGGCGGCCCCCACGATTCGCACGAGGCTGATGACGCGTCTGAAGGGGGCGTTCTGGGCAGGCACGCAGCCATGTTGCGGGGTCTGCGGGCCTGTGAGTCCACGGGTCGGGCCTGGTGAGTGTTCGATTTCTGGGCTTTAGGTTGGCCCAGACAGATTATGGCGAGGTATACCGTTTTCCCACAGTCGCTGCACGTCGCTGTGCGGGCTGGGCAATGCTGCCGGGGAAGTAGCACTGAGATTCCCCGGGCTGGACGGGCAGCCGTGCGGCACAGGCCTGCGACATCGTCGGGTCCGATGGGAGTCGCGACGATGGCGTCCACGAGGGGTTCGCCGGGTCCGCGGGGAACGCACTGAGGTTCTGGTAGGCCACCTCTAACGAGGTAGCTAGCTTTACCATCTCCCGCAGGTCAGTGGTCCCGTTTTCCAGCAAGCGCTGCCTGATGTAGTTCGATCGGACCCCAGCCACATACGTGTCCCGGATCTGTAGGTTCATGTGTTCCTCCTCCACATCCTGGTAGCTGCTGTTCCTCGCGAGTAGGGTCAGTTTTTCCAGGTACTCATCTAGCGATTCCCCAGCGTGTTGACGGCGAGTCGTGAGGAGATGTCGGGCGTACACCTCGTTTACAGGCTTCACGAAATGCGCCTTGAGGATTGCGACCGCCGCCTCGTACGTGGCCGCTTTCTCAATCAGCACGGAGATTCGATGGCTCACCCGAGCGTGGAGGAGACGCAGCTTGAGGTTTTCAGTGGGAGGCGTTGTGGAGGAGCCGAGATAGGCCTCGAAGCAGTGAAGCCAATGTTCGAAGATCTCCTTCGCTTCCAACGTGCGTGCGTCGAGTTCGAGCTTACCTGGCTTTAGAGCGGCTTCCATGATGCTGTCTGTGGATATTAAATTGTTATACCGTCAATTCATTGTGAGACCGTGAGAACGAGCGAACATTAGGCTTTAATATTCATGAACCCGCCTGCCAGAGTCGGCTGTACAAATGAGTGCCACCCACAGGTGGCCGGACTATATATGGCCCGGTGAGGGCGGAGCCAGAGGCGGAGCCCACAGGGGTTCCAGTACAGTACCTGGAGGTAGTCCGTATCATCACTTCCAGGTACTGTACTGGAAGCCCTGTGGGCTCCGCCTCTGGCTCTGCCCTCACCGGGGCCATATAGGTCATGGGTCACATCATTATACAAACAGTACAGACAGCTCATGCATTAGGTGAAATACATTCACCACAGGTAATCTCTAAAGTGGTGCACGTGAAACTGGACCCGGGCCCTCGGGAGGCCATATTCGGGGTGTCGGACCTGCCGGGGTTGGAAACGGGCGCAGAGGCAGATGTTGTAGCCTTCACCTTGTTGATCGCCTGAAGACGAATCCTGTTGGGGTGGAGATGAACCTCTCCACCCTGTGCCCTGGCGTGGTGGGGGGACCTGCTGGAATTATTGACGCTTGAAAAGGTCAAATTTGAACTGAGGGGGATGGAGGGGTTCTACAATTCATGGGCGTTATTTATTATGCACTTTCGAGAATTGGATCACATCGAACATTAGGGGGCTTGGAGGCTGGGAGGATTGGGGGAGGGGGGACTGTATGTGTTAATGGTGACTATGGGTGATTCCTGATTCCTCTTTGTCATTTGTTTATGTTAACATGCGGGCTAATGTTTGGGGGTTTGGTGGGAGGATGGAGTTAGAGAGCGCAGCTTGTGAGCCATGTGGAAACGGCTCAACCCCTCCAAGAAACAACAAAAGTAACTGGAAATGTAACGGTGATGTCCCTTACTGGCACAAAGTCAACCGCAGGGCTGATGAGGGCTTAGATCCCTTTGTAAAGGTATGGACAATTTTAAGAAAGTGTCCAAATGAAGATACAGGGAGGAGAGCTTTCCCAATGAGGTGAGCATGAAAGGGAGCATGAATTAATTTTTATAAAGTATGAAACCTGGCTGATATTTCTATCCCCTCAACTAGACCTGAGGCACAGAAGACAATATATGTCACTTGTAGACAGATTAGCTAACACCACAATGACATAGCAGTGAGCCTAGTATTTTTCTAATGTGCACTCAACACAGGTTGATCCATTTACCCCAGGAGTTACTGTGGAAATTAAAGGCTGAAAGATCTAGTGATAATAAACGCTGAATATTAAAGTTCAATGCATAAATGCAATATTCAGCATCAGATCAGAAATATTGCAGCTTATAGTGTTATCTATATTAATCTTTTTGATGAACCTACTGACTCCCATTTGATCCCTTGATATATTTCCACTTTGAGATCACCTGTACTACAGGCCAGATACCGACTTCAGCTTATTTTACTCACTGACCCAGTGAATTGTTTAGCCATCATGAAGTTAATATCTGCAACATTTGTTCCTGATACGTAATGGACACTGTAAGAGTACCAATCAGAGGCAGCTTTTGCAGTAGGGGGCCTTTTAATGCTAGGGACTGGATTGGAACTGTGCCAAACATGTATCTGGGAGAGGGGAGCGACTTCCATCTGAATCAAGCTGGGATGGATTTGAACTCAGGTCGCAGAACCTTAAGGTCACTGTCTAGGATACAGCTAAACATGATTGAAAGGCTGTGTGACAGGACAGAAAACACAAGAGCATTGTGAGACCTGAGTACTATGCAGCATCATGTGACTGGACAATGCTGCTCCAGTCGTTATTACTGGAATTACAATACCCTCTTGAGGTGTGACACATAATAGCATCCAGATATTCCTACTGTAACTTTGAAGAAAATGAGAACCTCTCCTGGCTCTGTTTCATATCATTGCTGCTGCAACGTGGTTAATGCACCACTACTTGTGATACGGGGCATACAGATCATCTTGGTGTTTAGATATCACAGGTGATCTCAACACCCTGGGCGTTAGAGGGGACAATCAGCCAGGTTACCCACCCCTGCTTATTATCCAATGACATTTTCAGAGCATTGCATATGTTGTGTTATGTAATTTGGAATAACACAAGCTGCCACTTGATACAGTTTTGAGTGAAAGATGCTCCAGACTTTGAAGTGAGTTCAATGTGTTTTATTGAACTATTAGCACAGTTCTCAATGAGTTCGACTCTCTGCTAATCTAAATGTAGTAACTCAGTCTAACTGAACCAGCCTTGCTCGAAGCCACGTGTTGGGGTGTGATGCTGAGGATACACCTTGTCTCACTCTGTAGATGTTGGTCTGTGGAAAAAGGTGGGGTGTGAGGGCCTCATCCCTTTTATAGTGAGATACCACCCCTGAGTGTCCTGACTGCTCATTGGGCGTATCCTATTCTATGTGTTCATTAGCTGCATGTTTGCATATCATGACATCTCCCCTTTTTATTTATGTTTTGTTGGCATATGTGAATGCATTTACAGGTGAATGAGTCTGTCTAACGTGACTGACGGAGGACAACAGAACAGAGCAAACAAAACAAACGTTCACAAGTCCAGTCTCTGAGGCTTGCGTCTGATCCTGGTCGACCGCCGGAGAGGTGGCGGAGGGGACGATGGCGCCTTGACAGGCGGGATGGAAGCCTGACTGGTGGCCTCATGGTGCGAGGTATCAGGAAGCGTCAATTCAACATATGGAAATGGAGGAGAAAGTGGTTGCGGGCAGGCAACCTTGCGCAGTGCCCATCGATTCCTTCGCACGATGGAGCCATCAGCCATACGTACAACATAAGAGTAGGGCGCGGCCTGTCGAACAACGACAGCCGGGGCAGACCATCCACCATCCGGTATCTTGATCCTGACAGTGTCTGCCGGGGATAGCACGGCCAGTTGGTGGCATGGGCATCATAGCCCTGCTTTTGATGGTCTCTGAGCTGCTGCATCTTCTGCAGCACCGGGAGGTGATCCAGGTTGGGCAGGTGTACGGCTGGAAGCGTCGTCCGCAGGTCCCTGTTCATCAGGAGTTGAGCCGGCGACATGCCAGTGGACAATGGAGTCGCCCTGTACGCGAGCAGTGCAAGGTGTATGTCGGAAGCAGAGTCCGCGGCCTTGCAGATGAACTATTTCACAATGTGCACCCCTTTCTCGACTTTTCCATTGGACTGCGGATAGTGCGGACTGGCGGTGACATGCTGGAAATTGTATGACCTGGCAAACGTGGACCATTTTCAACTGTTAAAGCAGGGGCCATTGTCACTCATGATGGTGATTGGGATGCCATGCCTTGAGACCATCTTCTTACAGGCTTTGATGACGGTCCGAGAGGTGAGGTCCGGGAGCTTCAGCACCTCAGGGTAATTCGAGAAATAGTCGATGATCAATACGTAGTCGCGACCATTCGCATGAAAGAGGTCGATGCCAATCTTGGACCATGGAGAGGTCACTATGTCATGCTGTTGGAGCGTCTCCTTGCTCTGCGCTGGCTGGAACCGCTGACAGGTAGCACAGTTCAGGACCATGTTTGTGATGTCCTGGCTGATGCCGGGCCAGTAGACAGCTTGCCGGGCTCAACGTCTGCACCTCGACGCTCAGGTGTCTCTCATGAATCTGGCGCAGCACCATGCTCTGGTGACTGAGCGGAATGACAATCCTGTCCAGCTTGAGGAGGATACCATCAATCACCGTCAGG
The DNA here is from genome assembly GCF_047496885.1 of Scyliorhinus torazame. NCBI lineage: Eukaryota > Metazoa > Chordata > Chondrichthyes > Carcharhiniformes > Scyliorhinidae > Scyliorhinus > Scyliorhinus torazame. The sequence goes on from NC_092719.1 coordinate 117,875,722, forward strand.
TCGTCCTTCACATTGTAAAATTGTGGGCCCTTTCTGCCAGCCATTGGTGAGGTTGTGGATGACGCGCTGCAAGAGGGGGTCTTTGGCTGTCTCATCACGGATTAGAACTACCTTCTCACCTGTCGCCGGGAGAGTGCTAGCACACAGCTGCACCTGCGATTCGATGTTCTGGATGATCTCCAGCGGCTCACTGGGCGAGGTGACGGAGCTGGACAATGCATCAGTGATGATGAGCTTGTTGCCAGGTGTGTACACCAAGTTGAAGTCATACCTCCTAGGTTTAAGCAGGATTCTCTGCAACCGAGGCGTCATGTCCTTCAGGTCCTTGTGGCTGATGTGGACCAGAGGCCTATGATCCGTCTCGACAGTGAATGTCGGCAGGCCGTAGACATAATTATGAAATTTGAGGATGCATGTGAGAAAACCCAAGCACTCCTTCTCAATCTGAATATATCTGGTTTCAGTGGGCGTCATTGCCCTTGACGCGTATGTTATTGGTGCCTAGGATGATGTGTCATCTCGTTGAAGCAACACCGCACCGATGCCACCCTGACGCGCATCTGTGGATATCTTTGTCTCCCGGTCCGGGTCGAAGAATGCCAGGACTGGTGCAGTGGTGAGCTTGGCTTTCAGCTCCAGCCACTCTGTCTGGTGTGCCACCTTCCACTCAAAGGCAGTTGACTTTTTCACCAGGTTGCGTAGGGCCGTGGTGTGTGTGGCCATGTTTGGAATGAACTTGCCAAGAAAATTGACCATACCCAAGAAGCGCAGCACCACCCTTTTGTCCTCAGGGACCTTCATCGCCTCGATAGCCTTGATTTTGTCTGTGTCCAGGCACACACCATGCTATGAGGTCTGGTCGCCTAGGCACTTGAGCGTCGATGTGCCAAAACAACATTTGGACCTGTTTAACTTTAGGCCGTTGGCATGTACACGGCGGAATACCTTCTGGAGACGGGACGCATGTTCTTCAGGGGTCGTGGACGACATGATGATGTTGTCCATGTACACACGAACCCCTTCAATGCCTTCCATCATCTGCTCCATGATGCGATGGAATATCTCCGATGCCGAGATGATGCCAAATGGCATGCGATTGTAGCAGTATCTGCCAAAATGCGTGTTGAAGATGCAGAGCCTTCTGCTGGACTCTTCCAGCTGGATTTGCCATATTCCCTGTGATGCATCCAATTTGGTGAAGAAGCGCACATGTGCCATCTCACTCGTGGTTTCCTCCCGCTTCGGGATGGGGTAGTGTTCCCGCATGATATTCTTATTGAGATCCTTGGGATGAATGCAGATGCGCAGGTCCCCCGAAGGCTTTTTGACGCACACCATCGAGCTGACACAGTCAGTCGGTTCGGTGACCTTGGATATGATGCCTTTTTGCTGAAGATCCTCGAGCTGTGCCTTCAGGCGCTCTCTCAGTGGAGCAGGGACTCGTCGTGGTGCGTGGACCACTGGCTTGGCATTAGGTCGTAGCAGAATCTTGTATCGATACGGCAGCGTGCCCATCCCGTTGAACACATCTGGATACTGGACGAGGATGTCGTCGATGCTGGCCTGAAGATCCACATGGGAGGATGTCATGGTGTAAACCGTTTGAATGGGGTTCAGCTGCTTGCAGGCGTGCTGCGCACCTAGTAGGGATGCTCTGTCCAGCTTAACAATTTCAAAGCGTAACCCTGCTTGTGTGTGTCGGTTGGATACGTGCAGATGGCAGGATCCCAGTGCTGTGATGGCATTCCCGTTGTAATCCAGGAGCTGGAAGGGCCGTGGGGGGCTTCTTAATGCGTCTGAAGTCTGCCTGTGAGAGAAGGTTGGCAGAGGCACCTGTGACCAGCTTGAACTGGATGGGGCAGTGGTTGACCTTCATCACTGCTCACCATTCGTCCTCGGAATCCACAGCTAGGATGGATTGGACTTGCGATGTGTCTGGTGTGGCATTTTCACACGTTGTAATAATGCCCACACGGTAGGCGATGTCCAGGCATTCATCATCTGGATCCGTTGCACTGCCGGGATCAGAATCCTGTAGGCATTGGTGCACACTCTGGATGCGCCGTCGTCGGAATTGGGAGCGCTGGCTCCTGACTGGTGGTGCAGATCTGCACAGGGCTGCATAGTGGCCTGGCTTCCCGCAGTTAAAACAGTGTCTGCCTGTTGCAGGGCAGTGTTTCTTTAAATGGGCGGTGCCACAGTTCGAACACGTCATGACGTCGGCGTCCTGACGCTCCATGCGTTGTTGCACATGCGCAGTGCGGTTCTCAGACGTCTGCACCTGCGCAGTGCAGGTTTCGGCCGCTTCGTTATCCCATTCGCATCGCGCATGCGTCGGGCCCCGGGAAGAGCGCGTGAAATGGCCGCTTTCGTCATTGTTGAGGCAGTGCATCCGGGAGATGGCCTGCACACTCTCCGCCTCGTGGGAGGCTAGTCTATCATTTTCTGCCGTTTTGTACTGCGAATAGCGATTTTTAGCATGCTCATGCACTGTACATGTTTCAATCGCGACTGGCAGGGTCATATGCTTGATCTTCAGTAACTGCTCTATCAGAGGATCAGAGTGAACTCCAAAAACGATTTGGTCTCTGATCATGGAGTCAGTGATATCACCGAAGTTGCAGGATAGCGCTCGCAATCTAAGGTTAGTTAAATATGAGTTGAGGGATTTGTCTTTACCTTGCAATCGCTACTTGAATATGTAGCACTCGAAGATTTCGTTGGTGTCCACCTCACAGTGGCTGTCAAACTTGTCCAGGATGGTCTGAAACTTTGTCTTGTCCTGGTCTTCGGCGAAGTGAAAGGAGTTGAATATTTCCAAGGCGTGATCACCCGCTGTGGTGAGGAAAAAAACCTATCTTCCGTGTATCAGACGCACCATTGAGGTCTGATGCTTCGACGTAAAGCTGAAATTTCTGCTTGAATGTCCGCCAGTTGGCACTGAGATTGCCGGAGGTCCTGAGCTGGTGAGGAGCCGGAATCTTTTCCCTTGTGCCGGAAAACATTCGCTGGTCGTCACGGATCTTACTGAGTTGAACAAACTAGATTGAACAGACTCCTGGTATCATGTTGTGTTATGTAATTTGGAATAACACAAACTGCGACTTGATGCAGTTTTGAGGAAAAGATGCTCCAGACTTTGAAGTGAGTTCAATGTGTTTTATTGAACTATTAGCACAGTTCTCAATGAGTTCGACTCACTGCTAACCTAAATGTACTAACTCAGTCTAACTGAACCAGCCTTGCTCGAAGCCACGTGCTGGGGTGTGATGCTGAGGATACACCTTGTACCACTCTGTAGATGTTGGTCTGTGGAAAGAGGCGGGGTGTGAGTGCCTCATCCCTTTTATAGTGAGGGATACCCCTGAGTGTCTGACTGCTCATTGGTCGTGTCCTATTCTATGTGTTCATTAGCTGCATGTTTACATATCATGACAGCAGATATGTGCTAGAGTTGCCAATCCATCAGGAATGGCAGGGACTCTCCTGGAATCACCATCAATCTCCCAGTGGCTTTTAAAAGCAATCCGGGCGATTTTAAAATGCAAAGGTTTTCACTTTTACCTCTCCTCATGCTTGACGCAGGGAGGAGAACAATTAAATTGGTGACATAAACATGAATTTGGGTTGATACTATTGTTTTCCTCCATTATGGAGAGGTTAAAGGGATAGGTTGGGGCGGTGGATCTGGGTGGCTCTTTCAGAGGGTTGGTGCAGACTCGATGGGCTGAATGGCTTCCTTCTGCATTGTAGAGATTCTACAATTCTATGATTATCTCGGGAAGGACCCACATTTCTGAAATGATACAATTCACCTCACTGTGTGTGCAGGAAATCTCAGTTCACACTGTTGGTGACCAAGTGAGCTCGCCAACAGGGAGACCCAGGCCGGGCCGCCAGGGCTGGAACCACAGTTCAGAGCCTCTGTTGTGCTGTGATTCAGATCGTACACTGAACATTTCAGGGTTCTGCAAATGATGTTAGGGTGGAGCATGTGGCTCTGCTGTACGTATGGGTGTAAGATTGGAACAGTTAAATATTGACATTTCAAACATATTTTAGTTCGAGAAAATCCTTTGGAGGTGAGATAGATAGATGGAGCTTTTTGTATCCATGCTAAGATCTGTCAGCCAGTTAAAGGCATTGGTTTGGGATGGTAGTCCCAACACTTTTATAAAGTTTAACATCACACCAGTTGCAGTTGTTGCAAAGCTTGATGCACTATGAGTTCAGTCAGAGCAGTGGAAGTGTGTTTTTTATTTGTTTTCTTCTAATCTTGACGCATTGAACACAACTACTGTTGGAAGCTACAATTAAACATTTAAAAGGCTCCAAGGTGGTTGTTTGTGGGGGAGAGAAAGGAGAAACCAAGAAGAGAAATAATTGTCAAGGACGGAGTCTGCGAGAGCAGCCAAGGGAAGTGGCTGAGATGGCAGGATGGATGAGAAATTGGGTCATTAAGAAATACACCCACCCATGCCATGCTGACGGCTTTCTCTGGCGTCACTTTCGCCGACCTCCCCCGCAATAGCTCCAGCCAGGGTTAGCAACCATAGCCTCTGCATGTCGGCTGTAGATGCTTAACATGGAGTCCATGGGCGGGATTCTCCAGTCGGCGACGGCAAAATCGTGTTCGGCGATCGGCCGGAGAATCCCCGTTTGCGCCAAAATCGATGCGGTGCCGCGTTTGTGATGCTCCGCCCCCTCTAAAGCGGCATACTCGAAGAGTATATTGCATGCCGTCGGGTCGGTCTCAGAACGTCACCGGAGGCTCTCCCTCAATGGGCAGAGTTCCCAATGGCATGGAACACTTATCCTGTTTTTTTTGTGACCCCCGCGTGGCAGCTGGGGACTGAGTCCAGCGCTGCCACAGTCAGGGGAGAGCCGTTCCGCTTGCAGGGGGGCCTTTGTCGGGGGCTAGGGGGGCCGTCTGGGGGTGGCGAGGCTGGTTACAGGGCGCAGTTTGTGGCAGGCCAGGTCCGCACGCGACTGACACCATGTTGCGTGGTGCGGCCGCTGCAGGCCGCCGGCGTGCGCTTTCGCGGTCACGGATCCGGCAATTCTCCGGCCGTATCCGCAGGTAAAGCCGGGGTCTTTACACTGCGCGGCTGCTAGCCCCCCACCAGACAGAGGATCGGTGCAGCTTTTGCGCCGTTTGTGCTATCGTAAAACGCCAATGTTCCCACGCCGGCGTCAGCATTTAGTCTGCAAATCGGTAAATCCAGCCCCATACCTCCAGCTGAGCTGCATTCACTAGCCAGCTTTTATTCACAGGGACATCTCTGCCATCGCGGATACGGACTGACCCATAGTCTCCCAAAGCGACAAGTGATGAGAAAGGTGGGGCCAATTTTGGAAAGAAAAATGTTTCAAAGTTTTCATGTTGCAGAAACTTGTTTTGCAAAAGGGTCGCACGGGTTAGATTTGAATTCCGTCGACTGTAGAGATTCTTAAAAATTAGGCGCAGGCCATTTCAGAGTGAAATGAAAAAGCAGTTTACACACAGAGGACAGTAACATTCTGGAATTCTCTCTCCACAAAGTATGTGGCTGCTGGAACAATTGTAGCTTTCAATATTGAGTTTGATTTTATTGTCGTCTATGCAATACACCCTCTCATTTTTGTTTTGTAGTGCCAAGCCGATTTGTTTAAGTATATATCCCTTTGAAATTATTTTGCGCTGCTGTGCATGCAGAATAGCTGTCAGGGGTCGATTTGTGCTCAGTCTCTGCTGGAGCTTCTGGAATATCTCCCAGTTTAGAGGCAATGTTGGTATCAAGGGATTTGGAGCATTGACGAGAAAAGAGTGTCAAGGTGCAGTTCATCCATGATTTGATTCAACCGCAGAGTAGAACGGAGGGGCTGAATGGCCTACTCCTGTCCCTCTGTTCCGATGGGGCATTAATTGCCGACTTAAAGGTTTCAGTTACGAAGTGGGAAGGGCCTTCTCGCCAGGGACTTAATTGGGGGAGACGTGGGATTATGGTGGGGGCCCCCACCCACCACATTCCTGCCCAATTAAATGCTCCTCTGCCACTAAACCTGCCACGGGGTAAGGCACAAGATCCTGCCCTAAGGTTGCAAAGAACAACAAAGTTCATACAAAGAAATATTGAGAAAGTAGAGAGAAAAAGGATTCTAATGTGTGCGTGTGTGTGTGTGTGGGCGGGGGGGGGGAGTAACCATTGGTGAGTTCCGATGGTGACATGTAGAGAGCAGTCACACACGAGGTGACTTCTGCCAGAGAACTTTGATTTAAGTCCTATTCAGCCGGTTTTCAGAGAGGACTTGAGGTGGAATTTGGTCAATTTGATGGGTTAAGAATTCCATGTCAAAGGAATGCCCAATAAATACAAAACTAAGCAGCAGAGCAATAAGGAATCATTGTTGGACATGGAGGCTTTGAGAGCTCTTTCTGTGAGGAAAGTGGCAGAGGTTCCTGCAGTGTCGGTGAGCACTCCACTGACCGTTGAGATTCTTACAGGAATCCTGGCGGGGGTACATAACAAACTATGGCAGGATGTCTCGGATGACCACGAGAGAGCAATGGGGTGAGGGGGGCCATATCCGTAATTTGAGCGGCCCTGGTAAAAGTGGATGGAGTGTGAAGGCACAGTCCGCAGAGCTAAAGGAAGTGGTGGTAGCTCTTACAAGGTGGTGAGTCACCATGTGCGATCATCATGCACTTTCACAGTTATCAAGAAAAGGAAAGTGTTCTGCGGTGGGTAAAAGATCATCGAGACTCCAGTTGTGAGGATCTACCAGGATGTTGGAGCGGAGCTTGGCCAAGAGGAATGCAGCATTAAACAAGGCCAAGGCAGCATTGTATCGGAACAATGTTCGATTTGGTATGGTTTACCCTGCGCTCCTCCGAGTGACCTATGAATCAAAAGATTATTACTTTGAGACTTTGGAGGAGGCAGAGCTGTTTGTGCAGAAGCATGGACAGGGGTTGAGTTAACTGAATTATATTGGTTGGGAGATGTCTGTCTGGTGATGGGAGTGTGAATTTGGGGATTGATGTGATGTTTGTTGGGCACTCTGGAGTTTTGTACTTGGATTTCTACTGTGGGTTTTGTGGGATGGGTGTGGTTCTTGTTTCTTTCTTTTTTCCTGGAAAGATTAAAGTTGGATTTGGCGGAGGGCTGGTTGGCCTTTTTTGTTATATTTATTACTTTATGTGGGGGCCGTCCTGCTAGCTATATAGTTAGTTAATGGGAGCGGAGTGATGGGAGAGTGATGGTGGGAGTCTTTGTTTGCCATATATATTGTATATATCACACGGTAGATCCCAACTGGGTCTGCCATGCCGGTGCCTAACTGGCCGGCTTTATATATCATACAACTAGACATTGGGTCCCCCGCCCCCTTAACAGGGGAACTTGTATTCTGCAAGGTTCTTGGGGATGTTAATTGTTCCCACCCCGTAAGATACCTGTGGGTTATAACAGTTCTGTTTTGATGGGGGATTTGGCGACCATCTTGGGTGGGCCTGGTGTCGGCTCTCTGAATCATTGCTGGACTGCCGCTCAGGGTGGGAATGTTGACTCTGGGTCGATGGGGGTGGGGGATGGTGGGGGGGATCCCTATTCGGCTGGTCGCTTGGAATGTGAGGGGATTGAACGGCTCCTGAAAAATATCTAAGGTGTTGGCGCACCTTAGACTTTTGTAGGCTGTTGTGGTGCTTTTGCAGGAGACTAATTTGCAGATTGAAGATCAGACAAGATTGCAGAAGGGCTGAGTGAGGTAAGTATTTCATTTAGGATTTGATAGTAGTGGGAGGCTGCGATTTTGATCAATAAGAGAGCATCATTTTTGGCAGCTAAAATTTTGATAGATTTGAATGGGAGGTATGTAATGGTGAGTGGGTCGTTGGCTGGTACCCCGGTGGTCTTAGTTAGTTTATATGCACCAAACTGGGATGATGTAGCTTTTCTTAATAAGTTGGTGGCTTCTTTTCCCGATCTGGGGCGTCATTCTCCGACCCGGTCGCCGGGGGCTGCCGTGAATCCCGCCCCCGCCGGTTGCCGAAGTCTCCAGCACCGGAGATTCGGCGGGGGCGGGAATCACGCCACGCTGGTTGGCGGCCCCCCCGCTCGATTCTCCGGCCCGGATGGGCCGAAGTCCCGCCGATAAATTGCCTGTCCCGCCGGCGTAAATTAAAGCACCTATTTACCGGCGGGACAAGGCGGCGCGGGCGGGCTCCGGGGTCCTGGGGGGGGGCGCGGGGCGATCTGACCCCGGGGGGTGCCCCCATGGTGGCCTGACCCGCGATCGGGGCCCACCGATCCGCGGGCGGGCCTGTGCCGTGGGGGCACTCTTTCCCTTCCACCTCCGCCACGGTCTCCACCATGGCGGAGGCGGAAGAGACTCCCTCCACTGCGCATGCGCGGGAAACTGTCAGCGGCCGCTGACGCTCCCGCGCATGCGCCGCCCCGACATGTCATTTCCGCGCCAGCTGGCGGGGCAACAAAGGCCGTTTCCGCCAGCTGGCGGGGCGGAAATTCCTCCGGCGTCGGCCTAGCCCCTCAATGTTGGGGCTCGGGCCCCAAAAATGCGGAGCATTCCGCACCTTTGGGGCGGTGCGATGCCCGTCTGATTGGTGCCGTTTCGGGAGAATTTCGCCCCTGGACTCACACCAGCTAATTCTGGGAGGGGACTTTAACTGTGTACTGGACCCTCGGCTGGTTAGATCGAGGCCTAAGCCTTTGAGTCCTTCTGGGGTGGCAATGGCACTTTTGGCCTTTATAGAGCAGATCCGGGGGGAATCCATGGAGGTTTTTACATCCAAATGAGAAGAGTTTTCTTTTTTCTCTCAAGTGCATCAGGTGTACTCTCGGATCGACTTTTTTGTGGTGGGTAGGTCCCTGCTACCGGGGATGGTGGGGGCGGTGTATTCGCCAATAGTTATTCTGGATCATGCTCCACATTTTGTGGATTTGGTGTTGGGGTCGGGCCCCGCTCAGCAACCCCCCCGTGGAGGTTGAAGACACGTTTAAAAAAAAAATAATTTAGAGTACTCAATTATTTTTCTTATTTTTTTTTTCCCAATTAAGGGGCAATTTAGCTTGGCCAATCCATCTAACCAGCACACCTTTAGGTTTCAGGGGTGAAACCCACACAGACACGGGGAGAATGTGCAAACTCTACACAGACAGTGACCCAGGGCCAGGATTCAAACCCGGGTCCTCAGCGCCGTAGTCCCAGTGCTAACCATTGCGCCACCGTGCTGCTCTGGAGATGCGTTGTTGGCGGGATTCTGTGAGAGGACTTCCTCCACCATTGGGGAGTACACTGACTTAAATAGGAGTGAAGAGATTTCGCCTTGCAAGTTGTGGGAGGCCCTGAAGGTGTCATTAGAGGGGAAATAATCTCTTATAGGGCACATAAAGCGAAGAGTGTAAGGGTGGAATGAAAAATGAAATGAAAATCGCTTATTGTCACAAGTAGGCTTCAAATGAAGTTACTGTGAAAAGCCCCTAGTCGCCACATTCCAGCGCCTGTTTGGGAGGCTGGTACGGGAATTGAACCGTGCTGCTGGCCTGCCTTGGTCTGCTTTAAAAGCCAGCTGTTTAGCCCCATCTAAGAGGTAAAGGTTGGTGTGGGCCATCCTGGAGATGGATCACCAATACGTGTTCAACGGGCAGGGCTGTGCGCCAACTGCAGGGGCTTTTTATGATCATGGGGAGAAGGCCGGTTGCCTGTTAGCACACCAGCTGAAGTGGCAGATGGCCTCTCAGGAAATAGTGCAAGTGAAGGACTCAAGTGGCTGGTTAGTCTCTGCTCCCAGGTAAGGTAAATGAGGCTTTCCATGCTTTTTATTGTAGCCTTTATAAGTCAGAGCCCCCGGTGATGGGCTGCTTGTGATGGAACTTTTGGTATTCTTGTCTATCCCAGTTGTAGAATGGGAGAGAACGGAACGGAGGAGTCAGAGCCCGGATGAGACCATGAAATGCATGCGTTTGATGCAGTTGGGTAAAGCGCCGGGCTCAGATGAATTCCCAATCGAATTTTATAAGAAATTTGCGGATCAGCTGGTCCCATTGTGGTTACAGATATTTAATGATTCCATGTCCTGGGGATATTGCCGGCCACATTGCCGCAGGCATCGATTTCCTTGATTTTAAAGAAGGTAAGGATCTGACAGAGTGTGGGTCATATCGCCCTGTTTTGTTATTGAACGCAGATGCAAAGTTGTTGGCGAAGATTTTGGCAATATGCTTGGAGCCCTGCCTTCCAGAGGTATATCGGAGGAACAGACTGAGTTTGTCAAGGGCAGGCAGCTGCCGACCAACATTCGGCGATTGTTTAACGGTTTTTTTCAATACAAATATATTTTAAAAAAGTAACCATTGAATTTGCTTCACCAGGCACTCAGCGCAGGCCGCACATTCCTGATCACAACTCCTAATGTGAAACTATTTCTCCTCATCTACCCCTCTGGTCCTTTTGTCAGTTATTTTAAACCTGGATCCTCCAGTTACCCACCCTCCTGCCATTGGGAACAGTTTCTCCTTCTTTGCTCTTTTTCTACTCCTCGAAATCTTGTACACTCCTACTACATCTCCTCTTAACCTTCTCAGTTGTAGTTCAGTTAAGGGCATTCACATTGTCTGAGTTTAAAGGTTCTAGTCCAGCAACCTGAACACATATTGCCAGAATTCTTCGGCCATCCGCCGGCAACGGGATTCTCTGGTCCCGCCGGCTTCGTTGGGAATTCCAACTGACAGCGGTGGGGGCAGAGAATCCCGTTGCCAGCGAACGGCGCGCTGCCGAGTAATATGTGGCTGGGAGACCGTAGAATCCCACCCCTAATCTCGGTAAACATTTCAGTGTAGTACTGAGGGAACGCTGCACAGCTGGAGGTGCCAGCTTTCAGGCGATAAGGGAAACCGAGGTCCTTCTTTGGTGTGTTTGAAGGATATGCTAGGTTTTGTATCTTATGAAGAGGGAGTGTGGCTTGACTCAGGTAGTTATTGTCATGTTAATCACCCTGGGGTAACACGGACTGCAACTGGATGCAGTTGTACTTGAAAGTAGACTCCAAACTTTGATGATGTTAGTTCAAAACGCTTTATTGAACTTGTTAAGCAGTGCATACAGTTCGCTGTGGGTTGGACATCTAAGCGTGCTTACTATAACTAACTAGATCAGACTAGCTCAGAACCACGTGTAGAAGGTGCTAACTGATATGTACACCCCTGACTGTCACTACAGTTGTCACCAGTGGAAAGAGGCAGAGTGTTAATGCCTCGTGTGTTTTATAGTGGGAGACCACCTTCTAGTGTTCTGCCTGGTGATTGGTTGGGTTCTGTCCTGTGTATTGATTGGCTGTACTAGGTGTCTGTCACTGCCTGTCTGTGTCTCATTATGTGCATGAGTGCATATCAGGACAGTTATTTAAGACTGGTTCGGGGGCGGCATGGCATTGCTGCCTACGGCGCTGAGGACCCGGGTTTGAACCGGGCCCTGGGTCACTGTCCGTCTGGAGTTTGCACATTTTCCCCGTGTCTGCATGGGTTTCACCCCCACAATCCAAAGATATGCAGGTTAGGTGAATTGGCCACGCTAAATTGCCCCTTAATTGGAAAAAATAATTGGGTACTCTTAAAAAACAAGACTGGTTTATTTGCAGTATGTACAATGTATGCAAGGTGGGCAACTGAGTTGGCACATCTCTGAGTGCTGCCTGTCTCCAGCACATGACTGCTGATGTCACAGTTACATCAGGGTGGCAAGATGGCACAGGGGTTAGCACTGCTGCCTCACAGCTCCAGGGTCCCGGGTTCAATTCCGGCCTTGGGTGACTGTTTGTGTGGAGTTTACACTTTCTCCCCGTGTCTGCGTGGGTTTACTCCGGGTGCTCCGGTTTCCTCCCACAGTCCAAAAATGTGCAGGTTAGGTGGATTGGCCACTTGGTCATGCTAAATTGCCCTTAGTGTCCAAACGGTTAGGTGGGGTTACTGGGTTATGGGGATAGGGTGGAGGCGTGGGCTTAAGTAGGGTGCTCTTTCCAAGGGCCGGTGCAGACTCGATGGGCCAAATGGCCTCCTTCTGCACTGTGAATTCTATGATTCTACGATTCTATGATCACAGTCTATATTACCCATTAGTGATTCTATTACGTTGAATATAAAAGATCACACAGCACTATTTTGAGGAAGACTAGGAGAGTTCTCCCCTGCGTCCTCTCACTCAACCCACTTCTGAGCACCAGCAAGTGCTATTTGTGGGACCTTGCTGTGTACAAATTGGCTGCTGCACTCCCTACCTTACAACAGTAACTGTGCTTCCAGAAGTATTTCATTCGGTGTAAATCATTCCGGGACATCATGAGGTTGTGAAAGGTGCTGTCTAAATGCAAGTCTTTCTTTTCTTTAAAGAAGATGGATTCTGGCTACTCCAGGCCCTCCACTTCACTGATTTGGGATGGATCAGTTAACAGCCAACATCACAGCCTGCTCTGGGTAACCCGCTGGCAGCATTTGGTACTGAGGGGCCGACTGCATGAGGTGCACTGAGGACACACTGTGTTACAACACGCTGGAATTCAGGACTCAAGAGCACTTACTCGCTGGCAATAAAAACTTTGAGAGGCTGTCTGATGGCTGAATTGGAACTTTGTTCTCTCAGTAAAGCTTCTGCCACCCATTATGCATGGCATTCTCCACGACTCTCCCGTCTGTCACAGTAAACCCCTTGTGAAACCATGGGCAGCCAGTACACAGATTGAAATGTCTCACGGGGATCTTATTTTGCAAGATTGCAGCAGGATGCCAAACTAACCTCTGGGGTTCAAGGTTCAAGGGCATTGTGAACAGAGTGGCACAGTCAAGGATGGCCTAATAGTTCCTCATCTTTGGACCTCAGTGGTGGTGGGGTAAGAAGGAAAGGACGTGGTTAGTTAGTTAGTTATGAATCGAGGTAGTCCGACATCAGTCATCAGGAAAGTGCTGAGATCTATTACTCAGGAATTCTGAACATTTAGAAATTCATAGTTGGATATGACAGAATCAACATGGTTTTACTGAAGGGAAATCCTGTTTGACAAAAGACATTGGAGTTTTTTGAGGATGTAACTGGTAGGGTAGATAAAGGGGGTGATGTATATCTAGCTTTCCAAAATTTGATAAGATGTAGGATAAGGGCTCATGGAGTTGGGGTAATATATCAGCATTGATAAAGGGTAGGTTAATAGACAGGAAGCAAAGAGTAAGCATAAATGGAGCATTTTCAAGTTGGCAGGCTGGTGGAGTGCAACAAGGATCAATACCGTGGCCTCAGTTATTTAAAATCAACATTAGCGACTTAGAGACAGAGAGCAATGTGTCTACGTTTGCCAATGATACAAAGCTAGGTGGGAATGCAAGCTGTGAGGAGGACCCAGAGCTGCAAAAAGATATAGACAGGTTAAGCATGTGGGCAGCAAGGTGACAGGTAGAGTGTAATGTGGAGAAGTCTGAGGTTATTCACTCTGGTCATAAGAATAAAGAAGTATAATAATATTTATGCGCATTAACTAAAAAAAAAACCCAGAAACTTAACAACACAACATTTTCTCATACAGACAAGTGGCCATGCCCTTGAGTAATTAAAAAGCCTTTTCCTACACTTTGACAAAGTTTAATCTCATGTGGCTTCAGTAGTAGTTGAGATGGGATGACCACATCCTTCTTCTGGCTGCTGAGATGGTTGTGGCTGATGCCGTCTGGGTTTTGTGTCCATGAGGGCTCCGCCAAGGACTGTTCCACTTGTATGTGTGGGGCTAAACCTGACCATCGGGAGACAAAGCAGCTCATGGCCTCCTGCTGTGTGCATGTGGGGAGCCAATGTATGAGAAGAAGAAGTGCTTTGAACTGATTCTGCATTTCGATGTCCCTTTCACCATTATCCCTCTCATGGCCCAGCCACACCTTTCCACTAACAATGAGCTGTAGAGCACCCTGTCACAGATCAATGGGTAATGCCAAGGCGAAAGTATCTGTAATCCCAATTAAGGCGGCATCCAAAGTATTTATAGCCCTGGTCAGCATTTGCATGGACACATTTCACATAGCATCAGTCCATAACAGTATTGGTGGGAGCGACCACCCAATAGTTCTGTGGAGAGAGAAAGTCCTATCTTCACACTGAGGACATTCTCCATTGTGTTGTTGGTGCAACCACTGTGCCAAATGGGATAGATTCAGAACAGATAGACTACTCACAACTGGGCATCCACGAGGTGCCGCGGGACATCAGCAACAGCAGGATGAGTCCACCATAATCTGTAACCTCATGGCCAGCATAACCCTCACTCTACCATTATCGTCAAGCCAAGGGATCAAATTGGTTCAATGAAGGGTGCAGGAGGGCATGCCATTAGCAGCACCAGGCATACCTAAAAATGATTGTCAACCTGGCGAAACTGCAACACAGAGCTACTTGTATATTAAACAGTGGTACTATCATTCCGTAGACAGGGTTACATGATTCCGTCAGCAACGGATCAGTTCAGAGCTCTGCAGTTTTTCCACATTTTGTCATGAATAGTGATGGACAATTAAACAGCTAACCGGAGGAAGTTCCATAAACATCCCAATCTCAGTGATGAGGGAGCCCAGCATTTGAGTGCCAAAGACAAGGCGAGTCATTTGCAAGTATCTTCAGCCAGAAGTGCCGAGTAAGTGATCCTTCTCAGCCTTTTCCTGAGGTCCCATCTTCATAGGTGCCAGTCATCAGCCAATTTGATGCACAGTGACAGCAATATGTGCCATTTACAAGATGTACTGCAGCAACTCACCAAGGCTCCTTCACCAGCACCGTCCAAACCCACAACCTCTGCCATCTAGGAGGACAAGGGAAGCAGATACATGGGAACACCACCACCTGGAGGTTCCGCTCCAAGTCACTCACCATCCAGGTGTGGAAATATATTGCCGTTCCTTCAATGCCATTGGGTCAAAATCCTAGAATTCCCTCCCTAATGTGATGATATACATCCTAATGTGATGATATGCATAACCAGTCATGTATATAATGATAGGCAAGACCTCCGACCAGCAGGTGGCAGTAGATAACAACGACATGACACTGTTACCTCAGGGAGTTAATCAAGGGTCTTTGTAGTGAATAGTCAGAATTTGTAGTCGCTCATAATTTATTTATTATATAATAATAATCGCTTATTGTCACAAGTAGGCTTCAATGAAGTTACTGTGAAAAGCCCCTAGTTATAGTTAGTAGTTTTTGATAGTATTCTTATAGTTATCTTAACCATGCAATGGTTAAATAATAAAACTTTAACTAGTCTAAGAACTAGATGTTCTTTAATGCATTTATTCCAACTGGCCAAGCACCAGAATGTAACATGGTACCAGGTTAATAAGAACTAGGAGCAGGAGAAGGTCATCTGGCCCTGAGACCCTGCTCCGCCATTCAATGAGATCATGGCTGATTTCCCAGCTCCACTTTCCCACCCGACCACCATAACCCTTTATTCCTTTATTCTTCAAAAAACTATCTATCTTTATCTTGAAAACATTCAATGAAGGAGCCTCAACTGCTTCACTGGGCAGGGAATTCCTCCTGAGCTCAGTCCTAAATCTATTTCCCCTTATTTTGAGGCTATGCCCCCTAGTTCTGCTTTCACCCACCAGTGGAAACAACCTCCCCGCATCTAGCCTATCTATTCCCTTCATAATTGTATCTGTTTCTGTAAGGTCCCCCCGCATCCTTCTAAATTCCAACGAGTACAGTCCCAGTTTACTCAACCTCTCCTCGTAACCCAACCCCCTCAACTCTGAGATTAACCTAGTAAATCTCCTCTGCACACCCTCCAGCGCCAGTACATCCTGTCTCAGGTAAGGAGACCAAAACTGAACACAATACTCCAGGTGTGGCCTCACTAACACCTTATACAGTTGCAGCATAACCTCCCTAGTCTTAAACTCAATCCCTCTAGCAATGAAGGACAAAACTCCATTTCGCCTTCTTAATCACCAGTTGCACCTGTAAACCAATCTTTTGTGCCTCATGCACTAGGACACCCAGGTCCCTCTGCACAGCAGCATGTTTTAATATTTTATCATTTAAATAATAATCCCTTTTGCTGTTATTCCTACCAAAATGGATAACCTCACATTTGTCAACATTGTATTCCATCTGCCAGACCCTAGCCCATTCACTTAAACTATCCAAATCCCTCTGCAGGAAGATGTCTTTTGATGCCGAAATTGGGGGCGGTGCCATCATTTTAATCGGGATTGAAGATCTAATAAGAAAACAAGATTCTGTGAAGAAAAAAGAAAAAATCTTCGACTAACCTCGTGAGCTACTGGCAACTTGTATTCAACACACTGCTTGGCTTCAAAGTCCAGGATGGAAGATCTGAAGGCACCACGCCAGCTTCGAGTCACTGGTAATGTAGATGAGAATTGGCACGTTCTTAAACAGAAATTCACGCTCTAATAATAATAATCTTTATTATTGTCACAAGTAGGCTTACATTAACACTGCAGTGAAATTATAGTAAAAAGCCCCAAGTCGTCACACTGCGTCACCTGTTCGGGTACACGGAGGGAGAATTATTATTATAGGAGGGACTGTTATTGGAGGCGACCTTCAGCTTGATGATGCTATCAAGAGCTGCCATGCCAGCGAGCTAGCTGCATGGCAGATTAGCGCTCTAAACCTGACAAATTTTGGTGCGAAGCTCAGAGAGGCAGCTGATGCCATTACTGTCGTGATGCACCCGAAAGCAAAACGTGGCTCCAGCAGCGGCGGCCATTTTAAGCACATAAATGAAACATCCATTTTATACAAGTGGAGCGGCAACAGACATTTGCAACGGTAATGCCCAGCATTTGGTAAAATCTGTTCCAGTTGCAAAGGCAAAAATCATTTCACCAAACAATGCTTTTCTTCCAAAAAATCAGAAATACCAGTCAGTCAGCATGATTGATGAAATAAATCTTGAAGATACTTTTCTCATACACATGGGGCTGGATTCCCCGATTTTGAGGCTATGTCCAGAGCAGTGTCTAGTCTTACAACAAAAATGTCGACGCCACCCCTGCACCGATGCTTCGCCTGATGGGGCTAGCAGCCGCGCCATGTAAAACCCCCGGCGTTCCCGACAGAAACAGCTGGAGAATTGCACGGGGGCGACCTGCAGCAGTCGCCGCGGTAAAACATGAAGTCAGCCTCACGCGGTCCCGGCTTGCTAGAAAGTACCCCCCGTAACCCTCCTAGCCACCCCCGGACCACCCCCCACCAGTCTCCCCAGCCCCCGCCGAAGCCCCTCCAGCCAGTGGAATGCCCCCCCCCCCCCCCCCCCACCAACTGTGGCAGCACTGGACACAGTCTGCAATGATTCACGCTGTCGGGGAGTCGGCCCATCGGGGGAGGGCCTTCAGGTCCTGAGGCCATCCCAATGATGTGCGGCGTACTCACTGATGATGCCGTTTTGGAGGGGGCGGAGCATCTGAAAACAGGCGCTGCCCCCGATTTCGGCATCAAAAGGGATTCTCCGCCCAAACGCCGAATGTGATTTTGGGTCAGAAAATGGAGAATCTCGCCCATGGTGTCCAGTGAAGATATGCACTGTGACAATATGGAAGTTGAACAGGTGTCAAAGTAAATTTGCAGCAACAGCAATGCAGATGTAAGATTCAGAAAGATAACTGGACAGTTCCTTTGACGATTAATGGAACAGTCATCGATGTCAAACTTGACACGGGAGTGAGAGCCAATTTAATCAGTTTATCCGATTTACAAGAAATAAAGATCAAGCCACACGTTTTAAATATGTCAACATTATTAAAAGATTATAATGGAAGAAGGGTCAATATACTGGGGGTCTGTGAACTAGAGGTCCGTGTTAAGAACAAAGTGCAACCAGTACAGTTCGCAATCGTAGGCGCTGAGCATTAATCTTTATTGGGAGTGGAAGCATGTGAAGCACTTGAGCTAGTGAAAAGAGTCTACATTGCAGACTGTAATACAACAGACAACAAAGGATGCAATCCTGAAAGATTTACGAATTTGGAGTGTTCCCATTCACCTATTGCATACAGTTAAAAAATAATGCATGACCAGTAATACACGCACCAAGACGTGTACCAGCTCCACTGAAAGAAAAACTTAAGAATGAGCTGGAGAGAATGATAAAACTGGGGGTGATTAAACGCATCGAAGAACCAACAGATTGGGTGAACTCCACGGTTTGCGTGAAGAAACCTAACATTGACCTATTCATCTGTGTGGATCCGAAGGATCTCAATCTGAACATTAAAAGAGAGCACTATCCTATTCCAAAGAGAGAAGAAATCATGTGAGATGTCAGGAGCGACATGTTTTAGTAAGGTAGATGCATCACAGGGTTTTTGGCAACTCAAGTTAGATGAGGAGAGCACAAAGTTGTGCACCTTCAATACTCCATTCGGGCGATACTGTTTTCTCAGAATGCCATTTGGTATTATCTCAACATCTGAGATTTTCCATCGGGCAATGGATCACATCGTAGAAGGCATTCCAGGCATCAGAGTATATGTAGACCACATTATTGTATGGGGCTCGACAAGAGACGAGCATGACGAAAAGCTTGTCAAAGTGTTGAGAAGAATCAAAAAGTATGGATCGAAACTGAATAATGCCAAATGTCAGTTTGGTGCAGAAAAAAATCACATTCTTACGAGACAAACGTTCGGCTAAAGGAATACAACCTGACCAAGAAAAAAAATCAAGGTAATTTTAAATATACCACATCCTATTGACAGAAAAGGAGTCCTTGGGATGGTTGGCATTATAAATTAGAGATGGGCAATAAATGCTGGTCTGACTGGCGGAGCCCACAGCCAGTGAACTAACACATTTAAAAAAATTCAATCTCTACCAATTAGTTTATGCCAGACCCAGGAAAGGGGTAAGCAGAATCCTAGTGTTGGAGAATGCTGTGAACTATGGGTCCACATTCACATGCGCCACCCAAACAATGTTACACTTACCACATACTTTATCCCAAAATATTATCCACTGATCTTTCTCCTGTTCGCCGTTTAGCTGCTGTTGTATAAAGAGTCAAAAGTTCTAGTCCTTCTCACAAACACCTTTATTTTCCTATAACACACTGGACAACAACTCTATCATCACATCACATGCCCCAATGGGCACCTGAAGCTTCTTTACATATCAGTGTCAATTACTGGATACTTAACATAAATGAGACATTTAATTGGAATGTCTCTTAACCCATTCCTTAACATCTCCTTTGCATTTGAATACCAACCGCTCCCATCATCTGTATTATGTTAACTAAGATGAGTGGCGGCACAGGATAGAGTAATGGGGTTATCAGACAGTATTTAATGGGGGCATCGTCCAGCCGATATTACCCCCATGCATAGATTATATAGGCAGTGCAGGTCATATGAGGATCTTGTGGAGGGGATGTATGTAAGGATGTGCTTCATCAAGGAGGTAGTGCCAACTACTGCATGTGGATCTCCAGTCAAATTCATCTGTAAGCACTACAGTGGGATCCGTGGATGGCTTTGCTTACCCAGGGAAACTCAGTCAGTTATAGTCCCTGACTGTAACTCTGGCTGAGATCAGTCAACCCAGCATAAAGCAGGGTCCAACACTGAAATCTTTTTGTCCTGTTTCACCTACAGTTCACCACTGAATGAGTTCCATGGCTGGGTTAGCTAAAGGTCCAAATTAATTAAACTGAAACTCCCTAAAATGTAATGTATTTATTTTACAAGCTGTAAACACACCTACACCATAACTATAGCAACTGAGTCACTTTGATCATGCCAATAAAGGTTAGTTTGATGCGAGTTGCATTGCTCAGACAGCAATACCGTGTTTGCTGAAAATGATTCAGTTACTACGAACATACATTCAAAATAGGAGCAGAAGTAGACCATTCGGCCCCTCGAGCCTGCCCTGCTATTCAATAAGATCTGTTAGTGTTGAGTTCCACATTCCCCATCTATCCCCGATAAACTTTGATTCCCTTGCCTAACAAGAATCTATTTACATCCTTCCTTTAACAAGGAGAGCAAAGCTCCACACAGTACCTGTGATGCAGCCTCACCAATATCCTGTGTAACGGAAACATAACATCCTACAATACAGATTATTATTACTTTTCTAATCAATTCCTCTTGCAGTACAGGATAAATCTCAATTAGTCTACTTGATTACATTTTTGTGACTCAAGCATGAGAACACCTAAATCCATCTGTACCGCAGCATTCTGCAGTTATTCTCTATTTAAAGTAATACTCAGCATTTTTATTCTTCTTGCCAAAGTCAACAACTTCACACTTTCCCACATTATACCCCATCAGCTAAATTTTGCCCACTCACAATTCCAACAACTTTGCCCTTCTTCACACATACTTTTCTATCTTCTTTGTGTTGCCTGCACATTTAGCTACCATTAAATAAGTGAAGCCCCATTGTAAAAAGTTGAGGCCCCAGCTCAGACCCCGACAAGACCCTGTCACAATCTGCCAATCATAGACCCATTTATACATACTCTCTGTTTTCCACCAGCTAGCCAATCTTCAATCAGCAGCATAAATAAGCCAGCCAGTCCCTGACCTCTACCCTAACTCTAGCCACTTGCCTTGTTCCATTTCCCATTAAACCCTTGGAGAGCAACATTTATTTCCCATCCCTAATTGCACCGGAGGAGGCAGTGGTGAGCTGTCTTCTCGACCTGCTGCAATCCATGTGGTGTAGGTACACCCACAGTGCAGAGCGGTTTGATACAACAGAATGGGTTTCTCGACCATTTCAGAATTAATGGAGCCACATATAGGCCAGACCAGGTGAGGACAGCAGATTTCCTTTCCATAAGGAACATTATAATAATAATCATTATTGTCACAAGTAGGCTTACATTAACACTGCAACAAAATTACTGTGAAAATCCCCTAGTCACCACATTCTGGCACCTGTTCGGGTACACAGAGGGAGAATTCAGGATGTCCAAATTACCTAACAGCATGTCTTTCGGGATTTGCGGGAGGAAACCGGAGCACCCGGAGGAAACCCACGCAGACACTGGGAGAACGTGCAGACTCCACACAGAGAGTGACCCAAGCCGGGAATTGAACCTGGGACCCTGGAGCTGTGAAGCAACAGTGCTAACCACTGTCCTACCATGCTGCCCAGACCAGATGGGGTTTTACAACAATGGTTTCATGTTCAGACTCCGGGCGGGATTCTCCCCTACCCGGCGGGGCGGGGGGTGCCGCCGTGAAGGAGTGGCGAGAACCACTCCGGCGTCGGGCCGCCCCAAAGGTGCGGAGGTCTCCGCATCTTTAGGGGCCAAACCCTCACCTTGAGGGGCTAGGCCCGCGCCAGAGCGATTTCCGCTCCACCAGCTGGCGGGAAAGGCCTTGGTGCCACGCCAGCCGGGGCCGAAAGGTCTTTGCCGGGCGACGCGGTTCCGCGCATGTGCGGGTGCGTCAGCGGCTGCTGACGTCATCCCCGCGCATGCGCAGGGGAGGGGGTCTCTTCCGCCTCCGCCATCGTGAAGACCATGGCTAGTGCGGAAGAAAAAGAGTGCCCCCACGGCACAGGCCCGCCTGCAGATCGGTGGGCCCCGATCGCGGGCCAGGCCACCGTGGGGGCACCCCGCAGGCCCACCCGCGCCGCCTTGTCCCGCCGCTCAAAAGGTGGTTTAATCCACGCTGGCGGGCCAGGCATTCCAGCAGCGGGACTTTGGCCCATCGTGGGCCCGCCGATTGGCGCGGCGCGATTCCCGCCCCCACCGAATCTCTGGTGGTGGAGACTTCGGGACACGGCGGGGGCGGGATTCAAGCCAGCCCCCGGCGCTTCTCCAACCCGTCGGGGGGGGTCGCAGAAGCCCGCCCCAGATATTTATTGCATTAAAATTAAGACTACCAGAATATTACCCTGAACCTCTAGTCCAGTGACAATACCACTATGCCACCACCTCAATTGCGGGAGAGAATTCAGCTGGAGTGATATCTTGCAAGCTCATTCATAATAATATCTGCCAAACTTGGATTGGGGAGCACATAAGTTGTTTGTTTCAGTGTGGAGCGTTTAGCATTAGGTTACATGGTACTGTTCCAAAGGTGTGCAGGTGGGATGGATTGGCCATGCTAAATTGCCCCTTAGTGTCTAAAGGTTGGGTGTGCAGAGGGCAGCAGGGGGACACAGTGGTTAGAACTGCTGCCTCACGGCACCGAGGAGCCGGGTTCGATCCCGGTCCCGGGTCATGGCCCGTGTATGCGTGGCTCCCGCCCCCACAACCTAAAAAGATGTGAGGGAAGGTGAATTGTCCATGCTAAATTGCCCCATAATTGGAAAAAAATAATTGGGTACTCTAAATTCATTAAAAAAAATAAAAAATAAAGGTCAGGTGGGATTGTGGGGATAGGCCGGGGGAGTGGGCCCAGGTTAGGGTGCTCTTTTGGAGGGTCGGGAAGACTCAATGGGCAGAATGCCTCCTTCTGCACTGCAGGAATTCTAGGATTCTATGTTGCATGCTTTATTTTGCAAGGGCTCCTGTTATGTGAGACGACACTGTTCATATTTCAATACTGGAGGAAATAGTCTTGTCTATTCTATATTTTGTGCTGTTAAGCTGGACTTGTGTTTGTGTCAGGCTGTATAATTAGCCAATAAAGTTACTTTAATAAAGGCACGGGGAGTCCACACCAAGTAAAATAAAAACAAAGTTTTATTGACACAAAATATATGTACACTACCCGGTAGAGCCCTTACTGACTGACCTTAGATACATGGATTGATTGGGATACCCCACCCCTAGTGGGGGAGCTCGTACTCCAAAAGGAGCACGGGGAAGACTAGCATTCCTGCCCCCTTGGGATATTACAGTTACAATCGCTATTTATTATTGATTGGTGAATGTGCCCATGGTTCAAAGCTGAGCCATTACCACCCATGCCCAAGGTCTGATCTTAATTTATCTGCGGGCAATGATCCTCCACAGTTGGATCGCTTGTCAGTAGCTAATGACTGGGGTCACAGAGGAGAAGCAGGTGAGGGAACACCATCGCAGAGAGCTGTCCACATGTAGAACTGTTTAGGCACAAGCTTCAACCCTGCTGAAGGGGAACTGAACAGACAATAGCGAAGGACTGGTACACAGGGAGGAAGGAAGGAGAGTGTTTTCTAATGATAGATCCTGACAGATAGCACTGTGCTCCGAAAACCGAAGATTATGTCAGTGAGAAACAAATATTTATTATGAAAACTACCACAGCAAATAAAACCACTAGGTTTATCCTTGGAAAAGAGCCTATTGTAAATAAGCATTTGGGCTTAACTGGCATATAGATGAATAAACACGCTATCTAAATAGACAGAGTACATTGGTAAGTACTTGGCTGGGGAGTCTATATTATCTGAGTGCACTCTTAACCCAGATAAACAGCACTTGATGGACTTGCCTTGATAAAAGCTCCCCTGCATTCCCTCACTATCTGAATTATAACATTGATCCTTCAAGCACCATCTCTCCCCCACCCAATTTAAGCAGCCAGGAGGTCGAGGGAGTGCGTGGGGGTGGGGGATGAGTTGGTGGAGGTCGAGTGAGTGGGTGGAGGTGGGATTGTGGGGATAGGCCGGGGGAGTGGGCCCAGGTTAGGGTGCTCTTTTGGAGGGTCGGGCAGACTCGATGGGCTGAATGGCCTCCTTCTGCACTGCAGGAATTCTAGGATTCTATGTTGCGTGCTTTATTTTGCAAGGTGTGGGTGGGGGTACGGGGTGAGTTGGTGGAGGTCAAGTGAAAGTCCTTGTGTGGGTGAGTGGGTGGGGGTACGGGGTGGGTGGGGGTGAGTGGGTGGGGGTGAGTTGGTGGAGGTTCAGGGTGAGTGAGTGGGGGTGAGTGGGTGGGGGTGGGGGTGAGTGGGTGGGGGTGGGGGTGAGTGGGTGGGAGTGTGTGGCGGCAGCAGGAGTTAAGCTGATATCAGGAACCAGCAGAAGCTGGGGGGTCCGAGGGGAACTTTCCCTAGTTCATGATGCTCCTGGAGGAGAGTTCCTGTCGGGTGAGATGTGGGTATGGGTGGGGGAGGCTGTGGCGGAAAGCCTGGGGCAGGGAAAACCTCAGGTTTCCTCAAGGAGCCAATGAGTTGAGCAACCCTCCATCCTACTGAAGCACAGGAACTTTGAATTTTTGTTAGACTTTCCTCCAATGGCTGTTGCCCTGGCAGATTGGAGCTGATGAAGAAATTCTCCAGAGCTCCCCTCAGGTCTCAGGTTAAAATGGGAGGCCAGGCCCCAGTGATGTCATTGGAGCACAATGTGCTGGATTGTCCTATTTAGAGACTATGGGCGCGATTCTCCGACCCCCCGCCATGTCGGAGAATCGCCGGGGGCTGGCGTGAATCTCGCCCCCGCCGTGTCCCGAATTCTCCGCCACCAGAGAATCGTCGGGGGTGGGAATCGCACCGTGCCGGTCGGCGGGCTCCCCCCGGCGATTCTCCGGCCCGCCGCTGTCAACCCTCGCCAGCCGGTGTGGATTGAACCACCTACCTTACCAGCGGGAGCAGACGGCACGGGCGGGCTCCGGGGTCCTGGGGGGGCGCGGGGTGATCTGGCCCCGAGGGGTGCTCCCACGGTGGCCTGTCCCGCGATCGGGGCCCACCGATCCGCAGGCGGGCCTGTGCCGTGGGGGCACTTTTTTTCTACCGCCTTCGCCATGGTCTTCACTATGGCGGAGGCGGAAGAGACCCCTCCCCTGCGCATGCGCGGGGATGCCATGAGCGCCCGCTAACGCTCCCGCGCATGCGTCGCCCAGCGAAGACCTTTCGGCGCCGGCTGGCGTGGCACCAAAGGCCTTTCCCGCCAGCTGGCGGGGCGGAAATCACTCCGGCGAGGGCCTAGCCCCTCAAGGTGAGGGCTTAGCCCCTAAAGGTGCGGATAATTCCGCACCTTTGGGGCGGCCCGACGCTGGAGTGGTTCCCGCCACTCCATTACGCCGGATTCCCCCGCCCCGCCGGGTAGGGGAGAATCCCGGCCTATGTGTGGTAAACCACTGTGTTCTGATATTAGAGGTTGGACGGTAGATCCTGCACTTCAAGTTCACCTGGGGCCCCTGCATGCTTGCTGAAAATGAAATGAAAATTGTTTATTGTCACAAGTAGGCTTCAAATGAAGTGTGATAAAGCCCCTAGTCGCCACATTCCGGCGCCTGTTCGGGGAGGCTGGTATGGGAATTGAACCGTGCTGCTGGCCGGCATTGGTCTGATTTAAAAGCCAGCGATTTAGCCCTGTGCTAAACCAGCTCCAAGGGTTATAAATATGCGTGGCCTCCAGCT
Source organism: Scyliorhinus torazame (assembly GCF_047496885.1). Classification (NCBI taxonomy): domain Eukaryota; kingdom Metazoa; phylum Chordata; class Chondrichthyes; order Carcharhiniformes; family Scyliorhinidae; genus Scyliorhinus; species Scyliorhinus torazame. The sequence continues at coordinate 117,901,032 of NC_092719.1, forward strand.
CACAGCCATTTATTCAGCTGCTGTGGGAGGCCACATATCTGGGGCGCGATTCTCCACTCCCACGCCGGTTGGGAGAATCGCCTGGCCCGCCGAAATTTCCAGGGGTGCCGGTCCGACGCCCTCCCCGCGATTCTCCCGAGCGGCGGGAACGGGCCAGTTGAGTTTCGCGGGCCGCAGGCCGGAGAATCGCTGGAGACACCCAAAATGGCGATTCTCCGGCACCCCCGCGATTCTGAGGCCCGGATGGGCCGAGCGGCCAGGCCAAAACGGCGGGTTCCCCCCGGCGCGTCCACACCTGGTCGCTACAGTCGTGGGCGGTGCGTGAACGCTGGGGGGGCGGCCTGTGGGAGGGGCGAGGGGGGATCCTGCACCGGGCTTCACTTTGAATGTGGGTGGCCCGCGATCGGTGGCGGGTAGATGACGCGGCCCCGATACTGGCCCATTGTCAGGGCCTGAATCGGTCGGGACCGGGGCCGTTCCGCGCCGTTGTGAACCTCGACGGCGTTCACGACGGCGCGGCCACTTCGGCGTGGGGTTGGAGAATCGCGCCCCTGACACTAATAAAGGGCGAAATTCTCCGTTATCGGCGGAAACTCCGCCGATCGGCGCAAAAAACGGCGCAAATCCCACTTGCGTCACGTCATAAAAATGGGCCGATAGTCTGCGGCCCGAAATGGGCTAGCAGCGACGTAACGGGATCCGCGCTTGCGCAGTGGTTCACGCCGTGCAGCGTCATGCGCGCTGCACGGCGTGACGGCTCATAAGGCCGCGCAGCTCCCCCCCACCCGACCGGAACAGCCGACCGCAACACCCGACTTGATGGCTGGCCGTCGCTCAGCCCCGAGGTTCGAGTCACGCGATGTGGAGGCGCTCCTGGATGCGGTGGAGCAGAGGAGGGACGCCCTGTATCCCGGGCACGATCGCAGAGTTGCCCCACGCCACAGCCGGCGTCTGTGGAGGGAGGTGGCAGAGGCCGTCACCGCTGTGGCCCTGACACCACGGACAGGCACCCAGTGCCACAAGAAGGTGAACGACCTCGTCAGAGCAGGCAGGGTGAGCGTCCCCCATATCCCCCATATCCCCTCTCCCCCAAATCCCCCCCTCCCCCATATCCCCCCCTCCCCCATATCCCCCCTCCCCCATATCCCCCATATCCCCCCTCCCCATATCCCCCCCTCCCCCATATCCCCCCTCCCCCATATCCCCCATATCCCCCTCCCCCATATCCCCCCTCCCCCATATCCCCCCTCCCCCATATCCCCCATATTCCCCCCTCCCCCATATCCCCCATATCCCCCATATCCCCCCTCCCCCATATCCCCCCCTCCCCATATCCCCCCTCCCACATATCCCCCCTCCCCCATATCCCCCATATCCCCCCTCCCCCATATCCCCCATATCCCCCCTCCCCCATATCCCCCCTCCCCCATATCCCCCATATCCCCCCTCCCCATATCCCCCATATTCCCCCCTCCCCCATATCCCCCATATCCCCCCTCCCCCATATCCCCCCTCCCCCATATCCCCCTCCCACATATCCCCCCTCCCCCATATCCCCCATATCCCCCCTCCCCCATATCCCCCTCCCCCATATCCCCCATATCCCCCTCCCCCATATCCCCCCTCCCCCATATCCCCCATATCCCCCCTCCCCCATATTCCCCATATCCCCCCCTCCCCCATATCCCCCCTCCCCCATATCCCCCATATCCCCCCTCCCCCATATCCCCCATATCCCCCCTCCCCCATATCCCCCCTCCCACATATCCCCCATATTCCCCCCTCCCCCATATCCCCCATATCCCCCCTCCCCCATATCCCCCATATCCCCCCTCCCCCATATCCCCCATATCCCCCCTCCCCCATATCCCCCATATCCCCCCTCCCCCATATCCCCCCTCCCCCATATCCCCCATATCCCCCCTCCCCCATATCCCCCATATCCCCCCTCCCCCATATCCCCCCTCCCCCATATCCCCCATATCCCCAAGTGAATCCAGCCCTAACCTTAACCTCTGCAATGCACGCGCAACCGATGGCGTGCATTCATATACCTGCCTAACACTGTTGCCTTTTACCCCTGCCACCACCCCCCCCCCCCCAGGAGAAGCGCGCACACAACAATAGGGAGCATGTGAGGACTGGAGGAGGGCCCGCTGATGAGAGGCCACTGACCGTACACGAGGAAAGGGCCCTGGAACTGGCTGGCGGACCTGACGACCGGGAGGTTGCTGATGCAGAGGTCGGGGCCCCACGAGCAAGTGAGCCACCAACAGCCCGTCCCCATATCCCCCCTCCCCTATATCCCCCTCTCCCGTATCACCTGATCACTGCCTGATGTCTAACCATGCATGCTTCATTGTGTATCGCAGGACCAAACGTCCAGGCACCCATCCCCGCAGATGCAGACCGCCCGCAGGATGCCCCTCCGAGACCACGGGAGACGGAGAGACCCGCACCCTCCAGCATGCGACGCCCGCAGGATGCCCCTCGGAGACCACGGGAGACGGAGAGACCCGCACCCTCCAGCATGCGACGCCCGCAGGATGCCCCTCGGAGACCACGGGAGACGGAGAGACCCGAACCCTCCAGCATGCGACGCCCGCAGGATGCCCCTCGGAGACCACGGGAGACGGAGACCCGAACCCTCCAGCATGCGACGCCCGCAGGATGCCCCTCGGAGACCACGGGAGACGGAGAGACCCGAACCCTCCAGCATGCGACGCCCGCAGGATGCCCCTCGGAGACCACGGGAGACGGAGAGACCCGAACCCTCCAGCATGCGACGCCCGCAGGATGCCCCTCGGAGACCACGGGAGACGGAGAGACCTGGAGCAACAGGGAGACGACACCCCCGTCACGTGCGGGAGCGACCACCCAGCGATGAGGGGGGCAGCCACAGGCCCCCGTCACATCCGAGCCAGGACCCCACTACCCAGGACACCACTATCCAGGACACCCCTACCCGGGACACCACTACCCAGGACACCCCTACCCGGGACAGCACTACCCGGGACAGCACTACCCAGGACACCCCTACCCGGGAAGACGAAATACCGGACAGTGACTCAGAGTGGATGGGTGGAGACGAACCCCCACCCCAAAGTGCCATGGACTCAGAGTGGGACGAAGAGCACGACACAACGCCACTGCTGTCACCAACACCCTCCACCATCGCAGAAACACTCACCACGGTTGGGCACTTTAGTGATGAGGCGTCTGGTACACTCACTGGTGCGCACAACACAGCCGTCCCGGTACAGCAGGTGGAGGTAGGAGCAGCAGAGGGACCGGGCGGTCGGAGGGCAGCCCAGGCCAAGCGAACATCTGCCGCCCAGATGGATCCCGGGTTCCTGCAGTTACCACACCCACACATAGATCCGATGCAACCACCGACACGGAGACGAGCGAATAGGGTGACGGGTGGCTTGCGGCGGCTGCGGTCGCAGGTGGAGGAGTCCACCCGCGTCCAGGAGCTGGGAGTGGTCCCGGTCATGCGTGCCACCCAGGCTGACACCGCACGGGTGGCGTCCGCGGTGGAGGCAATGGGTGCGACGGTGTCAGACATGGGGAACGGTTTGCGAGGCCTGGGGCCTTCCGTGCAGGCGGCGTCTGTGGCCCAGGAAATGGCTGCCCTCTCACAGGAGGCCATGAGCCAGTGCCAGCGCCAGATGGCAGAGGCGCTCAACGCCATAGCCCAGTCTCAGCAGGCCATGGCCCAGTCTCAGCAGGCCATAGCCCAGTCTCTGCAGGCCATGGCCCAGTCTCTGCAGGCCATGGCCCAGTCTCAGCAGGCCATCGCTGAGGGCATCGGCGCCAGTGGCCATGTGCGAGCTGGCGTCGCACTGTCGCAGACAGGGTTCGACAACCCCCTGGGCTCCATGGCTGCAAACCTGCAGACCCCTGTCGATACCAGCACGGGCCTCCAGGACTGGCAGCGCCAGATGTCGGGGGCGCGTCGGATGGCCAGTCCGTTCGCATCCCCCACCCATGTAGAGGCCTGGGGGCCATCGGGCACCCCGAGGGAGGAGGAGGTGGTGTGGTCCGTCCCGGCTCCCTCTGTAGGGGAGGTCCCGGTACACCGCGACACCTCGGACTCCCCCCCTTCCGTCCCAGGTGCATCGGGTGGGCAACGGGCAGGACAGGCTGGCAGCTCGCCATCCCAGTCGCCCGGGCCGCAGCCTGGCCCATCTAGGCCAGGACGCCCCAGGAAACGGCCGCCAAAGGGATCCAGTGTCAGAGGGCAGGAATCACAGGAGTCCACCTCCAGTTCTGCTGTACCGTCTGGGGAACCACGTAGACGTAGTCAAAGGGCCCGTAAGGCCAAACAATTAGACACTGAGTAAGTTGGCACGGGTGCAGGGCACAGATGAGTTTTAGGCGCTAGGGCACGTGCATGAACTCCTTTGGTTATTATAGTCAATGTTACACCTACCGAAGCTGCCTTTGTGCTCTGTCCAAAGTGTGCGGGGGTGTCATGTACGTTGAGCGCAAGTGTGTGTGTGAGGGGTGGTCTTACCTCAGCCCCAGGTGAGTCTGCCCCCTTCCCCCTGGGCCGCCATCAACATCCCCCGGGCAGAGGACGGGACCGTGCGCTGCAGTGTCACAGCCGCATGCAGGGATGGTCCGGGTGGATGGTGGTACTGTGGCCATGGGTCAGACATAGTCCAACGATGTAGAGCCAGGAGCTCATCGGAGGCGGGCTGTCATCATTCTCCATGGCCTGCGATAGACACGCGTCCACCCGCAACTGGGTGAGCCCGGCCCGTTGTGCCGCCGGTGGATCGGCAATTGGGAGTGGGGGGGTGGTGTGCATGCGGGTGGGGTGTGTGGGGTTGGGGAGGGGGGTGATGGTGCTGGGTGGATGGATGGGTGGGGGGTGTGGGTGGTCGGCTGTTGTCATGGTGTGCGGTCTGTGGCCATACTACCCGATTCCCACGCCCATCTAGTCAGTGAAGCGGGCGTCTATCAGTCTGTCCCGTGCCCGCTGGGCCAGCCGGTAACGGTGGACAGCCACCCGTCTGTGTCTACCCCGTCTGCCCTGACCATTGCCCCCATCCCCCTCATCTGGGGAGGACTGGGCCTCTTCCTGCTGCTCCTCCACTCCGCCCTCCTCTGCCTGCGGCACATCGCCCCTCTGCTGGGCTATGTTGTGCAGGACGCAGCACACCACAATGATGCGGCCGACCCTATCTGACCGATACTGGAGGGCGCCCCCAGAGAGGTCCAGGCACCTGAAACGCATCTTCAGCACGCCAAAGCACCTCTCGATCACTCCCCTTGTCGCTACATGGGCATCATTGTAGCGGTTCTCCGCCTAATTGCGTGGCCTCCGTATAGGCGTCATCAGCCACGATCGCAATGGGTAGCCCCTGTCGCCCAGCAACCAGCCCCTCAGCCGGGGATGGCGTCCCTCATACATGCCGGGGATGGATGACCGCGACAACACGAATGAGTCGTGTACACTGCCTGGGTAACGGGCGCAGACGTGCAGGATCATCATGCGGTGGTCGCAGACCACCTGTACGTTCATCGAATAGGTCCCCTTCCTATTAGTGAACACGGCCCTGTTATCTGCAGGTGGCCGCACGGCGACGTGCATCCCATCGATCGCGCCCTGGACCATGGGGAACCCGGCAATGGCAGAGAAGCCCACGGCCCGGGCATCTTGGCTGGCCCGGTCCACGGGGAAGCGGATGTAGCGGTGCGCCATGGCATAAAGGGCATCTGTCACTGCCCGGATGCACCGATGCACCGATGTCTGCGATATGCCGGACAGGTCCCCACTCGGTGCCTGGAATGACCCCGTTGCATAAAAGTTCAGGGCCACCGTAACCTTGACGGACACGGGGAGAGGGTGTCCCCCGCCAGTGCCACGCGGTGACAGGTGTGCCAGCAGGTGGCAGATGTGTGCCACGGTTTCCCGGCTCATCCGGAGTCTCCTCCTGCATTCCCGGTCCGTGAGGTCCTGGTATGACTGCCGGGGCCGGTACACACGGGGCGCCCTCGGGTGCCTCCGTTGCCGTGGGGCCGCGACGTCCTCCTCCCCCTCCTCGTCCTGTCGGTCAGGTGTCCCTCCAGCCTGGGCGGCTGCCGCCTGCCCCTCTGCGGCAGCCTGCGCCGCCTCTCTGGCACGCTCCTCCTCCTCCTCCTCCTCCTCCTCCTCCTCCTCCTCATCCAGGGCAACATAGACATGAGCGGCTGCCACCACGGCGGCCAACATCGCTGGATGATCTGAAAACATGACGACCTGGTGGGGGGGAGGGGAACGACGACATGTCATCATTGCCCATATCCCCTCCTCCCCCCAGCCAGGTGGCATGGACCGCATGGGTCCAACTGTTGGAGGCTGGCACCTGGCCAGGTGGACCAACTCATTTGCCCTCCCATCACCCACCCCGGCACGGACCCCCCCCCCCGCCCCAACCTCCACCCCAGCACGGACCCCCCCCCCCCAACCTCCACCCCGGCACGGACCCCCTCCACAACCCCCAACCTCCACCCCGGCACGGACCCCCTCCCCAACCCCCAACCTCCACCCCAGCACGGACCCCCCCCAACCTCCACCCCGGCACGGAACCCCTCCCCAACCCCCAACCTCCACCCCAGCACGGACCCCCCCCCCCCAACCTCCACCCCGGCACGGACCCCCTCCACAACCCCCAACCTCCACCCCGGCACGGACCCCCTCCCCAACCTCCACCCCGGCACGGACCCCCTCCCCAACCTCCACCCCGGCACGGACCCCCCCCCGCCCCAACCTCCACCCCAGCACGGACCCCCTCCCCAACCCCCAACCTCCACCCCGGCACGGACCCCCTCCCCAACCCCCAACCTCCACCCCGGCACGGACCTCCTCCCCAACCCCCAACCTCCACCCCGGCACGGACCCCCTCCCCAACCCCCAACCTCCACCCCGGCACGGACCCCCTCCCCAACCCCCAACCTCCACCCCGGCACGGACCCCCTCCCCAACCCCCAACCTCCACCCCGGCACGGACCCCCTCCACAACCCCCAACCTCCACCCCGGCACGGACCCCCTCCCCAACCTCCACCCCGGCACGGACCCCCTCCCCAACCTCCACCCCGGCACGGACCCCCTCCCCAACCCCCAACCTCCACCCCGGCACGGACCCCCTCCACAACCCCCAACCTCCACCCCGGCACGGACCCCCTCCCCAACCCCCAACCTCCACCCCGGCACGGACCCCCTCCCCAACCCCCAACCTCCACCCCGGCACGGACCCCCTCCCCAACCCCCAACCTCCACCCCGGCACGGACCCCCTCCCCAACCCCCAACCTCCACCCCGGCACGGACCCCCTCCACAACCCCCAACCTCCACCCCGGCACGGACCCCCTCCCGGCACTCCCCCGGAGCCCAGCCTACTCTAACCACCCCCCCCCCCCCCCCGCCGCACACACACACAAGCCGAGACACACCTCTCCTCAGGCAATCAGTCTGCGGCCACGCCATTTCCTGCCCAGAGCCAACCCCCCAGGCCGTCACTCACCTCCTCGCTGGTCGGCGTGAGCCTGGAGCACCGGGTCACGCCGATGAAAAGGAGGTTTGATTGACGTCGACGTGAACGGTCATCACGTCGACGGGACTTCGGCCCATCCGGAAGGGAGAATATCGGCAGGCCGAAAATCGGCTGCCTTGCGCAGGCCCGTGACATTCTCCGCGGCAGCGGCGCCATTAACGCCCCGCCGACTTTTCTCCCTTCGGAGACTTCGGCGGGGGCGGGGGCGGGATTCACGGCGGCCAACGGCCATTCTCCGACCCGGCGGGGGGTCGGAGAATGACGCCCAAAGCCTCAGTTTGGATTCAACTTCGTCTCCAGTCAAATTGATCGTGCCTCAATTTATTAGTATCAGATTCAGAAGATGGACCTCCGGATTAAACCAGATCGCCTGCAGCTGGATCCACACGCAAGCGACGCCAGAAAGGAATTCCAGCACTGGCTAGTTTGTTTGAAGCGTATATCAATGCGGCACCAACCCCTGTTCCAGAGGCTCAGAAGTTTCAAATCTTGTACTCCAGACTCAGCTCCAAAGTCTTCTCGCTGATCCAGGATGCGCCCAATTACGCTGATGCCGTGACTCGACTCAAAGAAAATTATGAGCAGAAGACGAACATGCTCTTCGCCAGACACGCGCTCGCAACGCGTACTCAACTACCTGGTGAGTCAATCGAGGACTTCTGGAGGGCCCTAATCCCACTAGTTCGGGACTGTGACTGCCAGGACGTTACAGCTAACGAGCACTCAGATCTCCTTATGCGGGACGCTTTTGTAACTGGGATTGAATCTGATGTTATCAGGCAGCGGCTCCTAGAAGGGGCCACGCGCGACCTTGCAGAGACTAAAACACTAGCGCTTTCCATGACAGTCGCCCTGCGCAATGTCCAGTCCTACGCCCCCAACCGTGCGGCCGACTCCTCCTACGCTTCATGGGCCCCACAGGCAGCCGCCCCAGTGGGGGCGCAAACCACCCAATACGCCTGCGCTACGCGCCAGCCAGTGATCTCCGGGGGGCCCCGATGCTATTTTTGCGGCTAGCAAAAACACCCCCGCTAACGCTGCCCGGCCCGCACTGCCCTTTGTAAGGCCTGCGGGAAGACGGGCCACTTCGAAGTGGTGTTCCGGGCCCACTCAGCGGCCACGGTCGCCCCTACTCCCCGGTCACGGACAATGGGCGCCGCTATCCTCCTCTCCTCCCAGGCCATGTGCGAGTAATGGCCGCCACCATCTTCTCCCCCGCACAACACGTGCGTTTCATGGGCGCCGCCATCTTGCTCCACCTCCGCAACGTGCGTTCCACGGGCACTGCCATTTTGTAATCCCCAGGAACTCCGGGCGCCGCCATCTTGTCCACCCCGCAGCACATGGATACCAACGGCGTTTCAGGACCCCAACTCAATGGCCGCCTCACTACCCGACGATCAACCACGGCTCGCATCCATGGCAATCGACCAACCCCGACTGTCAGAATATACACCAGTATATCATGGTGCAGACACACACTGATGGACACACAGTGGGACCAATCAACATACACAACACCGCAGCCAATCACCAGTGAGAGCACACGCACTATAAAGACAGGGAACATCGGAGTTCCCGCTCATTCGAGTTGCAGCTAGCTAGGAGCACAGAGCTCACAGCCTGCAACACAGATATTCACCATGTGCTCAGTGCATCAACTGGTTAGGACAAGGCAGAGGTCTTTAGTTAAAGCTAGTATCGTATTAACCCACAGTCAAAATATGTTTAAACAGTTAATGATTCAATAAAATAGTGTTGCACTATTTCAAGTGTTGGTGACCTGTATGTGATCCAGAACACCCAACACATCACCGACCACATACTCTGACCAACGCATCCACCAGCGTGAAAGTCAACGGCCATGTGACCTCCTGCCTACTGGACTCCGGGAGCACCGAGAGCTTTGTACACCCGAATATGGTAAGGCGCTGCTCCCTTAAGGTACACCCTACCAATCAAAGTATCTCCCTGGCCTCCGGATCCCATTGCGTAGCGATCCGGGGGTACTGCACGGTCACGCTCATTGTCCAAGGCGTAGAGTTCCACGGCTTTCGCCTCTATGTCCTCCCTAACCTCTGCGCTGCACTTATCCTTGGCCTGGACTTCCAGTGCAATCTCCAGAGCCTGACCCTTAAATTCGCGGACCCTTACCACCCCTCACTGTGTGCAGCCTCGCGACCCTAAAGGTCGATCCTCCTTCCCTCTTTGCCAATCTAACTCCAGATTGCAAACCCGCCGCCACCAGGAGCAGACAGTACAGCACCCAGGATAAGGCCTTCATCAGGTCCGAGATCGAGTCATCGAGGCCAGCAACAGCCTCTGGAGAGCTCAAGTGGTAGTGGTTAAGTCTGGGCCCTATGGTCCAGAAATCTCCCGGCCTCCCGCTGGCAAGAGGTCCTCCCTGATGCACTACATTCCAATCGCTCATTACTCTGCACTGCTACTAACAGTACACCGCATGAACGTCTTATTGCCTGCCCCAGGAAGTCCACATCCGGGGTATTGCTCCCAACTTGGCTCACAGCTCCGGGAACCGTGCTTCTCCCGTAAACATGTGCGGCTCCACAAGGTGGATCCGTTGGTGGAAAGGGTGCACCTGCTCCACGCAAACCCACAGTACTCCTACGTAGCGTTCCCCGATGGCCGCCAGGATACCGTCTCTCTCAGGGACCTGGCACCAGCAGGTTCCACCCCCACGCCAGCCACGTCGCCTCCGGCGCCACCCTTCCCTCCCCCGCCGCCCCCATCACCCGCCCTAGGACCGTCCGTCCTCCCCCTGCTCACCCCCGTTGTTGAAGAGGATTTCGGCATGCTCCCGGAGGCAACTTCGACCATGACAGTGCCAACATCGTTGTCTCCACTTCGTCGATCTCAAAGGACCATCAAGGCGCCGGAACAGCTGAACCTCTGACTGGCCCTCCGGATGACCAGAGACATTTTTTTTACTGCTCTGTAAATATCAAAAATTGCTAATTGTATATAGTTATCCACCACCCCCGCCGGACTCAATTTTAACAGGGAGTGAATGTGTTCTGATATTAGAGGTTGTACGGTAGAACCTGCACTACAGGTTCACCTGGGGCCCCTGCATGCTAGCTCCGCCCAGGAGCCGGGTTATAAATATGCGTGGCCTCCAGCTCGCAGCCATTTTGTCAGCTGCTGTGGGAGGCTACACATCTGGGGCGAGATTCTCCGACCCCTCGCTGGGTCGGAGAATCGCCGGGGGCTGGCGTGAATCCCGCCCCCGCCGGTTGCCGAATTCTCCGGCATCGGATATTTGGCGGGGGCGGGAATCGCGCCGCGCCGGTTGGCGGCCCCCCCCCCCCCCCGCGATTCTCCGGCCCGGATGGGCCGAAGTCCCGCTGCTAGAATGCCTGTCCCGCCGGCGTAGATGACCTTACCGGCGGGACAAGGCGGTGCGGGCGGGCTCCGGGGTCCTGGGGGGGGGTGCGAGGCGATCTGGCCATGGGGGGTGCCCCCACGGTGGCCTGGCCCGCGATCGGGCCCCACCGATCCGCGGGCGGGCCTGTGCCGTGGGGGCACTCGTTTCCTTCCGCCTTCGCCATGGTCTCCACCATGGCGGAGGCGGAAGAGACTCCCTCCACAGCGCATGCGCGGGAATGCCGTGAGCGGCCGCTTACGCTCCCGCGCCTGCCCCACCCGGAGATGTAATTTCCGCGGCAGCTGGCGGGGCACCAAAGGCCTTTTCCGCCAGCTGGCGGGGCCAAAATTAGTCCGGCGTGGGCCTAGCCCCTTAAGGTTGGGGCTCGGCCCCCTAAGATGCGGAGGATTCCGCACCTTTGGGGCGGCGCGATGCCCGACTGATTTGCGCCGTTTTGGGCGCTGGTCGGCGGACATCATGCCGATACCGGAGAATTTTGCCCCTGATACTAATAAAGCCTCAGTTTGGATTCAACTTCGTCTCCAGTCAAATTAATCGTGCCTCACTATGTCCCCACGCCGGCAAGAAAACGGTGGCGTTTTATGCCAGGAAAGTTGGTGCAAAATGGCCACCGATTCCCCGTGTTGCTTGGGGCTAGCAGCCAGGCAGCGTAGAGCCCCCAGCTATAGCAGCCGATACGCCCCAGAGAATTGCCGGGTCTGTGGCTGCTCATGCGCACGGTGGCGGCCTGCAGCAGCCGCGTCATGCATCATGGCTGACGCAGCCTGTGGACCCGGCCCTCAAAATAGTCCCCCCTTCGTCCGGCTCGCACGCCCCGGACCTCCCTACCACAGTACCCCAGCCCCGAATAACGTCCCCCCCTACCCGCCAATCGGCCCTCCCCTGGCAGCGCTGGATTGAGCCCGCAGCCACCACGCTGTGTTCCAGACAGATGGGACCACATGTGGCCCACGCCATCTGGAACTCGGCCGGTCGGGGACGGAGCATCGCGGGGCGGGCATCAGCCAACATAAGGATGGCGTGGTTACAGCATGCACCGTACTTTTCAGGGGGCGGTGCATCACAAAAGCAGCGCCGCCCCCAATGTTGCCGTCATCGGGGATTCTCCGCCCCGTTGCCGAATGCGATTTTGGCGTTGGGGATCGGAGAACCTAGCCCAATGTACCTATTTAAAGGGACACCACAGGCTTGGGTTCAGCGTTCGGCCTGCCTGCCAGTGGTTCGGATTGCAGTCAACGATAGGACAGGAACAGGTCATTCTCTTTCTCTTTCTTAAAATAAATTTAGAGTACCCAATTCATTTTTTCCAATTAAGGGGCAATTTAGCATGGCCAATCCACCCACCCTGCACATCTCTGGGTTGTGGGGGTGAAACCCACTCAAACACGGGGAGAACTCTTTCTCCTTTTTAACCGCCCGTCCCAGTCTAGCAGTCACGGGTGGAAAATTAGCATCAACGTTAGAGATCACAATCTGAATCCATGTGAGAAAATATTCCAGCTATCCTAGTTTTCCTTGCAGTCCACTTCCTGTTGTGGTATTTACGTTGAGCCGGCGAAGGGGGTGATGAATGAGTTGCGGTGAAGAGGTTTACAAGTTTGGCATTATCAGTAATTGTCGGTTTATAGGAATCCTGGTCCTGTGGTAATTCCTATCCAAGTATAGCACTTGGCAATGCGTCTCTGTGTTTATTGGCTCTTAACTCTCCTGCCAGAGTGACAGGATTCACACTCCACACAGGAATATTTATGTTTTAGTGACCTGACCCAGCTGATGTTATTAACCACAGACAATCTGTCAAAAGCCAGGAGAGTGCTACACTCGTTCCCTGTTCCTAATTCTCACACAAAACCCTTACCCAGCTCGTATCCCAGAGGCCTCCTGAGTAAAAACACTGCCCCATATTAAAACTAAACCAAACATAACACACAGGCCAACTGCTGGGCTGTGTCGTGTTCAAAGATGTCAGATTAGAATTATTCTGGAATCAAATGGAACCATTGTGACCAAAATTGTTCCCAAATCGTTAGTTAGTTGATTTTAAATTCTCATCCGTGTATTCAATAAACCCCGTGACCTCACTGCCTCTCCATCTCTGTTATATCCTCAAACTGTTTGCGATCACATTTGTTCCTCCAATTCAGGCCTCTTAGGCATCCCAAACTTTCAGTGCTGCACAGGTCTTCTGCTATCTAGGTCCTAAGCTCTGGAATTTTCACCCACATTACCTCTCCCCTTCTTTTAGAGATTGTGTAAACATTACTTGTCATACTATCTCCCGATGCACCAGCTTGCTTTTGTTTACTAAATCTCCTGTGAAGTTTCAGCCAGAAATAGGTCTGGCCCCAGGCCACTGTGCCCGCAAGCAGTGGGCCAGGCCCCAGGGCGCTGTGACTTCAGGCGGTGAGACAATCACAGGGCACTGTGTCCTCAGGCGGTGGATCAGGTCTTATAATGCTGTGTCCCCAGACCCCAGGATGCTGTGTCCCCAGGTAGTGGGCAGACCCCAGGTCGCTGTGTCCCCAGACTCCAGGATGCTGTGTCGCCAGGCAGAGACAGGCCACAGGACGCTGTGTCCCCAGGCAGTGGGCAGACCCAAGGACGCTGTGTCCCCAGACCCCAGGATGTTGTGTCGCCAGGCAGAGATAGGCCCCAGGACGCTGTGTCGCCAGGCAGAGATAGGCCCCAGGACGCTGTGTCCCCTGACCCCAGGATGCTGTGTCGCCAGGCAGAGACAGACCCCAGGACACTGTGTCCCCAGACCCCAGGATGCTGTGTCCCCAGGCAGTGGGAAGACCCCAGGACGCTGTGTCCCCAGACCCCAGGATGCTGTGTCGCCAGGCAGTGGGCAGACCCCAGGACGCTGTGTCCCCAGGCAGTGGGCAGACCCCAGGACGCTGTGTCCCCAGACCCAAGGATGCTGTGGCGCCAGGCAGAGACAGGCCCCAGGACGCTGTGTCCCCAGGCAGTGGGCAGACCCCAGGACGCTGTGTCCCCAGACGCCAGGATGCTGTGTCGCCAGGCAGAGACTGGCCCCAGGATGCTGTGTCCCCAGGCAGAGACAGGCCCCAGGACGCTGTGTCCCCAGGCAGTGGGCAGACCCCAGGACGCTGTGTCCCCAGACCCCAGGATGCTGTGTCGCCAGGCAGAGACAGGCCCCAGGACGCTGTGTCCCCAGACAGTGGGCAGACCCCAGGACGCTGTGTTACCAGACCCCAGGATGTTGTGTCGCCAGGCAGAGACAGGCCCCAGGACGCTGTGTCCCCAGGCAGAGACAGGCCCCATGATGCTGTGTCGCCAGGCAGAGACAGGCCCCAGGATGCTGTGTCCCCAGGCAGAGACAGACCCCAGGACGCTGTGTCCCCAGACCCCAGGATGCTGTGTCGCCAGGCAGAGACAGGCCCCAGGATGCTGTATCGCCAGGCAGAGACAGGCCCCAGGACGCTGTGTCCCCAGGCAGAGACAGGCCCCAGGATGCTGTGTCGCCAGGCAGAGACAGGCCCCAGGATGCTGTGTCCCCAGGCAGAGACAGGCCCCAGGACGCTGTGTCCCCAGGCAGTGGGCAGACCCCAGGACGCTGTGTCCCCAGGCAGTGGGCAGACCCCAGGACGCTGTATCCCCAGACCCCAGGATGCTGTGGCGCCAGGCAGAGACAGGCCCCAGGATGCTGTGTCCCCAGGCAGTGGGCAGACCCCAGGACGCTGTGTCCCCTGACCCCAGGATGCTGTGGCGCCAGGCAGAGACAGGCTCCAGGACGCTGTGTCCCCAGGCAGTGGGCAAACCCCAGGACGCTGTGTCCCCAGACCCCAGGATGCTGTGGCGCCAGGCAGAGACAGGCCCCAGGATGCTGTGTCGCCAGGCAGAGACAGGCCCCAGGACGCTGTGTCCCCAGGCACTGTGGTGTTAGGGAGGGAGTTCCAGGATGTTGCCCCAGCGACAGTGAAGGAATGGTGATATATTTCCAAGTAAGAGTGGTGAGTGACTTGGAGGGGAACCTCCAGGTGGTGGGGTTCCCAAGTATCTGCTGCTCTTGTCCTTCTAGATGGTAGTGGTCCTGGATTTGGAATGTGTGGTCTAAGGAACTTCAGTGAGTTACTGCAGTGCATCTTGTAGATCGTAATAATATAATAATAATCTTTATTGTCACAAGTAGGCTTACATTAACACTGCGATGAAGTTACTGTGAAAAGCCCCGAGTCGCCACATTTTGGCGCCTGTTCAGGTACACGGAGGGAGAATTCAGAATGTCCAATTCACCTAACAGCACATCTTTTGAGACTTGTGGGAGGAAACCTGAGCATCCGGAGGAAACTCATACAGCCACAGGGAGAACGTGCAGAATCCGCACAGACAGTGACTCAAGCCGGGAATTGAACCTGGGACCCTGGCGCTGTGATGTAACAATGCTAACGATTGTGCTACCGTGCTGATACACACAGCTGCCCGTTTGTTGGTGGTGGAGGGTTTGAATGTTTGTGGAAGGGGGAGCAATCAAGTGGGCTTCTTTGTCCTGGATGGTGTTGAGCTTCTTGAGCGTTGCTGGAGCTGCACTCATCCAGGCAAGTGGAGAGTGTTCCATTCCACTCCCGACTTGTGCCTTGTAGATGGTGAACAGGCTTTTGAGAATCTGGAGGTGAGTTAATGCCATTGAAGGTCAAAGGGCATCCTTGCCTGGCACTTGTGTGGCGCGAATGTAAGTTGCCACTTGTCAGCCTGGATATTGTCCAGGTCTTGCTGCATTTGGACACGGACTGCTTCATTATCTGAGGAGTTGTGAGTGGTGCTGAATATTGAGCAGTCATCAGCTCACATTCCACATCTGACCTTATGATGGAGGGAAGGTCATTGATGAAGCAGCTGAAGATGGTTGGGCCGAGGACACTACCCTGAGGAACTCCTGCAGTGATGTCCTGGAGCTGAGATGATTGACCTCCAACCACGACAATATGAAGAAGATTCAAGTTCGGGCAGCACGGTAGCATTGTGGATAGCACAATTGCTTCACCGCTCCAGGGTCCTAGGTTCGATTCCGGCTTGGGTCACTGTCTGTGCAGAGTCTGCACATCCTCCCCGTGTGTGCGTGGGTTTCCTCCGGGTGCTCCGGTTTCCTCCCACAGTCCAAAGATGTGCAGGTTATGCTCTATGTTCTATGACTTGAGGCTGTTTTTGTTAGAGAGAAGGTTAAGAGGTGACTTAATTGAGGCATACAAGATGATCAGAGGATTGGATAGAGGGGACAGTGAGAGCCTTTTTCCTCGGATGGTGATGTCTAGCACGAGGAGACATAGCTTTAAATTGAGGGGAGATAGATAGAGGACAGATGTCAGAGGTAGGTTCTTTACTCAGAGAGTAATAAGGGCGTGGAATGCCCTGCCTGCAACAGTAGTGGACTCGCCAACACTAAGGGCATTCAAATGGTCATTGGATAGACATATGGACGATAAGGGAATAGTGTAGATGGGCTTTAGAGTGGTCTCACAGGTCGGCGCAACATTGAGGGCCGAAGGGCCTGTACTGCGCTGTAATGTTCTATGTTCTATGTTAGGTGGATTGGCCATGATAAATTGCCCTTAGTGTCCAAAATTGCCTTAGTATTGGGTGAGGTTACTGGGTTATGGGGATAGGGTGGAGATGTTGACCTTGGGTAGGGTGCTCTTTCCAAAAGCCGGTGCAGACTCGATGGGCCGAATGGCCTCCTCCTGCACTTTTAATTCTATGAAAAAAAAAGTTGTAGTGGAGGCCGACTGCTGCGGCCACCTACTTTTCCAGTATTAAACTGGTAAAGGAGTGTGAGGTTGGATCGCATGTGCACTAGGTGAATGAATCTCACAGGTAGGAATTGATCAGATCATGTATAAATACTGTTACAACAGCCAGTCAGCAGGGTCCCTGTGGTAAATTCTGCTCTTCGGTGTCCCCTGAAATGGGCTGGCCATACTCCAGATCGTTAACGAATTACTCAGGAGAACTGAAGAACTGATAGACGTGAACCATAATACACATTCCGAGGACAAATCATTTCAAATTAGTGGCAGGATATGAGCAGAAAGAATTGAGCTGGTGAGCTGTGACCTGAGTGGCGATGGAAGGAGATGGCATTATAATGTTCAGAAGGGAATTTTATAAATACTTGAAGGGGAAAGATTTGCAGCGCGACTGGGAAAATCAGGGGCGGGAGCGACGAGTAATTTTCTCAGACTGTCAGCACAGATAGAATAGGCAAATGACCTCTCTCGGTGCCGGGAGTTAATACTTGTTGGTACCGTGCCCCTTTAAGCAGCAGCAACAGTACGGAGCGGCACACTGAATGATGCTCGTCCCTCATTCAGCCGTGTGGTTAATGATGCAAACGGTAGATACGGGACACGCCCCTCAATACCCACTGTCTGATCCTCCGCTGAAGACTTTCCCCTCAGTAGTCACTGGGTAAATCCACAGTGCTTCTCTCTCGTCTCAGTCACTGCAGTCCCATGTGGGGCCGAGGCATGGCACTGAGTCTAAGAAACCGGGAGTGACTATCGCAAACAATTGTTCTCTTTCTAGGTGTGTTATGACTTGGAAAAAAAATCAAATTTCTTGCACTTCACTTCCTACTCCCAACACAAAACAAACAAAATCACTGGGACTGGGAGCAAGTAGAGCCTTTGGAAACTGTGACGCTAGTCTTTACCAAGCACAAAGACCCTTTGTGTCGATTCTTGTTGAGTTTTGACCCAGCTCCCCCTCCCCCTTCTCATTTCCACCCCCCCCCCCCACCCCACCCCATCCATACCCAACTCCCTTGGAGAACCACAACCACACAAGCAACACGCAGGCGCTCCTGCCCTGTTGAAAGAGGTCAGACCCCATTCTTTATAATCTCCCCCTCACAACTTTAAAACAGACATGCTTTAAGAGTGACGGATTGTGAGGTGCCAGCCGTATTCTAAACGGCCACAGGAGCGGTGCATGAGGTTCCAGGTATATGGAGCATCGGTGGGATTGGAGCGACATTTTTAGTGTGAGGATAGGGTTACCCACACTTCGGGAATGTCTGGAGTAGGTCTCAATGAATTGAAGATTAATCTCCGCAGCCAGTAGGTGAGAACACCCGAGAAACAATCAGAGGGGCATTCAGACATAAGTTGCTCATGTTTTAAACGTCTTTCGTGATTTAGTAATGAAAATTATCGGAGACAGAGAAAATAAGTTGCTCGACTAAATCGTGAAGATTAATCAATTGGGGATAAGCTCCCTTTTCAATTCACGGCAAGGCACCTGCCTCTGGAGGACGTACAAATGAAGGAAGTTCACTGCTGCCTCACGGCGCCGAAGTTCCAGGTTCAACCCCCGGCCTTGGGTCACTGTCTGTGTGGAGTTTGCACATTCTCCCCATGTTTGCGTGGGTTTTGCCCTCACAACCCAAAGATGTGCAGGGTAGGTGGACTGGCCACACTAAATTGTCCCTTAATTGGAAAAAAATGAATTGGGTACTCTAAATTTTTTTTAATATTTGCCTTTCATGTTCATTTCTGTCCGACCACTGGAATAATGTGTCCTTCTTTATTGATTCTCTCAGGCATGTTGTTTTTAATGAAAGATGAGGAATGAACTTTCCTATAAAATTTATAATTTATAATGCCAAGCATCCTAAGGACTCCTTTTCGGTCAATAGGACGTGGTATATTTAAAATTACCTTGATTTATATTTTAAAAAAATAACAATTGAAGGAAGTGGCCCGAGGAAGGGGTGGGGGAGGGGCAAGCGGGAGCTTGGCGATTCGCAGCCAATGGTCATGTGATGAAGCTTCCAAGAATAGACCCAAGCAGAGTTGGCAACCCTTGTGTAGGAACCTGCCAAGCAAGACCTGAGGTCTTCATGGGGTTTATTATCCTTCTTTAGTCTGGTTATAATGCAACCTTCCTCAGTCTTCTGTCTTCTTGTGGTTTGGCTATTCTAACGCGAAAGCATGGTTTTTCAGAGTTAATTATTCCTTGCTTGGGTGAAATATAGCTATGCAATCAGTTTAAATTGGCCTCTGCTTAAAATAGGCAAAAAGATATGGGACTGGATACTTTGTTTCAGAAACTAAGTGTTGATGCTGGGACTGAATCGGTGGACCTTTATGACAGCAAAATTGGCAGCGCACCCGGACCAATTGATCAACCTCTAACGGGCTAGCACCACGTGGAACACGACTGATTCCAATGGAAAATGGTGTTGGATTTGCCAGAGTCGGGATTGACACTCGAGAGGCTGACAAGCTGCAGCCGCATACACTCATCCCAGCAAACAGGATGGCAGCATGGAGAGTGTTACCCCGATTCACTGACACTGACAACTCGAGACTCTGCTGGATGCCGTATAGGAGAGGCGGGCTACCTTGTACCTCGGGGTGGGAAGGAGGCTGCCACCAGCTGCCGTTGTCCTGGCTGGGCACAAGGGGCAGAGGTCATGAGCGCCGTGGGTCACACAGCCAGGACCGGCCAGCAGTGCAGGAAACAACTGCGCGACCTCCTCAGGGCTGCCAGGATGAGTCGGCAGCACTCTTCCCATGGCACTAACCCCCGTCTAACACACCGTAACCCCACCCCTCCCCAATCCACCCTGAGGGCAACCGAACCCCCACCCTGCACCACCTGCCAGCACCCATACCGGCTGCCATGGCCGGGTGCCCTGGCCACGAAACTACTAGCAACCCACCCCCTGTGCTGCATGAGTCCGACTGCCGACACTGTGCGTTGTCTGTCTCCGCGTCCCCCCCCCCCCCCCACCCCCCCCACCCAGGACAAGGCCGCCCACAACAGCTGGGAGAGGGAAAAGACTGGAGGGGGACCCCTGGACCTGCGGCCCCTCACCGCAACAGAGCACCGGGCACTGAACCTGGTCAATGGGCCCGGAGAGAGGGCAATGACCGAGGCGGAGGTCGGCATCTGGCGAGCAACTGAGACCCTGCTGAGTTGCGGTTCCCCATGGCACGTGTGTCGCCACCCCCCCCCCCCCCATCACCATCCCCACAGATCCCCACACCCTCCGCCTACACCAGCACCACCCCCACCTCACCACAGCCCCCACAACACCCCTCCACCATGACTCGCCACCCCAACCCGTGATCCAATCATGTGTCATGTCTTGCGTCTTGCAGGCTCTCCTGGTGATGAGGCGGACTACTCTGGTGTCTTCCGTCCCCAAATGCAACACCAGGCCCTAGTGGATAGCAGCGAGGGAGAGGACACGGACAGCGACAGGAGCCCTCGACCCGCAGCCCCGAAACATCCCGGAGCACCGGTCCGGGGACTACTCTGACATCCCGTCGCAGCTGTCTCCAACACCCTCCACCACCTTGGTTGGACATGTTAGTGAAGTGCTCCTGGGGCACTATCCGTTGTGCACCACGCACGTGTCGCGGTACAGCATGTGGAGATAAGAATCCCTGCGGGACGGGTAGTCAGAGGGCCGCCCTACCCTAGGGACTAGCTGCCGTCCAGATGGGTTTGGGCTTCTAGAAAGCGCGGTCGCGTCGATAGTTGAGATGCAGTCGCAGAACCAGGGACTACATCAGAAGCCACCCAGGGCCTGCAGGTGAAGTTGGAGGAGTCTAACCCCGTGCAGGAGCAGGAGGTGGTGCCGAACATGTGTGCCACCCAGGCCAACACCGCATGGGTGACGTCCACGGTGGAGCCTTTGGTGGTGGTGGTGGGGGGGGGGGGGGGGGGGGGGGGGCGAAGGTTTCAGCCATGCGTTCAAGATGATCAAGGCCTGAAGCACTCTGTGTGGCCGGTGGCCGAGGCCCAGGATAGGGCTGCCCTCTCACAGCCAGCCATGTACCATGGCCACCTGGACATTGCAGCGGTGCTCCGGAGCGTGGCCCAGTCACAGCGGGCCATGGCTGATGGCTTCAGCGGCATTGCCTGGGTGTGGTCAACATGGCACAGATGCAGGGAGGTGGTCCAGTCCCAAAGCGAGATGGCGCAGCCACTGGCTGATGTGGCACAGTCCGAGAGGAAGGTGGTCTATGGCCTAAGCATTGAGACTCTGGTCGAAACGGAAGCGGGCCTTTAGGACTGGCAGCGCCAAGTGGATGGGGGGCCTCAGGGGATGGCTCCGCTTGCTCCCACGTCCCATGGAGTAGCCCAGGGGCCATCAGGCACCCCGAGGGAGGACGTGGCGATGGGGCCCGTGCCGTTGACTCCCGCATGTGAGGTGCTGGAACACCGCAGCGCCTCAGACCCCGCCATTCCCCCCCCCCCGCTATCCCTGGTGCACCTTAAGGGCAGAGTACTGGGTCAGGCCCGCTAATGATATGCGAACGGCATTTACTGTACGTACAGAGTAGAACACATTGACACCGTTGTCGAGGCACCAGAGCATGGCATTCTGGCGGGTGCCCAGAGCCATCCACGATTTTGCCTTCACGACGGATTTTCCGCCCAATCGCCTTTCCGACTTCGGAAGGCCAACGGAGAATCCTGCCCTTGGGCTTGGAAAATTTTCCCATTGTGCTTATCTACCTTCGGCGTGTGTCGTGAAGGTCAGTCTGCATGTGAATGAAATGAAATGAATGAAATGAAAATCGCTTATTGTCACAGGTAGGCTTCAAATGAAGTTACTGTGAAAAGCCCCTAGTCGCCACATTCCGGCGCCTGTTCGGGGAGGCTGGTACAGGAATTGAACCCGCGCTGCTGGCCTTGGTCTGCTTTAAAAACCAGCTATTTAGCCCACTGTACTAAACCAGCCCCTATGTGCCGTGAAGGTCGGTCAGCGTATGTCATGAAGGGCAGTCTCTGTGTGCCGTGAAGGTCAGTCAGCATGTGTCATGATATCCACATCAGCATATCATGGTGCAATCACACACACACTGATGGACTGGCACTTGGACCAACCAGCACACACATAACATCGCAGCCAATCACCAGTGAGAGCACACGCACTATAAAACAGGGAACACCACAGTTCCCGCTCATTCTACAAGGAGAAAGCTCAGAGCACAGAGCTCACAGCGCGCCACTCAGACATAGACCATGTGCTGAGTGCCTCACTAAGATAGTGATAGGGCAGGGTCCTCAGGTTAGCTGGTGAAGCACGTACCCAAGCCAGTAGTTAGTTGTTACTATTGTTTAGACAATAAAACTGAGTTGTACCGTCTACAGTCGTGTTGGATCATTTGTGCATCAGAACACCCAACACGACATGCATGTGTCATGAAGGTCGGTCAGTGTGTGTCGTGAAGGTCAGTCAGCATGTGTCGTGAAGGTCGGTCAGCGTGTGCCGTGAAGGTCAGTCAGCATGTGTCGTGAAGGTTGGTCAGCATGTGTCATGAAGGTCGGTCAGCATGTGTCATGAAGGTTGGTCAGCATGTGTCGTGAAGGTCGGTCAGCATGTGTCGTGAAGGTCAGTCAGCGTGTGTCATGAAGGTCAGTCAGCGCGTGTCGTGAAGGTCAGTCAGCATGTGTTGTGAAGGTCAGTCAGCATGTGTCGTGAAGGTCGGTCAGCGTGTGCCGTAAAGGTCAGTCAGCGTGTGCCGTGAAGGTCAGTCAGCATGTGTCATGAAGGTTGGTCAGCGTGTGTCGTGATGGTCAGTCAGCGCGTGTCATGAAGGTCGGTCAGCATGTGTCATGAAGGTCGGTCAGCGTGTGTCATGAAGGTCGGTCAGCATGTGTCATGAAGGATGGTCAGCGTGTGCCGTGAAGGTCAGTCAGCATGTGTCATGAAGGTTGGTCAGCGTGTGTCGTGATGGTCAGTCAGCGCGTGTCGTGAAGGTCAGTCAGCGTGTGTCATGAAGGTCGGTCAGCGTGTGCCGTGGAGGTCAGTCAGCATGTGTCGTGAAGGTCGGTCAGCATGTGCCGTGAAGGTCGGTCAGCATGTGTCATGAAGGATGGTCAGCGTGTGCCGTGAAGGTCAGTCAGCATGTGTCGTGAAGGTCAGTCAGCATGTGTCATGAAGGTTGGTCAGCATGTGTCATGAAGGATGGTCAGCGTGTGTCGTGAAGGTCGGTCAGCATGTGTCATGAAGGTCAGTCAGCGTGTGTCATGAAGGTCGGTCAGCGTGTGCCGTGAAGGTCAGTCAGCATGTGTCATGAAGGTCGGTCAGCGTGTGCCGTGAAGGTCAGTCAGCATGTGTCATGAAGGATGGTCAGCATGTGTCATGAAGGTCAGTCAGCGTGTGTCATGAAGGATGGTCAGCGTGTGCCGTGAAGGTCAGTCAGCATGTGTCATGAAGGATGGTCAGCATGTGTCCTGAAGGATGGTCAGCGTGTGTCGTGAAGGTCGGTCAGCATGTGTCGTGAAGGTCAGTCAGCATGTGTCATGAAGGTTGGTCAGCATGTGTCATGAAGGATGGTCAGCGTGTGTCGTGAAGGTCGGTCAGCGTGTGTCATGAAGGTCGGTCAGCGTGTGTCATGAAGGTCGGTCAGCATGTGTCATGAAGGTCGGTCAGCGTGTGTCATGAAGGTCGGTCAGCATGTGTCGTGAAGGTCAGTCAGCATGTGTCGTGAAGGCCGGTCAGCATGTGTCGTAAAGGTCTGTCAGCATGTGTCATGAAGGTCAGTCAGCATGTGTCATGAAGGTCGGTCAGCATGTGTCGTGAAGGTCAGTCAGCATGTGTCGTGAAGGTCGGTCAGCGTGTGTCGTGAAGGTCGGTCAGCATGTGTCATGAAGGTCAGTCAGCATGTGTCATGAAGGTCGGTCAGCATGTGTCGTGAAGGTCAGTCAGCGTGTGTCATGAAGGTCAGTCAGCGCGTGTCATGAAGGTCGGTCAGCGTGTGTCGTGAAGGTCGGTCAGCATGTGCCATGAAGGTCGGTCAGCATGTGTCATGAAGGTCAGTCAGCGCGTGTCGTGAAGGTCGGTCAGCATGTGCCATGAAGGTCGGTCAGCGTGTGTCGTGAAGGTCAGTCAGCGTGTGTCATGAAGGTCAGTCAGCGCGTGTCATGAAGGTCGGTCAGCGTGTGTCGTGAAGGCCGGTCAGCATGTGTCATGAAGGTCGGTCAGCGTGTGTCGTGAAGGTCGGTCAGCATGTGTCATGAAGGTCGGTCAGCATGTGGCGTGAAGGTCGGTCAGCGTGTGTCGTGAAGGTCGGTCAGCATGTGTCATGAAGGTCGGTCAGCGTGTGCCGTGAAGGTCAGTCAGCGTGTGTCATGAAGGTTGGTCAGCGTGTGTCGTGAAAGTCGGTCAGCATGTGTCATGAATGTTGGTCAGCGTGTGTCATGAAGGTTGGTCAGCGTGTGTCATGAAGGTCGGTCAGCGTGTGCCGTGGAGGTCAGTCAGCGTGTGTCATGAAGGTCGGTCAGCGTGTGTCGTGAAGGCCAGTCAGCATGTTTCGTGAAGGTCGGTCAGCGTGTGTCGTGAAGGTCGGTCAGCATGTGTCATGAAGGTTGGTCAGCGTGTGTCATGAAGGTCGGTCAGCATGTGTCATGAAGGTCGGTCAGCGTGTGTCGTGAAGGTCGGTCAGCATGTGTCATGAAGGTCAGTCAGCGTGTGTCGTGAAGGTCAGTCAGCGTGTGTCGTGAAGGTCAGTCAGCGTGTGTCGTGAAGGTCAGTCAGCATGTGTCATGAAGGTCGGTCAGCGTGTGTCGTGAAGGTCAGTCAGCGTGTGTCGTGAAGGTCAGTCAGCATGTGTCGTGAAGGTCGGTCAGCGTGTGTCATGAAGGTTGGTCAGCGTGTGTTGAGAAGGTCAGTCAGCGTGTGCCGTGAATGTCAGTCAGCGTGTGTCATGAAGGTTGGTCAGCGTGTGTCGTGGAGGTCAGTCAGCATGTGTCATGAAGGTCGGTCAGCATGAGTCATGAAGGTCAGTCAGCATGTGTCATGAAGGTCGGTCAGCGTGTGTCGTGAAGGTCGGTCAGCGTGTGCTGTGGAGGTCAGTCTGTATGTGTCATGAAGGTCAGTCAGCCTGCGTCTCGAAGGTCGATCGACGTGTGTGTCATGATATTCAGGTAAACATCATAGCACATACATATTGATGGACAGATCAACGGACCAATCAACACACACACAACACCACAGCCAATCACAGGCAAGAGCATACACAGAACAAAACAGGGAACACAACACTTCCTGAGCATTCCAGCAAGAGACAGCTCAGGGCACAGAGCTCATAGCAAGCCACTCAGACATCTACCATGTGCTGAGTGCCACTACAAGATAGTATTAGGAATAGATCCACAGATTCTAGGGTAATGATCGAACCTCAGTAATCAGTTTACCACTGTAAATAAATGTTCGCAATAAAACTGAGTTGTACCATTCGCACCGTGTTGGTTTGTCTGTGTGGCAGAGCACCCAACCCATCATAGTACCAGGAGTAACTGTGGGACCTACCTCCGGATCCTCCGGAACCTGCCATCCTGCGCCATGGACACCGTCAGCACACCGCAGCCGCTACAAGTCGCTGGAAACCTCGGCGTTAATTGGAAGCTGTTCAAACAGCGCTTCCAGCTCTTCCTGGAAGCCAACGAAAAGGAGAGCGCTTCGGACACCAGAAAGATCGCCATCCTCCTCTCCACCGCAGGTCAACACGCCATCCATGTGTATAACTCCCTGGTGTTCGCGGAAGGTGAGGACAAGACCAAGTACAAGACGGTCCTTCTCAAACTCGACCAACACTTCAACGTCGAGGTCAACGAGAGTTTTGAGAGGTATCTCTTCCAGCAGCGCCTGCAGGGTAAAGATGAGCCCTTTCAATCCTTCCTTACGCATCTCCGTATCCTCGCGCAGTCCTGCGGTTACGACACCACCTCCGATTCCATGATTCGGGACCAGATCGTTTTTGGGGTCACCTCGGGCACCCTACGCCAGCAGCTCTTAAAAATAAAAGGCCTCACCCTAGCCTCTGCAATTGAAGCCTGTGTCCTGCATGAAAATGCGACCAGCCGCTACTCCCAATTTCAGGCGGCCGAATCGGTGCGGCAGGCGTCCTACGTGGCCGGATCGGTGAGGCAGGCGTCCTACGAGGCCGAACGGGTCCAGGCGATCGAGTTCCTCCCGGCCCGCGGCCCGGACGAGGGCGGCCATTTTGCGCGCTATTCGAGGCCTCCCATTTCGAGGTTTGTGCGCGCCAAAAACCAGCAACCAAATAAATGTTCACAATAAAACTGAGTTGTACCATTCGCAACCGTGTTGGTTCGTCTGTGTAGCAGAGCACCCAACACATCAGTGTGTATCCTGAACGTCGGTCGGCATGTGTCATGAAGCTCGGACAGCATGGGTCATGAAGGTCGGTCAGCGTGTGCCGTGAAGGTCAGTCAGCATGTGTCGTGAAGGTTGGTCAGCATGTGTCATGAAGGTCGGTCAGCATGTGTCATGAAGGTTGGTCAGCATGTGTCGTGAAGGTCGGTCAGCATGTGTCGTGAAGGTCAGTCAGCGTGTGTCATGAAGGTCAGTCAGCGCGTGTCGTGAAGGTCAGTCAGCATGTGTTGTGAAGGTCAGTCAGCATGTGTCGTGAAGGTCGGTCAGCGTGTGCCGTAAAGGTCAGTCAGCGTGTGCCGTGAAGGTCAGTCAGCATGTGTCATGAAGGTTGGTCAGCGTGTGTCGTGATGGTCAGTCAGCGCGTGTCATGAAGGTCGGTCAGCATGTGTCATGAAGGTCGGTCAGCGTGTGTCATGAAGGTCGGTCAGCATGTGTCATGAAGGATGGTCAGCGTGTGCCGTGAAGGTCAGTCAGCATGTGTCATGAAGGTTGGTCAGCGTGTGTCGTGATGGTCAGTCAGCGCGTGTCGTGAAGGTCAGTCAGCGTGTGTCATGAAGGTCGGTCAGCGTGTGCCGTGGAGGTCAGTCAGCATGTGTCGTGAAGGTCGGTCAGCATGTGCCGTGAAGGTCGGTCAGCATGTGTCATGAAGGATGGTCAGCGTGTGCCGTGAAGGTCGGTCAGCATGTGTCGTGAAGGTCAGTCAGCATGTGTCATGAAGGTTGGTCAGCATGTGTCATGAAGGATGGTCAGCGTGTGTCGTGAAGGTCGGTCAGCATGTGTCATGAAGGTCAGTCAGCGTGTGTCATGAAGGTCGGTCAGCGTGTGCCGTGAAGGTCAGTCAGCATGTGTCATGAAGGTCGGTCAGCGTGTGCCGTGAAGGTCAGTCAGCATGTGTCATGAAGGATGGTCAGCATGTGTCATGAAGGTCAGTCAGCGTGTGTCATGAAGGATGGTCAGCGTGTGCCGTGAAGGTCAGTCAGCATGTGTCATGAAGGATGGTCAGCATGTGTCCTGAAGGATGGTCAGCGTGTGTCGTGAAGGTCGGTCAGCATGTGTCGTGAAGGTCAGTCAGCATGTGTCATGAAGGTTGGTCAGCATGTGTCATGAAGGATGGTCAGCGTGTGTCGTGAAGGTCGGTCAGCGTGTGTCATGAAGGTCGGTCAGCGTGTGTCATGAAGGTCGGTCAGCATGTGTCATGAAGGTCGGTCAGCGTGTGTCATGAAGGTCGGTCAGCATGTGTCGTGAAGGTCAGTCAGCATGTGTCGTGAAGGCCGGTCAGCATGTGTCGTGAAGGTCAGTCAGCATGTGTCGTGAAGGTCGGTCAGCGTGTGTCGTGAAGGTCGGTCAGCATGTGTCATGAAGGTCAGTCAGCATGTGTCATGAAGGTCGGTCAGCATGTGTCGTGAAGGTCAGTCAGCGTGTGTCATGAAGGTCAGTCAGCGCGTGTCATGAAGGTCGGTCAGCGTGTGTCGTGAAGGTCGGTCAGCATGTGCCATGAAGGTCGGTCAGCATGTGTCATGAAGGTCAGTCAGCGCGTGTCGTGAAGGTCGGTCAGCATGTGCCATGAAGGTCGGTCAGCGTGTGTCGTGAAGGTCAGTCAGCGTGTGTCATGAAGGTCAGTCAGCGCGTGTCATGAAGGTCGGTCAGCGTGTGTCGTGAAGGCCGGTCAGCATGTGTCATGAAGGTCGGTCAGCGTGTGTCGTGAAGGTCGGTCAGCATGTGTCATGAAGGTCGGTCAGCATGTGGCGTGAAGGTCGGTCAGCGTGTGTCGTGAAGGTCGGTCAGCATGTGTCATGAAGGTCGGTCAGCGTGTGCCGTGAAGGTCAGTCAGCGTGTGTCATGAAGGTTGGTCAGCGTGTGTCGTGAAAGTCGGTCAGCATGTGTCATGAATGTTGGTCAGCGTGTGTCATGAAGGTTGGTCAGCGTGTGTCATGAAGGTCGGTCAGCGTGTGCCGTGGAGGTCAGTCAGCGTGTGTCATGAAGGTCGGTCAGCGTGTGTCGTGAAGGCCAGTCAGCATGTTTCGTGAAGGTCGGTCAGCGTGTGTCGTGAAGGTCGGTCAGCATGTGTCATGAAGGTTGGTCAGCGTGTGTCATGAAGGTCGGTCAGCATGTGTCATGAAGGTCGGTCAGCGTGTGTCGTGAAGGTCGGTCAGCATGTGTCATGAAGGTCAGTCAGCGTGTGTCGTGAAGGTCAGTCAGCGTGTGTCGTGAAGGTCAGTCAGCGTGTGTCGTGAAGGTCAGTCAGCATGTGTCATGAAGGTCGGTCAGCGTGTGTCGTGAAGGTCAGTCAGCGTGTGTCGTGAAGGTCAGTCAGCATGTGTCGTGAAGGTCGGTCAGCGTGTGTCATGAAGGTTGGTCAGCGTGTGTTGAGAAGGTCAGTCAGCGTGTGCCGTGAATGTCAGTCAGCGTGTGTTATGAAGGTTGGTCAGCGTGTGTCGTGGAGGTCAGTCAGCATGTGTCATGAAGGTCGGTCAGCATGAGTCATGAAGGTCAGTCAGCATGTGTCATGAAGGTCGGTCAGCGTGTGTCGTGAAGGTCGGTCAGCGTGTGCTGTGGAGGTCAGTCTGTATGTGTCATGAAGGTCGGTCAGCGTGTGCTGTGGAGGTCAGTCTGTATGTGTCATGAAGGTCAGTCAGCCTGCGTCTCGAAGGTCGATCGACGTGTGTGTCATGATATTCAGGTAAACATCATAGCACATACATATTGATGGACAGATCAACGGACCAATCAACACACACACAACACCACAGCCAATCACAGGCAAGAGCATACACAGAACAAAACAGGGAACACAACACTTCCTGAGCATTCCAGCAAGAGACAGCTCAGGGCACAGAGCTCATAGCAAGCCACTCAGACATCTACCATGTGCTGAGTGCCACTACAAGATAGTATTAGGAATAGATCCACAGATTCTAGGGTAATGATCGAACCTCAGTAATCAGTTTACCACTGTAAATAAATGTTCGCAATAAAACTGAGTTGTACCATTCGCACCGTGTTGGTTTGTCTGTGTGGCAGAGCACCCAACCCATCATAGTACCAGGAGTAACTGTGGGACCTACCTCCGGATCCTCCGGAACCTGCCATCCTGCGCCATGGACACCGTCAGCACACCGCAGCCGCTACAAGTCGCTGGAAACCTCGGCGTTAATTGGAAGCTGTTCAAACAGCGCTTCCAGCTCTTCCTGGAAGCCAACGAAAAGGAGAGCGCTTCGGACACCAGAAAGATCGCCATCCTCCTCTCCACCGCAGGTCAACACGCCATCCATGTGTATAACTCCCTGGTGTTCGCGGAAGGTGAGGACAAGACCAAGTACAAGACGGTCCTTCTCAAACTCGACCAACACTTCAACGTCGAGGTCAACGAGAGTTTTGAGAGGTATCTCTTCCAGCAGCGCCTGCAGGGTAAAGATGAGCCCTTTCAATCCTTCCTTACGCATCTCCGTATCCTCGCGCAGTCCTGCGGTTACGACACCACCTCCGATTCCATGATTCGGGACCAGATCGTTTTTGGGGTCACCTCGGGCACCCTACGCCAGCAGCTCTTAAAAATAAAAGGCCTCACCCTAGCCTCTGCAATTGAAGCCTGTGTCCTGCATGAAAATGCGACCAGCCGCTACTCCCAATTTCAGGCGGCCGAATCGGTGCGGCAGGCGTCCTACGTGGCCGGATCGGTGAGGCAGGCGTCCTACGAGGCCGAACGGGTCCAGGCGATCGAGTTCCTCCCGGCCCGCGGCCCGGACGAGGGCGGCCATTTTGCGCGCTATTCGAGGCCTCCCATTTCGAGGTTTGTGCGCGCCAAAAACCAGCAACCAAATAAATGTTCACAATAAAACTGAGTTGTACCATTCGCAACCGTGTTGGTTCGTCTGTGTAGCAGAGCACCCAACACATCAGTGTGTATCCTGAACGTCGGTCGGCATGTGTCATGAAGCTCGGACAGCATGGGTCATGAAGGTCGGTCAGCGTGTGCCGTGAAGGTCAGTCAGCATGTGTCGTGAAGGTTGGTCAGCATGTGTCATGAAGGTCGGTCAGCATGTGTCATGAAGGTTGGTCAGCATGTGTCGTGAAGGTCGGTCAGCATGTGTCGTGAAGGTCAGTCAGCGTGTGTCATGAAGGTCAGTCAGCGCGTGTCGTGAAGGTCAGTCAGCATGTGTTGTGAAGGTCAGTCAGCATGTGTCGTGAAGGTCGGTCAGCGTGTGCCGTAAAGGTCAGTCAGCGTGTGCCGTGAAGGTCAGTCAGCATGTGTCATGAAGGTTGGTCAGCGTGTGTCGTGATGGTCAGTCAGCGCGTGTCATGAAGGTCGGTCAGCATGTGTCATGAAGGTCGGTCAGCGTGTGTCATGAAGGTCGGTCAGCATGTGTCATGAAGGATGGTCAGCGTGTGCCGTGAAGGTCAGTCAGCATGTGTCATGAAGGTTGGTCAGCGTGTGTCGTGATGGTCAGTCAGCGCGTGTCGTGAAGGTCAGTCAGCGTGTGTCATGAAGGTCGGTCAGCGTGTGCCGTGGAGGTCAGTCAGCATGTGTCGTGAAGGTCGGTCAGCATGTGCCGTGAAGGTCGGTCAGCATGTGTCATGAAGGATGGTCAGCGTGTGCCGTGAAGGTCGGTCAGCATGTGTCGTGAAGGTCAGTCAGCATGTGTCATGAAGGTTGGTCAGCATGTGTCATGAAGGATGGTCAGCGTGTG
Source organism: Scyliorhinus torazame (assembly GCF_047496885.1). NCBI lineage: Eukaryota > Metazoa > Chordata > Chondrichthyes > Carcharhiniformes > Scyliorhinidae > Scyliorhinus > Scyliorhinus torazame. The sequence continues at coordinate 117,931,830 of NC_092719.1, forward strand.
TCGTGAAGGTCGGTCAGCATGTGTCATGAAGGTCAGTCAGCGTGTGTCATGAAGGTCGGTCAGCGTGTGCCGTGAAGGTCAGTCAGCATGTGTCATGAAGGTCGGTCAGCGTGTGCCGTGAAGGTCAGTCAGCATGTGTCATGAAGGATGGTCAGCATGTGTCATGAAGGTCAGTCAGCGTGTGTCATGAAGGATGGTCAGCGTGTGCCGTGAAGGTCAGTCAGCATGTGTCATGAAGGATGGTCAGCATGTGTCCTGAAGGATGGTCAGCGTGTGTCGTGAAGGTCGGTCAGCATGTGTCGTGAAGGTCAGTCAGCATGTGTCATGAAGGTTGGTCAGCATGTGTCATGAAGGATGGTCAGCGTGTGTCGTGAAGGTCGGTCAGCGTGTGTCATGAAGGTCGGTCAGCGTGTGTCATGAAGGTCGGTCAGCATGTGTCATGAAGGTCGGTCAGCGTGTGTCATGAAGGTCGGTCAGCATGTGTCGTGAAGGTCAGTCAGCATGTGTCGTGAAGGCCGGTCAGCATGTGTCGTAAAGGTCTGTCAGCATGTGTCATGAAGGTCAGTCAGCATGTGTCATGAAGGTCGGTCAGCATGTGTCGTGAAGGTCAGTCAGCATGTGTCGTGAAGGTCGGTCAGCGTGTGTCGTGAAGGTCGGTCAGCATGTGTCATGAAGGTCAGTCAGCATGTGTCATGAAGGTCGGTCAGCATGTGTCGTGAAGGTCAGTCAGCGTGTGTCATGAAGGTCAGTCAGCGCGTGTCATGAAGGTCGGTCAGCGTGTGTCGTGAAGGTCGGTCAGCATGTGCCATGAAGGTCGGTCAGCATGTGTCATGAAGGTCAGTCAGCGCGTGTCGTGAAGGTCGGTCAGCATGTGCCATGAAGGTCGGTCAGCGTGTGTCGTGAAGGTCAGTCAGCGTGTGTCATGAAGGTCAGTCAGCGCGTGTCATGAAGGTCGGTCAGCGTGTGTCGTGAAGGCCGGTCAGCATGTGTCATGAAGGTCGGTCAGCGTGTGTCGTGAAGGTCGGTCAGCATGTGTCATGAAGGTCGGTCAGCATGTGGCGTGAAGGTCGGTCAGCGTGTGTCGTGAAGGTCGGTCAGCGTGTGTCATGAAGGTCGGTCAGCGTGTGCCGTGAAGGTCAGTCAGCGTGTGTCATGAAGGTTGGTCAGCGTGTGTCGTGAAAGTCGGTCAGCATGTGTCATGAATGTTGGTCAGCGTGTGTCATGAAGGTTGGTCAGCGTGTGTCATGAAGGTCGGTCAGCGTGTGCCGTGGAGGTCAGTCAGCGTGTGTCATGAAGGTCGGTCAGCGTGTGTCGTGAAGGCCAGTCAGCATGTTTCGTGAAGGTCGGTCAGCGTGTGTCGTGAAGGTCGGTCAGCATGTGTCATGAAGGTTGGTCAGCATGTGTCATGAAGGTCGGTCAGCATGTGTCATGAAGGTCGGTCAGCGTGTGTCGTGAAGGTCGGTCAGCATGTGTCATGAAGGTCAGTCAGCGTGTGTCGTGAAGGTCAGTCAGCGTGTGTCGTGAAGGTCAGTCAGCGTGTGTCGTGAAGGTCAGTCAGCATGTGTCATGAAGGTCGGTCAGCGTGTGTCGTGAAGGTCAGTCAGCGTGTGTCGTGAAGGTCAGTCAGCATGTGTCGTGAAGGTCGGTCAGCGTGTGTCATGAAGGTTGGTCAGCGTGTGTTGAGAAGGTCAGTCAGCGTGTGCCGTGAATGTCAGTCAGCGTGTGTCATGAAGGTTGGTCAGCGTGTGTCGTGGAGGTCAGTCAGCATGTGTCATGAAGGTCGGTCAGCATGAGTCATGAAGGTCAGTCAGCATGTGTCATGAAGGTCGGTCAGCGTGTGTCGTGAAGGTCGGTCAGCGTGTGCTGTGGAGGTCAGTCTGTATGTGTCATGAAGGTCAGTCAGCCTGCGTCTCGAAGGTCGATCGACGTGTGTGTCATGATATTCAGGTAAACATCATAGCACATACATATTGATGGACAGATCAACGGACCAATCAACACACACACAACACCACAGCCAATCACAGGCAAGAGCATACACAGAACAAAACAGGGAACACAACACTTCCTGAGCATTCCAGCAAGAGACAGCTCAGGGCACAGAGCTCATAGCAAGCCACTCAGACATCTACCATGTGCTGAGTGCCACTACAAGATAGTATTAGGAATAGATCCACAGATTCTAGGGTAATGATCGAACCTCAGTAATCAGTTTACCACTGTAAATAAATGTTCGCAATAAAACTGAGTTGTACCATTCGCACCGTGTTGGTTTGTCTGTGTGGCAGAGCACCCAACCCATCATAGTACCAGGAGTAACTGTGGGACCTACCTCCGGATCCTCCGGAACCTGCCATCCTGCGCCATGGACACCATCAGCACACCGCAGCCGCTACAAGTCGCTGGAAACCTCGGCGTTAATTGGAAGCTGTTCAAACAGCGCTTCCAGCTCTTCCTGGAAGCCAACGAAAAGGAGAGCGCTTCGGACACCAGAAAGATCGCCATCCTCCTCTCCACCGCAGGTCAACACGCCATCCATGTGTATAACTCCCTGGTGTTCGCGGAAGGTGAGGACAAGACCAAGTACAAGACGGTCCTTCTCAAACTCGACCAACACTTCAACGTCGAGGTCAACGAGAGTTTTGAGAGGTATCTCTTCCAGCAGCGCCTGCAGGGTAAAGATGAGCCCTTTCAATCCTTCCTTACGCATCTCCGTATCCTCGCGCAGTCCTGCGGTTACGACACCACCTCCGATTCCATGATTCGGGACCAGATCGTTTTTGGGGTCACCTCGGGCACCCTACGCCAGCAGCTCTTAAAAATAAAAGGCCTCACCCTAGCCTCTGCAATTGAAGCCTGTGTCCTGCATGAAAATGCGACCAGCCGCTACTCCCAATTTCAGGCGGCCGAATCGGTGCGGCAGGCGTCCTACGTGGCCGGATCGGTGAGGCAGGCGTCCTACGAGGCCGAACGGGTCCAGGCGATCGAGTTCCTCCCGGCCCGCGGCCCGGACGAGGGCGGCCATTTTGCGCGCTATTCGAGGCCTCCCATTTCGAGGTTTGTGCGCGCCAAAAACCAGCAACCAAATAAATGTTCACAATAAAACTGAGTTGTACCATTCGCAACCGTGTTGGTTCGTCTGTGTAGCAGAGCACCCAACACATCAGTGTGTATCCTGAACGTCGGTCGGCATGTGTCATGAAGCTCGGACAGCATGGGTCATGAAGGGTGGTCAGCGTGTGTCGTGAAGGGTGATCAGTGTTTGTCGTGAAGGCCGATCGGAGGGCAGGGGGGGGCCTTATATGGCACCGGACTAATTTGGGGCGGGTGGTCCGGGTCGGGAACGTGGCCGATTGGGGGCACTATTTGGAGGTTCCAGCTCTGCGGTCTGAGTCCGCCAGGGAGCACGGCGCGGCCGCTGGAGGCTGCCGCTGTGCAAATGCGCGGCCTCCGATCCGGAAGTGTGGGGGCCCAAACCTGCAGCAAAAGCTGCTAGTTTCACGCCGGGTCCCTGCTCGCCCCCTGTAGGGCTAGGAATATGTAGCCCTTTCACACCAGTTTTTCTGTCGTGAAAGGCCACAGTTTTTACGATGGCGTGGCAACATAGTCCTAATAACGGAGACTCCAGCCCCAGATCGACAGCAATGTGTTTGACTCTTAACTGCCCTCTGAAATGGCTGAGCAATTGCCCTCAATTCAAGGGCAATTAGGGATGGACAATAAATGCTGGCCCAGTTCTAGATACCCACATCCACAGTGGCACAGAGGTTAGCAATGCTGCCTGCCTCACAATGCCAGGGACCAGCTTCAATTCCAGCCTTGGGTGACTGTGCGGAGTCTGCACGTTCTCCCCATGTTGGCGTGTGTTTCCTCCGGGTGCTCGGACTTCCTCCCACAGTCCAAAAATGTGCAGGTTAGGTCGATTGGCTGTGATAAATTGCCCCTCAGTGTCCAGGGATATGCAGATTAGGTTCGGGGAATGTGGGGTGGATGGTGGAGTGGACATAGGTAGAGTGCTCATTTGAAGAGTCGGTGCCGACACAATGGGCCGAATGGCCCCCTTCTGCACTGTAGGGATTCTATGGCATAAAAACATTCTTCTTGAGCGATTCTATGGCCGCGTTGCGCTCAAGGGAGAGCGCAATGCAACCGGTGAATGTCGGGAGAGGCTTCCAGCGAGTTTCCCTACAGCCTCCGCGCCTTGCGGGATTCTCCGAAATCCCGCGAGACGTCGGAGTCAGAACTCCATACCAAATGGGCGTAGCCAAACGGCGTTCCCTGAAGTAGGTCGTAAACCTACTTACGACCTACTCATGCGGTATCCACCGGCATCCCTCGATTCTCTGGCCTCCCTAGGGAGACTGCAGCTGGGCGCCGATCAGTGCTGATCAACACAAATGTGGACCAGGCGGAAAGGCACCCGAGGGGTCTCCAGGGCCTTCGGAGACACCTGGATGGCCAGGGTAAGTGCAGATTGGACCCTGGCTCTTGCCCGGAATGTGGGTACCTTGACACTGCACAGCCGGCACCTTGGCACTGCCACCCAGATAGCACTGGCAAGTCAGCAGGAGCACTGCCTGGATGCCAGGGTGGCACTGCCAAAGGTCAGGGGGCGAGGGGGCCATGCCCATAAAATGAAGGTGGGGGATTTTAAGGGTGGGAGAGTGCAGGGCAGGGCTGGCGGACTGGAAGGGTGATAGGTGGGGGTCCTGGAAGGAAGGGGGTGCTGTAAGGGGGTTTGGGGGGGCCTGATGAGGTGGGACCCCCAGGGACCCCATAGCGGGGTGTCCTCATTTGGGGGTATGCGGTGGTGTTCATCTGTGTGGAGGGTGAGGTTGCCCATGGGTGGGGGGGGGGGGGGGGGGGTGGGTGGGGTGGGGCGGTTGGTGTGGTGGACCCAGAAGCTCACTTGGAGATCGGGACACCTTTTCAAAATGGCGGCCCGATCTCTGAATTCAGCTCCCAGTGCTAAAAATATCTAAGTGTGGGTTAAACCGGTGAGAAACTCTCCAGAGTCCAAAAAAATGACTGTTATTGAATAGCGGTGGGGAACTCCCTGACAAATCCGCCACAAATTAACTTAGAAATTCTTTGGGAGAATCGCGCTCTTCTTTTATTTCCTTCAGTCTATGCAGCATCTTTCTCTGAGTTGGATTGACACATTCAGAAGGAATGAGTCAGCGTGGCGAGCTGTGAAAGGAGCTGGACACACCCCAGATTGTGCCAGGGCAGGTTCCACTCTGCTTCCACCCATGAAAAGAATGTCCCTTTGAGGCAAAGCTTTGAGTCAAAGACCTGCTGGGTCCTGGGACCATCATCAACAGTCCTTTCCTGGCAATTTAGCTCCTGCATAGCTCACATCCGGCAATTGCAAAGTGTAAAAATACCACACAGGTTAATGAAAGCAATGAGTCCGTAGTTCGGAGCTGCCTCAACCAGTCGCCTGCATTGTGTACCATTCCTGTGTAAAAATATGGCTGAGGGAGAGGCTGCACCACTAAAGAGGATTCACATTTGATAAGGGTACAGGTCAGTGATAAACCATTTGTGAGCCAAATTCCCTGAACCATTACTGTGGGGAAGGCTCCATGTTGGTGGTAGAATCTCACATTTCCTGAAAGAAACTTAAGAAGATCCGGGTGGCACGATAGCACAGTGGTTAACACTATCACTTCACAGCTCTAGGGTCTGAGGTTCGATTCCCGGCTTGGGCCACCAAGGGCGGCACAATGACACAGTGATTAGCACTGCTTCCTCACAGGGCCAGGGACCCGGGGTTGATTCCAGCCTTGGTTGACCGAGTTTGCATGTTCTCCCCGTGTCTGCGTGGGTTTCCTCCGGGTTCTCCGGTTTCCTCCCACAGTCCAAATATGTGCAGGTCAGGTGGATTGGTCATGCTAAATTGTCCTTAGTGTCCAAAAAAAAAGGTCAGGTGGGGTTAGTGAGTTATGGGGATTGGGTGGAGGTGTGGGCAGAGTAAGGGTGCTCTTTCCAGGGCTGGTGCAGACTCGATGGGCCGAATGTCATCCTGAAGGCAACTGTAAATTCTCTGATTCTCTGATTCTATGAGCCAGTGGGGTAGATTTGAATTAAGTGCCCAGAGAAACACAAGTGATAATGAATCCTGTCGGTTTGATATCTCGCCCAAGTTTATTTCCGTTGAGGCCAATAAATAAAGTCTGCCCCGTTTTCAGAGAGCAGCTACAACCCCTCATCATTGCTGCCAAACACACGGCCATTTTAACCTTCTGCAATAATGTCAAATGTACCTCCAGACCACAGGAGCACCCACACAGAGAGAGTCACCCACGCCCATAGCGCCCACACCGAGAGTCACCCACACTGAGAGTCACCCACACAGAGAGTCACGCACACAGAGAGTCACCCACACTGAGTCACCCACACCGAGAGTCACCCACACCCACAGCACCCACACCGAGAGAGAGTCACCCACACCGAGAGTCACCCACACCGAGAGTCACCCACACCGAGAGTCACCCACCCAAGAGTCACCCACACCGAGAGTCACCCACACCGAGAGTCACCCACACCGAGAGTCACCCACACCGAGAGTCACCCACACCGAGAGAGAGTCACCCACACCGAGAGTCACCCATACCGAGAGTCACCCACACCGAGAGACACCCACGCCCATAGCGCCCACACCAAGAGTCACCCACACCGAGAGTCACCCACACCTAGAGTCACACACACCGAGAGTCACACACACCGACAGCCACCCACACCGACAGTCACCCACACCGAGAGAGAGTCACCCACGCCCATAGCGCCCACACCGAGAGTCACCCACACTGAGAGTCACCCACACCGAGAGTCACCCACCCAAGAGGCACCCACACCAAGAGTCACCCACACCGAGAGTCACCCATACCGAGAGTCACCCACACCGAGAGTCACCCACGCCCATAGCGCCCACACCAAGAGTCACCCACACCGGGAGTCACCCACACCAAGAGTCACCCACACCGAGAGTCACCCATACCGAGAGTCACCCACACCGAGAGTCACCCACGCCCATAGCGCCCACACCAAGAGTCGCCCACACCGACAGCCACCCACACCGAGAGTCACCCACACCGAGAGAGAGTCACCCACACCGAGAGAGAGTCACCCACGCCCATAGCGCCCACACCGAGAGTCACCCACTCCGACGCTCACCCACACAAAGAGTCACCCACGCCCATAGCGCCCACACCGAGAGTCACCCACACCGAGAGTCACCCACACCGAGAGCCACCCACACCGAGAGTCACCCACACCGAGATACATCCACCCCCATAGCGCCCACACCGAGAGTAACCCACACCGAGAGTCACCCACACCGAGAGTCACCCACACCGAGAGTCACCCACACCGAGAGTCACCCACATGGACAATCACCCACACCGAGAGAGAGTCACCCACACCCATAGCGCCCACACCTTGAGTCACCCACACCGACGCTCACCCACACCAAGAGTCACCCACGCCCATAGCGCCCACACCGAGTCACCCACACCGAGAGTCACCCACACCGAGAGCCACCCACACCGAGAGTCACCCACACCGAGATTCATCCACCCCATAGCGCCCACACCGAGAGTAACCCACACCGACGCTCACCCACACCAAGAGTCACCCACACCCATAGCGCCCACACCGAGAGTCACCCACACCGAGAGCCACCCACACCAAGAGTCACCCACACCGAGAGTCACCCACACCGAGATTCACCCACGCCCATAGCGCCCACACCGAGAGTCACCCACACCGAGAGTCACCCACACCGAGAGTCACCCACACCGACAGTCACCCACACCGACAGTCACCCACACCGACAGTCATCCACACCGAGAGTCACCCACACTGAGAGTGAGTCACACACGCCCAAAGCGCCCACACCAAGAGTCACCCACATTGAGAATCACCCACACCGAGAGTCACCCACTCCGACGCTCACCCACACAAAGAGTCACCCACGCCCATAGCGCCCACACCGAGAGTCACCCACACCGAGAGTCACCCACACCGAGAGTCACCCACACCGAGATACAGCCACCCCCATAGCGCCCACACCGAGAGTAACCCACACCGAGAGTCACCCACACCGAGAGTCACCCACACCGAGAGTCACCCACACCGAGATACATCCACCCCCATAGCGCCCACACCGAGAGTCACCCATACCGAGAGTCACCCACACCGAGAGTCACCCACACCAACAATCACCCACACCGAGAGAGAGTCACCCACGCCCATAGCGCCCACACCGAGAGTCACCCACACCGACGCTCACCCACACCGAGAGAGAGTCACCCACACCCATAGCGCCCACACCTTGAGTCACCCACACCGACGCTCACCCACACCAAGAGTCACCCACGCCCATAGCGCCCACACCGAGTCACCCACACCGAGAGTCACCCACACCGAGAGCCACCCACACCGAGAGTCACCCACACCGAGATTCATCCACGCCCATAGCGCCCACACCGAGAGTCACCCACACCGACGCTCACCCACACCAAGAGTCACCCACACCCATAGCGCCCAAACCGAGAGTCACCCACACCGAGAGACACCAACACCAAGAGTCACCCACACCGAGAGTCACCCACACCGAGATTCACCCACGCCCATAGCGCCCACACCGAGAGTCACCCACACCGAGAGTCACCCACACCGAGAGTCACCCACACCGACAGTCACTCACACCGACAGTCACCCACACCGAGAGTCATCCACACCGAGAGTCACCCACACCGAGAGAGAGTCACCCACGCCCATAGCGCCCACACCGAGAGTCACCCACACCGAGAGTCACCCACACCGAGAGTCACCCACACCGAGAGTCACCCACACCGAGACTCATCCACACCGAGAGTCACCCACACCGAGAGAGAGTCACACACACCCAAAGCGCCCACACCAAGAGTCACCCACATCGAGAGTCACCCACACCGAGATTCACCCACACCGACAGTCACCCACACCGAGAGTCACCCACACCGAGAGTCACCCACACCGAGAGTCACCCACACCGAGATTCACCCACACCGACAGTAACCCACACCGAGAGTCACCCACACCGACAGTCAACCACACCGAGAGTCACCCACAACGAGAGTCACCCACACCGAGATTCACCCACACCGACAGTCACCCACACCGACCGTCACCCACACCGAGAGTCACCCACACCGACAGTCACCCACACCGAGAGTCACCCACAACGAGAGTCACCCACACCAAGAGAGAGTCACACACGCCCAAAGCGCCCACACCAAGAGTCACCCACATCAAGAGTCACCCATACCGAGAGTCACCCACACCGAGAGTCACCCACACCGAGAGTCACCCACACCGAGAGTCACCCACAGCGACAGTCACCCACACCGAGAGTCACCCACACCGAGAGTCACCCACACCGACAGTCACCCACACCGACAGTCACCCACACCGAGAGAGAGTCACCCACACCCATAGCGCCCACACCGAGAGTCACCCACATCGACGCTCACCCACACCAAGAGTCACCCACACCCATAGCGACCGCACCGAGTCACCCACACCGGGAGTCACCCACAACGAGAGAGAGTCACCCACACTGAGAGTCACACACACCGAGAGTCACCCACACCGAGAGTCACCCACACCGAGAGTCACACACACCGAGAGTCACCCACACTGAGAGACACCCACACCGAGAGAGAGTCACCCACACCGAGAGTCACCCACACCGAGAGACACCCACACCGAGAGAGAATCACCCACACCGAGAGTCACCCACACCGACAGTCACCCACACCGAGAGTCACCCACACCGAGAGACACACACACCGAGAGTCACCCACACCGACAGTCACCCACACCGAGAGTCACCCACACCGAGAGAGAGTCACCCACGCCCATAGCGCCCACACCGAGAGTCACCCACACGGACGCTCACCCACACCGAGAGAGAGTCACCCATGCCCATAGCGCCCACACCGAGTCACCCACACCGAGAGTCAGCCACACCGACAGTCACCCACACCGACGCTCACCCACACCAAGAGTCACCCACACCGAGATTCACTCACACTGAGAGTCACTCACACCACGAGTCACCGACACCCACAGCACCCACACCGAGAGTCACTCACACCGAGAGTCACCCACACCCACAGCATCCACACTGAGAGTCACCCACACCGAGATTCACCCACACCGAGAGTCACCCACACCCACAGCACCCACACCGAGAGTCACCCACACCCACAGCACCCACACCGAAAGAGTGTCACCCACACCAAGAGTCACCCACACCCACAGCACCCACACCGAGAGTCACCCACAACTACAGCACCCACACCGAGAGTCACACGCACCTACAGCACCCACACTGAGAGAGAGTCACCCACATCGAGAGTGACCCACACCTACAGCACCCACACCGAGAGTCACACACACCTACAGCACCCACACTGAGAGAGAGTCACCCACACCGAGAGAGAGTCACCCACACCGAGAGTCACCCACAACTACAGCACCCACACCGAGAGTCACCCACACCGAGACTCACCCACCCCCACAGCACCGACACCGAGAGTCACCCACACCTACAGCACCCACACTGAGAGTCACCCACACCTACAGCACCCACACCGAGAGTCACCCACACCGACAGCACCGACACCGAGAGTCATCCGCAACTACAGCACCCACACTGAGAGTCACCCACACCTACAGCACCCACACCGAGAGTTACCCACACCGACAGCACCCACACCGAGAGTCACCCACAACGAGGCTCACCCACCCCCACAGCACCCACACCGAGAGTCACCCACACCTACAGCACCCATACCGAGAGTCACCCACACCTACAGCACCCACACCGAGAGAGAGTCACCCACACCGAGAGTCACCCACACCTACAGCACCCACACCGAGTGTCACCCACACCTACAGCACCCACACCGAGAGAGAGTCACCCACACCGAGAGTCACACACGCCTACAGCACCCACACCGAGAGTCACCCACACCGAGAGTCACCCACACCGAGAGAGAGTCACACACGCCCATAGCGCCCACACCAAGAGTCACCCACATCGAAAGTCACCCACACCGAGAGTCACCCACACCGAGATTCACCCACGCCCATAGCACCCACACCGAGGGTCACCCATACCGAGAGTTACCCACACCCACAGCACCCACACCGAGAGAGAGTCACCCACACCGACAGTCGCCCACACCGAGAGTCACCCACACCGAGAGACACACACACCGAGAGTCACCCACACCGACAGTCACCCACACCGAGAGAGAGTCACCCACGCCCATAGCGCCCACACCGAGAGTCACCCACACCGACGCTCACCCACACCAAGAGTCACCCACGCCCATAGCGCCCACACCGAGTCACCCACGCCAAGAGTCACCCACACCAAGATTCACCCACACTGAGAGTCACTCACACCACGAGTCACCGACACCCACAGCACCCACACCGAGAGTCACTCACACCGAGAGTCACCCACACCCACAGCACCCACACCGAGAGTCACCCACACCCACAGCACCCACACCGAAAGAGTGTCACCCACACCAAGAGTCACCCACACCCACTGCACCCACACCGAGAGTCACCCACACTGAGAATCACCCACACTGAGAGAGAGTCACCCACACCGAGAGTCACCCACACCTACAGCACCCACACCGAGAGTCACACACACCTACAGCACCCACACTGAGAGTCACCCACACCGAGAGAGAGTCACCCACACCGAGAGTCACCCACAACTACAGCACCCACACCGTGAGTCACCCACACCGAGAGAGAATCACCTACACCGAGAGACACCCACAACTACAGCACCCACACCGAGAGTCACCCACACCGAGACTCACCCACCCCCACAGCACCGACACCGAGAGTCACCCACACCTACAGCACCCACACTGAGAGTCACCCACACCTACAGCACCCACACCGAAAGTCGCCCACACCTACAGCACCCACACCGAGAGTCACCCACAACGAGGCTCACCCACCTCCACAGCACCCACACCGAGAGTCACCCACACCTACAGCACCCACACCGAGAGTCACACACACCTGCAGCACCCACACCGAGAGAGAGTCACCCACACCGAGAGTCACCCACACCCACAGCACCCACACCGAGAGTCACCCACACCTACAGCTCACACACCGAGAGAGAGTCACCCACACCGAGAGTCACACACGCCTACAGCACCCACACCGAGAGTCACCCACACCGAGAGAGAGTCACCCACACCGAGAGAGAGTCACCCACACCGAGAGTCACCCACACCAAGAGTCACCCACCCAAGAGTCACCCACACCGAGAGTCACCCACACCGAGAGTCACCCACACCGAGAGAGAGCCACCCACACCGAGAGTCACCCACACCAAGAGTCACCCACACCGAGAGTCACCCACACCGAGAGTCACCCACACCGAGAGAGAGTCACACACGCCCATAGCGCCCACACCAAGAGTCACTCACATCGAGAGTCACCCACACCGAGAGTCACCCACACCGAGATTCACCCACGCCCATAGCACCCACACCGAGGGTCACCCATACCGAGAGTTACCCACACCCACAGCACCCACACCGAGAGAGAGTCACCCACACCGAGAGTCACCCACGCCGACAGTCACCCACACCGACAGTCGCCCACACGGAGAGAGAGTCAACCTCGCCCATAGCGCCCACAATGAGAGTCACCCACATTGAGAGTCACCCACACCGAGAGTCACCCACACCGAGAGTCAACCACGCCCATAGCGCCCACACCGAGAGTCACCCACACCGAGAGTCACCCACGCCCATAGCGCCCACACCGAGTCAACCACACCGAGAGTCACCCACACCGAGAGTCACCCACACCGAGAGAGTCACCCACACAGAGAGTCACCCACACCGAGAGTCACCCACACCGACGCTCACCCACACCATGAGTCACCGACGCCCAGAGCGCACACACCGAGTCAACCACACCGAGAGTCATCCACACCGAGAGTCACCCACACCGAGAGTCACCCACACAGCGAGTCACCCACACTGAGAGTCACCCACACCGACAGTCATCCACACCGAGAGTCACCCACACCGAGAGTCACCCACACCGAGAGAGAGTCACACACAATGAGAGTCACCCACACCGACAGTCATCCACACCGAGAGTCACCCACACCGAGAGTCACCCACACCGAGAGTCACCCACACCGAGAGAGAGCCACCCACACCGAGAGTCACCCACACCGAGAGTCACCCACACCGAGAGTCACCCACGCCCATAGCGCCCACACCAAGAGTCACCCACACCGAGAGTCACCCACACCGTGAGTCACACACACCGAGAGTCACCCACACCGACAGCCACCCACACCGACAGTCACCCACACCGAGAGAGAGTCACCCACGCCAATAGCGCCCACACTTAGAGTCACCCACACCGACACTCACCCACACCAAGAGTCACCCACGCCCATAGCGCCCACACCGAGTCACCAACACCGAGAGCCACCCACACCGAGATTCAGCCACGCCCATTGCGCCCACACCGAGAGTCACCCACACCGAGAGTCACCCACACCGACAGTCACCCACACCGAGAGTCACCCACACCGACAGTCACCCACACCGAGAGTCACCCACACCGAGAGAGATTCACCCACGCCCATAGCGCCCACACCAAGAGTCACCCACATCGAGAGTCACCCATACCGAGAGTCACCCACACCGAGAGTCACCCACACCGAGAGAGATTCACCCACACCGAGAGAGAGTCACCCACGCCCATAGCGCCCACACCGAGAGTCACCCACACCGACGCTCAACCACACCAAGAGTCTCCCACGCCCATAGCGCCCACACCGAGAGTCACCCACACCGAGAGTCACCCACACCGAGAGTCACCCACACCGAGATTCACCCACGCCCATAGCGCCAACACCGAGAGTCACCCACACCGAGAGGCACCCACACCGAGAGTCACCCACACCGAGAGTCACCCACACCGAGAGAGAGTCACACACGCCCATAGCGCCCACACCAAGAGTCACCCACATCGAGAGTCACCCACACCGAGAGTCACCCACACCGAGATTCACCCACGCCCATAGCGCCCACACCGAGGGTCACCCCCACCGAGAGTTACCCACACCCACAGCACCCACACCGAGAGAGAGTCACCCACACCGAGAGTCACCCACACCGACAGTCACCCACACCGACAGTCGCCCACACCGCGAGAGAGTCACCCTCGCCCATAGCGCCCACAATGAGAGTCACCCGCATTGAGAGTCACCCACACCGAGAGTCACCCACACCGAGAGTCACCCACACCGAGAGAGTCACCCACACAGAGAGTCACCCACACCGAGAGTCACCCACACCGACGCTCACCCACACCAAGAGTCACCCACGCCCATAGCGCCCACACCGAGTCAACCACACCGAGAGTCATCCACACCGAGAGTCACCCACACCGAGAGTCACCCACACAGCGAGTCACCCACACTGAGAGTCACCCACACCGACAGTCATCCACACCGAGAGTCACCCACACCGAGAGTCACCCACACCGAGAGAGAGTCACACACACTGAGAGTCACACACACTGAGAGTCACCCACACCGAGAGTCACCCACACCGAGAGTCACCCACACAGAGAGTCACCCACACTGAGAGTCACCCACACCGACAGTCATCCACACCGAGAGTCACACACACCGAGAGTCACCCACACCGACAGTCATCCACACCGAGAGTCACCCACACCGAGAGTCACCCACACCGAGAGTCACCCACAACGACAGTCACCCACACCGAGAGTCACCCACACCGAGAGTCACCCACACCGAGAGAGAGTCACCCACACCGAGAGTCACCCACACCGAGAGTCACCCACGCCCATAGCGCCCACACCAAGATTCACCCACACAGAGAGTCACCCACACCAAGTGTCACCCACACCGAGATAGAGTCACCCACACCGAGAGTCACCCACACCTACAGCACCCACACCGAGAGTCACACGCACCTACAGCACCCACACTGAGAGAGAGTCACCCACACCGAGAGTCACCCCCACCTACAGCACCCACACAGAGAGTCACACACACCTACAGCACCCACACTGAGAGTCACCCACACCGAGAGAGAGTCACCCACACCGAGAGTCACCCACAACTACAGCACGCACACCGTGAGTCACCCACACCGAGAGAGAGTCACCCACACCGAGAGTCACCCACACCGAGATTCACCCACGCCCATAGCGCCCACACCGAGAGTCACCCACACCGAGAGTCACCCACACCGAGAGAGAGTCACACACGCCCATAGCGCCCACACCAAGAGTCACCCACATCGAGAGTCACCCACACCGAGAGTCACCCACACCGACAGTCGCCCACACCGAGAGAGAGTCACCCTCGCCCATAGCGCCCACAATGAGAGTCACCCACATTGAGAGTCACCCACACCGAGAGTCACCCACACCGAGAGTCACCCACACCGACAGTCACCCACACCTACAGTCGCCCACACCGAGAGTCACCCTCGCCCATAGCGCCCACACCGAGAGTCACCCACACCGAGAGTCACCCACACCGAGAGAGAGTCACACACGCCCATAGCGCCCACACCAAGAGTCACCCGCATTGAGAGTCACCCACATTGAGAGTCACCCACACCGAGAGTCACCCACACCGAGAGTCACCCACGCCCATAGCGCCCACACCGAGAGTCACCCACACCGAGAGTCACCCACGCCCATAGCGCCCACACCGAGTCAACCACACCGAGAGTCACCCACACCGAGAGTCACCCACACCGACGCTCACCCACACCAAGAGTCACCCACGCCCATAGCGCCCACACCGAGAGTCACCCACACCAAGAGTCACCCACGCCCATAGCGCCCACACCGAGTCAACCACACCGAGGGTCACCCACACCGAGAGTCACCCACACCGACGCTCACCCACACCAAGAGTCACCCACGCCCATAGCGCCCACACCAAGTGTCACCCACATCGAGAGTCTCCCACACCGAGATTCACCCACGCCCATAGCGCCCACACCGAGGTTCACCCACACCGAGAGTTACCCACACCCACAGCAGCCACACCGAGAGAGAGTCACCCACACCGAGAGTCACCCACACCGACAGTGACCCACACCTACAGTCGCCCACACCGAGAGAGAGTCACCCTCGCCCATAGCGCCCACAATGAGAGTCACCCACATTGAGAGTCACCCACACCGAGAGTCACCCACACCGAGAGTCACCCACACCGAGAGTCACCCACACCGAGAGTCACCCACGCCCATAACGCCCACACCGAGAGTCACCCACACCGAGAGTCACCCACACCGAGAGTCACCCACACCGAGAGTCACCCACACCGCGAGTCACCCACGCCCATAGCGCCCACACCGAGTCAACCACACCGAGAGTCACCCACACCGAGAGTCATCCACACCGAGAGTCACCCACACAGAGAGTCACCCACACCGAGAGTCACCCACACCGAGAGTCACCCACACCGAGAGTCACCCACACCGACAGTCATCCACACCGAGAGTCACCCACACCGAGAGTCACCCACACCGAGAGTCACCCACACCGACGCTCACCCACACCAAGAGTCACCCACGCCCATAGCGCCCACACCGAGTCAACCACACCGAGAGACATCCACACCGAGAGTCACCCACACCGAGAGTCACCCACACAGCGAGTCACCCACACTGAGAGTCACCCACACCGACAGTCATCCACACCGAGAGTCACCCACACTGAGAGTCACCCACACCGAGAGTCACCCACACCGAGAGTCATCCACACCGAGAGTCACCTACACCGAGAGTCACCCACACTGAGAGTCACCCACACCGAGAGTCACCCACACCGAGAGTCACCCACACAGAGAGTCACCCACACTGAGAGTCACCCACACCGACAGTCATCCACACCGAGAGTCACCCACACCGACAGTCATCCACACCGAGAGTCCCACACCGAGAGTCATCCACACCGAGAGTCACCCACACCGACAGTCATCCACACCGAGAGTCACCCACACCGACAGTCATCCACACCGAGAGTCCCACACCGAGAGTCATCCACACCGAGAGTCACCCACACCGAGAGTCACCCACACTGAGAGTCACCCACACCGAGAGTCACCCACACCGAGAGTCACCCACACAGAGAGTCACCCACACTGAGAGTCACCCACACCGACAGTCATCCACACCGAGAGTCACCCACACCGACAGTCATCCACACCGAGAGTCCCACACCGAGAGTCATCCACACCGAGAGTCACCCACACCGACAGTCATCCACACCGAGAGTCACCCGCACCGAGAGTCACCCACACCAAGAGAGAGTCACCCACACCGAGAGTCACCCACACCGAGAGTCACCCACGCCCATAGCGCCCACACCAAGATTCACCCACACAGAGAGTCACCCACACCAAGTGTCACCCACACCGAGATAGAGTCACCCACGCCCATAGCGCCCACTCCAAGAGTCACCCACACCGAGAGTCAGCCACACCGAGAGTCACACACACCGAGAGTCACCCACACCAAGAGTCACCCACACCGCGAGTCACCCACACCGAGAGTCACCCACACCCACAGCTCCCACACCCACAGCTCCCACACCAAGAGTCACCCACACCGAGAGTCACCCACACCGAGAGTCACCCACACCCACCGCATCCACACCGAATGTCACCCACACCGAGAGTCACCCACACCTACAGCACCCACACCAAGAGTCACCCACAGCTACAGCACCCACACCGAGAGTCACACACACCTACAGTACCCAATGCTGAGAGTCACCCACACCGAGAGAGAGTCACCCACACCGAGTCACCCACAACTACAGCACCCACACCGAGAGTCACCCACACCGACAGCACCCACACCGAGAGTCACCCAAACCTACAGCACCCACACCGAGAGTCACCCACACCGAGAGAGAGTCACCCACACCGAGTCACCCACAACTACAGCACCCACACCGAGAGTCACCCACAACTACAGCACCCACACCGAGAGTCACCCACACCGAGACAGAGTCCCCCACACCGAGAGAGAGTCACCCACACCGCGAGTCACCCATACCGAGAATCACCCACAACGAGAGAGTCACCCACACTGAGAGTCACCCACACCGCGTGTCACCCACACCCACAGCACCCACACTGAGAGTCACCCACACCAAGAGTCACCCACACCGACGCTCACCCACACCATGAGTCACCGACGCCCAGAGCGCACACACCGAGTCAACCACACCGAGAGTCATCCACACCGAGAGTCACCCACACCGAGAGTCACCCACACAGCGAGTCACCCACACTGAGAGTCACCCACACCGACAGTCATCCACACCGAGAGTCACCCACACCGAGAGTCACCCACACCGAGAGAGAGTCACACACACTGAGAGTCACCCACACCGACAGTCATCCACACCGAGAGTCACCCACACCGAGAGTCACCCACACCGAGAGTCACCCACACCGAAAGAGAGCCACCCACACCGAGAGTCACCCACACCGAGAGTCACCCACACCGAGAGTCACCCACGCCCATAGCGCCCACACCAAGAGTCACCCACACCGAGAGTCACCCACACCGTGAGTCACACACACCGAGAGTCACCCACACCGACAGCCACCCACACCGACAGTCACCCACACCGAGAGAGAGTCACCCACGCCAATAGCGCCCACACTTAGAGTCACCCACACCGACACTCACCCACACCAAGAGTCACCCACGCCCATAGCGCCCACACCGAGTCACCAACACCGAGAGCCACCCACACCGAGATTCAGCCACGCCCATTGCGCCCACACCGAGAGTCACCCACACCGAGAGTCACCCACACCGACAGTCACCCACACCGAGAGTCACCCACACCGACAGTCACCCACACCGAGAGTCACCCACACCGAGAGAGATTCACCCACACCCATAGCGCCCACACCAAGAGTCACCCACATCGAGAGTCACCCATACCGAGAGTCACCCACACCGAGAGTCACCCACACCGAGAGAGATTCACCCACACCGAGAGAGAGTCACCCACGCCCATAGCGCCCACACCGAGAGTCACCCACACCGACGCTCAACCACACCAAGAGTCTCCCACGCCCATAGCGCCCACACCGAGAGTCACCCACACCGAGAGTCACCCACACCGAGAGTCACCCACACCGAGATTCACCCACGCCCATAGCGCCAACACCGAGAGTCACCCACACCGAGAGGCACCCACACCGAGAGTCACCCACACCGAGAGTCACCCACACCGAGAGAGAGTCACACACGCCCATAGCGCCCACACCAAGAGTCACCCACATCGAGAGTCACCCACACCGAGAGTCACCCACACCGAGATTCACCCACGCCCATAGCGCCCACACCGAGGGTCACCCCCACCGAGAGTTACCCACACCCACAGCACCCACACCGAGAGAGAGTCACCCACACCGAGAGTCACCCACACCGACAGTCACCCACACCGACAGTCGCCCACACCGCGAGAGAGTCACCCTCGCCCATAGCGCCCACAATGAGAGTCACCCGCATTGAGAGTCACCCACACCGAGAGTCACCCACACCGAGAGTCACCCACACCGAGAGAGTCACCCACACAGAGAGTCATCCACACCGAGAGTCACCCACACCGACGCTCACCCACACAAAGAGTCACCCACGCCCATAGCGCCCACACCGAGTCAACCACACCGAGAGTCATCCACACCGAGAGTCACCCACACCGAGAGTCACCCACACAGCGAGTCACCCACACTGAGAGTCACCCACACCGACAGTCATCCACACCGAGAGTCACCCACACCGAGAGTCACCCACACCGAGAGAGAGTCACACACACTGAGAGTCACCCACACCGAGAGTCACCCACACAGAGAGTCACCCACACTGAGAGTCACCCACACCGACAGTCATCCACACCGAGAGTCACACACACCGAGAGTCACCCACACCGACAGTCATCCACACCGAGAGTCACCCACACCGAGAGTCACCCACACCGAGAGTCACCCACAACGACAGTCACCCACACCGAGAGTCACCCACACCGAGAGTCACCCACACCGAGAGAGAGTCACCCACACCGAGAGTCACCCACACCGAGAGTCACCCACGCCCATAGCGCCCACACCAAGATTCACCCACACAGAGAGTCACCCACACCAAGTGTCACCCACACCGAGATAGAGTCACCCACACCGAGAGTCACCCACACCTACAGCACCCACACCGAGAGTCACACGCACCTACAGCACCCACACTGAGAGAGAGTCACCCACACCGAGAGTCACCCCCACCTACAGCACCCACACAGAGAGTCACACACACCTACAGCACCCACACTGAGAGTCACCCACACCGAGAGAGAGTCACCCACACCGAGAGTCACCCACAACTACAGCACGCACACCGTGAGTCACCCACACCGAGAGAGAGTCACCCACACCGAGAGTCACCCACACCGAGATTCACCCACGCCCATAGCGCCCACACCGAGAGTCACCCACACCGAGAGTCACCCACACCGAGAGAGAGTCACACACGCCCATAGCGCCCACACCAAGAGTCACCCACATCGAGAGTCACCCACACCGAGAGTCACCCACACCGACAGTCGCCCACACCGAGAGAGAGTCACTCTCGCCCATAGCGCCCACAATGAGAGTCACCCACATTGAGAGTCACCCACACCGAGAGTCACCCACACCGAGAGTCACCCACACCGACAGTCACCCACACCTACAGTCGCCCACACCGAGAGTCACCCTCGCCCATAGCGCCCACAATGAGAGTCACCCACATTGAGAGTCACCCACACCGAGAGTCACCCACACCGAGAGTCACCCACGCCCATAGCGCCCACACCGAGAGTCACCCACACCGAGAGTCACCCACGCCCATAGCGCCCACACCGAGTCAACCACACCGAGAGTCACCCACACCGAGAGCCACCCACACCGAGAGAGTCACCCACACAGAGAGTCACCCACACCGAGAGTCACCCACACCGACGCTCACCCACACCAAGAGTCACCCACGCCCATAGCGCCCACACCGAGTCAACCACACCGAGGGTCACCCACACCGAGAGTCACCCACACCGACGCTCACCCACACCAAGAGTCACCCACGCCCATAGCGCCCACACCGAGTCAACCACACCGAGAGTCACCCACACTGAGAGTCACCCACACCGAGAGAGTCACCCACACAGAGAGTCACCCACACCGAGAGAGAGTCACACACGCCCATAGCGCCCACACCAAGTGTCACCCACATCGAGAGAGTCACCCACACTGAGAGTCACCCACACCGACAGTCACCCACACCGAGAGAGTCACCCACACTGAGAGTCACCCACACCGACAGTCATCCACACCGAGAGTCACCCACACCGAGAGAGAGTCACACACGCCCATAGCGCCCACACCAAGTGTCACCCACATCGAGAGTCTCCCACACCGAGATTCACCCACGCCCATAGCGCCCACACCGAGGTTCACCCACACCGAGAGTTACCCACAGCAGCCACACCGAGAGAGAGTCACCCACACCGAGAGTCACCCACACCGACAGTGACCCACACCGAGAGTCACCCACACCGAGAGAGAGTCACCCACACCAAGAGTCACCCACACCGACAGTCACCCACACCTACAGTCGCCCACACCGAGAGAGAGTCACCCTCGCCCATAGCGCCCACAATGAGAGTCACCCACATTGAGAGTCACCCACACCGAGAGAGAGTCACCCACACCGAGTCACCCACAACTACAGCACCCACACCGAGAGTCACCCACAACTACAGCACCCACACCGAGAGTCACCCACACCGAGACAGAGTCCCCCACACCGAGAGAGAGTCACCCACACCGCGAGTCACCCATACCGAGAATCACCCACAACGAGAGAGTCACCCACACTGAGAGTCACCCACACCGCGTGTCACCCACACCCACAGCACCCACACTGAGAGTCACCCACACCAAGAGTCACCCACACCGACGCTCACCCACACCATGAGTCACCGACGCCCAGAGCGCACACACCGAGTCAACCACACCGAGAGTCATCCACACCGAGAGTCACCCACACCGAGAGTCACCCACACAGCGAGTCACCCACACCGACAGTCATCCACACCGACAGTCATCCACACCGAGAGTCACCCACACCGAGAGTCACCCACACCGAGAGTCCCACACCGACAGTCATCCACACCGAGAGTCACCCACACCGAGAGTCACCCACACCGAGAGAGAGTCACACACACTGAGAGTCACCCACACCGACAGTCATCCACACCGAGAGTCACCCACACCGAGAGTCACCCACACCGAGAGTCACCCACACCGAGAGAGAGCCACCCACACCGAGAGTCACCCACACCGAGAGTCACCCACACCGAGAGTCACCCACGCCCATAGCGCCCACACCAAGAGTCACCCACACCGAGAGTCACCCACACCGTGAGTCACACACACCGAGAGTCACCCACACCGACAGCCACCCACACCGACAGTCACCCACACCGAGAGAGAGTCACCCACGCCAATAGCGCCCACACTTAGAGTCACCCACACCGACACTCACCCACACCAAGAGTCACCCACGCCCATAGCGCCCACACCGAGTCACCAACGCCGAGAGCCACCCACACCGAGATTCAGCCACGCCCATTGCGCCCACACCGAGAGTCACCCACACCGAGAGTCACCCACACCGACAGTCACCCACACCGAGAGTCACCCACACCGACAGTCACCCACACCGAGAGTCACCCACACCGAGAGAGATTCACCCACGCCCATAGCGCCCACACCAAGAGTCACCCACATCGAGAGTCACCCATACCGAGAGTCACCCACACCGAGAGTCACCCACACCGAGAGAGATTCACCCACACCGAGAGAGAGTCACCCACGCCCATAGCGCCCACACCGAGAGTCACCCACACCGACGCTCAACCACACCAAGAGTCTCCCACGCCCATAGCGCCCACACCGAGAGTCACCCACACCGAGAGTCACCCACACCGAGAGTCACCCACACCGAGATTCACCCACGCCCATAGCGCCAACACCGAGAGTCACCCACACCGAGAGGCACCCACACCGAGAGTCACCCACACCGAGAGTCACCCACACCGAGAGAGAGTCACACACGCCCATAGCGCCCACACCAAGAGTCACCCACATCGAGAGTCACCCACACCGAGAGTCACCCACACCGAGATTCACCCACGCCCATAGCGCCCACACCGAGGGTCACCCCCACCGAGAGTTACCCACACCCACAGCACCCACACCGAGAGAGAGTCACCCACACCGAGAGTCACCCACACCGACAGTCACCCACACCGACAGTCGCCCACACCGCGAGAGAGTCACCCTCGCCCATAGCGCCCACAATGAGAGTCACCCGCATTGAGAGTCACCCACACCGAGAGTCACCCACACCGAGAGTCACCCACACCGAGAGAGTCACCCACACAGAGAGTCACCCACACCGAGAGTCACCCACACCGACGCTCACCCACACAAAGAGTCACCCACGCCCATAGCGCCCACACCGAGTCAACCACACCGAGAGTCATCCACACCGAGAGTCACCCACACCGAGAGTCACCCACACAGCGAGTCACCCACACTGAGAGTCACCCACACCGACAGTCATCCACACCGAGAGTCACCCACACCGAGAGTCACCCACACCGAGAGAGAGTCACACACACTGAGAGTCACCCACACCGAGAGTCACCCACACAGAGAGTCACCCACACTGAGAGTCACCCACACCGACAGTCATCCACACCGAGAGTCACACACACCGAGAGTCACCCACACCGACAGTCATCCACACCGAGAGTCACCCACACCGAGAGTCACCCACACCGAGAGTCACCCACAACGACAGTCACCCACACCGAGAGTCACCCACACCGAGAGTCACCCACACCGAGAGAGAGTCACCCACACCGAGAGTCACCCACACCGAGAGTCACCGACGCCCATAGCGCCCACACCAAGATTCACCCACACAGAGAGTCACCCACACCAAGTGTCACCCACACCGAGATAGAGTCACCCACACCGAGAGTCACCCACACCTACAGCACCCACACCGAGAGTCACACGCACCTACAGCACCCACACTGAGAGAGAGTCACCCACACCGAGAGTCACCCCCACCTACAGCACCCACACAGAGAGTCACACACACCTACAGCACCCACACTGAGAGTCACCCACACCGAGAGAGAGTCACCCACACCGAGAGTCACCCACAACTACAGCACGCACACCGTGAGTCACCCACACCGAGAGAGAGTCACCCACACCGAGAGTCACCCACACCGAGATTCACCCACGCCCATAGCGCCCACACCGAGAGTCACCCACACCGAGAGTCACCCACACCGAGAGAGAGTCACACACGCCCATAGCGCCCACACCAAGAGTCACCCACATCGAGAGTCACCCACACCGAGAGTCACCCACACCGACAGTCGCCCACACCGAGAGAGAGTCACCCTCGCCCATAGCGCCCACAATGAGAGTCACCCACATTGAGAGTCACCCACACCGAGAGTCACCCACACCGAGAGTCACCCACACCGACAGTCACCCACACCTACAGTCGCCCACACCGAGAGTCACCCTCGCCCATAGCGCCCACAATGAGAGTCACCCACATTGAGAGTCACCCACACCGAGAGTCACCCACACCGAGAGAGAGCCACCCACACCGAGAGTCACCCACACCGAGAGTCACCCACACCGAGAGTCACCCACGCCCATAGCGCCCACACCAAGAGTCACCCACACCGAGAGTCACCCACACCGTGAGTCACACACACCGAGAGTCACCCACACCGACAGCCACCCACACCGACAGTCACCCACACCGAGAGAGAGTCACCCACGCCAATAGCGCCCACACTTAGAGTCACCCACACCGACACTCACCCACACCAAGAGTCACCCACGCCCATAGCGCCCACACCGAGTCACCAACACCGAGAGCCACCCACACCGAGATTCAGCCACGCCCATTGCGCCCACACCGAGAGTCACCCACACCGAGAGTCACCCACACCGACAGTCACCCACACCGAGAGTCACCCACACCGACAGTCACCCACACCGAGAGTCACCCACACCGAGAGAGATTCACCCATACCCATAGCGCCCACACCAAGAGTCACCCACATCGAGAGTCACCCATACCGAGAGTCACCCACACCGAGAGTCACCCACACCGAGAGAGATTCACCCACACCGAGAGAGAGTCACCCACGCCCATAGCGCCCACACCGAGAGTCACCCACACCGACGCTCAACCACACCAAGAGTCTCCCACGCCCATAGCGCCCACACCGAGAGTCACCCACACCGAGAGTCACCCACACCGAGAGTCACCCACACCGAGATTCACCCACGCCCATAGCGCCAACACCGAGAGTCACCCACACCGAGAGGCACCCACACCGAGAGTCACCCACACCGAGAGTCACCCACACCGAGAGAGAGTCACACACGCCCATAGCGCCCACACCAAGAGTCACCCACATCGAGAGTCACCCACACCGAGAGTCACCCACACCGAGATTCACCCACGCCCATAGCGCCCACACCGAGGGTCACCCCCACCGAGAGTTACCCACACCCACAGCACCCACACCGAGAGAGAGTCACCCACACCGAGAGTCACCCACACCGACAGTCACCCACACCGACAGTCGCCCACACCGCGAGAGAGTCACCCTCGCCCATAGCGCCCACAATGAGAGTCACCCGCATTGAGAGTCACCCACACCGAGAGTCACCCACACCGAGAGTCACCCACACCGAGAGAGTCACCCACACAGAGAGTCACCCACACCGAGAGTCACCCACACCGACGCTCACCCACACAAAGAGTCACCCACGCCCATAGCGCCCACACCGAGTCAACCACACCGAGAGTCATCCACACCGAGAGTCACCCACACCGAGAGTCACCCACACAGCGAGTCACCCACACTGAGAGTCACCCACACCGACAGTCATCCACACCGAGAGTCACCCACACCGAGAGTCACCCACACCGAGAGAGAGTCACACACACTGAGAGTCACCCACACCGAGAGTCACCCACACAGAGAGTCACCCACACTGAGAGTCACCCACACCGACAGTCATCCACACCGAGAGTCACACACACCGAGAGTCACCCACACCGACAGTCATCCACACCGAGAGTCACCCACACCGAGAGTCACCCACACCGAGAGTCACCCACAACGACAGTCACCCACACCGAGAGTCACCCACACCGAGAGTCACCCACACCGAGAGAGAGTCACCCACACCGAGAGTCACCCACACCGAGAGTCACCCACGCCCATAGCGCCCACACCAAGATTCACCCACACAGAGAGTCACCCACACCAAGTGTCACCCACACCGAGATAGAGTCACCCACACCGAGAGTCACCCACACCTACAGCACCCACACCGAGAGTCACACGCACCTACAGCACCCACACTGAGAGAGAGTCACCCACACCGAGAGTCACCCCCACCTACAGCACCCACACAGAGAGTCACACACACCTACAGCACCCACACTGAGAGTCACCCACACCGAGAGAGAGTCACCCACACCGAGAGTCACCCACAACTACAGCACGCACACCGTGAGTCACCCACACCGAGAGAGAGTCACCCACACCGAGAGTCACCCACACCGAGATTCACCCACGCCCATAGCGCCCACACCGAGAGTCACCCACACCGAGAGTCACCCACACCGAGAGAGTCACACACGCCCATAGCGCCCACACCAAGAGTCACCCACATCGAGAGTCACCCACACCGAGAGTCACCCACACCGACAGTCGCCCACACCGAGAGAGAGTCACCCTCGCCCATAGCGCCCACAATGAGAGTCACCCACATTGAGAGTCACCCACACCGAGAGTCACCCACACCGAGAGTCACCCACACCGACAGTCACCCACACCTACAGTCGCCCACACCGAGAGTCACCCTCGCCCATAGCGCCCACAATGAGAGTCACCCACATTGAGAGTCACCCACACCGAGAGTCACCCACACCGAGAGTCACCCACGCCCATAGCGCCCACACCGAGAGTCACCCACACCGAGAGTCACCCACGCCCATAGCGCCCACACCGAGTCAACCACACCGAGAGTCACCCACACCGAGAGCCACCCACACCGAGAGAGTCACCCACACAGAGAGTCACCCACACCGAGAGTCACCCACACCGACGCTCACCCACACCAAGAGTCACCCACGCCCATAGCGCCCACACCGAGTCAACCACACCGAGGGTCACCCACACCGAGAGTCACCCACACCGAGAGTCACACACACCGAGAGTCACCCACACCAAGAGTCACCCACACCGAGAGAGAGTCACACACGCCCATAGCGCCCACACCGAGAGAGTCACCCACACCGAGAGTCACCCACACCGAGAGAGAGTCACACACGCCCATAGCGCCCACACCAAGTGTCACCCACATCGAGAGTCTCCCACATCGAGATTCACCCACACCGAGATTCACCCACGCCCATAGCGCCCACACCGAGGTTCACCCACACCGAGAGTTACCCACAGCAGCCACACCGAGAGAGAGTCACCCACACCGAGAGTCACCCACACCGACAGTGACCCACACCGAGAGTCACCCACACCGAGAGAGAGTCACCCACACCAAGAGTCACCCACACCGACAGTCACCCACACCTACAGTCGCCCACACCGAGAGAGAGTCACCCTCGCCCATAGCGCCCACAATGAGAGTCACCCACATTGAGAGTCACCCACACCGAGAGAGAGTCACCCACACCGAGTCACCCACAACTACAGCACCCACACCGAGAGTCACCCACAACTACAGCACCCACACCGAGAGTCACCCACACCGAGACAGAGTCCCCCACACCGAGAGAGAGTCACCCACACCGCGAGTCACCCATACCGAGAATCACCCACAACGAGAGAGTCACCCACACTGAGAGTCACCCACACCGCGTGTCACCCACACCCACAGCACCCACACTGAGAGTCACCCACACCAAGAGTCACCCACACCGACGCTCACCCACACCATGAGTCACCCACGCCCATAGCGCCCACACCGAGTCAACCACACTGAGAGTCATCCACACCGAGAGTCACCCACACCGAGAGTCACCCACACAGCGAGTCACCCACACTGAGAGTCACCCACACCGACAGTCATCCACACCGAGAGTCACCCACACCGAGAGTCACCCACACCGAGAGAGAGTCACACACACTGAGAGTCACCCACACCGACAGTCATCCACACCGAGAGTCACCCACACCGAGAGTCACCCACACCGAGAGTCACCCACACCGAGAGAGAGCCACCCACACCGAGAGTCACCCACACCGAGAGTCACCCACACCGAGAGTCACCCACGCCCATAGCGCCCACACCAAGAGTCACCCACACCGAGAGTCACCCACACCGTGAGTCACACACACCGAGAGTCACCCACACCGACAGCCACCCACACCGACAGTCACCCACACCGAGAGAGAGTCACCCACGCCAATAGCGCCCACACTTAGAGTCACCCACACCGACACTCACCCACACCAAGAGTCACCCACGCCCATAGCGCCCACACCGAGTCACCAACGCCGAGAGCCACCCACACCGAGATTCAGCCACGCCCATTGCGCCCACACCGAGAGTCACCCACACCGAGAGTCACCCACACCGACAGTCACCCACACCGAGAGTCACCCACACCGACAGTCACCCACACCGAGAGTCACCCACACCGAGAGAGATTCACCCACGCCCATAGCGCCCACACCAAGAGTCACCCACATCGAGAGTCACCCATACCGAGAGTCACCCACACCGAGAGTCACCCACACCGAGAGAGATTCACCCACACCGAGAGAGAGTCACCCACGCCCATAGCGCCCACACCGAGAGTCACCCACACCGACGCTCAACCACACCAAGAGTCTCCCACGCCCATAGCGCCCACACCGAGAGTCACCCACACCGAGAGTCACCCACACCGAGAGTCACCCACACCGAGATTCACCCACGCCCATAGCGCCAACACCGAGAGTCACCCACACCGAGAGGCACCCACACCGAGAGTCACCCACACCGAGAGTCACCCACACCGAGAGAGAGTCACACACGCCCATAGCGCCCACACCAAGAGTCACCCACATCGAGAGTCACCCACACCGAGAGTCACCCACACCGAGATTCACCCACGCCCATAGCGCCCACACCGAGGGTCACCCCCACCGAGAGTTACCCACACCCACAGCACCCACACCGAGAGAGAGTCACCCACACCGAGAGTCACCCACACCGACAGTCACCCACACCGACAGTCGCCCACACCGCGAGAGAGTCACCCTCGCCCATAGCGCCCACAATGAGAGTCACCCGCATTGAGAGTCACCCACACCGAGAGTCACCCACACCGAGAGTCACCCACACCGAGAGAGTCACCCACACAGAGAGTCACCCACACCGAGAGTCACCCACACAGAGAGTCACCCACACTGAGAGTCACCCACACCGACAGTCATCCACACCGAGAGTCACACACACCGAGAGTCACCCACACCGACAGTCATCCACACCGAGAGTCACCCACACCGAGAGTCACCCACACCGAGAGTCACCCACAACGACAGTCACCCACACCGAGAGTCACCCACACCGAGAGTCACCCACACCGAGAGAGAGTCACCCACACCGAGAGTCACCCACACCGAGAGTCACCGACGCCCATAGCGCCCACACCAAGATTCACCCACACAGAGAGTCACCCACACCAAGTGTCACCCACACCGAGATAGAGTCACCCACACCGAGAGTCACCCACACCTACAGCACCCACACCGAGAGTCACACGCACCTACAGCACCCACACTGAGAGAGAGTCACCCACACCGAGAGTCACCCCCACCTACAGCACCCACACAGAGAGTCACACACACCTACAGCACCCACACTGAGAGTCACCCACACCGAGAGAGAGTCACCCACACCGAGAGTCACCCACAACTACAGCACGCACACCGTGAGTCACCCACACCGAGAGAGAGTCACCCACACCGAGAGTCACCCACACCGAGATTCACCCACGCCCATAGCGCCCACACCGAGAGTCACCCACACCGAGAGTCACCCACACCGAGAGAGAGTCACACACGCCCATAGCGCCCACACCAAGAGTCACCCACATCGAGAGTCACCCACACCGAGAGTCACCCACACCGACAGTCGCCCACACCGAGAGAGAGTCACCCTCGCCCATAGCGCCCACAATGAGAGTCACCCACATTGAGAGTCACCCACACCGAGAGTCACCCACACCGAGAGTCACCCACACCGACAGTCACCCACACCTACAGTCGCCCACACCGAGAGTCACCCTCGCCCATAGCGCCCACAATGAGAGTCACCCACATTGAGAGTCACCCACACCGAGAGTCACCCACACCGAGAGTCACCCACGCCCATAGCGCCCACACCGAGAGTCACCCACACCGAGAGTCACCCACGCCCATAGCGCCCACACCGAGTCAACCACACCGAGAGTCACCCACACCGAGAGCCACCCACACCGAGAGAGTCACCCACACAGAGAGTCACCCACACCGAGAGTGACCCACACCGACGCTCACCCACACCAAGAGTCACCCACGCCCATAGCGCCCACACCGAGTCAACCACACCGAGGGTCACCCACACCGAGAGTCACCCACACCGACGCTCACCCACACCAAGAGTCACCCACGCCCATAGCGCCCACACCGAGTCATCCACACCGAGAGTCACCCACACCGAGAGTCACCCACACCGAGAGAGAGTCACACACGCCCATAGCGCCCACACCAAGTGTCACCCACATCGAGAGTCTCCCACACCGAGATTCACCCACGCCCATAGCGCCCACACCGAGAGAGAGTCACCCACACCGAGAGTTACCCACACCCACAGCAGCCACACCGAGAGAGAGTCACCCACACCGAGAGTCACCCACACCGACAGTGACCCACACCGACAGTCACCCACACCGAGAGAGAGTCACCCACACCAAGAGTCACCCACACCGACAGTCACCCACACCTACAGTCGCCCACACCGAGAGAGAGTCACCCTCGCCCATAGCGCCCACAATGAGAGTCACCCACATTGAGAGGCACCCACACCGAGAGTCACCCACACCGAGAGTCACCCACGCCCATAACGCCCACACCGAGAGTCACCCACACCGCGAGTCACCCACGCCCATAGCGCCCACACCGAGTCAACCACACCGAGAGTCACCCACACCGAGAGTCACCCACACCGAGAGAGTCACCCACACAGAGAGTCACCCACACCGAGAGTCACCCACACCGACGCTCACCCACACCAAGAGTCACCCACGCCCATAGCGCCCACACCGAGTCAACCACACCGAGAGACATCCACACCGAGAGTCACCCACACCGAGAGTCACCCACACAGCGAGTCACCCACACTGAGAGTCACCCACACAGCGAGTCACCCACACTGAGAGTCACCCACACCGACAGTCATCCACACCGAGAGTCACCCACACTGAGAGTCACCCACACCGAGAGTCACCCACACCGAGAGTCACCCACACAGAGAGTCACCCACACTGAGAGTCACCCACACCGACAGTCATCCACACCGAGAGTCACCCACACCGACAGTCATCCACACCGAGAGTCCCACACCGAGAGTCATCCACACCGAGAGTCACCCACACCGACAGTCATCCACACCGAGAGTCACCCGCACCGAGAGTCACCCACACCAAGAGAGAGTCACCCACACCGAGAGTCACCCACACCGAGAGTCACCCACGCCCATAGCGCCCACACCAAGATTCACCCACACAGAGAGTCACCCACACCAAGTGTCTCCCACACCGAGATAGAGTCACCCACGCCCATAGCGCCCACTCCAAGAGTCACCCACACCGAGAGTCAGCCACACCGAGAGTCACACACACCGAGAGTCACCCACACCAAGAGTCACCCACACCGCGAGTCACCCACACCGAGAGTCACCCACACCCACAGCTCCCACACCCACAGCTCCCACACCAAGAGTCACCCACACCGAGAGTCACCCACACCGAGAGTCACCCACACCCACCGCATCCACACCGAATGTCACCCACACCGAGAGTCACCCACACCTACAGCACCCACACCGAGAGTCACCCACAGCTACAGCACCCACACCGAGAGTCACACACACCTACAGTACCCAATGCTGAGAGTCACCCACACCGAGAGAGAGTCACCCACACCGAGTCACCCACAACTACAGCACCCACACCGAGAGTCACCCACACCGACAGCACCCACACCGAGAGTCACCCAAACCTACAGCACCCACACCGAGAGTCACCCACACCGAGAGAGAGTCACCCACACCGAGTCACCCACAACTACAGCACCCACACCGAGAGTCACCCACAACTACAGCACCCACACCGAGAGTCACCCACACCGAGACAGAGTCCCCCACACCGAGAGAGAGTCACCCACACCGCGAGTCACCCATACCGAGAATCACCCACAACGAGAGAGTCACCCACACTGAGAGTCACCCACACCGCGTGTCACCCACACCCACAGCACCCACACTGAGAGTCACCCACACCAAGAGTCACCCATACCGAGAGTCACCCACACCGAGAGTGTCACCCACAATGAGAGTCACCCACACCCAGAGAGCCACCCACACCGAGAGAGTCATTTACACCGAGAGTGTCACCCAGACCGAGCGTCACCCATGCCCAGAGTGTAACCCATACCCAGAGAGTAACCCACACCAGAGAGTAACCCATGCCCAGAGAGTAACCCATGCCCAGAGAGTAACCCACGCCCAGAGAGTAACCCATACCCAGAGAGTAACCCATACCCAGAGAGTAACCCACGCCCAGAGAGTAACCCACGCCCAGAGAGTAACCCACGCCAAGAGAGTAACCCACACCCAGAGTGTAACCCACGCCCAGAGAGTAACCCACACCCAGAATGTAACCCACGCCCAGAGAGTAACCCACGCCAAGAGAGTAACCCACACCCAGAGTGTAACCCACGCCCAGAGAGTAACCCACACCCAGAGTGTCACACACACAGGAGAAATACCAAAATTGGAAGAATTTTCTTGACCTTTTTTATTGTTTTGATTTATGATACTCAGAAGGCAATAGTGTAGGAAATGTTTGTATGCGCTGTCTTGATGGACAATGAATATACTGGCTCATTTATTACCAAACTCGAGAGAGTAGCAGCTCCCTGGGTCAATCTCAAACTAGCTGATCTCATCCAAGGGAGTTGAAACTGGGATGAATAAAGTTTCCAATGGGAGAATAGATAGTCCCATGGAATCAAACTTGAGGATGAAGCAACACATTTGCAGGGGCAGGAGCGGGGAAAGAAAACTGGAAAAAAAAAAGGGAATTGCTGATTGCACTCATCGTCGCTATAGAAACGGCTCGTGCGGCTCTCCCGGTTGTATGTGCCCATTAAATGTTCTGACCTTTCGGAAGGTCCTTTGATCCTCTGAAACTGTACAGAACCTGTGAAATCCTCACCATCACCTCAAAAGCATCTGCCTCCCGTGAATCCAAATGTAATTATCCAATTATATCTGAAAGCACACGGTCAAACACGGCCTGCATCTTCACCAATTAACACAGCTAATAGGCTTCCCATTTCACTGCACGCCTGGCCCTCCACATCAGCAGGTCTCCATCACTAGAGACCACAAATACTGGCCAGTGCATTCGGATGATGAACATAAACATTCTGCATTTATTTTCAAAATAATTTCTGTTTTCTGTCCCCTCTCCTGAAGGCAGTGACCCTGCGATTCCGTAGTAAAGGGTCCTACATTCACCGAATGCTTTTCCTGACTTCAGGATGTTGCTTTTGCAGTCAATGAAGTGGACTGTTGCAATGCAGAAACACACTGACCAATTTGCATCCTGTAGGATCAATCCCACAACCAGGACAGCAATAATGACCAAATCATCTTATTTTTTTTTTAGAAAATGTTTTATTGAAGCATTTGTAATTTTCACAGTTTAACACATTGACATCTCTCAAACAACCGGGCGGGCCGACACACGTAAAGAAAGAAAAAAACAACCTACAGGACAACCCCCCCCCCCACCCCCCCCCCCCCCCCCCCCCCCCGCCCCCGCTCTATTCCCCAGCTGCCCGTAAACTACGTTCTCTGTACCGTTGTAAAATTGCCATGCCTCCTATTTCCTCCCCGCCCCATTTTTCCCTCCCACCCCTCCTTACTGCTGACGTTCAATTTTCCTTGAAGTAGTCTATGAACGGTTGCCATCTCTGGGCGAACCCCTGAGTTGATCCTCTCAAAGCGAATTTAATTTTCTCCAGACTGAGAAACCCTGCCATATCGCTGACCCACACCCCTGACTTCGGGGGCCCCGAGTCCCTCCATCCCAGCAAAATCCGTCTCCGGGCCACCAGGGAGGAGAAGGCCAGAACATCGGCCTCCCTCCCCCCTTGGCCCCCAGATCATCTGATACCCCAAATATTGCCAATTCTGGACTCGGAGTTACCCTTCCTTCCAGGACCTCTGACATAACGTCTGCAAATCCCAGCCAGAATCCCCTCGATTTCAGACTTGCCCAAAACATATGTACATGGTTCGCCGGGCTATCCCCACACCGCCCACATCTGTCCTCCACCTCCTCAAAGAACCTGCTCAACCGGGCTGCCGTCATGTGGGCCCTGTTGATCACCTTGAACTGGATCAAGCTAAGTCTGCTCGAATTCTATCTCCCACCCAGCTCCTCTTCTCACTTATCTTCACGTCACTGATAGGGGCCCCTTATCACTCCATCAACTCCTTCGTATATCTCCGAGACCCCCTCCTCTCCAACCTCTGTTTTTGACATCACCTTATCTTTAACCCCCTCAGGGGGAGGCGAGGAAAGCCAGGAACTGACTCCAGACAAAATCCTGTTCCTGGAGGTACCGAAACCCGTTCCCGCCCGGCAACTCAAACTCCTCCTCTAATGCCTCCAAGGTCGGGAAACCCTCCTGAATGAATAGGTCCCCAAATCTCTCAACACCTGCCCGCCGCCATCCCTTATAGCCCCCATCCAGCCCCCCCCGGGGCAAACCAGTGATTGTTACAAATCGGCGACCACACTGGCGTCCTCTCCAATCTCATGTGTTGCCTCCATTGCCCCCACACCCTGAGGACTGCCACCACCACAGGGCTCGTAGAGTGCCGAGCCGGCGAAAACGGCAGGGACGCCATTAGTAAAGCCTCCAAACTCGTACCCTTACAGGGTGCTGCTTCCACTCGCTCCCACACCGACCCCTCCCCCACTACCCACTTCCCGACCATTGATATGTTGGCCGCCCAGGAATAGTTCTTAGAATCATAGAATCATAGAATTTACAGTGCAGAAGGAGGCGATTCGGCCCATCGAGTCTGCACCGGCTCTTGGAACGAGCACCCTACCCAAGTCCACACCTCCAGCCTGTCCCGATAACTCAGTAACCCCACCCAACACGAAGGGCAATTTTGGACACTAAGGGGCAATTTAGCATGGCCAATCCAGCTAACCTGCACATCTTTGGACTGTGGGAGGAAACCGGAGCACCCGGAGGAAACCCACGCAGACACAGGGAGAACATGCACACTCCACAAAGACAGTGACCCAAGCTGGGAATCGAACCTGAGACCCTGGAGCTGTGAAACAGTTGTGCGAACCACTATGCTACCGTGCTGCCCTAGTTAATAGAGCTCGGGACGGCCAAGCCCCCCTCTCCGTGACCCCGTTCAAGGAGTGCCTTCTTTACTCTTGGAACTTTACCCGCCCACACAAAATTGATATCACCTGACACAAAACCCGATATCGGCGCAACACAAAACCCGATATCGCCTGACACAAAACCCGATATCGGCGCAGCACAAAACCCGATATCGTCGCAACACAAAACCCGATATCGCCACAACACAAAACCCGATATCGCCACAACACAAAACCCGATATCGCCTGACACAAAACCTGATATCGCCGCAACACAAAACCCGATATCGCCGCCACACAAAACCCGATATCGCCGCAACACAAAACCCGATATCGCCGCAACACAAAACCCGATATCGCCTGACACAAAACCCGATATCGCCGCAACACAAAACCCGATATCGCCGCAACACAAAACCCGATATCGCCGCAACACAAAACCCGATATCGCCTGACACAAAACCCGATATCGCCGCAACACAAAACCCGATATCGCCTGACACAAAACCTGATATCGCCTGACACAAAACCCGATATCGCCGCAACACAAAACCCGATATCGCCGCAACACAAAACCCGATATCGCCGCAACACAAAACCCGATATCGCCTGACACAAAACCCGATATCGCCGCAACACAAAACCCGATATCGCCGCAACACAAAACCCGATATCGCCACAACACGAAACCCGATATCGTCGCAACACAAAACCCGATATCGCCACAACACAAAACCCGATATCGCCTGACACAAAACCCGATATCGCCTGACACAAAACCCGATATCGCCTGACACAAAATCCGATATCGCCGCAACACAAAACCCGATATCGCCTGACACAAAATCCGATATCGCCGCAACACAAAACCCGATATCGCCTGACACAAAACCCGATATCGCCTGACACAAAACCCGATATCGCCGCAACACAAAACCCGATATCGCCTGACACAAAACCCAATATCGCCTGACACAAAACCCGATATCGCCTGACACAAAACCCGATATCGCCGCAACACGAAACCCAATATCGCCGCAACACAAAACCCGATATCGCCTGACACAAATCCCGATATCGCCGCAACACAAAACCCGATATCGCCTGACACAAAACCCGATATCGCCTGACACAAAACCCGATATCGCCTGACACAAAACCCGATATCGCCGCAACACAAAACCCGATATCGCCGCAACACAAAATCCGATATCGCCACAACACGAAACCCGATATCGCCCGACACAAAACCCGATATCGCCTGACACAAAACCCGATATCGCCGCAACACAAAACCTGATATCGCCGCAACACAAAACCCGATATCGCCTGACACAAAACCCGATATCGCCTGACACAAAACCCGATATCGCCTGACACAAAACCCGATATCGCCTGACACGAAACCCAATATCGCCGCAACACAAAACCCGATATCGCCTGACACAAATCCCGATATCGCCGCAACACAAAACCCGATATCGCCTGACACAAAACCCGATATCGCCTGACACAAAACCCGATATCGCCTGACACAAAACCCGATATCGCCGCAACACGAAACCCGATATCGCCACAACACAAAACCCGATATCGCCGCAACACAAAACCCGATATCGCCCGACACAAAACCCGATATCGCCGCAACACAAAACCCGATATCGCCGCAACACAAAACCCGATATCGCCGCAACACAAAACCCGATATCGCCGCAACACAAAACCCGATATCGCCTGACACAAAACCCGATATCGCCGCAACACAAAACCCGATATCGGCGCAACACAAAACCCGATATCGCCTGACACAAAACCCGATATCGCCGCAACACAAAACCCGATATCGCCTGACACAAAACCCGATATCGCCGCAACACAAAACCCGATATCGCCGCAACACAAAACCCGATATAGCCGCAACACAAAACCCGATATCGCCGCAACACAAAACCCGATATCGCCGCAACACAAAACCCGATATCGCCTGACACAAAACCTGATATCGCCTGACACAAAACCCGATATCGCCGCAACACAAAACCCGATATCGCCGCAACACAAAACCCGATATCGCCGCAACACAAAACCCGATATCGCCTGACACAAAACCCGATATCGCCGCAACACAAAACCCGATATCGCCGCAACACAAAACCCGATATCGCCACAACACGAAACCCGATATCGTCGCAACACAAAACCCGATATCGCCACAACACAAAACCCGATATCGCCTGACACAAAACCCGATATCGCCTGACACAAAACCCGATATCGCCTGACACAAAACCCGATATCGCCGCAACACAAAACCCGATATCGCCTGACACAAAATCCGATATCGCCGCAACACAAAACCCGATATCGCCTGACACAAAACCCGATATCGCCTGACACAAAACCCGATATCGCCGCAACACAAAACCCGATATCGCCTGACACAAAACCCGATATCGCCTGACACAAAACCCGATATCGCCTGACACAAAACCCGATATCGCCGCAACACGAAACCCAATATCGCCGCAACACAAAACCCGATATCGCCTGACACAAATCCCGATATCGCCGCAACACAAAACCCGATATCGCCTGACACAAAACCCGATATCGCCTGACACAAAACCCGATATCGCCTGACACAAAACCCGATATCGCCGCAACACAAAACCCGATATCGCCGCAACACGAAACCCGATATCGCCACAACACGAAACCCGATATCGCCCGACACAAAACCCGATATCGCCTGACACAAAACCCGATATCGCCGCAACACAAAACCCGATATCGCCGCAACACAAAACCCGATATCGCCTGACACAAAACCCGATATCGCCTGACACAAAACCCGATATCGCCTGACACAAAACCCGATATCGCCTGACACAAAACCCAATATCGCCGCAACACAAAACCCAATATCGCCACAACACAAAATCCGATATCGCCACAACACAAAACCCGATATCGCCTGACACAAAACCCGATATCGCCGCAACACAAAATCCGATATCGCCACAACACAAAACCCGATATCACCACAACACAAAACCCGATATCGCCGCAACACAAAACCCGATATCGCCTGACACAAAACCCGATATCACCGCAACACAAAACCCGATATCGCCTGACACAAAACCCGATATCGCCACAACACAAAACTCGATATCGCCGCGATCATCTTGATTTTAAGATGTTGGCAGTGGGATAATAATGACTTGGACACCAGTGATAACCTCCGTGCTCTTGATGGTGCCATGGGATCATTAACATCTGCTCGAAAGGGTCAGATTGGCTTCAGTTTCAGACATCAGGTGGATGTTTTGGTCCCCCATCCGTCTGCACCCCCTCCCCCCCCCCACCCCCACGCTCTACCCCCCTGGCCCCCATGGCACAATGTGCGGCGTTGGTGCAGCCCACCATTAGCCGACATTGGGAGTTTCCAGTCCGGCCACTGTCAATGGGCTCCTCCACCGCCAGGAAACCCGCGGCAGGGGGTTCCCACTGCAGGAACAGCCAGAAAATCACACCCATCATTTTCTCAGATTCATTTGTGGGATGTGGGCATCACTGGCTAGACCAGCATTTATTGTCCATCCCTAATCCCCTTGAGAAGGTGGTGGTGAGCTGCCCTCTTGAACCGCTGTCGTCCCTGGGGTGTAGGCACATCCTCAGTGCAGTTAGGGAGGAAATTCCAGAATTTTGACCCAGCAACAGTGATGGAACGGTGATATATTTCCAAGTCAGGATGGTGAGTGACTTGGAGGGAATCTTCCTAGAGGACAGCATTTCTGACAGTGCAGCACTCCCTCAGTAATGTGTTGAATTATCAGCTTCGATTTCGTACTCAGGTATCGAGTGTTGAACCTGAACTTGTCCTGACAGATGTGACACGAGCTGACATGGGTATTGATAGCCCTCCAGCACCTAGTAAGTGAGCCTTGAAAGGCTGCTTGATATGGGGTTAATCATAATTGACAATGATTTCGACTCCATCTTGCTATCTTCTATCTTCATAATGATTTGTTGAGGTGATCATTTCTCAATGTAGAAAATGACTAATTTTACTTTGATTAATTTAATTGCTACAATTGTAGAGAGTTCTGCTGAGACCACATCTGGAGCACAGTGCACAGCTTTGGTCTCCACATTTAGGAAAGGGTATATTTGCAAAGGATAAACTTGCAGTTTGCCTTGCAAACTGGATGAATATACCAGCGACGAAGATGATTCGCTCCTCCTGAGTAAAATTAACATGGGGGTCCATGGCCACCAATGCCCTCTTTGTGCATGGTACCTGAAGAGAGAGGGGGGAGCAATCATTTGGGACTGAGATGAGGAGAAATTTCTTCACTCAAAGTGTTTTGAATCTTTGGAATTCTGCACCCCAAGAGGGTTGTTTGTGCTCCATTGTTGAATATATTTAAGGCTGTGGGATAAACAGCATTTTGATCTCTCAGAGAATTAAGTGATATGGGGAGCGGGCGGGAAAGTGAGTTGAAGCCAGAGATTAGCCATGATCTTATTGAGTAATGGAGTAGGCTTGATGGGCCGAATGGTCTACTCTCACTCCTACTTCTTACATTCTTGTGTTTATTCCCTCCTCGCTGTTTGTTTAAACTCTGTGCTTCTTCCATAAAAAAACTGTAAGAAGTTTTCTAACACCAGGTTGAAGTCCAACAGGTTTGTTTTGAATCACTAGCTTTCGGAGCACTGCTCCTTGATTCACCTGAGGAAGGAGCAGTGCTCCGTAAGCTAGTGATTCAAAACAAAACCTGTTGGACTTTAACCTGGTGTTGTAAGACTTCTTACTGTGCTCACCCCAGTCCAACGCCGGCATTTTCACATCATAAAAGAACTGGATTAAATCAGAATCCTATCCGATCTTTCCTCTCATTTGTTGGCAATCTGAAGGGAGGGAGAAACATTGTTAACAATTCTACTTGATGACTTCTTTTCAAGACTGGAAGATGTTCGAAACCAGCCAGGGAAGGATGAGGGAAGATTCCAGGCCATTGGAGAGGAGGAAGGGTGGGCGGGGGCCGCGGAGGGAAGAGAGCAGAAACAAGGGGCAGTGTATTTTGCATGGCAGGGTTTCCCACCCTGCTATCTGAAAATTTAGTGTGGAATGTGTCCCTCCAATACCACTGCCCTGGAGCCATTTAATGTTTGGTGGGGTATTAATTGACCAAGGGTGTGGCTAAGGGGAGCTCCCGCATTTAGAGTGCTGTCATCCCTCCAAAGCCAGGTTCAAGGGGTGGCCACTGCTGAAACTACAGTCAATCCCTGAAGAAGAGGAACTGTTTCAGGTTGCAAACTAGAGGTAAGCCTGGGGTACTGGCGGGGCCTGGCTAGCATGCCGCAGCAAGAGGAATGAAGGTGCTGGGGCGAGGGCCGGCGTGATAACCCAGGAGGGGGAGAGTTAAAGGGGGTAATGGCATTGCGGGTGGGCGCGCCTTAGGATGGACACTTGGGATTCCACCCTTGCTCAGCACCAGG
The DNA here is from genome assembly GCF_047496885.1 of Scyliorhinus torazame. Lineage (NCBI taxonomy): Eukaryota > Metazoa > Chordata > Chondrichthyes > Carcharhiniformes > Scyliorhinidae > Scyliorhinus > Scyliorhinus torazame. Next base: position 117,973,316 of record NC_092719.1, read on the forward strand.
TAAAGCTGCCGGGTGGTGCTTACCCTCCATCACCTCCTCCCCCCCCCCCCCCCCCCGCATTCTGCCTGTGGGTAAAATAGTGGTGGGGGGCATTAATTGTCCCCTTGAGAGTCTCAATATATCAAAAGGTGGGAAGGCCACCCGACACCTTCACCACCCACAGCAAAATGGGAGACAGGTTGGGCTGGAAGGTAGGCATTGGGAAGGCCACACGTCAAAATTTTGATCCTCCTGGCTTCAGATCCACTGACAGGTGAGCGTAAAATTCCACCCAAGGGGTGAAGAGGCGGAGTGGTCATATCTGGCTGTTTCTCCACCTCGGAGGTTGTGGGGTTGGGTCTAGGTGTTCCCCCAACACCTTTAGTGTGGCCTAAGGTTCACCATCTTTCAGAAACAATCAATAAGTGTGTCATGTGAGAGTACCCTTAAGACATGGATGCTTAAGCAATGTACCTTTAAGAAAACAGTGATGTCAGCGAGTGGGTGAGGCTGAGCTCAGGTCAGCCATTTTGCAGTTTTTAGTTTTGCAGTTTAAAAAGCAGTTTGTGTGTGTCTGTGTGTTCCCAGAGAGCTGCAAGGTTTGAAAAGAGCTTGCGAGTGTCTGTGGTTTGCAGTGAGTTGGATCTCTGCCATAACAGACCATCTCTGGATCATTTGAGTGATTTAAACTCATAATAGTAAAACCTTTAACCTGATGTGATTTTGTTTAAAGGTGTTAAGTCTCTTGGAAGTTTGAAGGAACATTTTAAGGAATTATTTACTGTTGCAATATTTTCTGAGTTATCTTTGAAGTAAGGGGTGTTAAGAGATCCAATGTTTATTTAAGATGTTAAGTTGAGTTCATGGAATAAACAATGTTTTTGTTTAAAAACCCACGTGTCCATAATTGTAATCCCACACCAAGGGAAAAAGCCGCGTGCTTCAAAAGCAACAAATCCATTAAAGGGAGAGGTTGGTTGAACTCCATGATACATTTTGGGGTTCTGAAAACGCCTCGCCCATAACAATTGGGGGCTCGAGGGGGATAAAAGTCTATCTATTGGATTGGCTTTTGTGAACTTAAAGACAGTGAAGGATTGTTGCTTTTCCGGTGTGGTATTTTAGTTTAAGTGGGGAGAGTGTTGTGAACAATGGCTCTTTCAGAGGCTCAGAAGTTTTTGGGGGTGGAGAATGTTACACGTAGTACCTTACGGACAGAAATGAAAAGCAGTCTGTTAGATTTGGCAAGAACATTGCAGTTAACATTACCTGACAAAATGTGAAAAGGTGAGGTAATTATGGCGGTGGTTAAGCATTTAAAGTTGCCTGAGATAGAGTTTGACTCATTGGAAATGGCAAAAATTCAGTTGCAAATTAAACAAATGGAACATGAGAAAGAACTAAAGCGACTGGCATACGAGAGCGAGAGAGAGGAAAGAGAAAGAGAGAGAGTGGAAAAAGAAAAGGAGAGAGAAGAAAGGAGAAAAGAATAGCCCTAGCAAAAGAAAAAGAAAGGGAGATACAGATCAGGGAAAAAGATAAAGAGAGGGAGTTTGAACTTCAGAAAATGGCCATGAAACATGACAATCAGTTAAAATTGACAGATGTAAAGGGAAACGTACAGTTGGATGATAGTGATGAGGATAGTGAGAAAGAGCGTCAAAGTCGAAGGCTTGGTGGGAATCTATTTAAATATGTCCAAGCATTGCCAAGGTTTGACGAGAAGGAGGTAGAAGCCTTTTTCATTTCATTTGAGAAGGTAGCTAAACAAATGAAATGGCCACAGGACATGTGGGTGTTACTGATTCAAACAAAGCTGGTAGGTAGAGCTAGTGAAGTGTTTGCATCACTACCGGAGGAGGTATCTGGAACGTATGAGGAGGTGAAGAGATCCATCTTAGGTGCATATGAGCTAGTGCCTGAAGCTTACAGACAAAGGTTTAGAAATTTAAGGAAAGAATTTGGTCAAACATACATGGAGTTTGAAAGGCTCAAACAGAGTAATTTTGATAGGTGGATAAGGGCTTTGAAAACAGACCAAACGTATGAAGCTCTCAGAGAAAGTATACTTTTGGAGGAGTTTAAAAATTCAATTCCTGATGTAGTGAGAACTCATGTGGAAGAACAGAGGGTTAAAACTGCGAGATTAGCAGCGGAAATGGCGGATGATTATGAATTAGTTCATAAATCAAAGATTGGTTTCCGACATCAATTTCAGCCGGTGAGGGATAGAAACTGGGGATATGAGAAATACTCAAGTGGTAAAGGTAAAGGTGATCTGATGGGAGACAATAAAGAGAGTGTACCTCGGATTAAAAAAGAAATCCAGGCGGGTGAAAAAGAAATGAAAAGTTTCAAATGTTTTCACTGTAATAAACTAGGCCATGTAAAGTCAGTGTTGGTGGTTGAAGAAAAGCACTGGGATGGCTGATGTGGTAAAACAGGATAAGACAGTGGGGTTTGTTAGAGTAGTAAAGGAAAGCCCAAGGGAAGCGAAGGAGGTGCAAGCGATTGTACAGCCTGTTCAAGAAGTAATTGCTAAGAAGGTGCCAGATGTCTTCAAAGAATTTACTGTGTGGGTAAAGTTTACTCGTGTGTATCAGGAGGAGCAGGTAAAGAAGTCACAATTTTAAGAGATACGGGAGCTAGTCAATCTTTAATGGTAAGAGATGAGGAATTATGTAGTTTGGGAAGAATGTTGCCAGAAAAGGTGGTGATATGTGGAATTCACGGTGAGAGGAGTAGCGTTCATTATATAAGGTAAGGTTGGATAGTCCAGTGAAGAGTGGTGAAGTGGTTGTAGGAGTAATAGATAAACTATCTTGTCCAGGAATACAGTTTATCTTGGGTAATGATATAGCTGGATCGCAGATGGGAGTGATGCCTACTGTGGTTGATAAGCCTGTGGAAAATCAGTCAACTGAAGATTTGAAGGACGAATATCCTGGGATTTATCCGGATTGTGTAGTAACGAGGTTGCAAAGTCACAGGTTAAGACAAGAGGAGAAATCAAAAAGTGAAGATGAAGTGGAAGTGCAATTATCAGAAACGATTTTTGATCAGATGGTTGAAAATGAACAATAACATATGAAGGATGAGGCGGATATTTTTAGTTCAGGAAAATTGGCGGAGTTACAACAGAAAGATGTAGAAATAAAACAGATATATCAGAAAGCATATACAGAAGAGGAATCTGAGAGTATACCAGAGTGTTATTACCGTAAAAGTGATGTCTTGATGAGAAAATGGAGACCTGTACATATGCAGGCGGATGAAAAGTGGGCAGAAGTTCATCAAGTAGTATTGCGGGTAGGGTATAGAAAGGAGGTGTTGCGAGTGGCACATGAGGTACCAGTGGGAGGTCATTTGGGAATAAGGAAAACTCAAGCTAAAATCCAGAAACATTTTTATTGGCCTGGACTACATAAAGATGTAGTTAAATTTTGTCAATCATGTCACACATGTCAAGTGATAGGGAAACCTCGAGCAGTGATAAAACCAGCGCCCTTAGTACCCATTCCAGCATTTGAGGAACCTTTTACAAGGGTTCTAATCGATTGTGTAGGCCCGCTTCCTAAAACAAAAAGTGGGAATCAATATCTTTTGACTATAATGGATGTGTCTACTAGGTTTCCAGAGGCCATTCCAGTACGTAATATTACAGTTAAAAGGATTGTGGAGGAGTTACTTAAATTCTTTACTCGATATGGACTACCCACAGAAATTCAATCAGATCAAGGAACAATTTTACTTTAATGTTATTCAAAGACGTTATGGATAGCTTAGGAATAAAACAATTTAAATCAACTGCTTACCATCCAGAATCGCAGGGTGCGTTAGAAAGGTGGCATCAGACATTAAAGACAATGTTGAGGGCGTATTGTCAAGATTATCCAGAGGAGTGGGATAAAGGAATCCCATTTGTATTGTTTGCAATTAGGGATGCACGTAATGAGTCAACCAAATTTAGTCCTTTTGAACTAATCTTTGGTCATGAGGTAAGAGGCTCACGTAAATTGATTAAGGAAAAATTGGTGGGTGAGAAATCGGAAATTACACTATTGGATTACGTGTCAAATTTTAGGGAACGATTAAATGGAGCAGGTGAATTGGCTAGACAACATTTGAAAGTTGCACAAAATGTGATGAAACGGGTAGCGGACAAGAAATCCAAAGTTCGTAGTTTTGCCAGTGGGGATAAAGTTTTAGTGTTGATACCCGTGGTAGGGGAGCCTTTGAAAGCCAGGTTTTGTGGACCGTATCAGATTGAAAGGAAATTAAGTGAGGTGAATTATGTGGTAAAAACACCAGGTAGAAGGAAGACTCACCGAGTGTGTCATGTGAATATGCTTAAAAGGTACATTGAAAGGGAAGGAGAGAAAAAGGAGGTTTTAATGATTCTAACTCAAAGTGACGAACCAAATCCAGATGACTGTGAATTTGACATACCTCAAATTAAATTGGAAAATGAGGATGTTCTTAAAAATTGGGATGAATTGTGAAGTTACCTTCCAGAGGAAAAACGAACTGACCTGAAAGAGTTATTGATATCACATGGGCAAGTTTGTAGAGATAAATTTGGAAGTACTAAAATGGCTATACATGATGTAGATGTGGGAAATCCTGTTCCGATCAAACAACATCCATATAGACTTAATCCTTTCAAATTGGCACAAGTTAACAGAGAGATTGAGAGTATGCTGAAGAATGGTATAATTGAAGTGGGTTGCAGCCAATGGAGTTCACCCATAGTGATGGTACCTAAACCAGATGGTACCCAACGGTTGTGTGGGACGATAGAAAGCTGGATGCAGTTACAAGATCGGACTCTTACCCTGTCCCACCATTGAAGGATTGCATGGAGAAAGTGGGACAATCTGCTTTTATTTCCAACTTCCAGACATGGAAAGAACATTTAAAACAACGTATGGAGTTCTTCCATCGACTTCAGGCGGCGGGTTTGGTGATTAACCTAGCCGAAAGTGAATTTGGAGAAGCCCGAATCACTTTCCTTGCGGAGTTTCCGATACCCTCAAGACGAAGGGAAGTAATGCGATCTCTTAACATGAATGAATTTGATCGAACAGCTGTGCAAAAGTTTTGTGGCGTGATTACTCCACTGATGGAATTGCGTAAAAATGTAAAATGGTTCAATGGACAGCGGACTTTCAACAGGCATTTGACTGCCTGAAAGCTGTGATCACCAATGCTCCTGTATTGGAGAATTGCAAGGGACTCTGTGGTCAGATTGAACTAAAGTATCTGATTCTAAAGAGAAATGCCGAGGAGTAGAGGAATGGATGGATCGTGCAGAGACTTTGTTCAAAGAGACTGTCAATCGAGAAGGATTTCGGTTGGAGTAAGAAGAACAAAGAAAAATGGACTATATTATTATACCTGTTTGCATGTGTTGTTTTCTTTAAATGAAAATGTATATTTACTGTGTGCATTTCTTAGTGGATGGTGCAAAAATGAAAAATGAAACCATCTTGCAGTTGAAGGTTTATTTTTTTTCTTGGGCGGATGTGTCATGTGAGAGTACCTTTAAGACATGTATGCTTAAGCAATGTACCTTTAAGAAAACAGTGATGTCAGAGAGTGGGCGGGGCTGAGCTCAGGTCAGCCATTTTGCAGGTTTTAGTTTTGCAGTTTAAAAAGCAGTTTGTGTGTGTCTGTGTGTTTCCAGAGAGCTGCAAGGTTTGAAAAGAGCTTGTGAGTGTCTGTGGTTTGCAGTGAGCTGGATCTCTGCCACAAAAGACCATCTCTGGATCATTTGGGTGATTTAAACTCATAATAGTAAAACCTGATGTGATTTTGTTTAAAGGTGTTCAGTCTCTTGAAGTTTGAAGGAACATTTTAAGGAATTATTTACTGTTGCAATATTTTCTGAGTTATCTTTGAAGTAAGGGGTGTTAAGAGATCCAATGTTTATTTAAGATGTTAAGTTGAGTTCATGGAATAAACAGTGTTTTGTGTTTAAAAACTCACGTGTCCATAATTGTAATCCCACACCTAGGGAAAAAGCCGTGTGCTAGGAAAAGCAACAAATCCATTAAAGGGAGAGGTTGGTTGAACTCCATGATACATTTTGGGGTTCTGAAAACGCCTCGCCCACAACAAGTGTTGGGGTCGAAACTTTCCCCTTGTCATGAGAGCTTCCCAAGGGTAGGTGTGTGTGTGGTGTGCGGGTCACTGAGTCACACTGACTGGGCTTCTCTGCTGAGGCCCCTAATTTCAGCTGGGGGTGTCTGTCAATCCAAAGAGCTTAAAACAGAAGGCGAAGCGAGGGTGGGGGTCGAGCGATGGAGAGAAATTCATCCCATGTTCCCACTTCCATTCCTGATCTCGACCAACTAACTGCTGCTGGAGGACCTCAGATAGATGAAAGGCTTGCTTTTATATGTCCGCTTCAACAGCCTCAGAACATAGCAAAGTGCTTCAGAGCTAATGAAGTGCTTTTTAAGAAAAGTGACCATTGTTACGAAGTGAGGAACACAGCAGGAAAGTTGCACACAGCAAGCTCTCAACAACAGGATGAGCAGATAATCAGTTTTAGGGACATTATGGGCTCAATTTTCCCAAACATGGCAAAGTGACATGTTCTGACCAAAAACCAGCATGTTTCTCCCCACAGAAACAGCCAGATTTTCTCTCCGGATCTTCTGACACTTTGTCGTTTTGTGCCGTCATTTCTGAGGGATGTGGCAGAACGATGCCAGCGTGCCCCGCTTCACAGAGATCAGGGCACTTTGAAAAGGATGCCCAATGTCAAATTGAAGCTAAAGACCGCCCACCCCGGTCATTTTGGGTATCGAGCCATTGGAGGCCCTTCCCCCCCCAATATAGGTATTCAGCGGGTAATTAAAAAGGCAAATGGAATGTTAGCATTTATTGCAGAAGGACTGGTGAATAAAAGTAGAGAAGTGTTGTTGCAATTGTACAGGGTGTTGGTGAGACCACATCTGGAGTATTGTGTCCAGATTTGATTTCCTTATTTGAGGAAGGATGTGGTGGCATTGGAGGCAGTTCAGAGGAGGTTCACCAGGTTGATTCTGGGGATGAAAGGGTTGACGTGTGAGGAGAGATTAAACAGTTTGAGCTTTTACTCACTGGAGTTTAGAAGGATGAAAGGGGACCTGATCGAGGTGTATAAAATACTAAAAAGGATTGATAAAGTAAACGTAGACTAAATGTTCCCCCTTATAGAATCTAGAATGAGACGTCACAGATACAGGTTGAGAGGCAGTAGATTTAGAACTGAGATGAGGAGGAACTACTTCTCGCAGAGGGTGGTGAATTTGTGGGACCCACTGCCCCATAGTGCGGTGGAATCTGAGTCATCAAATAGTTTCAAGAAGGAGATAGATGTATTTCTGATTTTAAAAACTGGGTTAAAGGGATATGGGGAACAGGCAGGGATGTGGATTTGAGACCAGGAAGAGATCAGCCATGATCTGATTGAATGGGGGAGCAGGCTCGAGGGGCTCGATTGCCTACTTCTGCTCCTAATTCCTATGCTCATATGTTGTCCCCGCAAAGCAGATATCTCCCCCTTCATGCCTGCAATGCAGGCATTCCCTTCGAACTCCTCCCCCCCCCGGCCCACCACCCTCGCAACCCCTACTCCACATAATGGGAAGTCTCCAAAGGGTGCCCCCTGGCCCTGCCCCAGCAGTGCAAACCTGGCAGTGTCAACATGGAAGTGCCAGGTTGGCACTGTCAGAGTGCCATGGGGCAGCGTCAGGGCACTGCCCAGCCATGCCCCTCACCACCTGGGTGCTATACTCACCTCAAAGCCCCTGGTATGGTCATCATGACTGGTTTCCGCTTTTGGTGTCATGATTCCCGCTGGAATGAGGGGGGGGGCTCATAAGGAAAACCGGAAGCAACGGTATAAAGCCTCTTGTGAATATTTAAGTACATATAAATGCATCGTAATCAGGTTAACGTCATCGCTGGGCATGAACCTGATCACGGCAGTGGGGAGGACCCAAGAACTAAGCATTCTGAGTTATTTCCGGTGCAAATCCCAATATTGCCCTCTTGCAAGAGTTAAAAACCACAACGGGATTTGCGTCTATGACGCACAGGGCTGGAAAATCGGCCCCATTATGTTGAGGAGGAAGTTCCCTCTAAACTGTGCGTTTCCAAGGCAACCTGAATATTGCCATGCAGACCACGCTAAAATTGGCCTCTTTAAGTTACTGTGCGTGTGAGGCATGGCAAGAAAATTTAAGGAGGTTGCACACTTAAACAAATCGCCCACACATGCCAAACATAAAGAGTGTTAATCCAAGGGATGAATATTAACCAGTGAGAACCATTTGTCAAACAGTGCTGTGGGATTTTTTCATATCTGCCTGAGGGGGCAAACATGGCCTCAGCTTAATGCCTCATCCTAAACATAGCGGGAGCGATTCTCCGTTCCTGAAACTAAGTGTTGACGCAAGGGCAGGATTGGTGGACTTCTACGACAGCAAAACTGGGACCGATTCAGCTATTGTTAAGGGGCTAGTACCGGCGCCACGTGGAACACAATCGATTGCAGTGAGAAATGATGCCAGATTGACACTGAGGAGGCTGACAAGCTGCAGCTGCATTTACACGCTTCACCAACGCACACACACCATCCCAGCCAGCAAGAAGAGTGGCACCCTATTTCACGGATGCCAAACTCGAGACCCTGCTGGACGCCATGGAGGAGGGGGGGTGGCGCATCGTGGCAGAGGTCATCAGCCCATGAGCAAAACCGTGAGAACCGGCCAGCAGTGCAGAAAGAAACTGCACAACCTCCTCAGGGTGGCCAGGGTGAGTAGCTGTGTCGTGATTTTATGGCTGTGTTCTAATTCACCGACTGGACACCAGACGTCTCACTAATTTATAAGGGAATGTTGGAGTAGGTTGATCCCTCAGACTGGCTGGCGGAAGATGGAGAGAGGTTGCTTCTGCTTTATCTTATTGTTATTCATCTGTTTGTTGTATGTAGTTTACCCACAGTTAATGTTAATAAATCGTTTATAGCTTTAGCTACAAGTGTTTTTGTAATATAAACCAGACCATCAGACAAGAACATTACATGGTACCAGGGTTGGGTGTCATTAAACACTGAGAAAAAACTACCAGCCTTCCACCAGGTGCACAGAGATTTGAAGATTTTGCAGACTGCCAGAATTAACAACATGGAGTCGTTGAAGCCACCAATGAGTCTCAGATTTCACAGTAATGTGGGCAGCAACTGGTGAGTGTTTAAACAACAAATTTAGGAGATCAATCAGATTTGCATAAGGTACCATGATTTGTTATGCTCTAGGTGTAGCATAAGCGGTTTCCTTGTGGTGCACTTGACAAAGGAAGGTTCAGATGTGGAGATAACTTCAACACGTTTATTAAACTATTTACACTTCTATCACTCGGGTTCGACACTACTGGAGTCTTAGCAGGTTCACTGGAGTCAGCTGAGATTTCTTGAAGCTGTACATCTGGAGTCGGAACATGCAGGAATGCATTGACTTGTGGAGAGGTTCGAGCGAATGAGGGTGGAAGTATTGTGGTGTCGCCGGAGTCACCAGTGGTCTCACAGTGATCGTCGAGTGCCTCTGTACACACTAGCTGAGGCCTGTCACTTTGCGCATCTTGCATGGGAAGTGGGATGCTGTCGTCACTCGTCTCACATACCGTGGGTATAGCCTCAGTAGCTGCTTGTTGTTCACTTGGGTTGGGTAAATTGTCAGAGTCTTCATCTGATGGTGCAAACAATGTGGGTGGACTGTCATAGTGTTGCTGTTTCCTTCATTTGGGCTTGGACTGTCATCGTCGCTTTGTTCTTCACTGTAGCGTGATAAACTGTCATGGTCGTCCTGCTGTGCACTGGAGCGTGGTAGACTGTCATAGTCTTCTTGCTGTTTACTTGAGCATGGCAGACTTACATCGTCTGCCGCTATTTGGTCAGAGGAGGTTGCTAGACCCTCATGGTCTTGTTCCTGCAAGGACTGTGCGTCGGAGTCTTGCGTTGCTTCTATCGTGGAAGCTGTCCACGAGCTCGCTGCGGAGGCTTGTGACACTGGTGTCACTTCTTGTTCGTGCAAGGACTGCGCTCTGGAGTCTTGCGTTTCTGCAATTGTGGAGTCTGTCCACGAGCTCGCTGTGGAGGCTTGTGACACTGGAGTCACTTCTTGTTCATGCAAGGACTGCGGTGTGGAGTCTTACGTGTCTTCTTTCGTAGAGTCGGGAACCCTGAGCGGTGCGTGGACCATGCTCTGTGTGGCAGCAGGCCACTCTCCGTGGGCTTGTACCGCTCTCTGTCTCTTGGTGTCAGGCCGCAGCATAATCCTGCACTCACGAGTCGGGGTGTTGTAGATGCTGGGCTGAAGATCCTCAAATGCGAAGAATGAATCCGCGTCTGCGTCGGATTCAGTACGGGGGTCGCCATTTCTAATGAAAAAACCTTTGTCCGAGTCGTAGTCTTCCAGGACCATATCATCACTGTTTGCGTCGGAGGTGGCATTGGGCTCGGGAGGTCCAGAGAAAATGTAAAGGTCGGTTTCGAAGTATTCAAGGTCGGAATCATTGGTTTGGGCGTAGGTAACTGTTTGTTGCAGGGTTTTTCGGAGGTTAATTTCATTTCCTGGTTCAATTTGAAGCATTGTGCTGTCATTCCAGGTGAAAGAAGGTTGTTTTACGGCTTTAAAAATATTTTTTCTTTGATTTGGGACGTTTCCCCTTTAAATGGGCGTGGTCCCGGGCCTCTGACGTCATGACGCATGTGCCATCATACGTAGGAAGCAATTGCTGTTCCTGTACCGGGGGCCGTTTTTGTGATTGCACATGGGCGGCATCTCGCGCATGCGCAAATGGACTTTCCCGTTCTGTGCGCTTCTCGTGCAACTGCGCAAGTGCAGTCCCTTTAGAAAGATGGCCGCCGATCAAAATTGTTCTGTGCTCCGGGATCTCGGCCTCGTGGTGAGTACTGCCGCTTCGCTTACCTTTTCTTGCTGGTTGCAGTGTGTTTTCCTCACAGTATTTGCCGACTTTGTCCAGGACTGCCTGGAAGTCGCTCCTGTTTTGTCCTTTGGAGAACTTGAATTTTTAAAAGATTTCTTCTGCTCTGGCACCGGCGATGGTGAGCAGAAGCTCTGTTTTTTCAGCATCGGCCACGTCTTGTAGGTCGGCTGCTACCAGGAAGATTTCAAACTTTTGCCGGAATGCTCGCCAGTTTACGTGGAGATCGCCGTGGCAATGGAGCTGTTGCGGAACCCGGATCTCGAACACCTTGCCTGGGTTTTGCTGGTTGTCACTGTACACTGAGGTATGGCTATCTGGATTGAAACAGTTCACTGCTGGTACCATGATTTGTTATGTTGTAGGTGCAGCATAAGCGGCTTCCTTGTGGTGCACTTGACAAAGGAAGGTTTTTTTGTTTTGTTTTTTAAAAATATGTTTTTATTAAGAATTTTTCAATAACAATATTTTCTACCTTACAAACAAACTTCCCCCCCCGTAACAAAAAAAAAAGAACAAAGAACTCGCGTGGCAAGACATAAACATGGCAAATCAATAAGATACAAAACTTTGTACAGTGGATTCTTCCCGTACATGTCAGTTTCCGGATCCTACCATGTGTTTTCTTGCTCAAATGCCCCCCCAGAAAAAAAACCCTCCCCCCCCCCCCCCCCCCCCAGGTTGCCATTGCTGCTGTCTTACCTTCCTCTAACGCTCCGCGAAATGGTCTAGGAACGGTTGCCACCGCCTGTAGAGCCCCTGCGCAGACCCTCTCAAGGCAAACTTTATCCTTTCCAACTTAATAAACCCTGCCATATCATTTATCCAGGCCTCCAGGCTGGGGGGCTTCGCCTCCTTCCACATTAGGAAGATCCTTCGCCGGGCTACTAGGGACGCAAAGGCCAGAATGCCGGCCTCTTTCGCCTCCTGCACTCCCGGTTCGTCCATTACTCCAAATAGTGCTAGCCCCCAGCTTGGCTTGACCTGGGCTTTCACCACCTTAGATACTGTTCCCGCCTTCCTCTCCAGAACCCCTCCAGTGCCGGACATGACCAAAACATATGGACATGGTTCGCCAGACTTACTGAGCACCTCTCACATCTGTCCTCCACCCCAAAGAACCTGCTCAGCCTCGCCCCCGTCACATGCACTCTATGAACCACCTTAAATTGTATCAGGCTAAGCCTGGCACACGAGGAAGAGGAATTAACCCTATTTAGGGCACCAGCCCATAGCCCCTCCTCAATCTCCTCCCCCAACTCCTCCTCCCATTTACCCTTCAGCTCCTCTACCAAAGCCTCCCCCTCTTCTTTCATCTCCTGGTATATCGCCGACACCTTGCCCTCCCCGACCCATACGCCCGAACTCACCCTATCTTGAATCCCCTGTGCCAGGAGTAGCGGAAATTCCCTCACCTGCCGCCTCACAAACGCCCTCACTTCCATGTACCTGAAGGCGTTTCCCGGGGGTAGCCCAAACTTCTCTGCCAGCGTCGCTAAGCTCGCAAACGTCCCGTCAATGAACAGGTCCCCCGTTCTTCTAATCCCTACCCGATGCCAGCTCTGAAATCCCCCGTCCATCCTTCCTGGGACAAACCGATGGTTGTCTCTAATCGGGGACCACTCTGAGGCTCCCGTCGCACCCCTATGCCGTCTCCACTGCCCCCAGATCTTTAGCGTTGCCGCCACCACCGGGCCCGTGGTGTACCTTGTCGGCGAGAGTGGCAGCGGTGCCGTCACCAGCGCCCCCAGGCTTGTTCCTTTGCAGGACGCCATCTCCAACCTCTTCCACGCCACCCCCTCTCCCTCCATCACCCACTTACGGATCATTGCCACGTTGGCTGCCCAATAGTAACCATCCAAATTTGGCAACGCCAACCCTCCTCTGTCTCTGCTACGCTCCAGGAACCCCCTCCTTACCTGCGGGGTCTTGCTCGCCCACAAAAATCCCGTAATGCTCCTGCTTACCCTCTTAAAAAAAGCCTTAGTGATCACAATTGGGAGGCATTGGAATACAAAAAGAAATCTCGGGAGGACCACCATTTTAACCGACTGTACCTTACCCGCCAGCGAGAGTGGCAACATGTCCCACCTTTTAAAATCCTCCTCCATCTGTTCCACCAACCGCGACAAATTAAGTTTGTGCAGTGCCCCCCCAGCTCCTAGCTACCTGAATCCCCCAAGTATCGAAAGCTCCTTTCCGCCCTCCTCAACGGTAGGTCGTCTATCCCTCTTCCCTGGTCCCCCGGCTGGATCACAAAGAGCTCACTCTTTCCCACATTGAGCTTATAGCCCGAAAAGTCTCCAAACTCCCGTAGGATCTGCATAACCTCAACCATCCCCTCCACTGGATCCGTCACATACAGCAACAGGTCGTCTGCGTACAGCGACACTCGATGTTCCTCTCCCCCTCGAACCACCCCCTTCCATTTCCCCGACTCCCTTAACGCCATGGCCAAAGGTTCAATTGCTAATGCGAACAGCAGAGGGGACAGGGGGCACCCCTGCCTCGTCCCTCGATACAGCCGGAAATACTCCGACCTCCGCCGGTTCGTGACCACACTCGCCACCGGGGCTTTATACAGGAGCTTAACCCAACTGATAAACCCTCCCCCGAACCCAAACCTCCTCAACACTTCCCAGAGATACTCCCACTCTACCCAATCAAAGGCCTTCTCCACGTCCATGGCTGTCACTATCTCCGCTTCTCCCTCCACCGATGGCATCATTATCACATTTAGGAGCCTTCGCGCATTAGTATTTAACTGCCTACCCTTTACGAGTCCCGTCTGGTCCTCAATGATCACCCCCGGGACACAGTCATCAATCCTCACGGCCAACATTTTTGCCAGCAACTTAGCGTCTACATTAAGTAGCGAGATCGGTCTATACGACCCACATTGCAGTGGGTCCTTATCCCGCTTCAAGATCAAAGAGATCGTCGCCTCCGACATTGTTGGGGGCAGGGTCCCCCCTCCCTTGATTCATTGAAGGCTAACAGGTCTACATATTTCCTGTAGAACTCCACCGGGAACCCATCTGGCCCCGGGTCCTTCCCTGCCTGCATGCTCCCCAGCCCTTTAACCAGCTCCTCCACCCCAATTGGCACCCCCAAACCAGCCACCTCCTGCACCTCCACCCTTGGGAACCTCAACTGATCCACGAATTGCCGCATCCCCTCTTTTCCCCCTGGGGGCTGGGACCTATACAGTTCCTCATAAAAGGCCTTAAAAGCCTCATTCACTTTCCCTGCCCTCCGCACCGTAGTTCCCCTGCCATCCTTGACTCCACCTATTTCCCTCGCTGCCATCCTCTTACGGAGCTGGTGTGCCAGCATCCGGCTCGCCTTCTCCCCATATTCGTATATCGCCCCCTGTGCCTTCCTCCACTGTGCCTCTGCCTTCCCTGTAGTCAACAGGTCAAACTCCGTCTGGAGACTTCGTCTCTCCCTGAGTAGTCCCTCATCCGGAGCCTCTGCATAGCTCCTGTCCACCCTTAAAATCTCCCCCACTAACCTCTCCCTTTCCCTGCCCTCTCTCTTCACCCTGTGAGCCCTGATGGAGATAAACTCTCCCCTGACCACCGCCTTCAGCGCCTCCCATACTACTCCCACCTGCACCTCCCCGTTGTCGTTAGCCTCCAGATACCTTTCAATACACCCCCGCACCCTCCCGCACACTTCCTCGTCTGCCAGCAGTCCCACATCCAACCTCCACAACGGGCGTTGGTCCCTCTCCTCCCCCAACTCCAGCTCCACCCAGTGCGGGGCATGGTCTGAAATGGCTATGGCCGAATACTCCGTTCCCTCCACTTTCGGGATCAATGCCCTGCCCAAAACAAAAAAATCTATCCGGGAGTAGGTCTTATGAACGTGGGAGAAAAAAGAAAATTCTCTGGCCAAAGGCCTCGAGTCTCCATATCGGGAGGGCATCATCACCGTACGCGAGCTGGTCTCCTCCGCTCCTGCAAACCACCTTTCAATCCTGAGTGTGGATCCTGACGACGAGTGGTGTGCTGTCATCACGGTCAACCAGTGTCACATCCGATTCAAATTGGACACTAGCGCGTCTGCGAATCTCATATCACAGTCAGACCTCGACAGCATCCAAAACCAACCTAGCATTCTTCCAGCAGCCTGCCAGCTCCTTGACTACAATGGCAATGCCATAGCTGCCAGTGGATCGTGTCAGCTAGGTGTCTCTCACAAGGCAATCAAGGCGATGTTAAGATTCGAGATCGTCCGGCCTGACAAGGCATCCCTGCTCGGTGCTCGCGCTCGCAAACCCCTAAATCTGGTCCAGCGAGTCCATGCCATGTCCTCTACACCTGCGACGGTCTCGCCCAATGCGAATCTCCAGGCTGAGATAGATAACATTCTCACGCAATACCACAATGTGTTTGATGGGATGGGCACGCTCCCATATCGCTACAAGATACTACTCAAGCTGAATGCCATCCCAGTCATCCATGCATCACGTCGGGTGCCGGCTCCTCTCAAGGATCGTCTGAAAACGCAGCTACGAGAGCTTCAACACCAGGGCATCATTTCAAAGGTCACGAAACCCACAGACTGGGTCAGCTCCATGGTCTGCATCAAGAAATCCTCTGGCGAACTCCGCATTTGCATTGATCCCAAAGACCCGAATCGCAACATCATGTGAGAGAATTACCCGATCTCGAAGCGTGAAGAATTGACCTGTGAGATGGCTCATGCCAAATTCTTCACCAAGCTGGACGCCTCATGTGATTTCTGGCAGATACAGCTGGACGAGTCCAGTCGGAAGCTGTGCACATTTAACACTCCGTTCGGCAGGTATTGCTACAACCGCATGCCTTTCGGTATCATTTCAGCTTCCGAAGTCTTTCATCGAATAATGGAGCAAATGATGGAGGGCATCGAGTGGGTGCGAGTCTATGTGGACGACATGATCATCTGGTCCACGACGCCCAAGGATCACATCGCTTGCCTCAGACAGGTTTTCCAGAGGATCCACGAAAATGGCCTCCAGCTAAACAGGGCCAAATGCTCATTTGGGCGGTCCGCTATCAAGTTTCTGGGTGACCACATTTCCCAGCAGGGTGTGCAACCTGACGCCGACAAGGTGCTGGCAATCAATGCCATGAAGACCCCAGAGGACAAAAAGGCGGTCCTACGTTTCCTCGGGAAGGTAAATTTTCTGTGAAAATTCATTCCTAACATGGCATCCCACACCACGGCCCTCCGGCATCTCGTTAAAAAGTCCACAGTGTTCCAGTGGCTACCCGCACATCAAGCTGAGTGGCTTGAGCTGAAGGCGAAGCTCACCACAGCCCCAATACTGGCGTTCTTTGACCCAACCCAGGATACCAAGATATCCACAGACGTAAGCCAGGACGGCATTGGGGCGGTGCTCCGCCAGCAAGACGATTCCTCGTCCTAGGCTCCAGTGGCATATGCATCCAGGGCCATGACTCCGACCGAACAACGGTATGCCCAGATCGAAAAAGAGTGCTTGGGTCTCCTGACAGGAATGGTAAGTTTCATGACTATGTATAAGGTCTGCCAAAGTTCACGGTGGCAACAGACCACAGGCTGCAGCGAAATCTTCTTTGTCTCTGCTGATACGACTTCGAACTCGTCTACACACCGGGTAAGGAGCTGATCATCGCGGATGCCCTATCCCGATCCATCACCATGCCGTGTGAACAGGGCGACTTCATTTGCCACATTGAGGCACAGGTACAGTTGTGTGCCAGCAACCTCCCAGCCACTGATGAACGTGTTGTCCAAATACACGAAGAAACTGCCGAAGATCCTCTACTGCAGCGCGTGATGCAACACCTCGCCCATGGCTGGCAAAAGGGGCAGTGCCCCCAGTTCTTCAACGTTAAGGGCGAGTTAACGGTTGTTGAGGGGATCCTTCTTAAACTGGATAGAATCATCATTCCCCAAAGAATGCAAACCATGGTGCTGAGGCAGATCCATGAGGGTCACCTTGGGGTCGAGAAATGTCAATGCAGAGCTCGGCAGGCAGTCTACTGGCCTGGCATCAGCCAGGACATTGCCAACACGGTCCTCAACTGCACAACATGCCAGAAATTCCAACCATCCCAGCCCAAGGAAACACTGCAACAGCACGAGATCGTGACTTCTCCGAGGTCCAAGGTGGGGGACAGACCTCTTTCACGCAAATGGGCGTGATTACATGCTTTTAGCCGACTACCTCTCCAGCTACCTGGAAGTGGTGAAACTGTCGGACCTCATGTCCAAATCAGTCATCAAAGCCTGCAAAGAGACGTTTGCCAGGCACGGGATACCACTCACAGTAATGAGTGACAACGGCCCAAGTTTCTACAGCCAAGAGTGGTCCGACTTTGCACGATCCTACCACTTCAGTCACATCACATCCAGTCCCCATTACCCGCAATCAAACGGGAAGGCCGAAAAAGGGGTCCATATTGTCAAGCGGCTGCTTTGCAAGGCTGCAGACTTAGCCTCGGACTTCAACCTGGCGCTGTTGGCATACAGGGCTACCCCTCTGTCGACTGGTTTGTCTCCAGCGCAGCTGCTCATGAACCACAATCCAAGGACAACTGTTCCAGCCATCCATGTTACAGACCATGACCACCCCACGGTGCTGCAGAAAGTGCAGCGATCCAGGGACCAGCAGAAGATCACGTATGATGCTCATGCCACTGATCTGCCTGCGCTGGCTCCAGAAGATGGTGTTCGCGTCCAGTGCCTGAGGGAGGCTGGTCAGCCCCAGCTGTTTTCGTCAGACAGGCTGCCCCCAGGTCTTTCGTTGTCCAAATGGCTGATGGCTCCATTCTATGGCGCAACAGGAGGGCGCTGCGCAAAGTTGCCTGCCCACCGCCTGGCCGCACTTCTCCGCATGGCATCATGCCGCCTCAGGACATCTCACACCACGTGGCCACCGATCTGGCAGCAATACCGCCTGTCCAGGTGCCGGCGTCCCCCCCTCCACCTCTGAGACGATCGACAAGAATTTGTCGCCCACCACAAAGACTGAATCTATAGACTTGAATCCTGTAAATTTTGTTCAGTTTGCTCTGTATCTGCACGATAGACACCTTCCCATGTACATATGTTCATTCACTCACCACTTGTACATAGTCATACATGTATGTACAGCCACATTCCAAAATTTATTTCAAAAAGGGGAGATGTCATAATATCCATTCATGTATACAATGAGATGCAGAATCAGTGATTGACACACAGGATAACCAATGAACACACACGACACAGAACAACCAACCACCAGACAGGACACTACCACTAATAAACACACAAGGCATTAAGATTCTCCCTCTTCTCACAGAATACAGCTACAGAGATAGTTAAAGTGCACAAGGCCGTGAGCATCGTCTCCGTGTGACAGAGGTAGTCTGGTCAAGCCAGTCAGAGGTTATCAGTTTAGATTAATAGAGTGTCAACCCACAGCAGATGATGTACAGCAACCAGCAGGTTCAATAAAACAGTGTCGGACCATCTCCTGTGTCGGAAGCCTGTTTCTAGTCTCACTGCATCCAGTTGCAGTCAATGTTAAACCAACTCAGATAACACATCAAATTTTGCCATCAGAAGTTTTTCACCGTGCCATGGAGCACCTAATCGAATGCATCGAAGGTATACGTGTGAACGTGTGAAGAAATTGAGTTCTTTCTGTCCAGTCTGGTCTCAATTGAAAGCTGAGTTCGGATTTAGAAATTCCTTTAGTTTATTTCAAATAGCTTGCAAGCTTACACTCCCTCTGATGAAGCAGGAGACCCATGTCTCTTGAAACTCCCAGAGCGAGTGAGACAAAGGGAGGCAACACATGTGGTCTTGTATACATTCATGCAGTATCAAGTTCCACATACACGGATACAAGATTCCGATAGGCCCTTTCCTTGACCTGGTCACATAATCTAACTGCCACTGATTCTGATAGGCTCATTACACATTCCTTTCCTTCCTCTGGGCCTCTGCCTCCCAGCATCCTTTGTAGCATCCTTTGCGCAAAGAGCCAGTCCGGATAGCCACCCCTCCCCCTCTCGCCATCCCTCCCCATCTCTTTGTTCACTCCCTGCAACCCAAATTAATGTCCATAATGCACTATTCTAACTGGTCATCCCAGTCTAATGCTCTTTTCTCTTGTTCAATTCCTCATTCTCTCCTTTTATCATTCTATGATAACTATTATGCCGCCTCCTAACCAACATTCCCTTCCGCTACCCGCCGACAACAGGACACCGGTGGCGTTGTGGCAGGTGCCTTAGCCTGACGTCTGGGTTACGCTATACCTCCGTGCTGTGCAGGTGGAGAACAGACATGTTATATGTTCTTTCACCTCTGCCACGAGGGTCTCTCGAGAAATGTGTGGGTAGGTATTCCCCTTAATGGTCAAAAAGTATGCTAACAATTCGCCAGACCAACAATAGTCCTGTTGCTGTCTCGGTCCAAATTTGGAGTTTGGTTAGGCATACAACTCCCAGTGTCCATTATAAACATCCCCGGGTTAATAACCTGCATCAATGTCTGGTCTGAAAGACCATCCCGCAATTCATTACATTCCGTACAGAAACACCTCATCACATTTTTACAGCCACTGGCTCTCGTCCGGGTTCCTTCTGGTTTGATGGTCGCCAGTAACGGGATGTCATCTTGGTGAGTGGTGATGGGCCGAGTCTATCGGCATCATCCGAGCCATAGTCATCTTACAATATATATTAAGGCATCCAATGATTATACAATATACAATTATAATAACAAGTATTATCAATCCATGCATCAGGTAAAACCCCATGACCGAGCTATGAGAGCTGACTCTGAGCTGAATCCTACTGTAGGGTTTATATCCCCCTTCTAGTCGTACTGACTAGCAGCTATCCCCGATCCTTGTCATGTGTGTGTACATGTCATGATTTGTAAACTGTGTACGGAAATCAACTGTAAATTCATCCATCCCGCAGACCAGTGGCGATAGACTCTTTGTATTGTTCTTGCCTCAAGTTCAATCACCGTGAACCATAGCTGTCGCTACTCAGGAAGGTAACTCAATAGCTATATCCGTGTGTTCCACTACCTCCAAGGCATCTGACTGCCTTGGGGTAGCAGCACCGTAAAAGCTTCCTCATGTCCCTTACAAACAGCACACAACTCAGTCCATTAGCGATCAAAAAGGTTTTCATCCCTCACTGGTATTATTTTTTTTAGGAAGTGCTTTCCGTTTCGCATTGGAATGGTAAATTATGTACTATCCACTGATTATCTTGCTTTATGAATTGCAGAAGCTTCAATCAATCCTGTTTTTATTCCTGACTTCCTCACACTAACGTCTAACATTGTACTGAACCATGTAGTCTGCCAGCCCCGGTTTACATGAGACAATACTCAGTTTTCTTCAAATCCCTTTTGTCCGTTATCATTTCCCTTACAGCATGGAGTGTATACTTGCCATTATTTGTTTGTTTGTTTTTCTACTTTGCAATAATACCACTTGCACATTCAATACAGTCAACTTTTGGGGTTACAACCCAATTGAATCCATACATAACAGTCCCGAACAACTTACAGGACATTTCATCCGTAATAACTATTACCCTCTCCAATGCAATATTGTTTGCTGCATTGGTAACAAATTTCCCGCCGTGGCATCAAGCTGCCAAAATTCCTAAACTATTGTTATTTAAAATGCAGGGGTTCCTCGTCAGTCGCTGCCATCTGAATAACTCCACCACGTAGTACATGTCATAATATACACCAGTATATCATGGTGCAGACACACACTGATGGACACACAGTGGGACCAATCAACATACACAACACCGCAGCCAATCACCAGTGAGAGCACATGTACTATAAAGTCAGGGGACATCAGAGTTCCCGCTCATTCGAGTAGCAGCTAGCTAGGAGCACAGAGCTCATTACCTGCAACACAGACATTCACCATGTGCTGAGTGCATCAACTGGTTAGGACAAGGCAAAGGTCTTTAGTTAAAACTGGTATCGTATTTACCCACAGTTCAAGTATGTTTAAATAGATAACCTTTTAATAAAATAGTGTTGCACTACTTCAAGTGTTGGTGACCTGTATGTGATCCAGAACACCCAATACATCATGATACCAGGCGTGGCTGCATACTAGAACTTCTTAGATCTAACTGCAAGTGATCTGCCTTCAGCCAGCATTCTGTCATTCTGCAACATGGACAACATCAGCCCGCCGCCGCCGCTCCGCATCGCCGGCAACCTCAAACACCGCTTCCAGCTCTACCTCGAAGCCACGGACACCAGAAAGATTGCTCTTCTCCTCTCCACGGCCGGGGACCATGCCATCCATATTTTCAACTCTCTCACCGTTGCAGATGATGAAGACAAGACGAAGTTCAAGACGGTTCTCCTCAAATTTGACACTCATTGCAGCGTAGAGGTGAATGAAAGTTTTGAACGCTACTTGTTCCAGCAGCGTTTGCAGGGTAAGGACGAACCTTTGCAAACCTTTTTAACACACCTCCGCATCCTTGCGCAATCTTGCAGCTACGGGCCCACCTCCGACTCCATGATACGCGACCAAATCGTTTTCGGTGCTCAGTCGGAGCAACTACGTCAGCAGCTCCTGAACGTAAAGCAACTCACCCTAGCCACCACCATCGAGAGCTGTGTCTTACATGAAAATGCCACCAGTCGGTGCTCCCATATACAAGCGGCTGAAACGGCGCGGCAAGGTCCCCATGAGGCGGAACGGGTCCAAGTGATTGAGCACCTCCAGGGCCTCCGCCTGGATGAGGGCGGCCATTTCGCGCACTTTTCGTGGACTCCTGTGCTTGTACGCACCAAACGAGGGGACGGCGACATGGAGGAATGTAATGCGCAGGCGCGCACCACGCAGGACCGCACTGCGCATGCGCGGTGGCGCAGCGAACGTGCTGACGTCACAACGTGCGGCAACTGTGGCTCCGCCCATTTAAAGCGGCAATGCCCCGCAAAATCTTGACAATGCCTACGATGTGGAAGACTTGGCCACTATGCTGCCTGCTGTCGAGCAGCTCAGCCTTCCAATTCATATCGCTTCAGCCAGCCCCGCAGGAATGTTCGGGCAATTCAACCCACGGTCACCGAGTCCGATTCCGACCTCCCACACAGCAGTGACACCGAGGACCTGAAGGTGCCTTTTCAAGTCGGTGGCGTAACGAAAAACAGGCTGTCCCCGAAGCAAAGACACCAGCTGCTGTCGGTATACAGCATCGATCCAGACGATGAGTGGTGTGCCACCCTGATGGTCAACTGGTCCCAAATACGCTTCCGCCTGGACACTGGTGCCTCCGCCAATCTCATGGCGTGGTCTGCTTTCCAAAGCCTTTGTGTCAAACCAACCATTCTCCCATTGGCCTGCCAGCTATTGGACTACAATGGCAACATCATTCCTGCTACCAGCTCATGCCAACT
Source organism: Scyliorhinus torazame (assembly GCF_047496885.1). Lineage (NCBI taxonomy): Eukaryota > Metazoa > Chordata > Chondrichthyes > Carcharhiniformes > Scyliorhinidae > Scyliorhinus > Scyliorhinus torazame. The sequence continues at coordinate 117,995,723 of NC_092719.1, forward strand.
CGAAGTGACGCACAAGTCACGAAAAGCCATCCTTCCTTTCGAGATCGTGGACTCCTCAAAGGACTCTCTGCTTGGCGCACAGGCGTGCAAATTTCTAAACTTCGTTCAAAGAGTTCACTCTCTCTCTCCCGATGAAACGTCTGCCTTCCAGGATGCTGACTTCAGGGAGCAACTCAACACCATCATCGACCAGCACCACGACGTCTTCAAAGGCATGGGATCGCTCCCATATACTTACAAGATCATACTCAAACAGAACACCACGCCTGTGGTGCATGCACCTCGCAGAGTCCCAGCACCCCTCAAGGACCGCCTCAAGCAGCAGCTGCAGGACCTCCAAGACCAAGGAGTGATCTCCAGAGTTATGGAACTGGGTCAGTTCCATGGTGTGCGTAAAGAAGCCTTCTGGCGAGCTCAGAATCTGCATTGATCCGAAGGATCTGAATCACAACATAATGAGGGAGCATTACCCAATCCCCAAGCGCGAAGAGACCACATGCGAGATGGCTCGGGCCATGCTCTTCACCAAACATGACGCCTCAAAAGGATTCTGGCAAATTCAACTAGACAGATCCAGCAGGAAACTGTGTACCTTTAACACCCCTTTTGGCAGATATTGTTACAACAGGATGCTGTTTGGGATCATATCAGCACCAGAAGTATTCCACAGGATCATGGAACAAATGATGGAAAGCATTGAAGGTGCTCCTGTCTATGTTGACGACATAATCATTTGGTCCACCACCCCGCAGGAGCATCAGTCGCCTCCAGCGCGTGTTCAAACACATACGGGAGCAGGGCCTACGCCTCAACAGAGTCAAATGCTCCTTCGGCCAGACGGAACTCAAGTTCCTAGGGGACCACATCTCCCAGTTGGGTGTGCGGCCGAATGCGGACAAAGTGGCTGCTATCACAGCCATGAAAAAGCCAGAGGACAAGAAGGCGGTCTTCCAATTTCTGGGCATGGTCAACTTCCTAGAGAAGTTCATCCCTAACCTCGCCTCTCATACCACAGCTCTCAGGAACCTGGTCAGGAAGACGACAGACTTCCAATGGCTTCCTGCCCACGAGATCGAATGGACAGAACTTAAAACCAAACTTACCACGGCTGCGGTATTGGCCTTTTTTGATCCAGCGAAAGACACAAAGGTTTCGACCGATGCCAGCCAATCTGGCATTGGGGCAGTGCTCCTGCAACGTGATGAGGCCTCATCATGGGCCCCCATTGCATATGCGTCACGCGCCATGACCCCCACGGAACAGCGCTACGCGCAGATAGAAAAGGAGTGCCTGGGCCTGTTGACCGGTGTCGTCAAATTTCATGATTATGTGTATGGTCTTCCCCAATTCACCATCGAGACTGACCATCGCCCGCTGGTCAATATAATACAAAAAGACTTGAATGACATGACGCCTCGCCTCCAGCGCATTCTGCTCAAACTCCGGCGATACGACTTTCAGCTCGTATACACCCCGGGCAAAGACCTGATCATAGCCGACGCTCTGTCCAGGGCAGTCAACACCCCGTGTGACCCAGAGGGGTTCGTCTGTCAGGTTGACACCCATGTGGCCTTCAATCTACCGGCCACGGATGAACGCCTCGTCCAAATTCGCTGCGAGACTGCGGCTGACCCCCTGCTACAGCGTGTCATGCGCCATCTAACAGACGGGTGGCTCAAGGGCCAATGCCCGCAGTTCTACAACATCAGAGACGATCTGCCGGTAGTCGATGGTGTCCTCCTGAAGCTGGACCGCATCGTGATCCCGCACAACATGCGACAGCTCATTTTGGAACAGCTACACGAGGGCCATCTTGGCGTGGAGAAGTGCCGCCGACGGGCCCGAGAGGCAGTGTACCTGCCCAGCATTAATGAGGACATCGCCAACACAGTGCTCAACTGCCCCACCTGTCACTGGTTCCAGCCGGCCCAACCACGTGAGACCCTACAGCCCCATGAGTTGGTCACGTCCCCTTGGTCCAAGGTCGGCATCGACCTGTTCCACGCGCTGGGCAGGGACTATGTTCTGATTGTAGACTATTTTCAAATTACCCGGAGGTGGTACATTTGCACGACATCACATCGTCTGCGGTCATCTGTGCCTGTAAGGACACCTTTGCTCATCACGGCATCCCACTCACTGTGATGTCGGACAATGGCCCCTGCTTCGCAAGCCAGGAATGGTCCAACTTTGCCAGGCGGTACAATTTTGTGCATGTGACATCCAGTCCCTTGTACCCCCAATCCAATGGCAAAGCGGAGAAGGGCGTCCACATAGTCAAACGGCTCCTCTGCAAGGCTGCCAATACGGGATCCGACTTCTACCTCGCCCTGCTGGCCTATCGCTCGGTCCCACTGTGCACTGGCCTGTCGCCAGCCCAGCTGCTCATGGGTCGCACCCTCAGGACCACGGTGCCGTCTATTCACGTCCCAGACCTCGACCACGTTCCGGTCCTTCAACGAATGCAACTGTCTCGTGCACAGCACAAGGCGGCTCATGACTCCCGTGCAGCTGATCTCCCTGCTCTTGCTCCAGATGACAACGTCCGCATCCATCTTCCGGATGGTGGCTGGTCTGCAACTGCTGTGGTTCTTCGGCAGGTGTAATCGACGTGCCCTTCGTCTCATTCCGCACTCGCTACGCGATCCTCCGCCAGCCGCCAGTGCCACACCCTCCTGTTGTCCCTGACCTGGACTATGCAGAGATTCCGGTTACGCTGCATCCTCCTCACTCTGACGCAGTCCAGCCCACTCCTCAGCTGGTGGCTCCTGACCCACCCTTGAGGCGGTCAACCAGAATTCTTCGCCCACCTCAAGAGACTTAATTTGTGAACTTTGCACTAATGGACTCTCTGGTCTGTTCGGCTCTTCCTTTTAATCATTCAAGTGGTTTGTATATAGTGTTCATCTCGTTATTTGTGTGACACACTGTTTTTTTCTGCACCAGGCACCTTCCCATGTAAATAGATTAATTTTATGTACATAGTCCTGTAAATATTTCGCACACACGTAGTCAGGAACATTCACCACACACTATTTATTGTCACACAGGCACATTTTTTTATATAAAAGGGGGGATGTCATAATATACACCAGTATATCATGGTGCAGACACACACTGATGGACACACAGTGGGACAAATCAACATACACAACACCGCAGCCAATCACCAGTGAGAGCACACGCACTATAAAGACAGGGGACATCAGAGTTCCCGCTCATTCGAGTAGCAGCTAGCTGGGAGCACAGAGCTCACAGCCTGCAACACAGACATTCACCATGTGCTGAGGGCATCAACTGGTTAGGACAAGGCAGAGGCCTTTAGTTAAAGCTGGTATTGTATTCACCCACAGTTCAAGTATGTTTAAATAGTTAACCTTTTAATAAAATAGTGTTGCACTACTTCACGTGTTGGTGACCTGTATGTGATCCAGAACACCCAACACATCAGTACATATCCCGTGGAGACCACAAATCATCGACCAGCTAACGTGCAGTTTGAGATGTCTGACCGGAGGTTTCACTATTGAGGAATAATTTGATATTTTGATTTGTTTCTAACCCGTAAGGTTTTCCTTCTGGGCTCTGTCATTCAATTCCCTCAAATATGTAGCCAATTGTATCATTAGTTTTCCCCCCCATACTGTCTAAAACATTCTTCTCTGGAGTGTAGTTCCCATTCTTTGTCTGTGTTATTTTTGCTTCATCTGAAAACCAAATGAACAGGTCAAAGGCAGAGAAGGCCCTATTTCTTAATTTGTATCTTTCTATTCTTGTTTGGATGTTCTAGAAGTGCCGCCGACGGGCCCGAGAGGCAGTGTACTGGCCCAGCATCAATGAGGACATCGCCAACACAGTGCTCAACTGCCCCACTTGTCAGCAGTTCCAGCCGGCCCAACCACGTGAGACCCTACAGCCCCATGAGTTGGTCACGTCCCCTTGGTCCAAGGTCTCTGGATCTGTAAAGATTTAATCACCTGCTAATGGTCGCATTCCAAGCATTGTTTGGCATCTTTGAATTTGTCTGTATATATGTTTCTGGAACATACCTCTTCATTCACCTGAGGAAGGAGCAGCGCTCCGAAAGCTAGTGACATCGAAACAAACCTGTTGGACTTTAACCTGGTGTTGTAAGACTTCGTACTGTGCTCACCCCAGTCCAACGCCGGCATCTCCACATCATGGCTTCCATTAAACTAGTAAGTGCAGTTATCCCCTGCCACTCACAACCAAACATTCCTTTTCCCTTGTCCGAGCGGTTTGGGGATATGATCTATCCTGTAGCACGGCATCATTGCAGTGATACAGTCTCTAAACACTGTCAGGCTAATTTTATGTCCCCGGGTCATCCCAACATCTCTTAAACTATGTACTCCCTCACTAATTGGTACACAGGTTTATCACTTCTTCACAATCCTGCACATCCTTTCCCAATCACTCCGTCGTCAGCTTGGTTTTCTCTGCAGTAATTACAATTTATCATTATCACACCATCCCATGGTCAAAAGCTATCATGTGGTCACAAACTTCGATCATCAGTGTTGCCTGATGTTTCACAAAACAATCATGACAACTGAATTCTCCAAATTTCCCTGGGAGCTGAAGCATTTCCCCATTTCTGTCGTTCTAAATGCAATATCAACTCACCTGAATGCTATATCTGCCATTCTCCTACGTTTCATATGATTACTCCCTGTCCAAACTACTGAGCTGCAGAACGTGCCACATCCTTGACACGATGTTTCATTATGTTCATAGATTATCATAGAATTTACAGTGCAGAAGGAGGCCATTCGGCCCATCGAGTCTGCACCGGCTCTTGGAAAGAGCACCCTACCCAAGGTCAACACCGCCACCCTATCCCCATAATCCAGTAACCCCACCCAACACTAAGGGCAATTTTGGACACTAAGGGCAATTTATCATGGCCAATCCACCTAACCCGCACATCTTTGGACTGTGGGAGGAAACCGGAGCACCCGGAGGAAACCCACGCACACACGGGGAGGATGTGCAGACTCCGCACAGACAGTGACCCAAGCTGGAATCGAACCTGGGACCCTGGAGCTGTGAAGCAATTGTGCTATCCACAAGGCTACCGTGCTGCCCACAATGAATCATTTTAACTGGGGTCCATTAATAACAACCCTTGATCTATCATCCCATATTCTCAATTCCTTACTAATTATGTTACTTTGTTTGCTGCCGATAGGTTGCTTACGGATTATAATAATCCCTCTTTTATCATTTAATTGGGTCGGATGTTTTAGTTCTGATACAATTCCTTACTCCAGATGCCACTGATTCTCTACTTCTGTGCTGCTATCAGCTTTGATTAAAAAGTACAAATTACTTTTGCTGCTCTTAGGAAAAAGAGGGCTTGCATAGTTGTTATAACCTGCCTACTTACGATTGGCTGGGGACTAATGACTATCCCACAATCCCATGGGAGTATGAACTTCCCCAATGAGGGGGGCGGAGAAACTCCTAGTATAAATAAGCTGGCCAGTTCAGGAACAAGAAGGAAGGAGAAGGTAGCAAGGGAAGTTACCGCCACTGTTATGTATATATTGTTATAGTAAATAAACGTTATTATTTTGTATCCTTAAAACTCGTGCTGGATTCTTCGTGGCCCTTACAAAACTGGCGACGAAGGTAAAAGTGAATAGCTGTCTACACTGCGAAGCCACCTCCCTGGATTTTTGTTGGATACAGGTTGGAAGTTGTTTTCTATTATACCATGCCTCTGTACGGACATTTGGATGTTTTTGATGCTGCGCTGGAAAGCTGGAACCAGTACACACAACGGATGCGTTACTATTTCCGGGCAAACAATATCACTGAAAACGAGCGCCAGGTGGTCATATTGCTCACCGCCTGCGGGCCGCATACGTTTGGGGTGATTAGGAGCCTTACGTACCCAGCTGCGCCGGACACCAAAACGTTTGACGAACTTGTGAATATAGTGGGGCAACACTTTAACCCAACCCCATCCATGATAGTCCAGCGTTACCGGTTTAATTCCGCTGAGAGGACCCCTGGAGAATCCCTTGCCGATTTTTTTATCCAGGCTACGCGGGATTGCGGAATACTGTGACTATGGTGAGACCTTGTCAGAAATGTTACGCGACCGTTTGGTTTGCGGTGTTAACAATGCAGCAACCCAGAGAAAGTTGTTAGCAGAGCCAACATTGACTTTTCAACAGGCAATACAAATAGTCTTGTCCCGAGAGAGAGCAGAGAGAGGAGTACAGGAGCTACAGGGAATGGAAGTGCATGCCTTGGGGCGCAACCCTTTCCGCCCAAAAACGTCCCCCCGCACTCCTGCGGTACCTTGGGCGAGGCAACGACCGGACCGACGCCAGTGGCCATCGGACATTCCTCCAAAAAGGGAGCCTTCTCCAGAGCAAATGGATGAGGAGCCATGTCCGTGTCAGACTTGTAGGCGCCGACCCCGTCGCGGACGGCAGTCCTGGGGATGCCAGAGGCGCCGTCGTTCCGACCGAAACTGGGACCAGCCCAGGGGCCGTAACTGGGACCAGCCCAGAGGCCGTACCTTCCATGTGGATGAACCTGCGGCGACCACTCCTGAGGACGTGGAGACGGAGGACGACTGCCTGCAGCTGCATTGTGTGGCAGCTCCCCGTGTGGCCCCCATTAAGGTGACAGTACGGGTCAATGGCCACCCGCTGGAGATGGAGTTGGATACTGGCGCAGCGGTCTCCGTGAATGCCCAGAGGACATTCGACCGCATCAAGCAGGGTATACAGACCCTTACATTAACTGACTCACAGGCCAGGTTGGCCACCTACACGGGGGAACCACTGGACATTGCAGGAACTACAATGACCCCTGTTGTATATGGACGCCAGGAGGGGCGTTTCCCACTTATCGTAGTGCGGGGTCATGGGCCCAGCCTGTTGGATCGGGACTGGTTGCGCCATTTGCGGTTGCAATGGCAGCACATCCTCCAAACAGTTTCTGGAGGGTTGACTGAGGTGCTAGGACGATACCCAGAGGTATTCCAGCCTGGTTTGGGGAAAATAAAAGGGGCCGTAGCCCGTATCCAAGTTGAACCAGGAGCCACGCCGCGCTATTTCCGGGCGCGCCCAGTTCCTTGCGCTTTGCTCGAGAAGGTAGAAGGGGAGCTCACTCATTTGGAGAGTTTGGGTATTATCAGGCCCGTCTGTTTTGCTGACTGGGCAGCACCAATTGTACCAGTAATGAAGCCAGACGCCACAGTCCGCTTGTGTGGCGACTATAAACTTACAGTGAATACAGTTTCCAGACTCGACCGATACCCAATGCCTCGCATAGAGGATCTCTACGCGAAACCTGCAGGTGGACTCTCATTCACAAAATTAGATATGAGTCACGCCTACCTGCAGTTGGAGCTGGACCCTGCCTCCCGACCATATGTAACAATTAACACACACCGGGGGCTGTATGAATATACACGGTTGCCCTTTGGAGTATCCTCTGCCTGCGCAATTTTTCAACGTGTTATGGAGGGCATTTTGAGAGGTTTACCACGTGTGGCTGTCTACCTAGATGACGTGTTGATTACAGGGACGTCGGAGCAAGAGCATTTGGAAAATCTGGAGGCTGTCCTTAGACGCCTTTCGGAGGTTGGAGTCCGTTTACGTCACACAAAGTGCGTATTTCAGGCAAAAGAAGTAGTCTACCTAGGTTATCGGGTGGACCGCGAGGGTCTGCACCCCGTCGCAGAGAAGGTGCGTGCAATTCAACATGCCCCCACCCCGACTGACACTTCACATCTTCGTTCTTTTCTCGGTCTCGTAAACTATTCCGGGAAGTTCCTCCCCAATCTGGCAACTACGCTGGCCCCCTTGCACCTGCTGCTAAAGAAAAATCACACCTGGGTTTGGGGTCAGCCGCAAGAAACTGCTTTCCGGCGGGTAAAGCAACAATTGTCGTCGTCGGGGTTACTAACCCACTATGATCCGGGAAAGCCTTTGCTCGTCACTTGTGATGCATCCCCGTATGGTATTGGGGCGGTCCTGTCCCACAAGATAGAGAACGGGGCCGAGCGACCGATAGCTTTCGCCTCCCGCACATTGACTGCAGCGGAGAAAAAGTACGCGCAGATCGAGAAGGAGGGCCTGGCAGTGGTTTTCGCGGTGAAACGCTTCCACCAGTATGTGTACGGCCGCCATTTCACTATCGTGACTGATCATAAGCCCCTGCTGGGACTTTTCAGAGAGGATAAGCCAATACCGCCCATTGATTCCGCACGGATCCAGCGCTGGGCTTTGTTGCATGTTGCATACGAGTATTCTCTGGAGCACAAACCAGGTACGCAGATAGTAAATGCCAACGCACTGAGGCGATTGCCTTTATCGACCGGCCCCATGTCGACCCCCACGACCGGTGAGGTGGTTGCAACCCTAAACTTTATGGACACCTTGCCTGTCACGGCATCACAGATCCGTGAGTGGACCCAGGCGGAGCCAGTCTTGTCAAAGGTTCGGCACATAGTCCTGTATGGTGGGCAGCATAGACAGCTCCCAGGCGAGTTGCGGGCATTTTCCTCCAAGCTGTCAGAGTTCAGCGTGGAAGACGGCATCCTCTTGTGGGGGATGCGTGTGATTGTCCCGGAAAAAGGCCAGGAGCTGATATTATCAGACTTGCACAATGGGCATCCGGGCGTGACCAAGATGAAAATGTTGGCCCGGAGTTATGTCTGGTGGCCAGGCCTCGACACCGACATTGAGAAGGTGGCCCAAAACTGCTCCATTTGCCAGGAGCATCAGAAGCTTCCGCCGGCCGCGCCCCTACATCACTGGGAATGGCCAGGGCGGCCTTGGGCACGCTTACATGCAGATTTCGCAGGCCCTTTTCAGGGATCCATGTTCCTTCTACTAATTGACGCCCAGTCCAAATGGCTGGAGGTGCATAAGATGCAGGGGACAACGTCCTGCGCAACAATTAAAAAGATGCGTTTATCATTTAGTACGCATGGCCTCCCCGAGGTGCTGGTCACGGATAATGGCACTCCATTCACGAGTGAGGAGTTTGCTAGGTTTACAAAGATGAACGGCACCCGCCATATCCGCACTGCCCCTTACCACCCGGCTTCAAATGGGTTGGCAGAGCGTGCAGTGCAAACATTCAAAAGAGGCCTAAAGAAGCAGTCTTCCGGATCAATGGACACGAGACTGGCTCGCTTTTTGTTTACGTACAGGACCACCCCCCATGCAGTGACTGGGGTAGCTCCCGCAGAACTCCTAATGGGCCGAAGACTTCGCACCCGCCTTAGTATGGTCTTCTCGGATATTGGCGCAAAAGTACGCCGCACACAAGAACGGCAGGGACAGGGATTGTCTCGGCATCGTCCGATTCGGCAGTTTGCGCCCGGTGACCCAGTATTCGTGCGGAATTTTGCTGGTGATGCCCAATGGGATCCTGGTGTAATCTTTCGCCAAACGGGCCCTATATCTTACCAAGTGCAAGCCCAGGGTCGTCTCCAGCGAAAACATGTAGACCACGTCCGGTCCAGAAGATAATCCCCTCAAAAGATTCCCCGCCCCCGGAGCTCAGTTCAACAGCTGCAAAGACCAGAGACAAGGGAGGGTAGTCCTCAAAATCTTCCACTGGTGCCTCACTCGAAGCCTGCGCAGGGCGTTACAGGACCGAATGGAGATAGAGACGCTGACATGACGGAGGCAGCAGACTCTGACTCCGAGATGGAGACACAGGATGAATCAGAGGGGGAATCCTCGGGTCCACAGGCCGTGGGTGTACAACCGCGCCGTTCATCACGGAAGCGCCGGTCTCCGTCTCGTTATACGCCGCCTGATCCAGCGCCGCGTGCAAATGGCGTCCGGCCTGCGGCCAAACTAGTTTGACGCTTTCCTTCGCCAGGGTCTTCGGTGGATTCCTTGGACTTTGGGGGGGGAGGGATGTTATAACCTGCCTACTTACGATTGGCTGGGGACTAATGACTATCCCACAATCCCATGGGAGTATGAACTTCCCCAATGAGGGGGGCGGAGAAACTCCTAGTATAAATAAGCTGGCCAGTTCAGGAACCAGCAGGAAGGAGAAGGTAGCAAGGGAAGTTACTGCCACTGTTATGTATATATTGTTATAGTAAATAAACGTTATTATTTTGTATCCTTAAAACTCGTGCTGGATTCTTCGTGGCCCTTACAAAAATAGTCTAGTGACCATTCTTCCATCGGTGTCTCAGTTTTTTCTATGCCACTCCCTTTTTCTTTATTCCCTGTTTCTCCACCATTTTCTTTCCTGAATTAAAAAAAAAAATGGATTCCCCCTTGGCTTGTCCCTCGTCCTCCTTAACTTTACTACCATCCGTATATACCACCCAAGCATTTACCAACTCTGTTGTGCTAACTGATTTATAAAGTTTCTGTCCCTTTTTAATGTTATGAATAAACATTAAGGCAGGGTTTAAAAGAATGGTTTCCCATCTTTCCCATCGAGCTGTATTCGTGCCTTGCTGGCAACCCTGTCTCTTGGTCAACTCTGTCAATTCTAAAAATTCATTTGTGACATAAATTTTCTTTCCGGCTGATAAATTTTCAATCTCTGCTATCCTTTTTGTTATGGCTGCCAGACATTTTGCGATGTCCGAAAACCTTTGTTCAGCCCTTGTCCAATTTCCTGTCAATGTTTGATAGGTGTCTGAGTACTATGATTAACAAGCACCATACCATATCCATTTGCGTACAGATCAAATTTAGTGCTCAAATCGTCCTCTTCATGTCTCTCCTCTAATGGCCTGGATGTTGCTACAGCTGTTTTTAACTGGTCCAACCTCCTCTTCGGCAGGAGCTAGGGAATGTGGATTGGGAGCAGCTGTTTAAGGGTAAATCCACATTTGAAATGTGGGAGTCTTTAAAGGAAAGGTTAATTAGAGTGCAGGACAGATGTGTCCCTGAGAAAATCTGGGATAGAAATGGCAAGATTGGTGAAACATGGATGACGGTGGAATTGTGAGACCAGCTAAGATGAAAAAGGATGCACAGGCGACTTAAAACTGATGAAGCTTTGGAGCAATATAGGGAAAGTAGGACAAATCTCAAGAGATATAGCAACAAACTTTTTCCAAGAGTGGGGGTGTCAATTACAAGGGGTCACGATTTCAAGATGAGAGGGGGAAAGTTTAAGGGAGATGTGCGTGGAAAGTTTTTACGCAGAGGGTGGTGGGTGTCTGGGACACTTTGCCAGCAGAAGTGGTAGAGGCGGGCACGATATCATCATTTAAGATACATCTAGACAGATATATAAACAGCGGGGAACAGAGGGAAGTAGATCTTTGGAAAATAGGTGACAGGTTTAGATAAAGGATGTGGATCGGCGCAGGCTGGGAGGGCTGAAGGGCCTGTTCCTGTGCTGTAATTTTCTTTGTTCTTCACTGGTCCACCTAAAATCCCCTTTTAAAGTTTCATAAATGGGTCTGTCATAAAGTCCAAAGTCTTCCACTACTGGTCTCAAATACCCCCAAATTCCCATGATTTGCTTACCTCCGTTTTGTGAAACGGGCGCTGCGATTCTAGCAGCTTTCTCTCTCATCCCAACATTGGCTTCCCCACCTGCCCTTGACACTGACTACCCTAAGTGTTTTAATAATTTTGGTCACTCTTTCAACATGTGTCCCCCTGATCATCTCCAATTAACACATCATCAATATATACTAAAGCCAAATCATCTTTAATCATCTCCCTTACTATTGCCTGAAAGTGGTTTGGGGAATTAACATATCCTTGTGGCAATTTACAGTATACGTAATGTTTAGTGCCAGAGGTAAATGCTGTCTTTTCCCTGCTGTCTGGGTCTAACGGAACACTCCCGAATCCGTTGGCTAAATCTATACTAGTTAAATAAGTTTTGCCTGCCACCTTCTCCAATGTTGTTTGTGGATTTATTAAATACCGTTTATCCTTCTCTTTTTTCTTTTTGTAACCTTCTTTAATGCTTTGTAATTCGTTACCATTCTAAATGTGCCAGCAGGCTTGCTAATTACCCGAAGTGGGCTATTCGTCGATGCATATGTGACTTCTTGAATGATTCCGTGCTGTTCGAACTCTTTGATCATTATCTCCAGCTCGCATTTGGCACCTCGGGTCAAGGGCTATTTCTTTTATCGTCTCCCTGGATTGTGTGCTGGAATTGTGTGCTGATTAACCCTGTGTCATTCTTTCTATTGCGAGGTTTGCTTTCCTTATTTCCTTTACGTTATCAATTGGTTTTAATATCTTAATTTTTTTTAATTTCTGCATCTATTTTTATTTATCCTTCCCTGCCATCTGATTCTCATTTCCTGATACTGCAAGTAATACTCCTAATCTAAGCTCCGATCCCATATCTTTATTCTCTAAAGCTCTGCCTACAATGTAGTTAACATTCTAAACTTAATTTCTTCTGCTAGTGACTTTCTTGCAACTCAGCGGGCACTAGGACCCAGTGGAGCTGTGCCATATCACTTCCACCGACTACCTCCTAATACTGGTCTCATTGGTCCCCTTACTGCCACAATTCCCTTCTCCACTATCCCAATATACCGCGAGGGCATGTTTTAATTAATTTTTTCTTGAAAGCGGTATCCTGCTACAGTCCCCATTCTACCTGCTCTCGGGACTGCCTACCCCCCTGGGGTCAGTGCTTGCAGCATCCCCTCAAGTTCTGAGTGCTTGTACACCAAGGGCCTACAGTAGACGAATAGTCCCCAGTGCTTGCCTAACCCCTCTTTAACTGATTTGGGGTTTGGGCATCTCTAAAATGGCCTTCTTCCTTTCTACTGGGATCTTCCTTTCCCCCTGTGTAATCTTAAAATAAAGTTTAAAAATCCATAGTCTTTGCTATATGAAAATCCCCAAATTTAAAATTTGATGTGTCGTGAGTTTACAGAGAAAATACTGAAATCTCTACAATTTGGAACTCACCGAACAAAATTTTTAAATGTAGGTACATCATGGCTGCCTCTAATAAAGGAGCACATGGACTCAATTCACCGAATGCCTAGTCTTCGCATTTCAATTTTAGATTCCTTTGTTCTCTTCCCCCTTTTCTCTTTTAACCAACCAAGACTATGCCGAGTTCAACTAATCATTTACAAATCCCATTTTATACATTTTGATTTTGCTTTTTGTTTACTTCCTGAGAATTGTGTTCTAAATAACTTCCACAATGTTAATCATTATTACTGATTTTCTAAAGAACTTTCAAATACTTACCCCGTTTTAAATCTCACTTTAACTGCCGTGCATACCTCCTAATTGATGTGCAACTTCATTTTGCAAAACACAACATTTTAAAAACTAGGAATACCAGAGGAAGTTCACAAATTCTTATCAAACACACACACTCATTCATCCACCAAATCTCCACACAAACAAAAGTAATTCAAAGCATCATACTTTCATTCATCTCAACCAACTGGACAATAATATTTTGACTTTGCACGTTTTTTTCCCTTCTTCAAAACTGTAAAGTAAATTTAAACATTCCTGAAACCCCCTCTTTTCCAATACGGTTCTGAATTTTCCAAGTCTCTGGTTCCCCCTAGTGGCAATTCATCTCCCAACTTTTCACTCATAAGACATATCTCCCCCTAACAAAATCCAACTTTAATAAATTCTAATTGTACGGCATTGAATTGTCTCCAGAACATTCCCTCAGTGGTCTTAACTGAATTGTCTGTAACATTCCCTCAATCCGTTAAAGAACTTAACCGAATTAAAGTGTCATTCAGTACAACCAATTTTAATTTTCAACATGCAAACTGAATTCCGAGGCACATTCCCTCAGGCCCTAGCTGAATTGTCCCCTCGAATTCCCTCAGTTCAATAGCCCTCAATCATACTTATATCGATTGAAATTAGTTTTCTAATCCACCAGACTGACCTTTGATTTCGTCGAGATGACCTTACCTGACCATGTGCGAGTGATTAAACTTCATCAGACTACGAACAGAGGAAAACCGACATGGTCATTTTCCAGCTACTCACATCGTAGGCCCATTTCTTCTTTCTCCGTCCGAGATCCGTTTAATTCTAATTTCGCAGATGACCGTTGGTCGCCTGTAGAAATCCCTCCGCTGCCACCAAATGAAGAAATTGAGTTCTTTCTGTCCAGTCTAGTCTCAATCAAAAGGCTGAGTTCGGATATAGAAATTCCTTTAGTTTATTTCAAATAGCTTGCAAGCTTACACTCCCTCTGATCAAGGCAGGAGACCCATGTCTCTTGAAATTCCCAGAGCGAGTGAGACAAAGGGAGGCAACACATGTGGTCTTTAGTTTACATTCATGCAGTATCAAGTTCCACATACACGAATACAAGATTCCGATAGGCCCTTTCCTTGACCTGGTCATATAATCGAACTGCCACTGATTCTGATAGGCTCATTACACATTCCTTTCCTTCCTCTGGGCCTCTGCCTCCCAGCATCCTTTGTAGCATCCTTTGCGCAAAGAGCCAGTCCAGATAGCCACCCCTCCCCCTCTCGCCATCCCTCCCCCATCTCTTTGTTCACTCCCTGCAACCTGAATTAATGTCCATAAGGCACTATTCTAACTGGTCATCCCAGTCTAATACTCTTTTCTTTAGTTCAATTCCTCACGTGGATGATATCATCGTTTGGGGCTCAACCATAGAAGAGCTCAATACGAGGTTGCTTAAAGTTCTAACGAGCATCAGGAGAAATTGGCTGAAGCTCAACAAACAAAAGTGGCAATTTGGAGTAACTGAGGTCACATTCCTAGGTGACAAGCTCTCATCGTATGGCATTGAACTTGACAAGGACAAATTCCAAGCAATTCTCAACATGCCAAAACCACACAAGAAAACCATCTTAAGAGTGATGGGTTTGATCAATTTTATAAGGGAATTCATTCCAAACCAGTCAGCAAAAACAACCCGTCTATGTGATCTGCACAAGACAACAGATTTCACTTGGACTGAGCAACATGAGCAAGACTGGGAGAAGCTCAAGACTTCACTAACCACTATGCCAGGTCTCACATTTTTTGACCCATCTAAGCAGATTAAAGTGTCAACAGACACGTGCAAAGATGGTCTGGGAGCAATTCTTCTGCAATTTGAGCATGGTGATTGGAAACCAGTCACTCATGCATTATGATCCATGGCGACAATAGAGCAGAGGTACGCTCAGATTGAAAAAGAATGTCTTGGCTTAGGCTTGGAGAAATTCCACGACTATGTCTATGGGCTTCCAACTTTCACAGTTGAGACAGATCATTGTCCTTTGGTAAACATCATCAAAACAAATTTCAACCAGATGTCTCTGCGCATTCAGAGGTTGATAATGAAGTTACAACGCTATGACTTCAATCTCATCTGCACGCCAGGCAAATATTTGTTCTTAGCAGATGCATTATCGAGAGCGTCAATATAAAGTATTAGTAGTGAAATTGCTGATGGTGTAGATCTGCATGTCAATCTTATTTCCACACAACTACCAATATCAGATGCAAGACTACGTGAGATCCAAGAAGAGACCAGGAAGGATCAAACTCTTCAAGAGGAACATCAACTCAGAGTGGCCCAGAAGTTAATAGGACATAGGACGTGGAACAGTACAGCACAGTACAGGCCCTTCATCGAGTTCTACAATATAAGATCTGACCTCAGTATCATTAACGGAGTGGTACTTCGTTTGAACACTATAGTCATACCTCATTCTCTTCGCAAGGATGTAAGAGGATACGAAGAACATCTTGGGACTGAAAAATGTAAACGGAAAACCCATGACTCTGTTTACTGGCCAGGTATAAACCAGGATATTGACAGGATGGCAGGTGTTGTGACACATGCCAGACGCATTGTTGCAAACAAGAGAACCTATGCAAATCTTATTTACCTATGGCACCATGGCGGAAAGTAGCTTTTGATCTCTATCAGCTACGAGGGAAAGATTATTTAATGATCATAGACAATTTTTCAAACTATCCCAAAATGGCTCTACTGTCAAGCTTAATGTCACGCAGTGTAATACTGCATACCATATTATTTTTTGCTCGACGCGGAATTCCATAAGTCGTCGTGAGTGACAATGGTCCTAGTTTTAACTGTAAAGAATGGCAACACTTCGCAGTCATGTATTATTTCAATCATATTACATTGAGCCCATTGTACCCTTAAGCCAATGGAAAAGCCGAAAAGGTGTACATATTATTTTAAAAATATATATATATTTTATTAAAGTTTTCAAACACAATTTTTCCCCCTTACAAATCAACAAAAACGGTAACATGATAACTGATATATAACATTGTTTAAATAATATAGTAAACTAACCAAATAACACAAAATAATGCTCCCCCACCCCCTCACCCCATCTAGAACACAAACAATTTACCCCCCCCCCCCATATACCTAAAGATATTCCCCAGGGTCAGCTCATACTTTTCCTCTAGCGCGCCCAAGCTCGCAAACGTCCCATCTATAAACGCCATATCGTTTATCCAGGCCTCCACGCCGGGGGGTTTCACTTCCTTCCACATGAGTAAAATCCTACGCCGGGCTACTAGGGACGCAAAGGCCACAATATCGGCCTCTTTCGCCTCCTGCACTCCCGGCTCATCCGCTACCCCAAATATAGCTAACCCCCAGCTTGGCTTGACCTGGACCTTCACCACCTTCGAGATCACTCCCGCCACTCCCCTCCAATACCCCTCCAGTGCCGGACACGACCAAAACATATGTGTGTGGTTCGCCGGGCTTCCCCCGCACCTCCCGCATTTGTCCTCCTCTCCGAAGAACCTGCTCAATCTCGCTTCCGTTATGTGTGCTCTATGTAGCACCTTAAATTGGACCAGGCTAAGCCTGGCACACGAGGAAGATGAATTTACCCTACTTAGGGCATCAGCCCACAAACCCTCCTCAATCTCCTCCCTGAGCTCTTCTTCCCATTTTCGCTTCAGTTCTTCTACCAGCCCCTCCCCCTCTTCTCTCATCTCCCGGTATATTTCGGACACAATGCCCACCCCGACCCCCCCCCCCCCGAAAGCACCCTGTCTTGGATCCCTTGCGTCGGGAGCAGCGGAAATTCCCTCACCTGTTGTCTCGTGAACGCTCTCACCTGCATATACCTAAAGATATTCCCCAGGGGCAGCTCATACTTTTCCTCTAGCGCTCCCAAGCTCGCAAACGTCCCATCTATAAATAGGTCTCTCACTCTCCTAATTCCTGCCCGGTGCCAGCTCTGGAACCCTCCGTCCAACCTCCCTGGGGCAAACCTATGGTTTTTCCTGATCGGGGACCACACCGAGGCTCCCAGCACACCCCTCTGTCGCCTCCATTGCCCCCAGATACTTAATGTTGCCGCCACCACTGGGTTTGTGTTAAACTCTTTCGGGGAGAGCGGCAGTGGCGCCGTCACCAGCGCTTTTAAGCTTATTCCTTTACAGGACGCCATCTCCAGCCTTTTCCACGCCGCCCCCTCTCCCTCTATCATCCACTTACGAATCATCGCCACATTGGCAGCCCAGTAGTAGTCGGCCAAATTCGGCAATGCCAGTCCCCCTCTGTCTCTGCTACGATGCAGGAACCCCCTCCTTACCCTCGGGGCCTTCCCTGCCCACACGAAGCTCATGATGCTCCTATCTATTTTTTTGAAAAAGCCCTTAGTGATCAGTATAGGGAGACATTGGAACACAAATAGGAACCTCGGGAGGACCATCATCTTAATCGCCTGCACTCTGCCCGCCAGTGACAGCGGCAGCATATCCCACCTTTTGAAATCCTCTTCCATTTGTTCCACCAGCCGAGTCAGATTGAGTCTGTGCAAGGTTCCCCAGCTCCTGGCTATCTGAATCCCCAGGTATCGGAAGTTTCTTTCCACTCTCCTTAGCGGCAGGCCATCTATCCCTCTACTCTGGTCCCCAGGGTGTATCACGAAAAGCTCACTCTTTCCCATGTTAAGCCTATATCCCGAGAAATCTCCAAACTCCCTCAATATCTGCATGACCTCTGTCATCCCCCCCACTGGATCCGCCACATATAGCAGTAGGTCATCCGCGTAGAGTGACAGACCTCTGTCATCCCCCCCACTGGATCCGCCACATATAGCAGTAGGTCATCCGCGTAGAGTGACACTCGGTGTTCCTCTTCCCCTTTAACCACCCCTCTCCATTTCCTGGAGTCTCTCAGCGCTATGGCCAGTGGTTCAATTGCCAGCGCGAACAGTAATGGGGACAACGGGCATCCCTGTCTTCTTCCCCTATGTAGTCGAAAATACTCCGACCTTTGCCGATTTGTGACTACACTTGCCGTTGGGGCCCCATAGAGGAGTTTAACCCAGCCATGTCGTTAACCCAAGTCTCTACACTCGGGGGCTTCGAGTCCCTCCACATTAATAAAATCCGTCTCCGGGCTACTAGGGAGGCAAAGGCCAAGACGTCGGCCTCTTTCGCTCCCTGAACTCCAAAGATCGCTACCTCTGAACTCGGCACCACCCGTCTGTTAAGCACCTTGTACATTGCCCTCGTGAACCCTTGCCAGAACTCTCTAAGCTCCGGGCATGCCTAAAACATGTGGACATGGTTTGCAGGGCTGCCCTTGCACCTCATACAACTGTCTTCTACCCCAAAAAGCCTGCTCATTCTTGCTACCGTCATGTGTGCCTGGTGGACCACCTTAAATTGAATTAGACTGAGCCTGGCACACGATGAGGAGGAATTAACCCTGCCCAGGACCTCTGCCCCCAGACCCGCTTCCAACTCCTCACCCAGTTCCTCCTCCCACTTGCCCTTGAGCTCCTCCATCGGGGTTTCCTCCGCCTCCTGTAGTTCCTGGTAGATATCCGACACCTTCCCCTCCCCCACCCAGGTGCCGGAGACCACCCTGTCCTGTATCCTCAGTGGCGGCAGCGTCGGAAAGGCCACTACCTGTTTTTTCAGGAAGGCTCGTACTTGCAGATATTTAAAGTTTCCTGGCGGCAGATTAAATTTGTCCTCTAGCGCCTTCAAACTGGGAAAGCTTCAGTCTATGAACAGATCTCCCATCCTTCTGATGCCTGCCCTCTGCCAGCTCTGGAACCCACCATCCATCCTACCCGGGACAAACCTGTGGTTGTTACATATCGGGGTCCAGACCAATGTACACCTTCTGGTACCTCCTCCACTGTCCCCAGTTCTGCAGTGTCGCCACCACAACCGGACTTGTGGAGTAACGGGTCGGCGAGAACGGCAAAGGAGCCGTTATCAAAGCTCCCAGACTAGTATCCTTACATGACGCCACCTCCCAGCTGCTCCCAAGCTGCCGCCCCCCCCCCCCCCCCCCCCACCCCCCACCCCCCTCGCGCACTTCCTAATCATAGCTATATTGGCCGCCCAGTAGTAGTTGCGAAGGTTCGGCAGCGCCAACCCCCCCATGACTGCGCTCCAACAGCGATCTCCTTACTCGCGGGGTCTTATTCGCCCACACAAAGCCCGAAAGGATCCTACTCACCCGCATAAAAAAGGCCTTAGGGATGAAGATGAGGAGGCACTGAAAGACAAACAAAAATCTGGGGAGGACAGTCATTTTCACGGTCTGCACCCTCCCTGCCAGTGACAGCGGGAGCATGTCCCACCTTTTAAAGTCCCCTTCCATTTGCTCCACCAACCGGGTCAGGTTGAGCCTGTGCAGGGTATCCCATTTCCTGGGCGGTAGCTCTTTCAGTCTCTCCTCCCGCCCCTTGGCCTGGATCACAAACAACTCGCTCTTTCCCATGTTCAGTTTGTACCCTGAAAAACGTACCCATTGTTAATGTTAAGAAATCGTTTATAGCTTTAGCTACCAGTGTTCGTATAATACACATTACAGGCAGCACTGTGCCCCTAGCGCCAACCCCTGTCCCACACACCTGTAACCACCACCCAGAGGGTGGCCGATACCCCCACCCTGCACCACATGCCAGCACCTATACCAGCCGCCAGGGCCGGGTGCCCTGGCCACTGAAGCCACCATCTACCCACCCCCTGGGCTGCATGCGTCAGACTGTCTAACCCTGTGAGCTTTCTGTTTACCCCCCAGGCGAAAGCCACACACAACCATTGAGAGAGGGAGAAGACTGGAGGGTGACTGCCAGATCTGTGGCCCCTCACTGCAGCAGAACAGAGGGCACTGCATGAGGCCGGGAGGTCCCGAAGAAAGGGCAATCGCCGGGGCAGAGGTCGGCATCAGGCGAGGAAGTGAGACCCCGCTGACCCCCATGCCACGTGTGTCACACCCCCACCCCCACACCACCCCCACACCCACCACCACCGCCGCCCCCCATCCCCCCACCCCCATTCCCCTCTGGCCCACGATGCAATCATGCGTCTTGTCTTGGGTCTTGCAGGAGCTGCTGGTGATGAGGCGGGCCCTTCTGGTGTCCCCTGCCCCCGACCCCAACCACAGCACAGCCAGATCCCCAGGTGATAACGAGGACACTGGCATGGACGGGAGCCATTGACCCGCAGCTGTTATACCCCGGAGCTTGAGTCCGGGGAAAACACCAACGTCCCATCATAGCTGTCTCCAACACCCTCCACCATCCCAGAGACTCTCACCTCAGTTGGGCACTTTAGTGAAGAGGCTTCTGTGGCACTGTCTGGTGTGCACCACAACTATGCAGCAGTACAGCAGTTGGAGGTAGGAACACCCGAAGGGGCGAATGGTTCGAGGGCGGGTCGGCACCGGGGACCAGCTGTCCAGATGGTTTCAGGCCTCTGGAACGGATGTTCCCATCGATTCTGGATATGCAGTTGCAGAATCAGGGACCACATGAGGGGTTGTTGGCGAGCATCCAGCACCTGCAGGTGCTGTTAGAGGAGTCCAACCGCCTGCAGGAGCAGGAAGTGCCACCCAGGCCAACGCCTCATGGGTGGTGTCCATGGTGGAGGCCTTGGGGGTTAAGGTCTTGACCATGGGTCAAGATGTCTAAGGCCTTGGGAAATCTGTGCGGACGGTGGCCGAGGTGCAGTTCAGGGCTGCCCTGTATCAGAGCCACCTAGACATTTCAGCGGTGCTCCAGAGCATGGCCCAGTCACAGCAGGTCATGTTTGAGCGTGTTGGTGGCATTGCCCAAGCGCTGGACCCAGACCCAGAGGGGGGTGACACAGTCCCAGAGGGAGGTGGCACAGTCAATGACTGATATGGCACAGTCCCAGGTGGCAATGGTCCACTCCCTGTGCTCCAAGGCCGTGAGCATTCAGACCCTGGTCGAGATAAGGACGGGCCTCCAGGACTGGCAACGCCAGGTGGCATGGGAGCCTCAGGGGTTAGCTCCGCTCTCATCACCGTCCCATGGAGTAGCCTGGGGGCCGTCGAGCACCTCGAGGCATGAGGAGGCGATGGGGCCCGTGCTGGTGACTCCCGCAGGGGAGGTGCCGGAACACCGTAGCGCCTGGGACTCCCACCCTCCTGTCCTTGGCGCATCACAACGGCAGTGGGCAGAACAGGTGGCACCACGCCACCTGGGACACACGAGCAGCCGCTGAGCCCATCCAGACCCCAGAAGACGGCCACCAAAGGGGACCCAGGTCACAGGGCGGGAACCGCACGCTGCCTCCACTCCTGATGTACCTGATGAATCTGGGACCTTCCTAGATGTTAGCACCAGAGCTCACCCCAAAGCGGGTCGCCATCATGCTCCATCCCATGGGCCAGACCCGCTGCTACTGGCAACCCAGCCGAGCTCTGTGAGATGCTGGACAGGTCTCCAATCGGTGCCTGGGAGGACCCCGTGGCATAGAAGTCCAGGGCGACCGTGATGTCACCTTGATGGCCAGTGCGGCAAGTAGGAATCACAGAGGGGATTGCAAGGGGGGAGTGGGGGGATGGCGCAGGTAGGGTGTTCATGGGAAGGGGTGGTCAGGGGGGGGTGGAGGGGGGTGTTGTGGGGGTATCCGCATTCCTGGCCAGTCCTCCTAGTCAATGAACCTGGTGCCCACGTTTTGCTGCCTCACTTGCCTGCCCGGGCTCCAAGACCTATCCATCCTCCTCATCGGACGATGACTGACATTCATCCTCCTCCTCCTCCAGCACGTCGCCCCTCTGCTGCGCGATGTTGTGGAGAACACAACAGGCCACCAGGATGTGGGCGACTCTCCTAGCGTCATACTGGAGGGCCCCTCCAGAGCGGTCCAAGCAGCATAAATATGCTAAAACACTGCTCGATCACGTCCTGGATGTGGTGGCATGGGCGTCGTTGTAGCGGGTCTCCACGTCAGTCTGTGGATAGGCGTCATCAGCCACGACTGTGGAGGATGATTCCTGTCGCCGAGGAGCCAACCCCCACACCCGGGGGGGGCATCTCAAACATCAAGTGTGCCAGGATGAAGGCGTTGTGCATACTGCCCGGGTATCAGGCACAGAGGTGAATGATGCACATCTCATGGTCCACACACCAGCTGCACGTTTATCGAGTGGAACCCCTTTCAGTTTGTGAAGATCAACCTGTCATCTGCAGTTGCTTGTAAGGCAACATGCATCCCGTTGATCACCATCTGGACCCGGGGCATCTCACAGATGGCATCCAACCCCGTTGCCCGGGCGTCCAGGTGGGTTTAATCCACATTGAAATGGATGTATTGTGCTGACTGGGCATATAGGGCCTCCACGATAGTGTGGATACACTTGTGCGCCGAGCTCTGTGAGATGCTGGACAGGTCTCCAATCGGTGCCTGGGAGGACCCCGTGGCATAGAAGTCCAGGGCGACCGTGATGTTACCTTGATGGCCACTGGGAGTGGGTTTCCTCTCCCATGCCCCCGTGGTGCCAGGTGTGCCATGATCTAGCAGACATGTTGCACTGTCCCCCTGCTTAGCTGGAATCTTCAACGGCATGCCGGTCTGGTAGGTCACAGATCTTCATGCGGCGCCTCCTTTGCACCTCCTCCTCCTTGGCCTGTTGCACGGCTAGGTCTCCTTCCTCAATGGCTGGTTCCTGTTCCTCTGGGCCAGGCTCCGTTGCTGCAGTGTCCTTCTCCTCGAGCAGCTCGTACAGCCAGAAGGCATCCTCCAGGGCTGCGGCGACTAGGAGGAAGGCTGCATACCCCACATTGCTGTTTGTATTCCAATATCCATTGTCTGCAGGGGGTGAAAGGCAGGCATATTAGCATAGTGTATACACCTGTGCCCAACAGGCTATATGGGGTTCCCGGTTGACACTACGGGCTTTGCTCCCGCATACCCCCCCCCCCACCCCCCATCCCTGCACCCCTGGCCCCGTCAATGCCCGGCACTATGGGGGCCTTTGGCTGCTGCCAGGGGTATCATTGGCTGGCAATTACCTTGCCAGCAGTATGCTCCATGGCCTCATTCGGCACCCACCTGTAGGGACTACTGTAGGCCTTGCCCTTGGGTGTGCCGCATGATATTCTACCGGCGGGTGGTGGCCGGTTGGGGGGGGTGGTATGGCGGAGGGTGGGGTGCGGGGACGGTGGGGTGGAGAGTGGGGACTGAGGGGGGGGGATGGTGGTGGAAGACGGGGTGTGGGGGGTGGTGGAGTGGGGGCACCCATACGCCTGGGGTGGTGGCACCCTTACGGCCGGTGCCACTCTGCAGAACTACGGGCCAAGATGGATGATCAGTGGGGTGTGCAGCAAGATGGCTGCCTCGCAGGCCGCGGAAATGGTGGTCTGTGTCTGGACACCTCGGTCATGTTGGCTGTTCACCCCGGCCTGTCCCCTGGTCACCCCTGGTCACCTCTCCCTTCCCCCAGCTCTGGCAGGGCCCTCACCGCCCCAGCCAGCCACAGTGTCAGGACCAGCAGCCCACGGTAGTACCTCTACATGTCCTCGCTCCTCTCTCTCCCTCATCAGCCACGGCGCCTGTTTCCCGATTTTAAAAAGTACAAGTGAACCTCGCCGTTGGGAGCTCCCCCCGACACAGGTGGAGGATCCTGGAGGCCCCAGAGAATACTGGGTCAGGCCAGCTAATGCCGTTTACTGTACGTGTGGAGTGGAAGGCATTGACGCCGCTCTTGAATCACCGGAGAATTGGGATTTGGCGTGAACCCAGCACCAGCCATGATTTCGGCGTCAAGACCGATTCTCTGCCCAATCGCCTTTCCTGAATTTGGCGCCGGCCGACGGAGACTCCTGCCCAGCATCTCTGATTGTACAGCTCTCCCTTAGCACTGCAAAAAAAGGGCAGCCTGCATTATGTGCTTGAGTGTCTGGAGCAGGACTTGAACCCACAAATCTTAGACTCAGACCAGAGATTCTATCACTCTGCACAGTTGCGAACATCGGGATGCCTCCCGCTGCGGACTATCTTGTTGACACTCACTGTCTCAGCTCATTTATGAAGGATGGTCTCTCACAGCTTCTTCTCGTACTGAGTCAGAGAATCATCTTCATATCCAATGGCCCAATTTCTTGTCCGATTAAATCAATGTGCGGAGGTTGTAAACCAAACAAAAGACTAAAATCTGGAGAGCAGATGGAGAATGTGTGTTGCTCGCTGCTGGAGAGGCCCATTGAGCAGACGGTTTCAATAGAAAGTTGATTCCAGGCAGCCTCGCTCCTTTTGTGTTTTCTCTCGAGTGCTGGCAGTCGGCCAGTTGCCAGGTTGTGCCCACATACCCTGCCATTCGACCATCGCTGCCTGCCAGCTTTGCTCAAAGGATTTCAAATAAAAAGCCCCCATCACCTCCTCAAGGCAACGACCCATATGGAGCTGCAGATTGAGGAGAAGTTGCTGGGACGGGGGGGGGGGGGGGGGGGGGGGGGGGGGGGGAGTGGGGTGTGAATCACTTTTTTTGAGTAGCTCCCACAGACACGTTACCCGGTCACAGAGCAGCAATGACACAGGAAAAAACCCCGATTATTCCTCATGAGCCTCCAATGCCATCCTTAACCCTGATTTCAGAGGCAAGAGGTAGCTTCCTTTTAAAAGGACAAGCCAATGAATATTCTAATACCACTGAGACCAGGCCCGTGGATGTGGAAATTCATGGGATCATCGCCCCTTGTATCACCTGGGACATATTTGCTCTGACTGTGGTCATTAATCTCAGTGACAGGAGGCGAGTTTGAAATAATTGGCTAACCTACCACACATATCACAATCCCTCTGATCGACAATTACCATTATTCAGTAAAAAGCTCTTAAAGGGACATCTGTGTCACCAAGACATGCCATGATTGGCTGTGCAATGACAACGCTTTTACACTGATGCTGCACCTTTAACGAAAAGACAATTCCAAAATCCTATCAAAATATAGGCATTAAGTTAACGGAGGAGATAGACTTGTGAGGCACAATTCTACAGAGGTTTGTGAGGGCGGGGACAGGGAACGGGAATAGAGCTAGGGCAGAGGTAGCATTTCCTGGGCGGGGAAATGTAAATCAACTTCGGTCAAGCGGGGAGGACAAATGTGGGATGTTTTTTTCTTTATTCATTCATGGGGTGGGGGTGTTACAGGCTGGGCCAGCCCTTGGGCCAAGTTCAGTTTATGTAACTGCGCCCAACTTCCTGCCACATGGGTCCCTAAATACCTGAAACTCGCCCCCCCACCATCCTAAACGACAACTCCCCTCGTCTCCTTTCCTGCCCTCTGGCCTCAATTGGCAACATCAATTTGTATATGTGAGGCGAGGGAGAGGGGGAAACTACACTGTCGCAGGCTTCCATCTCCCTGATTTTGAATTATTCAGTTTGTATCCCGCATTCAATTTGTATCCTGAAAACTGGCCAAATTCCCCCAAGACCTCCATGATGCCTCTGACACTGCCCATCAGGTCCGACATATATAATAACAGGTCGTCCGTGTACAGCGAGACTCTGTGTTCGGCGCCTCCCCCACCGCACAATCCCTCTCCAATCCCTTGACACCTTAAGCACCATTGCCAGCGGCTCTATCGCCAAGGTGAAAAGTAATGGGAAGAACGGGTACCCCTGCCTCGTTCTCAATGTAATCCAAAGTACACCAAACTCACTCGGTTCATCCACACATTTGTAACTGGTGCCCTATATAACAATCGAACCCAATCCACAAATCCCTGCTAGACCTAAACCGCCTCCAACAAATACCCTACTCCACCCGATCGAAAGGCTTCAACGCGTCCATCGCCACCACCACCTCCACCTCCAGCCCCTCTGATGACATCATGATTACATTAAGTAGTCTCCTCACATTCGCCGACAACTGCCTACCCTTCACAAACCCCGTCTGAGCTTCACCTATCACCCCAGCACTCAGTCCTCAATTCGCGATGTCAAGACCTTCGCCAATAACTTGCCGTCCACATTCAATAATGATATCGTCCACGATACGACCCCCACTGCTCCAGGTCCTTGTCCCTCTTCAGAATCAGGGAGATGGAAGCCTGCGACAATGTAGTTTCCCCCTCTCCCTCACCTCATTATACACCCTCACCAGCAGTAGCCCAGGTCCACCCAAATCTTTTTATAGAACTCTACCGGCATACCATCTGGCTCTGGGCCCTTGCCTGTTTGCATTGCCCCCAAGCCATCCAGCACCTCCCTTAGCCCAATCGGGGCCCCCAGACCCTGAACAAGCCACTCCTCCACTTCGGGAAACTCCAATCCATCCAGGAACCGCTGCATCCCATCCTCCCCGGTTGGGAGCTCCGACTCGTAGAGCCTTCTATACAAGGCCTCGAACATCCATTCACCCCCTCGGGTCTATCACTGCCTTTCCCTTAGCATCCCTAACTGTACCGATCTCCCTCGCTGCCTCCTGTCTTCTCAACTGCTGGGCCAATATCCTGCTTGCCTTCTCCCCGTATTCATACATTGCCCCTCTGGCCTTCTGCAACTGTCCCACCGCCTTCCCCGTAGAGTCTAGGCCAAACTCCATCTGGAGCCTCTGCCTCTCCTTCAACATCCCTGTCTCCGGCGCCTCCGAGTATCTCCTGCCCACCCTCAAAATTTCATCCACCAGCGTTGCCCCCTCCTCCCGCTCTCCTCCCTATACGCCTGAATTGATATAAATGCCCCCCTGACTACAGCCTTGAGTGCCTCCCACAAGGTGGGGACTGTGACCTCCCCCGTGTCGTTCAGCTCCATATAGCCCTGAATGGCAACACGCACCCGTTCACACACCTCCTCACATGTCAGCAGCCCTACATCCAACCTCCACTGCGGCTGTTGGGCCTCCTCCCGAGCCACCCACAATTCAACCCAATGTGGAGCATGGTCGGAAACCACAACCACTGAATACCCCCGCCAGCAGCGTCTTGTCCAACACAAATAGTCAATCTGGGAGTACACCTAGGGCACATGGGAGAAGTTTGAAAACTCCTTTGCCCTCGGCCTGCAGCCCCCTCCCCCCCATGAGCTTCATGAACCCCCTCAACTCCCTTGCCACTGCCGACACCCTTGACAACTTGGGACTCGACCTGTCCAAGCTCGGTCTATGCCTGTATTAAAATCACCCCTCATAATCAACCTGTGCAAGTCCAAGTCCGGGATCGTCCTCAGCACCCGCCTCATAAAATCCTTGTCATCCCAATTTGGGGCATAAACGTTTACCGGAACCACTGGCATCCCCTCCAACTTCCCACTAACCATCACGTATCTCCCCCCTGGATCAGCCACAATGCTCCCTATCTCAAATGCAACCCGCTTATAAATCAAGACCGACAACCCTCCTTGTCTTCATATCCAGCCCCGAATGAAACACTTGCCCCACCCATCCCTTTCTCAGCCTCGTCTGGTCCCCCAACTTCAGGTATGTCCCCTGCAAAAATGGCACGTCTGCCTTCAAACTCCTCAGATGCATGAACACAGGCGACCGTTTAACCGGCCCGGTGAATGCCTTTACATTCCACATGACCAGCCTGATCGTAGGGCTCCCACCCCCTTCCCCTGCCAATCAGCCATATTCCTTTTTGAGCCGGCCCTCGGTCCGCGTAACGCGACCCTCCAGGCCCGTCCCCGGATGTCCACCGCCATCGAACCCTCCCCAACTGAGCAACACCCATGTCAGCTGACCTCCCCCCTCCCCCACCCTCAAACAATAAACCAACCCCATTTCCCCCGCCATACCTTCCTCCTGGCAACTCCCCACTTCAGTCCCGTTAAATAGCCCGCCCAGCTAGCATGGTGGGCCCCGCCCACGGCCTTCAGCCACTCCTCCTCCATCCAGTCCCCCCCCCCCCCCAAACATCCCAACCGTCGACCCATAAAGAGTAACAAAAGGCACTCTGACCATCACCGCTCCCCCGCCAAGACCGGCCCTGGAATACCCACCCCGAAACACTTTACAAAGCACCCAAAACTCCTCCAAAGTTCAATGCCCTCGCACTCTTCCCAGTCCATTGTCCCTCATAAATCCTGTCGCCTCCTCTGGCATGTCAAAATAAAGCTCCCGTTTCTGGAAAGTCACCCACAGGTGTACTAGGTACAATACCCCTAACTTCACCCCCTTTTCAAAGATGGCAGCCTTAATCTGATTGAACCCGGCCCTCCTCTTCGCCAACTCTGCACCCAAGTCCTGGTACACCCGCAGCTCACTCCCTTCCCAGGTACACCTCTCGGTCTGCCTCGCCTATTGAAGGATCTTTTCCTTGTCCAGAAAGCAGTGTAACCGCACCACTATCGCCCTCGGCGGCCCACCTGCCTGCGGCCTCCTCCTCAGCGCCCTGTGTGCTTGGCCCACCTCCAGAGGCCAATCAAAGGCCTCCTCCCCCATCAATTTCTCCAGCACATTGCCACATGCACAGTGGCCTCCGCACCTTCAATGCCTTCAGGCAAGCCGACAATCCTTACGTTTTGCCTCTTGGAGCGATTCCTCAGACACTCCACCTTCTCCCTCAACCTCTTCTGGCTTTCCAGCATCGCTCCCGCCTCCGCCACCAACTGCTCTTCTTGCTCCCCCACCGCCTCCTCTATTTTCTGGATTGCTCATCCCTGGAACTCCAGCCTTTGCTCAACTTGTTCAATCCCAGATCTCAGTGGTTCCACCTTGGCCAGGTATTCCAGGACCTCTTTCCTGTTGCAGGAACTTATTGACAAGGAAATCTACCAACTGCTCCGTCGACCACTGGGCGGGCAGCACAGCCCCTTTGATCTCCGCCATCTTTACCTGAAAGAGCCACTGGAGCAGCTTTTTCTTTCTTTCCCCACTCCTTATCTGCGGATCCATCCACCAGCCACACCAGAGGAGTAAAGCCTTCCCCAAACATTCCTGTACCATTTGCACTCATATATTTTGCCCTTTGGGCAGGAAAAGACTGAAAAATCTGCCTTGAGCGGGTGCCACCAAACATGCAACCACTCACTCCTTGGCCGCCACTGGAAGTCTCTCGATTTCAACTCTGTTGTATTTTGCGGGGCTGACGCCTCCTTGATGGCCTTGACTTCATCCTCCACCGAGTGTAGGCCTTTCTTATCTAACCAGTACCCGGGGTAGATCACATATTTCTCTCTTGTGAGACAATGGAAAATCGGCCCAAGTCTTCCTCCAAGTTCACTAGGTGCTCTTGTTCAGTGGCCCTTGTGATTAATATGGCGCAAAATATGCTTCTACGCTGGGTAGCCCTTGGAGAATGTTCTCCATGACACGCTGAAAGGTGGCACATGCCTATGAGACTCCGAAGAGTAGGTGAGTATATTCGTACAGGCCCTTCTGGGTGTTAATTTAGACTTACTTTCTGGATGTTTCGCCCAGTTCGAGCTGGAGGTAGGCATGCCTCATATCCAATTTTGTGAAGGTTTTGACCACCTGCGATTTGACTTACAAATCCTCTGTACGCAGCATGGGGTGCTGATCCAGTCGTGAGGATTTGTTGTCTCCAAGTTTGCAATCTCCGCAAAGGCGGACTGACTTGTCGGGCTTGAGGACAGACACCACTGGCGCAGCCCATTCCGCAAACTGTACTGGCCGTATTATCCCGAGGCCTTCCAACCGCTCGATTTCCATCTCTACCTTTTCAAGCAAAGAGTATGAGACTGGCCGAGCACTTATTTTGATAAGGTTTTGGGATCCACATAGATCTTGGCCCTCGCTCCTTTTATTTTACTGAGGTTCTCAGGCAATACTTTGGGGTATTTGTTAATAACCTCGTACAATCCACTGATCCCACCCTCGTTGCCGATGTAATAATTTTGGGAGGCGCAACTAAAAGGCAAAGCAGGTTATTCTCCAACACAAATAAAGCCACAGCCATGGCATACAAAACACATGTCCCAGGTTGGGACTATCGGGAACTGTCGGTCCGGGTCTGGGGGTTGATATTTAAGGCCCCATTGGTGAGCCCCTAATGGGTGGGCCTCACCTGTTCAACACCTGTCCACGGGGAGATCAATCAGTGATCCCCCTCCTGTGGTATTCGTGAGCGTTATAACACTGAAAACACAAATCTTGGTGGTGAGGAGGATGTTAAGGGGCTTCAAAGTGATTTAGGTAAGGTGAGTGAGTGGGCAAAAACAAGGCTGATGCAGTAAACGTGGATAAATGTGATGTTATCCGTTTCATACTGAGGAACAGACTGGTAGAGTATTATGTAAATGGTGATAAACTGGGAGATGTTGATTGCCAAAGAGACCTAGGTGTCCTTTACACCAGTCAATGAAAGTGGAGAGGCAGGTGCAGCAAATAGTTAGGAAGGCACATGGTACGTTGGCTTTCATTGCAAGAGGATTTGAGTACAGGAGCAAGGATGTCTTACTGCAGCTGTACAGGGCCTTGCTGAGACCATACCTGGGATATTGTGTGCAATTTTGTCTCATTACCTACGAAAGCTATTCTTGCCATAGCGGGAGTGCAGCGAAGGTTGACCAGACTGATTCCTTGGTTGGCAGGATTGTCGTATGAGTGAGAGGGGATAGGATCTCATTGAAATGTATACGATTCTGACAGGGTTGGACAGACTGGATGAAGGGATATTGTTTCCTTTTGGCTGGGGGGTCCAGAACAAGGGGTCACAGTCTCAGGATGCAGGGCTGAACATTTGAGACTGAAATGAGGAGAAACCGCTTCACTCAGAAGGTGGTAAACCTATAGCATTCTCTACCATAGAAGGCTGTGAAGGCCAAGTCACTGAATATATTTAAGAAGAAAATAGATATATTTCTAGACTCTAAGGGTGTGAAGGGGTATGGGAAGAAGGCAAAAGTATGGCATTGAGATAGAGGATCAGCTATGATCATATTGAATGACAGAGCAGGTTTGAAGGCCGAATGGCCTTCTAATGCTCCTATTTTCTATATTTCTATCTAATTGAGGTGTTAAAGATGATTACAGGATTTGATAGGGTAGATAGAGAGAAACTACAGAATTCGCCAGGTACCCTGCGGTGGGTTTTCTCCTATCAGAGGCGTCGTCATCGGCCACTGATGGGATCTACCAGTCCCTCTGAAATCGATGGCTATTTACATTCCTCACTTGTGCTCGCATCAGGGAAACACTTTCGGGAGCTGACTTTGGTGGACCGGAATACCCCATTGGCGGAAAGTGTTGGAGAATTCCGTCCTATTTCCTTTGGTAGCGGAAGTCCAAATGAAGGGCGCAAAACCTTAAAATTTAACATTCAAGGGCAATTGTCAGGAAGCATTTCTTCACACAGAGGTCAGTAAACGTTTGAAACTCTCCCCAAAGATGTCAATTGGATGTAAATTGGAAATTTCAAAACTGGGGGGGGGAATTCTCCGACCCCCCACCGGATCGGGGAATCGCCGGGGGGGGGCGACGTGAATACCACCCCCGCCGGTCGCCGAATTCTCCGGCACCGAAAATTCAGCAGGGGCAGGAATCGTGCCGCGCCAGTCGGCGGGCCCCCCCCGGAGATTCTCCGGCCCGCGATGGGCCGATGTCCCGCTGCTGTCATGCCAGTCCCGCCGGCGTGAATCAAACCACCTACCTTACCGGCGGGACTGGCGGCGCGAGCGGGCTCCGGGGTCCTGGGGTGGCGCGGGGCGATCTGGCCCCGGGTGGTGCCCCCACGGTGGCCTGGCCCACGATCGGGGCCCACCAATCCGCGGGCGGGCCTGTGCCTTGGGGACACTCTTTTACTTCCGCCTCGGCCATAGCCTCCGTGATGGCCGATGCGGAAGTGACACCCCCCCCTGCGCATGCGTGGGGATGACATCAGCAGCCACTGATGCTTCCGCGCATGCGCGGACTTCCGCCGGCCGGCGGAGTCCCTTTGGCCCCGGCTGGCGTGGCGCCAAAGGCTTTTCCCGCCAGCCGGCGGCGCGCCAACCACTCCGGCGTGGGCCTAGCCCCTCAAGGTGAGGATTTTTTGTCTCCTAGTTTGCACCTTTGGGGTGGCCCGACGCCGGAGTGGTTCCTGCCACTCCATCCCGCCGGGACACCATGCCCCGCCGAGTAGGGGACAATCCCGGCCCTGATCTGGATACGTTTTTTTTTTAGTGTGTAGGGCAGCACGGTAGCACAGTGGGTGGCACAGTTGCTTTACAGCTCCAGGGTCCCGGGTTTGATTCCCCGCTGGGTCACTGTCTGTGCGGAGTCTGCATGTTCTCCCCGTGTGTGCATGGGTTTCCTCCGGGTGCTCCAGTTTCCTCCCACAGTCCAAAGATGTGCAGGTTAGGTGGATTGGCCATGATAAATTGCCCTTTGTGTCCAAAAAAGGTTAAGTTGGGTTCCGGGGATAGGCTGGAGGTGTGGGCTTGGATAGGGTGCTCTTTCCAAGGACCAGTGCAGACTCGATGAGCTGAATGGCCTCCTTTAGCACTGTAAATTCTATGATTCTATGATTCATTACCCTAGATGAGGTTGTGGTACAAGTAAGCTGTGACCTAACTGAATGGCGAACAGGTTCGAAGGGCTGAATGGCCTTCTCCTGTTCCTGCATTCCTATTCCACCTCCAACAACCCCGCCCGAGCGTCACACCTAACTGAGAAAACAGTCAATGGAAATTCCTGTTCACCTGAGAGATCTCTCCACCAGCAGGGTATGGACGGCACTGAGTGGATGGGGTGATCCTGGGGTTGAAGGTGAGAGGGGAGGCAGGGGGGAGGTGGGGGTCGCTGTCCGATCCGATCCATGCTGATACCACATCAAGATTGAAACTTGCTCGAGCGATTGATGAGAAACTGTTTCCCCCACCCCAAGCTGGGCCCAGGGTGTGAGTGCGAAAGACGGACAGCTGGCACAGCTGACAGAACAATCAGGAGTACATGGGTTAATTTAATGGGAATTGCATCAAGGACATGAAATCATCTTTCAGATCCATTAATCGGGTCTCTTGGGATATTTATGTAAATGTTGCCGTCACATTTGCACAATGGGAGCCTGAGGACTGCAGTTCAAACACAATCCTCTGACAGTATGTCCTAACAACGCTGCAGCTGGGGTATGAGGGGAGATGCGTTTACAAACTTATCTGGAAGCAAGCTGAGGGAACATAATCTTTTTAACTTCATACTCGGCCGCCATTTCCTGCCTAAGGATATTGTAACAACACAATTGTGTTTCAGTTACATATGAGGCCTACCAAATGGAGAATGCCTCTCCTCACTGCCATAACTCATTCGCTCTTCATCACACAACAGGCCAAAGGCCACCCCCACCGCACTCCCCCCTCCCCCCGCCTGCCCCGGGCATGACTGGCTGATATTCTGTGCCAGCAGAATGAGCTTCACCCTTGATTAAACAGCCTGCGTCTCTGTGAAAAGTGATAAAACAGCGGAGGGTTGGTTGGTTGGTTGGGGGGTGGTGTTGTGGGGGGAGGAGGTGGTGGTGGTCGGCAATCCCAGGAGAAAACTTCTTGGGACATATGGCAACGCGGACCGAGCTTGGAGTCAGCCAGTAGATCGGGAACTTTATCAGACTGACAGCTGCCAACCAGAAAGGATAGGTCCAGCTCCCTCCCTGCCACTTTCCCTTCAGTTCTTTACTTTCGTAATAATTATTTTTGTGTCTATTACGCTTTTACTGTAAGTCTTTAATACTCATCAAGATTTGTAAAAATATATTTTTTTCTCGAGCTGGGAGCAGTGAAAGGAAGACTTGCATCTCTTAGGCATCCAGTCAAGTACTTTTTGAAGGTAATTACTGGTTGCAGAAAATGTGACAGGCAATTTACACAGACTGCGGGATTCTCCGGTGTCCGACGCTGAAATCGCTTAGGCTATCAGCCGCAGAATTCCCCTTGGCGCCAAAATGGCGGGCAGCGCCGCTTTTGCGATGCTCCGCCTACTCCAAAACGGCGTACTCACAGAGTACGTTGCACGCTGTTGGGATGGCCTCAGGACGTTACCTGAGGCCCTCCCCCGATGCTCCGCCCCCGATGGGCCGCGTTCCCGATGGCGTGTGACGCGTGAGGTATTTTTTTCCAGGAACTCGGCGTGGCGGCTGCGGACTAAGGCAAGCGCCGCCACAGTTGGGGGAGGAGCCGATCAGCAGCCAGGGGAGACTTTGGTGGGGGCTGGGGACACTGGTGGGTGGTGGTCCAGGGGTGGCGAGCCTGGCCAAAGGGAGGCACTGTTTGGGGTCCGGGCACATGCACGGGCACGGACCTGGCAATTCTCTGGCCGTATCCTTAGCTAGAGGCTCTACGCTGCGTGCCTGCTAGACCCCCGCCAGACGGAGGATTGGTGGCCGTTTTGTGCCATTTTACTGGTCGTAAAACACCACCGTCTATACGCCAGCATCAGCATTTGTCTCAAAATCAGAGAATCCAGCCCAGAAGCTCGCACCAACAGCTCTATTCTGCATTTTGCTGGCTGAGCTATAAACATTGGCCAGGATCCTGGGTTGAGGACCTCCCCTGCTCTAGTTCAGAATAAAGTGCCAGTGGAGAACCAGAGTGCCCAGCATTTGTCCTGGCATGGCCAGATTTATTCTACTGTGAAAGGCTTCACATGCTCCCATGAAATCTACAGGCATCACTCTCTCATGGGGCGGAGAGAATCATAGAATGGAACAGCAGTGAAAGAGGCCATTTTACCCATTGAGCCTACCCTTTGAAGGAGCTATCCACTTTGTCCCACCCTGCTTCTACTTGCAGAAAGATGTACAGACGTCTCCTTTTCAAATCTATATCCAATTCTCATTTAACAGTCACTCGTTAACCTGCTTCCTTCAGTCAATATATTCCAGACCATAACCACTTGCTGTGTTAAAACAGTCTGCTCATCCCCACCCCTCTCCTTTGCCGGACCCTGTACCCTTTTTTAGTGACCTATCACTGGTGACAGTTTACTGTTACTTTCTCGATCAGAACACTTGCTGATTTTGAACACGTCTATTCAATCTCCATTTAACCTTCCCAACTTCATGAAGAACAAGCCCAACTTCTCCAATCTCGCCAAATAGCTGAAGTTGCTCATCGTGGATGCCATTCTGGAAAATCTCCTCTGTGCCCCCTCTAATCTCTACCGACCAAGATCAAGAACAGACCATTGGGATTCCTTGGACATGTAATGAGGCATCGTGATTTAGAAGATCTGATGCTGGTGGGAAAGATTGACGGTAAAAGAGATTGTGCAGACAACAAGAGCCCCTTTCAAACAGCCACGCAAGCTGGATGACTGTATCAAGAACGAAGATGATCCATACCAACGAAGATGATCCATACCTCCAGAGCAAGATGAACATGGTGGTCAATGATCAACAACTCCTTCTTAGCACCTGGTGATAGAGGAGGGAGACCCACTCCATAGGTTAATGGGGGTGATGGGAGCATTGGCCGATTTCCCATCTTGGAATCCAATAATTACAGAGGTCAAAAATTCAGCAACCAGCACTGCCCCACCCCACTCACCCCATTGTGAAACCAGCACCGCCCCCACCCCACTCCCACCCCCATTGTGAAACCAGCACTGCCCCCTCCCCACTCCCACCCCCATTGTGAAACCAGCACTGCCCCCACCCCACTCCCACCCCCATTGAGAAACCAGCACTGCCCCCACCCCACTCCCACCCCCATTGTGAAACCAGCACTGCCCCCTCCCCACTCCCACCCCCATTGTGAAACCAGCACTGCCCCCACCCCACTCCCCCCATTGTGAAACCAGCACTGCCCCCACCCCACTCCCCCCATTGTGAAACCAGCACTGCCCCCACCCCACTCCCACCCCCATTGTGAAACCAGCACTGCCCCCACCCCACTCACCCCCCATTGAGAAACCAGCACTGCCCCCACCCCACTCACCCCCATTGAGAAACCAGCACTGCCCCCACCCCACTCCCACCCCCATTGTGAAACCAGCACTGCCCCACCCCACTCACCCCATTGTGAAACCAGCACTGCCCCACCCCACTCCCACCCCCATTGTGAAACCAGTACTGCCCCACCCCACTCCCACCCCCATTGCGAAACCAGCACTGCCCCCACCCCACTCCCACCCCCATTGTGAAACCAGCACTGCCCCACCCCACTCACCCCCATTGAGAAACCAGCACTGCCCCACCCCACTCCCACCCCCATTGTGAAACCAGCACTGCCCCACCCCACTCCCACCCCCATTGCGAAACCAGCACTGCCCCCACCCCACTCCCACCCCCATTGTGAAACCAGCACTGCCCCACCCCACTCCCACCCCCATTGCGAAACCAGCACTGCCCCCACCCCACCCCCCCATTGTGAAACCAGCACTGCCCCCACCCCACTCCCCCCATTGTGAAACCAGCACTGCCCCAACCCCACTCCCACCCCCATTGTGAAACCAGCACTGCCCCCACCCCACTCCCACCCCCATTGAGAAACCAGCACTGCCCCACCCCACTCACCCCCCCATTGTGAAACCAGCACTGCCCCACCCCACTCACCCCCCCATTGACAAACCAGCACTGCCCCACCCCACTCACCCCCCCATTGACAAACCAGCACTGCCCCCACCCCACTCCCCCCATTGTGAAACCAGCACTGCCCCCACCCCACTCCCACCCCCATTGTGAAACCAGCACTGCCCCCACCCCACTCCCACCCCCATTGTGAAACCAGCACTGCCCCACCCCACTCCCACCCCCATTGTGAAACCAGCACTGCCCCACCCCACTCCCACCCACATTGTGAAACCAGCACTGCCCCCACCCCACCCCCCCCCATTGTGAAACCAGCACTGCCCCCACCCCACTCCCACCCCCATTGTGAAACCAGCACTGCCCCACCCCACTCCCACCCCCATTCTGAAACCAGCACTGCCCCACCCCACTCCCACCCCCATTGTGAAACCAGCACTGCCCCCACCCCACTCACCCCCCATTGAGAAACCAGCACTGCCCCACCCCACTCACCCCCCCATTGACAAACCAGCACTGCCCCCACCCCACTCCCACCCCCATTGTGAAACCAGCACTGCCCCCACCCCACTCCCACCCCCAATGTGAAACCAGCACTGCCCCACCCCACTCACCCCCCCCATTGAGAAACCAGCACTGCCCCACCCCACTCACCCCCCCATTGTGAAACCAGCACTGCCCCCACGCCACTCACCCCCATTGAGAAACTAGCACTGCCCCACCCCACTCACCCCCCATTGAGAAACCAGCACTGCCCCCACCCCGCTCACCCCCCCATTGTGAAACCAGCACTGCCCCCACCCCACTCACCCCCCATTGAGAAACCAGCACTGCCCCACCCCACTCACCCCCCCATTGAGAAACCAGCACTGCCCCACCCCACTCACCCCTCCATTGTGAAACCAGCACTGCCCCCACCCCACTCCCGCCCCCATTGTGAAACCAGCACTGCCCCCACCCCATTCACCCCCCATTGAGAAACCAGCACTGCCCCACCCCACTCACCCCCCATTGAGAAACCAGCACTGCCCCACCCCACTCACCCCCCATTGTGAAACCAGCACTGCCACCACCCCACTCCCACCCCCATTGTGAAACCAGCACTGCCCCCACCCCACTCCCACCCCCATTGAGAAACCAGCACTGCCCCCACCCCACTCCCACCCCCATTGAGAAACCAGCACTGCCCCCACCCCACTCCCACCCCGATTGAGAAACCAGCACTGCCCCCATCCCACTCCCACCCCCATTGAGAAACCAGCACTGCCCCCACCCCACTCACCCCCATTGTGAAACCAGCACTGCCCCCACCCCACTCACCCCCATTGTGAAACCAGCACTGCCCCCACCCCACTCACCCCCCATTGAGAAACCAGCACTGCCCCCACCCCACTCATCCCACATTGAGAAACCAGCACTGCCCCCACCCCACTCACCCCACCCATTGAGAAACCAGCACTGCCCCCACCCCACTCCCCCCATTGAGAAACCAGCACCGCCCCCACCCCACTCACCCCCCCATTGTGAAACCAGCACTGCTCCCACCCCACTCACCCCCCATTGAGAAACCAGCACTGCTCCCACCCCACTCACCCCCCATTGAGAAACCAGCACTGCCCCCTCCCCACTCCCACCCCCATTGTAAAACCAGCACTGCCCCCACCCCGCTACCCCCCCATTGTGAAACCAGCACTGCCCCCTCCCCACTCCCACCCCCATTGTGAAACCAGCACTGCCCCCACCCCACTCCCACCCCCATTGAGAAACCAGCACTGCCCCCACCCCACTCCCACCCCCATTGAGAAACCAGCACTGCCCCCACCCCACTCCCCCATTGAGAAACCAGCACTGCCCCCACCCCACTCCCACCCCCATTGTGAAACCAGCACTGCCCCCACCCCACTCCCACCCCCATTGAGAAACCAGCACTGCCCCCACCCCACTCACCCCCATTGTGAAACCAGCACTGCCCCCACCCCACTTACCCCCATTGTGAAACCAGCACTGCCCCCACCCCACTCCCACCCCCATTGAGAAACCAGCACTGCCCCCACCCCACTCACCCCCCATTGAGAAACCAGCACTGCCCCCACCCCACTCACCCCACCCATTGAGAAACCAGCACTGCCCCCACCCCACTCCCCCCATTGAGAAACCAGCACTGCCCCCACCCCACTCACCCCCCCATTGTGAAACCAGCACTGCCCCCACCCCACTCACCCCCCATTGAGAAACCAGCACTGCCCCCACCCCACTCCCACCCCCATTGAGAAACCAGCACTGCCCCCACCCCACTCACCCCCCCATTGTGAAACCAGCACTGCCCCCACCCCACTCACCCCCCATTGAGAAACCAGCACTGCCCCCTCCCCACTCCCACCCCCATTGAGAAACCAGCACTGCCCCCACCCCACTCACCCCCCCATTGTGAAACCAGCACTGCCCCCACCCCACTCACCCCCCATTGAGAAACCAGCACTGCCCCCTCCCCACTCCCACCCCCATTGTGAAACCAGCACTGCCCCCACCCCGCTACCCCCCCATTGTGAAACCAGCACTGCCCCCACCCCACTCACCCCCCATTGAGAAACCAGCACTGCCCCCTCCCCACTCCCACCCCTATTGTGAAACCAGCACTGCCCCCACCCCGCTCACCCCCCTATTGAGAAACCAGCACTGACCCCACCCCACTTCCACCCCCATTGTGAAACCAGCACTGCCCCCACCCCACTCACCCCCCATTGAGAACCCAGCACTGCCCCCACCCCACTCCCACCCCATTGAGAAACCAGCACTGCCCCCACCCCACTCCCACCCCCATTGTGAAACCAGCACTGCCCCCACCCCGCTCACCCCCCCATTGTGAAACCAGCACTGCTCCCACCCCACTCCCACCCCCATTGAGAAACCAGCACTGCCCCCTCCCCACTCCCACCCCCATTGAGAAACCAGCACTGCGCCCACCCCACTCACCCCCCCATTGAGAAACCAGCACTGCCCCACCCCACTCACCCCCCATTGAGAAACCAGCACTGCCCCCACCCCACTCACCTCCCCATTGAGAAACCAACACTGCCCCCACCCCACTCACCCCACCCATTGAGAAACCAGCACTGCCCCCACCCCACTCACCCCCCATTGAGAAACCAGCACTGCCCCACCCCACTCACCCCCCTTTGAGAAACCAGCACTGCCCCCACCCCACTCCCACCCCCATTGAGAAACCAGCACTGCCCCCACCCCACTCACCCCCATTGAGAAACCAGCACTGCCCCACCCCACTCACCCCCCTTTGAGAAACCAGCACTGCCCCCACCCCACTCCCACCCCCATTGAGAAACCAGCACTGCCCCCACCCCACTCCCACCCGCATTGGGAAACCAGCAATGCCCCTCCCCCACTCCCACCCCCATTGAGAAACCAGCACTACCCCCACCCCACTCCCACCCCCATTGAGAAACCAGCACTGCCCCCACCCCACTCCCACCCCCATTGAGAAACCAGCACTGCCCCCACCCTGCTCACCCCCCATTGAGAAACCAGCACTGCCCCCACCCCACTCACCCCCCCATTGAGAAACCAGCACTGCCCCCACCCCACTCACCCCCCTTTGAGAAACCAGCACTGCCCCCACCCCACTCCCACCCCCATTGAGAAACCAGCACTGCCCCCACCCCACTCACCCCCCTTTGAGAAACCAGCACTGCCCCCACCCCACTCCCACCCCCATTGAGAAACCAGCACTGCCCCCACCCCACACCCACCCCCATTGTGAAACCAGCACTGCCCCCACCCCACTCCCACCCCCATTGAGAAACCAGCACTGCCCCCACCCTGCTCCCACCCCATTGAGAAACCAGCAGTGCCCCCACCCCACTCACCCCCCTTTGAGAAACCAGCACTGCCCCCACCCCACTCCCACCCCCATTGAGAAACCAGCACTGCCCCCACCCCACTCCCACCCCATTGAGAAACCAGCACTGCCCCCACCCCACTCCCACCCCCATTGAGAAACCAGCACTGCTCCCACCCCACTCCCACCCCCATTGTGAAACCAGCACTGCCCCCACCCCACTCCCACCCCCATTGAGAAACCAGCACTGCCCCCACCCCACTCACCCCCCTTTGAGAAACCAGCACTGCCCCCACCCCACACCCACCCCCATTGTGAAACCAGCACTGCCCCCACCCCACTCCCACCCCCATTGAGAAACCAGCACTGCCCCCACCCTGCTCCCACCCCATTGAGAAACCAGCAGTGCCCCCACCCCACTCACCCCCCTTTGAGAAACCAGCACTGCCCCCACCCCACTCCCACCCCCATTGAGAAACCAGCACTGCCCCCACCCCACTCCCACCCCATTGAGAAACCAGCACTGCCCCCACCCCACTCCCACCCCCATTGAGAAACCAGCACTGCTCCCACCCCACTCCCACCCCCATTGTGAAACCAGCACTGCCCCCACCCCACACCCACCCCCATTGAGAAACCAGCACTGCCCCCACCCCACTCACCCCCCTTTGAGAAACCAGCACTGCCCCACCCCACTCCCACCCCCATTGAGAAACCAGCACTACCCCCACCCCACTCCCACCATCATTGGGAAACCAGCACTGCCCCCACCCTGCTCACCCCCCATTGTGAAACCAGCACTGCCCCCACCCCACTCCCACCCCCATTGAGAAACCAGCACTGCCCCCACCCCACTCCCACCCCCATTGAGATACCAGCACTGCCCCCACCCCACTCACCCCCCATTGAGAAACCAGCACTGCCCCCACCCCACTCACCCCCCATTGAGAAACCAACACTGCCCCCACCCCACTCACCCCCCCATTGAGAAACCAGCACTGCCCCCACCCCACTCCCACCCCCCATTGAGAAACCAGCACTGCCCCCACCCCACTCCCACCCCCATTGAGAAACCAGCACTGCCCCCACCCCACTCCCACCCGCATTGGGAAACCAGCAATGCCCCTCCCCCCCCACCCCTACCCCCATTGTGAAACTGGAATTGCTGGTTGTCCAATGGGTGTGGGAGTGCTGCTTCCCGGCACCAAGGACCTAGGTTCGATCTTGGCCCCGGATCACTGTCCGTGTGGAGTTTGCACGTTCTCCCCGTGTCTGCGTGGGTTTCGCCCCCACAACCCAGAGATGTGCAGGTTAGATGGATTAACTACGTTAAATTGCCCCTTAATTGGAAAATAATTGTGTACCCTCAATTTAGTTTTAGAAAATACAAACGCCAGGAACAACCCCGTTAATCCCACCCAGAACGGAACTCTTTTTCTCCTGTTAGATCACGTCCATGGTTCTCAGTGGCTGCTGGTCCCTCATATCTCAGTAAGAGTTAAAGGAGGATCCATAAAAGTCAAGTTGTGTTTAAAATATAAATAAACCAACTGCAGCTTTTGTGTTGCCAAATTAATTGGTCAGTAACTTCTACCCCTGCACCTCACACAACCCGGGCAGCACGATAGCATTGTGGTTAGCACAATTGCTTCACAGCTCCAGGGTCTCAGGTTCGATTCCCGGCTTGGGTCACTGTCTGTGCGAAGTCTGCACATCCTCCCCGTGTGTGCGTGGGTTTCCTCCGGGTGCTCCGGTTTCCTCCCACAGTCCAAAGATGTGCAGGTTAGGTGGATTGGCCATGTTAAATTACCCATAGTGTCCAAAATTGCCCGTAGTGTTGGGTGGGGTTACTGGGTTATGGGGATAGGGTGGAGGTGTGGACCTTGGGTAGGGTGCTCTTCCCAAGAGCCAGTGCAGACTCGATGGGCCAAATGGCCTCCTTCTGCACTGTAAATTCTATGAAACCCCCAGCTTCTTTCTCAGAACTTTCTTCACTTGTCTGGCTGACAGGAGCAGCTTTGCCACAGGTCAAAGTTCAGCACGGACTGCAGCTAATGACT
Source organism: Scyliorhinus torazame (assembly GCF_047496885.1). NCBI lineage: Eukaryota > Metazoa > Chordata > Chondrichthyes > Carcharhiniformes > Scyliorhinidae > Scyliorhinus > Scyliorhinus torazame. The sequence goes on from NC_092719.1 coordinate 118,038,289, forward strand.
CGAGCAATGCAAATGGAAGCAAAAAGCTTTTAACTTGGAGAATTAGGGGCATGTTCTCTCAGAAACAAAGGCCTTAGCCCAGCAGGATTTGGCCCATTGGTTGTCACCGAGTGGATCATTTGTAAAAAGGATACCCACGCTTCTGAAGTTAAAAATTTTTTTTTGATTTATGTATTCCACCTTATCGTATTTTTTTCACTCCCTCATGTGGATGGTGCTGGTTCTCACAGGGGAAAGTTTTGTGCACTGTCCACTGGCACCTCAGCTCATTGGCTCCTTCCTGTTTTGCCAAGCTATTTGGCTATGGGGCCATCACAGCCAAGACCAATCCTGAATTTCTCGATATCTGTGTTCAAGTACTACCAGCAGGGGCACTGAACCAGTGCACAGGAAGTAGAGATTTGGACAATGTTCCTTTCCCTAATCTGGGCGAGTATTGGGGAGGAGCGGAGATTGTTGCGGGGGGGGGGTGGGGGGGGGCGGAGGGAGGGGGGGGGGGCTGCGGTGGGGAGTGGTGGTTGAGGGGAATAGGCTGGAAAGGTGAGACTGAGGCCTAGCTGACTCCACAGCTTGAACATCAGGACATATCTGTGGAATTCGGATCCACGTTGGGCAGCGTCCCGTGACTGCGGGTTTGACGAAGGCTGGGGATTTGTTTGTCTTGCTTGGCACTGTGTTTTGGCTTTTGCTCTGGGAACCTAACAACCGCCAGCGGTTATGCCTCCACTACCCTACCTGCAAGGTCACTGCTCACTCCTTATGCTTGCCTGACTGTGCCTATTTCCTGGCGTGCCCACAAAGTTTAAGATGGTGATGTTCATCAATTCTTGCCATGATGTGCTGAATTATGTCAACTTATATAACATTGCGATGGCCCGAGGAAGCGATGAGGTGCTACATAAATGAATGTCCCTTCTTGTGTGTGTTAGCCGTGTCTCACTGGGTAACATCTTCACCTCACAATCTGAAGATCACGGGTCCAAACACCCCTGTCAAAGTTTGAGCAGAGAATCCAGGTTGGCAGTTGCAGTATTGTACTGAAGGAGTGCTGCACTGTCGAAGGTGCCACCTTTTTGCACTCAACCATGATCTCCTCTGCATTTTAAGTGGATGTCAAACATTGAATGACATTTTTTGAAGAAGAACAGGGGAGTAATCCTGGCCAACATTTATCCCCCAGCCAATCTCGTCAAAACAGATTATTTTGCCTCTTATTGCTGTTTGTGGGAGCTTGCTGTGCACAAATTGTGCTATGTTCTACATTACCACGGTGATGGCACTTCAAAAGTACACCATTGGCTGTATTAGATTATCTGTAGATTATATATTGGATCTCCCTCACTAGTTAGAATATTTCACTTCCCTGAGCTTGGGGAAAGGTGTTATTTAATTTTAGTGATTTTCACTTTCTTTTCACACGGTTATAGAGTTCCCTCACAATCACCTCCATTCAAGACCGAAGTGTGAGTAACCCCCCACCCACCCAGAGCTTTCTCCAACCTCCTGCCCACCCCGGCACCCTCCCACCCCCACCTCCCCGGCACCCTCCCACCCCTACCTTCCCCAGCACCCTCCCACCCAGCACTCTCCCATCCCCACCACCCCAGGATGCTCCCACCTCCCCAGCACCCTCCCACCCACCCTCCCACCCCGCCCCCCCAACACCCTCCCACACCCTCCTCCCCAGCACTCTCCCATCCCCCACCTCCCCAGCACCCACCCACCCCCACATCTCCCCAGCACTCTGCCACCCAGCACTCTCCCATCACCCGCCTCCCCAGGATGCTCCTCCCTCCCCAGCACCCCCCCACCTCCCCCAACACCCTCCCACCCCTTCCTCCCCATCGCTCTCCCATCCCCCACCTCCCCAGCACCCTCCCACCCAGCACTCTCCCATCCCCCACCTCCCCAGGATGCTCCCACCTCCGCAGCACCCCCCCCCACCTCGCTCCCACCCCCTCCTGCCCAGCACTCTCCCATCCCCCACCTCCCCGGGATGCTCCAACCCCCCCAGCACCCCCCACCTCCCCCAACACCCTCCAACCCCCTCCTTCCCGGCATTCTCCCATCCCCCACCTCCCCAGGTTGCTCCCACCTCCCCAGCACACTCCCACCCCCACATCTCCCCCAGCACCCTCCCACCCCCACATCTCCCGAGCACCCTCCCACCCCCACATCTCCCCCAGCACCCTCCCACCCCTACATTTCTCCCAGCACCCTCCCACCCCCACATCTCCCCAGCACCCTCCCACCCCCACATCTCCCCCAACACCCTCCCACCCCCATATCTCCCTAGCACACTCCCACCCCCACATCTCCCCCAACACCCACCCACCCCCACATCTCCCCCAGCACCCTCCCACCCCCACATCTCCCTAGCACACTCCCACCCCCACATCTCCCCCAACACCCACCCACCCCTACATCTCTCCCAGCACCCTCCCACCCCCACATCTCCCGAGCACCCTCCCACCCCTACATTTCCCCCAGCACCCTCCCACCCCCACATCTCCCCCAGCACCCTCCCACTCCTACATCTCCCCCAGCACCCTCCCACCCCCACATCTCCCTAGCACCCTGCCACCCCCACATCTCCACCAGCACCCTCCCACCCCCACATCTCCCCAGCACCCTCCCACCCCCACATCTCCCCAGCACCCTCCCACCCCCACATCTCCCCCAGCACCCTCCCACCCCCACATCTCCCCCAGCACCCTCCCACCCCCACATCTCCCCCAGCACCCTCCCACCCCCACATCTCCCCAGCACCCTCCCACCCCCACATCTCCCCAGCACCCTCCCACCCCTACATCTCCCCCAGCACCCACCCACCCCCACATCTCCCCAGCAGCCTCCCACCCCCACATCTCCCCCAACACCCTCCCACCCCCACATCTCCCTAGCACACTCCCACCCCCACATCTCCCACAACACCCTCCCACCCCCTCCTCCCCATCACTCTCCCATCCCCCACCTCCCCAGCACCCTCCCACCCAGCACTCTCCCATCCCCCACCTCCCCAGGATGCTCCCACCTCCCCAGCACCCCCCCCCACCTCCCCCAACACCCTCCCACCCCCTCCTCCCCAGCACTCTCCCATCCCCCACCTCCCCAGGATGCTCCCACCTCCCCAGCACCCCCCCCACCTCCCCCAGCACCCTCCCACCCCTACATCTCCCCGGCACCCTCCCACCCGCACATCTCCCTAGCACCCTCCCACCCCTACATTTCCCCCAGCACCCTCCCACCCCCACATCTCCACCAGCACCCTCCCACCCCTACATCTCCCCCAGCACCCTCCCACCCCCACATCTCCCTAGCACCCTCCCACCCCTACATCTCCCCCAGCACCCTCCCACCCCCACATCTCCCCCAGCACCCTCCCACCCCCACATCTCCCCAGCACCCTCCCACCCCCACATCTCCCCCAACACCCTCCCACCCCCACATCTCCCCCAGCACCCTCCCACCCCCACATCTCCCCAGCACCCTCCCACCCCCACATCTCCCCAGCACCCTCCCACCCCCACACCTCCACCAGCACCCTCCCACCCCCACATCTCCCCAGCACCCTCCCACCCCCACATCTCCCCCAGCACCCTCCCACCCCCAGATCTCGCTAGCACACTCCCACCCCCACATCTCCCCCAACACCCACCCACCCCCACATCTCCCCAGCACCCTCCCACCCCCACATCTCCCCAGCACCCTCCCACCCCTACATCTCCCCCAGCATCCTCCCACCCCCACATCTCCCTAGCACCCTCCCATCCCTACATCTCCCCAGCACCCTCCCACCCCTACATCTCCCCCAACACCCACCCACCCCCACATCTCCCCCAGCACCCTCCCATCCCCACATCTCCCTAGCACACTCCCACCCCCACATCTCCCCCAACACCCACCCACCCCCACATCTCCCCCAGCACACTCCCACCCCGACATCTCCCCCAACACCCTCCCACCCCCACATCTCCCTAGCACCCTCCCACCCCTACATCTCCACCAGCACCCTCCCACCCCCACATCTCCCCAGCACCCTCCCACCCCTACATCTCCCCCAGCACCCTCCCACCCCCACATCTCCCCAGCACCCTCCCACCCCCACATCTCCCCCAACACCCTCCCACCCCTACATCTCCCCAGCATCCTCCCACCCCCACATCTCCCCAGCACCCCCACATCTCCCCAGCACCCTCCCACCCCCACATCTCCCCCAGCACCCTCCCACCCCCGCATCTCCCCAACACCCTCCCACCCCAACATCTCCCCCAACACCCTCCCACCCCCACATCTCCCCAGCACCCCCACATCTCCCCCAGCACCCTCCCACCCCCACATCTCCCTAGCACACTCCCACCCCCACATCTCCCCCAACACCCACCCACCCCCACATCTCCCCCAGCACCTTCCTACCCCCACATCTCCCCCAACACCCTCCCACCCCCACATCTCCCTAGCAGCCTCCCACCCCTACATCTCCACCAGCACCCTCCCACCCCCACATCTCCCCAGCACCCTCCCACCCCTACATCTCCCCCAGCACCCTCCCACCCCCACATCTCCCCAGCACCCTCCCACCCCCACATCTCCCCCAACACCCTCCCACCCCTACATCTCCCCAGCATCCTCCCACCCCCACATCTCCCCAGCACCCCCACATCTCCCCAGCACCCTCCCACCCCCACATCTCCCCCAGCACCCTCCCACCCCCGCATCTCCCCCAACACCCTCCCACCCCAACATCTCCCCCAACACCCTCCCATCCCCACATCTCCCCAGCACCCCTACATCTCCCCCAGCACCCTCCCACCCCCACATCTCCCCCAACACCCTCCCACCCCTACATCTCCCCAGCATCCTCCCACCCCCACATCTCCCCAGCACCCCCACATCTCCCCAGCACCCCCCCACCCCCACATCTCCCCCAGCACCCTCCCACCCCCGCATCTCCCCCAACACCCTCCCACCCCCACATCTCCCCAGCACCCTCCCACCTCCCTCAGGACACTCCCATCTTCTGCCCAACCCCAGCAGATTCCCATCCCTCATCTCCACAGCACCCTCTCATCCCTTGCCTTCCCCACTCCTCCCCTCCTCCAACACCCTCCCACTTCTCGCTTCCTCCAGCACCCTCAGACCCCTCACCCAGCCCATCACCAATGCACCCCTGCCTCCCTCAACACCCTCCCACCCCTCCATCCTCCACCACCTCCCCCAGCATCCTCCCACCCCTGCCTCCCCCACCACCCTCCCACCCCCACATCTCCCTCCCACCCCCACATCTCCCCCAGCACCCCCGCATCTCCCCCAACATCCTCCCACCCCCACATCTCCCCCAACACCCTCCCACCCCCACATCTCCCCCAGCACCCCCACATCTCCCCCAGCACAATCCCGCCCCCACATCTCCCCCAGCACCCTCCCACCCCCGCATCTCCCCCAACACCCTCCCTCCCCCACATCTCCCCAGCACACTCCCACCCCCACATCTCCCCCAACACCCTCCCACCCCCACATCTCCCCCAACACCCTCCCACCCCCACATCTCCCCCAGCACCCCCACATCTCCCCCAGCACAATCCCGCCCCCACATCTCCCCCAACACCCTCCCACCCCCACATCTCCCCCAGCACCCCCACATCTCCCCCAGCACAATCCCGCCCCCACATCTCCCCCAGCACCCTCCCACCCCCGCATCTCCCCCAACACCCTCCCTCCCCCACATCTCCCCAGCACACTCCCACCCCCACATCTCCCCCAGCACCCTCCCACCCCCACATCTCCCCCAGCACAATCCCGCCCCCACATCTCCCCCAGCACCCTCCCACCCCCACATCTCCCCCAGCACCCTCCCACCTCCCTCAGGACACTCCCATCTTCTGCCCAACCCCAGCAGATTCCCATCCCTCATCTCCGCAGCACCCTCTCATCCCTTGCCTTCCCCACTCCTCACCTCCTCCAACACCCTCCCACTTCTCGCCTCCCCCAGCACCCCCAGACCCCTCACCCAGCCCATCACCAACACACCGCTGCCTCCCTCAACACCCTCCCACCCCTCCATCCTCCACCACCTCCCCCAGCATCCTCCCACCCCTGCCTTCCTCACCACCCTCCCACCCCTCGCCTCCCCCACCACCCTCCCACGCCCCCCCCCCCAGAACCCGCTCACCCCTTGCCTCCCTCAACATCCTCCTACCCCCCACCTCCCCCTGCAGGCTCCCACCAACATACCCTGCTAGCTTGGTCTCCAGGGGTATTGGATTTGGTCGCAGTTCAGACTGTGGACCATCTCATTGCTGCCTGTTGCATCAGGGTGTATCTGAAAGCCTCTGTAGCTGTATGGATGTCCTGGTTTAATTTCTCTTCCTTTTGGAGACACACAGGCCTGGATATGGACAGAGGAATTGAGGAAGAGGAGGCATTGGTCCTCGCCAGCAAGCCAAAGCAGTTTGTCAACATTGCCAGAGTGACCCCACTCTGCCAGCTCGCCACACCAACACTGGGAGCTTTGACCTTTTTCCCACTATTCAAAGGTGATAATGTGGAAGAGGAATTCTTAACATCGCTACCTCTTTAAAAAATTCCATTCACTTGTTCTGATGTGACCAAAACAATGTTTCAGTTTTCCAAGACTTTCCCAAGCATGCTGAACAGCTGCTGGCGAGACAGTTCCCCCGGTGCGTCAAAGGGCCTCAACAGGACCAATGCTGAATGTTTTCCTCCATTTAAACAGTGACGACACTTCGACTATACTTCCTTGTGCTAAGGGAGGATGTGAACGGTGGATGTAAATGCAAGTTCTGACATACTTTTCATCCTCTTAGAGTCTTGTGGCTGCTTCATTTCACTGGGACTCTGGGCAGAGGATGATGTCTCAGGGACTGATGCTAAAGAATATCCAGATGGGGGTGAGGAGATAGAGAGGAGGAGACAAAGAGATAGAGGGGATGGTAATCACAGACAGAGTGCAGGGTAGTATTTGAACCATACAGACCAGAAGGATGCAGTTTCAATCTCCAGTCGGTAATAGAGTCAACTGATGTTTGCCTGGCAACCGTGGCTATTCGCTCAGGAGCTCTAGGCCAGAGTTTCATGGGGTAAAATTGTGCCCCATGGCAGTATAATGCTCAGGATGTCACCCAGAGAGATGCCGAAAGATTGGCTTTCTTCGTCTGAATGGGGGATGAAATGAAAATCGCTTATTGTCACAAGTAGGCTTTAAATGAAGTTACTGTGAAAAGCCCCTAGTCGCCACATTCCTGCGCCTGTTCGGGGAGGCTGGTACGGGAATTGAACCGTGCTGCTGGCCTGCCTTGGTCTGCTTTAAAAGCCAGCGATTTACAGTGAGCTAAACCAGCCCCTGGTGCTAAAGAATATCCAGATGGGGTGAGGAGATAGAGAGGAGGAGACAAAGAGATAGTGAGGATGGTAATCATAGACAGAGTCCAGGGTAGTATTTGAACCATACAGACGGGGATGCAGTGGAGGTTAGGGATGGAGTGAGAGCAGGGCCTGATTGACAGGCCGAAGTATCACTGGAGGTTAAGTGGGACCCTGGGAATTTATTCTGGGAGCATTCATCATGTGAAATATTGCCTTCAACCATCTCGTCCATCCACTACCCCTGTGAATAATGGTGGTAACATTACCCAGAATCCTATGCACCACAGAAAACCCTCTATCCACCTTGGGCATGACTTGAGGCGGTTCTATTTGCTGCCAGTCAGACTGCACTGAAAGAGAACCTAGTGTCTGCTCTCCCCTGAGTCAACTGTGGGATGATCTGATTCCGGGAAGACTCCTGGATCATCCAGGAAGGCTGGCAACCTTGGTCTGTACCATCTGGAGAACAGGAGGGGGACAAAAGATCAGAAAAAGTTGATAAATAGTAAAAAATGACTGAACCTTTCTCTCAAAGACATTCATGCAGCAATCACTGCCCTCTAGTGGCAGCCTGATCTCCAACCAGCTCCCAACTCCAGCTTCCACACCAACCTGCCATGAATGAGCACTTTATAATCCTATTTTATGAGGATTTATAATAAAACAAAATGTGTTCACTCTGGCATCTTTTGTCAACTATAGATCAGTGGGCAGCATTCCTGCCTCAAATCCTGAAGTTCCATTCCTTGGACACCTGTGCAGTGCCGAGCGAGTGCTGCACTGTCAGAGGTGTCATCTCTCAAATTGAACATTAAACCGAGGCCCTGCCTGCTTGTTGCCTTGAAGAAGATCAGGGGAGTTCTTCTTGGTATGCTGACCAACATTTACATCTCGTCACCAAAGAACGTGATCTGCTCATCGTTTATTGGATTGGATTGGATTTGTTTATTGTCATGTGTACCGAGGTACAGTGAAAAGTATTTTCCTGCGAGCAGCTCAACTAATCATTAAGTAGATGAAAAGAAAAGGAAATAAAAGAAAATACATAATAGGGCAACACAAGGTATACAATGTAACTACATAAGCACCGGCATCGGATGAAGCATACAGGGGTGTAGTATTAATCAGGTCAGTCCATAAGAGGGTCATTTAGGAGTCTGGTGACAGCGGGGAAGAAGCTGTTTTTGAGTCTGTTCGTCCGTGTTCTCAGACTTCTGTATCTCCTGCCCGATGGAAGAAGTTGGAAGAGTGAGTAAGCCGGGTGGGAGGGAACTTTGATTATACTGCCCGCCTTCCCCAGGCAGCGGGAGGTGTAGATGGAGTCAATGGATGGGAGGCAGGTTCGTGTGATGGACTGGGCGGTGTTCACAACTGTCTGAAGTTTCTTGCGGTCCTGGGCCGAGCAGTTGCCATACCAGATAGGATGCTTTCTACGGCGCATCTGTAAACGTTGGTAAGGGTTAATGTGGACATGCCGAATTTCCTTAGTTTCCTGAGGACGTATAGGCCCTGTTGTGCTTTCTTGGTGGTAGCGTCGATGTGGGTGGACCAGGACAGACATTTGGTGATGTGTACTTGGGAGCGGGCAGCAGATTCAGAATTGCTGTACTTGGGAGCTTTCTGTGAACAAATTGTTTTTTCTCTCACTTTCACTGATGGCACCATGGTTTTACAGTTTTGTGTTAACTTTATTGCAGTGGTTGCCCTCAGGGATTGTTGCTTGTGGATGGAGATATATCTCATGCTGTTAAGACTTTTAAACTCACAATGGAGAAGAAGGTGATTTGTTGCCTTGGGTTCTCTGGATAGATAAGTAAGGATGTTGTTGGTGGGTGTTCACATCCCAGACCAGACCCCAACGTTTGTTAGGATACCGGGCAAGAACCCCAAATTTGTAAAACTGTGAGGAAAGGATACTTCACCCCAGGACTGATGACTCTGACCAATAGATATCTTTTATGTTAAAAACAAACTTTAACTTAAACACAGAATCAAAGAAAATAGCTTTACAGTTAAATAGTTCTTAAACAAAAGGGAAAACCCAAACTTACCATCTACACTTGCTACTAATTCCAATTAAGCAACCCAATAAAGTTTAATTGCCACTTATAAATAAAGTTAACAAACAGATTACTTGTTTAGTTGTGTGGAGACGTTTGGAGAGAGGGACCCTTTCGTGAGTAGAACCTATATACACTCCTGCTTAACCTAGCAGCATTTGGCAAAACTGCTGTTCAACTTAAAATCCTTCTGTCTTGTCAGACTCAAATCCAATGGTAAACTGTAAAATTACAGACAGACCTGGATCCTCCTATTAAGTACATAATGTGTATGGCAATAAGATGTCACATGACTTGCTTAGCTGGGACTAAATACAACCCCTCTCGAAGGAATCTCCGGCAATCATAACAGTAACCCATGAGCTCTCTATATATAAACAATTAAATGGTTAGAATCAATCATAATCTCACCTTTTACAACCTCTTAATTACAGTGTTAGCAGACACAATCTGGATACTTTAACCTAGATTATTTAATAATAATGCTGCAACAAATATAACACCTTAACTCAGGCTTTTAATAACAATGCTGCAACAGATATAAAATACAATCGACAGGATTCTCTGTCCCTGAGATTAAGTGTTGATGCTGGTGCAGGATTCGTGGAGTTCCACGGCAGCAAAACTGGCGGTGCACCTGGACCGATTCACCTACTGTTAATGGGCTAGCACCGGCACCACCTGGAACACAATCAATTCCAATGAGAAACGGTGCCGATTTTGCCGGATCCGAGATTGACACTCACGAGGCTGACAAGATGCAGCCGCATGTACACACTGAACTCCCCACACACACCATCCCAGCGAGCAAGATGGCAGCGAGGAGAGTGGCCCCAAGATTCAAGGACACCAAGCTGGAGAGCCTCCTGGATGCGGTGGAGGAGAGGCAGTTGACCTTGTACTCCAGTGAGCGCCGTGAGCAACACTGTCCGGGCCGGCTAGCAGTACAGGAAAAACTGCAACAACCTCCTCACTGCGGCCAGGGTGAGTAGGCAACACTGTGCCCTGGCACCAACCCTGTACCACACACCCGTAACCCGACCCCCCCCCCCCCACCTGGAAGGCGTCCGAACCCCCACCCTGTACCACATGCCGGCACCCATATTGGCCACCTTGGCCGGGTGCCCTGACCACTGAGGCCACCAGCTACCCACCCCCTGAGCTGCATGCGTCGGATTGTCTAACTGTCATTTTCTGCCCCCATCCCAGGAGAAGGCCGCTCATATCCGCTGGGAGAGGGAGAAAACCCGAGGGGGACCGCCGGACCTACGGCCCGTCATGGTGGCAGAGCAGAGGACCCTGGACGTGGTCGGCAGCTGTGAGGAAAGGGAGGTTGCCTGAGTGGAGGTCAGGTGTGGGCAAGGAAGTGAGACCCTGCTGAGTTACGGTTCCCCGTGACCCATGCGTAACCCCCCCCCCCACCCAAACACCACCCTCACACCACCCCCACCCTCACCCTCATTCTCACCCCCACCCCGACACCGCCCTTACCCCCACCACACCCAACTCATGGTCTTACCATATGGCTTGTCTTGTGTCTTGCAGGACCTGCCGGTGGTGGGCGGGTCCAACCAGTGCCCTCCACCCCCAGCCAGTGCCACAGCTGGAGCCCCCCCCCCCTTGAGCCGAGCAGTGATGTCGAGAGCAGGTCGGAGGGCAGGCTGATCCCAGGAATTATCTGTTGTCCAGGCAGGTTTTGGGCTTCTGCAATGGACAGTCCCATCGATCATGGAGATGCAGTCGCAGAGCGAGGGATTATATGATAATAATAATAATCTTTATTGTCACAAGTAGGCTTACATTAACACTACAATGAAATTACTGTGAAAAGCCCCTAGTCGCCATATTCCGGCACCTGTTCGGGTACGCTGAGGGAGAATTCAGAATGTCCAATTCACCTAACAGCACGTCTTTCAGGACTTGTGGGAGAAAACCGGAGCACCCGGAGGAAACCCACACAGACACGGGGAGAACGTGCAGACTCTGCACAGACAGTGACCCAGCGGGGAATCGAACCTGGGACCCTGGCGCTGTGAAGTAACATTGTTAACCACTGTGCTACCATGCCATCCGAGGGGTTGCCGGCGAGCATCTAGTACCTGCAGGTGCAGTTGGAGGAGTCCAGCCACGTGCAGAAGCAGGAGGTGGTGACGACCATGCGTGCCACCCAGGCCAACACTGCACGGGTGGAGGCATTAGGGTTGAGGGTTTTGGATATGGATCAACATGTCCAAGCCCTGGGCATTCTGTGCAGCAGCGCTTCTGAGCATGGCCCAGTCACAGCAGGCCATGGCTGCGAACGTCGGCAGCATTGATGTGACACAGGCCCAGAAGGTGGTGACACAGTCAATGGACATTTGGCACAGTCTCAGATGGCGATGGTCCACTCCCTGTGCTCCATGGCCACGAGTATGCAGACCCTGGTCGAGACGGCAACAGGCCTCGAGGACTGGCAGCGCCAGTGGGAGGAGAGCCTGAGGGGTAGCTCCACCCACTTCCCCCATCCCATGGAGTAGCCCAGGGGTCAACGGGAACCCTGAGGGAGGAGAAGGTGATGGGGCCCGTGCCGGTGACTCCCGCAGGGGAGGTGCAGGAACACCGTAGCACCTCGGACTCCCCTCCTCCTGTCCCTGGCGCATCTGGTGGGCAGCGGGCAAAACAGGGCAGTACTACGCCACCCGGGACACCCGAGCAGCAGCCGTGCCCATCCAGGCCCGGTCACCCCAGAAAACGGCCACCCTTGTCACAGGGTGGGAATCACAGCAGGCCGCTTCCACGCCGGTGTACCGTCTGGGTATCCACCAAGACATAGCGTTCAGGTCTGTAAGGCCAGAGAGATAGACAACGGGGCTGGTTTAGCACAGGGCTAAATCGCTGGCTTTGAAAGCAGACCAAGGCAGGCTAGCAGCACGGTTCAATTCCCGTACCAGCCTCCCCGAACAGGCACTGGAATATGGCGATTAGGGGCTTTTCACAATAACTTCATTTGAAGACTACTTGTGACAATACGCGACTTCATTCATTCATTCAGTTAAGTTGGTAAAGGTACAGGGCACAATTTAGTGATGGAGGCTAGAGCACAAATTTGTCTATATATTGTCACATTAAACACCTGTTCACACTGCTACAACCTGCCCCGGTGCTCTGTCAGAAAGGTGTGAGGGGTGGGTTGGTCTGGGCTCGCCACCCTCCCCCCTCCCCCAGGCCATTCCCATCACCATCACCCCAGGGATCTGATGGGACCGTGTGATGGAATGGCCAGCTCACAGGCCGGGATCACCCAGGTAGATGGTGGAAAGTGCTACCGTGGGCAGGAGTCAGACATTGCCAAACGATATGGTGCACCAGAGCTCATCGCAGAGCAGGTTGTCATCATCCTCCATCCCATTGTCCAAAACCGCTGTCACTGCCAACCCAGGGCCTGCACACTGTGGTGCAGCAGGTATGTATCACTGAGGGGGTTGCAGATGGAGTGTGGTCGGGGGGAAGGGGCATGTGGGGGTGGACGGGGGGATGTGGGCGTGGCCGGGGGGAGGGGGATGTGGGGGTGGGTGGGATGCCGTCTCCATGCCCCCAGCCATTTCCCCTCCCTCCCGGCTACTTTGTGAACCTTGAAGCGATCAGAATGCCCCTCGTGCTTTGGCCCTGGTGATAACGTCGTGCGGCCTCCGATGCCCGCCTGGGCCCCATGTCCTGTTGTATAACAGTATAGTGTTCAATTCTGGTCGCCACACTACCAGAAGGATGTGGAGGCTTTAGAGAGGGTGCAGAAGAGATTTACCAGAATGTTGCCTGGTATGGAGGGCATTAGCTATGAGGAGCGTTTGAATAAACTCGGTTTGTTCTCACTGGAACGAAGGAGGTTGAGGGGCGACCTGATAGAGGTCTACAAAATTATGAGGGGCATAGACAGAGTGGATAGTCAGAGGCTTTTCCCCAGGGTAGAGGGGTCAATTACTAGGGGGCATAGGTTTAAGGTGAGAGGGGCAAGGTTTAGAGTAGATGTACGAGGCAAGTTTTTTACGCAGAGGGTAGTGGGTGCCTGGAACTCGCTACCGGAGGAGGTGGTGGAAGCAGGGACGATAGTGACAATTAAGGGGCATCTTGACAAATACATGAATAGGATGGGAATAGAGGGATACGGACCCAGGAAGTGTAGAAGATTGTAGTTTAGTCGGGCAGCATGGTCGGCACGGGCTTGGAGGGCCGTAGGGCCTGTTCCTGTGCTGTACATTTCTTTGTTCTTTGTTCTTTGTCCTGCCCACACTCCCCCTCCCCCGCATCCTCCTCCTCGGACAAGGCCTGTTGTTCATCCTCCTCCTCCAGCATGTCGCCCCTCTGCTGCACGATGTTGTGGAGGACGCAGCAAGCCGCCACGATGCGGGCGACCCTCTCATCGTCATACTGGAGTGGCCCTCTAGAGCAGACCAGGAACCTTAACTGCATCTTAAGGAAGACGAAGCATCTGTCGATCACGACCTGCTCGCTGCACTGGCATCGTTGTAGTGGTCTGTGGCCTCCGGATAGGTGTCACCAGCACGACTGCAGTGGAGAACCCCTGTCGCCCAGGAGCCACCCTCCTGGCCGGGGGGTGTCTTGAACATGTCAGGAATTGTGGAGTGCGCCAGGATTAAGGTGTCGTGCACACTGCCCGGGTATTGGGTGCAGGCGTGCATGATGTGCAGCTGATGATCCTACCTCCTCTCTCCCCCTCAGCAGCCACGATGTCAGTTTCACAATTTTTAAAAGCACAAGTGAACCGCATCGTCGGGAACTCGGCCCATCAGAGGTGGAGCATCATAGAGGCCCCGGAGAATGCCGGGCCAGGCCCACTAATGATATGCAAACGATGCTTACTGTACGTGCGTTCCGGAACGCATTGACGTCGCTGTCGAGGAGACGGAGAATTGCGATTTGGCGTCAAATCGACGCCCGCCATGATTTCGGTGTCAGAACTGATTCTCTGCCAAATCGCATTTCCCGATTTCGGCATCCCGCCCGAAGTGTTAACACTGAGACTGAATCAGTGGACTTCTGCGACAACTACATTTCCGCTAGTCCCGGAGCAATTCAGCATTCGCTAGTGTGCCAGCTTTGGCGTCATGTGGAACACGATCAAGTCCAATGGAAAACGCTGTCGATTTGCTGGTGTTGGGATCGCCACTCGAGAGGCTGACAAGCTTCAGCCGCATATCAGCGCTCCACTCCCCACACACACTCATCCCAGCCAACAAGAGGGCAGCACAAAGAGCGGCACCCCGGTTTGGAGTTGCCGAGCTGGAGACTCTGCTGGACGCCGTGGAGGAGAGGCAGGTCACCCTGTTCCCCGGGGTGCACAGGAGGCTGCCACCTGCCGTCGTACACCGGGACTTTGTGCAGATGGCAGAGGCTGTGAGCAGCGTAGCCCCACTGCCAGAACCCATCAGCAGTTCCGAAAGAAGCTGCACAAGCTCCTCAGAGAGGGCAGGGCGAGTAGGCAGCATCGTGCCCCTGGCACCAACACACGTCCCAAACCGTCATTCCCCTTGGCACTCTGCCCTCCGCACTACACCCCTGGCCGCGTCTGTGATGGTCCCGGCACCTGTCCTTGCTGGACTGCACCCGTCCATTCTGGCCGGGGTACCGGTGCTGGCCCTACCCATGCCGAACGAGGTCTTGGTGGCTGGCACTACCCATGCTGACCGAGCTACCGGTGCTGGCCCTACCCATTCCGGCCGGGGTACTGGTGGCTGGCACTACCCATGCCGAACGAGGTCTCGGTGGCTGGCACTACCCATTCCAGCCGGGTTACCAGTGGCTGGCACTAACCATGCCGACCGAGGTACTGGTGGCTGGCACTACCCGTGCCGGCTCCATTCTGTAAGGGCTACTGCGGGTGTCCCCCTTGGGTGGGCGACGGGATGCCCCGATGGCAGGTTGTGCCTGGTTGTCTGAGTGGGTTGGTGGTTGGTGGGGTGAAGGAGGGATGAAGTGCAGGGGTAGTGTCACTGTGTGTAATCACGGGCCACGGTGGATGGTCAGTGGGGTACGCAGCAAGATGGCTGCCTTGCAGGCTATGGCAGTGGCGGTCTGTGCCGGACTCCCCGGTCTTGGGGGTCACCCTGGCCCCACGGTCCATCCACTGGTCATCCCCTGTCACCACCCACTATTATACCCAGGCTGATGCCCCCTGTCACCAGCCATGCCAGCAGCAGGACCGGCAGCCCACAGTCGCGCCTCTGGGAACATGACCTGCCTCCTCTCTCTCTCAGCAGCCAAGGCGCCTGTTTCCCCATTTTTAAAACCACAAATGAAACCCGCCAGCTGTAATTCCTCCTGTCGGTGGTGGAGCATCATGGGAGCCCCAGAGTATACCGGGTCAGACCCGTTAATGATATGCCAACGGTGTTTACTGTATGTGCAGAGTAGAATACATTCATGCCATTTTCATTCTGTTGGATGCCTGGTGCCGGTCAAGATTTTCGCCTCACGCGCGATTCTCCACCAATCACGTTTTGCAATTCCAGCGTTGTTGAACGGAGAAATCCTCCCCTTATGTTTTCTTCACAACTTACTCTCCAACCTACCTTTGTGTCATCAGCAAATTTAGCAATCATACACTCAGTCCCCTTTTCCAAGTTATTGACATAGGTTGTCCATTGGTTATACCTTGCCAACCCAAAAATGATCCAATTATCCCTGCTGTTTACTTCCTGTCAGGTAACCAATCCTCTACGCATGCTAATATGTTATTCCCGACACCATGGACTCTTATTTTTTTGATATAACCGTTGATGTGACACCTTTTGGAAATCCAAGTAAACCACATCTACAGGTTCCCCTTTATCCATGTTGCTTGTTATTTCTTCAAAGAACCCAAATAAATTGTCAATCATGATTTTTTTTCACAAACCATATTAACACTGCTTGATTGCTTTAAGATTTTCTAAGTGCCCGCTATATCCTCCCAAATAATGGATTCCAGCATGTTCCCTGTAATAGTTAGGCTGAGCGGCCTATAGTTTCCTGCTTTCTTTTTCCTTCCTTCCTTGAATATAGGAGTTATATTTGCATGTTCCGGTCTTGTCCCAAGTGGGTAAGCTTTTGGGTCTCCTTCTTCAACATCATGTTGGGAATAATCAATGTTGATTTGGATCCATGTCCGCTAGTGGCCATATTTGGGGTGTCGGATACACCGGTGCTTCAGATGGGGGTGAAGGCAGAGGTCCTCACCATCACCTCGTCGATAGCCCGGAGAAGAGTTCTGCTTTGGTCGAGGTCTCCTACTCCACCCAGTGCCTTGGCTTGGTCACCTCATGCCATTCTTACATTTGGAGAAGGTCAAGTACACCATCAGGGGGTCGGGAGAAAGATTTTACCTCAGATGGCAGCCATTCATTCCATTTTTTAAGGAGCTAGTCACCATCAGCTGTTGGAGGGTTTAGTTTAGTTTTTGGGGGGGTTAAGTTAATATGGGAATTTGCTTGTTAATCTCGTTATTTTGTTGTGTAACTCTAGTTAATTGTTTTGTATGATCGCAAGACCCTAGAATGCAGGCCATTAGGTTCAGTAAACCTTTGAAAATGTGTTAAAAATATTAAATTGATCGGAATGCAGATATCTGACATGTCACAAATATGCCATTCGTTTTTCCAGGCTAGAGAGGTTGTTTGCCAGTAGTTATGAATTTAGTGTACCTTTAACAGCGCAGTAACACCTCAAAGTGGAAGTTTTCCTCAAAAGACAGACATGCAAGCTACCATACAGTTACAATGCTAGAACCCAATGTTTCTCTCGGGTATACTAAACTGTGACCATTTTCTTGCAGCTTCACCAGGCACCAGACGGCACTCTTCAGCGTTTTGTTCGAATGCAAACATCCATATTAGCAATTCTCTTTGGATCCAACTTATTCCACATGAAGTCCAATTGAGCTGCCGCCCTTGGTGTTTCTGATCTACGATAATCACGGGAATCTCTGAGACATTCAGAATTCCCCAGATCACTGTTCTCACCGCATCCAAAGGTCCATTCCCAATGCCATGTATCACCACATTCAGACTCTTAATATTTTAAATAGCACCCACTCACACTCTCTCAAAGCTCTCCTGGTCCACGGTTTCATTACTGTCATTCATTCAGCCTTACACCAAGAAAGAGCAGCTAAGAATGGCAGGCTTCAACATAGGTAGCAACATCCCTCCAAATATTTTACCCCTTCCTTTCCCTCCACCCCGTTACTCCCTCCAGTTTTACCCCTTGATGTGTCTTCATGATACCCTCTGACCTTCTCCTCTCTGACTCTGAACACTCTTTCCTCAGCCAAGGTCTCAGCTTCATCTCCTTTCATCTCTGCCACGACAAATTTGGAACTTGCTACAACCCTGAGCTCTTTTTCTGTCACCTCCCACCCCTGTGCTCACTCCTTTGAACAGGCGTCTCCCCCACTGCCCCTTCCCACCCCACTGGCACCTCTCCCCTCTCCACCCACCAACACACCCTTTCAATTGTCTCCTGTATTCCCCTCCACCTGAATCCCTTCCCTTTGACCTCTCACCATCTCCTAATTTTTTTATTAACAAGTGCCAGTGTGACTTTGGCCATCTCAATTTCTCTGTTCCTCCTCCGCTAACCGACATACACAATGCTCACGAAAGCTTTTTACCAGCCTATCAACTGCTGTGGTGTCCCTTTAAAAAATTTAACAAACCAGGACTTTAAAAACAGAGTATAATAGCTTTTCGAAGAATATAAAAAGGAAGAGAGTAGCTAAAGTAAATGTCTGTCTCTTAGCAGCAGAGGCAGGAGAACATATCCTGGGGAATGAGGAAATGGCAGAGGTATCGTCCAAATATTTTGTGTCTGTCTTTATAGTTGAAGACACAAGTTCCTCACCAGAAATAGACGATAACCTAGAGGTTAAAATGAGTCAGGAAATTCATATCAGTGGAGATAAAGTTTCAGAGAAACGTAAAGGAATTAAATTCCGGGATGTGGCAGCCTGCACCCTAGGGTTCTAAAGGAGATAGCTGCAAAGATAGTGGATATGTTAGCTATGATTTTCAAAAATTCTTTAGATTCGGGGTCAGTCCCATTTGATTTGAAAGTTGGTAAATGTTACACTGCCTTTCAAGAAAGGAGGGGGGAGACCAAGGGAGGTTAGAGAGGAGGGTGGGGGGGGGAGAGGGAGGGGCAGAAAGAAGCAAGGAGAGGAAAAGACAGGAGGAGGGAGACAGAGGGAGAGAGAGAGAAAGAGAGAGAGAGTCACCACTCACCCACTCATGTCATCTCTGCAGGTCCGTTTTCAAGACCTGTGTATTGAGTCAGCTTTCACGTGGGGTTCTCCCCTAAGGTTATGGCTCAACCCAATACAGAGAGCAACAGACACAACAACCTGGATAGGACGGCTTTATTATCCCAAACTTGGTTTTGTGTGCACAAGAGAGAGATCTGGTTGCTTGCCAAGATCTATCTGCTAAACACTGATAAAAGCACATCAAGCCCACCCTAGTTGGACTTGAACCAATCCTTGAAGCTGTCATTTCCAAACTATCCAATAAAATTGCGATCAGCTCATGATTTAACCCCATCCTATCACTGTTATTTACCAAGATCCTGGCCGGGATTCTCCCCTACCCGGCGGGGTGGGGGGTCCTGGCGGGATGGATTGGCGTGAACCACTCGGCGTCGGGCCGCCACAAAGGTGCGGATTTCTCCGCACCTTTAGGGGCCAAGCACTCACCTTGAGGGGCTAGGCCCGCGCCGGAGTGGTTTCCGCTCCACCGGCTGGCGTGGAAGGCCTTTGGTGCCACGACAGAAAGGACTTCGCCGGTCGGCGGAAGTCCACGCATGCGCGGGACCGTCAGTGGCCGCTGACGTCATCCCCGCGCATGCGCGGGGGGGGGTGTCTCTTACGCCCCGGCCATCGCGGAGGCTGTGGCCGAGGTGGAGGGAAAAGAGTGCCCCCATGGCACAGGGCCGCCCGTGGATCAGTGGGCCCCGATCGCGGGCCAGGACACCGCGGGGGCACCCCCCGGGTCAGATCACCCGCCCGCGCCACCAGTCTCGCCGGTAAGGTAGGTGGTTTAATTCACGCCGGCGGGACAGGCATGACAGCAGCGGGACTTCGGCCCATCATGGGTCGGAGAATCGCCGGGGGGGGGCCCGCCAACCGGTGCGATTCCCGCCCCCGCCGAATATCCGGTGCCGGAGAATACGGCGGCCGGCGGGGGCGGGATTCACTCCAGCCCCCAGCGATTCTCCGACCCGGCGGGGGGTCGGAGAATCCCACCCCCTGTGTCCATTTTAACATTGTTTTTCCCAGACATTCCCATCCTGTTTTTCCCAGACATTCCCATCCTGATATCGCAGTCAATTACTGTCCACTCATTGTCCATCCAGGGGACTGGCATCCTCTTTACCCCATGGATTGTTTCAGACCGGATATTGGGGCCACTGATAAAACTTGTTTACTCCGTCCACTATGTAATCTGCTGACCACACATCTCGTGTCTCAAAACCATGGGCAAGTTAGCTAGCCTAAATCCCATCATGCACTGTGGCCACTGCTTGTAGCGAGAGTTTACACCACTGCTATATCCTAAAATACATGGTTAATAATGATTACTGGGTATACTTACTATGATTAATCTCAATCCTTAATAAACTAACTTGTGTAGAACTATTTTAGCGTCATCCTAGCTATTCAGTTTTAAGAGGTCTCATCTCTGGACACCACCTTCAAACTCTTCAGCAACCCTCTCCCTCCTACCATGCCATCACCACCCTTATCAAGCCCCCAATCCTATATGGTTCTGCTATACTAGCATCCGCTAGTCTTACTGTCTGATGTGTTGGGTGCTCTGGATCCATGGAACACACACAGGCTACCAACACTTAAAATAGTGCACACTATTTTATTAAGCTAGAAACTGTTGAACATACTTTCACTGTGGGTTAACACGATGTTAGATTAAACTAAAGACCTATGCCTGTCCTAACCAGTCTATGCACTCAGCACATGGTGAAGATCTGTGCTGGAAGCTGTAAGCTCTGTCCTTCTGAGAGGCTGCACCCCGAATGAACGGGAAAACTGATGCCCTCTGTCTTTATAGTGAGTGTGCTCTAACTGGTGATTGGCTGCGGTGTTGTGTGTGTTGATTGGTCTTGCTGTGTGCCCATCAGTGTGTGTGTGTCTGCACCATGATATACTGGTGTATATTATGACATCCCCCCTTTTATAAAAAAATGTATGTTTGTGGCAATAAATAATGTGTGGTGATAATGTTCCGAACTATGTGTGGGGTGCGAAGACATATTTACAGGACTATGTACATGAGAACTAAGCTATTTACATGGGAAGGTGCCTGGTGCAGAGAAGCAGTATGCAACAAGAGTAACAAGATCAACACTATATACAAACTAGGGAAACGATCAAACAAAGCAACGAAACAATTCAGAGAGTCCATAAATTCAAAAAGTTCATAAATGTAGTCTCTGAAGTGGGCGACAAATTCTGGTTGACCTCCTCAAGGGTGGGTCGAGAGCCGCCGGTTCAGGAGCGGGCTGGACTGCGTCAGAGTCAGGGGGATGCAGAGTGACAGGGAGCTCTGCATAGTCCATGGCAGGGTCAGCAGGAGGGCGAGGCGACACTGGAGGATCACGTGGCGAGCGTGGAACGAGACGAAGGGCGGGTCGATTGCAGCGCAGAATAAAGCCATCTGGTAAACGAACCAGGAACGAGCGGGGGGGCCACCTGCCGAAGGACAACAGCGGTTGCAGACCAGCCACCATCCGGAAGATGGACGCGGACGTTGTCATCTGGAGCCAGAGCAGGGAGATCAGCTGCACGGCAGTCATGAGCCGCCTTGTGCTGTGCACGAGACGGCTGCATCCGGCGAAGGACCGGAATGTGGTCGAGGCCTGGGACATGGATGGACGGCACCGTCGTCCTCAGGGTGCGACCCATGAGTAACTGGGCTGGCGACAGGCCAGTGGACAGTGGGGCGGAGCGATAGGCCAGCAAGGCGAAGTAGAAATCAGACCCAGCATCAGCAGCCTTGCATAGGAGCCGTTTGACGATATGTACTCCCTTCTCTGCTTTGCCGTTGGATTGGGGGTACAGGGGACTGGATGTCACATGGGCAAAATTGTACCGTCTGGCAAAGTTGGACCATTCTTGGCTGGCGAAGCAGGGGCCATTGTCCGACATAACCGTGAGTGGGATGCCGTGTCGAGCAAAGGTTTCTTTACACGCACGAATGACTGCAGACGAGGTGAGGTCGTGCAACCGTGTCACCTCCGTGTAATTCAAAAAGTAGTCCACGATCAGGACATGGTCTCTACCCAGCGCGTGGAACAGGTCGATGCCCATGTTGGTCCATGGTGACGTGACCAACTCATGGGGCTGCAGGGTCTCACGTCGCTGGGCCGGCTGGAAGCGCTGACAAGTGGGGCTGTTGAGCACTGTGTTGGCTATGTCCTCATTAATGCCGGGCCAGTATACTGCCTCTCGGGCCCGTCGGCAGCACTTTTCCAAGCCAAGGTGGCCCTCGTGTAGTTGTTCCAGGACTAGCTGGCGCATGCTATGCGGGATGACAATGCGGTCCAGTTTTAGAAGAACCCCGTCTACTACTGCCAGCTCATCTCTGACATTATAGAATTGAGGGCATTGGCCCTTGAGCCACCCGTCCGTTAGGTGGCGCATGACACGCTGTAGCAGGGGGTCAGCCGCAGTCTCGCAGCGAATTTGGACGAGGCGTTCATCCGAGGCAGGTAGATTGGACGCCGCGAATGCCACATGGGTGTCATCCTGGCAGACAAATCTTGCTGGGTCACATGGAGTGTTGACTGACCTGGAGAGAGCGTCAGCAATGATGAGGTCCTTGCTGGGGTGAATACCAGCTGGAAGGCTTGAGAAGAATACGCTGGAGGCGAGGCGTCATGTCGTTCAAGTCGTTCTCTATTATATTGACCAGCGGGCGATGGTCGGTCTCGACGGTGAATTGAGGAAGTTCGTAGACATAATCGTGAAACTTAACCACACCGGTCAGAAGGCCCAGGCACTCCTTTTCTATCTGCGCGTAGCGCTGGTCCGTGGGGGTCATCGCACGTGACGCGTATGCAACGGGGGCCCATGATGCGGCCTCATCACGTTGAAGGAGCACTGCCCCAATGCCGGATTGACTGGCATCGGTCAAAATTTTGGTCTCCTTTGCTGGATCAAAGAAAGCTAAGACTGGGGCCATGGTCAGTTCTGCCTTGAGTTCCCTCCACTCGCGCTCGTGGGCAGGGAGCCTTTGGAAGTCTGTCGTCTTCCTGACCAGGTTCCTGAGAGCCGTGGTATGAGAGGCGAGGATAGGGATGAATTTCCCTAAAAAATTGACCATGCCCAGAAATCGGAGGACCGCCTTCTTGTCTTCTGGTGTTTTCATAGCTGTGATGGCAGCTACCTTGTCCGCATCCGGCTGCACACTCAATTGGGAGATGTGGTCCCCGAGGAACTTAAGTTCTGTCTGACCAAAAGAACATTTGGCCCTGTTGAGACGGAGGCCATGCTCATGTATACATCTGAATACGCGCTGGAGGCGACTAACATGCTCCTGCGGGGTGGTGGACCAAATGATTATGTCGTCGACACAGACACAAACACCTTCAATACCTTCCATCATTTGTTCCATAATCCTATGGAACACTTCTGATGCAGAGATGATCCCAAATGGCATCCTGTTGTAACAATATCTTCCAAAGGGGGTGTTAAACATGCAGAGTTTCCTGCTGGATTTATCGAGCTGGATTTGCCAGAATGCTTTTGAGGCGTCGAGTTTGGTAAAGAGCTTGGCGCGAGCAATCTCACATGTGAGCTCTTCGCGCTTGGGAATTGGATAATGCTCCCTCATGATATTGCGATTGAGATCCTTGGGATCAATGCAAATTATCAATTCGCTAGAAGGCTTTTTTACACATACCATGGAACTGACCCAGTCGGTCGGTTCCGTGACTTTGGAAATCACTCCTTGGTTCTGGAGGTCCTGCAGCTGCTGCTTGAGGCGGTCCTTAAGGGGTGCTGGGACCCTGCGAGGTGCGTGCACCACAGGCGTGGCCTTCGGTATTAATAAAATCCTGTAGGTGTACGGGAGCGTGCCCATGCCCTCGAAGACGTTGTGGTACTGGTTGATAACTGGTGATTGGCTGCGGTGTTGTGTGTGATGGTTGGTCTTGCTGTGTGTCCATCAGTGTGTGTGTCTTCACCATTATATACTGGTGTATATTATGACACTGTCCTCCATCCCAACTCTTTTCAGTACCCTTACTCACTGCTGCTACGGTCTTGCCAGCACCCTCCCCCCACACAGATCAAGTGATCCTTGGTTTTTCCCCCAGAGCTGGTGCCCCTGCCTGTGAGTAAGAAAATTTAATTGAAACATGGCCCCTCACGTGAAAACGATGGACACTCCTGCTCTAGCCACCCTCCCTCCGAACTTGCTGTACTTTGTTCTCTCATTTCCAACCCTAACGTCATTGTAAAGCCTGCACATTCCGCCACCTGGTGGAATATGGCTGCATGGTAGCGCAGTGGTTAGCACTATTGCTTCATAGCTCCAGGGTCCCAGGTTCAATTCCTGGCTTGGGTCACTGTCTGTGCGGAGTCCACGCTCTCCCTGTGTCTGTGTGGATTTCCTCCAGGTGCCCCGGTTTCCTCCCACAAGTCCCGAAAGACGTGCTTGTTAGGTGAATTGGACATTCTGAATTCTCTCAGTGTACCTGAACAGGCGTCGGAATGTGGCGACTAGGTCATTTTCACAGTAACTTCTCCATTGAACAGCTTCTCTTGTCAAGTCCATTTAGTTGGACATAAAGCTGCCATTCTCCAGTATATCCACAAGGTGGCAACAACTGCAAACCCTTCAACAGGAGGCTGCAATATCCGTTCATTCCACCGTGTGGCGACACACTCCAACCTTATAAGAGTCTGAAACTTTCCCTTCACATTCTCTGTCGCAGCAGAGGAGCTGAAAGGGCTTATCAAGAAGAAAGGTAGTTTCTCTGATATTTACAGCCCTTCCTATTGGTTTCCTATTGTATTGGCCGCACTGTGAGCTAATCTCGGTCGTTTTGTCAATTAAACACATTTTGTTAGTGAATGGAGCTCATACCAGGGGCGACATTCTCCGACCCCCCCCGCCGGGTCGGAGAATCGCCGGGGGCTGGCGTGAATCCCGCCCCCGCCGGTTGCCGAAGTCTCCGGCACCGGTTATTCAGCGGGGGCGGGAATCGCGCCGCGCCGGTTGGCGGGCCCCCCCCCCCCCCGCTCGATTCTCCGGCCCGCATGGGCCGAAGTCCCACCGATAAATTGCCTGTCCCGCCGGCGTAAATTAAACCACCTACCTTACCGGCGGGACAAGGCTCCGGGATCCTGGGGGTGGCGCGGGGCGATCTGACCCCGGGGGGTGCCTCCACGGTGGCCTGGCCCGCGATCGGGGCCCACCGATCCGTGGGTGGGCCTGTGCCGTGGGGGCACTCTTTCCCTTCCGCCTCCGCCACGGTCTCCACCATGGCGGAGGCAGAAGAGACTCCCCACTGCGCATGCGTGGGAAACTGTCAGCGGCCGCTAACGCTCCCGCGCATGCGCCGCCCGGAGATGTCATTTCCGCGCCTGCTGGCGGGGCAACAAAGGCCGTTTCCGCCAGCTGGCGGGGCAGAAATTCCTCCTGCGTCGGCCTAGCCCCTCAATGTTGGGGCTCGGCCCCCAAAGATGCGGAGCATTCCGCACCTTTGGGGCGGCGCGATGCCCGTCTGATTGGCGCCGTTTTGGGCGCCAGTCGGCGGACATCGCGCTGTTTCCGGAGAATTACGCCCACGATGTCAAAATTTGATGGGAGATAGCTATTCACACATAGAGATATTTCCACTAGATCTGGGGTCATATTTATAGTCATACCATTGGAGGTCAATCAGCTCAGTTCCAGGACATCACTGCAGGTGCTCCTCAGGGTAGTGTCCTCGGCCCAACCATCTTCAGCTGCTTCATCAATGACCTTCCTGGCATCATAAAGTTAGGAGTGGGGATTTTCCCCAACGCTGTCTCAGGCATCTATCTTGCTTCCTTTAAAGAAGGACAAGGACCCAGAGCAGTGTGTGTTATACCGACCAATTTTGTTGTCGAACGTGGACGTGAAAATATTGGCGAAGGTGCTGGTGATGCGTATCGAGGATTGTGTGCTGGGGGTGATAGCGAAGAACCAGACGGGGCTCGTGAAGGGGCGCCAGTTGTCAACTAATGTCCAGAGGTTATTGAATGTGACCATGATGCCTCCGGGTGGCCAGGAAGTGGAGGTGATAGTGTTGATGGAGAAAGAGTTGGACGTGGTTGAATGGCCGTATTTGTTTGAGGTGTTGACGGTTTGGGTTAGGGCAGGGATTGGTAGATTGGGTTAGTCTGCTGTATAAGGCCCCAAAGGCGAGTGTCCGGGTGAATCTGTCAGCTCAGAGTACTTTGGATTACGTTGGGGGATGAGACAGGATGACCGCTCTCCCCATTGCTTTTTGCCCTAGTGTTTGGGCTTTGGCTATGGCACAGAGAGCCTTGGGGGGGTGGAGGGGTATTGTGAGGGTGGGGGGTGGTGGCGTGGAGCACCGAGTCTCTTTGTACGCGGATGATCTCCTGCTGTATATCTCAAACCCGATGAAGAGTTTCGATAGGATTATGAGGATTTTGGGGGAGTTCAGTCTGTTCTCGGGGAATAATCTCAACATAGGGAAGAGTGAGGTGTGCCCGATCAATGTACAGGGGCATGGGAGGCGTCTGGGGAAGCTGCCGTTTTGCCAGTATCTGGGGATTCAAGTGGTGCAGAGCTGGGCGCAGTTGTACAAGTTGAACTTGCTGAATTTGGTTGCGGGAATGAAGGACAATTTTAGGAGGTGGAGTGTCTTTCCATTACCGTTAGCTGGGAGGGCCCAGACGGTAATGAGGTGGTGTTGCCAAAGTTTTTGTTTGCATCCCGAACCTTCTGATCTTTGTGCCCAAACCCTTTTTAAGAGGGTCAATGAAATGATCTCAGAGTTTATATGGACGGGCAATATTTCCCAGACTAGGAGGGTGTTCCTGCAGCGGGATAGGCACAGAGGGGTGCTAGCATTGCCAAATTTGCACAATTAATATCGGGCAGCAAACATTGCAAAGATTGGGAAGTAGATGGTGAAGGAGAGGTCAGCGTGGGGGCAGATGGGGGCCTCGAGTAGCGGGGCCAGATTGAAGGCATTATTGCAGCGCCTCTTCCATTCTCTTCAGCCAGGTACTCGGCGAGCCCTGTTGTGGTGCCAGTGCTGAGGGTGTGGAACCAGTATCGGCAGCACTTCAAAATGGAGGGCACGTCCCTGTGTACGTCGACCTAAGGCAACCACAGCTTTGTCCCGGTTGGGTTGGATTCAAGTTTAGAGAGTGGGGGCGGATGGGGATAGAGTATTTCACGGTGTTTACTGGGGGAGGTTTGCGGAGTTGGAGTAATTGGGAGGGACATATCAGTTGCCAAAGGGGAATGGGTTCCGGCACCTTTACGTTAGGCACTTCATGGGAAAGGAGTTGGCCTCGTTCCCGGAGCTGACACCTCCGGCACGACAGGATAAGATTCTATCCGAGGAGGAGATATGGGACGGCAGAGTGTCAGAAATTTATGGGGAGTTGATGGAGAGAGAGAGAGCATTGGTGCAGGGAGCAAGGCTCAGGTGGGAGGAGGAGCTGAGAGGAGGTTTGAGGCTGGGGTATGGAGTGAGGCATGAGGAGAGTGAATTTATCCTTGACATTTGCGAGACTGAGTCAAATCCAGCTCAAGTTGTTGTCTGGGAGACAGCTGAGAGTGTCCAGGATGAGCCGGTTATTTGCAGGGGTGGAGGACACGTGTTGGCGGTGTGCAGGGGACGGCAAACCAGGTCCATATGTTCTGGGCTTGTCTGAAGTTGGAGGAGCTCTGGAAAGCTTTTGCAGACACAAAGATGGTTCCGACACTGTGGGTGGCAATATTTGGAATGTGGGAGGTTCTGGGAGTGCAGGTGGGGAGAGACGCTGAGGTGTTGGCATTTGCCTTCCTGCTGGACTGGATGCGAATATTGCTCGGGTGGCGGGACTCGGAGCCGCCTAGGATGGGTGTGCGGGGGTATGGGTGTGCGGGGGTATGGGTGAGCGGGGGTATGGGTGTGCGGGGCTATGGGTGAGCGGGGGTATGGGTGTGCGGGGCTATGGGTGAGCGGGGGTATGGGTGTGCGGGGCTATGGGTGAGCGGGGCAATGGGTGAGCGGGGGTATGGGTGAGCGGGGCAATGGGTGAGCGGGGGTATGGGTGAGCGGGGCTATGGGTCAGCGAGGGTATGGGTGAGCGGGGCTATGGGTCAGCGGGGGTATGGGTGTGCGGGGCTATGGGTGTGCGGGGCTATGGGTGAGCGGGGGTATGGGTGTGCGGGGCTATGGGTCAGCGGGGGTATGGGTGTGCGGGGCTATGGGTGTGCGGGGCTATGGGTGAGCGGGGGTATGGGTGATGGGGCTATGGGTCAGCGGGGGTAGGGGTGAGCGGGGCTATGGGTGAGCGGGGGTATGGGTGAGCTGGGGTATGGGTGAGCGGGGGTATGGGTGAGCTGGGGTATGGGTGAGCGGGGCTATGGGTGAGCGGGAGAATGGGTGAGCGGGAGTATGGGTGAGCGGGGGTATGGGTGTGCGGGGCTATGGGTGAGCGGGGGTATGGGTGAGCTGGGCTATGGGTGTGCGGGGCTATGGGTGAGCGGGGGTATGGGTGAGCGGGGGTATGGGTGAGCGGGGGTATGGGTGAGCTGGGCTATGGGTGTGCGGGGCTATGGGTGAGCGGGGGTATTGGTGAGCGGGGGTATTGGTGAGCGGGGGTATGGGTGAGCGGGGGTATGGGTGAGCGGGGGTATGGGTGAGCGGGGGTATTGGTGAGCGGGGGTATGGGTGAGCGGGGGTATGGGTGAGCGGGGGTATGGGTGAGCGGGGGTATTGGTGAGCGGGGGTATGGGTGAGTGGGGGTATGGGTGAGCGGGATTATGGGTGAGCGGGGGTATGGGTGAGCGGGGGTATTGGTGAGCGGGGGTATGGGTGAGCGGGGGTATGGGTGAGCGGGGGTATGGGTGGGCGGGGCTATGGGTGGGCGGGGCTATGGGTGAGCGGGGGTATGGGTGAGCTGGGGTATGGGTGAGCTGGGGTATGGGTGAAAGGGGGTAGGGGTGAGCGGGGCGATGGGTGAGCTGGGGTATGGGTGAGCGGGGCTATGGGTGAGCTGGGGTATGGGTGAGCGGGAGTATGGGTGAGCGGGAGTATGGGTGAGCGGGAGTATGGGTGAGCGGGAGTACGGGTGAGCGGGAGTAAGGGTGAGCGGGGGTTATGGGTGAGCGGGAGTATGGGTGAGCGGGGGTATGGGTGGGCGGGAGTATGGGTGAGCGGGAGTATGGGTGAGCGGGGGTTATGGGTGAGCGGGGGTAGGGGTGAGCGGGGGTAGGGGTGAGCGGGGGTATGGGTGAGCGGGGCTATGGGTGAGCGGGGCTATGGGTGGGCGGGTGTATGGGTGAGCGGGAGTATGGGTGAGCGGGGGTTATGGGTGAGCGGGGGTAGGGGTGAGCGGGGGTAGGGGTGAGCGGGGGTATGGGTGAGCGGGGCTATGGGTGAGCGGGGGTATGGGTGAGCTGGGGTATGGGTGAGCTGGGGTATGGGTGAGAGGGTGTAGGGGTGAGCGGGGGTAGGGGTGAGCGGGGGTATGGGTGTGCGGGGCTATGGGTGAGCGGGGGTATGGGTGAGCTGGGGTATGGGTGAGCGGGGGTAGAGGTGAGCGGGGGTAGGGGTGAACGGGGGTATGGGTGAGCGGGGGTATGGGTGAGCGAGGGTAGGGGTGAGCGGGGGTAGGGGTGAGCGGGGGTATGGGTGAGCTGGGGTATGGGTGAGCGGGGGTATGGGTGAACGGGGGTAGGGGTGAGCGGGAGTATGGGTGAGCGGGGGTATGGGTGAAAGGGGGTAGGGGTGAGCGGGGGTATGGGTGAGCGGGGGTATGGGTGAGCTGGGGTATGGGTGAAAGGGGGTAGGGGTGAGCGGGGGTATGGGTGAGCGGGCGTATGGGTGAGCGGGGGTATGGGTGAGCGGGACTATGGGTGGGCGGGGCTATGGGTGAGCTGGAGTATGGGTGAGCGGGAGTATGGGTGAGCGGGAGTATGGGTGAGCGGGGGTATGGGTGAGCGGGGCTATGGGTGAGCTGGGGAATGGGTGAGCGGGAGTATGGGTGAGCGGGGGTATGGGTGAGCGTGGGTACGGGTGAGCGGGGGTAGGGGTGAGCGGGGGTAGGGGTGAGCGTGGGTACGGGTGAGCGGGGATAGGGGTGAGCGGGGGTAGGGGTGAGCAGGAGTATGGGTGAGCAGGGGTATGGGTGAGCTGGGGTATGGGTGAGCGGTGCTATGGGTGGGCGGGAGTATGGGTGAGCGGGGGTTATGGGTGAGAGGGTGTAGGGGTGAGCGGGGGTACAGGTGAGTGGGGTACGGGTGTGCGGTGCTATGGGTGAGCGGGGGTATGGGTGAGCGGGGGTATGGGTGATCGGGACTATGGGTGAGCGGGAGTACGGGTGAGGGGGAGTACAGGTGAGCAGGAGTACGGGTGAGCGGGAGTACGGGTGAGCGGGAGTGTAGGTGAGCGGGATTCTGGGCGAGCGGGAGTATGGGTGATCGGGAGTATGGGTGAGCAGGAGCATGGGTGAGCGGGGGTAAGGGTGAGCAGGAGTGTGGGAAAGCGTGGGGAAGGGTGAACGGGGGTATGGGTGAGCGGGTCTATGGGTGAGCGGGAGTATGGGTGAGGGGAAGTACGGGTGAGCGGGAGTATAGGTGAACGGGAGTATGGGTGAGCGGGAGTATGGGTGAGCGGCAGTGTGGGAATGCATGGGGTAGGGTGAGCGGGGGAATGGGTGAGCGGGAGTACGGGTGAGCGGGAGTATGGGTGAGCGGGTGTATGGGTGAGCGGGTCTATGGGTGAGCGGGAGTACGGGTGAGCGGGATTATGGGTGAGCGGGATTATAGGTGAGCGGGGGTATGGGTGAGCGGGGGTATGGGTGAGTGGGGGTATGGGTGAGCGGGAGAATGGGTGAGCAGGGGTAGGGCTGAGCGGGATTATGGGTGAGCGGGAGTGTGGTTGAGCGGGAGAGTGGGTGAGCGGGATTATGAGTGAGCGGGATTATAGGTGATCAGGGGTATGGGTGAGCGGGGGTAGGGGTGAGCGGGGGTATGGGTGAGCGGGAGTATGGGTGAACGGGAGTATGGGTGAGCGGGAGTGTGGGTGAGCGGGAGTATGGGTGAACGGGAGTATGGGTGAGCGGGATTATGGGTGAGCGGGGGTATGGGTGAGCGGGAGTATGGGTGAACGGGGGTATGGGTGAGCGGGATTATGGGTGAGCGGGGGTATGGGTCAGCGGGAGTATGGGTGAACGGAAGTATGGGTGAGCGGGGGAAGGGGTGAGCGGGATTATGGGTGAGCGGGGGTATGGGTGAGCGGGAGTATGGGTGAACGGGAGTATGGGTGAGCGGGGGTAGGGGTGAGCGGGGGTAGGGGTGAGCGGGGGTATGGGTGAGCGGGGGTATGGGTGAGCGGGAGTGTGGGTGAGCGGGAGTGTGGGTGAGCGGGGGTAGGGGTGAGTGGGATTATGGGTGAGCGGGAGTGTGGGTGAGCGGGAGTGTGGGTGAGCGGGAGTATGGGTGAGCGGGATTATGAGTGAGCGGGATTATTGGTGATCAGGGGTAGGGGTGAGCGGGAGTATGGGTGAGCGGGAGTGTGGGTGAGAGGGATTATGAATGAGCTGGATTACAGGTGAGCGGGAGTATGGGTGAGTGGGAGTGTGGG
The DNA here is from genome assembly GCF_047496885.1 of Scyliorhinus torazame. Classification (NCBI taxonomy): domain Eukaryota; kingdom Metazoa; phylum Chordata; class Chondrichthyes; order Carcharhiniformes; family Scyliorhinidae; genus Scyliorhinus; species Scyliorhinus torazame. Next base: position 118,069,587 of record NC_092719.1, read on the forward strand.
AAAGCGCGGGGAAGGTTGAGCGGGGGTATGGGTGAGCGGGGGAATGGGTGAACGGGGGTATGGCTGATCGGGGTGTGGGTGAGCGAGGGTAAGGGTAAGCTGGTTATGGGTGAGCGGGGATATGACTGAGCGGGAGTATGGGTGAGCGGGAGTACGGGTTAGTGGATGTGTGGGTGAGCGGGAGTATGGGTGAGCGGGAGTATAGGTGAGCGGGAGTATAGGTGAGCGGGGGTAGGGGTGAGCGGGATTATGGGTGAGCGGCTTTATAGGTGAGCAGGGGAATGGGTGAGCGGGGGGTAGGGGTGAGCGGGGGTAGGGGTGAGCGGGATTATAGGTGAGCGGGGGTATGGGTGAGCGGGGGTATTGGTGAGCGGGGGTATGGGTGAGTGGGGGTATGGGTGAGCGGGGGTATGGGTGAGCGGGGGTATGGGTGAGCGGGCGTAGGGGTGAGCGGTAGTGTGGGTGTGGGGGAGTGTGGGTGAGCGGGGGTATGGGTGAGCGCTGGTATGGGTGAGCGGGGTTATGGGTGAGCGGGGGTATGGGTGAGCGGGGTTATGGGTGAGCGGTAGTATAGGTGAGCGGGGGTAGGGGTGAGCGGGGGTATGGGTGAGCGGGAGTATAGGTGAGCGGGAGTATGCGTGAGCGGGATTATACGTGAGCGGGGGTATGGGTGAGCGGGGGTATGGGTGAGCGGGGGTATGGGTGAGCGGGGGTATGGGTGTGTGGGGGTATGGGTGAGCGGGGGTATGGGTGAGCGGGGGTATGGGTGAGCGGGCGTAGGGGTGAGAAGGAGTGTGGGTGAGCGGGAGTATGGGTGAGCGGGGTTATGGGTGAGCGGTAGTATAGGTAAGCGGGGGTAGGGGTAAGCGGGAGTATGGGTGAGCGGGAGTGTGGGTGACTGGGGGAATGTGTGAGCGGGGGTATGGGTGATCGGGACTATGGGTGAGCGGGAGTACGGGTGAGCGGGGATATGACTGAGCGGGAGTATGGGTGAGCGGGAGTATAGGTGAGCGGGAGTATAGGTGAGCGGGGGTATGGGTGAGCGGGTTTACAGGTGAGCAGGGGAATGGGTGAGCGGGGGTAGGGGTGAGCGGGGGTAGGGGTGAGCGGGATTATACGTGAGCGGGGGTATGGGTGAGCGGGGGTATGGGTGAGCGGGGGTATGGGTGAGTGGGGGTATAGGTGAGCGGGGGTATGGGTGAGCGGGGGTATGGGTGAGCGGGCGTAGGGGTGAGCGGGAGTGTGGGTGAGCGGGGCTATGGGTGAGCGGGGGTATGGGTGAGCGGGGTTATGGGTGAGCGGTAGTATAGGTAAGCGGGGGTAGGGGTGAGCGGGGTTATGGGTGAGCGGGTGAATGTGTGAGTGGGGGCATGCGTGAGCGGGTTTATGGGTGAGCGGGGGTATTGGTGAGCGGGGGTATGGGTGAGTGGGGGTATGGGTGAGCGGGGGTATGGGTGAGTGGGGGTATGGGTGAGCGGGGTTATGGGTGAGCGGGGATATGACTGAGCGGGAGTATGGGTGAGCGGGAGTATAGGTGAGCGGGAGTATAGGTGAGCGGGGGTAGGTGTGAGCGGGATTATGGGTGAGCGGGATTATAGGTGAGCAGGGGTATTGGTGAGCGGGGGTAGGGGTGAGCGGGAGTAGGGGTGAGCGGGATTATACGTGAGCGGGGGTATGGGTGAGCGGGGGTATGGGTGAGCGGGGGTATGGGTGAGTGGGGGTATGGGTGAGCGGGGGTATGGGTGAGCGGGGGTATGGGTGAGCGGGCGTAGGGTTGAGCGGGAGTGTAGGTGAGCGGGGGTATGGGTGAGCGGGGGTATGGGTGAGCGGGGTTATGGGTGAGCGGTAGTATAGGTAAGCGGGGGTAGGGGTGAGCGGGGTTATGGGTGAGCGGGAGTGTGGGTGAGCGGGTGAATGTGTGAGTGGGGGCATGCGTGAGCGGGTTTATGGGTGAGCGGGGGTATGGGTGAGCGGGGATATGGGGGAGCGGGAGTGTGGGTGAGCGGGTGAATGGGTGAGTGGGGGCATGGGTGAGCGGGTTATGGGTGAGCGGGAGTATGCGTGAGCGGGTTTATGGGTGAGCGGGGGTATGGGTGAGCGGGGATATGGGGGAGCGGGAGTATGGGTGTGCGGGGGTATGGGTGAGTGGGTGTATAGCTGAGCGGTGGTATGGGTGAGTGGGGGCATGGGTGAGCGGGTGCATGGTTGAGCGGGAGTATGGGTAAGCGGGGGAATGTGTGAGCGGGGGTATGGGTGATCGGGACTATGGGTGAGTGGGGGTAGGGGTGAGCGGGAGTATAGGTGAGCGGGAGTATAGGTGAGCGGGGGTAGGGGTGAGCGGGATTATGGGTAAGCTGGATTATAGGTGAGCAGGGGTATGGGTGAGCGGGGGTATGGGTGAGTAGGGGTAGGGGTGAGCGGGGGTAGGGGTGAGCGGGATTATACGTGACGGGGGTATGGGTGAGCGGGGGTATGGGTGAGTGGGGGTATGGGTGAGTGGGGGTATGGGTGAGCGGGGGTATGGGTGAGCGGGGTTATGGGTGAGCGGGCGTAGGGGTGAGCGGGAGTGTGGGTGAGCGCGGGAATGGGTGAGCGGGGGTATGGGTGAGCGGGGTTATGGGTGAGCGGTAGCATAGGTAAGCGGGGGTGGGGGTGAGCGGGGTTATGGGTGAGCGGGGGCATGGGTGAACGGGAGTATGGGTGAGCGGGAGTAAGCGTGTGCGGGATTATGGGTGAGCGGTGGTATGGGTGAGTGGGGGCATGGGTGAGCGGGAGTATGGGTAAGCGGGGGAATGGGTGAGCTGGGGTATGGGTGATCGGGACTATGGGTGAGCGGGAGTACGGGTGAGGGGGAGTACGGGTGAGCGGGAGTACGGGTGAGCGGGAGTATGGCTGAGCGGGAGTATGGGTGAGCGGGAGTATGGGTGAGCAGGAGTATGGGTGAGCGGGAGTATGGGTGAGCGGGGCTATGGGGGAGCGGGGGTATGGGTGAGCTGGGGTATGGGTGAGTGGGGGTAGGGGTGAGCGGGGATATGGGTGAGCGGGGTTATGGGTGAGCGGGTGTATGGGTGAGCGGGGGTAGTGGTGAGCGGGGGTATGGGTGAGCGGGAGTATGGGTGAGCGGGGGTAGGGGTGAGCGGGGATATGGATGAGCGGGGGTAGGGGTGAGCGGGAGTATAGGTGAACGGGAGTATGGGTGAGCGGGAGTATGGGTGAGCGGCAGTGTGGGAATGCATGGGGTAGGGTGAGCGGGGGAATGGGTGAGCGGGAGTACGGGTGAGCGGGAGTATGGGTGAGCGGGTGTATGGGTGAGCGGGTCTATGGGTGAGCGGGAGTACGGGTGACCGGGATTATGGGTGAGCGGGATTATAGGTGAGCGGGGGTATGGGTGAGCGGGGGTATGGGTGAGTGGGGGTATGGGTGAGCGGGAGAATGGGTGAGCAGGGGTAGGGCTGAGCGGGATTATGGGTGAGCGGGAGTGTGGTTGAGCGGGAGAGTGGGTGAGCGGGATTATGAGTGAGCGGGATTATAGGTGATCAGGGGTATGGGTGAGCGGGGGTAGGGGTGAGCGGGGGTATGGGTGAGCGGGAGTATGGGTGAACGGGAGTATGGGTGAGCGGGGGTAGGGGTGAGCGGGATTATGGGTGAGCGGGATTATGGGTGAGCGGGAGTGTGGGTGAGCGGGAGTATGGGTGAACGGGAGTATGGGTGAGCGGGATTATGGGTGAGCGGGGGTATGGGTGAGCGGGAGTATGGGTGAACGGGGGTATGGGTGAGCGGGATTATGGGTGAGCGGGGGTATGGGTCAGCGGGAGTATGGGTGAACGGGAGTATGGGTGAGCGGGGGAAGGGGTGAGCGGGATTATGGGTGAGCGGGGGTATGGGTGAGCGGGAGTATGGGTGAACGGGAGTATGGGTGAGCGGGGGTAGGGGTGAGCGGGGGTAGGGGTGAGCGGGGGTATGGGTGAGCGGGGGTATGGGTGAGCGGGAGTGTGGGTGAGCGGGAGTGTGGGTGAGCGGGGGTAGGGGTGAGTGGGATTATGGGTGAGCGGGAGTGTGGGTGAGCGGGAGTGTGGGTGAGCGGGAGTATTGGTGAGCGGGATTATGAGTGAGCGGGATTATAGGTGATCAGGGGTAGGGGTGAGCGGGAGTATGGGTGAGCGGGAGTGTGGGTGAGAGGGATTATGAATGAGCTGGATTACAGGTGAGCGGGAGTATGGGTGAGTGGGAGTGTGGGAAAGCGCGGGGAAGGTTGAGCGGGGGTATGGGTGAGCGGGGGAATGGGTGAACGGGGGTATGGCTGATCGGGGGTATGGCTGATCGGGGGTATGGGTGAGTGGGGGCATGGGTGAACGGGGGTATGGCTGATCGGGGGTATGGGTGAGCGGGGTGTGGGTGAGCGAGGGTAAGGGTAAGCTGGTTATGGGTGAGCGGGGATATGACTGAGCGGGAGTATGGGTGAGCGGGAGTACGGGTTAGTGGATGTGTGGGTGAGCGGGAGTATGGGTGAGCGGGAGTATAGGTGAGCGGGAGTATAGGTGAGCGGGGGTAGGGGTGAGCGGGATTATGGGTGAGCGGGTTTATAGGTGAGCAGGGGAATGGGTGAGCGGGGGGTAGGGGTGAGCGGGGGTAGGGGTGAGCGGGATTATAGGTGAGCGGGGGTATGGGTGAGCGGGGGTATTGGTGAGCGGGGGTATGGGTGAGTGGGGGTATGGGTGAGCGGGGGTATGGGTGAGCGGGGGTATGGGTGAGCGGGTTATGGGTGAGCGGGAGTATGCGTGAGCGGGTTTATGGGTGAGCGGGGGTATGGGTGAGCGGGGATATGGGGGAGCGGGAGTATGGGTGTGCGGGGGTATGGGTGAGTGGGTGTATAGCTGAGCGGTGGTATGGGTGAGTGGGGGCATGGGTGAGCGGGTGCATGGTTGAGCGGGAGTATGGGTAAGCGGGGGAATGTGTGAGCGGGGGTATGGGTGATCGGGACTATGGGTGAGTGGGGGTAGGGGTGAGCGGGAGTATAGGTGAGCGGGAGTATAGGTGAGCGGGGGTAGGGGTGAGCGGGATTATGGGTAAGCTGGATTATAGGTGAGCAGGGGTATGGGTGAGCGGGGGTATGGGTGAGTAGGGGTAGGGGTGAGCGGGGGTAGGGGTGAGCGGGATTATACGTGACGGGGGTATGGGTGAGCGGGGGTATGGGTGAGTGGGGGTATGGGTGAGTGGGGGTATGGGTGAGCGGGGGTATGGGTGAGCGGGGTTATGGGTGAGCGGGCGTAGGGGTGAGCGGGAGTGTGGGTGAGCGCGGGTATGGGTGAGCGGGGGTATGGGTGAGCGGGGTTATGGGTGAGCGGTAGCATAGGTAAGCGGGGGTAGGGGTGAGCGGGGTTATGGGTGAGCGGGGGCATGGGTGAACGGGAGTATGGGTGAGCGGGAGTAAGCGTGTGCGGGATTATGGGTGAGCGGGGGTATGGGTGAGCGGGGGTATGGGGGAGCGGGAGTATGGGTGAGCGGGGCTATGGGTGAGTGGGGGTATGGCTGAGCGGTGGTATGGGTGAGTGGGGGCATGGGTGAGCGGGAGTATGGGTAAGCGGGGGAATGGGTGAGCTGGGGTATGGGTGATCGGGACTATGGGTGAGCGGGAGTACGGGTGAGGGGGAGTACGGGTGAGCGGGAGTACGGGTGAGCGGGAGTATGGCTGAGCGGGAGTATGGGTGAGCGGGAGTATGGGTGAGCAGGAGTATGGGTGAGCGGGAGTATGGGTGAGCGGGGCTATGGGGGAGCGGGGGTATGGGTGAGCTGGGGTATGGGTGAGTGGGGGTAGGGGTGAGCGGGGATATGGGTGAGCGGGGGTATGGGTGAGCGGGTGTATGGGTGAGCGGGGGTAGGGGTGAGCGGGGGTATGGGTGAGCGGGAGTATGGGTGAGCGGGGGTAGGGGTGAGCGGGGATATGGATGAGCGGGGGTAGGGGTGAGCGGGAGTTTGGGTGAGTGGGAGTATATGTGAGCGGGGGTGTAGGTGAGCGGGGGTATGGGTGAGCGGGAGTATATGTGAGCGGGGGTGTAGGTGAGCGAGGGTATGGGTGAGCGAGGGTATGGGTGAGCAGGGCTATGGGTGAGCGGGAGTATAGCTGAGCGGGGGTAGGGGTGAGCGGGGGTATGGGTGAGCGGGGGTAGGAGTGAGAGGGGGTATGGGTGAGCGGGGGTAGGGGTGAGCAGGCCTATGGGTGAGCCGGAGTATGGGTGAGCGGGGGTTATGGGTGAGCGGGGGTAGGGGTGAGCGGGGGTAGGTGTGAACGGGATTATGGGTGAGCGGGATTATAGGTGAGCAGGGGTATGTGTGAGCGGGGGTATGGGTGAGTGGGGGTAGGGGTGAGCAGGGCTATGGGTGAGCGGGGGTATGGGGGAGCGGGAGTATGGGTCAGCGGGGCTATGGGTGAGTGGGGGTATGGCTGAGCGGTGGTATGGGTGAGTGGGGGCATGGGTGAGCGGGAGTATGGGTAAGCGGGGGAATGGGTGAGCTGGGGTATGGGTGATCGGGACTATGGGTGAGCGGGAGTGCGGGTGAGGGGGAGTACGGGTGAGCGGGAGTACGGGTGAGCGGGAGTATGGCTGAGCGGGAGTATGGGTAAGCGGGAGTATGGGTGAGCAGGAGTATGGGTGAGCGGGAGTATGGGTGAGCGGGGCTATGGGGGAGCGGGGGTATGGGTGAGCTGGGGTATGGGTGAGCAGGAGTATGGGTGAGCGGGAGTATGGGTGAGCGGGGCTATGGGGGAGCGGGGGTATGGGTGAGCGGGGATATGGGGGAGCGGGAGTATGGGTGAGCGGGGGTATGGGTGAGTGGGTGTATGGCTGAGCGGTGGTATGGGTGAGTGGGGGCATGGGTGAGCGGGTGCATGGTTGAGCGGGAGTATGGGTAAGCGGAGGAATGTGTGAGCGGGGGTGAGGTGATCGGGACTATGGGTGAGCGGGGGTAGGGGTGAGCGGGAGTATAGGTGAGCGGGAGTATAGGTGAGCGGCGGTAGGGGTGAGCGGGATTATGGGTAAGCGGGATTATAGGTGAGCAGGGGTATGGGTGAGCGGGGGTATGGGTGAGTAGGGGTAGGGGTGAGCGGGGGTAGGGGTGAGCGGGATTATACGTGACGGGGGTATGGGTGAGCGGGGGTATGGGTGAGCGGGGGGTATGGGTGAGTGGGGGTATGGGTGAGTGGGGGTATGGGTGAGCGGGGGTATGGGTGAGCGGGGTTATGGGTGAGCGGGCGTAGGGGTGAGCGGGAGTGTGGGTGAGCGCGGGTATGGGTGAGCGGGGGTATGGGTGAGCGGGGTTATGGGTGAGCGGTAGTATAGGTAAGCGGGGGTAGGGGTGAGCGGGGTTATGGGTGAGCGGGGGCATGGGTGAACGGGAGTATGGGTGAGCGGGAGTAAGCGTGTGCGGGATTATGGGTGAGCGGGGGTATGGGTGAGCGGGGGTATGGGGGAGCGGGAGTATGGGTGAGCGGGGCTATGGGTGAGTGGGGGTATGGCTGAGCGGTGGTATGGGTGAGTGGGGGCATGGGTGAGCGGGAGTATGGGTAAGCGGGGGAATGGGTGAGCTGGGGTATGGGTGATCGGGACTATGGGTGAGCGGGAGTACGGGTGAGGGGGAGTACGGGTGAGCGGGAGTACGGGTGAGCGGGAGTATGGCTGAGCGGGAGTATGGGTGAGCGGGAGTATGGGTGAGCAGGAGTATGGGTGAGCGGGAGTATGGCTGAGCGGGGCTATGGGGGAGCGGGGGTATGGGTGAGCTGGGGTATGGGTGAGTGGGGGTAGGGGTGAGCGGGGATATGGGTGAGCGGGGGTATGGGTGAGCGGGGGTATGGGTGAGCGGGGGTAGGGGTGAGCGGGCGTATGGGTGAGCGGGAGTATGGGTGAGCGGGGGTAGGGGTGAGCGGGGATATGGATGAGCGGGGGTAGGGGTGAGCGGGAGTTTGGGTGAGCGGGAGTATATGTGAGCGGGGGTGTAGGTAAGCGGGGGTATGGGTGAGCGGGAGTATATGTGAGCGGGGGTGTAGGTGAGCGAGGGTATGGGTGAGCGAGGGTATGGGTGAGCAGGGCTATGGGTGAGCGGGAGTATAGCTGAGCGGGGGTAGGGTGAGCGGGGGTATGGGTGAGCGGGGGTACGGGTGAGCAGGCCTATGGGTGAGCCGGAGTATGGGTGAGCGGGGGTTATGGGTGAGCGGGGGTAGGGTTGAGCGGGGGTAGGTGTGAACGGGATTATGGGTGAGCGGGATTATAGGTGAGCAGGGGTATGGGTGAGCGGGGGTATGGGTGAGCGGGGGTAGGGGTGAGCAGGGCTATGGGTGAGCGGGGGTTTGGGGGAGCGGGAGTATGGGTGAGCGGGGCTATGGGTGAGTGGGGGTATGGCTGAGCGGTGGTATGGGTGAGTGGGGGCATGGGTGAGCGGGAGTATGGGTAAGCGGGGGAATGGGTGAGCTGGGGTATGGGTGATCAGGACTATGGGTGAGCGGGAGTGCGGGTGAGGGGGAGTACGGGTGAGCGGGAGTACGGGTGAGCGGGAGTACGGGTGAGCGGGGGTATGGGTGAGCTGGGGTATGGGTGAGTGGGGGTAGGGGTGAGCGGGTTTAGGGCTGAGCGGGAGTATGGGTGAGCGGGAGTATGGGTGAGCGGGAGTATGGGTGAGCGGGGCTATGGGGGAGCGGGGGTATGGGTGAGCTGGGGTATGGGTGAGTGGGGGTAGGGGTGAGCGGGGATATGGGTGAGCGGGGGTATGGGTGAGCGGGGGTGTAGGTGAGCGAGGGTATGGGTGAGCAGGGCTATGGGTGAGCGGGAGTATAGCTGAGCGGGGGTAGGGGTGAGCGGGGGTATGGGTGAGCGGGGGTAGAGGTGAGAGGGGGTATGGGTGAGCGGGGGTAGGGGTGAGCAGGCTTTTGGGTGAGCCGGAGTATGGGTGAGCGGGGGTTATGGGTGAGCGGGGGTAGAGGTGAACGGGGGTATGGGTGAGCGGGGGTAGGGGTGAGCGGGGGTAGGTGTGAACGGGATTATGGGTGAGCGGGATTATAGGTGAGCAGGGGTATGGGTGAGCGGGGGTAGGGATGAGCGGGAGTGTGGGAAAGAATGGGGAATGGTGAGCGGGGGTATGGGTGAGCGGGGGTAGGGGTGAGCAGGGCTATAGGTGAGCTGGGGTATGGGTGAGCTGGGGTATGGGTGAGTGGGGGTAGGGGTGAGCGAGGGTATGGGTGAGGAGGGGTATGGGTGAGCGGGAGTATGGGTGAGCGGGGGTAGGGGTGAGCGGGGGTATGGGTGAGCGGGGGTATGGGTGAGCGGGGGTAGGGGTGAGCGGGGGTATGGGTGAGCAGGGGTATGGGTGAGCGGGAGTATGGGTGAGCGGGGCTATGGGTGAGCGGGGGCATGGGTGAGCGGGGGTAGGGGTGAGCGGGAGTTTGGGTGAGCGGGTGTATAGGTGAGCGGGAGTATGGGTGAGCGGGAGCATGGGTGAGCGGGAGTATAGGTGAGCGGGGGTAGGGGTGAGTGGGGGTATGGGTGAGCGGGGGTAGGGGTGAGTGGGGGTATGGGTGAGCGGGGGTTGGGGTGAGCGGGGCTATGGGTGAGCGGGAGTATGGGTGAGCGGGGGTTATGGGTGAGCGGGGGTAGGGGTGAACGGGGGTATGGGTGAGCGGGAGTAGGGGTGAGCGCGGGTAGGTGTGAACGGGATTATGGGTGAGCGGGAGTATGGGTGATCGGGAGTACGGGTGAGGGGGAGTATGGTCGAGCGGGAGAATGTGTGAGCGGGAGTATGAGTGAGCGGGAATATGGGTGAGCGGGGGTGTGTGTGTGCGGGAGTATGGGTGAGCGGGTCGATGGGAGTGCGGTGGTATGGGTGAGCGGGAGAATGGGTGAGTGGGGGTATGGGTGAGCGGGCGTATGGCTGAGAGGCAGCATGGGTGAGCGGGGGTATGGGTGAGCGGGTGTATGGGTGAGCGGGACTATGGGTGAGCGGGAGTACGGGTGAGGGGAAGTACGGGTGAGCGGGGGTATGGGTGAGCGGGGGTATGGGTGAGCGGGGGTAGGGGTGAGAGGGGGCATGGGTGAGCGGGGGTAGGGGTGAGCGGGGCTATGGGTGAGCGCGAGTATGGGTGAGCGGGGTTTATGGGTGAGCGGGGGTAGTTATGAACGGGGGTATGGGTGAGCGGGGGTAGGGGTGAGCGGGGCTAGGTGTGAACGGGATTATGGGTGAGCGGCATTATAGGTGAGCGGGGGTATGGGTGAGCAGGGGTAGGGGTGAGCGGGAGTGTGGGAAAGCATGGGGAATGGTGAGCGGGGGTATGGGTGAGCGGGGGTAGGGGTGAGCAGGGCTATGGGTGAGCGGGGGTTGGGGTGAGCGGGGGTAGGGGTGAGAGGGGGTATGGGTGAGCGGGGGTAGGGGTGAGCAGGCCTATGGGTGAGCCGGAGTATGGGTGAGCGGGGGTTATGGGTGAGCGGGGGTAGAGGTGAACGGGGGCATGGGTGAACGGGAGTATGGGTGAGCGGGAGTAAGCGTGTGCGGGATTATGGGTGAGCGGGGGTATGGGTGAGCGGGGGTATGGGGGAGCGGGAGTATGGGTGAGCGGGGCTATGGGTGAGTGGGGGTATGGCTGAGCGGTGGTATGGGTGAGTGGGGGCATGGGTGAGCGGGAGTATGGGTAAGCGGGGGAATGGGTGAGCTGGGGTATGGGTGATCGGGACTATGGGTGAGCGGGAGTACGGGTGAGGGGGAGTACGGGTGAGCGGGAGTACGGGTGAGCGGGAGTATGGCTGAGCGGGAGTATGGGTGAGCGGGAGTATGGGTGAGCAGGAGTATGGGTGAGCGGGAGTATGGCTGAGCGGGGCTATGGGGGAGCGGGGGTATGGGTGAGCTGGGGTATGGGTGAGTGGGGGTAGGGGTGAGCGGGGATATGGGTGAGCGGGGGTATGGGTGAGCGGGGGTATGGGTGAGCGGGGGTAGGGGTGAGCGGGCGTATGGGTGAGCGGGAGTATGGGTGAGCGGGGGTAGGGGTGAGCGGGGATATGGATGAGCGGGGGTAGGGGTGAGCGGGAGTTTGGGTGAGCGGGAGTATATGTGAGCGGGGGTGTAGGTAAGCGGGGGTATGGGTGAGCGGGAGTATATGTGAGCGGGGGTGTAGGTGAGCGAGGGTATGGGTGAGCGAGGGTATGGGTGAGCAGGGCTATGGGTGAGCGGGAGTATAGCTGAGCGGGGGTAGGGTGAGCGGGGGTATGGGTGAGCGGGGGTACGGGTGAGCAGGCCTATGGGTGAGCCGGAGTATGGGTGAGCGGGGGTTATTGGTGAGCGGGGGTAGGGGTGAGCGGGGGTAGGTGTGAACGGGATTATGGGTGAGCGGGATTATAGGTGAGCAGGGGTATGGGTGAGCGGGGGTATGGGTGAGCGGGGGTAGGGGTGAGCAGGGCTATGGGTGAGCGGGGGTATGGGGGAGCGGGAGTATGGGTGAGCGGGGCTATGGGTGAGTGGGGGTATGGCTGAGCGGTGGTATGGGTGAGTGGGGGCATGGGTGAGCGGGAGTATGGGTAAGCGGGGGAATGGGTGAGCTGGGGTATGGGTGATCAGGACTATGGGTGAGCGGGAGTGCGGGTGAGGGGGAGTACGGGTGAGCGGGAGTACGGGTGAGCGGGAGTACGGGTGAGCGGGGGTATGGGTGAGCTGGGGTATGGGTGAGTGGGGGTAGGGGTGAGCGGGTTTAGGGCTGAGCGGGAGTATGGGTGAGCGGGAGTATGGGTGAGCAGGAGTATGGGTGAGCGGGAGTATGGGTGAGCGGGGCTATGGGGGAGCGGGGGTATGGGTGAGCTGGGGTATGGGTGAGTGGGGGTAGGGGTGAGCGGGGATATGGGTGAGCGGGGGTATGGGTGAGCGGGGGTGTAGGTGAGCGAGGGTATGGGTGAGCAGGTCTATGGGTGAGCGGGAGTATAGCTGAGCGGGGGTAGGGGTGAGCGGGGGTATGGGTGAGCGGGGGTAGAGGTGAGAGGGGTATGGGTGAGCGGGGGTAGGGGTGAGCAGGCTTTTGGGTGAGCCGGAGTATGGGTGAGCGGGGGTTATGGGTGAGCGGGGGTAGAGGTGAACGGGGGTATGGGTGAGCGGGGGTAGGGGTGAGCGGGGGTAGGTGTGAACGGGATTATGGGTGAGCGGGATTATAGGTGAGCAGGGGTATGGGTGAGCGGGGGTAGGGATGAGCGGGAGTGTGGGAAAGCATGGGGAATGGTGAGCGGGGGTATGGGTGAGCGGGGGTAGGGGTGAGCAGGGCTATGGGTGAGCTGGGGTATGGGTGAGCTGGGGTATGGGTGAGTGGGGGTAGGGGTGAGCGAGGGTATGGGTGAGGAGGGGTATGGGTGAGCGGGAGTATGGGTGAGCGGGGGTAGGGGTGAGCGGGGGTATGGGTGAGCGGGGGTATGGGTGAGCGGGGGTAGGGGTGAGCGGGGGTATGGGTGAGCAGGGGTATGGGTGAGCGGGAGTATGGGTGAGCGGGGCTATGGGTGAGCGGGGGCATGGGTGAGCGGGGGTAGGGGTGAGCGGGAGTTTGGGTGAGCGGGTGTATAGGTGAGCGGGAGTATGGGTGAGCGGGAGTATGGGTGAGCGGGAGTATAGGTGAGCGGGGGTAGGGGTGAGTGGGGGTATGGGTGAGCGCGGGTAGGGGTGAGTGGGGGTATGGGTGAGCGGGGGTTGGGGTGAGCGGGGCTATGGGTGAGCGGGAGTATGGGTGAGCGGGGGTTATGGGTGAGCGGGGGTAGGGGTGAACGGGGGTATGGGTGAGCGGGAGTAGGGGTGAGCGCGGGTAGGTGTGAACGGGATTATGGGTGAGCGGGAGTATGGGTGATCGGGAGTACGGGTGAGGGGGAGTATGGTCGAGCGGGAGAATGTGTGAGCGGGAGTATGAGTGAGCGGGAATATGGGTGAGCGGGGGTGTGTGTGTGCGGGAGTATGGGTGAGCGGGTCGATGGGAGTGCGGTGGTATGGGTGAGCGGGAGAATGGGTGAGTGGGGGTATTGGTGAGCGGGCGTATGGCTGAGAGGCAGCATGGGTGAGCGGGGGTATGGGTGAGCGGGTGTATGGGTGAGCGGGACTATGGGTGAGCGGGAGTACGGGTGAGGGGAAGTACGGGTGAGCGGGGGTATGGGTGAGCGGGGGTATGGGTGAGCGGGGGTAGGGGTGAGAGGGGGCATGGGTGAGCGGGGGTAGGGGTGAGCGGGGCTATGGGTGAGCGCGAGTATGGGTGAGCGGGGTTTATGGGTGAGCGGGGGTAGTTATGAACGGGGGTATGGGTGAGCGGGGGTAGGGGTGAGCGGGGCTAGGTGTGAACGGGATTATGGGTGAGCGGCATTATAGGTGAGCGGGGGTATGGGTGAGCAGGGGTAGGGGTGAGCGGGAGTGTGGGAAAGCATGGGGAATGGTGAGCGGGGGTATGGGTGAGCGGGGGTAGGGGTGAGCAGGGCTATGGGTGAGCGGGGGTTGGGGTGAGCGGGGGTAGGGGTGAGAGGGGGTATGGGTGAGCGGGGGTAGGGGTGAGCAGGCCTATGGGTGAGCCGGAGTATGGGTGAGCGGGGGTTATGGGTGAGCGGGGGTAGAGGTGAACGGGGGTATGGGTGAGCGGGGGTAGGGGTGAGCGGGGGTAGGTGTGAACGGGATTATGGGTGAGCGGGATTATAGGTGAGCAGGGGTATGGGTGAGCGGGGGTAGGGATGAGCGGGAGTGTGGGAAAGCATGGGGAATGGTGAGCGGGGGTATGGGTGAGCGGGGGTAGGGGTGAGCAGGGCTATGGGTGAGCGGGGGTATGGGTGAGCTGGGGTATGGGTGAGTGGGGGTAGGGGTGAGCGAGGGTATGGGTGAGGAGGGGTATGGGTGAGCGGGAGTATGGGTGAGCGGGGGTAGGGGTGAGCGGGGGTGTGGGAAAGCATGGGGAATGGTGAGCGGGGGTATGGGTGAGCGGGGGTAGGGGTGAGCAGGGCTATGGGTGAGCGGGGGTATGGGTGAGCTGGGGTATGGGTGAGTGGGGGTAGGGGTGAGCGAGGGTATGGGTGAGGAGGGGTATGGGTGAGCGGGGGTAGGGTGAGCGGGGGTATGGGTGAGCGGGGGTACGGGTGAGCAGGCCTATGGGTGAGCCGGAGTATGGGTGAGCGGGGGTTATGGGTGAGCGGGGGTAGGGGTGAGCGGGGGTAGGTGTGAACGGGATTATGGGTGAGCGGGATTATAGGTGAGCAGGGGTATGGGTGAGCGGGGGTATGGGTGAGCGGGGGTAGGGGTGAGCAGGGCTATGGGTGAGCGGGGGTTTGGGGGAGCGGGAGTATGGGTGAGCGGGGCTATGGGTGAGTGGGGGTATGGCTGAGCGGTGGTATGGGTGAGTGGGGGCATGGGTGAGCGGGAGTATGGGTAAGCGGGGGAATGGGTGAGCTGGGGTATGGGTGATCAGGACTATGGGTGAGCGGGAGTGCGGGTGAGGGGGAGTACGGGTGAGCGGGAGTACGGGTGAGCGGGAGTACGGGTGAGCGGGGGTATGGGTGAGCTGGGGTATGGGTGAGTGGGGGTAGGGGTGAGCGGGTTTAGGGCTGAGCGGGAGTATGGGTGAGCGGGAGTATGGGTGAGCGGGAGTATGGGTGAGCGGGGCTATGGGGGAGCGGGGGGTATGGGTGAGCTGGGGTATGGGTGAGTGGGGGTAGGGGTGAGCGGGGATATGGGTGAGCGGGGGTATGGGTGAGCGGGGGTGTAGGTGAGCGAGGGTATGGGTGAGCAGGGCTATGGGTGAGCGGGAGTATAGCTGAGCGGGGGTAGGGGTGAGCGGGGGTATGGGTGAGCGGGGGTAGAGGTGAGAGGGGGTATGGGTGAGCGGGGGTAGGGGTGAGCAGGCTTTTGGGTGAGCCGGAGTATGGGTGAGCGGGGGTTATGGGTGAGCGGGGGTAGAGGTGAACGGGGGTATGGGTGAGCGGGGGTAGGGGTGAGCGGGGGTAGGTGTGAACGGGATTATGGGTGAGCGGGATTATAGGTGAGCAGGGGTATGGGTGAGCGGGGGTAGGGATGAGCGGGAGTGTGGGAAAGCATGGGGAATGGTGAGCGGGGGTATGGGTGAGCGGGGGTAGGGGTGAGCAGGGCTATGGGTGAGCTGGGGTATGGGTGAGCTGGGGTATGGGTGAGTGGGGGTAGGGGTGAGCGAGGGTATGGGTGAGGAGGGGTATGGGTGAGCGGGAGTATGGGTGAGCGGGGGTAGGGGTGAGCGGGGGTATGGGTGAGCGGGGGTATGGGTGAGCGGGGGTAGGGGTGAGCGGGGGTATGGGTGAGCAGGGGTATGGGTGAGCGGGAGTATGGGTGAGCGGGGCTATGGGTGAGCGGGGGCATGGGTGAGCGGGGGTAGGGGTGAGCGGGAGTTTGGGTGAGCGGGTGTATAGGTGAGCGGGAGTATGGGTGAGCGGGAGTATGGGTGAGCGGGAGTATAGGTGAGCGGGGGTAGGGGTGAGTGGGGGTATGGGTGAGCGGGGGTAGGGGTGAGTGGGGGTATGGGTGAGCGGGGGTTGGGGTGAGCGGGGCTATGGGTGAGCGGGAGTATGGGTGAGCGGGGGTTATGGGTGAGCGGGGGTAGGGGTGAACGGGGGTATGGGTGAGCGGGAGTAGGGGTGAGCGCGGGTAGGTGTGAACGGGATTATGGGTGAGCGGGAGTATGGGTGATCGGGAGTACGGGTGAGGGGGAGTATGGTCGAGCGGGAGAATGTGTGAGCGGGAGTATGAGTGAGCGGGAATATGGGTGAGCGGGGGTGTGTGTGTGCGGGAGTATGTGTGAGCGGGTCGATGGGAGTGCGGTGGTATGGGTGAGCGGGAGAATGGGTGAGTGGGGGTATGGGTGAGCGGGCGTATGGCTGAGAGGCAGCATGGGTGAGCGGGGGTATGGGTGAGCGGGTGTATGGGTGAGCGGGACTATGGGTGAGCGGGAGTACGGGTGAGGGGAAGTACGGGTGAGCGGGGGTATGGGTGAGCGGGGGTATGGGTGAGCGGGGGTAGGGGTGAGAGGGGGCATGGGTGAGCGGGGGTAGGGGTGAGCGGGGCTATGGGTGAGCGCGAGTATGGGTGAGCGGGGTTTATGGGTGAGCGGGGGTAGGGGTGAGCGGGGCTAGGTGTGAACGGGATTATGGGTGAGCGGCATTATAGGTGAGCGGGGGTATGGGTGAGCAGGGGTAGGGGTGAGCGGGAGTGTGGGAAAGCATGGGGAATGGTGAGCGGGGGTATGGGTGAGCGGGGGTAGGGGTGAGCAGGGCTATGGGTGAGCGGGGGTTGGGGTGAGCGGGGGTAGGGGTGAGAGGGGGTATGGGTGAGCGGGGGTAGGGGTGAGCAGGCCTATGGGTGAGCCGGAGTATGGGTGAGCGGGGGTTATGGGTGAGCGGGGGTAGAGGTGAACGGGGGCATGGGTGAACGGGAGTATGGGTGAGCGGGAGTAAGCGTGTGCGGGATTATGGGTGAGCGGGGGTATGGGTGAGCGGGGGTATGGGGGAGCGGGAGTATGGGTGAGCGGGGCTATGGGTGAGTGGGGGTATGGCTGAGCGGTGGTATGGGTGAGTGGGGGCATGGGTGAGCGGGAGTATGGGTAAGCGGGGGAATGGGTGAGCTGGGGTATGGGTGATCGGGACTATGGGTGAGCGGGAGTACGGGTGAGGGGGAGTACGGGTGAGCGGGAGTACGGGTGAGCGGGAGTATGGCTGAGCGGGAGTATGGGTGAGCGGGAGTATGGGTGAGCAGGAGTATGGGTGAGCGGGAGTATGGCTGAGCGGGGCTATGGGGGAGCGGGGGTATGGGTGAGCTGGGGTATGGGTGAGTGGGGGTAGGGGTGAGCGGGGATATGGGTGAGCGGGGGTATGGGTGAGCGGGGGTATGGGTGAGCGGGGGTAGGGGTGAGCGGGCGTATGGGTGAGCGGGAGTATGGGTGAGCGGGGGTAGGGGTGAGCGGGGATATGGATGAGCGGGGGTAGGGGTGAGCGGGAGTTTGGGTGAGCGGGAGTATATGTGAGCGGGGGTGTAGGTAAGCGGGGGTATGGGTGAGCGGGAGTATATGTGAGCGGGGGTGTAGGTGAGCGAGGGTATGGGTGAGCGAGGGTATGGGTGAGCAGGGCTATGGGTGAGCGGGAGTATAGCTGAGCGGGGGTAGGGTGAGCGGGGGTATGGGTGAGCGGGGGTACGGGTGAGCAGGCCTATGGGTGAGCCGGAGTATGGGTGAGCGGGGGTTATTGGTGAGCGGGGGTAGGGGTGAGCGGGGGTAGGTGTGAACGGGATTATGGGTGAGCGGGATTATAGGTGAGCAGGGGTATGGGTGAGCGGGGGTATGGGTGAGCGGGGGTAGGGGTGAGCAGGGCTATGGGTGAGCGGGGGTATGGGGGAGCGGGAGTATGGGTGAGCGGGGCTATGGGTGAGTGGGGGTATGGCTGAGCGGTGGTATGGGTGAGTGGGGGCATGGGTGAGCGGGAGTATGGGTAAGCGGGGGAATGGGTGAGCTGGGGTATGGGTGATCAGGACTATGGGTGAGCGGGAGTGCGGGTGAGGGGGAGTACGGGTGAGCGGGAGTACGGGTGAGCGGGAGTACGGGTGAGCGGGGGTATGGGTGAGCTGGGGTATGGGTGAGTGGGGGTAGGGGTGAGCGGGTTTAGGGCTGAGCGGGAGTATGGGTGAGCGGGAGTATGGGTGAGCAGGAGTATGGGTGAGCGGGAGTATGGGTGAGCGGGGCTATGGGGGAGCGGGGGTATGGGTGAGCTGGGGTATGGGTGAGTGGGGGTAGGGGTGAGCGGGGATATGGGTGAGCGGTTGTATGGGTGAGCGGGGGTGTAGGTGAGCGAGGGTATGGGTGAGCAGGTCTATGGGTGAGCGGGAGTATAGCTGAGCGGGGGTAGGGGTGAGCGGGTGTATGGGTGAGCGGGGGTAGAGGTGAGAGGGGTATGGGTGAGCGGGGGTAGGGGTGAGCAGGCTTTTGGGTGAGCCGGAGTATGGGTGAGCGGGGGTTATGGGTGAGCGGGGGTAGAGGTGAACGGGGGTATGGGTGAGCGGGGGTAGGGGTGAGCGGGGGTAGGTGTGAAAGGGATTATGGGTGAGCGGGATTATAGGTGAGCAGGGGTATGGGTGAGCGGGGGTAGGGATGAGCGGGAGTGTGGGAAAGCATGGGGAATGGTGAGCGGGGGTATGGGTGAGCGGGGGTTGGGGTGAGCAGGGCTATGGGTGAGCTGGGGTATGGGTGAGCTGGGGTATGGGTGAGTGGGGGTAGGGGTGAGCGAGGGTATGGGTGAGGAGGGGTATGGGTGAGCGGGAGTATGGGTGAGCGGGGGTAGGGGTGAGCGGGGGTATGGGTGAGCGGGGGTATGGGTGAGCGGGGGTAGGGGTGAGCGGGGGTATGGGTGAGCAGGGGTATGGGTGAGCGGGAGTATGGGTGAGCGGGGCTATGGGTGAGCGGGGGCATGGGTGAGCGGGGGTAGGGGTGAGCGGGAGTTTGGGTGAGCGGGTGTATAGGTGAGCGGGAGTATGGGTGAGCGGGAGTATGGGTGAGCGGGAGTATAGGTGAGCGGGGGTAGGGGTGAGTGGGGGTATGGGTGAGCGGGGGTAGGGGTGAGTGGGGGTATGGGTGAGCGGGGGTTGGGGTGAGCGGGGCTATGGGTGAGCGGGAGTATGGGTGAGCGGGGGTTATGGGTGAGCGGGGGTAGGGGTGAACGGGGGTATGGGTGAGCGGGAGTAGGGGTGAGCGCGGGTAGGTGTGAACGGGATTATGGGTGAGCGGGAGTATGGGTGATCGGGAGTACGGGTGAGGGGGAGTATGGTCGAGCGGGAGAATGTGTGAGCGGGAGTATGAGTGAGCGGGAATATGGGTGAGCGGGGGTGTGTGTGTGCGGGAGTATGGGTGAGCGGGTCGATGGGAGTGCGGTGGTATGGGTGAGCGGGAGAATGGGTGAGTGGGGGTATGGGTGAGCGGGCGTATGGCTGAGAGGCAGCATGGGTGAGCGGGGGTATGGGTGAGCGGGTGTATGGGTGAGCGGGACTATGGGTGAGCGGGAGTACGGGTGAGGGGAAGTACGGGTGAGCGGGGGTATGGGTGAGCGGGGGTATGGGTGAGCGGGGGTAGGGGTGAGAGGGGGCATGGGTGAGCGGGGGTAGGGGTGAGCGGGGCTATGGGTGAGCGCGAGTATGGGTGAGCGGGGTTTATGGGTGAGCGGGGGTAGTTATGAACGGGGGTATGGGTGAGCGGGGGTAGGGGTGAGCGGGGCTAGGTGTGAACGGGATTATGGGTGAGCGGCATTATAGGTGAGCGGGGGTATGGGTGAGCAGGGGTAGGGGTGAGCGGGAGTGTGGGAAAGCATGGGGAATGGTGAGCGGGGGTATGGGTGAGCGGGGGTAGGGGTGAGCAGGGCTATGGGTGAGCGGGGGTTGGGGTGAGCGGGGGTAGGGGTGAGAGGGGGTATGGGTGAGCGGGGGTAGGGGTGAGCAGGCCTATGGGTGAGCCGGAGTATGGGTGAGCGGGGGTTATGGGTGAGCGGGGGTAGAGGTGAACGGGGGTATGGGTGAGCGGGGGTAGGGGTGAGCGGGGGTAGGTGTGAACGGGATTATGGGTGAGCGGGATTATAGGTGAGCAGGGGTATGGGTGAGCGGGGGTAGGGATGAGCGGGAGTGTGGGAAAGCATGGGGAATGGTGAGCGGGGGTATGGGTGAGCGGGGGTAGGGGTGAGCAGGGCTATGGGTGAGCGGGGGTATGGGTGAGCTGGGGTATGGGTGAGTGGGGGTAGGGGTGAGCGAGGGTATGGGTGAGGAGGGGTATGGGTGAGCGGGAGTATGGGTGAGCGGGGGTAGGGGTGAGCGGGGGTGTGGGAAAGCATGGGGAATGGTGAGCGGGGGTATGGGTGAGCGGGGGTAGGGGTGAGCAGGGCTATGGGTGAGCGGGGGTATGGGTGAGCTGGGGTATGGGTGAGTGGGGGTAGGGGTGAGCGAGGGTATGGGTGAGGAGGGGTATGGGTGAGCGGGAGTATGGGTGAGCGGGGGTAGGGGTGAGCGGGGGTATGGGTGAGCGGGGGTATGGGTGAGCAGGGGTAGGGGTGAGCGGGGGTATGGGTGAGCAGGGGTATGGGTGAGCGGGGGTAGGGGTGAGCGGGGGTATGGGTGAGCGGGGGTAGGGGTGAGCGGGGCTATAGGTGAGCGGAAGTATGGGTGAGCGGGGGTTATGGGTGAGCGGGGGTAGGGGTGAACGGGGGTATGGGTGAGCGGGGGTAGGGGTGAGCGCAGGTAGGTGTGAACGGGATTATGGGTGAGCGGGAGTATGGGTGATCGGGAGTACGGATGAGGGGGAGTATGGTCGAGCGGGAGAATGTGTGAGCGGGAGTATGAGTGAGCGGGAATATGGGTGAGCGGGGGTGTGTGTGTGCGGGAGTATGGGTGAGCGGGTCGATGGGAGTGCGGTGGTATGGGTGAGCGGGAGAATGGGTCAGTGGGGGTATGGGTGAGCGGGCGTATGGCTGAGAGGCAGCATGGGTGAGCGGGGGTATGGGTGAGCGGGTGTATGGGTGAGCGGGACTATGGGTGAGCGGGAGTACGGGTGAGGGGAAGTACGGGTGAGCGGGGGTATGGGTGAGCGGGGGTATGGGTGAGCGGGGGTAGGGGTGAGAGGGGGTATGGGTGAGCGGGGGTAGGGGTGAGCGGGGCTATGGGTGAGCGCGAGTATGGGTGAGCGGGGTTTATGGGTGAGCGGGGGTAGTTATGAACGGGGTATGGGTGAGCGGGGGTAGGGGTGAGCGGGGCTAGGTGTGAACGGGATTATGGGTGAGCGGCATTATAGGTGAGCGGGGGTATGGGTGAGGAGGGGTAGGGGTGAGCGGGAGTGTGGGAAAGCATGGGGAATGGTGAGCGGGGGTATGGGTGAGCGAGGGTAGGGGTGAGCAGGGCTATGGGTGAGCGGGGGTTGGGGTGAGCGGGGGTATGGGTGAGCGGGGGTAGGGGTGAGCGGGGGTATGGGTGAGCGGGGGTAGGGGTGAGCTGGGGTATGGGTGAGTGGGGGTAGGGGTGAGCGGGGGTATGGGTGAGCAGGGGTATGGGTGAGCGGGAGTATGGGTGAGCAGGGGTATGGGTGAGCGGGGCTATGGGTGAGCGTGGGTATGGGTGAGCGGGGGTAGGGGCGAGCGGGGGTATGGGTGAGCGGGAGAATGGGTGAACGGGAGTCTAGGTGAGCAGGAGTATGGGTGAGCGGGAGTATGGGTGAGCGGGGGTATGGGTGAGCGGGAGTATAGGTGAGCGGGGGTATAGGTGAGCGGGGGTAGGGGTGAGCGGGAGATTGGGTGAGCGGGGGCACAGGTGATCGGGAGTATGGGTGAGCGGGAGTATAGGTGAGCGGGGGTAGGGGTGAGCGGGAGAATGGGTGAGCGGGGGCATAGGTGAGCGGGAGTATGGGTGACGGGAGAATGGGTGAGCGGAAGCATGGGTGAGCGGGAGAATGGGTGAGCGGGAGTAAGCGTGTGCGGTATTATTGGTGAGCGGCGGTATGGGTGAGCGGGGGTCTGGGGGAGCGGGAGTATGGGTGAGCGGGGGTATGGGTGAGTGGGGGTATGGCTGAGCGGTGGTATGGGTGAGTGGGGGTGTGGCTGAGCGGTGGTATGGGTGATCGGGACTTTGGGTGAGCGGGAATACGGGTGAGGGGGAGTACGGGTGAGCGTGAGTACGGGTGAGCGGGAGTATAGGTGAGCGGGATTATGGGTGATCGGGAGTATGGGTGATCGGGACTACGGGTGAGGGGGAGTATGAGTGAGCGGGAGTATGGGTGAGCGGGGGTGTGTGTGTGCGGGAGTATGGGTGAGCGGGTGTATGGGTGAGCGGGACAATGGGTGAGCGGGGGTATGGGTGAACGGGAGTAAGCGTGTGCGGGATTATGGGTGAGCGGGCGTATGGGTGATCGGCGGTATGGGGGAGCGGGAGTCTGGGTGAGCGGGGCTATGGGTGAGTGGGGGTATGGCTGAGCGGTGGTATGGGTGAGTGGGGGCATGGGTGAGCGGGAGTATGGGTGAGCGGGGGTATGGGTGATCGGAACTATGGGTTAGCGGGAGTACGGGTGAGGGGGAGTACGGGTGAGCGGGAGTATGGCTGAGCGGGAGTATGGGTGAGCGAGAGTATGGGTGAGCAGGAGTATGGGTGAGCGGGAGTATGGGTGAGCGGGGCTATCGGTGAGCGGGGGTATGGGTGAGCTGGGATATGGGGAAGTGGGGGTAGGGGTGAGCGGGCGTATGGCTGAGAGGCAGCATGGGTGAGAGGGGTATGGGTGAGCGGGGGTAGGGGTGAACGGGGGTTATGGGTGAACGGGAGTATGGGTGAGCGGGGGTAGGGGTGAGCGGGGATATGGATGAGCGGGGGTAGGTAGTGAGCGGGAGTTTGGGTGAGCGGGAGTATAGGTGAGCGGGGGTATGGGTGAGCAGGGCTATGGGTGAGCGGGAGTATAGGTGAGCGGGGGTAGGGGTGAGCGGGGGTAGGGGTGAGCGGGGGTAGGGGTGAGCGGGGTTATGGGTGAGCGGGATTATGGGTGAACGGGAGTATAGGTGAGCGGGAGTATGGGTGAGCGGGAATATGGGTGAGCGGGAGTATGGGTGAGCGGGGGTAGGGGTGAGCGGGGATATGGATGAGCGGGGGTAGGGGTGAGCGGGAGTTTGGGTGAGCGGGAGAATAGGTGAGCGGGGGTATGGGTGAGCAGGGCTATGGGTGAGCGGGAGTATAGGCGAGCGGGGGTAGGGGTGAGCGGGGGTAGGGGTGAGCGGGGGTAGGGGTGAGCGGGGGTATGGCTGAGCGGGAGAATGGGTGAACGGGAGTATAGGTGAGCGGGAGTATGGGTGAGCGGGAATATGGGTGAGCGGGAGTATGGGTGAGCGTGGGTATGGGTGAGCGGGGTTATGGGTGAGCGGGAGTATAGGTGAGCGCGGGTAGGCGTGAGCGGGAGAATGGGTGAGCGGGGGCATAGGTGGTCGGGAGTATGGTGAGCTGGAGTATAGGTGAGCGGGGGTATGGGTGACGGGAGAATGGGTGAGCGGGGGCATGGGTGAGCGGGAGAATGGGTGAACGGGGGCATGGGTGAACCGGAGTATGGGTGAGCGGGAGTATGGGTAATCAGGGGAATGGGTGAGGGGGTATGGGTGATCGGGACAATGGGTGAGCGGGATTACGGGTGTGGGGGAGTACGTGTGAGCGGGAGTACGGGTGAGCGAGAGTATGGCTGAGCGGGAGTATGGGTGAGCAGGAGTATGGGTGAGCGGGAGTATGGGTGAGCGGGATTACGGGTGAGGGGGAGTATGGGTGAGCGGGAGTATGGGTGAACGGGAGTACGGGCGAGCGGGAGTATAGGTGAGCGGGATTATGGGTGAGTGGGAGTGTGGGTGAGCGGGGGTATGGGTGAGAGGGGCGATGGGTGAACGGGGGTATGGGTGAGCGGGGGTAGGGGTGAGCGGGGGTACGGGTCAGCTGGAGTATGGGTGAGCGGGGCTATGGGTGAGCGGGGGTCGGGGTGAGCGGGGGCATGGGTGAGCGGGAGTATGGGTGAACGGGGGTTATGGGTGAGCGGGAGTATGGGTGAGCGGGGGTAGGGGTGAGCGGGGGTATGGATGAGCGGGGGTAGGGGTGAGTGGGAGTTTGGGTGAGCGGGAGTAGAGGTGAGCGGGAGTATGGGTGAGCGGGAGTATGGTTGAGCGGGAGTATGGGTGAGCGGGAGTATGGGTGAGCGGGGTTATGGGTGAGCGGGAGTATAGGTGAGCGGGGGTAGGGGTGAGCGGGGGTATGGGTGGGCGGGAGTATGGGTGAGCGGGAGTGTGGGTGAGCGGGAGAATGGGTGAGCGGGGGCATGGGTGAGCGGGGGTAGGGGTGAGCGGGAGTGTGGGAAAGCATGGGGAATGGAGAGCGGGGGTATGGGTGAGCGGTGGTATGGGTGAGCAGGGCTATGGGTGACCGGAGGTATGGGTGAGCTGGGGTATGGGTGAGTGGGGGTAGGGGTGAGCGGGGGTATGGGTGAGCGGGGCTATGGGTGAGCGTGAGTATGGGTGAGCGGGTGTTATGGGTGAGCGGGGGTAGGGGTGAACGCGGGTATGGGTGAGTGGGGGTATGGGTGAGCGGGGGCATGCGTGAGCAGGGGTATGGGTGAGCTGGGGTATTGGTGAGCCCGGGTAGGGGTGAGCGGGGGTACGGGTCAGCTGGAGTATGGGTGAGCGGGGCTATGGGTGAGCGGGGGTATGAGTGAGCGGGGGCAGGGGTGAGGGGGGGTATGGGTGAGCGGGGCTATGTGTAAGCGGGATTACGGGTGTGGGGGAGTACGGGTGAGCGGAAGTACGGGTGAGCGAGAGTATGGCTGAGCGGGAGTATGGGTGAGCAGGAGTATGGGTGAGCGGGAGTATGGGTGAGCGGGATTACGGGTGAGGGGGAGTATGGGTGAGCGGGAGTATGGGTGAACGGGAGTACGGGTGAACGGGAGTACGGGCGAGCGGGAGTATAGGTGAGTGGGATTATGGGTGAGCGGGAGAATGGGTGATCGGGAGTACGGGTGAGGGGGAGTATGGGTGAGCGGGAGAATATGTGAGCGGGAGAATGTGTGAGCGGGAGTATGGGTGAGCGGGGGTGTGTGTGTGCGGGAGTATGGGTGAGCGGGTCGATGGGAGTGCGGTGGTATGGGTGAGCGGGAGTATGGGTGATCGGGGGTATGGGTGAGCGGGAGTATGGGTGAGCGGGGGTATGGCTGAGAGGCAGCATGAGTGAGCGGGGGTATGGGTGAGCGGGGGTATGGCTGAGAGGCAGCATGGGTGAGCGGGGGTATGGGTGAGCGTGTGTATGAGTGAGCGGGACTATGGGTGAGCGGGAGTACGGGTGAGGGGAAGTACGGGTGAGCGGGAGTATAGGTGAGCGGGAGTATGGGTGAGCGGGAGTATGGGTGAGCGGCAGTGTGGGAATGCGTGGGGAAGGGTGAGCGGGGGAATGGGTGAGCGGGGGTATGGGTGAGCGGGACTGTGGGTGAGCGGGAGTACGGGTGAGCGGGGGTATGGGTGAGCGGGACTGTGGATGAGCGGGTGTATGGGTGAGCGGGAGTATGGGTGAACGGGAGTGTCGGTGATCGGGGGTAGGTTGTGAGCGGGGGGGTGGGTGTGTGGGAGTCCGGGTGAGCGGGTCGATGGGAGTGCGGTGGTATGGGTGAGCGGGAGTATGGGTGAGCGGGAGTATGGGTAAGCGGCAGTGTGGGAATGCGTGGGGAAGTGTGAGCGGGGGAATGAGTGAGCGGGGGTATGGGTGAGCGGGACTGTGGGTGAGCGCGAGTACGGGTGAGCGGGGTTATGGGTGAGCGGGACTGTGGGTGAGCGGGAGAGTGGGTGAGCGGGATTAAGAGTGAGCGGGATTATAGGTGATCAGGGGTATGGGTGAGCGGGGGTAGGGGTGAGCGGGAGAATCGGTGAGCGGGAGTGTGGGTGAGCGGGGGTATGGGTGAGCGGGGCTATGGGTGAGCGGGAGTATGGGTGAGCAGGGCTATGGGTGAGCGGGGGTATGGGTGAGCGGGGATATGGGTGAGCGGGGGTAGGGGTGAGCGGGGGTATGGGTGAGCGGGGGTAGGGGTGAGATGGGGTAGGGGCGAGCGGGGGTATGGGTGAGCGGGGGTAGGGGTGAGCAGGGCTATGGGTGAGCGGGGGTAGGGGTGAGCGGGGGTATGGGTGAGCGGGGGTAGGGGTGAGCAGAGCTATGGGTGAGCGGGGGTAGGGGTGAGCGGGAGTATGGGTGAGCGGGGGTAGGGGTGAGCGGGGGTAGGTGTGAGCGGGGGTAGGGGTGAGCAGGGCTATGGGTGAGCGGGGCTATGGGTGAGCGTGGGTATGGGTGAGCGGGGGTAGGGGCGAGCGGGGGTATGGGTGAGCGGGAGAAATGGTGAACGGGAGTCTAGGTGAGCGGGAGTATGGGTGAGCGGGAGTACGGGTGAGCGGGGGTATGGTGAGCGGGAGTATAGGTGAGCGGGGGTATAGGTGAGCGGGGGTAGGGGTGAGCGGGAGATTGGGTGAGCGGGGGCATAGGTGATCGGGAGTATGGGTGAGCGGGAGTATAGGTGAGCGGGGGTAGGGGTGAGCGGGAGAATGGGTGAGCGGGGGCATAGGTGATCGGGAGTAGGGTGAGCGGGAGTATAGGTGAGCGGGAGTATGGGTGAAGGGAGAATGGGTGAGCGGGAGCATGGGTGAGCGGGAGAATGGGTGAGCGGGGGCATGGGTGAACGGGAGTATGGGTGAGCGGGAGTAAGCGTGTGCGGTATTATTGGCGAGCGGCGGTATGGGTGAGCGGGGGTATGGGGGATCGGGAGTATGGGTGAGCGGGGTATGGGTGAGTGGGGGTATGGCTGAGCGGTGGTATGGGTGAGTGGGGGTGTGGCTGAGCGGTGGTATGGGTGATCGGGACTTTGGGTGAGCGGGAATACGGGTGAGGGGGAGTACAGGTGAGCGGGAGTACGGGTGAGCGGGAGTATAGGTGGGCGGGATTATGGGTGATCGGGAATATGGGTGATCGGGAGTACGGGTGAGGGGGAGTATGAGTGAGCGGGAGTATGGGTGAGTGGGGGTGTCTGTGTGCGGGACTATGGGTGAGCGGGTGTATGGGTGAGCGGGACAATGGGTGAGCGGGAGTGCGGGTGAGGGGAAGTACGGGTGAGCGGGAGTATAGGTGAGCGGGAGTATGGGTGAGCGGGAGTATGGGTGAGCGGCAGTGTGGGAATGCGTGGGGAAGGGTGAGCGGGGGAATGGGTGAGCGGGGGTATGGGTGAGCGGGACTATGGGTGAGCGGGAGTACGGGTGAGCGGGGGTATGGGTGAGCGGGACTGTGGGTGAGCGGATGTATGGGTGAGCGGGATTATGGGTGAGCGGGATTATAGGTGAGCGGGGGTATGGGTGAGGGGGGTATGGGTGAGCGGGGGTATGGGTGAGCAGGAGTATGGGTGAACGGGAGTATGGGTAAGCGGGGGTAGGGGTGAGCGGGATTATGGGTGAGCGGGAGTGTGGGTGAGCGGGAGAGTGGGTGAGCGGGATCATGAGTGAGCGGGATTATAGTTCATCAGGGGTATGGGTGAGCAGGGGTAGGGGTGAGCGGGAGAATGGGTGAGCGGGAGTGTGGGTGAGCGGGGGTATGGGTGAGCGGGGCTATGGGTGAGCGGGACTTTGGGTGAGCGGGGGTTATGGGTGAGCGAGGGTAGGGGTGAACGGGGGTATGGGTGAGTGGGGGTATGGGTGAGCGGGGGTATGCGTGAGCAGGGGTTTGGGTGAGCTGGGGTATGGGTGAGCGGGGGTAGGGGTGAGCGATGGTACGGGTCAGCTGGAGTATGGGTGAGCGGGGCTATGGGTGAGCGGGGGTATGGGTGAGCGGGGGTAGGGGTGAGCGGGGGTATGGGTGAGCGGGGGTATGGGTGAGCGGGGTTATGGGTGAGCGGGGGTATGGGTGAGCGGGAGTATGGGTGAGCGGGAGTATGGGTGAGCGGGAGTGTGGGTGAGCGGGAGAGTGGGTGAGCGGGATTAAGAGTGAGCGGGATTATAGGTGATCAGGGGTATGGGTGAGCGGGGGTAGGGGTGAGCGGGAGAATCGGTGAGCGGGAGTGTGGGTGAGCGGGGGTATGGGTGAGCGGGGCTATGGGTGAGCGGGAGTATGGGTGAGCAGGGCTATGGGTGAGCGGGGGTATGGGTGAGCGGGGATATGGGTGAGCGGGGGTAGGGGTGAGCGGGGGTATGGGTGAGCGGGGGTAGGGGTGAGATGGGGTAGGGGCGAGCGGGGGTATGGGTGAGCGGGGGTAGGGGTGAGCAGGGCTATGGGTGAGCGGGGGTAGGAGTGAGCGGGGGTATGGGTGAGCGGGGGTAGGGGTGAGCAGAGCTATGGGTGAGCGGGGGTAGGGGTGAGCGGGAGTATGGGTGAGCGGGGGTAGGGGTGAGCGGGGGTAGGTGTGAGCGGGGGTAGGGGTGAGCAGGGCTATGGGTGAGCGGGGCTATGGGTGAGCGTGGGTATGGGTGAGCGGGGGTAGGGGCGAGCGGGGGTATGGGTGAGCGGGAGAAATGGTGAACGGGAGTCTAGGTGAGCGGGAGTATGGGTGAGCGGGAGTACGGGTGAGCGGGGGTATGGTGAGCGGGAGTATAGGTGAGCGGGGGTATAGGTGAGCGGGGGTAGGGGTGAGCGGAAGATTGGGTGAGCGGGGGCATAGGTGATCGGGAGTATGGGTGAGCGGGAGTATAGGTGAGCGGGGGTAGGGGTGAGCGGGAGAATGGGTGAGCGGGGGCATAGGTGATCGGGAGTAGGGTGAGCGGGAGTATAGGTGAGCGGGAGTATGGGTGAAGGGAGAATGGGTGAGCGGGAGCATGGGTGAGCGGGAGAATGGGTGAGCGGGGGCATGGGTGAACGGGAGTATGGGTGAGCGGGAGTAAGCGTGTGCGGTATTATTGGCGAGCGGCGGTATGGGTGAGCGGGGGTATGGGGGATCGGGAGTATGGGTGAGCGGGGTATGGGTGAGTGGGGGTATGGCTGAGCGGTGGTATGGGTGAGTGGGGGTGTGGCTGAGCGGTGGTATGGGTGATCGGGACTTTGGGTGAGCGGGAATACGGGTGAGGGGGAGTACAGGTGAGCGGGAGTACGGGTGAGCGGGAGTATAGGTGGGCGGGATTATGGGTGATCGGGAATATGGGTGATCGGGAGTACGGGTGAGGGGGAGTATGAGTGAGCGGGAGTATGGGTGAGTGGGGGTGTCTGTGTGCGGGACTATGGGTGAGCGGGTGTATGGGTGAGCGGGACAATGGGTAAGCGGGAGTGCGGGTGAGGGGATGTACGGGTGAGCGGGAGTATAGGTGAGCGGGAGTATGGGTGAGCGGGAGTATGGGTGAGCGGCAGTGTGGGAATGCGTGGGGAAGGGTGAGCGGGGGAATGGGTGAGCGGGGGTATGGGTGAGCGGGACTATGGGTGAGCGGGAGTACGGGTGAGCGGGGGTATGGGTGAGCGGGACTGTGGGTGAGCGGATGTATGGGTGAGCGGGATTATGGGTGAGCGGGATTATAGGTGAGCGGGGGTATGGGTGAGGGGGGTATGGGTGAGCGGGGGTATGGGTGAGCAGGAGTATGGGTGAACGGGAGTATGGGTAAGCGGGGGTAGGGGTGAGCGGGATTATGGGTGAGCGGGAGTGTGGGTGAGCGGGAGAGTGGGTGAGCGGGATCATGAGTGAGCGGGATTATAGTTGATCAGGGGTATGGGTGAGCAGGGGTAGGGGTGAGCGGGAGAATGGGTGAGCGGGAGTGTGGGTGAGCGGGGGTATGGGTGAGCGGGGCTATGGGTGAGCGGGAGTATGGGTGAGCGGGGGTTATGGGTGAGCGGGGGTAGGGGTGAACGGGGGTATGGGTGAGTGGGGGTATGGGTGAGCGGGGGTATGCGTGAGCAGGGGTTTGGGTGAGCTGGGGTATGGGTGAGCGGGGGTAGGGGTGAGCGGGGGTACGGGTCAGCTGGAGTATGGGTGAGCGGGGCTATGGGTGAGCGGGGGTATGGGTGAGCGGGGGTAGGGGTGAGCGGGGGTATGGGTGAGCGGGGGTATGGGTGAGCGGGGTTATGGGTGAGCGGGGGTATGGGTGAGCGGGAGTATGGGTGAGCGGGGGTATGGGTGAGCGGGGTTATGGGTGAGCGGGAGTATAGGTGAGCGGGGGTAGGGGTGAGCGGGGGTATGAGTGGGCGGGGGTACGGGTCAGCTGGAGTATGGGTGAGCGGAGCTATGGGTGAGCGGGAGTATGGGTGAGCGGGATTATGGGTGAGCGGGAGTGTGGGTGAGCGGGAGAGTGGGTGAGCGGGATCATGAGTGAGCGGGATTATAGTTGATCAGGGGTATGGGTGAGCAGGGGTAGGGGTGAGCGGGAGAATGGGTGAGCGGGAGTGTGGGTGAGCCGGAGTATGGGTGAGCGGGGGTACGGGTCAGCTGGAGTATGGGTGAGCGGGGCTATGGGTGATCGGGGGTATGGGTGAGCGGGGGTAGGGGTGAGCTTGGGTATGGATGAGCAGGGGTAGGGGTGAGCGGGAGTATGGGTGAGCGGGGGTATGGGTGAGCGGGTTTATGGGTGAGCGGGGGTATGGGTGAGCGGGAGTATGGGTGAGCGGGGGAATGGGTGAGCGGGGTTATGGGTGAGCGGGAGTATAGGTGAGCGGGGTTGGGGTGAGCGGGGGTATGAGTGGGCGGGAGTATGGGTGAGCGGGAGTATGGGTGAGCGGGAGAATGGGTGAGCGGGGGCATGGGTGAACGGGAGTATGGGTGAACGGGAGTAAGCATGTACGGGATTATGGGTGAGCGGGCGTATGGGTGATCGGCGGTATGGGGGAGCGGGAGTATGGGTGAGCGGGGCTATGGGTGAGTGGGGGTATGGCTGAGCGGTGATATGGGTGAGTGGGGGCATGGGTGAGCGGGAGTATGGGTAAGCGGGGGAATGGGTGAGCGAGGGTATGGTTGATCGGGACTATGGGTGAGCGGGAGTACGGGTGAGGGGGAGTACGGGTGAGCGGGAGTACGGGTGAGCGGGAGTACGGGTGAGCGGGAGTATGGCTGAGCGGGAGTATGGGTGAGCGGGGCTATGGGTGAGCGGGGGTATGGGTGAGCTGGAGTATGGGTGAGCAGGAGTATGGGTGAGCGGGAGTATGGGTGAGCGGGGCTATGGGTGAGCGGGGGTATGGGTGAGCGGGGGTATGGGTGAGCAGGAGTATGGGTGAGCGGGGGTAGGGGTGAGCGGGGGTATGGGTGAGCAGGAGTATGGGTGAGCGGGAGTATGGGTGAGCGGGGCTATGGGTGAGCGGGGGTATGGGTGAGCTGGGATATGGGGAAGTGGGGGTAGGGGTGAGCGGGGATATGGGTGAGCGGGGGTATGGGAGAGCGGGGTATGGGTGAGCGGGGGTAGGGGTGAGCGGGAGTATGGGTGAGCGGGGGTAGGGGTGAGCAGGAGTATGGGTGAGCTGGAGTATGGGTGAGCGGGGGTAGGGGTGAGCGGGAGTATGGGTGAGCGGGGGTATGGGTGAGCAGGAGTATGGGTGAGCTGGAGTATGGGTGAGCGGGGGTATGGGTGAGCGGGAGTATGGGTGAGCAGGAGTATGGGTGAGCGGGAGTATGGGTGAGCGGGGCTATGGGTGAGCGGGGGTATGGGTGAGCTGGGATATGGGGAAGTGGGGGTAGGGGTGAGCGGGGATATGGGTGAGCGGGGGTATGGGCGAGCGGGGTATGGGTGAGCGGGGGTAGGGGTGAGCGGGAGTATGGGTGAGCGGGGGTAGGGGTGAGCGGGGGTATGTATGAGCGGGGGTATGGGTGAGCGGGAGTTTGGGTGAGCGGGAGTACAGGTAAGCGGGAGTATGGGTGAGCGGGGGTAGGGGTGAGCGGGGGTATGGGTGAGCGGGATTATAGGTGATTAGGGGTATGGGTGAGCGGGGGTAGGGGTGAGCGGGAGTATGTATGAGCGGGGGTACGGGTGAGTGGGAGTTTGGGTGAGCGGGAGTACAGGTAAGCGGGAGTATGGGTGAGCGGGGGTAGGGGTGAGCGGGGGTATGGGTGAGCGGGATTATAGGTGATTAGGGGTATGGGTGAGCGGGGGTAGGGGTGAGCGGGAGTATGGGTGAGCGGGAGTGTGGGTGAGCGGGAGTGTGGGTGAGCGGGATTATGAGTGAGCGGGATTATAGGTGAGCGGGAGTATGGGTGAGTGGGAGTGTGGTAAAGCGCGGGGAAGTTTGAGCGTGGGTATGGTTTAGCGGGGGTATGGGTGTGCGGGGGTATGGGTGTGCGGGGGTATGGCTGAGCGGGAGTATGGGTGAGCGGGGGTATGGGTAATCGGGGGTATGGCTGATCGGGGGTATGGCTGAGCGGGGGAATGGGTGAGCGGGGGTATGGCTGAGCGGGGGAATGGCTGATCGGGGGTATGGCTGAGCGGGGGTATGGCTGAGCGGGAGTATGGGTGAGCGGGGGAATGGGTAATCGGGGGTATGGCTGAGCGGGGGTATGGGTAATCGGGGGTATGGCTGATCGGGGGTATGGCTGAGCGGGGGTATGGGTGAGCGGGGGTATGGCTGAGCGGGGGAATGGGTGAGCGGGGGTATGGTTGAGCGGGAGTCTTGGTGAGCGCTGGAATGGGTGAGCGGGGTGTGGGTGAGCGGGGATATGAATGAGCGGGAGTATGGGTGAGAGGGAGTACGGATTAGTGGATGTATGGGTGAGCGGGAGTATGGGTGCAGAGTATTCGAAATCTCCACATAGTCCAGGTTGGGGACAACAGGAGGGCGTGGCACTGGTGGAGGATCACGTAGCGAGCGTGAAACGAGACGAAGGGCACGCAAATTGCGGCGGCGAATGCAACCATCTGGCAAACGAACCAGGAACGAGCGGAGAGACACCTGCTGAAGGACCACAACAGTTGCAGACCAGCCACCCTCCGGACGATGGATGCAGACATTGTCATCCGGCGCCAGAGCAGGGAGATCAGTCGCCCGAGCGTCATGCGCCGCCTTGTGTTGTGCACGAGACAGTTGCATCCGCTGAAGGACCGGAACGTGGTCGAGGTCTGGGACGTGAATGGACTGCACCGTGGTCCTGAGGGTGCGACCCATGAGCAGCTGGGCTGGCGACAGGCCTGTGGAGAGTGGGGCCGAACGATAGGCCAGCAAGGCGAGGTAGAAGTCGGATCCTGCATCGGCAGCCTTGCAGAGGAGCCGTTTGACGATGTGGACGCTATTTTCCGCTTTGCCATTGGATTGGTGGTGCAGGGGACTGGATGTCACATGCACAAAGTTGTACCTCCTGGCAAAGTTGGACCATTCCTGGCTCGCGAAGCAGGGGCCATTGTCCGACATCACAGTGAGTGGGATGCTGTGACGAGCAAAGGTCTCCTTGCAGGCACAGATGACCGCCGATGATGTGATGTCGTGCAGGCGTACGACCTCCGGGTAGTTCGAAAAATAGTCTACAATCAGAACATAGTCTCTGCCGAGCGCATGGAATCAGGTCAACGCCTACCTTAGACCAAGGGGACGTGACCAACTCATGGGGCTGTAGGGTCTCACGTGGTTGGGCCGGCTGGAATCGCTGACAGGTGGGGCAGTTGAGCACTGTGGTGATGTCCTCATTGATGCCGGGCCAGTACACAGCCTCTCGGGCCCTCCGTCGGCACTTCTCCACGCCAAGATGGCCCTCGTGTAGCTGTTCCAAAATGATCTGGCGCATGCTGTGCGGGATCACGATGCGGTCCAGCTTCAGGAGGACACCATCGACTACTGCCAGATCGTCTCTGATATTGTCGAACTGCGGGCATTGGCCCTTGAGCAACCCGTCCGTCATGTGGCGCATGACACGCTGTAGTAGGGGGTCAGCCGCAGTCTCGCGCTGAATGTGGATCAGGCGTTCATCCGTGGTCGGCAGATTGTAGGCCACGAAGGCCACATGGGCGTCAACCTGGCAGACGAACCCCTCTGGGTCACGCGGGGTGTTGACTGCCCTGGACAGAGCGTCGGCTATGATCAGGTCCTTGCCCGGGGTGTATAGGAGCTGGAAATCGTATCGCCGGAGTTTAAGCAGAATGCGCTGGAGGCGAGGGGTCATATCATTCAGGTCTTTTTGTATAATATTGACCAGCGGGCGATGGTCGGTCTCGACAGTGAAGTGGGGGAGGCCGTACTCGTAATCATGAAATTTGTCGACCCCAGTAAACAGGCCCAGGCACTCCTTTTCGATCTGCGTGTAGCACTGTTCCGTGGGGGTCATGGCACGTGACGCATATGCAACGGGGGCCCATGATGAGGCCTCATCGCGTTGCAGGAGCACCGCCCCAATGCCGGATTGGCTGGCATCCGTTGAAATTTTTGTTTCCTTCGTGGGATCAAAAAATGCCAATACAGGGGCCGTGGTAAGCTTGGACTTAAGCTCCTTCCATTCACGCTCGTGGGCGGGAAGACATTGGAAGTCTGTCGTCTTCCTGACCAGGTTCCAGAGAGCTGTGTAATGGGAGGCGAGGTTGGGGATGAACTTCCCCAGGAAGTTGACCATGCCCAAAAATCGGAGGACCGCCTTCTTATCCGCTGGCTTCTGCATGGCCGTGATGGCTGCCACCTTGTCCGCATCCTGTCGCACACCCAACCGGGAGATGTGGTCCCCTAGGAACTTGAGTTCCGTCTGGCCGAAGGAACATTTGGCTCTGTTGAGGCGAAGGCCTCGGTCCCGTATTTGTTTGAAAATGCGCTGGAGGCGACTGATATGCTCCTGCGGGGTGGTGGACCAAATGATGATGTCGTCAACATAGACGCGCACACCCTCAATGCCCTCCATCATTTGCTCCATGATCCGGTGGAATACTTCTGATGCCGATATAATCCCAAACGGCATCCTGTTGTAGCAGTATCTGCCAAACGGGGTATTAAAGGTACACAGCTTTCTGCTGGACCTGTCTAGTTGAATTTGCCAGAATCCTTTCGAGGCGTCAAGTTTGGTGAAGATGTTGGCCCGAGCCATCTCGCACGTGATCTCCTCGCGTTTGGGGATCGGGTAATGCTCCCTCATTATGTTGCGATTCAGATCCTTTGAGTCAATGCAGATCCGGAGCTCGCTGGAAGGCTTCTTTACGCACACCATGGAACTGACCCAGTCGGTTGGTTCCGTCACTCTGGAGAGCACTCCTTGGTCCTGGAGGTCCTGCAGCTGCTGCTTGAGGCGGTCCTTGAGGGGTGCTGGGACTCTGCGAGGTGCATGAACCACAGGCGTGCCGTCTTGTTTGAGCAGGATTTTGTAAGTGTATGGAAGCGTGCCCATGCTTTCGAAAACATCGCGGTGCTGGTCGATGATGGCATTGAGTTGCACCCTGAAGTCCGCATCCTGGAAGGCAGATGTGTCCTCTGGAGAGAGAGAGTGTACTCGTTGAACGAGGTTTAGGAGTTTGCACGCCTGTGCGCCTAGCAGAGAGTCCTTCGAGGAGCCCACGATCTCGAAGGGAAGGATGGCTTTTTGCTAGTTGTGCGTCACTTCGAGTTGGCATGAACCGGTAGCAGGAATGACGTTGCCATTGTAGTCCACTAATTGGCAGGTCGACGGAAGAATGGTTGGTTTAACCCCAAGGGTCTGAAAGTCTGACCACGCTAGGAGATTAGCGGAAGCAGCAGTGTCCAGGCGGAATCGTATATGGGATCGGTTGACCGTCAGAGTGGCACACCACTCGTCGTCTGGATCAATGCTGTGCACCGACAGCGGCTGTTGGTTTTGATTCGGGGACAGCCTGTTCTTTGTTATAACAGCGACTCGAAAAGGCTCCCTCGGGTCCTCGGTGTCACTGATCTGCGGGAAGTCGGAATCGGATTCGGTGAACGTGGGTTGAATTGCCCGAACGTTCCTGTGAGGCTGGCTGAAGCGATCCGAATTGGCAGGCTAAGCTGCTCGACAGCAGGCAGCATAGTGGCCAAGTCTGCCACATCGTAGGCATTGTCGCGATTTTGCAGGATATTGCTGCTTTAAATGGGCGGAGCCACAGTTGCCACACGTCGTGACGTCAGTACACTCGTTGCGCCACCGCGCATGTGCGATGCGGTCCTGCGTGGTGCGCGCCTGCGGATCATGTTCCTCCACATCACCAACCCCTCGTTTGGCGCGTACAAGCACCGGAGGCCGCGAAAAGCGCGCGAAATGGCCGCCCTCATCCAGGCTGCAGCCTTGGAGGAGTTCAATTGTTTGGA
This sequence comes from Scyliorhinus torazame, assembly GCF_047496885.1. NCBI lineage: Eukaryota > Metazoa > Chordata > Chondrichthyes > Carcharhiniformes > Scyliorhinidae > Scyliorhinus > Scyliorhinus torazame. The sequence continues at coordinate 118,105,290 of NC_092719.1, forward strand.
CCCGTTCCGCCTCATGGGGACCTTGCCGCGCCGTTTCAGCCACCTGTATGTGGGAGTACCGGCTGGTGGCATTTTCATGCAGGACACAGATCTCAATGGCAGTCGCTAGGGTGAGTTGCTTAATTTTGAGGAGCTGCTGACGCAGGGGGTCCGACAGAACACCAAATACGATCTGGTCGCGTATCATGGAGTCGGAGGTGGGCCCATAGCCGCAGAACTGCGCAAGGATGCAGAGGTGTGTTAAAAAGGATTGGAAAGGCTCGTCCTTACCCTGCAAGCGCTGCTGGAACAGGTACCTTTCGAAGCTTTTATTGACCTCTATGCTGAAGTGGGTATCGAATTTGAGGAGAACTGTCTTGTACTTTGTCTTGTCCTCATCGTCTGCGAATGTGAGGGAGTTGAAGATGTGGATGGCGTGTTGCCCGGCCATGGAGAGGAGCAGAGCAATCTTCCTGGTGTCCGAGGCGTTCTCCCTGTCCGTGGCTTCGAGGAAGAGCTGGAAGCGCTGTTTAAAAATCTTCCAATTGACCCCGAGATTGCCGGCGATGCGGAGCGGCAGCGGCGGGTTGATGTTCTCCATACTTCAGGATGCCGGAATGCTGATTAGTTGCAGGTGGGTCTCAGAAGTGCTAGAATGCAACCACTCCTTGTACCATGATGTGTTGGGTGTTCTGGATCACAAACAGGTCACCAATACTGGAAGTGGTGCAACTCTATTTTATTATAAGGTTAACTATATTAACATACTTGTACTGTGGGTAAATGCAATACCAGCTTTAACTGTTGACCCTTGCCTAGTCCTAACCAGGTGATGCACTCAGCACATGGTGAATGTCTGTGTTGCAGGCTGTGAGCTCTGAGCTGGCTGCTACTAGAGTGAGCGGGAACTCTCCTGTCCCCTGTCTTTATAGTGCGTGTGCTCTCACTGGTGATTGGCTGCGGTGTTGTGTATGCTGATTGGTCCCACTGCATGTCCATCAGTGTTTGTGTGTGTGTGCGTCTGCACCATAATATACTGGTGTATATTATGACAGTTGTTTTTAGGCGTTCTTCGTTGCTGTACTGTTTCCACAGTGATTTTAAAAACTTTTTGTGGGTGGCGCTGTTGTTATCGCAGGTCGGGTTTGGGTTGGAGCGACTTCCAGTGCGTTCGCTCCTCTCACATCCTCCACCCTAAATCCGGAACTGCCACTGGGACTGTTTGTATTCCAATTTGTTACAATGAGAGCCAAACTGTAATGATTGTAATCTTGTTTATTACAATGAGAGCCACACTGTACTGGGATTGAGTGCAATCCAAGTTATTATAATGAGAGTCAGATTGTACTGGGTCTGATTGTAATCCAGATTATTACAATTAGAGTTAAACTGCACTGGGACTGATTGTAATCAAGCTTATTACAATGAGAGCCAAACTGTATTGGGACTGAGTGTAATCCATGTTATTACAACATGAGCCAAATTGTATTGGGACTCATTGTAATCCAAGTTATTACAATGAGAATCAAACTGTGATGGGATTGATTGTACTCCAGGTTGTTAAAGTGAGAGTCAAACTGTAATGGGACAGATTTTAATCCTGGTGATTACAGTGGGAGTCAAACTGTAATGGGATTTATCTTAAAACAGGTTATTGCATTCAAAGGTGAATCCTCTAATGGGATAGATTTTAATCCAAGTTTCTGCAGCCAGATGTGAATTTTATAATGTGACTGAGTGTAATACAGGTTATTACAGTCATATGTGAATCTTGGAATGAAAATTATTGTAATCCAGGCTATTACAGTGACAGTCAAACTGTATTGGGACAGATTGTAATCCTGTTTTTTCAGTGAGAGTCAACATGTAATGGGACAGATTGTAATCTCAGTTCTTATAGTGAGAGGCAAACTGTAATGGGATTTGTTACAATCCAGGTTATTATATTCAGTGGTGAATCTTGTCATGGGAGTGATTGTAATCCAGGTTATTACAGTGAGTTTCAAAACGTAATGGGACTGATTTTAATCCAGGTTATTACAGTCAGAGGGAAATCCTGTAATGGGATTGATTTTAATCCAGGTCATTGCAGTTAGAGGTGAATCCTGTAATGGGACTGATTGTAATCCAGGTTGTTACATTCAGAATTGTATCATATAATGGGACTGATTGCAATCCAGGTTATTACAGTCAGACGTGAATTCTTTAATCAGACTGATTGTACCAGTTATTACAGTCAGATGTGACTCCGTCACTGAGACTGACTGCAAACCATGTTATTACAGTCAGAAGCAAATCCTGTAATGGGACTAATTGTAATCGTAGAGTGCTTTGTTAATGGGAAAGCTCTCTATATAACATATATTGTGTCCATTGTCTGAAAATCTACTTGAAGATCTGTGCTCATTGTCAAGTCCCTCCAGGGTCTTGGGCATCGCATTGATCTGATACTCCTCATCCTGAATCCAATCTCCATGTTTCTGATATTGCCTACTTCCTTGCTATAGAGTTGGATGTTGTTAATCTTGCCCACCTCACTGGAATGCTCATCTTTGAATCCTTTGCCTCTCGCCCTTCCTTGAAATTCTTCAGAATCACCTCTAGACAGCAACTTTACTCTCTCTAAATCTTTGTTTCTTATCTCTTACTGTTAGACTTATTGTCTAACTTATTATGTGGGACACAGTGGAGTAGAGGATCATTGCTGGACTCATAATCCAGAGACTCAGAATCTTGTTCTGGGGACCTGGGTTTGAAACCCGCCATAGCAGATGGTGAAATTTGAATTCAGTAACAATCTAGAATTAAAAGTCTAAAAGGTGGCCATGAAACCATTGTCAATTGTTGTAAGAACCCACTAATGTCCTAGAGGGAAGTAAATGTGTCGTCCTTATCTGGTCTGGCCTACATGCGACTCCAGATCCACAGCAATGTGGTTGACTCTTAAATACAGTATAGCACAGAACAGGCCCTTCGGCCCTCGATGTTGTGCCGAGTTTTGTCCGAAACCAAGATCAAGCTATCCCACTCCCTGTCATTCTGGTGTGTCCCATGTGCCTATCCAATAACCGCTTGAAAGTTCTTAAAGTGTCCCACTCCACTATCACAGCAGGCAGTCCATTCCACACCCTAATCACTCTGAGTAAAGAACCTACCTCGGACATCCTTCCTATATCTCCCATCCTGAACCTTATAGTTATGCTCCCTTGTAACAGCTACATCCACCTGAGGAAACAGTCTCTGAACGTCCACTCTATCTATCTCCCTCATCATCTTATAAACCTCTATTAAGTCGCCTCTCATCCTCCTCCGCTCCAAAGAGAAAAGCCCGAACTAGGTAGTCAACCTTTCCTCATAAGACCTACCCTCCAAACCAGGCAGCATCCTGGTAAATCTCCTTTGCACCCTTTCCAATGCTTCCACATCCTTCCTATAGTGTGGTGACCAGAACTGCACACAATATTCTCTGTGTCTCACCAGGGTCATGTACAGTTGCAGCATAACCCCACGGCTCTTAAACTCAAGCCCCCTGTTAACAAACGCTAACACATGATAGGCCTTCTTCACGGCTCTATCCACTTGAGTGGCAACCTTCAGAGATCTGTCTGCGGACATGAACCCCAAGAACTGATGGAAATAAACCCTTAGGGATAGGCAATAAATGCTGGGCCAGACAGCAAAACCCACATCCTATGAAGAAATAATTTTTAAAAATTTTCAGAAACTATTATAAAGAATGTGATAACAAGACACTTATAAAATAATGATATAGTTAGATAGACTCCATATGGATTTATGAACAGAAATTATTTTCAGCATGGCAGGCGGTTACTAATGGGGTACTGAGACAAAGGAAGTGCTTCAAAGACACCCTGAAGGCTTATCTCAAGAACTGCAACATAAACGTCAATGCCTGGGAGACCCTTGTTCAAAAGAGACCTACTTGGAGGAAGCTCCTGAATGAAGGGACACAATTCTTCCCGAACACACAATGGAAAGAGAAGCCCGGGAAAGGAATACCAGTGAAGTAAAGTCTAAGAACCGATCCTGAAACAGCCTGCCAAGTGTGCGGTCGAAGAGGCAGCTGAAGGATCGGGCTCATCAGCCACGAAAGAACCACAGAACCCAGGAGCAGTAACATGGAGTTTCTTAGGTGGACAATCATACCCGTTAGTAAGTGATCACTGAAAGAAAATCACAAGGATTAGTGCTCGAGTTCCCATTGTCCACAATCTATATCACTGGTTTGTGTGTGGGGACCAAATGCAATATTTCCAAATTTGCTGATGGCATAAATCTAGGTGGGAATGTAAATTGTGAAGAGGATGCAAGCAGACTTGGACAGGCTAAATGAGTGGGCAAGAAAATGAAAAATACAATATTACATGAACAAGTGTGAAGTTATCCACTTTGGTTAAAAAAAACAGATAGGCAGGTTTTATTTTGTCTTTTTTAATTTTAAAAATTTTTTCAATTAAGGGGCAATTTAGCGTGACCAACCCACCTACTCTGCACATCTTTGGGTTGTGGGAGTGTGACACATGCAGATACGGGGAGAATGTACAAACTCCACACAGACAGTGACCCGGGGCCAGGATCAAACTCAGGTCCTGAGCACCATGAGGCAGCAATGCTTTTTATTTATTTATTTAAAAAATTTTTTTTTTTTAGAGTATCCAATCAATTCATTTTTTCCAATTAAGGGGCAATTTAGCATGGCCAATCCACCTACCTGCACATCTTTGGGTTGTGGGGGCAGAACCCACACAAACACGGGGAGAATGTGCAAACTCCACACGGACAGTGACCCAGAGCCGGGATCGAACCTGGGACCTCAGCGCCGTGAGGTAGCTGTGCTAACCACTAGGTCACCATGCTGCCCTTTGAGGCAGCAATGCTAACCACTGTGCCACCATGCCACCCCGAAAGGCAGAGTATTTCTTAAATGAGAATTGCGGGTGTCCAAAGGGACCTAGGTGTCTTTGTTCATGAACCACTAAAAGCTAGTCATCAAGGTAGTAAAGCCGTCATAGTGCCAGATGACAATAGGCTGTTTTTCCCTTTGAGGGATAGAGCTGACTGGTGGTGATTTAACCTGAGGATCCATGCAAGGGAATTGAACCCGTGCTGTTGACCTCACTCTGCATCACAAACCAGTCGTCCAGCCAACTGAGCTAAACTGGCCCCCCATCAAGTAATTAGGAAGGAAAATGGTCTGTTGGCCTTCACTGCAAGGGCTTTCAAGTACAGGAGTAAAGATAGAATTATAGAATCTTTACAGTGCAAAGGGAGGCCATTCAGCCCATTGCATCTGCACTGACCCTCTGAAAGAGCAACCTACCTAAACCCACTCCCCCACCCAATCTCCATAACCCCACCTAACCTGCACATCTTTGGACACTAAGGGGCAATTTATCATGGTCAATCCAACTAATCTGCACATCTTTGGACTGTGGGAGGAAACTGGGGCATCCGGAGGAAACCCACGCACACACGGGGAGAACATGCAAACTCCACACAGACAATTACCCAAGGCTGGACTTGAACCCTGGTGCTGTGAGGCAGCAGTGCTAACCAATGTGCAATCATGCTGCCCCATTGCAGCTGCCTTTCTGCAAATGGAGAGGCGGTGACATAGCGGTGTTGTCACTGGACTAGTAAACCAGTGACAAAACACAAATTTCTTTACCCGTCAGTCTGGCCTCAATAAAAGTCGAGATGGATTTGCAGGTACAGCATTAGTTATTTTATTTGACTTGCAAGCCTGATTCATTTCACAGAGGCACAGGACACAGGACTAGTCTCCTAGACCCTTGGAAAACGAATGAAGAAAGAGACAAAGGGATTTCTGCAAATACATTCAAATGGCATCAAGTTTCACATACATGATTCCCATAGGTCATCCTATACTCCTCCTGACCTGGCCATACATCCTGATTGGCCCACTTCTCATCCCTTCCTCTGGCCCCCTATTACCCAGCATCCTTTTCTCCTCCTTTGCTGGACACACCTCCTCCTTGCTTTGCCATGGGGTCTGAAATCCTTTGTCTGTGAACTCACCAGGTGAGTCTGGCCTATCTCTACATTACAGTAACTAATATCTCTAAAGTAACTATTTTATATCACATTCGTCATTCCCTCCTTTTATCATTCCATGATAACCGACCTATCCAATCCATAGCTACGGTCCCTCATCTAAAAAGATCCGTCGCTGCATTTTCAATTCCTGTAATAGCCCCCCCTTCATCTGCTGCACCCTCATGGATTTTGACAGCCAAGATTTTAGGGGCGTTGATCTGTTCCAGTGCACCCCGCATTCTACCCATCACACATTTAAGGATGGCTGGGCCCACAAAGATGCAGCCAATAGCCACTGCTAAATACATGGCCATATTTATCAACCAGTCCTTCCAACCTCCAAATCCCCAGTTACCCCAAGAGCCAAGATCCTGCATTCCGTCCAGGTGATCCCGTATGCGATCCATAAATTTAGTGATGTTAGTGGTTAAGTCTTGAACTCCCATGATACACTTGCCCTGTACTATGGCGCATACCCCACCCTCACGGGTCTGAAGATAGTCAAGAGCATACCGGTTCTGCATTGCAAACAACCGCAGCTGAGACAATTCCTTGGTTATTGCCCCGAGGGCTCCCAAGGTTTCATTTCCCAAGATGGTAAGGCCACAAGTAAAATAATTCCTATCGCTGACAGCCAAGGAACCCCCCACACCTCCCAGTGTCAAGACGCTCCGAATTCCCCACCGGGCGTGCTAACTGATTATGCAGCATCCACGCAGAGGGGCAGGGGACTGTGGTAGGGACTAGAGTCCCAATAGCAATTTGGCGGGGAAATGGGGGTGACAAAACAGTAGTTGCTGTACCATTTAAAAAAAAAAGTAGTATCCTTGTTCCGTGTACAGGTGAGCATCACAATCAGTATATCGGTTGCGTAGGGATCCCCCAGTAGCCCAGTTTATCCAGCTTTGGAACACCCATTCGGGCCGCCGAGCAATGCGGAAAGCCCTACTCCCAACAGTGATATGAGAGACATTCGCCCAGCCACAAAGGAGCTGGAGGCTGGCGTTCAATGGAACGCAAGTGGTGTTGTAACAAACGCATTGGCCAGACGCCTGGGTGATATGACACCTCCTGTCCGTACAGGTGGGGAACAGACATGTTATATTCGTTTCCACCTCTACCAGCAAACAGCCGTATCCTTCACTGCTGAAACAATTCTCGTACGACCGGGAATCCCTATCGGGAGTGAAGTGGCTAGGTATATACGCCCTCCACCGTTGCAGCCTATCATACTGTGAGTGGGAATTATCCCGAGGAAGGGGAAGGCAAATAGTCGGTGGTGCTGAACCCGGATCGTAAGGAAGAGTGACGTGCTCGGGCAATGGCTCGGAACGCTGACAATGAACCACCGTTTGGGGAGTGCCCCAAAGCGGTGAAACAGAAAATAACCTAGACACCGCTGCGGGGTTCGGGTAGCAGACAACCCGTCCCTGGCCATACAAGCGGTGGTAAATCTGGTAAAAGAGATTCATACTACCCGGGTTTTCCTCAGTGTGGCCTTTAACTAAATTAAGTGTATCTCCTGATAACCTACGTTCTAGCTGTACTTCCCTTCTCACATGCCCCGTCCTCTCTCTAGTCCCCCTCTCTCTCTCACAGCCTCTTCCTACGCTCTCCTGACGGCCTGATGTTACCTTAATCGCACCAATCTTAACACATCCAAAATCAAATTTACATGTACTCCAAAAACAAGGCAATGTCCATATAATGTTCCCTTCCCATCGCCGGGACCGGTGTAATTGCTTCATGAGTCCTGCATTCTCCTTAACTTTGATGACCTTCCATGAGTCGATACCATGTCCTCGTATATGGGGACAGCGAAGAACATCACCTTTGCATAAATGAAATGTCCTTGTAGTTTTGTTGGGGTTACAAATGTAGATAATATTTCCGTTTTCCATGTCCGTCCCCGATGTCACTCCAAGCGAGGTGAGGCCGAAGATCACACAGGCGGTGCGTAGCCACCCCATCATGCTCCACACCTGTAAAATAGCACTGGGGAAGGGAGGCAGGTTAATCTGTCCAAGAAAATGAGGCCCGTTATCAGAACTCAACTGAGCTGGTCTACTGTACCGGGGAATAATTTCCCGCATCAGAACTTTAACCACAGTAGCATCTTTATTCTCGGTAGTCGGATACGCCTCAACCCATCTGCTGAACACATCCACAATGACCAAAACATTTATAACATTGACAGCTTTCCAACTCAATGTAATCCATTTGGAGCGTCTCAAAGGGACCACTGGGCATCGGGGTTTGCCCCATACCACAAGGGATACCTTTGCCGGTGTTATATTGCTGACAAATCAAACACCGAGTACTGATACTCTGAGCCAACCCCTGCATTTTAGGGTGCCACCAAGTGTCCAGCAACAAATCACTAGTCCCCCGAGCCCCACAATGAGTTGCAAAGTGTACACATTCAGTGACCCATAAAGCCAGTACATCAGACATACAAGTCTGATATGCTGGCGTGGTCCATGAAGAGGAAACAGAATCATATGTACAACCTAACCGTTTCCACATTTGTTTATCACTCTCAGGAGCGTCCTCCTGTAACATTATGACGTCTTGGATGGTTGGCATTGGCTTGTCAGAGGCAGACTTATTTATTGCAGAACTTTTAGTCTGACTTAACATTTTAGGCACCATCACTTGCTGAATTTGCGCGGCTGTCCGCGCTGCACAATCTGCTTGTTCATTACCAACGTCGACTGGGGTCTTACCGTTTGTGTGGGCAGTGCATTTAATGACGGAAATCTGCACGGGCATAAGGAGGGCCTGTAGTAGGTCATTAACTAAACCCCGGTGGGATATTTGACCACACATAATCATGTCAGGTTGTTCCGACGAAATATCACTCAAATCGTCCCTTATTGTGGTAGTTTCCTGAATCAAGGCTAAACAGTAGTGGCCAGGTGCGTCTTCATGGACAGGGGGACCACTAAGAAAACAGGCTGGATTGATAGTGGTACAGTGTTTAAATGTCAGACGTGGATTGTTCAAAAGGTATATCTCATACCTATTCTGATGAGCTGCGGTAAGATGCTGAGTCTGCAGTTGCCTCAGTAGTGCGATGACCGAGTGGGAGCTATACACCGTAATATCCTGTTGGAGAGTGAGAGTATGTAACGGCTGTGCGATGGCATTGATTGAACGTAAATCCTGTACTAATCAGTACTGGTCTGGCTTAGCTGGTTTAGGCACAGCAAGTATGGGGGTGTTACATTCTGATTGGCAAGGGACCAAAATACCCTGTTGCAACAGCTCTCGGATTAATTTGTCCATAGACGGGGCTGCAGTCGAGTGTTAATCGTTTCAGGGACCTCAAAATGTTTTATGGCAGTGCTGTCTGGCGTGACTTGAAGTGCGTACTCTGTTGGATCTGAATGATCCACTGTCCTCCTTACCATAGGTCCCAGATCCCTGGCATGGTACTGGTCGTGGACCTGACATGTAATATGAGGGCTTACCGAAGCTGACTGTGGCCATAAATGTGGTGGTATTGTAACAAAATCGGCTGTACCTTCTTTTCCCGTGACTGTGGCTGTAACTTTGACTGGCCATTCTGTCCCAATTAATGGCCGGTATTTGTCCTCCAACTCCCTGTTTTGTCCGGTTCTGTCATAGGCCAGGGTAACGTGATGCAGTGAATGTTCAATGTCTAACGTCCACCACTGGGGGGTGATAGAAATATAGCACTGTTGTCTCATCCTCCATGATTGAACCGTTACCCCTTCGTCTCCGCACTCTAGCTGTAGCTGGAAGATACACAGTAAATCTCGGGCCAACAAGTTACAGTCCAATCCAGTAGTCACTACAAACTGATGATCTGCAGACTTATTCTCGTAAGTGACTGTCACAGGTTCAGAGATAGGATACTCACACACCTGTCCTTGGAACTTCGACAAATGCTGGGTGTGGTCGGATAGTGGTAGTCGAAGTTCTGAATGCACCGAAGACATGCCTGCTCCAGTGTCGATTACAAATGGGTGATGTTCATCTCCTATCTGCAGAGAGATAATAGGTTCCCTGTCCGATTGGAGAGTCCTTATGACTAAATTAGCTAGTCAATCCTGTGTTGGGAAAGGGTTTGCCTGGGAGAAGTCAGTGTATCTCATCTGTCCTCCCCTTGGTGGGTACCCCCTCCTTTGGGTCGGGTAGTCTCCTTCTGCTGCCTGTCTTTTAAAGGGGCATTCCTGTTGCCAGTGATCTGCGCGGCCGCAATTAAAACATGCATTGCTCCCTCTATATCTGCCCCGTCCTTTTTTCCCAGTAGACCAATGGCCCCTCAGAGGGGGCGGCGGTTGTAAAGCTGTTGGTGCATATGGTGGGCCATAAAAAGGAGCTGAGGGTCCATTTGGGTGGGTGGATCAGCGAGGGGGAGGATATCAAACCCACCCAAAGGGACCCTCAGCTCACAATATTGGGGCTCCAGCTGGTAAGCTACCGTTTCTGCCGCTGGTTGGGGTCTCAGATCATCTTTTTTCATTACATACTCAGTCTTAATCTTTGTAACTGAGCCTCCTTCCTGGCCTACACCCTCCTTCCAATAAAATCTGACTGCCCTTGCCATCCGGGAAGGGTCGTTCTCTGTCCAATTCATGTTATTACATTTCACAGCAGTAGCCACAGAAGGTGGTAGGCAATGCATTAACATAGCACAATATTGAGGGGAATTCTGACCATTTTGATATGGCAAGTCGCCTGACTGCCACGTTAGATTTCATTAAAACGTTCCAGAAATTCCTCTGGCTCTTCAATCTTTTTAGGTTTGAGGTCTGAGATAGCAGAAATATTTATGGGCTTTTGAAATGTGCTATTCAACGCATTCAGGATTTGTGTCCGTCTATTGTCGTCCAACGCATGGGCTTGCTGAAGTGCGGCGTGGCTAGCATAATTCAAGTGATTAAGATGATTGTGGTACTCTGCTGGGGTTAAAACCTGCTGGACTAGGGCCCAGAGGTCCCTAGAATCAGGTTGATAAATTGAGATGGTAGTTCTCAGGGAATCCACGAAAGCAGCAGGAGATTTTTTTTATATCTGTGATTGTAGCCATAATAGCCATCATCTCACTGGGTGTCCATGGGAAATAAACGTCTATCGTGGGCTGGGCCCCGGCGGTCACCGCGTCAGGGTTTGGTATCTTCCTAATCGGCAACTGTCTCCGAGTCTCACCAGGGGGCACTCTAGCTATTTCCTCTGGTTCTTCCAAGATTTTGACGTCCCTCCCTGTCAGTAGAGGGAGTTCTTTCTCTTCAGAATCATCCCTGGCATCTCCCTTTGTTCTCGAAGTTTGCGGTTTCCCCTTGGTGTGAAGGGATTTAGGTGGTATGCTTAATTGTTTCTGGTTAGGATCAAGCCCTTCTCTCGCTGTCCGAGATCGGGTCCTAGAGCTAACTGGGCTTGTGGAACAGAGCTCCTCGTCCCCTACTGATCGTGAAGATGGTAAATCGGGACCCACGCTATCAACCAAAAGGGCTGGAGTGACTGGCATGATTGGAATCTGGGGAGCAGTGACTGGATATAAATTATTATACTCTGGTGGTTCTGGAATTAGTGCAGACAATGCTACAGGTGCAGTCGAAATCCTTTGCTGACATTTTCAAATCATCGAATTGGTCATTTTCTGTCAATTCAAGGCCAGCCATTGAACTACGTAGCCCATCTTTTGTTTGACCCGAGCCTTTCCTGTCTTTACTTGCGCGTTTTTTTGAATGCACATTCCTTTTTCAAGACCTGTAATGGTTTTTGGTTACCCTGTTCACGAATTGGAATTCCCATTTTAAGGGCATTGTCCTGCCAACTTGATAACATGATCTTATCTCTTTCCTCTTGACAATATTGTCTCCATAATCTAATTAACTCTTTAGCTTTCATACTTTGGCTCTTTCTTTTTTTTATTATATATATATTTTTTATTTGCTTATTTATAACCAATGGCAATTTTTTTTTTGCTCCTTGGCAAAATTATTAAAAAGGTTCTAACAATGTTCTTTTAAAACTTAACTTGTTTGAAAATTCAAATTGAATTACTGCAACTTGCAAGCTTAGCTCTGATCTCAACTCAGAACTAAATTTACGATTTGCTTAACACAAACTTGTATAACATTTACAACTTAATTAATTCTTTATCTTAACAATTTTTCTTTTAACAAGTTTTTCTTACATTCTCAAAAATGTTGGCTGCTATCAATGAGGGAGCAGTTAGCTGCGGTGATGTATACCGGAGCAAAGTCAACTGTCATCCCCAGATTTACACTTTTTAAAATGGTGTCAGTGAGTTTCTTTCAGTTTCTATTAATTCACAAATAAAATGAGATAAACATTATTTCAAGTAAGTAAAACTTAAGATTCTGGCAATTTCAATCAATTGCTTTCGAAAATAATAACTTTTATCAAAGAGATGGAGAAACCCACTGGTTTCCTTTAATTAATTCAAAACGTAACTTTGCTGGAGTTCACTGGCTCAAAGGAAAGGTATCCGATTACACTACAGGCTGCTGCTGTTATCTCAAGGCCCGAGTGAGAAGCACTGTCTGTCGTCTTTAACTTTGGCTGCTACTGTTAACCCTTTGAGAGACTTCTGCTTTAACTAACATGCAGCATCCAGTTCTATGGATGTTCTTTGTTTTGAAATTTATCCAAGCAATTCCCCATAATCTCAACTAGTCCTCAGAACTGCGTTTTTTGCCACTACAGTCCAAGGGTACAATTTTAGCTTAATCAACTATAGATTTAAAACACTCACACATGGAATTGAATCATCTGTTTTAGATGTTGCATCAACCCAAAACCTAACCCAAGTCGAATCAGAACTCACACATGTTGTTGAACCATCTTTGTTTTAGATGTCGCATCAACCCATAACCTAACCCAAGCCGAATCAGAACTCACACATGGAATGGAATCCTCTTCAGATTTAAAAACACTCATTTAACTGAACCTTCATCTGCTGAAGTCACATCAGTCGTTTAAAACACTCATTTAATTGAACCTTCATCTGCTGAAGTCACATCAGTTCATCAACAACACAATTAACCCAAAACTGAACTATCAATTATGATATCCCATCAGTTTAATTTTCTAATCCCCAGACTGACCTTTGATTTCGTCGAGACGATCTCTCCGTACCAACCGCGAGTGACCAGACTAATCAGACGATAAGAAGAGGGGGAAAAGCAATGCGCGGTCATTTTCCAGCTATACATTGTGGGCCCCTTCTTCCCACTCTCCCTGTTCATAATCAGTCTAATTCTGATTTCGCGGTTGGTCAGAACCGTCTTGAGAAATCCCGGGTTTCCGGCACCAAATGGCAAAACACAAATTTCTTTACCCGTCAGTCTGGCCTCAATATAAGTCGAGATGGATTTGCAGGTACAGCATTAGCTATTTTATTTGACTTGCAAGCCTGATTCATTTCACAGAGGCACAGGACACAGGACTAGTCTCCTAGACCCTTGGAAAACGAATGAAGAAAGAGACAAAGGGATTTCTGCAAATACATTCAAATGGCATCAAGTTTCACATACACGATTCCCATAGGTCATCCTATACCCCTCCTGACCTGGCCATACATCCTGATTGGCCCACTTCTCATCCCTTCCTCTGGCCCCCTATTACCCAGCATCCTTTTCTCCTCATTTGCTGGACACACCTCCTCCTTGCTTTGTCACGTGGTCTGAAATCCTTTGTCTATGAACTCACCAGGATGAGACTGGCCTATCTCTACATTACAGTAACTAATATCTCTAAAGTAACTATTTTATATCACATTCATCACCAGAAGCCCAGGGTAAGGCTCTGGGGACCCAGGTTCGAATCCCATCACTGCAGATGTGAAATTTGAATTCAATTTAAAAAAAACCTGGAATGAAAAGCCTAACGATGACCATGAAACCATTGTCGATTGTCGTAAAAACTCATCTGATTCACTCATGTCCTTTAGGGAAGGAAATCTGCTGTCCTTACTTGATCTGACCTACATGTGACTCCGGACCCACACCAATGTAGTTGACTCTTAACTCTCCCTTCCAGGGCAATTAGGGAAGGGCAATAAATGTTGGCCCAGCCAGCGAACCCCACGTCCTATTAACAAATAAAAATAAATAGAGCCTCGGTGAAACCTCACCTGGAGTAATGTGTGCTGTTTTAGTCTCCTTATTTAAGGAAGGATGTACTTGCCATAGAGGGAGTGCAACGGAGGTTCACCAGACTAATCACTGGGATGTTGGGATTGTTTCAGGATGAGAGATTGAGGAAACTGGGCCTGTATTCGTTAGACCTTTGAAGAATAATAAGTGATCTCATTGAAACTTAGAAAATTCTTAGTGTGTGACACGGTGAACGTGGATAAATTGGTTCCCCTGGCTGGAGAATTAGGGGACACAATCTCAAAATAAGACTGACATGAGGAGGTACTTCTTCTCTCAGAGAGTTGTGAATATTTTGAATTATCTGTCCCAGAGTGCTGTGGAAACACAACCATTGAGCATGTTCAAGACAGAATCGATAGATTTCGAGGAACCAATGACATCAAGGGATATGGAGATAGCGCAGGAAAGTGAAGTGGAGGTAGACGATCCTCTGTGATCAAATTGAATGGTGCAGAAGGTGTGATGGGCTGAATGGCCTACTCCCGCTCCTGTGCTCCTGCAGCCCATTCACCCATTCGCTTTTGGTCTTTGTAATCACACGGCGGCATGTTTGAGTGATTCACAGAGATCTGGGGGGTGAACTGTGTGATAAAGTATTGATACCAGCTGTAAATATTGTACGATTGGTGTGAGCGTTGGTTGTGCACAGGTCCTCAATGCGTGTTCATCTGGAGTCTAGAGGAGTGGCTGAAGATTGAGGGCAAGTATGAAGAGACATCAGTTTGCAGGAGTATGATGGTGGGTGAGCAGAGACTGACCTTCTCGGCTGGATAGGGATTCTGCTCATGTTCGGGCTCTTGAACACAAGGAAACAGGAACTGATGATTGTCACTGGGTCTTCAGTTGGGGAATCAATTGCTTTGTTTGCTGACACAAAGTTAATGCTCTTTGAAACGACCAAACTTAAATCTGCCATGTTGAGCCCTCAAAATGTGTCTGATATGGAGCCAAGTGGACTTGCAAATGCAAAAGATTCTGATGATTCTTTCTATTGGCTTAGAAATTCTTTAGCTCAGTTTCTCCTATACCAAAAATGATGACACTTCAAGAGCACACCATTGCCGGTAAACCACTTCAGGCAGGCCTGAGATTGAGGTAGGTGCTACAGAAATGCACCTCCTTCCTTTCTGTTCCTTCCTTGCAATGCTAACAAGCCCAATGGGCTGTGTGGGTCGGATTACCGCCCCTCCTGCGATTGAGGTCTAATCTCCAGCACACCCCGACAAGCCAATCTCGCAGGAAGATCAAGAGGGGGAAACTGAAACACAGTTGTGTGGTTACTGTTTGCAGATTCTTTGAAAATATTCTAGCTTGGAGAATATGAGGGATGACTAAAGACGGGTTGACACGTGAATACTTGGGTGGTGTCCACTGCTTGCTACTGCCTCATCAGAGCTCCGGACCTTTTCAAAGATATGGGTTGAATTCTGCTTTTGTATGGAGTCGTTGTGCTGTCTTCCAAGATGCAGGAGTTGTTTGATGCTCGTTGTACCAGCAGTAATCTATAAGATCGGGTGTCAGCGCAGAAGGCAGTCAGTGATCTGATAGTACACTGTACCTTTGCTAACTTACGCAGCTGAGAAATCATGTAAGGAGGACAGTTAATGCCTGTAATTATTATAACCGACGCTCTCAGATCTATAATTGCTCGGATGATTTGTCATAAGACTGGTTGTCAGAAAAATACCAATTATCAGGATATCTCCAAACTTTGCAGCACGACTTCTGTAGTTTGTTTTGTATGTGAATCTGAAAGAAAAACAAAACTGCATTTATATAGCTTTCATGACCTCGGGATGTCCGACAGAGCTTTAAAACTGGAGAAGTGCTGTCTCTCTGTAGTAATGTGGAAAACACAGCAACCAATTTACACACAGCAAGGTCCCACCAACAGCTGGTGTGATAATAACTAGTTTTACTGAGGCTGGTTTATTGGCAAACATTGGTCCAGGACAAAAGGCTGAACTCACTTGCTCTTCTTTAAAATGACAACATAGGATGCTTAACACATCCATAAAAGTGCAGACAGGACCTCAGTTTGATATCTCAGCTAAAAACTGGCACCTTGGATGGTGCAGCATTCCCCCAGTGCTGCACAGGAGTGTCAGCGTACAGTACATGTTCAAGTCACTGGTGTGAGATTTTGAACTAGAGTCAGTGCGGATTCGGATTGCACTGAAACATTGCTGTACTGGGTTAGTTTGATATTCAGATCATACTGAGTCATTGCTGTACTGGGTTAGTTTGATATTCAGATCATACTGAGACATTGCTGTACTGGGTTAGTTTGATATTCAGATCATACTGAGTCATTGCTGTACTGGGTTAGTTTGATATTCAGATCATACTGAGACATTGCTGTACTGGGTTAGTTTGATATTCAGATCATACTGAGTCATTACTGTACTGGGTTAGTTTGATATTCAGATCATACTGAGACATTGCTGTACTGGGTTAGTGCGGATTCATTCTGTACTGAGACATTGCTGTCCTGGGTTAGTTTGATATTCAGATCATACTGAGACATTGCTGTACTGGGTTAGTGCGGATTCAGTCTGTACTGAGACATTGCTGTACTGGGTTAGTGCGGATTCAGTCTGTGCTGAGACATTGCTGTACTGGGTTAGTGCGAATTCAGTCTCTACTGAGACATTGCTGTACTGGGTTAGTGCGGATTCAGTCTGTACTGAGACATTGCTGTACTAGGTTAGTTTGATATTCAGATCATACTGAAACATTGCTGTACTGGGTTAGTTTGATATTCAGATCATACTGAGACATTGCTGTACTGGGTTAGTTTGATATTCAGATGATACTGAGACATTGCTGTACTGGGTTAGTGCGGATTCAGTCTGTACTGAGACATTGCTGTACTGGGTTAGTGCGGATTCAGTCTGTACTGAGACATTGCTGTACTGGGTTAGTGCGGATTCAGTCTGTACTGAGACATTGCTGTGCTGGGTTAGTGTGGATTCAGTCTGTATTGAGACATTGCTGTACTGGGTTAGTGCGGATTCAGTCTGTACTGAGACATTGCTGTACTGGGTTAGTGCGGATTCAGTCTGTACTGAGACATTGCTGTACTGGGTTAGTGCGGATTCAGTCTGTACTGAGACATTGCTGTACTGGGTTAGTGCGGATTCAGTCTGTACTGAGACATTGCTGTACTGGGTTAGTGCGGATTCAGTCTGTACTGAGACATTGCTATACTGTGTTAGTGCGGATTCAGTCTGTACTGAGACATTGCTGTACTGGGTTAGTGCGGCTTCAGTCTGTACTGAGACATTGCTGTACTGGTTCGTACGAATTCAGTCTGTACTGAGACATTGCTGTACTGGGTTAGTTTGATATTCAGATCACACTGAGACATTGCTGTACTGGGTTAGTGCGGATTCAGTCTGTACTGAGACATTACTGTACTGGGTTAGTGCGGATTCAGTCTGTACTGAGACATTGCTGTACTGTGTTAGTGCGGATTCAGTCTGTACTGAGACACTGCTGTACTGGGTCAGTGCGGATTCAGTCTGTATTGAGACATTGCTGAACTGGGTTAGTGTGGATTCAGTCTGTACTGAGACATTGCTGTACTGTGTTAGTGCTAATTCAGTCTGTACTGAGACATTGCTGTACTGGGTTAGTGCGGATTCAGTCTGTACTGAGACATTGCTGTCCTGGGTTTGTGCGGATTCAGTCTGTACTAAGACATTGCTGTACTGGGTTAGTGCGGATTCAGTCTGTACTGAGACATTGCTGTCCTGGGTTAGTGCCGATTCAGTCTGGACTAAGACATTACTGTACTGGGCTAGTGCGGATTCAGTCTGTACTGAGACATTGCTGTACTGGGCTAGTGCGGATTCAGTCTGTACTGAGACATTGCTGTACTGGGTTAGTGCGGATTCAGTCTGTACTGAGACATTGCTGTACTGGGTTAGTGTGGATTCAGTCTGTACTGAGACATTGCTGTCCTGGGTTAGTTTGATATTCAGATCATACTGAGACATTGCTGCACTGGGTTAGTGCGGATTCAGTCTGTACTGAGACATTGCTGTACTGGGTTAGTGCGGATTCAGTCTGTATTGAGACATTGCTGAACTGGGTTAGTGTGGATTCAGTCTGTACTGAGACATTGCTGTACTGTGTTAGTGCTAATTCAGTCTGTACTGAGACATTGCTGTACTGGGTTAGTGCGGATTCAGTCTGTACTGAGACATTGCTGTCCTGGGTTTGTGCGGATTCAGTCTGTACTAAGACATTGCTGTACTGGGTTAGTGCGGATTCAGTCTGTACTGAGACATTGCTGTCCTGGGTTAGTGCCGATTCAGTCTGGACTAAGACATTACTGTACTGGGCTAGTGCGGATTCAGTCTGTACTGAGACATTGCTGTACTGGGCTAGTGCGGATTCAGTCTGTACTGAGACATTGCTGTACTGGGTTAGTGCGGATTCAGTCTGTACTGAGACATTGCTGTACTGGGTTAGTGTGGATTCAGTCTGTACTGAGACATTGCTGTCCTGGGTTAGTTTGATATTCAGATCATACTGAGACATTGCTGCACTGGGTTAGTGCGGATTCAGTCTGTACTGAGACATTGCTCTACTGGGTTAGTGCGGATTCAGTCTGTACTGAGACATTGCTGTACTGGGTTAGTGCGAATTCAGTCTCCACTGAGACATTGCTGTACTGAGTTAGTGCGGATTCAGTCTGTACTGAGACATTGCTGTACTAGGTTAGTTTGATATTCAGATCATACTGAAACATTGCTGTACTGGGTTAGTTTGATATTCAGATCATACTGAGACACTGCTGTACTGGGTTAGTGCGGATTTAGTCTGTATTGAGACATTGCTGTACTGGGTCAGTGCGGATTCAGTCTCTACTGAGACATTGCTGTACTGGGTTAGTGCGGATTCAGTCTGTACTGAGACATTGCTGTACTGGGTTAGTGCGGATTCAGTCTGCACTGAGACATTGCTGTACTGGGTTAGTGAGGATTCAGTCTGTACTGAGACATTGCTGTACTGGGTTAGTGCGGATTCAGTCTGTACTGAGACATTGCTGTACTGGGTTAGTGCGGATTCAGTCTGTACTGAGACATTGCTGTACTGGGTTAGTGCGGATTCAGTCTGTACTGAGACATTGCTGTACTGGGTTAGTGCGGATTCAGTCTGTATTGAGACATTGCTGTACTGGGTCAGTGCAGATTCAGTCTCTACTGAGACATTGCTGTACTGGGTTAGTGCGGATTCAGTCTGTACTGAAACATTGCTGTACTGGGTTAGTGCGGATTCAGTCTGTACTGAGACATGGCTGTACTGGGTTAGTGTGGATTCAGTCTGTACTGAGACATTGCTGTACTGGGTTAGTATGGATTCAGTCTGTACTGAGACATTGCTGTCCTGGGTTAGTGCGGATTCAGTCTGTACTGAGACATTGCTGTACTGTGTTAGTGCTGATTCAGTCTGTACTGAGACATTGCTGTACTGGGTTAGTGCGGATTCAGTCTGTACTGAGACATTGCTGTACTGTGTTAGTGCGAATTCAGTCTGTACTGAGACATTGCTGTACTACGTTAGTGCGGATTCAGTCTGTACCGAGACATTGCTGTTCTGTGTTAGTGCGGATTCAGTCTGTACTGAGACATTGCTGTACTGGGTTAGTGCGGATTCAGTCTGTACTGAGACATTGCTGTCCTGGGTTAGTGCGGATTCAGTCAGTACTGAGACATTGCTGTACTGGGTTAGTGCGGATTCAGTCTGTACTGAGACATTGCTGTACTGGGTTAGTGCGGATTCAGTCTGTACTGAGACACTGCTGTACTGGGTTAGTGCGGATTTAGTCTGTATTGAGACATTGCTGTACTGGGTCAGTGCGGATTCAGTCTCTACTGAGACATTGCTGTACTGGGTTAGTGCGGATTCAGTCTGTACTGAAACATTGCTGTACTGGGTTAGTGCGGATTCAGTCTGACTGAGACATGGCTGTACTGGGTTAGTGTGGATTCAGTCTGTACTGAGACATTGCTGTACTGGGTTAGTGTGGATTCAGTCTCTACTGAGACATTGCTGTCCTGGGTTAGTGCGGATTCAGTCTGCACTGAGACATTGCTGTACTGTGTTAGTGCGAATTCAGTCTGTACTGTGACATTGCTGTACTACGTTAGTGCGGATTCAGTCTGTACCGAGACATTGCTGTACTGTGTTAGTGCGAATTCAGTCTGTACTGAGGCATTGCTGTACTGGGTTAGTGCGGATTCAGTCTGTACCGAGACAGTGCTGTACTGTGTTAGTGCGAATTCAGTCTGTACTGAGACATTGCTGTACTACGTTAGTGCGGATTCAGTCTGTACCGAGACATTGCTGTACTGTGTTAGTGCGAATTCAGTCTGTACTGAGACATTGCTGTACTACGTTAGTGCGGATTCAGTCTGTACCGAGACATTGCTGTACTGTGTTAGTGCGAATTCAGTCTGTACTGAAACATTGCTGTACTGGGTTAGTGCGGATTCAGTCTGTACCGAGACATTGCTGTCCTGTGTTAGTGCGAATTCAGTCTGTACTGAGACATTGCTGTACTACGTTAGTGCGGATTCAGTCTGTACCGAGACATTGCTGCACTGTGTTAGTGCGAATTCAGTCTGTACTGAGACATTGCTGTACTGTGTTAGTGCGGATTCAGTCTGTACTGAGACATTGCTGTACTGGGTTAGTGCGGATTCAATCTGTACTGAGACATTGCTGTACTGGGTTAGTGCGGATTCAGTCTGGACTGAGACATTGCTGTACTGGGTTAGTGCAAATTCAGTCTGGACTGAGACATTGCTGTACTGGGTTAGTGCGGATTCCGTCTGTACTGAGACATTGCTGTACTGTGTTAGTGCGAATTCAATCTGCACTGAGACATTGCTGTACTACGTTAGTGCGGATTCAGTCTGTACTGAGACATTGCTGTACTGGGTTAGTGCGGATTCAGTCTGTACTGAGACATTGCTGTACTGGGTTAGTGCGGATTCAGTCTGTATTGAGACATTGCTGTACTGGGTCAGTGCGGATTCAGTCTGTACTGAGACATTGCTGTACTGGGTTAGTGCGGATTCAGTCTGTACTGAAACATTGCTGTACTGGGTTAGTGCGGATTCAGTCTGTACTGAGACATGGCTGTACTGGGTTAGTGTGGATTCAGTCTGTACTGAGACATTGCTGTACTTGATTAGTGTGGATTCAGTCTGTACTGAGACATTGCTGTACTGGGTTAGTGCGGATTCAGTCTGTACTGAGACATTGCTGTACTGGGTTAGTGTGGATTCAGAATGGACTGAGACATTGCTGTCCTGGGTTAGTGCAGTTTCAGAATGTACTGATATATTTCTGTACCTGGTTAGTTCGAGATTCTGACTGTACCGAAACATTGCTGTACTTGATTAGTGTGGATTCAGACTACACTGGGCCATTGCTGTACTGGGTTAGTGCAGTTTCAGAATGTACTGATATATTTCTGTACCTGGCTAGTTCGAGATTCAGACTGTACTGAGACATTGCTGTACTGGGTTAGTGCGGATTCAGTCTGTACTGAGACATTGCTGTACTGGGTTAGTGCGGATTCAGTCTGTACTGAGACATTGCTGTACTGTGTTAGTGCGAATTCAGTCTGTACTGAGACATTGCTGTACTGGGTTAGTGCGGATTCAGTCTGTACTGAGGCATTGCTGTACTGGGTTAGTGCGGATTCAGTCTGTACTGAGACATTGCTGTACTGTGTTAGTGCGAATTCAGTCTGCACTGAGACATTGCTGTACTGGGTGAGTGCAGATGTCTCAGTACAATCTCAATTCGCACTCACCCAGTACAGCAATGTCTCAGTATGATCTGAATCTCAAACTAACCCAGTACAGCAATGGCCCAGTATAGTCAGAATCTCAAACATACCAAGTACAGCAATGTTTCGGTACAGTCTGAATCTCGAACTAACCAGGTACAGAAATATATCAGTACATTCTGAAACTGCACTAACCCAGTACAGCAATGTCTCAGTATAGTCTGAATCCACACTAATCAAGTACAGCAATGTCTCAGTACAGTCTGAATCCGCACTAATCCAGTACAGCAATGTCTCAGTACAGTCTGAATCCGCACTAATCCAGTACAGCAATGTCTCAGTACAGTCTGAATCCACACTAATCCAGTACAGCAATGTCTCAGTACAGACTGAATCCACACTAATCACGTACAGTAATGTCTCAGTACAGTCTGAATCCGCACTAATCCAATACAGCAATGTCTCAGTCCAGTCTGAATCCACACTAATCCAGTACAGCAATGTCTCAGTACCGTCTGAATCCGCACTAATCAAGTACAGCAATGTCTCAGTACAGACTGAATTCGCACTAACACAGTACAGCAATGTCTCAGTACAATCTGAATCTGCACTAATCCAGTACAGCAATGTCTCAGTGCAGTCTGAATCCGCACTCACCTGGTACAGCAATGTCTCAGTACAGTCCGAATCTCAAACTAATCCAGTACAGCAATGTCTCAGTGCATCTAAATCCCCACTAACACAGTACAGCAATGTCTCAGGACAGTCTGAATCCGCACTCACCTGGCACAGAAATGTCTCAGTACAGTCCGAATCTCAAACTAATCCAGTCCAGCAATGTCTCAGTACATCTAAATCCCCACTAACACAGTACAGCAATGTCTCAGTACAGTCAGAATCTGACATCCACTAATACAGTGATGTCGCAGTCTTTCTGTCTTTCAGGTGGACAGCATGATAGCACAGTGGTTAGCACTGTTGCTTCTCAGCACCAGGGTCCCAGGTTTGATTCCCGGCTTGGGTCACTGTTTGTGCTGAGTCTGCACGGTCTCCCCGTGTCTGCATAGATTTCCTCCGGTTGCTCCGGTTTTCTCCCACAAATCCCGAAAGTTGTGGGGCGGGATTCTCCACTCCCACGCCGAAGTGGCCGCGCCGTCGTGAACGCCGTTGAGGTTCACGACGGCGCGGAACGGCCCCGGTCCTGACCGATTCAGGCCCTGACAATGGGCCAGTATCGGGGCCGCGTCATCAACACGCGCCAGGCCTTGTCGCCCGCGTGAAAGCGGTGCCGCATACATGACGCGGCCGGCGCCGCATAATGGACGTCATCCGCGCATGCGCGGGTTTTCCGGCGCCAACCCGCGCATGCATGGTTGCCGTCCTCTCTAAGTCCGCCCCGCAAGAAGATGGGGGACGGATCTTGCAGGGCCGCGGAAGGAAGGAGGTCCTCCTTCAGAGAGGACGGCCCGACGATCGGTGGGCACCGATCGCGGGCCATCCCACATTCCAGGTGAAGCCCGGTGCAGGATCCCCCCTCGCCCCGCAACAGGCCGCCCCCCCAGCGTTCACGCACCGCCCACGGCTGCAGCGACTAGGTGTGGACGGCGCTGGAGGTAACCCTCCGTTTTGGCCTGGCCGCTCGGCCCATCCGGGCCTCAGAATAGCTGGGGTGCCGGAGAATCGCCATTTTCGGTGTCTCCGGCGATTCTCCGGCCTGCGGCCCGCGAAACTCGACCGGGCCATTCCCGCCACTTGGGAGAATCGCGGGAGGGCGTCGGACCGGCGTCCCCGGAAATTCTGGCGGCCCAGGCGATTCTCCCAACCGGCGTGGGAGTGGAGAATCGCGCCCGTGCTGTTTGGTAATTTGGACATTCTGAATTCTCCCTCAGTGTACATGAACAGGTGCCAGAGTGTGGTGACTAGGGGCTTTTCACAGTAACTTCATTGCAGTGTTAATGTCAGCCTACTTGTGACAATAATAATGATTATTATTATTATTATTAATACTGCACTTTCTCATTTTTATGTCTGTCCTGGTGGGATTATTAACTTTCAGGATATGGTCGGAAACATATCAGAGTGGCACCTCGCATTCACATCCAATTCGTCTGCCCCATATTCAAGTTGTTACGTTAAATGGGTTGACATATCTGTTGGATTGGTCGAGGACGGATTTTGATATCTATATCACAAGTATACATAAGTTGTCCGGTGGAAGGGCTCTTGTGGTCACATTAGTGTTAATAGAGGCTTCATTTAATATCTATAACTGTCGGGTGAGACAACAATTGGTCAGGTGCGTACTTATTTTGTATCTGCTCCAGCTCTTGGCAGTTCTCAGAGTCCAATATCATCACTAAGCGCTAGCTATGCAAGGAGAAGGGAGTAATGGGGAATAAGATCAAGGTTAGTTCAAATTCAGTGCAAGGTTCAAATCGTACTCCAGCCGGCCTTGGCAAGTGGAGATTGAACCTGCAGCTCTGAATTCTGGATTGCCCCCTAGTGGAGTACTCATGTCTGGTGGGTTTGTATTGCTCATCTCCCCTCATCATACAGATTATGAGAGTCCATTATATCCTCATCGGACTGACCATCATTCCAAAGAACAATACAGCACGGAACAGGCCCTTCGGCCCTCCAAGCCTGTACCGGCCATGATACCACCCTTGGCCAAAGTCCTCAGCACTTCTTAGTGCCATATCCATCTATACCCATCCTATCCATGTGTTTGTTGAGATGCCTTTTGAACACCGTCAATGTATCTGCTTCCACAACCTCCCCTGGCAACGCGTTTCAGCACTCACCACCCTCTGTGTAAGAAACCTGCCTCGCATATCTCTTATAAACTTTGCCCCCTGGACCTTAAACCTATGCCCCCTAGTGACTGACCCCTCCATCCTGGGAAAGAGTGCCTGCCCATCTACTCTTTCCATGCCTCTCATAATTTTGTAGACCTCTATCAGGTCGCCCCTCAACCTCCCTCGTTCTAATGAAAACAGTCCGAGTCTATTCAGTGTCTCCGCATAGCTAACACCCTCCAGACCAGGCAACATCCTGGTAAATCTCCTCTGCACCCTATCCAAAGCCGCCACATTCTTCTGGTAGTGTGGCTACCAGAATTTATCATAGAATTTACAGTGCAGAAGGAGGCTATTCGGCCCATCGGGTCTGCACCGGCTCTTGGAAAGAGCACCCTACCCAAGGTCAACACCTCCACCTTATCCCCATAACCCAGTAACCCCACCCAACACTAAGGGCAATTTTGGACACTAAGGGCAATTTAGCATGGCCAATCCACCTAACCTGCCCATCTTTGGACTGTGGGAGGAAACCGGAGCACCCGGAGGAAACCCACGCACACACGGGGAGGATGTGCAGACTCCACACAGACAGTGTCCCAAGCCGGAATTGAACCTGGGACCCTGGAGCTGTGAAGCAATTGTGCTATCCACAATGCTACCGTGCTGCCCATTGTGCGCAATATTCCAAGTGCAGCCGTACCAAGGTTCTATACAACTGTAGCATGACTTGCCAGTTTTTATACTCGATGCCCCGATACTTTTTTAGACTTGATGCTTTCTTGACTACTATGTCCACTTGTGTTGCCACTTTCAAAGACCTGTGGACCTGTTCACCCAGATCTCTCTGACTTTCCATATTCCTAAGAGTTTTGCCATTTACGGTATATTTCCCCTCTTACCAAAATACATTACCTCCCATTTGTCCGGATTAAACTCCATTTACCATTTCTCTGCCCCAGTCTCCAACCTATCAATGTCCTGCTGTATCCTCTGACAATCGTCAACACTCTCTGCCAACCTTGGTGTCATCCGCGAACTTACTAATCAGACCGGCTACATTTTCCTCCAAGTCGTTTATGTATACAACAAACAACAGAGGCCCCAGCGCCAATCCCTGTGGAACACCACTAGTCACAACCTTCCATTCAGAAAAACACCCTTCTACTGCTACCCCCTGCCTTCTGTGACCGAGCCAGTTCTGTATCCATCTTGCCACTCACCTCTGATCCCGTGTCACTTCACCTTTTGTACCAGTCATTCATGCCTCTACCTTTTGGAATGATAATCAGCCAGAAAATCCTTCCACTGCTTCTTATTGCTCTCCAAGGAAATAGTACAAAGATATCAAACCAATGGATGTAGTGAAGGTGCTAAGATGGTAGAGATTAAGGTGAATTAAAAGTCACAGCTGCAGAAGTGATGAGGTGGAAAGGACAGCTCGAACCTGTCAAGCAGCCAGGAAACAGCATAAATTCTACATCCAGGGAATGGAAAGCATTACAAAAATACAATCGTTTTTCCTCACTTTGCAGGTGAAATGTCGGCTTGTCAGAATGAAATACTCCTCACGTTTAATAAGGAAACAAAGCTTGGCATGGGAGAGAGGATTGATGAAAACGGCTTCATTGAAGGCATCCTCCGCAGCGTACGTACATTGAAAAACCTTACACCCAAGCAAGGCCGTCGCCCAGCATTCCTGTGTTGAAATGAGTGGATGGAGGGAATTCTCCTCTGTGATCAAGCCTCATAATGGCCTCCTTAATGATCTGATACCCTGGCGTGGAGTTCCCTATCCACAACCTCCTTCCCTGACGACCATGTGCAACTGTCTACCTTTGAGGGTGAGAATACCACCACTGAGCTGAAGCTCACTCACTGGTAACAGCGATTTGAATTTATGTAGCATATTAAACTGAGTAACCTGTCCTAAGGTGCATCATCAAATAAAACCTGTCACTGCTTCCAAGAAGCAGACCTTAAAACAGATGACCATGCTAATTGTATGAATTAAACTTAATTGTTTACAGATGGGGGCACTCGCTGGATAAATACTTAGGCACATATGAGGCAACACTTTTGAGACTGATGCGACTCTTAGCAGCACAATGTTTCTTAGTTAATATTTTCCTTTGACAGCATGCCCAAACCCACGACCTCTAACACCTATAAGGACAAGGGCAGCAGATGCATGGAAACACTACCACCTGCAAGTTCCTCTCCAAGGCATTCACCATCCTGACTTGGAAATGCATCGCTGTTCTTCACTGTCGCTGGGTCAGAATCCTGGGTGAGAACATCCTTTGCTTTGGATTGCTGCATGCCCAACTCAGTGGAGGGAACAATCCACCAGCTCTGGCAGGTGGCAGCCTGCCTCTGTGAAGAGTATTAGCAGCAGGAGTATCTCCTTCAGCCCTTGAAATCTTTTCTCCCATTCAAATAGGTCATATCTGGTAGATACCTCAGATTCATTCAGCCATCTTTGCACCAAATCCCTTGATACTCTTCCCCATGGTAAATATATGCATCTCCATGGTGAAAGCTCCTATCCCAGTTAAGAAGAGGCGATTAATTCCAGCACCTCCTTTCAACTTTTATGTCCACAAACCTGCCCTCTCAATTCCCACCCTTACCACTTCCTGCCTGAGAAGTCACTGTTGCTTTTCGGACTTTCCCAATGGACGTTAAAACCTCCCAAAAATTGAGGCTGGGTAGGAAATGGCCCTTAAATGGCTGATTGGGAAGCCTTTGCCCGCCCCAGTGTAAACTCACTGTGAGGTTGGGGCAATCGGGAATCTGGAGGGAGCTTCAATTTCATGCTCCTCTCCTCTCGCTGGTGGGGGAGCGTAAAACTCCCACTGTCACCTTGTATATAAAGTTCCAAGTTCCTCCCAACTTCAGCAGGATCTTTTATCCCTGGCTCCACCAGGGTGAATCATCCAGTGTCTTCCTCCTAAAGTTGTTCTGTCACTCAGTCTTCTGATCTTAATCAAATGAACAAGGTGCAAGACGGTCTCTGGCAATCCTTTGTCTTTAAATCTCCACAAGCCTCATTTCTTCAAACAGTGAAACAATCCTCACCAGCACTCGGCTTGGTGCTTATCACAAAAATAGTCCTTTTCCTCTGCTTGGCACGGCAGTCCAAGGCTGTGGTCTCCTTACCCAGATCTCTCTGCCCGACTGACCCTCTGAGTCTGCTGTCTCCTGGAGGAGGTGGGAATGGGTTGGATTTTTGTTTGGTTATGGGGAGAGGGGGTGAGGGGGAGGGACGCTGACTTGGGAGTGGTTGGTGTGGCGCAGTTCGTCATGGAGGAATGGTGGCGGACATCTTGGGCGGGTCTGGAGAAGTGCGAGACATGGACAGACGGGAGATGACTAAAGAAGCGGTATGGCTGATCGGCAGGGGAAGGGGGTGTGTTGGCCCCCTCCCCGACTTGGTTGGTCACATGGAACGTCCGGGCATTGAATGGACTGCTTAAACTGTTGCATGTTTTCGCATACTTGAGTTTGAAGGCGGACGTTGTGTTCCTTCAGGAGATGCACCTGAAGCTCTGAGATCAGACAAGGCTGAGGAAGGGATGGCTGGTGCAGGTTTTCCACTTGGGGTTCGACATGAAGACGAGGTGGATGGCGGTGCTGGTTAACAAGGAAGTGGCCTTCGAAAGTGGCAGTATTATGGCCGGCCATGGGGATAGATATGTGATGGTTAGTGGGAAGCTGGAGGGGACGCCTGTGGTCCTGGTGAACCCAAATTGGGAAAATGTGGACTTTATGAGGTGGGTGTTAGGGAAGATCCCAGATCTGGGCATGCACTGGCTGATAATGGGGGGTGATTTTAACACAGTTTTGGATCCAATAATGGACTGGTCGTGTCCCAGGTCTCTGACCACGCGCTGCAGTGGGTGAATTTGTGGGTGGTTCAGGGGGAGGCCCAGCCGCCACAGTGGAGGTTAGATGTGGGCTTTTTGCGGATAAGGGTGTGTGTGAGAGGGTGAGGGCTGTCATCTGAATTTATGTGGAGTGGAATGACAAGAGGAGATCAAAGCTTCCATGCTGTGGGAGGCACCTAAGGCAGTAGTCAGGGGCAAATGTGTCTTGATCCGGGTGCACAGGGAGAGGATGGAAAGAGAAGAGAGACCGAGGCTAGTGGATGAGGTTTTGAGGGTGGATCGGAGATATTTGGTTGCGCCTGAGGAGGGGCTACTAAAGGAGAGGCAGAGGCTCCAGATGGAGTTTGGGTTAGTGTCCACGGGGAAGGTGGTAGGGCAATTATGGAGAGCCAGAGGGGCAGGGTACGAGTATGGGGGAAAAGCAAGCAGGATGTTGGCGTATCGACTGAGGAAGCAGGCAGCGACGAGGGAGGCTGGGAAGGTGAGGGATGAGAGCGGCAAGGTGGTGTCAGATCCAGAAGGGGTGAATGGGGTGCTTGAGGCCTTCAGTGGAAGGCACTCCTGCACTGAACGAGTCTGGAGGTGGTGCTATTCGGAGTGCCGGAAGATCCGGGCGTATAGTTGGAGAGAGAGGCCGATATCTTGGCCTTTGGCCTCCCTGATAGCTCGGAGATGGATTTTGTTGAGCTGGTGGTAGTGGAGCTGCCAAAGGTGGGGCGGGGGGGGGGGGGGGGGGGGGGGGGAGTGCCTTTAATGCAAATATTTAAAAAGAATCTTGAGCCTTCCTTTCTAGAAGTTTTAACCTGGGCCGCTGTTCCCATGGCCAATAAACCACATGGGCTTGTTCCCGGGCAGCTCCCATACAAAACTGATCTATTTTACCTTGAACTAAAGGAGGGAGATAAAACAAGTAATGTCAGAGCAATCTGTGCCATCTGCTGTTTCTTGTTGAATCCTATAAGGTTTGCCAAGCACCACCCACCTTTAAGAAGCCTGTGCTGAATGGCCCTGATTAGTTCTGACTCCCTGATAATTGGGGCAATGGCGGGCTTCTTGTCCGAAGCTTTGCCCGCCTCAGAGTAAACTCACTGTGAGGTTGGGGCAGTGAAGAATATGGAGGGAAACCCACCCCTTCAATTTCATTCATACCTACACACACATGGCACAATGGCACAGTGGTCAACACTGCTGCCTCACAGCGCAGGGTTCAATTCTGTCCTTGGGTGACTGTCTGTGTGGGGTTTACACGTTCTCCCTGTCTGAGCGGGGTTCCTTTCACAGTCCAAAGATGCGCAGATTAGGTGGATTGGTCATGCTAAATTGCGCAATGGTTTGCAACCGTTTGGGTGGGGTTACGAGGATAGGTTACTAGGATGGGCGTGGTCCAGGGTCAGTGCCCACTCAATGGGTCAATTGGCCTCCTCTGCACTGTAGTGATGCTACAAATCTTTCTCTGGGTCCTCAGTACTATTGTGCTGTATGATTAACTCTGGAAGTCGATATTCTTTTGCTGCCTTTATATGGATAAGATAATTGAGATACCCCAAAAAGCACTTGCTTTGAATTTCAGGGGTCACCAGGTGTTCAGGTCACATGCTTCACCTCCCATTTCCCAGTCCGAGAGGGAACATCAGCCAGAGTTCCTGCTGCTGGTCGATGTCCAGTGACCCCTGCTGGAACAAGTGCATTTTTGCAAGTGTCAGATAAAGACAGGGTCAGACTCTATTGCGACTTTGATCAAGGTCTAATGGCCAGCTGACAGTAGCTGCCCAGTCCCAGACGTGGAAATGTGTGGATGTGGAACTTGAGGCAATTGCAGTTTGTGGAACTCTCTGAAAAGTGAAAGTCCTCATGGGAGGGAGGTGTGGATTCTACTGAGCGACAAAACAAGAAAAGTGCCTCCTTTTTAAATCCTTATCAATCTTTGCTTTGAACTTAGATTGTTAAGTCACAGGTTTTGCTGTGATAAATCTACATAGTCGCTTCTCTTCCCACACCTGGTAGTGAACAAGGCAGACTTTTATTTGTTCCCACAGTGAGGTTTACTTTCCTGGCACAGTCGTTAGTCTGTCACCAGGGGTTTAAGAACTTAAGGGGTGCCACTCTGCCCCAAGCATGGCTGACCAGGAGTCCCCCCTGAGCTTACCACCTGCCATTGGCACGTCGGAAGGATTTTGAGAGTTGATACCCGACCTGTTTGACTGCATTATAAACACACCTTCCCTGGCCATCAAGTCCTGGGGTATGACGTGAAGCCAGAACATCTGGGTCAGAGGCAGGGATGCTACCCGCTGCACCACAAGACTTACTCTTCCCTATACCTCTCATCAATTTTGAGGGAATTCCATCTCTGTCTCTGTAATGTTCTCTATATACATGGATGGTGATGTCTTTGTGGTTGAATCAATGAGAAAACATGTGGCTTTGTTAAAGAACAAAACTATTTATTCACTAACTAAACACTATAAAGGTTTCTACAATGTGAACGATAAGTACAGTTGGATACTGTGGCTAATACAAATCATTATGAGTAATTACTTTAGTATTAATTCCTATTGACTCGATTAACAGGACTGGTTTAGCACACTGGGCTAATTCGCTGGCTTTGAAGGCAGACCAAGGCAGGCCAGCAGCACGGTTCAATTCCCATACCAGTCTCTCTGAACAGGCGCTGGAATGTGGCGACTAGGGGCTTTTCACAGTAACTTCATTATGATAGTGACATTTAAGGGGCATCTTGACAAATACATGAATAGGATGGAAATAGAGGGATGTGGACCCAGGAAAAGTAGAAGATTGTAGTTTAGTCGGTCGGCACGGGCTTGAAGGGCCTGTTCCTGTGCTGTACTTTTCTTTGTTCTTTGTTGTTCTTTGTTTGATATGCGACTGGACTCTACGCCTGCTATCCATGGTCTGCTGCATCCCTGGTGTGTCCCTGTAACGGTCTCCTGTTGTCACGCCACCTCGTGGTCGGATGCTGGAATCTCAGTCTATGCATACGTCACCTATCTTTACTTACAGTCGGTTGTTAAATTATACACAAATGATATTCTACATATCATTAGAGTCTCCTGGATTGCTTATCCTAGGAAACAGCAGCATACCCCAGCACTGTTCAAAAACATATTTTGCTCAAGACAGGATGCCTGATTGATGCACTGAGGCTGTTAGCTGTCTCCAGTTATCAAGTTGTGTTTGCATTTTGCTCAGATCTAATATGCTTTGCTATTAATGTTAGAAATGTGTCTGAACAAGGGCTTGGAGCTAACATCATGAGAGAGTTGAGATTCCCCTGGCTTGAGTCTGACAGACAGCGTTCAACAATTTGTTAATTACTGCATGGCTGCTGTTTAGCTAGTGATTACTGAGAACGCGTGATTGTCAGTCTCCGAGATCAGTGATGTGAAATGAAAAGCTTGGGTGTAA
Source organism: Scyliorhinus torazame (assembly GCF_047496885.1). Classification (NCBI taxonomy): domain Eukaryota; kingdom Metazoa; phylum Chordata; class Chondrichthyes; order Carcharhiniformes; family Scyliorhinidae; genus Scyliorhinus; species Scyliorhinus torazame. The sequence continues at coordinate 118,137,430 of NC_092719.1, forward strand.
AACCTAGCAATTGTATCAGCTTCTTTGAGCAGGTAAGGAGTTTTTAAAAATAGCTTCACTCACAGATGAACATGTCCTTTTTTATTTTGCTACAAATGTTACAAACTTTCATTGTCTTGTCTCAACATGAGAGATGGGGAATTGGGACGAACCAGTCAATTCAACTACAAACATCCCATGGGATTTGTTTGACTACAGGGATAATTGTACCTCACTTGTGACGACAATGGGTGCGATTCTCCAATAATGGGGCTATGTCCCCACTCCAGCGTCAAAACGCTGGCGTTTCCTTAAGAAAGTCCAGAGTGATTCTCCTACCTGCAGGGGGCTTGCAGGGCCCTGGAGTGCTCCTTGCAGCTCTGGCTGCAGATACGAGGCCCCGCACTTCCGGTTGGGAGTCCACGCATGTGCACGGCGGCGGCCTGCGGAGGCCGCCCTGTACGACATAGCGGACTCGCACCACGGAGTGCCACCAAAGATGTAGGCCCCCTGAGATCACGCGCGCCCGCGGTTCAGTGCCGCCCGATCGCTTGCCTGGCCATCCATGAGGCCCCCCCCCCCCCCCCCCAGTGAAGGATCCATCCCGCCCCCCACCAGGGTGGCCACGGACTGAGTCCGCAGCCGCCACCATGCGGGGTGAGTCCGCAGCCGCCACCGGCCATTCCCAACAGGCAAAACGTGGTTAGAACCACGCTGTCAGGAACTCGGCCAGTTATCCTCGGCGAATCGCGGGGAGGGCCTCTGTCAATGGCCCCCTACCCGCGTCGCGTAGACCGCCGCGCCCGATTTGCGGTGATTCTCTGGGGACCGGAGAATCGCAGGAGCGGTGTCGGACCGGATTTCGTCATTGATGCCCATTCTCCGCCCCGTGCCGATCGCGATTTTGGCGCACTCGGAGGATTCCGCCCAATGGCAGCAGCCAGCAATCCTGTCTGGACTGTTGGAGTCAGAGGCCCTGCAGATTTTAATGACGGGCCTAGGGTTGTCAACCCTCCAGGATTGGGCCTGAAGTCTTCGGGAATTGAAGATCATGACTGCGAGCAACTCTGGATAAAAATCATCAGGGCATTAAAGAATATGTATTTTTTTGCCATTTTCATTGATTGTTTCTTTTTACCAGATATAAAAATGTTGAAAATGGGGGAAATAAAGACTGCGTGTCTGACAGTCAAGCATCATCCAATTGGGTAATGTCTTTTTTACTTTTCAATTGGTGTAGGCTGACAGTCCGTCACAAGGCTGGATGTGTTGGCCGACTAATGGCTGGAGTGTGGGGGAAAATCATGTGATGAAGCCTCCAGGAATACATTTCCTCACAGTTGGCAACCTGAGCTGGGCCTCAATTGAAGACTTCCTCAGTCTCATGCCCAAAGTAGGTAGAAAGTGGAAAAAGTGGGAAAATGGAGTTGAGGATTATCACATAACGGGCACGATTTAATGGCCACGTAGCGCCCGGCGAGGATCTGTGCGGACTGGTAAGATCGCGGGAGTGGCTCAAATTGAGAACCGCACCGGGTGTCAAGTGGTTTGCAATCTAACCGGCCCGCTCCCGTTGTTGGGATCCGGATCCAGCCTGGACGCAGCGCAAAGCTAATTGAGGCCAATTAAGAGTAACCGCCATCTCATTAGCAAGACGGAAGCCCGATGTAACGGCCTCCCATCATCTAACCGGCTCCCCAGTGAGAGGTCAGGTGGGCGCCATTTAGTACTGGTCCACACACACGTGGACAAGGCGCCACGGTACCTGGGGGATCTCCCAGGCCATTGGAGACCCCTGGATTGTCAAGGGCAGGGTGTCACCCTGGTTTCCCCTCTGGCACCTGGGAACCTTGACATTGTCAGTCAAGCACCTTGGCACTGCCACCCTGACACTGTCAGGCTGGTAGGGGTACTGCCAGGGTAGCTGTACCATAGTGCCAGGGTAGCACCGCCAAGGGCCAGGGTTTGAAGGGAGCCATGCCCATGAAAGGAGAGATTGGGGGGGGGGGTATGATGGGTTGGGGGGGTGAAAGGTGGGGGGGGGAAGGGTTGGGGGCTAAAAGGGGCCTTCAGTGACCCCATAACAGGGTGCCCTCACTTGGGAGGAGGGGTAATGCTGATGTGTGTGGGGGGTGAAATTGTCGGTGGGTGGAGGGTGTGGGGGACCCTCAGTCTCACTTGGAGATCAGGGCATCCTTTCAAATATGGTGGCCCGATCTCTGAGGAACTGGTCTGGCTCAGCTCAGTGATGAATACAATTCTATGAGCTAGCCCGGAGATAAACTCCCGAGTGCCCAAAAAAGTGTGGTTAGATAGCAGTGGGGAACTTGCTGATAGAGCTGGGAGAAACTCCCAGCCAAACCTACCTGAAATAACACTTCGGAACTTTAACATTAGATTGCGCCCAGATCAGTCATGGTCTCATTGAATGGCAGAGCAGGTTCAATGGGCCAAATGGCCTACTGCTGCTCTTGCATCTGATGGCCTCAAAACCAGAGCCCAAGGATGGAGTGTTTTTAAAAAACTTATTTTCAGCAGCTTTACCCAGCAGGATGGTGGCCACAGGCTCCTTGGACAGGAACAGGTTATAAACCTACCAACGGGAGCCGGATATGACTTTCTTAATGAGACTCCTCTCGGAGTGGAACGCAAGATTCATCTGCTTCCAATCGCGGGGTTGTCAAAATTAGGAATTAGCAGGAGCTGAGAGGGAAATAGAGTTTTTTTAACGTTTTAACTTCTCCTCTTGCTTCCACTGCTAATCAAAGTGAGTTAAAATGCTAAAACGTTTGAGTGGCAGGATCTTTTGAATTAAACAGACGGTTAATTTAAATGTGATTAGTCTCGGCTGTTTTCGGGAAAATCCATTTAAGCTTGGCTGGTTCAAAATTGGAGAACCTGTCAGAAGCCTTTGGAGCTAGACAGTTAAACCAGACAGCTCCCATGGACATTGAGGAATAAACCTTTACTATGTCAGAATATATTATTGTTGTCACTGTTCTTCATTTACTACTTAGTTAAGTCTAATAATATTGTAAAACCTTCATCTGTGGCTCAGTGGGTGACATTCTCATCTCTGACTCAGAAGGTAGCATACAAATTAGGTGCAAGAGTAGGCCATTCGGCCCCTCAATCCTGACCCACCATTCAATAAGTTCATCGCTGATCTGATTGTGGCCTCAATTCCATATTCGCCTGCCCCCGATAACCTTCAACTCCCTTGTTAGTCAAGAATCTATCTACCTCTGCCTTAAAAATATTCATTGACCTGTCCTCCACCACTCTCTGAGGAAGGGGGTTCCAAAGCCTTGCCACCCTCTGAGAGAAAACAAAACCTCCGAATCTCCACCTTAAATGGAAACCCCCTTATTTTTTAAATGGTATCCCTCGTTCTAGTTTCTTTCATAAGTGGAAATATCTTCTGGGCATCCAACCTGTAAAATCTCTTCAGAATCTTCTGTGTTTCAATAAGATCACCTCTTGTTCTTCTAAACTCCAATGGACACAGGTCTGGCCTGTTCGACCTTTTCTTGTAAGATAACACCTCCATTCCAGGTATCAGTCAAGTGAACCTTCTCTGACTTCCGGTGGTGGCCATGGAGTGAGTGGTCGCACATTAGGTTGGATTTTTTGGTCCTTTTCGCCCCTTTTGTGGGGTGTTAAGCAGGTGGAAAATGAAAGAACAGTGAGAGCTAGTGATTCTCCTTCATCAGGGAATGTCTAAGGCCCACCAAACGAGGGGTGCAATGAGTAAAGGGCAACAGTCAGACCAGGAGGACTCTTTTAAGGTGTGACAGAGGAAAAGATAGCGGAGTTTTTAATGGCCAAGTTCCAGCAGCAGAGGACGGAGGCCCCAGATGACTTGGCTAAGGTGGCAGAGCCGATTTGGGTTGCACTAGAGTGAGTGAAGCAGAGGCTGGAGGCGCAGATTGCATTGCTCTAGAAGGTGAAGGAGTCGTGGCCAAACACAAGGACTGTTTAGTCTCATTGGAGACGGAAATGTTGGTGATGGCGGAGGGCCTGAAGACGTTGCGGGAGAAGGTGGACGACGTGGAGAATCGTTCAAGGAGGCAGAATCTCAGGATCGTGGGACTGCCTGAGGGGATCGAGGGGACACAGGCCATGAAGCATGTGGCTTGGATGTTCGAGAAGCTGGTGGGGGAGGGCATCTTTGACGGACCTCCTGAAATGGATCGGGCACACAGGTCACTGAGGAGGAGGCCAAAAACGGGAGGGCCGCTGAGGACGATCGTTGTGCGGCTACTCCCTACTTGGATAAGAAAATTGTACACTGGGTCAGGGAGACGAGGGAGAGTATCTGGGAAGGTCATGCGGTGCACATTTACTGATACTTTAAATTTCGGCGGGAGCGGTGCGCAGGGGCCTTCTGGGAGGTGGTGAGTATTTACTTTAAAAACCCTTACCTTTGCAGGAGCAGCCCTTTGAATTTCGGCGGGAGCGATGCGCAGGGGCCTTCTGGGAGGTGAGTAGTGACTTTAAAAACCCTTACCTGGTCCCGTGTCTGTTCTTCTTTTCTGTTTTATTTTTTTTTATATAAGGCAGGAACCGGAAGTTCGACACGCGGACCTCTGGGAAGGCCCCCCCCCCCAACCAATAAATTCTGGTGGAGAGGAAACCCGAGACACTACACGTGTAGTGTCTCCCACCCACCCTCCTCCTCTAACCTAATAATAAAACCCATTGGTGTGAGGTAAGTACCATATTTTATTATTAACACTAAGAAGGTAAGTAAGTGATTTTTACTCATTTTTACTTTTGTACCTTTTCAAATTGTGTGTGTGTCGGGGGGAAACTGAAGTGACATCACAGAAAAGCTGTGGCCTGAGTGGCTGGTTGGGATTCTACACTTAATTAAAAAGAAATTGAGCATTGGTAACTAATTAAACATAATTACTTAATTATAATTTAGAGGGATATCTAAGCCAGAGATCGGAGAGTACTATATTTAGCTTTCGCATTTCTATTAGAAATCTAGTGCTAGGAAACAGATAGTTAACAGTAACTTTGAATTAAAAAAAAATATTCAAAAAAAATGTTTTAATTAATTGACGCAATGTCAGTTAGAGGGGTGCTGTGCTCTGACTGTGAGATGTGGCAGGTCCGGGAGGCTTCCAGCGTCCCGGATGGCTTCATCTGCAGAAAGTGCACCCAACTGGAGCTCCTCACAGACCGCATGGTTCGGTTGGAGCAGCAATTGGATGCACTTAGGAGCATGCAGGTGGCGGAAAGCGTCATAGATCGCAGTTATGTAAATGTGGTCACACCCAAGGTGCAGGCAGAGAAATGGGTGACCACCAGAAAGGGCAGGCAGTCAGTGCAGGAATCCCCTGTGGTTGTCCCCCTCTCGAACAGATATACCCTTTTGGATACTGTCGGGGGGGATAGCCTATCAGGGGAAAACAGCAGCAGCCAGAGCAGTGGCACCACGGCTGGCTCTGATGTTCAGAAGGGAGGGTCAAAGCGCAGAAGAGTAATAGTAATAGGGGACTCTATAGTCAGGGGCACAGATAGGCGCTTCTGTGGGCGTGAAAGAGACTCCAGGATGGTATGTTGCCTCCCTGGTGCCAGGGTCCAGGATGTCTCTGAACGGGTAGAGGGCATCCTGAAGGGGGAGGGCAAACAGGCAGAGGTCGTTGTACATATTGGTACTAACGACATAGGCAGGAAGGGGCATGAGGTCCTGCAGCAGGAGTTCAGGGAGCTAGGCAGAAAGTTAAAAGACAGGACCTCGAGGGTTGTAATCTCGGGATTACTCCCTGTGCCACGTGCCAGTGAGGCTAGAAATAGGAAGATAGAGCAGCTAAACAGCTGGTGTAGGAGGGAGGGTTTCCATTATCTGGACCACTGGGAGCTCTTCCGGGGCAGGTGTGACCTGTATAAGAAGGACGGGTTGCATCTAAACCGGAGAGGCATAAATATCCTGGCCGCGAGGTTTGCTAGTGTCACACGGGAGGGTTTAAACTAGTATGGCAGGGGGGTGGGCACGGGAGCAATAGGTCAGAAGGTGAGAGCATTGAGGGAGAACTAGGGAATAGGGACAGTGTGGCTCTGAGGCAGAGCAGACAGGGAGATGTTGCTGAACACAGCGGGTCTGGTGGCCTGAAGTGCATATGTTTTAATGCAAGAAGTATTACGGGTAAGGCAGATGAACCTAGAGCTTGGATTAGTACTTGGAACTATGATGTTGTTGCCATTACAGAGACCTGGTTGAGGGAAGGGCAGGATTGGCAGCTAAACGTTCCAGGATTTAGATGTTTCAGGCGGGATAGAGGGGGATGTAAAAGGGGAGGCGGAGTTGCGCTACTGGTTCGGGAGAATATCACAGCTGTACTGCGAGAGGACACCTCAGAGGGCAGTGAGGTTATATGGGTAGAGATCAGGAATAAGAAGGGTGCAGTCACAATGTTGGGGGTTTACTACAGGCCTCCCAACAGCCAGCGGGAGATAGAGGAGCAGATAGATAGACAGATTTTGGAAAAGAGTAAAAACAACAGGGTTGTGGTGATGGGAGACTTCAACTTCCCCAATATTGACTGGGACTCACTTAGTGCCAGGGGCTTAGACGGGGCGGAGTTTGTAAGGAGCATCCAGGAGGGCTTCTTAAAACAATATGTAGACAGTCCAACTAGGGAAGGGGCGGTACTGGACCTGGTATTGGGGAATGAGCCCGGCCAGGTGGTAGATGTTTCAGTAGGGGAGCATTTCGGGAACAGTGACCACAATTCAGTAAGTTTTAAAGTACTGGTGGACAAGGATAAGAGTGGTCCTAGGATGAATGTGCTAAATTGGGGGAAGGCTAATTCTAACAATATTAGGCGGGAACTGAAGAACATAGATTGGGGGCGGATGTTTGAGGGCAAATCAACATCTGACATGTGGGAGGCTTTCAAGTGGCAGTTGAAAGGAATTCAGGACCGGCATGTTCCTGTGCGGAAGGAGGATAAATACGGCAATTTTCGGGAACCTTGGATGACGAGAGATATTGTAGGCCTCGTCAAAAAGAAAAAGGAGGCATTTGTCAGGGCTAAAAGGCTGGGAACAGACGAAGCCTGCGTGGAATATAAGGAAAGTAGGAAGGAACTTAAGCAAGGAGTCAGGAGGGCTAGAAGGGGTCACGAAAAGTCATTGGCAAATAGGGTTAAGGAAAATCCCAAGGCTTTTTACACGTACATAAAAAGCAAGAGGGTAGCCAGGGAAAGGGTTGGCCCACTGAAGGATAGGCAAGGGAATCTATGTGTGGAGCCAGAGGAAATGGGCGAGGTACTAAATGAATACTTTGCATCAGTATTCACCAAAGAGAAGAAATTGGTAGATGTTGAGTCTGGAGAAGGGTGTGTAGATAGCCGGGGTCACATTGAGATCCAAAAAGACGAGGTGTTGGGTGTCTTAAAAAATATTAAGGTAGATAAGTCCCCAGGGCCTGATGGGATCTACCCCAGAATACTGAAGGAGGCTGGAGAGGAAATTGCTGAGGCCTTGACAGAAATCTTTGGATCCTCGCTGTCTTCAGGGGATGTCCCGGAGGACTGGAGAATAGCCAATGTTGTTCCTCTGTTTAAGAAGGGTAGCAAGGATAATCCCGGGAACTACAGGCCGGTGAGCCTTACTTCAGTGGTAGGGAAATTACTGGAGAGAATTCTTCGAGACAGGATCTACTCCCATTTGGAAGCAAATGGACGTATTAGTGAGAGGCAGCACGGTTTTGTGAAGGGGAGGTCGTGTCTCACTAACTTGATAGAGTTTTTCGAAGAGGTCACTAAGATGATTAGGGCAGTGGATGTTGTCTATATGGACTTCAGTAAGGCCTTTGACAAGGTCCCTCATGGTAGACTAGTACAAAAGGTGAAGTCACACGGGATCAGGGGTGAGCTGACAAGGTGGATACAGAACTGGCTAGGCCATAGAAGGCAGAGAGTAGCAATGGAAGGATGCTTTTCTCATTGGAGGGCTGTGACCAGTGGTGTTCCACAGGGATCAGTGCTGGGACCTTTGCTCTTTGTAGTGTATATAAATGATTTGGAGGAAAATGTAACTGGTCTGATTAGTAAGTTTGCAGACGACACAAAGGTTGGTGGAATTGCGGATAGCGATGAGGACTGTCGGAGGATACAGCAGGATTTAGATTGTTTGGAGACTTGGGCGGAGAGATGACAGATGGAGTTTAATCCGGACAAATGTGAGGTAATGCATTTTGGAAGGTCTAATGCAGGTAGGGAATATACAATGAATGGTAGAACCCTCAAGAGTATTGAAAGTCAAAGAGATCTAGGAGTACAGGTCCACAGGTCATTGAAAGGGGCAACACAGGTGGAGAAGGTAGTCAAGAAGGCATATGGCATGCTTGCCTTCATTGGCCGGGGCATTGAGTATAAGAATTGGCAAGTCATGTTGCAGCTGTATAGAACCTTAGTTAGGCCACACTTGGAGTATAGTGTTCAATTCTGGTCGCCACACTACCAGAAGGATGTGGAGGCTTTAGAGAGGGTGCAGAAGAGATTTACCAGAATGTTGCCTGGTATGTAGGGCATTAGCTATGAGGAGCGGTTGAATAAACTCGGTTTGTTCTCACTGGAACGAAGGAGGTTGAGGGGAGACCTGATAGAGGTATACAAAATTATGAGGGGCATAGACAGAGTGGATAGTCAGAGGCTTTTCCCCAGGGTAGAGGGGTCAATTACTAGGGGGCATAGGTTTAAGGTGAGAGGGGCAAGGTTTAGAGTAGATGTACGAGGCAAGTTTTTTACGCAGAGGGTAGTGGGTGCCTGGAACTCGCTACCGGAGGAGGTGGTGGAAGCAGGGACAATAGTGACATTTAAGGGGCATCTTGACAAATACATGAATAGAATGGGAATAGAGGGATACGGACCCAGGAAGTGTAGAAGATTGTAGTTTAGTCGGGCAGCATGGTCGGCACGGGCTTGGAGGGCCGAAGGGCCTGTTCCTGTGCTGTACATTTCTTTGTTCTTTGTTCTTTGTTCAGAGCTGGCCAAGCGGCAGGTTGGTTTCCAAAGGGTCAAGGCAGCGGTTCGGGGTATTGTACCCTGCTCGATTGGGGCCACACATGAGGGGCAGGAACATTATTTTGATATGCTAGAAGAGGCAAATAAGTTCCTAAGGGACCATGGACTGGGGGACTCATGAGGGCTTTGGAACCTAGGTGCATACACCTGTGAAACGGGCGGTACGCAAGGGAACCAGTGAATCATGTCCACATGTTTTGGGCATGCCCGAAGTTGGAGGACTTTTGGGCGGCCTTTGCAGGATAATGTGGTAAAGGTGCTGGGGGGGCTGGTGAAGGTGGCTCCGAGCCCGTGGGTGGCTATATTTGGAGTTTCGGAAGATCTGTGAGTGCAGGTGGGGAGAGAGGCTGACATGTTGGCCTTTGCCTCCCTGAGAGCCCGGAGGCTGATATTGTTAGGCTGGTAAGGCTTGGAGCTGCCGAAAGCGACTGTGTGGCTGAGTGACTGGGCGGAGTTTCTGCACCTGGAAAGGATAAAGTTTACAATTAGAGGTGTAGGTGAGAGGGTCTTCTCGAGGTGCAGGTTGTCCATTGACTTCTTTAGAGAGTGGTGAAATGTCAGCGAGGTGGGGAGGATGAGGAGTGGCGTTCGGGGGGATATTTTGTTATTAAAGGTGCAAAATGCAGCAGGGGGTGCGATGGAAGGGTTTGGGTGTTCGGAAGATGTTTTTTGAGGGTTGAATACTGATGTCATGCCTCTTTTTGTTTTCTGTATAAAACTAAAAATGCCTTGAATAAAAATATTTTTAAAAAAGTGGACATTCTCTGAAATGCTTCTCAAGCCTTAACATCCTGCCTTAAATAATGGTCAGAGGCTAGGAACCTGCAGAGGTAACTCTCCTCCTGACCCCCCCCAAAGCCTGTACACCATCTACAAGGCACAAGTCAAGAGTGTGATGGAATACTCTCCACTTGCCTGGATGAGTCCAGCTCCAACAACGCAAGCTCGCACCATCCAGGACAAAGCAGCCCCGCTTGATTGGCACCTAATCCACGGACATTCACTCCCTCCAACGCTGACACTGAGAAGCAGCCATGTGTACCATCTACAAGATGCACTGCAGGAACTCACTAAGGCTCCTTAGGCAGCACCTTCCAAACCCATGACCTCTGCAGAAGGACAAGGCCATCAGACACAAGGGAGCACCACAACCTGAAAGTTCCTCTCCAAGTCATTCACCATCCTGACTTGGAAATATATTGCTGTTCCTTCACGGTCACTGGATCAAAACCCTGGAATTCCCTATCAGCACTGTGGGTGTACCTACAGCACATGGACAGCAGTAGTTCAAGAAGGTAGCTCACCGCCACCGTTTCAAGGGCAATTAGGGATGGGCAAAAAATGCTGTCCGAACCAGCGACACCCACATCTCATCAATTCATTTTTAAAAAAAACAAGGTTGTGGATTCAAGATTCCCTCTCAAGATTTGAGCCCTGAAGCTTGAGCTCCCAAAATGCTTTACAGCCGATGAAGTACTTTTGAAGTGTGATCACTGTTGTAGGGTACACAACAGCTGTCGGAAAATCCCACACAGAGCAACATGACGATGAGTAGATAACCTGGTATTTTTTTCTATGCTGTTGAATGAGGGATAAATATTGACCCACGATACTATGCATTGCTTCGAAATCACGCCATATCCTGTTTCCTGCACCGAAGAGGGCAGACAGGGAAAGTATTTAATATCTCATGCAAAATCCAGCACATCTGAGAATGCGGCAGTTTCACAGTACCGCAGAGGAGCATCGGCCTAGATTCTGTGCGCGAGCCCCTGGAGCAGGTGTTGAACCCACCTTTCTGACTCCGAGCTGAGAGTGTTACCAACTGAGACACAGCGGGCACCTGTTACACATCCACTGTACAAATGCCACTTTCTAGGAGGAGAAGTCACTTCTGACATGTCAGACAGGCAGCTCTCCAGAATGGAACCTGCTTGGGATTTGGGGATCACTCAGTGTACTGGACTTCATTGTTTGACAGGCATGAAGATTGTACCGGATGCTTTGATTGATGGGTTCAAACCATTGAGGTCTCATTTTAAATGTAGTTTTGCCACAGGTTGGACTTTGCAGCAATAAAATGGGTATTGGCATTCCCAAATTTGCACAGTGGATTTCCATACCACCAGGCAGGTGACAAGCTGGGGTGAGCAGAGCAGAAACACTTCAATAGGATATCAGTACACCCATAGCTGGGGGCACAAAGTGAATGATCGCGTATTATGCCCCTCCCCTGTTTTACAGATTTCAGGGGTTGTTTCCCATTGTCGTCAACAGTAAGACCTTTGGACAAAGGGCACAACAATGGTGGAGAGGGTGGAGATTTGCTCCCACCGGATGTGTACTCACATCCACCATGAATTGATACCGAATGGGACCCTGTTTTCCTGTTTACACTGTGGACTTAGACCTAAATCAGGTGTTGTTACTGAGGATGTTGTTTTATTCCAATTGATTTGGGAAAAGGACAGCGGGTTGCCGTAATCCAATGTAATGTGCTGTTTGGATAATCTTTGCTTCTGATTAACAATTCGTAATCCAAGATATATGACCTGTCGACGTTATTTATTCACCCTCAAAGAGATTTGGAGAGTACAAGAAATCACAGATAGTAAACTCATTTGATAATCTGAACAAAGGACTTGTTGTTCACCCCAGACACACTGGGCGTGATTCAGCGGAGTCGGGTGCAACGGGTGAATTGCACGTGAGCTCCAAATTAGGCTGTGCGCTGGTCGCCGTGCCGATCACCAGCCACCTGACTCCTTCCGCCCAGCACGATCTGGATCTCACCCTCACTGGGCAAGATCCAGACCTGAATATTTATACCCAGACGCTGATTCACCAGGTCCCCAGGACTCAACAGCCGCACCAGGGAGAGCTCGCCAGGGTGTCATTTAGATCTGGTCCACACAAACATGGACCGGGTGTAGTGGCACCTGGTGGGGTCTCCCAGGTCATTGGAGACGTCTGGCTGTTTGAGGACAGGGCAGGGTGGTATCCTCGCATTTCCCCTGGAACCTGGGTACCTTAGCACTGCCAGCCCTTGGCTCTACCAGGGGTAGGGTCCAGGGGGGCTTTGGCACTTAGAGGGGAGTGAGTCGATAAAGCAGAGAGGGTGGAGATTGGGGCTGCCAGACAAAGTAGTACCAAGATGGTGGGGAGGAAGATGCTCCTTGTCAGTTCTTCGTGCACATGGGCCTGAAGAATCATTCTAGGAGGTAGGGTGCGGGGGGCCGGGGGGTGGGGGGGGGGGGGGGGGCGGGGGGAAGGGGGGGGGGGTGTAAGGCCTGTTGCCTTCCTGCTGTTGCTGACAGGGGTGGTCCAATTAAGGGTCACTTATGGGTCCTCCCTATTGCTACTGATATTACTACCAGTTGTAGTTGGGTCCTCTGCCAGTTGAGGGTATCCCCAGGTATACTGTAGCATTGCCTTTGCTACCTGGACGTGGGACCTCCCAGTCAGATATCCTGTGATCCATAAAAACCCAGCCCCCAGCAAGGGCTGCCGCTGTGGGAAAAAACATCTGGCCTCATCAATGATGCATATCCTCTCCCTTCCCCCGCTACACACTGATGTGTTGGGTGCTCGGGATCCGTGGAACACATACAGGTCACCAACACTTCAAATAGTGCAACACTATTTTATTAAGTCAGAAACTGTTGAACATACTTTCACTGTGGGTTAATACGATACCAGATTAAACTAAAGACCTACGTCTGTCCTAACCAGTCTATGCACTCAGCACATGGTGAATATCTGTGCTGCAGGCTGTAAGCTCTGTCCTACTGGGAGGCTGCATCTCGAATGAGCGGGAACTCTGATGCCCCCTGTCTTTATAGTGCGTGTGCTCTAACTGGTGATTGGCTGCGGTGTTGTGTGTGTTGATTGGTCCCACTGTGTGTGCATCAGTGTGTGTATATCTGCACCATGATCTACTGGTGTATATTATGACATACACCATCTCCTCATTGGGGTCTGTCTGACTTACCCGACCCGTCTCACCTCCAATCCGTGCCCTGCTTCATGTTGTTGGTCCTGGCCAGGTGCAGTCCCCGCAGTGGCCACCACTCCCAGTGGCGCAAATGGGACTGAAAAGCTGATGGTCCTCCAATTGGCTGACTGCTCTTGTAGGCGGGACCTCATCCCTTAAAGGGACAGGAGCCCCAACACCAGGCAATTTACTGCATGCTGCACATAAAATCTGGTTGTGGTTTCCATGACCGGCTGAGACAGGATTGTCCCCAACTTTCCAGCCAACGGTCAGCGTTGCCACCCTGTCTTGAAATCCTACCAAAGAACAAAGAACAAAAAACAATGAAAAGTACGGCATAAGAACAAGCCCTTCGGCCCTCCAAGCCTGCGCCGACCATGCTGCCCGTCTAAACTAAAATCTTCTACACTTCCGGGGTCCGTATCCCTCTATTCCCATCCTCTTCATGTATTTGTCAAGATGCCCCTTAAATGTCACTATCGTCCCTGCTTCCACCACCTCCTCCGGCAGCGAGATCCAGGCACCCACTACCCTTTGTGTAAAAAAACTTGCCTCGCACATCTCCTCTTCACCTTGCCCCTCGCACCTTAAACCTATGCCCCCTAGTAATTAATCCCTCTACCCTGGGAAAATGTCTCTGACTATCCACTCTGTCTTTGCCCCTCATAATTTTGTAGACCTCTGTCAGGTCGCCCCTCAACCTTCTTCATTCCAGTGAGAACAAATCAAGTTTATTCAACCTCTCCTCATAGCTAATGCCCTCCATACCAGGCACATCCTGGTAAATCTCTTCTGCACCCTCTCTTCTGGTAGTGTGGTGACCAGAATTGAACACTATACTCCAAATGTGGCCTAACTAAGGTTCTATACAGCTGCAACATGACTTGCCAATTTTTATACTCAATGCCCCGGCCAATGAAGGCAAGCATGCCGTATGCCTTCTTGACTACCTTCTCCACCTGTGTTGCCCCTTTCAGTGACCTGTGGGCCTGTATACCAAGATCTCTCTGACTGTCAATACTCTTGAGGGTTCTACCCTCCGGAACCTCACTGCCTCAGTGCAGTCTTCAAGGCAACTATAGAATCATAGAATTTACAGTGCAGAAGGAGGCTATTTGACCCATCGAGTCTGCACCGGCTCTTTGAAAAGAGCACCCTACCCAAGCCCACATCTCCACCCTATCCCCATAACCCAGTAACCCCACCCAACACTAAGGGCAATTTTGGACACTAAGGGCAATTTAACATGACCAATCCACCTAACCTGCACATCTTTGGACTGTGGGAGGACCATTGAACAAATGCTAGTGCCCTTTTTTGAAGCCGGCTATGATGTGTTGGGTGTTCTGGATCACATACAGGTCACCAACACTTGAAATAGTGCAACACTATTTTACTGAATCATTAACTGTTTAAACATACTCAGACTGTGGGTGAATACGATACTAGCTTTAACTAAAGACCTTTGCCTTGTCCTAACCAATCGATGCACTCAGCACATGGTGAATGTCTGTGCTGCAGGCTGTGAGCTCTGTCCTCCTAGCTAGCTGCAACTCGAATGAGCGGGAACTCTGATGCCCCCTGTCTTTATAGTGCGTGTGCTCTCACTGTGATTGGCTGCGGTGTTGTGTGTGTTGATTGGTCCTACTGTGTGTCCATCAGCGTGTGTCTGCACCATGATATACTGGTGTGTATTATGACAGCCTCCACAAGCATTTAGGCAAAAGCCCTGCAAAAACCCATTTTGATTGGCTGCACACTATGCCCAGGTGACTGAAAACCATCTCCTGATCAAAATTCCAGGGAAAGACAAGGAAAACAATTCAGAGTCACTCTGAAACTCTCCTTGACACAGCAGCATTGACTGGGCTGATTAGTGGCAAGCAACATTCGCGCCACACACTTGCTAGGCAATGACCATCTCCAACAAGAGAGGATCTAACCATCCCCCATGACATACAATGTCATTGCCATCACTGAATCCACCACGATCAACATCAAGGCGGCTATCATTTAAAAATATATATATTTTTATTCAAGACTATTTACATATATACAGAAAAATATCAGAAGACCAAAAGATCAACATGAACAGAAACTACAAGCCCCCCCAACCTCCCCTGATACCAACACCCTCCGCAATCCGTGTGGGCAGCACGGTAGCCTTGTGGATAGCACAATTGCTTCACAGCTCCAGGGTCCCAGGTTCGATTCCGGCTTGGGTCACTGTCTGTGCGGAGTCTGCACATCCTCCCCGTGTGTGCGTGGGTTTCCTCCGGGTGCTCCGGTTTCCTCCCACAGTCCAAAGATGTGCGGGTTAGGTGGATTGGCCATGATAAATTGCCCTTAGTGTCCAAAATTGCCCTTAGTGTTGGGTGGGGTTACTGGGTTATGGGGATAGGGTGGCGGTGTTGACCGTGGGTAGGGTGCTCTTTCCAAGAGCCGGTGCAGACTCGATGGGCCGAATGGCCTCTTCTGCACTGTCAATTCTATGAACCCGCCTTCCTAACTTTTTCCCCCTTGTGCCCCCCCCCCACAAACCCCCAAACATGCCCCCCCCGCCGCCCCCCCCGCCCCCCCGCCGCCCGCTGACCCCTCAATCCACCTTGAATAAATCAATGAACGACTTTCACCCCCAGGTGAATCCTTCCTCTGACCCCACAAAGCGAACTTGACCATCTCCAACCAGGTCACTCACCCACACCCCGCCTTCGGAGGCTCTGAGAAACGGCAACACAACAAAATCCGTCTCCAGCCAATCAGGGAGGCAAAGGCCCATACATTGGCCTCTCTCCCCACCTGGACTCCAGGATTTTCCGACATACCAAATATCGCCACTTCTGGACTCGGGGCCACCCCCACATCTAGAATCTCGAACATAAAGTCCAAGAATCCCTGCCAGAACCCCTTCAACCTTGGACACAACCAAAACATGTGGACGTGATTCGCGGGCAGCCCCGCACACCGCCCACACCTATCCTCCAACTCTGCAAAGAACTGACTCATCCTGAAATGAATAAAAAATGAAATGAAAATTGCTTATTGTCACAAGTAGGCTTCAAATGAAGTTACTGTCATAATATACACATCAGTATGTGATGGTGCAGAGACACACACTGACTGACACACTGCAAGACCAATCAACACACACAACACAGCAGCCAATCGCCAGTTAGGGCACGGTCACTATAAAGACAGAGGGCACTAGTTTTCCCGCTCATTCGGGATGCAGCCTCTGAGACAGATTGAGCCCGCAGTCAGTAGCACAAACATCC
Source organism: Scyliorhinus torazame (assembly GCF_047496885.1). Classification (NCBI taxonomy): domain Eukaryota; kingdom Metazoa; phylum Chordata; class Chondrichthyes; order Carcharhiniformes; family Scyliorhinidae; genus Scyliorhinus; species Scyliorhinus torazame. The sequence goes on from NC_092719.1 coordinate 118,153,719, forward strand.
ACCATGTGCTAGCAGTATAGGCTGGTCAGGTTAGGCATAGGTCTTCAGTCAATCTAACATTGTGTCGACCCACAGTGTAAGTATGTTTAACAGCTCTTAGTTAAATAAAATAAAATTGTACTATTACAAGTGTTGGTAGCCTGTCTATGTTACTGCTAAGGTAAACGCAGTCTCCACAGATCCAGAGTACCCGACACATCATGGTACCAGTATGTGATGTTAGAGTTTAATAGACCTACCTTCAAGTGATCTGCATTCGACCAGCAATCAGCCGTCCGGTAGTATGGACAGCGTCCGCCCTCCCCCGCCGCTCCGCATCACCGGCAACCTCGGTGCGAACTGGAAAATCTTTAAACAACGATTCCAGCTGTACCTCGAAGTTACAGACCTGGAAGCTGCTTCAGAGGCCAGCAAGATTGCTCTCTTCCTCTCCACGGCCGGGGGACCAATCCATCCATATCTTCAACTCTCTCACTTTCGCAGAAGGTGAAGACAAGTCCAAGTTCAAGACAGTCCTGCTCAAATTCGACAGTCACTGTGACATCGAGGGAAATTAAAGTTTTGAGCGCTACGTCTTTCAACAGAGTCTGCAGGGTAAGGATGGACCTTTTCAATCTTTCCTCACCCACCTTCGCATCCTCGCGCAGTCCTGCAATTACGGCTCCACCTCCGACTCGATGATCCGTGACCAGATCGTTTTCGGTGTGCAATCGGACCCCCTACGCCAGCAACTCCTCAGCTCACCCTTGCAATAGCCATCGAGACCTGCGTTCTGCATGAACACGCCACTAACCGATACTCGCACATTCAAGCGGCTGAAACGGCGCTGCAAGGTCCCCACGAGGCAGAGCGGGTGCAAGCCATTAAACAACTCCAAGGCCTAAGCCTGGATGAGGGGCGGCAATTTTGCGCTCCCACGCATGCGTGCACTGACCGAGGGGATGGCGAGGCCGAAGACCGCACTGTGCAGGCGGGCACTACATACGACCGCACCGCGCATGCGCGGTGGCGTACCGAACGTTCTGACGTCACGAGTGCGGCAACTGTGGCTCTGTCCACTTAAAGCGGCAATGTCCTGCAAAATCCCGACGCTGTCTCCAATGTGGCAAGCTTGGCCACTATGCAGCCCTATGCAGGTCTGCTCAACCTACTACCTCTCATCGCTCCAGCCAGCCACGCAGGGATGTCCAAACCATCCAGCCACCGGTCACCGATTCCGACTCCGACTTGATTCCGGACCTTGACACCGAGGACCCTAAAGCACCATCTCGGGTGGGCATCATCACCAAACACAAGATGCTCCAGAAGACAAAAGCCAAGTCTCTCCCAATATTCAGCATTGATCCGGACGACGAGTGGTGTGCCACCCTCACAGTCAACCGATCCCGCATCCGATTCCGCCTGGACACCGGCGCTTCAGCCAACCTCATTGCACGGTCTGACCTCGAAAGCCTCCATGTCAAGCCTACCATCCTGCCATCCGCCTGCCATTGCTGCCAGTGGCTCTTGCCAGCTTGAAGTGTCGCACCGGTCATTAAAGGCTAACCTGTCATTCGAAATAGTGGGATCCACTAAAGCCTCCCTGCTTGGTGCTCAGGCCTGCAAACTTCTAAACCTTGTACAAAGGGTTCACTCCCTGTCACCCGCTGACGCTTCCGCATCTCAGGACGCTGACTTTCGGACACAGCTGAACACCATCATCACCCGATACCACGGTGTATTCGAGGGCATGGGCACACTCCCATACACTTATAAAATCTTGTTAAAACCAAATGCCATGCCTGTGGTGCACGCACCTCACAGGGTACCAGCACCCCTCAAGGACCACCTCAAGCAGCAGCTGCAGGACCTCCAGGACCAGGGAGTAATTTCGAAAGTTACAGAACCGACTAACCGGGTCAGCTCTATGGTGTGCGTGAAAAAACCCACCCGGCGAATTACGCATATGTATTGATCCCAAGGACCTCAACCGCATATTATGAGAGAACACTATCCCATTCCAACGCGCGAAGAACTCACCTGCGAGATGGCTCGCGCCAAATTTTTCACCAAGCTAGACGCATCCAAGGGGTTCTGGCAGATCCAACTCGACGCATCCAGTCGGAAGCTCTGCACCTTTAACACCCCATTTGGCCGGTTTTGCTACAACTGGATGCCGTTTGGCATCATCTCTGCATCGGAAGTGTTCCACAGAATAATGGAGCAGATGATGGAAGGTATTGAAGGGGTTCGCGTATATGTGGACGACATCATCATCTGGTCTACCACCCCGCAGGAGCACATTGATCGCCTCCAACGCGTCTTCCAACGAATCCATGAGCAAGGCCTCCGCCTCAACAGGGCCAAATGCTCCTTTGGTCAAACAGAACTTAAATTTCTCGGAGACCACATTTCACAATGTGGTGTGCAGCCGGATGCTGACAAGGTATCTGCCATTAAGGCCATGAAGACACCGGAGGACAAGAAGGCGGTCCTCCGCTTCCTGGGCATGGTCAATTTCCTGGGCAAATTCATCCCTAACCTCGCTTCCCACACCACGGCTCTCAGGAACCTGGTTAAGAAGACGACCGAGTTCCAATGGCTCCCCGTCCACGAACAAGAATGGCGGGAAGTCAGGGCGAAGCTGACCAAGGCCCCGGTGTTGGCATTTTTCGATCCGGCCAAAGAAATAAAGATCTCCACGGATGCCAGTCAGTCCGGTGTTGGAGCAGTGCTCCTTCAACGTGACGCCGCCTCCTCATGGGTTCCTGTTGCATACGTGTCACGTGCAATGACGCCCACCGATCAGCGCTATGCGCAAATTGAAAAAGAGTGCCTGGGCCTTCTTACCGGAGTCGTCAAATTCCATGACTATGTCTATGGACTCCCAAAGTTCACAGTTGAGACAGACCACAGGCCACTGGTCAATATCATTCAAAAAGACCTTAACGACATGACGCCGCGCCTGCAGCGCATTCTCCCTAAACTCAGGCGGTACGACTTCAAACTCGTCTACACCCCGGGTAAGGAACTCATCGCCGCCGAAGCACTCTCCCGATCTGTCACCACACTTTGCGACCCAGCGGGCTTCGTGTGCCAAATTGATGCTCAGGTGGCATTCGCCACATCCAATCTGCCCGTCACGGATGAACGACTCATCCATATTCGTCGTGAGACAGCCAACGATCCCCTGCTCCAACGTGTCATGCGCCACCTGACAGACGGGTGGCTCAAGAGTCAATGCCCTTAATTCTATAACATTAAAGATGACCTGGTGGTGGTAGATGGAATTCTACTAAAGCTGGACAGGATCGTCATTCCGCACAGCATGCGGAACCTCGTCCTTGAGCAGCTCCATGAGGGCCACCTGGGAGTGGAGAAATGCCGCCGACGGGCCTGTGAGGCAGTGTACTGACCTGGAATCAACGAGGACAGTGCCAATGCCGTTCTTAACTGCCCAACACGCCAGCGTTTCCAGCCTGCTCAGCCAAGGGAGACCTTGCAACCCCATGAGTTGGTCACGTCCCCCTGGACCAAAGTGGGCTTTGACCTGTTCCATGCACTTGGCCGGGACTACGTCCTCATAGTGGACTATTTCTCAAACTATCCGAAGGTAGTTAGGCTACACGACCTCACCTCAACTGCGGTCATCCGTGTGTGCAAGGAAACCTTCGCTCGCCATGGCATCCCACTCACGGTCATGTCCGACAATGGCCCGTATTTTGCCAGTCAGGAGTGGTCCAATTTTGCCAAACGATATAACTTCACACATGTCACGTCCAGTCCCCATTACCCCCAATCCAATGGCAAAGCTGAAAAGGGGGTGCACATTGTCAAACGACTCCTGTGCAAGGCGGCCGATGCAGGATCCGATTTTTACCTCTCCCTGCTTGCTTACAGATCAGCTCCATTGTCCACCGGCCTGTCACCGGCTCAATTGTTGATGAATCGCACGCTGCGGACGACGGTGCCGGCCATTCATGTCCCGGACTTGGACAACCTTCCGGTCCTTCGTCGAATGCAGTTGTCTCGGGCCCAACACAAATCAGCATTCGACGCCCGCGCCACGGATCTCCCTGCTCTGGCTCCTGATGACGAGGTCCGTGTCCAACTTCCCGATGGTGGTTGGTCCGCCACCGCTGTGGTGCTCAGACAAGTGGCCCCCAGGTCATTTTTGGTTCGTCTACAAGATGCTCTCTTCTTCACCGAAATAGGCGGGCCCTACGACTCCTTCCTCGCTCGCCACCAGATCATCATGTCCTGCCTCGCCGTCACGACGAACCCGTCACGGACTTTGCAGATCTCCCTTTCGCTCTGACACAGTCCCGCCCATTCCAGAACAGGCGGCCCCTGACCCACCCTTGAGGCGGTCAACCAGAATTCGTCGCCCACCTCAGAGACTGAATTTATGAACTGCCTGAATTCATGGACTCTTTGAACTCATGAACTGATTGTTTTGTTACCCTGTTTGATTAACTCACTGGTTTGTACATACTGTTGTTCTAGTTATATTTTGTGTTACATACTGTCCATCTGCACTAAACACCTTCCAATGTAAATACCTTAGAGTTTCTGTATATAGTCCTGTAAATATGCTCGCATGTGCCACACATAGTTAGGAATATTCGCATACTACATTATTTATTGCCACAAACTCACATTTTTTTTGGAAAAGGGGGAATGTCCTAATATACACATCAGTATATGATGGTGCAGAGACACACACTGACTGACACACTGCAAGACCAATCAACACACACAACACAGCAGCCAATCACCAGTTAGGGCACGGTCACTATAAAGACAGAGGTCACCAGTTTTCCCGCTCATTCGGGATGCAGCCTCTGAGACAGACAGAGCCAGCAGTCAGTAGCACAAACATCCACCATGTGCTAGCAGTATTGGCTGGTCAGGTTAGGCATAGGTCTTCAGTCAATCTAACATAGTGTCGACCCACAGTGCAAGTATGTTTAACAGCTCTTAGTTAAATAAAATAGAATTGTACTATTACAAGTGTTGGTAGCCTGTCTATGTTACTGCTCAGGTAAACTCAGTCTCCACAGATCCAGAGTACCCAACACATCAGTTACTGTTAAAAGCCCCTAGTCGCCACATTCCGGAGCTTGTTCGGGGAGGCTGGTACGGGAACCGTACCAGCATCCTTGTAACCGTCATGTGGGCCCTATGCAACCAACTTAAATTGGATGAGGCTTAACCTCATACACGATCATGGCCCTCACCTCCCCACCCAACCCCTCCTCCCATTTGCACTTAACCTCCTCCACTGGAGCACCCTGCCTCTCCACCAATTCACTGTAGATATCCAACACCCTCCCCTCACCAATATCATCCTCCGGCAACAGCTTGTCCTGAAACACCGGAGGCGGCAGCCCCGGGAAGGACGGCACCTCCCTCCTCACAGAATCCCTCCCCTGCAGGTACCTAAAACCATTCCCTCTGGGCAACACATACGCTTCCTCCAACTCCCCCAGACCTGCTAACTTGCCCCCATGAACAACTCCCTAAAGTATTCTATCCCCACCTGCTGTCACCCCCAGAACCTCATATCCAGCCCCGCTGGCACAAAACTATGATTGTCACATATCGGCGCCTACAACAGTATGCCCTCCAACCCGAAAAGCTGCCTACACTGGCTACACACGTAACGGCAAAACCACCACGGTGCTCATGGAGTACTGGACCGGTGAGAATAGAAGGAGTGCCAACAGGAGTGCCCTCAAACCCGTCCCCCTACACAATGCTGCCTCCATTTGCCCCCACACCCACCCCTCCTCCATAGCCCATTTCCTTACCATTGCAATGTGTGCTGTCCAGTAATAATTAATCAAATTTGGCAACGCCAAGCCCCCTCACCCCCTCTCCAAGAACACCCTTATCACCGGCGGGGACTTCCCCGCCCAAATAAACCCGATCCCGTTTCCTTCCTAAAAAAGGACTTGAGGATAAAGATGGGGAGGTTCTGGAATACAAACAAGAACTTGGGCAGCACCGTCATTTTAACCGTCTGTATGCGCCCGGCCAGTCACAGCGACAACACATCCCACCTCTTGAAATCCGCCTTCATTTCCTCCACCAATCGTGCCAAGTTCAATTTGTGTAGCTGGACTCAGCTCCACACCACCTGGATTCCTAAATTCTGAAAACTCGCCCCCACCACCCAGAACATCAACTTTCCTAACCTCCTCTCCTGCCCTCTTGCATTAATTGGGAACAGCTTACCCTTCCCCATGTTCAATTTGTCCACCGCAAACTGGCCATATTCCCTCAGGATCTCCATGATCCTTTCAAAGCTGCCCACCCGGTCCGAAATATATAGCAACAGATCTTCCACATACAGCGAAACTCTGTGCTCAGCGCCCTCCCCGCTCAATCCATTCCATCCCTAAATGCCGTTGCCAATGGCTCTATCGCCAAGGTGAAAAGCAATTGGGAGAGTGAGCACCTCTGCCAATGTAGCCCAAAGTACCCCAAACCCATCCTGTCCTTCCAGTACAGCAGTTAAACCCAGTCCATGAACCCCTGGCCAAAACGACCCAATACCTCCAACAAATACACCACTCCACCCGATCAAAAGCCTTCTCCGCATCTTTGCCCTGCTACCTCTACCTCCTGCCCCTCTGAAGGCATCATAATAACATTAAGCAGCCTGCATATATTCGCCGACAACTGCCTTGATGCACTATCAATTACGATGAGACGAGAGTAGAATGTAATTGAGGCTTTATTACACAGAGATGCGTGGCCTCCTACGGCAGCTTATGAAATGGTTGCTGTTCGGAGAGCACACACATTTATACTCTGCCTCCTGGGCAGAGCCAACAGGCAGGGATCTGCCCCCGTACCTGTAGTACAGGGGCCTTACCGTAATACCCATATATATAATATAATACAACAGTGATGACTACCACATTCACCCCCTGTTAAAAATGAGTCCAGCGGGGGTGGTGGAAAACTATATACATACAGATTTGTTTTAAAATTACAGAGAAGGTTACAAATTTAGACGATCGGGTGCCTTGATCTGTCGGTGAGAGCGCCAAAGTGCTGGTGGCGACTCAGGCGTTGGCTTGGTCTTCGGTGACTCCAGGAGCATGTTGAAATCCTCTTAAATTGGGCAGCACGGTAGCATTGTTGATAGCACAATTGCTTCATAGCTCCAGGGTCCCAGGTTCGATTCTGGCTTGGGTCACTGTCTGTGCGGAGTCTGCACATCCTCCCCGTGTGTGTGTGGGTTTCCTCCGGGTGCTCCGGTTTCTGCCCACAGTCCAAAGATGTGCAGGCTAGGTGGATTGGCCATGATAAATTGTCCTTAGTGTCCAAAATTGCCCTTAGTGTTGGGTGGGGTTACTGGGTTATGGGGATAAGGTGGAGGTGTTGACCTTAGGTAGGGTGCTCTTTCCAAGAGCCGGTGCAGACTCGATGGGCCGAATGGCCTTCTTCTGCACTGTAAATTCTATGTTAATCTAGGATAATCTTCATCCCCGGGTGGGAGCAAGGGGAGGATGGATTGTCCTGGAGCGGGGGCTGTGCTGGGGTGCGCCAAGGGAGGGGAGGGAGGCGCCGGGATAGGGGTGGGGGGGGTGGGGACCCAGCTGGTGCCAGATCCCTGAGGGAGATTGTGTCTTGGCGGCCGTCGGGGTACGCTACGTAGGCGTACTGCGGGTTCGCACAGAGTAGCTGTACTCTCTCAACCAACGGGTCCGCCTTGTGGAGCCGCACGTGTTTACGGAGGAGAACGGGTCCTGGAGCTGCCAGCCACATTGGGAGCGAAACGCTGGAGTTGGACCTCCTGGGGAAGTCAAAGAGACGTTCATGGGGGGTTTCGTTGGTCGCGGTGCACAGGAGCGACCGAATGGCGTGAAGTGCGTCGGGGAGGACCTCCTGTCAGCGGGAGGGTGGGAGATTTCTGGACTGTAGGGCCAGCTGGATGGCCCTCCAGACCATCCCATTCTCCCACTCCACCTGCCCGTTTCCCCTGAGGTTGTAGCTGGTTGTCCTGCTTGAGGCAATGCCCCTGTTGAGCAGGTACTGGCGCAACTCATCGCTCATAAATGAGGATCCCCGGCCGCTGTGGACATAGGTGGGGAAACCGAACAGAGCGAAGATGGTGTTGAGGGCATTGATGACGGTGGCACACATCATATCGGGGCATAGGAAGGTGAAGGGGAATCGGGAATACGCGTCGACCACATTAAGAACGTACATGTTGCGGTCGGTGGAGGGGAGGGGCCTTTTGAAGTCCATGCTGAGGCGTTCAAAGGGGCGGGAGGCCTTCGCCAGGCGTGCACACTCTGGCCGGTAGAAGTGCGGTTTACACTCCGCGCAGACCTGGCAGTCTCTGGTGATCGCCCTGACTTCCTCGATGGAGTAGGGCAGATTGCGGGCCTTAATGAAGTGGTAAAAGCAGGTGACTCCCAGGTGACAAAAATCGTCGTGCAGGGTCCGGAGTCGGTCCACTTGTGCGCTGGCACATGTACCTCGGGACAGGTCATCGGGGGGGCTCGTTGAGCTTACCGGGGCGATACAAAATCTCGTAATCGTAGGTGGAGAGCTCGATCCTCCACCTCAAGATTTTATCGTTTTTGATCTTGCCCCGCTGTGTGTTGTTAAACATGAAGGCAACCGACCGTTGGTCAGTGAGGAGAGTGAATCTCCTGCCGGCCAGGTAATGCCGCCAATGTCGCACAGCTTCAACGATCGCTTGGGCCTCCTTTTCGACGGAGGAGTGCTGAATTTCGGAAGCATGGAGGGTGCGGGAAAAGAATGCCATGGGCCTGCCTGCCTGGTTGAAGGTGGCAGCCAGAGCGACGTCTGATGCATTGCTCTGGACTTGGAAGGCGAGCGTCTCGTCTACCGCGTGCATCGCGGCTTTGGCGATGTCGGCCTTGATACGGTTGAAGGCCTGGTGAGCCTGTGTAAGATTAAGGGTGACTACGGGTAATCCCTGATTCCTTTTTGTCATTTGTTTATGTAAACATGCGGGTTGAGGTTTGGGGGTTGGTGGGTAGATGGGATCGCTGTTATTATGGGGACTGACATATCTTGCTGATTATTGTTTATTGTTGATGGATGTAAATGTGGGAGAAAATGTGAAAAAGGAGGAGAATAAAAAAAAAGAAAGCGGTGGATTGAATGAGTGGGCGGGCCTTGTCCACATAGTTTGGGACCCACTGGGCGCAATACGAAAAGAACCCCAGGCATCGTTTGAGGGCGTTGGGGCAGTGGGGGAGGGAGAGTTCCATAAGGGGGCGCATGCGATTGGGGTCGGGCCCTAGAACTCCGTTCTGAACCACATAGCCGAGGATGGCTAATAGGTTCGTGCTGAACACACTCTTCTCCTTGTTGTAAGTTAGGTTGATGGATGTGGCGGTGTGGAGGAATTTGGAAAGGTTAGCGTCGTGGTCCTGCTGGTCGTGGCCGCAGATGGTGATGTTGTCCAGGCACGGGAAAGTGGCCCGCAGCCTGTACCGGTCAGCCATTCGGTCCATCTCCCGTTGGAAGACCGATACCCTGTTGGTGATGCCGAAGGGAACCCTAAAGAAATGGTAAAGGCGGCCGTCTGCCTCGAACGCAGTGGATGGACGGTCTGCCTTACGGATGTGGAGCTGGTGGTAGGCAGATTTCAAGTCCACTGTCGAGAAGACCCGGTACTGTGCAATCTGATTGACCATATCAGATATGTGCGGGAGGGGGTACGCGTCGAGCTGCGTGTACCGATTGATGGTCTGACTGTGGTCAACGACCATCCTGTTTTTTCCCCCGGTTTTCACCACTACCACTTGGGCTCTCCAGGGGCTGTTGCTGGCCTCGATGATACCTTCCCGCAGCAGCCGCTGGACCTCAGACCTGATGAAGGTCCTGTCCTGGGCGCTGTACCGTCTGCTCCTGGTGGCGACGGGTTTGCAATCCAGGGTGAGGTTTGCAAACAGGGAAGTCGGGTCGACCTTAAGGGTCGCGAGGCCGCAAACAGTAAGGGGTGGTAGGGGCCCGCCAAATTTCAGGGTTAGGCTCTGGAGGTTGCACTGGAAGTCCAGGCCGAGTAGCAAGGCAGCGCAGAGGTTGGGGAGGACGTAGAGGCGGAAGCCGCTAAACTCTACACCCTGGATGGTGAGGGTGGCGATGCAGTACCCCTGGATCGCCACGGAGTGGGATCCGGAGGCCAGGGAGATTTTTTGGTTAGCGGGGTGTACCGAGATGGAGCAGCACCTTACCGTATCGGGGTGGATGAAGGTCTCAGTGCTCCCGGAGTCCAAAAGGCAGGAGATCTCGTGCCCATCGACTTTCAACTTTGTCGAAGCGGTTGCGAGGTTGGCGGTCGAGACTGGTCGATCGTGACCGAGGCGAGACGCGGCTGGTCGTCGGCGCTTGCAGGTGATGAGCGGCCCCATGAGGCGTCCGATGGGCAGGGGTTCTGAGGAGGGTAAGATGGTGGCGCCCACGGGCCGCACGTATCCTGGGGCAGGCACGATGGCGGCGCCCTCGGGCCGCACGTGTCCTGGGGCAGGCAAGATGGCGGTACCCATTGGTTCTGAGGCAAGCAAGATGGCTGCGCCCATGGGCCGCACGTGTTGTGAGTGGAGCAAGGTGGCGGCGCCCACTGGCCACACGTGGGGGGTGTCGGGACAATAGCGGCGATTGAGTGGGCCTGGCACACTGCAGCAAAATGTCCCTTCTTGCCACAGGCCTTGCAGAGCGCACTCCGTGCCGGGCAGCACTGTCGGGGGTGTTTTGTCTGTCCGCAGAAGTAGCACTTGGGTCCCCCGGGGTTGGTTGGCAGCCGTGCGGCGCAGGCGTGGGGTTGGCTGAGGGCGGTCGCTGGCGGGGTCCACGATGCACAAGTGGGGTGGGCCATGCGGTCGGGAGCATAAGCCTGTAGGTTGCGTGAGCTGACCGTGAGCGAGAGCGCTAGTTTCTTGGTCACCGCGAGGTCAAGCATGGCCCCTTCTAAGAGGCGCTTGCGGATGTAGTCAAACCCTATGCCTGTAACGAACGCGTCTCTCATTAGCAAGTTTGAATGTTCAGTGGCCGAAATGGCCTGGCAGTCACAGTCTCTCACCAGGGCGAGCAGGGCACGGCAGAAATCTTCCACAGACTCACCGGGAAGTTGGTGCCGCGTGGATAGGAGGTGCCTGGTGTAGATCTTGTTGGTCTGCTGAGCGTAATTCTCCTTCAGTAGCGCCATAGCCTCTGTGTAGGAAGGCGCGTCCTGGACGAGGGGAAAAACGTTGGAGCTCAGCCGCGTGTACAGAATCTGAAGCTTCTGTGATTCTGAGATTGAGTCTGGCGCAGACCCGATTTATGCTTCAAAGCAAGCTAGCCAATGTTGGAAGTCCTTTTTGGCGTTGTCTGCTTGAGGATGCAGCTGCAGGCGCTTCGGCTTGATGCGGAGGTCCATCTTTGAAAAATCGCTGTGTAATAAATTGATGCACTATCAATTACGACGAGACGAGAGTAGAATGTAATCGAGGCTTTATTACACAGAGATGTATGAATTCCTACAGCAGCTGATGAAATGGCTGCAGTTCGGAGAGCACACACATTTATACTCTGACTCCTGGGCGGAGCCAGCAGGCAGGGATCTACCCCCGTACCTGTAGTACAGGGACCTTACCGTAATACACATATATACAATATAATACAACAGTGGTGACTGCCACATGCCTTCCCTTCATAAATCCTGTCTGGTCCTCCCCTATCAACCCAGGCACAAAGTCCTCTATCTGCAATGTCAACACTTTCGCCAACAACTTTGCATCAATGTTAAGCAGTGATATGCCCACACTGCTCCAGGTCCTTATCTTTCTTCAAAGTCAAGGAGGTGGAAGCCTGCCAACAGTGTTGGAGGGAGCTCCCCCCTACACCTTGCCTCATTGTACGCCGTCACTTAGCAGCAGCGCCAGCTCCGCACCGAACCTCTTATAAAACTCCACTGGGAACCCATCCGGTTCTGGGGCCTTTCCTGCCTACATTGCACCAACGCCATCCATCACCTCCCTCAACCAGGATCCCCAATCCCTGCACCCTCTCCTCCTCCGCCCTGGGGAACTCCAACCCATCCAGGAACTGTCTCATCCCCTCTTCCCCAGATAGGGGGCTCTGACTCATACAGCCTCCTGTAGAAGGCCTCAAATACCCCACCTGCCCCCTCTGGGTGCGTCACCACCTTACCCTTCTCATCTTTCAGTCTATCAATCTCCCTCGCCGCTGCCTGCTTCCTCAGCTGATGGGCCAGCACAAACTCCATCTGGAGCCTCTGTCTCTCCTTTAACAACCCCTCCTCAGGTGCCACCGAGTACCTCCTATCCACCCTCAGAATCTCATCTACCAGCCTCGCCCAGTCCTCTCGTTCCACCCTCTCCCTACGCGCCCGGATCAAAATAAACGCGCCTCTAACTACCGCCTGAAGTGCCTCCCACAGCGTAATGGCTATGACCTCCCCTGCATCATTTAACTCCACATATCCCCAGATGGCAGCCCTCATCCGCTCACACACACCCTCATCCACCAACAGCCCCACATCCAATCTCCACTGTGGCCGTTGGGCCTACCCCTAAACCACCTGAATCCGACGGTTACCATTGACCAGAAACTGAACTGGACCAGCCACATAAAGACTGTGGCTACAAGAGCAGGTCAGAGGCTGGGTATTTTTCAGTCAGTAACTCACACCCTGATACCTAAAGCCTGACTGCCATCCACAAGGCACAAGACATGAGTGGGAGGGAATACATTTGCCGGGATGAGTGCAGCTCCAGTAATATTTAAGAAGCTCAACACCATCCAGTACAAAGCAGCCCACTTGATTGGCACCCCATCCACAAATATTCACTCCCTCCAGCACCGATGAACAGTGGTAGCCGTGTGTACCATCTACAAGATGCGCTGCAGCAACTCACCAAGGTTCCTTTGGCTGCACCTTTCAAACCCATGACCACTACCATCTGGAAGGGCAAGGGCAGCAGATACCTGGGAGCACCACCACCTGGAGGTACCCCTCCAAGTCACTCACCACTCCAACTTAGAAATATATCGCAGTTCCTTCACTGTCGCTGGGTCAAAATCAAGGAACAGCACAGTGGGTGTACCTACACCTCGAGGACTGCAGTGGTTCAAGAAGGCAACTCACCACCACCTTCTCAAGGGCAATTAGGGATGGGGAATAAACTAATGATAATAATAATCTTGATCAGTGTCACAAGTAGGCTTACATTAACACTGCAATGAAGTTGCTGTGAAAATCCCCTAGTCGCCACACTCTGGTGCCTGTTTGCGTACAGAGGGAGAATTCAGAATGTCCAATTCACCTAACAAGCACGACTTTTGGAACTTGTGGGAAGAAACCAGAGCACCCGGAGGAAACCTACGCAGTCACGGGGAGAACGGGCAGACTCCACACAGACAGTGACCCAAGCCAGGAATCCAACCCGGGTCCCTGTCGTTGTGAAGCAGCAGTGCTAACCACTGTGCTACTGTGCTGCCCAAACTGGGCAAATACTGGGCAAGTCAATGATGCCCACATCCTCAATAAATTAATGACTGGGAGGAGTTCGCTGCCAATCGTTTAGAAAGACGACAACTTGTCCATCAAGTTTTATGAATATTTTGAGTCACAATGCCATGGTAAGGCAGAGAAGGGAAAGGCAGATAATTCTACACCCTGGACCCACTACTCATGGGACATCCTGCCCATGTGCCGAATGATCAGTGGGTTGAGAATTGCCATGCTCAGTCATATGAAGACTCATGGCAGAAACTCACGACCGAGTAGAGGTCAGCCTCGAATTGAAGGACAGCCGGCAATGACGTTTGGTGTCGCTGACTATATGAATCAAGCGAGACAGTGAGGTGAAATCGTTGTGGAACTATACTGAGTTCAGAAGCAAGCTAGCCCATCATCCTGTTGTGGACAATAGTGGAGAGAGTGGTCTTTGTAAAAACTGGCCAACCACAGGGATGATCGAACACTGGGATCTGGGGAGGACATTTCCAGGTTCGGCATAAATTGTGGTGCTGAGGACTGGGACCAGAACTGCAACTGGTGCACTTTGTGGAAGCTCCTACAGCAGCCATCCTAGCATGTCTAGGCATTGAACTGTGTATATATAGGTCTTTATTTCTGTATGTAGGTGTCTCAGTATAGATCTCCATATATGAATGTGACTTTATACAGGAATTTATATATATATTTATGAATGTGAGCGTAGGAGGGAATTGATCTATCTCTGTCTGATATTAACAAACTGTGATGAATGATATCTGTATACATATGTACCTTTAATGCGTAGGCCCCTTTAAGACCGGGTTTGGAACCCTGGGGGACTCCGCCTCCGGCTCCGCCCCCAGGAAGCTGTATATAAGGTTACGTTCAGCAGGCAGCGTGCACACGTCTCGGCAGCTGTCTGGTTTTCTGGTTATTAAAGCCTTTGTATTATCAAACTCCTCTCCTGAGTTGTAATTGAGGGTATCTCACAAACAAAGAAGAATGATGGGCAGGAAAATCCCAATAAATCCGTCACATCTTCCCTACACTCATGATGGTTGGAAAACTTTCATTGGACACTTCATATGCATTCGCCACCCCCCACTGAATATTCCCCTCGTCCAGCAGTTCAGTTATTGTTAGGTATCGTCCTGGTGGAGGATCAAGAACAAGAAAGAAATATGGGATATTCCTGTCCGTTTCCCTCAGATGGTCAAAACCAGACCAGACAGGATGCAGTGGGAGAGCTTTAGAGACGGGGGGGGGGGGGGGGGGGGGGTACAGTTTAGGTTGGGTGGGGGTCAGCGCTCAGATGTGTTGTCACTGTATCCAAATGCTTTCTTGGGCAACAGTTAACTAATTAGACCAATGTAGGCCTCGCTTAGGGACAGGTTTTAGACTTTCCAGCGTCAGACTGAACCCCCCCCCCCCCCCCACCATGCCCATCCTTACCCCATAGGGCAGCAGTAACTTGGAGATGGCCTTGACAGGCTGGAGGGTCATTAGCACTTCCTCTAATTGGCCGCATGAATGAGTCGTAAGGATGAAAGGACCACAGCCTTGGCCATAACCATTCACATTTTCATGGCCTGAAGAACTGCAGGTCTTCTTATTTCTTAAATTCAGCAGCCACCCAAGAGCACTTCCATTTTGAGACACTCTTCCGCTCCCCTACTTGCCACAGCAATGTCTCGCTCTGCTGGCAGGGTTGCTGGACTGCAGGACCTCCACCTCAGGAACCTGCCCGTCGTCCTTCATTGACAATGTGACATTCTATCAGAGGCCCCTCTGCAGAGGTTAGCTGGATCTGGGCCTGCAATTCATCCCAGGTATCAGGTCAGGAAACACACTCAACTCCTTAGGGTGGGATTTGAACCCATAACCATCAGGCTCAGAGGTGAGTGTTCAGAAAGAACGATAGGGGCAGCTTAGTAGTAAGATCATTTAGGGCCGAATGAACCACATTCTTTGTGAAAGAAATTTGAGCTCATCACCCCTCGAAAATACTGAAAATACAGAAAAGCACCTGAGCAGCTGGGCACATTGTAAATTGAAGGTAGACAGAGAATTAATTAGTGTCATATTAAATGTTCTCCGATAAATAGATTTCATCATTAACAAGGTAGCTGTTATCTGGCACATCCAATAACTGCAGAGATGCTGGCGTCAGTTCCACGCTCCAGGACATCAACCTATTAAAGCCTTCTCCGTGGGGAGTCGCAGCAATGGAAGCCATCTGTCATTCTTTGGGACAAGTCAAAACATTTCCTAGTCTGGTGACGGAGGCAAATAATAACAGTACTTCATCACTTTGATTCTCGGGATTGTCAAAGCACCGAGCAATTTGTTCTGTAGTCTGTGGCCTTCACCTTGTTCTCATTTGCATTGGTTCCCAGGCCACGGATAGAATTTTTTCCCTGTAAACTATGCATCTTCTTCTTGGGTTCCTTCACGCTTTCTGCAAATGTCTTTCCGACCTCTGGCCTCCCTTGGGTTTTTCGATTCATCTGCCTTTAGCTTTGCGAGTGCAGTGGTGCAGTTGATCCATCTCCCAGGCTGACATGCAGTAGCACTTGTGCCCTTATCATGTTCTGCTCCATGATGTAAAATGTAGCTCTCCTCAATGTCAGTTGCTAATTACAAACTGCTTCCTGAGCGGTCAGCCAGGCTCAAGGGGATGCAGGCACACTGGTAAGGGTGGCAGACTCGATTTCGATCACGCCATTGGGAGTGGAGGTTATTGATTCCTTTCACGCTCTCGCTTGCACGATGAAGATTCGAACATGCCATTACTGGACTTTCGGGGTGGTGTCATTAATAGAATTTTACTCCTCGTTTTCAAATCTTTCATTGGCTATGCCCTTCCCCATCTGTGTTCCTCCAGCCCCACAATCCTCCAAGACCTCTATGTTTCTCCATTTCTGGTCTTTTGCGTGGCTCTGATTTTCTTCCCTTGAACATCAGCAACCACAGTTTCCGCTGGCGAGGCCGGAAGCTCTTGAATTCCCACCCAAAACTGTTCACTCTCTGTTATTTCAGCTTATTTCGGACACTGTTTTCTTTGATCAAGCTTTTGTAACCTGCCTCTAATATCTCCTTCGGCAATTGTTGGGAAAACCAGCATATCTTCAAGAACCGTGGTCGGGATTCGCGTCGACTGATGCAAGAATCGGGAAACGCGATTGGGCGGAGAATCGGTTTTGATGCCAAAATCGTGGCGGGCACCAGTTTCACGCCAAACCGCAATTCTCTGGTGCCTCGACATCGTAGTCAAGGCGTTCCACTCCGCACAGTGAACACCATTGGCCATATCATTAGCGGGCCTCACCTGGTATTCTCTGGGGCCTCCGCGATTCTCTGCCTCCACTGAGGCGAATTCCCGACGGTAAAGTTCACTTCTGCTTTTAAAAGTTGAGAAACAGGTGATGTTGCTGATGAGGGAGAGAGAGGAGCTAGGAGATGGAGAGATGGAGATGGAGAGGCGCGACCTTGGGCTGTTCGTCCTGACACTGGCTGGGCTAGTGAGGGGAGGAGGGGTGTGCGTGGTGATGGGGGCAAGGGCCATGGGGCTGGGATGACCCCCACGTGACTGGGGTGGTCACCATTGCCGTAGCCTGCTGGGCAGCTATCTTGCTGCGCACCCCACTGACAACCCACCTTGGCCTCTGGTTCTACAGAGTGCCACCGGCTGTATGGGTGCTCACACCCCCAAACCCCAGCCCCCACGTTCCCACTCCACCACTCCCTGCACCAGCCCCCACCCTCCACTCCGCAACACCTGCACCCCACCTCCACCATACCAGCTGCTACCCGCTGGTGGGGCATCACGTGTCCCACCCAAGGGCAATGCCCACAGTTGCCCCGACAGGGGGTTGCCATGCGGGGAGGATGCAGTATACTGCTGGCATGGGCATCTCCAGTCAACCGTACCCCTGGCAGCAGGGACTGGCGCCGGGCACTGACGGGGCCAGGGGTGCAGGTAGGCGGAGGGGAGGGGGACCATGTGGGGCCAGAGTCTGCAGTGGCAACCAGGGGCATCATGTAGCCCGTTGGACCTGGTTTGGCACGGGAGTATGCAGCATGCTAACATGACAGCCTTTCACACCCTGCAGACGATGAATATTGGAAGACAACAATGGTGGCCTTCCTCCTAGTTCTAGAATCACAGGACACCGACAGTGCAGGACAAGGCCATTCAGCCCATCGAGTCTGCACTGACCCTCTGAAAGAGCACCCCACCTAAGCCCAAACCACACCCTATCCCTGTAACCCCACCAAGGGGCAACTTACCATGGCCATTCTACCTAACCTGAACCTCTTTGGACTGCAGGAGGAAACCCACGCGGACACGGGGAGAACATGCAAACTCCATACACACAGCCGCCTAAGGTCTGAATCAAACCTGGGCCTCTGGCGCAGTGGGGCAGCAGTGCTAACCATTGTGCCACCATGCCGCCGCAGCCCTGGGGGATGCACTGCGACTGTGCGAGCTGGAGTTGTTCGAGGAGGGGAAGCTGCTGCAGCAGAACCTGTCCCAGAGGAACAGGAGGCAGCAGCTGAGGATGGAGAACCGCTCAACATGCTGAGGAGGAGGAGGAGATGCGAAAGAGGCCTGTCAGCGCCGGTCATTCGAGGACCTGCTGGACCGGGCTACCGTTTAAGATTCCAGCTGAGCAGGCGGACAGTGCAACATATCTGCCAGATCATGATGCCCCGGGTCCAGGCGGTTATTGATGGGATGCATGTCGCTCCACGAGAACCTGCAGATGACAGGCCGCTCTGAACAAACTGAAAGGGGTTCCACTTGATGAACGTGCAGCAGGTGTGTGACCATCAACTGCGCATCATGCACGTCTGCACCCGATGCCCGGTGTGCACGATTCCTTCATCCTGGCACACTCGATGATTCTGGCCTCTTCGATCCCCTGTCTGAGGGGTTGGCTCCTGGGCGACAGGGGTTATCCACTGCAGTCATGGCTGATGACGCCTATCCAGAGGCCACAAACGGACAGGGAGACCCCCTACAATGAAGCCCATGCAGTTACCAGGAGCATGATTGAGCGGTGCTTTGGCCTCCTGAAGATGTGGTTCAGGTGCCTGGACCGCTCTGGAGGGGCCCTCTAGTCTAGGGCTGGGCGGCTCACCCGCATTGTGGTGGTCTGCTGCGTCCTCCACAACATCGCGCAGCAGAAGGGCGATGTGCTGGAGGAGGAGGATGAATGCCAGTTCTCATCCGATGAGGAGGATGTGGGGGAGAGCGAGGATGGGCAGGACATGGGGCCTAGGCAGGCATGGGAGACCGCACAACTTGTGCACCAGGGCCAAGGTGCACGGGGCACTCCGATCGCGTCCAGGTTCACCGAGGAGGAGGGGGGACTGGCCAGGGGCACGGACCCTGCACCCCCCCCTCCCCACCCCCACCCCGATGCACCGCCCCCACCGCCAAGCCTGAAATCCTCTCTGTGGTACATACCTGTAGCATTACATGGTGCGGGCCCTGAGTTGGCAGTAACAACGGGTTTGGGACACGGGACGGAGGATGATGACAACCTGCTCTGGGATGAGCTCTGGTGCTCCGCATCGTTCAACAATGCCTGACTCCTGCTCATGGTAGCAATTTCCACCTTGCACCTGAGTGATGCTTGCATGCAAGCTGGCCATTCCACCACACGGTGCCATCGACTCCCTGGGGTGGCAGAGATGGGGATGGTGGAGTGGTGGGATGGGGGTGGGACACCAGTGCAGTGAGCGGTGGCTGAACTGTGGTCCCTGAGCCAAGCCCTTCCTCCCCCCAAGCCCCCGCCCCCACCTGCGCTCCCTCTGCAGCCAGTCCAGCCCAACCCACTCCCCACACCCTTCTGACAGAGCACGAAGGCAGGTTGTAACATTGTGCACTGGTGTTTAATTTGAAAACATATATACAGATATGTGCCCTAACCCCTATCACTAAATTGTGCCCTTCACACATGCCAACGTAGCTGGTGTCTAGTTTTCTGGCCTTACGGGCTTTCACGCTGTGTCTAGGTGGATTGCCTGACGTCAGGAATGGAGGCAGCTTGCCGCGATTCCCCCCCGTGACCTGGTCCTCTTTGGCGGCCCTCTTCTGGGCCTGGATGGGCCCTGCTGCTGCCTGGGTGTCCCAGATGGCATGGTGCCACCCTGTTCTGCTTGCTGCCCACCAGATATGCTAGCTCAGGAGGAGGTGAGTGTTCCGGCACATCCCCTGTGGGAGTCACCAACATGGGCCCCATCACCTCCTCCTCCCTCGGGATGCCCAGTGGCCCACGGGCTACTCCATGGGATGGGGGTGTGAGCATAGCTATCCCCTGAGGCTCTCCCGTCACCTGGCGCCACCTGTCCTGGAGGCCGGCTGCCGAATCGACCAGGGTCTGCATTCTCAGTGGCCATGGATCACCTCCGTCTCGGACCTCCTCGCCACATTACGCTGCAACTGTGCCACCACCTTCTGGTCTGTGCCACACCAGCCAGTGATGCGCCATCTCCCTCTGGGACAAGTCTGTGCCACGTTGGCCAGCTCCTGGGCAATGCCGGCCATGCCCTCAGCCATGGCCTGCTGTGACTGGGCCAGGCTCAGAAGCGCTGCTGCAATGTCCAGGTGGCTCTCGCACCTGGCTGCCTGTGAGAGGGCAGCCCAGTCCTGGGCCTCGGCCAGCACCTGCACAGTATTCCCCAAGCCTTGGACATTCTGATCCATAGCCAAAACCCTCACCCCCAATGCCTCCACCGTGGATGCCACCCATGCAGTGTGGCCTGGGAGTGGGGGTGGTGTGGGGGGGTGACACATGTGTCACGGTTAGTTGCAACTCAGCGGGGTCTCACTTCCTCGCCCGAGGCCGACCTCCATCCTGGCGCCTGCCTTTGCCCTCTGCCCTGCCACGGTGAGGAGGTTGCATGTCCATCAGTCCCCCTCCAGTCTTCTCTTGCTCCCTGCAGTTAATAGCGGCCTTCCCCTGCGGGGGGAGAGGGGGGTTGGGGGGACAGAAACGCACAGTGTTATACAGTTCGCACATGCAGTCCAGGGGATGGGTAGCTGGTGTCTTCAGTGGCCTGGGCACCCAGCCATGGCGGGTGTTATGGGTACCAGCATGTGGTGCAGGCTGGGGGTTTGGCCGCTCTCCTGGTGGGAGGTGTAGATTTATGGGTGTGTGGTTCGGGGTTGGTGTCAGGGGCACAGTGCTGCCTACTCACCCTGGCCGCCCTGATGAGGTTGTTCAGTTTCTTCCGGCATTATGTGCCGGTCCGGATGGTGATGCTCGTGGTGCTGATGGCCTCTGCCCCCTGCACCCAGGCACAGCGAATGGCGGTGGCAGGTAACCTTCTTCCTGGGCTGGGATACAGGTGGCCCGCTTCTCCTCCATGGCGTCAACTTGGCAGCTGCGCACTCTGTCACTGCCAGGTGTCTCCTGTGGTCCCGACTGGTCCACAGGATCCCTGGTGAGGTCTCCCAGGCGTGGCCGGTGAGTGCTGGGCACTGGGTGAATCCGCTATGGCGAGATCCAAATCGTGCTGGGTGAAGCGAGTCAGGTGACACACGATTTGGGGCTGCCGCGCGCTTTGCCCTTTTGCACCTGGATCTGTCCCGGGCACAACGGGGGTCGCTGAATCGCGCCCATAAGTTCACCTTTGAACTGGTAGCAAGCATGCCTTTTTCAACTTTTCCATGAAACCACCTGACCAGCATGGTACTGATGGGAGAAAGGCTGTTTCTTTGTTTGCACTATAATTATTGTAATTGATGGGGAAAAATGGTTTAAAAGTAAAGGCTAATGCTTTTCGCATGACAAAAATGAACATTAAGTTTTGAACTTGTTTTTCAAATCTAGTTGGGATGGAATTAAGTGAGAATCTGCCCAACTCATATGCTCCTTAGCTTGCCTGAAATGGAGTGGTTATCA
Source organism: Scyliorhinus torazame (assembly GCF_047496885.1). NCBI lineage: Eukaryota > Metazoa > Chordata > Chondrichthyes > Carcharhiniformes > Scyliorhinidae > Scyliorhinus > Scyliorhinus torazame. The sequence goes on from NC_092719.1 coordinate 118,175,115, forward strand.
GGATCCACTTGGAATTGCATCTCAGTGGAACTTGCTTGTCTTTTTTCAGGCCTCTAGTGGGCCCAGTGATCTGTCTTCACAGGACGGAACTTCAGATCAACAGTGTTGAAACCCTGCAAACGTCATCCTTTTTTATATATATATTTTTTATAAATTTATAGTACCCAATTCATTTTTTCCAATTAAGGGGCGATTTAGCATGACCAATTCACCTACCCTGCACATCTCTGGGTTGTGGGGGCGAAACCTACGCAAACACGGGGCGAATGTACAAACTCCACACGGACAGTGACCCAGGGCTGGGATTGAACCTGGGACATCGGTGCCATGAGGCAGCAATGCTAACCACTGCGCCATGGTGCTGCCCTATTCTTTTTTATATAAAGTCTTCTCTTCAATTATCCCTCTCTGCAGAGACTCCTATCTGTTTGGCCCTTGTCTGTTTGTGTATGTGTGTGTCTATTGGGGAATTTAAAAAGGAATGGAAAATTATACTTCTAGATTACAATTGTAAGTTAACCAGTTTTTGCAAACTGTTTAAAAAAAAGTAAGTTTTGTTTTGAAATAAATCGATCATTCTGAGTTTATTGAAAGAAGCCTGGTTGAAATTTATTCTATTCCATATCTATCAGCAGTGAAGGTAAATAATTGGCTATTTTGGTGAGCGAATTCAACTTTTAAGCCAATGGTGTGACCTGTGTAGTGGGGCTAGATAAACTGTGTTTGCCATCCATCCTGGTCCTAACACAATCCAGTCTCAAATTTTATTTGATAATTGCTCCTACGAAGCACCTTAGAGCATTTTACAATGATGAAGATGCTATAAAAATGTAAGTTGTTGCTGCTGCTTACAGGGAGAGAATGAAAGGAGCAGGAAGACTCCCCATAATCCGCTCTCTCTCTCTTTCTGACAGTATCTGGGTGCAAAGGGTATGCCCTTACTGTATCCCATGTTGACCACTCTCATAATTTTGTCCATGCACTTTATGCAAATATCCTTTTGCAACTTGCTGCTCCCAGCTACACGATCTAATGTGCTACATACACGTTGTAATTTTCAGGTTAATCTCTCCTACCTTCCTTAAATAATGGATGCAACAGAAATAAAAGTGTTCTGCTTAACATAATGCACCCTGTTAACCTGCTTATTTCCGAGAATTGATTAGAGCAGTGCAGACAGGAATATGTTAACAAGTGCGGCAAAATCAGTGCCCAAGTACTGATTCGGCCTGTGCTAATGACACCATACTCTTTCGCCAGATATAAGAGAGCTGAACAGCATCTAATAGCTTCTGGGCAAATTGAACAGATGGCAAATTAATTATCAACAGACATTAGTTTGGATACAAATTCATACCTGGATAGGAAACAGCAAGGTGTGAGCAAGGTGTTTATTAACAAAGACGGAAGGTGAATAGGATGAGTTCTTGTATCATTTTGGCTCGTGTGTGGGAAGGCAAACTCAGTCTTGCTGGGGAAGGTCACCAAGTGCACCTCCAACATGGCAGCAGGCCTTTGCAAGGCCTCAGAGCTTAAACCATCTGGGAGAGGACTTGCTCTTTTGATGTGTAACAAGGCATGTCAGATAGTTTACTTTATTGGTTGAGGCCTAGGGTATAAAAGCAAGGAGGCTATGCTGGAACTATATTAAACACTAGTCTGTGAATAACAAGACTGTGTCTGGTTCTGGTTGCTTCGCTGGGATTCCCCACTAGGGGGGTACAAAGGAGATTTGCGAGGATGTTGCTAGGAATGGAGAATTGTAGTTATGAAGAAAGATTCGACAGGCTGGGATTGTTTCCTGCTCACCACAGAAACGCTCAGAAGAATCATATGCACTCGAAATGTTAACTCTGTTTCTCCCTCCACAGATGCTGCCAGACTTGCTGAGTTCTTTCAGCATTTTCTGTTAGTACAGCGTAATCCTAATTTCCAATTTTGGTCCAGGTTACTGTAGCTCAACTGCGTATCCAAGGATTTTTTAAAGGCTATGAGGGTGTCTGCCTCTATTACCCTTTCAGGTAGTGAGTTCCAGACCCCACCACCTTGTATGCAAAAAAATTACTCCTCCACTCCCCCTGTTTAACTAGCACTAAATAAGGTGGCATTGTGACACAGTGGTTAGCACTGCTGCATCACGGCACTGAGGACCCAAATTCAATTGTGGCTCTGGGTCACTGTCCATGTGGAGTTTGTACATTCACCCCATGTCTGCATGGGTCTCATCCCCACAACCCAAAGATGTGCATGGTAGGTGGATTGGCCACGCTAAATTGCCCCTTGGTTGTAAAAAAAATAATTGGGTACTTTAAATTTATTAAAAAACATTAGTACTAAATTTAACCATTCATAAATTATCTAGTGTCCAGGCAATCTCCAGCAAACAAAACAATATCCCATTAGCCATTTCTCTGTAAGCAAGTAAATGGTTAATTTCACTAATTACACCATCTTTTACGACTCCTTAATTACAGCTTAATAGACCCACTGCCTGTATGTATTTTAAACCAAGGTTTTAATAACATTACTGTCACAAATAAGAAATATAATATATAATAATTTCTATATTCATCATACCTCCCCTTTAAAGTATGAAATGGTAGCTTCATTTTCAACTTTAAACATTACTTATTGCTGAACACTACATGATACATATCTCATCATATTTATGCATGAAAATTTACACATCAGTATAGTCCATCACAGTTTTTCTTTCCCAACTTTAACGTTCATTTCTTCTTACACCTCAAAGTCATGGTAAAGCATCGGCAATCATGTTTTCTCTTCCTGCTCCATGCAAAATCTTCAAATTAAATGGTTGTAGCAATAAACTCCATCTAAACAGTTTTGCATTTTGATCTTTAAACATTTCCAGAAACTTCAATGGATTATAGTCTGTATAAACAATTGCCTCTAATGAATTGTTAGCAACATAAATGTCAAAATGTTGCATTATCAATACCAAACTCAATGTCTCCTTACTGATGGTCGAATACATCTTCTGATGAATAGTTAGTTTTCTGGAAATTTAGTTTTCTATACCTTCATCGTCTTCTTGTAACAGTACAGCACCAACGCCCACGTCACTCACATCAATAGCCACCTTGAATTGCTTGTCATAATTTGGTATCGCCAAAACTGCTGCAGTGGTTAACAGTTTACAGATTGTCAAATGCCTCCTGACATTCTGACACCCAATGAAATTTCTGGTTCTTTTTTAAATGTCAGTCGATGGAGCACACAATGCTGAAACTTGGCTTAATTTTCTGTAGAAACCGCTCATGCCCAGAAATCTCAGAACTTCTCTTCTCATTGATGGTTTTGGGAACTCCCCAATATCTTTAATTTTCATGTTCCATGGGACCATCTGACCATGACCAACAGTATGGCTAAAGAATGTGACTTGGGCTTTTGCAAACTCTGGTTAAGCTTACCACCAAGCCAACCTCCTGTAGTCAATCGACCAATTTCTTTCAATGTTCCAAATTCTCTTTCCATGTTTGGCTGAACACCACCAGATCGTTTATGTACACTGCACAATTCTTTAGTCCAGATATGGGGTGTGATTCTCCGACCCCCCACCGGGTCGGAGAATCGCCGGGGGCTGGCGTGAATCCCGCCCCCGCCGTGTCTTGAATTCTCCGCAACCAGACATTTGGCGGGGGCGGGAATCACACCGCGCTGGTCGGCGGGGGTGGGAATCGCGCCGCGCCGGTTGGCGGGCTAACCCCTGGCGATTCTCTGGCCCGCGATGGGCCAAAGTCCCGCCGCTGTCAACCCTCTCCTGCCGGCGTGGATGAAACCTCCTTTTGAACGGCGGGACAAGGCGGCGCAGGCAGGCTCCGGGGTCCTGGGGGGGGGGGCGCGGGGCGATCTGGCCCCGGGGGTGCCCGCACTGTGGCCTGGCCCGCGATCGGGGCCCCCCGATCCGCAGGCGGCCTGTGCCGTGGGGGCACTCTTTTTCTTCCGCCTTCGCCATGGTCTTCACTATGGCGGAGGCGGAAGAGACCCCCTCCCCTGCGCATGCGCGGGGATGATGTCAGCAGCCGCTGACGCTCCCGCACATGCGTCACCCGGCGAAGACCTTTCGGCCCTGGCTGGCATGGTGCCAAAGGCCTTTCCCGCCAGCCGACGGAACGGAAACCACTCCGGCGCGGGCCTAGGCCCTCAAGGTGAGGGCTTGGCCCCTAAAGGTGCGGAGACTTCCGCATCTTTGGGGCGGCCCGACGCCGGAGTGGTTCCCGCCACTCCATTACGCCGGAACCCCCCGCCCCGCCGGGTAGGGGAGAATCCCGCCCATGATCTTGTTGGCTAGTCTTTGGAATGTTTCTGGCACAGTTTTCATTCCAAATGGCATAATTTTAAATTGATGCAGACCATTTGGCATTATAAAGGCTGAAACTTCCTTTCCCCTGTCTGATAAAGGTACTTATCAGTATCCTTTAAGTAAGTCAATTTTGGTAATAAATTTTGCTTGTCCCACCTTTTCAATACAGTCTTCCAAATGAGGAATATGATATGAGCCTGACCTTGTAACTGCATTAACCTTCCTATAGTCCACACACATTTGTTGCGATCCATTTAGTTTTGGTACCATCTTAAGACGTGAATTCCAATTGCTGCTACTCGCTTCAATTATATCATTCTTAAGCATGCTTTCAATCTCCTTTTGAACCTGAGCCAACGTATATGGTCTATATGGATGCTGCTGAATTGGAATAGAATTTCCTACATCTACATCATGTATAATTACTTTTGCACTTCCTAGTTTGTTCCCACATATAACTCAATGTGACTGTAATAACTCTTTCAGGTCACTTTGATTTTCCTCTGGAAGGTAACTCAGTAATTTATCCCAATTTTTTGTTACTTCCTCTAATCTAATCTAATTTGAGGAATGTCAAATTCAGAATCATCTGGATTTATCTCTTCTCTCTGAGTTATAACTATTAACACTTCCTCCTTTTTTCCTTACCTATCAAAATGCATTTTAAGAATTATAACATGATACACTCTATCTGGCATTCTTACCAAATAATTCAGCTCTCTCAATTTCTTTTTGATTTGATAAGCCCCACTAAATCTTGTTTTTAATGGTTCACCTACCATTGGTAAGATTCTATTCCTGTGTCTGCTTTCTGATACAACTGCTTTATCTCTGAATCCTTCTGTTGTAATTCGACCAACTTCTCTGAACTGAAGATACACACTTCATCCTCCACCAGCTCTTGTTCTTTATCAACCATTTGGTCAAGCATTATTTCTGACAGAGATAGAGGAGGGTTGGCGTTGCCGAATTTGGGTGGGTACTATTGGGCAGCCAACGTGGCAATGATCCGTAAGTGGGTGATGGAGGGAGAGGGGGCGGCGTGGAAGAGGTTGGAGATGGCGTCCTGCAAAGGAACGAGCCTGGGGGCGCTGGTGACGGCACCGCTGCCGCTCTCGCCGACAAGGTACACCACAAGCCCGGTTGTGGCGGCAACGCTAAAGATCTGGGGGCAGTGGAGATGGCACAGGGGTGCGACGGGAGCCTCGGTGTGGTCCCCGATCAGAGACAACCATCGGTTTGTCCCAGGAAGGATGGATGGGGGGGGTTTCAGAGCTGGCATCGGTCAGGGATTAGAAGAATGGGGGACCTGTTCATTGACGGGACGTTTGCGAGCTTAGGGCCGCTGGAGGAGAAGTTTGGGCTACCCCCGGGAAACGCTTTCAGGTACATGCAAGTGAGGGCGTTTGTGAGGCGGCAGGTGAGGGAATTTCCGCTACTCCCGGCACAGGGGATTCAAGATAGGGTGATTTCGGGCGTATGGGTCGGAGAGGGCAAGGTGTCGGCGATATACCAGGAGATGAAAGAAGAGGGGCAGGCTTTGGTAGAGGAGCTGAAGGGCAAATGGGAAGAGGAGTTGGGGGAGGAGATTGAGGAGGGGCTATGGGCTGATGCCCTAAGTAGGGTTAATTCCTCTTCCTCGTGTGCCAGGCTTAGCCTGATACAATTTAAGGTGGTTCATAGAGCGCATATGACGGGGGCGAGGCTGAGTAGGTTCTTTGGGGTGGAGGACAGATGTGGGAGGTGCTCGGGAAGCCCAGCGAACCATGTCCATATGTTTTGGTCATGCCCGGCACTGGAGGGGTTCTGGAGGGGAGTTGCGGGAACAGTATCTAAGGTGGTGAAAGCCCGGGTCAAGCCAAGCTGGGGGCTAGCACTATTTGGAGTAGTGGACAAGCCGGGACTGCAGGAGGCGAAAGAGGCCGGCATTCTGGTCTTTGCGTCCCTAGTAGCCCGGCGAAGGATCTTGCTAATGTGGAAGGAGGCGAAGCCCCCCAGCGTGGAGGCCTGGATAAATGATATGGCAGGGTTTATCAAGTTGGAAAGGATAAAGTTTGCCTTGAGAGGGTCTGTGCAGGGGTTCTCCAGGCGGTGGCAACCGTTCCTAGACCATCTCGCGGAGCGTTAGCTGATGGTCGGACAGCAGCAGCAGCAACCCAGGGGTGGAGGGGAGGACGGGGGGGGGACGGACATCGTTTGTGGGGGGTGGGGGGTGGGGGGGGTGAGGAGGGAGGGAGGGGGAAGGGGGGTTTCTCTCGGGGGCATTTGAGCAAGAAAACACATGAATGATCCGGAAACTGACATGTACGGGAAGAATCCAATGTACAAAGTTCTGTATCTTATTGACTTGCCATGTTCATGTCTTGCCACGCGAGCTTTCTTTCTTTCCTTTGTTACGGGAGGGGGCGGGGGTGTTTGTATGGTGGAAAATATTGTTGAAAAATTCTTAATAAAAACATATTTAAAAAACAAAAAAGCATTATTTCTGATTACTGAACCTCAGCCTCGGTATCTTTACTAGAACAAAGAAACGTACAACACAGGAACAGGCCCTTCAGCCCTCCAAGCCTGTGCCGATTATGATGCCCCAACTAAAAAAAAAACTACCCTCACTCGGTCCATATCGCGCTCTTTCCTCCCTCTTCATGTATCCATCCCGATGCCTCTCAAATGTTGCTAATGTGCCTGCTTCCATCACATCCTCTGGCAGTGCATTCCAGGCACCCACCACTCTGCGTGTCATATCTACCCCGCACATCTGCCTTGAACTTTCTCCCTCTCACCTTGAACCTGTGCCCTCTTGTAATTGACACTTCCACACTTGGAAAAAGCCTCTGACTATCCACCCTGTCTATGCCTCCCATAATTTAGTAGACCTCTATCAGGTGTCCCCTCAGCCTCCTTCCTTCCAGTGAAAACAATCCTAGTTTATTCAACCTCACCTCATAGCCAACACCCGAGAGACCAGGCAACATCCTGGTGAACCTTCTTTGCACTCTCTCCAAAGCTTCCACATCCTTCTGATAACACCAGTTCTAGTCACCACAGAGTTTTCCTCTTCCTGTCTCAACCTGCAACTTTATGATCTTGTTACCAACAATCTGGGAACACCCAAGGATATACTTATTGCAACATCTCAGTTGTTGGACATTCCATCAGGTTTTCAACCACAGTAGGCTGCGCTCCCACCTGTGATCCAGCTATATCATTACCCACGATAAATTGTGCCCCTGAAAAATGTAATTTCTCTATTACTCCTACTACCACTTTACCACTTTTCACCGGACTTTCAACCTTACCATACATAATGGAATACTAGCCACTTCACCAGTAATCCCACATATTACCACCTTTTCGCTATTCAATGGCACTTTGCTGCTTTTTTTGGCCCCGGGGTGTTTCTCTCTGCTTAGGCCACCCTTAAAGCCATTTCTTGCTGGTGGGTCCAGCAGGAAAGGATACCCACAGACTGGGTGCCATTTTGTCTGGCTGTCCTGATCTGCTCCCTCCCTTTCTGCCCCCCTCAGTTTTAACCCCCATCTCGGGGAGGGCCGTGGGAACACATCCTCGTCCTCTTCCACCTGGTAAGGCCCCCCCCCCCCGGCCTCATCCCTGGCAGTGCAAACCTGGAACCCAGGCACCCTGCCATTGCTGCCACACACACCGGCAGTGCCCATAAGACCATAAGACGTAGGAGCAGAATTAGGCCACTCGGCCCATCGAGTCTGCTCTGCCATTCAACCATGGCTGATATTTTCTCATTCCTATTCTCCTGCCTTCTCCCCATAACCCCTGATCACCTTATTAATCAAGGACCTATCTATCTCTGTCTTAAAGACACTCAATGATGCCAGGGTGTCTGGGTGGCACTGCCAAGGCGTTAGGCTGGCAGTGCCAAGGTACTTGGGTGCCAGAGGGAGTGTCAGGGTACCATTCTGTCTTGCCCCGATCACCCGCCGGTCTCCAATGGCCTGGGAGGCCCCCCCAAGGTGCCATTATGACTGGTCTACCTTTGTGGAAATCAGTACTAAGCCGCACCCTGGTGAGGTCTGTCAGGCACAGCCGTTAGGTTCCGAGCGTTGGGAGAATCCCACAAACGCATATTTAAATGAGCCCAGTGAGGGCAAGGTCCAGATTGAAACATCTCGTGAGACTCTGTTAAATCTCGCAAGACCTTTCTTGAGATTCAATGCTTTGTACAATACCAAGTTGGGCGCGACAAGGCCGGTAAATCATGCCCAGTATCTCTCAAAAATGTAAATGCTGAGCTATCACTTTAATTATCTTCACGTTTCTCACCCCTTCAGGTAAAGTCAACTGCAGCATGACTGCCAAATCCAAAAACTTTGTTTTCAGCACACTTCGTAATCCACCCAGAGTGACCTCTTCAACACCCAGGAAACTCTGAGCCACATCCCATAAATGAAAAATTAAAAAAAACCACTGTGGCCAAACAACCCCATTTTTGGCGGTTCATATTCCTCTTAATGATGTTAAATAACAAAAAACAAATGTAGAAGATTTAAATTCTGGGTGAAAAAAAGGTATATGAGGGAGGCGGCAATGATTCCAAACTGCTCGCTGATCTCTATGTAGCATGGCTGAGTTGAAGATGTTTGCCTGGTAATTATAGGTTGTCACGATCAGTGCTAAAGCAGCCCCTAGGGGCTTATTATAGCCACGACCAACCGCACTCTTAGAGACAGAGTGTTACGGTGCAACAATTACTGAACAATCATCTACAGCATTTATTCTGGAGGAGGATCAATCAAAGGGGCCCAATGGCTCAGTTAGTGAATGCATTGTTTAGTCTTATCCTGGGCCCATGAGAAATTCTGGAATCTGTTTAACTGTTTACTTTAAACATCCACCTTTAGCTGATGTCGGCTTAGCTCAGCTGGCTGGCCAGCTGGGTTGTGATGCAGATAGGGGCTAACAGCACAAGTTCAATTCCCATGCAAGCTGAGATTATTCATGAAGGCGCCGCCTTCTCAACCTCACTTGAGGTGTGGTGATCCTCAGGTTCAATCACCAGCAGTCAGCTCTCCCCCTCAAAGGGAAAAGCAACCTATGGCCACCTGGGACTTGTCATGATATTCAGATAAACATATCATGGTGCATACACACATACACACTGATGGACAGATCAACGGACCAATCAACACACACGCAACATCACAGCCAATCACCAGTGAGAGCACACGCACTATAAAACGGGGAACACCACAGTTCCCGCTCATTCCAGCAGGAGACAGCTCAGGGCACAGAGCTCACAGCATGCCACTCAGACATACACCATGTGCTGACAGCCTCTCTATAAGATAGGGCTGGGTCCACAGGTTAACGGGTAAATTACAAGCCACAGTCATAAGTTTACAGATGTTGTTATCAAGAGTAATAAAACAGAGTTGTACCATCTACAACCGTGTTGGTTCGTCTGTATAGCGGAAACACCCAACACGACATAGTACCAGGTTTGGAACCCAGCAACTGTGAGACCTATCTGCCATCTTGCACCATGGACACCATCAGCCCGCCGCAGCCGCTCCAAATCGCTGGAAACCTTGGCGTCAACTGGAAGCTGTTTAAACAGCGCTTCCAGTTCTTCCTAGAAGCCACAGAAAGGGAGAATGCAGGGTAAGGATGATACTTTTCAATCTTTCCAGACACACCTCCATATCCTCGTGCAGTCCTGCGGCTATGAGGCCACCTCCGATTCCATGATTCGGGACCAGATAGTTTTTGGGGTCACCTCGGGCACCCTACGCCAGCAGCTCCTCGACATTAAGAGCTTCACCCTAGCCACCGCCATCGAAGCCTGCGTCCTCCATGAAAACGCGACCAGCCGGTACTCCCAATTCCAGGCGGCCGAATCTGCACGGCAGGGGACCTACGAGACCGAGCGGGTCCAGTCGATCGAGTTCCTCCCGGCCCGCGGCCCGGACGAGGGTGGCCATTTTGCGCGCTTTCCGTAGCCTCCCGCGCTTGTACGCGCCAAAACAGACATCGACGCAGAGGGACGTGACGCGCAGGCGCGTTCTACGCAGGACCAAACTGCGCATGCGCGGTGGTGCAACAAACGCCATGACGTCACGACGTGCGGCAACTGTGGATCCTCACATTTAAAGTGGCAATGTCCAGCAAAGAATCGACAATGCCTCCGCTGTGGCAAGATGGGACACTACGCTGCCTGCTGCCGAGCAGCTCAACCTGTCAACGCTCCCCAATTCCGCCAGCCTCGCAGGGACGTGCAGGCCATTTAGCCTCCATACACCGAGTCATACCCTGATGATGTACAGACCTGGAAGCCTTCCGCGTTGCGGTCATTGACAGGAATTGGGTGTCCCCAAGTAGGACCCACCAGCCGATGCCAGTGAACAGCGTTAATCCGGGTGATGAATTGTTTGCCACCCTAATGGTCAACCGATCCCCAATCACATTTCGTCTAGACACTGGTGCCTCCACCAACCTCATTGCATGGTCAGCCTTCTACGCCTTGAAGGTCAAACCACCGATTCGGCCATCCCGCTGTCAGATGGTCAATTACAACGGGAATGTTATCCCGGCCATGGGATCCTGCCAGCTCGAGGTTACACACAATGCATACACAGCCACACTGTCCTTTGAGATAGTTGGATCAGCACGGTAGCCTTGTGGATAGCACAATTGCTTTACAGCTCCAGGGTCCCAGGTTCGATTCCAGCTTGGGTCACTGTCTGTGCGGAGTCTGCACATCCTCCCCGTGTGTGCGTGGGTTTCCTCCGGGTGCTCCGGTTTCCTCCCACAGTCCAAAGATGTGCAGGTTAGGTGGATTGGCCATGATAAATTGCCCTTAGTGTCCAAAATTGCCCTTAGTGTTGGGTGGGGTTACTGGGTTATGGGGATAGGGTGGAGGTGTTGACCTTGGGTAGGGTGCTCTTTCCAAGAGCCGGTGCAGACTCGATGGGCCGAATGGCCTCCTTCTGCACTGTAAATGCTATGATAATCATCGAAGGACCCCCTGCTAGGCGCAGAGGCGTGCAAGGTTCTCCACCTCGTTCAGCGGGTACACACTCTGTCTCCAGAAGGCACGTCCGACTTCCCGGATGCAGACTTTAGGGCACAGCTCCACTCGCTCCTCGCCCACAACCAGGACGCTTTGAAGGGCATGGGCACACTGCCCTACACTTACAGAATACGGCTCAAACCAGACGCCACCCCGGTCATTCACGCACCTCGTAGAGTCCCAGCACCACTCAAAGACCGCCTCAAGCAGCAGCTGCAGGATCTCCAGGACCAAGGAGTGCTTTCCCGGGTCACGGAGCCCACGCCATGGGTCAGCTCCATGGTGTGCGTAAAAAAGCCCTCTTGCGAACTCCGGATCTGCATCGACCCAAAAGACCTGAACAACATGAGGGAACACTACCCCATACCCAAACGGGAAGAGATCACGAGCGAAATGGCTGGGGCTAAAATTTTTTACAAAGCTTGATGCCTCAAAGTGATTTTTGGCAGATTCAACTGGATCAGTCCAGCAGGAAGCTGTGCACCTTTAACACTCCCTTTGGAAGGTTCTGCTACAATAGAATGCCGTTTGGCATCATCTCGGTATCCGAGGTGTTTCACAGAATCATGGAACAGATGATGGAGGGCATCGAAGGGGTGCGTGTCTATGTTGACGATGTCATCATCTGGTCCACCACACCACAGGAGCACATCAGTCGTCTCCAGCGCGTCTTTGCTCGGATACGAGAGTACGGCCTGCGCCTCAACCTGGGGAAGTTAATTTCCAAACTTGCCTCCCACACAACGGTTCTTCGCCACCTAGTGAAGAAGACTACGGAGTTCCAGTGGCTGCCCGCACACCAGAAGGAATGGGAGGAGCTCAAGATTAAGCTCACCACATCTCCGGTCTTGGTGTTCTTCGACACTTCTAGAGATACGAAGATCTCGACTGATGCCAGCCAGTCCGGCATTGGGGCGGTACTCCTGCAACGGGACGACACTGCATCTTGGGCCCCGGTCGCCTATGCCTCGCGGGCCATGACCCCCAGAGAACAGCGCGAGGCGCAGATTGAGAAGGAGTGCCTGGGTTTGTGAACCGGCATAGATATGTTCCACGACTACGTGTATGGTCTCCCCCAGTTCACCGTGGAAACCGACCATCGCCCCCTGGTCGGCATCATACAAAAGGACCTGAATGAGATGACCCCTCGCCTCCAGCGCATTCTGCTCAAGCTCCGGATGTACAACCTCCAACTGGTCTACACCCCGGGAAAGGACCTCATCATCGCGGATGCCCTGTCCAGAGCAGTAAGCACAACGCCCGATTCGGAGGGGTTCGTATGTCAGGTCGAAGCGCATGTGGCCTTCACATCGGCAAATCTGCCAGCTGATGATTCAAGTCTGGCCCGTATTCGCCGGGAGACTGCGGCTGATCCCCTTCTACAATGTGTGATGCACCACATGACGGGAGGGTGGCTCAAAGGACAGTGCCCACAATTCTACAATGTCCGGGACGCCTTGGCCGTCATTGACGATGTCCTCCTAAAGCTGGACCGGATTGTGATTCCACACAGCATGCACAGGCTGGTCCTCGACCAACTGCACGAAGGCCATCTCGGGGTTGAGAAGTGCAGGTGGAGGGCCCGAGAAGCTGTGTACTGGCTGGGCATCAGCGACGACATCGCCAACATGGTGCTCAACTGCCCCACCTGCCAAAGGTTTCAGCCGGCGCAACCCCCTGAGACGCTTCAGCCCCATGAGTTGGTGACGTCCCCCTGGGCGAAGGTGGGTGTGGACCTTTTTCATGCGCTCGGCAGGGACTACGTCATCATAATTGATTATTTTTCAAATTATCCAGAGGTCGTACGCTTGCACGATTTGACATCGTCAGCTGTCATCAGGGCATGCAAAGACACCTTCGCTCGCCATGGCATTCCGCTTACCGTCATGTCGGACAATGGGCCCTGTTTTGCAATCCAAGAATGGTCTTCTTTTGCCGCTTTGTATGGTTTCACACATGTGACGTCCAGCCCTCTGCATCCCCAGTCAAATGGCAAGGCGGAAAAGGGCATCCATATCGTCAAGCAGCTCCTCTGCAAGGCTGCTGATGCCGGATCGGATTTCTGTTTAGCCCTGCTGGCCTATCGTTCGGCCCCACTGTCCACTGGCATCTCACCAGCCCAGCTGTTGATGGGTCGCGCCCTCAGGACCACTGTACCGTCCATTCATGTTCCTAAACCCGGCCATGCTCCAGTACTGCAGAGGATGCAACAGCAGCGTGCTCAGCAGAAGGTGGCACATGACACTCGGGCAACTGATCTTCCTGCCTTGGCGCCTGGAGACAACGTCCGCATCCACCTACCAGAGGGTGGCTGGTCGGCAACTGGCGAAGTTCTCCGTCGCGTGGCTCCCCGCTCGTTCCTGGTTCGCATGCCTGATGGCTCCATTCGCCGGCATAATCGCTGGGCTCTTCGGCTGCTTCCACGCTCGCTACATGATCATGCACCGGTGCCACGCCCTCCTGTTGTCCCTGATGTCGACTTCGTGGAGCTTCCTGCCACCATGCCTATTCCTCTATCGCCTGTGGCCAGGCCCATTCCTCAGCCGGTGTATCCTAACCCACCCTTGAGGCGGTCAACCCAAATTCGTCGCCCACCTACTAGGCTGGACTTATGAGCCTGTTTGCACATTGGACTCACTAAAGTGTTATGCCACAAAGTTAATGTGTTTCTCTTTTTGTCGTTACAGGAGTTTGTTTTCGATGTTTGATGATTGCACTTGTTTTGTTTATGATACAACCTCGTTGCTATGTTGCACCTGACACCTTCCTATGTATATAGTTTAGCCTCATGTACATGTTGTAGATATTGCACACACATATTCAGCTGCACTCAGTACACACCAATATTTATTACCACATAGGCACATATTCTTGTAAAAAGGAGGGATGTCATGATATTCAGATGAACATATCATGGTTCAAACACACACACACACTGATGGACAGATCAACAGACCAATCAACACACACGCAACATCACAGCCAATCACCAGTGAGAGCACACACACCATAAAACGGGGAACACCACAGTTCCCGCTCATTCCAGCAGGAGACAGCTCAGAGCACAGAGCTCACAGCGTGCCACTCAGACATACACCATGTGCTGAGTGCCTCTCTAAGATAGTGTTAGGGCTGGGTCCACAGGTTAACGGGTAAATTACGAACCACAGTCATAAGTTTACAGATGTTGTTATCAAGAGTAATGAAACAGAATTGTACCATCTACAACCGTGTTGGTTCGTCTGTGTAGCGGAACACCCAACACGACAGGACTATGGTGACTTTATTTTACTCCTTTAAATATGCAATCGAATTTTAACTGAAGACTGAGAAGTGAAATTGCTGCAGCTCAGCTTTCCCATCCCTTTCGGCTGTAGAGTAATCAGGACCTGTCTGGATGTCGGAGGGGCTCAAGGTGTTGAGGAATTAGTCCATGAAAAGGTTAAGCTGGAATAAAATACAGCTAAACATCTTGGTGAGAAATACATTCATTTTCACAGACAGGGGCCTTAGAAGTGCAGCCCATCCAGACAGGGAAACAGGCTAAAGCTGATAATGTTTGCACCTGCTATGTTATTTTGATTCCCAAGAATACTCAGACAAAGAACCTCAGAAATGGAACAGGCAGTGGTAAGCTATTCTCAAACCAACAGATTTTCTTTATAAATAGAAACTTAGGTAAACAAGTAGTCAGACTTGAAAACTCTGCAGGGAAGCCAGGTCCCAGCAAATTTCCCCGTATGCTGAATATAAGGTGCCCCCCCCCCCCACTGCCGGCTTTTCCCATCATTTTTTTTGACACTCTGAAAAAAGCAGTGAAGGGGTGGATCCCACAACGTCACACTGGCACCCCAACTGAAAAAAAGAGGAAGAAACACCCCACAGAGCACCCCTCCCGAAACTGACCTCCCCCCCCCCCACCCCATGGGAAATCCCCCACCACGGAAACTGCTGACCACCACTGTCATGATATTCAGATAAACATATCATGGTGCAAACACACACACAACATCGCAGCCAATCACCAGTGAGAGCACACGCACTATAAAACAGGGAACACCACAGTTCCCGCTCATTCCAGCAGGAGACAGCTCAGGGCACAGAGGTCACAGCGTGCCACTCAGACATACACCATGTGCTGAGTGCCTCGCTAAGATAGTGTTAGCGCTAGGTCCACAGGTTAACGGGTAAATTACGAACCACAGTCATAAGTTTACAGATGTTGTTGTCAAGAGTAATGAAACAGAGTTGTACCATCTACAACCGTGTTGGTTCGTCTGTATAGCGGAACACCCAACACGACAACCACCATGGCACTCCCAGCATCCCTACCCCTTCCATGGAACCCCACCCCCCTACACTACCCAGGCTTTGCCAGAGGGCCATGCTGGGGCATGACCCTCTCCCCCTGGGTGCTCACTCACCTGCGCACCTCCGGCGGGTTCTGTCGCCAGGTGTATGTCGTGTGGGAGTTGCATGCCAACGTGAATGGACAGTCCATTCTGGGGGGACAATCCTGCAGAATCAATTAGATGTAAATGGCGGAAGGGGGGGTGGGGGGGTGGTGTGGAGTCTCCCTGTTCCAGTGATGATTAGGATTTTCATCCCTCATTGGGGAGGAAGTCCTGTCCTCGGAGGGGCCGGTAACTCTGTCAGACTCGGATGTTAGTGGGCCCTGCTGGGACTGCAAGAAGAGAAGGAAGATGGCCCATCGATCTCCACACAGGAAGGATTTGGGCAGGTCAGGGAAATGTGTGGGGTAGTGGGGCTAAGACTGTGGGCGAATAGCAAGAAAGGGTGGGTGGGGCAGGGGGAGGGGCTTCTCCCCCACCAGCAGAGAGCAGCCCCTGATGATAGAACCTGCCCTTCATTCCCACCCTTTGAAGCACTTATTTAAAAAATCAACCTGCCCAATACTACTCCACTGCCCACATTAAAGGTTTCATGACTTGCACAGCATATTAAGCCAAATTGACCTTTGATTATCAATTTAAATATTGCGGACAGGCTGTCCATTCCAGCTCCTGCCCACCACCATATCATGCGGGTGAGCTTGCAATGAGTGGGAAGGTGGTCATTTGGCAGCTGCCTAATTTTATTAGCTCCTCTGCACCAAAAACCTGGCCGGTGGGGCACATAAAGTGCAGCCCTTTGATCCTGCCTTGAGAAATGTGTATTTTAGTCCAATTCTCATTGGCCTGTTGAAATGCCTTTGTCCATTGCTTTAATTATTGTTACACTCTACTCAATGATTAGGGTCATGACCTTTACTCCCATGTACCCTGTACCAGGTGTGCTAACACCAATTGAAGTGACTGAAATGTCACTCAACTGAGAGGGGGGGAACTCAGCACCAAGAGTGAGAAATAGTGCACATGAGAGAAAACAAGGTAACGTAGACAGAGAGGAAGAATAAAAGAAAGAAGTGGGACAGAAGACCATAAAATCATGATCAAAACATCAAAGGAAATTGGAGCAGGAGTAGGCCATTCGCCCAATTGTGCCTGCTGCACCATTCAATAAGGTTATGGCTGCTCTGATTGTGGGCGTAATTCCAATTGCCTGTCTGCACCCATAATCGTTACATGGGATTTTCCACACAACTGGAGGTGGCCCGCCATTGGTTGGTGGCCAGATCTTCTGGTCCCACCATTATTCACAAGACTTTCTGTAGAATGCACCCCTCGCTGTTGGGAATCCCCCGGCGGTGGTGCGCCATAGGCGGGACAGGAAGATCCTGCCAGCGCTAACGGCTGGAAAGATCCGGCTCTCATCTCCCTTGTCAATCAAGAATCTATCTCACACGGCCTCGAATATTTTCAGTGACCCGGCCTTCACTGATCTCTGGTGGAGATAAATCTAAAGGCTAGGTAAAGGAGACAAGGAGACAGGGGGAAACTCAGCACATCATTGAAAAAGAGGCAGGATAGTGCGCAATGGAGACTGGGTTAAATGTGAAAGAGAGCAAGAACGATGCAGAGAGAGAGTGCAAGAAAAGAGAAGCAGAAAAAAAGAGCAGATTGAGTGGCAGAGGTTCAAAGGAAAGCAAGAAAAGGGGATGTGGGAAGGTTGTCAAAACAGAGCAAAATATAATTAACCCGAAGGGAGATTTTCTTGGCATCCGTTAACCTTGACTGGAGACTGCTGGCTGGGTGTTGGACAGCTCTGCTGGGAGTTGCGAGTTGGTTCCAGCTCAGTAACCTCTGTAGCCAAACCAAAGATGTCACAGTCTAGGAGTACTTATTCTGTTTCTATAGCAACCTTGGACTCTGAATGCAAAGTTGCCCTCTGTGTCCCTCTCAATATGCCAGGGTTTCATAGGTTGAAGGGCTTACCAAACATCTGGGGCTGAGTTTTCTCTGCGGGCCAGGAAGCAAGTTGTGACCTCCGGTTGGGTAGGTGAGGAGGGGGGAACAGTCACTCATTAGGATTTTCACAGTGGAACCCTCCCTCAATGACATGGAGAAGGATGTGCGTAGAGATGGATTGCTTGTCCAACAAAGCAGGTGGGCCCTCGAAGCTGGAGGGTCAATCAGGGGACATCATGGAGGTGACCTCATCAAATTCATTCAGCTTTGAATTAAAAAATGGTGCTTGTCACCAGGCCACAATTGGGCTTGGGGGGGGGGGGGGGGGGGGAGTGCCATTTGGGAGTGGGTAGCACTGCCGGCCCTTTACCTCCGCAAGGATGGCCAGCGTCAGGATTGGCATCCGGAAGCTGGCACTCCAGCCTACACCGGTAATTTTGAATCCTGTTCATCTCTGTTCCTGCCCTGGTGTCCGTCAGAGCAGTGGACTTGTGGAGGGGAGTGCCCAACAGTGGGGATCATGGCTCTGAGAATTGTGAGGTAAGGGTCAGTCTGACCATCCTGATGCCTTCAAATGTTTTAATGGTCACCGTTAACCTTTCCCTGCCAAGCAGGAAGGTATATGTCAATTTAGCTCCTACAGTAAACCTAATTAAAAGGCGCCGCTTCACTTATTTCTGAGAGCTTTAACACAGTTCAAGAAACAGAAAAGGAAGGTTGGAATGGAATGGTACAGACTTTTAATTCGAAGCTTTACTTGGTGGAGGAATCAAGAATAACATAGTAAAATAGGATTTAGAAGCAGGAGTAGGCCATTCGGCCCTTTGAACCTGCTCCTCCATTCAATA
This sequence comes from Scyliorhinus torazame, assembly GCF_047496885.1. Lineage (NCBI taxonomy): Eukaryota > Metazoa > Chordata > Chondrichthyes > Carcharhiniformes > Scyliorhinidae > Scyliorhinus > Scyliorhinus torazame. The sequence continues at coordinate 118,193,643 of NC_092719.1, forward strand.
TGATCATGACTGATATGATTGTGTCTCAACTCCACTTTTCCTTCTGCTCCCCATGACCCTTGTTGACTCCCTTTGTCAATCAAAAATCTGTCTAACTCTGCCTCGAATAAATTCACTGACCCACCCAGCCTCCAGTGCTTTCTGAGGACGAGAATTCCACTGCCTAACGACACTTTGAGAGAACAAATTTCTCCTAATCGCCGTCTTAATCGGTAGACCATTAATTCCGAAACTGTGTCCTATGGTTCTAGTCTCTCCGACAAGTGCAAACATCCTCATGGTATCCTTGTCAGATCGATCTTGTCAAATCCCCATAGGATTTAAAATGTTTCATTAAGATCACCTATCACTTTTCTAAACTCCAATGGGTATATAGGCCCAACCTGTTCAAGCTTTCTTTATGAGATAAGCCACACACTCCAGGAATGAGTCGAGTGAAACTTCTCTGAGCTGCTTCTAATACAATTGTATCTGTTTTCCAAATGGTGACAAAACTGTACACAAGATTTCAGGTAGGTCTCAGCGAGGCACCATACAGTTGCAGTAAGACGTCGCTACTTTTATGTTCCATTTCCCTTGCAAGAATTGGCAATATTCTATTTGCCCGCCTAATCACTTGCTGTACCTGCGTCCTAACATTTTTTAGATTCTACCGAGTTTTATAATCTTTCTCCAATTAAATAGTCAACTGTTTATCTAATCTTCCTGCCAAAGTGGACAACTACACATTTTCCAATGTTATATTCCATCTGCCAAAACTTTGTCCCATCAATTAACTGGATTGACCTTTGTTGTAGTATTAATAAAGCACTCAGTAATAGCAGGCAATGTTATGAGTATTAATAACAGCAATCAGTAACAGGAGAGAATCCTACAATATTAATGACAACACTCAGTAAGAGCAAAGAATGTTGGAGTATTAATAACAGCACCCAGTAAGAGGAAAGAGTGCTTCAATATTAATAACTGCACCCAATAATAGCACCTGGGAGTCAGCATCACCGTGAAACAGTCTGGAAAGAGTGTTCTGCAGTCAGCATTGCAGTTAAGCGGTCTGGGAAGGGTGTTCTGCAGTCAGCATTGCAGTGAAGAGGTCTGGGAAGGGTGTTCTGCAGTCAGCATTGCAGTGAAGCAGTCTGGGAAGAGCATCCTGCAGTCAGCATTGCAGTTAAGAGGTCTGGGAAGAGTGTTCTGCAGTCAGCATTGCAGTTAAGAGGTCTGGGAAGGGTGTTCTGCAGTCAGCATTGCAGTGAAGCAGTCTGGGAAGAGCATCCTGCAGTTAGCATTGCAGTTAAGCAGTCTGGGAAGAGCATCCTGCAGTCAGCATTGCAGTTAAGAGGTCTGGGAAGAGTGTTCTGCAGTCAGCATTGCAGTTAAGAGGTCTGGGAAGAGCATCCTGCAGTTAGCATTGCAGTTAAGAGGTCTGGGAAGAGTGTTCTGCAGTCAGCATTGCAGTTAAGAGGTCTGGGAAGAGCATCCTGCAGTTAGCATTGCAGCGGCGAAGTCTGGGAAGTGTGTTCTGTAGTCAGCATTGCAGTGACGCAGTCTGGGAAGGGTGTTCTGCAGTCAGCATTGCAGTTAAGAGGTCTGGGAAGAGCATCCTGCAGTCAGCATTGCAGTGACGCAGTCTGGGAAGTGTGTTCTGTAGTCAGCATTGCAGTTAAGCAGTCTGGGAAGAGTGTTCTGCAGTCAGCATTGCAGTTAAGCAGTCTGGGAAGAGTGTTCTGCAGTTAGCATTGCAGTGACGCAGTCTGGGAAGTGTGTTCTGTAGTCAGCATTGCAGTTAAGCAGTCTGGGAAGGGTGTTCTGCAGTTAGCATTGCAGTGACGCAGTCTGGGAAGAGTGTTCTGTAGTCAGAATTGCAGGTAAGCAGTCTGGGAAGGGTGTTCTGCAGTTAGCATTGCAGTGACGCAGTCTGGGAAGTGTGTTCTGGAGTCAGCATTGCAGTTAAGCGGTCTGGGAAGAGTGTTCTGCAGTCAGCATTGCAGTGAAGCAGTCTGGGAAGGGTGTTCTGCAGTCAGCATTGCAGTGAAGCAGTCTGGGAAGAGCATCCTGCAGTTAGCATTGCAGTTAAGCAGTCTGGGAAGAGTGTTCTGCAGTCAGCATTGCAGTTAAGAGGTCTGGGAAGAGTGTTCTGCAGTCAGCATTGCAGTTAAGAGGTCTGGGAAGAGTGTCCTGCAGTCAGTATTGCAGTTAAGCAGTCTGGGAAGAGTGTCCTGCAGTCAGCATTGCAGTGAAGAGGTCTGGGAAGAGTGTTCTGCAGTCAGCATTGCAGTGACGCAGTCTGGGAAGAGTGTTCTGCAGTCAGCATTGCAGTGACGCAGCCTGGGAAGAGTGTTCTGTAGTCAGCATTGCAGTTAAGCGGTCTGTGAAGAGTGTTCTGCAGTCAGCATTGCAGTGACGCAGTCTGGGAAGGGTGTTCTGCAGTCAGCATTGCAGTGAAGCAGTCTTGGAAGTCTGTTTTGCAGTCAGCATTGCAGTGAAGCATGTTGAGAACAGCGTTCTGCAGTCAGCAATGCAGTGAAGCAGTCTGGGAAGAGTGTTCTGCAGTCAGCATTTCAGTGAAGCGGTCTGGGAAGAATGTTCTGCAGTCAGCATTGCAGTGACGCAGTCTGGGAAGGGTGTTCTGCAGTCAACATTGCAGTGAAGCTGTCTGGGAAGAGTATTCTGCAGTCAGCATTGCAGTGAAGCAGTCTGGGAAGAGTGTTCTGCAGTCAGCATTGCAGTGAAGCAGTCTAAGAAGAGTGTTCTACAGTCAGCATTGCTGTGAAGCAGTCTAGGAACCTGCTGATTTGTTAGTAGGAATTGGTGAATATCTATTCTACCATTTGATAGTATGGTAAGTAAGAATACACGTAAGGTCTGTAGTTACAGAGTCAACTTCTGGAGTAGAAGAAGGTCCTTAATGTTATTAATATACTTAAACTTGGAAGTAAGTAGTAGGGTGATATAAGAGCAAGTCATTACAGGATTCCTTGGCCATGAAAAATGCTCCTCCTGTGTCATTTGGGAAAACAGTGCACTTCCAGCGTCCAGAATGAACATGCGTGCAGGAAATGTCTCCAGTTGCAGCTACTGGAAATCCATGTATCGGAGCTGGAGCAGCAGCTGGCATCACTCTGAATCATCCATGAGGCTGAGATTTCCGTGGATAGTACGGTTAGAGTGGTGGTCACACCCCAGGCTAAGTCTGCACAAGCAGAAATGGAATGGGTGACTGCTAGGTAGGATAGAGGTAGGCAGGTAGGCAGGGGTCCCTTGGGACCATGGCCCTCTCAAACAGGGGCTGGATTCTCCGCCGCGCCACATTTCTGCCCCGACCCGCCGGCGGGATTCTCCGTTGCGTTGGCCGGTCAATGGGGTTTCCCATTGTGGGGCAGCCCCACGCCGTCGGGAAACCCCTGGGTGCTGGTAAAATGGAGAATCCCGCCGGTGGAGAATCCTGCCCCAGATATGCCTCTTGGGTACTGTTGGCGGTAATGACTTCTCAGGGAATTGCATTGAAAGCCAAGTCCGTGAAGCCGTGGTGGCTCAACTGCGCAGACGGGGAGAAAAAAAGGGGGTAGGGCTATGGAGGTAGGGGATTCAATTGTAAGGGGAACAGATAGGAATTTTTGTGGCCCCAAAAGTGATTCAAGGGTGGTATGTTGCCTCGCTGGTGCTAGGGTCCAGGATGCCGCAGAGCGGCTGTAGAATATTCTGGAGCAGGAGGGCGAAGAGACAGCAGTCATTGTACTAATGGCTTGGATGAAAAAAGGACGAGGTCCTGAAAGTTGAATTCAGGCAGTTAGGTGATAAATTAAGCAAAAGGACCTCCAAAGAAGTAATATCAGGATTACACCCAGTACCATGCGCTAGCGAGAGCAGAAATCAGTGGACAGGTAGGATGAATGTGTGGCTAGAGGGGTGGTGTAGGAGGATGAGTTTCTGATTCCTGAGATATTAGGCCAGGTTCTGGGAAAGGGGAATGCAAAAGAGGAAGACGTGACACTAAAAGGTAAAGAAACAAACAGTGGCTCTATTGTCCCTGGAGATGGGCTGAGTGTGAGGAAAAGTGGTAGAAAAACTAAATTGAGAGTTCTGTTTCTTAATGCACACAGCAGAAAAAACAAGATAAATGAATTGGTGTCACAAATAGAGTTAAATAGGTATGATTTGATAGTCATTACTGAGACACGGTTGCAAGGTCAAAGTTGGGAAATCAATATTCAGGGTTATCTGACTTTTCGGAAGGCAGGCGGGAAGAAAAAGGCGGTGGGGTAGCTCGGCTAATGAAATAAGTACCATTCTGAGGGATGATCTAGGCTCAGAGGATGTGAAGTCGATTTGGGTACAAGTGCTAAATACCAAAGGAAGGAAGAGAATGGTAGAAGTTTTATACAGGCCTCCGAAAAGTAGCTGCACTGTAGGAAAGAGTTTTAATCAAGAAATAATAAATGCATGTAATAAGAGCACTGCATTAATCATGGGTGACGTTAATTGTCATGTAAATTGGGCAAATCAAATTGGAAATGGCAGCCAAAAGAATGAATTCATAGGGGGAGATTCAGCCTACATTAACTGTCCACAAGAACGGAAATGCAGGAGCACAATCAGCAAATCTTCCAGGCCCCTCACAAGCATAACGGGAATCCTGCTACGGAAGATTGGGAAACTCATTTACATACTGTGGTAATACCAGGTATTGCAGTACCTGAGAGAGGAATGACCATTGGCTAGACCGCAGGGTCTATCATTGGGTAATGTACATAGCCCCGCCCTGAGAGGCGGGGTATAAGAACCGATGCCGTCCCAGCAGCCTCCACTTCTGTAGCATCGTTGCTGGGTACAGTTCTATCTGATTAAAGCTGAATCGATATGATTCCTCGTGGTCTCAAGAGTGTTGATTGTGCATCAATTTAATCAGATAAGTACTTTGAAGGATGGATCTCCGCATCAAGCCGGCGTGCCTTCAGCTCAGCCCTCACGCAGAAAACTCCGCCGCCATTGTTAAGCATTGGCTGGCGTGTTTAGAGAGCTACCTCGAGACGGCTGCCGACACCCCCACGGAAAGGCAGAAGATACACCTCCTATGCTCGCGGGTCAGCCCGGCGATCTACCCCCTGATCGAAGGGGCGGCGAACTATGATAAAGCCATGGAACTGCTGGAAGGACATTACATTCGTCCACTGAACCAGGTCTACGCCCGTCACCTGCTGGCAACGAGACGGCAGAGCCCAGATGAGACACTCGAAGACTTCTACCGGGCACTGATAGTGCTGGGCCAAAACTGCGGCTGCCCGGCGGTGACGGGGAACGAGCACACCAAACTTTTAATTCGAGATGCTTTCGTGGCAGGTATGGTCTCCCCCGACATTCGCCGAAGCTACTCGAAATGGACACGCTGGGCCTCACCGAGGCCCGGGCCCTGGCAGGGTCCATGGATGTGGCGTACAAGAACGCCCTTGCGTACGCCCCCACGCGCACCGCGCCCCCCTGGGCTGCGTGGCATCCCGCCGCGGCAGCCCCCCAGACTTACCCGCTTAACCCCCAGACTTACCCGCTAACTCATCAGGCCTGCGCAGCAAGGCGCCCCGCTACCGCCGCCGGCCAACGCTGCTTCTTCTGCGGCCAGGCGAATCACCCACGCGCGCGCTGCCCGGCCCGCACCGTCACCTGCAAAGGGTGCAGCAAGAAAGGCCACTATGCCGCAGTCTGCCTAGCCCGCGCGGTGGCCGCGGTATCCAACGAGTACCCACAGCCGTTCTTCCAGCCACCCGCTGTGCAACCACAGCCGTTTTTTCAAGTCCCGACCGACCAAGGCCCACCGCACTCCCTTTTACCAGCCATTTGGTCCCTCGCTGGTCCAATCGTCGGAGTCTCCGTCCCCAAACTCCATGTGAGATCCATGGCCGGCGCCATCTTGGATGGGGCCTCAAGCCCCCAGCACGGCTGGCTACGCGCTGCCCGACCAAAACCCCTTGCTGCAGCTGGCCTCCGCCACGCTGGAGCAGAGTGCGCTGCCATTTTGTCCCTCCCCGCCGCCATTTTGTTCCTCCCCACAGCCATCTTCGGAGTCCCCGGACTCCATGTGCGATCAATGGCCGGCGCCATCTGGGATGGGGCCTCAAGCCCCCAACACGGCTGCCGACGCGCTGCCCGATCTAAACTCCTTGTTGCAGCTGGCCTGGACCAGAGTCGGCCCCGAACGCTGGCGAAGGCCACCATGACGATCGCCATCAACGGCCACGTGACGTCGTGCCTCATCGACTCCGGGAGCACGGAGAGCTTCGTCCACCCCGACACGGTAAGGCGCTGTTCCCTGGTCACCTATCCCACCCAACAAAGGATCTCCCTGGCCTCCGGGTCACACGCGGTGCAGATAAAAGGGTTCTGCCTCGCGAACCTCACCGTCCAAGGCAGGGAATTCCGCAATTTCCGCCGATACGTGCTGCCGCATCTCTGCGCAGCTACCCTTCTGGGACTGGATTTCCAGTGCCACCTACGAAGCCTTACTTTTAAATTTGGCAGCCCTATACCCCCCCTTACTGTTTGCGGCCTCGCGACCCTTAAGGTCGACCAGCCTTCCCTGTTTGCGAACCTCACCCCGGATTGCAAACCCGTCGCCACCAGGAGCAGATGGTACAGTGCCCAGGACCGGACCTTCATCAGGTCCGAGGTCCAAAGGCTGCTGAAGGAAGGGGTCATCGAAGCAAGCAACAGCCCCTGGAGGGCTCAAGTAGTGGTGGTAAAGACCGGGGAGAAACATATGATGGTCATCGACTATAGCCAGACCATCAACAGGTTTACGCAACTGGACGCGTACCCTCTCCCCCGTATAGCCGATCTGGTAAACAGGATTGCGCAACACAAAGTTTTCTCCACGGTGGATCTCAAGTCTGCCTACCACCAGCTACCCCTCCGTCATGGGGACCGCCAGTACACTGCCTTCGAAGCAGCTGGGCACCTCTACCACTTTTTAAGGGTTCCCTTTGGTGTCACGAACGGGGTCTCGGTCTTCCAGCGTGAGATGGACCGAATGGTTGACCGGTACGGCTTACACGCAACGTTCCCGTATCTTGACAACGTCACCATCTGCGGCCATGACCAGCAGGACCACGTCACCAACCTCCGTAAATTTCTCCAGACCGCGCACCTCCTAAATCTGACCTACAATAAGGAGAAGTGCGTGTTTCGCACCGACCGTCTAGCCATCCTAGGCTACATAGTGTGAAATGGAGTCATAGGCCCCGACCCCGAACGCATGCGCCCCCTCATGGAGTTCCCCCTCCCTCACTGCCCCAAGGCCCTAAAGCGCTGCCTCGGCTTCTTTAGCTATTATGCACAATGGGCCCCTAATTACGCCGACAAGGCTTGACCCCTGATCCAGTCCACAACCTTCCCCCTGTCGACGGAGGCCCGCCAGGCCTTCTGCCACATCAAAGCGGACATCGCAAAAGCCACGATGCGCGCCATCGACGAGTCCCCCCCCTGCCAGGTCAAGAGCGACGCGTCCGACGTAGCTCTGGCCGCCACCCTCAACCAAGCGGGCAGGCCCGTGGCTTTCTTCTCCCGCACTCTCCATGCCTCCGAATTTCGCCACTCCTCGGTCGAAAAGGAGGCCCAGGCCATAGTAGAAGCTGTGCGACACTGGAGGCATTACCTGGCCGGCAGGAGATTCACTCTCCTCACGGACCAACGGTCGGTGGCCTTCATGTTCGATAATGCACAGCGGGGCAAGATAAAAAATGACAAGATCCTGCGGTGGAGGATCGAACTCTCCACCTACCATTACGAGATCTTGTATCGTCCCGGGAAGCTGAACGAGCCTCCTGATGCCCTATCCCGCGGCACTTGTGCCACCGCACAAGTAGACCGCCTCCGAGCCCTCCACGAGGACCTCTGCCACCCGGGAGACACCCGGTTCTTCCATTTCGTTAAGTCCCGAAACCTGCCTTACTCCATTGAGGAGGTCAGGACAGTCACCAGGGACTGCCAAATCTGCACGGAGTGAAAACCGCACTTCTACCGACCAGGAGGGCCTCAGCATGGACTTCAAAGGCCCCCTCCCCTCCACCGACCGCAACACGTATTTCCTGAACGTGATTGACGAGCACATTCCCATTCGCCATCCCCTGCCCGGACATGACCACAACCACCGTCATCAAGGCCCTCCAAAGTATTTTTACACTGTTCGGTTTCCCCGCATACATCCGCAGTGATAGGGGGTCCTCCTTTATGAGCGACGAGCTGCGCCAGTTCCTGCTTAACAAAGGCATCGCCTCGAGCAGGAGCTACAGCCCCCGGGGAAACGGGCAGGTAGAAAGGGAGAACGGAACGGTCTGAAAGACCGTCCTGCTGGCCCTTCGGTCCAGGAATCTCCCAGTCTCCCGCTGGCAAGAAGTCCTCCCAGTGGCCCTTCACTCCATTCGGCCACTGCTATATACTACCACGAACCAGACACCTCATGAACGTCTCCTTGTTTTCCCCAGGAAGTCCTCCTCGGGGACATCGCTCCCAACCTGGCTAGCGACACCCGGAACCGTCCTGCTGCGGAAACATGTGAGGGCGCACAAGTCGGACCCGCTGGTCAAAAGGGTCCACCTGCTGCATGCCAACCCCCAGTACGCCTACGTAGCGTTCCCCGACGGACGTCAAGATACGGTCTCCCTTCGGGACCAGGCGCCCGCCGGAGCCCCATGCACGCCCGAGCCACTGCCCCCCCCCCCCACTGCACCTGACCGGAGGGTCAGTACTGCTGCCAGAACCCCGACCCAGAGCAGAGCAGGCACCGACGCCCCCTACAGACACCCCTTCCTCCTGCCCATTTTTCGACCCGACAGCGCCGCCTAGGGGTGACGAAACTGCCTGGGAGCAAGACACCACGTTCCCGGAGTCACAAATGCCGGGGCCCTCACCAGGATCGCCGCCGAAACCTAGACGCTCCAGTAGGACGACCAGGCCTCCCGATCGTCTGATTGCAGCACCATGAAAAAATAAGCAACACAAGAACTTTCTCTGCTACCCTCGACAGCATGGTACCTGCAGTACCTGGTCCTACCATGAAAAGGCGACAGTAATACTGGCCATCACCCCGCTGGCTCTTTTTTAAACAGGGGGGTGAATGTGGTAATACCAGGTATTGCGGTACCTGAGAGAGGAATGACCATTGGCTAGACCGTGGGGTCTACCACTGGGTAATGTACATAGCCCCGCCCTGAGAGGCGGGGTATAAGAATCAATGCCGTCCCAGCAGCCTCCACTTCTGTAACATCGCTGCTGGGTACAGTTCTATCTGATTAAAGCTGAATCGATATGACTCCTCGTGGTCTCAAGAGTGTTGATTGTGCATCACATACATTAGCAGCTTATTAATACGCCCTCCCGCCAGGACTCCCCCCTCACTGGATATTCATCGGGCACTGGTGTGACATAATGCCGGCATGATTTACCGCAGCTGTATAAAACCCTACCGACTTCACCTCTGAAGTGGGTACAGGAGGTGAGCGCTCAGGTCACCATCACTTGCCAAGGTGCGAATTGCAGAGGGGGCAAATCGAGAGGATGCGGGGGACCCAGATAGGTGGGACCTAGAGGGGAATTGGTGTCAGTATCTCGGGGGGGGGGGGGGGGGGGGGAGGTAGAGTCACTCGCAATCCTCAGCGGCCCTTCATGTCTGTGAGCCTCTAGGTGTAAAGGAGTCTGGTGGCTGGGTTGCAGCAGCACTTCACGTGTCCTCCTTACTGGTCTTGTGGCGATATCACCGCTGAGGGATTGTCCTTCCAGAGTGGCAGCTGGAAAGTGGGTGGGAGCAGGTGAATCCATAGGGTCAGCACTGGGGATGACTGTGAGGTTCTTGGGTGGGGTCCTGTGAGGTGTCAGGTTGCATGGGCAGAGTAGGGGACTTTGAGAAGGGGAGTTTCCCAGCCTCATGAGGGCTGAGGACCCTCACACAGGGAGATGAGTGCACTCAGAATGAACCCTCACACTCAGGCTGCACTTTGAAGCCTGAGGGTATAAGCTGTATTGAAGTTCAAGGACACCGGTTAGGGAGGCCTGGCTGTCAGGGGTTAGTGACTGGGTGACAGGCTGTTGAAGTTGAAAGGCTTGTTTAGTCCACAACCCATGAGAGTTGGGGGAATGAGGGTACTCTTTCAGGATGATGCTGATTGCAAATTGCAGTTTTCGTACGCATTAGGTGTGTCCCGCCTGCCACAAGGGGAAGCCAGTTGCCGAATCAGAACCCTGACAAGTCAATTGTGGCAATTTAGCATGAGTGTGCCACTGACTGATGCCCAATTTTTACACCTTTAATCACATTTTGATTTGATGTTTCAAGTTATATTTGTGATTCACTTCTTGGTTAAGCCAGTTTCTCTTTAAGGGACGGTCCCTTTAATTTGTCCCTCAGTTCATTTGATTTAATTAACTTGGTTATTTGTGTTTATCAAAATATTTGGAAGCCTTGTCCCCCAAGTATTGAACTCCTGATGTGAACTCATATCTACACACCAGAGAGGTGACACAGATGTGGCCCCAATGGAAGGCGTAATGGTGAAGTCACTCATCAGTCACCTCATTCAGGAGATGGCAGGTGACAGCGACTCGTTCGCCTGTGAGGTCAGAACGCATGTCCACTGAATGCACTCAACTGCTCTCCCTCCTCAGCCTTTGGGGATTCACGTGGCCCACAAAGGCTCTCACTTTTTGACTAAGGAGTATCATGGAGCCAGTCAAAACTGGCAATTCTTTCGATTGCGATTGAGCACCAGCAGCGTCATTGATTTGCCGCTTCACACGACCAGGACCAGCCCTGTAGAGGAAGGAGAGGTAGGGCCACATTATCTTCTGGGAGCAGAGCAACATATGGTGGCGACTCAGAGGAGACACAACTGTCCACGGGTTTTCATCGGACCCACAGAACCCCTCCAGTTCAGAAGGAGGCCATTTGGTCTATCAGGTCTGCCCCGACCCTCTGAAAGAGTACCGCACGTAGGCCCACTCCCCAGCCCTATTCCCGTAAGCCCACCTAACCTGCACATCACTGGGCTTCTGCCGTAGAACCTCCTACCTCCAGATGTCAGGGGTCCAGAAGAAGACTGAGTCTGTCCTGAGGGACGGTGGACCACCTGTGCCAGGTAATGCAAGAGTTGACACCACATGGACTGGGAGGTCACCAATTGCCTTTGGTCTTGAAAGTAACTGCTGCTCTGAACCTCTATGCCAGAGGCTCCTTTCAGGGCTGCACAGGTGACTTGTGCAGCATCTCCAAGTGCATAAGGAAGGTCACAGGTGCTCGATTTGTGAGGGCTCATAGGTACATCATTTTGGACCGGGACCAGGTGAGCCAAAATGGCAGGGCGAAGGTCTTTGCCCTTATGGCAGGAATGGCCAAGGTACAAGGTATCATCGATTGCACTCAGGTGGCTCTGTGTTCTCCATGGCTGCATGGGCATCATTTGTGAACTAGAACGGATATCATTCCCTCAATGTCCAGATTGTTTGTGACCATGTGATGCACATCACACATGTGTGTGCCCTTTTCCCGGGGAGCATCCATGATGGTTACATCTTGGGTGGCCAGCAGATCCCTGTCATTTTTAAGGGTGAGTAGCGGCTGGAAGGATAGCTCCTTGGGGACAAAGGGCACCCACTCAAGAGGTGGGTGTGGGAGATGGTGAGGGGTCTGGGTGTGGCAGAGGGTGAGGGCTCTGGGTGTCGGAGAGGGTGAGGGGTCTGGGTGTCGGAGAGGGTGAGGGGTCTGGGTGTGGGAGAGGGTGAGGGCTCTGGGTGTTGGAGAGGGTGTGGGTTCTGGGTGTGGGAGAGGGTGAGGGCTCTGGGTGTGGGAGAGGGTGAGGGGTCTGGGTGTGGGAGAGGGTGAGGGGTCTGGGTGTGGGAGAGGGTGAGGGGTCTGGGTGTGGGAGAGGGTGAGGGCTCTGGGTGTTGGAGAGGGTGGGGGTTCTGGGTGTGGGAGAGGGTGAGGGGTCTGGGTGTTGGAGAGGGTGGGGGCTCTGGGTGTTGGAGAGGATGAGGGCTCTGGGTGTGGGAGAGGGTGAGGGCTCTGTGTGTGGCAGAGGGTGAGGGGTCCAGGTATCGGAGAGGGTGAGGGCTCTGGGTGTTGGAGAGGGTGAGGGCTCTGGGTGTTGGAGAGGGTGAGGGCTCTGGATGTCGGAGAGGGTGAAGGCTCTGGATGTCGGAGAGGGTGAGGGCTCTGGGTGTTGGAGAGGGTGAGGGCTCTGGGTGTGGCAGAGGGTGAGGGGTCCAGGTATCGGAGAGGGTGAGGGCTCTGGGTGTTGGAGAGGGTGAGGGCTCTGGGTGTTGGAGAGGGTGAAGGCTCTGGATGTCGGAGAGGGTGAAGGCTCTGGATGTCGGAGAGGGTGAGGGCTCTGGGTGTTGGAGAGGGTGAGGGCTCTGGATGTCGGAGAGGGTGAGAGCTCTGGGTGTCTGAGAGGGTGAGGGCTCTGGGTGTCGGAGAGGGTGACGGCTCTGGGTGTCGGAGAGGGTGAGGGCTCTGGGTGTCGGAGGGGGTGAGGGGTCTGGGTGTGGGAGAGGGTGAGGGCTCTGGGTGTGGCAGAGGGTGAGGGCTCTGGGTGTGGGAGAGGGTGAGGGGTCTGGGTGTGGGAGAGGGTGAGGGGTCTGGGTGTGGGAGAGTGTGAGGGCTCTGGGTGTCGGAGAGGGCGAGGGCTCTGGGTGTCGGAGAGGGTGAGGGCTCTGTGTGTGGGAGAGGGTGAGGGGTCTGGGTGTGGGAGAGGGTGAGGGGTCTGGGTGTCGGAGAGGGTGAGGGCTCTGTGTGTGGGAGAGGGTGAGGGCTCTGGGTGTGGGAGAGGGTGAGGGGTCTGGGTGTGGGAGAGTGTGAGAGCTCTGGGTGTGGGAGGGGGTGAGGGCTCTGGGTGTCGGAGAGGGTGAGGGCTCTGGGTGTCGGAGAGGGCGAGGGCTCTGGGTGTCCGAGAGGGTGAGGACTCTGGGTGTGGGAGAGGGTGAGGGCTCTGGGTCTCGGAGAGGGTGAGGGCTCTGGGTGTCAGAGAGGGTGAGGGCTCTGGGTGTGGGAGAGGGTGAGGGCTCTGGGTGTGGGAGAGGGTGAGGGGTCTGGGTGTGGGAGAGGGTGAGGGCTCTGGGTGTGGGAGAGGGTGAGGGCTCTGGGTCTCGGAGAGGGTGAGGGCTCTGGGTGTGGGAGAGGGTGGGGGCTCTGGGTGTGGGAGAGGGTGAGGGCTCTGTGTGTGGGAGAGGGTGAGGGCTCTGGGTCTCGGAGAGGGTGAGGGCTCTGGGTGTGGGAGAGGGTGAGGGCTCTGGGTGTGGGAGAGGGTGGGGGCTCTGGGTGTGGGAGAGGGTGAGGGCTCTGGGTGTGGGAGAGGGTGAGGGCTCTGGGCGTGGGAGAGGGTGAGGGCTCTGTGTGTGGGAGAGGGTGAGGGCTCTGGGTGTGGGAGAGGGTGAGGGCTCTGGGTGTGGGAGAGGGTGAGGGCTCTGGGTGTCGGAGAGGGTGAGGGCTCTGGGTGTGGGAGAGGGTGAGGGCTCTGGGTGTGGGAGAGGGTGACGGCTCTGGGTGTGGGAGAGGGTGAGGGCTCTGGGTGTGGGAGAGGGTGAGGGCTCTGTGTGTGGGAGAGGGTGAGGGCTCTGGGTGTGGGAGAGGGTGAGGGCTCTGGGTGTGGGAGAGGGTGAGGGCTCTGGGTGTCGGAGAGGGTGAGGGCTCTGGGTGTCAGAGAGGACGTGGGTTCTGGGTGTGGGAGAGGGTGAGGGCTCTGGGTGTGGGAGAGGGTGAGGGCTCTGGGTGTGGGAGAGGGTGAGGGCTCTGGGTGTCGGAGAGGGTGAGGGCTCTGGGTGTCATAGAGGACGTGGGTTCTGGGTATGGGAGAGGGTGCAGGTTCTGGGTGTGGGAGAGGGTGAGGGCTCTGGGTGTCGGAGAGGGTGAGGGCTCTGGGTGTGGGAGAGGGTGAGGGCTCTGGGTGTGGGAGAGGGTGAGTGCTCTGGGTCTCGGAGAGGGTGAGGGCTCTGGGTGTGGGAGGGGGTGAGGGCTCTGGGTGTCGGAGAGGGTGAGGGCTCTGGGTGTGGGAGAGGGTGAGGGCTCTGTGTGTGGGAGAGGGTGAGGGCTCTGGGTGTGGGAGAGGGTGAGGGCTCTGGGTGTTGGAGAGGGTGAGGGCTCTGTGTGTGGGAGAGGGTGAGGGCTCTGGGTGTGGGAGAGGGTGAGGGCTCTGGGTGTGGGAGAGGGTGAGGGCTCTGGGTGTGGGAGAGGGTGAGGGCTCTGGGTGTGGGAGAGGGTGAGGGCTCTGGGTGTGGGAGAGGGTGAGGGCTCTGTGTGTGGGAGAGGGTGAGGGCTCTGGGTGTGGGAGAGGGTGAGGGCTCTGGGTGTCGGAGAGGGTGAGGGCTCTGGGTGTCAGAGAGGACGTGGGCTCTGGGTGTGGGAGAGGGTGAGGGCTCTGGGTGTGGGAGAGGGTGAGGGGTCTGGGTGTGGGAGAGGGTGAGGGCTCTGTGTGTTGGAGAGGGTGAGGGCTCTGGGTGTCAGAGAGGACGTGGGTTCTGGGTGTGGGAGAGGGTGAGGGCTCTGTGTGTGGGAGAGGGTGAGGGCTCTGGGTGTGGGAGAGGGTGAGGGCTCTGGGTGTCAGAGAGGACGTGGGCTCTGTGTGTGGGAGAGGGTGAGGGCTCTGTGTGTGGGAGGTGGTGAGGGCTCTGGGTGTCGGAGAGGGTGAGGGCTCTGGGTGTGGGAGAGGGTGAGGGCTCTGTGTGTGGGAGAGGGTGAGGGCTCTGGGTGTGGGAGAGGGTGAGGGCTCTGTGTGTGGGAGAGGGTGAGGGCTCTGGGTTTGGGAGAGGGTGAGGGCTCTGGTTGTGAGAGAGGACGTGGGTTCTGGGTGTGGGAGTGTCGTCAATACAAGATAGGCACCGAGAAAATCAATAGGGAATTTGGAAGAAACCTCTTCACCCAGAGAGATGGAAATGTGGAACTCCCTACCACAAGGAGCGGTTGAAGCAAACAATATTGATGTATTTAAGGGGATGCTAAACAGGTATTTGAGGGAAAAGAAATAGAGGGTTAATCCCAGAGGAATTAGATGACTTACATGATTTGGGAGAAGTTTAGGTAGAGTATAAACCCTGTCATAAACTGACTGGGCCAAATGGCCTGTTTCTGGGGTCATAGTTGTCCTCCGTAAAAGACACGTAAATTATGGTACCAGAGGTTACAACACAATCTGGTTCACACCAGCTACTGACCTGGCTAAGAGATTGGAGAGATTAAGAGGAAGGTCAAACTGCCTTCAGGATAGCAATATGCAAGGATTCAAAAGTCCTATCGATCAAAGCCAGCCTCACACCCAACAAGATTAAATAGGGAAAAACAGGGA
Source organism: Scyliorhinus torazame (assembly GCF_047496885.1). Taxonomy (NCBI): domain Eukaryota; kingdom Metazoa; phylum Chordata; class Chondrichthyes; order Carcharhiniformes; family Scyliorhinidae; genus Scyliorhinus; species Scyliorhinus torazame. Next base: position 118,208,957 of record NC_092719.1, read on the forward strand.
TTGACAGGCTATTTGGCTAAAATATTCACAGGACAATTAATGTCAGGAAGAAGATATAAGACAGACTCATTCAGCATAGAGAAAGGAGCAGGAGAGAGGGATGGGAGAAAGATAACGAAGGAGAAAGGGACAGAGAGAAAGTGAAAAAAGAGAGTAAAACATGAAAAAAAAGGAGAGAGAAAGCCAGAAAGAACGGGAGAGACAACAGTAGAAAAAGGCGAGAGAGAAGTAAAAGGGAAAAAGGGAGTGGGAGACAAGAAAGAGAGGATGAGGGAGTGACGGAGAGAGGGTGGGGGATGGAGCGAGATAGATGGAGGAAGAGAAGGGAAGAGGGATGGAAAGAGGGGGAGAAAGAGAGAAAGAAAGGGGTAGAGAGAGAAGAGGAGGGAGGGAGAAAGAGAGTGGAACAGAAATGGCGGTAATAAACCAATGAAGGAAAAGGAATGTGAGGTGGAAGGGGAAGAAATCAATGGCAATGGGACTGAAAGAAAGAGGTTGCCCTGAATCATCTATAATGGGATCAGCCTATAATCCCAATTCTCACGTTTACATGTGGACTTGAAGCCCTATTTCGCAGATCATGTGATGCTGAAAGTCAGTAATAAAACTCATTACGCTTCTGGGCAAGATTCAGAGTGTGGGAACAGAACACATTGACATCCAGCTGGGACTGGAATGAGTTGAACGCAGCCACAAAGACTGGCCGTGCATTAATAAATGATCGCACAGGCTTGTGACAAATGAGAGATAGTGTCAGATCTGTCAGGCCTCTGTTCACCCGGACTGGAATACACAGTGGGTGGTTGCTGAGCGATCGATCTGCCACTTTGCTGAAATGGGGATAGTAATTGGGAGGGCTGGCTTTGATACACGCAAAGTCCTGAGCTGGAGACGCCAATAGATTTAGTAGTTGCCTTAATTGTTATACCCAGAGGACCACACGTGTGTCTCAATGGATTGGATAATGCACACTTTGTTTTTAGATATACTCTGAGCCATTGACTTCAATACAAAGCCCACGTCGTTACTGAAGTATTTATTATGAGGGTATTAGTAAAATGTCAATTTATCGACTTCAGGAAGGAATTGCTGCAACACTATTGAAAAATCTCTTGTACATATATGTGATTCCTGTTAATTTGGTACACGTTACAATGAAATGGATTTAAGACTGAGGTGGAAGATGGATTTTTACACCAACTGAACTGATGTGTGGCCGTGCTCGACAGTGAGACGCATTAAGATTTAAGGTCAGAATGTTGGCCAGAAGGTGTCACCGGCCAACAGTAGCACAGATCAGATGAAGAACTTCTTACCCACTTACCAGGCAGCATAGTGGACAATGGTTAGCACTGTTGCTTCACAGCGCTGGGATCTGGGTTTAATTCCAGCCTTGGCTGACTGTATGGAGTTTGCACGTTTTCCCCGTGTCTACGTGGGTTTCCTTCGGGTGCTCCGGTACTCCCATAGTTCAAAGATGTGCAGATTAGGTGGATTGGCTATGATAAATGACCCCTTAGTGTCCCAAGGTCCTTAGGTGGGGTACGGGGATGGGGCAGGGCAGTGGGCCTAGGTTAAGGTGCTCTTTTGGAGGGTCGGTGCAGACATGATAGGACATGATAAACTGTAGGGATTCTTCACAATTCCATTACTGGAATGAAAACAAAGGAAGAAAGTCTTCCATTTATTGATCATCTTCCATGTGCTTAGGACATCCCAAAACACTTTCCAGCCAATATCGGTAGCTTGGGCATGATGAATAAGTCGACAGCAAGACCATCAAACTGTAACAAATTGGAAAGATATAGTAAGCATAAAATATGAATAATAAGCTTAACAATTCACACAGCTTAACACGTTATTCTTCCTGTTACAGATGTGGACAACAGACAACAGAGCACCCAAAAACCCAGACTGGATTTGTCTTGGAGATGTCTCAAACTTATTTTTCTTGACTTCTCTTTGGCACAGAATTCTCAAGACGTCTGTGAACTGCTCAGGCTTCCGTAGTTGGCTGGTCACATTTGGCAAAATCTGTTCCCTTTGGATCTTCCTTTTCTCCACTGCAACAAAATTTGTTTGACCTCCTTTCTTATACCCTAAACAGTTAATTAATCCTTTCCGTGACGAACAATTTGAGCCAATTGACCAGATGCTTTGGGCACGTAATTGATATTTCATTGGTCCCTGGCACCTGGCATTAGCTCTAATGGCAACATGAATGCAGTCAATTAACCTATGCACCCTAAGGAAGCGAATGATGGCCGCAAAGGTCACTGCCCTGGCCACCTGGTTGTCACCTTCTGTTCATCACCACTTGATGAACTCACTGGCTCGTGGGAGAGAGCATTGGCCACCTCCTTGATGCAGCTGTGTGGTAGCCTGTGAAATGCCACGCATGTTGCCCATGGAGCTCTGAAAGCAGCCAATGAAAAATGTGAGCACCGCAGTCACTTTGAGGGCCACCGGCATGGGGCTGCTGGCAAATTCATACGGCTGCTGGTCTTGCTGCAGGATTCGGAAACTTTCGGTGACCACCTCCTGGGACTTCAAGAATCTCTTGGACATCTGGAGGTCGTTTGTCTGCGTCCTGAAGATGCGTTAATGCAGCGGTGAGCTTCTTCTCTGATATCTTCCCTGGATGCCTGCCTCCTGACTAGCCTCTCCTGGTGCTGCCGATGCTGGCCTCACGGTCTCAGCTGTTAATCGAGAGCAATACTTTTTCACATCCCACTCCCAAGCTTGTAGCAATATTGGGTGCCTGACACCCATAGGTGTTCCGTCAAGTCAACCCTGCGAAAAAGGCACACAGTGATACAAGAAGCCGGATGTCCATGGGTTCCATCCATTCAGCTGCTGAGCAGTGAGTTTCCATTCCTCCCATTGTTCCCCCCCAAAACCCATCCACCCACACGGGCCTCCCCCACCCACACCTGTATTCCTGCCAATTGGCTTTTCAACGTGGCCAGTAACACTGACCCTCGAATTGCAACCAGTGACCCTCAAATTGCAACCTATTATTATAACCTCTTAGTTACATGTCTGTCTACATGTCATTACACCTATGACCCTCCTTCCCATCCCCTGACCCCAAACGTCACTTTCCACTTTGTTCCCATCACCCTTCACCCTGCCAATGTCACTGGGGCATGCAGGTGGAATGGTGAGAATGACTACTGCGAAGGAGGCCTGCAACCATCTACCTTCCTGTGGGAAAAATGGGGCAAAGAAGGACATGAGGGGCAATGATGGCACAGTCACTGGATTAGTAATCTTGAGGCCCGGGCTAATGCTCTGGGGACAGCGGTTCAAATCCTACCACGGCGGCTGGTGGAATTTAAATTCAATTAATAAATCTGGAATTGAAATCTCGGCTCAGTAATCTCGGCTCATGAAACTACCATCAGTGCTGAAAAACCCTAGGGAAGGAAAGCTGCCGTCCGCCCATAGCTGGTCGGGCCTATGGGTAGCTCTCAACCCACAGCAATGTGGTTGACCCTCAATTGCTCTCTGAAATCATAGAATTTACAGTGCAGGAGGAGGACATTCGGCCCATCAAGTCTGCACTGGCCATTGGAAAGAGCACCCCACCCAAGCCCACATCTCCACCTTATCTCCGAAACCCAGTAACCCCACCCAAACTTTCTTTTTGGACACTAAAGGCAGTTTAGCATGGCCAATCCACCTGACCTGCACATCTTTCGTCTGTGGGAGGAAACCGGAGCACCCGGAGGAAACTCACACAGACACGGGGAGAACGTGCAGCAGACTCTGCAGACAGTGACCCAAGCCGGGAATCGAACCTGGGACCCTGGAGCTCTGAAGCACCTGTGCTAACCACTGTGCTACCGTGCCTCCCATAATGGCCTAGCAAGCCACTCCATTCAAGGGCAATTAGGGATGGGCAACAAATGCTGGCCTTGCCCTCGAAGCTCTGATTCCATGAAAGAATGAAAACATTTAGGGTAAAGGTGTGGCAGAACGCTGCCAAAAACCAACACTGACCCCAGAGCTACCCAACACTTATCTGTATTCCAGTGCAGCTCAAGGGCATTTGCTCCAGATGGAGTTGAACACAGGAGCAGATTTTCAGGAGTGGCGCAACATACCTTTGACCAAATTAAGCAGGGAGTGAGTGCATTGTCGTTACCCCACCTAGGGACAATATAGCATGGTCAATCCACATAACCTGCACATTTTTGGGCTGTGAGAGGAAACTGGAGTACCCGTTGGAAACCCACGCAGACACGGGAGAAAGTGCAAACTCCACACAGTCACCTGAGGCTGGAATTGAACCATGGTACCTGGCGCTGTGAGGTAGCAATGCTAACCACTCTGCCACCATGCCGCCCATAAGTTCCCCAAAGTTTTTCGGCCGGGCCTCGGTACCATTAAGGGGGCCATGGCTACTATCCAGGTGGACCCGGAAGCCCAACCCAGATATTCACAGGCCCGCCAGGTCCCTAACGTCATCGTCGGGAAGGTCAAGACTGAGCTTCGACAGTTGGAAAGTTTGGGGGTCATCTGGACGGTGCTTTTCGTTGACTGGGCAAATGCGGTAGTGGCGGTGCTGAAGCCGGAACAGATGGTTTGCCTTTGTAGCGGTTACAAGTTAACAGTGAACATGGTTTCAAGGTTAGACTGCTATCCGCTGCCCAGGATAGAGGATCTATACACTACTTTGGCTGGTGAATCGACATTTACTAGACTCGACCTGAGTAATGCTTATTCACATCTACGTTTAGATAAGGCCTTGAGGAAGTGTGTGATTATCAACACACACAAGGGTCTGTCGCACGTTGCCATCTATCTCAATGAAGTTTGATCACGGGGTCCATGGAGGAGGAGCATCTGAGGACCCCTGTGGCAGTGCTACAGAGGTTCTCAGAGTATGGACTCTGCCTGCGCAGGGAGAAATAAGTCTTTCACGTCAAGCAGGTTGTGTATCTGGGCTACCGGGTCGATCACAAAGGTAGCGGATAAAGTGTAGATGATAAAGCAGGCCCCCGCACCATGAGATGCCTCGGAGCTCTGTTCTTTTTGCGGTCTCATAAATTACTATGGGCGTTTAAGTCCAAACCTGGCTATTGTCCTGGTCCCCTCTCATTTGCTATTGAAGAAGTGCCACCCCTGAGGTTGGGTTGCTGCCCAGGCGATGGCCTTTAAGGAGCTAAGGGGCCGTTTATCCTCTTAGTAACTGCTGACTCATGTCTACTCATCCAAACCATTATGTGTGACATGTGACACCTCGCTATATGACGTAGGAACGGTCTTGTCCCATCGTATGTGTGATGGCCGTGACCGCCCAATCATATTAGCCTGCCGGACATTGGCGGCTGCCGAGAAGAGCTTTGTGTATCTTGAGAAGGTGGGCCTTACTGTGGTTTTTGGCGTCAAACATTTTCATCAATATGTCTTCGGTCGCATTTTGTCATCATAACTGTCTACAAGTTGCTACTTGGCTTCTTTCGTGAGGACAAGGCGGTCCTGCCGATAGCACAGATCCAGTGCTGGGCTTTGTTGTTAGCCGCATATGAGTACTCTTTTCAACACCATCCAAGGACACAAATTGTGAATTCGGATGCGTTGAGTCATCTTCCCCAGCCGGTTGTGGCTGCTGACCGTCCACGGCGGACAAAGTTCTCATGGTCCTCAACTTCATGGACTCTTTGCCTGTGACTGCTTCCTGTGTCCACAGGTGGGCGCAGACGGACCCAGCGCTTGCTAAGGTGCGTCAGCTGGTGTTGTGCGGTGGGCAGTGGCAACAGCTTCCAGGAGAGTTGAAAGTGTTTTCTTCCAAGTTCTCCGAATTGACCTTGGTGGACAGAATCCTCCTATGGGGCACGAGGGTCATCGGCCCTGCAAAAGGGCATGTTTTGGATTTGAACGATCTTCACTCAGGGCGTCCTGGAGTGTGCAAGATGAAGATGTCGGCTAGAAGCTACATTTGGTGTCCAAGGTTGGACACCACTGTTGAATAAAATAAAACAAGTTTTTGCTTCAACAGATTCAGTGTGGATTCTCCGTGGCCCTTACAAAATTGGCGACGAGGATACAAACTGGATAGCTATTGACACTGCTGAACAACCTCCCAATCTCTATCAGACAGGTTGGACATGTTCTTTCATCATGCCTCTTTTCGAACATTTGGACGTGTTTGATGCCGGACTGGAGCATTGGAATCAGTATGCACAGAGGATGCATTACTTTTTCCGGGCCAACAATACCACAGAGAACGACTGCCAGGTAGTCATCTTGTTAACTGCCTGTGGAGCGGGTCCATTCGGAGTGATACAAAGTCTTACATACCCAGTAGCCACAGACACTAAAACTTTTGATGAGCTTATAGCTTTAATGGGGCAGCATTTTAACCCAACTTCGTCCGTTATAGCACAACGGCACTGGTTCAATATCACTGAAAGGACTCTGGGTGAGTCCGTCACCGAGTTTTTATCAAGATTTTGTCGAACGTAAAATTGCAGAATTCTGTGAATATGGCACAGCTCTGTCTGAAATGCTGTGCGACCGCTTGAGTTGCGTCATTAACAATGTGGCCTCTCAGAAGAAACTGCTAGCTGAGCCTTCCCTGACCTTGCAACAGGTCATCCAAATTGCGCGATCCCGGGAAAGCGCAAAGTGAGGGGCGCAGGAGATATAGGGGGTGCAGTGAACAGCCTGGGGCGCGTACCCTCCCGTCAAGGGTCCCCTCCCCGGACACCGCCGTACGCTTGACTGGTCGCTGTAAAGGGCTATCCCGGTGGCCGAAGGAAGAGCCTTCCTGGTGGGAGACTTCCTTGGAGTCCATAGCAGGGGAGCCTGGCCAATGTGGGGTTTGTGGTCGCTGGCCCAGGTGTGTACGTAGGCAGTGAGTGAACCAGACGTCCAGATGCCCCAGTAGAGGAAGACAGGGCCCGTACTTTCCATCTGGATGAGCCAAATAAGGAAGAGAACTGCAGGCAGTTGCATTACGTGGCAGCCCCCCGAGTGGCCCGCATTAAGGTTGCAGTGCGGGTGAATGGACACCTGCTCGATATGGAATTGGACACTGGCGCAGTGGTCTCTATGGTTGGACAGAGAACACTTGACTGCATAAACTGGGGATTCAGACCCCAGGTTTGATGGACACCCAGGCCAAGTTGGCAACCTACAACGGCGAACTGTTGGATATCGCAGGTACTACTGTGACCCTGGTGACTTATGGGGGTCAGTCGGTGCACCTCCCACTCATTGTGGTAAAGAGCCTTGGACCCAACCTGTTGGGCCATGATTGGTTATGCCATCTGCAGCTGCATTGGCAGCACATCCTCCAGATGGGGCCTGGTGGACTGGGCGAGGTGTTAGGCAAATACCCCGAAGTGTTTCAACCTAGACTGTGGATGATAAAAGGGGCATACATGTCGACCCAGAAGCCCCACCATAATATTTCCTCGTGTGCACGGTTCCCTGCCCCTTTTTGGAAAATATGAAAACGGAACTCAGTTATTTGGAGTCCTTGGGTATGAATAAACCTGTTTGGTTCACAGATTGGGTATCACTAGTGGTACCTGTCATGAAGCTGGATGAAACGATTTGTTTATGTGAGGATTACAAATTGACAGTAAACCTGGCTTTGTAATTGGACTGCTGCCCATTCCCTGCATTGTGGATCTCTACGCAAAGGTTGCTGGTGGGCATCCATTCACAAAGCTTGATATGAGCCACAAGTATTTGCAGCTCATGCTGGACCCGGCCTCCCACAAATATGTTGCCATCAATACACACAAGGGCCTCTACGAGTATACACGGCTGCCTTTCAGAGTGTCCTCCACCTGTCTATTTTTCAGCGTGTAATGGGGGACATTCTGCGAGGGCTGCCGCATGTGACAGTTTACTTATTTTAAAAAATTATTTATATTCAGGTTTTTATCAAAACATAATTTTTGCATAACCATTAACAACATTTAACACAACAAGATAAACGTTAACCATATATACAGAAAAATGAACAAGAATATGTAACATTCCCCCCCGCCCCCCCGAGTTGCTGCTGCTGACCTTTACCGCTCTCCAGGAAAGTCGAGGAATGGCTGCCACCTTCGAGAGAACCCCGTCATGGACCCTCTCAAGGCAAACTTTATTTTCTCGAGACTGAGAAATCCAGCCATGTCACCGATCCAGGTCTCCATGCTCGGGGGCTTCGAGTCCCTCCACATTAAAAGGATCCGTCTCTGGGCTACCAGGGAGGCAAAGGCCAATACGTCGGCCTCTTTCGCTTCCTGAACTCCCGGATCGTCTGACACACCAAAGATCGCTATCTCTGGACTCGGCACCACCCGCATGTCTAAGATCTTGGACGTTGCCTTAGCAAATCCCTGCCAGAATCGCTTAAGAGCCGGGCATGCCCAGAACATATGGACATGGTCTGCTGGGCTTCCCGCACACCTCACACATCTATCCTCGACCCCAAAGAGCTTGCTCATCCTGGTTGCCGTCATGTGTGCCTGGTGGACCACCTTAAACTGGATTAAACTAAGCCTGGCACACGGTGATGAGGAATTAACCCTGTTTAGGTCATCCACCCACAGGCCCGCATCCAGCTCCCCGCTTAGCTCCTCCTCCCACTTGCCCGTAAGTTCCCCCACTGGGGCTTTCTCCGCCTCCTGTAGTTCCTGGTAGATGTCCGACACCTTCCCCTCCCCTACCCAGGTGCCGGAGACCACCCTATCCTATATCCTGCATGGGGGTAGCAACGGAAATGTCACCACCTGTTATTTGAGGAAGGCGCATGCCTAAAGGTATCTGAAGGCATTTCCAGGGGGCAAACTGAATTTCTCCTCAAGCGCTTTCAGGCTGGGAAAGGTCCCATCTATGAACAGGTCCCCCATCCTTTTAATACCTGCCCTATGCCAGCTTTGGAACCCTCCGTCGATCTTGCCCGGGACAAACCTGTGATTGTTGCGTATCGGGGTCCAAACCGAGGCTCCCTCCACCCCCCTGTGTCTTCTCCACGGACCCCAGATCTTTAATGCCGCCACCACCACCGGACTGGAGGAGTAGCGCGCCGGCGAGAGCGGCAGAGGTGCCGTTACAAGTGCCCCTAGGCTGGTGCCTTTGCATGAGGCCGCCTCTAACCGCTCCCACGTCGACCCCTCCCCCAATACCCATTTCCTAATCATGGCTATGTTAGCCGCCCAATAGTAACTGCAAAAGTTCGGCGGCGCCAACCCACCCCCCCGCCGACTGCGCTCTAGATACAGTCTCTTTACTCACGGGGTCTTATTTGCCCATACAAATCCCGAGATGATCTTGTTCACCCGCTTAAAGAAGGACTTAGGGATGAAGATGAGAAGGCACTGGAAGACGAACAGAAATCTGGGGAGGACCGTCATCTTAACGGTCTGCACCCTCCCCACTAGAGAAAGCAGGAGCATGTCCCATCTTTTAAAGTCCCCCTCCATCTGCTCTACCAGCCGAGATAAATTAAGCGTGTGGAGGGCATCCCAGTTTCGAGCCACCTGTATACCTCGGTACCGAAAGCTCTTCTCCACCATCTTAAGCGAAAGCTCTCCCAGTCTCTTCTCCTGCCCTTTAGCTTGGATCATGAACATCTCGCTTTTCGTCTCGTTTAATTTGTACCCCGAGAAATTGCTGAAGTCCCTCAAAATCTGCATGACCTCCCCCATCCCCTCTAGTGGGTCTGAAATGTACAGGAGCAGATCATCCGCATAGAGTGAGACCCGATGTTCCTCCCCCTCCCAACCAACCTCTGCCAGTTCTTTGAAGCCCGCAGCACTATGGCCAACGGCTCTATTGCAAGGGCGAATAATTGCGGGGAGAGGGGGCACTGTAGCCACCTAAAATGGCTGATTCCTGATTAATTTGGCCAAACCCCGATATAAAATGGCTAACCGAAAAGGCTGATGGGAAAAGCAGCCAACAGGGCACAATCGGACAGCTGCAGACAGAATAGCGTATTCGGCTCTGGGGAAGTCGGCCCAGATCGATACCTGCGACCATTCGCAGCACATCAACACAGGCATCTGCAGTTTAATCGGCTATCCCCGGGAACAATTGCAACATATTAGCAATTGAATGCTGGGCCAGACCTCTCGGCGCCAGCAGCGGCCGAGACAAAGACAGGTGAACGACCACCCCCCGATCACGGAATCGCCCCATTATTGGAGCATATCGAACCCAGTGATTGGGAACAAGTCCAATCACTTGGGACTCAGGGTCAAGGTCCGCCCCGAGAGGCGGAAAGCCCCTGGGCCCTATAAAATGAGGGGCCAAGTTCAGATGACCCTTCTCGCCCTTCTTCTCCTGCTCGCAACCTTCGCAAGAACCATCGATCAGAAACCGTAACTTTGACTCCAGCGATCGCTACTCGATAGAGACTCCTAGCCATCGACCCGTATCAGCCTTTTGAATTCCGCAGGCAAGACCCAATTCGATAAACCATTCGTTTTCCTGACCTGGTGGGCCATTCCCAAAAGTTAAGTACTGGCCAGTAGTGGTAGGTAGTGATATAGAAAGTAGGATTATTGTGTAAGTATTTATTGCTGTACATAATAAATGACCGTTGATTTCAATCTTACCAAGCGGTGTGCTGTCTTATTAAACATAACTCGAGCTTGAACCACGTGGCAGTATCAGAAAGATACCTGGTGACTCGTGAGCAAAGGTGACATAATCAGAGCTAATAAAACAAAGGCTAATAAGAGCAACATAATTGGCGACTCTGGTGGGACCCGAGATAGAAGTGGAAAACCACTCCGGGAGAACCCCAGAAATTTGAATAGAATCCATTTGGGAACAAAAACAAACAAAAAAACCACAAGTGTTCAAGCGGTTCTGGTTAATAATTCATAGTTCGGAAGTGTGTGTATGCATGCGTAACTAACAGGGTTATAAGGTAAAACTGATAGATTTGGTTGCTGCGTCAAAACTGTCGGAAGTCGGTATTTTCAGAAATTAGCGCAAGCCGTACCCGCAACTACGACACCACCTTAGCCCCCTGTTCCAAATTCGAACAAAGCAAGCAGATAAGAGAGATGGCCATGCAGGCAATGCAACGCCTCATGAACCCCGAAGAACTTGCGGTCGCACCGATCAGCAGCATTAAAGTGGGACAGTGTCCCATTTGGGAAGTGGAAATCCGGAAATTTCTACAGGGCAAAGGATGGCCCGTGTGGAGCGGTTTCTGCAAAAATGACGACTCAGGTCCCGGAAGTATAGGGTATATTTGGTGGGAGAACATGAGTGAAATCCATAAGAAGAGCTTAGCAAAAGCGCGCAAGCCGATGGCAATTGTGTCCTGTCTGGCACAATTGCGAGGCACAGAGGAGGTCTCCAGGATGCTCCGCAAAGAATTAGAAGGCATACATCGTATGAGTAAAATCGATGTATGCGAGGTAGAGAAAGAGAACCTGGAATTGAAAAGGCAGTTAGCGGCAAAGGACGAAGAGGTGGCTGACGCCAAACGGAGTCACCAGTCTTGTCTGACGCATTTGAGTAGTTTCCAGTCCTAGTATGAGAAGGCTTATCAGGACACGCAGCGTGCAGTCCTGGTAAAGAAAGAAACAGAGAAGCAGGTTGAGACGCTACAGAAGCAATGTAGTGATCTCAAGGCAGCCTTGAGAGCGCTCCACGCTGCAACCACGGAACAAAGGCAGAGTACCATAGACCATGCGAAGTGCCAAAAGCAAATTGCAGACCTGCAATCACTGCTTTCTGTCCAAAAAGGATTCCAAGAAACCTTTGGGGAAAGTTTAGAACAGGAAGACGGCCCTGATTGGGAAGATTTGCAGGAGACAGCACAGAGATATGTTCAGGGAACATGTGCGCAGGGAAAGCCCCAAAGGAGGAAAGCACCCCAACCCCCCACACAGCAGGTAGTTCAGGCTCCCATGAACCCTGTAACAACCCACCGCACAGCCACAGCAGACGAGGCAGAATGCCTATATTCCACCCCCCTCACAGTGACCCAATTACGGGACGCGTGTGCGAAAATCACACCGTTCCTCCCCACTTCAGACCCACACCATTTCTTTGTCACCGTCAAACACCAGGCGACCTTGTACGGCCTGGATGAGAAAGAGCAGGTAAAGCTCATGGTCCTCAGCTTAGACCCATCGGTAACAGCAGCCCTCCCCGACCCACAGAACGTAGGAGGAGGCACCCTTGCAGAAATGCATACCGCGATCCTGGATGCAATCGGGTATAACCAGGGTGACCCCGTAGATGGCCTAAATAAGTGCAGACAGAAGAAGTCTGAACACCCCACAGCATTCGCAGGACGCTTGTGGATTCACTTTGAAGCCATTTTCGGAAACGGAGACCGTGCCCATTTGTCCGCAGACAATATGGCCAAATGGACCCGCACCCTTATCTCCCATGCCACGGAAGCAGGACAGAATGCCTGTAGTAATTATGACCCCTCGGAGGAGACTCATAATGAGAAGTGGGTGGTAAAAAGATTGTCCCGCGTTTGGGAACAGTCTGCTCACAATAAACCCGCCGCGAGAACCCCCGAGGAAAAACAGGCCGCCGCAGACGTGCAGGCAGCAAGAACCACTCTTCACAATCCCGCCTGGGTAAACGAGGGAAAGGGCAGCCCCCGAACAAAACTGCAAGAATGCTACAATTGTGGACAGTTGGGACATTTTGCCAAAGAATGCAATGCCCCTAAAAAACCACAGAGAGCCCAACAGACAGGCACACTCACTAAGAAAAAGGCAGAGCCCATACATAGCGTTAGCGCCCGGTTGGATCAGACAGACTTGACCGGAACGGACTGACGGTGTACAGGCTCCCCCAGTTGGGTCTGCGATACCCTTTGGGATAGGTCAGGACGACCCGTAGTTGCAGCGAAAATTCGGGGACAGCCGATCGAGCTTCTCTGGGAACACAGGAGGGTCCCGCACCACCTTAAATTCCTCCACCCTTGGTAAGGACACGTGGCCCACTACAGCCACTATCACCCTCAGCGGCTTCACAGGCCATTCACAGCAGGGACACATCACAGCCCCTGTACCCATCCAAATCGGAACCATGAACACAAAACACCCCGTAGTTTTAGTTGACCTGCCACAAACAGCAGAACACATTTTGGGGATCGACTTCATGAATTCCCACCACCTCTCTTTCGATCCAGTCAGCCAGTGTGTCTGGAAGATGGCGAAATCCGCTAGAGCCCCCGCAACGCTCAACATTGGGGACTACATGAACAAAATTAGCGCAGTAGGCGAGTTTTGGTTCAACCCCACCACACTCAGCACGGACCGACAGGTTAGGGCAGTCCTGCAAAAAAACAGGGCAGCATTCGCGACCCACAAGCACGACTGTGGACGGATGACTGGCTCCGTACAAATAACAGGACCGGACCCTAGACCCCAAAAGCAGTACGGATTCCCCCTAGAAGCAGAGGGAGAAATCCTAAAGGTTATAGAAAGCTTATTAGAGCAGGGTGTACTAAGACCGGTAGCCTCTACTAATAATGCCCCGATTTGGCCAGTGAGAAAGCCCGACGGATCATGGCGCTTGACCATTGATTATCGGGAACTCAATATAGTCACCCCTGTAGCAGCCCCCACCGTAGCAACAAGTCCCGAGACCATGCTCAAGCAGGGACTCCATGCCCGATATTTCACAGTTTTGGACGTCGGTAATGGATTCTGGTCTATTCCATTGGCAAAGGCGTGCCAATATAAATTTGCCTTCACTTTTAGAGCGCAGCAGTACACGCGGACATGCCTGCCACAAGGCTTCCACAACTCCCCCTCCATTTTCCACTGACAGCTGGCGAATGGACCAGCGAAATGTTCTCGCCCCGAATGTCTGGTACAGTATGTAGATGATCTACTACTGCAGACAGACACGAAGGAAGAGCACATTGAGCTTCTGTCCGAACTCCTGGAATTATTACATTCCATTGGTTGTAAAGTAAACCCCAAAAAGGCCCAGATATTGGAAGAAAAAGTGGTATATTTGGGTACTATTATCATACACGGCAAAAGCGAGATCGAGCACAAAAGAATTGACTCGATCGCTAAATTGCCCCTTCCCCAAAACGTTTCAGCCCTCCGGTCGTTTTTAGGACTGGTTGGCTACTGCCGAAACCACATTGACGGTATCGACAGCAAGGCAGCACCCCTCTCAGACCTCCTAAAGAAAGGAGCCCCCTGGGAGTGGCTTCCGCAGCATACGGATGCTGTGGAATCATTAAAACAGGCGCTCATAGCCGCCCCCGCACTACAAGTTCCAGACCCGCTTGCCCCTTACGTAATAGAGGTAGCAACCACAGACCGCACCCTTTCAGCCGTGCTCCTGCAGGAACGGCACGACCAGCTAAGACCCGTGGCTTATGCCTCCCGAATTATAGATGCTGTGGAGCAGGGATTTTCACCCTGTGAGAGGCACCTGCTCGCAGTTTTCTGGGCAATCCAGTACTTTTCATACATTATCAGACTGAACCCCATCACCATTTTGACCGAGCACACCCCCACCCAACCTTTACTAGACGGACGACTTAAAGACGGTACCGTCAGCCAAATCCGCGCTGCTAGGTGGACCCTTCTCTTACAAGGACGGGACATCACAGTCAAACGGACCAAGACACACACATACTTAGCGGACAATTTGTAGTACCCCGGAACCCCCCATGAGTGTGAAATCATCTCACCCCACCATAATACCGGCCCCTTTATAGCTAAAACACCCCCCAGAAAACTAGCCACTCCATCTCAGAACCCCCCTCACCCGGACACGTGTGACCCCATTAGGATCTATGTGGATGGATCTTCCACAGTCCTGGATGGGCAACGCATAACAGGTTGTGGGATTTATGTGGAGGACGCGCAGGGACGCGCCCTCAAGGAAATCGCATTAAAATTACCCGGACACTTAGGCGCGCAGGCAGCAGAGCTTGCGGCCATCGCTTACATTATTGGGCACCCAGATTCCTTCCCCAGCCCAGCAGACATATATTCAGACAGTCTATACGTCTGCAACAGCCTCACCGAATTTCTGCCCCTCTGGGAAACAAGAGGATTTGTTTCCGTGGATGGGAAACCCCTCCCCTCAGCCCCATTACTCCGCCATATTTTGCAAAAAGCCAAGGACAGGACTTTTGGCATTATAAAAGTCCGCAGCCACCATCGTTCCTCCCCCCCTGGAAATGTAAAAGCCGACGCACTGGCTAAGGCAGGATCCAGACATGGGTACTTTTGGAAGCCCCCCCGAGAGCGCCCAGTGAGTGCGCCAGTGAGTGCAGTTCAGGTCACACAGACTAGGATTGAAGATCTAGTAGAGGCCCAGAAGCAGGATAGCGCTCTCACTGAGATCGTGAAAGGGAAGTTTCCAGCCTCATACGAGAGGTACAGAAATACGATAACCACACATGACGATGTGGTGTTAAAAGACACCCTTTATGTAGTTCCTAAGCAGGATAGGAACCATTTAATCTGTTTATTCCATGATGGTCATGGTCACCAGGGAATCGGTCCCACCGCAGCCCACCTCAAACAGCTTTGTTGGTGGCCAAATCTCAAGGAGGATGTATCCCATTACACTGAGAATTGCCTCATCTGCGCACAGAACAACCCAGATAGATATGGCAAAAAGGCAAACTCAGCCACACCCGACCCGTTAACGGCCCCTGGACTAACCTCCAGATCAATTTTATAGGTCCATTGCCCCCTTGCAGGGATGGCTATAAATATGTTCTGGTGGTCATAGACACTTTTACAAAGTAGGTGGAAGCATTTCCAGCCCGCACCAACATCGCGAAAACCACAGCCAAAATCCTAACCCACCACATCTTTACAAGATGGGGACTCCCCCGTAGTATTTAATCGGACCAAGGTTCTCACTTTACGGGACGGGTCATGCAGAACGTCCTCACGATATTTGACATGACCCAAATATTTCACATTGCGTACCACCCACAGTCGAGTGGCATAGTGGAGCGCATGAATCGGACCCTAAAAACACCCTCCGGAAAATGTTCCAGCAGAACAACACCACTTGGGACTCAGTCCTCCCCTTAGCGCTGATGTTTTTGCGTAACACTGTTTCCACCTCCACAGGTTACACCCCACACACCCTCATGACCGGACGCCCCATGAAAGGGGCAGAGTACCTGTTAGGTTTAGACCTGACCAGCCCTTAAGTTACGGTCCTCACCCACGAGAAAGCCGTTGAGCAATTAGTTGCGAATGTAAAAACGGCTCAGTTAGCAGCCGCTGTTAAACTGGGCACCAAAAGAAAACAGAGCAAGGCCTGTTTTGATAAGGCAGTACATGCAACGGAGTATAATATAGGACAACAAGTGATGTCGTCTCTGTATAACCCCAGCACATTTCTGTCTCCAAAATACTCGGGTCCGTACTCCATTACGGATAAAGTAAGCCCATTGGTATATAAAATCAAATACCCAAATGGTAAGACTGCCTGGTTTCACATAAACCAGTTAAAGGCTTATGGAGCACAGTCAAACCACACCCACCACGTAATGCTTGACGCAGCAGACCACACCCCGCCCACAGCCAACGTAACCAGACCAACCCCCACCACGTCCAGCCCAGACACGGACTCGCCCCCGACTCCACCCCCAAAATCTACACCCCGCCCCGGAACGCCCACAGACTGCACCAGCAGAGATAGCGACTGTGACTCTGACGATAGCCACAGCACGCCTCCCTACTATCCCCATACAACCAGACCCACACCCAGCGACTCCGATTTTGACTCTAGTGATCCCTTCATGATCACTTTCCTAAACAAACCACACCACCGACCACCGAACCACATGGACGACCCCGACTTTGTCCCCACACAACTCGACGAAACCCATTGGCACCGCGACAACTCTTACAGACTCGTCCGAAACGACGAAAGCAACCCCAACTCACACCACGCAGCCCTCTCAACATTAATTCACTCCAGAGTTTGGCACCCGGGAGAAGGGGACGACCTCGAGTCGGACCCCCAATCCGCCAACCCCTTTGCGACCCTGTTCGCAACAGAGAACTGAGGTGTCCACATGATGATTTGAAGGAGACACTTGGAAAGTGTTGTCCTTCCTGATGGAACCTGCAGGATGTTTTATGTTGTTTGTATGTTTTGTTTAAGTGTTGTTCGTCCGACAGGAGAATTTTTCCACCCGCTTGTTCAGCGGTACCAACTTGTCCACAGGTACCTGGTCAACAGACCAGACGCTCGTTCAATGGAACTAGCTTATCTGCAGATACCTGGTCAGCAAACCACATGCTCGTTCAGAGGAACTAGCTTTTCAGCTGGTACTGGTTCGAGTACCAGATGCCCGATCTGATTCGAGGGTAGAATCACAGCAGCAACCCCACCATGATGACTACATTTTTGCCTGTTCTTGTCGGTTGCTCAGGCAGTGGAGAAACGGCGTGAGACCCTGGCTGGGACCCCCCCCGCTGGTCAAAAATGCTCGGGTAGGGGACATACGGTATTGGTAGCCGTCCTACCTGGGGACTCCATCCAAATCTTACCCGTTGCGGCCCATACGCACCTCATTCGACCTTTCCTTTCAAAACAGTTTTATTTATTTAGCCGACCTTTGGGTTGCTGCCATATGCTTTTTACAGCCAGGAACATTTGGATGATAAACTTAGCACTGGTCCACCATTGGGAAGTGTGCCGTGTCCGAAAATTTGTTTTGAAAAAAAAAATGAGGGACTCACACATAGTGACCAATTATAAGGGTATAATTGGCCCCAAAAAGGACAGACACACTAACATACCAGATATTATACCAAGGTAGTTACAGATAGTATGCTTGCTTTACAGAACTCCAGAAGCTCCAGGACCGGAGAAAACAGAGAACACAAAGAAAGACAAAGAAAGAGAGAGCCATGAGGACTTCCTTCATTGTGCTCAACATCCTCTTTATGGACCTTTGGTTGCGCGGGAACGCGGACCCCATTACTCCAAACCCCCCTGCCGTTAATGTTTCACTGCCCCACAGTACCCAAAGCCCAGTCACCAGCGACACTGCATCTTCCTGGTGTGCCAGCTTCATAACCTGGTACTCCCTGTCTTATGTAATTGAAGCACTATTAGCATTGGCGATACTCTGCTGTGCAGTACAGACTATGCACCTCCGCAAATGGAGAAGGAGAGTGTACCGCGCTCGAACCCCGGTATATCGGATCCAATCCCCTATATTCGGGTATGACCAGACCCCCGACCCCCGCGACCTATAAAACAATAATAAAAAAACATGCACTTGTGTTTTTCTGTAAATAAAAAAATGTACAAAACCACATTAACAAAAAATGTATGATCCTGAGCTTGACTGCCAAGCCAGGAAAGAGTATATTGAATGTTATGATTGTTGTATGTTTTAGAGAGATAGGATAATGCAATGCTTGATGAGTGTATTTAGGTAAAATTAGAGGTTCCAAGTTTTTATTTTGTAGATGCATGCCCCTGCCTGACATAGTGCCCTCAAGAATTGTTTGGGTAAATTTTTGTGCATAGCTAGGATCAGAGTAGTGGCCATGTAGGAGGTGTCCCCCCCCCACCCCCGGTCAGGGAGTGGAAAGAACAAAATTGAGGTGATCCTTCACGCTTCGCGTTAGGATCACAAGTAGGGAATGTAGCCACCTAAAATGGCTGATTCCTGATTAATTTGGCCATCCCGCAGGCCAGACCCAATTCGATAAACCATTCATTTCCCTGACCTGGTGGGCCATTCCCAAAAGTTAAGTATTGACCAGTAGTGGTAGGTAGTGATATAGAAAGTAGGATTATTGTGTAAGTATTTACTGCTATACATAATAAATGACCGTTGATTTCAATCTTACTAAGCGGTGAGCTGTCTTATTAATCATAACCCGAGCTTGAACCACGTGGCGGTATCAGAAAGATACCTAGCGACTCGTGAGCAAAGGTGACATAATCAGAGCTAATAAAACTAAGGCTAATAAGAGCAACAGCACCCCTGCCTCATCCCCCGGTGGAGCCTAAAGTATTCTGACCTCACCCTGTTCGTGCACACACTTGCCATGGGGGCCTGGTAGAGTAGCTGGACCCACTCTATGAATCCCTCACCGAATCCAAACCTTAGCGTTTCCCACAGGTACTCCCATCCCACCCGGTCAAAGGCTTTCTCTGCAGCCATTGCAGCCACTACTTCTGCCTCCCCTCCCTCTGAGGGCATCATAATAATGTTTAGGAGCCTCCGTACATTGGAGTTCAATTGCCTGCCCTTAACGAAGCCTGTTTGATCCTCCCCTATCACCCCTGGGACACAGTCCCCAATTCTAGCGGCCAAACTCTTGGCCAGCAATTTGGCGTCCACGTTCAAGAGCGATATCGGTGTATAAGACCTACACTGTAGCGGATCTTTCTCTCATTTGAGAATGAGTGAAATCAAAGCCTGTGACATTGTTGGGGGGAGGGTCCCTCTTTCTTTAGCCTCATTGAAGGTCCTTAGCAGGAGGGACTCAATAGTTCTGAAAATGTCTTGTAGAATTCTACAGGATAGCCGTCTGGCCTCGGGGCCTTGCCCGACTGCATGCTCCCTAGACCCTTAACAATCTCCTCCAACTCTATCGGGGCCCCCAGTCCCTCCACCAGATCTTCTTCCACCTTTGGAAACCTCAATTGGTCCATGAATTGCTTCATCCCTTCCCCTCCCGTCGGGGGCTCTGACTCATACAATTTACCAAAGAACACCCTCAAGACTTGGTTCACCCCCTCTGAGTCCAAGACCGTGTTACCATCCTTATCCCGAACTTCCCCAATTTCCCTGGCCGCCTCCCTCCTACGAAGTTGGTGCGCCAGCATTCTACTCGCTTTCTCCCCATATTCATAGACCGCCCCTTTTGCCTTCCTCAGCTGTGCTACCGCTTTCCCTGTGGTCAGCAGATCAAATTCTGTCTGCAGTCTCCGGCGCTCTTTCAGTAGCCCCGCCTCGGGGGTCTCCGTGTAACTCCTGTCTACTCTGAGTATCTCCCCGACTAGCCTTTCTCTCTCCGCTCTTTCTTCTCCCCATAGGATCTGATAGAGATGAACTCCCCTCTGATAACTGCCTTCAGAGCCTCCCAAACCATAGTCGCCGCTACCTCTCCCGTATCATTAGTTTCCAAGTAGTTTTGAATGTTCTTTTTTATCCGCCCACAAACCTCGTCATCTGCTAGCATTCCCACATCTAGCCTCCATAATGGGCGCTGTCCTCTCTCTTCACCAAGTCGCAAATCCACCCAGTGCAGAGCATGATCAGAGACTGCAATGGCCGAGTATCCCGTCCCCTCCACCCTTCGGATTAACGCCCTGCTCACAACAAAGAAATCTATACGTGAATACACTTTGTGGACGTGGCAGAAAAAAGAGAACTCCCTCACCCTCGGCCGAGCGAGCCTCCATGGGTCTACGCCTCCCACCTGTTCCATGAAACCCCTCAGTTCCTTAGGTCGCTTTCCCGACCTGGGCTTTGACTGGTCCAATACAGGGTCAATGACTGTATTGAAATCACCCCCGATGATCAAATCACGTGAGTCTAAGTCCGGAATTTTACCCAGCATGAATTCCACGTCATCCCAATTTGGGTCGTAGACGTTCACTAACACCACCCTGGTCCCCTGCAGCTTCCCACTGACCAATATGTATCTGCCCCCTTTGTCATCCACAATACTCCCTGCCTCAAAAGCCACCTGTTTGCTGACCAGGATTGCTACCCCTCTGGTCTTTGAATCCAGCCCTGAATGAAACACCTGGCCCACCCACCCCTTTCTCAATCTTGTTTGACCTGCGAGTTTTAGGTGCGTTTCCTGTAGCATGGGCTACGTCTGCCTTTAACCCCTTTAGGTGCGAGAGCACGCGAGCCCTCTTGACCGATCCATTCAGACCCCTTACATTCTATGTGATCAGCCTGGATGGGGGGTTAACCCCCCCCCCCCCTCCCCTGCCGACTAGCCATCCCCTTTTTTCGGCCAGCCACGAGCCCGCGTCCCCCGCTTACTTGAGCCCTCCCATTGGAGGCCCCCCCCCCGACTCTCCACCTGTTGGCTCCTTTCCTGTCAGCAAAGCAGCATCCCTCCGCCCCCCCCCCACCCAACAGCCCCACGATCTCAATCCCCCAAGTCAAGCACCCGCTTAACACTAACTCTCCGCCCATTACGCTTCCGTGAGTCAGCTGACCCATGCTGACCCCGGATGCTCCCGCCTCTGTCTCCGATCATCCTGTTGCCTCGTTATTCGGGCCCCTCCCTTCCTACGAAAATCCCACCTTAACTGCCTTAACAGCTCCCAAAGAACATTTTCCAGCCCCCCCCCCCAGCGAAACAAACAACAAACCCTGGGCGCTAACACGGCCCCACAAAAGAAATGGCTCCAGATGCCTGAAGAGCAGCCCTAAGTATAGGGCCCCTCTCCTCCTTCTGTGGCCGAACTCCACAAAAGCCGAGAAGATGGCCAGAGAAACAGAGAACAAAAAAAAAAGGGAACAACATAACATAGCTCCCTCCGGCTCTCAAACAATTAACATCCCCACCAGAGCGTTTCGTCCCAGTGTGGCTGCCCTTTAGCTCGAGTTCAACTTTTCCTGCTTGATAAATGTTCACGCCTCATCCGGTGTATCAAAGTAATGGTGGCGATCTTGATACGTGACCCAAAGCCTCGCCGGATGCAGCAGTCCGAACTTCACCCCTTTGTTGTGGAGGGCCGACTTAGCACGGTTGAATCCAGCGCGCCTCTTGGCCAATTCTGCTCCCAGGTCCTGATAAATGCAAATTATGCTGTTCTCCCATCTGCTGCTCCGCTCCTTTTTAGCCCATCGCAGGACTCGTTCCTTATCTGAGAAGCGGTGAAACCGTACCACCATAGCCCTCGGCGGTTTGTTCGTTTTGGGCTTCCTTGCAAGGACTCTTTGCCCCATCCAGTTCATGAGGGCGAGGAAATGCTCCTGTCCCCATCAGGGTCCCCAGCAGCGTGGTCACAAATGCACTCGCGTCCGACCACTCCGCACCCTCAGACAGGCCCAGAATTCTCAGGTTTTGCCTCCTGTACCTGTTTTCAAGATCTTCAAACCTCTCTTGCCATCTCTTATGCTAGGCGTCATGTGCCTCCACCCTGACACCAGACCAAGTATCTCGTCTTCATTATCCGAGACCTTTTTCTCGATTTCCTTGATCGCCTTCTCCTGCATCTTCCGGGTCTAAACGATCTTCTCCATTGAGACCTTCATCGGGGCCAGGATCTCCGTTTCCAGGTCAGCAAAACAACTTCTGAGGAACTCCTGCTGTTCCCGCGACCAGTGGGCCCACGCTGCCTGCTCCGAGCTGGCCGCCATTTTATGTTCCCACTCCCGTTCCAACCGCTTCTCGGTGCTCGTTTGTTTTGCTGTCCTGCTCCTGGTCCCCGCCATAAACTGATGCGGGGAGCCTTCTAGCATTGTTTGCCTGCCGAGTTTTGTCAAGGAGGTGCCGCTAATGCTCCTCAACAGGGCCCGTTAGTCTGTTTGCGGCGGGAACTGCCGATTACGCGACCGACCCGCGCATGGCCGCCACCGGAAGTCCCGTGACAGTTTATTTAGATGATGCGCTGGACACAGGGTCCCCTGAGTAAGGCACTTGAACAACCTGGAGGCTATATTAAAGAGATTATCTGAGGCTGGTGTCCGCTTACAATGAGCAAAGTGCGTATTTCATGCGTGGGAGATGGTCTACCTTGGCTATCAGGTTGACCACAAAGGTTTGCACCCAGTCGTGGAGAAGGTACATGCCATCCAACAGGCCCAATCTCCGACGGACCCCTCAGAACTTCGCTCTTTCCTTAGCTCATTAACTATTACGGTAAGTTTGCCTCGAACCTTACGACCTTCTGAGGAAGTATTATGTGTGGTCCTGCGGCTAGCCACATGAAACAGATTTTCGGTGGGTGAAGAAGCAGTTGTCTGGGATACTGATCCATTAGGATCCCGCCAAACCCTTACTTGTCATATGCAACGCTTCCCCCTATGGCATTGTCCCACCGCATGGAGAATGGGAGAAAGCGTCCGATTGCCTTCGCCCCTCGTTCATTGGCTGCAGCAGAAAGGAAGTACCCACAGATTGAGAAGGAAGGTCTGGCGGTGGTCTTCATGGTGAAAGATTTTTGCCAATACGTCTATGGCCGCCACTTCATCATTGTTACGGACTTATGCTCGTCGGGATTTTCAAGAAGGATGAGGTGATTCTGTCCATTGCCTCCTAGCGGGTCCAGCACGGGGCCCTGTTACTAGCTGCCTGACTATTCCTTCAAACATAGGCTGGGGATTCAAATTGTGAATGCCGACACACTGAGCTGGTTACTTTTGCCGACTGGCCCTTTATTGAGCCCCAGGTTGGTCGAAGTGGTCATGACTCTGACTTTCATGGACTTCTTGCCTGTCACAGCATCGTGGATCCGTGAGTGGACCCAAACGAACCCGATTCTATCTAAGGTTTGTATGGTGGATTACATCAACAGCTTCCAGGTGAGTTGAGGGCATTTTCTTCCAAGCTGTCTGAGTTCAGTGTGTAGAGAATGGTATCCTGCTGTGGAGTACACATGTAGTCGTCCCAGAGAAAGGTCAGGAGTTAATTTTGAAAGATCTCCACAATGGACATCTGGGGGTGTCCAAGATGACAATGCTGGCATGCAGTTACATATGGTGGCCGGGCCTCGACACAAACGTTGTGAAAATGGCCCAACAATGCTCCGTTTGCCAAGAGCATCAGAATCTCCAACCAGCTGCACCCCTACATCATTGGGAATGGCCAGGCCAGCCGTGGGCGCGGTCGCATGCTGACTCTGCTGGTCTGCTTCAGGGGTCCATGTACCTCTTGTTGATTGACACCCATTCGAAGTGGCTTGACGTGCACAAGATGGCGGGAACCACTTCCCAGCAACTATTGAGAAGTTACGTTCGCCATTTTGCACGCATGGTCTCCCTGAAGCACTTTAAACTGATAACAACACTCCTTTCACGAGTGAGGAGTTCTGCAGGTTTCTGAAGGCAAATGGGATTCGGCACATCTGGCGCTATCTTGCGCCAGACAGGGCCAGTTTCTTACCAGGTCCAAGCCCAGGGTTGTGTTATGCGAAAGCACCTTGACCACCTTCGGTCCAGGTGACTGCTTCTTCGAAAATGTCCTAGTGAGCGGAAAGTTCTCATCCTGTCACCTCTGATGCCACAGCTACCCATGACAGGGCCACAAGGGGGTCAGGACGGCGAGATGTCTGTGGTCGTAGATGGACTCGGAGATGGAAACTCAAGCATCTGAGATCTCCGACACGGAGCGCACAGTCCAGCCGCCACCAGTGGAACAGCCGCCGTGCCATTCCGAGCAGAAGCATTGTTCGCCTTTCAGGTTCACACTGTCTGACTCCCACCTCGGGTGTGTAACGCCCACCCGAATGTAAAGAGAGAGCATCACCCTCCTTCCCCACAGACGGTGGAGGATTCTTCACACTTTGGTGGGGAGGGGTGTTATAACCCACACAGCTCTTATGGGGAATAATAAGGGGGCAGGGGGCCGTTACCAATCTCTGCTTATATATAAGTAGAGTCAGCCAGTAAGGCACTGACAAGAGAAGACCCAGGCGGGAATTACTTGAGCTGTATATAATAGTATTGTAAAATAAACAAAGTTTTTGTTTCAACAAACTCGGTGTGGATTCTTCGTGGCCCTTACAAAATCTTGAATACCTTAAAACAGAACACCAGTAGAAATGGGGAAATCAGAATACTGGTCTGAAATGGTCTTGTCTCCCCCTTGGGGATGGACTGTCTAGTCCCCCAGTCACCTGTTTCGTAGCAGCACACCGTTCACTGGCGGGGGGGAATTCTCTCTTCCCGCCGCTTGTCAATGGGATTTACCATTGAAAGTACCCCGTGCCGTTGGGAAACCCGCAGGTGGGGGTGCGCTGCCAGTGGGAGAAGAGAATCCCAATGATCGGAGAATTCTGGGGCGAGATTCTCCGACCCCCGCCGGGTCGGAGAATCGCCGGGGGCTGCCGTGAATCCCGCCCCCGCTGGTTGCCGAATTCTCCGGCACCGGAGATTCGGCGGCGGCGGGAATCCGCCGCGCCGGTTGGCGGGGCCCCCCCCCCCGCGATTCTCCGGCCCGGATGGTACGAAGTCCCACTGCTAGGATGTCTGTCCCGCCGGCGTGGATTGAACCACCTCTCTTACCGGCGGGACAACACGGCGCGGGTGGGCTCCGGGGTCCTGAGGAGGGCACGGGGCGATCTGGCCCCGGGGGGTGCCCCCACGGTGGCCTGGCCCGCGATCGGGGCCCATCGATCCGCGGGCGGGCCTGTGCCATGGGGGCACTCTTTTCCTTCTGCCTTCGCCACGGCCACCACCAAGTGACTCCCTCCACTGCGCATGTGCGGGAATGCCGTGAGCGGCCGCTAACGCTCCCGCGCATGCGCCGCCCGGAGATGTCATTTCAGTGCCAGCTGTCGGGGCATCAAAGGCCTTTTCCGCCAGCTGGCGGGGTGGAAATCAGTCCGGCGCGGGCCTAGCCCCTCAAGGTTGGGGCTCGGCCCCCCAAGATGCGAAGATTCCCCACCTTTGGGGCGGCGCGATGCCCGACTGATTTACGCCGTTTTTGGCGCCGCTCGGCAGACATCGCGCCAATACCGGAGAATTTCGCCTGGTTCTTGAAATGGAACACCGGTAAAAATGGGGATTTAAGAAAACTGGTCCGAAATGTCTTTTCCTATTGGGAGCTCCCATCCCCCACCAGCTTAATGCCTTATCTCTCCTCATATTCCGACTTTGGGCATTTATTAACCCTTTGTTGCTTCCATGAAGCAAGACTTCTCACAAGCCGTCAAAGGAAGAAGGAAGACAACACGTAGTAAACTTTCTTGTACATCGTAGAATCACACAGCACAGCCGGAGGTCGGTTGACGCATTGTGCCTCTGCCGCCTCTGGGAAAGTGCAGTCCAATTAGTGCCATTCAATAACTCCGCAAATCCTTCCTTTTCAAGTGGCGACCTACCTCCCTTTTGAAAGTTACTGTTGAATCCACTTCCACCATTCATTCCAGCAGTGTTATTATCATGGCAACTCACCACACAAAACAAATTTCTATTCATCCCGCCATTCAACTATTTTGCACATCAGGTTCTGGTTAATTAGTTAAGAGGCCATTGATGTTTTAGGGAGGGGAAGGGGAAGATTGCCAGGTTAAAGCCTCTGTTTATTTCAGATACTAATTACTCTATAGAGTTCATTACAAATAACAAGCTTTTAAGACCTTCTTGCCATTTGGCCAATTGTCTTTCCACAGCATCTATGAAGCTTGAATGTGGTCTTCCAGCCTGCCCTTTAACAAAAAAGTTGCTAAGTTTATCATTGCGGAGAGCTGTGCTTTATCTCTCAGAGCATTAAGTGCTGCTGGGGCTGTATATATGATCATGCCGAGTGTTGTATAAGATTTGTTGAAAGCAATCCAGATAATGCCAGTTCTTGGTCAAAAGCAGGCCGCTCTGACTTGCTCTTTGATACGTTGTAGTTACAACCAACCTTTCATTAAATAATGTCCACACTCTGCTAATGTGCAGTGAATCATAAAGAGAGCAGGAAACGACATGCTTTCAATACTCAATTCACTGAAGTCAACGAATAAAGTGCAGGTTGGATGGATGGAAGGTTATATAAGAAACAATTATGCAGAGATGAGTTAGAGCAGCCTGTCTGTAAATTAAAATGGCAGTTTGTTTGATGACAACTTCTCTTTTAAAAAATTAAGGGGCTTATCATAGTAAATCTGTAAATAATTGTTCTCTGAACCCTCACTCCCCACCCCACAGAGCTTCATCTTTGACTACACTCATCTTTATCACTGTTATGACTTCTCCCTCTAGCTCTGCCAATGCCACTCGCCTGGAATACATTATTTAAAGCATGTAGGTGCAACACTTTTAAAATCAGGTTTAATTCATGTGGAAATACAAAGAAAACAATATTCAACATCTAACCCTGTGCTGTCTCAGCTCTGGGAGTGTTTGATGGGACCCCGCTATTCAAAAAGGGAGGCAGAGAGGAAACAGAGAAATATAGACCAGTGAGCCTAACGTTGGTAGTGTCATGTTCTGTAGATTGGACGATACGAATAATGCACTACAGAATACCTAGTTTAAATAATTTATTATGAAACAACTGCGTGATAAAGATAACTAGAGTAAATAAATAACAAACTACGAACACTAACTAATTATTATAGAGCGACTGCAAAATATGTCTATCCACTAACACGATTTACTCCCAACTCCCCTTGACACACAGTCACTTGGTAGGTTTACACTGCCACCTGGTGGTTGGAGATCGTGTACAATATTATGTACAGAATTGCTTTATGCAGATCATCACAGGTAGTAGGGAAGTTACTAGAGTCCATTATCAAGATTTCATAGAGTATCGTTTGGTGTAATCAGACAAAGTCAGCATAGATTTATGAAAGGAAAATCATGCTTCATAAATCTACCAGTATTCTTTGAAGACGTGACTAGGAAAGTTGACCAGGGAGAACGGTGGATGTGGTTTAATTAGACTTTCAGAAGGCTTTCGACAAGGTCTCATAGCAGATTACTATGTAAAGTTAAAGCGCATGGGATTACGGGTAGTGTCTTGAGGTGGATAGAAAACTGGTTAGCAAACAGGAAACAAAAAGTTGGACTAAATAGGTCTTTTTCTGATTGGCAGGCAGTGACAGGGGCATCACAGGGATCTGTGCTAGGATCCCAACTTTTCACATTATATATTGATGATTTGTATTATCTCCAAATTTGCAGATGATACAAAGCTGGATGGGAGGGTGAGCTGTGAGGAGGATGCAGAGATGCTTCAGCGGGGTTTGGACAGGTTGAGTGAGTGAGCATGCAGTATAATGTGGATAAATGTGAGGTTATTTGCTTCGGTAGCAATGGTGTGGAGATGCCGGCGTTGGACTGGGGTGAGCACAGTACGAAGTCTTACAACACCAGGTTAAAGTCCAACAGGTTTGTTTCGATGTCACTAGCTTTCGGAGCGCTGCTCCTTCCTCAGGTGAATGAAGAGGTCTGTTCCAGAAACACATATATAGACAAATTCAAAGATGCCAAACAATGCTAGGAATGCGAGCATTAGCAGGTGATTAAATCTTTACAGATCCAGAGATGGGGTAACCCCAGGTTAAAGAGGTGTGAATTGTCTCAAGCCAGGACAGTTGGTAGGATTTTGCAGGCCAGATGGTGGGGGATGAATGTAATGTGACATGAATCCCAGGTCCCGGTTGAGGCCGCACTCATGTGTGCGGAACTTGGCTGTAAGTTTCTGCTCGGCGATTCTGCGTTGTCGCGGGTGCGACTCGGCCAACGTTGTCTACCTCATACGCTGCAGGAAAGGATGTCCCGAAGCGTGGTACATTGGCGAGACCATGCAGACGCTGCGACAACGAATGAACGGACATCGCGCAACAATCACCAGGCAGGAATGTTCCCTTCCAGTCGGGGAACACTTCAGCAGTCAAGGGCATTCAGCCTCTGATCTCCGGGTAAGCGTTCTCCAAGGCGGCCTTCAGGACCCAATTAAGAATTGAAGAGACACATATTCTGCAAATTCATTTTACATAGTTTTAAAGTAACACCGAAGTCTGATAAAACAAACACTTTTAACTATAGGACAAAGGCTGAATTCCATGGCAAAGAGATGACAAGAGTCCAGTAACTTAAAAGCTCTATTGTTCTCTTTTCGGGCCATTAGTGATTACAGCGTGAACCATATTCCATAAATTATAAGGCTGAAACATTTTAATGGACAGTTTATAAAACATTGAATCAAATATATATTTGATTCCAACTTTCTCGACATTTTGCAAATCATTGTCCAGCATTGCATGAAGAGATTACACAAAGTCTCCATTGTTACAATAGCCAAGCCAGCATAAAACCAGTTTTTTGCTGGTGAAGCTAAAGCAGAATATCGCATTCCTTAACATACACATGTATGCAGATACGCAACAATTAGAAGTAATGTTACATATTGAAGGTGGACGGCTTGTCGTCAAATCAAATGTGTTTGAGTCTAACCCAAACCAATTAGGATTATATTGGGGTGTGATTAGATGACTTAAGACAGATATGAAAGGGTATAACTGAAGAAGTTACGGCCCGCCATTTTGAGTGTTTTCAAGGTTTTGAGTTTGAGTTTTTTAGTTTGTTAGTTTTAGTTTTGTTGGTTTGAAGTTGAAGATTAGTTCTCTCTCTCTCTCTCTTTTTCATATTTCATTTTCAGACTTTGACTTTTAAAAGTTATTGTTGAGCTGTTTGCCTAAGCAAGCAGATAATGTCTGATTCTTTAAAAGCTTCAAATTGTCTACGAATTGCCTTTTAAATGACTTTCAAATTGTAATCAATAGAAGACAAATTAAAACAATTCTTATTGGCACCTGAGAAGTTTTAACTTAAATTTCTACTGAGTTCCAGTAATCGCAAAGTGCTGCTGGTAACCGAATGGTAGAAATCCTTCAACTTGGCGTAGTCGGCAGGATTTGAGCAACTGCAGTGTTAAAATTTATAAGCTGTGTTAACATCTACATAATTAGTACAAACAGTTGTTGAATGTAAGCGTGCAGATGCAGCAGGCAGTAAAGAAGGCAAATGGTATGTTGGCCTTCGCAGGGAGAGGAGTAGAGGAATAGAGATATTTTACTGCAATTTTATAGGGAATTGGTGAGGCCACACCTGAGTATTGTGTGCAGTTTTGGTGTCCTTATCTGAGGAAGGATGTTCTTGCGATGGAAGGAGTACAGTGAAGGTTTACCAGGCTGATTCCTGGGATGGCGGGACTGTCATATGAGGAGGGGCTAAGTCGGTTAGGATTATATTAATTGGAGATTCAAAGAGTGAGAGGGGATCTCATACAAACATAGAAAATTCTAACAGGATTAACCAGGATAGATTCAGAAAGAATGTTCCCAATGTTGGGAGTCCACAACTAGTAGTCATAGTTTGAGGATAAGGGTTAAACCTTTTAGGACTGAGGTGAGGAGGAATTTCTTCACCCAGAGAGTGGTGAATCTGTAGAATTCACTACCACAGAAGGTAGTTGAGACCAAATTGTTGTATAATTTCAAGAAGGAATTAGACATAGCTCTTGGGGTTAAAGGGATCAAGGGATATTGGGGGGAAGATGGGATCAGGGTATTCAACTTGATGATCAGCCATGACCATAATGAATGGCAGTGCAGGCTGGATGGGCCAAGTGGCCTCCACCTGCTTCTATTTTCTATGTATGTTTCTATGTATTACAGTGTAGTGGGAACTTTATGCTGCATCCAAACTCTTGTCTCTGGGAGTGTTTGATGGGCTAGTGTAGTGGGAATTTTGTCCTGTATCTACGCTCCTGTCCCTGCACTGGGAGTGTTTGATGGGACAGTGTAGTGGGAACTTTGTTCTGTACCTGAGCTCCTGGGCTGGATTCTCCGCATGTGGGATGCTCCATTTTGCAAAGTTCCCACTACATTATCCCATCAAACACTCCCAGAGATGTGACAGGAGCTCAGGTACAGGGCAAAATTCCCACTACACTATCCCATCAAATACTCCCAGAGATGTGACAGGAGCTCAGGTACAGGGCAAAATTCCCTCTACACTATCCCATCAAACACTCCAGAGATGGGCCAAGAGTTTAGATGCAGCACAAAGTTCCCGCTACACTGTAATACATAGAAACATACATAAAACTTTACCCTGTATCTAAACCCTGACCCACCTTTGGGAGTGTTTGATGGGACCTTGGGAACATTGTCCTGTATTTAAACTCCTGTCCCTGATCTGGGAATGTTTGATTAGACGTTGGGAACTTTGTGCTGTATCTATACTTTTGTCTCTGATCTGGGATATCTGATGGGACAGCTTACAGGGGAACTTTGTTCTGTATCTACTCCATGCTGTACCTTCAACGGGAAAGTTTGATGGGGCAACATCGAGGAAGTTTTACTCGAGGCTAAAATCTTACGTCGTGAGTGTGGGCACCCGACCGACCTGTGCGAAATCCCCAGAAAACCATTGCGGGGGGTGGGGGGGGGGGGGGTGCGGTGACTCGAGGTCATTCTGACATTGCACTATATTATGGTTGGTGGGTGAGTGTGGGCCTGTCGATAAATAAACTCCCATATAAGCCTATTTAAATAGCATTTGACAGCCAAAATTATATTGTCTGCCTGTTTTTATGCACGCAGGCAACATGGGCAGGTTGCCATCTTGTTTTTATTGTTCTCTTATTCCAGAGGCTGATAAAAGTGGAGCCTTGGCACTCAATCATAGTTTTGTTTAAGTTAAAAGCTATACTGTGGAGTTTGTGAACACTGCGCCACCCATCCTGAAAAAAGCAGCACAAAGAATACCACATGGTACCAGGAGTCAATTCCTTAAAGGAAACAGCAATTAGATTAGGTTAGAATAGCATTGGAGATTGAAGAAGCAATCCAGAAGCTACAACTCAAGAAATAAAAACGGTAACGGCTGATCAGAAAATGTCTCAAGAAGCCTGACCACTTATAATAATAATCTTTTTTTATTGTCACGAGTAGGCTGACATTCACACTGCAAATGAAGCCACTGTGAAAAGCCCCCAGTTGCCACATTCCAGTGCCCATTCGGACACACAGAGGGAATTCAGAAATCAAGACACAAGGCAAACTATGTCAGAACTGGGCTTTCTTTAAGCAACACTTTGAAGTTTTTATTTCTGCTTCCGTGCTTGATAATGCATCAGACCAACTCAAGATAGTGCTCCTACTAAATGTGGCTGGACCGCAAGCATCGGAGCTTGTTAATTCGTTCTAATTCAGTGCAGAAGAGGATAAAAAATAAATACAGCATGGTGCGACAGAGATTCCGAATCTTGAAAAAATTCTATGACTGCTACATGTTAAATAAACAGCTGCAGTTCAGAGGAGAGTCTGTAGATTCAGACATCACAGCTCCAAAGCTGCAAGCGCATCCGGTAATTTTTCCTCAGCCTCCGGGTCTATGCTGCGAGATAAAGTTGTGTTCAGAATAAGCGATGAGCGGGTGCATGAGAAAATGCTAAGAAGACCAGTTTTGACAATTGAAGATGCTATAAATATGTGTACGGCCAGAGAACAGGCATCGAGCGAATATGCCAAATTCGTGGCTCAGGAAAAGAGCACGAAATCGGGAAACGTGGCAGTAGGTGAGTGTAGTTAGATGTTTTGGTGAGCGTTTGCTGTTGGTTTTTTTCAGATGATTCTTTGATATTATCATAACTATCAGCATTGCAAGGGTTAATGTAATGTCGAGAGTTGCCACTGGAGGGAGACACCGATACAACTCTATAAGGAAGTAATGCTAGACCTTAGGGGAGGAGTGTATGCAGGAGATAGCTAGTGAGGTCATAAGAGCAGATAGTGTGAGTAAGGTTAGATTGTAGTTTATACCAGTCGTGAGATTAGCAGTAGATGAGTGTAGTTAGATGTTATTGGTCAGTTGTGTATTCTTAAGGACTAAGTGTTGCATATCAGTTTAATAATGTAAATAAAATCATAGCTTTGTTTAAGTTAAAAGCTATTCTGTGGTCTTTGTGAACACTACGCCAACCATCATAAATAAGCAACACAAAGAACACCACAGGTTCATGGCTTTTTCTGCGTTTTCCACTGGATTCTTTGCATTGCAATCAATTTTTGGGTGAACTCTTTTGTCTTTCCAGCTTTCTTGAAGGCTTGCTGCTGAGTTCACCCTTCAGTGTATGAGACTGTGCCACCTGCATTTCAGCAAATGGGGATTGTGCACTCAGATTGTGGGACCTCCTCTGAAGAGTAAGAGGGGTCCAGATGGGAGTGGAGGCCAGGTGCCTCAGGCAGCATTCCAGGTAGCGACCTGTGGGGGGAGAGACGTGGGGAGAGGGGGTTCAAGGCTAGCAGCAAGTGCAAGGCACAAAGGTCTGCAAAAGGCAGCACTATCCCTCAGCCAGAGTCTACAGGCAGATCTCCAGATCCTTCAACATGGAGGCCCAGTACCGAAGGAGGTTCCACCTCTCCCGAGAAACTGTAACCTCCATATGCCAGATGATTGGGCCAAAGATCTCCTCCAACTGTGTAGGTGGCCACCCTATGCCAGTGACTCTAAAAGTTACACTAACTCTCAACCTTTTCACCTCTAGATCTTTTCAGAGGTCAGTGGGGGATCTGTGTGGTGTGTCTTTATCCGCTGCCCACAGTTGCATCAAGTTGGTCACTGGTGCGATATTCAGACGGGTCATGACCTTCATTCATTTCCGGATGAATGAAGCCAGCCGGTGAGTGAGCCAGAGACTTTGCAGCCATTTCTGGTTTCCCTAAATCCAGGGTGCCACAGACTGTGTTCAGTGTAGGAACACAAGGAACATCAAGGTGCCGGTGGGTGAGTTGGGTCACTTCGTGGACAGGAAAGGATTCCACTCCAAAAACGTGCACATAGCCTGCGACCACAAGACACAGGTTCTGCAAATCTGTGCAAGGCACTCCAGCAGATCCCATGATTCCTACATCCTGCGGCACTCCCAGTTGCCAAGGCTGTTCATGGCTCCAGCTCGGTTGGATAGATGGCCTGTGGGTGACAAAGGCTATCTCTTGAAAATCTGGCTCATGATCCCACTCTGGTACCCAAGGACTGAAACGGAGAGAGGTTCAATAGGTAATTGACAGGACCATTTGGCTGCTGAAGAAGAGACTTAGATGCCTGGATCGATTGTGGGTCATCTGCAACATCCCGTAGTGTGTGTGTTGCTTATAGATGTTGTCTGCTGCGCTCTGCACAATCTGGCTCTGGGAAGGGAGACCCATTGGAGGATGAGGACAGCAAGGCAGCTCCACTGGCTACAGAGGATGACTCTGGGGATGGATTTGATGAGGAGCCCGAGGAGGCACGGGGTCAGAATGTGGAGGCAGATATGAGGAACCTCAGGAAGGCAGGAACACCAGGGAGGCCTTGATTCTCCGCACATTCAGCTAGGATTCCAAGGCCTGGCTTGAAACTCAGGCCAAGGGCAGTGCCTCCTTACTAAATATTTCTGATGAGACTATCCTATGACCCCAATGTGGATTCACAACCTCCATTATAAAGTTTGCAGCCCCTCCTTTCTATCACTGTTATGCCCTGAAGCTATAAGAAACATGAAGGACACTCTCGTCATGAAAACCAAATCAATATTTATCTCTCATTGAGAGTTACACAAAGGGACATAACATTATATAATGTTAACAGTCTAGAACTGATCAAATGATATAAGCTCACCAAAGAAAACATCCTCTTGTGGTCACGGTGCCTTAAACTTATGTTTGCGGGTGCCATGTCTTGGTGCGTCCCCTTGCTGGCAGCATCATTGGAGGCGGTTTACTGACTTTTCCATCCTGGTGGCCATGATAATCCTGGCGGTTGTCCTCTGGCCAACCGAGCCTATGCAAGTGCCGGTTGGGAGGGTTCATCCAGGGACATGGCTGGGCACTCCTCAGTCATCCCCGCCTCATTAGATACCATGATCATTGGCAGAGGGGCATAGGATCCCATCCGGGATGCCTTGAGAAGAGCACGCAGATGATATCAAGAAGCTCGTCCGCCAGGATGAGGTTAGTTTTGACCATGCTGCTGGCCATTGAGAGACCAGATGCCTCACTGATCTCTCACACTGGCAGTGACCCCTTGGGGTCATTTCCTGTGTGAGGGCTTGCAGGTCCAATCGGAACCCCAGAAATCCCTCATTCTACTCCTAGAGCTGCCCCTAGATAAGAGTCGTTACTCTCTCAATGGAGGAGCTTGTGTGCTTGTAGCTCTGGGTCAACACAGCGCTCAAGCTCCTCATGGGCTCCTCCATGACAGATACCATGGCACACAAACCCTCAGGGATCTCTGCCAGATCTTCCCATGCCCTCCACTGGGCGACCAACATCTGCCGCCTGATTCACAACTCCAGAGATCATCATCTATCCCGGACTCCGCATGGTCCTGGTCTCCAGCGCTCCTCTCCTCTGGGCACTCTCTGCCTCCGCCAGCTCCTCTTCCAAGTGTGCAATGCCCTCACCACTGTGCTCTAACATCTGATGCCCACTGGTAACCTATCGCCCACTGATGTGCATGTATCTATGCTGCTGCCTGATCCTGAGAGAGGATATGACACAGGTGGATCTGGTTGTGGGCCCTCCTCTGGGATTAAAGGACCTCAGAAACTCTGTCACCTCTTGAGGGTAGGTCATCTGAGGGAGGAAAACAATATGTCATTAGTTTCAACCTTCACATAGTCATTGTGCATGCCAGGTGGGGTGCTGACACCATGGCCAAGTGCCTCACAGAGGAATTATGATTGTCGGATCACTGGGCACTCTTGCCTACTATTCCTTATTTGAGGTGTTAGCACCCTACATTTTTGGCACTTTACATTTGTCACTGCACCCCTACATCAGAGACCTTGCCGCACCACGACGGGTGGATTTTGTGCCACACTGACATCCCAGTTCCAGGGCAGCGGTCTCACATCTGAACCTGAGGAGATTGGGGGTCCCATCATCTGTTTGCCCTCGCTCACCAGCTTTACGGCTTCTCTTCTAGAATGGGCAAAGGGAGTTTGTTAGTCTACCATTTACCTGCAGCACCATTCCAACCTGTCCCACCCCACATCTCCCAACACCACCTCCTCCCCCTCACCCAGAACCAGGTAGCAGCACACTTCAGAGTAATGCACCTCACCCTTCAACGCAACCAGGCCAAGGGGAAAGATCACCCAGCCTTGGCTTGCAAAGGTTTCAGTGCCATTTGGCACACACACTCGTACACTCCTGAGCGCTACTAGGAACGCATACTCAACAATATAACGATACTCAACACATCTCCACACAGTTTCATGCCAACTCAGTACTCCCTTTTGTGGGGAGCAGAAGTTTGTTATTCATTTGGGGCACTGCACCCATGTGTACCCATGCACGCGCTCACCTTGGATGACACCTCCATCCAGGCCTTTTTGGTCAGGTGTGGGGGCCTCCCCTTGCCAACTCTGGTCATTAAATGTTCATGCCTGGCACCGAGTACCTGGAGAAGAATGCCCCGGGCACTCTTCGAGAAAGCAGGGGGGCAGAGTGCCTGGTGCCATTCCTCATTACAGCCTTCTGGTGACCTGAAAGGTCAGCTCTCTCTGTCCAGGGAGCTGCCTCTGGTCTTTTTGAGTTCCTTGCTGGGTCCCCATTGGACTCGGTGACGGACAATCTCTCGCTTCTGCCCGGACCAAGGAACCAAAGAAACAACACGATTCATTCTTGGCAGGCCTTAATTGACCAATCAGAACGTGAATTCATGTTTAATACCCAAAGTTTCTCGGGAGCGGATACCACACCCGGTGTGCCCAATCATGTGTGCCCAACAGACACAAGATTCAGGCCTCTGTATCGAACCTGCCCTGTGTATGATGGGATATTTGCTTTACATTCAAACTGAGCTGGGGCCGGTTTAGCTCGGTTGGCTAGACAGCTGGTTCGTGATGCTGAGCGAGGCCAGCAGCACGGGTTCAATTCCTGTACCTCCTGAGGTTTTTTGTGAAGGCCCCGCCTTCTCAACCTTGCCTC
The DNA here is from genome assembly GCF_047496885.1 of Scyliorhinus torazame. Taxonomy (NCBI): domain Eukaryota; kingdom Metazoa; phylum Chordata; class Chondrichthyes; order Carcharhiniformes; family Scyliorhinidae; genus Scyliorhinus; species Scyliorhinus torazame. The sequence goes on from NC_092719.1 coordinate 118,245,539, forward strand.
TCGCCTGAGGTTTGGTGACCCTCAGGTTAAATCACCAGCAGTCAGCTCTCCCCCTCAAAGGGGAAGGCAGCCTATGGATATCTGGGACTGTGGCAACTTTGCTTTTACTCACTTTATTTGCTTTATGTTTAAACTGAGCACTGGTTAATAGGCAATCGTGTCATTCGCAAAGCTGACAGCCTTTAATCAAATTTGACTCAGCTACCCAACTTGGAAACTAATTAATTCAATCTGCCTTCTAAATATAGACACATATTTTACTAAATATATTCCAAAAGACACATTCCTAAAGGTATATTCCCGGAGACATATCCCTGTAAATATATTCCTAAGGATATGTTCCTCGAGTCATATTTCTGGTGATATATTCCCAAGCCTTTGTGTTGCTGAATTGGTGAACAATTGAATAACACTTGCAAACACATGCATCATGGACTGTTATGTGTTATTGAATAGTTGGCAGAGGAGAGAGACATTAAAAGGCAGCCTGTGAGCAGACTGGCTGATAGCTTGATTATCGACACTTGTACTCGGAAGACTGAGAGCAAAGGATTCAGTGTTTTAAACGCATTCTTCAATTAATGCTCATCTTTTGATGCTTAACTCCATCCTAGTTTAGTAGCACAATAACATTGAACAGTCTTATTACATAAGAACATAAGAACTAGGAGCAAGAGTAGGCCATCTGGCCCCTCGAGCCTGCTCCGCCATTCAATGAGATCATGGCTGATCTTTTGTGGACTCAGCTCCACTTTCCGGCCCGAACACCATAACCCTTAATCCCTTTATTCTTCAAAAAACTATCTATCTTTATCTTAAAACATTTAATGAAGGAGCCTCTGCTGCTTCACTGGGCAAGGAATTCCATAGATTCACAACCCTTTGGGTGAAGAAGTTCCTCCTAAACGCAGTCCTAAACCTACTTCTTTTGAGGCTATGCCCCCTAGTTCTGCTTTCACCCGCCAGTGGGAAAAACCTGCCCGCATCTATCCTATCTATTCCCTTCATAATTTTATATGTTTCGATAAGATCCCCCCTCATCCTTCTAAATTCCAATGAGTACAGTCCCAGTCTACTCAGCCTCTCCTCGTAATCCAACACCTTCAGCTCTGGGATTAACCTAGTGAATCTCCTCTGGACACCCTCCAGTGCCAGTATGTCCTTTCTCAAGTAAGGAGACCAAAACTGAACACAATACTCCAGGTGTGGCCTCACTAACACCTTATACAATTGCAGCATAACCTCCCTAGTCTTAAACTCCATCCCTGTAGCAATGAAGGACAACATTCCATTTGCCTTCTTAATCACCAGTTGCACCTGTAAACCAACTTTTTGCGACTCATGCACTAGCACACCCAGGTTTCTCTTTTGCTGTTATTCCTACCAAAATGGATAACTTCACATTTGTCAACATTGTCAACATTGTATTCCATCTGCCAGACCCGAGCCCATTCACTTAGCCCATCCAAATCCCTCTGCAGACTTCCAGTATCCTCTGCACTTTTTGCTTTACCACTCATCTTAGTGTCGTCTGCAAACTTGGACACATTGCCCTTGGTCCCCAAGTCCAAATCATCTATGTAAATTGTGAACAATTGTGGGCCCAACACTGATCCCTGAGGGACACCACTAGCTACTGATTGCCAATCAGAGAAACACCCATTAATCCCCACTCTTTGCTTTCTATTAATTAACAAATCCTCTATCCATGCTACTACTTTACCCTTAATGCCATGCATCTTTATCTTATGCAGCAACCTTTTGTGTGGCACCTTGTCAAAGGCTTTCTGGAAATCCAGATATACCACATCCATTGGCTCCCCATTATCTACCGCACTGGTAATGTCCTCAAAAAATTCCACTAAATTAGTTAGGCACGACCTGCCCTTTATGAACCCATGTTGCGTCTGCCCAATGGGACAATTTCCATCCAGATGCCTCGCTATTTCTTCCTTAATGATAGATTCCAGCATCTTCCCTACTATTGAAGTTAAGCTCACTGGCCTATAATTACCCGCTTTTTGCCTACCTCCTTTTTTAAACAATGGTGTCACGTTTGCTAATTTCCAATCCGCCGGGACCGCCCCAGAGTCTAGTGAATTTTGGTAAATTATCACGAGTGAATTTGCAATTTCCCTAGCCATCTCTTTTAGCACTCTGGGATGCATTCCATCAGGGCCAGGAGACTTGTCTACCTTTAGCCCCATTAGCTTGCCCATCACTACCTCCTTAGTGATAACAATCCTCTCAAGGTCCTCACCTGTCATAGCCTCATTTCTATCAGTCACTGGCATGTTATTTGTGTTTTCTACTGTGAAGACCGACCCAAAAAACCTGTTCAGTTCCTCAGCCATTTCCTCATCTCCCATTATTAAATTTCCCTTCTCATCCTCTAAAGGACCAATATTTACCTTAGCCACTCTTTTTTGTTTTACATATTTGTAGAAACTTTTACTATCTGTTTTTATATTCTGAGAAAGTTTACTCTCAAATCTATCTTACTCTTCTTTATAGCTTTTTTAGTAGCTTTCTGTTGCCCCCTAAAGGTTTCCCAGTCCTCTAGTCTCCCACTAATCTTTGCCACTTTGTATTCTTTTTCCTTCAATTTGATACTCTCCCTTATTTCCTTAGATATCCACGGTCGATTCTCTCTCTTTCTACCGTCCTTCCTTTTTGTTGGTATAAACCTTTGCTGAGCACTGTGAAAAATCGCTTGGAAGGTTCTCCACAGTTCCTCAACTGTTTCACCATAATGTCTTTGCTCCCAGTCTACCTTAGCTAGTTCTTCTCTCATCCCATTGTAATTTCCTTTATTTAAGCACAAAACACTAGTGTTTGATTTTACCTTCTCACCCTCCATCTATATTTCAAATTCCACCATATTGTGATCGCTCCTTCTGAGAGGATCCCTAACTATGAGATCATGAATCAATCCTGTCTCATTACACAGGACCAGATCTAGGACAGCTTGTTCCCTCGTAGGTTCCATTACATACTGTTCTAGGAAACTATCGCGGATACATTTTATAAACTCCTCCTCAAGGTTGCCTTAACCGACCTGGTTAAACCAATCGACATGTAGATTAAATTCCCCCTTGATAACTACTGTACCATTTCTACATGCATCCGTTATTTCTTTGTTTATTCTTTTCCATTAGATCAGTACAACATTCTTGTTCGTTCTGACTGTTCAATTCTATCAGTACAGTTTTACTGTCCAGTCTGACTCCATTCTATTCCGTTTGGACGGTTATTAATGTAAATTCTTCCTCTTCTATTCCATTTGATCAGTGCAACATTATGTGCTACCTCTGACATTGTTCCATTCCATTAACACAGTATGAAAGTATAGTCTGGCTCTAGTCTCTGCCATCAGTACATTCTCAATGTCTCAGACTCAGGTTCATTGCGCGACAGGGGACTAAAGCTGATAGTAGATGCAGCTGAGCAGCTCCCCACAGTCGAATAGCCTGCCTTCTCTCATTGACCAGGCAAAGGAAGGACGATCCCATAAGCGATGTCACCATGAAACCATAGCTCAGCTCAAGTCAATGCTGTCCAGGGAAGGGAGTGGGTTTTCAACCCAAGTGATACCACAGTCGCACAGCACCTTTGCTAACCCCCCCCCCCCTCCCCCTCAGCACAGCATGTTTACCTTTGCTTTCAAGTTGAAAGCCACCTAGTTTATTCGCACCGGCTCAGTTGTGACACACTGTCATTCGATTCTGGTGCTTTGTGTTGTGTTTGGGTAAGGATTGATGGAGAGCCGGTGATTGAGTGTTTCTCCTAAGAGGTGTGACCTGCTGCTGAGGGCAAATCAATCCCTTCAGATTTTTATGACTTATTTTTCAACAGATTCATTTCTCCAATGTGAAGTTCAGCATCTACCAGCTCCCCTTATGGCCATGGGACCACGACTTTAATCCATGAATTAATACAAGTGGTAAACAATTTTACTTTTAAGAAAAAAAATGGAATGGGTTCAATATTTCCCATGAACGATGCAGTTGCTGGGTGTGTGGCCTTTCAAGAGGAGTTGTACGGCAGTCTGCAGCAGGACAAAGAGCATTTCTCGTGTTCCATGAGTGAGGTGAACTCCTGGAGGTTTCCCCCCATCTTTTACTCCCATTCCCCCCTCTCACTGCTACTCCCACCCCCAACCCCCACACATGCCAGCAATAGCTTTAGTCCTGGAGTAATGTCCCTCATGATGAGATTCTTCCTTGGCCTCATTTCCACTATGTCAAGGCAGGATAAATGATAACAAAAAATGGTGGATTTGATGCTGAAATTAGAAGAAATGGAGAGATTGTCGGAAGTAATTTTGTGAAGGTGAAGTTTGTGTTAACAACAAGAAAAATCAAGGGAAAAAAGCTCCAAAGATTCAACATTTTATTCATTTTCCTGTCTGCCTCAGAAGCATGGACAATAAATAACGAGCTGTGGAAGAAAATGGAGGCCTTTTAGATGTGGACAATAGAGTGGAGGCTAAGAATTCCATAGACAGACCATAAGACAAATTAAGAGGTGCTTGAAATTGCAAGAACAAATATAACTCTTAAGAATAATGGTGGCACAGTATTTAGCACTGCTGCCTCACAGCACCAGGGACCCAGGTTTGATTCCGACCTCGTGACTGCGTGGAGTTTGCATGTATCCCAGTGTCTGAGTGGGTTTCCTCCGGGTGCTCCGGTTTCCTCCCACAGTCCACAGGTGTGCAGGTTAGGTGGATTGGCCATGATAAATTGCCCTTTAGTGTCCAGGGATGTGTAGGTTAGGTTACAGGGTTACGGGAATAGGGCAGATTGCGCCTAGGAGAGAGCTCCTTCAAAGGGTCAGTGCAGACCCAATGGGCTGAATGGCCCCCTTCTGCATTGCAGGGATTCTATGGACATGCAGAAAAGAAAATGTCAATACTTCAACCATTTGATCAGAGTTGAAAAGCTACAGAGGATGAGGGAGGGTTTGACCTCAGCGTAGTTGGATATGGGATATCACAGAACGGTTACAGAAGAGCTGCAATGGATGTGTGAGGATGCGCAAGTCGGACGAGTGTGACAAACTGCGACAGAAGATCTGGTAGCACTAGTTCTAAGCAGCAGCGGCTGACCTATCAACTTTGCTTCCTTGCCCTATGCTCGGCGACTCTCTTCCCTTTCCAAAACCTTCGTGCCTCAAATACCCTTAACCTCCCTTTGTCCTCACAAATTGCTACCTCAACTGCAATCTCCATTACCTCTCTTAAAGCCTTTCAACATGTTGTCACCTCCCAAATCCATCCCGAGTTCCTGCAACTCGATGCTTGACCTCCCCAATCAGGATTCCACCTCTATCACAGGACTGAAATTGCCTTTATCAATGTCACAAAGGACCATAAAGCACTCTCCCCCTGTCATGATATGCAAACATGCAACCAATGAACACTCAGAATAGGACACAACCAATGGGCAGTCAGGACACTCAGAGGTGGCACCATCACAAGGGGGCATGACATAAACACTAAAAAGGGATGAGGCACTCACAAGATAAAAGCAAATTACTGCGGATGCTGGAATCTGAAACGAAAGAGAAAATGCTGGAAAATCTCAGCAAGTCTGGCAGCATCTGTAGGGAGAGAAAAGAGCTAATGTTTCGAGTCCGATTACTTTTTGTCAAAGCTAACAGACAGAGAAAGTGGGAAATATATATACTGTGGAGTGAGAATGAAAGATGAGTCATAGCCTCAGAAACCCAGGGAAACCGGCTGCTGATGGCCACAGAAACCAAGGGGAAAGAGTGCTACTCAGTCCCAGAGAAAACAAAAGATGTGAAAGGTCAAACAGCAGGGAAACCAATATCAGAGGATGAACTGTAGATGTGGGGGGAGGGGAAGGGGGAAGCAATGAGGAGAAAGGTGAAGGAAAGGTGGATAAGATTGGGGGGGGGAGGAATTAAAGGTATATTAAGAAAGAAAGAAATGGGAAAAGACAGTTAAAATGAAATGAAAACAAATGGGTCGAGGTGGGGTAGAGCTGATCATCTGAAGTGGTTGAATTCGATGTCCAGGCCGGAAGGCTGTAGCATGTCTAACCGGAAGATGAGATGTTGTTCCTCCAGTTTGCGTTGAGCTTCACTGGAACATTGCAGCAGGCCAAGAACAGACATGTGGGCATGGGAGCAGGGTCTTGTGTTAAAATGGCAAGCAACAGGAAGGTCAGGGTCCTGAATGCGCACAGACCAAAGATGCTCAGCAAAGCGATCACCCAGTCTGCGTTTGGTCTCTCCGATATAGAAGCCTTTGGGGGACCTACACATCTGCATTGACCCCAAGGATCTAAACAAAAACATTATGCGGGAACATTACCCCATCCCGAAGAGGGAAGAAATCACGAGTGAGATGGCACATGCACGCTTCTTCACAAAGTTGGACCCATCCCAAGGATTTTGGCCAACTTGAAGAATCCAGCAGAAGGCTCTGCACATAGAATCTATGGCAGATTCTGCTACAACCGAATGCCATTTGGGATCATCTCGGCATCAGAGATTTTCCATCGCATCATGGAACAGATGATGGGGGGAATAGAATGGGTTTGTCTCTACGTTGACGATATCATAATCTGGCCCACAACCTCAGAGGAACATGTGTCGCAATTCAAGAAAGTATTCCGACGCATACATGAACATGGCCTCAAGCTAAACAGGTCCACGTGCTGTTTTGGGACATCCACGCCGAAGTTCCTGGGCGATCAAATTTTGCAACAGTGTGCGCCCGGAAACAGACAGAATTAAAGCCATCGAGGCAATGAAAGTCCCCGAGGACAAGAAGGCAGTACTGCGCTTCCTGGGAATGGTCAATTTCCTTGGCAAGTTCATCCCGAAATTGGCCACACACATCACGGCCTTACGCAACCTGGTGAAAAAATCAACCGCCTTTGAGTGGAAGGAGGAGCATCGAACAGAGTGGCTGGAGCTGAAAGCCAAGCTCACCACTACACCCGTCCTTGCATTCTTTGACCCAGACCGAGGGACCAAGATATCCACAGATGCGAGTCAGGATGGCATTGGGGCGGTGTTGCTTCAAAGAGTCAACATGTTATCCTGGGTACCAGTAGCATACACGTCACGGGCAATGACACCCACTGAGACCAGATACGCGCAGATTGAGAAGGAGTGTTTAGGTCTTCTCACCGGCATCCTCAAATTTCATGATTATGTCTACGGCTTGTCAACATTTACTGTTGAGACGGATCATAGGCCTCTGGTCCACATCATTCAAAAGGACCTGAACGACATGACACCTTGTTTGCAGAGAATTCTGCTCAAACTCTGGAGGTATGATTTCAATTTGGTGTACACATCTGGCAAGGAGCTCATCATTGCCGATGCATTGTCCCGCTCCGTCAACTCACCCAGTGAACCACTGGAGACCATCCAGCACATTGAATTGCAGGTACAACTGTGTGCAAGCACTCTCTTGGCAACAGATGAGAAGATCGTTCTCAGCCGAGAAGAGATGGCCAAAGACCCCCTGTTGCAGCGAGTCTCAACCTCAGCAATGGCTGGCAGAAAGGGCAATGCCCTCAATTCTTCAACGGCAAGGATGACCTGACGCTGATCGACGGCATCCTGCTCAAGCTGGACAGGATAGTCATCCCGCTACGTCTCCAGAGCATGGTGCTGCGGCAGATTCATGAGGGACACCTGGGAGTAGAAAAGTGCAGACCCAGGGCCCGGCAAGCTGTCTACTGGCCCGGCATCAACCAGGACATCACGGACATGGTCCTGAACTGTGAAACCTGTCAGCTTCCAACCAGCGCAGAGCAAGGAAACGCTCCAACCACATGTCCTAGAAACCTCTCCAAGGTTGGCATTGACCTATTCCACGCGAATGGTCGCGACTATATTTCAATCATCGATTACTTTTCGAGCTATCCTGAGGTGCTGAAGCTGCCAGACCTCACCTCACGGACCGTCGTCAAAGCGTATAAAGAGACATTCTCACCGCATGGCATCCCGAACACCGTCATGAGCGACAATGGCCCGTGCTTCCACAGTCGAGAATGGTCCACGTTTGCCAAGCGCTACAATTTCAGGCTTGTCACCTCCAGTCCGCACTATCAGCAGTCCAATGGCAAAGTTGAAAAAGGGGTGCACATCGTTAAGCAGCACATCCGCAAGGCCTCGGACTCCGCTTCCGACATACACCTTGCACTACTTACGTACCGGGCGACTCCCTTGTCCACTGGCATGTCGCCAGCTCAACTGCTGATGAACAGAGACCTGCGGACGAAACTTACAGCCAGACACCTCCTGGTGCTGCAGAAGATGCAGCAGCTTTGCGACAGCCAGAAGCAGGGCTGTGACGTACATGCCACCGATCTGGACGTGCTATCCCCGGTAGACACGGTCAGAATCAAGATACCGGATGGTCGGTGGTCTGCTCCGACTGTGGTTGTTCAACAGGCCGCGCCCAGGTCCGATGTCATACGTATGACTGATGGCTCCATTGTGCAAAGGAATCGAAGGGCACTGTGAAAATTTGCGTGCCCACAACCACTTTCTCCTCCATTTTCACATGTCGAATTGCCACCTCCAGACACCTCGAACCACGAGGCCACCAGTCGTGCCTCCCACTCACCTGTCAAGATACCGTCATCCCCTCCACCACCTCTCCGGCGGTCGACGAGGATCAGACGCAAGCCTCAGAGACTGGACTTGTGAGCATTTGTTTTGTTTGTTCTGTTCTGTATTCCTCAGTCAGTCACATTAGACAGACACATTCACATGGATATACATCTAAAAAAAAAGGGGGCGATGTCATGATATGCAAACTTGCAACCAATGAACACTCAGAATAGGACACAACCAATGTGCAGTCAGGACACTCAGAGGTGGCATCACCAGAAGGGGGATGACATAAACACTTTAAAAGAGATGAGGCACTCACACCCTGCCTCTTTCCACAGACATCTAGAGAGTTAGACAGGGTTGATCAGCAGCATCACGCCCCAGCACGTGGCTCAGAGCAAGCTGGTACAGTTAGACTTGTCATGATATCCACATCAGCATATCATGGTGCAGTCACACACACACAGATGGACAGGCAGTTGGACCAACCAGCACACACATAATATCGCAGCCAATCACCAGTGAGAGTACACGCACGAAAAACAGGGAACACCACAGTTCCCGATCATTCTACCAGGAGATAGCTCAGAGCACAGAGCTCACACAGTGCCACACAGACATAGACCATGTGCTGAGTGCCTCACTAAGATAGTGATAGGGATGGGTCCACAGGTTAGCTGGTGAAGCACGTACCCAAGCCAGCAGTTAGTTGTTACGTTGTTAAGACAATAAAACAGAGTTGTGCCATCTCCAGCAGTGTTGGATCATTTGTGCATCGGAACACCCAACACGACAAGACTGAGTTACTACTGTTAGATTAGCAGAGAGTCGAACTCATTTGAGAACTGTGTTAATAGTTCAATAAACACGCTGAACTCATTTCAGAGTCTGGAGCATCCTTTAGTTAAGACTGCATCAAGTAGCAGCCTGTGTTATCCGAAGCAGCATAACACAACACCCCCCTCATCTCCCTTGATGTTTCTACAGCCTTTGACAGTGTTGACCACAACATCATCTCCCAAATCCTCCCTTTCTTTGTGTTCCTCAGCAAGATTGTTTTTTTTGGATCCTCTTAGTTCTCAACCTTAGCCGCAGCATCTCCAGCAATGGCAACTTTATGTGTTCCTGCACTATTACCTCCAGACATCTATCCTAGGTCTCCTCGTCTTCCTCATTTATTGCTTGGCGACTGCACCTCTCACCGAGCTGGGGTATATTGTTGACACTCGGTTTTATCTCTCTCGACCAGTCCACTGCACCTGTGTTGTCAAACTGCTTATTTGACATTTGCATCAGGATGTAGCCCGATTTCCCCCAATTAATCATTTAAAGTACCATAGTCTTCTGTTTGAATCTATTTTCTGGCGTTGACCCCCTATTAGCCCTGCAACTACCGGCATAGTAGCACAGTGGTTAGCACTGTTGCTTCACAGCGCAAGGTTCGATTCCCGCTTGGGTTACTGTCTGTGCGGAGTCTGCACATTCTCCCCGTGTCTGCGTGGGTTTCCTCCGGGTGCTCCGGTTTGCTCACACAAGTTCCGAAAGACGTGATGTTAGGTAATTTGGACATTCTGAATTCTCCCTCTGTTTGTACCCGAACAGTCGCTGGAATGTGGCGACTCGGGGCTTTTCACAGCAATTTCAGTCCAGTGTTAATGTAAGCCTATTTGTGACAATAAAGATTATTATTATAATACCTTCAGCCCAACAAACTGAACTCTTGTCTACCCTGTCCTGGACGCATCTATCGCCACTCCTTCACTGCCGCTGTGTCAAAATCCTGGAACTCTCTCCCTGATAGCATGGTGGGTGTACCTACACCACATGGAATGCAGCGGTTCAAGAAGGCAACTCACCACCACCTTCTCAAGGGCAATTAGGGATAGACAATAAATGCTGGCCTAGTCAGTGCCGTCCACATCCCATGAATGAATAAAAGAAAAATGGAAAATATAATCTGTCTTGCACCTTTCTAAATTTTCACGGGTGGTGTGGTGCAACTCATTTTCTGCTTTCAATTCAAATCTCGAGCTTCCAACATTTGTCTTATTGATCTGAGAAAATTTGACCTCGCAGGGAAAGAGAAGACGTCCAGTAATGAGAAGCCCAAAGTCTATTTACCGAGTGATCTCACAAACACATTGACACACAGGCAATACTAATCCTGCTCACACTGATCTGCTGGAAAAACATACTTATGTGACCTTGCAGCCCCCATTTTTCCAGGCACCTAAAGTGCCTCAGTATCCAACATGGCTGGTAGTGTGCGTACTCATTATGTCCCAGAAACATGGTGCTATACTATTAAAGACAAACAAAAAGACACAGATTTGAAACAGGCATTGTGATGTCTCCCTACATCATAAAGGAGCCTTTATGTGATGTCTCCCTACATCATAAAGGGGTCTTTTGCAGACCAGAGTCTCCCTATGCAAAATACGGCTGCATGAATACAGCCAGTACCGACAGTTCAAGAGAACTCGGGATGCGTGCAGCCGAACCAGCGTTTTTTAAAGGAACAACTTCAGGTTGCCGTGCAAAAGGCAAGCTTATTAAAATAAATGCACCCTAGTTCCACTGCAATGCTGCAGACTATAGTCAGCCCCCTCCCAGAGGCTTCCCTGCCTCTCCCAGGATTTGTCACTGTGTTGCCCAGGGACACCTAGCTCGCCTGCCTCAGCTAAATGGGTGATCGGCGGCCTAATATTTAGTGTGCCTCAGGCCTACCTACCCATTCCAATGCCAATGTGAATTAAAAACAAAAAATGAGATGCAATATCAATAGAATACAGTTGTGTGAAAATCGCTGAACCCTGTCTATTCATGGACACAAAAACCATCTCCCCAATTAATGTAGAGGGGAACTTTAAAACTGACAACTGTTGTCAACCAGGAAGACGTACGAATGCCTCAGCAACAAAAAGAAAAAGCTGTGAGAATTAACGGTTGCTCCTTTCTTCTTTTAGTCCATGGATCTCCTACACACAGATATGTAATGTAACACTCTGCCTTAGCCTAGCATAAGGTTAATGGATCTGTCCATAAAGTTTTGAAAAAAATGTTCTACAGTTACCTAAATAAAGAATATCTACTGACAAGATAATCCTGTTCAGAACTTTGTTCCTGAAAATTGGAAGGCCCTATCAATGAATAAAGAATTTCCATTCATATAGTGCCTCTGATGGCCTCTGGATGTCTCAAAGATCTTCACAGCCATTGTTGTGATATAGATAATGCAACAAACAGACAAGTACTGTCTGCAGTGTGATGTAAAATAACTCATGATCCAAATCTAGAGGGCATGTCTTGCATTGGAGAGAGACGTGTGCAGAGGCAAGCATGGAGCCAACGCCGGGCTTGTACCTTATACTGTATTTATGTATATATTTACGGGCAGTTAACAAAAGTGAGGTGGTGGTGTTGAGGTATTGTCGCTGGGCTAGTATCTCAGATACCCAGGGTAATGCTTTGATGATCGGGTTCAAATCCCACCATGGAAGAGGGTGAAACTTGAATTCAAACAATTTTTAAAAACCGGAATTAAAAGACGATGACCATAAAACCATTGATGATTGTCATAATCTGCCCTACATATGTTTCCAGCTCCACAGCAATGTGATTGACTCTGAAATGGCTTCACAGGCCATTCAATTATATCAAACAAAGTCAATGAGGAATGAAATCGGATGGCATCAACCTAGGCCTCCGGAAATGACAATAGCAAAGTCAGCCCTGCCAACCCTGCAAAGTCCGCCTTACTAACATCTGGGGGTTTATGCCAAAATTAGGAGAGCTGTTTCTTAGACTAGTTACAAATCATACCTTACATTACCATCCCAGCAGCGTATACAATTGGGAGGGGGTTACGCTGGAGTTCTTAACATCAACTCTGGACCCCATAAAGTCTCATGGCATCAGGTCAAACATGGGCAAGGAAACCTTCTGCTAATTACCACGCACCATCGCCCCAAAGCTGATGAATCGGTACTCCTCCATGTCGGACACCACTTGGCAAGGGCACAGAATGTACTCTGGGTAGGGAACTTCATTGTTCATCACCAGGTAGGCTCAGCAGCACCACTATTGGCTGAGTTGGCCGAATCCTGAAGGACATAGCTGCTAGGCTGGGTCTTTGGAAATGTAGTGAGGGAACCAACAAGAGGGAAAAACATACATGATCCCACCCTCACCAACCTGCCTGCCGCAGATGCATCTATAGTTCTTGAGCACAGATCATCAACACCACTGTCGCATTGTTTTGGGGATCAGCCATTTCTTGATGTCATGTGGAATGAGTCAAGTTGGTTGAAATTTAGTGCCTGTGTAGTTGGCGATCTCAGGAGAAGTCCATGGTCAATTCAACACTTCTGTCCGACGATGGTTGCAAACTCTTCAACCTTGGGCTGGATTCTCCGTTTCAGGGACTATGTCCTCACACCATCATGAAAACTGTGGTCTTTTACAGCAGAAAAACTGGCATCAAAAGGCCACAGCTGCACAGCCCTGCAGGGGGCTAGCAGGGAGCCATCGTGGAGCTCGCAGCCCCAGCTGCAGATACAGCCCCCCTGCACTTCCGGGTCAGAGGCTGCACATGCGCACGGCGGCAGTCGTGCTCCATGGCGGACTCAGACCGCGGATCTGGACCGTGGAGATAGTGCTCCCGATCAGCCGCGTGCCCGACCCAGACCGCCCGCACAATAAAGGCCCAGTCCCGTATGAGGCCCCCCCCTGCCCTCCGATCGGCACCCCCCCCCCCCCCCGACCATGGTGGACGTGGACTGAGTCCGTGCCACCTCGTGGGTTTCCTGAACGGCTAGACCATATTAGAAATACGCCACCGGGACTTCAGCCGGTCGGGGGCAGAGAATATCGGGGCGGGCCTCTGGCAATCGTCGCCGGTGGTGGATACTGTGCGCGGCGTGCTCCCCGAGTACGGTGCTTTTCGGGGGGCAGAGAAGCGCCGAACCGGCGCTGGTCCCGATTCCATGCGTGAAGCTGGGTTCTCCGTCCTGGTGCCGAACATGATTTCGGCGTTGGTGGGTGAAGAATCTAGCACTCGTCATTTACGCTGTGTCCTGGGATTTCCTTTCATTGAGGACAAGGATGTTTGTGGATCCCTTTCCTCCAGTTAGTTGTTTAATGGTCCACCACAATTCACAACTGGATGTGCCTGTACTGTGGAGTTTTAATCTGATCTTTTGATTGTTGGATTGCCTCACTCAATCTGTAAATGTTTAGCATGCAAGTAGTCCTGGATTGTACCTTCAACAGATTGGTACCTCATTTTAAGTATAAATGGTGTTGCTTCTGGCATTGTCTACAGGAATAGTGCCAGAAGACTGGAGGATAGAAAATGATGTCCCCTTGTTCAAGAAGGGGAGTAGAGAAACCCCGGTAACTATAGATCAGTGAACCTTACTTCTGTTGTGGGTAAAGTCTTGGAAAGGATTCTAAGAGATAGGATTTATAATCATCTAGAAAGGAATAATTTGATTAGGGATAGTCAACACGGTTTTGTGAAGGGTAGGTCGTGCCTCACAAACCTTATTGGGTTCTTTGAGAAGGTGACCAAACAGGTGGACGAGGGTAAAGCAGTTGATGTGGTGTATGTGGATTTCAGTAAAGCGTTTGATAAGGTTCCCCACGGTAGGCTATTGCAGAAAATACGGAGGCATGGGATTGAGGGTGATTTAGCGGTTTGGATCAGAAATTGGCTAGCTGTAAGAAGACAGAGGGTGGTGGTTGATGGGAAATGTTCAGCCTGGAGTTCAGTTACGAGTGGTGTACCGCAAGGATCTGTTTTGGGGCCACTGCTGTTTGTCATTTTTATAAATGACCTGGAGGAGAGCGTAGAATAATGGATGAGTAAATTTGTGGATGACACTAAAGTCGGTGGAGTTGTGGACAGTGCGGAAGGATGTTGCAGGTTACAGAGGGACATAGATAAACTGCACAGCTGGGCAGAGAAGTGGCAAATGGAGTTTCATGCAGAAAATGTGAGGTGATTCATTTTGGAAGGAATATCAGGAAGACAGAGTACTGGGCTAATGGTAAGATTCTTGATAGTATGGATGAACAGAGAGATCTCGGTGTCCATGTATATAGATCCCTGAAAGTTGCCACCCAGGTTGATAGGGTTGTTAAGAAGGTGTACGGTGTGTTAGCTTTTATTGGTAGAGGGATTGAGTTTCGGAGCCATGAGGTCATGTTGCAGCTGTACAAAACTCTGGTGCGGCCGCATTTGGAGTATTGCGTGCAATTCTGGTCACCGCATTATAGGAAGGATGTGGAAGCATTGGAAAGGGTGCAGAGGAGATTTACCAGAATGTTGCCTGGTATGGAGGGAAGATCTTATGAGGAAAGGCTGAGGGACTTGAGGCTGTTTTCGTTAGAGAGAAGAAGGTTAAGAGGTGACTTAATTGAGGCATACAAGATGATCTGAGGATTGGATAGGGTGGACAGTGAGAGCCTTTTTCCTCGGATGGTGGTGTCTAGCATGAGGGGACACAGCTTTAAATTGAGGGGAGATAGATATAGGACAGATGTCAGAGGTAGGTTCTTTACTCAGAGAGTAGTAAGGGCGTGGAATGCCTTGCCTGCAACAGTAGTGGACTCTCCAACATTAAGGGAACTTAAATGGTCATTGGATAAACATATGGATGATAAGGGAATAGTGTAGATAGGCTTTAGAGTGGTTTCACAGGTCGGCGCAACATCGAGGGCCGAAGGGCCTGTACTGCGCTGTAATGTTCTATTGTTCTACACTCCTAAATTAATCAGGCTTGATGGTAGTGGTAGAGTGAGAGATATGCCAGACCATGAGGTCACAGAATGAAAACAATTCTGCTGCTGTTGAGGCCCAGTGCCTCATGGGTGCTCAATTTTGTGTTGCTAGATCTGTCCTGAATCTATCCCAATTAACATGGTGGCAGTGCCACATAACACGAGGGATGGTGTTCTGAGTGTGAAGATGAGATTGCTCCTCGAGGACTGTGCAGCAGCCACTCCTATCAGTATTGTCATGGACAGATACATCTGCAGCAGGTAGATTGGTGAGAGAGATCAACTTTTTCTCTCTTGTTAGTTCTCTCACTGCCTGCCGAAGGCCCAGCTTGGCAGAAATGTCCTTCACAATCCAACCAACTGTGTTGCTACCAAACCGCACTTGATGATGGACATTGAGGTCTCCCGCACAGAGTACATTCTGTCCCATTACCACCCTCAGTGCTTCTTCCAGATGGTGTTCAACATGGCGGAGTACTGATTCATCAACTGAGGGAGGGCAGTAGATGGTAATGAACAGGAGATGTCTTTGTTTCACCCAAGGCCAAGTGACTTCATGAATCCAGAGTAATTGTTGAAGGCTCTCAGGGCCACTCCTTCCCACCTGTACACCCTTGCATCGCCCCGCCTCTGGTAGCTCTCCTGCCGGTGGGCCAGGACAGATTGATGGTGTTGGAGGAAAAACTAAAATACAGTGATGCTGCAACGTTCTCTTACTCGTCACTGTGGGACAGAAGAATCCATTCAGACTCTCCCTCCAGTTAGATCAGTGCTGAATGGCAGGCAGATGAAAATGACAACCTTTTGCTGAAGTGCTTTGAGACACAGAGTGAACTGTATTGGGAGAGCTCAGAACCTTCCAGATAGAGCTAGGCCAATCAGAGGTAATAGAATCATAGAATCCCTACAGTGCAGAACGAGACCATTCGGCCCATTGAGTTTGCACTGACCTTCCAAAAGAGCGCCCCACCTAGAACATGTAGAACATAGAACATACAGTGCAGAAGGAGGCCAGTCGGCCCATCGAGTCTGCACCGACCCACCCAAGCCCTCACTGCCACCCTATCCCCGTAACCCAATAACCCCTCCTAATTTTTTGGACAGTAGGGGCAATTTAGCATGGCCAGTCCACCTAACCTGCACGTCTTTGGATTGTGGGAGGAAACCGGAGCACCCGGAGGAAATCCATGCAGACACGGGGAGGACGTGCAGACTCCTCACAGACAATGACCTAGCGGGGAATCGAACCTGGGACCCTGGAGCTGTGAGGCAAACTCCTCACAGACAGTCCTTCAAGGCCAGAATTGAACCCGGCTCCCTGGCGCTGTGAGGCAGCAGCGCTAACCATTGTGCTAGCATGACGCCCGGTGACATCAGAAATATCATGTAAAAGAAATATGGTGCTCTTTCCCCTATGAATCACATTGAGGGTGGGGTGGGGGTGGATCAATTAAAAGTTTCAAAGCTGAGGTTAAAAGATTTCCCTCAGGCCACCCATAAGGATTTACGGAGCCAACTCAAATAGTTAGGGTTAAACTGCACAGCAACTCCGATCTAATTGAATGGCGGAGCAGGGACTAAGGACTGAATGGCCTCCTGCTGTTTCTACAATCCTGTTTTCCTACAAATGTGTTTTCGGAGTATGGGATTTAATCACGGACAGCCACATCATTCTGAGGGTGTATATAACTGGGGAGATAAATAGTGACAATCCAAGACATGATTCACTGGGCAGCAGAGTCTGCCTGGAATTGGGGAGAAGGAATTTGGATGGAGAAAAGATTTATTTTCTTCTGCTCTGAATGGTGGTACTTTGGGGAAAATTATTTTTTGCATTGATATTCGAGGTGGCTATCCAGAACACAGCGAGACAGTACGCCTATCACAGAGTACATCAGATTGGAGCTTTCGATTAGTCCCATTGACATTCCACTGCACACCCTTCCGTCACAAAACTCTTCCACAGTCTGACTGAGTTGGTCTTAGCACTAATCTAGCAAATGCCCAGATATTTTTTTTAGTTTCAAAGTTTTTTTAAAAACAGCATGAAGAAAAACGTTCATTCATATCGCACCCTTTATCACCTCAGGGCCTCTAAAACTGGTTTGCAGCCAATGAAGGGTGTAGTCACTTTTCTAATGCACAAAACACTTGAACCAGCATGCGCACAGCAAGATCCCAAAAGCAGCAATGTGATAAATGATCAGGTGATCTATTTTTTTAGATGTCAGGACACATGAACTCCCCTGTTCATGTTCAGAAACAGCGCACTGGGAGTTTCGATGGTCACCGGAGAACCCGGACTGGGTTTTATTTAATAAACTGGTGGCACAGTGGTCAGCACTGCTGCCTCACAGCTCCAGGGTCCCGGGTTCAATTCCGGCCTCGGGTGACTGTGTGGAGTTTGTACCTTCTTTCCGTGTCTGCGTAGGTTTCCTCTGGGTGCTCCGGTTTCCTCCCACAGTCCAAAGATATGCAGGTTAGATGGAGTGGCCATGCTAAATTGCCCCTTAGTGTCCAAAAAGGCTAGGTGAGGTTACTGGGTAATGGGGATAGGGTGGAGGCGTGGACTTTAGTGGGGCGCTCTTTCCAAGGGCCGGTGCAGACTCGATGGGCCGAATGGTCTTCTTTTGCACTGTAAATTCTATGATATACTATAATAGTTCATCCAAAAAATGGCGGCGGCGATTTTCCAGGCCTGACCGCCATGGGAATCATTGCTGGCAGGAGTATTTGATGGATCAGCAGGAGGTCCATTGACTTGGGCGGGACTGGAAAATCCCATCTTCGTCAGTGCAGCAATCCCTCAGTACTGCACTGGGTCTGACAGCCTAGATAATGTGCTCCACTCTCTGGAGTGTGGCTGGAATGGATAACCTTCTGCCTCTGAGGTAAGTGTGCCACCCAGTCACACAGATTGACAGAGGTTTCACACCCAACCTGATGTTGTCTCTTATTGCCCTCAGTGACGATTAAAGTCAGGCAGAGTGGAAAGTGGATGTTTGACCCAAACCCACTCCTTTTCCATTGGGCGTGTTAGGCTTGAACTTGTGCGTCAAGCTTACACACTATTGAGCCCAGTGACTGCGCCCTTGTCCTTCGTGCTCTTTTTAGGTCAGCCTCGGAAAGAATCCTTTACCTGTTCTGACCAAATTTTAACCCAAAATGGTTTTCTTTTCCCGGACCTGCTTAGTACATCCAACAATCCCTCTGGTTCACTCAGACCACAAAGCAGTCAGAACAGAGTTAACACACGGTGCCAGGGATTGGCTGGTATTATACATCAGTTACAAATAATCATGGTCTGTCGGTGAAAACACTTCCAAACATATTGCCTATGGGTCTTTACAGTCAGGTTACTCTGGTAACTTTCACCCCCATCACTCTCGGGATCAAGGGAAGAAACAGCTTGATTTTAACGCATTCCATTAAATGATGCTTAACAAGCACTTCACAGGCACATACCAAAAAAAACATTAACAGCAGATTAATGGTAAAAAAAAACAGGGGAGGGGGGGTGGACAAGGAGAAATCTTCTCTGCACAGTAAGTAGTTATCATCTTGATTCACTGCCTAAAAGGGTGGTGGAAGAAAATTAAATTGTAACTTTCAAAAGAAAGTGGATGTAAAGATGAAAAGGGAAAACAAAAGATTGCAGGGCTTTGGGATGAGAGCAAGCGAGTGGGACTAATTGGATCATTCGTTCAAAGAGCCAACACAAATATGATGGGCTGAATGACCTCCTCCTGTATGGTAAGATTTTGACGTATATTAAACTAATTTAGTCCTGTGGCCAATTTTATAAATGTGAGTACAAATTAGCCAACACCCAAACTTAATGCACCTTGGCATTATTTTTGCATATCTGCCAGCAGTAACATAGAGAGGAATTTCAACCTTCTGCCTCATGTATTTTGCTTAGGAAGGAAGTGACTGCTTCAGACTTTAGTTCTGCTTTAGATGTGCCTGAACTTTAGACAACGGCATACTGTATTCCTTGTGTCATTGTTAAAAGAGAACATTCTGAACACCCTTATGCAACTCAAAGAGAGAATACAGTATGGATAGGCAGCTGTGTTGTATAATGAATGGAAAGGTATTGAAGAATTGTATTCATAAATGAGCTGCCCGGGTTCCCTAAAGGCCATTCCTCTGGTTTATGAGTTACTTTGCAGAATAAATTGTTTGAAGATCAGACTGATTTATTCCAGGATGGTTTGGCCTCTGATTTAAGAAGCCTGTAAATCCAGTGTGAAGAACATGATGGAGCTCTGAAACTTTAACAAACGGACAGTTCGTATCTGAAAAAGAGACACAATTCTTTTTGTGCCATGTTCCAATGTTAATGTTAACTGTACTCACAGCTAGGACAGGAATGTCATGTTGCACTGAGGCTCTTGGATTGTGAACACTGAGTGGATACTTGCCTGACGTAGCATGGTGGACGATTACCCGTAACCACATTGGGGCACCTTCGATTTTTGAGAATCTCTGCAAGGTGACAATTTTAGCTGCCCATTGCCTGGGGTTAACCGCGTGGAAGGGTCATACGGACTTGAAACTTTAACTTCTCTCTCCGCAGATGCTGCCAAACCTGCTAAGTTTATCCGGCGCTTCCCGTTTTTATTAACATAGTGAAAACCTTCTAAAAATATTAAAAAGTGAATGTCACGTGGCTCTGTTGACAACGCTTGTTTCTCGGGGTTGGAAGATTGCAAATTGAAGCCCCACTCTAGAGACCTGAATGTATAATGTAGGCTAACTCTCCTGTACAGTACAGTGGGGGTGCTGTTTTAAAAGAGATGTTAAGTCAACACCCATTTGCCCTTTCAGGTGGGCACAACACCCTGTGACACTACTTTGAAGAAGAGCCAATACCCAAACCGAATGTGTCCCGGCCAGTGTTTATCCCTTAATTAACATTATTAAAACAGATTATCTGCTCATTATCACATATGTACGGACTTCATTGGCTGCCAAATGCTTTGGATGTCTTGAGGTTGTGATAGGTGCTACATGAATGCAAGTCTTTCTCTTTTCTTTCCAAACGGGATCACTGGTATCAACGGCCCTATATGATCCAAACAATGCAACTGTTGTTAATTTGAAAAAGGGCCTTTCTTTAAGCACTCCCTGTAAATCATCTTAGGTTGTTAATTACCAAAGTCTGAGCTACCTGAGGTCAGCGAAGGGGAGGTGGTGGCGTGGTGATATTTTCGCTGGGCTAGTAATCCAGAGACCCAGGGTAATGTCCTGGTAACCCGGGTTCGAATCCCACTATGGTGAAATTTGAGTCCAATAAAAATCTGGAATTAAAAGTCTAATGATGACCATGAAACCATTGTCGATTGTTGTAAAAGCCCTTCTGGAAAGTCCCCATTCCTAATGGGCAATCCCCAAGAACAACTTACATTTAATAAAACATCTCCACAGGAACATTACAAAACAAAGTTTAACATTGAGACCTTTATGTGTGTGGGCCTGGTGGCCTACATAACCGGCTTGGGTCCAATCATGCAGGAGATGGTGAACCCTGACCAACAGTGAGTTTACACGGGCCCTAGGAGTAGGGCTCCACACAGTGTGCAACCCGGAGCCCAAGAAACAAGACTCATCCTATTATGTTCTACCTGTATATAAACCAGCCAGCCTCTCCGTTTCATTGGAGCCGGTGCAGACTCGATGGGCCAAATGGCCTCCTTCTGCACTGTAAATTCTATGATAATCTATGTAGGAAGGGACCAAACCTGTACCAAATCTATCTGTGCCTCAGATACTGATTCATTCTGAGAAGTAGCTCATAAACTAAAGGAAGCTTGAGACAACTAAGGGAAGCTGGAAGCACAGACCCTTAACTATCCAATCAGACAACACAGCGTCTCATTGATTGTTTATTGTGACTTAAGATACTTTTTCCTAATGGGTGCGCGACCCTGAGTCAGTCAAGGTTTTATGATGCGTATTCTTTTCATTACAGGCCAAGTATCCACTCACAGCACAGGGTGGCATTTACCGGCTAACGCAAGTATAAGCCATGGTTTCGTTGCTAGTGCTCCCTCCTTTGAGTCAGTCATGGGTTGAAGACCCACTCTAGATACTTGAGCACATCATCAAAGTTGACACTTCAGTGCAGTACTGTGGGAGTTCTGCACTGTTGGAGGTGCAGCCCTTTCAGACTATGGGCCCCTCAGCTCTCTCAGGTGGATATAAATGATCCTGAGGCACTATTGGAAGAAGAGCTGGCTAATATTTATCCCACAGGCAACCAAAACACATTGCCTGCTCATTACCACATGACAGTTTGCGGTAATGTGAGCCACTGCCATCCAATGCCCAGATAAAATGGCGACAACAGAATCATTTGCATGGCTTCATCCCATACCCCTTAATTCCCACATGGACCAAAAATCTGCCTCTCCCAGCCTTCAATGTATTGAACGATGTGTCGTGTTGGGTGTTCTGCTCCACACACGAACCAACACGGTTGCGGAAGGTACAACTCAGTTTTATTACTAACAGTATTAACATTTGTAAACTGGTTACTGTGGTTCGTTCATTACCCTCTAACCTGTGGACCCAGCCCTAACACTATCTTGGAGAGGCACTCAGCACATGGTGAATGTCTGAGTGGTTTGCTGTGAGCTCTGTGGCCTGAGCTGTCTCCTGCTGGAATGAATCGGAAGTGTTGTGTTCCCCGTTTTATAGTGTGTCTGCTCTTGCTTGTGATTGGCTGTGATGTTGCGCGTGGATTGATTGGTCCATTGATCTGTCCATCAGTGTGTATGTGTGGTTGCACCATGATGTTTTTCTGAATATCATGACATCCCCCCTTTTTTACAAGAATATGTGCCTATGTGGTAATAAATATGGATGTGTACTGAGTGCAGCTGAATGTATGTGTGTACAATATCTACAACATGTACAAGAGGCTAAACTATATACATAGGAAGGTGTCAGGTGCAACAAAGCAACGAGGTTGTACCATTAACAAAACAAGTGTAAACATCAGGCATCAAAAACGAACTCCTGTAACGACAAAAGAGAAACTTATTAACATAGTGGCATAAAACATTTAGTGAGTCCAATGTTCAAACAGGCTCATAAGTCCAGCCTAGTAGGTGGGCGACGAAGGGTGGGTCAGGAACCACCGGCTGAGGAATGGGCCTGGCCACAGGCGACAGAGGAATGGGCATGGTGGCAGGAAGCTCCACGAAGTTGACATCAGGAACAACAGGAGGGCGTGGCACCGGTGTATGATCACGTAGCAAGCGCAGAAGCAGGCGAAGAGCCCGGCGATTGCGCCGGCGAATGGACCCATCAGGCATGCGAACCAGGAACAAGCGGGGAGCCATGCGTCTGAGAACTTTGGCAGTTGGCGACTAGCCACCCTCTGGCAGGTGGATGCGGACGTTGTCTCCAGGCACCAAGGCAGGAAGATCAGTTGCTCGAGTGTCATGTGCCACCTTCTGCTGAGCACGCTGCTGTCGCATCCTTTGCAGTAATGGAATGTGGTCGGGTGTAGGGACAAGAATGGATGGCACAGTGGTCCTGAGGGCGCAGCCCATCAACAGCTGGGCTGGTGAGAGGCCAGTGGCTAGTGGGGCCGAGCGATAGGCCAGCAGGACTAGGCAGAAATCCGATCCGGCATCAGCAGCCTTGCAGAGGAGCCGCTTGATGAGATGAATGCCCTTTTCCGCCTTGCCATTGGACTGGGGATGCAGAGGGCTGGACGTCACATGTGTGAAGCCATACGAAGCAGCAAAAGAAGACCATTCTTGGCTTGCAAAACAGGGCCCATTGTCCGACATGACAGTAATCGGAATGCCATGTCGAGCGAAGGTGTCTTTGCATGCCCTTATGACAGCGGACGATGTTAAATCGTGCAGGCGTATGACCTCTGGATAATTTGAAAAGTAATCTATGATGATTATGTAGCCCCTGCCAAGCGCCTGAAAGAGGTCCACACCCACCTTCGCCCAGGGGGACATAACCAACTCATGGGGCTGAAGCGTTTCGGGGGGTTGCGCCGGCTGAAACCTTTGGCAGGTGGGGCAGTTGGGCATCATGTTGGCAATGTCAACACTGATGCCCGGCCAGTATACAGCTTCTCGGGCCCTCCGTCTGCACTTCTCAACCCCCAGATGGCCTTCGTGCAGTTGGTCGAGGACCAGCTTCTGCATGCTGTGTGGAATTACAATCCGGTCCAGCTTTAGGAGGACACCGTCAATGACGGCCAAGTCGTCCCGGACATTGTAGAATTGTGGGCACAGTCCTTTGAGCCACCCTCCCGTCATGTGGCGCATCACACGTTGAAGAAGGGGGTCAGCCGCAGTCTCCCGGCGAATACGGGCCAGACTTGAATCGTCAGCTGGCAGATTGGCCGATGTGAAGGCCACCTGCGCTTCGACTTGACAGACGCACCCCTCCGAATCGGGTGGTGTGCTTACTGCTCTGGATAGGGCATCCGCAATGATGAGGTCCTTACCCGGGGTGTCGACCAGTTGGAAGTCGTACCTTCGGAGCTTGAGTAGGATGCGCTGGAGGCGAGGGGTCATCTCGTTCAGGTCTTTATGTATGATACTGACCAGGAGGCGATGGTCTGTTTCCACGGTAAACTGGGAGAGACCATACCGTAGTCGTGGAACTTGTCTATTCCGGTCAACAAGCACAGACACTCCTTCTCGATCTGCGCATAGCGCTGTTCTGTGGGGGTCATGGCCCGTGAGGCATAGGCGACCAGGGCCCATGATGCAGTGTCGTCCCGTTGCAGGAGTACCGCCCCAATGCCGGACTGGCTGGCATCAGTCGAGATCTTTGTATCCCAAGAGGTGTCGAAGAACGCCAATACCGGGGCTGTGGTGAGCTTAATTTTGAGCTCCTCCCATTCCTTCTGGTGTGCGGGCAGCCACTGGAACTCTGTGGATTTCTTAACTAGGTGGCGAAGAGCAGTTGTGTGGGAGGCAAGGTTGGGAATGAACTTCCCCAGGAAGTTGACCATGCCTAGAAAGCGTAGCACTGCTTTCTTGTCTGCCGGCTGCGGCATGGCTGTAATGGCGCCCACTTTGTCTGCATCCGGACGCACCCCTGACCGGGATATGTGGTCCCCCAGAAACTTTAGCTCAGTTTGGCCAAAAGAACACTTGGCTCGGTTGAGGCGCAGGCCGTGTTCTCGTATCCGAGCAAAGACACACTGGAGACGACTGATGTGCTCCTGTAGAGTGGTGGACCAGATGATGACGTCGGCAACATAGACGCGCACCCCTTCAATGCCCTCCATCATCTGTTCCATGATTCTATGGAAGACCTTGGATGCCGAGATGATGCCAAACGGCATTCTGTTATAGCAGAACCTGCCGAAAGGAGTTTTGAAGGTGCACAGCTTTCGGCTGGACTGATCCAGGTGGATCTGCCAAAAACCCTTCGAGGCATCAAGCTTTGTGAAAATTTTAGCCCGGGCCATTTCACCCGTGATCTCCTCCCGTTTGGGTATGGGTAGTGTTCCCTCATGATGTTGTTTTTCAGGTCTTTCGGGTCGATGCAGGTCCGGAGTTCACCAGAGGGCTTTTTTACGCACACCATGGAGCTGACCCATGGTGTGGGCTCCATGACCCCGGATAGCACTCCTTAGTCCTGGAGATCCTGCAGCTGCTGCTTGAGGCGGTCTTTGAGTGGTGCTGGGACTCTACGAGGTGCGTGAATGACCGGGGTGGCATCCGGTTTGAGCCGTATTCTGTAGGTATAGGGCAGTGTGCCCATCCATGCCTTCGAATGCCTCCTGGTTGTGGGCGAGGAGCGAGTGGAGCTGTGCCCTAAATTCAGCATCCAGGAAGTCTGATTTGCCTTCTGGAGACAGAGCGTGTATCCGCTGAACGAGGTGGAGAATCTTGCACGCCTGTGCGCCTAGCAGGGAGTCTTTTGATGAACAAACAATCGCGAAAGACAGTGTGGCCTTATACGCATTGTGCGTCACCTGGAGCTGGCAGGATCCCATGGCCGGGATATCATTTCCGTTATAATCGCCCATTTTACAACGGGATGGCCGAATTGGTGGTCTGACCTTCAAGGCGTAGAAGGCTGACCATGCTATCAGGTTGGCGGAGGCACCAGTGTCCAGACGGAATGTGATTGGTGGTCGGTTGACCGTTAGGGTGGCACACCATTCATCACCCGGATTGACACTGTTCACTTGCATCGGCTGGTGGGCCCTGCTTGGAGACATCTGGTTCCTGTCGATGACCGCAACGCGGAAGGCTCCCCGGTCGTCTGTATCGCTGGTCTGTATATCATCCAGGTATGATTCGGAGTACGGAGGCTGAATGGTCCGCACGTCCCTGCGAGGCTGTCGGAATTGGGGAGCGTTGGCAGGTTGAGCTGCTCGTCAGCAGGCAGCGTAGTCGCCCATCTTGCCACAGCGGAGGCATTGTCGATTCTTTGCTGGACATTGCCACTTTAAATGTGCGGATCCACAGTTGCCGCACGTCGTGACGTCATGGTGTTCGTTGCGCCATTGCGCATGCGCAGTTCGGTCCTGCATAGAGTGCGCCTGCACGTCACGTCCCTCTGCGTCGACGTCTATTTTGACGTGTACAAGCGCGGGAGGCCGCGAAAAGCGCGCAAAATGGCCACCCCCGTCTGGGCCGCGGGCCGGGAGGAACTCAATGGACTGGACCCGCTCGGCCTCGTAGGTCCCCTGCCGTGCCGATTTGGCCGCTTGGAATTGGGAGTAGCGGCTGGTCGCGTTTTCATGGACGACGCAGTCTTCAATGGCGGTGGCTAGGGTGAGGCTCTTAATGTTGAGGAGCTGCTGGCGTAGGGCGCCCGAGGTGACCCCAAAAACTATCTTGTCTCGGATCATGGAATCGGAGGTGGCCTCGTAACTGCAGGACTGCGCGAGGATACGGAGGTGTGTAAGGAACGATTGAAAAGGCTCATCCCCAAACCTCCGGTTGCAGCGATGACCAGCTAAGCCGCACGTTTCAGTGGCTCCAGCTTTGACTGACCTTCGGGCTCTTTTAAGAGCCCCAACGGGAAATTTTTTGCGACGAAACCCGGTGTGGGGTGAAGCAACAGGGAGTCCCCCCCAGTGTGAAGAAAAAGATCGGCGGCGGCGGCCAGATCACGGAGGATCCTCGAGGGCAGCGGCAGAGGAAAGAAAGGAACAAGATGGCGTCGGAGGGAGCCCAGGCGACAAGGGGACCGGACCAGGATGAATTTTTAAGACGGTGTGTGGAGCTGCTAAAAAAGGAGGTCCTGGCCCCGATGCTACAGGCAATCGAGGGGCTTAAAGAGACACAAAAGGCCCAGCAGATAGAGCTCCGTGTGGTGGAGCAGCAGGTAACGGACAACGAGGACGAGATCCTGGGCCTAGCGGTCAAAATGCAGACGCACGAGGCGCTTCATAAGAAGTTCATCGAAAGAATTGAAGTCCTGGAAAATAGATCAAGGAGAAAGAACTTCCGGATCCTGGGTCTCCCCGAGGGAGTGGAAGGAGCTGACGGCGGGGCTTATGCGAGCACGATGCTACTTTCGCTAATGGGAGCTGAGGCCCCCTTGGGCCCCTTGGAAGTGGAAGGGGCCCACCGGGTCCCTGCGAGGAGACCAAAGGCTGGAGAACCACCTAGGGCGATGGTCGTGCGATTTCACCGCTTCAATGACAGAGAGGTTGTTTTGAGATGGGCCAAGAAGGTACGAAGTAGCAGATGGGAGAATGCGGTGATACGAGTGTATCAGGACTGGAGTGCGGAGGTGGAAGGAGGGCGAGGTTCAATCGAGCCAAGGAGGTCCTGCTTAAGAAGAAAGTAAAGTTCGGGATGTTGCAGCCGGCGCGATTATGGGTCACGCATCAGGATAGACATTACTATTTTGAAACGTCGGAAGAAGCATGGACCTTCATTCAAAAAGAGAAACTGGACCAGAACTGAGGGACTGATGTTGGAGGGGAAACGACAATGCTGATGTATAGAGGTGTAAATTGGGGAGGGGGGGACACTGAGAAATGTGGGGGGGGAAAAGAGACACAGGTGGGGGATGGGGAATGGGAACGGGGCTGTAGGGGGAGCTGCACCATGGGGGGCGGGATGGTTCTAGAAAGCGCGGGGTTTCTTTTTCTTTTCCCGCGCCAGAGAGATGATGGCGGGAAGATAGGCGCAAGGAGGAAGGGAGTTCCTCACACGGGGGGGTCAAGGAGAGAGCGGGAGAAGCCGGGGTCAGTTGAAGTCAGCTGACTTTCGGAAGCAATATGGGGGGAGTAACCATGCTAGACGGGGATCTAGCGGGGCGGGGGGGGAGGGGGAGAACTGGGTTGCTGCTGCAGAGATCGAAAGGGAGCTGGTAAGAGAAAAGGTGGTCGAGGCGGGAATGCGCCGCCTGGGGGACGGGTGGGTGCGCGGGACCGGGACGTGGGACTGGCCCAGAGAGAGAGATGGCTAGTCGACAAGGGAGGGGGGCGGGCAGCCCCCCAGTCCGGCTGATCACGTGGAACGTGAGAGGCCTAAATGGGCCGATTAAGAGGGCCCGAGTGTTCGCGCACTTAAAAGGACTGAAGGCAGACGTGGCCATGCTTCAAGAGACGCATCTGAAGGTGGCGGACCAGGTTAGGTTAAGGAAAGGATGGGTGGGACAGGTGTTCCACTCAGGGCTGGACGCAAAGAATAGAGGGGTGGCCATATTGGTGGGGAAACCGGTGTCGTTCGAGGCTCGGAATATAGTGGCGTACAGCGGGGGCAGATATGTGATGGTGAGTGGCAGACTGCATCGAATGGAGGTCGTGCTGGTCAACATATATGCCCCGAACTGGGATGATGCGGGATTTATGAAGCGGATGCTGGGACGTATCCCGGACCTGGAGGTAGGAAACCTGATAATGGGGGGGGGGGGGACTTCAACACCGTGCTAGACCCAGGGTTAGATAGATCTAGATCCAGGACCGGAAGAAGGCCGGCAGCGGCCAAGGTGCTTAGGGGGTTTATGGACCAAATGGGGGGAGTGGATCCATGGAGATTTGCCAGGCCGCTGGCCAAAGAGTTCTCCTTTTTCTCCCATGTCCATAAGGGATACTCCCGGATAGATTTCTTCGTTCTGGGAAGGTCACTGATTTCGAGGGTGGAAGGAACGGAGTACTCGACCATAGCTGTTTCAGACCATGCCCCACATTGGGTGGATCTGGAACTAGGAGAGGAGAGGGAACAGCGCCCACTCTGGCGACTGGATGTGGGATTATTGGCGGATGAGGGAGTCTGCGGAAGGGTGCGGGGATGTATCGAAAGGTACCTGGAGGCCAATGATGATGGGGAGGTCCGAGTGGGGATAGTATGGGAAGCGCTGAAAGCGGTGGTCAGGGGAGAGTTGATCTCCATCAGGGCTCACAAGGGGAAAACAGAGGCCAAAGAGAGGGAAATATTACTGGGGGAGATCTTGAGTGTGGATAAAAAATATGCGGAGGCCCCGGACGAAGGACTATATAGGGAGAGGCGACGACTCCAGACGGAGTTTCACCTGCTGACCACAGGGAGGGCTGAGGCACAGTGGAGGAAGGCACAGGGGATGAGATACGAATATGGGGAAAAGGCGAGTCGCCTGTTGGCCCACCAGCTTCGTAAGAGGACAGCGGCGAGGGAAATAGGGGGAGTTAGGGATGAAACGGGAACTACGGTGCGGAGAGCAGGGAAGGTGAATGAAGTGTTTAAGACCATTTATGAGAGGTTATATAGGTCCCAACCCCCGGAGGGAAAAGAGGGGATGCAGCAGTTTCTGGACCAACTAAGGTTCCCGAGGGTGGAGGAGCAGGAGGTGGCAGGCCTGGGGGCGCCAATTGGGGTGGACGAGGTGACCAAAGGGCTGGGAAACATGCAGGCAGGGTAGGCCCCGGGACCTGACGGGTGCCCGGTGGAATTTTACAGGAACTACGCGGACTTGTTGGCCCCGCTGCTGGTAAGAACCTTTAACGAGGCCAGAGAAGGGGGGACTTTACCCCCGACAATGTCGGAGGCGACGATATCACTAATCCTGAAGCGAGATAAAGACCCGCTGCAATGCGGGTCTTATAGGCCTATCTCGCTTCTGAATGTGGACGCCAAGTTGTTGGCAAAGGTGCTGGCAACGAGGAGAGAGGATTGTGTCCCGGGGGTGGTGCTCGAAGATCAGACAGGTTTCGTAAAGGGGAGACAATTGAATGTCAACATGCGACGGCTATTGGGGGTGATAATGATGCCCCCATCAGAGGGGGAGGCAGAGATAATGGCGGCGATGGATGCAGAGAAGGCATTTGATAGGGTAGAGTAGGAGTATCTATGGGAGGTGCTGAGGAGGTTCGGGTTCGGGGAGGGGTTTGTCAGCTGGGTTAAACTTCTCTATGGGGCCCCAATGGCAAGTGTAGTCACAAATCGGCAAAGATCGGAGTATTTTCGCCTACATAGGGGAACAAGACAGGGATGCCCGCTGTCCCCATTACTGTTCGCGCTGGCAATTGAACCACTGGCCATAGCGCTGAGAGACTCCAGGAAATGGAGAGGGGTGGTTAGAGGGGGAGAGGAACACCGAGTGTCACTCTACGTGGATGACCTACTGCTGTATGTGGTGGATCCAGTGGGGGGGATGACAGAGGTTATGCAGATATTGAGGGAGTTTGGAGATTTCTCAGGATATAGGCTGAACATGGGAAAGAGTGAGCTTTTCGTGATACACCCTGGGGACCAGAGTAGAGGGATAGATGGCCTGCCGCTAAGGAGAGTGGAAAGAAACTTCCGATACCTGGGGATTCAGATAGCCAGGAGCTGGGGAACCTTACACAGACTCAATCTGACTCGGCTGGTGGAGCAAATGGAAGAGGATTTCAAAAGGTGGGATATGCAGCCGCTGTCACTGGCGGGCAGAGTGCAGGCGATTAAGATGATGGTCCTCCCGAGGTTCCTATTTGTGTTTCAATGTCTCCCTATATTGATCACTAAGGTCTTTTTCAAGAAAATAGATAGGAGCATCATGAGCTTCGTGTGGGCAGGGAAGGCCCCGAGGGTAAGGAGGGGGTTCCTGCATCGTAGCAGGGACAGAGGGGGACTGGCGTTGCCGAATTTGGGCGACCATTACTGGGCCGCCAATGTGGCGATGATCCGCAAGTGGATGATAGAGGGAGAGGGGGCGGTGTGGAAAAGGCTGGAGATGGCGTCCTGTAAAGGAACGAGCTTAAAAGCGCTGGTGACGGCGCCACTACCGCTCTCCCCAAAAAGGTTTACCGCGAACCCAGTGGTGTCGGCAACATTAAGTATCTGGGGGCAATGGAGGCGACAGAGGGGTGTGCTGGGAGCCTCGGTGTGGTCCCCGATCAGGAACAACCATAGATTTGCCCCAGGGAGGTTGGACGGAGGGTTCCAGAGCTGGCACCGGGCAGGAATTAGGAGAGTGGGAGACTTATTTATAGATGGGACGTTTGCGAGCTTGGGAGCGCTAGAGGAAAAGTATGAGCTGCCTCCGGGGAATATCTTTAGGTATATGCAGGTGAGGGCGTTCACGAGACAACAGGTGAGGGAATTTCCGCTGCTCCTGACACAGGGGATCCAGGATAGAGTGCTTTCGGGGGTGTGGGTCGGGGAGGGCAATGTGTCCGAAATATACCGGGAGATGAGAGAAGCGGGGGAGGAGCTGGTAGAAGAACTGAAAGGAAAATGGGAAGAAGAGCTCGGGGAGGAGATTGAGGAGGGTTTGTGGGCTGATGCCCTAAGTAGGGTAAATTCCTCTTCCTCGTGTGCCAGGCTTAGCCTGGTCCAATTTAAGGTGCTACATAGAGCACACATAGCGGGAGCAAAGTTGAGCAGGTTCTTCGGAGTGGAGGACAAGTGTGGGAGGTGCGGGGGAAGCCCGGCGAACCACACACATATGTTTTGGTCGTGTCCGGCACTGGAGGGTTATTGGAGGGGAGTGGCGGGAGTGATCTCGAAGGTGGTGAAGGTCCAGGTCAAGCCAAGCTGGGGGTTAGCTCTCTTTGGGGTAGCGGATGAGCCGGGAGTGCAGGAGGCGAAAGAGGCCGATATTGTGGCCTTTGCGTCCCTAGTAGCCTGGCGAAGGATTTTACTCATGTGGAAGGAAGCGAAACCCCCCCGGCGTGGAGGCCTGGATAAACGATATGGCGGGGTTCATAAAACTGGAGCGGAGGAAGTTTGCGCTGAGAGGATCGGCTCAGGGGTTCTCCAGGCGGTGGCAACCGTTCCTCAACTATCTAGCGGAACGTTAGGGGGAAAATAGATAGCCAGCAGCAGCAGCCCAGAGCGGGCAGGGGGGGGGGGGGGGGGGGGGGGGAATTGTTTTTGTTCTAGAGGGGGTGAAGGGGCGGGGGGGAGCACTATTTTGTGTTATTTTGTTAGTTCACTATTTTATTTAAACAATGTTATCTATCAGTTATGTTACCGTTTTTGTTGATTTGTAAGGGGGAAAATTGTGTTTGAAAACTTTAATGAAATATATTTTTTTAAAAAAGAAAAGGCTCATCCTTACCCTGCAGGCGCTGCTGAAAGAGGTAACTCTCGAAACTCTCGTTCACCTCGACGCTGAAGTGTTGCTAGAGTTTGAGAAGGACCGTCTTGTACTTCGTCTTGTCCTCACCTTCCGCGAACACCAGGGAGTTGTAGATGTGGATGGCGTGTTGCCCTGCCGTGGAGAGGAGGAGGGCGATTTTCCTGGTGTCCGAAGCATTCTCCCTTTCTGTGGCTTCTAGGAATAACTGGAAGCGCTGTTTGAACAACTTCCAGTTGACGCCGAGGTTTCCAGCGATTTGGAGCGGCTGCGGCGGGCTGATGGTGTCCATGGCGCAGGATGGCGGATTCCTGAAGATGTGTAGGTAGGTCTCACAGTTACTGGGTTCCAATCCTGGTACAATGTCATGTTGGGTGCTCTGCTACACAGACGAACCATCACGGTTGCGGAAGGTACAACTCCGTTTTATTACTAACAGTTTTAACATTTGTAAACTGGTTACTGTGGTTCGTTCATTACCCTCTAACCTGTGGACCTAGCCCTAACACTATCTTGGAGAGGCACTCAGCACATGGTGAATGTCTGAGTGGCTTGCTGTGAGCTCTGAGCCCTGAGCTGTCTACTGCTGGAATGAATCGGAAGTGTCGTGTTCCCCGTTTTATAGTGTGTCTGCTCTTGCTTGTGATTGGCTGTGATGTTGCGCGTGTATTGATTGGTCCGTTGATCTGTCCATCAGTGTGTATGTGTGTTTGCACCATGATGTTTATCTGAATATCATGACACGATGGAACATCCACAATCCTCTGGGGAAGAGAATTCCAAAGATTTACAACTCTATGAGTGAAGAAGTGTCTCATCTCAGCCCCTTATCCTGAGACTGTGCCCCCCCCCCCCCCCCCCCCCGTCCCCCACCCCATGTGGTATCCCTCTGCTGGACTCAGTGAACATCCCCAGCCTTTAGCACACGAGCTGGCCAGTAGTCATGTTAGCAGAAGGCTTGCCAACTGTCCTGGATGCCCTGTGCTCACGCAGACTATCACAGCAAGAATTGGGCTTACTGTCTGTGCACTGGTTAGTGAGAGGTGTTTCATTAGCACCTGACTGATTCCCACCTGTTACTATCGGCACCAGGTTCTTATTTCAGTAAGTTGTTATAATTAAATCACACTATTTATTGGGAAATAAATGGAATTCTTGCAATTGTTCTGATGGGGCCTCAATTGCATTTATTTCACAGAAGGAACTTAAGGGTCAATTTGTAAGAGAGGAAATGGAAAGAAATAACTGCCTGCTCACTGAGGCTTATTTTGCTGAGAGGACTTAAGTTATTCTGCTCTGGGAAATTTTACAAAGATTAAAATGTGTATATTAACCACTTCTCGAGAGACTTAAGTACATAATCCAGGCTGACACCTCAAAGAAGTACTGAGA
Organism: Scyliorhinus torazame; assembly: GCF_047496885.1. Taxonomy (NCBI): domain Eukaryota; kingdom Metazoa; phylum Chordata; class Chondrichthyes; order Carcharhiniformes; family Scyliorhinidae; genus Scyliorhinus; species Scyliorhinus torazame. The sequence goes on from NC_092719.1 coordinate 118,278,821, forward strand.
GAGTGCTGCACTGTCAGAGGTACCACTTTATCGTCTATCCCCATCAAACAGTCCTAGGGCAAAAGAATAAAGAACAAAAGAACAGAGAACAAAAAACAACGAACAAAGAACAAAGAACAACGAACAATAGAGCACAGAAACAGGCACTTCGGCCCTCTAAGCCTGTACCGGTCATGATACCAACCTTTGCCAAAACCATCAGTGTCGTATTCCTCTATACCCATCCTATCCATGTGTTTGTCAAGGTGCCTGTTGAATGCCGTTATTGTATCTGCTTCCAGAACATCCCCAGGCAACGCGTTCCAGGCACTCACGGTCACACTCTGCGTAAAAAACCTGCCTCACACATCTCCTCTAAACCTTACCCCTGGTGACGGCCCCCTCCACCCTGGGAAAGACTGCCTGCCCATCCACTCTATCCATGCCCCTCATAATCTTGTACACCTCTATCAGATCACCCCTCAACCTCAAGCACGGGCTTTAGACATACAGTAAATCTCCCTTTACAGTATCTCCACCAAACACTCCCAGGGCAGACACAGTACGGGCTTAGGTACATGGGCAGTCCGGTTGCACAGAGTATAGCACTGTAGCTTCACAGCTCCAGGGTCCCAGGTTTGATTCCCGCCTTGGATCACTGTCTGTGTGGAGTCTGCACGTTCTCCCCGTGTCTGCGTGGGTTTCCTCCAGGTGCTCCAGTTTCCTCCCAAAAGTCCCGAAAGATGTGCTGTTAGGTCATTTGGAAATTCTGAATTCTCCCTCTGTGTACCCGAACAGGCGCTGAAATGTAGCAACTAGGGGCTTTTCACAGTAACTTCATTGCAGTGTTAATGTAAGCCTACTTGTGACAATAAAGATTATTACATGGTAAAGCTCCCTCTAAATTCTCCCCTTCAAACACCCCCAGGACAGGTACAGCATAGGGTTTGATAGAGTAAAGTTCTCTCTGCATTGTCCCCATCAAACACTTCCATAAGTTGGGCAGGCCAGGGTAGGTAAAGAAATATTCATTCCATCTGGTATGGCTGGATTCACATCCAGGTCCTGAGATACAACACATGCATTATCAGAACACAGAAACACAGATCAGTAATTTGATCGTTTTAATCTGTTCCATCAGTGAGCTGAGATCGTGGGTGAATTGCAAACTGACACCTTATAGCTGTGTTTTCCCCATCTCCTTCAGCAACTTTGTTTCACCAATTTTCTTTTTTTATTTATTCACGTGTTGTGGGCATCTCTAAGAGGGACTCGCAGTTATTGCCAATCTGGAACTGATGAGCTAGTTTCTTAAACCACTGTAATCTGAGTGGTGTAGGTATGCTTACAGCACTGTTAGGGAGGGATTTCCACGATTTTGATGCAGCAATGATAAAGGTTGTATGGTTCCAGGTTAGGATAGTGTATGATTTTGGGGGCAGCCGCAGATGGTGATGTCAGTGTATTATTTCATATAGTAGATGCAACAGGTTTGGAAGGTGCTGTCCATGGAGCCTTGGTGAGTTCCTTCCGTGCATCTTGTAGATGGCACACACCGGTGGTGGAGGGAGTGAATGTTTAAGACAATGAATGGCTTACCGATCAAGTAGGCTGCTTTGCCCTGGATGACATTGAGCATCTTGAGTGTTGTTGGAGCTGCACTCATAGAATCATAGAATCTTTACAGTGCAGAAGGAGGCCATTTGACCCATCAAGTCTGCACTGACCCTTGGAAAGAGTACCCCACGTAGGCCCATGCCCCGACCCAATCCCCGTCACCCAGTAACCCCACCTAACCGTTTGGACACGAAGGGGCAATTTAGCATGGCCAGTCCACCTAACCAGCTCATGTTTGGACTGTGGGGGGAAACCAAAGCACCCGGAGGAAACCCATGCATAAACGGGAGAATGTGCAGACTCCGCACAGACAGTGACCCAAGGCCGGAATTGAACCCAGGTCCCTGGCGCTGTGAGGCAGCAGTGCTAACCACTGTGCCACCATGCCGCACCTCATGCAGGCAAGTGGGGAATATTCCATCACACTCCTGACTTGTGCCTTGGAGATGTTGGATAGGCTTTGGGGAGTAAGGTGACTTACTTACCGTAGGATTCCCAGCCTCTTGTAGCCACAGTATTTAGATGGCTAGTCCAGTTCTGTTCCTGGGGAATGGTAACTCCAGGAAGTTGATGGTGTGAGAGTCGGGGATTGTAAATCTGTTGAATGTCGAAGGGAGGTAATTAGACTCTGTTGTTAGAGATGGGCATTACCTGGCACTTGTGAGTGTTAGAATTTGCTTTGATGGAAATGTCCCATCAAAGTTAAACACATTCCAGACCATTGTAAGACAAGGATAATTGTTAATATTAGAGATGAACTTGAATAATGAAAACTGATGACTAAACCAGCCGGTGGTATCATTAAACATTCCCTGTTCCTTTCTTGTGTCAAGCAGAAAATAACAGGTTAAATTTATTAGAAGTTAATATGTCGAGATGGCTGCAATGTCAAGATCTGGCAGTTGGGTGAGAAGGATTTTCACTTAAATATATATTTTGGACACCCGGGTGGGGGCCTCCACGCTGGCTGGTTTAAGCCGGCCAGTGAACGGGAATGAGGTGGGGGGAGGGGCTGCGGCCATCGGAGCCTGGCAGAACAGGGTCCGAGTGGTCTAGCCGGGGTGGAAAGTTGGGGGGAAGGAACCGAGTTGGGGGGAGGAGTTTTACAAGGGGCAGTGGATGGGAGGAGTTGGAGGGGGGGTGAGGGGGGGGTGTTTACAACTCCTGGGTGTCATGTACGGTACTCTTTCAGAGGTTGGATGGCGTTAAGTGTAGGGGGGGGGAGTGGACTCTATAGGTTAATGGTGACCATGGGCGGTCCCGGATTCCTTTTTCTCCTTTGTTTTTTGTTTCCACTGTGGGAGGGTTTGTTTTATTGGATGCATATATTGACAGTGGGCCGTTGTTTGGGGTGGTGGGAGGATGGGATCGTTGTTATTGTTAAGGGGATTGATTTTGTATTTTTTTACCGTTTACTGTCTGTGGGTGGGGTGTAAATTTTGAAGGAAAATGTGAAAATGGAGAATAAAAACATTAAAAAAAATATATACATGTATATATTTTGGACATCGTGGGATATGCCTCCAATTAAAAGGGGCGGTCCCTTTACGGATGCCCATAATCCTTTTGTTGCACCTATGGAGAGAGAAACAGTCTGTGCTTCAGGTCCGTGATCTGCATTAGTTCTGGCAAAGGGTCTTTGACCTCTGTTTCTCTCGGCACAGATACCGCCAGACATGCTGAGCATTTCCAACACTTCCCGTTTCTGTTGCAGCAAAAACAGCCCCTTTTTCTAGCCCCTCAATAAAGTAATCAGACTCTTGTGAGCCTCCTAATTCCCGTCAGCAGGAAAACCAGCAGCAGCTGCCTGAGATCTGGTTTAGCACAACATTAAACACGATTTTTATAACAAGTCTAAAGAAAACATAAAAATCCCGCTAAGCAAAAAGAACAATGTCAAGGCAACAAATTGATGATTTAAAAAGATGAATCATTGATAAAAATGACATTTAAAAACTGCCATGCAGCAGAGCTAACTAATAAAACCCGTTTTGCCTTTTTGCTTCAGAAGCAGAAGAGAGACAGACAAGTCCTGGTCACCAGGGAAGGGGATCGAGATAAGGAATTATATTTGACTAACACTGACTTTGTGTTTGCCTCTGCTAATGAATGAAGATGAATATCACTGAGGAGGAGTTTGGGAAGGCTGTGAAGGTGGAAGGAGGAGGAGGTTGGGTCAGGAAGGCACCCAACCCAGGGCCACACCATTGAGAGGGAGGAGGACCGGCCTGGAAATACCTGACCAACAACCATTCCATCGAGTGGGAGGAGGCAAGGTCGGAAAGCACCTGGCCAAGGCGCCATGGCTACACATCATTGAGAGGGAGGAAATCAGGTAGGGAAGGGCCTTCTAGGGATAGAGGTGAGGCATGAGGCACTTTACCGTACCTTGTGCTCCAGGGGCCTCCAGCCAGGTTTGAAGAAAAGTGAAGAAAACACCAACAGAACTAATCTGAACATGAGTCAGAACATGAGGTAAACAAGAAAGGAAGGACTGGGGAATCTGAAGCCTCCTTGGCCAATGTCTCCTGTTGTTCCGAACAGCAGCAGTTATTGGCCGAGTAGCCAGTCAATCAGAATGGTCGACATGTCACATTGGCTACTTTGGACACTGACTATTGTTACGATCCCAGTTGGTGCTATAACTGGACAGGAAGAACCCAGAATGGAGCCTGGCCTCAAAAGTCCATTTGCGGGATTTTCCGTTTTGCCTTTTTGCTTCAGAAGCAGAAGAGAGACAGCCAAGTCCTGGTCACCAGGGAAGAGGATCGAGATAAGGAATTATATTTGACTAACACTGACTTTGTGTTTGCCTCTGGGTGTTCTGGATCACAAACAGGTCACCAACACTGGAAGTGGTGCAACTCTATTTTATTATAAGGTTAACTATATTAACATACTTGAAGTGTGGGTAAATGCAATACCAGGTTTAACTGTTGACCCTTGCCTCGTCCTAACCAGGTGATGCACTCAGCACATGGTGAATGTCTGTGATGCAGGCTGCGAGCTCTGTGCTCTGAGCTGGCTGCTACTAGAATGAGCGGGAACTCTCCTGTCCCCTGTCTTTATAGTGCGTGTGCTCTCACTGGTGATTTGCTGCGGTGTTGTGTATGCTGATTGGTCCCACTGCATGTCCATCAGTGTGTGTGTGTCTGCACCATAATATACTGGTGTATATTATGACAATATTGACAAGAGGTCTATGACCAGTTTCAACTACAAAGTGTGGTAAACCGGAAACATAACATGAAATTTGGTTATGCGGGTCAAGAGACCAAGTCATTCTTTTTTTATTTGAGCATAATGTTGCTCTGTTGGAGTCATTAAGCGAGACGCATATGCTACAGGTTTTCACAGATCATGATCATCTTTTTGAAGGAGGACTGTGCCTATGCCCTGTTTGCTGGCATCGGTGGAAATCTTTGGCTCCCTGGTCGAGTCGTAAAACACCAACACTGGAGCGGTGGTCAGAGCTTTTTTCATGCCTTGACACTCAGCTGCGGATTCAGGTGTCCATACAAAGTCAACATTCTTTCTGATGAGTTTGCGCAGAGTCATTGTTCTATTGGTAGGTTGGGAATGATTTGCCCATAAAGTTAACAACACCGAGCATTCTAAGAATTGCTTTTTGTCAGTTGGTATCGACATTTCACCTACGGCATTGATTTTGTCTTGATCCGGTTGAACTCCTTCGTGTGATACGATTTTGCCTAAAAATTTCAGTTTGCGGATCCCAAATTGACATTTGTCACGATTTAGTTTCAGTCCATAGTGATGAACTCTGTTGTGCACTTTCTTGAGCCTCTCAGTGTTCCTCTGGAGTATTAGACCAGATGATTACATCATCAACGTACACTCTGACACCTGGGGCGAAATTCTCCCCCAACGGCGCGATGTCCGCCGACTGGCGCCAAAAACGGCGCCAATCAGACAGGCATCGCGCCGGCCCAAAGGTGCGGAATGCTCCGCATCTTTGGGGGCCGAGCCCCAACATTGAGGGGCTAGGCCGGCGCCGGAGGGATTTCCGCCCCGCCAGCTGGTGGAAATGGCGTTTGATGCCCCGCCTGCTGGCGCGGAAATGCGGCGCATGTGCGGGAGCGTCAGCGGCCGCCGACAGTTTCCCGGCGCATGCGCGGGAGCGTCAGCGGCCGCTGACAGTTTCCCGGCGCATGCGCGGGAGCGTCAGCGGCCGCCGACAGTTTCCTGCGCATGCGCAGTGGGGAGAGTCTCTTCCGCCTCCGCCATGGTGGCGGCCGTGGCGGAGGCGGAAGGGAAAGAGTCCCCCCACGGCACAGGCCTGCCCGCGGATCGGTGGGCTCCGATCGCGGGCCAGGCCACCGTGGGGGCACCCCCCGGGGAGTCCCCCCAGGACCCCGGAGCCCGCCCACGCCGCCTGGTCCCACCGGTAAATACCAGCTTTGATTTACGCCGGCGGGACAGGCAATTTCTGGGCGGGACTTCGGCCCATCCGGGCCGGAGAATTGAGCGGGAGGTCCCGCCAACCGGCGCGGCCCGATTCCCGCCCCCGCCCAATCTCCGGTACCAGAGACTTCGGCGGGGGCGGGGGCGGGATTCACGGCGGCCAACGACCATTCTCCGACCCGGCGGGGGGGGTCGGAGAATGACGCCCCAGGTATCGCTTCAATGATGGTTTCCATTGCACGATGAAAAATTTCAGATGCAGATATGATCCCAAAAGGTAGCCTATTGAAATAATATCTACCAAAAGGCGTGTTGAAGGTACATAGCTTTCTGCTTTGATTGTCGAGCCTTAGTTGCCGAAATCATTTAGACGCATGTAATTTTTTGAAAAACTTGGCATTAGCTATCTCTGATGTGATCTCTTCTCGCTTGGGTATGGGCTAGTGTTCCCTCTTAATGTTATTATTCAGGTCTTTTGTATCTATGCATATTCTTAGTTCCCCATTAGGTTTGCGTACGCATACCATTGAACTGACCCAGTCCATTGGTTTTGTCAACTTGGAAATTATGTCTGGTGCATTCGGTCAAGCTCAGTCTTGAGATGATCTCACAATGGAGCTGGTACTCTTCTTGGTACATGTATTACAGGCTTGGCATCCTTTTTCAGTTTGATACTGTATATAAATGGTAGGGTGCCCATTACATCGAATACATGGTCAAATTTAGCCATATTTTGTTCAATTTCATCTTTAAGTGTGACATTTGAATTATTGGTTGCGTGTATCCTTTGAACCAAGTTGAGTTTGCTGCAAGCATCCACCCCAAGGAGTGATGATTTATTATTTTCTACTATTTAGAAGTCTATTGGCATGCTGATGTCATCATTCTGTCCGATGAGTCAGCAGGGACCTCTCGCGGCTATGGCATTGCCATTATAGTCAGTCAATCATAGATATAGAATTTACAGTGCAGAAGGAGGCCATTCAGCCCATCGAGTCTGCACCGGCTCTTGGAAAGAGCACCCTACCCAAGGTCAACACCTCCATCCTATCCCCATAACCCAGCAACCCCACCCAACACTAAGGACAATTTTGGACACTAAGGGCAATTTCTCATGGCCAATCTACCTAACCTGCACATCTTTGGATAGTGGGAGGAAACCGGAGCACCCGGGGGAAACCCACGCACACACGGGGAGGATGTGCAGACTCCGCACAGACAGTGACCCAAGCCGGGAATCGAACCTGGGATCCTGGAGCTGTGAAGCAATTGTGCTAGCCACAAGGCTACCGTGCTGCCCATCAACAGCTTTATTTTTTTATTTGTGGTTTACTGTGCACTTGTCTTAAATCCTTTTCCATTATTAAATTTGCACGTGCACCTGTATCTAGTTTAAATGGAATTTCAGACCCATTTATATCAAGTAGTACAGTCCACTCTTGAATAATTTTGGAGAACTGATATATCAAATTATTATCACAGTCCAGAGCATTAACCCTAGTAATTGCATCGACCATGAAAGTATCTTTCAGTGAATCATCATTATCAGTTAAGACTTTTTTTTCTTTTCCTTCACTCGGTAAACTCTGAATCTTCCTATAATCGTTGTAAGATTTTTTAAATGTATTTGCTGTTGCAAAATGGCAATGTGCTACAAAGTGATTGTATTTGCAACATTTGTAACATTGCCTTTTGCCGGACAGTTTGGTTTACTGTGGGCATAGTAACAGCATGTTCACATCATCATGCTCGTGATGCCACTTTCAAAATGGTCGCCTGTCGTTGTGCGCAGTTTTGTGTGCTGCACCACAGCATTAACGGCGTCAGCCACGTTTCACAACGTTGCGCCTTTTTCGTTGCCCTGAACTCCACATATTCAAAGGTTGCTTGTTCACTGACTTTACACATATTAATCGCTTCATCTAACAGCAAAATCGGTTGTCTTAGCATTTTTTCTCACAAACGTTCATCATTAATTCCAAAGACAATTTGATCGTGAAGCACTGAAACAGCAATGGAGCAGAAGTTACACAACTGCGCTCTTAATTTTAAAGCAGTAATAAAAGAATTTATCAACTCCCCCTTTCAGCTGCAGTCTTTTCCTAAAAATGTAGCGCTCGTATGGCTTGTTCATTTGCTTTTTGCAGTGAGCACTGAATTTTTCCAGCACCATTTTTTAAATCCTCACCTTCAGCAAATTCGAATGAGTTGAACAACTCTAATGCCTGCGGTCCAGCCAAATTAGGAAGAAGCGCAATTTTCCTGATCGTAAACACTTTCTAGCGTGGAGGCAGATAAGAAAACTTCAAACTGTTGTTTGAAAATGCTCAGTTTTGACACAGTTTACCGGTCGTTCTGAAGTGGTCAGTTTTCTTCAGACCTTCCATCATATGATCCATTATTTGTGCAGATTTTTCAATCGGTGTAGCGTCATGACTGTTTTTCTGAATCGTCTTAAAGCAAAACTATCTAAATTAATTGCTTATTTTTTTTAGAAATAGACTCCTGGTACCATGTGGTGTTCTTAACCTAGGATGGTTGGCGTAGTTTGTTCACAAAGACCACAACTAGCTTTTATATTAAACAAAGCTAAAGATTTATTCACATTACTTAATTGAATTTGACTCTTATTTCTATATAATAAACAATTGACAATAAACATACAATTACCACTAATCCCTACATCTATACAATAACTATGAACTGCTCTCACTCACACTATCTTTCCTACAATCTGTCTTTTAGCCTTTTCCTCAACTCTCTCCCAGAAGGCTTAGCATTGCTGCTTTATATAGTTCTACATCTAGCTCCCTCTAGTGGTTGATTCGGACATAACTTTAACCCTTACAGTTCTGTACATTTGTCATAATGTCACAGGCCGACCCAGCGATGCCTACATCCCACGGAAGAATGCATTTGTAAAATGTGTTAATGGCCAGATGATCGCATTTTGATTTTCCACTGCTTTTAATGGAGCCGCAGAATCATAAAATGGTCACAGCACAGATAGATGTAATTTGGCCTGTGGTGTTTGTCTCTGCTCTCTGTAAAACCAGTTTACCTCGTCCTACTTGCATTTTCGCCTTAATCCTGAAATATTTTTCTCTTCGGATGATTATCCAATTCTTTACCAAAGATCTTGGTTGAATCTGCTCCTACCACACTCTCAGACAGTGTATTCCAGATCCACTCACTGTGTAAAGACATTTCCCTGACATCACCTTCACTTCTTTTACCACTCAACTGAAATTGGTGTTGTCTGGCTCTCTTCTTCAAAATGATACCATCAGATCTTCTACGTCCACCTGAGAGGGCAGTTGGGGGCCTCAGTTTAACATCTCAACAAAGACAGCACTTCTGACAGCGCAGCACTCCCTCAGTACTGCACTAGAGTGTCAGCCATGTTTTTTGTGCCCACATATTGGAGTCAAGCTTGAACTCAAGATCTCTTTCCTCAGAGGTATGAGTGCTAACAACTGAATCACAGCTAGAACTCAACCTTTAACTAAATAAGAACACTAATTATTTAATTCTGACCTTGGAAACAGCCTCTAATTGCTCCTGGAATGTGAGTAATTGGAATGACCTTCTAACTGACCTCAGGATGTGCCAGTTGGCCTGTGGAACTTTAAAAACAGAAGCCATTTTATTGCTGAATTTCAGAATTTTTGCCAGGAGAAATAATCCAGCAAATAACTTGTTAGTGGTTCATGATTCCTCTCAATAGCACCAAGAGAGTGAGTCCTTCATGCTGTTTAACATTATGTTCAGCTGTGTGAGGTTTAAAGTGGTTAAACCTATTGGAAGAGGAGCACCAGCAGTGTGGGGCACTGATTGGCGTTCCGAACATACAAACATACAAACGAGGAGCAGGAGTAGGCCATTCAGCCCTTGAGCCTGCTCTGCAATTCGTTGTTAGATGCATAAGTGCCGTAGTGTACTGGGTTAATTGAATAGATAAGCTGATGAGTGATGGAGATAATGATAATGATGGGCACAATGGAAATGTGGAGCTTGTTCAAGGAACAGCTACTGCGTGTCCTTGATAAGTATGTGCCTGTCAGGGAGGGAGGAAGTGGTCGAACAAGGGAACCGTGGTTTAGTAAGGCAGTCAAAACACTGTCAAGAGGAAGAAGGAGGCTTATGTAAAGATGAGACATGAAGGTTCAGTAAGGGCGTTCGAGAGTTACAAGTTAGCTAGGAAGGACCTAAAGAGAGAGCTAAGAAGAGCCAGGAGGGGACATGAGAAGCCTTTGGCAGGTAGGATCAAGGATAACACTAAAGGTTTCTATAGATATGTCAGGAATAAAAGAATGACTAGGGTAAGAGTAGGGCCAGTCAAGGACAGTAGTGGGAAATTGTGCTTGGAGTCCGAGGAGATAGGAGAGGTGCTAAATGAATATTTTTTGTCAGTATTCACACAGGAAAAAGACAATGTTGTCGAGGAGAATACTGAGATTCAGGCTACTAGACTAGAAGGGCTTGAGGTTCATAAGGAGGAGGTGTTAACAATTCTGGAAAGGGTGAAAATAGATAAGTCCCCTGGGCCGGATGGGATTTATCCTAAGATTCTTTGGGAAGCTAGGGAGGAGATTGCTGAGCCTTTGGCTTTGATCTTTAAGTCATCTTTGTCAACAGGAATAGTGCCAGAAGACTGGAGGATAGCAAATGTTGTCCCCTTGTTCAAGAAGGGGAGTAGAGACAACCCCGGTAACTGTAGACCAGTGAGCTTTACTTCTGTTGTGGGCAAAATCTTGGAAAGGTTCGTAAGAGATAGGGTGTATAATCATCTGGAAAGGAATAATTTGATTAGACATAGTCAACACGGTTTCGTGAAGGGTAGGTCGTGCCTCACAAACCTTATTGAGTTCTTTGAGAAGGTGACCAAACAGGTGGATGAGGGCAAAGCAGTTGATGTGGTGTATATGGATTTCAGTAAAGCATTTGATAACGTTCCCCACGGTAGGCTACTGCAGGAAATACGGAGGCATGGGATTCAGGGTGATTTAGCAGTTTGGATCAGAAAGTGGCTAGTTGGAAGAAGACAAAGGGTGGTGGTTGATGGGAACTGTTCAGACTGGAGTCCAGTTACTAGTGGTGTACCACAAAGATCGGTTTTGGGGCCACTGCTGTTTGTCATTTTTATAAATGACCTGGAGGAGGGCGTAGAAGGATGGGTGAGTAAATTTGCAGATGACACTAAAGTCGGTGGAGTTGTGGACAGTGCGGAAGGATGTTACAAGTTACAGAGGGACATAGATAAGCTGCAGCGCTGGGCTGAGAGGTGGCAAATGGAATTTAATGCAGAAAAGTGTGATGTGATTCATTTTGGAAGGAATAACAGGAAGACAGAGTACTGGGCTAATGGTAAGATTCTTGGCAGTGTGGATGAGCAGAGAGATCTCGGTGTCCATGTACATAGATCCCTGAAAGTTGCCACTCAGGTTGAGAGGGTTGTTAAGAAGGCTTACCGTGTGTTGGCTTTTATTGGTTGTGGGATTGAGTTTCGGAGCCATGAGGTCATGTTGCAGCTGTACAAAACTCTGGTGCGGCCGCATTTAGAGTATTGCGTGCAATTCTGGTCACCGCATTATAGGAAGGATGTGGAAGCATTGGAAAGGGTGCAGAGGAGATTTGCCAGAATGTTGCCTGGTATGGAGGGAAGATCTTATGAGGAAAGACTGAGGGACTTGAGGCTGTTTTTGTTGGAGAGAAGAAGGTTAAGAGGTGACTTAATTGAGGAATACAAGATGATCAGAGGATTGGATAGGGTGGACAGTGAGAGCCTTTTTCCTCGGATGGTGATGTCTAGCACGAGGGGACATAGCTTTAAATTGAGGGGCGATAGATATAAGACAGATGTCAGAGGTAGGTTCTTTACTCAGAGAGTAGTAAGGGTGTGGAATGCCCTGCCTGCAACAGTAGTGGACTCGCCAACACTAAGGGTATTCAAATGGTCATTGGATAGACATATGGACGATAAGGGAATAGTGTAAATGGGCTTTAGAGTGGTTTCACAGGTCGGCGCAACATCGAGGGCCGAAGGGCCTGTACTGCGCTGTAATGTTCTATGTTCTATATCAGTGACATCAGTAGTCATGTGATAGCCTCACTATAAAGTGTTATATAATGTTAATAAAATAGGTCAAAGCAAGTTGGACTACAGTCTGCCTAGGGAAGATAGGTCATGAGTGCCCATAACTAGGAATCACGACAAGAGTATACCGAATGTGGTGACAGTACAAAGCACATGCAACCTCCTTTACTAAGATGGCACCATGTGCACTTCCAGTCCGATGTGTATGTATACTTCTCAAACCCCATTCCTGAGCATTAGGCAGTCGGTGCCTAAAAATCAAACACTACATGGGCCACAGCCCAATTTAGCCTCACCAAATCCATCCAGTGATGACAACCTGAGGTTATTGCGAAAACTGCTGAGCCTGAAATCACGTAACTAAGGGAGGATAATATCCTGTAGCCCAATCACAACTTGCGCTGTGTAATAAGCTGATGGAATTGCTGGTCATGGTTACCAACAGCCTATCTGTGCTTCTGAATGGAGTCTTTATCATACCGAGATATCTTAATGGGCACAGTGAACAAGACGATCACAGTATCTGCATTACTCTCACCTCCAGCCTGATTTCCCTACGTTATACGGAATCTGTCAGATAGCTGAGAAATCTGTGTGTGCCAAGAATTGACCCAGCTTTCTCAGGGATTTTGTTTTTACGAAAACAACAGAACCAGCTGCACTTTATTTAGTGAGGGAAAATTGACAAATCTTAAATTCAAGTCTTCGAGCTTGACAATCCAACAGAAGTGACCACGGTGGAAAGACACTATGTCGTGTAACTCACCTCTCCGACACATCCCCTCCGTCTCTGTCGCATCTAACTTCATTCTGAATAACTTCACTGATTTTACTTGTGTTACTTAAAGCCTGGAATCAATTTGAGTGGTTTGGATCATATGAAGGAGTAAATTGTAAATGTATAATTTAAAAATATAAAATATACATAGAGGTATGCTCATTGCTATCGCTAAAAAATTTAAACTGGACAAACAACTAAAATGATTGAATCTATGCCTGACTGTGACCCTCGAACAAAAGAAACTGCCTGGCAGTATCAGGGAAACTCGCACATCGTTATCCCTGAAGAGTCACTAATGACCCACTGTGGGCTGCCCAGGCAAGTTCAAAAGAGTTATACAGAGGCCATCTAAATTTCATAACCCAGACTGGCCAACAGGAGTCTGCCTGTTTGTTAAGACACAGGACCCCACAACCTTCCTTTCATTCCTTAATAGTTGAAATATCCCTTGTCACAGTCAGAGTAGAGAGGTGGCAGTCATGTGACATGGAATTCAAGCTTGTGAAGCCAGTGATATTGCCTTGTGGAACTGCAATGTCAGTCTGCCTTTTTGTCATCTAACTAGCAGCTTCACAGACAAGGAGCTCTGGCCCAGGTTGAACCCAGGCCATATCTACGCTGTACCTGAAGTGCTTGTGATGATACACCACTGTACCTCCCTACCATTGTACATAGTATATAATAGTTGTGCGTAACGTGGCCCCGTAATACTGTGTATTGTACTGTAACTCTGCAGAGGTTCGGTCACTGGTAGGTAACCCGACCTGGCCACGGAGAGCTCCGCCTTAGCCACTCCCCCGGGAGTCAGTATAAGAACCTCTTCTGGGACAGGCCCCATTCTGTCTGGGGTCGTCTGTGTCGGGTAAGCCTCCCATGTAGTATATTAAAGCCTGAGTTAAAGTCTCACTTGTCTTTGTGGTTCTTGACGCTTAGCGCATCAATTTAATATACTACAGTTATAATGGAGGCTGCTCTGAAACCCGACAAGCTCTCGCTCGACCCCCATGCTCCACGCGCGGACCACCTTTTCAACTGCTGGCTCCGGTGTTTCGAGGCCTACCTGGAAGCATCCTCCGCCTTCGCCAAAACGGACGCCGACCGACTCAATCTCCTGTGCTCACGGCTCGACTACGGGCTTTTCGACCTCATCACGGGAACAACGACCTATGCCGAGGCCATCGTGAAGCTCAAAAGCCGGTATGCACGAACTGTTAATTCTATTTACGCCCGCCACCGCCTCGCATCCCGGCACCAGCAGCCGGGTGAACCCCTATCCGTGTTTGATCGGGACCTCCGTGCCCTCGCGCTCACCTGCAACGCGCCAGCAGTCTCCGCTGAGCAGAACACTGAGGCCCTGGCGCTTGATGCCTTTGTAGCTGGCATCACTTCCGTCCCGATTCGCCAACTCCTTCTGGCACAAACTACCCTGACTCTGGACACGGCAGTCACTATGGGCAGAATGGTCTCTTTCTGCGCCATAACGTTTAAATAGTGTATGGTTCTGTGGCTCTTCTGGGAATGCTTCATCATCACCTGAAACATTGATTGATCTCTGTGTACCTATCTCATCATGTGAAGTCAACACCACCGGAAAGGTGAATTATACAGCATTAGTTTTCAACCCGCTGACCTCCGTGAATGAATATCTCATTGTTAGTTTGAAACTCACGTGAAACAATATTTCTTTCCTCAGTGGCCCCTGCACTGTAAATCTTTCTTTTCCCTATCCATCCTTTAATGTATGACCTTTCTCCCACGATTTTAGTGTGTGCAAATCATAGAATCCCTACAGTGAATAAGGAGGCGATACGACCCAGTCTGCCCCAACCCTCCAAAAGAGCACCCAACCTATACCCCACGCCCGGGAGGTTCTTTCCTGCTGATGAATGTGTGTTCAGCTCAACATATCATAGAATCCTGATCGTGCAGAAGGAAGTCAGTCAGCCCATCGAATCTGCACCGGCCATACTCCCCCACCCTATACCCATAGTATCAAATCTGCACCAGCCACACTCCACCACACTATACCCATAGTATCAAATCTGCACCGGCCACATTCCCCCACCCCATACCCAGAGTATCAAATCTGCACCGGCCATACTCGCCCACCCCATACCCATAGTATTGAATCTGCACTGGCCACACTCCCCCACCCCATACCCGTAGTATTGAATCGGCACCGGCCATACTCCCCCACCCTATACCCATAGTATTGAATCTGCACCGGCTATACTACCCCACCCTATACCCATAATATTGAATCTGCACCGGCCACACTCCCCCACCCCATACCCGTAGTATCGAATCGGCACCGGCCATACTCCCCCACCCTATACCCATAGTATTGAATCTGCACCGGCCATACTCCCCGAACCCTATACCCATAGTATTGAATCTGCACCGGCTATACTACCCCATCCTATACCCATAGTATCGAATCTGCACTGGCCATACACCCCCACCCTATACCCATAGTATCAAATCTGCACCGGCCATACTCCCCCACCCTATACCCATAGTATTGAATCTGCACCGGCTAAACTCCCCCACCCTATACCCATAGAATCGAATCTGCACCGGCCATAGGGGCTGTTTAGCACAGGGCTAAATCGTTGGCTTTGAAAGCAGACCAAGGCAGGCCAGCAGCACGGTACAATTCCCGTAACAGCCTCCCCGAACAGGCGCTGGAATGTGGCGACTAGGGGCTTTTGACAGTAACTTCGTTGAAGCCTACTTGTGACAATAAGCGATTTGCATTTTCATACTCCCCCACCCTATACGCATAGTATCGAATCTGCTCCGGCCATACTCCCCCGCCCCATACCCATAGTATCGAATCGGCACCGGCCATACTCCCCCACCTATACCCATAGTATCAAACCTGCACCGGCCACACTCCCCCACCCAAGCCCTATAGTATCGAATCTGCACTGGCCATAGGGGCTGTTTAGCACAGGACGAAATCGCTGGCTTTGAAAGCAGACCAAGGCAGGCCAGAAGCACGGTTCAATTCCCGTAACAGACTCCCCGAACAGGCGCCGGAATGTGGCAACTAGGAGCTTTTGACAGTAACTTCATTGAAGTATACTTGTGACAATAAGCGATTTTCATTTTCATACTCCCCCACCCCATACCCATAATATCGAATCTGCACCGGCCATACTCCCCCACCCCATACCCATAATATCGAATCTGCACCGGCCATATTCCCCCACCCCATACCCATAGTATTGAATCTGCACCGGCCATACTCCCCCACCCCATACCCATAATATCGAATCTGCACCGGCCATATTCCCCCACCCCATACCCATAGTATTGAATCTGCACTGGCCACACTCCACCACCCTATACCCATAGTATTGAATCTGCACCTGCCACACTAACCCACCGTATACCCATAGTATTGAATCTGCACCGGCCATACTCCCCCACCCCATACCCATAGTATTGAATCTGCACCGGCCACACTACCCCACCCTATACCCATAATATCGAATCTGCACCGGCCACACACCCCCACCCTATACCCATAATATCGAATCTGCACCGGCTATACTACCCCACCCGATACCCATAGTATTGAATCTGCACCGGCCATACTCCCCCACCCTATACCCATAGTATCGAATCTGCACCGGCCACACTCCCCCACCCTATACCCATAATATTGAAACTGCACCGGCCACACTAACCCACCCTATACCCATAATATCGAATCTGCACCGGCCATACTCCCCCACCCCATACCCATAGTATTGAATCTGCACCGGCCACACTACCCCACCCTATACCCATAATATCGAATCTGCACCGGCGTTACTACCCCACCCTATACCCATAGTATCGAATCTGCACCGGACATACTCCCCCACCCCAAACCCATAGTATTGAATCTGCATCGGCCACACTCCACCACCCTACACCCATAGTATCGAATCTGCACCTGCCACACGACCCCACCCTATAGCCATAGTATCGAATCTGCACCGGCCACACTCCCCCACCCTATACCCATAATAATGAATCTGCACCGGCCACACTCCCCCACCCTATACCCATAATAATGAATCTGCACCGGCCACACTACCCCACCCTATACCCATAGTATCGAATCTGCACCGGCCATACTCCCTCACCCTATACCCAAAGTATCAAATCTGCACCGGCCATACGCCACCACCCGATACCCATAGTATCAAATCTGCACCGGCCACACTCCCCCACCCTATACCCATAGTGTTGAATCTGCACCGGCCACACTCCCCCTCCCCATACCCATAGTATCGAATCTGCACCGGCCACACTCCCCCACCCTATACCCATAGTATTGAATCTGCACCGGCCACACTCCCCATCCCTATACCCATAGTATCGAATCTGCACCAGCCATACTCCCCCACATTACACCCATAGTATCGAATCTGCACTGGCCTCACTCCCCCACCCTTTACCCATAGTATCGAATCTGCACCAGCCATACTCCCCCACCCTATACCCATAGTATCAAATCTGCACCGGCCACACTCCCCCACCCTATACCCATAGTATCGAATCTGCACCAGCCATGCTCCCCCACCCTATACCCATTGTATCAAATCGGCACCGGCCATACTCCCCCACC
Source organism: Scyliorhinus torazame (assembly GCF_047496885.1). NCBI lineage: Eukaryota > Metazoa > Chordata > Chondrichthyes > Carcharhiniformes > Scyliorhinidae > Scyliorhinus > Scyliorhinus torazame. Next base: position 118,296,341 of record NC_092719.1, read on the forward strand.
CTATACCCATAGTATCGAATCTGCACCGGCCATACTCCCCCACCCTATACCCATTGTATTGAATCTGCAGCGGCCATACTCCCCCACCCTATACCCATAGTATTGAATCCGCAGCGGCCATACTCCCCCACCCTATACCCATAGTATCGAATCCACACCAGCCATACTCCCCTACCCCATACCCATAGTATCGAATCTGCACCGGCCACACTCCCCCACCCCATACCCATAGTATCGAATCTGCACCGGTCACACTCCCCCACCCCATACCCATTGTATCGAATCTGCACCGGCCACACTCCCCCACCCCATACCCATAGTATCGAATCTGCACCGGTCACACTCCCCCACCCTATCTCATAGTATCTTTGGACACTATGGGGTAATTTAGCATGGCCAATCCACCTAGCCTGCACATCTTTGGACTGTGGGAGGAAACCGGAGCACTAGAAGAAAATCCACTCAGACACTTGGAGAACGTGCAAACACCACACAGGCAGTCACCCAAGGCCGGAAGTGAACCGGAAATGAAGCCTGATCTAGATCTTCCGACTCCATTGCTGAACCACAAGCCGGCTGTGACGCCTCCGGTCTCTCGCAACGCCAAAATGCCCGATGTCATGCCTTCCGACTCTGAGATGGAGATGCAGACCTCTGAGATCTCGGACGCCGACTCCGTATTTCAGCTGCCTCCGACGATCATTCGCCACGACGTTCCTGCCACAGAGTTCATTCGGCAGCACAGCACAAGCCAACTGATCCGACGCATCAGCTCAATGAAGACTTTCCAGAGCAAAAAGACTCTGCTGTCCTCCGCTACTCCTCCACCGCCGCCTCATCATTCGACGAGATTGTCTTTAGACTATGGCGGGGGGGGGAGGAATGTTATATCCTACATGGGACCTAAGGGGTGGGAATGCTTGTCTATCCCATGTTCCTTGCGGAGTATGAGCTCACTGTATAAAAGGTCAGCCGGTATGGCACCGACCAGAGGAGAAGTGTACATCTCGTTCTTGTAAATAAACTTTGTTTCTTACTTTACTCGGTGTGAGGTGTCCTAATTAAACCTTCCCCAAAGGACATTAGTGAACCAGATGGGTTTCTAAGAAAATCAAAAATAGTTTCATGGTTACCATTACTGAGAATAGTTTTATATTCCAGATTTTGTTAATTGAATTTAAATTCCATTAAGTACGTGGTGGGATTTGAACCCATGACCCCATGCTTCTGGTTTACTCGTCCACTGACATTGCCATTATATCAACATCTCTCCTCTCTTTTCCATTATGGGGAGGAAGATGAGTTCTGAGTGTGGGAAACGTGATGTGCTGTGAGGATGGAAGGGCAACATCTGTGGAGAATCAGTGTGAGGGACGGGTGTGACATGGTTATAGGCTGAGGGTGAGAGTCAGTGGTGGCTGGTCAGGTGGGGATGTGAGAAACATCATGGGGAGAGAGTGATGGGTGCAAGGTGTGTTGGCCGGAGGAGCACCATGCAAGTGAAGGCCAGATAAGTCAGAGTGACTGGGTCTGAACTTGCATGTGGCATTCCACTCACCATTCCTGCCCAGAGCACCATGTGGTACCAGGAGCAAGGCACCACATTCCTGCTGTTCACTTCCTCTGACACGTCGAGCCATGTCAAATTGGTGTAGAACGTAAGAGGATAATAAATAGGAGCAGGAGTAGGCCATTCAGACCTTTGAATCGCTCCGTCATTCAATGAGATTATGGCTGCTCTTCTACTTCAACACCATTTTCCTGAACTATCCCGATATCCCTTGATGTTTTTAATATGTAGAAAACTATCAATCTCAGTCTCCAAGACAGGTTTCTTTCTTCCATTTGCTGGACCATCACCTGCAGCATGATGTTTGGGGCTGCATCAGAGAAACCTTGGGCAGCTTGGTAATCAGCGGGTAGGTCGCAGGCGGGTGACAGGAGGGTCGCGGAACGATCGGTCCTGCCATTCCCCCAGTGGTCCCGATCATGGGAGAAGCGCCGCCGCTGCCACCTTTTTAATGGAGATACAGATTAGAGAGCCTGGAGTCTTCATGCCAGAAGTGGCAGCAGAGAATAGGTCACGTGCGCTGCACGTAGAATTGAGGTAAAGCACTGTCCAGAGACGTGCTTTTGGTGCCACAGCAGAGAGCAGAGTTGCTTCGATTTTGCAGCAGCTGGCAAGTAAGGAAAGTGAACTGTGAAGATCAATGTTTTTTTTAAAGTAAGAGGCAGTTTACCTATTTGACAGGGTCTCACAACAGAATCTGCTGCAGAGAGCTGCACAGGAGAGTCCTGGGGCAGGATTCTCCGATCCCCCGGCGCCGGTTTTCTGGCAGGGGCGGGGTTCACGTCATGCCGGTTGGAGGCAGTTGGCAACGTCCCCCCCCCCGGAAATTCTCCGGGCCCTGATGGGCCGAGCGGCCGTTGGTTTCTGGCTAGTCCCGCCGGTGTGGGTTGGACATGGTCCCACACGGCAGGACCTGGCTGGTAGACTGGATGGTGCGGTCCTCGGGGGGGAATGGGGGATCCGGCTCCGGGAGGGGCCCCCACGGTGGCCTGGTCCGCGATCGGGGCCCACCGATCTGCAGGTGGGCCTGTGCCGTGGGGTCACTCCTTCCTTCCGCGCCGGCCCCTGTAGGGCTCTGCCATGGCTGACGTGGAGAAGACATCCCCTGCGCATGCGCCAGAATACGCCGGCCAGTCTGCGCATTTACCAAACCACGCCGGCGGTTCTGCGCATGCGCTAACTCGCGCAGTCCCTTCGGCGCCGGCTACCGCGGTGCCAACCCCTCTGCCACTGGCCCAGAGAATTCTGCAACTTCCGGTTGGCCCGACGCCGGAGTGGTTTGCGCCGATTGTGGTGAATCCCGCCCCTGGTCAGGACAGAGCAGTGGTAGTGTTAGACCTCCAGGGCCTCTGGTTAACGGTCCTGAAAAAAGAAACTTAACTTGGAACAAAGAAGTATAAAGGTGATTTCCTGAGGGATGGGTTTGCCAATTGTGACAAATGAGGTGGCAAAGCCCATGTGTGTTATGTGCAAGGAAGTACTGGCAAATGAGAAAAGTTTTCGAATTTGAAAGAGAAGTGTTGGGTGAAAAATTCCTTTTGAGGTTGAGATCCCAGAATTGGTTGTTACCTTAGAGCTGATTCTGAATTAAAAGACTATGCTGCTGTAGCTGACCTGTAACACCACATTTAAAAAGTGCCAAAAGCCCTTGGGGCTGTCAGCACTCTGGAGTAGCATCTCCCTGGAGTATCCAGTGCTGAGTAAAACAAGTATTTTGTTGCTATTGCCCTTCACGATGACCTACATGTGCGAGGTTGGATTTTCCTTTTTTATAAAGGTGAAGTTGGCACAAAGGAACTGGCTGAAGTCTGCACCTGATACGCACATTGCCCTCTCCTCCTCTGAACCTGATTCAAGTGAGATTGTGAGGACCAAGCAGGCTCCCCTTTCACACTAAAGGTAAGTGAACATGGTGGGTGTCGCAAATGTCGGTCAGCGGGGTCGTGAAGGTTGACTGTGTGCCAAAACTGGGCCTTGAGAAAAAAGTTTGAAAAACACTGATGTAAAACACTGAAGTAAAATTTACTTTCTGGGAATTTTCATGAGCAACCTAAAGACCATTTTCCACACACATGTATTGACGGGGTCGAACGAAAGATTGTGGGAGCTCATGAAATCTATCCCCAAAATGTGTTTGGCTGTCTGGGGTAGATCTACTAGAACAACGGGGTGTTTTGTCTTAATGTTGCCTATCTGAATAGCCACAGGGGCCGTAATGTGTCCCTGCTGTAAGTGTCCTGTGAAGCCGCTAAGGGTAATGGTGTCTGTGGTGGGCCATGTATCCCGTTGGAACATTGTGGAGGAATTTAACGTGGTACGGGACCCTCCAGTGTCCCAAAGAAATTCTATGGGGTGTCCCCGGACTGTGCCTGCTACTACCGGTCTTCCGGACTTGTTCCAAAGGGTGTCGCAGACCCAAGTTGGGGAGTCCGAACACCATCAATCGGTGCCATTCATGTCTGCGTTCTCGGAACGGGCACTAACACTGTGAATGGGCTTGGCTCTGTTCTTATTTCGGGCATTTGCCTGCTGATTTCGCTGCAGTTTCTGGGGGGCATTGCACTCTTGGGCGTAATGTCTTAACTGTCCACAATTATAGCATTCTTGTGATTTAGGCTGCTGTGGGCTGTTTCTTCCCTCGTTTACCCATGCGGAGTTTTGATATGTCCTGACTGGATGCATGTTAGCATCTGCCGGCTCTTCCTCTACTTTTCCTTGTTCGGACCTTCCCTGAAGGGACTGTTCCCAAGCTCGGGATAATCTCTTTAATACCCATTTCTCATTATGTGTGTCGTCTGAGGGGTCATAATTGGCACAAGCTCTCTGTCCTGCTTCAGTCGCGTGGGAGACTAGGATACGAGTCCATTTGGCCATATTTTCTGGTGTCAAATGGGCGCGGACTAACTCTCCGAATACTGCTGTAAAGTGGGTCCAAAGGCATCCAGCAAACGCTGTTGGGTGCTCGGTCTTTTTCTGTCTGCATTTATTGAGTCCTTCTACGGGATCTCCCTTATTGTAGCCGATCACATCTAGGATTGCTGCATGCATTTCTTGGAGGGTACCTCCTCCTACATTTTGTGGGTCGGGAAAGGCAGCCACGACTGAGGGGTCGAGGCTCAAAACTGTGAGCATAACTTGCTCTTTTTCGTCCAGGCCGTACATGGTCGCCTGTTGCTTAACTCTCGCAAAATAATGGTGCAGGTCTGCTGTGGGTTGGAAGGGTTTGATTTTGTCACACGCGTCCCTTAATTGGGTGACGATTAATGGGGTGGTGTACAGAAAATCAGGGTCTCCGTTTGTTGGGGCCCTGCGCTGTGTGGTGACAGGGTTCATGGTATTGTGCACTACCTGTGCAGTCGGGGGTGGGGGTGCTTTCCTTTTCTGGGTTTTATCTTGAGTACATGCTCCATGCACAGAGCGATGGGCAGTTTCATTTAACTCCTGCCAATCGGGGCCATTCTGATCTAGCTGGGGTCCAAATGTATCTTGGAAACCATTTTGTATTGAGAGCAGGGATTGCAGGTCTGCAATTTGCTTTCAGCATTTGGCATGGTCCACCGAACTCTGCCTTTGTTCCGTGGTGGAACTGTGGAGTGCTCGTAGGGCTGCCTTTAAATCCTTACATTGCATCTTTAATTGTTCGGCTTGAAGTTCTGTCTCTTCTCTTACCAACACCGCGCGTTGCGTGTCTTGGTAGGCCTTATCGTACTGGGACTGAAAGCTGCTTAGGTGAGCGAGACAAGATTGGTGTGCCCGTTTGACATCAGCTATCTCCTTGTCCTTCGCTGCTAACTGCTCTCTGAGTTGCTTATTAACTTTCTCGCATTCGGTGACGTCTCCCTCACTATTCTTCTCTCTGTCTCGAATCTCTCTGCGGAGCGTCTTCACGACCTCCTCTGTGCCTTGCAATTGTGCCAAGCAGGACACGATTGCCATCGGCTTACGAACTTTTCCTAAACTCTTTTAATGGTTCTCGGTCAGGTTATCCCACCAAGTCTGTCCTATACTTCCGGGACCTGTTTCCTCATTTTGCACAAAATTCATTCCAAAGGGGCCATCCTTTCCCTTTTAGATACTTCCTAATCTCCTCTTCCCATATGGGACACTGCTCTGCTCTATTGGTCGCTGCGACCTCGAATTCCTGGGGATGCATAAGGCATTCCATTGCCTTCATTGCCATCCCTACTGTAATCTCTGGGTTTCTACCATAAATTTGGATCGGGGGAATAAAGCGGTGATGCAAACACGGGTACTGCTTAAGCTATTTTCCAGTCTATAAGACACCCGACAGTTTTACGCAACAAAATCTATCGAGGTAACCTTATATCCTTTGTTAGTACGCATGCAAATTACACACTTTCAAATCTTGGAGGTTTGATCGATACTGATCTTATGCTTGTGGTTTTTATTTTTTCCAATTGGGTTTCTAATTCAAAGTTGGGTTCTCTCGGAGTGACAAAGTCACTTCTAGGTCGAGTCCCGTCAGATGTCGCCAGAAATGTTGCTATCTTTTAATGGCTATAAATATGGCGATTAATAAGGTCGCCTTTCTTAATCTGAATTATGAATATGCTTTAAGAGTCGCCAGGTACCTCTTGATACCGCCACAAGGTTCAACCGAATACCGATCAAAGAGCCAATACACCAGTTAGTTAGTTCAAAGTCAATGGTACTTTATTTACACACAGTATGATTTACTCATGCACAATAACACTACAGGCTAAACTATGTCTATCACTAACACCTATACTTAACTTCAGGTGCCCACTTAAGTCAGAGGAACAATGGCCGTTGTTCGGATCTGAGGCTGTTGGGTTCGAAGAGGTAGCAGGAATATAGCTAAGGTCGTCCGTCTGGTAGCGAGCGTTGAACTTGAACTTACTTGCTTCTGGTGGTGCAGGTGGAGGGGTCTCTCCAGCTGAGAGCCGATTCCAAGAGAGCGAACACATGGCGGGGTTCCTTCTTATACTCGGGGGGGTTTGCGCTCTTTTAGGCGGGCCTTAAACTTGGTCCCAATCAATTGGGCAGCTTCTCGATCACCGCCATCGATCTGAGCCAATAAAGGGGCGGGTGCCCTGATGGCACTGTGGCCGTTGGCCTTGCTTTGTTTGAGTCTTCTTGCTGAGGTAGTGGCGCCGGAATGTCTGGGACGGTATCGGCTACCTGAGCACTAGTCTTTTGTGTATCGGAGATGGGCCATCAATGTGCAAATCGGCCCAGAGTTTCGGTTCTGTCTGCAGTCTGTCTTCTAAATACACATTCAGGCTCTGTGCCTGCTGTTACTTTGCATTGTCCATTTCCCTGTATGCTCTGCGAGTGTCCATTTTATATGCTGAAAGTGGCCATCCCAGATGGCTACAGCAGCAGGAGGGCCCAATGCTGTATTCTGGCGGATGTGATGGGCGGAATCGCTTTGTCTTCTTTAAAAAGACCCAGCAGCAGCTGGTGGAATTTCTTCACGGCGAAGACAACTGCGAAACCTTCTTCCTCAATTTGCACAGAATTGAGCTCGACCACAGCCAATGTTTGTGAGGTGAAAGCAGTCGGCCTCTCTCTGCCATCTTCCATGCCATGTGATAAAATGGTGCCAATGCTGTACAGTGAGGCGTCACACGTGACTATCTTATTTGGCGCGATCATAATGTGTTAAGGAGCCTGAAGAAGCCTATTTTTTTTTTTTACTTGTGCGAACACTTCTTCCTGCTGCCTTCTCCATGCCCATTCCTGGTTATTTTCTGAGAGGAGGTGCAGGGAGGCTAACATGGTCGCCAGACCGGGGACGAACTTTCCTTAATAGTTCACCCATCCCAAGAAAGACTTTAACTCCATGGTGTTCTCAGGTGTTGGAGCTTGCTGAATTGCCTATACTTTCCCCGCGACCAGGTGTAACCCCTCACGGTCCACTCAGTTGGCTCGGTACATCACTTCCCTCGCATGGAACACGCGTTTTTCTCTCTACAGGCGAACACCCGTCTCTCAAAAGCAATGAAAAACCTTGACCAAATTACTTAAATGTTCCTGTTCAGTTGCCCCTGTGACTAACATGTTGTCCAGATACACTGCCACTCGCAGCAATCCTTTCAGTATGTTTTCCATTACCCTCTGGAATATGGCACTACTCCAAAGGGTAGTCTGGTGTCCTCATATAAGCCTCTATGGGTGTTTACAGTGATGTTTTAAGGGAGGTAGGGTCCAAATCTAACTGCAAGTACACATGGCTTGTATCGAGCTTCGTAAATGAGTGTCCACTGGGGCATCGGGTAACAATCCAGCTGGAAGGCCCACTTGACCGTCAGAGAGAATCATAGAATCATAGAATTTACAGTGCAGAAGGAGGCCATTCGGCCCATCGAGTCTGCACTGGCTCTTGTAAAGAGCACCCTTCCTAAGCCCACACCTCTACCTTATCCCCATAACCCAGCAACCCCATCTAACCTAAGGGCAATTTAGCATGGCCATTCCACCTAACCTGCACATCTTTGGAATGTGGGAGGAAACCGGAGCACCTGGAGGAAACCCACGCTCCTCCCCTTAGCTTAAGAGCCAGTGTAATTTATAGTACTGTTCCTTAGCTCCCTCTAGTGGCTAGGCTTAACATAACATTAACTCTTCACATGCTGTACATTTGCATAATGTCACATAATGGATAACCATTAACTTGCACAGTTATCTTGATGGGGACCACTCGGGGTGCTGCAATACACACCTCCTCTAGCTGCCCTAGGTGAAAAGTACGAGCCCTTGGTTGGCACCTACCTCTACTGAGGCACTAGGGTTGCTGGCTGACTTGTGCCTTGCGCTCCTGCATACAGATGACACACAATGCCTGGCTCTCCCGCTACAGACTCTGGGGTTGTATTCTGTCAGGACATTTCAGTCCTTGACCAATGCCTGGCCTCTACAGTATTCGGTCCAGGGTGGGGTTGAGGGGGGGGGGGGCACTCGCCGGGAGGAGATGAGTCCGAAGGCATTTGTCTCCATCCCCTGGATCTCTTGCACACCTTTTGCAGCACTTTTGCAGGAAAGTAACATTTTCACTGCCTGCTGAAGGTCTAGGGTTGGTTTGGTTCGTAACTTCCTTGGGTAGTCATGTTATTGATGCTGCAGACAGAGCGGTCTTGCAGCATTTTGGAAAGAGATTTTTCATATTCACAATATTCAGCTCGTTTTTGTAGCCTCGTCAGAAACTCGGTTACGGTCTGGCCCGGTGTTTTCTCAGTCGTGTATAAACAGTATCTCTGTACGATAACAGACAGTTTAGGGTTGAAGTATTGTGCTATCAGGGTTACCAATTCTTCAAAGATTTTTGTGTTCGGAGCTGCAGGATATATAAGGCTCTTTATCACTCCATAAGTATGAGCTTCACAGGCAGTAAGTAATATCATTCTCTGTCGATCATTACCTGTGATAGTATTCAGCCGGAAAAAGTAACATGTGTTCTGTGTACTGTGTCCAATCCTCTATGCTCACGTCAAACATGTCCAGTCTTCCAAACAAAGGCATTTTTGTGGATCCTGAAGAGGGGGAACCCCAGGGACCCCATAGCAGGATGTCCTCACTTCAGGGTTGTGGGGTAATGCCCATGTATGTGGGGGGTGATATTGCTCTTTGGAAGGGGTTGTGGGTGACCCACAAGCCCACTTAGAGATTGGGACGCCCTTTCAAAATGGCGGCCTGATCTCTGAGTTCAGATCCCCAGTGCTGAAAAAAATTCGGAGTGTGGGCTATACCGGTGAGTGTGGGCTAAACTCCCCAGGGCCCAAAAAGTGCCTAAGGGCTTGATTCTCCGGAAATATTTCGAAGGGCGGGATTCTCCGGAAAGATTTCTAAGTGTTTTCGCAAGCAGGAATTGCTCACTTGTGAGTGGGAAGGGGAATAAAACAGCAAAGATTTCTCTTCTAGTTTACTGTCCAGTGAATCCTTTTGGACACTGGACCAGGGCGAGGCAGCCAATTGACTGTGGTTTTTATGCTCTGGCAGCTCTCAGTCAATGGCCCTCTCAGGATGGGTTACACATTTCTGTGGCACCTCCGACCAACTTGAGCCTGTTCAGTGAAGGGGAGGAGTGGAGTCCGAAAAAGTTCAAACTGAAGATTGATGGGATACAAAATGTTCCAATTTGCTGCGATCTGCTTCGGTAACCTCAGCATATACACTCAGCCCTGCGAGCTAACATTTATGAAAGGTTCTGAGTCTTAAATTACTGATCACAATTGGTATTGATTTCCACTCCTTACTTTTAAACACCTGGGACTGAGATGACGCTCTTCAGTATCCCCAGTCCCAAGGAGGATTAGACTGAAGCTCTCAGCCTTCACTGTTTTACTCTCTGACGTAATATTTACTTCAAGTCTTCATAGTTCAGGAAACCTCAGTCTCCCTGGGCTGACTAATTTCATTTGTTTTATTTAGCCATTTGTCCTGAGACATTACAACAAACACTAACATTACAGTAATAAATCTACTCAAACACCAAGAATTACTTTATTGCTGTAATACTCTCCACTTGCCTGGATGAGTGCAGCTCCAACAACGCTCAAGACGTTTGACACCATCCAGGACAAAACAGCCCACTTGATCGGCACTCCATCTAAAACCGTCAACATTCACTCCTCCACCACCGACAGGCAGTGGCAGCAGTGTGCACCATTTACAAGAGTTACTGCAGGAACTTACCAAGGCTCCTTAGACAGCACCCTACCAATCCACAACTGCTACTTACTCGAAGGATAACGGCAGCAGATACCTGGGAACACAACCACCTGGAGGTTCCCCTCCAAGTCACTCACCATCTTGACTTGGAAATATATCGTTGTTCCTTCACTGTCGCTGGGTCAAAATCCTGGAACTCCCTTCCTGACAACACTGTGGGTGTACCTACACCACACGGTCTGCGGCGGTTCAGGAAGGCAGCTCACCATTACCTTCTCAAGGGCAATTAGGGATGGACAACAAATGCTGGCCCAACCAGCGACACTCACTTCCCTTGAAACAATAAAACAAATTAGCCCTGAATTATAACAACACTTTTCTCTTTATTTTAAAATTTAATTCTACATGCTTTGCTGTCAACCAAAAGTCAATAATTTGTATTTTTACTCTTAATCATTTTTATTTGACCATTTTAAGGGTTAGAGTTATTCACTTATTCTCTTACTTGCTCCTCCCAGCTCCAAGTATGCAGTTGGGAGCAGCTTTCACAAGTGGGTGTTTTGATTGGTTACATCCTGCCTTTGAGTGCTTTCCTTTCTCCACCAATCAAATGTCAGGACAGTAATGATATTCATGGTCTCATGATAGGTTGCGCATCAATCTGGCATGGAAACTGCCCAATAATTACGGCCACAAACAGTTTCAGGAGCAATGGTGCATCTTTGTCAAGTTAGAAGGTCGACACAACCTCTTAAGCGTGAGGGTAGGTTCCCCAATCAGGTGCTTCCAAACATTTCGGAATATTGTGGACCTATTGGCATGATTTTCCTTCATCCACTCTCTGGCCCTTTGTGCAGCCCTCCGTGCACAGCGGATCCACTGGGAGTCAAAGCCTCAGATGGAATTTGCTGAATCAAACCCATCTGTTACTCTAACGTAGAATCGTAAGAGAGTTTCTTGCAGAAAGGAAACACAATAGAAGAATCCTTTTCGCAACATTATGCATGATTGGGCAAACTCCAGAAGGATGTCACAAGAAGGAAGTGGAGGGGACTGGGTGCCATCCGAGGCAGGTGAAGCCTCATCTACCTTTGTGGGGCCCAGTTGAGGCCTGAGTTAAGAGGCCTTTTGATGTGGATTTTTTAAAAAGTTCTTCAATGGGATGTGGGGGTTGCAGATAAGGCCTATCTCTAATTGTCCTTGTAGTAAGTCACCATTTCAGAGGGCAGCTATGAGTCAACCACATTGCTGTGGGTCTGGAGTCACATGTCAGCCAGGCCGAGTAAGGACAGCAGATTTCCTTCCCTGAAGGACATTAGTTAACCAGATGGGTTTTTACAGACAATCAATGATAGTTTCACGGTCACTGTTTACTGAAGCTAGTTTTCAATTCCAGAATTTGTTAACTGAGTTTGAATTCTGCCAGCCAGTGTTGGTGGGATTTGAAACCATGTCCCCAGATCATTAGCATGGGGCCTCTGGATTACTAATCTAGTCACAGTACAGGCAACATTTCCATATCCCCCAGCTGTGTGTTTCCTGGTGGCGCACCGTTCACTGGCGGCGGGATTTTCTCTTCCTGGTGCTTGTCAGCAGAATTTCCTGTTGAATCTAATGAAAGTGGTGCAGGAACGCAGAGTAGGATAAAATTTACTCTGGTTTATTTAAGTCTACACAATAATCACAACTAACAAACTCTTTCCCCAAAACGCCACCCTCCCCGACCTGCACCCAGGTCGGGAATTTTATACAGAGAGGTTCCCCCTTGTTAAGGGGTAACTCCACTCCTAATTACCGGGGGAGTTCATATTCAGGGGTTTAGACTGGGGAGAAACTGAAGCGTAACGTCACAGGAAGGCTGTGATTAGATTGGCCAAGAGAGGACCTGCTGGTAAGTAGTGGTGACTGGTAAGTAGTTTTTCTTTTAATTTGTCTATTTTTTTTTTCTATTGTTTTTTTGGCATTGCAGTTGTACAAGTTAACCTAAGGTTTAAGACATGGCAGGAGATCCCAGACCTGTGTCATGCTCCTCGTGTGCAATATGGGAGCTTAGGGACACGTCCATTGATCCTGGCTCCTTCATGTGCAAGAAGTGCATCCAGCTGCAGCTCCTGTTAGGCCGCTTGACGGCTCTGGAGCTGCGGGTGGACTCACCTTGGAGCATCCGCGATGATGAGGACGTCGTGGACAGCACGTTCGCTGAGTTGGTCACACCACAGGTGAAAATTCCTGAGGGAAATAGAAAATAGGTGACGAAAAGGCAGAGCAAGAGTAGGAAGGCAGTGCAGGTGTTTCCTATGGTCATCTCCTTGAAAAACAGATATACCACATTGGGTACTGTTGAGGGAGATGGCTCACCAGGGGAAGGCAGCAGCAGCCAGGTGCATGGCACCGTGGCTGCTCTGCTGCGCAGAAGGGCAGGAAGAAGAATAGTGATAGAGGACTCAATCATAAGTGGAATAGACAGGCGGTTCTGCGGACGCAATCGATACTCCAGGATGGTATGTTGCCTCCCTGGTGCAAGGGTCAAGGATGTCTCGGAGCAGCTGCAGGACATTCTGGGGGGGGGGGGGGGGGGGTGAACAGCCAGCTGTCATGGTGCATATAGGCACCAACGATATAGGTAAAAAAACGGGATGAGGTCCTACAAGCTGAATTTAGGGAGTTAGGAGCTAAACTAAAAAGTAGGACCTCAAAGGTAGTAATCTCAGGGTTGCTACCAGTGCCACGAGCTAGTCAGAATAGGAAAGCCAGGACAGATAGGATGAATGTGTGACTCGAGAGATGGTGCAAGAGGGAGGGATTCAAATTCCTGGGCCATTGGAACCGGTTCTGGGGGAGGTGGGACCAGTACAAACCGGACGGTCTGCACCTGGGCAGGACTGGAACCAATGTCCTTGGGGGGGTGTTTGCTAGTGCTGTTGGGGAGGGTTTAAACTAATGTGGCAGGAGGATTGGAACTAATGCAGGAAGTCAGAGGGAAGTAAAACGGGGAAAGAAACAAAAGGCAGTAAGGGGGAAAGTGTTGTTGCTAACTTTCCGGTTGGTTTAATTGCTCTGTTTTATTACCTTTGCTCTCGAGTCACCAGGTATCTTTATGATACCGCCACAAGGTTCAAGTCCAAGTAATGATCAATAATTCAATACACCGATTAGTAAGATTCAAATCAAAGCACATGTATTATACACAGTAATCGCTATTCATGCACAAATTCTATGTCTAAGCTACTTCTACAACTAACAGGCCTATACTTAACTTCGGACTGGCCCACCAGGTCAGGGGAACAAATGGTCTTTCTTTCGGGTTCTGAGTGTGCGGGATTCGAAGTTGGTATGGATTGGTAGCTAGGAGTGCCTACCTAATAGCGAGCGTTGAATTAAGACTTATTTCATTCGGCGGTCACTGCACCGGTCACGGTCAATGTTGGTTCGTATTGCTGGGTGACCCGGGCAGGACGAAGAGGTGAAGAGAGCGATTTGAACTTGGGGCTTAACTCTTATAGTCCCCAGGGGCTTCCCGCCTTTCGGGGCGGACCCTGTACCTGGTCCCAAGTGATTGGACTTTGTCCCAATCGCTTGGTTCGATTTCTCCAATACTGGAGCGGATCCCTGATCGATGGGCGGTCTTGAGGTGTTCGTTAACCTCCTTTGAGTTGGCTCCTGCTGGCGCTGGGGAGTCTGGCTTAGTTTTGAATGTCCCAAATGTTGCTGTTGTCCCCGGGGATTGCTCATTAGTATGTAGATGGCTGCTACATTATTATGCTGATGGTCACTGGTATCAATGTTGTCTGGCCTTTTACAGAGTTAAATACACAGCAAACCTGCACCTGCTGGTTTCTGTCTGTGTTGGCTGACTTTTCCATCAGCCTTTGCCGTTCGCCATTTTAAATCGGGAGCTGGCCAATTTAGGTGGCTACAGTGTAAGGCAGAGAAGCCAGTCAAAAATCAAAAAGGGCCATAGTCCAGGGTACAGTGATTGAGGAGAGACCAGTGAATAGACACAGTAATACTAAAAGGAATAAAAGAGGAAGTAAAAACATAAATGGAAAGCGACGCAGCAGGTTATTACATGAAGATATGGGTTCGACGCTAAGGAAAATTGGGAGAAAACTTGAAAGGAAAAATAACTTAGGAGAGGTCACTGATAGAGGTGTTAAGTAGGGCAGTAGTATGGGATGACATTGCTGCTATGGAGGATAATGTTGAATCCATTTGGGTTGAAATCAGGAATAGTAAGGTGAAAAAGTCACTGATCGGAGTACTCTATAGGCCACCAAATAGTACCATTATGGTGGGGCGGGCAATAAACAAAGAAATAACTGAGCATGTAGAAATGTACAGCAGTTACCATGGGGGATTTTAATCTACATGTCGATTGGTTTAACCAGGTCGGTCAAGGCAGCCTTGAGGAGTTTATAGAATATATCCACGATAATTTCCTAGAACAGTATGTAATGGAACCTACGAGGGAACAAGCGATCCTAGATCTGGTCATGTGTAATGAGACAGGATTGATTAATGATCTCAAAGTCAGGGATCCTCTCGGAAAGAGCGATCACAATATGGTGGAATTTAAAATACAGATGGAGGGTGAGAAGGTGAAATCAAACACGAGTGTTTTATGCTTAAATAAAGGAGATTATAATGGGATGCGAGAAGAGCTGGCTAAGGTAGACTGGGAGCAAAGACTTTATGGTAAAACAGTTGAGGAACAGTGGAGAACCTTCCAAGCGATTTTTCACAGTGCTCAGCAAAGTTTATACCAACAAAAAGGAAGGACAGTAGAAAGAGGGAAAATCAACCATGGATATCTAAGGAAATAAGGGAGAGTATCAAATTGAAGGAAAAAGCATACAAAGTGGCAAAGATTAGCGGGAGACTAGAGGACTGGGAAATCTTTAGGGGGCAACAGAAAGCTACTAAAAAAGCTATAAAGAAGAGTAAGATAGATTATGAGAGTAAACTTGCTCAGAATATAAAAACAGATAGTAAAAGTTTCCACAAATATATAAAACAAAAAAGAGTGGCTAAGGTAAATATTGGTCCTTTAGAAGATGAGAAGGGAGATTTAATAATGGTAGATGAGGAAATGGCTGAGGAAGTGAATTTGTGTCGGCCTTCACAGTGGAAGATACAAATAATATGCCAGTGACTGGTGGAAATGAGGCTATGACAGGTGAGGACCTTGAGACAATTGTTATCACTCAGGAGGTAGTGATGGGCAAGCTAATGGGGCTAAAGGTAGACAAGTCTCCTGGTCCTGATGGAATGAATCCCAGGGTACTAAAAGAGATAGCTCGGGAAATTGCAAATGCACTCGTGATAATTTACCAAAATTACCTAGACTCTGGGGTGGTCCCGGCAGATAGGAAATTAGCAAACGTGACACCACTGTTTAAAAAAGGAGGTAGGCAGAATGTGGGTAATTATAGGTCAGTTAGCTTAACTTCGGTAGTAGGGAAGATGCTGGAATCTATCATCAAGGAAGAAATAGCACGGCAAATAACATGATGGAAATTGTCCCATTGGACAGACGCAGCATGGATTCATAAAGGGCAGGTCGTGCCTACCTAATTTAGTAGAATTATTTGAGGACATTATCAGTGCGGTAGACAATGGGGAGCCAATGGATGTGGTATATCTGGATTTCCAGAAAGCTTTTGACAAGGTGCCACCCAAAAGGTTGCTGCATAAGATAAAGATGCATGGCATTAAGGGTAAAGTAGTAGCATGGATAGAGGATTGGTTAATTAATAGAAAGCAGAGTGGGGATTAATGGGTGTTTCTCTGGTTGGCAATCAGTAGCTAGTGGAGTCCCTCAGGGGCAGTGTTGGGCCCACAATTGTTCACAATTTACATAGATGGTTTGGAGTTGGGGACCAAGTGCAATGTGTCCAAGTTTGCAGACGAGACTAAGATGAGTGGTAAAGCAAAAAGTGCACAGGATACTGGAAGTCTGCAGAGGGATTTGGATAGTTTAAGTGAATGGGCTATGGTCTGGCAGATGGAATACAATGTTGACAAATGTGAGGTTATCCATTTTGGTAGGAATAACTGCAAAATGGATTATTATATAAATGATAAAATATTAAAACATATACTGCTGTGCAGAGGGACCTGGGTGTCCTAGTGCATGAGTCGCAAAAAGTTGGTTTACAGGTGCAACAGGTGATTAAGAAGGCGAATGGAGCTTTGCCCTTCATTGCTAGAGGGATGGGGTTTAAGAATAGGGAGGTTATGCTGCAACTGTGTAAGGTGTCGTGAGGCCACACCTATCGTGCTCAGTTTTGGTCTCCTTACTTGAGAAAGGACGGACTGACACTGGAGGATGTGCAGAGGAGATTCACTAGGTTAATCTCAGAGTTGAGGGGGTTGGATTACGAGGAGAGGTTGAGGAGACTGGGACTGTACTCACTGGAATTTAGAAGGATGCGGGGGAACTTATCGAAACATATAAAATTATGAAGGCAATAGATAGGATAGATGCAGGGAGGTTGTTTCCACTGGCGGGTGAAAGTAGAACTAGGGGGCATAGCCTCAAAATAAGGGGAAGTAGATTTAGGACTGAGTTTAGGAGGAACTTCTTCACCCAAAGGGTTGTGAATCTATAGAATTCCTTGCCCAGTGAAGCAGTTGAGCCTCCTTCATTAAATGTTTTCAAGATAAAGATAGATAGTTTTTTGAAGAATAAAGGAATAAAGGGTTATGGTGGTCAGGCGGAAAAGTGGAGCTGAATCCACAAAAGATCAAATTGAATGGCGGAGCAGGCTCGAAGGGCCCGAGGGGGTCATAACACTGACGACTGGAGATTTCTGGCCTACCACTACGCAACCACCACCCTCCACCCTCGAATGGTGATGACCAATGTTGTAATTTCACCTGGAGTGAGGCTGAATTGCCAATTAAAGAACACTGTGCTGACAGTAATAATAGTTGTTGGAGGGAATTTTGTGATACCGGACTATAATATAAATTATAGGTGGCCTTTTAACTACATTTGTGTTCCTATATTACTTTTGAATAGTTCTGATGAAACAAAAGGTACTCATTGGCTTAGATGCCTGTTTAGAAGAGGCAATTTGTAGAAATAGAGAGTGTAAATACAATGCTGTTAATATCAGAAAAGACACAAAATGGCTGAACAAGCCACATTCCCTGTAAACTGTCTCATGAGAACCAACCGTGGGTATGTATAGGGAGTATCCAACAGCCGCTAATAACAGCTTCACTGAACAAGACATGCAATGTATCCTTGATAAAGCGCAAGGTCTACAGCTGTAGACAGGACACATCATCCTCCCACAGTCCAAAGATGTGCAGGTTAGGTGGATTGGCCATGATAAATTGCCCTTGGTGTCCAAAATTGCCCTTAGTGTTGGATAGGGTTACTGGGTTATGGGGATAGGGTGAAAGTGTTGACCTTGGGTAGGGTGCTCTTTCAACAAAGAACAAAGAAATGTACAGCACAGGAACAGGCCCTTCGGCCCTCCAAGCCCGTGCCGACCATGCTGCCCGACTAAACTACAATCTTCTACATTTCCTGGGTCCGTATCCCTCTATTCCCATCCTATTCATGTATTTGTCAAGATGCCCCTTAAATGTCACTATCGTCCCTGCTTCCGCCACCTCCTCCGGTAGCGAGTTCCAGGCATCCACTACCCTCTGCGTAAAAAACTTGCCTCGTACATCTACTCTAAACCTTGCCCCTCTCACCTTAAACCTATGCCTGCTAGTAATTGACCCCTCTCCCCCTCCATACCAGGCAACATTCTGGTAAATCTCTTCTGCACCCTCTCTAAAGCCTCCACATCCTTCTGGTAGTGTGGCGACCAGAATACTCCAAGTGTGGCCTAACTAAGGTTCTATACAGCTGCAACATGACTTACCAATTCTTATACTCAATGCCCCGGCCAATGAAGGCAAGCATGCCATATGCCTTCTTGACTACCTTCTCCACCTGTGTTGCCCCTTTCAGTGACCTGTGGACCTGTACTCCTAGATCTCTTTGACTTTCAATGCTCTTGAGGGTTCTACCATTCACTGTATATTCCCTACCTGCATAAGACCTTCCAAAATGCATGACCTCACATTTGTCCAGATTAAACTCCATCTGCCATCTCTCCGCCCAAGTCTCCAAACAATCTAAATCCTGCTGTATCCTCCGACAGTCCTCATCGCTATCCGCAATTCCACCAACCTTTGTGTCATCTGCAAACTTACTAATCAGACCAGTTACATTTTCCTCCAAATCATTTATATATACTACAAACAGCAAAGGTCCCAGCACTGATCCGTGTGGAACACCACTGGTCACAGCCCTCCAATTAGAAAAGCATCCTTCCATTACTACTCTCTGCCTTCTATGACCTAGCCAGTTCTGTATCCACCTTGCCAGCTCACCCCTGATCCCGTGTGACTTCACCTTTTGTACTAGTCTACCATGAGGGACCTTGTCAAAGGCCTTACTGAAGTCCATATAGACAACATCCACTGCCCTACCTGCATCAATCATCTTAGTGACCTCCTCGAAAAACTCTATCAAGTTAGTGAGACACGACCTCCCCTTCACAAAACCATGCTGCCTCTCACTAATACGTCCATTTGCTTCCAAATGGGAGTAGATCCTGTCTCGAAGAATTCTCTCCAGTAATTTCCCTACCACTGAAGTAAGGCTCACCGGCCTGTAGTTCCCTGGATTATCCTTGCTACCCTTCTTAAACAGAGGAACAACATTGGCTATTCTCCAGTCCTCCGGGACATCACCTGAAGACAGTGAGGATCCAAAGATTTCTGTCAAGGCCTCAGCAATTTCCTCTCCAGCCTCCTTCAGTATTCTGGGGTAGATCCCATCAGGCCCTGGGGACTTATCTACCTTAATATTTTTTAAGACACCCAACACCTCGTCTTTTTGGATCTCAAAGTGACCCAGGCTATCTACACACCCTTCTCCAGACGCAACATCTACCAATTTCTTCTCTTTGGTGAATACTGATGCAAAGTATTCATTTAGTACCTCGCCCATTTCCTCTGGCTCCACACATAGATTCCCTTGCTTATCCTTCAGTGGGCCAACCCTTTCCCTGGCTACCCTCTTGCTTTTTATGTACGTGTAAAAAGCCTTGGGATTTTCCTTAACCCTATTTGCCAATGACTTTTCGTGACCCCTTCTAGCCCTCCTGACTCCTTGCTTAAGTTCCTTCCTACTTTCCTTATATTCCACACAGGCTTTGTCTGTTCCCAGCCTTTTAGCCCTGACAAATGGCTCCTTTTTCTTTTTGACGAGGCCTACAATATCTCTCATTATCCAAGGTTCCCGAAAATTGCTGTATTTATCCTTCTTCCTCACAGGAACATGCCGGTCCTGAATTCCTTCCAACTGACACTTTAAAGCCTCCCACATGTCAGATGTTGATTTGCCCTCAAACATCCGCCCCCAATCTATGTTCTTCAGTTCCCGTCTAATATTGTTATAATTAGCCTTCCCCCAATTTAGCACATTCATCCTAGGACCACTCTTTTCCTTGTCCACCAGCACTTTAAAACTTACTGAATTGTGGTCACTGTTCCCAAAATGCTCCCCTACTGAAACATCTACCACCTGGCCGGGCTCATTCCCCAATACCAGGTCCAGTACCGCCCCTTCCCTAGTTGGACTGTCTACATATTGTTTTAAGAAACCCTCCTGGATGCTCCTTACAAACTCCGCCCCGTCTAAGCCCCTGGCACTAAGTGAGTCCCAGTCAATATTGGGGAAGTTAAAGTCTCCCATCACCACAACCCTGTTGTTTTTACTCTTTTCCAAAATCTGTCTACCTATCTGCTCCTCTATCTCCCGCTGGCTGTTGGGAGGCCTATAGTAAACCCCCAACATTGTGATTGCACCCTTCTTATTCCTGATCTCTACCCATATAGCCTCACTGCCCTCTGAGGTGTCCTCCCGCAGTACAGCTGTGATATTCTCCCTAACCAGTAGCGCAACTCCGCCACCCCTTTTACATCCCCCTCTATCCCGCCTGAAACATCAAAATCCTGGAATGTTTAGCTGCCAATCCTGCCCTTCCCTCAACCAGGTCTCTGTAATGGCAACAACATCATAGTTCCAAGTACTAATCCAAGCTCTCAGTTCATCTGCCTTACCCGTAATACTTCTTGCATTAAAACATATGCACTTCAGGCCACCAGACCCGCTGTGTTCAGCAACTTCTCGCTGTCTGCTCTGTCTCAGAGCCCCACTGTCCCTATTCCCTAGTTCTCCCTCAATGCTCTCACCTTCTGACCTATTGCCCCCGTGCCCACCCCCCTGCCATACTAGTTTAAACCCTCCCGTGTGACACTAGCAAACTTCGCGGCCAGGATATTTATGCCTCTCCAGTTTAGATGCAACCCGTCCTTCTTATATAAGTCACACCTGCCCCAGAAGAGCTCCCAGTGGTCCAGATAACAGAAACCCTCCCTCCTACACCAGCTGTTTAGCCACGTGTTTAGCTGCTCTATCTTCCTATTTCTAGCCTCACTGGCACGTGGCACAGGGAGTAATCCCAAGATTACAACCCTAGAGGTCCTGTCTTTTACCTTTCTGCCTAGCTCCCTGAACTCCTGCTGCAGGACCTCATGCCCCTTCCTGCCTATGTCGTTAGTACCAATATGTACAATGACCTCTGCCTGTTTGCCCTCCCCCTTTCCAAGAGCCGGTGCAGACTCGATGGGCCGAATGGACTCCTTCTGCACTGTAAATTCTATGATAATCTATGATCATCATTGTGTTAGTTTTGAATGACTTCTGTATGAAGTTAGGGGCGATTAAGACAACACCCACTTTAACCATATATGTGATAACTGGGATGCTAGGAAAATTGATTGACTACATGTAATAAGTGTGACACGAATATAGTTGATTGATTGTATGTAAATGAGAATACAACTAATTCTGCCCCTTGAATCTGTATATTAACCCGTGTGAGCCTTAGCTCAAGTAAGAAAAGGTGCTGTCAAAGGCTGCAGAGTCTCAGACCTTCTCTCCCGGAATTCTGACATAATAAAGTGCTTTTTTAAACTCAGGCCTTCGTGTGAATATTTTCAGCTCTAACAAATGGCGTAGTCTGGTGGGATGTTGCTGAGCCGAACGCCACTCGAGCTGGTGGACAAGGCAAGTAGTCAGAAATTAGAGTCACACGGCGAGACGGACGGATGGCGAAGCAACATCCAACGAATCTGGTATCAAGGCCAAGTGAGTAAAAGACTTAGTTTAAAATTTATTATTTTTGGTTTTGTTTTGTTGGTCCGCTATACCATTTTCTTTAGTACT
Organism: Scyliorhinus torazame; assembly: GCF_047496885.1. Taxonomy (NCBI): domain Eukaryota; kingdom Metazoa; phylum Chordata; class Chondrichthyes; order Carcharhiniformes; family Scyliorhinidae; genus Scyliorhinus; species Scyliorhinus torazame. Next base: position 118,317,868 of record NC_092719.1, read on the forward strand.
AATTGGCTGCTCGAGGACCAATGCTGAGCCTGAATTAAGGGGCAATTGAGCTCTCACGTGACGGCCAGAGTTAGTTGTGAATCCGAGACGTACGGACTGTTGAGTGTTAACGGTCGCGGAATTTGCTGTGACATTGCCAAGCCAGGACCACCACCCTACGGGAGTTGGCGAAAGGTAAAAGCCTCTGAGCACAGTCACCTAGGCACACCGGATACGCGGGTGATAGAGACGACACGGTTAACACATCATGGAAAAGAAAAGAGAGGCACAAGGCAGCTTTTCTGGGGTCCCCGGGGATCCATAAATCTGGCGTTCGGGTAAGAGCAAAATACTGGTACAAAAAAAAACAATAATCAAAGATGGGTGGGATCCCGACGCAGCCCCTGTGGAACAGCGAAAATGGTGAGATACACAGAAGCGAGATGAGACAAATAAAGCAGGAGTCAGCTTAGTTCACCAGTGAGATGAACAAATGACAGAAATTAAGCCTTCACACCGTTTGGAAAACAGGCTAGTTTAAAGGAATTGAGCTCTCACTCTCCCACATTCACAACAAATCATTTTAAGCATAGCAATAAAGTGAGAAAATATAGTGGCAGTACAGATTGTGCAAACTGGCAAAGAATCATAGGAAACTGCTACAATTACGGCTAAGGACTGTCCTGGAATGGAGAGGAGAAAGAAACAGGCTCCCTGAGAATGGACATTTTAAATTAACGAAAAGTTTAGACATGTCCAAAGGAAAATAATGGAAAAAAAATCAAATAAAGTAAAAATCCTAAAGATCATAAAGGGGCTGAAACGCGCAATCAGCTTTTTGTTCAGAAATATCTGAGGATGACAAATCCCCCTCCCAAAACAAAAATAAAATGGGGAGTACAGTCAATACAAGATTAAGGTTAGAAACTTAACAATGGATTCTTGTCTAGAATAACTTCAGATTGTTTCAAGCCGTCCAGATAAACTTGGCAGTAATTCAATTCATTTGAATCAAAAAAAAAAAAACATCCAGTAATATCTCTTTCAAACACTGGTCAAATAACGAACATTGATAATTGAATTCAGTTTAAAGAACAAGAAAGAAATTTGTGTAACATTAAAGGAAAGAATAAATAATGTTTGAGATCAAGTAACAGACGCAAATGGCATCATTCCAAGTCCTCCACCTCCTTCGATTCTGTACAAACATTTAACCATTTCAGCAAGCAGGTCATCTGCACAAAGAAATATAGGTCTCTAAGAATAGCTAATGCCTATAAAATTAATCAATGGAAATTGACTTAAATGGAATAACACAGATAAAGTTTTATGACGAAGGAGAATGGAAGATTTTGTTCAGTATTTTAATTAAGCGATTGTGAAATTGCTGTCTTTTTACTCTGATATTTGCGCCCTGTGAGAATGTGTGTGTGTTTGGTCTGTGAATGTTAATAGCTCTCTGCTATGATTTATCTTCTGAGAAGTAACCTTGGGTTTATAATCTGGAATTTTAGAATAGGCTCCAGAAGGATTTTTACCTAACTTATTTTGGTGTGTCGTCTGACATTGTGATTTAAAGATCATAGTTTGAGTGTAGTTAACAAATTTTTATTTTCAAATGTTATCATTGACATTTCCAGGGTAATTTTGATACACGAAGAATTTTAATCAGGGGACAAAATCACGTATGTAAGAATAAGAAAATATTAGTTTTATGGTGTTCATTGGAAGTTAATACAGTTGAAATACATATGACATATGACCAAGCCGGTGTTTCATTAGCTCAGGGTTAAAACCTCCCTGACACAACGCAGATGTATTAATGCTGAGAGTGCAGAATTAAGTGTAAAGGACAGATGGGTAAATAAAATATCTCCATGATCATGTTTCTTGTTTAAACAAAAGAAGGGTGGTGACAAAAGGACGTCTGGTAGAGAACTCTGGCAGAGAACCAAGATACAGCGCAAAATTGGTTCAGTCATATATTCCATGAGTTATTGTGTTTGATATTTTAAAATAAATGTTTTCCATTAGCTTGGAAATTAAAACTTCAGACAATGTGGAAGTTGGTTTTTAAAAGAAAAAACACACAACTCTGATTAAAACTCTATATTCCAAGAAAACACATCGTTCTAAGACACTTGATAACGGGGACTTGACAGCAATCCAACTTTTACTCCACCCCCTTTTCAAACCAGCAGAGACTTGACCCGTGCTGGGGTTTGCCCCTGTTCACACTCTGAGCTCTGGCTTTCTAATTCTGATAAAGTAATTTTAAAACACCAGCTGAAGATGTATTTTTAATTGGAACTTACAAATCTTAAGTTTTGAATTGTCAGACCTATTCAGATTAGTCAACCCACTCTGTCCCATGCAGAATGGATCTTTTGTGTTAGAACATAGAACATACAGCGCAGAACTTTACAAGTAACTACAAGTGCCACAATATTTGCAGTAGCTTCAGGAATTTGAGTTACTGTAAACCAGGTAAAAGCACGTCAAGGTCGGGTTCAAACACAACAGAATTAGGAAAATAGATATGAAAAGGTTGTAATATATAAGAACTACTAACCCCTGAATAACACATGTGTTCGGCCCATACAGGAAAAGCTGTATACGGACAACACCTAACACCTGGTAAGGACCAGAACACTTTTCCACTTTTCCTTTAAATGTTTAGGTTAAACATTCAAGAAAGGCTGGAACGACAGCAGCAGCTGTGGGGACTCGTGATGGCTCTTGAGATCTCAGAACAACTACAAGCACTTCAATGCGCAGGAACATCATTGATTTCACAACGGACACAGGATGAACGTAGCTATATGAACTATGGTGCTTTATATAATTTTATTGACGGGATGTGCATCCCAGCAGCCAGAGACTGGAACAATGATATAGCTTATTTTAATGCTTGGCTGCGGCTACATCCGGGGAAAGACATCGGATGCGTATACAACTTGTGTCTGTACTTCTTGCGCGTTCCGGTCTTGTTTATAATATGAAATAAATATGTATAGTGTTTTAAGTAAGGTTGTTATGAAGCAGGCTGCCAATGACACGTGTGCCACTAGATTTTGAGGGCATGACAGCGTACACAGGGCATAATCAATGATACAGTGACATGACTTAACACAGAAACCTCTATGGTAAAGTCACTCGACATTAAGGTTAAATGTGAAGGTGGAACAACTTACAGGAATAAGGAAGATAAGATTAGGGAAACCAGAGAAAGGTCTAGTCAGCTTGGGGAGGAGGGCCTGGATATACAATTGAAAAGGACAACAGTGTTAGGTATACACACTAAGACATTCAACATTAATTAACAAACTCATCGACCAAGAAAGGGAGACAGCCGGAAGGCTCTGACAGGGGCAGCTAAGACACAAACTTGATCTGGTCTAAAGGGGGGAGGTGCCTGATTGAATAGACAGCCCTCAACTGGCTAAGCTAGCCAAATGACAAGGGACGCTGGACAACCGTACTCTGAAGGGAGTAACTAGAGTATACTCAGCGATCCCCGACTGCAAAATGGGCGAGATAATGGGGATAGAGATGGTCCTGATGATCCCTATCATCACACCGGACTCAGGGCCATACCCTCACAACCAACTGGAGGACATTGGAATCGTATGGGCTAAAACCTCCCTCAGGTACTATCTCATCGAGACCTCTGCTATATGCAGGGATAATATATGGGATCTCCCTCACGTTGCCCCCACCCGGTGGGAGGGAGAGTTGGACGAATGTGGGTTAATCAGAACTCATGGCTGTGTCTTAGAGATTACACCTGCATTCATGCATTTTAAGTTTACGGAAGAAAAGGAAAATACCGTAACCTCCTTTCACTATAACTTGTGTACGTACCCCTTAGGCCCACCACTATAGGCCTAGCAAGGATCATTTGAGTTAGGATATAAATAGCCAGAGATGGTCCCACATCTTGCAGAAACTCTGAGGGAACGAAGACTCAAGATCAGTCAATCAGTTAAACTTTACCACCAGTTAATGGAAAAAAATCCACGCTTTGAAAAATAAACACACAGAGGATCTACTTCAGAGTGACAGTTAGTGGCAGTGAGTATGGGACTGTTAGATGAGCTTACTTGAAAACTGCTATGAATAACATAATTTAATGACGGACAGCAGAGTTAGTCAGGGAGGCAGGCATGATTGATATCAAGACATTAAATGTGACATATATGGGTTTGTTTGAGGTGTGGTCATTGAATCACATGCATGGTGTATGTACGGAACATCTGGGAGGTTACATGCCCCAAAGGTCGTATTAAGCGCACCCTGCAGCCCTCATATCATTTCATTGTGGTCAGTTGGAGTTCTGTAAATATCTTCCATGACCAACAGAAGGGAATGTTGGAAGGCATTTTGTGATACTGGACTATGATATAAATTATAGGTGGCCCTGTAACTACATTTGTGTTCCTATATTACTTTTGAATAGTTCTGATGAAACTCATTGGCTTAGATGCCTGTTTAGAAGAGGCAATTTGTAGAAATAGATAGTGTATACACAATGCTGTTAATATCAGAAAAGACACAAAATGGCTGAACAAGCCACATTCCCTGTAAACTGTCTCATGAGAACCAACCGTGGGTATGTATAGGGAGTTTCCCGACAGTCACTTATAGCAGCTTCACAGAACAAGCAATGCAATGTATCCTTGATGAAGCTCAATGTCTACAGCTGTAGACAGGACACATCATTATGTTAGTTTTGAATGACTTCTGTATGAAGTTAGGGGCGGGTAAGACAACACCCACTTTAACCATATATGTGATATATGCTAGGAAAATTGTTTGACTTCATGTAATAAGTGGATTGGATTGGATTGGATTTGTTTATTGTCACGTGTACCGAGGTACAGTGAAAAGTATTTTTTCTGCAAGCAGCTCAACAGATCATTAAGTACATGAGAAGAAAAGGGAATAAAATAAAATTCATAATAGGGCAACACAACATATACAATGTAACTACATAAGCACTGGCATCGGATGAAGCATACAGGGTGTAGTGTTAATGAAGTCAGTCCATAAGAGGGTCATTTAGGAAGGTCATTTAGTGTGGCGCAAATATAGTTGATTGATTGTATGTAAATGAGAATACAACTAATTCCGCCCCTTGAATCTGTATATTAACCCGTGTGAGCCTTAGCTCAAGTAAGAAAAGGTGCTGTCAATAGGCTGCGGAGTCTCAGACCTTCTCTCCCGGAATTTTGACATAATAAACTGCTTTTATTACTTATACTCAGGCCTTCGTGTGAATATTTTCACCTCTAACAATAGTTTATTATTTTTTCTCTAGAAATGAGAAGGCCCAGAGCCGACCTGATCATGACCTTCAAAATTATGAAGGGGTTTCTTAGCGTAGTTGCAGGGGAGATGGTTCCATCTATGAAAGAATCCGAAACCAGGGGCCTATAAAGATCACCAGAAAATCCAATTAAAAATTCAGAAGAAGCTTCTTTACTCCGAGCGGGTTGGGAATATGAAATTCATTATCACACAAAGTAGATGAGGGAGAAAGGGATGTCAGGTTGTGTTGACGGAGTTAGGCAAAGTGGGGAGGAAGGCGGCTCATGTGAAGCATAAACACAGTTGGTAAGATTGCCCTAATGCTGTGAATTTTGTGTAATTCTATTGAATGCTATATGAGCCTTGCTCGGCATCAGGACCCCGGATATAAATAATGGCTTTTTTATCCACCACACCCCATCGGAGTCTGTACTGCACTGTGTGAAGTCGCTTGATGACTCCAGTAGTGGTATGGCAGTCTGTTGTTCTGCCCTCATGATTACTGAAGACATCAGGAGATAATGAGGAAAGAATCACAGCAGCCTCAGCCCATCAGGCGGACGCAAATTTAATGACCACAGCACATAATCAAAAGACTTCAAGCCCAGTCCGTGTTACTATTAGCAGCACACAGAAGCAGGCTGGCCACAATAAATGACATGGATTAGGCCCGTCAGACCTGGAGCAAGATGAATGAGCAATAAAGCAAGTTGAGGCACAGGTCTGACGTATTGGTAAGTCAGTGAGTGCACAAGGGGTAAGTGCGGACTTTACAGCAATACTGTGCTCACTCTTGCTGAATGGATCTTCTGCATCCACATGAACACTGGAAGCGGTGGGATTGCAGCTTCCTGCTTTGACAGTACTTGAAGAATGAGGGTCAAAGGGCCAAATTGCCTACTCCTGCTCCTATTTCTTAAACTCCTATTTCCAAAAATAAATGATGGCAAACCAATCAAATCAAACAAAATACCTCTTATTTTGTTCCTCAGTCTGTGGGCTACAGATTTAACATAAGCTTCCAACAAATGTGCGTACGACAGATAACTAAATGTGCCGAGAACTTTATTTCCCATCTCTTTGGGGAGCTCATTGCGGTTTTGAAGGCCTCAGCCCATCTGAAAATACTGGAAGATAAATGAATAGCTCGGGTCACCACCACCTTCGCAAGGGCAATTTTTGATGGGCAATAATTAGGGATACCCAACCCTGTGAATGGATAACAAAACGTGGCCTTGCAGCCTGACAGCTGTAAGAACAATTGAAAGCTGGGAAGATCTTGAGGTCTTGGAAAGGATGAGTTTGTGTAGGAGAGAATGCATTGACTCTGGATTTCAATGGAAAAAGAGTCTGCAATGATCAAAGGGAGAAACAAGGATGATTTACAAATAATATGGGCGGAGTTTTAACTTTGTAACAATTGGGAATGGGGGAGGGTGTTGGCGGGGGTGGTAAAAGGGAGGGATTGCGGTTAGTGAGGTTTCAGTTGCTAATAGGAGACCTGGAAGTATAAATGCATCTTATGCATCTGCTTACGCAGTTACTTTTTAACCCAGTCACTCTATTAACATAATAGGCATGACCTCCGCAGAGTGGCAATCTCCGGAGTGTCACTCCCGTCAGACTTACCTGCACTGTAAGTCCCTAGCTCCGTCTCGTCCACTCCCTTCTCCCTCACTCAGGCTGGGTGAGACAAGAGCAGCAAAGTTGATCCCGGCTGGATCGTCGTGGAGTAACTGGGGTGCAGAGAGGTAAGTCATTCCCCCTTTTTACGGCAGTAGCTGCTATAAAGGGGAGGTTTAAAAGGACTACAGGGAGCAGGTAAGTTATGAAGTATAGGGAGCGGGGGGCGGGGAGGGACCCTGGGGGTGTGCGGGTGTCAGGTGGGGGGGGGTGCAGGTGTGGAGGTGTTGTGGTGAGTCCCCAAGGTGGGGGGGGGGGGGTTGTGTGTGTGTGGCGGGGGGGGGGGGGGGTTGTCAAGTGTGAGGCTGTGTCTGGATATTTAAATAGTTACTGTGGATTATAAGTTTCTTTTTCCTTCTAACTCTTTCAGAGCAACTATCAGGGTAAAACTGGCAGAACCACCGAAGTTAGCGATTTCTGTCGGATGGCTCTCGGCTCAGCATGGTAGCATAGTGGTTAGCACGGTATCACGGTAGCATAGAGGTTAGCACAATTGCTTCACAGCTCCAGGGTCCCAGATTCGATTCCTGGCTTGGGTCACTGTCTGTGCGGAGTCTGCACGTTCTCCCCGTGTGTGCGTGGGTTTCCTCCGGGTGCTCCGGTTTCCTCCCACAGTCCAAAGATGTGCAGGTCAGGTGGATTGGCCATGCTAAATTGCCCTTAGTGTCCAAAATTGCCCTTAGCGTTGGGTGGGGTTACTGGGTTATGGGGCTAGGGTGGAGATGTGGGCTTGGGTAGGGTGCTCTTTCAAAGAGCCAGTGCAGACACGATGGGCCGAATGACCTCCTTCTGCACTATAAATTCTATGAGTACTGTCTATGAGTACTGTCCAGAGGAACTTAGCCCTACGGACAATTGTCAGGTTAACCCTTGCATGGGAACGTGCGAGAGGGATTCACAGCTTATCGATGATGTCCCCCCTAAATGCGATGCTGCAGAACCCGGATGTTATGATTTATTTCCAGGTTTCTGGTCCTATTACATTAAGCTGATGTGATGAGGGCTCAATTCCAACGACAGCAGAAAGGGACATTGCAAGGATGAAATCGAACAGATTCTGAAATTGAGAACAGAACTGAATGAATTGGCAGAATGGTGTACAACATGCTCAAAGACGGCATCTTGTCCATTTGATGCCTCGCTGCTGAGGGCTTTTATGATCCGTTGGGCAGAATTTGGCAAATGGCCGTGTCAGGTTCTGACTGAAAACCAGCCTGTTTCTCACCAGAAACATAGCCAGGTTTTCTGACCAGATCATCTGATACTCTGTCAAAAATAAAATTGGGGTGGCACGGTTTATGATGTCACTCTGGCGGGGCGGGGCCTAATAGAGCCGGCAGGCCCAGCTCCACAGAGATTGGGGTATCATCTTTTCTGTGAGAAAAGTGAACTCCCTTCCACTTGCCCACAGCCAAGGTGGACTCCCCCACAACCTTTGGGGAAACTCCCAACCCGACCACAGAAGTATCAGGGGGCACTGTACCCCCTCTCTCCCACCAATTGTTTGTTGTGCGCACCCCTCTTGCCCCCCCACTACATATAAGGGAAGCCCCCCTCGCCCAATGGAAGAGGATTACCCTCCCGCAGTGCCCCCTGATAGTGCCCACCTCAGTGACCTCTGGCACAGCCCCCTTGCACTACTCCCTGGTACTGCCCCAGCACAGGGGCCAGTGCCGGGGTGGTGGCTGGGGGCACTGCAGGGTGCCAGGGGCAATGCCCAGCAGGGGCCCCAGGCAGCTCCGCATCCCTGGCATGGCCAACACGACTGTTTTTAATTTTCAAAAGCGTCAACGTGATGTCACACCACCGTGGGGGAACGTTCCAAGGGGCCGTACGCTATGGCATAAAGCCGTTTAATGATATTTAAATAGATGTTAGTTTATGGAAATCGGGTTCTTGGTGTGAACCTAATGACATAATTGGTGGGGGGTGGGGCGGGGATGCGAGGAAAATCTTAGACTGAGATCTCACTGGTGCAAATCCCGTTTTGGCTCTCTTGCGTGATTTAGCATCCAGAATGGGATTTGCACCCATGGCTGATTGACCCAAAGAAATTACTAACTGATGGGAGGAAGCAACTTGCCACTAAAAGCAAGAAAGTTTAGCTGGAGGTGGCTTAGGAGGTTAGCAACAGAAGTGTGCTGTCAGGTCTGTAGATTCAATGCTGAAAGCAGTTAATTGCCGAAAAAAAGAGACATGTAGTCAAAGCTCTTCACCTTGCACTCATCAGAACAGGTGCAAGAATACCAAATTTCAAAGGGAATAACAATTTATACTGCTTGAGAAAAGGGTGTTGATTGGTTAGCAAGTGGACACTGAAGCGAGTTCCCCGGCATCATGGCCATTGAGCAACCCAAAATGGCCACTGACTTTGGCGGGACAGGATGGGGAGGGTTGAAGGAGGAAAATACCAGCTGTTGTCTCCTTCCAGTCAGCAGTGTCCATCTGTACAGGTGCAGGTGGAGCAGTCTTTGCTGGGGTCCTCACTCACTCCAAAATCCAGACGTTAGCAGGGGTTGCACTATGTTGACGTGCTGGAATAAGTAAGAATAAAGATTCAAAGCTGCACATCTGTGTGCATTTAGGCATGTCGCAGAATGTTGGACTGGTAAGTTTCTGTTTCATTTTTGAACCATGTCGCTATTATTTATTTCCAACACTTTGTGTTGCCCATTTTTTAATTGCAGGAGGGCAAATGGCCTGAGATACTTGGTGTTAGACATGTTGAGAAAGCTCCACATCTGCCTGCATTCCTGTGTTGTGGGTATGCCCTCCTGTAAACTACTCAGGTCCTCTCTACTCTGGAATGACAGGTTAGTGATGACAGGCAGCCCGATGATGCTCCTGCTGCTGTTGATGCTGTGGCCACCTTGCTCCTCATCTAAGGTCCAAAGTAAAACAAACTAAGCAGCACAAATGCTGATCTGAGAGAGGTACAATGCGGTTTAACTCTTAATTGTCCTCTGAAATGGCAGAACAAGCCACACAGCTCAAGGGAAAATCGGGATGGGTAGCAAATGCTGTCCATGCCAGCGCCCATGCCCCATGAAGTTCACAGCTCCAAAGTGGAGATAAAAAGACAAGCCCCCAAAAGTTGTGAAGGTATACCCATCAGTAACTGTCCTGTGATCAAAGCCTTTCACAAAATTAGACAAGAAATCAGCTGTGTGGTTTCGGTATTTATTGGCACATTACCCTGCCATGTCTTCAACCCCCTCAGTTGCTGCTGTCTTCTCACCTTTTGAGTTCCCGGTAGCCCTGGAGTCCTGTGGAGTTACAATTAAATTCCAAAAATCATGTTAATGTCGCTGTAATTGAGTGATTAACATATTGAAATTGACAAGCTGCCACTCCTGAGGGGGCGTTGATGACACACAGACTAACTCGCTACGGTTCAATGGGGAAGTTTGCAGGTTGGCGCTCGCATCCTGTCATTTACCCCGCTTGTAATTCCCTCCACCCACCCAATCATGCAAGTTAAAAATTTCCCCTCCACCTCTTTCTATTCGGGAAATCGTGGTTCATGGGGAGGAATGTGCGGGGTTTGTTTCACGGTTCAATTCTTCACAAAATAAGAAAGGCTGCAAAGGTTTCAAAAGCTTGTCAGTTTTAGGGGTCCGCTGTTTACTGGTGTACAGCAGTGGTGGGCAACCTGTGGCCCGGGAGTCACATGCGGCCCACCTGGGTTCTGAATGCGGTCCACAAGACATTTTGTTGACTGTTTCCCGCGTGCGGGATTGCCACATTCCGCGGGTTTCTGTTTTTTTCCGTGTCGTTTTTTTCCAATCTGAAGTCATACACACGTAAAGCAAGGGCAAGTGAAGTGAGGTGGGTGCTGGTTGCTCACAACATTGACTGTGAGAGCTGTGTGCTCCCTCTGTGTCCAAAGTCTAAATATTTATTTTGTTTTTACCATTTGAAGTTGATGAGAGTTCTATTAATATATAAATTATCAAGGATTTTTCATAGCTTGTAATGAAATATTCAACATGTATTTCATCTTATTCATGTGGCCCTGAACAAACCTAATTTCAATTTTGCGGCCCATTGAGATGAAGGAGGGACACTCACATGGCCCACTCACTAGCCCAGGTTGCCCAGCACTATCCTAGAACTCATAGAACCATAGAACCCCTACAGTGCAGAAGGAAGCCATTTGGCTCATCAAGTCTGCACTAACCCTCTGAAAAAGCACTTTCCTGCCTTAACACACAACCCCGTAACCCTACCTCACTTGCACATCTTTGGACACCAAGGGTGGGATTCTCCGTCCTTTCACGGCAGCGGGATTCTCCGGTCCCGCTGCAGTGAAAGGGAGATTTGGTTGAGCGCCAAATTCCCTGTCCTCACTGGCAGTGATAGTGGGACGGACTCGCAACGGAGAACCCTGGCCTAAGGGGCAATGTTAGCATGCCCAACCCTTTTATTATATGAAAGAATGAGCATTTTGTATAACTCGTTTAAATATTCAGCATGTATTAAATGTTTACAATCTTATTCATGGGGGTCATGGTTCGTGAACAGGCCAGATTTCAATCTTGCGGCCCCCAGAGATGAAGGAGGGTCATTCATGCAGCTCACTCACTAACCTAGGTTGTCTACCCCTATTGTACAGACTACAATTATCAGGCATCAGGGAAACAAGTCAAGGAAGTTCCTGTAGTCAACCGTGCTTTCAAAGTCACACCAATATTGCTGGAGGATAGAAATTACCATAAGAACTACTGGAACTTTTAAGTGCAACTGTTATCAGAGAATGTTGAAGAACTCCAGTTCCCTAAGGCACTGAAATATTTATACTGAGTGATTGCCATCATACACAGTGACCTGGGGCTTCGACATCTCCTTGTTCGTCACCAATGCCAACTAACAGAATTCAAAAGATGAACAATATTCCTCTCCTGCACCTCATCCCTTCTTAATATAATTCCATGAAAATTATTATTAAATCAGATGAACTGAATATAAAGAGCTTTGATTATTTCGTGCCTTTCTTTTCACTGAGTTATGCTATTTGCCACATTCGAGGACTCTCACCAATATTATTTGATCTTTCCGTTCCTTGGCAGAGTGCGTGGAGACAGATTGAAGGAAAGAAAATGACAGTGAAATTAAATTCTCTTAAAGGAAATTAAATTGAACGCAAAGAAAGAATCTGAATGAAATTTGTCTCGATTAATCCGTCAGCATTTAAATGAAGTTTGACAGGGTCCATTCATTGGACAGACCTCAGAGTATGCATGTTTATTTAAAAAAAGACAAGTAAATCATAAGCAACCTGTTTATTCCAAGTCAGCCCATCGCTCTTAATTGAGGCTGATTGCTGCTGACATCCAGGTTTTGGTGTCCAGAAAAGGCAGCCAGCACATTATCAGAAATGATCCAGACTTCAAACTACTCAAATGCGTGGAGGCAGGAACACACTGCCTGTCCTGGAACTTTCATTCATTTCTACGGATTGAGAATTCGATACGAAGTCCATTGTGCAAGATATAGAAGGGTAAGAGTGGTCAATTCGGAGATTGCGGTTCAGTGACACCAACCTTGGGCTTAAAAGCCTGCAGTGTGTAGGGGGAAGGGATGACTGAGGTCTTCCACTGGTTGACCCTGCTTTTATTCAAAATGGAGTCAAGGGATCTTTTACACCCACCACAGAAGACCGACAGGGCCTTGGTTTGATGTTTCATCTGAAATTATAATACCTCTGACAAAATAGCACTCCCTCAGTACTGTCCTGGAGTTTCAGCATAGATTATGTACTCAAGTGTCTGGAATGTGGATTGAACTCACAACTTTCTGACTTAGCAACAAGAGTGCTACTACCATCGAGGGTCTCCATGAACTGAGTGACATAGTTGGTGTTTCTAAAGAGTTGCTAGAAAGTCAACAGGAGCCCAGCGCTTAATTCCATGGGGGGAGGGGGGAGGGGGAGGAGCATTATGATGACAATGCCTCATCCCTCCCACACTACAACCGTTGCAACATTTTCTCTTCAGGCTAGTTCGATCACTGCAATGGGAATGATAGTCCACGTTATCCAAAGACCTCGATATACTGAACAGCCTTGGGATCATCCTTTCTTAAATGCAGAGTAGCGCATAATGAGTTAAACCAGCTTTCTGCTGTTGAAGGGACTGTGAAGCTGAGCACGGGTGACATGCCAGGAATGTGTTGGGAGCAGGTGGAAAGGGCATGTCCATAGATAAGGGGATGATGGAATGTCTGAAAGTCATCTCTGTCTCTAATGGTTTAGAATAAGCTTATCTGATCAGTCGTGCCCATGAGGAATGGCACTGACCTAATAGGTAATGTATCCATGGTAATGGATGATTGGATGGGATTGAGAAGGACAAATTTATTTCATCTGCCTGCATACGTCTCTCTTCAACTCCAATGTATAAGTTATAATATGCATTTTGGTATCGTTTAGCTTGGTTTTACGACAGTTTATTGGTTTATGCTATACATCTTTCTCTCACTCTCTTCTGTATACTACAATTACTTGAACACTGTACCTTTCTCTTCATTGTGAATTATTGATAATGTCCAGGAAATGCAATGATCAAAGAGAAAAGTGGTATTTAAGTGTGACTGAGTCACTGTTCATGGGCATTCAGATCTGAGCGGTGAAGTGTAATGTCTCAAGATAATGTCTGTTACAAAGCATCTCAATAGCCGCCCTCACCTTCATCACCAATACCTCTGCCCCCATGTTACCCTGTCACCCTGGTTACTCTTCCATTAAACTCAAGGGAGAGAAGGGGGAGAGATCCAGCGGGGAGGGGTGCGCAATAATTTAAACAGGAGTGTGAAAGCGCAGCAGCATGGAGTGCGGAGAGTGAGGACGCAGTCCGAAAAAATTCAACGGAAGCAAGATGGAGCAGCAGAAGATGGAGTTGAACAAAACGGGGAAGGAAATGGCGAAGTGACATTACAGCTCAATCAGGGACAACAGCAGCCAGTTTGCAGGGAAAGAATGACATTGACCAACTTGTAACAGCCATTAGCTTAAAAACAGATATGCAGATTAAATTTATAAACATTAATTAATTAAACTTGGGCAAGATGGTGACCTAGTGGTACTGTCACAGGATGAGTAACCCAGGGGCCCAGGCTAACGCTCTGGGGACAGGGGTTCAAATCCCACCACGGCAGCTGGTGGAATTCTAATTCAATGAATAAGTCTGGAATTGAAAAGCTAGTACCAGTAATGCTGACCATGAAACTATTATCATTCGTTGTAAAAACCCACCTAGTTCATTAATGTCCTTTAGAAGGGAAATGTGCCATCTTTACCCGGTCTGGCCGACATGTGACTGCAGACTCACAGCAATGCGGACAACTCTTAACTGCCCCCTGAAATGGCCGAGCAAGCAAGATGCCCATTTCAAAAACAATTAGAGATGGGTAATTAATGTTGCAATGCCCACATCCCATCAGAAAATGAAAAAAACAAACAAGGTTATGTAGGGATGGCCAGGGTAGGTGGTGTGTGGCAGCTTAGAATGCGTACTTTTATGGAGAGTTTTCTGGATCACAGACAACAGCATCACCAGTAAGTGCTCGCACTTTGAGAAACCTCAGCTCAGAGTTGTTAAGCCGGAGTCAGAGGAGCAGACATTGTGTGGCATCAGGGTGGAAGAAAGTTACCTGGATACTCTGATCTAGGAGACAGTTGTTATATTACACTCTGTGATAATATGTTTTTATTCTTTGCCTTGTGATCCAGAATGGTCTGATGCATTGATGATAAAGAAACCACAATTCTTTAGATTGAAGCAAAGCTGATTTATTGAATAACGATTAAATTAAATAGAGTTCACACACTCTACAAAGCTATAACTACTAATAAAGTAAGATTGAGTCTGTTAAACTGTAATCTATAATCTAGAATTAACTAATGATGTCCTCGTGCTACTTCTCTCTAATCTAAACTACTCCTTGAGCTGTGATCAATACTTCTCCTCTGTTAACACCTAATAACGACCCAGCATTCCCTGAGGTCTGATATTTATACTGGGAACTGGTGGTGCCCTCTAGTGTTTGTGTTACACTGAGATGTAATAATTAACCTTTCATTGGCATGCTGATATATATATCATTACATCCCCCCCTTTTTAACATTTGTGTTCTATGTACAAAGGAAAAAATATATAGTATTATTACAATACATGACTTGTATATAACTTTGAAACATAGTGACAAATCAATAACGAAAAAGTTCAACAGGAACGATTCACAAATGGAGACTGTCCTTAGTCTTCACTCATGGTGTGTTGAACTACCAACAAGTTATCATCAGGTGTTCGAATGGTTGATCCACTTTTGTTGTCTGACCTGGTCTTTTTTCTGTGCTTGTGGTATCGATTTTGCATGTCATTTGCCTTAAAAACTGGGTTGCTTTTTTGTCTTGGAGCAAATACGAATTCATAAAATTCGTTGGCATGACATTTGTTTTGTCCATGTTATATTTCTACTGCTGGCCTTCAGTTTCAGAGACGTAGCATTGTATACAGTTCATTGTTTCATAGTTTCTGTTGTTGTGCACAATAACTGTTCCGTCTGGATTGTTTGAGTCATTTTCAAACTTTTTAGTATCAGTGTCCTTTGTGTTATTTGATGTTTCATTGAGCTTCATGATCTGAGGTTCATGTGAATGATCTGATGTTTCATTGATCTTGGTGATATCTGATTGATCTGATGTATGTTTGATTTCTTGGTGCTCCTCCTCTGGAGTGAACTTCTCCAAGATGTCATTTTCTTGTAGGTTGTTTAGAATAGATGTGGTTCCAATAGATTCATTTATTGTCTTACTTTGATTGTAATGTTCTTTTGTACAGTTTAGCTGAGATCCGTCAGTCTCGCTTGTGTCTTGAACATCTTGTATGTTAATTATGATCACTTTGTCACTATTCGCATAGACATTCATAGTCTTGTTGTTGATCAAATAAGCTAGAGGGACCTTCGTAGTCTTCTTCTTGTATGCTTACTCTGGAGGCTTTAATTGCTTCCATTCTGGAGTCTGTCAATGACCTCTCTGTGGAGTCTTTCGGCGCTCTCTCTGTGGAGTCGTGCTGTGCCCTCTCTGTGGCGTCGTTCAGTGGTCTCTCTGTGGAGTCTTTTTCTTCTTTTTCATTTGACATGTTACTGTCATCCAATGTATCAATGATCTGCCATTCCATCAAGGTATTGGATTCATCTACCATTAGTACAGTGGTATTTAGCTTTTCAACCTTGTTGCTAATACAATGACCATCATATCCGAATATCAATGCCAGTATTATTCTTCAATGTCGTATTGATCATCTTTGGTTATAGATTTGTCAACATTTTCTTCATCTTGAATGCTGCAAACATTTTGTTCCATGGTGCTGCAAAGGTTTTCTTCAACTGTTTGTTGAAATTCATATGTGGGACAAGGGATAAGGGATAAACCTTTTAGGACTGAGGTGAGGAGAAATTTCTTCACTCAGAGAGTGGTGAATCTGTTGAATTTACTACTGCAGAAAGTAGTTGAGGTCAAAACCTTACATAATTTCAAGAAGGAATTAGATATAGCTCTTGGGGCTAAAGGGATCAAGGGATATGGGGGGAAGGCAGGATCAGGATATTGAACTTGATTATCAGCCATGATCATAATGAATGGCAGAGTCGGCTCAAAGGGTGGATTGGCCCCCTCCTGCTTTTATTTTATATGTATGTTTCTATGTATGTGTCCAGGAGCTGTCCCAGTTTGAGGCAGATGCCAAGACAAAGATCGCTCCTGTGGGGAAGGCGAGATTGGCCTTTCCCAGCATCCCAGTACAGATGAGCCCTCTGTAAATTGATCACATGCTGATATTCACAGTCATGATGTGGAGATGCCGGCGTTGGACTGGGATGAGCTCAGATTCACCTGAGGAAGGAGCTGCGCTCCAAAAGCTAGCGATTCGAAACAAACCTGTTGGACTTTAATCTGGTGTTGTAAGGCTTCTTACGATATTCACAGTGAGTGACAGGCAATGTTGTATTCTGTCTGCTAATGAACGTGTCATAGATTATCGAGATTATGAAGTAAAATATCGATATTATGTAGAATTTATATAAAATTAGGATGCTATGCTTTAGAATTGAGAAAATGGTTACATGCCAACAGACAGCCAGTTTATCCAGAAGCCCTTTTCACACTATGACCCCTAGTTCTGGACTCCCCCACTATCGGGAACATTTTTTCTGAATCTACCCTGTCTAATCCTGTTAGAATTTTATGAGATTCCCTCTCACTCTTCTAAACTTCAATGAATATAATCTTAACTCTTTCCTCATATCACAGTCCCGCCATCCCAGGAATCCCAGGAATCATAAACGTTTGCTGCACTCCCTCCACAGCAAGAACATCCTTCCTCAGATAAGGACAGCAAAACTGCACAGGTTTGACCTCACCAATGTCCAAGACAATTTCCGTAAAACAACCCTATTCCTGTACTCAAATTCTCTCGCTATGAAGGGCAACGTACTATTTTCCTTCTTTATTGCCTGCTGTACCTGCGTGCTTACTTTCAACGACTGATGCACAAGGTCACCAAGGTCTTGCTGAGTATCCACCTCTCTCAATTTACACTCATTCAAATAATATTCTGCCTTCCTATTTTTGCGACCGAAGTGGATAGCCCCACATTGATCCACATTAGAGTGCACCTGCCATGCATATGCTCACTCACTCAGCCTGTAATTGTCTATGTGAGACCTTCTGAAAGTCAAAATAAACCACATCCACTGGTTCTCCATGGTGAACTCTCCTAGTTACATCATTTGGTGAATTCAGAATTATAAATGTTTTCAGTAGTGACTTTAACCTGATGTGCTTCTGGTAAAAGGTATTTCTTTTGTAAGTCTTCTGGATGTTAAAAGGACAGCGTAAGCATTACTTAGTGTTGTATTCTTTGGGGGTTATATTTGAATTGATGGTTGCTAAGATGTTCACTGTATGTTTTAAAAAGGTTAACTTGAGTTCATAGAATAAACATTGTTTTGCTTCAAAATATACTTTTCCATTTCTGCTGTACCACACCTGTAGAATGGGCCGTGTGCTCCCCATACCACAATCTATTAAAAGCTGTGGGTCAGGTGATCTCCATGATACACCTTGGGGTTCTCTAAACCCTGGCCCGTTAAAAGGACAGCGTAAGCATTACTTAATGTTGTATTCTTTGGGGGTTGTATTTGAATTGATGGTTGCTAAAATGTTCACTGTATGTTTTAAAAAGGTTAACTTGAGTTCATAGAATAAACATTGTTTTGCTTCAAAAAATACTTTTCCATTTCTGCTGTACCACACCTGTAGAGTGAGCCGTGTGCTCCCCATACCACAATCTAGTAAATGTTGTGGGTCAGGTGAACTCCATGATACACTTTGGTGTTCTCTAAACCATGGCCCATAACAATAGATCCCCGAATACTTTATTGATCTGCTCCGGGGCCACCACCAGCTTCCTCGTCTTATCCCGCACATGAACTACTTCCCTTGCCGCCAACTCCCTCCGGAGCTGGCCGGCCAACATGCGCCTTCTTCCCGTGCTCATAGATTGTGCCCCCTCAGAATGATCCTTCCCTCAGACTGATCACATGCCCATTCCCCCGCAGAAAATCTACCCGATGGTGCCGGCCCATCCGGGTGGTGCTCCTGCCGCTCCCGAGAGAGCACCTTGGAGGGGAGCTCTGAGGAGACCACCAATGTGTCACAGCTGTCAACCCCACCCTCCACCAGCTCAGAGACACACACCTTGGTGGATGACATTAGTGGACAGGCTTCTGGAGCACAATGTGGTGAGCACCACACAGGTGCTAATGTACATCAGGTGAATGCAGGAATGTCCAGGGGGACAGCAGTCGGAGGTCTACTGGATCCCAGGGCCCAGCTGGATCCCAGTCAGATGCTGAGCCTCTGGACCAGGTTTACCCGGAGCTGATGCAATCGATTGGGTGCGACCATGAAATTCAGAGGAGGATGTTAGCGACACTCCAGCAGGTGCATAGCATATTGGAGGAGTCCCAGAGGTGCATGAGATGGCCCTGGCAATGCGTGGCACTGAGGCCAACACTGCTAGGCTGGCGACCTCAATGGCGAGCCTGGTGCACGATGTCAGCAGCATGAGTGGAGGTGTCCAAGGCATGGCCCAGTCAGTGATGGCCATTGCTGACGGCTCGGCAGCGTGTCTGAGTCGCTGGGCGGCATGTCCCAGTCTTAGGAGGTACTCCAAAGCATGTCCCTGTCACTAATGAGCATCTCTGAGAGTGGAGATAGCATGGTGCCGACATTGGGGAGCTGCCAGGGTTGGCAGATCCAGATGACGCAGGGTCTGGAGCATAATCCAGCTTGCTCCTCTGTTCCAAGGTGACCCCCAGGGCCCTACGGACACTGACCGGGAGAAGGGGGTGCTTGCACCCAAGACATCGACATGTTATTCTACAATTTGGGCTGACCTCCAAGCCCCTGCCCCAGCCCCCGGGCATAGTGTCCTGGATTTCACCCAAGGCATACCACGTGCAGGTGATGGGTGTGAGTGCACACTCAGCAGACAGGCAGGAGGCAGACCTTAGCATAGGTTGAGGAGCTCACAGCGGGTTATCATCACCCCCCTCTTGCCTTCGGCAGTGACCCGCTGACAGCGTTGACACAGTGCCGTCACCCTGGAGCAATGTCACACAGACCCTGGGAGGGCAGCTGGTGCAGGGGGAATGGGTGGTGGGGGGAGGGGGGGAGGGTGATGCGGGCTGGGGGGCGGATGTGGGAATGGGTGTGATGGGACGGTGGTGGGAAGTGGGATTAGAGGGCGAGATGACGGACAAAGCCACGTCCTATGAGAAGTGGGTGAGGATGAGGGTCTCCCTGGGCCTCCAGGCATGGCGGACCCTCGTTGCTGCTGCCTGTCCTCCATCCTCTAGCTGGCCCTGTGGATCCTCCCCAGACTTGTCCTTCAGCCCCTCTTGGTCCTGGTATGTTACCTCTCCACATGTTAATTAATAAAACATCATTCTAGTTAAGTCACCAGTAATTTTGTAAGAATCATTGCAAAGACAAGGTCACAGAACACAACATGTGTATGTTATGTGCTTACGTGTGTCTGTGTGAGTGCGTTCTGTGCGTAAGTGTGTGTGTGTATATTTGTGTCTCAGTGTATGTTTGTATGTATGTTTGCATGCGTATGTATGTGTGCATGCACATGTGCAGCGCACGTGGGCATGTGATAAGGACAGGATTAGGCTGAACTGTGATGCCTGTCACAGTCAAACATACAGGTTGATTGTGATGCTCCGGCCACTTGAATGAAGTACTGAAGAGACCTCAGGTTCCGTGGAGCCGTAAGGAGCGGCGCCTCGGGCAGGATTGAGGGCAGGAAATTCAGGAGGATAAAATGGAGCCGAGCTCAGATAGCAGCATCCTTATCTGCACTTGCCACAGGTGAATAAACACATTTAAACATCCCTACTCCATGTAGGAGAGTTTGGCTTGACATCTTGGTTAACCTCAGGAGCTGTTTATTGCATAAAAGCTTTCACAGATATAGTTGGAATCACACTTCTGACAGCCAGAATCCTTGTATTTCAATCCATGAGTGTTTTATTGTGTTCATTCTCCTTGTCTGAAGTGATAATTGGAACATAAAAGCAAAACGCGAATTTGAGTGCTGCACTGAGATCCATTTCATTCCCCAAACATATAAAACTTTGGACCTGAATATTCAGCTTTAACCTGTTTTATTTAGAGTAGAAAAATCAGCCAAGCAACTGTGGGTGTAGCTACATCACATGGGCTGCAGCAGGTCAAGAAAGCAGCTCTCTACCACCTCCTTCAGGGCAATTAGGAATGGGCAACAATTGTTGGCCTGGCCCCATCTCATGAAAGAATAAAAAAAGGTCTGGCTCTCCAGTACCTGCTAAGCGTTCAGTCCAGATGTTGAGGCCTGCATTTTTGTGAAGACAGAGAGCCTCTCTGACCTTGCGAAAAGAGCAGCGGGGACAGGAATCCGGAAGTCCCAAACCCAAACACAGCACCTAGTATTTTGGCAGGTGGGGGGTAGGGTCAGTTTCTAATGTGCACATCTGTGCTTCACAAAGTCAACTGGGCATGTTAAAGTGTAGCTGCCTCAGGCTGATCTGATTTTCAACATTGGGATGTCCAAAACGCAGCTTGTGCTGTTTAGACCTTGTAAGCGAATGTCCAAAACTGCTGCAGTGCTTTGGCATGGTCCTGGGGCACATTTTGGATTATAGTCCCGGGACACATTTTTGAGAACTCAAGTGCCATTTGGGAGAGGAAAGGTATCCTGTGGGATTGTAAAAACCAGACATTAATGTGCATAAAAAGTGCTTAGGATCATTAGAACTGGTCACCTCATTGGAACAGTCAGAAGGAGCTGTTTAGAGGAGCTGTCAAGCTGTTAATGCCCTTTAAATGTTTGAAAAAATAAACAATCTGCAGTGTTAAAAAAAGCAGTGCTTGCTATTTCACTCTGTCTGTGGACAGAAGCCTAAGGATTGTGATTGCAGAATTAGTGCTGCAAGATGATTTAACAACCTTTCATTATCACAGCAGGGTGCATGCGATCTCACAGTTCTGACAGTTTCCAAGTAGTTGTAAACACTTTGAAGTGGGACTATGAATTCCAATATTTGTTTTTGTAAGGGATTACAGGAAGATAAATGTAATGAATGTTTTTTTTATATCAATGAGAAGTGTTTCTTAGATAGTGAATGCTTCAATAGAGACTTCGGAACATTATTTTACTCCGGTTTTGATTCAACCAAAAACGTTTCTAAGTATTATTTTAGGCGGGTTTGGCAGGGTATTTTCTGTCAAACATTTGGGTGAGATCCGGTATTCACTCACACTGAGTCATTTTGTGGGCCATGGGGAGTTTCTCCCCGGTCTAGTCCAAACTTAGAAATGTTTTCAGCAATAGGAGCTGAACTCAGCGGCGTGATCGGCTCCTCTGAGATCGGGGTGACATCTTGAAAAGGTGCCCCGATCTCAAAGTAATTAAAAATTTTTTTTTAGAGTACCCAAATATTATTTTTTCCAATTAAGGGGCAATTTAGCATGGCCAATCCACCTACCCTGCACACCTTTGGGTTGTGAGGGTGAGACCCACACAGACATGGGGAGAATGTGCAAACTCCACACAGACAGTGACCCGGGGCGGGATCAAACCCGAGTCCTCAGCGCCATGAGGCAGCAGTGCTAACCACTGCACCACTGTGCCGCCCCTCATCTCGAAGTGAACTTGAGGATCTTCCCACCCCCACCTACAGGCAATGCCAGTCCCGCACAGACACCCTGCTATAGGGTTGCTGAGAGCCCAATTTTTCAGGGCCCTCCACCCCTACATTCGGGCCCCCCTTTCAGGACCGCTCCGTTCATACCCCCAACATTTGTAAGGCCTGTTCACACACCTCTTTACCCCCCCCACCCTTCATAACCCCTACCCCCCCCCCCCCTATTTCATGTGCATGGCTCCCCTCAGGCATCGTGACAGTGTTAACTTGGCACCTGGTCATCTTGGCACTTGCAGCCTGGAACCTGGGCTATGCCCCGGCACCATGGCAGTATTACTGAGCATCCTGGCAGTGTCTGGGTGCCATGGGGAGTTCCAGAGTACAGCCCTCCCTGACAGCGACCACCTGGGGTCCAATAGCCTCTAAGACCCCCAAGTGGCCATCACGACTGGTCACTGCTTGTGGAGACCAGTCTCCACTTGTGGAGTCCTGTACTAATCTGGTTGAAGCCTTGTTGGTGTGGCCGGCAACTCATGGGTGGAGGGTGAATGCGGCATCAAGATGGCTGCTCATATTTAATATAATTGTCTGGACCACGCCCAGCGAGGGCGCGCTCCAGATCATGCCGGGCGCCATGATCGGCGCCCCGCGTGAAGCCCGATTTGGGCTTCCCCTGCGATTCACTCACGGAGCCGGGCGTGGCGCAGAGGTAGAATCGCGACCCTCATTTCAACATGGCTGCTGGGGTCTATCCAAGATAGATACTGCGTGAATTGGCTCGGTAGGTTTAAGGGCAAATGGTGGTGAGTTGGGCAGCATAAGTTGGCAGAGGGGCTATAAAGTGCCTTGGGCAGACATTGCATTAAGGGTATGGGGGATGAGTGGGAAGCATGGGTTGGCACTAACTAAAGTTGGTATGGATGTGGCATGGGGTGTCTGTGGGGCTGTGATGCATTGTGAGTTTAACTGTTCTTTGTTAAAAACCTCTACCCGACTTCAGGTGGTGGCCTTGGAGGGGTAGGTCGCATATTTGATAGCTCCCGCCTGTAATGGACTTTTGGACCTTTTCCCCCGTTTTTTTTCAGATTTTATGGGATAAATCAGTGAAGAGTGAGACAGTAAGGAGAAATCCCCCTCCAGTGTATGGAGAATTGGACCAGAAGTGGTCGTGTGAGACGACAAAGTCCTATAAGAGAGACGCAAGCAGAGCTGGTAACACGGGACAGCATGGCGGAGGGCAAGGGCCGCAGGGAGACAGCACAGCGGTTGACGGAGCAGCTGTTGAAGTTTTTCGAGGATTGCTTCGCCAAGTTGAAGAAGGACACGCTGGACCCGATTAAGGCTTCGATTGATCAAGTGGTTCAGAATCAGGAAACCCATGGGAGAACGATCCACGAGGTCAAACAAAAGTTGTCCAAGCACGAGGAGTATATAACCGTGCTGGAAAGCATGATGGGGATGATGAACGACCGCCCGAAAAGAATGCAGGAGAAGCTGAAGGATCTGGAGAATAGGTCCAGGAGGCAGAATCTCAGAATTGTTGGCCTCCCTGAAGGCAGTGAGGGATCGGATGCGAGGGCCTATGTGACGGATATGTTGGAGAAGTTGGTGGGGGCTGGAGCGTTCCCTCAGCCCCTGGAACTGGACAGAGCGCACAGAGCCCTCGCGAGGAAGCCCAGAGCGAACGAACCGCTGAGGGCCATGGTGGTACGTTTTCACCGATTCATGGACAAGGAACACGTTTTGTGGTGTGCCAAGAAAGAACGGAGCAGCAAGTGGGAGAACTGTGAGTTGCGCATTTATCAGGACCTGGGAGTGGATTTGGCCAAGAGGCAAGCTGGGTTCAATCGGGCAAAAACGACCCTCTTTAAGAAGGGGGTGAAGTTCGGGATGCTGTACCCAGCCCGTCTGTGGATCACACATGAGGTGCGGGACTTCTACTTCGAAACACCAGACGAAGTATGGACCTTTATTAAAGAAATGAAGCTGGAGGCGAATTAAAAGACACTTAAGCCTTGGAGAAGTACTGTGGCAGCAATTTGTGGTGCTGGATTGTAAAAATTTAAGTAGCTCTATGTGAAATAATGAGCTGTGTGGATGGTTAAAGGTTGATCTGCCTTGGAAGGACCTTGTTAGAGGGGGGGATGGGCTTTGAATTTAGTTTTGCTTTTTGTGTGACTATTTTTTCTAAAGTGATTGTTTCTTCACTGTTTTTTTTTCTGTTGTTTGTTTACTGGGGAATATGATGCTTTTAAAATGTTTTTTTATGTGGGGGGGAGAGTGGAGAGTACAATAGGGAGACAGACTGCTTGGTGCCAGGGGCGGGAGCTATCGAGTCAGCATGGGTCAGATGACTCTCGGAAGCACGGTGGGGGATGGACAGGTGTTAAGCTGGAGCTTGACTTGGGGGATTGGGTTTTTAGTGTTGTTGCTAGGGGGGAGGGGGGGGAACTGTTTTGCTGACAGGTGAGGAACTGTTACTAGGGGGCAAATGGGAGGTCGGGAACGGCGACTGCCCGAGTTGGGACTTGAGGAAGCGGAGGGTGCAAGCTCGAGGCTGGCCTAAAAAGGGGATGGCTAGTCGGTAGGGGGGGGAGCACCGGGTCTCGCTCTACGCAGATGACCTGCTCTTGTACATTTCGGACCCATTGGAGGGGATGGGGGAAGTAATGCGAATCTTGGGGAATTTGGCAATTTCTCAGGGTATAAATTGAACATGGGGAAAAGCGAGATGTTTGCGATCCAGGCAAGATGGCAGAAGAGACTGGGAGAGCTGCCGCTTAGAATGGTAGGGAAGGGCTTTCGCTATCTGGGAATCCAGGTGGCTCAGAAATGGGAGGCACTGCACAAGTTAAACCTATCCCGGCTGGCAGTACAAATGGAAGGGGACCTTATGAGATGGGGCATGCTCCCATCATCACTGGCAGGGAGGGTACAGACCGTGAAAATTACGGTCCTCCCCAGATTTCTGTTTGTCTTTCAGTGCCTCCCCATCTTCATCCCTAAGGCTTTTTTCAAGCGGGTGAATAAGATTATTTTGGGCTTTGTGTGGGCGAGTAAAACCCCGCAAGAGCGCAGTCAGGGGGAGGGTGGGTTGGCGCTGCCGAACTTCTGCAATTACTACTGGGCGGCTAATATAGCCACGATCAGGAAGTGGGTAGTGGGGGGTCGGGGGGTGGGGGTCGGCATGGGAGCGGATGGAGGCGGCGTCATGTAAAGACACCAGTCTGGAAGCATTGGTAACGGAACCTCTGCCGCTCTCGCGGGCTTGATACTCCACACGTCTGGTGGTAGTGGCGGTTCTGAGGATCTGGGGGAAATGGAGGAGATATAAGAGAGTGGAAGGAGCATCGATTTGGGCTCCGATTTCTCACATCTACAGGTTTGTACCGGGTAGGCTAGATGGCGTCTTCCGGAGTTGGCAGAGGGCAGGAATTTGAAGGATGGGGGATCTATTTATAGATGGGAGCTTTACCAGCTTGAAAGCTTTGGAGGATAAATTTAAATTGCCAGCAGGGAATGGTTTTAGGTACTTGCAGGTGCGAGACTTCCTGAGAAAACAGGTGCCGGCCTTTCCGCTGCTGTTGCAACGGGGAGACAGGATAGAGTAGTTTCCAGTACCTGGTGGGAGAGGGGATGGTTTCAGATATTTACCAGCAGCTTTCGGAGGCGGAGGAAACTCCAGTGGAGGAGCTTAAGGGCAAGTGGGAGGACGAGCTAGGAGGAGAGATAGAGGCGGGTCTATGGGCGGATGCCCTGAGCAGGGTTAATACCTCCTCATCGTGCTCCAGGCTTAACCTGATACAATTTAAGGTAGTCCACCTGGCACACATGACAGTGGCTAGGATGAGCAAGTTTTTCGGGGTAGAGGATCGGTGTGCGAGTTGCGCGGGAAGCCCAGCAAATCATGTCCACATGTTTTGAGCATGCCCGAAACTTAGAGGGTTTTGGCAGGGTTTTGCTAAGTCAATGTCCACGGTGCTAAAAACACGGGTGGTGCCGAGTCCGAAGATAGCGATCTTTGGAGTGTCGGAAGATCCAGGGGTTCAGGGGGCGAAAGAGGCCGATGTCCTAGCCTTTGCATCCCTGGTAGCCCGGAGACGGATCTTATTAATGTGGTGGGACTCGAAGCCCCCCAAGTGGAGAGACCTGGGTTAGTGACATGGCTGGATTTCTCAGTCTTGAGAAAATATAGTTTGCCTCAAGAGGGTCAATGTTAGGGTTCTCCCGGAGGTGGCAGCCGTTCGTCGACTTTCTCGGGGAAAATAAAAAATGTCAGCAGATGCGGTACTCCAAGGGGGGTCGTTGTGGTGGGCGGATTGTTGTATGGTTGAGGTGTGTGAAGTTTGGGCTCGGGGGGGGGTAATGTTTATTTTACTATGTTGATGTCATTGTTTTTGTTACAGTTATAAAAATTTTCAAATACCTTAATAAAATATTATTATTGAAAAAAAACCTCTCCCCAGTGCCTGTGCAACGAGGTAGGACTTCCGCCCAACCCGCCTCCTCTCCTGGAAACCTCAGCACTCGTTCCAGGGCCTCCTGCCAAGACTCCCAATTCTCACCCACCCCTCCCCAGACTGAGAATCGGAACTTTCTGGGGCATTTTCTCCCATGTAGGGGTTGTGAAGCCAAGAGCTGTCCCATCTCTGCAGTCATAGATTATCATAGAATTTACAGTGCAGAAGGAGGCCATTCAGCCCATCGAGTCTGCACCGGCTCTTGGAAAGAGCACCCTACCCAGGGTCAACACCTCCACCCTATCCCCATAACCCAGTAACCCCACCCAACACGAAGGGCAATTTTGGACACTAAGGGCAATTTATCATGGCCAATCCACCTAACCTGCACATCTTTGGACTGTGGGAGGAAACCGGAGCACCCGGAGGAAACCCACGCACACACGGGGAGGATGTGCAGACTCCATACAGACAGTGACCCAAGCCAGAATTGAACCTGGGACCCTGGAGCTGTGAAGCAATTGTGCTATCCACAATGCTACCGTGCTGCCCTGGGAGCAGAAATTCAGGCCTGAGTGTCTGCCTAACCGTTTGACTGTAGATGGCATTGCAGAAAAGCCTGATTGAGTTGCTTCACCTTATGTAATGCAGTGTTCAGTATGTGCAGCTCTCTCTGAATTTTTATAATTCAGGACAGTACTGCAATACAGCATTGTCAGAGCTGTCGTCTTTCAGGGCTCCATCTGCCTTCCAAGATGGACATTAAAGATCCCATGGCACAACTGGAAGAAATATTCTTTTATTCGCCCATCAGATGTGAGCTTCGGCTCTGGGCAAGGATTTATTGTCCATCTCTAATTGCCCAGAGAAGGTGGTGTTGAGCTGCCTTCTTGAACCATTGCAGTCCCTGAGGTATAGAAACGCCCACAGTGCTGTTAAGGATGATATCCTCGGACGTCCGGTGGCGACATGCAGGTGGAGGTCGCACATTTAGTGGCTCCTGCCAGAGCCGTTGTTCTTTGGCCCTTTGCACCCAACTTCGGGGAAAGCTTCATGTGAGGATTTGCAGGAAAGTCTGAGGTACTTCAAGGATGTCAAAAACCTGGAAAGAGAATTTGGGGAAAAAAGGGAGTGAATGAAGGTCCGCTGTCGGTGAGGAGTTCAGCGGGAGGAAAGATAGCGGGAGATGATTTGCCATTTGGAGCCTTGCCCTTTACAGTGGAAAAGATGGCCGAGGTGATGGTTGTGGAGTTTGAGCGGCTGTTTTCGAAGCATTTCGACAGGCATCGGACAGGGATGATGACCTCGCTCAAGAAGTGGGTGGGTGAGATCCTTGCCCCAATGAAGAGGCTCTGGCAAAGACTTCGACGGTGCAAAAGCAAGGAGAGAAAATGAAGGGGGTGGAAGAGTCATTGTCGCAGCTTAGTGTTCACCTCGATGGGTGAGGAGCTGCGGAGGGTGGTGGAGAGTAATAGAGGGTTGAGTGCCAAAGTGGAGGACCTGGGGAACAGGTCACCAACGCAGAACTTGAGGATCGTAGATTTGTCTGAGGGCCTGGAGGGCCGGAGGCCTACAGAGCACTGAGCAGCAATGTTCGCCAAGCTGATGGGGAGGGGGAGGAATCCTCCCTCTATGAGTTGGAGAGGTCCCACTGGTCCCCCCGGTGGGAGCTAAAGGTGAATGAGCAGCTGAGAGCTGTGACCGTCTGTTTCCACAGTTACCTGGTGGAGAAGATGATGCTGAGATGGGCGAAGGTGAAACGAGAGGTGATGTGGAAAGGTGGTGGTATACGTGTATACCAGGATCTCACAACAGAGCTGATGAGGACATGGTCAGGCGAAGCTGGCGTTACATGCAGATTGTTGTAGTCTACCCGGCAAAGCTGAGGGTCACACATAATGGCAGAGAATATTATTTTGAGATGGTGGCGCAGGCGCAGGCGGAGGCATTTGTGAAGGTGGAAGTCTTGGGACTGGACTGAGTTTGGACCTGACGGTTTTTGTTCTGTTTTGTTGCACTTTCTCGTTATGGCTGTTTAGCTTTATATCTTTTTGTATAAGGGTTGGGTGGGTTGGGATGGTTTGGGGACGTTGGTGATGATCTGCGGGTTTTGGGGGGATTAGGGGCTGAGTGTATTGGATTGTGCTGGGAGTTTGGAAGGGTTGGGGTGGGGGACATTGATGCTGTCGTGTTTCTTCGGTGTGGGGGAGGGGGCTCTGGCAGGGCTGTCAAGCAAGCAATGCAGGTTGGCTGGTGAATGGGAGCGAGGTGGGGGAGGGGCTGTGGTCATTAGAACCTGAATGAACAGGTTTCGATGAGCCTGGTCGGTGTGAATGGTGGGGGGATGGGGATGATGCTCGGAGAGGTGATTTCGAGAGGCGGTGGCAAGAGGGTTTCTGGGAAAAGGGGGAAAAGGTAGGGGGATGGTGGCAACCATGGGTAGGGAGGGGGCCTGCCCATGGGGCAGGGCCTGGAGGATGGGAGACATCTAAAGAGTCTGAAAGCCAATGCGGTGCTGCTGCAGGAGCATCATTTGAAATGAAATGAAATGAAAAATGAAATGAAAATCGCTTATTGTCACAAGTAGGCTGGGAGCTCTGCTAGCCGCCCCCCGGAACAGGGATTCGGTAGCCGTTTTACGACAGTTTTCCTGGCGTATCTCTGAAGCCAGCAGAAGGTCCAGGGTGGCATCATGGGCTGGCGGAACCCTGGACCTGGAGCCTCAGGAACAGGTCTTGTCACCGGTTGCGGACACACAGGTGGTCAGTGTGCCCACATATGATCGAAATGCCGTCATAACTGTTGGGCTCCTTCCTGAACCTGACAGGACACCGGACCAATCTGTTGCAGCAGCATGCCGGATAGCTAATGGTCACCAAGGGCAAAATTTCAGACAAAAGCCTTGTCTCCCGGGGCAAAATGGCAGGCCTGATGACATGGGGCAGGGGCATGCACCTACTGTTCTTGGGCATGCCGCACCTTCGCTCCGATGTTTGGGAGTAACAACTCTAAGAGGGTGCAGTGGTGTAGGCCCTAGTGCCATTCTAATGGAGCCACCCCAGTTATGGTATGTAGTGTGCTCCGGTCCACGAACAAGAATCGGGCCAAATGTGTGTCCAAGGATGCCGTTTGCTGTTTGCAGAGACACTGCTTGAAGATCTGGATGGCCCTCTCTGCCAACATGTTGGAGACCAGATAATAGGGGGCTGTTCTCACATGCTGGATACCATTTGTCTGAAGAAACTCCAATAAGTCCATACTCGTGAAGAACACCCTGTTCTCCATTACTAGTACCTCCAGGATGCCATGTGCGGAGAGGGACAGGAGCATCTTCTCCATCGTTGCATGATCAGTGATCTCCGCCATCCGATGGACCGCTAACCATCCTAAAAGAAGGAGCATTGAACTCATAAACAGCCAGTGATGCATGTGTGGACTTGGGGCCACAAGCAGCCTGGCCACTCCCAGGGCTGGAGGGGTGCGGCGGTGGGCAGCCGCTGGTGTTCCTGGCAGACAGAGCATGGCTGTGCTAACTTCTCAATGTCAGCAGCATCGAGGCCCAGCCACCATACATACAGCACCTCACAGCACCTTCATTACGGTCACCCCCCCAGTGCCCATTGCTTAGGTCCCTTAACATAAGTGTCTGGCCTTTGACCGGCATCATGACCCGTGTACCCCACAGCAGAACCCCTTCTTCGATACTTGGTTCTGACACTGGGTGGAAAAAGCCTGCAGCTGCCCGGGCGATTGGTGATGCCGACCACCCTGGAGGACAAGGTGGTGCACCCGGGCAGGGATGGGATACGTCCGGGTCCAGTCGCAGATACGAGATGCGGTAATCGGTAAGGAATCCATAAAGTTGATCACAGCTACTATCTCATCCGCCAGAGGAGGCGGTCAGACTGTGCCAGGGACAGCTGGCTCAATGCATCGGCAGGCGCGATCTGTGTCCCCAGCCTCTGTACTAGAGAATACTCAGAAGCAGCAAATAGTAGAGCTGACCACAGGATGCTCGCCGATGCTATGAGCGGAATTGCCTTATCCTCACGAAAAAGATCCAGGAGGGGTTTGTGGTCCGTACCAGAGTAAAATGGCGACCATAGACGTATTGGTGGAAACACTCAACTCCAAAGACCACCATCAAACCCTTCTCTATCTGTGCATACTTGCATTCGGCGGTGGTCAGTGTCCTGGACGCAAAGGCAATCGGTCATTCACTCCCATTCGTCATCTGATGGGAAAGGATGGCTCCAATCCCGGAAAGGAATGCGCCGCAAGTGATGACTTGGGGCTTACCCACCATAGTGGTCAACACGCCCAATGAGAGTAGTTGCCATTTGACACGACGGAAAGCCGCCTCCTGGGCAGGCCACAGAGCCAGACCTGGTGTTTATTCAGCAGGAGGTGCAGAGACGCCAGCACCGTTGCCATGATCGGGATGAAGCTCCTATAGTAATTCACGAGACCATGAAAGGAGTGGAGCCCCATTGCGTCCGTCAGTGCTGGGGCCAGCTGTATGGCGTGTACTTTGTCTTCCATTGGGTGCAACCCGTGTCGGTCCACGCGGTAGCCCTGGTAGACAAATCCTTTAGCATGAAAAACACACCTCTCCGGCCGCAGGCGGATGCCAAATTCCGAAAACCGCCATAGTATGGTCTCCAGATGTTCCTGGTCCGCTGCGCCTGTGAGCAGGACATCATCCTGTGACTTGCGATAGGCCGCGCAAAATACCTCCCATCACATGTTGAAAAATCGCGCAAGCTGACAAAACCCCAAAAGGCAACCATATATACTCATAGAGACCGCGCTGTGTGTTGATGATAATGTATTTACGTGAAGATTGATCCACTGGCAGCTGCAGGTAGGCATTGCTCATATCGAGCTTGGTGAATATACTTCCCTCCACCAGTATGGCATAGAGGACCTGGATGCAGGGCATGGAGTACCAATCCAACCTTGAAGCCGTATTAACCGTAAGTTTATAGTTACCGTAGAGGCGTATTGTCCTGTCTGGTTTCAAAACTGGAACCACTGGTGCTGCCGAATCCACATCGGGTTGCAGAATAAACAGGGGGTTTATTGAAGTTTTTTACAGAGACTTTCATATAAACTACTCCTCCGAGTGAGTGCAGGGCGGTTCTGAGCCAGCCGGCTTGATAACGAAAGTCCTTGGAAGTTCCAGCTCCTTTCAGAGGGGGAGGGCATATTCTCCGAGGGAGTCTGTAAAAACCAGCGGCGGGATTCTCAGAGCCTCCGCGCCAAAATCGCGATCGGCGCGGGGGCGGCGAATGGGCGTTGACGCCAAAATCTGCAGCGACGCCGCTCCGGCGATTCTCTGGTCCCCGGAGAATCGGCGCGAATCGTGCTCGTATGGCCGACGCGGCGTGGGTAGGGGGCCATTGACAGAGGCCCCCGTGGCAATTCTCCAAGTGTAACTGGGTGAGTTCCCAATGGCGTGGGCCTCTCATGGTCTCACCCGTCTTGGCATTCGGCGTGGCGGTTACGGACTCAGTCCGCGGCCGCACTATGGGGGCGGTGGGATCCTTCACTGGGGCGGGGGCCTCACAGTCAGCCAGGTTATCGATCGATCAGTGGCCACCATGTCACACGGGGCAGCCGACGCAGGCCGCCTGTATGCGCGAACCCTCGACCGGAAGTGCAGGGCCCTGTATCGGCAGCTGGAGCTGCGAGGACTACTCCGGGATTCTCCTAGCCCCCTTCAGGTAGGAGAATCAGTCTGGACAGTCAGGCCCAGGATATGAACTTTCTACCCTTTCTTCCATTGTCACATCTTACGCCCCACCACTCTGTTCCTCCCAGGGTTGTTCATTAAAATATGGAGGCATTTGGGGACTTGACAGAGTCAACTCAATGCATGGTGCTCCTGCGCCTATGCTGTGCCTGAAATTGTTGTGTTATGCAATAGAGAGATGACTGATCACAGCCTGATCCTTCATGATTGAATGGAGCTGGAGTCCCATTCAACAGGGCTGGTTTAGCTCAGTGGGCTAGACAGCTGGTTTGTGATACAGAACAAGGCCAGCAGTGAGGGTTCAATTCCCGTACCAGCTTACCTGAACAGGCTCTGGAATGTGGCGACTAGGGGCTTTTTGCAGTAACTTCATACTTGTGACAATAAAAGGTTATTATTATTATTATCTCCAACATGTCGGTGGTCAGTCTGCGTGGTCCTGCTGTCTGTTAGAAAATGTGTATTGTGTTGGGAGAGTCAAGTGAGCTGTGGCATCTCTGTTCCTTATCTGCAATGAGAGATACAAACAGGCAGCACAAAGAGAAGCTGTAACTGAGAGAAACAGAGAGAAAATCTAACCGCACAGGCTCATTGGCACAGAGGTGGTGTGACCCCCATACATCGATGTCCATTAACACAGCTGCAGCATTGCAGGTTTTGCTCATCATTGATGAAGGATGGAGACAAATGCTCATGTTAAAATTTAAAATATTAGCGCAATAGCACTTCATCATCCACGTTTCCGTTGCCAGGTGTGAAGGTGGACAGCTTAAAACCAACCTCAATTTTGCAAACTAACCCCAAAACTGGATTGATGGAAGGAGTACATAATAGTTGAAAATTGAATGTTATTCACTCAATATTGGGAAGAATAATCCTGGGGCAGATACAGCATGGGTTAAATACTGATTGACATCCCCTCTACTCTGCTCCATTAAATACTCCCAGGACAGCTATAGGACACAGTTAGGTACAGAGTAAACTCCCTCTACACTGTCATCATCAAACATGGATTTCAAAAATTTCATAGCATCCGTACAGTGCAGAAGAAGGCCATTCGGCCCATCGAGTCTGCACCGACCCTCTGAAAGAGCACCCTACCTGGGCCCAATCCACTGCTCTATTCCCGTAACCCCACCTAACCTTTGGACACCAAGGGGTAACTTGGCATGGCCAATCCACCTAACCTGCAAATCTTTGAACTGTGGGAGGAAACTGGAGAACTTGGAGCAAACTCACGCAGACAGGGAGAGAATGAGCAAACTCCGCAGAGACAGTCACCGAGGTCAGAATCGAATCTGGGTCCCTGGTGCTGTGAGACAACAGTGCTAACCAATGTGCCACCGTGCTGCCCATGTGAGTTCCCAGGGCAGGTACAGCATGGAGATAGATACGGAGTGAAGCTTCCTCTCCACTGTCCCCATCAAACATTCCCAAGAGCAAGTACAGCGCAGGGTTAGATACAGAGTGAAGCTCTCTCTATACTGTCCATAATGCACTCCCAGGGGAGATACAGCACAGGTCAAAAACTGACTAAAATTCATCCTACACTTTTGCATTAAACACTCCTAGGGCAGGTGGAACACTGGGTTAGATACAGAAAAAAAAAATTAAACCTCCCTCTGCACTGTCCCCATCAAACACTCCCAGCACAGGTACAGCACGGGGTTAGATACAGAGTAAAGCTCCCTCTACACTGTCCACATCAAACACTCCCAGCACAGGTACAGCACAAGGTTAGATACAGAGTAAAGCTCCCTCTACACAGTCCCCATCAAACACTCCCAGTACAGGTACAGCACGGGGTTAGATACAGAGTAAAGCTCCCTGTACACAGTCCCCATCAAACACTCCCAGCACAGGTACAGCACGGGGTTAGATACAGAGTAAAGCTCCCTCTACACAGTCCCCATCAAACACTCCCAGCACAGGTACAGCATAGAGTTAGATACAGATGAGAGAGACAATGATGTACCAATGTATTAAAACATGTGTTGCATTCACAGTGATAATGGTCACTGATCTCATCCCGACAGCAGCACTTCCCTGTGAAACATGATGAAATAGCAAATCATAAATCCAAGCTTGTTGGTGATGTCTAGTTAGGTGAGACATGATGCTCTGCAGAAACTTAGCAAGCCCCTTCGACAGCAGCTTCCAAACCTATGTCCACTGCTGCAGATAGAATTCAATGTGGAGAATTATGAAGATCATTCCCACCTCGGACCCAAGGAAGATTGATTATTTTCAGAATTGTGAGCAACTGGGAGTTGAGGAGGAACAGAGAGATTTAGGGACTCAACTGCAGTAATCACTCAAAGTTAGTGAATTGGTGCAAAAGGTATGTAAAGCTCTGCTATTCAAATCTGGACACTGCAATTCAGGAAGGATATAATGGCTGCAGAATAATTCACTATATTGATACTGGAGCCACAAGGCTTAAATTATGAGAAGTCCTTTTTCCATTTTGTGGGATGTGGGCATCATTTGTTGCCCATCCTTAATTTCCCTTGGGAAGGAGGTGGTGAGCTGCCTTCTTGAGTCACTGTATTCCATACAGTGTTGGTGGTTCTATTAGGGACAGAGCCCCAGGATTTCAACTCAGCGTGAATGAAAAATAGAAATATATTTCAATGTCAGGCAATGTGCGGCTTCTCCGGGGTCATGCAGGTGGTGGTATTCCCATGCATGTACTGCTATTGTTCTTCTAGCTGGCAGAGGTCGCAGGTTTGAAAGGTGCTGTCAAAGGAGGCTTGCTAAGTTTCTGCAGTGCATCTTGTAGAGGTGCACACTGCTGCTACTGTACATCAGTGGTGGAAAGAGTGAATGTTTAAGACAACGGATGGGGTGTCAAGCAAGCAGACTGCTTTGTCCTGGATGGCGTTAAGATCCTGAGTGTTGTTGGAGTTGCACCCGTTCAGGCA
Organism: Scyliorhinus torazame; assembly: GCF_047496885.1. Taxonomy (NCBI): domain Eukaryota; kingdom Metazoa; phylum Chordata; class Chondrichthyes; order Carcharhiniformes; family Scyliorhinidae; genus Scyliorhinus; species Scyliorhinus torazame. The sequence goes on from NC_092719.1 coordinate 118,353,234, forward strand.
GTGTATATTATTCGATCACACTCCTGACTTGTACAAAGTAAGAAGACTTTAGGATGTTGGGCAATGAGCTATTGTGTCAGCCATGGCACAGTGGCTAGCACAGTGGGTGTACCTACACCAGAAAGACGACAGCAGTTCAAGAAGGCAGCTCACCACCACCTTCTCAAGGGCAATTTGGGATGGGCAATACATGCTACCCTAGCCAGTGGCCCCATATCTTTGTGAATGGATAAAAAAAGAAATCAAGGTTGACTCTCCAGTTCAGTAATGGGGAATGCTGTACTGTTTACGGTGTTGCTCTTTGGATGAGATGTTAAACCATGAGCTAATCTGTCCTCTCAAGTGGACGTAAAAAATTTCACGATGCTCTCAGACCTTATAAGAACAAAGGAGTTATTCCTGGTGATCAACATCATAAAAACAGATTATCTTATCATTATTACTTTACTCGTTTTAAATTGGCTGCTGCATTTTCGACATTATAGCAGTGACCACGCTTCAAAAGCGACAGTCCAGTGCTTTGGGGTATCTGTTGGTCACAAAGGGTGCAATATAGATGTGGGTCTTGTGCTGAATGTAGAAATTGTTATATATTATATTTTATGTTTGGTTGCAGTAATGTTATTAAACACCCTGGTTTAAAATACATGTCTGCTAAAGCTGTAACTAAAGAGTCATAAAAGGTGAGGTAATCATTCATTCCAACCACTGACTTAGTTGCAGATAAAGGACGAATGGAACCTTGTTTATATTCTGGATGGTTCCCTGGAATGGGGATCATCGTATTTAGTCATAGCTAAGCAGGTCATGGAACTTAGTGGAATATAAATGATGTAATTAATGGAGGAGCCAGGATTGTCTGCAGTTTTGCAGTCTGATATAGGATTTTAAGTTGAATAGCTGTTTTGCCAAATGCTGTTAGGTTTAGCTGAAAGGTTATACTAGATCTTCTCTTGAAAGGATCTTTTTCGAAAAGTCCACACAGATAAGCAAGTAACTTGTTTTGTTAATTTTATTTATAAGTAGCATTTGAACTGTATTAGATTGTTTATTTGGAAATAAGGGCAGGTGTAGATAGTAAGTTCAATTTTTTCCTTTCATTTAAGAATTGTTAAACTGATAATGGTAAAGCTTTTTCTTTGATGTTAATGTGGTTAATTCTGTGTTTAAATTAAAGTTTTTTTTAACATAAAAGATCCCCATTGGTCAGAGTCATCACTTCTGGGGTAAAATATCCTGACCTCACAGTTTTACCAATAGAAAAATTGTTTGGAATTCTGGTTCAGGATCCGAACAAAATTAGGTCTCGTTCGGGATCCTGACAAAAGTTGGAATCTAGTCCGGTGTCCCAACAGTCTTTGTTTTCTTCAAGTGCCAGAGTACACAGCCTCTGACCTGGTCTTGTAACCACAGTGTTTATGTGGCTGGGCCAGTTACATTTCTGGTCAATTGTAATGGCTATTGCCTGACATTTGTAAATGTCACTTCCACTTATCCATCCAAGTCTGAACATTACCCAGGTATTACTGCAGGCATGGATTAACTCATCAAATAAAGAGTTTTATGTATTCCCTTGAGAAGAAAGATGAAGAGGCGCTCAAACTGAAAGTGTTTAAGATGATTAAAGGAGTTGTGATAGTGTGGGTAGAGAGAAACTATTTCCTCTGGTGGGGAAGTCCAGCACAAGAAGGTACAAAATTTGAGCGAGGCCATTCAGGGGCGATTTCACAAAGCACTTCTTCACACAAGGTCCAGCGGATATTTGGAAGTCTCTCCCCCAAAATTTGTCATGACCGGGGATTTTCTTGCACTATCCCCATATCCCTTGATATCTTCAATAACCAGAAATCTATCTATCTCTGTCTTGGACATACTCAATAGCTGAATCTCCACATACCTCTGAGATCTAGTATTCCAAAGGGTCAGCACCTCCTCATCTCAGTCCTAGATGGTCTGCTCTTTATCCTGAGACTGTGTCCCTGGTCCTAGACAGCCACAACTGGGGAAAATACCCTTTCTACATCAACCCTGTCATGCTGTGTAAGAATTTTGGATGTCTCAATGAGGTTTCAGTAAGTGTACAGAAAATCTTCACTTGCTTTGGCAATGGAAACAGAGTTAAAACGCTGATCAGCTTTAACTCAATATGATGGCTGAACAGACTTGGGACACTGGTTCGCGATATGTGCTCCGATGACGTTGGGATATCAGTGGGTGTAACAGCAATCACAAAGAGGACATTTTAATCCCCTGCATATAGGCAAGAAATTTACTGCTGATGGGCGCATACAGCGGCAGGGCCGGAAACGGGGATGTTTTCCGATTCTGCCCAAGATTGAAGAAAACACGCGGTATTATGTGGCTGGCCAATTAGGGGCTGGCCAGCGTGAAAGACACCCGGATAGGCTCAGTGAGGCCAGCGGGGGTGGGAGCCTGGCAGGTTCTGGGTTCAATGGGGATGCAGCGAGGTGGGTAAGGCGGCTGAGGCAGGCTGCTGAAGACATCCAAGCAGGCAGAGGGAGGGTCTCTATCATGGCAGCAACACCTGGCAGGCATCCTAGGTGGGAGGGAAATTCAGGTGGAGCGTCATGTGTGGGGCATATTGATCCTGGGGGATGGCAAGAGGAGACCACCCCACCACACCATGAGGGCCTGGGCAAGGTGGCAGGGGAGGCCAGTGGGCATGACCAGGTCCACTGCTCATGAGAACAGTGCTGGAAAAAGTTCAATGATCTGCGCGTGGTAAGGATGAGTACTGAGTGGTCATGGTCCAGTGTGAATTGTGGTGGCTGACCGTCCTTTGTTGCATTCATGGGGGTAGAAATCTCAGAGCACGCCTGCGCATGTGTGTGTATTAAAGCTGGGACAGAAGGTCTGAAGTCCTTGATCCATCTAATGGTCAAGTGTGCAAAGGTGTGGGGAACGACTGCATGGTTCATGGGGGTGAGGGAGGGCAGGGAAGGAACAGCCTGGTATGGTGCTGGAGGTGGAGGGTTGAATTCTGAATGGAGCTTTGCTCTTAGAGGAGAAACAGAGACACAAGAATGAGGAGTGATCTGCCACTGGTGGCTGTACTCACCAGCCATGAGATAGGAGCCCTGGAGCCCGGTGGTGATAGCCACCCTCCAGGCCTGGAACCAACTACGGCAGCAATTTGGCCTGACCAAGATGTCGGACAACGCTCCCATCTACAACAACCATAGGTTCTCACCAGTGCTGACTGACGCCACCTTTGTAAAAAAGGAGGAGAATAAAAATATTTTTTTTAAAATAGAGGTGGATCGGGCCCACAGGGCGCTGATGCCCAAGTCCCAGGTGGGCGAACCGGCTAAGGCGATGGTGGTACTGGATAATGAACGTATCATGAGGTGGGCTCGGCAGACGAGACGATACAACTGGGGGCTGAGCTCGCAAAGAGGAGGGCAAGCTTCAACAGGGTCAAGTCGGCCCTGTACAAGAAGGGTGTAAAGTTCGGACTACTGTACCCGGCTCGACTATGGGTGACCTATGGGGGCTGGGAGTTGCACTTCGGCTCGGCAGAGGAGGCAGTGGACTTTAAGAAAGAGAATGGTCTGTCAGGAGAAGGAGGACCTGGAATCTTGATGGCGGAGAAGTGGAATGAATGTACTGTACTGTGAAAAACATTGATTTTTTGGTGTTCAGGTTTCTTCCGTTTTTTTGTTTTCCTGCGTTTTGGTTTTAGGCTGGTTTACAGTTCTTTGTTAAGGGATGAGGGGTGGGTCTCTGTGTTTGGACCTTGGCAGGGTTTGTTTCTTTGTTTTCCACTTCTTGCCTTTGATTGTTTGCACTAAGAGTGGGGGGAGGGAAATCAGTGGGGGTGGGGTAGGATGCTAAGCGACATGGGCAAGGGCTGCCAGGCAGACTGGGCGGGCTAGTTCACGGAAGTGCAGTGGGGAGTGAGCTGAAGACCTATGGGGGGTGGGTTGGAGGGAGAGTGGGAGTAGGGGGTTTGGGTGGGGGGGGATAATACTGCTGACGGTGAAGGGACTTTCAAAGTCGAGGAGAAGGAGGGTGGATGAAGGTAGCTGCCCGAGGGCAGGCCGGGGGAGGTGCGGGACATGGGTCGAACACTGGCCTAGGAGGGGTTATGGCTCATCGACAAGAGAGGGGGGGAGCAAAGTTCCCCCGACCAGGCTGGTCATGTGGATCGTTCGGGGGCTGAATGGGCCAGTCAAAAGTGCCCGAGTGTTCGCGCACTTGAGGCAACTGAAGGCGGATGTGGCCATGTTGCAGGAGACACATTGAAGGTGGAGGATCAGATTAGGTTAAGGAAGGGATGGGTTGGGCAGGTGTTCCATTCGGGGTTAGACTTTAAAACGAAGGGGGTGGCGATTTTGGTTAATAAGCGGGTGGCATTCGAGGTGGGGAATATAGAAGCGGACCCGAGGGGTATATATGTTATGGTTAGTGGGAAACTGGAGGGAATGGCCGTGGTGTTGGTAAATATATATGCCCCAAGCTGGGATGACATTGAGTTTGTTAGACGGGCACTGGGGAAGATCCCAGACCTAGGTTTGCATCGACTGATTATGGGGGGAGATTTCAACACGGTCCTTGATCCAAGATTGGATTATGGGAGGAGGCCCTGGGAGAGTCAATGCATCCTCGTCGTGTGCCAGGCTTAGCCTGATCCAAGGTGGTCCACAGGGCTCATATGACCGTGACCAGGATAAGCAGGTTTTTTGAGGAGGTGGAGGACAGGTGTGGGCGCTGTCGGGGAGGTCTGCGAGTCATGACCATATGTTCTGGGCATGTCCGAGGTTGAGGGGCTTTTGGCAGGGATTTGCGGATGTCATGTCAGAGGTCCTGGAAGGGAGGGTGACTCCAAGCCTTGATACAGGCTATTCGGCCCATCCACTCCATGCCGGTGATTCTTGCTTGTGGTTTCTTTGAAAGGAGCTTTAAGGGTCAAACAGCTTTGACAAAGAGTCATCCAGACTCGAAACTTCAATTCCCTTCTCTCTCCCCTGATGCTGCCAGGCCTGCTGAGATTGTCCAGTATTTTCTGTTTTTGTTTCAGATTCCAGCATCCGCAGTAATTTGCTTTTATTAAGGTTCAATGCAGGCTGCCTGTCTCTCAATAAACCCAATCATTGGAATCCTTGAGCCCTCATCACATCTGATATATTCACACAAGATTAGGTATCAATGTGATCTGAGGACAAGTTCTGGAAAATCATGACTGAATGATTGATAGGAGCCTTACAGCTCCTATGCAATCACCCTCAGATAAACACATGACAGCCTTTTGTGGCAGGGCGGGGGGGGGGGGGGGGGGGTCCCTGGGGGGGGGGGGGTGTCCCTGAAGGAGCTGAGCCTGCAGAGGTACAAACTGGATTGCCATTACTCAGTTCATGTTACATTCTATGCGCTGTGTGCCATTCATAGCGTGTGCTCCAATCCAAACTTTATAACACGCTGTCTCCATGGAGACAAACCTCAAGGCAAAGAGGCAATATTTTCTGCATGGCCATCTAATTTTGTGAGCGTAACTCTGCAAATGAAGTGCAGATTAAACCGCAGGACTGTGGAGAGCTTCTATCCTACTGATGATAATTGCTTTCCCTTCTTGTTGATCTATTTACGGAGAAGAGGTGTCACATCATTGCAAATAAGCAGCAGATTAAGTGTAAGGTTTATTGTGATGACCTGGAGGGCACCTCCCATGGCGTCGCTCAAGACACCTCACACGATTTGCTTGCTTTACAAGGTAAGCCCCGGAAAAGGCCTCCAGTGGTGTCAGGCATCTCCACGACCCTACAACATTCTGCTGAGCCTCTGCCTTTCTCCCCACTTGACAATGACAAGATTGCTTGGGCATTGCATGAACTTTAATTGGCGGTTTCATTTAGACTGTGCCAGTTTTATGTCACCGTAGCCCAAGTCTAACATGCAACCTTGAAATGCGCTACATTGCTTCCTGCAGATCACATGTAATGCCCACCACAATTCCCCATCATTTCTGTCAGTAGAACAATATTACTCTGCTAGCCTACTGCATGCAAGCTAAAACTATGATCCAGGTTTATTTACAAGAAGGAATAGAAAGATTTGCATGAATACAGCATCCTTCACAACCACAGGATGTGTCTTATAGATATTGAAGATTTTTTAAAAAGTGTAGTCAGTGTTGTAATGTAGGAAATGCAGCAAGCACACAAAAAGTAATATTCTTATGAACAGATAATTTGTTATTTCACGATGTTAATTCAGGGATAAATACTGATGTGGACATTTGGGACAGTTCCTCTATTTTTTTTATTGATGAATGCCGTCCTACGCCCTACATCCTACGAAGATAGTAGATGGGCCCTTCATTAAACCGAAAGCTGGCAGTCCCAACAGTGCAGATCACACTCAGTGTTTCACTGGAGATTCAGTCTGGATTTTGGGTGTCTGGAGGAGGAGTTCAATCCAGATCAGCCTGTTTTAACATTTAACCCTGAAATTAGATATGTATTTTTAAAAATTCATTTATGCGATATGGGCGTTGCTGGCTAGCCCAACATTTATTGCCCATCCCCTACTGCCCTCCATTTCAACAGGCATTTGAGAGTCAACCACATCGTTGTGGATCTGGAGTCACACGTAGGCCCGACCAGGGAAGGATGACGGGGCTAGGGGAGATATGTGGGCTTCAGTAGGGTGCTCTTTGCAAGGGCCGGTGCAGACTTGATGGGTCGAATAGCCTCCTTCTGCACGGTAAATTCTATGATTTCCTTCCTTGAAGGACATTAGTAAACCTGGTGGGATCTTACGGCAAATGACAATTGTTTAATTGTTACATGGTTATTATTGGACTTTTAATTCCAGATTTTTAATTGAATTTAAATTTCACCATCTGCATGGTGGGATTTGAACACACAGATCTTGCCCTAGGTCTCTGGATTGCTAGTCCAGTGACAATATGGAATGGACACCACCACCTCCCTGAATATAGAGAATACATGGGGCGGTATTTTCCGACCCCCCCCCCCCCGCCCCGGGGCCGGGTCGGAGAATCTCCGGGGGGTGGCGTGAATCCCGCTCCGCTGCCTCGCCGTATTCGCTGGCGCCGGTTTTCGGGTGGGGGCGGGATTCACGCCACGCCGGTCGAGGGCCATTGGTAGCGGCCCCCCTGGCAATTCTCTGGGCCCCCAATGGGTCGTGCGGCTGACCGTTTTTGGCCAATCCCACCGGCGTGGATTGGACATGATCCCACATGGCGGGACCTGGCAGGTAAGTTGGCTGGTGAGGTCCTTGGGGGGGCGCAGGGAGATCCGACCCCGCGGGGGCCCCCACGGTGGCCTGGCCCGCGATCGGGACCCACCAATCTGTGGGCGGGCCTGTGCCGTGGGGGCAGTTCTTCCATTCGCGCCGGCCCCTGTAGGGCTCCGCCATGGCCGGCGCGGAGAAGAGAACCCACTGCGCATGCGCCAGAATACGCCGGCCGGTCTGCGCATGCGCAGAACCATGCCGGCAGTTCCGCGCATGCGCCAACTTGCGCAGTCCCTTCAGCGTCAGCTGGCGCGGCGCCAACCCCTCCAGCGCCGGCCTAGCCCCCTGAAGAGCGGAGAATTCCGCTATTTCCGGTCGGCCCGACGCCGGAGTGGTTCGCGCGGCTTTTTAAAAATAATATTTTATTAAGGTATTTGACATTTTTTATAACAGTAACATAAACAATGACATCAACGGGCAGCACGGTGGCGCAGTGGGTTAGCCCTGCTGCCTCACGGCGCTGAGGTCCCAGGTTCGATCCCGGCTCTGGGTCACTGTCTGTGTGGAGTTTGCACATTCTCCCCGTGTTTGTGTGGGTTTCGCCCCCACAACCCGAAGATGTGCAGGGTACGTGGATTGGCCACGCTAAATTGCCCCTTAATTGGAAAAAATGAATTGGGTATTCTAAATATATTTAAAAAAACAATGACATCAACATGGTAAAATAAACATTTTCCTCCCCCAGCCCAATCTTCACGCATCTCAACCACACAACAACATTCCGCCTGCCTCCTTGGAATACTGCATCTGCTGACATTTTAATTTTCCCCGAGAAAGTCGATGAACGGCTGTCACCTCCGGGAGAACCCTAACATTGACCTTCTTAAGGCAAACTTTATTTTCTCGAGAAAAAGAAATCCAGCCATGTCACTAACCCAGGGCTCTACACTCGGGGGCTTCGAGTCCCTCCACATTAACAAGATCCGTCTCCGGGCTACCAGGGGGGTAAAGGCCAAAACGTCGGCCTCTTTCGCCCCCTGAACTCCCGGATCTTTCAACACTCCAAAGATCGCTACCTCCGGACTCGGCGCCACCCGTGTTTTTAGCACCGTGGACATTGCCTTAGCAAAATCCTGCCAAAACCCTCTAAGCTTCAGGCATGCCCAAAACTTGTGGACAGCTGGGCTTCCCGAGCACCTCGCACACCTATCCTCAACCCCGAAAAACTTACTCATCTTAGCCGCTGTCATGTGTGCCCGGTGGACTACCTTAAATTGTATCAGGCTAAGCCTGGCGCATGATGAAGATGTATTAACCCTGCTTAGGGCATCCGCCCATAGACCCGCCTCTATCTCTCCTCCTAGCTCGTCCTCCCACTTGCCCTTAAGCTCCTCCACCTGGGTTTCCTCCGCCTCCGAAAGCTGCTGGTAAATATCTGAAACCATCCCCTCTCCCACCCAGGTACTGGAGACTATACTGTACCCCCCATGGTGGCAGCAGCGGAAAGGTCGGCACCTGCTTTCTCAGGAAGTCTCGCACCTGCAAGTACCTAAAACAATTCCCTGCTGGCAATTTAAATTTATCCTCCAAAGCTTTCAAACTGGGAAAGCTCCTGTCTATAAATAGATCCCCCATCCTTCCAATTCCTGCCCTGTGCCAACTCCGGAACCCGCCATCTAGCCTACCCGGTACAAACCTGTAGTTGTTATAAATCGGGGTCCAAATCGATGCTCCCTCCATTCTCTTATATCTCCTCCATTGCCCCCAGATCCTCAGACGTGTGGAGTATCAAGCCCGCGAGAACGGCAGAGGTGCCGTTACCGATGCTCCCAGACTGGTGTCTTTACATGACGCCGCCTCCGTCCGCTCCCATGCTGACCCCTCCCCCACTACTCACTTCCTGATCATGGCTATATTAGCCGCCCAGTAGTAATTGCAGAAGTTCGGCAGCGCCAACCCACCCTCTCCCCGACTGCGCTCCAGCAACAATTTCTTCACTCGCGGGGTTTCACTCACCCACACAAAGCCCAAAATAATCTTATTCAGCCGCTTGAAAAAGGCATTTGGGATGAAGATGGGGAGGCACCGAAAGACAAACAGGAATCTGGGGACAATCATTTTCACAGTCGGTACCCTCCCCGCCAGTGATAGCGAGAGCATGTCCCATCTCTTAAAGTCCCCTTCTATTTGTTCTACCAACCGGGCTAGGTTTAACTTGTGTAGTACCTCCCATTTCCGGGCCACCTGGATTCCCAGATATCAAAAGCTCTTCCCTACCATTCTAAGCGGCAGCTCTCCCAGTCTCTTCTCCTGTCCTCTTCTCCTGTCCTCTTGCCTGGATCGCAAACATCTCGCTTTTCCCCATGTTCAATTTATATCCCGAAAAATTGCCAAATTCCCCCAAGATTCGCATTACTTCCCCCATCCCCTCCAATGGGTCCGCAATGTACAAGAGAAGGTCATCTGCGTAGAGCGAGACCCGGACCCCCCCTCGAACTAGCCCTTTCCAGTTCCTAGAGGCTCTTAACGCCATGGCCAATGGCTCTACGGCCAGAGAAAACAGTAATGGGGAGAGGGGGCACCCTTGCCTCGTCCCTCGGTGCAGTTTAAAATACCCCGACTTCAGCCGGTTCGTACGCACACTCGCTACTGGTGCCTGATAGAGCAACTGCACCCAGTCAATAAAGCCCTCACCAAACCCAAACCTTCCCAGCGCCTCCCACAGGTAATTCCACTCCACCCAATGAAAAGCCTTCTCCGCATCCATTGCTACCACCGCCTCCGCCTCCTCTCCTTCTGAGGGCATCATAATAACATTTAGAAGTCTTCGACCATTGGCCTTGAGTTGCCTGCCCTTAAAAAATCCCGTCTGGTCTTCCCCTATCACCCCCGGGACACAGTCCTCTATCCTTGTGGCCAGTATCTTAGCCAGCAGTTTGGCATCCACATTCAGTAGAGAAATCCGCATTGCTCCGGGTCCTTCTCCCGTTTCAGGATCAATGAATGAAATCGAGGCCTGCGACATTGTTGGGGGGAGGTCTCCCTTCTCTCTTGCTTCGTTAAATGTCCTTACCAGCAGTGGGCTCAATATCTCTGAAAACGTCTTATAGAATTCCGCCGGGTAGCCATCAGGCCCCGGGGCCTTGCCCGACTGCATGCCCTCCAGCCTCTAGATTATTTCCTCAATGTCAATTGGTAACCCAGCCCCTCCACCAGGTCCTCCTCCACCCTCGGGAATCTCAACAGATCCAGAAATTGCCTGATCCCCTCCACCCCAGCCGGGAGTTCCGACTCATAGAATTTACTGTAAAAGTCCTTAAACACCTCGTTCACCCCTGCTGGGTCCAGGACAGTATTCCCGTCTTGACTCTTTACTCTACCTATCTCCCTGGCCACCTCTCTTTTCCTGAGCTGGTGCGCCAACATTCTGCTTGCCTTTTCCCCGTACTCATAGATCGCCCCCCTTGCCTTCCTCCCCTGTGGTAAACAGCCCAAACTCCGCCTGTAACCTCCGCGACTCCCTCAGTAGCCCCGCGTCCGGGACCTCCGAGTATCTCCTGTCCACTTGGAGTATCTCCTCCACTAATCTATCCATCTCAGCCCGTTCCACCTTTTCTCTGTGGGCCCGTATCAAGATTAATTCCCCTCTGACTAATGTCTTCAAAACTTCCCAGACCGTCGCTGCAGAAACCTCCCCCGTATCATTTGTTTGCAGGTAGTTCTGGATGGACCTGTTAACCCGCCCACTGATCGCTTCGTCCACTAACAACCCCACATCCAGTCTCCACAGCGGGTGTTGTCCTCTCTCCACACTACCCCGTAGATCCACCCAATGCGGAGCATGATCCGACACTGCAATAGCCGAATACTCAGTATCCACCACCTTCGGTATTAGTGCCCTGCTCAGAACAAAAAAGTCGATGCGAGAGTATATCTTGTGGACACGTGAAAAGAAGGAAAACTCCTTCGTCCTCGGCCATGCAAACCTCCATGGGTCTACTCCCCCCATCTGTTCCATATAACCGTTCAATTCCTTTGCCGCAGACGGCCTCCTCCCTGTCCTGGATTTTGACCGGTCCAATTCCGGATCAATGACTGTGTTGAAGTCCCCTCCCATGATCAGGTTATGTGACTCTAAGTCTGGGATCTAACCTAACACCCGCCTCATAAATTCCATGTCGTTGGAACATATATGTTCACAAGCACCACTCGCACCCCCTCCAGCTTCCCACTCACCATTATGTACCTTGTCTGACACGATTCTCCCTGCCTCGAATGCCACTCGTTTGCTGATCAAGATCGCTATCCCCCTGGTCTTTGAGTCCAGTCCTGAGTGGAACACTTGGCTAACCCACCCTTTCCTCAATCTCGTCTGGTCTGTAACCTTTAGGTGTGTCTCTTGTAGCACTGCCACGTCCGCCTTCAGTTCCCTCAAATGCGTGAACACGCGGGCCCTCTTGACCGGCCCATTCAGTCATCTCACATTCCATGTGATCAACCTGGACGTGGGGCTTCCAACACCCCTCCCCCTCCCCCTGCCGACTAGCCGTCACCCTTTTTAGACCAGCCTCGAGCTCGCGTCCTCCGCTTCCTCGAGTCTCCACTTGAGCTGTTGCCGTTCCCGGCCTCCCATTTGTCCCCTAGTAACAATTCCTCCCCTGTCAGCAAAGCAGCACCCCCCCCCCTCGTCCCCTAGCAACAGCACTAGAAATCCAATCCCCCAAATCAAGCTCCAGTTTAACATCTGCTCACCCCCCCCCTTCTGCACTTCCGAGAGTCAGCTGACCCATGCTGACTCGATAGCTCCCGCCCCTGGCACCAAGCAGTCTGTCTTCCTGTTGTACTCTCCTCTCTCCCCTCCACATGAATAAACATTTTAAAAGCATCAGATTCCCCAGTAAACAAACAAGAGAAAAAACAGTGAAGAAACAGACACTTTAGAAAAATAGTCTCCCAAAAAGCAGAACTAAATTCAAAGCCCATTCCCCCCCTCTAACAAGGTCCTTGCAAGACAGATCAACCTTTAACCATCCACACAGCCCATTATTTCACATAGAGCTACTTAAATTTATACAATCCAGCACCACAAATCGCTGCCACAGTACTTCTCCAAGGCTTAAGTGTCTTTTAATTCACCTCCAGCTTCATTTCTTTAATAAAGGTCTATACTTCGTCTGGCATTTCAAAGTAGAAGTCCCGTTCCTCATGTGTGACCCACAGACGGGCTGGGTACAGCATCCCGAACTTCACCCCCTTCTTAAAGAGGGTCGTTTTTGCCCGATTGAACCCAGCTTGCCTCTTGGCTAAATCTGCTCCCAGGTCCTGATAAATGGGCAACTCACAGTTCTCCCACTTGCTGCTCCGTTCTTTCTTGACCCACCGCAAAACGTGTTCCTTGTCCATGAATCGGTGAAAACGTACCACCATGGCCCTCGGCGGCCCGTTCGCTCTGGGGTTCCCGTGAGGGCTCTGTGCGCTCTGTCCAATTCCAGGGGCCGAGGGAGTGCCCCAGCTCCCATCAACTTCTCCAACATGTCCGTCACATAGGCGCCGCGCCGTTTTTGACGCCGGCGTCGGGCCATCGTGCCGATCGCGGAGAATCCCGCCCATGGAGTGCCATCTCCCATCCCTCAGTCAATATAACAATGCTTCATTGCTGGATAATTGCATGCAGGTGTTGATCTCCAAATTTCTTTCTCTGTCAGTCTGGCCTCAATAAAAGTTGAGACGGATTCGCACGTAAACAGAAGTTATTTATTTAGCTTGCAAGCTTGAATCATCTTACAGAAATGTAACAGGACATCCAGCCTCTTACACTCCAGAAAACGACTGAACTAACAGACAAAGGGATCTCTGCAAAATCAGTTCAAATGGTATCAAGTTTCACATACTCGACGGACATAGGTCAGCCTATGTCCCTCCTGACCTGTTTAATCTATTCTAATTGGCTCACTTCCAATCCCTTTCTCTGGCCCCTATCAATGAAGCATCACCCTCATAGACACACCTCTTCCTGCTTTTTCCATGCGGTCTCAAATTCCTTTGTCCCTAACTGCAAAAATCAAAGTGGCTTATTTCTACATTACATTAACTAGTATCTCTAAAGTAACTATTTTATATCACATTCGTCATTCCCTCCTTTTATCATTCCATGATAACCGAACTATCCAATCTATCGCTACGGTTCCTCATCTAAAAAGATCCGTCGCTGCATTTCCAATTCCTGTCTTAGCCCCCCTTCATCTGCCTCACCCTCATGGATTTTAACAGTTAAATTTTTTTTCTCGGTGATTGGGGCGGTGATCTGATCTAGTGCACCCCGCATTCTACCCATCACACATTTAAGGATGGCCAGGCCCACAAAGATGCAGCCGATAGCTACCACTAGATACATGGCCATATTTATCAACCAGTCCTTCCATCCTCCAGATCCCCAGTTACCCCAAGAGTCAGGATCCTGCATCCCGTCCAAGTGATCCCGTATGCGATCCATAAATTTAGTAATGTTAGCGGTCAAGTCCTGAACACCCATGATCCACTTGCCCTGTACTATGGCGCATACCCCACCCTCACGGGCCAGAAGATAGTCAAGAGCATACCGGTTCTGCATTGCAAACAACCGTAGCTGAGACAACTCCTTGGTTATTGCCCCGAGGGCTCCCAAGGTTTCATTTCCCAAGATGGTAAGGCCGCAAATAAAATAATTCCGATCACTAACAGCCAAGGAACCCCCCACACCTCCCAGTGTCAATACGCTCAGAATGCCCCACCCGGCTGAGTGGCCCCGGTTGGGTGCAAGAACCTGAGGTTTTTTCCAGTTCTCGCAAAATTCAGCAGAGACTGCCCGGCGTGCTAACTGATCCTTGTTCCGTGTGGAGACTAGCATCACAATCAGCATATCGGTTGCGTAAGGACCTCCCAGTAGCCCAGTTTATCCAATTTTGAAATGCCCATTCGGGCCGCCCAGCAATGCAGAAAGCCCTATTCCCAACAGTGATATGAGAGACATTCGCCCAGCCACAAAGGAGCTGGAGGCCAGCGTTCAATGGAACGCAAGTGATGTTGTAACAAACGCATTGGCCAGACGCCTGGGTGATATGGCACCTCCTGTCCGTACAGGTGGGAAACAGACATGATATATTTGTGTCCACCTCTACCAGCAAACAGCCGTACCCTTCACTGCTGAAGCAATTCTCGTACGACCGGGAATCCCTATTGGGAGTGAAGTGGCTAGGTATGTACGCCCTCCACCGTCGCAGCCTATCGTACTGTGAATGGGGATTACCCCGAGGAAGGGGAAGGCAAATAGCCGGTGGTGCTGAATCCGGATCGTAAGGAAGAGTGACGTGCTCGGGCAATGGCTCGGAACGCTGACAATGAACCACCGTTTGGGGAGTGCCCCAAAGCGGTGAAACAGAAAATAACCTAGACACCGCTGCGGGGTTTGGGTAGCAGACAACCCGTCCCTGGCCATACAGACGGTGGTAAATCTGGTAGAAGAGATTCATACTACCCGGGTTTTCCTCAGTTTGGCCTTTAATTAACTTAAGTGCATCTCCCGGTAACCTACGTTCTAGCTGTACTTCCCTTCTCACACGCCCCGTCCTCTCTCTAGTCCCTTTCTCTTTCTCATGGTCTCTTCCTACACTCTTCTGACAGCCTGATGTTACCTTTATTGTACCACTTTTAACACATCCAAAATCAAATTTACATGTATTCCAAAAACAAGGCAATGTCCATATAATGTTCCCTTCCCATCGCCGGGACCGGTGCAGCTGCTTCATGACTCCCGCATTCTCCTTAACTTTGATGACCTTCCATGAGTCGATACCATGTCCTCGTATATGGGGGCAGTGAAGAACATCACCTTTGCATAGGTGATGTATCCTTGTAGATTGGTTGGGGCTACACAGATACATAATATTCCCCTTTTCCATGTCCATCGCCAATAACACGCCAAGCGAAGTGAGGCCAAATATCAGACAGACGATGCGTAGCCACTCCATCATGCTCCACACCTGTAAAATAGCACTGGAGAAGGGAGGCAGGTTAGTATCCGACCTTTTACAGTAGTGGAGATGGACTCAATTTTTTTAGTTTTGAGGGTCTGATTGTGTCTCTCAACCACCCCGGCTGCCTGCGGTCTGTAAGCACAGTGTAACTGCTGGCGTATGCCCAACTGGGAGCAAAACTCCTTGTTAATTTGTCCAATAAAATGAGGCCCATTATCAGAACTTAACTGAGCTGGTATACCGTACCGGGGAATGATTTCCCTCATCAAGACTTTAACCACAGTAGCAGCTTTACTATAGATAGTCGGATACGCCTCGACCCATCTGCTGAACACATCCACAATGACCAAAACATATTTGTAACATTGACACCTTTCCAACTCAATGTAATCCATTTGGAGCGTCTCAAAGGGACCACTGGGCAACGGGGTTTGCCCCTTCCCACAAGGGATACCTTTTCCGGTGTTATATTGCTGACAAATCAAACACCGATTACTGATACTTTGGGCCAACCCCTGCATTTTAGGGTGCCACCAAGTGTCCAGCAACAAATCACTAGTCCCTCGAGCCCCACAATGAGTTGCAAAGTGTACACATTCGATGACCCATAAAGCCAGTACATCAGACATACAAGTCTGATGTGCAGGCGTGGTCCATAAAGAGGAAACAGAATCATATGTACAACCTAACCGTTTCCACATTTGTTTATCACTCTCAGGAGCGTCCTCCTGTAACCTTATGACGTCTGGCATTGGCTTGTCAGAAGCAGACACATTCATAGTAGATCGTTTAGTCTGACTTAACATTTTAGGCACCATCACTTGCTGAATTTGTGCGGCTGTGCGCGCTGCACAATCTGCTCGTTCATTACCAACGTCAACTGGGGTTGTACCATTCGTGTGGGCAGCGCATTTAATAACGGAAATCTGCGCTGGCAGAAGGAGGGCCTGCAGTAGGTCATTAACTAAACCCCGGTGGGATATTTGACCACACATAATCATGTCAGGTTGTTCTGACGAAATGTCACTCAAATCGCCCCTTATTGTGGTAGTTTCCTGAATCAAGGCTAAACAGTCGTGGCCAGGTGCGTCTTCATGGACAGGGGGACCACTAAGAAAACAGGCTGGATTGATAGTGGTACAGTATTTAAATGTCAGACGTGGATTGTTCAAAAGGTATATCTCATACCTATTCTGACGAGCTGCGGTAAGATGCTGACCATTCGCCCCATATCCCTGGCATGGTACTGGTCATGGACCTGACGTGTAATATGAGGGCTTACCGAAGCTGACTGTGGCCATAAATGTGGTGATATTGTAACAAAATCGGCTGTACCTTCTTTTCCCGTGACTGTGGCTGTAACCTTGACTGGCCATTCGGTCTCAAGTAATGGCCGGTATTTGTCCTCCAACTCCCTGTTTCGTCCAGTTCTGTCATAGGCCAGGGTAACGTGATGCAGTGATAGTGGCTGTTCAATGTCTAACGTCCACCACTGGGGGGTGATAGAAATATAGCACTGTTGTCTCATCCTCCTCTTCGCTGATCCACCCACCCAAAGTCACTATATTGGAGCTCCTGCTGGTAAACTACCATTTCTGCCGCTTGTTGGGATCGCAGATCATCCTTTTTCATTACATACTCAGTCTTAACCTTTGTAACTGAGCCTCCTTCTTGGCCTACACCCTCCTTCCAGTAAAATCTGACTGCCCTTGCCATCTGGGAAGGGTCGTTCTCTGTCCAATTCATGTTATTACATTTCACAGCAGTAACCACAGAAGGTGGTAGGCAATGCATTAACATAGCACAGTATTGAGGGGAATTCTGACCAGTTTGATACAGCAAATCGCCTGACTGCCCCCGGTAGATTTCATTAAAACGCCCCAGACATTCCTATGGCTCGTCAATCTTCCTAGGTTTTAGGTCTAAGATAACAGAAAGATTTATGGGCCTTTGAAATGTGCTATTCAACGCATTCAAGATCTGTGTCCTTCTTTTCTCTATTTGCTCTCTTTTTTTTAAAACTTAAAAATGTTTGAAAATTCAAATTGAATTACTGCAACTTGCAAGCTTAGCTCTGATCTCAACTCAGAACTAAATTTACAATTTGCTTAACACAAACTTGTATAACATTTACAACTTAATTATTTCTTTATCTTAACAATTTTTTCTTTTAACAAGTTTTTTTTCTGTTACATACACATAAGTATTAGCAAAATCAACTATCATAAGTATTAGCAAAATCAATTATCATCTCCAGATTGACACTTTTTAAAATGGTGTCCATGATCTTCTTTAAGTTTCTATTAATCTCCAGATAAAATGAGATAAACCTTATTTCAAGTAAGTAAAATTTAAGATTCTGGCAATTTCAATCAATTGCTTTCGAAAATAATAACTTTTATCAAAGAGGTGGAGAAACCCACTGGTTTCCTTTAATTAATTCAAAACGTAACTTTGCTGGTGTTCACTGACTCAAAGGAAAGGTATCCGATTACACTGCAGACTGGTGCTGTTATCTCAAGGCCTGAGTGAGAAGCACTGTCTGTTTTCAACTCCGCCTGCTGCTGTTAACCCTTTGAGAGACTTCTGCTTCAACCTCACAATCTCAACTAGACCTCGGAACTTTACAGTCCAAGGAGACAATTTTAGCTTAATCAACTATATATTTAAAACACTCACACATAGAGTTGAACCATCTTCAGATTTAAAAACAGTTATACTGGACTGAACCCCCATCTATTGAAGTCCCATCAGCCCCTGAACCCATATAATAGACTGAACCTTTATTATTTAAAGTCCCATCAGCCTCTGAACCCTGATAATAGACTGAACCTTTATTATTTAAGTCACATCAGCCTCTGAACCCCGATAATAGACTGAACCTTTATTATTTAAGTCACATCAGCCTCTGAACCCTAATAATAGACTGAACCTTTATTATTTAAAGTCCCATCAGCCCAAAACCCTAACCCAAGCCGAAACAACAATATGAAATCCCATCAATTAAAGTGCTAATCCCCAGACTGACCTGTGATTTCGTCGAGGCGGTCTTTCTGTGCCAACCGCGAGTGACCAGACTAATCAGACGATAAGAAGAGGGGAACAATCAATGCTGGTCGTTTTCCATTTCTACATTGAGGGCCCTTTGTTCCCGTCCTCCTGTTCATAATCAGTCTAATTCTGATTTCGCAGTTGGATCAGGATCGCCCAGAGAAATCCCGGTTTTCGGCACCAAATGTTGATCTCCAAATTTCTTTCTCTGTCAGTCTGGCCTCAATAAAAGTTGAGACGGATTCGCACGTAAACAGAAGTTATTTATTTAGCTTGCAAGCTTGAATCATCTTACAGAAATGTAACAGGACATCCAGCCTCTTACACTCCAGAAAACGACTGAACTAACAGACAAAGGGATCTCTGCAAAATCAGTTCAAATGGTATCAAGTTTCACATACTCGACGGACATAGGTCAGCCTATGTCCCTCCTGACCTGTTTAATCTATTCTAATTGGCTCACTTCCAATCCCTTTCTCTGGCCCCTATCAATGAAGCATCACCCTCATAGACACACCTCTTCCTGCTTTTTCCATGCGGTCTCAAATTCCTTTGTCCCTAACTGCAAAAATCAAAGTGGCTTATTTCTACATTACATTAACTAGTATCTCTAAAGTAACTATTTTATATCACATTCGTCACAGGCTAAAACTATTGTCAGACGTATTTACAAATAAGTGATATACAGAAGCAAAGTGACACTGGCAAAATATGGAAGTGATTTGGAATTTTTGCAAATGGAATCAAGATATATTTTCAAGAAGTTGTCACTTGCAGTAGCTTGCCATTCTTTGGTTGAACATTGGGCATCTATTTCCTTAACCATTGTGTTTAGGGCTAACATGGTACATGTTATACTAAGGAGTTACAGCTACTCATTGATGCTAGATGGCTGTATCAGGACTGAAGACCACTGAAAATTTCCCTTCTTGGAGAGTTTTATTCAGTGATAATGTGCTGAAAATCACTCAACATCAAAGTTGTGAAAAATTAAACTGGTTCCAAGGAAAGTTAATTTTAGGTTATACATGCAACATCAGGCCTGCAATGCATGATAAAGTCCTCCGCAGTGCACATTACAATCCACCCATAAATCAAAGTAACTTTAGCTCAACTAATGATCAGTGTTTGTATTGTGTTGCTGCAGATAGCAATATTTCCATTCCATCGGTAAACTTGGCAAAGAAGAAGAAAAATTGTTTAACCTAGCTGCGGGCTGGTTTAGCACAGGGCTAAAGAGCTGGCTTTTAAAGCAGACCAAGGCAGGCCAGCAGCACGGTTCAATTCCCATACCAGCCTCCCCAAACAGGCACTGGAATGTGGCGACTAGGGGCTTTTCACAGTAACTTCAGTTGAAGCCTACTTGTGACAATAAGTGATTTTCATTTCATTTAATTTCACTACAAAATAGGGACAAACAGCTTCATCACATTCTGTATCTCTTTCCCCGAGCATCTACGTTTCCTTTTAGCAGACTCTTTCCCGACAGCAGGGTCTCTCTTCTCAAAGTGGATCGCCCTTTTCCTTTACATCGCCACAAGGTCTGTTTCTTGTTCTCTTCTATCCTCAACTCCAGAAAGTCTCTCCGTGTCCAAATGCATTCTTCTCTCCTTGCCTAACTTTGATTCCCAATCCCCTCATCTCCAACATTGTTCATTCATTGGAGACTGATCACTCTGAATGCTCAGATCGGGCTTACTGTGCACCACATCGAACAGGTTCTCAAACCTTTTCATTTTGGCCCCCAAGGGTTCTCTTATTCCCCCCAACAAAGAACAATGAATCACAGAATGGGCTCAGCACAGAAGGAGGCCATTTGGCCCATCATGTCAGTATTGGCCCTCTGAAGGGTCAATTTCCTCAGTGCCATTCCCCTCCTTCTCCTCGTGGACCTGCCCATTCTTCTTTTTCAGATAATAACCCAATTCTCTCTTCAATGTCTCGATTGAACCTGCCACACTCTCAGGCAGGGCTTCCAGTTCCCACCCCTCATAGTGTGAAAAGATTTCTCCTCATGTCTCGATTGTTACTTTTGTCAATTATCTGAGATCTGTGCCCTTTCATCCTCGTTCCTTTAACAAAGTGGGAACAGTTTTTCCCCTCTCTACTCTGTCCAGACCCTTCACGATCTTGAACCCCTCGATCAAATCTCCCCTTAACCTTCTCCAAGGAAAACAGTCCCAACCGCTTCAATCTATCTACAAAACCAAAGTTCCTCATCCCGCGAACCATTCTCGTGAATCTTTTCTGCACTCTCTATAATGCCTTCACATCCTTCATAAAGTGAGATGCCTCAGGGAGCCCGGCGAACCATGTCCATATGTTTTGGTCATGCCCGGCACTGGAGGGGTTCTGGAGAGGAGTGGTGGGAGCAATATCTCAGGTGGTGAAAGTCCGGGTCAAGCCAAGCTGGGGGCTAGCAATATTTGGAGTAGTGGACGAACCGGGAGTGCAGGAGGCGAAAGAGGCCGGTATTCTGGCCTTTGCGTCCCTAGTAGCCCGGCGAAGGATCTTGCTGATGTGGAAGGAGGCGAAGCCCCCCAGCCTGGAGGCCTGGATAAATGATATGGCTGGGTTCATAAAGTTGGAGAGGATTAAGTTCGCCTTGAGAGGGTCTGCGCAGGGGTTCTACAGGCGGTGGCAACCGTTCCTAGACTATCTCGCGGAGCGTTAGAGGAAGGTCGGTCAGCAGCAGCAGCAACCTTGGGGGGGGGTGGGGTGGAGGGGACGTCCTGGGAGGGGGGGGGGGAAGGGGGGACTGCCTGGGAGGGTGGATGAGCAAGAGATAACATGAAGGGTTGGGGAAACTGGCACGTACGGGTGAGGGCCAGTGTACAAAGCTGTGTAAATATATCATTTTGCCATGTGTATACCTTGCTCTGCGCGATTTCTCTTTTTTTTTTATTACGGGGGGGAGGGTTATTGTTTGTAAGGGAGAAAAATTGTGTTAAAAAACTTTAATAAAGATATATATTTTTTAAAAATAAAGTGAGATGCCCAGTGTTACATACAATACATCTGATGAGGCCAAACCAGTGTGCTATACAAGTTTAACATAACCTCCTTGATTTTGCCCCACTAACAAAGCTTAGGCTGCCTTCTGCTCTCAACATGTTCTGCCTCCTTCAATAATCATTGCATTTGTAGACCCAGGTCCCTCTGCTCCTCCACCCATTTGTTTTATGTTGTCTCTCCATGTTCTTCCTCCCAAAATGAATCACTCCACACTTCTCTGTATTAACCTTCATGTGCCACCTGTCTGCCCATTCCACCAGCCTTTTGTGTCCTTTTGAAGTTGACGTTATCCTCCTCACAGTTCACAATTCTTCCAATGGGACTAATAAATTCATCAACAAACATGCCCAGAAAGAAAGTCCAGTACAACCTGGAAACAGAGGGTACCGGTAATTCTTGCCCAGAATGGTCTTCTATACCTTATAATGGAACACCAGTATTACTGATGTTCTTTTTTTTTTGAAAATCATTTAATTGGCTCTTCTCATAGTTATAAACAGTTGTTACTAATATACATTACGTTTTTCTTGCCCGTGCTAATTTGCTTTATTTTACAGAGAGGTTTGTTTTGTCCTTCATTTGACTAACTGTAAGTACATTTTGCTGCCCTCTGGATCGGTCTATGATATCCCCCCCACCCCCCATTGGTTTCAGCACCCTTCCTCTTCTCTTGTGGTTTCCCCATTTTCCTCCCCCCTAGTCCCCGGGTTGCGCAATCCTTTGATTCTTCATTTTTTCTTTTTTCCTAGCTTTCTTCTCGTTGCTGGCCTCGAACAGGTTTTGGAACAGGCCAACGAACTGCCCTCAAGTATCCAGGAAGCCTTCCTCTGACCCTCGGGTGGCGTACTTAATCTTCTCCAGGTGGAGAAATTCCGAGAGGTCAGCGAGCCAGTCTGCAGCTGTGGGTGGTGCTGCCGATCGCCAGCCGAGCAGGATTCTCCGGCGTGCGATTAGGGAAGTGAAAGCAAGGTTGTTAGACCCCTTCCCCATGTGCAGCTCTGGTTGCTCCAATACCCCAAAGATTGCCACTATTGGGCATGGCTTCACCCTCATAACCTTGGACATTGCCTCGGAGAAGGCTGTCCAGAACCCAGCAAGCTTGGGGCAAGCCCAAAACATGTGGGTGAGGTTGGCCGGGCCCCATTGACACCTCTCACATTTGTCCTCCACCTCCGGGAAGAACCTGCTCATTCGGGTTCTGACCAGGTGCGCTCTGTGCACCACATTGAGCTGCATTAGGCTGAGACTTGCGCAGGAGGATATAGAGCTCACCCTGCTTGGTGCTTCGCTCCAGAGTCCCCACCCTACCACTGTCCCCAGTTCTTCCTCCCATTTTTGTCTGGTCCCGTCCAGTGGTGTTCGGACTCTGTCCAGTAGCTGTCCGTTTTTTTCCCACATAGCCCCTCCTTTTCGCTGCTTGTGCCTAACAGGTCCTCTAGTAGTGTGCTTTCTGGGGCCCCGGGGTACCCTACTGTCTCTTTGTGGAGGAAGTGCTTTATTTGGAGGTGTCTCAATTCCTGTCCTTTTGCTAGTTTCCACTTCCTCATCCAGTGTCGTCCTACGTAGAAGTCCCCAACCGTTAGTGTGCCCCCGTCCCGCCTCCATCTTTTGAAGGTGGTATCTAGCATGGCTGGGGGGAATCTGTAATTGCCGCAGATGGGGGCCATAGGGGATATTCTGGTTAACCTGAAATGTGGGTCCACGTTCTCAGCATGCCGTTACTACTGGGTTCGTTGTGTACCTTGTTGAGGAGGATGGGAGTGCTGCTGTTGCCAGGGCCCAGAGGGTCGTTCCTTTACAGGATGCTTCCTCCAATTGTACCCAATCTGTGTTGGGTTCTTGTACCCATCCCCTCACTTTTTCTGCCGTTGCTGCCCAGAGGTAGTATTGTAGGTTTGGCAGAGCCAGGCCCCCTCTGACTTTCCCTCTTTGCAGTGTAAGTTTGGGAATTCTTGGGTTCTTACCCCCCCCACACAAACGCCATGATTAGCCTGTCTATTATGTTATTCTCTAATTCTGAATAACGACTGTAGACTTACAGTTAACACAAACACTTTATTCAAAGGGTTCGTTCTGCTTCCAGAGCTCAACTAGATGTAAAACAGTCAAGAGGTATCACCAGTGACACTAAGGTAAACTGCCTATACTCAGCTATCCCTGTGTGCTGCTGCTCACTAGCTCTGTGCTTCTAAAAGAGGCGGATCCTGCCTTGGGCTCGACCCTTTATACCCGTCTCTGATGCTGCCCTTTAGTGATGCTGTGGCTGTTACATCTGTGCTGCAGTCCCTGGTGTATGTGCAGATGTATGTACAGATGTACAGATCACTACATCTATGTTTTGGAAAAAGGCCTTGGGGATGAAGATCGGGATGGACCTAAACAGGAAGAGGTACCTTGGCAGTATATTCATCTTGATCGTCTGCACTCTTCCCGCCAGGGAGAGTGGGAGTGAGCCCCACCGTTGAAGGTCTCTTCTTACTTCCTCCACCAGGCTGGTCAGGTTGGTTCCACTTGTGGATCTGTGTCCAGTCTCTGGCTATTGGATCCCCAGGTAACGGAATCTATTCTGGGCCGTTTTGAACGGGAGCCCCTTCAGCTCTGTCCCTCCCCCTTTTGGGTTCACTGGGAATGTCTCGCTTTTGCCCAGGTTAAGTTTGTAGCCCGAGAAGGTTCCAAGCTCTTTCAGTACTTGCAGTATTGCCTTCAGTCCCTCCTGTGGCTTCGAGCCATAGAGGAGCAGGTCATCTGCATAGAGTGAGACTCTGTGCTCTCTGTCTCCTCTCCGGATTCCCATCCAGCTTTTTGTGTCCCGCAGGGCTATCGCCAGGGGTTTGATCGCTAGCGCGAACAAGAGTAGCTCTCTGTAGCTGGAAGTATTCAGAGCTGGTGGTGTTAGTTCGGACACTCGCTTTGGGAGCGTTGTACAGGAGCTTCACCCAGGCCGTGAATCCCACTCCTAGCCCAAGCCGTTCCAGTACCTCGAAGAGGTAGCTCCATTCGACTCTGCTTTCTGCATCCAGGGAGACGATCACCTCTGGTGTTCTCTCCCGGGGGTGGGGGGGGGGGGGGGGGGGGGGGGGGGCGGGGGGGGGGGCTGCTGCCTGATGTTCGCTGTGAGCTGCCTACCCTTGACAAAGTCCGTTTGGTCCTCTGCGACCACCTCTGGTACCCAGCCGTCCACCCTTTTGGCCAGGACCTTTGCGAGTATTTTCGCATCTACGTTCAACAGTTAAATGGGTCTGTGTGATCCACATTCCGTCAGGTCTTTATCTTTTTTGGGTATTAGTGAGATTGTGGCCTGCGCTAGCGTTGGGGGCAGGGTGCCCCCTACCAGTGAGTCCGCGAACATGTCCCTTAGGTGTGGGGCCTGGACTGGTGCAAAATTTTTGTAGAAGTCCGCCGGGAACCCGTTGGGTTCCGGTGCCTTCCCCGCCTGCATGGAGCTGATGCTCTCCATGATTTCTCCCAGGTCTATTGGTGCTTCCAGCTCCCCCCTATCTTTCTTCCCCCACCACTGGTAATTCCAGTCTGTCCAGGAACTATTTCATTCCCACATCCCCGGCGGGGGGGCTCGGAGGTGTACAGTCCCTGGTAGAAGGTCTCAAATGCCCGTTTGACCTCCTTTAGCTCTGTTACCAGTCTGCCTCTGCTATCCTTTACCTGCGCTATTTCCCTTGTGGCTGCCTGCTTTCTCAGCTGGTGAGCCAATAGGCGGCCAGCCTTGTCTCCGTGTTCGTAGAATGTCCCCCGTGTCTGGCGCAGTTGGTACACTGCTTTCCTAGTGGATAGCAGGTTAAAGTCCATTTGCAGCTTTTTGCTCTCCGCCAGCAGCTCTACAGACGAGGCCTTGGAGTATTTTCTGTCGACTTCCAGAATGGAGTCCACTAGCTGTTGCCTGGCCACCCTCTCTTCCCTATCTCTGCTTGCCTTGTAGGCTATGATCTCTCCTCTGATCACGGCCTTCAGTGACTCCCAAAACGTGGAGGGTGAGACCTCCCTATTTTGGTTGTTACTCACGAAGTCGCCTATGGCCTGCGATATGTTTTGGCAGAAAGCCTTGTCAGCCAGGAGGTCCGTTCCAGCCTCCATGTGGGGAGCCGGGGCCTGTCTCCGACCTCACATCCATATAATGTGGAGCGTGGTCAGAGATAACGATCGCAGA
Source organism: Scyliorhinus torazame (assembly GCF_047496885.1). Taxonomy (NCBI): domain Eukaryota; kingdom Metazoa; phylum Chordata; class Chondrichthyes; order Carcharhiniformes; family Scyliorhinidae; genus Scyliorhinus; species Scyliorhinus torazame. Next base: position 118,378,692 of record NC_092719.1, read on the forward strand.
GTACTCCATTCCTGCGATCCCTGGAAGCACCGATTTCCCCACTGCAAAGAAGTCGATGCGGGTGTATACCTTGTGCACCTGCGAAAAGAACGAGAACTCCTTTTCTCCCGGGTGCAGGAACCTCCATGGGTCCACCGCCCCCATCTGTTCCATGAAGGCCTCTAGCTCCCTAGCCATGCCAGACATTTTCCCCATTCTGAGATTTGATCGGTCGGTCAGTGAGTCCAGCACGCAGTTAAAGTCGCCCCCCATGATCAGTCAGTGTGTGTCAAGGTCGGGGATTTCCGCCATGGTCTTCTTTATGAATTCTGAGTTGTCCCAGTTGGGAGTGTACACATTTACCAGTACGACCGGTGCCCCTTCCAGGACACCGCTGACCACGACGTACCTTCCCCCTGGGTCCGTAACTGCCTTGGTTTCCGTAAACCTCGTCCTATTGCTAATTAATATTGCTACACCCCTAGCCCTCGTCCCGTAGCATGAGTGATACGTCTGTCCCACCCAGCCCTTCCTTACCAGCAGGCGGTCCTTCTCCCTCAGGTGCGTCTCTTGTAGGTAGATTATGTCTGCTTTTAGGCTTCTTAGGTGGGCGAACACTCTGGATCTTTTCACCGGGCCATTAGGTCCCCTTACGTTCCAGGTAACAATCCTGGTGGGGGGTTTCTGATCCCCCCGGTCCTGCGGGGTCACCCATACTTACCTGGTGGCGCGCCCCTGAACTCCGGGGTTTCCCTTTGCTAGGGGGCCGTCCAAAATGGCCAGGGTTGCCGCTCTCACCATGGGGCCGGGCCCCAGCGCTCAGGGGTTTCGCGTTGCTCAGGGTGCACCCCGTGTGGCCACCAGCTGTGTGTACGCCGCGCGGGTGCTCCCCTGCGCTCCGGGGTCTCCCTCCGCCCTGGTGCCCTCTCGAGTGGCTGTTTGCGGCACCCTCTTGGTTTCTCGCCCTGCTCCATGCCCGCCGAGGTCTATGTTTGTACTGCTTCACTATCTCACCCTTCTCTTTGCTTCTCTTTTGTCCTGCGTTCTCCCCCAGACTCCTCTCCCCCCCCCCCCCAGCCCCTGTGCCTTTGTCCCCCCCCCCCTGCGTTCTCCCCCACCTTCTGCCCCCCCCTCCCCACCTTGTGCCAGGCACTCCCCCTCCCCTGAGAGGCGCGCCACGGCCCTCCTTCCTTCCTGCCCTCCCGTGCTGGCCCTCCTCCCAGTATCCGCCCAGTTCTGACCCTGTTTAACCTTTCTCCTATTGGCCCTTGTCTCGCCCTCCTGTTTGCTTTTCTCACCCTCATTTGCCTCGCTCCACTCCCCCCCATTGCATTGAGAGAGTTGACAAGCTCTGAAACGAGACAGCACAGTCCCGCACAAGGCATAAAACAAATGTGCACAGTTCATGAATCCATTGTCCTTGTTTGCGGTCTGTCCTCCGCTCTTTATTCTGGTTTTCCCTTCCTTTTCCATCCCCATGTCTTTCATTGTGGTTGCGTGTGCTCCTCCCCCAGCTTGTTCGCTCTAACGAACTCATCAGCCGCCGCTGGGTGTTAGAATACAGCTCTTTCCTCTCAAATGTTACCCAGGGTTTGGCCGGGAATAACATCCCAAATTTTACCTTGCTTTTGTGCAGTGCTGATTTCGCCTTGTTGAATTCAGCCCTTTTCTTGGCTAGGTCCGCCTAATGTCCTGATACACCCTTATGGTCTTCCCTTCCCACGTGCTCTGTTTCATTTGCCGGGCCCACTTTACGATTCTCTCCCAGTCTTGGAACCGGTGCAGCTTCGCAATAATTGCTCTGGGCTGGTCCCCGACTTTGGGCTTGGGTCGGAGCGACCTGTGCGCCCTGGTCTATTTCCGGTTGGTTTGGGAATACCTCCTTTCCCACTAGCTTGCCCATCATTTGGGTGATATAGCCTGTGGTGGGTTTCTGCCCACTATCCCCTCTGCAGACCCACTATTTTAATGTTCTGCCGTCTGACCTATTTTCCTGGTCCTCCACTTTCCCTCTTAGGCTCTCTTGAGCCGTTACTGACCTTTTGACCTCGGTTATAGGGTTATCTACATGTCGCTCTAGTCCGAGGCGGCCCTCTCCAACTCCAGAATCGTTTTTTCTGTGCCTTCACTTCCCTTTCCAGGCTTTCCACGCGCGTGACGGCTCATAAGGACGCGCTGCTCCCCCCCACCCGACCGGAACACCCGACCGAACACCCCGACTGGATGGCTGGCCGCCGCTCAGCCCCGAGGTTCGAGTCACGGGATGTGGAGGCGCTCCTGGACGCGGTGGAGCAGAGGAGGGATGCCCTGTATCCCGGGCACGGCCGCAGAGTTGCCTCACGCCACAGCCGGCGTCTGTGGAGGGAAGTGGCAGAGGCCGTCACCGCTGTGGTCCTGACACCACGGACAGGCACCCAGTGCCACAAGAAGGTGAACGACCTCGTCAGAGCAGGCAGTGGTGAGCCTCCCCCATATCCCCCTCCCCCATATCCCCCCTCCCCCATATCCCCCCTCCCCCATATCCCCCCTCCCCATATCCCCCTCCCATATCCCCCCTTCCCCCATATCCCCCCGCCCCCATATCCCCCCTCCCCCATATCCCCCCCTCCCCGTATCCCCCCTCCCCATATCCCCCCTCCCCATATCCCCCATATCCCCACTCCCCATATCCCCCCGCCCCCATATCCCCCTCCCCCATATCCCCCCTCCCCATATCCCCCCTCCCCCATATCCCCCCTCCCCCATATCCCCCCTCCCCATATCCCCCCTCTCCCATATCCCCCATATCCCCTTCCCCATCTCCCCCATATCCCCCATATCCCCAAGTGAATCAGCCCTAACCTTAACCTCTGCAATGCAACGCGCAACCGATGGCGTGCATTCATATACCTGCCTAACAGTGTTGCCTTTACCCCTGCCACCCCCCGCCCCCCCCCCACAGGAGAAGCGCGCCACCACAACAAGAGGGAGCATGTGAGGACTGGAGGAGGCCCCGCTGATGAGAGCCACTGACCGAACACGAGGAAAGGGCCCTGGAACTGGCTGGCGGACCTGACGACCGGGAGGTTGCTGATGCAGAGGTCGGGGGCGTACTAGCAAGTGAGCCACCGACAGCCCGTCCCATATCCCCCCCTCCCCTATATCTCCCTCCCCATATCTCCTGATCACTGTCTGATGTCTAACCATGCATGCTTCATTGTGTATCGCAGGAGCAAACGTCCAGGCACCCATCCCCGCAGATGCAGACCGCCCGCAGGATGCCCCTCGGAGGCCACGGGAGACGGAGAGACCCGGACCCACCAGCATGCGACGCCCGCAGGATGCCCCTCGGAACCACGGGAGATGGAAAGACCCGGACCCACCAGCATGCGACACCCCGCAGGATGCCCCTCGCACACCACGGGAGACGGAGAGACCTGGAGCAACAGGGAGAACGACACCCCTGTCACGTGCGGGAGCGACCACCCAGCGCCGAGGGGGGCAGCCACAGGCCCCCGTCACATCCGAGCCAGGACACACTACCCAGACACCACTACCCAGGACATCACTACCAGGACACACCACTACCCGGGACAACCACTACCCGGAGAGCACTGCCCAGGACACCCCTACCCGGGACAGCACTACCCAGGAAGACGAAATACCGGACAGTGACTCAGAGTGGATGGGTGGAGACGAACCCCCACCCCCAAAGTGCCATGGACTCAGAGTGGGACGAAGAGCACGACACAACGCCACTGCTGTCACCAACACCCTCCACCATCGCAGAAACACTCACCTCGGTTGGGCACTTTAGTGATGAGGCGTCTGGTACACTCACTGGTGCGCACAACACAGCCGTCCCCGGTACAGCAGGTGGAGGTAGGAGCAGCAGAGGGGCGCGGGCGGTCGGAGGGCAGCCCAGCCCAAGTGAACATCTGCCGCCCAGATGGATCCCGGGTTCCTGGAGTTACCACACCCACACATAGATCCGATGCAACCACCGACCCGGAGGACGAGCGAAGAGGGGTGACGGGCGGCTTGCGGCTGCAGTCGCAGGTGGAGGAGTCCACCCACATCCAGGAGCTGGAGTGGTGCCGGTCATGCGTGCCACCCAAGCTGACACCGGTGTCAGACATGGGGAACGATTTGCGAGGCCTGGGGCTTTCCGTGCAGGCGGCGTCTGTGGCCCAGGAAATGGCTGCCCTCTCACAGGAGGCCATGAGCCAGTGCCAGCGCCAGATGGCAGAGGCGCTCAACGCCATAGCCCAGCCTCTGCAGGCCATGGCCCAGTCTCAGCAGGCCATGGCCCAGTCTCAGCAGGCCATGGCCCAGTCTCAGCAGGCCATGGCCCAGTCTCTGCAGGCCATCGCTGAGGGCAACGGCGCCAGTGGCCATGTGCGAGCCGGCGTCGCACTGTCACAGACAGGGTTTGCCAACCCCCTGGGCTCCATGGCTGCAAACCTGCAGACCCCTGTCGATACCAGCACGGGCCTCCAGGACTGGCAGCGCCAGATGTCGGGGGGGCGTCGGATGGCCAGTCCGTTCGCATCCCCCACCCATGTAGAGGCCTGGGGGCCATCGGGCACCCCGAGGGAGGAGGAGGTGGTGTGGTCCGTCCCGGCTCCCCCTGTAGGGGAGGTCACGGTACACCGCGACACCTCGGACTCCCCCCCTTCCGTCCCAGGTGCATTGGGTGGGCAACGGGCAGGACAGGCTGACAGCTCGCCATCCCAGTCGCCCGGGCCGCAGCCTGGCCCATCTAGGCCAGGACACCCAGGAAACGGCCGCCAAAGGGATCCAGTGTCAGAGGGCAGGAATCACAGGAGTCCACCTCCAGTTCTGCTGTACCGTCTGGGGAACCACGTAGACGTAGTCAAAGGGCCCGTAAGGCCAAACAATTCGACACTGAGTAAGTTGGCACGGGTGCAGGGCACAGATGAGTTTTAGGGGCTAGGGCACGTGCATGAACTCGTTTGGTTATTAAAGCCAATGTTACACCTACAGAAGCTGCCTTTGTGCTCTGTCCAAAGCGTGCGGAGGTGTCATGTACGTTGAGCGCAAGTGTGTGTGTGAGGGGTGGTCTTACCTCAGCCCCAGGTGAGTCTGCCCCCTTCCCCTGGGCCGCCATCAACATCCCCCGGGCAGAAGGACGGGACCGTGCGCTGCAGTGTCACAGCCGCATGCAGGGATGGTCCGGGTGGATGGTGGTACTGTGGCCATGGGTCAGACATAGTCCAACGATGTGGAGCCAGGAGCTCACCACAGGGCGGGTTGTCATCATCCTCCATGGCCTGCAATAGACACGCGTCCACCCGCAACTGTGTGAGCCCGGCCCGTTGTGCCGCAGGTGGATCGGCAATGGGGGGGGTGGTGTGCATGCGGGTGGGGTGGGTGGGGTTGGGGAGGGGGGTGAGGGTGCTGGGTGGGTGGATGGGTGGGGGCTGTGGGTGGTCGGCTGTTGCCATGGTGTGCGGTCTGTGGCCATACTACCCGATTCCCACGCCCATCTAGTTAGTGAAGCGGGCGGCTATCAGTCTGTCCCGTGCCCGCTGGGCCAGCCGGTAACGGTGGACAGCCACCCGCCTGTGTCTACCCCGTCTGCCCTGACCATTACACCCATCCCCCTCATCTAGGGAGGACTGCGCCTCTTCCTGCTGCTCCTCCACTCCGCCCTCCTCTGCCTGCGGCACATCGCCCCTCTGCTGGGCTATGTTGTGCAGGACGCAGCACACCACAATGATGCGGCCGACACTATCTGACCGATACTGGAGGGCGCCCCCAGAGAGGTCCAGGCACCTGAAACGCATCTTCAGCACGCCAAAGCACCTCTCTATCACTCCCCTTGTCGCTACATGGGCATCATTGTAGCGGTTCTCCGCCTCATTGCGTGGCCTCCGTATAGTCGTCATCAGCCACGATCGCAATGGGTAGCCCCTGTCGCCCAGCAACCAGCCCCTCAGCCGGGGATGGCGTCCCTCGTACATGCCGGGGATGGATGACCGCGACAACACGTATGAGTCGTGTACACTGCCTGGGTAACGGGCGCAGACGTGCAGGATCATCATGCGGTGGTCGCAGACCACCTGTATGTTCATCGAATAGGTCCCCTTCCTATTGGTGAACACGGCCCTGTTATCTGCAGGTGGCCGCACGGCGACGTGCATCCCATCGATCGCGCCCTGGACCATGGGGAACCCGGCCAGGGCAGAGAAGCCCACGGCCCGGGCATCTTGGCTGGCCCGGTCCACGGGGAAGCGGGTGTAGCGGTGCGCCATGGCATATAGGGCATCTGTCACTGCCCGGATGCACCGATGCACCGATGTCTGCGATATGCCGGACAGGTCCCCACTCGGTGCCTGGAATGACCCCGTTGCATAAAAGTTCAGGGCCACCGTAACCTTGAGGGACACGGGGAGAGGGTGTCCCCCGCCAGTGCCACGCGGTGACAGGTGTGCCAGCAGGTGGCAGATGTGTGCCACGGTTTCCCGCCTCATCCGGAGTCTCCTCCTGCATTCCCGGTCCGTGAGGTCCTGGTATGACTGCCGGGGCCGGTACACACGGGGCGCCCTCGGGTGCCTCCGTTGCCGTGGGGCCGCGACGTCCTCCTCCCCCTCCTCGCCCTGTCGGTCAGGTGTCCCTCCAGCCTGGGCGGCTGCCGCCTGTCCCTCTGTGGCAGCCTGCGCCGCCTCTCTGGCACGCTCCTCCTCCTCCTCCTCCTCATCCAGGGCAACATAGACATTAGCGGCTGCCGCCACGGCGGCCAACACCGCTGGATGATCGGAAAGCATGACGGCCTGGTGTGGGGGAGGGGAACGACGACATGTCATCATTGCCCATATCCCCTCCTCCCCCCAGCCAGGTGGCATGGACCGCATGGGTCCAACTGTTGGAGGCCGGCACCTGGCCAGGTGGACCAACTCACTTGCCCTCGCATCCCCGTCCCCGGCACGGACCCCCCATCCCCCTCCCCAGCACGGACCACCCCTCAACCTCCACCCCAGCACGGACCCCCCATCCCCCTCCCCGGCACGGACCCCCCCCCCCCCAACCTCCACCCCGGCACGGACCCCCCCATCCCCCTCCCCGGCATGGACCCGCCCCCAACCTTCTCCCCGGCACGGACCCCAACCTCATCCCCGGCACGGACCCCCCCATCCTGCTCCCCGGCACGGACCCCCCCCCCCCCAACCGCCTCCCCGGCACGGACCCCCCATCCCCCTCCCCGGCACGGACCCCCCCCCCAACCTCCTCCCCGGCACGGACCCCCCCCCAACCTCCTCCCCGGCACGGACCCGCTATCCCCCCCCCCCGGCACGGACCCCCCTCCCCAACCTCCTCCCCGGCACGGACCCCCCCCATCCCCCTCCCCGGCACAGACCCCCCCAACCTCCTCCCCGGCACGGACCCCAACCTCCTCCCCGGCGCGGACCCCCCCCAACCTCCTCCCCGGCACGGAACCCCCCCAACCTCCACCCCGGCACGGACACCCCCATCCCCCTCCCCGGCACGGACCCCTCCCCAACCTCCTCCGCGGCACGGGCCCACCATCCCCCTCCCTGGCACGGACCCCCCCCCCCAACCTCCTCCCCGGCACGGACCCCCCCAACCTCCTCCCCAGCACGGACCCCCCATCCCCCTCCCCGGCACGGACCCCCCCCAACCTCCACCCCGGCACGGACCCCCCCATCCCCCTCCCCGGCACGGACCCCCCCCAACCTCCTCCCCGGCACGGACCCCAACCTCCTCCCCGGCACGGACCCCCCCCCCCCATCCCCCTCCCCGGCACGGACCCCTCCCCAACCTCCTCCCCTGCACGGACCCCCCATCCCCCTCCCCGGCACAGACCCCCCCCAACCTCCTCCCTGGCACGGACCCCCCCATCCCCCTCCCCGGCACGGACCCCCCCCAACCTCCTCCCCGGCACGGACCCCAACCTCCTCCCCGGCACGGACCCCCAACCCCCTCCCCGGCACGGACCCCCCCCACCCCCTCCCTGGCACGGACCCCCCCCACCTCCTCCCCGGCACGGACCCCTCCCCAACCTCTTCCCCGGCACGGACCCCAACCTCCTCCCCGGCACGGACCCCCCATCCCCCTCCCCGGCACGGACCCCCCCAACCTCCTGCCCGGCACGGACCTTCCCCAACCTCCCCCCCGGCATGGTCCCCCCATCCCCCTCCCCGGCACGGACCCCCCTCCCGGCACTCCCCCGGAGCCCAGCCCACTCTAACCACCCCCCCCGCCGCACACACACACACACACAACCTGAGACACACCTCTCCTCACACATTTAGACAGCGGCCACGCCATCGCCAGCCTAGAGCCAACCCCCCAGGCCGTCACTCACCTCCACGCTGGTCGGCGTGAACCTGGAGCACAGGGTCACGCCGATGAAAAGGAGGTTTAATTTACTTTGACGTGAACGGTCATCACGTCGACGGGACTTCGGCCCATCCGGAAGGGAGAACATCGGCAGGCCGAAAATCGGCTGCCTTGCGCAGACCCGTGCCATTCTCCGACGGCAGCGGCGACATTAACGCCCCGCCGACTTTTCTCCCTTCGGAGACTTCGGCAACCGGCGGTGGCTGGATTCACGGCGGCCAACGGCCATTCTCCGACCCGCTGGGGGGGTCGGAGAATGACGCCCCTGGTGTCTGTTCTGTACGTAGACAGAAAGGATCTTGTAGTGGACAGACCGGCCCCTCACACATAACTGTTGAAGGCCCTGGTCCTCGCCTAAGCAACAACAACTTGCGTTTATGCAGTGTCCAACAGCGCAAGGTGTTTCGCAGGAGCGTTTATCAAGCAAAAATAATTTTCATACTGAGCCCGCATAAGGCGATATTAGGGCAGATTTTGGAAGGGACATTTATGACCTGGGACTAGGCAGAGCCATCAGTGGTGGGCTGAAGGAAATCCGGGTGGACAAGAGGGCAGAATTGGTGGAGTGCACTGACCATGGAGTGATTTCGATCTTCAACTATTTATGCCCCTTTGTGGCTTCTTGGCATCATTGCTGTTGCCATAGTTGATATTCATCTTTTAATGTTGGCGGAAGGCTCAGTCTTGGCAACATTGGCCCACTATGCATACACACTAAACCCTTCACCTGAGAAACGGACAATGGTCGAGTGCAATGTTCCATTCAGGGCAGAGTGCGAACAGTACAGGACTTGTACATGCTGGAGTCAATCATGCATTACACATAGTGGATGCTCCTTTGAGAGTGAGAATTCCACTGCCAAAAGGATGCCCAGCAAAGACAATCCCTGCAGTGCTTCCCACTGAGTTGCAAACGGTTAATCATTTTGGAGCAGAATTAAGGGCATCGGAGACCTCAACAAGCCCCTCTTGTGCCCTGCTGCTGCCATAGTCTGCTGCTGCCTTCCACCAGGCAACTCTGGGATGTGGGGGTAAATAGGGTGGATGAGGAAAACAGCTTGTCTCTGCCTCAACCACCAGTGCTTTGGCACTTCTGGAAGTGGCAATTCTGTCAGGGTTGGGGGAAGGATGTAAACTGAAGTTGGGACAGTAAAACGACAGCAGGCCTCAGCGCCATAATCCTGTACAATATTGGACAATTCAGCCCTACATAGAATCATAGAATCCCTACAGTGCAGAAGGAGGCCATTCAGCCTATCGAGACCACCCTACTTAAGGCCACGCCTCCACTGACCTTGGTGTTGGGTGAAGGTGTTGAGTTTGGGTAGGGTGCTCTTTCCAAGAGCCGGTGCAGACTCAAAGGGCCGAATGGCCTCCTTCTGCACTGTAAATTCAATGATAATCTATGATTAATCTAGGACAAAGGTTCGGCACAACATCGTGGGCCGAAGGGCCTGTTCTGTGCTGTATTTTCTATGTTCTATGTTCTATATGTTCCACCTTATCACCATATCCAACTAACCTTTTGGACACTAAGGGGCATTTTAACATGGCCAATCCACCGAACCTGCACATCTTTGGACTGTGGGAGGAAACTGCAGCACCCAAAGGAAACCCACGCAGGCACGGGGAGAACGTGCAAACTCCAAGCAGACAGTCACCCGAGGCCAGAATTGAACCTGGGTCCCTGGAGCTATGAGGCAGCAGTGCTAACCACTGTGCTGCCGTGAGGCCCTCTCTCAGTTTCCTGTATCGGTTACACATGCCATGGTTAGTGAAGCAATCACATCATAGGGAGTGACAAAGTACGAAATGGACAAAATTATGCCAATTATTGCATAAATAATTATGCTTTGTATGCATACCTTACATGTGTTAATGTTTAATTTGTGTCGCAATGAAACACATGCTTTAAACTGGCAATTAAGCCCAGCTGTCACCAATTTGGCAAATATCAGGGAATCATTGTAAGAGTATTTAAACCAGTTCACTCTGAGTATCAGAGAAGAACTGGGGAGTCTGTAACTTTGTTATGCTGTCTTGGAAACAAACCTATTTCAACGTACAGGCTAGGTTCAGACTTATTCTTCCTCAACATACATTATTGGAATTAACAACACACACAGCGAGAACTGTCTGGCATTATTTAAAAGGAATTCTCAGGGTGAGGACGTGGCTGTTAAGGCCCAGCATTTATTGTCTTTCCCTTCCTCTATGCCACTTCAAGATACAGTTAAACATTGACCGCATTAGTACAGGAAAGGAGTTACATGATGTGGGAATGTGGATAAGGAGCCAGGCGGAGTAAGGACAGCAGATTTCCATCTCTCAAAGATGTTGGATTTTCATGACAATCCGATTGCTTTGTCACCACTTTAGCTGATACCAAATTTTAATTTCTGGATTAAAAGAAAACTGAATTCAGACAGGTTAACAATGAAAGTAAATAGAACCAAATGTGACATGAGGAGAAGGGATTTTTTTGATGCAGGTTGGAAATACACTGCCTGACAGTCTGATGGAGGCAGGTTCATACGTGACTTTCAAAATGGAATAGTAAATGATCTGAAGAGAATTGTTCAGAGCTATCGCGAAAAAGCAGGAGCCAGCATGGGCAGGAAGGGCTGAATGGTCTCTTTCTGTGGCTGTAACCATTCTGTGAAACTACCATTGAGGGATTATGAAGTCACGTAGCTCCAGATTACCAACCCAGTGATATAACCACCGCACCCCAATTATATTTCTAATTGCTTGAGACAAAATGAGAAATGCTCAAGAGAAATGCGTCAGGCAGCACTCACAAGAACTCCATTTCTATAATTGACTCCGTGAAGATTGACTGGAGTTTCATTATACGGTACAAGATTGTTCAATCCTCCAGTCGAGCTCTGGTGCCTCTGCTATCACAGAGTCTACGCACGGCCTGCACTTTCAATGTAACTGGCTGCTCTCACTGGGGAGCAGCTTTTACTGGAACAGTATGAGTTTCATATTTGTCATATTGTAAACTGGGAACAGCTCAGTTCCCGAATGTCTCAGTGTTGCATCTCCTCACATCTTCAAGCAGAACAAAGAAACCTGACGGCAATGTGGAAATTTTGTTCCTTTTATCTCTATGCTTCCACATATTGACTTGCTCTGATTTTTGGCATAATATGAATCCACTTCACACAGCCATGAAGATAAAGTTATCAGCAGCAATGAACTGACAGAACTTGGATCAGTAACTCAAACTATGCCTGTAACTCAATGAGTAAGGTTCCAGGATCCATGCTCGGTCTGTGCTCAGTTTCCTGGGGGTGCTAGAGTCAGGCATATCATCCCATGGTTTCTGGAGGTTTCTGGACAACATATGAAAGTTCATGCTCCAATTGCTATCTGACAGCATTGGGTTCTGTTGTTCTAGGCTGCTTCAGTATTTCAGGGAGGAAAATCTGACTTTGGAGAAATTCCAACAGTGAACAGAAGGGAGCCATGAGGCAGGTTTGAGTTGGGCCTCAGTCTACAATGACAGATAGGAGAAAGTGCACCAGCCAACTATAGTTGCTGGTTCTAGAGTAACATTGCAGGTTATATTACACCCTGACATTGCTGGACACAGTGTGAACATTGTCAGTTACAGTACGACATTGTCAGTTACATTACAGTGTGAACATTGTCAGTTACAGTACAACATTGTCAGTTATATTACAGTGTGAACATTGTCAGTTACAGTACGACATTGTCAGTTACATTACAGTGTGAACATTGTCAGTTACAGTACAACATTGTCAGTTACATTACAGTGTGAACATTGTCAGTTACAGTGCAACATTGTCAGTTATATTACAGTGTGAACATTGTCAGTTACAGTATGACATTGTCAGTTATATTACAGTGTGAATATTGTCAGTTACAGTACAACATTGTCAGTTACATTACAGTGTGAACATTGTCAGTTACAGTGCGACATTGTCAGTTATATTACAGTGTGAACATTGTCAGTTACAGTGCAACATTGTCAGTTACATTACAGTGTGAACATTGTCAGTTACAGTGCGACATTGTCAGTTACATTACAGTGTGATATTGTCAGTTACAGTACAACATTGTCAGTTACATTACAGTGTGAACATTGTCAGTTACAGTGCGACATTGTCAGTTACATTACAGTGTGATATTGTCAGTTACAGTACAACATTGTCAGTTACATTACAGTGTGAACATTGTCAGTTACAGTGCGACATTGTCAGTTACATTACAGTGTGAACATTGTCAGTTACAGTGCGACATTGTCAGTTACATTACAGTGTGAACATTGTCAGTTACAGTGCGACATTGTCAGTTACATTACAGTGTGAACATTGTCAGTTACAGTGCGACATTGTCAGTTACATTACAGTGTGATATTGTCAGTTACAGTACAACATTGTCAGTTACATTACAGTGTGAACATTGTCAGTTACAGTGCGACATTGTCAGTTACATTACAGTGTGATATTGGCAGTTACAGTACAACATTGTCAGTTATATTACAGTGTGAACATTGACAGTTACAGTGCGACATTGTCAGTTACATTACAGTGTGAACATTGTCAGTTACAGTGCGACATTGTCAGTTACATTACAGTGTGATATTGTCAGTTACAGTGTGACATTGTCAGTTACATTACAGTGTGAACATTGTCAGTTACAGTGCGACATTGTCAGTTACATTACAGTGTGAACATTGTCAGTTACAGTGTGACATTGTCAGTTACATTACAGTGTGAACATTGTCAGTTACAGTGCGACATTGTCAGTTACATTGCAGTGTGAGATTGTCAGTTACAGTACGACATTGTCAGTTATATTACAGTGTGAATATTGTCAGTTACAGTATGACATTGTCAGTTATATTACAGTGTGAACATTGTCAGTTACAGTATGACATTGTCAGTTATATTACAGTGTGAACATTGTCAGTTACAGTGTGACATTGTCAGTTAGATTACAGTGTGAACATTGTCAGTTACAGTACAACATTGTCAGTTATATTACAGTGTGAACATTGTCAGTTACAGTGCGACATTGTCAGTTATATTACAGTGTGAACATTGTCAGTTACAGTGCGACATTGTCAGTTACATTACAGTGTGATCTTGTCAGTTACAGTGCGACATTGTCAGTTGGTGTGACTGTGGTAAACGCCACTGGTAACCCACTACGCGTATTACGGTACTGCCACTGTTCTACAGGTAACACAGTAAATCCCAGTCTGCTGGCTCCTCCCAGCAGGCGACGTATAAAAGTGTATGCTTTCCTGCGCTGCTCCCATTCTGGTTCCAGCTGCAGGAGGCGCAACATCTTTTGCAATAAAGCCTCAATAGTTTCACCATTTTGTCTCGTGGTCATTGATGGTACATCAATTTATTGCACAAGAATTTTGGAGATGAACGTCTTAATCAAGCCTGATCGCATGGAGCTGAACCCTCACGCAGCCAACGCCACGTCCACCTTCGAGCACTGGCTAGCCTGCTTTGAAGGATGAAATGAAATGAAATGAAAATCGCTTATTGTCACAAGTAGGCTTCAATTAGGTTACTGTGAAAAGCCCCTAGTCGCCACATTCCGGCACCTGTTCGGGGAGGCTGTTACGGTAATTGAACTGTGCTGCTGGCCTGCCTTGGTCTGCTTTCAAAGCCAGCGATTTAGCCCTGTGCTAAACAGCCCCTGTTTACCTTGGATACCTCGGAGGATACCTCGGAGCATGTACAGAAGCCCTCTCAGACCCACAGCAGCTCCAGATCCTCTACTCACGGGTGACCCCAGAAGTTTTCCCCCTCATTCGGGACACGCCCACCTACACGGAAGCGTTGGCGCTACTAAAAGGACAGTACATCAGGTCTGTGAATCAAGTGTTCGCCAGGCACCTCCTGGCCACGAGACGGCAACTCCAGGGGGAGTCTCAGGACGATTTCTTGCGTGCTCTGCGGATACTGGGTAGGAACTGTAATTGTCAGGCAGTGTCAGCAGTCCAGCACACAGAACTGCTAATCAGAGACGCTTCTTTTACAGGCATTAAGTCAAATTACGTTCGCCAGTGGTTATTGGAAGGGGATACGCTCGAGCTTGCAGAGACTGTGCAGCTTGCTAACTCCCTAGAAGTGGCCTCCCGCAATCTGGAGGCTGACACCACCGACCGCGCGGCACCCTCGTGGGCATCGTGGGCCCCACCACCTGGCGACTCGAGTACACCGCAAGCCTGCGCCGCGCGGCAGCCAGCCAACTCCGGAGGGCCCAAATGTTATTTTTGTGGCCAGAGCAAACATCCCAGGCAGCGCTGCCCGGCGCGGAGCACGACCTTCAATGGGTGTGGGAAGAAAGGCCACTTCATCTCCGTTTGTCAGGCCCGATCAGTCGCTGCCGCTTCCCGGCCCAACATCGCTGCACCCCCCACGTGCGATCCAGGGGCGCCGCCATCTTCTCCACCACCCACCACGTGCAGCCCGTGGGCGCCGCCATCTTGGATGTCGTCCGCCATGTGCGCCCTGTGGGTGCCGCCATCTTCGGCGCCATCTTGGACTGCGCCTCGGGACCCCTGCTCACCCGGCTGTTCGCAGCCCGCCGATACCTCCACCACCGCTGACCAGCCCAGCGACTCCCAACATCTTCCGCAGCTCGCCTCCATCACCCCCGACCAGTCTCGGCCCCGCAACCTCGCAACCGCTACGATGACGGTAAAGATCAACGGGCACGAGACGACCTGCCTCTTTGACCCCAGGAGCACAGAGTTTCTTCCACCCCACTACGGTAAGGCGCTGCTCCCTCCCGGTCCTCCCCATCACCCAGAAAATCTCCCTGGCCTCCGGATCCCATTCCGTGCAAATCCGGGGGTACTGCGTCGCGACCCTCTCTGTTCAGGGCGTCGAGTACAGCAGCTTCAAACTCTACGTCCTCCCCCATCTCTGCGCTGCCCTGTTACATGGTCTCGATTTTCAATGTCATCTCCAAAGTCTTACTCTGAAATTTGGCGGACCCCTGCCCCCCCTCACCGTCTGTGACCTCACGACCCTTAAGGTCGATCCGCCCTCACTTTTCGCAAAGCTCACCCCGGACTGTAAGCCCATCGCCACGAGGAGCCGACGGTACAGTGCCCAGGACAGGACCTTTATCAAGTCGGAAGTCCAACGGCTTCTGCGGGAGGGGGTCATTGAGGCCAGTAACAGCCGCTGGAGAGCTCAAGTGGTGGTAGTTAAGAATGGGGAGAAACACAGGATGGTCATCGACTACAGTCAGACTATCAATATGGCAGCACGGTAGCACAAGTGATTAGCACTGTGGCTTCACAGCGCCAGGGTCCCAGGTTCGATTCCCCGCTGGGTCACTGTCTGTGCGGAGTTTGCACGTTCTCCCCGTGTCCGCGTGGGTTTCCTCCGGGTGCTCCGGTTTCCTCCCACAGTCCAAAGACGTGCAGGTTAGGTGGATTGGCCATGCTAAATTACCCGTAGTGTCCATAAGGGTTGGGAGGGGTTATTGGGTTGCGGGGATAAGGTGGAAGTGAGGGATTAATGTGGGTCGGTGCAGACTCGATGGGCCGAATGGCCTCCTTCTACACTGTATGTTCTATGTAATCTATGTAATCAACCGGTACACACAGCTCGATGCGTACCCCCTCCCACGCATCAATCAGATTGCGCAGTATCGAGTCTTCTCCACAGTTGACTTGAAGTCCGCCTACCACCAGCTCCCCATCCGCCCGGAGGACCGCCAATGCACTGCATTCGAAGCAGATGGCTGCCTCTGATCGCACTCTGCGCCGGGCAGCGCTGCCTGGGATGTTTGCTCTGCCCACAAAAATGAACCCTTAAAGTTCCCTTCGGCGTCACCAATGGAGTCTCGGTCTTCCAGCGAGAGATGGACCGAGTGGTTGACCAGTGGCGCTGCGGGCCACGTTCCCGTACCTGGATAATGTCACCATCTGCAGCCACAACCAGCAGGACCAGGACGCAAACCTCCAAAAATTCTTCCATACCGCCAAACTCCTTAACCTCACCTACAATAAGGAGAAATGCGTGTTCCGCACCAACCGCTTAGCCATCCTTGGCTACGTTATGGAAAATGGAGTCCTAGGGCCCGACCCCAACCGCATGCGCTCCCTCCTGGAACTTCCCCTCCCCCACTGCCCCAAGGCCCTCAAAAGATGCCTGGGGTTTTTCTCATATTACGCCCAGTGGGTCCCCAATTAGGCAGACAAGGCCGTCCACTCATCAGGTCCTCAGTTTTTCCCCTGACGGCTGAGGCCCACTGGGCCTTCAACCACATCAAGGCGGACATCACCAAGGCCACAATGCACGCGGTCGGCGAGTCCTTCCCATTTCAGGTGGAAAGCGATGCATCGGACGTGACTCTGGCCTCAACCAGGCGGGCAGGCCCATGGCTTTCTTTTCCCGCACCCTTCATGCCTCCGAAATTCGGTACTCCTCGGTCGAAAAGGAGGCCCAAGCCATTGTGGAAGCTGTGCGACATTGGCGGCATTACCTGGCCAGCAGGAGATTCACTCTCCTCACTGACCAATGGTTGGTTGCAATACACAGTGGGGCAAGATCAAGAATGACAAGATCTTGAGGTGGAGGATTGAGCTCTCCACCTATAACTATGAGATCTTGTATTGCCCGGGTGTAGCGCACAAAGACTCCGTGAGACGAATAGAGTGAAGTCGATGAGGCTTTATTAAGCGTGTCTGTTCCCCCGCAGCTCAATAGTAGACTGGCCTGCGGGGGAGGACTCCGGCTTCTTATACTCCGCCTTCAGGGCGGAGCTAGAGGTCAACGGCCAACCAGGACCCGGGATCTGTCAGCCAATGACATTAGGGCTTCCAGTCCCACATGACCCCCAATACATACTACCAAATTCACCCCTTGTCAAAAATGAACCCGGCGGGGTGATGCTTCGTATGGTGGTAAGGGTTTACAGGGCTGGTCCTGGGAGGAAAAAAACATTCACATGGCAATACAGTATTGTACAATTTTGTCGTGTTTCAACTATTTACAGAGGGTATAGGGAGAAAAGCAAAATGTTCTTGTGAAAAAGTCCATATTTGATTTAGATCGACGCCACGAGTCGGTCGGGCGGTCTGGTCGTCCGTGTCGATCGCCTCGGCCCCGGTGGTGGTGGTGGTGCTTGTACCGGTGTTGTCGTCTCCGGGAGCCTTACGGTTTCAGCTTGGGCTTTATTCTTGGTCGGGCCTGAGGGGAGGGGAACCGATCCTCCTGGGAAGGGGGCGGTCGCGGGGTGCGGCGGTGGCAGGAAGGGGAGGGTTGGGTGAATGGTGTCGGGGGGGGGTGTGTGTTGCCGGCGGGCGCCAGATCCCGCAGGGAGACCGTGTCCTGTCGGCCGTCGGGGTACTCCACGTAAGCGTACTGCGGGTTCGCGTGGAGGAGGTGAACCCGTTCGACCAACGGGTCCGCCTTATGTGCCCGCACATGCTTTCGGAGCAAGGTGGGTCCTGGGGCCGCCAGCCAGGTCGGCAGCGACGTTGCAGAGGAGGACCTCCTAGGGAAGACAAGGAGACGCTCATGAGGCGTTTGATTAGTGCTCGTACATAATAACGACCGGATGGAGTGGAGAGCGTCCGGGAGGACCTCCTGCCACCGTGAAACTGGGAGGTCCCTGGACCGTAGGGCCAGTAGGACGGCCTTCCAGACCGTGCCATTCTCCCTCTCTACTTGCCCGTTCCCCCGGGGGTTGTAGCTGGTCGTCCTGCTTGAGGCTATGCCCTGACTGAGCAGGAACTGGCGCAGCTCGTCACTCATGAAAGAGGACCCCCTGTCGCTGTGGACGTATGCGGGGTAACCGAACAGTGTGAAGATGCTGTTCAGGGCTTTAATGACTGTGGCCGCGGTCATGTCAGAGCAGGGAATGGCAAAAGGGAAGCGGGAGTATTCGTCCACCACATTAAGAAAATATGCGTTGCGGTCGGTGGAGGGGAGGGGCCCTTTGAAATCGAGACTGAGGCGTTCAAAGGGGCGGGAAGCCTTAATCAGGTGCGCTCCATCCGGCCTGAAAAAATGCGGTTTGCATTCCGCGCAGATGTGGCAGTCCCTTGTGACTGTACAGACCTCCTCTAAAGAGTATGGGAGATTGCGGGACTTGATGAAGTGGAAAAACCGAGTGACCCCCGGGTGGCAGAGGTCCTCGTGGAGGGTTTGGAGGCGGTTAATTTGTGCGTTGGCACATGTGCCGCGGGATAGGGCATCGGACGGCTCGTTCAGCTTTCCGGGACGATACAAAATCTCATAGTTGAAGGTGGAGAGCTCGATCCTCCACCTTAAGATCTTGTCGTTTTTGATTTTGCCCCGCTGTGCATTATCGAACATGAAGGCTACCGACCGTTGGTCCGTGAGGAGAGTGAATCTCCTGCCGGCCAGGTAATGCCTCCAATGTCGCACAGCTTCCACTATGGCTTGGGCTTCCTTTTCCACTGAGGAGTGGCGGATTTCTGAGGAGTGGAGGGTCCGGGAGAAAAAGGCCACGGGTCTGCCCGCTTGGTTAAGGGTGGCCGCTAGAGCTACGTCGGAGGCGTCGCTCTCGACCTGGAAGGGGAGGGACTCGTCGATGGCGCGCATCGTGGCCTTTGCGATATCCGCTTTGTTGCGGCTGAAGGCCTGGCAAGCCTCTGTCGACAGAGGGAAGGTCGTGGTCTGTATTAGGGGGCGGGCCTTGTCTGCGTACTGGGGGACCCACTGGGCGTAGTATGAAAAGAACCCCAGGCAGCGTTTCAGGGCTTTTGGGCAGTGCGGGAGGGGAAATTCCATGAGGGCACGCATACGTTCGGGGTCGGGGCCTATTATCCCATTGCGCACTACGTAGCCTAGAATGGCTAGCCGATTGGTGCTAAAAACGCACTTGTCCTCGTTGTACGTGAGGTTCAAGGCTTTGGCGGTCTGGAGGAATTTTTGGAGGTTGGCGTCGTGGTCCTGCTGGTCGTGGCCGCAGATGGTTACATTGTCGAGATACGGGAACGTGGCCCGCAACCCATGTTTATCAACCATTCGGTCCATCTCCCGTTGGAAGACCGAGACCCCGTTTGTGACACCAAAAGGGACCCTTAGGAAATGGTATAATCGCCCGTCTGCCTCGAAGGCTGTGTACTTGCGGTCACTTGGGCGGATGGGGAGCTGATGGTAGGCGGACTTGAGGTCCACGGTGGAGAAGACTTTATATTGGGCAATCTGATTGACCATGTCGGATATGCGGGGGAGAGGGTACGCGTCTAGTTGTGTGTACCTGTTGATGGTCTGGCTATAGTCTATGACCATCCTTTGTTTCTCCCCTGTCTTCACTACTACCACCTGCGCTCTCCAGGGACTATTGCTGGCCTGGATTATGCCCTCCTTTTGTAGCTGCTGGACTTCGGACCGAATGAAGGTCCGGTCCTGGGCGCTGTACCGTCTGCTCCTAGTGGCGACGGGTTTGCAATCCGGGGTGAGGTTCGCAAACAAGGACGGGGGTTGCACCTTGAGGGTTGCGAGGCCGCAGATAGTGAGTGGGGGTATTGGGCCGCCGAATTTGAACGTAAGGTTCTGTAGATTGCATTGGAAATCTAATCCCAGCAAGGTGGGGGCACAGAGTTGGGGAAGGACGTTTAGTTTGTAGTTTTTGAACTCCCTCCCCTGCACCGTTAGGGTAAATATGCAGAATCCTTGGATCTGTACGGATTGGGATCCTGCAGCTAGGGAAATCTTTTGTGCGCTGGGATAGGTGGTCAAGGAACAGCGTCTTACCGTGTCGGGGTGGATAAAGCTCTCCGTGCTCCCGGAGTCGACTAGGCATGGCGTCTCGTGGCCGTTTATTAGCACCGTTGTCGTCGTCGTCTGGAGTGTCCGGGGCCGAGCTTGATCGAGCGTAATTGAAGCGAGACGTGGTTGTAGTAGTGGAGTGGGGTCCGTTGTTGCCGTCCAATATGGCGTCGGGATGGACAAAATGGCCGCCCCCATACATCGCACGTGGCTGGTGGGTCACAAGATGGCGATGGGGGTGGACAAAATGGCCGCCCCCACACGTCGTACAGGTCTGGGGAGGTCCAAGATGGCGGCGCCCTTCCTCCCCTCGTGGTGGCCGGGACCCAAAATGGCGGCGTCTGCGGGTCGCACATGGGGTTATTACGCGCGGCCACGTCTAGGGAGGCTGCTAGGGCCCGGGCCTCTGAGAGTCCTAGCGACTCTCTTTCCCGAAGTCTTTGGCGGATTTGGGAGGAATTCATACCTGCCACAAAAGCATCGCGCATTAACATGTCCGTGTGTTCATTTGCGTTCACCGAAGAGCAGCTGCAGGCTCGTCCCAAAATCAGCAGCGCGGCGTAGAATTCGTCCATCGATTCTCCGGGACCTTGCCGTCTCGTCGCGAGCTGGTAGCGAGCGTAGATTTGGTTAACTGGGCGGACATAGAGACTTTTCAGTGCTGCGAACGCCGTCTGGATATCCTCCGAGTCTTCGATGAGGGAGAAGATCTCCGTGCTCACCCTCGAGTGCAGGACCTGTAGTTTTTGGTCTTCTGTGTCCCGGCCGGTGGCCGTTCTGAGGTAGGCCTCGAAACAAGTCTGCCAGTGCTTGAAGGCTGCTGCCGCGTTCACTGCGTGGGGGCTGATCCTCAGGCATTCCGGAATGATCCTGAGCTCCATAGTCCTTTTTAGGCACGCTTAATAAATTGTAGCGCACAAAGACTCCGTGAGACGAATAGAGTGAAGTCGATGAGGCTTTATTAAGCGTGTCTGTTCCCCCGCAGCTCAATAGTAGACTGGCCTGCGGGGGAGGACTCCGGCTTCTTATACTCCGCCTTCAGGGCGGAGCTAGAGGTCAACGGCCAACCAGGACCCGGGATCTGTCAGCCAATGACATTAGGGCTTCCAGTCCCACATGACCCCCAATACATACTACCACACCGGGGAAGCTCAATGAGCCCCCAGATGCCCTATCCCGTGGTACATGTGCCAGCACACAAGTGGACTGACTCCGGGCTCTCCACAATGACCTCTGCCACTCGGGGGTCACCCGGTTCTTCCATTTTATCAAGGCCCGCAACCTGCTCTACTCCTTCGAGGAGGTCAGGACCGTGACCAGGGACTGCCCAGTCTGCGTGGAGTGCAAGCCCCACTTCTACCGGCCAGAGAGAGCACACCTGGTGAAGGCCTCCCGCCCCTTTGAGCGCCTCAGCATGGACTTCAAAGGGCCCCTCCCCTCCACCGACCGCAACATGTACTTTCTCAATGTTATTGATGAGTACTCCCGTTTCCCATTCGCCATCCCATGCCCTGACATGACTTAAGCTACGGTCATCAAGGCCCTGCACAGCATCTTCACTCTGCTCGGTTTCCCCACCTATATCCACAGCGATCGGGGATCCTCTTTCATGAGTGATGAGCTGCGGCAGTTCCTGCTCAGCAAGGGCATCGCCTCGAGTAGGACGACCAGCTACAACCCCCGGGGAAACGGACAGGTGGAGAGAGAGAACGGGACGGTCTGGAAGGCCGTCCTGATGGCCCTTCGGTCGTGGAATCTCCCGGTCTCCCGCTGGCAGGCGGTCCTC
This sequence comes from Scyliorhinus torazame, assembly GCF_047496885.1. Lineage (NCBI taxonomy): Eukaryota > Metazoa > Chordata > Chondrichthyes > Carcharhiniformes > Scyliorhinidae > Scyliorhinus > Scyliorhinus torazame. Next base: position 118,400,580 of record NC_092719.1, read on the forward strand.
CCCGATGCACTCCACTACATCTGGTCGCTTCTGTGCACTGCTACTAATGAACCCCCTCACGAACGTGTGTTTGCCTTCCCTAGGAAGTCCACCTCTGGGATCTCGCTCCCAACCTGGCTGACAGTTCCTGGGCCCGTCCTCCTCCGGAAGCATGTGAGGAGCCATAAATCGGATCCTCTGGTCGAGAAAGTCCTCCTCCTCCATACAAACCCACAGTACGCCTACGTGGCACACCCCGATGGGCGACAGGACACAGTCTCCCTCCGGGACCTGGCACCCGCTGGGTCCCCACCCACAACTGCCACCGCCCCCGACCTGGTACCGTCCCCTCCCCCTCCAGTTGCCTCCCTCGCCCCTGCACCACCCACCCTCCTACCAGCGAACCTCACCGCAGCCCCCACCCCCGCAGTATCCGTCCCCTCACCGGATTCACTACTGGGTGACGAAGGAGAGGACAACACGCTCCCGGAGTCGCAGGTGACCACATCGGCGCCCACACCATCACCGGGACTGAGGCGATTGCGGCGGAGGGTCAAAGCCCCCGACAGACTCAATCTGTAATGTTTTCTTCACCCCCGCTGGACTTTTTTTAAACAGGGGGTGAATGTGGTAAACACCACTGGTAACACACTACGCGTATTATGGTACTGCCACTGTACTACAGGTAACACAGTAAATCCCAGCCTGCTGGCTCCTCCCAGCAGGCGATGTATAAAAGTTTTTGCTCTCTTGCGCTGCTCCCATTCTGGTTCCTGCTGCAGGAGGCTCAACATCTTGTGCATAAAGCCTCAATAGTTTCCCCATTTTCGTCTCGTGGTCATTGATGGTACATCAGTGACATTGTTAGTTACAAAGTAGCATTGTCAGTTACAGTGTATCATTGTTAGTTACAGTGCAACATTGCTGGTTATATTACAGTGTAACATTGTCAGTTGCAGTGTGACATTGTTAGTTACAAAGTAGCATTGTCAGTTACAGTGTAACATTATTAGTTACAGTGAAACATTGCTGGTTATATTACAGTGTAACATTGTCAGTTACAGTGCGACATTGTCAGTTGCAGTGTGACATTGTTAGTTACATAGTAGCATTGTCAGTTACAGTGTAACATTATTAGTTACAGTGTGACATTGCTAGTTACAGTACCATGTTGCTATTTACAATGCAGCATTGGTAGTTATAGTAATAATAATAATCGCTTATTGTCACAAGTCGGCTTCAATAAAATTATTGTGAAAAGCCCCTAGTTGCCACATTCCGGCGCCTGTTCGGGGAGGTCGGTGCGTGATGCGACCATCAATTCACTGAGGGATATGTTGAGAAGTAAACCGTGGTTTTAATCAGCTTACAACTGAGCCTGCCTGTGACCGGTACAACAATGAATGCGGCTCTGCAGGTCAGCTGCCTTTATACTTCCTGTAAGGGGTGGAGCCATGGGCGAGTCCGTACATGCCCCGACATATCCCCCTGTGGGTGAAGCCGTGCAATGGCCCATAGGTGGAGCCCACAGGGTTAAACACATAACGTAACGCGATACAGCAGTAACATGATATCACAGTGCACTGGTGAATTAACTGTAGTTCCATTCACCACAGTACGGGAATTGAACCCGCGCTGCTGGCATTGTTCTGCATTGTTAGTTACTGTTATATTTTTCATGTTTGCCGCAAAGAGAAAAGAAGTAGAGGTGCCACGCTCTAAATTTGTAAAAATAGAGTGCAGGGTTTATTTGTGGATGTTGCTTCTACAGTGCAAGATGGTGACCTGAAAGCCCGTGCAAACACTCTCCTGACGTCACTACAGATCACGTGACATTCCACCAACAGGCACTATTACTTGAATACATAACACCCCTCCCCTTTACTCATTTAGTACAAAATGCTTTTCTTTTAAACACTTCAACGACAGGCCCAACTAAAATGCATTACATTAGTTTACACCATTACGTTAACTATACAAATATACATGAGTAAGACTGCCTCTTTGGAGGACATTGGTCTCAGTTAGGTAATATTTGATGTTCTGGAAACTTCTGGTGGTGGGGATGTGCTGAGCAGACGCAGGAATGGTGGCTCTCCTCTTGGAACTTGGTATTGGGCATATTTAGCTCCAAAATTGGCCGCTAAACCAGCTAAACCCACCACCCCCCGTCCTCCAAAACCAACATAGAAACAGAAATATGCCCTTGAACCAACCACAGGGCTGAAAGGAGGGTAAAACCAGCAGGAGCCAGGAGAGAAAGGTAGAGGCGCCGGACACAAGGTGCGAGGCGGAAGGGGACATGGCTGATCGAGCTGGGTCGCTGACACCAACCCCAGATCACCTGCCAATAGGTCAATGGATGGAGCTCCTAACTCAGGAACTCCTTAAAATAGGGATGGCATTAAAAAAGAAATGATGGTGACGGTGAAGTTGATGGTTGCAGATGCTAAGGTTCCCTTCAAGGAGGCGTTGGACAGGATGGAGCGGCGACTGAAGATGCAAGAAGTGGTAAGGTAGCTTGAGAAGGCGGCTACCTACCAAGGTGACCCGATCGCTTCATTCGAAGCAGAGGTGGAAAAGCTGATGGTGACCCAAGGAGCGCACAAGGAGAAGGTGGAGGGCCAAGAGAACCGTTCACGTTGCCAGAATCTCCAAATTGTGGGTCTGCTGGAGGGCACCGAGACAGAAACACCACGGAATATGTGGCATGAATGCTGGGTAAGCTGGTGGGAGGCAAAAGCTTCCTCAAGCCCCCAAAAGTGGACAGGGCCCACAGGTCACTCCGGCAGAGGCCAAAAATAGGAGAAGCACCGCGGACCATCATCGCCAAGCTCCACCGGTTTCAATCATAGAATCATAGAATGACAGTGCAGAATGAAGCCACTCGGTCCATGAAGTCTGCACCGGCCCTTAGGAAAGGACACCCTACATAAATCCATGCCTCCACCCCATCCTCGTAACCCAGTAACCCCATCTAACCTTTTTGGTCACTCAGGGCAATTTATCATGGCCAATCCGCCTAACCCGCACATCTTTGGACTGTGGGAGGAAACCGGAGCACCCGGAGGAAACCCACACAGACAAGGGGAGGACGTGCAGACTCCGCACAGACAGTGACCCAAACGGGGAATCGAAGTGGGACTGGACCTGTGTAGCAACTGTTCTATTCACTGTACTACTGTGCTGCCCATATAAGGAACGAATCCTGAACTGGACAAGGCACACACACGGTCTTGCAAATGGGATGGGCACACAATCCGAGTGTACCAGGACACTGGGGCAGACAGACAGAGCCAAAACAGCCTTGTTTAAAAGCAATATCTGGTTTGAGATGCTGCACCTGGCCAAACTGTGGGTAACATACCAAAATAAAGAACATTACTTCACCACACTGGGCAAAGTGGAGGGGTTCGTATGAGCTGGGGAAGACGCAGTGACAGTAATAATGGACGCGAATGAACAATTGCGCAGGATGAAGTTGCCTCACTTTCGCACAAGTCGAAGTCCCAGTAAGATGGGGGAAAGGAGGGGTACCAGATTGGGAGAGGAGAGAGGGATTGGGGGGAGGAACGTAATGGCAGGGAATGGGGAAATCGCTCACAAGGGGGAGCCACTGTACTAAAGGACATGCTAGCAGAGGGGGGGAGTGTTGTGGGGGGGGGGGGTGTCGCAGCACAGCTCCCGACAGGGAGAGAGTGCCTGGAAAGAGAGCAGAAGATCAGGGAGGGTGAAGATAGAGGGCGGATGCCCACAGGGACATGGGGAAGAGAGCGATAAATGGGCCCGGGGGCCGGCGGGGGGGATGACGCTGACTTTATAAAGAAAATGGAAGAAATCCCTGACATAGACTCCCACAGACTCATTATGGGAGGACTTAAACTGCATACAGGACTCATGACGGACAGACCCAGCCCCAAATCGGGGAAACAATCAAACATGATGAAAGAACCGAGCACCTCTATGGAGCAGATGGGGGCAGTGGGCCCATGAAATTCACACCCAGGGGAGAAGGAGTTCTCTTTTTTCTTCCAGGCCCACAAGATCTATTCCAGAATCAACTTCTTTGTAGTGGGAAAATCGGTGCTTCCGGGAGTGGTAGTAGTGGAATACTACGCAACAGTAATCTCCGACCGCACTCCACACTCTGTGGATGTGAGGTTGCAGGCGGGCCAGGCCCAATGCCCCCCAGAGAGGTTTGTCAAGGCCCTCTTCGCCGAAAAGGTGTTCTGCAAGAGGATATCCTAAGGCATTGACGGGTATGTAACCCACAGCCAGAATGGGGAGGTCTCACCCTCCGCATTCTGGGAGGCACTGAAGGTGGCGATAAGGGGGGAGATTATTGCATACAGAGCTCGCAAGGATAGGAAGGAGAGGGTGGCTCGGCAACAGCTAATCTACTCCATACTGGATCGGTGGGATTCCTCGACCCTGACCGTGGTGGAGAGAAAAAAACTACAAATGGAGTTTAACCTTCTCTCCACCGGGATAGCAATTCACCAGTTCTGCCAAACACGGGGGACTGTCTATGAACATGGAGACAAGACAGCTGCCTGCTGGCTCACCAGCTGAGAAAGCAGGCAGACACGAGGGAAATAACTCAGGTTAGGGATAGCAACAGCAAACTAATCGCAGTGCCGGACAAGATTAACGAGACCTTTGCGACTTCCGACCGAGAGCTGTGCACCTCCGAGACCCCGGGGTGGGACTCGAAGATAAAGGGGTTCTTTGATGGACTGGACATGCAGGTCATGGGGGATGAAAAGAGATGGGGCATGGAAGCACCATTAAAACAGGGGAATGTCATGGAGATTATCAACTCCATGCAGGCGGGTGGGCCGGATGGATTCCCGGCGGACTTCTACAAAACATCCGCGCCAGCTCTGGCCCCGCACCCGAGAGACTCGCTATCAAGGGGAACCCTGCCACCGATGCTGGCACAGGCCTCGATATCATTGACCCCCAAAAAGGACAAAGACTTGACGGAGTGCGGATCATACAGACCCATCTCACTCCTTAAGACTGACGCCGTCCTGGCAAAGGCCCTGGGGAGGTGGCTGGAGAGCTGTATGTTAGAGATAGTCATGGAAGATCAGATGGGCATTGTCAAGGCAGACAATTAACAGCGAACATCAGGCACCTGTAGAATGTGATCATGACCCCATCCGCGAGAAAACACCGGAGGTGATCACCTTCCTGGATGCAGAAAAGGCCTTCAACATAGTTGAATGGAAGTACGTCATAGAGATACTGGAATGGTTTGGGTTTGGGGCAGGGTTCACCTGATTGTGAGACTACTGTACAGTGCTCGCATGCTGAGCGTACGGACATAGGCCCCCAGTTCTGAAATACATCCGTCTGCACAGAGGCCCGAGGGTCGGATGCCCTTTATCCCCACTCCTGTTTGCCCTGGCAATAGGGCCACTGGCCATCACTCTCAGCGAAGTGAAGGGTTGCAGAGGCATTCAAAGAGGAGACAAACAGCATAGAGTCTCGCTCTACGTGGGCGACCTGCTCCTCTATGTCTCGAACCCCCTGATCAGCATGGAAGAAATAATGGAACTCCTGACGGAGTTCGGATCCTTTTCAGGTTACAAACATAACCTGAGCAAGTGTGAAATCTTGCCTGTGAACCCGCAGGGGTAAGGAAGCAGAGCTGGGGAAGCTGCCGTTCAAGCTGGCCCAAACCAAATTCTGATAGCGGGGGATCCAAATAGCCCACGACTGGACACGGATCCACAAATGGAACCCAACAAGTCTGGTGGAGGATGTAAAAAGGGACCTGCAGAGGTGGGACACACTCTCATTATTAAAAGCCGACTGCTGCGGTTGTTGCGCGCAGATTTGCGCTATCGGGAGCGCCGCAACGGAAGGCTCCGCGACCCTCCCGACACCCGCCCGCGACCCACCCGCGGGTTGCGCCCCCGGGTTTGACAATGCCTGTTGTAGATGATCAAGATGCACGTGCTGCCCGGGTTCCTCGTCCCTCCCGATACACAACCCAAGACCTTTTTCACCACAATTGCTAAACTAATCATGGCATTTGTGTGTGGAGGGTGGGGGGAAAGACCCCGAGAATTAAGAGGAAGGTCCTACAAATATGGAGGAACATGGAAGGCCTGGCCTCCCCGAACCCCCAATTCTACCACTGGGCGGCCATAACAGAAAGGGTATGGGGATGGGTCAAAGAACCGGGAGCAGAATGGGTCAGAATAGAGAGTTCCTGCACAGGGACATCCGTTCGATCACTGGCTACGACCGCACTCCCATCTCCCAACCAAATACTCAAAAAGCCCAGTGGTAGTGGCCACGCTGAGAACATGGAACCAACTGGGACACCACTTTGGTCTAACTGAGATGTCCACTATGATCCCCCATCTGTAAAAAACACAAGTTCACCCCCACGACAATGGTGCCTCCTTCAAAAGGTGGAGGCAGGACAAAGGGACTCTGACGGTCAGAGATATGTATGTAGAAGACAGTGTAGCGACCCTAGGTGAACTCATGAACAAGTTACAACTCCCGAAAGGGGACGAACTAAGGTACAATCAAGTCAAAACTTCCTCCGGAAGGAGAGGATGACATTCCCACAAATACCAGGATGCTCTCTACAAAGCAAACAACTGACTGCAGGTGAGCTAGGAGATGGGAACTGTATGGACATGTACGGATGAGACTGGATGATGTACGCACATCCCTGGATGAAACAAGGGATAAATGGGAGGAAGAACACGGCAGGGAGATAGGGGGAGGACTCTGAAGTGAAGCACTGCACATGGCAAACTTCACCTTCACATGCACAGGGCTGAGCATCACTCAACTAAAGGCGGTGGACAGTGATGTGTTGGGTACTCTGCTACACAGATGAACCAACACGGTTGCGAATGGTACAACTTAGTTTTATTGCTAACATTTATTTACAGTGGTAAACTGGTTACTGAGGTTCGATAATAACCCTAAATCTGTGGACCTATTCCTAATACTATCTTGTAGTGGCACTCAGCACATGGTGGATGTCTGAGTGGCTTGCTGTGAGCTCTGTGCCCTGAGCTGTCTCCTGCTGGAATACTCAGGAAGTGTTGTGTTCCCTGTTTTGTACTGTGTATGCTCTTGCCTGTGATTGGCTGTGGTGTTGTGTGTGTGTTGATTGCTCCGTTGATCTGTCCATCAGTATGTATGTGCTACGATGTTTACCTGAATATCATGACATTCCCCCTTTTGTACATGAACATGTGCCTATGTGGTTATAAATAGAGATGTGTACTGAGTGCAGCTGAATGTGTGTGTGTGTGTGCAATATCTACAGCATGTACATGGGGCTAAATTATATACAAGGAGCGATGTCGGGTGCGACATAACAACGAGGCTGTACCATAAACAAAGAACGGGGAAATGTTGAATGACAGAAACATATTAACACAGTGGTATTATGAGTTCAATGTACAAACAGGCTCATAAGTCCAGTCTAGTAGGTGGGCGACGAATTCGGGTTGACCGTTAGGCACACCATTCATCACCCGGATTGACAGTGTTCACTTGCAACGGCTGGTGGGTCCTAGCTGGAGACATCCGGTTTCCATCAATGACCGCAACACTGAAGGCGTCCCGGTCGTCTGTGTCACTGGTCTGGATATCGTCTGGGCACAACTCGTAGTAAGGAGGCTGAATGGTCCGCACGTCCCTGCGAGGTTGTCGGAATTGGGAAACATTGGCAGGTTGAGCTGCGCGACAGCAGGCAGCGTAGTGGGCCAACTTGCCACAGCGGAGGCATTGTCGGTTTCTTGTGGGACATTGCCGCTTTAAATGTGCGGCTCCGCAGTTGCCGCATGTCGTGACGTCATGGCGTTCGTTGCGCCACCGCGCATGCACAGTTCGGTCTTGCGTCGAGCGCGCCTGCGCATCACGTCCCTCTGTGTCGACGTCGTTTTTGGCGCACACAAACACGGGAGGCCTCGAAAAGCGCGGGAAATGGCCGCCCTCGTCCGGGCCGTGGGCCGGGAGGAACTCGATCGCCTGGACCCATTCGGCCTCGTAGGATGCCTGCCTCGCCGATCCGGCCGCGTAGGACGCCTGCCGCGCCGATTCGGCCACCTGGAATTGGGAGTAGCGGCTAGTCGCGTTTTCATGCAGTCCAGAGGCTTCGATTGCAGAGGCTAGGGTGAGGCCTTTTATTTTTAAGAGCTCCTGGCATGGGGTGCCCGAGGTGACCCCAAAAACGATCTGGTCCCGAATCATGGAATCGGAGGTGGTGTCGTAACCGCAGGACTGCGCGAGGATACGGAGATGCGTAAGGAAGGATTGAAAGGGCTCATCCTTACCCTAAAGGCGCTGCTGGAAGATATACCTCTTGAAACTCTCGTTGACCTCGACATTGAAGTGTTGCTCGAGTTTGAGAAGGACCGTCTTGTACTTCGTCTTGTCCTCACCTTCCGCGAACACCAGGGAGTTGTAGACATGGATGGCGTGTTGACCTGCTGTGGAGAGGTGGATGGCGATCTTTCTGGCGTCCGAAGCGCGCTCCTTTTCGTTGGCTTCCAGGAAGAGCTGGAAGCGCTGTTTGAACAGCTTCCAATTAACGCCGAGGTTTCCAGCGACATGTAGCGGCTGCGGTGTGCTGACGGTGTCCATGGCGCAGGATGGCAGATTCCGGAGGATCCGGAGGTAGGTCCCACAGTTACTCCTGGTACTATGATGGGTTGGGTGCTCTGCCACACAGACAAACCAACACGGTGCGAATGGTACAACTCAGTTTTATTGCTAACATTTATTTACAGTGGTAAACTGGTTACTGAGGTTCGATTATAACCCTAAATCTGTGGACCTATTCCTAATACTATCTTGTAGTGGCACTCAGCACATGGTGGATGTCTGAGTGGCTTGCTATGAGCTCTGAGCCCTGAGCTGTCTCCTGCTGGAATGCTCAGGAAGTGTCGTGTTAACTGTTTTGTACTGTGTATGCTCTTGCCTGTGATTGGCTGTGGTGTTGTGTGTGTGTTGATTGGTCCGTTGATCTGTCCATCAGTATGTATGTGCTATGATGTTTACCTGAATATCATTACAGACAGGGCACATCAAATCAGGACAAGAATGAGTGGGTTGTTCCCGGAGGTCACCAGAACAGAGTGCAGAGCTAGGAGGGTAAAGGGAGAGGTGGAAAGAGGAATGACGATCGCAGGAGGGGTTGGGGAAGGCTCCAGAGGAAACACAGGGTAGGCCGCAGCAAAGATCTGGAAGGGACAAAGAGCAATAGGCCAAACCCATGGCAGTGGTAAGCACAGCCAACAGACACGCTGTCCCCAACCCCTCCAGCATGACTCAGTGCCAGGAGGCAACCGAGTCGTGGGCGGGGGGGGGGGAGGCAGGGCCATACAATGGAATCAGCTGACTACGGGGGGCTCCCAAGCAGAGACCCTCCCCCATAAATATATAAAAGCTCCCTCTCAACCAGCTATCAACTTCACGCGACCCAGAGGGCACACCTTGGGCATCTGTCTGGCCCAACTGGCACTCGGCTGTTTTTCTCAGTAAATTTCTCTGTCATTTTCTTTTCTTTACTTCCGTTGTATCTATCTCAACCAGCTCTTTGCCCTTAATATATGCACCCTTTAAGATAAGCTCGATATGCATGATAATTAAAACTACAGTTGTTAGTATAACTTGCGATCATACACGTGATAGTTCTGTCTTATTTTGTACCTTTGATATAAAATGTTAAAAACCCAATAAAAATGTACCATTCTGTAATCTGGCAACTCGAGACCTTGGAATGTCTTCCTGTTCACTTGTTGATGGAATCTCTTGAGAAACTACCTCAGTATATGTCTCTGTTAGTATTGAAAATTCTTCAGGGGCAGATTCGGGAATTTCCTCTGTACTAGATCTCGGTTCTGATGTATCACTGCCCATACATTCTGTTGTGAATACTTCTGGTGAAGGCTTAGTGAATTCACTTCATGAAGCTAGTGGTTGGTCAGCATGCGTTGACAGCTCTCCCATCATCCGTCTGGACGATGTAAGATATCGGACCTGTCTTTGCTGGGATGATGGCTAGTACCGATTTCTCACTTGTTGTGTAGCTCCCAGCTAATTCTCGTTCACCACGGTTAAAGACTCTTTGAGTTTTGCTCCCTCCCAGCAATTTGTGTTTGTTGTTGTCATCTGACAATTTCTGAAGTGCCAGGTGGTATCAAGAGGTCTAATTACGTTGTCATTTTCCTCTCGATGCCTTTACTGCATGTTTGGCTGACTGAACAAATTGTTCGGCCAATCCATTTTTTGCAGGGTGATACAGAGCAGATTTGATATGTTGAATACCAATCCCCTTTAAGTAATCTTCCAACTCTTTTGATGTAAATTGAGTCCCATCATCACTTACAAGTTACTCTGACCTTCCGAGCCTTGCGAGTATCTCATCCAGTCTCTCAATAGTTTGTTCAGTTGTTGCAGATTTCATGATTGCGACTTCTGGCCATTTTGTGTGCGGTTTGACCAAGACGAGGACCATGTGCCTCTCAATTGGACCAGCATGGTCAATATGTATTCTCTGCCATGGCTGTGTCAGCCATTGCTATGGATGTAAAGGGTGGCAGAGGTGGAGTATTCCTTAGTGTTGCACAGGACTGGCATTGCCCCACCTACTGCTGAACTTGGGCATCTAATCCCAGCCACTAAAAATAACGACGTGCCAATTCCTTCACCCTCAACACACCAAGGTTTCCTTCATGTAGCTGATGAAGGATTATGTTACAAAAGCAAGGAGGAATAATCACTCAGGTTCCCCATAACAGCACTCCACTCTGGACTGTCAACTCAAGTTTCTGGTGATGAGGTCTGGATCTTTCCTATTCACATTTGTTAACGTACCATTTGGGACCATAACCATAACCTTCCCCATCACTGGATCGGTTCTTGTATACCTCTGTACTTGAGATGAAGTCACAGGTACATTATCCACAGGAGAGAAATATAAGGGGTGGGATTCTCCGTCAGCCGATGCCGGAATCGCGATCAAGTGGAAAATACGGCGACAGCCGGAAATTGAGGCTGGCGCTGGGTGCCCAATGGAATGCCGTGCTCCAGCGTCTCGATAGCAGTGTGAATAAGGTCCATGCCATGCCACGCACCGGTGTGGGCATGCAAAATGAACAGGAAGATGCATTAACATCTCATTAACGTAGTTTCTGGCCTCCCACGATATTCCACCTCCGCCAGGTGGCACCGTTCACTTGTAGTATTTAAAATCGGGAAAGGCCGTGGCCCACCAGGTGTTGACACACCCCAGTGCACCTATCCGAGGCATTCCCCACTGCAGGGGCAGCAGGGAAGCTGTGGAGTGCACCTTGACTGGCGGACACATGCGGCGTTAGCGCTGGCACCCTCCCGAGCACAATGTCACAGGGCGGAGGTTCCACCAGTGACACCATCAGCTAGCCTATCCGATGGATCACCTGCTGGTGCCAAACCTTGCCTACCCACTGCGCCCCTGCCCCCATCCATCCTGCCCGCAAGCGAGAAGGCACTTTGTGCCGAACAAAGGCCCCACACGACAGCACAGCTACAGTTGCAACTAGTTCCCATCCCCCTGGCCGAGCCCATCCATGGGCCCTGCCACCAAGCATGGGGTCAGTCGGTGATGCACTGCAACGAGTCCCCTCCCCTACCCCTCCAACAACCTGGTGCCACCCAGCTCTGTGGGGACATTACACAGCCCACCCAAGGGGGACCCCCACAGTAGACTCCACAGGAGGGCGCAGGACAGGGGGACACAGAGCGTATCACTGGCATGGGTAGTGACAGCCACTGATACCCCTGGCGGGTGGCGGTGTTGGAGGGCCCCCCCCCCCCCCGGTGCCAGGCACCGACAGTGCCAGGGGTGCGGTGCGGGGGGCAAAGTTTCAGGGAGAACTTGCAGTGCAAGCCAGCACCACCAGGCAGCACGTTAGAGCTGGTTGGGCAGTATTTCACCCCCTGCAGATATTGGAGTTCAGTAGCCAACCAGGAATGGTTGGCATCTGCCTTGTAGCCGCAGCCCTGGCTGAAGCACAGCAGCTGTACGAGCCGCTCGGGAAGGACCCTGCAGAACTGGAATCTGCCCCAAAGGAGCAGGGGGTGATGATGGAAAGCCGGCCGTCCAAAAGGTCAAGGGAGAGATGGGAAGGAGGCATCAGATCAGGCCCCGTGTACACTGGCAGCATCTGTTATTTGAGGACCTACCGGGCCGAATATGTCGCCGAAGACTCCGGCTGAGCAGGGAATCTGTACGACATATCTGCTGGATCACGGTGCATTTGAAACCATGGGGGAATGGGGGAGGACACCCGTTCCTGGTCACCCTGAACTTTTAGGCCATGGGATCCTTCCAGGCGCCGAATGGGGACCCGTCTGTGATCTCCCAGCCTTCTGTGACCAGGTGCATCTGTGCCGTAACGGACACTCTATACGTCCAGGCGGCATAATACATCACCCTGAATATGGACCGAGCCCACCAGGTTGCCTGGGCAGCGTATTCACCGCCAGGCTGGGATTCTCCAGGTCCAGGGGCAATTGATGGGCCGCATGTCCCTCTACAAGCACCGCTGTATGAGGGGGTGCTTTTCAGAAGCTTTCAATGTAGAGTTGGCTTGCACATCATGCCTGTCCACATCCAATACCCAGGCAGCGTGCACAACAAGTTCATCCTGGCATACTTGACGGTTCCCGACACATTCAAGGCTGTGGTCGTGGCTGATGATACCTAACCGGAGGCCTGTGACCGCCGCAGAGAACCTCTATAATGATGCCCGTACAGTGACCAGGAGGTCGTTGAGCGGTGCATCGGCATACTCAAGATGCGGTTCAGGTACCTAGACTGCTCTGGAGGGACCCTCCAGTATATCGCGCAACAGAGGGGCGGCATGCTGGAGGAGAAGGATGATTGCCAGGCCTCGTCCGGCGAAGATGAGGTGGGGGAGGGCCAGGATGGGCCGGGTCTGCAGCCCGGACAGCCATGGGAGGCTGCACAACGTGTGCGCCAGGGCCACCGGGCAAGGGCAATCTTACCGCCTCCAGGTTCACTGACTAGGCGGCCAAATGCCCCATTCCACCCCCACCCCCCTCACCCCCCCACCCCACACCTACCAATCACCCATTTCCCTGTCCCCCTATCCCTGCAATCCAGCCACCACCCACCCTCTCTGTGCTTCCCACCTGCTTCACTACAGGGTGCTGGCCCAGGGTTGACAGTATCAGCAGGTCTGGTCCATGGAATGGAAGATCCCTGAATGCATGCCGGCCATTCCATCTCAGGGTCCCATTGAACACCTGGGGTGGAGTATCGGGGCGGTGCGCGATGTTGGGCCATGCACTGGGTAGGCCCTACCATATTTGGCCCCGACCCCTGCAGTCTTTGAGGGAGACGCGGGGGGCAACCCGTGAATGCCCTGGGGGCCCTGGCCCATGTTCACCTCCAACACCCATGCTCCACACCGTTGCCGCCCCGCCACCCCCTCCAGTACACTCTCTGCTCCCGGCCCAGCCCATCCCTCACACACTTCAGACAGAGGACTGAGGCACTGGTATATAATGTTATATATTCAAGTATTGTGCCCTTGCCCTATCGCTAGCCTATGTGCTTCTCCCGTGCCAACTTAACTGGTGTCTACCTTTTTAATTCGACGTGTCCTTGCGCTCCGTCTAAGTAGTTCTCCAGGCGGTACATCAGATGTGGAGGCCGCATCTACTGCGTACTTTGCCCTATGAACTGGGTCCCCTTTGACGATCGTCCTCTGGAGCGATCAGGCCACCAGGTTAGGTGGACTGGTCATGCTAAATTGCCCTTAGTGTCCAAAAAGGGGAGGTGGGGTTACTGGGTTATGGGGATAGGGTGGTGGTGTGGGCTTAAGTAGGGTGCTCTTTCCATAGGCCAGTGCAGGCTCGATGGGCCAAATGGCCTCCTTCTGCACTGTAAATTCTATGATCTATGATCTATGAAAACCTGTCAAAGGGGAATTTTAAAATTACATCACATTGCTTCATATGAGAGGATCGGTCTACCTTAATCCAGGCTGTGAATTCAGTTTGTGCTGAGCAGTGTGCAAGGCAGAGAGGTGTAGGCATTTGTGAGAAGTAACACGTGTGGCTTCAAACTATTGATTTGTTCTGAAGCATCTACAGAGTTGGCTCTGGTTATTGTAAGGGATCAATACGCTTCTCAGTGTGTGCTCAGGTACAGACTGGAACGTTTAATGGTCATCTTACTGGAATTTGCGGTTCCTTTACTCACAACATTCTTATTATACTTTTCCAAAGTTCCCCAGGACTGGGAACCAGGTCCCCGTGCACAGCAACTCTTCTGCTTATCCACCCTGCCTTACAGCAGTGTTCACACCATTTTTTCAGGATTGCCGTGACCCTTCCATGGTAACTTCTCCAGAGGAATGGGAGAATACCAGAGGAATATCACTCCACTATGGAGCTTGATGGAATTTTGCTCTTTTCAATATGCAGAAACTGGGAGTCCCTGATGACAGGCGCACAGGCATTCACAAGTAATGGAGCAGACAAGTGAGTTCAGGAAATAGTGGGGTCCAGGGAATGAGGATGGATAGGCCTGAGGCCTACATAACTCTTGAGTAATTTGCATCAACATCATTGAATGAGTGCTCGGGCAGCTCGCTGGAGAATGGCCTTGAAGATCGTGTCACTGCATCACCAGCAACAACTTCACATAAATCCTCAAATGGGAGCAGAGGCCGGATAGAGGTGACGGGTGAGTGGGGGAGGGGGAGGGGGCAGTGTTAGATGGGGTTGCAAGGAGGGTAATAGAGGAATCAATTATTAGGGTGATTAAAGAAGGGTATGATTGACAGATGAGCGGCGATGGTAGAAGTGAATTGGATGGGGGGGCGTGAGGAGGGTAGAGGTGGATGGATGCTGTGGTGGGGTGGTTAGAGGTGCACGGGGTGGGGGGCATGGGGAGGGTAGAGGTGGATGGGATGGGAGGTGGGGAGGGTAGAGGTAAATTGGATGGGGTGTGGGAAAAGTACAATTAGAAATGGAGGGGCTGGATGGGGAGGGTAGAGGTGGATGAGATTGGGGCGGAACGAAGGGTAGAGTTGGATGGGAAAGGGCTGGGGAGGATAGAGGTGGATGGGATGGAGCTGTGAGGAGGGTAGAGGGGAATTGGATGGGGTAGGGAGGGTAGAGGTGGATGAGATGGGGGGTTGAGGAGGGAGTAGAGGTGGATGAGATGAGGGTGAGCAGCGATGTTCAAAGTGGATGAAATAGCAGGGAGTGGGGAGGGTAGTGATGAAGTCAAGTTTCAGCTCAGGTCTCAGTGAGTGGTGCTTACCAGTCAGAGTGTGGATTCAGACTGGAACCCTCCTCAATCCATGGTGCGCATTGCCAATGGTAACAGTCCTGCTTCAGTCTTGCACCAGATGCCCATGGAGGACATCACATTGATCAAGCCAGCTCCAAATATCTGTGCATCGCTGCTCCCCCCACCTCTACCAACACCACAATTCGATGGTGTTTAACAAATAGAATTTCTGGATGAAGCTTCCTGTCTCAGCTCAAAGGGTGCTGAGGCCAACAGTGATACCCCGCCTCCTCCCCATCAGAGCTACATTGCATAGGTATGGGTCAGAGACTCAAACAGCAGCTTTTGTGGTCTGCAGCACTCTGTTTCACAGCAAACAATGCGTTCACTCTGCAAGCTCAGCAGCATCAGTCTGGTTATGGTGAAGTGTTTGTCCAGGCTTGGGATAAACTTTGGGGACTTGAGCAGGGGGATTAAAAGTATCATTGTTTGCCCAGTGTCCTGTCATTTGTGCCTGCATATGCAGCTGGTAACTTACTGCCTGCCCATCTGTTGTGAAGCAGGATTGCCAGATTCCCTCTCCCTCCCATCCAGTTACTGCTCCCTGAGTTAGGGAGGGATTGTTTATTTTGGAAAATGGTTCCCCAGATACTAACCAGTTGCCAGGCCTGAAGTCCACTATTGGTGTCCACACAGGCCCTCATTAAGGCCGGTACCCCCCACCCTATGTGATGTACTGGGCACTACTATTATGTTGCAATACTTTCCATGGGCAGCATTAGAAACCCCTGACTGCATCAGGTTCCCCAAACTTTTACTGCCATCACTCTCTACTTCACCACAACTATGGGCTTCACCAGGAGAGTGTGGCAGACCCTCCCTCTTTGAAAGTCTAAAAGGCAATGCAGACCCCCCACTCTCCCCGCCCTCCCCCCCCAACTCTGTCCCAGGAATTCCACTAGCACAGTAGAACCAGCTCTATGCCCTCTCCACAATGTTTCCGCCAATCCCTTGAGGAATCTCAGGTCCCTTAGCCACATGCATATTACATTAAGTTTGTATCTAGTCATTCTTGCAGTGCCTGTGATGATATGCATAAAGCAAGTTTGTATATAATGTTATGCATGACCCCTGACCACTAGGTTGCAGTCTAAACCCACCACGTGACCCTGTGGTCTGGGACTTGGGAGTAGGTTGTGTTGGTGGATAGATGCATTTTGCAGTAGTTCCACAATAGTTCATTTGTGTTTGTAGTTTATTATTTTATTTATCCCAGTTATCTTATCATGCAGTTGTTCTACAAGGGCACTATCTTGCAGAAAGTGAGAAAATACATCCATGAAGGCTGGCCCAAAGGATCATGTTCAAGTTTCTACAATATTCGGGCAGAATTAAGTGGCATGAATGGGTTTTTGCTGCGGAATCAGCAGATTGTGATTCCACAGGCATTGCAGTCGATGATCCTCGTAAAGTTGCATGAAAGGCAGGAATGGAAAAGTGCAAGAGGAGAGGTAGAGAGGTAGTCTATTGGCCTGGGATTAACCAAGACATTGAGCTGATGGTGGAGAACTGTGAAACATGCCAAAGATTTCAGCGCAGGCAGAGCAAGGAGCAGATGGACGAGACAGTGCCAACTCCGTGGCAGAAAGTTGGCATGTATCTTTGCCATTTAAATAGAAAGGAGAATCTTCTGGTCATAGACTATTTGTCTAAGTACCTGGAGATAATGCAGTTGTTGAATTCTACAGCAAGATGTGTTATTAAGAATGTCAAATAAATGTTTGCATGGCACGGCATTCCGAATGTGGTTATGAGCGATAATGGTCCTTGTTTTGACTGCGATGAGTGGACACAATTTGCGCAGCAGAATGATTTCCAACGTGTTACTTCCAGCCCGCATTACCCTCAGTCGAATGGCAAAGCTGAAAAGGGTGTGCATATCGTCAAACAGCTCCTAAAGAAAGCACTAGACAGTTGCAATGATACATATCTTGCGCTCCTCAGCTATTGTTTATCCTCTAGCCTGCTCAAATGTCGATGCACAGACAACTGCGAATGACTCTACCTTGTATTCCTACTGAGCACATGAACCACTCGTTAACTAGGCTGAACTCTCAAAAAAGGAGGCAGAGGGATTCTATGACAGGTCTGCCAAAAGACTTCAACCTCTGCAGCCAGAGGACACAGTGGGAGTAGAAGACTCCAACGGAAATGGATGGTCTAAACAGGCAAAGGTACTGCGACAAGCAGGTGCAAACTCATATCTCATTATTACAGATGAAGGTGCTATCTTGAGAAGGAATAGAAGAGTTTTGCTCAAAGTACAGCAACTGTTTGCGGTGCAACCACCAGAAGAAGCATGCAACAGTCCTAAAATATCTGAAGAACATATGGAACAAATACAACAAGAGGATGCTACATAAATACACGAAGAACATCAAACTCAAGCAACAAGCACGAAAGAACATGAAGAATCTTTGCAAGTTCAGCAGACACTGAAAGGTCTACAAGGATAAGGCGCAAGCCAGAAAGACTGAACTTGTCAAAAACTGAAAAAAATAATTCTTAACATGTAAATAATTATGCATATCATGGTGAAATGTAAAAAAAATTTTTATATATGTAAATAATTTCATTTTACAAAGGAAAGAAGGTGTGATGACATGCATAAAGCAAATTTGTACATAATGTTATGCACGACCACCGACCACTAGGTGGAAGTGTAAACCCACCACGTGACCCTGGGGTCTAGGAGTTGGGAGTAGGTTGTGCTAGAGGATAGACTAATTTTGCAGTCGTTCCACAATAGTTAATTAGTGTTAGTAATTTATTATTTTATTTATCTTAGTTATCTTATCACGCAGTTGTTCCACAATAAATGATTTAAACTAGATGTTCTGTAGTTCATCATTCACTTTGGCCAGTCTGCAGAACATGATAGTGCCCACGCCATGCTTGAGACCTTCCATGACCCATGAGCATCACAGGGGTTAGGGGTGCATCATCAGCCCCAGGAACATTAGTTTAATCTGATAAATTTACTTTCAAGTTTTGTTTTTGTTTCAGCGACTCTAAGTTGGTTGATCATCTGATTGTTTGTTAATTTATTTAAATTCTTTCTCAAAAGAATATAAGAAGGGACCAAGAGGCTGTTAATTTATTAATTTGTTCAACTAGTTCGTCACTTTTGTTAGCATATAGGTACCAGACCCCGTATCTGGGAAGATTGGGGCTCGAGCTGTGTTGGATTTGGAGATTTTACAGATTTTGTGTCCGATGCCGAGTGTGTACCTCTAATACACAAAATAAAGTCTGAAAAACAAAGAATAAAAGGGTTTCATTCAAATTGCTACTCAGGGCACCAGCTTTGAAATGAGCCGGTTTTAGGTTCTTTCCGGATATTGGGATGTTGGATAAACAACCCAGTATACGTATCCAAAAGAGTACAAAGAGAATGACTGATAAATGACTGAGTGCTTGGTAGTCTCTGCCACTGAATTGAACCCTGACTCCAGAATTTGAGTACTTCGCCTATTTGAGCCGAGAAGGAGATACCTAAAGTGCAGGCAGAGAGTGCAGGACTCCACTGTGGCCATTCTCCTCGTAAACAATTATACCATTTTGGATACTGTTGGGGGGGGGGGGGCCGTTCAGGTGAAAGCAGCAGTAGCTAGATCTGTGGCACCACGACTGGCTCTGGGGCACAGCGGGAAAGAGTCAAGGTAAACAGAAAACAGAACCATAGTGACAGGAGACTCGATAGTTAGAGGGACAGGCAGGAGACTCTGTGGCTACAAACAGGAGTACAGGATGGTGTGTTGCCCCCCTGGTGCCAGGGTCAAGGATGTCTCAGAACATTCTCAAGAGGAGAGTGAGCAGTCAGAAGTCGTTGTGCACATTGGCACAAATGACATAAACAGAAATAGGGATGAAGAATGATTAGAGAGTTAGTAAAAAGGTTAAGAAGCAGGACCTCAAGTTGATAATCTCTGGATTACTTTCAGTGCCACGTGCTACTGAGGGTAAGAACAGAAGAATATGGCAGATGAATACATGGCTAAAAAATTGATGCAGGGGGCAGGGATTCAGATTCTTAGATCATTGGGATATTTTCTGGGGCAGATGTGACCTCTTTAAGAGGGATGGGTGCATCTGAACTGGAAGGGGATCAATATCGTGGATGGCAAATTTGCTACTGCTACAAGGAAGGGTTTAAACTAGATTGGCAGGGAGTGGGATCCTCAGCAGCAGAGAAACAAATGAGGGTCTGAAAGGAGATACAGTACTCAGCAATGGCAAGTTGAATAGGCACAGGTAGGAGCATGGCAGGGAGTGGGAAAAACCTGTTGGATTAAATTATTTCAATGCAAGAGAACTGACAGGTAAGGCTGATGAACTCAGGTCATGGATAGTTACGTGGGACTGGGATAGTACAGCCATGACTTAAACATGGCTAAGGGAGGGACAGGACTGGCAGCGCAATGTCTCAGGGTACAGGTGCTTTAGGTGGGACAGAGGTGGAGGAAAGAGAGGAGGGGGGAGTTGCATTTTTGATTAAGGGAAGCATCATGGCAGTAGTCAAGAGATGAAATAACCGAGGGATCAGCCAGTGAGGCTTTGTGGATGGAACTAAGAAATAAGAAGGGGATGGTGACAATTGGGGTTGTACTATAGGCCCCCAAATAGTCAATGGGAATTAGAAGAACAAATATGCAGGGAGATTGGGGAGACTTGTCGGAGTAACAGGGTTATCATAGTAGGGAATTTGAATTTTCCTAACATAGACTGGAACTGCCATCATGTTATGGGCTTAGATTGGGTGGAATTTGTTCATTGTGTTCAAGAAAGTTTCCTCAGGCAGTATGTGGAGGGCCCTACTCGGGAAAGGGCAAACTTGACCTACTCCTGGGAAATAGAGCAGGGCAAGTGACTGAGTTGACGGTGGGGGACCATTTTGGGACTCGTGACCATAGTTCTATTAGTTTTAAAATAGTTTTGGGAAGGGACAAAACTTGTTCGCAGGTGCAAGTTCTAAATTGGAGCAAGGCGAATTTTGATAGAATTAGACTGAAGCTTGCAATTGAAAAATTGATTGAAAAAAAAAGAAATGAAAATCGCTTATTGTCACGAGTAGGCTTCAATGAAGTTACTGTGAAAAGCCCCTAGTCGCCACATTCTGGCGCTTGTTCGGGGAGGCTGGTACAGGAATACGAACCGTGCTGCTGACCTGCCTTGGTCTGCTTTAAAAGCCAGCGATTTAGCCTAGTGTGCTAAACCAGTTGAGGTTTTGGCCAGGAAAAAGAAGGAGGCATGGCTCAGGTGCAAACAGCTGGGATCAAGGGATTCCCAGGAAGTGTGCAGGGGATACAGGAGTATACTCAAGAAGGAAATTAGGAGGGCAAAATTAGGTAGCTTTGGCTGAGAGGATTAAGGTGAATCCAAAGGGATTCTTTAAGTATATTAAAGGAAAAAGAATAACTAGAGAGATAATAGGACCCCTCAAGGACCAAAGTGGACACATATGTATGGAACTGCAGGAGATGGGCGAGATTCTGAATGAATATTTCTCCTCTGTGTTTACCATGGAGAAAGACATGAAGACTTGGGAACCAGGGAAGGTTAGTGGCGATATATATTGGGGACAGTTCGCAATACAGTAGAGGAGGTGATGGACATATTAAAATGTATGAAGGTGGATAAATCTTCTGGCCCTGACCAGATATATTCAAGAATACTGTGTGAGGCTAGAGAAGATATTGCGAGAGCCGTGGCTGAGATATTTGCATCATCGTTAGCTATGGGTGTGGTACCAGACAACTGGAGGGTAGCAAATGTTGTGCCCTTATTTAAGAAGGGCTGCAAAGAAAAACTTGGGAATTATAGACCGGTAGGCCTGACATCTGTGGTGGGTAAGTTACTAGAGAGGGTTCTGAGGGATAAGGTGTATAGGCATTTGAAAAGACAGGGTTTGTTTAGGAGTAGTCAGCACGGCTTTGTGAATGGGAGGTCATGCCTCAAACATTTGTTAGAGTTCTTTGATGAAGTGACCAGTAAGGTTGATGAGGGCAGGGTAGTAGATGTAGTCTATATGTACTTCAGTAAGCCTTTGATAAAGTTCCACATGATAGGCCCCTCTGGAAGGTTAGATCACATGGAATCTAGGGAGAGCTGGCAAATTGGATATACAATTGGCTTGATGGTCGGAAGCAGAGGGCAATGTTAGAAGGATACTTGTCGGACTGGAGGCCTGTGACTAGTGGTTTGTCTCAGGGGTCAGTGCTGGGCCCATTGCTGTTTGTTATCTATATCAATGATTTGGATGAGAATGTACAAGACATGATCAGTAAGTTTGAAAATGATACTAAAATAGGTGGTATTAAAGACAGTGAGGAAGGTTATCAAAAATTGCAGCAGGGTATTGATCAGCTGGGGGAATGGGCCGAGAAATGGCAAATGGAGTTCAATACAGATAAGTGTGAGGTGTTGCATTTTGGAAAGTCAAATCAAGGTAGAACATTCATGGTGAATGGTAGGACCTTAGGGATGTATCATGGAACAGAGGGCCTTGGTGCACGGTTCTCTGAAGGTGGAGTCACAGGTAGATAGGGCAGTGAAGAAGGCTTTTGGCATGTTGGCCTTCGTCAAGACAGGGCATTGAGTTTCGGGGTTGGTAAGTTATGGTGCAATTATATAGGCCATTGGTGAGGCCGCACCTGGAGTATTGTGTTCAGTTTTGGTCTCCTTACTATAGGAAAGATGTTATTAAACTGGAGAGAGTGCAGAAGAGATTTACAAGGACGTTGCCAGGACTCAAGGGACTGAGTTATAGGGAGGGATTGGACAGGTTAGGACTTTTTTCTTTGGAGCGTAAGAGATTGAGGGGTGATCTTATAAAGGTGTATCAGATCATGCGAGACATGGATAGGGTGAATGCACGCAGTCTTTTTCCCAAGGTTGGGGAATCGAGAATTGAGGGCATAGGTTTAAGTTAAGAGGGGAAAGAATTAATTGGAACCTGAGGAGCAACTTTTTTACACAGAGGGTGGTTCGCATGTGGAATGAACTGCCGGAGGAAGTGGTTGAGGCAGGGACATTGACAATATTTAAAACGCACTTGGACAGATAGATGGACAGGAAGGGTTTAGAGGGATATGGGCCAAATGCAGGCAAATGGGATTAGCTTAGGTGGGCTTTTTGGTTGGCATGGGCCAGTTTGGGCTGAAGGGCATGTCTCCATGCTGTAGATTCTAGGATTCTAAGAGAGGCTGTTGAATGTTTTGTGCAAGTGATAGGCTTTAAGAAGGAGAGAGAGAGAGAGAGAGAGACTGAGCGAGAGAGAGGTGGATAGAGTTTAATGGCAGGTGGAGTCCAGGAAATGCATTGAACACAGTGGGTTTCTGCGATGTGGAACACACCACCAGAAAGGATGGCGGAAGCGGATTCAATAACAAACATTCAACAGATCATTTGATGAATACCGAAAGGGAAGAAGAAACATTGCAGGGTCGTGCGGAAAGAACAAGTGGGTTGGATTGCTGTGACCAAAGAATCGGCACAGGCATAATGTGCTGAATGACTTCCCTCTGTCCAGCGTCATTCAATCATTGGCTGAGGGACAATAGTGGACCAAAACTTGGAAAAGAAGCTTGAGGTGGAGGAACACTGAATTCACAGATGGATGTGAAGCCGGAGGAGGTTACAGGTCGAGGTGGTAAGGAGCGAGAGACCATGGAGCAATTTGGACATGAGGCCAGGAATCTTGAAATGGAGGCAGTGCATAGTCAGCAAGTAGGGTAAGTTGGCAGTGGGGTTGGAGGAATATGAGGCCTGTTGGGAGGTGATGGGTGAATGGGGCCTGGCACAGGTTAGAATGATGTTTAGCCTCAATACCTTACTGCGCCTCCATTCACAATCAGAGAATCCGAAACCCCATGATGAGGTCATTCAGCCCAATCAAGCTTGTGCCAACTCCTTGAAAACATGATCCAATAGTCCAGGTAAACAACTGCATTGGCAGGAGGGATGCTTCCTCAGCTCTGTTTCTGAGCACTGTGAGAATGGTCAGGCAGTTTGCAGCCCATCCCGGTTATGCTGAACATCCAGCAGTAAGCCGAGCCTTGTAATTTTCTCTCGCTTATCCCTCAGGCACTGAACAGGAGAATTAGCATCTATTAATGTTTAGCTGAAGTGTGGACTGATTTCTGTCACTGAATGCTACTTGAACTCTTCAAGTCACGTCACTGGGTGTGACTAGACACTGTGACCTTTGCCAGCTCTCTGTCATTGACGTCTTTAATCAAATGATGGATATCAGCATCTGGGCTGATTTCACAGTCATGACTGTCTGTTTGAAAAGGTTAAATCTAGCCTGCTGCGCTCTTAATTTGGCCCCGTACACGGAACCATCCTTTCGATGCGTAACTCCACCTCACATCTTTCGTGCATGGCCTCCGATCAATTGAGAGACATTTTGCGCAGCAACACTTCCTTGCTTTGATCAATTATTCTCTGTCAGCTGCATCTCAATTGGTTTGCCTTCAAAAAAATGCTAAACGAAAATGACAAGAGAGCAAGAAGCTAGAATTCAAATTAATATTGCTTTGGTGTCAAATTTCTCCTGGTTAACTGTTGGGTCCAAATATTCACTGGGAAAAGCTCTGTGTTGCTGAGGTGTCAGCTGTGGCTCAGTGGGTAGCACTTCAGCTCCTGAGTCAGACGTTGTGGGTTCAAGTCCCATCCAGATATCAAACAGAGATAAAAGCAGATTTCTGTGGACTGCGCTGAAGGTGAGTTTGTGTATGGCCTGAAACAGTGGTGTGGTAAACCACTGTTACACCTGTATTAGGTGATGTAAGGTAGAACCTGAACTACAGGTTCGCCGGTAGCCCCTGCCTACTGGCTCCGCCCAGTAGGAGGAGTATAAATATGCGTGTCCTCTATTCAGCAGCCATTTTGCCAGCTGCTGTGTGAGGCCACACATCTTACTGCAATAAAGCCACAGTTGAATCCAACCTGAGTCTTTGTACAATTGATCGTGCCTCAATTTATTGCAGAAAGATTTTCTATAAGATGGACCTCCGAATCAAACCAGATCGCCTGCAGCTGGATCTGCAATCGAGCGACGCCAGAAAGGACTTTAATCACTGGCTAGCCTGCTTCGAGGCCTATATCAACTCAGCGACCACCCCTCCGACGGAGGCTCAGAAGATAAAGATCCTGTACTCAAGGTTGAGCTCCAGCGTATTTCCGCTGATCCAAGACGCCCCGAACTACGCGGACGCCATGGCGCTCCTCGAAGAAAACTACGCACAGAAAGCGAACACACTCTTCGCCAGGCATGTACTCGCCACTCGCTCTCAACTCCCTGGTGAGTCCATAGAAGACTTCTGGCGGGCCCGAATCCCACTTGTCCGGGACTGTGGCTGTCAGGCCGTTATGGTCACTGAACATTGTAACCTTCTTATGCGCGATGCTTTTGTAATGGGGATTGGTTCAGACCTCATTTGCCAAAGTCTGCTTGAAGGGGCCACGCTCGGCCTAGCGGGGACTAAGCAGCTAGCACTCTCCATGGCGGTCGCCTCACGTAATGCTCAGGCCTACCCCTCCGGCCACGCGGCCCATCCCTCCTATCCCTCGTGGACCCCTACATACGGCTGCCCCAGCCGGGGCTTTACCCAGCCAATACGCCTGCGCCACACGCCAATCCGCGCACCCCGGGGGTCCCCGATGTTACTTCTGCGGCCAGCAGAAGCACCCTCGCCAACGCTGCCCGGCCCGCGCTGCCATTTGCAAGGCTTGCAGCAAAAAGGGCCACTTCGCCGCGGAGTGCCAGGCCCGCGCAGTTGCCGCTATCGCCCCTTCCCCCCTGACCCACACACAATGGGCGCCGCCATCTTCATCCCAGACCACGCGCGGCCAGTGGGCGCCGCCATCTTCACCTCCCCAGACCACGCGCAGCCAGTGGGCGCCGCCATCATCACCTCCCGGGGCCGCAAGCGGCCAGTGGGCGCCGCCATCTCCCCCCCCCTCCCCGCAGTCCACTTGCGGTCCATGGGTGCCACCATCTTGTCCAGCCCCCGCAACGTGCGGCCCATGGGCGCCGCCATTTTGTCCCCCGCAGGATCTTCAGGCACCGCCATCGTGTCTTCCCTACGGGGCATGGACGCCGACAACATTCCACGACCTGGGCCCCCACGCTCTCCATCTTCGGACGCCAACGACGACCAACAGCAGCTCACCTCAATGACGCTCGACCAGTCTCGTCCACACAACCTGGCCACCACCTCGACTACGATGAAAATCAACGGCCACGTGACCTCTTGCCTGCTGGACTTCGGGAGCACCGAATGCTTCATCCACCCGGATACGGTAAGGCGCTGCTCACTCGCGGTCCACCCTGCCAATCAAAGAATCTCCCTGGCCTCCGGATCCCATTCCGTCCCGCTCCGGGGGTTCTGCACGGTCGCTCTCACGGTCCAGGGCATAGAATTCAGCGGCTTCCGCCTCTATGTCCTTCCTAATCTCTGCGCTGCACTACTACTATGCCTGGACCGCCAGTGCAATCTCCAAAGCCTCACCCTCAAACTCGGCGGGCCCCTACCACCCCTCTGTGTGTGCGGCCTCGCGACCCTAAAGGTCGGCCCACCCTCCCTCTTTGCAAATCTAACTTCGGATTGCAAACCGTTGCCACCAGGAGCAGACGGTACAGCACCCAGGACAAGACCTTCATCAGGTCCGAGGTCCAGCAGCTGCTTCGGGAGGGCATCAGCTCCTGGAGAGCTCAAGTGGTAGTCGTTAAAACTGGGGAGAAGCACAGAATGGTCGTGGACTACAGCCAGACCATCAATCGGTACACGCAGCTCAACGCGTACCCCCTCCCACGCATATCTGATATGGTCAATCAGATTGCACAGTACCGGGTCTTCTCAACGGTAGACCTGAAATCTGCCTACCACCAGCTCCCCATTCGTAAATCGGACCGTCCATACACCGCTTTCGAGTCGGACGGTCGTCTCTATCACTTCCTCAGGGTTCCCTTCAGCGTCACTAACGGGGTCTCGGTCTTCCAAAGAGAGATGGACCGAATGGTCGACTGGTACGGTTTGCGGGCCACCTTTCCGTACCTAGAAAACATCACCATCTGCGGCCATGATCAGCAGGACCATGATGCCAACCTTGCTAAATTCCTCCGCACCGCCACTCTCCTCAACCTCACCTACAACAAGGAGAAGTGCGTGTTCAGCACAACCCGCCTAGCCATCCTCGACTATGTGGTCCAGAATGGAGTTCTAGGGCCCGATACCGACCGCATGCGCCCTCTCATGGAGCTTCCCCTCCCCCGCTGCCCCAAGGCATTCAAACGCTGCCTGGGGTTCTTCTCCTACTATGCCCAGTGGGACCCAAACTACGCGGACAAGGCCCACCCACTTTCCCCTTACGGCAGAGGCACAACAGGCCTTCGCCCGTATCAGAGCTGATATAGCCAAGGCCGGGATGCACGCATTAGATGAGACATTGCCCTTCCAAGTAGAGAGCGACGCATCAGACGTCACACTTGCCGCCACCCTCAACCAGGCAGGCAGACCCGTGGCATTCTTTTCCCGCACCCTTCATGCCTCAGAAATTCGGCACTCGTCCGTCGAAAAAGAGACCCAAGCTATCGTTGAAGCTGTGCGGCATTGGAGGCATTACCCGGCCGGTAAGAGATTCACTCTCCTCACTGACCAATGGTTGGTAGCCTTCATGTTCAATAACACGCAGCAGGGCAAGATCAAAAATGATAAAATCTTGCGGTGGAGAATCGAGATCTCCACCTATAATTACGAGATTCTATATCGCCCCGGCAAACTCAACGAGCCCCCAGTCGCCCTATCCCGAGGTACATGTGCCAGCGCACAAGTAGACCGACTCCGGGCCCTACACGACAGCCTTTGTTACCCGGGGGTCACACAGTTGTACCATCTTGTCAAGGCTCGCAATCTGCCCTACTCCGTCGAGGAAGTACGGAAATCACCAGGGACTGACAGGTCTGTGCGGAGTGCAAGCCACACTTCCACTGGCCGGACCGTGCGCGCCTGGTGAAAGCCTCCCGCCCCTTTGAACGCCTCAGCGTGGATTTCAAAGGGCCCCTCCCCTCCACCGAATGTAACACATATATTCTCAGTGTGGTCGATGAGTACTCCACGTTCCCCTTCGTCATCCCCTGCCTCGATATGATGTCTGCCACCATCATCAAGGCCCTCAACACAATCTTCGCTCTGTTCGGTTTCCCCGCCGACATCCACAGTGACAGGGGATTCTCATTAATGAGTGATGAGCTGCGCCAGTTCCTGATCAGCAGGGGTATAGCCTCCAGCAGGACGACCAGCTATAACCCCCGGGGAAACGGGCAGGTAGAGAGGGAGAACGGGACGGTTTGGAGGGCCACCCTGCTGGCCCTATGGTCCAGGAACGTCCCAGTGTCTCGCTGGCAGGAGGTCCTCCCTGATGCACTACACTCCATCCGGTCGCTACTGTGCACCGCTACGAATAACACACCCCATGAACGTATTTTTGCCTTCCCCAGGAAGTCCACATCCGGGGTGTCGCTCCCGACGTGGCTCGCAGCTCCAGGACTAGTCCTGCTCCGTAGGCACGTCCGACTCCACAAGGTGGACCCATTGGTGGATAGGGTGCACTTGCTCCATGCCAACCCCCAGTCTGCCTATGTGGCGTACCCCGACTGCCGCCAAGATACTGTCTCCCTCAGGGACCTGGCACCAGCAGGTTCCACTCATACACACTTCCCCGGCCCGGCGCCATCCTCCCCTCCCCCGGCGCTCCCAACATTATCCCCACCAGGACCATCCCTCCTTCCCCTGCCCACGCAAGAGGATGAAGAGGATTTCGGCATGCTCCCAGGGTCACCCGACATCAGGCCAGCACCGACGTCGCCAGCATCGACATCGCCGCCACCGTTACGTTGCTCCCAGCGGAACGTCAAGGCACCAGACCGGTTGAATCTCTAACTGGCACCGGACTTTCAAAATACATTTTTTTTGTCTCCTAATAAAACACTGTACATAAATTCACTACTGTATATAGTTCTCCACCACCCCCGCCGGACTCATTTTTAACAGGGGGTGAATGTGGTAAACCACTGTTACACCTGTATTAGGTGGTGTAAGATAGGACCTGTACTACAGGTTCGCCGGTAGACCCTGCCTGCTGGCTCCGCAAAGTAGAAGGAGTATAAATATGCGTGTCCTCTATTCAGCAGCCATTTCGCCAGCTGCTGTGGGAGGCCACACGTCTTACTGCAATAAAGCCACAGTTGTATCCAACCTGAGTCTTTGTACAATTGATCGTGCATAGAACTTTATGGCCTTGTCCCGGCAGTGGAGGTGTTTTTTTGTGGGGGGGTGGGGGGGGGGGGGGGGGGGTTTGTTGAAATGCAGCGAACCTTTAAAATGTTAATTGAGCTCAGTGGGACTGTAAAATCCCGAATGTGTAGGTGGTTGTAAAATTCCATTTATTGAGTGGGATTTTCCGGCTGTTCGCTGGTGGTGGGACTTTCTGGTCCAATTGGCAGTGCACCCTCACCCGTGGGTTTCCCGGCGACGTGGAGTGGTTTCATCCCACTGAGGACTGGGCCACCTCCCTCTGTGTCTGCGCCACGCTGGCCTGCACCTGGGCATTACCGCCGATGCTCTCAGCAAAATGGCCTGCTGTGACTGAGCCACGCTGAGGAGTGCCGCTGCAACCTCCAGGTTGTTCTGTGAGAGGGCAACCCTGCCCTGGGCCTCGGCCCCCACCTGCACAGATTGCCCCAGGCCTTGCACATTCTGACCCATATCCGACATAGTCGCCTCCCATTGCCTCCACGGCAGACTCCACCTTGCGGTTTTGGCCTGGGTGACATGCATGGCCGGCACTATCCCCTGCTCCTGCCCGCGGATGGACTGCTCCACCTGCGCCTGCAGGCGCTGCAAGCCGGCCGTCATCTCCTCCTATAGTCGCTGGGTCTCTGACTGCACCTGCACTATGGGTGGGATGGGATGTTCCAGGAGCCCGGGACCCGTCTGGGTGGCAGCTGGTTCCTGGGAATGGCCTGCCCTCCAACCGTCCGGCTCCTCGGCTGCTCCTACCTCCACCTGCTGTGACCAGCTGTGTGGTCCGCACCAGATTGTGTCCCAGGAGCCTCTTCACTAGTCTGCACAACCGAGGTGGTAGTCTCTGGGATGGTGGGGGGTGTTGGAGACAGCTGTGACGGAAAGTCTGTGTCCTCCTCTGACCTGAACCCCGAGGTCTCCTGGGTCCCGGGCAGAGGGCTGGTGTTCAGGCTGGTCTCCCCGTCAGTGCTCTGCTGTCCGGGGGGCACCGGTTCCGGCACTGGCTAGGGGCGGGGGGCTTTGGATGGAGAGGCCCCTCTTCGGCAGGTCCTGGAAGACATAAGACGGCATGTATGGTTAGACAGCCGGATGAGGGTGAGAGGAGTGAGAGGGGTGAGGGGTGTGAAGGGGGTGAGGGGGGTATGGGGGGGGGGGGGAGGTGAGGGGAGTGTGTGGAGGTGAGGGGGGGGGGAATAGGGGGGGGGGCACCTATGTGTCACGAGAATCCGCAACCAGGCAGGGGGTCGCATTTCCTCACCCGCCGACCTCCGCGTCAGCGACCTCTGTCCTTCGGGCCGCCGACCACATCCAGTGCCCTATGCTCGGGCACGGTGAGGAGCCGCAGGTCTGGTGGTCCCCCTGCGGTCTTCTCCCGCTCCCGGCGGTTGTGCGCGGCCTTATCCTGGGGAGGGGGGTGCAAACACCTAACAACAACACTGTTAGACAGTCCGGCGCATGCAGCCCAGGGGCTGGGTAGATGATGGCCTCAGTGGCTGGCACGTGGGGCAGGGTTACATGTGCGTGGTGCACAGTGCTGCCTACTCACCCTGGCCGCCCTGAAGAGCTGGTGCAGTTTCTTCCTGCACTGGATGCCAGTCCAGGCGACTTCGCCAACGGTGCTGACAGCCGACTGCCACCTGCATCCAGGCACGGTGAACAGCAGCGCCTGACAACCCTCCCGGGCCGGGGTACAGGACCATCCGCCTCTTCCACGGCATCCAGGAGGGTCTCCGGCTCTGCGTCCCGGAATTGTGGCGCTGCTCTCCTTCCAGCCATGTTGGCTGCGGCGGTGTGTGTGTGTGTGTGTTGGGGGAGGGGGGGATGAATCGCTTAAGTGCGGCTGCAGATGTACGGCAATCACGGAATGGTGCGAGTTCCTTTAGAGTTGCTGAATCGTTGCACCTGTCGCCGCCGATTTTGCCGTTGTAAAAGTCCACACTTTTCACGACAGCGCCAGAAACGGAGAGTCCAGCCCCTGATCCTTTGGGATCCTGGGATTGTGACAGGTGATATTTAAATAAAAATGAGTTCAAATATGAAAGCAACAAATAGGAAATGAGCACAATTAGGACCGAGTGGCAGTATTCTAATTGTTTGGGTTTGCCTTGGATCCTGTGATGAAGGTTCACACTTTGTGCATATGTGTGCGTGTCTATGTGTGTGTATGTATCTGTGTGTATGTATATGTGTGTATGTGTGCCTGTGTATATATGTGGGTGTTTTGTTATGCTCTTGACGAATCTTGAACATCATCTTGCCTGGCTGCTGTTGCTGGTAGTCACTGTTTGCTGAGTTTTAACTATATGGATTGAAACAGTTCACTCCTGGGACCATGTTTTGTTATGCTCTTGACGTAGCATAAGCTGCTTCCTTGATGTGCACTCTGACAAAGGAAGGTTCAGACTTGGAGATAGATTTAACACATTTATTACTGTTAACAATTCTCCTACTTGGATTCGATTCTCCTGTTAATCCTGCGAGATCTACTCAGACTGACGAACCAGTCTGCTACAATCCATGTGGTGGGAGTGATGTTCAATCAACCCTGTGTCTGTACACACTGAGAGTCTCCACTGGAAAGAGGAAGATCATATGTGCAGTGTCCTTCAATATGGGTTGGTGTAATGCCCCCCTGTGGTCGTGCCACCTCTGTGTGTATCGTGAATGCCCTTTGGTCGTGTCCTATCTTACTGACCTATTGGTTGACTGTCTGTGTGTCATGTCTCTGGTGTTCCCTCTAGTGTCTAGCTAGGTGTAATATATGTACATTAATCCTTTGTGTACTTACAGTGATGTATATCACCACAGGTGTGTGTGTATTTTTGCGTATCTGTGTGTATGTAT
Organism: Scyliorhinus torazame; assembly: GCF_047496885.1. NCBI lineage: Eukaryota > Metazoa > Chordata > Chondrichthyes > Carcharhiniformes > Scyliorhinidae > Scyliorhinus > Scyliorhinus torazame. Next base: position 118,432,071 of record NC_092719.1, read on the forward strand.
ATGTGTGTATGTGTGCCTGTGTGTGTGTATGTTTGGGTGTGAGTGTGTGTATATATGTGAGTGTGTGTATGTGTGTGTGTATTTTTGTGTATGTGTGTATGTGATATAGAGTCATACAGTACAGAAGAGGCCCTTCAGCCCATCAAGTCTGCATCGACTAATTCTACACTAATCCCACTTTGCAGCACTTGGCCCATAGCCTTGAATGTTATGACATTTCAAATGCTTATCTGCATTTGTTACTCTACTACCCTCCCAAGTAGTGTATTCCAGACTCCCACCACCCTCTTGGTGAAAAAAGATTTCCTCAAATCCCCTAGAAACCTTTTACCTATCAACATAAAATTATGTCCCTTCATTACTGACACTTCAACCAAAGGGAAGGAACAGCTGCTTTCTATTCACCCTTTCCTACCCCTCACAATCTTATACACCTCAATCTGATCTGCCCTCAGCCTTCTCTGCTCCAAACAAAACAGCCCGAGGCAATCCAGCTTCTCTTCATAGCTTAAATGCTCCATCCTAGGCAACATCCTGGTCAATCTCAGATAGAACATAGAACATTACAGCGCAGTACAGGCCCTTCGGCCCTCGATGTTGCGCCGACCTGTGAAACCAATCTAAAGCCCATCTACACTATTCCCTTATTGTCCATATGTCTATCCAATGACCATTTGAATGTCCTTAGTGTTGGCGAGTCCACTACTGTTGCAGGCAGGGCATTCCACGCCCTTACTACTCTCTGAGTAAAGAACCTACCTCTGACATCTGTCTTATATCTATCTTCCCTCAATTTAAAGCTATGACCCCTCGTGCTAGGCATCACCATCCGAGGAAAAAGGCTCTCACTGTCCACCCTATCCAATCCTCAGATCATCTTGTATGCCTCAAGTCCCTCAGCCTTTCCTCATAAGATCTTCCCTCCATACCAGGCAACATTCTGGTAAATCTCCTCTGCACCCTTTCCAATGCTTCCACATCCTTCCTATAATGCGGCGACCAGAATTGCACGCAATATTCCAAATGCGGTCACACCAGAGTTTTGTATAGCTGCAACATGACCTCATGGCTCCTAAACTCAATCCCTCTCCAATAAAAGCTAACACGCCTTCTTAACAACCCTCTCAACCTGGGTGGCAACTTTCAGGGATCTATGTACATGGACACCGAGATCTCTCTGCTCATCCACACTGCCAAGAATCTTACCATTAGCCCAGTACTCAGTCTTCCTGTTATTCCTTCCAAAATGAATCACCTCACACTTTTCTGTATTAAACTCCATTTGCCACCTCTCAGCCCAGCGCTGCAGCTTATCTATGTCCCTCTGTAACTTGTAACATCCTTCCGCACTGTCCACAACTCCACCGACTTTAGTGTCATCTGCAAATTTACTCACCCATCCTTCTACGCCCTCCTCCAGGTCATTTATAAAAATGACAAACAGCAGTGGCCCCAAAACACCACTAGTAACTGGACTCCAGTCTGAAGATTTACCATCAACCACCACCCTTTGTCTTCTTCCAGCTAGCCAATTTCTGATCCAAACTGCTAAATCACCCTGAGTCCCATGCCTCCGTATTTTCTATAGTAGCCTTCCGTGGGGAACCTTATCAAACGCTTCATTGAAATCCATATACACTACATCAACTGCTTTACCCTCATCCACCTGTTTGGTCACCTTCTCAAAGAAGTCAATAAGGTTTGTGAGGCACGACCTACCCTTCACAAAACCGTGTTGACTATCTCTAATCAAATTATTCCTTTCCAGATGATTATACATCCTATCTCTTATAAACCTTTCCAAGATTTTTCCCACAACAGAAGTAAGGCTCACTGGTCTATAGCTACCGGGGTTATCTCTACTCTCCTTCTTGAACAAGGGGACAACATTTGCTCTCCTCCAGTCTTCTGGCACTATTCCTGTAGACAAAGATGACTTAAAGATCAAGGCCAAAGGATCAGCAATCTCCTCCCTAGCTTCCCAGAGAATCCTAGGATAAATCCCATCTGGCCCAGGTGACTTATCTATTTTCACACTTTCCAGAATTGCTAACACCTCCTCCTTATGAACCTCAAGCCCTTCTAGTCTAGTAATCTGAATCTCAGTATTCTCCTCGACAACATTGTCTTTTTCCTGTGTGAATACTGACGAAAAATATTCATTTAGCACCTCTCCTATCTCCTCGGACTCCAAGCACAACTTCCCACTACTGTCCTTGACTTTCTATAGCTTTCCTATAGAAAGCTTTAGGGTTATCCTTGATCCTACCTGCCAAAGACTTCTCATGTTCCCTTATGGCTCTTCTTAGCTCTCTCTTTATGTCCTTCCTAGCTAACTTGTAACTCTCGAGCGCCCTAACTGAACCTTCATGTCTCATCTTTACATAAGTCTCCTTCTTCCTCTTGACAAGTGTTTCCACTGCTTTAGTAAACCACGGTTCCCTCACTCGACCACTTCCTCCCTGCCTGACAGGTACATACTTATCATAGATTATCATAGATTATCATAGAATTTACAGTGCAGAAGGAGGCCATTCGGCCCATCGGGTCTGCACCGGCTCTTGGAAAGTGCACCCTACCCAAGGCCAACACCTCTACCCTATCCCCATAACCCAGTAACCCCACCCAATACTAAGGGCAATTTTGGATACTAAGGGCAATTTATCACGGCCAATCCACCTAACCTGCACATCTTTGGACTGTGGGAGGAAACCGGAGCACCCGGAGGAAACCCACGCACACATGGGGAGGATGTGCAGACTCCACACAGACAGTGACCCAAGCCGGAATGGAACCTGGGACCCTGGAGCTGTGAAGCAATTGTGCTATCCACAATGCTACCGTGCTGCCCTTATCAAGGACACGCAGTAGCTGTTCCTTGAACAAGCTCCACATTTCCATTGTGCCCATTCCCTGCAGTTTTCCTCTCCATCCGCTGTATCCTAAGTCTTGCCTCATCGCATCATAATTGCCTTTCCCCCAGATATAACCCTTGCCCTGCGGTATATACCTATCCCTTTCCATCACTAAAGTAAACGTAATCGAATTGTGGTCACTATCACCAAAGTGCTCACCTACCTCCAAATCTAACACCTGTCCTGGTTCATTACCCAGTACCAAATCCAATATGGCCTCGCCTCTCGTTGGCCTATCTACATACTGTGTCAGGAAACCCTCCTGCACACATTGGACAAAAACGGACCCATCTAATGTACTCGAACTATTGCGTTTCCAGTCAATATTTGGAAAGTTAAAGTCCCCCATAACAACTACCCTGTTGCTTTTGCTCCTATATAGAATCACCTTTGCAATCCTCTCCTCTACATCTCTGGAACTTTTCAGAGGCCTATAGAAAACCCCAAACAGGGTGACCTCTTCTTTCCTGTTTCTAACCTCAGCCCATACTACCTCAGTAGATGAGTCCTCATCAAACATCCTTTCTGCCACCGTAATACTGTCCTTGACTAACAATGCCACCCCTCCCCCTCTTTTACCACCTTCCCTGAGCTTACTGAACTATCTAAATCCCGGCACCTGCAACAACCATTCCTGTCCCTGCTCTATCCATGTCTCCGAAATGGCCACAACATCGAAGTCCCAGGTACCAACCCATGCCGCAAGTTCACCCACCTTATTCCGGATGCTCCTGGCATTGAAGAAGACACACTTTAAACCATCTTCCTGCCTGCCGGTACACTCCTGCAACTTTAAAACCCTACTCATGATCTCACTATTCTCAACCTCCTGTATACTGGAGCTACAATTCAGGTTCCCAAGCCCCTGCTGAACTGTGTTTATCAAGGGCAGACAGCTAATGGCAAATATCAGACGCCTGCTGAACGTGATTATGATCCCACCTGGGGAGGAGGTGGAGACACCAGAAGTGATCATCTCCCTGGATGCAGAGAAGGTCTTCGACAGAGTCGAATGGAGGTACCTCATGGAGGTACTGGAACGGTTTGGGTTTGGACCAGCGTTCACCTTGTGGGTGAAACTACTGTACCGTGCTCCCATGGTGAGGGTTTGGACAAATGCCACCAGGTCTGAATACTTCCGGCTGCACAGAGGCATGAGGCAGGATTGCTCATTGCACCCGCTGCTATTTGCCCTTGCAATTGAGGGCGTCAAAGGGGCGGAAGGACATCAAAGGGGAAACAGAGATCACAGAGTCTCACACTAAGCAGATGACCTACTCCTCTACGTCTCAACCCCCCGAGCCAGCATGGAAGGAATAATGGGACTCCTAAGTGAGTTTGGAGCCATCTCAGGTTACAAACTTAACCTGAGCAACAGTGAAATATTTCTTGTGAACCCCCAGGGAGGAGGATCAGATCTGGGGAAGCTGCCGTTCAAGCTGGCCCAAACCAAATTCTGATAGCTGGGGATCTCGGTAGCCCACAACTGGACACGGATCCATGAGGGGAACCTGTTGAGCCTAGTGGAAGAGGCAAAGAGAGACCTGCAGATGTGGGACTCATTCCTGTGCTTCCGAGTGGGAAGAGAGCAGATAATAAAAATGAACGTGCTGCCAAGATTCCTCTTCCTATTCAGACCCCTCCCAATCTTCATCCCCAAGGCCTCCTTCACCAAGATAAATAAAATAATTATGGTGTCTGTGTGGGCGGGAAAAACCCCAGGATCCGTAAAAGCATCTTGCAAAGAAGGAGAATATGGGGAGCCTGGCTAATGGTAAGATTCATGGTAGTGTGGATGAGCAGAGCGATCTCGGTGTCCATGTAGATAGATCCCTGAAAGTTGCCACCCAGGTTGAGAGGGTTGTTATGAAGGCATACGGTGTGTTAGCTTTTATTGGTAGAGGGATTGAATTTCGGAGCCATGAGGTCATGTTGCAGCTGTACAAAACTCTGGTGCGGCCGCATTTGGAGTATTGCTTGCAATTCTGGTCGCCACATTATAGGAAGGATGTGGAAACATTGGAAAAGGTGCAGAGGTGATTTACCAGAATGTTGCCTGATATGGAGGGAAGATCTTATGAGGGAAGGCTGAGGGACTTGAGGCTGTTTTCGTTAGAGAGAAGAAGGTTAAGAGGTGACTTAATTGAGGCACACAAGATGATCAGAGGATTAGATAGGGTGGACAGTGAGAGTCTTTTTCCTCTGATGGTGATGGCTAGCACGAGGGGACATAGCTTTAAATTGAGGGGAGATAGATATAGGACAGATGTCAGAGGTAGGTTCTTTACTCAGAGAGTAGCAAGGGCGCGGAATGCCCTGCCTACAACTGTAGTGGACTCGCCAACACTAAGGGCATTTAAATGGTTTTTGGATAGACATATGGATGATAAGGGAATAGTATAGATGGGCTTTAGAGTTGTTTCACAGGTCGGCGCAACATCGAGGGCCGAAGGGCCTGTACAGCGCTGTAATGTTCTATGTTCTATGTTCTGCCAATGGGCACCAAACGTAGGAAAGGTGTGAAGTTTGGTAACAGAGCCGGAGGTGGAATGGGTGCAAATGGAGGAGACCTCCTGCATGGGGACTTCCCTCTGAGCACTGGCCATGGCCCCACTCCCATTTCCCCCAGCTAGGTACTCGAGAAACCCAGTGGTGGTGGCCACACTAAGACCTGGAACCAGCTCAGGCATCACCTTTACAAGTTCCTGCAGTGCATCTTGTAGATGGTACACACGGCTGCCACTGTTCATTGGTGGTGGAGGGATTGAATGTTTGTGGAAGGGGGAGAAATCAAGAAGGTTGCTTTGTCCTGGATGGTGTTGAGCTTCTTGAGTGTTGGAGCTGCACTCATCCAGGCAAGTAGAGAGTATTCCATTACACTCCTGACATGTGTCTTGTAGATAGTGGACAGTCTTTGTGGGGTCAGGAGGTGAGTTACTTGCCACAGGATTCCTAGCGATCAGCCTGCTCTGGTAGCCACAATATTAATATGGCCAGTCCAGTTCAGTTTCTTATCATTGGTAACCCCCAGGATATTGATTGTTGATTCAGTGATGGTAATACATTGAATGTCAAGGAGCAATGGTTAGATGCTCTTTTGTAGGAGATGGTCATCGCCTGGCAGTTGTGTTGCGTGAATGTAACTTGCCACTTGTCAGCCCAAGCCTGGATATTGTCCAGGTCTTGCTGCATTTGGATATGGACTGCTTCATTATCTGAGGAGTCACGAATGTTGTTGAACATTGTGCAGTCATCTGCGAACATCCCTACTTCTGACCATATGATAAAAGGAAGGTCATTGACGAAGCAGCTGAAGATGGTTGAGTCTAGGACACTACCTTGAGGAACTCCTGCAGTGATGTCCTGGAGCTGATATGATTGATCCTCAACCCCCACACCCATCTTCCTTTGTGCCAGGTGTGACTTCAGCCAGCGGAGAGCTTTCCCCCTGATCCCCATTGACTTCAGTTTTGCTCGGTGTCCTTGATCCCATCCTTGGTCAAACGCTGCCTTGATGTCAAGAGTAGTCACTCTCACCTCACCTCTGGCATTCAGCTCTTTTGTCCAAATACTGGCATTTTCTCTCCTTTCCTGCACTCCTCCTGCACTATTGCATCCAGTACTGCATCAGAAACCCCGGATCTCTCTCTTTCGGTTTCAGTGCTTCTCCTTTGTAGCCAACCTCTCTCCAAACAGTCAGCAGCGGTTCCTGTTAGTGAGTGCAGGTCCCTTTTGTGAGGGGCAGGCTGTCTCTAAAACATGCAAGCCAACTGAAATCTGGCAACCACGCATGATGCTGAATGGGCAGAATTAGGCCCCCACACCTGAAAACTGCAGTACTCAAATTCCGTCCCCAACCTCTTACCTTGGATAGGGGTCCGGTTTGATCAGTTGGTTAGATGGCTGACATGTGATCATGAATAGTGCCAACAGCACAGGGTTCAAACCCTGAAATGGTTGAGGGTGCCTGCCTCCTTGTCTCACTCTGTAGTAAGACCACAGCATAAGCTGCGGTTTTGTCTTCCTCATAATTGATGATGCTACCTCGAGAGGTTAAAAATAGAAAAAACAGATTAGAAAGATTGTGGTAAACCACTGTTGCACCTGTATTAGGTGACGTAAGGTAGAACCTGTACTACAGGTTCGCCGGTAGTCGCTACCTGCTGGCTCCACCCAGTAGGTGGAGTATAAATATGCGTGTCCTCCATTCAGCAGCCATTTCGCCAGCTGCTGTGGGAGACCACACATCTTAGAGCAATAAAGCCTCAGTTGTATTCAACTCTAGTCTTTGTTCAATTGATCGTGCATCAATTTATTGCTCTAAGATTTTCTAAGAGATGTACCTCCGTATCAAGTCAGATCACCTGCAGCTGGATCCGCAATCAAGCGACGCCAAAAAAGACTTTAATCACTGGCTAGCTTGCTCCGAGGCGAGTATCAACTCAGCGACCACCCCTGTTCCGGAGGCTCAGAAGATACAGATCCTGTACTCAATGTTGAGCTCCAACGTGTTTCCGCTGATCCAGGACGCCCCGAACTACGCCGATGTCATGGCGCTTCTCAAAGAAAACTACGCACCGAAGACGAACACGCTCTTCACCAGGCACATACTCGCCACTCGCTCTCAACTCCCTGGTGAGCCCATAGAAGACTTCTGGTGGGCCCTAATCCCATTCGTCCAGGACTGTGACTGTCAGGCCGTTATGGTCACTGAACATTCGAACCTCCTTATGCGGGACGCGTTTGTTACGGGGATTGGGTCGGACCTCATATGCCAGCGACTGTGAGAATGGGCCACGCTCGATCTAGCTGAGACAAAGAAACTTGTGCTCTCTATGACGGTCGCCTCGCGCAACAGTCAGGCCTACCCCCCCACCCACGCGGTCCACCCCTCCTACACATCGTGGACCCCACAGACGGCCGTCCCAGGGGGGCCTTACCCAGCCAGTACGCCTGCGCCATGTGCCAGCCCGCGCACCCCGGGGGTCCCCGATGTTACATCTGCGGCCAGCAGAAACACCCTCGCCAACGCTGCCCGGCCCGCGCGGCATTTTGCAAGGCTTGCGGCAAAAAGGGGCACTTCGCCGCGGTGTGCCAGGCCCGCGCAGTCGCCGCTATCGCCCCCAGCCCCCTCGTCTACACACAATGGGCACCGCCATCTTCATCTCCCCAGACTACACGCAGCCAGTCGGCGCTGCCACCTAACCCCCCTCAGTTCCCGTGCAGCCCATGGGTGCCGCCATCTTGTCCAACCCCCGCAACGTGCGGCCCATGGACGCCGCCATCTTGTCCAACCCCTGCAACGTGCGGCCCATGGGCGCCGCCATTTTGTTCCCCGCAGGATCCTCAGGCACCGCCACCTTGTCTCCCCCAGGGGGCATGGACACCAACAGCATTCCAGGACCTGGGCCCCCCAGGCTCCCTATCATCCGACGCCAGCGACGACCGACCATGACTCGCCTCAGCGACGATTGACCAGTCTCGTCCGCACAACCTGGCCACCGCATCGACCAGTGTGAAAACCAACGGACACGTGACCTCTTGCCTGCTGGACTCCGGGAGCACCGAAAGCATCATACACCCGGATACGGTAAGGCGCTGCTCCCTCGCGGTACACCCCGCCAACCAAAGAATCTCCCTGGCCTCCGGATCCCATTCTGTCATGATCCGGGGGTACTGCACGGTCACACCAGGGCATAGAATTCAGCGGCTTCCGCCCCTACGACCTCCCTAACCTCTGCGCTGCTCTACTACTAGGCCTGGACGTCCAGTGCAATCTCCAGAGCCTAACACTCAAATTCGGCGGGCCCCTAGCACCCCTCACTGTGTGCGGTCTCGCGACCCTAAAGGTCGATCCACCTTCTCTCTTCGCAAATCTAACCCCGATTGCAAACCCGTCCCCACCAGGAGCAAACGGTACAGCACCCAGGACAGGACCTTCATCAGGTCCGAGCTCCAGCGGCTGCTTCGGGAGGGCATCATCGAGGCCAGCAACAGCCCCTGGAGAGCCCAAGTGGTCGTCATTAAAACTGGGGAGAAACACAGAATGGTCGTGGACTACAGCCAGACCATCAATCGGTACACGCAGCTCGACACGTACCCCCTCCCACGCATATTTGATATGGTCAATCAGATTGCACAGTACCGGGTCTTCTCAACGGTAGACCTCAAATCCGCCTACCACCAGCCCCCCATTCGTAAATCGGACCGTCCATACACTGCTTTTGAGGCGGACAGTCGTCTCTATCACTTCCTCAGGGTTCCCTTTGGCGTCACTAACGGGGTCTTGGTCTTCCAAAGGGAGATGGACCGAATGGTCGACCGGTACGGTTTGCGGGCCACCTTCCCGTACCTAGACAACGTCACCATCTGAGGCCATGACCAGCAGGACCACGATGCCAACCTTGCCAAATTTCTCCACACTGCCACTTTCCTAAGTCTCACCTACATAGAATCATAGAATCATAGAATTTACAGTGCAGAAGGAGGCCATTCGGCCCATCGAGTCTGCACCGGCTCTTGGAAAGAGCACCCCACCCAAGGTCCACACCTCCACCCTATCCCCATAACCCAGTAACCCCACCCAACAATTTTGGACACTATAGCCTTCAAGGTCAATGACACACAGAGAGGTAAGATCAAGAACGATAAAATCTTGAGGTGGAGGATCGAGCTCTCCACCTACAACTACGAGATTCTATATCGCCCCAACAAATTCAACGAGCCCCCAGACGCCCTATCCCGAGGTACATGTGCCAACGCACAGGTAGACCGACTCCGGGCCCTGCATGACAGCTTTTGTCACCCGGGAGTCACACGGTTGTACCATCTTGTCAAGGTTCGCAATCTGCCCTACTCCGTCGAGAAAGTACGGACAATCACCAGGGACTGCCTGGTCTGTGCAGAGTGCAAGCCGCACTTCTACTGGCCGGACCGTGCGCACCTGGTGAAGGCCTCCCGCCCCTTTGAACGCCTCAGCGTGGATTTAAAAGGGCCCCATCCCTCCACCGACCGAACCACGTATATTCTCAGTGTGGGCGATGAGTACTCCAGATTCCCCTTCGCCATCCCATGCCCCGATATGACGTCTGCCACCATCATCAAAGCCCTAAACACTATCTTCACTCTGTTCGGTTTCCCCTCCTACATCCACAGTGACAGGGGATCCTCATTCATGAGCGATGAGCTGCGTCAGTTCCTGCTCAGCAAGGGTATCGCCTCCAGCAGGATGACCAGCTATAACCCCCGGGGAAACGGGCAGGTAGAGAGGGAGAACGGTACGGGATGGAGGGCAGTCCAACTGGCCCTACGGTCCTGGAACCTCCAAGCCTCCCGCTAGCAGGAGGTCCTCCCTGATGCACTCCACTCCATTCGGTCACTGCTGTGCACCGCTACTAACAACACACCCCATGAACGTCTTTTTGCCTTCCCCAGGAAGTCCACATCCGGGGTGTCGCTCCCGACTTGTCTCGCGGCTCCAGGACCAATCCTGCTCCGTAGGCACGTCCGACTCCACAAGGCGGACCTGGCACCAGCAGGTTACACACACACACACACCCCTCCGGCCCAGCACCACCCTCCCCTCCCCGGCACTCCCAGCATTAACTCCACCAGGACCATCCGTCCTTCCCCTGCCCACACCCGAGGATGAAGAGGACTTCGGCACGTTGCCGGAGTCACCAAACATTGGGCCAGCATCAACATCGCTGCCACCACTACGTCACTCCCAGCGGAACATCAAGGCACCGGACCAGTTAAACCTCTAACTGGTCTGCCGGACTTCAAAAGACATTTTCTTCTGCTCAAATACTGTAAATATAGATTAATTGCTGTATATAGTTCTCCACCACCCCTGCCGGACTCAATTTTAACAGGGGGTGAATGTGGTAAGCCACTGTTGCACCTATATTAGGTGATGTAAGGTAGGACCTGTACTCCAGGTTCGCCGGTAGTCCCTGCCTATATAAATATGTGTGTCCTCCATTCAGCAGCCATTTCGCCAGCTGCTGTGGGAGGCCACACATCTTAAGCAATAAAGCCTCAGTTGTATCCAACTCTAGTCTTTGTTCAATTGATCGTGCATCAAAGATGAAAAAAGGGGCAGCACGGTGGCGCAGTTGTAGCACTGCAGTCTCACAGCGCTGAGGTCCCAGGTTTGATCCTGGCTCTGGGTCACTGCCCGTGTGGAGTTTGCACATTCTCCCTGTGTTTGCGTGGGTTTCGTCCCCACAACCCAAAGATGTGCAAGGTAGGTGAATTGAACATGTTAAGTTGCCCCTTAATTGGAAAAAATTAATTGGGTACTCTAAATTTATTTTTTTTAAAGGTGAAAATCATCAAGACAAAACATCGATGAAGATGGAGAAAATTGACTGACAGACTCATTACAGATGGAAAACATGAGGATTTAGGAAATAAATTGTGATGATTCAGATTTATGAACATAAAATGGGCACCTAAGTGTCCAATATTGTGGGTGATGAGTCTTTGTTCATTTCTAGCTGAAAGTGTGCTGTCTGCCATATTGATTAGGGTTTCTCCACAAACATCTAGGATACAGGCCTCAAATCGCCATTCGAGCCTTTGTGTATCTGAACCGGGGATCTGATACCTGTTTGCAGGTGATCAGACAAAGGGAATGCCAGAAGCATGGTAAGTCTGATATTTCCTTTTGGAGGCGGGAGACGCAGGGAAGCCTCCTGCCATGGGGTTGCTGCCAGTCACAGCTCACCAGTCCTCCCGATTGACTTCCCTCATACCAGTCTTTCCTGACCACCTGGCCTGACGCCAGTCAAACATGCTGCCCGCTGACCAGCTGTCAAAGAAGGCAGACAAAAAGAAAACCCAGTAAAACATGGGCAATGACTAGGTACTCATCCACCATGAGTTCTAATTGACTGTACACAAGACCAGTCTGAGCCAGTACCAGTCATTTCCCAAACTTTACTGTTTCATTTTTCCTTCTGAGGTAGCTGCCCGCAGTTCCTCAGCTCTAAGGCCAGGTAGCCAAATTGCCTCGATCCTGACACCAGTCTCACTGGGCGAGTACACGCCCAATCGGAGTACCATCCCATTTGAGGCCAAGAAGTTTTATTAAGTAGGTTGAGTCAGGAAGAAGTGTCGGCGTGGCTCCCATTCCATTGTACTGTTCTGTTTTTGCAGGAGACGGGGGCGAACGCCTCAGATTTAGGTCCACAGGGGGGCTGCATGCTGTTGACACTTACGATCAAAACTCCTGTAGCAGATGAGAAATAGTGACCTAACCAGTGCCTTCATCAAGTGATAATTTGTGGTTGATGGCACTGTCATTATTTATCACAGCGCTGCAAATGAAAACACAGTCCTAGGTTAGGAGTACGAATATAGAGGAAGTAAATAGCAGCACTTTCCGATCAAGGAAGAGAGTTATAGAAGTGTATTGTATGAAATGACATACAGAAGACATCAGTTCCACCCTCCTGTGTAAGGAGAACGTTATAATTATACACTGCTATTAAATATGACTGAACTTAATGAATATTTATCTGCAAATCCGAACACTAGTGAATCACGGTAAACATCAGGTATGATAGCACAAAGTTGACTTTTTGAAAGTATTAGGTCATATTTTTAGACACATGAAAGTCGTTTATGTAAGGCTTCTATGAACTTGCTAATTAACAGTGTATTTGTGATTGCTCAACTGTTTCCTTGTATTGCACAGAATTACTCACTTCAACCTGTGGCCAAAAAAAGCAATGTTTTCTCGTGTTAATGGGAAAATTAATTGGCTGGGTTGGACTTGTCCTGCTTTTTGTGTACAGGGCATACTGTTGCCGGGTAGATTCCTGGAACAGCTTTGCTAGGGCTGCAAAAAGTTCTGAAGCACAAGTCTTCAGTACTATTGCCGGGATATTATCAGGGCCCATAGCGTTTGCAGTATCCAGTGCCTTCAGCCATTTTTTGATATCACGTGGAGTCAATCGTATTGGCTGAAGACTGACATCTGTGATGCTGGGGATCGCCAAAGGAGATCAAGGTGGATCATCCATGCGGCACTTCTGACTGAAGATTGTTGCGAATACCTCAGCCTTGTCATTTGCACCAATGTGCTCGGCTCCTCCATTATTGAGGATGGGGATATTTGTGGAGCCTCCTGCTCCTCCAGTGAGTTGTTTAATTGTCCATAACCATTCACAGTTGGAAATATCAGGGCTTCAGACCTTAGATCTAATCCACTGGTGTGTGGTCGCATATTTCTGTCTATTATTTTCTGCTTATGCTGTTTGGTACACAAGTACTTCTGTGTTGTAGCTTCACCAGGTTGACACCTCATTTTTAGGTATGCCTGGTGTTGCTCCTGGCATGCTCTCCTGCACTCTTCATTGAACCAGGATTGATCCTCTGGCTTGGTGGTAATGGTCGAGTGAGGGATATGCCAGGGCATGAGGTTGCAGATTGTGGTTGAGTACAATTCTGCTGCTGCTAATGGCCCACAGCACCTCATGGATGCCCAGTCTTGAGTTGTTAGGTCTGTTCAAAATCTATCTCATTTAGCATGGTGGTAATGCTACACGACACGATGGAGGGTATTTTCACTGTGAAGGTTCCTACTGTCATGGGCAGATGCACCTGCGGCAGGCAGGTTGGTGAGGACGAGAACAAGATTGTTTTCCTCTCTTGTTGGTTCCCCCACCACTTGTCACAGACACAATTTAGCAGCTATGTCCTTGAGGACCTGGGTAGTTAAGTTTATTGTGGTACTACTGAGCCACTCTTGGTAATGGGCATTGAGGTCCCCCACCCAGAGTATATTCTGCACCTTGCACCCTCACTGTTTCCTCCAAGTGGTGTTCAGCATGGAGGAGTGCTGATTCATCAGCTGAGGGGCAGTAGGTGGTAACCTGCAGGTCTCCTTGTCCATGTTTTGCCTGATGTCATGTGAGTGTCCCTTTCAGAAAGTTTTTTGTCTTATCACATGGCTTCAGTTATGTCATTTTGTGGGTGGAGCTGGGTTGGGAAGTGTTTTGGTTTCAGTTTCAGTTTGACTGCTGTGGACTCAAGGAGAAAGAAGTTTTTTTCCATGTCTTTCTCTATTTTCAATTTTAAAACTGTTCCAGAATTAAACAGGTTGTGGTTAACTGCTTTGGTGACTTCAAAGATATAGATTGCTTTCCGGAAGGAATTTGAATCTGTTGGTTGAGACTGGATCAGAATTTCAGGAAAAAGACCAGTCCCATTCAAGTGAGGATACAGTGTGCTATACGTTCACTGTATTCTTTAGAATAAACCTTGTTTTGATTAAAGTGTCTAGGGAGTTTGAAAATCACACCTGACGTGAAAGCTTTTTGTGCTCATCCTAGCCAAATTCAACACAATGTTTGCAGGTCAGGTGAACTTCATAATACACTTTGGAGTTTCTGAGCACTGGCCCATAACACTGATGCCAACAAAGAGACTTCAGGGGGTCCAGAGGACATCCAGAACTGGGACATTGCTTGGAAGGTATGATTCCAAGAGCATAAATATGTCAGGTTGTTGCTTGACTAGTCTGGGATCTAGCTCTTCCAGTTTGGGAACAAGCCCCCAGATGCTAGAAAGGAGGACTTTGCTGGGTTGACATGGCTGGGATTACCTTTGTAATTTCTGTAGCTCAGGTCAATGCTGGATGATCCATCTGATTTCATTTATTTAGAGTTCACAGCTGTTTGATGCAACTGAGTGGCCTGTTGGCCATTTCAGAGTGTATTCAAGAGTTAACCATTGCTGTGGGTCTGGAGTCATGTGCAGACCTACCAGGAAAGGATGGCAGAATTTTTCCCTAATTAGCGAGTCAGATGTGGTTTTTTTACGGCAGATTACGGTGTGATCTCTCCATTACTGGGGCCTGTTAAATTTCCCGGATATGAGGGCCTATGTAATCTCACTGCCACTGGGGTCTGTGAAAACTCTCCATTACTGGGGCTTGCATAATATTTCCATGACTGGGCCCTGTAAAACTCTCCATCACTGGGGCTTTTGTAATCTCTCAATTACTGGGACCTATGAAATCTCTCCATCACTTGGGCCTGTGTAATATGACCATCACTGAGGCCTGTGCAATCTGTTGATTACCGGGGCCTGTGTAATTTGACCATCACCGGAGCCTGTGAAATCTGTTGATTACTGGGGCCTGCGTAATCTGTCCATTGCTGAGGCCTGTATAATCTCTCCATCACTGGGACTTGTGTAATCTCTCCATCACTGGGGCCTGTGTAATCTCTCCATCACTGGGGCCTGTGTAATCTCTCCATCACTGGGGCCTGTGTAATCTCTCCATCACTGGGACTTGTGTAATCTCTCCATCACTGACGCCTGTGTAATCTCTCCATCACTGGGGCCTGTGTAATCTCTCCATCACTGGGGCCTGTGTAATCTCTCCATCACTGGGGCCTGTGTAATCTCTCCATCACTGGGGCCTGTGTAATCTCTCCATCACTGGGGCCTGTGTAATCTCTGCATCACTGGGGCCTGTGTCATCTCTCCATCACTGGGGCCTGTAGAGTCTGGGTTTATAGAGTCCCTCCAGTTGTAGATTCTCTTGTGTATGGAGGCCTTAGGTGCGTCTCTGATGCAGGGGCCTGGCTATGCAGTATCCTCAGTCCGAGGGCAAACCACCAGCCTGTGAAAGGAATCGGCAAAGAGGGCCACATGACCAGGGAAGTGGCAAACTCAAAACTTAAATCTGGTGCTCAGGGTTACAGGACTCCTCTGGTGACACTGTTGGGATGTGCTGAACTGAACCCAGGAATCTCCTGTTGGAAGGAGAGGTTGTCAACAGTAAGGCCACAGTTTGGCCTCTATTGCAAAGGGATTTCAGTGCAGAAATAAAGAAATCTTGCTGCTGTTGTACAGGATTTTGGTGAGACCACATCAGGAATCCTATGAGCAGTTTTGACCTCCACATTGAAGAAAGGTTATACTTGTATTAGAGGCAGTACATTGCAAGTTCACTAGGTTGATCGCTGGGGATGAGGGGTTGTCCAATGATGAGAGGTTGAGTGGATCAATATTCTCTGCAGTTTATAAGAATGAGAGGCGATCTGATTGAAACGTGCTGGATTCTGAAGGGGCCTGATAGGGTGGATGATGAAACACTGCCGGGGAATTTAAAATAAGGGGGGGGGGAGGGGGGTGAACAGTCTCCAGATGAGGACCCATTATTTGGAGCTGAGATGAGGAGAAATTTCTTCACTCAAAGAGTTGTGAATCTTTGGAATTTTCTGCCCCAGAGGGTTGTGGATGTTTCATTGTCAAATATGTTTAAGACTGTGGGATAGACACAGCTGTTTGGTCCCTCAGGAAATGAAGGAATATGGAGAGTGGGTGGGAAAATGGAGTTGAAGTCCAAGATCAGCCATGTTGGAAAGAATGGCGGAGCAGACTCGATGGGCCGAATGGTCATCTCTTCCTATTTCTTGTGTATTTGTGAACATCTAACCACCGGCTGCTCTTAGGTGTCCTCATTCCAATGTTTCAGACCATCTTTAGCAGTTGGTGTGTACCCCAAATCAAAAAGGAGAATGAAAAATGAAAAGAAACTTCAGAGAAGAAACAATAACAAATTGAGGCTCTTGTTATCACTGCTGGCAAAGTGGTAACTGTCTCTTCTCTGAGTTGGAAGGTTCAGAATTTGGGCCACACTGCAGACATTCCCGATAACATCATGTGATTTTATGAAGGAATTAAATCTGGCTCTTGGCGATAAAGGGATCAAGGGATATGACGGGAAGGCCGGATCAGGGTATTGAACCTGATGAACAGCCATGATCATAATGAATGGCGGAGCAGGTTCGAAGGGCCGAATGGCTTCTTCCCGTTTCTATTTTCTATGCATGTTTCTTTGTAAGTAAGTGAAGAGTGGAGCTCAGGCTCCGAGCCCTGGTTGGAGATCCACTGGACATGTGTTGTCTGCTCCTCATCTTGTGGGTTGGGTTGAAGATGGTCACAGCCAAGGAGGAAGTGTTCACATTGTGGCCCAACAGTCTGAGAAACCTCCCACTGAACTTAGTTACCCAGCAAAGAATATGAAGATATTGTTGATCTGTTTCATCTTCAATTTGACAGCAGATTTTCCAGTTGCGTTTTCAGAGTGTTTCTGATGACAAGCGTGCCTCTTTAATCTCAGACAATCCGTTTTCATGTATTTCTGACAAGACAAAAAAACAAATTGCAGCTTGAGACTTTGCAAAAGGTCTTTCGCGCCCAGGAAGTCGATTTTATTTGAGCAAAAGGTGGATGAGGGTGAAAATAGATTCCAAAATGAATTTTGCCTGGGTGCAGGATTAGTGTAATCTGATTTCTCCACAGATTCACCATGCATTCTAGGAGTGAGATTGAAAGGAGCCACTTGATGTGCCTTTATCAGATGAATGAAATGATTTAAATCTGAGCCACTGATTAAATCATAACGGAATAAAGAATGTCTTCTCTGTCTGTTAGTGGTGGTTTGAAAATATTAAAGTGCGGTGATGGCTGTCTTCTGAATCCTTTATGTTGATCAGAATCTATTCCTCTTGTTCTTCACTGTCATGTCTAAGTGTGAAGGTAGCACAGTTAATAGAGCTGTTTGCGAATGGAATATTAATGTGATATGGAAACTAATTTCCACTCTGCGCAAGGGAGCAGCAGGAAGCTTAGTCGGAGTAGGAACACCTGCCTCAAGAAGTAATTGTCCAACGTGAGTAAGTTCCTGGTGTAGGATCCCAAATGTTTTCTCAAATTAATAAATTCAAATTACATTCCCACTTCTTCTGCCGCCTGAATTCGGATCTTTTAATTTAATTAAGGCTCGAGGGGCATCTGGGGGCGAGTATTATTTTTCAGCTCACTCTGATTCTGCTGTTCAGATGAATTTGAAATATGGGGAATGATCGTGTTGAAAAGGGCCCAAGATGCATCGTGTTCGCCAACTTGGTAGTCACATGATACAATGTTACTCGAGTTGATGGCCAATCATAGCTCTGTGACAGTTGGCTTAAAACAGACTCTGACATGAAACAAGGAAAATGCCAGGGCTGGAGAGCTGGAAGACCAAAGCCACATATCATTAAATCATGTGCAGTGCAGAAGGAGGTCATTTGGCCCATCGAGTCTGTACCGGCCCTCCGAAAGAGCACCCGATCTATGCTCACTCCCCCCTTCCCATCCCCGTAACCCCATAACACCAACTAACCTTTTGGACACAAAGGGGCAATTTACCTAACCTACACATCTTTGGACTGTGGGAGGAAACCGGAGCACCCGGAGGAAACCCCCGCAGACACGGGGAGAATGTGCAAACTCCACACAGATAATCACCCAAGGCCAGAATCGAACATGGATCCCTGGCGCTGTATGGCAGCTGTGCTAGCCACTGTGCTGGTATATATCCCAAACATCGACACTTACCACTTGGTACTTTTATACTATTCCTATCATGTCCTCAGCACATACAAAAGCACTTCCAAAGCAAAGAAATACCTTTGAGGAGTAGTCACTGTTATATAGACAAACATGGCATGTGGGTGTCAATACATAAATGCCCAGGACACTCCCAGTAGGTTGTCACCGTACCTGCTTACACTAACTTCAGCAAGACTCAGCCTGTGATGTACATATACAATTGTTTTAAATATGACAAATGCCAATAATAAGATGTTTTAAAAAGTATTCTTAGGAGCTCCAATAGGCTTAATTACAGAGGACAAGCGTGGGTGCCATATGACATCAGGTTCTCTGTGCTTGAGTTGTTTCATGGTAAGGTTAGCTGCTTTCCTTTGCTGTTCGGGCCATCAATATATTCAGTTGTTTATAATATGTTTGACCTTAACACAGACATATCTGTCGCATTCAAAGTCTCTTACAGCCATTGCATTGAATTAATATGCAAACCTATATTTTAAAGTTTACTAAAGTCATTCAACTGGTTCATCCATGTTCATTACTCTCCGAACAACAAAGCACCAGAAAATAAAATTACCATTTAGCAAAGAAAGACTTGCATTTATGCAGCACCTTTTCTGGCCTCAGGATGTCCCAAAGTGTTTTACAGCCAATTATGTTGTTTTAATGTCACTGTTATAATGTGGGGGGTCTGGGAGAGGGTGGGGGGGGTGGGGGAGGGGGGGGGGGGTGTAAACGGTCCTAATGTGCCACTAAGAGGGTCCAAGCTTCGCAGCCAAGTAACCTGTCAATCTTGGTGGTTAGTGTCCCAAGCAGTCAATCTGGCACATAAACTCATGATTTGGCAGGCTAGTTGGTCAATGGTTACTTTGTTCTGACCAGATTCCTTTCTTATCATAGAATTTACAGTGCAGAAGGAGGCCATTCAGCCCATCGAGTCTGCACCGGCTCTTGGAAAGAGCACCCTACCCAAGGTTAACACCTCCACCCTATCCCCATAACCCAGTAACCCCACCCAACACTAAGGGCAATTTTGGACACTAAGGGCAATTTATCATGGCCAATCCACCTAACCCGCACATCTTTGGACTGTGGGAGGAAACCGGAGCACCCGGAGGAAACCCACGCACACACGGGGAGGATGTGCAGAGTCCGCACAGACAGTGACCCAAGCCAGAATCGAACCTGGGACCCTGGAACTGTGAAGCAATTGTGCTATCCACAAGGCTACCGTGCTGCCCTTGTCCCATGGACGTCTGTTTGGGCCTTGTCGTCATTGGAGAGCTGCTTAGTTAATTATCACTATTCTTTACTCAGACCAGGCTGGAGTCTGCTGGAATTCAAGCAGGTTGTTTCAAAGCAAGTTCTCCTCACCCCCGTCCCCTCATCTATTTCTGCTGTACAATACGGGCAGGTGGGTTCTTTCTCGGGCTCAACTTCTCAACTTCGAACCATCAGTTCACTGGAACCACTCTTGGTTCCTAGACCATTTTGTGATGGCTCCCTAGGCTTCTCCTTCTACCGTCCAGCACGCCTGGCTGTTTTGATGACAACAAGTGGTGGGTTGGGTTGCAGTGGGTAAGCTAGTGACAGTGACTGGTGTGGGCAGTTAGAGGTTACCAGATTTGAGCAGAAATGGAATTCAAGCCTGCCCTTTTTAAAATTAATTTATGGGATGTAGGCACCTCTGGCCAGGCCAACAATTATTGCCCACCCGTAACTGCCCTTGAACTGAGTGGCTTGGTAAGCAATTTCAGAGGAATTTTAAGAGTCCACCACATTACTGTGGATCTGGAGTCGTAGGCCAGACTAGGATGAGGAAGGCAGATTTTCTTTCTTCCCTAAAAGACTTTAGTGAAACAGATAGGTTTTTATGACAATCAACAGAGGTTTTGTGGTCACCATTAGACTCTCACTGAATTCAAATTCCACCATCTGCTTTGCTGGGTTTGTGCCTGAATCTTTAAAGCATCACCCTGGGCCTCTGGATTATTAGTCCAGTGACAATACCACCTCACCACCACCTCCCCATAGGGACCTTCAATGTCCTTCGGTGGAGCAAAAGGTAATACCTTGAGATCTGGAAGTCTGATCACCGCTGAGAGCTTCCATGGGAAGTTCCATTCAAAATCTTTTTCATTTTACAAGTATCATCCATGTGTGTTGGCTGTGTCAGCAGGTTCTTCGAATGACAATTTAATTTGGCACAGAATTTACTGCAGATATTTTGCATGCAAGAGAATGACCTGGAAGCTCAAGACTGTAGACATAGATACTGAGAAGCTGAGTAGAATTTCAACGCAGGACAGTCCAGGAGAATTTCAGTAAAAAAATATACATATGCAGAGTGCAGACTTGTGCACAAGATGAGTTGGGCAGTTTCTGTTTATTCAAAGAATATGGGCATTGCTGGCTAGGCCAGCATTTATTGTCCATCCCGCATTGGCCTTGAGAAGGTGGTGATGAGCTGCCTTCTTGAACCACTGCATATCCTGTGGTGTAGGTATACCCACAGTGGTGTTAGGGAGTGGGTTCCAGGATTTTGACCCAGCGGTGGTGAAGGAGCAGCGATATATTTCCAAGTCAGGATGGTGTGTGGCTTGATGGGGGACGTGCAGGTGGTGATGTTCCCATGTGTTTGCTGCCTTGCCATTCTAGGTTGCCGTGGCTGTGGGTTTGTAAGGCGCTGCCTGAGGAGACTTGCTGAGTTCCTGCAGTGTACCTTATAGATGTTTCACACTGCTGTTACTATGGTGGAGGGAGTGAATGTTTGTGGAAGGGGTATTGATCAAATGGGTTGCTTTGTCCTGGATGGTGTCAAGCTTCTTGAGTGTTATTGAAGCTGCACTTATCCAGGCAAGTGAAGAGTATTCCATTACACTCCCGACTTGCACCTTTTGGATGGTGGACAGACTTTGGGGAGGCAGGAGGTGAGTTACTCACCACAGGTTTCCTAATCTCTGACTTGCTCTTGTAGCCACAGTATTTATATTGTTAGCCCAGATCAATTTCTGGTTAATGGTAACCTCCAGGATAGTAGGGGATTCATCAATGGTAATGCCATCGAGTGTCAAGGGGTGATGGTTAGATCCTCTCTTGTTGGAGATGCTCATTGCCTCGCACTGTGTGGTGCCAATGTAACTTGCCACTTGTCAGCCCAACCTGGATATTGTCCTGGTGTTGCTGCATTTGGACATGGACTACTTCATTATATGAGGAGTTCCGAACGGTGCTGAACATTGTGCAGTCGTCTGCAAACACCCCCACTTCTGACCTTATGATGGAAGGAAAGTCATTAATGAAGCAGCTGAAGATGGTTGGGCCTAGGACACTACCCTGAGGAACTCCTGCAGTGATGTCCTGGAGCTGAGATAATTGATCTCCAAGCCACCACAACCATCTTCCTTTGTGCCAGGTATGACTCCAACCAACGGAGAGTTTTCCCCGTGATTCCCATTGTCTCCAGTTTAACTAGGGCTCCCGGATGCCATACTCAGTCAAATTCTGCCTTGATGCCAATGGCAGTCACTCTCACCTCATCCATTACCTGTTACAGCAGACTGCCATCAAAGTTCAAAGAAACTGTGAAACCTCTGTAAAAGCATCTGTGCGGATCGAAACGGAGTTCAGTGTCCCTCCATCAGGACTAGTGCAGGAGGTGGACCTGACGCACTGACTCCATTTCCCTTTCCACAGATATTACCTGGCCTGCAGAGTATTTCCAGCATTTTCTGTTTACTTTTCAGATATCCAGCATCTGCCGTACTTTGCTCTCCTACTCCATGCTGGCCATTTGTAAATGTGTTCATTACAGTTTAAACTGATAAAATATTTATCATTACTGCAAAGTGTAATGTTTCTGTTAACTTGGTCCATTCATGTGGATAGAAATAGCACATTATTGCAGTTGAATTAGTTTGTGCAAATTTACTGCAAAGCTTTGCCATTTTAAAATTTGGAAGTGATACGAGGAGATTTGTGACAATAGAAGATGTCGCAGTTACTGCAAGATATTCTAATCTGTACATAGGATTGTTGTTTGAGGGCTTGTTAAGTTCAAGTCTTTTAGGTGTTGCTGTCAGGATATTGCATAAGGCCAGCTTCAAAGAAACAGAGTAGATTGCATAATATGAATGGCCAAGTTGCATGTAATTGTCTGACAAAGCTGTTGTTGTAAAGTGTATCGTACTGAAACCTGAGCGTTCAATGGGCTTTATAATTAGAGACATGGGACGCGATCTACCGGCCACGTCCCGCCGGAACTGGAGCAAGCCTCCCCAGGATTTCCGACGGCCGTTACGCCTCGAGAGATTTAATTAGATCTCAAGAAATGTTGCGATCTGAATTCCGCCCATGCAGGCGGCACCCAGTCCCACATGGTTAAATAAGTTTAAAAGCCCACTTAGACATGCCGCCGCCCGATTGAATGCCAGCTGGGATCTACCAGCTTTGTTGAGCGGACCCCAGCCAGGTGCCATTCAGTACTGACCCCCACAAACTGGGACCAGGCAGAATGGTATCTGGCAGATATACTAGGCGTTCAGAGGCCCCTGGGTGGTTGGCCTACGGGCAGGGTGGCACACTGGCACTGCTGGTTCCTTGGCTCTGGTACCTGGCATGGCCACCTGGGCACCCTGGCAATACCAGGCTGGCAGCGGGGATCGTGCCCAGGGGTACCCTGCGCGTGGGATGCTGGCGGGGGTCAAAGGACCCCCTTATGGCTGAGTTAGGGTGTGGGGGGGGGGCCTGGGGTCTGCGTTGGGGGGTCGAGAGATTGGGGCTCCTTTTAAAAATGGCTTCCCGATCTTTTCCTGTACTGAGGAGTTCTGCTCGCCGGAGCTCCTCAGTGTAGGAAATGAGACTGTGTGTGGCCTCGGGGAGCGTTACATGCCGGGGCTCTGAAAGAAACCAGAGTGCCGTTAGATAGCGGGATTCCTGGCACTACAAGTACCGGGAATGACCCCGCTATTCCAGCTCAGAACGGACTCTAATTTGGTTTAGTTAAACGGCACCCAAGGAGTGCAAAAGACAAGAGCTGTTGCTGAAGCTGTATGGAACAGTTTACCCCCACTGTGATTCTGGTTCCAAATTTTGGGCACCCAAACATGTGAATGTTAAAGTGTGGGGCGGGGGGTGGCAGGGTGGGAAGGGGTCAAGCAGAGGGAGATAATGGGCCTAGAAACAGGAGAAGGACCAGGACCCATGATTTCTGTCTCTGGCCCTGGAGCCAACTTAGCAGGAGCTAAGTTGAACACGTCAAATAATGTGATAACGTCCCAAAAGCAGCAATTTAATAATGTTGGTCAAAGTATAAATGTTGACCAGGACACCAGAGGGAATCTCTCCAATTGTTTTCAAATTTGCCCCTTCAGGCTCTTTTGCAGCCACCTGAGAGGGAAGAGCAGGCCCCGGTTTAATGCCTCATCCCAAAAGACAGCAGACCTTCACCAGAGTCCCTCTCTCAATTTTGTGCTCAAGTATGGAACACGATTTGAACACACAACCTTCGGACTTAACGACAAGAGTGCTACCACAGAGCACTGATGGAATCTGTTTTGGTATTTGGGGGGATTTGCTGTGGGGGGTTTCTGCCCCACAGCAGTCACTACGTTTCAAAATCATTAATTTTGTGTGAAGTCCATAAGGTATTTCAGAAAGATGTTATTTGGCACAATTTTCAGCTAAACCAATATAAAAAATGATGTGACCCAAATTACATTGCTTTTTTAAAATCTTAATTACGTTCAGCAGAAATTTCAAAGCAACTCTGCCTTCACGAAAGTTTCTCTGCCAAGCACATCGCTTGTGAACAACTATTTACATAGAATTACATCAGGTGTCGCAAAGTCTGTGCCAGTGGTTCTATTCCAATTTCCATGAGTCTTCTCATCCGATTCCTTACAACTCCATCAACAAAGTGATGGAAGGAGTCAATAGAAGTGTTATTGAGTGATACTCATCAATGAAAGTTGCCGTAGTCCCAGAGGATTATAGGCTGCTCTCCGCTTTGAGAGAGAGAGCTGACTGATGGTGATTTAACCTAAGGATCATCACACTTCAGGTGAGGGACAAGGTTGAGAGGGCGGGGCCCTTCATGAATTACAATTTTTTTTTTAGAGTACCCAATTCATTTTTTCCAATTAAGGGGCAATTTAGCGTGGCCAATCCACCTACTCTGCACATCTTTGGGTTGTGGGGGCCGAGACCCACGCAAACACGGGGAGAATGTGTAAACTCTACACGGACGTGACCCAAATCTGGGATCGAACCTGTGACCTCGGTGCCATGAGGCAGCAGCGCTAACCACTGTGCCACCATGCTGCCCTTGGGCCCCCCGCCTTCATGAATAACCTCAGCCAGTATGGGAATTGAACCCATGCTGTTGGCCTCGCTCTGCATCACGAACCAGCTGTACAGCCAACTGAGCTAAACCGGCCCCCTTTACTTACCAATAATCTGCTTATCGGTGCTCAGGGTTTCCCTAGTTCCACTTACCTCCAGATCTTAATAAACCTTTGATTAAAACATAAACAAAAGTGCTGAATTTCATAGGTGAAGTGTAAGTACCCTGGCATCAAGGAAGCATTTGACCAAGTGTGGCAATATGATGCCCTAGTAAAATTGAATTGAGCGGAATCAGGGGGAAATCTCCGCTGGTTGAGTCATACTCCAGCACAAAGGAAAATGGGTGCGGTTGCCAAAAGCCAATCATCTCAGTTCCAGGACATCACTGCAGGAGTTCCTAGGCCCGACCGTCTTCAACTGCTCCATCAATGGCCATACCTCCACCACAAGATCGGAAGTGGGGATGTTCACTGTCAGCTGCGCAGGCTTCAGTTCCATTTGCTGTACCTCAGGTAATGAATCAGCCTGTGTCCACATGCACAAAGACCTGGATAACATTCAGGATAAGTAGCAAGTAATATTCATGCCACATGAGTGCCATACAATGGCCATCTCCGACAAGAGATTGTTTAATCACCTTGACTTGATATTTAATATCATTACCATTGCTGAATCCCCCATTATCACCATCCTGGGGAGATTCTCATTGACCACAAACTGAACTGGACCAGCCATATTAACACGGTGGGCGGGATTCTCCGAACCCCCGCTGGGTCAGAGAATCCCCAGGGGGGGCGGCGTGAATCCCGCCCACCTCTCCGACGTCGGCTGTCGTATTCTCCGGCGCCGGTTTTCGGGCGGGGACGGGGATCACGCCGTGCCGGTCGGGGGCCGTTGGCAGCGGCCCCCTCGGCAATTCTCCAGGCCGCGCGGCCGTCGGTTTCTGGCCAGTCCCTCCGGCGTGGATTGGTTCCACGCGGTGGGATATGGCAGGTACGTTGGCTGGTGTGGTCCTCGGGGGGGCGCGGGGGGATCCGACCCTGGGGGGGGCGGGCCACGGTGGTCTGGTCCGTGATCGGGGCCCACCGATCTGCGGGCAGGCCTGTGCCATGGGGGCACTCCTTCCTTCCGCGCCGGCCCCTGTAGGGCCCTGCCATGGCCGACGCGGAGAAGACACCCCCCCCCCCCCCCCCCCCCCCCCCCGGTGCATGCGCTAGAATATGAAATGAAATGAAAATCGCTTATTGTCACAAGTAGGCTTCAAATGAAGTTACTGTGAAACGCCCCTAGTCGCCACATTCCGGCGCCTGTTCGGGGAGGCTGTTACGGGAATTGAACCGTGCTGCTGGCCTGCCTTGGTCTGCTTTCAAAGCCAGCGATTTAGCCCTGTGTTAAACAGCCCCTGCTATGCCAGCCGGACTGCGCATGCGCTGAACCACGGCGGCGGTTCTGCGCATGCGCTAACTCGCGCAGTCCCTTCGGCGCCGGTTGGCGCAGCGCCAACCCCTCCGCCGCCGGCCTAGCCCCCGGAAGTCCGCAACTTCCGGTTGGCCCGACGCCGGAGTGGTTCGTGCTGTTTTTTACGCATGCGTCGGGCCATCGTGTGGATTCAGGAGAATCCCGCATTGTGGTTACCAGAGCATTTCAGAGGCTGGGAATTCTTCAGTGAGTAACTCTACTCCTGACTCCCCAAAGCCTGTCCACCAACTATAAGGCACAAGTTAGGAGTGTGATGGAATACTCTCCACTTGTCTGGGTGAGTGCCGCTCCAACACTCAAGAAGCTCAACACCATCAAGAATTGTTAGATTGGCATTCTGTTCATCATCTTAAACATTTATTCCCTCCAATACTCATGCACAGTGGCAGCAGTGTGCACCATCTAAAGGATGTGCTGCAGCAACTCACCAACCGTCTTGGAAAGCACCTCCCAAACCCCCAAGTCTCTACCACCCATGGTAACAAGGGTAGCAGACACATGGCAACAGTCCTTTGAGTCCCCCTGAGAATCACACAACTTCTTTCAGTAGAACAATATCATTATTTCGTCATTGTCACTGTGTCAAAATCCTGCAACTCCCTCTCTGACAATGCTGTGGATGTCATTACAATATATGGACTGCAGCGTACACAGAGATGGCTCACCAGCACCTTCTTCAGGACTATTAGGGATGAATAATAAATGCTGGATTTGGTAGCAATGGCCATCCCATGAATGAATAAAAACATTTCTTACATTCCTTTCTCCGTCATATGTTAACCTAGCTTCCCCTTAACTGCGTCTTTGTTATTCCTCTCAATTTATCCCTGTTACAAACGTGTTCTACATTCAAACCATTCTTTGCGTAAACAGGTTTCTCATGAAGCCCCCATTGGGTATATCAGTGACTCTCTGGCCACAAATGGAAACAGCTTTCTCAACATCTCTCAAACGTTTCCAGAGTTTTAAAGATCACGAGTAGGTCACCCTTCAGTCTTCTCATCTCTACAGAAGAGGCCCCCAGCCTGTCCAGCCTTTCCTGATGATTCTAACAGTTCTGGTGGTTGTATTTCACATTCCCTGCTGCCTCCTTGTCCTTTCCGTTGGACAGGGAGACCAGAACTCTTTACAGCATTCTAAGTTGTTCTCTTTCTCAGAATGAAAAAAAAAGTTGGCAGTTATTTTTAGCAAGAAATAGACAGTGCTCCTTATAATGTGGTGTACAGAATACTGGCAGGCCAGTGCTGACTAAAGTATAATTTTGGATAATTATAGACGTATGCCTACTCTACCATCTATAACTTCTATGAGGCGTGTAGCACTGTCGCTAACAGTATAAAACCTACATTAATCATAGCTATAGCATCACTGAACTGACATGTGTGAAGCATTGTAAGGCCATTGTGATTCACAATGATATTAGAATGGACTCGAAGGCACAATGTGCAGTTATCAGTGGGTAAGCACTCTCGCCTCTGAGTCAAAAAGTTGTGGGTTAAAGCATCACGCCAGAGAGACTTGAACACAAAGTGAAGGCTGATATTCCAACAAAGTTCTAAGAGAGTGCGGCACTGTTGACTGTGCTGTCTTTCAGACATTAAGTCAATGCCTTGTCCATCCCCTCAGGTGGATGTAAAAGATCCCAGGAAGAAATGAAAGTGAGTTCTCTCCAATGTCCTGGCCAATATTTCTCCTTCAACCACAGTCACCCAAAAAGCAAGTTATCTGACCATGGCCAATTGCTATTTGTGGGATCCTGCTACACGTAAATTGGCTGCCACGTTTCCTACTGTAAAACAACTTCAAAAATACTTTAGCGGCTGTAAAACACTATAGGCCATCCCTGACTTTGTGGGCACTATAAAAATGAAAATCTTGCTTGTTTTATTTTTACAGATTCCTTCACTTGTCCCTCCAGCAGGAAATGTTACACGCTCCAGTAGCCCTTACATATATATGAACATAATTATGAATCAGAAGCAGGAGTAGACCATTCGGCCCCTTGAGTCTGCTCTGCCATTTGGTACAACCATGGCTAATCTGATTGTGATCTCAATTATACTTTCCTGTCTACCCCCTATGATCTTTAACTCCCTTGTTACTCAAGAATCTATCGGACATAACCTTAAAAATATTCAATGACTCTGCCTCCGCTGCTCTCTGTGGAAAAGAATTCCACAAACTAACCACCCTCTGAGAACAAAATTCTCATCTCCATCTTGAATGGAAGACTCCTTGGGCGGGATTTTCTGTCCCGCCAACCGGCCAATGGAGTTTCCCATTGTGGGCACCCCCACGCCGTCAGGAAATCCCCAGCCATGGGTGCACTACCGCCGCAATGGAGAATCCCGCCAGTGGAGAATCCAGCCCCTTATTTTTAAACTGCGTTCCCTAATTCTATTATTTCCCACAAAGAGAAACATCGGCCAGGATTCTCCGTGTTCACCCGGCCACGACTGCCAGCAAGAACGGAGAATTCTGCGCTCAGCCAAAACTCCATTCACTGCAACGGGAACAGAGAATCCCGCCGGCGTGAACAGACGGAAATTACGGCCCTCTTCTCAGCCCTCAGGATAGTACATGTTTCAATAAGATCACCTCTCATCCTTCTACACTTCAATGGGTGCAGGCCCAACCTTTCCTCAACAGTTAACCCCTCCACCCCAGGGATCAACCACGTGAACCTCTCTGTACTGCTTCTAATGCAACTATATCCTTCTTATGTAAGGAAACCAAAACTGTACACAATACTCCAGATGTAGCCTCACCAAACCCTGTATAACTGGATATTGTCTTATATTTTGCAGTTAACCTTTGGTGCCTTTTGGAAATCCAAGCATACCCCAACTATAAGTTCCCCTTTGTACATGTTGCTTGTTACTGCCTTGAAGAACTCTAATGATGAACCAAACACAATTTCACTTTGCCAAAAAGAACATAGAACATACAGTGCAGAAAGAGGCCAATCGGCCCATCGAGTCTGCACCGCCCCACTTAAACCCTCACTTCCACCCTATCCCCGTAACCCAATAACCCCTCCTAATCTTTTTGGTCACTAAGGGCAATTTAGCATGGCCAATCCACCGAACCTGCACATCTTTGGGCTGTGGGAGGAAACCGGAGCCGCCGGAGGAAACCCACGCAGACACGGGGAGAACGTGCAGACTCTGCACAGACAGTGACCCAGCAGAGAATCGAACCTGGGACCCTGGCGCTGTGAAGCCACAGTGCTATCCACTTGTGCTACCGTGCAGCCCAAATTGGAAGATTTAACGGGTTATCTTGTCCAGTAATTGAGTTGCACAGACCAGAAGAGTCCTAGTCAGTGTCTGACCAGCGTTTAGCTGTCTATTCTCGGCTGTGGATGGCTGTAGCGTCAGCTTGGTCCAGAGAAACAATTGGAAAATCAACCAGGGTTGCTCCTATTAATCCTCACCCTTGCAGAAAGTGTTTGTGACTCTGGTTAGGACAGAATGAGCTGTGAAATAGTGATTTGAAGTGATGGAAAGCTCCTGATGTCTATTTCGGAAGAACAATCAGTTAGAGTTTCTCAAATCTGTAACCCCACAGTGGCCTTTTATCCATGTCAATATATGCAAATGAAAGGTATTACTCATTCCGAACAGTCTGAAGGGTAGAATGGGGAGAGACTTTTGTTCTTCAAAGAACTGAATATCAGGGCTGAAGTATAGAAAATGGCCAATTCATAGAAGTCCAGAAGGAGGTTATTTAGTCCACTGAATCTGCTCCGGCCCTCCGAAAGAGCACTCTACCCAGATGCACCCCACCCTATCCCCGCAACCTAGCTGCTATATCCCTGGACACTAAGTGGAAATTTAGCATGACCAACGGCATAGTGGCAGAGTGGTTAGCACTGCTGCCTCACAGCAACAGAGACCCGGGTTTGATTCCGACCTCGACTGACTGTGTGGAGTTTGCATGTTCCTCCCGTGTCTGCATGGTTTTTTTCCTCTCACAGTCCACAAATGCACAGGTTAGGTGGACTGGCCGTGCTAAATTGCCCCTAGGTGTGGTAAGAGGGATAAAGTGGGGGATTGGGCCTGGGTGGGCTGCTCTTTCAGAGGGTTGATCCAGACCCGATTGGCCGAGTGGCCTCCTTCTGCATTGTAGGGATTCTATGAATCCACCTAACCTGCACACTTGGGACTGTGGGAGGAAACTTAGGGAGCTCAGTCCAAGTTCTGCCTCAGACTGAAAGCCATGATTAATCCGCCCATCGTATCTAAGCGTGGGCCAGTGTTGACTCACTAACATCCCACCTGGAATCTTTCTCTTGTTTTATTTCTTTCTCCTCCCCTGCTCCTTCCTTACCTTCTTATTTTGACGGGTTTTGCATTTTTATCTCCTTTCATACATAAATGTATTAAATAAACATTTAACTTCAAATTCAAAAAATTGCCTCTAACTCATACATAAAGAATTTGTCCAATTACCATTGTGAGCGTCCTGTGCACAAAGCTCTGATTGATGCATAATGAAATCTCAACACCACGAGCAGTCTGTCATCTCCAATACTGACACCTGTCAATACTACAGTAAAATGGGGATGCGGACATCATTCAAAGAAGCTTGTATGCTAATTCTGTATTTCTGCCTGGATGATGTCTCTGTAAAATACAATCCTTTCCATGCTTTGGATAAATGGAGCCACATGTTTCACTTGATTCACTAAAGTGAGACTATACGTTACTTGGAAGGGAGATCAGGAACGGGTCCCAGGGACAGCCAGGGCAGCAGCTGCTCCGTGACTCCTCATGACATGGAATTGGCAGAGAGAAAAGAAGAGAAGGAATAAAGATGACAACAGAAAATGCGGGCAGGTCTGGCACGATCAGTGAAGAGAGCAACTGTGTGCAAAAACAAGGAACCAAATTGAATGACAGACAGAAATAAAACAGAGCAAGGAGAATAGGACAGAACAACTGGTCTGAGGTCACTCACTCCCAAAGGCCTGCGGTCACTCACTTCCCAAGGCCTGAGGTCACTCACTCCCCAAGACCTGAGGTCACTCACTCACTGCCCTGTGAGGCTGCCTCACACTGGCCTGAGTTCATTCACTCTCCAGGCCTGAGGTCACTCACTCCCCAAGGCCTGAGGTCACTCACTCTCCAAGTCTGAACTCGCTCACTATTCAAGGCCTGAGTTCACTCTCTCTCCAAGGCCTGAGGTGACTCACACACTGCCCTGTGAGGCTGCCTCATTTTGGACTGAGCTCACTCCCTCTCGAAGGCCTTTGGTCACTCAGTCACTGCCCTGTGTGGCTGTCTCACACTGGCCTGAGGTCACACTGAGCACACTACACCTCCATCATTATATGAAATGAAATGAAAATTGCTTATTGTCACAAGTTATTTCAAATGAAGTTACTGTGAAAAGCCCCTAGTCACCACATTCCGGCACCTGCTCGGGGAGGTTGTTACGGGAATCGAACCATGCTGCTGGCTTGCCTTGGTCTGCTTTCAAAGCCAGCGAATTAGCCCTGTGCTAAACAGCCCCTGCTAATCTACATTGGTCTGTGGGTAATATAGAACAGTTGCACCTTTAGTGGGATGGTGTTGAAGGGAAATGATCGAAACAAGTAAAACTCTGGAGCAGTAAAGACTGCAGCACTGTCAGAGCTGGGGGAGGTGGGCAGGCTGGGGCAGATTTGCACACCTTTTCCACACCCATGCCCTCAAATGCCATTTCATACAAGGACTGCACTGCTCGGCTGGTTAAGGTGGATGGAGGCTCCCATGGAGAAGAAGCACCATCATGAATCTATTGATCTGAATGGGCTGTTACTGGAATGTCTTTCTGTGTCTATCCATGATTGTTACTTATGAATGAACAACTTTATGCAGGAAAAATGGCTGTGATCATCTGTGATCAACCTATTGGAAATATATGGGTTAACATGGCTGTGAAAATAATTGCCCGAGCAATGTTATCCAAGCTCACTTAGTGTTTGCTCACTACATTCAATAACAGTGGATTATAGCCTTGTACTTTGGATTGCTGTTAAGTGACTTAAGATTAAATTATAGCGTTCTTGATTTCCTTACTGTGCTCACTCAGTCTCTTCAACCAATGCGATCATTAGATTTCTGAATGGGGTATGATGCTGGACCTGCTTGAATAGTATAGACCAACAACAGTACCACGGATATGCTCCAACAGCCACATCACCATTTCATTCAGTGAAAGATTACTCACTATTTAATCATTGAAGGTTCTGTTTCATTCCCAGCTGTGGCTCAATGGGCAGTGCTCTTCTAAGTCAGAAAGCATTGGCTTCAAATCCCTCCTCAGAGTTTTGAGCATGCAGCCTAGGCTGACACTTGATGGAGTGCTGCACTGCTGGAGGTGCCATTTTACTGATGAGAAGCTCAGCACAGGGCCCATCTGCCTTCTTGGATGGAGGTAAAATCTCACGGGAAAGTATTTGAAAAAGAGCAGCAATGTTTTCCTCCATGTGACGGTCAATATTTATCCTTCGACCTTCATCATTAGTACAGAGTATCTGCCCATTGATATCACTGCTGATTGTGGGTTCTTACTGGGTACAGAATTTCGATCTGTATATCCTACATTATAACAGGGACTATACAGCAAAAGGACCATATTGGCTGTGAAGCACTTTGGGATATCTTAAGGCTGTGAAAGGTGTTATACAGATGCAACCTTTTGTTCATATCATTTATTTCCATCTTTTCAATTGTTTCCAAAGGAAAAGAAGTATCTGGACGATTGAACAAAACCAATTCAGAAATCGATTAAATATTTGTTTTGTTCTGAGATTTATTATCCAAAAGTATTTTTAATTCCTATCGTTAGGATTTTTTTCTTCCATTTCATCCAAATGTGGCAAACAAGAGAACTGGACCAGTAAATGGAAACATCTGTCTGCCTGCCTGTCTGTATGTGTGTGTCAATGAATGCTTGTGCAGTTGTGTGTGTATTTATGTACATGTAAATGTCTGTGTATCTGTACATGTAGATATATAACCATATACATGTTTCTGTCTGTGTATAAAGCTGTGTGCATGAAAGTGTTTGCGTGCAACATATTTGCATGTTGGTGTATGCCTGAATGCATATGTTGGTATATGACTACATGCATGTGCTGGTGCAAGTCACTAAGTGTGTTATTGATATATCTAGGTATGTTTATATATGCATATCTGTACCTTTGCTCACAGATGGATGCAAGAATGTATAAATGCATGTGTGCATGAGCAGATATATAGATGGGCATCTATGTATAGATATCCACATGTGAGCATGTATCTGTAGCTATGTCTGTAGGTGTAAGTATTTGTATAGTTATGTGTGCATGTTTTTATGTAAATGTTTATATCTTTCTGTGTCGTTCTCTCCTCTCTTCCTATATAAGCACACATGAGAGCTTGTATCCGTGTGCGAGCTTGTATCTGCACGTGAGCTTGTATCCGTGTGTGACCTTGTATCCGTGTGCGAGCTTATATCAGTGTGCGAGCTTGTATATGCACGTGAGCTTCTATCTGCGTGAGTTTGTATCTGTGTGTGAATTTCGACCATAGGATATAGGAGCAGAATTAGGTCATTTGACCCATCAAGTCTACTCTGCCATTCGATCATAGCTGATATGTTTCTCAACCCCATTCTCCTGCCTCCTCCCCGTAACCCCTGATCCCCTTATTAATGAAGAATCTATCTATTTCTGTCCGAAAGACACTCAGTGACTAGGCCTTCGCAGCCTTCCATGGTAATGAATTTCACAGATTCACCACCTCTGGCTGAAGAAATGCCTCCTCATTTCAGTTTTATTACAATCCCAGACCAGACCCCAACAGTGGCTAGGATGCTGGATCGAAACCACAATATTTTATTTTGTAAGACTTTGCTCCAGGAGTAATTGCACAAAGAGATAGGGATTTAGTATTTTAAAACAAAACTTTATTGTTAACACAATATTAAACTCTTGAACAACAAACCGGTAAATTGGTTACAATTACCTCTTAACAATGCTACTCAATGCAATAAATACAATACCCTGAATTACTATCTCAATTTTTCCAATTAAACAACAAGAAAGGAAAACACATACAGCTCTCTATCCATTCCACATCCCAATGACACAGATTAATACTTGCTTTCCAAAACAGATTTGGCTCCTGTTAGAACCCCTGCAGACTCTGGCTGGATGTCTTCAAAAGGCTGTTTCAACTGGTTTGTTTCAGTTTTCCTCTTGGCCTCAGACAAGTCTGCACTGCTTTAAACATTATTACTTTTTTAACTATCCTACTGTGAGAGCAAAAGACGTTACTTGTGTTCTAAAAGGGTAGCCAGATTAGAACCCAACTCAAAAGGATTTCTCAAAATATGTGAACACCTTAGCTCTACCAAGCAATGACACAATCACCCCATGCTGAAAACAAATTAACTCCCCAGGCTGAAAACACATCATTACCTCACCAGGGACTTCCCCATGTCAAACCACATTGTATTAGCCCAGGCAGTTTTTACTCCTGTCAATTTCACTTCTGGATCCTAAAAGCTTTCTGGTTTTGCGAAACAAGATTATTTTTAAAAACAGGACTACTGCATTCAAACACACTCTAACCCAAGGCTTTTTAACCCTTAAATTTCCAAATGTTTATAATCATTCATCGCAGTTTCAAAGGATCGTCCCTTCAGTCTGAGGCTGTGCCCTTGGGTTCCAGTCTCTCTGACTGGTGGAAGCAATTTCTCCACGTCCACTCTATCCAGG
The DNA here is from genome assembly GCF_047496885.1 of Scyliorhinus torazame. Lineage (NCBI taxonomy): Eukaryota > Metazoa > Chordata > Chondrichthyes > Carcharhiniformes > Scyliorhinidae > Scyliorhinus > Scyliorhinus torazame. The sequence continues at coordinate 118,466,964 of NC_092719.1, forward strand.
CCTCTCAGCATTCTGAACTAGGACTCCCAGGTCCCTTTGTGCTTCAGATCTTTGAAGCCTTTCCCCATTTAGAAAATTGTCTATACCTCTATTCTTCTTACCAAACTTTTCCACATTGCATTCCATCCGTCATTTCTTTACCTAGCCTGTCCAAGTCATTCTGCAGCCTCCCTGATTCTCAACACTACCTGTCCCTCTACATATCTTTGTAATAACTGCCAACTTAACAACAATGCCCTCTGTTCCTTCTTCCAAATCGTGAATGTATATTGTGAATAGTTGTAGTCCCTGTGGAATAATACTAGTCACCATGCCATCCTGCAAAAGACCCCTTTATCCCCATTTTCTGCCTTCTGCCACTCAGCCAATCCTTTATCCATGCCAATACCTTTCCCCCTAACACCATGGGCTCTTCTTTATTGAGCAGCCTCCTGTAAGGCACTTGTCAAAGGCATTTAGAAATCAGACAAAATCAGCATGGATTTACGAAAGGGAAATCATGCTTGACAAATCTACTGGAATTCTTTGAAGATGCAACCAGCAGAGTTGACTAGGGAGACCCGGTGAATGTGGTTTATTTAGACTTTCAGAAAGCTTTCGACAAGGTCTCTCATCGCAGCTTACAATGTAAAGTTAAAGCACATGGGATTACGGTTAGTGTCGTGAGATGGATAGAAAGCTGGTTAGCTGACAGGAAACAAAAAAATTGGAATAAATAGCTTTTTTTCCAATTGGCAGGCAGTAACTAGTGAGATACCGCAGGGATGTATGCTAGGACCCCAACTATTCTCATTACATATTAATGATTTGGACGAGGGAACTAAATGTATTATCTCCAAATTTGCAGATGATACAAAGTTGGGTAAGCTGTGAGGAGGATGCAGAGATACTTCAGCAGGATTTGGACAGGCTGAGTGAGTGAGCACATGCATTACAGATGCAGTATAATGTGGATAAATGTGACGTTATCCGCTTTGGTCGAAAAAATAGGAAGGCAGATTATTATTTGAATGGGTGTAAATCGAGAGAGGTGGATACTCAGCGAGACCTTGGTGTCCTCGTGCATCAGTCGCTGAAATTAAGTGCAGAGGAACAACAGGCAATCATGAGGCCAATGGTATGTTGGCCTTCATAGCAAGAGGATTTGAGTATAGGAATAGGGATATTTTACTACAATTGTATAGGGCATTGGTGAGGCCACACGTGGAGTATTGTGTGCAATTTTGGTGTCCTTACCTGAGGAAGGATGTTCTTGCCACGGAGGGGGGCAGCAAAGGTTTACCAGGCTGATTCCTGGGATGGTGGGACTGTCAAATGAGGAGAGACTAAGTCAGTTAGGATTATATTCACTGGAGTTTAGAAGATTGAAACTTATAAAATTCCAACAGGATTAGATAGGGTAGATTCAGAAAGAATGTTCTTGATGGTGGGTGAGTCCATAATTAGGGGTCATAGTTTGAGGATAAGAGGTAAACCTTTTAGGGCTGAGGAGAGGAGAAATGTCTTCACCTAGAGAGTGGTGAAACAGTGGAATTCACTACCACAGAAAGTAACTGAGGTCAAAACGTTGTGTAATTTCAAGATGGAATTAGATATAGCTCTTGGGGTTAAAGGGATCAAGGGATATGGGGGGGGGGGGAAGGCGGGATCAGGGTATTGAACTTGATGATCAGCCATGATCATAATGAATGGCGGAGGAGGCTTGAAGGACCATATGGCCTCCACCTGCTTCTATTTTACATGTATGTTTCTCTAAATAAATATAATAATTATTTTTAATAATATTCTCATTGGTATTTCAAGTAACACAATACAAAAAAAAAGAAAAGGAGAGCTGGGTTTCACCAGTAGAGGGTCATACAACAACAGAGGAGAAAACTGTTCTGGTATACCACTGTATTGTATTGTATTGTTACATGCCTGGGCTTGTCCCTGCTGGCTCCGCCTGTGGCTCCTCCCTGCGGGCTCAAGTATAAATGTGGCTGGTCTCCGCCTCTGATCCAGTTCGGGATCAGAGGCCAGGAGGCTTTCTGTTTAGTGTATTAAAGCCTCAGTTACGTTCACCACTCGTTGTGTGTTCATTGATGGCATATCAATTTAATACACTAAACATCTAATATGAATTCGTCACTCAAGCCTGATCACCTGGAGCTGGACCCACAGGCAGCCGACGCCACTGCAACTTTCGAGCACTGGCTAAGCTGCTTCGAAGCGTACCTCGGATCCTCCACCGAACACTTCACCGACCTCCAAAAGAAGCAGATCCTCCACGCACGGGTGAGCCCGCAAGTCTTTCTTCTCATCAGGGACGCCCCCTCGTATACGGAGGCAATAATGCTGCTGAAGGGACACTATGTTAAGTCTGTGAACGAGGTATATGCTAGGCACCTTCCCGCCACGAGATGACAACGCCCTGGGGAATCACTAGAAGAATTCCTGCGTGCCTTGCGGGTACTCTGCCGGAACTGTGACCAGGCGCTATCGGCTACCCAACATGTGGAGCTGGTGGTTAGGGACGCTTATGTCACAGGCATGAAATCAAACTACATCCGCCAGCGATTGCGAGAAGGGGGTACACTCAGCCTCCCAGAGACAGTGCAGCTCTCAAACCCGCTGGAGGTGGCCTTCCAGAATATGGAGGCCTACACCTCCGACCACGCGGCACCCTCGTGGACCTCATGGGCGCCGCCATCACTCGACTCGAGTCTGTGCCGCGCAGCAGCCCGCAAATGCCGGATGCCCGAAGTGCTGCTTTTGCGGCCAGGGTAATCAATCCAGACAACGTTGCCCTGCATGGAATGCAACTTGCAACGGGTGTGGGATGAAGGGCCACTTTGCGAAAGCCTGCCAGGCCCGATCTCTCTCTAAAGCTTCTAAGCCCAGCAGCGCTGCCTGCTGCCTGTCGGGGCTGCCTCCAGCTGCCGGGCCACCCGCCACGATGACCGTCCGGATCAACGGGCACGAGACGGCCTGCCTTTTCGACTCCGGGAGCACAGACAGCTTCATACATCCGGATACGGTAAGGCGCTGCTCCCTCCCAATCTTACCCGCGACCCAGAAAATCTCCGTGGCTTCCGGATCACATGCAGTAGAAATCCGGGGGTACTGTGTTGCGACCCTTACTGTACAAGGCGTAGAGTACACTAACTTCAAACTCTACATCCTTCCCCATCTCTGCACTGCCCTATTACTGGGGCTCGACTTCCAGTGCCACCTGTATGTCCTCCTCCAGAGCCTTACTTTAAAATTCGGTGGACCCCTGGACCCCCCTCACTGTCTGTAGCCTCGCGGCCCTTAAGGCCGCCCCACCCTCGCTCTTCGCTAACCTCACCCCGGACTGTAAGCCCGTCACTACTAGGAGCAGACGATACAGTGCCCAGGATAGGCCCTTTATCAGGTCGGAGGTCCAGCGACTCCTGCGAGAGGGGATCATTGAGGCTAGTAACAGCCCCTGGAGAGCCCAAGTGGTGGTCGTCAAGACTGGGGAGAAGCACCGGATGGTCATCGACTACAGTCAGACCATCAACCGGTACACGCAGCTCGATGTGTACCCCCTCCCTCGCATATCTGACATGGTCAACCAGATTGCGCAATATCGAGTCTTCTCCACAGTTGACTTGAAGTCCGCCTACCACCAGCTCCCTATCCGCCCGGAGGACCGCCAATACACTGCCTTAGAGGCAGATGGCCGCCTCTACCACTTCCTCAGGGTCCCCTTCGGCGTCACCAATGGGGTCGCGGTCTTCAATGGGAAATGGATTGAATGGTTGACAAGTACGGGCTGCGGGCCGCGTTCTCGTACTTAGATAATGTCACCATCTGCGGCCATGACCAGCAGGACCATGACGAAAACCTCCAGCACTTCCTCCACACCGCCAAACTCCTGAACCTCACCTACAATAAGGAGAAATGCGTTTTCCGCACAACCCGCCTAGCCATCCTTGGCTACGTTGTGGAAAACGGAGTCCTAGGGCCGACCCCGACCACATGCACCCCCTCCTGTAATGCCTCCAATGTCGCACAGCTTCTACAAGGGCTTGGGCTTCCTTTTTGACAGAGGAGTGTCGAATCTCGGAGGCATGGAGGGTACGGGAGAAGAAAGCCACGGGCCTGCCTGCCTGGTTGAGGGTAGCAGCCAGAGCAAAGTCCAACGCATCGCTCTCCACCTGGAATGGAATGGACTCGTCCACAGAGTGCAGCTCCGTTGAAGGCCAGGCGGGCCGCCGTCAGGAGAAAAATAGTGGATTTAATAAGTGGACGGGCCTTGTCCGCAAAATTGGGGACCCACTGGGCATAGTAGGAGAAAAAACCCAGGCATCTCATAAAGCCTTGGGGCAGTGGGGGAGGGCCTGCTGGCTCCGCCTGTGGCTCCTCCCCTCGGGTTTATGTATAAAGGTAGCTGGTCTCCGCCTCTGATCCAGTTCGGGTCCAGAGGCAGGAGGCTTGCTGTTTAGTGTATTAAAGTCTCAGTTATGTTCACCACTCATCGTGTGTTCATTGATGGCATATCAACTGGACATAGGTCTGAACAACCAGCCACGAGCTCCTCGTTGTCACCATAGCCGTGACTGGGCCTCTAATGCTGGATAATATTTACATTTTTACATCAGTGTTTGATTTTTAGAGTGGTCTGTCAGGTTCTGCCGGGGCCCTGCCGCTTGGCGGTAGGGGTTGTCCCCAGTTTCCCCCTTATGTGTCTTGGTGAGGTTGGGGTTCCTCCCCTGGCTCATCTGTAGACTTCATTCCATTGGTGGCGGGGACAGAGAGGAGGGTGGAAGTCCCACTCCCCCCTTGTTCTTTAGCCTTCGAGGGAAGGTGGGTTTGCTTGTTACCTCGGTTCCCCCGTATAGGGGATGCTTGTGCTACTTCCAGTAAGTGGCTCTGCTCCCCATTTCTTCCCTCAAGCTCTCTTCTCTCTGGGCAGCTATCCCTATCCCCCCCCCTTTTCTGTTTCCCCTTCCTTCCCCTCCCGTAGCTAGCTCTGGGTCCTCTGACACTCTGAAGACCGCCATAGACGGGCACTGCCCCATCTCGACCCCCACCACCTTGGACATAGCCTCGAAGAAGGCCAATTGGAATTCCCTAAAGCCTGGGGCAGGACCAGAGCATGTGGGTGTGGTTGGCTGGACCCTGGCACCTCTTGCACTTGTCCTCCACCTCTGGGAAGAACCTGCTCAAGCATGTCTTGGTGAGCTGTGCTCTGTGCACTATCTGAGCTGCATCAGGTTTAGTCCGGCACAGGAGGAGGTGGTGTTGACTATGTAGTGTTGCAATGCAGAGTCCTTTCCCTGTCTCCCTGCTTAGTTTCTCACCCCTCTTTCATCTGGTCTTCCTGACCTTTTCTATGAGCCTCCTGTATATGTCGCCGCACTTGTCATCTCCTAACCAGTCCAGCCCATCTATCATGTCCAGGAATCTGTACATGGATCTCTGGGGGAACGTTTTCATCGCCTTGCGGAGAAAGTTACACTCATTCTGAGCTCGTTCCTTTCTGGAGTTGGAGCTTCTCTGTGAGTTCCACCAGAGTTGCAAATCTGTTGTCCACGTACATGTCCTCTACCATCAGTGTCCCTCTGTTCACCACCCCCCCCCCCCCCCCCCACGTCCCAAAGGTAGCGTCCATTCCTGCCAGTGCAAACTTGTGGTTATTGCAGATGGACACCCTCAGTTCAAAATGGTGCCTAAACTGGTTCCACGTCCTTAGGGTGGCTACTATCTCTGGGCTCCTGGACTTTGTGTGGGGGGCCGGCGCTCAGAGAGAAGTCCCTGTGCAGGAGGCTGCCTCCATTCGGACCCAGTCCGCCTCCGGCTCGCTTAGCCACCCCGTCACCCTCTCTGTTGGATGCCCAGTGATAGAACAGAAGATTTGGTAGGGCCAGGCCTCCCACATGTCACCCTTGTTGTAAAATGGTTTTCTGTATTCTAGGCTCCCCCCCCCCCCCCCCCAGACCAAGGCCATAATTAATTTGTCAACCTTGATGAAGAAGGATTTGGGGATTGTTATAATCTTGCATGACACTCATCCAGCTGGGGGTGTTTATTCCCTGGTGCTGATTGGGCTGTGAGTTAACCAGCACCAGTATAACAGGTCAGCCGCTGTAGCAGCTGACAGAAAGGAGTGAGGACCCTGAGATGTGTAACTGGGTCCTGTGTAAATACTGCTGTTATGCCGAATAAATGTCTTCCTTATGAACTCTTCAGACTCCCCTTTGCCGTTTACTTCATTGGTGACCAGGATGAACCTGAGCTGTCGGCTGCCTTCCCCCAATTTTTTTTAAGAGTGTGGTCTGAGGTACGGACATTTGTTGCTGCGAGGCCTTTTTTTGGAACCTGTATTAAAATGGCAGGTGAGCGCTGGGCCGAGGATTGATTCCTGCTTGTGAAGCGTGTGCACTGGGAGAGTTCCGGGGTCTGCTGTATCTGGCTGTACTGGAGGTGACATCGACAGGGCAACTTCTGGTGACGGTCGCACAATGTTTTTGTCCAGTTTCCATGTGCGGCCTTTTTGCGATGTTGGCTTGCTGTAGCAGAATGGCTTACTGGGGAGTCCTTATTGGAGTTGGCCACTGCTCTTGTAGACTGTCATTCGAGTTTGTGAGTGTGGTGCTGATTTGAAGACTATTCCATGATGGTTGGGACTACGAGATGGACTGTAATGGCTACTGATGTTGCTGCATGGCTGCAAGTTTTGTGCCTACAGACACTGTTGGGCTGTGTGGGCCCTATTTTTATTTGTGTGATGTGCTTGATTGAATCGATACTATATAAATTCAGGAGCGAAAGCTCCCTGGGTGGTTGGTGGGCACAGTTAATTCCCCTTTTTTTTCTGTACGCTGCGGCGAGTGTTTTTGGGGGTATATGGGGTGTAGTTTTGTGTGTTGTCCCCTGGTCCCCTTGTGGCTGAAAGAGACGTGGTGCTGGTAAGACCTTGGGTCAATGGGTCAGACGCTATGGTGTGCACTGTCCCCAGGTTTGGCTGTTAGCGGCTTTGCCCTTTGTGTGGTTAATAGGGATGTTGGGCCGGACATAATGTTCAGTGGAGTGCATCCCGGTCCATCCTGTTCCCCCTGTTTTTGTGGCGCCCTGTTGAGCCCATTAGGGTTTTTTTGTTGTTGTCGTCTGGCCATTGCGGTTTTGTTGTGCTAGTTTTTTGTCCTTTTTGTTCTCCTTAAATTATTTTGGCCTCTTCTCCATGGTCATTTTGTTAGTTTTCGGACTTTTTGGGGGTTGCGGGGTGTTAAAACCCCGCATGGGACTCATCCAGCTGGGGATGATTGTTCTCTAGTGCTGATTGGGCTGTGAGTTAACCAGCACCAGTATGACAGGTCAGCCGCTGTAGCAGCTGACAGAAAGGAGTGAGGACTCTGAGATGTGTAACTGGGTCCTGTGTAAATACTGCTTTTATGCTGGATAAACGTCTTTCCTATGAACTCTCCAAACTCCCATTTGCCGTTTACTTCGGGAGCGATCTATATACAAAGAGGAACCTCGGTAGCACGTTCATTTTGAACGTCTGTACTCTTCCCGCGAGTGAAAGGAGGATCGAGTCCCATCTTTGCAGGTCCCTCTTCACCTCCTCAACCAGGCTGGAGAGGTTCCATTTGTTTGTATCTGTGTGTGTGAGTTTGTATCTGTGTGTGTGAGTGTTTGTATCGCTGTGTGTGTGAGTTTGTATCTGTATGTGTGAGTTTGTATCGCTGTGTGCGTGTTTGTATCGCTGTGTGTGTGAGTTTGTATCTGTGTGTGTGAGTTTGTATCTGTGTGTGTGAGTTTGTATCTGTGTGTGTGAGTTTGTATCTGTGTGTGTGAGTTTGTATCTGTGTGTGTGAGTTTGTACCACAAGGATCTGTTTTGGGGCCACTGCTGTTTGTCATTTTTATAAATGATCTGGAGGAGGGCGTAGAAGGATGGGTGAGTAAATTTGCAGATGACACTAAAGTCGGTGGAGTTGTGGACAGTGCGGAAGGATGTTACAAATTACAGAGGGACATAGATAAGCTGCAGCGCTGGGCTGAGAGGTGGCAAATGGAGTTTAATGCAGAAAAGTGTGAGGTGATTCATTTTGGAAGGAATAACAGGAAGACTGAGTACTGGGCTAATGGTAAGATTCTTGGTAGTGTGGATGAGCAGAGAGATCTCGGTGTCCATGTACATAGATCCCTGAAAGTTGCCACCCAGGTTGAGAGGGTTGTTAAGAACGCGTACGGTGTGTTAGCTTTTATTGGTAGAGTGATTGAGTTTCGGAGCCATGAGGTCCTGTTGCAGCTGGACAACACTCTGGTGTGGCCGCATTTGGAGTATTGCGTGCAATTCTGGTCGCCGCATTATAGGAAGGATGTGGAAGCATTGGAAAGGGTGCAGAGGAGATTTACCAGAATGTTGCCTGGTATGGAGGGAAGATCTTATGATGAAAGGCTGAGGGACTTGAGACTGTTTTCGTTAGAGAGAAGGTTAAGCTGTGACTTAATTGAGGCATACAAGATGATCAGAGGATTGGATAGGTTGGACAGTGAGAGCCTTTTTCCTCGGATGGTGATGTCTAGCACGAGGGGACATAGCTTTAAATTGAGGGGAGATAGATATAGGACAGATGTCAGAGGTAGGTTCTTTACTCAGAGAGTAGTAAGGGCGTGGAATGCCCTGCCTGCAACAGTAGTGGACTCGCCAACACTAAGGACATTCAAATGGTCATTGGATAGACATATGGACAATAAGGGAATAGTGTAGATGGGCTTTTGAGTGGTTTCACAGGTCGGCTCAACATCGAGGGCCGAATAGTTACCGGAGTTGTCTCTTCTCCCCTTCTTGAACAAGGGGACAACATTTGCTATCCTCCAGTCTTAAGACCACAGGACCATAAGACATAGGAGTGGAAATAAGGCCATTCGGCCCATCGAGTCCACTCCACCATTCAATCATGGCTGATTTCAACTCCATTTACCCGCTCTCTCTCCATAGCCCTTAATTCCTCGAGAAATCAAGAATTTATCAACTTCTGTCTTAAAGACACTCAACGTCCCGGCCTCCACCGCCCTCTGGCAATGAATTCCACAGACCCACCACTCTCTGGCTGAAGAAATTTCTCCTCATCTCTGTTCTAAAGTGACTCCCTTTTATTCTAAGGCTGTGCCCCCGGGTCCTAGTCTCCCCTGCTAATGGAAACACACAAGACCAGCCAGGCACTTTTTTGCTGCTCTCAGCAAAACCAAATTGCAAAACTTGCAGCTCTCTGGAAACACACAGACACTGCTTTTAAACTGAAACTAAAAACCTGCAAAACACCGACTGCCAAAATGGCTGACCTGAGCTGCGCTCCACCCACTCTCTGACATCACTGTTTTCTTAAAGGTACACGGCTTACACATCCATTTCTTAAAGGTACTCTTGCATGACACGTCCCCCCAAGAAAAAAAAACCATCAACTTCAAGATGGGTTTCATTTTTCACTTTTGCACCATCCACTAAGAAATGTACACAATAAATATACCTTTTTATTATTTAAAAAAAAAATAACACATGCAAACAGGTGTAATAATATAGTCCATTTTTCTTTGTTCTTCTTCCTCCAATCGAAATCCTTCTCGATTGACAGTCCCTTTGCAGAAAGTCTCTGCACGATCCATCCATTCCTCTACTCTTCGGCATTTCTCTTCAGAATCAGATAATTTAGTTCAATCTGACCACAGAATCCCTTGCAATTCTCCAATACAGGAACTTTGGTTACCACAGCTTTCAGGCAGTCAAATGCCTGTTGAAAGTCCGCTGTCCATTGCAATTTTTTCGGTTTCTTTGGCAAGTCGATCTGTGGAGAAATCACGCCACAAATCTTTTGCACAACTGTTTGATCAAATTCATTCATGCTAGGAGATCGCATTATTTCCCTGCGTCTTGAGGGTATCGGAAACTCCGCAAGGATAGTGATTCGGGCTTCTCCAAATTCATTTTCGGCTAGATTCATCACCAAACCCGCCTCCTGAAGTTGTTCGAAGAACTCCATACGATGTTTTAAATGTTTTTTCCATGTCTGGAAGTTGAAAATAAAAGCAGATTGTCCCACTTTCTCAATGCAATCCTTCAAACGTGGGATAGGATAAGAGTCCGTTCTTGTAACTGCATTCACCTTTCGATAGCCCACACACAACCGTTGGGTACCATCTGGTTTAGGTACCATCACTATGGGTGAGCTCCATTGGCTGCAACCCACTTCAATTATGCCATTCTTCAGCATACACTCAATCTCTCTGTTAACCTGTACCAATTTAAAAGGATTAAGTCTATATGGATATTGCTTGATAGGAACAGCATTTCCAACATCTACATCAGATATAGCCATTTCAGTACTTCCCAATTTATCTCTACAAACTTGCCCATGTGATATCAATAACTCTTTCAGGTCAGTTCGTTTTTCCTCTGGAAGGTAACTTAACAATTCATCCCAATTTTTAAGAACGTCCTCATTTTCCAATTTAATTTGAGGTATGTCAAATTCAGTCATCTGGATTTGGTTCGTCACTTTGAGTTAGAATCATTAAAACCTCCTTTTTCTCTCCTTCCCTTTCAAAGTACCTTTTAAGCATATTCACATGACACACTCGGTGAGTCTTCCTTCTATCTGGTGTTTTTACCACATAATTCACCTCACTTAATTTCCTTTCAATCTGATACGGTCCACAAAACCTAGCTTTTAAAGGCTCCCCTACCACTGGTAACAACACTAAAACTTTATCCCCACTGGCAAAACTACGAACTTTGGATTTCTTGTCCGCTACCTGTTTCATCACATTTTGTGCAACTTTCAAATGTTGTCTAGCCAATTCACCTGCTCCATTTAATCGTTCCCTAAAATTTGACACGTAATCCAATAGTGTAATTTCCGATTTCTCACCCACCAATTTTTCCTTAATCAATTTAAGTGGTCCTCTTACCTCATGACCAAAAATTAGTTCAAAAGGACTAAATTTGGTAGACTCATTAGGTGCATACCTAATTGCAAACAATACGAATGGAATTCCTTTATCCCAATCCTCTGGATAATCTTGACAATACGCCCTCAACATTGTCTTTAATGTCTGATGCCACCTTTCTAACGCTCCCTGTGATTCTGGATGGTACGCAGTTGATTTAAATTGTTTTGTTCCTAAGCTATCCATAACTTCGTTGAATAACTTTGAAGTAAAATTTGTTCCTTGATCCAATTGAATTTCTGTGGGTAGTCCATATCCAATAAAGAATTTAACTAACTCCTCCACAATCCTTTTGGCTATAATATTACGTACTGGAATGACCTCTGGAAACCTAGTAGACACATCCATTCTAGTCAAAAGATCTTGGGCGAGATTCTCCACTCCCGCGCCGGTTGGGAGAATCGCCTGGGCCACCAAAATTTCCTGGGACGCTGGTCCGACGCCCTCCCGCGATTCTCCCAAGCGGCAGGAACGGCCCGGTCGAGTTGCACGGCCGCAGGCCGGAGAATCGCCGGAAACACCCAAAATGGCGATTCTCCGGCACCCCCGCTATTCTCAGGCCCGGATGGGCCGAGCGGCCAGGCCAAAACGGCGGGTTCCCCCCGGCGCCGTCCACACCTGGTCGCTGCCGTCGGGAACAGCGTGCGAATGCTGAGGGGGCGGCCTGCGAGGGGGCAAGGGGGATCCTGCACCAGGGGGTCCCTTAAATGTGGCATGGCCCGCGATCGGTGCCCACCGATCATCGGGCCGTCCTCTCTGAAGGAGGACCTCCTTCCTTCCGTGGCCCCCCAAGATCCGTCTGCCATCTTCTTGTGGGGTGGACTTAGAGAGGACGGCAACCACGCATGCGCAGGTTGGCGCCGGCCAACCTGCGCATGCGTGGATGACGGCAGTTATGCGGCGCCGGCCATGTCATCTATTCTGCGCCGCCTTTACGCGGGCGACAAAGCCTGGCGCGTGTAGATGACGTGGCCCGATCCTAGCCCATTGTCAGGGCCTGAATCGGTTGGGATCGGGGCCATTTTGCGCCGTCGTGAACCTCGACGGCGTTCACGACGGCGCGGCCACTTCGGCGCGGGAGTGGAGAATCCCACCCATTGATTCTCACTTTTTGTTTTAGGAAGCGGTCCTACACAATCGATTAGGACCCTTGTAAAAGGTTCCTCAAATGCTGGAATGGGTATTAAGGGCTCTGGTTTTATCACTGCTTGCGGTTTCCCTATCACTTGACATCTGTGACATGATTGACAAAATTTAACTACATCTTTATGTAGTCCAGGCCAATAAAAATGTTTCTGGATTTTAGCTTGAGTTTTCCTTATTCCCAAATGATCTCCCACTGGTACCTCATGTGCAACTCGCAACACCTCCTTTCTTTACCCTACTGGCAATACTACTTGATGAACTTCTGCCCACTTGTCATCTGCCTGCATATGTATAGGTCTCAATTTTCTCATCAAGACATCATTTTTACGGTAATAACACCCTCTTCCGTATATGCTTTCTGATGTATCCGTTTTATTTCTACATCTTTCTGTTGTAACTCCGCCAATTTTCCTGAACTAAAAATATCCGCCTCATCTTCCACCTGTTCTTGTTCTTTTTCAATCATCTGATCAACAATCGTTTCTGATAATTGCACTTCAACTTCATCTTCACCCTTTGATTTCTCCTCTTGTCTTAACCTATGACTTTGCGACCTTGTTACTACACAATCCGGAAAAATCCCAGGATATTCGTCCTTCAACACTTCCGTTGACTGATTTTCCGAATGGCTTATCAACCACAGTAGGCATCACTTCCACCTGCGATCCAGCGATATAATTACCCAAGATAAACTGTATTCCTGGACAAGATAGTTTATCTATTACTCCTACGACCACTTCACCACTCTTCACTGGACTTTCCAATCTTACCTTATATAATGGAACGCAACTCCTCTCACATTGAATTCCACATATCACCACCTTTTCTGGCAACATTCTTCCCAAACTACACAATTCCTCATCTCTTACCATTAATGATTGACTAGCCCCTGTATCTCTTAATATTGTGACTTCTTTACCTGCTCCTCCTGATACACGAGTAAACTTTACCCACACAAGTAAATTCTTTAAAGACATCTGGCACCTTCTTAACAATTACTTCTTGAACAGGCTGTCCAATCATTTGCACCTCCTTCGCTTCCCTTGGGCTTTCCTTTACCACTCTAACAAACCCCACTGCCTTATCCTGTTTTACCACATCAGCCTTCCCAGTGCTTTTCTTCAACCACCAACACTGTGACTTTACATGGCCTAGTTTATTACAGTGAAAACATTTGAAATTTTTCATTTCTTTTCCACCCTCCTGGATTCCTTTTTTAATCTGAGGTACACTCTCTTTATTGTCTCCAATCAGATCACCTTTACCTTTACCACTTGAGTACTTCTCATGTCCCCAGTTTCTATCCCTCACCGGCTGAAACTGATGTCGGAAACCAATCTTTGATTTATGAACTAATTCATAATCATCTGCCATTTCCGCTGCTAATCTCGCAGTTTTAACCCTCTGTTCTTCCACATGAGTTCTCTACATCAGGGATTGAATTTTTAAACTCCTCCAAAAGTATAATTTCTCTGGGAGCTTCATACGTTTGGTCTATTTTCAAAGCCCTTAGCCACCTATCAAAATTACTCTGTTTGAGCCTTTCAAACTCGATGTATGTTTGACCAAATTCTTTCCTTAAATTGCTAAACCTTTGTCTGTAAGCTTCAGGCACTAGCTCATGCACCTAAGATGGATTTCTTCACCTCCTCATACGTTCCAGATACCTCCTCCGGTAGTGATGCAAACACTTCACTAGCTCTACCTACCAGCTTTGTTTGAATCAGTAACACCCACATGTCATGTGGCCATTTCATTTGTTTAGCTACCTTCTCAAATGAAATGAAAAAGGCTTCCACTTCCTTCTCGTCAGACCTTGGCAATGCTTGGACATATTTAAATAGATTCCCACCAAGCCTTTGACTATGACGCTCTTTCTCACTACCCTCATCACTATCATCCAACTGTACGTTTCCCTTTATGTCTGCCAATTTTAACTGATTGTCATATTTCATGGCCATTTTCTGAAGTTCAAATTCCCTCTCTTTATCTTTTTGTTCTGCTAGGGCTATTCTTTCTTTTCTGTTTTCTTCTCTCTCCTTTTCTTTTACCTCTCTCTCTCTTTCTCTTTCCTTTTCCTCTCTCTCACTCTCGTATTCCAGCCACTTTAATTCTTTTTGATGTTCCATTTATTTAATTTGCAACTGAATTTTTGCCATTTCCAATGAGTCAAACACTATCTCAGGCAACTTTAAATGCTTAACCACCGCCATAATTACCGAACCTTTTTGCATTTTATCAGGTAATGTTAACTGCAATGTTCTTGCCAAATCTAACAGTCTGCTTTTCGTTTCTGCCCGTAAGGTACTACGTGTAACATTCTCCACCCCCAAAAACTTCTGAGCCTCTGAAAGAGCCATTGTTCACAACACTCTCCCCACTTAAACTAAAATACCACACCGGAAAAGCAACAATCCTTCACTGTCTTTAAATTCACAAAAGCTAATCCAATAGATAGACTTTTATCTCGGATGAGCCCCCAATTGTTATGGGCGAGGCTTTTTAGAACCCCAAAATGTATCATGGAGTTCAACCAACCTCTCCCTTTAATGGACTTGTTGCTTTTCCGAGCACACGGCTTTTTCCCTTGGTGTGGGATTACAATTATGGCCACGTGGGTTTTTTAAACACAAAACACTGATTATTCCATGAACTCAACTTAACATCTTAAATAAACATTGGATCTCTTAACACCCCTTACTTCAAAGATAACTCAGAAATATTGCAACAGTAAATAATTCCTTAAAATGTTCCTTCAATCTTCCAAGAGACTTAACACCTTTAAACAGACTTCCGGTTGCGGCTATGCGGAGCTAAGCCGCACATTCAGCGGCTCCTGCTAAACGGACTTTTGGGCTCTCCAGAGGAGCCACAATGGAAATTTTTTGATGACTTCCAGTGTGGGAAGGTGATAGCGAGGTCCACCCTCCATAGTATATGGATTGGACCAGGAGCGGAGCGGTCAAAAAAGCGTTTTTGGAGCAGCGGAAAGTGGGAGGGAGAAAAAACAAGATGGCGGCGGGCGGAGATCAAGCGGCATGGGTGCAGGAGCAGCAGGAGTTTCTCAGGCGCTGCTTTGAGGAGCTGAAGAAAGAGGTGCTGGCGCCAATGCTGACGGCGATCAAGGGGTTAGTGGAGACTCAGAAGGCCCAAGGGGCGGTGATCCGGGAGGTGCGAGAAAAAACCATGGAGAACGAGGATGCGATCTTGGGCCTGGTAGTGAAGATGGAGACACACGAGGCGCTGCACAAGAGGTGGGCAGAAAGATTCGAGAACCTGGAGAACAGGTCGAGGAGGAAGAATCTTCGGATTCTGGGTCTCCCTGAAGGGGTGGAGGGGGCCGATGCCGGGGCATATGTGAGCACGATGCTCAACGCGCTGATGGGTGCGGGGGCCTTTCCGAGTCCCCTGGAGCTAGAAGGGGCTCATCGGGTCCTGGCGAGGAGACCCAAGGCCAACGAGCCGCCAAGGGCGGTAGTGGTGAGGTTTCACCGTTTCGTGGACAGGGAATGTGTCTTGAGATGGGCCAAGAAAGAGCGGAGCAGCAGGTGGGAGAATTCGGAGATCCGAATCTATCAGGACTGGAGTGCAGAGGTGGCAAAGAGGAGAGCTGGTTTTAATCGGGCCAAGACGATGCTCCATCGGAAGGGGGTGAGGTTCGGAATGCTGCAGCCAGCGCGATTGTGGGTCACGTTTCAGGATCAACACCACTACTTCGGAACCCCTGAGGAGGCTTGGACCTTTATACAAACTGAAAAGTTGGACTCAAACTGAGGGTTTGTGGTTGTGGGGGGAATGTCGGTTGTATACAAGGTTTTAACTATGCGTAGGGAATGTTCCATGAGTTGGGTGATAGATGGGGATGGGGGAAGAGATCTGATGGGGAGACTGTGAGAGAATGCGGGCGCCGGTGCTGGAGGGAGGGGAGGCCCGGGGATGGGGGAATTGAGATAAGGCCGCAACAGGAGCGGCACCAGAGGAGGCGGGGCCGGCTCAGGAAAGCGCGGGCTTTTTCCCGCGCTAGGGAAGGATGGAGGGGGGGGGGTGAAGGAGCGCACACTGATTGCTGGGGAGGGGGGATTCCCACACGGGGGAGGTCAATGGGATGGCGGGGGAGGCCGGGGTCAGCATGAGTCAGCTGACTTATGGGAGTGTTATGGGGGGAGCAAAAGAACTAGATACATATCTAGCGGGGGAGGGGGGGAAATAGGGTTGCTGCTGCATTGGCCGATGGGGAACTGGAATTAGAAGAGGTGGTCGGGGCGGGGGCCCCCCGTCTGGGGGACTGGAGAGTGCGGGAGGCGCGGGCACGGGACTGGCCTAGAAAAGGAGATGGCTAGTCTGCAGGGGGTGGTGGGGGCGGGTGGGAAGCCCCCCGGGTGGGAAGCCCCCCAATCCGGCTGATAACTTGGAATGTGAGGGGCTTGAATGGGCCGGTTAAGAGGGCCCAAGTGTTCGCGCACTGAAAGGGACTGAAAGCAGACGTGATCATGCTTCAGGAGACACATTTGAAGGTGGCGGACCAGGTCAGGTTAAGAAAGGGATGGGTAGGACAGGTATTCCATTCGGGGCTGGATGCGAAGAACAGAGGGGTGACAATACTGGTGGGGAAGCGGGTATTGTTTGAGGCCAAGAATATTGAAGTGGACAATGGAGGTCGATACGTGATGGTGAGCGGTAGTTTGCAGGGGGCGTGGGTGGTATTGGTAAACGTATACGCCCCGAACTGGGATGATGTTGGATTTATGAAGCGCATGTTGGGGCGGATTTCGGATCTGGAGGCAGGAAGCTTGATAATGGGGGGGGGGGTGGATTTCAACACGGTGTTGGACCCAGCATAAGATCGCTCCAGATCTAGGATGGGGAAGAGGCCGGCTGCGGCCAAGGTGCTTCGGGGGTTTATGGACCAGATGGGGGGAGTAGACCCGTAGAGATTTGCTAGGCCCCTGGCCAGGGAATTTTCTTTTTTCTCTCACGTACACAGAGCCAACTCCCGGATAGATTTTTTTGTTTTGAGTAGGGCGCTGATCCCGAAAGTGGAGGGAACGGAGTACTCGGCCATAGCTATCTCAGACCACGCCCCACACTGGGTGGAGCTGGAGTTGGGAGAGGAAAGGGACCAGCACCCGCTGTGGCGTCTGGATGTGGGATTACTGGCGGATGAGGAGGTGTGCGGGAGGGTGCGGGGATGCATTGAAAGGTATTTGGAGGCCAACGACAACGGGGAGGTGCATGTGGGGGTAGTATGGGAGGCGTTGAAGGCGGTGGTCAGGGGAGAGTTAATCTCCATCAGGGCTCACAGGGAGAAGAGGGAGAGCAGGGAAAGGGAGAGGTTAGTGGGGGAGATCCTAAGGGTAGACAGGAGATATGCAGAGGCCCCCGAGGAGGGACTACTTGGGGAGCGGCGAAGTCTCCAGACGGAATTCAACCTGTTGACCACAGGGAAGGCAGAGGCACAGTGGAGGAAAGCACAGGGGGCGAAGTACGAGTATGGGGAGAAGGCGAGCCGGATACTGGCACATCAGCTCCGTAAGAGGATGGCAGCGAGGGAGATAGGTGGAGTTAAGGATAGCAGGGGAACTACGGTGCAGAGTGCGATGAATGTACATGAGGCATTTAACGACTTTTATGAGGAGCTGTACAGATCTCAACCCCCAATGGGGGAAGAGGGGATGCGACGATTTCTCGATCAACTGAGGTTCCCGAGGGTGGAGGAGCAGGAGGTGGCTGGTTTGGGGGCGCCAATTGGGTTGGAGGAGCTGGTTAATGGACTGGGGAGCATGCAGGCGGGGAAGGCCCCGGGGCCAGATAGGTTCCCGGTTAAGTTTTACAGGAAGTATCCGGACCTGTTAGCCCCGTTGCTAGTGAGGACTTTCAATGAGGCAAGGGAGGGGGGGACCCTGCCCCCGACAATGTCCGGGGCGCTGATCTCTCTGATCCTGAAGCGGGACAAGGACCCACTGCAATGTGGGTCCTATAGGCCGATCTCGCTCCTCAATGTGGATGCTAAGTTGCTGGCAAAAGTGTTGGCTACGAGAATTCAGGACTGTGTCCCTGGGTTGATTCACGAGGACCAGACGGGATTTGTAAAGGGCAGGCAGCTAAACACCAATGTGCGGAGGCTCCTCAATGTGATATGCCCTCGGTGGAGGGAGAGGCGGAGATAGTGGCAGCTATGGACGCGGAGAAGGCCTTTGACCGGGTGGAGTGGGAGTATCTCTGGGAAGTGTTGCGGAGGTTTGGGTTTGGCAGGGGTTTATCCGGTGGGTTAAGCTCCCATTTAGAGCCCCGGTGGCGAGTGTGGCTACGAATCGACGGAGGTCGGAGTATTTTTGTCTGTATCGAGGGACAAGACAGGGGTGCCCCCTGTCCCCCCTGTTGTTTGCATTAGTAATTGAGCCTTTCGCTATGGCATTAAGGGAGTCCAGGAAATGGGGGGGGGGGTGGTCCGAGGGGGAGAGGAGCATCGGGTGTCGCTGTATGCCGACGACCTGTTGCTGTATGTGGCGGATCCAGTGGAGGGGATGGTGGAGGTCATGTGGATCCTTAGGGAGTTTGGGGATTTCTTGGGCTATAAGCTCAATGTAGGGAAAAGTGGTGCATCCAGGGGACCAGGGAAGAGAGATAGACGACCTACCGTTGAGGAGGGCGGAAAGGAGCTTTCGGTACTTGGGGTTCCAGGTAGCTAGGAGCTGGGGGGGCCCTGCACAAACTTAATTTGACGCGGCTGATGGAGCAGATGGAGGAGGACTTTAAAAGATGGGATGTGTTGCCACTCTCGCTAGCGGGCAGGGTACAGTCGATTAAAATGATGGTCCTCCCGAGGCTTCTCTTTGTGTTCCAGTGCCTTCCCATTGTGATTACCAAGGCCTTTTTTAAACGGGTAGGTAGGAGCATCATGGGTTTCGTGTGGGCAAATAAGACCCCGAGAGTAAAGAGGGTGTTTCTGGAGCGTAGCAGGGACAGGGAGGGCTGGCGCTGTCGAATCTGTGCGGCTACTATTGGGCAGCCAACGTGGCGATGATCCGTAAGTGGGTAATAGAGGGTGAGGGGGCGGCGTGGAAGAGGTTGGAGATGGCATCCTGCAGGGGCACGAGCCTGAGGGCGCTGGTGACGGCACCGCTGCCGCTCTCGCCGAGAAGGTATACCACGAGTCCGGTGGTGGCGGCAACACTAAAGATCTGGGGGCAGTGGAGGCGACATAGGGGTGAGATGGGAGCTTCGGTGTGGTCCCCGATCCTGGAGAACCATCGGGTCGTCCCAGCACGGATGGACGGGGGGTTTCGGAGCTGGCATCAGGCGGGGATCAGAAAGATGGGGGACCTGTTTATATACGGGACGTTTGCAAGCCTGGGGGCGCTGGAGGAGAAGTTTGTGTTACCCCCGGGAAATGCGTTCAGGTATATGCAAGTGAGGGCGTTTGTGAAGCGGCAGGTGAGGGGATTCCCGTTGCTCCCGGCACAGGGGATTCAAGACAGGGTGATTTCGGGTGTATGGGTCGGAGAAGGCAAGGTTTCGGCGATATATCAGGAGATGAAGGAAGAGGAGGAGGCTTCGGTAGAGGAGCTGAAGGGCAAGTGGGAGGAGGAGTTGGGGAGGAGATCGAAGAGGGTCTGTGGGCTGATGCCCTGAGTAGGGTTAATTCCTCTTCCTCATGCGCCAGGCTCAGCCTGATACAGTTTAAGGTTATTCACAGAGCGCATATGACAGGGGCGAGGCTGAGTAGGTTCTATGGGATGGAGGACAGATGTGGGAGGTGCTCGGGAAGCCCGGCGAATCACGCCCACATGTTCTGGTCATGCCCGGCACTGGATGGGTTCTGGAGGTGTTTCGCGAAGACTATGTCCAAGGTGATGAAAGTCCAGGTCAAGCCAAGTTGGGGGCTGGCAATATTTGGGGTGGTGGACGAGCCATGAGTGCAGGAGGTGAAAGAGGCCGGTATTCTGGCCTTTGCGTCCCTGGTAGCCCAGCGGAGGATCTTGCTCATGTCTAAGGACGTGAAGCCCCCCAGTGTGGAAGCCTGGATAAATGACATGGCAGGGTTCATTAAGCTGGAGAGGATAAAGTTTGCCTTGAGAGGTTCTGCGCAGGGGTTCTTCAGGTGGTGGCAACCGTTCCTAGATTATCTCGCGGAGCGTTAGAATGATGTCGGTCAGCAGCAGCAGCAACCCAGGGAGGGAGGCGGGGAGGGGAGGGGAGGGGGGGTCTCTTTCGGGGGGGGGGGGGTAGCTGGGCGGGCGGGGGAGGGTTTTTTCCCTAAGGGTACTTGTAAAAAGCATATGGGAGGGTTATTATGTGCGGGAGAAACCCATTGTACAGGTGCTGTAGTATGTTTCATTGATATGTCTATGTTTTGTTCTGTTCTTTTCTCTTTCTCTTTTCTGTTTCGGGGGGGGGGGGGGGGGGGGGGATTTAATTGGTTGAAAATTTTTGTTGGAAAAACTTTGAATAAACATTTTTTTTTAAAAACACCTTTAAACAGTATCACATCAGGTTAAAGGATATATATACATTTTGTAGAATGGGAGAAACTGTCGTAAACTAGCTTTCTACTTTTAAACTGCTCTCAGCAAGACCAGCCAGGCACTTTTTTGCTGCTCTCAGCAAAACCAAATTGCAAAACTTGCAGCTCTCTGGAAACACACAGACACTGCTTTTAAACTGAAACTAAAAACCTGCAAAACACCGACTGCCAAAATGGCTGACCTGAGCTGAGCTCCACCCACTCTCTGACATCACTGTTTTCTTAAAGGTACACGGCTTACACATCCATTTCTTAAAGGCACTCTTGCATGACACTCAGCAATCTCCTCCCTAGATTCCCAGAGAATCCTAAAATAAATCCCATCCGGCCAGGGGACTTATCTATTTTCACACTTTCCAGAATCGTATGAGCTTATGAGCCTCAAGCCCTTCTAGTCTAGTACCCTGAATCTCAGTATTCTCCTCGAATACTGACAAAAAATATTCATTTAGCACCTCTCCTATCTCCTCGGACTCCACGCACAACTTCCCACTACTGTCTTTGGCTGACCCTACTCTTACCCTAGTCATTCTTTTTTTCCTGACATATTTATAGAAAGCTTTAGGGTTATCCTTGATCCTACCTGCCAAAGACTTCTCATGTCCCCTCCTGGCTCTTCTTAGCTCTCTCTTTAGGTCCTTCCTAGCTAACTTGTAACACTTGAGCGCCTTAACTGAACCTTCACATCTCATCTTTACATAAGCCTCCTTCTTCCTCTTAACAAGTGATTCAACTACTTTAGTAAACCATGGTTCCCTCGCTCGTACATACTTATCAAGGATATCTGTGTGTGAGTTTCTATCTGTGTGTGTATGTGTGTTTGTATCTGTGTGTGTCTTTGTCAGTTTGTATCTGTCTGAGAATTTGTATCTGCATGTGTGTGTGAGTTTATATCTGTGTGTGTATGTGAGTTTATATCTCTGTCTGTGAATTTATATCTGTGTGTGCATGTGTTGGTATCTCTGTGTGTGTGACAGGACCTCTAGGGTTGTAATCTCGGGATTACTCCCTGTGCCATGTGCCAGTGAGGCTAGAAACAGGAAGATAGAGCAGCTAAATACGTGGCTAAAGAGCTGGTGTAGGAGGGAGGGTTTCCGTTATCTGGACCACTGGGAGCTCTTCCGGGGCAGGTGTGACCTACATAAGAAGGACGGGTTGCATCTAAACTGGAGAGGCATAAATATCCTGGCCGTGAGGTTTGCTAGTGTCACACGGGAGGGTTTAAACTAGTATGGCAGGGGGGTGGGCACGGGAGCAATAGGTCAGAAGGTGAGAGCATTGAGGGAGAGCTGGGAATAGGGACAGTATGGCTCTGAGACAGAGCAGACAGGGCGAGGTTGCTGAACACAGCAGGTCTGGTGGCCTGAAGTGCATATGTTTTTGTCGTGGAAATCATAATAAAGACAAATTCCTCGAGGTTCGATTTAAGGAAATTTATTTACACAAATATGCTTGTGGAGAGAGAGTGTTTCAGCTGCAAAGCCAAGGCACTGCACTCTGAGTTCTGCAGTCAAAAACCATTATATTTTTAGGTTGAAATAAACAACTTTGAAGAGATAAAGCTTGGGAACATACGCAAGAGGAAATATGAATGTTTTGCCTTTGGTTTAAAAACAATTCGAGTACGCATTTTGTTGTCCTTCGGAAGAACAACTTATTATCATAATAAGGCCAGTACCACATACTAAGCAGTATTTGGTTTACATTACTTGACCTCCTCATTTTCGCTCAAAAGCAGTGTTAAAATACAGTTAATATTCCTAGCATGCTTCTAAATTGGTAACTCATTAACTTCCCTTCCACAGTTTTAATGCAAGAAGTATTACAGGTAAGGCAGATGAACTTAGAGCTTGGATTAGTACTTGGAACTATGATGTTGTTGTCATTACAGAGACCTGGTTGAGGGAAGGGCAGGATTGGCAGCTAAACGTTCCAGGATTTAGATGTTTCAGGCGGGATAGAGGGGGATGTAAAAGGGGTGGCGGAGTTGCGCTACTGGTTAGGGAGGATATCACAGCTGTACTACGGGAGGACACCTCAGAGGGCAGCGAGGCTATATGGGTAGAGATCAGGAATAAGAAGGGTGCAGTCACAATGTTGGGGGTTTACTACAGGCCTCCCAACAGCCAGCGGGAGATAGAGGAGCAGATAGGTAGACTGATTTTGGAAAAGAGTAAAAACAACAGGGTTGTGGTGATGGGAGACTTCAACTTCCCCAATATTGACTGGGACTCACTTAGTGCCAGGGGCTTAGACGGGGCAGAGTTTGTAAGGAGCATCCAGGAGGGCTTCTTAAAACAATACGTAGACAGTCCAACTAGGGAAGGGGCTGTACTGGACCTGGTATTGGGGAATGAGCCCGGCCAGGTGGTAGAAGTTTCAGTAGGTGAGCATTACAGGAACAGTGACCACAATTCAGTAAGTTTTAAAGTGCTGGTGGACAAGGATAAGAGTGGTCCTAGGTGAATGTGCTAAATTGGGGGAAGGCTAATTATAACAATATTAGGCAGGAACTGAAGAACCTGGATTGGGAGCGGATGTTTGAGGGTAAATCAACATCTGACATGTGGGAGGCTTTCAAGTGTCAGTTGAAAGGAATTCAGGACTGACATGTTCCTGTGAGAAAGAAGGATAAATACGGCAATTTTCGGGAACTTTGGATAACGAGAGATATTGTAGGCCTCGTCAAAAAGAAAAAGGTGGCATTTGTCAGGGCTAAAAGGCTGGGAACAGACGAAGCCTGTGTGGAATATAAGGAAAGTAGGAAGGAACTTAAGCAAGGAGTCAGGGGGGCTAGAAGGGGCCACGAAAAGTCATTGGCAAATAGGGTTAAGGAAAATCCCAAGGCTTTTTACACGTACATAAAAAGCAAGATGGTAGCCAGGGAAAGGGTTGACCCACTGAAGGATAGGCAAGGGAATCTATGTGTGGAGCCAGAGGAAATGGGCGAGGTACTAAATGAATACTTGCATCAGTATTCACCAAAGAGAAGGAATTGGTAGATGTTGAGTCTGGAGAAGGGTGTGTCGATAGCCTGGGTCACTTTGAGATCCAAAAAGACGAGGTGTTGGGCGTCTTGAAAAATATTAACGTAGATAAGTCCCCAGGGCCTGATGGGATCTACCCCAGAATACTGAGGGAGGCTAGAGAGGAAATTGCTGAGGCGTTGGCAGAAATCTTTGGATCCTCACTGTCTTCAGGTGATGTCCCGGAGGACTGGAGAATAGCCAATGTTGTTCCTCTGTTTAAGAAGGTTAGCAAGGATAATCCAAGGAACTACAGGCCGGTGAGCCTTACGTCAGTGGTAGGGAAATTACAGGAGAGAATTCTTCGAGACAGGATCTACTCCCATTTGGAAGCAATGGACATATTAGTGAGATGCAGCATGGTTTTGTGAAGGGGAGGTCGTGTCTCACTAACTTGATAGAGTTTTTCGAGTAGGTCACAAAGATGATTGATGCAGGTAGGGCAGAGGATGTTGTCTATATGGACTTCAGTAAGGCCTTTGACAAGGTCCCTCATGGTAGACTAGCACAAAAGGTGAAGTCACATGGTATCAGGGGTGAGCTGGCAAGGTGGATACAGAACTGGCTAGGTCATAGAAGGCAGAGAGTAGCAATGGAAGGATGCTTTTCTAATTGGAGGGCTGTGACTCGTGGTGTTCCGCAGGGATCAGTGCTGGGACCTTTGCTGTTTGTAGTATATATAAATGATTTGGAGGAAAATGTAACTGGTCTGATTAGTAAGTGTGCAGATGACACAAAGGTTGGTGGAATTGTGGATAGCGATGAGGACTGTCAAAGGATACAGCAGGATTTAGATTGTTTGGAGACTTGGGCGGAGAGATGGCAGATGGAGTTTAATCCGGACAAATGTGAGGTAATGCATTTTGGAAGGTCTAATGCAGGTAGGGAATATACAGTGAATGGTAGAACCCTCAAGAGTATTGAAAGTCAGAGAGATCTAGGTGTACAGGTCCACAGGTCACTGAAAGGGGCAACACAGGTGGAGAAGGTAGTCAAGAAGGCATACGGCATGCTTGCCTTCATTGGCCAGGGCATTGACTATAAGAATTGGCAAGTCATGTTGCAGCTGTATAGAACCTTAGTTAGGCCACACTTGGAGTATAGTGTTCAATTCTGGTCGCCACACTACCAGAAAGATGTGGAGGCTTTCGAGAGGGTGCAGAAGAGATTTACCAGAACGGTGCCTGGTATGGAGGGCATTAGCTATGAGGAGCGGATGAATAAACTCGGTTTGTTCTCACTGGAACGACGAAGGTTGAGGGGCGACCTGATAGAGGTCTACAAAATTATGAGGGGCATAGACAGAGTGGATAGTCAGAGGCTTTCCCCCAGGGTAGAGGGGTCAATTACTAGGGGGCATAGGTTTATGGTGAGAAGGGCAAGGTTTAGAGTAGATGTACGAGGCAAGTTTTTTAAACAGAGGGTAATGGGTGCCTGGAACTCGCTACCGGAGGAGGTGCTGGAAGCAGGGACGATAGTGATAGTTAAGGGGCATATTGACAAATACATGAATAGGATGGGAATAGAGAGATACGGATCCAGGAAGTGTAGAAGATTGTAGTTTAGTCGGGCAGCATGGTCGGCACAGGCTTGGAGGGCTGAAGGGCCTGTTCCTGTGCTGTACTTTTCTTTGTTCTTTGTTCTTGTGTGTGTGAGTTTGTATCTGTGTGTGTGTGAGAGTTTGTATCCCTGTGTGTGAGAGAGTTTATATCTGTGTGTGCGTCTGAGTTTGTATCTGTGTGTGTGTGTGAGAGAGTTTGTATCTCTGTGTGCGTGAGAGTTTATGTCTGTGTGAGTTTATATCTGTATGTGCGTTTGTATCTGTGTGTGTGTGTGAGAGTTTGTATCTGTGTGTGAGAGTTTGTATCTGTGTGTGAGAGTTTGTATCTGTGTGTGAGAGTTTGTATCTGTGTGTGAGAGTTTGTATCTGTGTGTGAGAGTTTGTATCTGTGTGTGAGAGTTTGTATCTGTGTGTGAGAGTTTGTATCTGTGTGTGAGAGTTTGTATCTGTGTGTGAGAGTTTGTATCTGTGTGTGAGAGTTTGTATCTGTGTGTGAGAGTTTGTATCTGTGTGTGTATGTGAGAGTTTATATCTGTGTGTGTATGTGAGAGTTTATATCTGTATGTGTGTGTGAGAGTTTATATCTGTGTGTGTGTGAGAGTTTATATCTGTGTGTGTGTGAGAATTTATATCTGTATGAGAGTTTATGCCTGTGTGTGTGTGAGAGTTTATATCTGTGTGTGTGTGTGAGAGTTTATATCTATGTGTGAGAGTTTATATCTGTGTGTGTGTGAGAATTTATATCTGTATGAGAGTTTATGTCTGTGTGTGTGTGAGAGTTTATATCTGTATGTGCGTTTGTATCTGTGTGTGTGTGAGAGTTTATATCTATGTGTGAGAGTTTATATCTGTGTGTGTGTGAGAGTTTATATCTGTGTGTGTGTGAGAGTGTGTATCTCTGTGTGTGTGAGAGTGTGTATCTCTGTGTGTGTGAGAGTTTATGTCGTGTGTGTGTGAGAGTTTGTATCTGTGTGTGTGTGAGAGTTTGTATCTGTGTGTGTGTGTGAGAGTTTGTATCTGTGTGTGTGAGAGAGTTTGTATCTGTGTGTGTGTGAGAGTTTGTATCTCTGTGTGTGTGAGAGTTTATGTCTGTGTGTGTGAGAGAGTTTATATCTGTATGTGCGTTTGTATCTGTGTGTGTGTGAGAGAGTTTGTATCTGTGTGTGAGATTATTTCTGTGTGTATGAGTTTGTGTGTGTGTGAGTTTGTGTGTCTGTGAGTTTATATATCTATGTGTGAGTTTGTATCTGTGTGTGTGTGAGTTTGTGTGTGTGTGAGTTTGTGTGCGTGTGAGTTTGTGTGCGTGTGAGTTTGTGTGTCTGTGAGTTTATATCTGTGTGTGTGTTTATATCTGTGTGTGTGTGTGTTTGTATCTGTGTGTGTGTGAGTTTGTGTGTGTGTGAGTTTATATCTGTGTGTGTGAGAGAGTATGTATCTATGTGAGGTTGTGCTTTCAAAAGAAATACGTTTTAACCTACGACTCATTAATTTGCATATCTGGGGGTGGGGGATCTGAAAGGGCTATAAATGGGCAGCCTTTCTATCGTCAGAAGCAAACTGGTCCAAGAACTATATTGGGAGTCCAATAGATCGAGGACAAGGGCCGAGTAGCTGAGTACTCTGCAGTCTGGCTCATAGAGTTGCTGAAGGGGACGGATCGCCGGAGACGGGATAGGTAACAGTACTCAGGTGGAATTCCGTGCAGCAAGGTGCTCATTGTTTGCCATTGATTCCAAATCTGCTATTCATTTGTCAGTGAGTATGTGTGCATGTTTGTGCTTGTGTGCATTCATTTGTGGTAATATGTATATGTGTGAGTGTGTGTCATTTTGTCTGTGTCTGCGTATAACTGTCTTTCTCCCTGTACATCTTTTTGTGTCTGTGTACATGGATTTCTGTCTGCCTTTCTGTGTGCTTCTCTCCTAGTGTGTTTTTTTTCTGTGCCTTGCCCTGTGTGTGTCTCTCGCTCTCACTGTTTCTATGTGTCTCTGTCTGTATGTATGAATTTATCTGTGCCTTTCCTTGTGTGTCTCTGTATCTCTCTCTTTCACTGTCTCTGTGTGTCTTTTTGTGTGTGTCTGTGCTTGTGTGTGTGAGAGAGATCAGTTCCGGATTCTGTGGTTCCAAATTTGTTTTACGTTTCAGCACCGCGGACAGCGCACTGTGCCGCTTGATTTCCCCAATCCCAGCCTTTCCTCGAAGTAAACTTCAATTCTTGCTTCCCACACAGAGAGAGCTGTCCAAACTTTTTTTCCCCCTCCCCTTCTCGCACCGAGATGCGGTCGGCATGGTTCCTGCTGTTGGGTTACCTCACCCTTCACAAGTCTGTGACAGCGAGTCAGCAGCACACGGCGGCGGCGGCCGGAGCGGGGACAGAAGCAATCCCGCTGGAGGAGATGTTGCAGAGAGCGGAGACCATCCTCATTCGCTCCATGTTGATGAGAATGGCGGAGGAACGGGACAATAACGGTACATAGTCAATCTGGAATGCACCCTTTAAACAACTTCCATCTCATAAAACAGCTCTGTAATTTCAGGAACTGTAGATTTTTTTTATTAACTTTTATTTTAGGTCTATCAATTCCTAGCATTTCGTTGAATCGGTTTATTTTTACAATTAGAGAACTGCTTGAAGAGTTAGAATCGAACTTTAGATGCTTACTGGGTTATTATTCATTCTCTAGTCCGCCCAGGATTATAAACAAGGTTTCAAACAAGAATTTATTACATCCAACAATATTAAAAAGGATTTGAGTGTGGGAAAAGTTAGAAATGCAGAAATTAAACAGGGATGGGCAAGAAAGCGAGAGGCGTTTGGCCAGAGAAGGTGGTTTTAGTAAGATTCTCTGTCGGTGATTGGAATTTTTAGCAAAATAGAGCCAGAGGGTGAGGGGTGTGTGAGATACTCGCCATCGGCTTTTCCAGGGACTGGCCGAGAGAGCGGAGGCACAACTTAGAAACGTGAATGACCAACAAACACCCGTCTACCACTCAGAGCTAGAACAACCAGTAGCGAGGAGAAGCCCGAGGTTCAGGGGAAAGGTGAGTACTCAACACAAACTCGCACCTTTAAAGTGAGAGGGATAGTCCTTGAGCTAGGCTGGGCACAGATTGGGCATTGATCTTAAAGTGAGAGGAATAGTCCTTGAGCTAGGCTGGGCACAGACTGGGCACTGATCTTAAAGTGAGAGGGATAGTCCTTGAGCTAGGCTGGGCACAGACTGGCCACTGATCTTTAAGTGAGAGGGATTGTCCTTGAGCTAGGTTGGGCACAGACTGGCCACTGATCTTAAAGTGAGGGGGATAGTCCTTGAGCTAGGCTGGGCACAGACTGGCCACTGATCTTAAAGTGAGGGGGATAGTCCTTGTGCTAGACTGGGCACAGACTGGGCACTGATCTTAAAGTGAGAGGGAGGGATAGTCCTTGTGCTAGACTGGGCACAGACTGGGCACTGATCTTAAAGTGAGAGGGATTGTCCTTGAGCTAGGCTGGGCATAGACTGGGCACTGATCTTAAAGTGAGAGGGATAGTCCTTGTGCTAGGCTGGGCACAGGCTGGCCACTGATCTTAAAGTAAGAGCGATTGTCCTTGAGCTAGGCTGGGCACTGATCTTAAAGTGAGAGGGATTCTCCTTGAGCTAGGCTGGGCACAGACTGGCCACTGATCGATATCCAATCAGAGGCAAAAAGAAGATAATTCAAAAGGCTTTGTGTTTGGGAGAATGAAAAGCCAGACTCTTCGACACCAAGTAGATGGGAGGAATCTTACTTCTCTAATTAATGGCACATCCGAATTACTAATCCACGGATCAAATGAATAAAAGAAATGGGAACAAATGAAATAAACCGGGTGGGCTCTTACGCGACCCGTCTCGCCTGGGCTAGCTATTGACAGAAATGTTCAATGCATTCGCTCATTCTTTATCATTCCCATGGCCCTGGCTAATGAACCTTTTTAAATGTTACCCCAATTCCATTTCGATAATTAATGATTGAATCCAATCCGCCGCACTTTCGGGTTCATAACCAGTGGCTGGGTAAAATAAAACTTTCCCATTTCCGCACAGGTTGGATCGAAACACTTGTCTGTTGTTAACAGTCGGTATTAACATACTGAAGAAGTTTGCAAAGGGCCGGGTTGTTTTATTTGCCGGATTATTCGGTCAGCTAACATTTGCATCTGAAACAATTTCACAGGACAACAGCTGGGAGAGAGGCACAGAGGAGACATGAATGAAATCTGCCCATGCACACATTCGCTCACACATATTTGCGTCAATGACATCTCATTGGGTTTCTGCAAAGCTGGTGAACTCCACTCAATAACATGGGCGGCTTAACTGTGAATGAGCGACTCTCTCCCCCCCCCCCCCCCCCCCCTCTCCAACCTGCACAGGAAGGGCAACTTTATCCACTTTCAACACCCACCCTCTTTGCAAATCCACCCCCACCCCCCGGAGACCGACGAAAAGGGGAAGAAAGGAGTTAGATCCCCTCACCGTGATCCCCAGATTAATATCGTGTGTACACATGATGTGGAGATGCCGGCGTTGGACTGGGGTAGGCACAGTAAGAAGTCTTCCAACACCAGGTTAAAGTCCAATAGGTTTGTTTCGAATCACTAGCTTTCGGAGCGCTGCTCATTCACCTGATTGGAAACAAACCTGTTGGACTTTAACCTGGTGTTGGAAGACTGCTTACTGCGTGTACACATGGCATGGAGATTTCCAAAAGGCATTTTTGATAAAGGTGCCACAACAAAGATTATTATGGAAGCCCATATTACCGGGGGACAGATATTGGCCAGTGTGGGAGGTTAGCTGGCTGGATAGGGAGCACAGTCGGCAGAAATGGCTCTTTTTCGGGTTGGCAAAATGCATTAGACGCAAAAACATGCGTTTCGAAATTTCCAGTCCCCACTGGCCAAGGACAAGAGGTGAATCGTTCCAGTCGCTGTTTTCTGGTCCCTCAAAACATGAGAATCAAAGTGGCGACTAAGTTTACCCCAGAGTTGAAGATTTGAGTAGTCCTTGCTGTAGTTGGTTTACACTTTATTTAACTTGCATCTGGCTGAGATTCAGTGCGTTCAGGCAGTGACCCCCCGCCAGCTCCAGCATCTAATGCTTTTCCTGTTGCTCTCGCCAGCTCTAGATGCGGCCTCTCCGCCGGCAGGAGGGGACTTCAAGCGGCAACACCCGGGGAAACGGTCAGAGGAAGAGTTTGAGAAGAGGCAGCACCCGGGCAAACGCGAGGAAGGGGCGTCCGAGGAGGGCGCTTACCTGGCGGCGGAGAAGAGGCAGCACCCGGGGAGAAGAGGGCTGGACGGGGCCGCCTTGGAGATTGAGACAAGGCAGCACCCGGGGAGAAGGTCGCCCTTTGCCCAGTACGCGGGGGAGAACGCCTTCCTGGGCGAGCTCGCCAAGCCCCAGCGTCCCGCCGACATGTCGCTGCTGTACTCCAAGCGCCAGCACCCTGGCCGGAGGAGCTGGGAGGACGAGAGCGACTCCGGGGAGAGGGAGTGGCTGGAGAGAGGGCAGAGCCCCAGCAGACCGTACCCAGAGGCGGGCAGCAGCAGCACTGAGCTCTCCTCCCCCTGTGAACTCCAGGAGCCTGTCAGCTGCGGCAAACCCAGCTATCTGCTAGAGCTGCTCGCGAACATGAACAAGAATTGGGCAGAGGTGAAGAGGCAGCACCCCGGCAGGAGGCTGGCTCCCGATGGCCAGTTGCAGGGGCGAGTTTGAGATGTTTCAATCTGCGATTTCACACTGTGTAGACAATGTTTTCTTTCATTAATCTAGGATGCCCTCGAAAGACCATCCAGCTCTGGTCCCTGGGCAGGAATTGGTTTGGTCCAGTCTGCTGCGAGGTTCACCATTTACCCAACATGTTCCTCAATGCATGTCCCATCATCCGAGAGAATCGGGAGGAGAGGAGGATCGGGGGGAGGGTGGAAGGTGAGGGGAGAGAGAAAGGAGAGGACAGGCAAAGATGGGAATGAGGGAAGTGGAAGAGGGGGAGTAAGAGGGAGATGGAGGGAGAATAGAGAGAGGGGAGGGCAAGATAGAGAATAGAGAGAGGGAGGGCAAGATAGAGAATAGAGAGCGGGAAGGGGTAGGGAATAGAGAGAGGGAAGGTGCAGAGAGAAAAGAGAGGAAAGGGGAAGAGAGGGAATAAAGTGAGGGAATGGGCAGGGAAGAGAGAGAATAGAGAGAGGGAAGGGAGGGGGTGGAGAGAATAAAGAGAGGGCAGGGGAAGAGGGAGAATAGAGAGAGGGAAGGGGAGGGAAGAAGAGAGTGAATAGAGAGAGGGGAGGGGGAAGAGATACAATAGAGAGAGAGAAAGGGAGGGGTAGAAAGAATAGAGAAAGGGAAGGGGAGGAGGTACAATAGAGAGAGGGAAGGGGAGGGATAGAGAGAGGGAAGGGCAGGGAGGAAGAGAGAGAATAGAGGGAGGGGAGGGAGGAAGATATAGATTAGAGGGGATGGGCAAGAGATAGAATAGAGGGAGGGAAGAGGGAAGAGATATAATAGAAAGAGGGGAGGGGAGGGGGAGAGAGAATAGAGAGAGGGAAGGGAGGAGGTCCAATAGAGAGGGAAGGGGAGGGATAGAGAGAATAGAGAGAGGGAAGGGGAGAGGTGTGGGAGGTAGGAAGGATTTATCAAGAGAAAAAAATACAAACATTTTAGAAAAGAAAATAATGAATATGTTGGGTGGGATAATATAAAATAACAGGGGTGTTGTAAGTTTAATTTCCATTGTACTCGGTTATTAACAAATCATTGCCTGGGAATCATACATCTTTGTTTATGTCGTCTGAAATTGCAGGAAATTCGCTGAAATGTGCATTGACAAACACCGTCAACTTTCAAGTTCTGTAAGATACCAGCTTGGTCTGAGTTCTAATAAAACGCATGTCGAAATTATTTTTCTACACGAAACCTCAAGTGTCACATTGTCCAAAGGAATGAAAGTTTCTTGACTCTGTCGCTGTTTAAAGGGGGAGATTACTATGTGATGTTTGATCCATCCAGTTCTGGATCTGATCTCAATGTGCAGAACCCATTCAAAATCACATTAATTTATCACAGGAAAATAAAATACCTTCCTCCCTTCCCTCCCCTTTCTGATCCATCTTTCCTTATGCCCTTGTGACGGTTTAAAGCACTCAAAGTATGACTGAAGTCACAAGAGAATAAATGATAGCCTGGGGAATGTAGCTCTGACGTAGCCGAGGCCTCTATTCCTGGTCCTCACGCTCCTATATCGAAGGGCTGAGTGGCCTACTCCTGTTCTTATGCTCCTATTCCTCTCTATCCAATTGCGCCAAGTTCATCGCCAGTCATGGTCTCATTTTCCACCCAATAACATACACATTGCAGGGTGGAATCCTATGTGACTGAAACTGATTTCTGTAAAACCGATCAGATGAAGATCGCTCAAAAGGATCACTGACTGGGGCGACGGGGTGGGGAGTGTACTGAGGGTGGGAATGGTGGTGGTGGAAATCAAATTATCGTTTACTGTAATGAAGTGAATGACACAAACGCTACAAAAACACAATGTTTTTTAAAAATTCTATTACGGGATATGGGCATTGCTGGCTGGGCCAGCATTTGTTCCCCATCCCTAATTGCCCTTGAACTGAGTGGCTTGCTAGGCCATTTCAGAGGGGAGCGAAGAGTCAATCACATTGCTGTGGGTCTGGAGTCAAATGTAGGCCAGACCAAGTAAGGGTGGCAGATTTCCTTCCCTAAAGAACATTAGTGAATCCAATGGGCTTTTGTATTATGACAATCGGCAATGGTTTCATGATCATCATTAGCTGACC
Source organism: Scyliorhinus torazame (assembly GCF_047496885.1). Lineage (NCBI taxonomy): Eukaryota > Metazoa > Chordata > Chondrichthyes > Carcharhiniformes > Scyliorhinidae > Scyliorhinus > Scyliorhinus torazame. Next base: position 118,500,013 of record NC_092719.1, read on the forward strand.
ACACAGCTCACACTCCAATCCAGCACTGCCAACCACATAAATCTGAGCTTAAATTTTAAAAAGCACGGCTGAAATCAAAACGTTTGTCAACATCTGAAAATTGATGGAGGGGGTGGAAGGAGATGGATAAACTTTCCTTGGAGGTCTGTGCTCTGCTGTTGTTTGCTGTCTTACTCCCAATAAGCTGAAGGAGAATCACATTTCTTACTTAGTCCCAGGTATCACCCTGCGACTCAGTTATCATCTCAATATCCTTATACCAAGCCAGCAAATAATCACCACCTCAGTAATTGTTGCCAGGGCAGCACCGAGCTACACAGCTGCTGTTGTAATATCAGCTCAATACCCAAAGTCCTGTTCAGTTCCCATTCCGTAAGAGGTGAAGGGCATTCTCCTGCGTCCAAGCCAACATTCATCCAAAACCATCTCTGTTAATTTACCTAGTTGCCTGTGGGGCCTTAATCCACACAGATTGGCTTCTGTGTTAGCCTGCATTACAGCAGCAACCACATTTTAGCAGGACGTCACTGGCTGGGAAAAGTCACCGAATCAGATCACAAACTTTGTTACAGTGCGGAAGGAGGCCAATTAGGTCTGTACCAGCTCTCTGAATGAGCAACTCACTCATACCATCCCTCCGCCTTCTCCCCTTATCTCTACTTGTTCTTCTTCTTCAGATAACTGTCGAATTCCTTTCTGAAAGCCTCAATTGAACCTGCCTCTACCGCACTCTCAGGCAGCCCATTCCAGAATCTCACTGTGTGAAAATGTTTTCCCTCGTGTCGCCATTGCTCCCTTTGACAATTATTTTAAATCCTTGCCTGCTTGATCGAGAACAAATGGGAATGGTTTCTCATTACTCATGATTTTAAATACTCTATCAGATCTCCTCCGCCTTTACTCAAAGGAGAGCATTCCCAACTTCTCCAATCTATCTTTACAGCTGAAATTCCTCATCCCTGGAACCATTCTGATGAAGAACTGCAGGATGTCCTGAGGTCACTTGTATAAATGTAAATGTTGAGTCAGAGACACAGCATCCAGTTACCCACTCAGACAGCAATGATCAGCTTAAAAATAGAACATAGAACATTACAGCGCAGTACAGGCCCTTCGGCCCTCGATGTTGTGCCGCCCTTTGAAACCACTCTAAAGCCCATCTACACTATTCCCTTGTTGTCCATATGTCTATCCAATGACCATTTAAATGCCCTTAATGTTGGCGAGTCCACTACTGTTCCAGGCAGGGCATTCCACGCACTTACTACTCTCTGAGTAAAGAACCTACCTCTGACATCTGTCCTATATCTATCAACCCTCAATTTAAAGCTATGTCCCCTCGTGCTAGACATCACCATCCGAGGAAAAAGGCTCTCACTGTCCACCCTATCCAATCCTCTGATCATCTTGTATGCCTCAATTAAGTTACCTCTTAGCCTTCTTTCTAAAGAAAATAACCTCAAGTCCCTCAGCCAGTCCCTAAACCTAAGTTACCAACTCAAGAATCCAGTTCCAGTTACAAAGTCAACTCCGCTACCCTGTCACCCGAGCTAGCAATTCACTTCCCTTTCAATGTGCCACTATCAGCACCTTTCTTAGACATTATCACCACTATTTACATTCCCTTTGTCTTTCTGTCCACAACATCGTTGTCAATCTCCACCTATCACTGGCCTTCTATCCAGCCCCACTGCTCCACCCCCCCTCCCCACAGCAATATAAATCTCACACTATTTCCAGTTCTCTCCAGCTTTGACAAAGAGTCATCCAGACTCGAAACGTTAGCTCCTTCCCTCTCCACAGATGCTGTCAGATCTGCTGAGATTGTCCAGCATTTTCTGCTTTTGTTTCAGTTCCAGCATTTGCAGTAATCTTGGTTCACTTCCCTTGCTGATATTCATTTATGTTTCCTTGTCATTAAACATCGATCTCATTGGCTCCCAGTCAGAGTCCAAAGTGATTAAAATAAACCCGAGAGATTCCAGCCATGTGGAGATGAACCTCTCACAGTCAACAAACATCCTGCAAGAGCTGTCAGAACAGTGAGGACCTGGAAGACCTGTACAGAAACATGATGCAGTTCCAAATCGATTAATAAAAACTCATCCTTATTGTAAATGCCAAAGAAAAGTATACACTGATCTTCCTAGTAACATTCTGGCATGGTCTTTGTTAAAGGGAAAACGAGACACACACACACACACACGCAAGTTCTTTGGTGACTGAATGAGGCTCCCTATGGGATCTGTATGCAATTAGGGGAGAAAAAAATCTGTATCTATTCCCACCACAGCCATTAACACCAACAGCATTTTAATGAACACTGAAGCTCCTAGAATTTGTTCACTGGAGCATGTGTCAGTGCCTGTGACATTAAAAAGGAACATTGTCAAACTCCGGGCTCTCAAGTAGGAAGGAAAGGTGAAATTCTCCTTGATACACTGATGCAATTGTGTCACCAGTTTCACCATCTGCTAGAAGTGTCTAACATTAAGGGGCATGTTTTGCCAACTGAAACGAACAATACTGGTCAAAGTTGGAACGAAGGCTGCAAATCTGACAAGGGAATGCTGACAGATTTGCTGCTATGTGCGCTAATTGAGGAGACAAAGGGCCCGCTCCTGATTGATTCCAGCATGTCAAGTGCCTATTAGCAAAGGCATTTTGTGTCTGTGTCATAGGCATGTTGAATTGACAGAGACTCCCCTCAGTGGTTAACGCTGAGTTGTTGCATGTCCTGTCAGTTTGCACTGCACTATTCCAATTAGATTCCTATCTTGAACACATATGGTTTAGCACACGTCTGCTAAACTTCTGACTGCCAGTTGGTGAAGGAAGAAATCAGGACTTCATCTTTACTCAGTTTTAGCTTTAGCCACACAGTGAAGCATTACAGGGGTGTAACTCCCAACCCTATTCAAACCCTAGAGTCAGTAAGTTTCTCTTTATATGTGCTCAAGTTATGAATGTACCCTTACCCTTACTTTATATAATTAACAATGCTCACCTGGACAAGTGACTCCCCACTTACATTATTGAAAAGAATCCGTCCACATTGCAGGTTAATTCAGCATCTATTTCCTGTTGCAGTGTTTGTGGGAGGACTGGGTTGTTGCAGGAGTTGTGAAAAGTTGGTTGAGTCACCAGGAAGTAGTGCTGGATATTGTGAAGACATTAATGTGCTTCCTAACAGCCTCGGAGTGCACCATTTGCACTCAATCATGTGGAGTACAGTTGCCTTTTCCCTTTAGTTCCCAGATAAGTTTGCAAGACACCCTTAACATATTCTGGGCCTTGAACTGCATCACCTTGCCACAGGCGGCACAGCAATCTGAACTGATTGAGAGGCATTTTGAGGGGACCTGGTGGGGTGGCGGTTCTGGGAGTACAAATGTTGTCACCCTGAGAGAGGGCAGCAGCTTCATGCTCCATGGAGCCACTTTCTGGGATGGTGCTTCAGCAATCTGCTGGAGAACAGGTTGCGGGGCTGCTGTGAGGCCTTGCAAGCCATTTTGAGCACTGGTGGGCGCATCTGTGAAGATAAGAGGCTGAGACCGCATCACGACAAGGTGTGCTTACATGGCAAAGTGCAGAGATTTTGGCATTTCACTCCAAGCTTCCACTGCAGCACTGAGTGGCTTTTGCTTGTGCTGCAATGGAAGCTGAGCCATTGGCCAATAGGCATGATTGGGTCTGCAAATGTTCTCATGTGAGTGATCACTCTACACACGAGAGAGGAAGGGCACCAAGTTCTGAGTGATGCCCTGTGCCAGGTTGGAGCCAGACCCCTCCATGTTCCTTGACAGTGACCGCAGGTTTTCTGTCAGGCCTACCACTGCCCCGAACATTTCTATGTGCATTGGCTGTCGGCCTTTTCCTGTACACGGCCCAATCGAAGACCTCATCTGAGCTCCAGCTGTTGAGCTGGCCAGAAGCACTGTCATCACTATGGCAATGATGGCTGGCACCTGTCTCCTCCGAGGGGATGAGGACTCACAGCTATGCCTATCCCCCACCATTTTGTTGCTGCTCCCTCTTCTTCTGTGTCAGAGAGTGGGAAGAGTGTCAGGTGATTCGTTTGGGTGATGTGCCTGCAGTAGCCGAATAGCTGAAAGCATGCGCAAGCTATGTGATGTGAGTATGAGGCTGGCAATAATGCCATGTGTGTGAGGATGTGGTAAAGCATGTTCGACTTGATTCCAGATTGATAGAGATTGTTGGTAGGCCATTCATTGGGTTTTGGTTGTGATGGCTTTTCGTGGGATATTGCACTTGAAGATTCATTGGTGAGCTTGACCACTCCATCCAGATATTTGTGATTAGACTCCGGGTTTTGACCTTCATGACCATCCACTTCCACAGCTATTGCAATGTCGGTCTGGCAGGTCTCCTGGCACCCTCCCATCTCCATTCAATCTCCCATGTTAGGAAAGAGTTAATGTTCCCCAGTGCTGAAGTTAAAATTGGATATATATAAAGGGGATACAAGCGGCACTGTGGAGTTGGAAGAGAAGTGAGTACAGAGTTGTTGGAGTCCCAATGCAAAATTAGTTGGAGGAAAAGTGATTGTAGAACACAATAAAATTGGAGGTGAAGAAGCCAAGACTTGCTTTCCAGTTCTTCAGAGATACTGTCGGAGCTTGAAAATGGGATGAGTTAAAGGAGAAGTTGTTGAGAGATAGAACGAGCGCATTCAGGACCCTGACCTTCCAGTTGCTTGCCATTTTAACACAAGACCCTGCTCCCATGCCTACATGTCTTTACTTGGCCTGCTGCAATGTTCCAGTGAAGCGTTACAAACTGGAGGAACAAGATCTCATCTTCCGTTTAGGCACACTACAAATTCAACAACTTCAGATGATTAGCTCTACCCCACCTCGACCCATTTGTTTGCGTCCCATTTCATTTTAACTGTCCTTTACCATTTCTTTCTCTCTTGTCTTTCTTTATATATATTTAACCCCCCCCCATCTTATCCACCTTTTCTTACCCTTTCTCCCCTTTGCTTCCCCCTTCCCCTCCCCCACATCTACATCTGTCACAGTTTACCCTCCGACGTTAGTTTCTCTGCTGTTTGGCCTATCACACCTTTTGTTCTCTCTGGGGACTGCCATTAGCACTCTTTCCCCTTGGTTTATGTGGCTATTAGCACCCCATTTCCCTGGGTGTCGGTGGCTATGACTCAACTTTCATTCTCACGCCGCAGTATAAATATTTCCCACTTTCTCTGTATTTTAGCTTTGACAAAGGGTCATCTGGACTCAAAACATTAGCTCTTTTCTCTCCCTGCTGAGATTTTCCAGCATTTTCTCTTTGGTTTCAGATTCCAGCATCCGCAGTAATTTGTTTTTACCATCGGAGCTTGACGTCCTGCGCTAAGGCGTGCAGCGCTGCATAATTACTCAGATATCTTCCTGCTATGTGTGTGTTTCCCAGCCAGCTGAATGAGCTGCCGCAGCCAGAATGCCCTTCCCCTTTAAGAAGTCAAGACTGGTTTTAAGTAGTGCAGGCTAGCTTTAATTGGTGCGAGCTGCACATAATAATAAGAATCTCTATTGTCACAAGTAGGCTTACGTTAACACTGCAATGAAGTTACTGTGAAAATCCCTTGGTCGCCACACTACGACACCTGTTCGGGGACACAAAAGGAGAATTCAGAATGCCCAATTCACCTATCAGCACGTCTTTTGGGACTCGTGGGAGGAAACCCACGCAGACACAGGGAGAACCAGATCATTCAGCCCAACTTGTGTGCAATGTTGATATTTCTGCTCCACACGACCCTTCTCTTACCCCTTTTCATCGAACCATATCTGCATCCCCTTCTCTACCTTTCTCTGACACGTTTACTTAACTTCCCCTTAAATGCATTTCCGCTATTTGCCAACTCCTTGAGGTAATTACTTGCACATTCTAAGTTCTCTCTGGGTAAGCACATTTCTCCGGAACTCTTTATCGGATTTATCAGTGAGTATCTTGTATTTATGACCCCTAGCTCTGGTCTGGCCCAGAAGCACTCCATATCCGACCCCCCACCATCAAACCCTTTCATAGGCTGGGATTCTGCAGCTGCGCTGAGGCGGGGGCGGTAATATGGAGCAAGCCATTGAAAAGTCCATTGACCTTGGCAGGATCATAAAATCCTGCGGGCGTAAGATTCCACTCATAATCTTGATGACCTCCACCTGGTCACTTCTTAATTTTCCCTTTCCCAGTGGTAGGCACCCTGACCTCTGCAATCTCTCTTGATTAGCATAACCACTCATTTCTCATATCATTCCAGTGAACCTTTTTTGCACCTTCTCCAGTGACATACATATTTTTCATAATATGGAGACCAGGATTGCATAAGAATTATAACTGTGGTCGAATCAAAGTTCTTTATAAGTTTAACATAACTTCTTTACTTTTAGACCATAAGCCATAGGAACAAAATTAGGCCATTCGGCCCATCGAGTCTGCTCTGCCATTCAATCATGGCTCAGATGTTTCTCATCTGGGGCGTTATCTGGAGGGGAGCCTTCTCCTTGACCTCTCTGCAATTTTACACTTGGATGAGCGATGCCTAGGCTGTTCAAATTAATGACCACTGAAGGGTTGTTTCCTGCCTGATTCCCCACACTTGCCTGGTCCTGGATTCCCAGAACTTTGCAGGCTGCTTACAGTCCCTGTCTTGTCCACTGCAGATACTGGCGCTGCTGGGATAATCAAAATGGCAACAGCTCTTTGAGTGAGGGGCGTAAATCCTGCCTCCAGATAATTAGCGCTCCTTGGAGCATGAAATGGCTATGGGGTAGCCAGTATCAGCAGCAATACATAACCTGCCAACTCGTTGGATGCCGGGATGTGAAACTCTGTCATCTTAAAAATCTTTGCCCACTTCCTAACATTTACCAGTCTTAGTAACAACATTTAAGCCCTGTTTTATATTTTTCTATCCCTTCTGCTACTTGCTGCTGGGCTCCACATATCCAACCTTCATCAGGAGTCCAGTCACTGATACCCTAGTGAAGGCTTCTTGGTTGTATCTACTGCATTACCCACACCTACACTCTCTAGTAATCCTTCACGCATTCAATAAGGTTGGTAGATTATGACCTGACATTTTGGAATCCATGCGGACTACTCTTTACTATGCCATAATTTTCTAAGTGTCTTCCATTCCATCTTTGAGTGAGGATTTCAGATTTGTTCTATCCCCCATTTTAAGGAATCACATTAGCTATCTACCACTCCTCTGCCATTATTCCTTTCTATAATGATGTTTGATATATGTAATATCTTTACACCAATTTGCACAGCTGCAATAAGAGTTTTACCTTCTCTAAGTTTTATTAGTTTATTAATGATCTCACACCCATTTCAATATAAAATGTCTTGATATTTTCTTTGAATTTTTCCCCTGTCATGTCCACCATATTTTTTTCTCCGATTAATTAATAATGGGCATAAGTTAGGAGAGGGGAAAGTGCAATGAGACCTGGCAAATGGTATGCTGGCCTTTATAGCGAGAGGATTCGAGTACAGAAGCCGGGATGTCTTGCTGCAATTATCCAGGGTCATGGTGAGACCACACCTGGAATATTGTGTGCAGTTTTGGTCTCCTTATCTGAGGAAGGATGCTCTTGCTGTAGAAGGAGTGCAGTTGAGGTGTACCAGACTGATTCCTGGGAAGGCAGGACTGACGTATGAGGTGAGATTGAGTCAGTTAGGATTATATTCGCTGGAGTTCAGAAGAATGAGGGAGAGATCTCATAAAAACCGATAGAATTCTAACAGAGTAGATGCAGGAAGGATGTTCCCGATGTTGGGGGTGTCCAGAACCAGGGACCACAGTGTGAAGATATGAGGTAGACCATTTAGGACAGAGATGAGGAGAAATTTCTTCACCCAGAGAGTGGTGAGCCTGTGGAATTCGCTACCTCAGAAAGTAGTTGAGGCCAAAATATTTATGTTTTCAAGAAGCAATTAGATATAGCACTTAGGGCGAAGGGGATCAAAGGATATGAGGGGAAGGCAGGATTATGTTATTGAGTTAGATGATCAGCCATGGTCATAATGAATGGCGGAGCAGGCTCAAAGGGCCAAATAGTCTTCTTGTGCTCCTATTTTCTACATTTCTATGTAAATCTCAAGGCAAAGTTGCTATTATGGGCAGCAAAGTAGCACAGTGGTTCGCACTGTTGCTTCACAGCGCCAGGGACCCGGCTTCGATTCCTTGCATGGGTCACTGTCTGTGTGGGGTCTGCACATTCTCCACGTGTCAGCATGGGTTTCCTCCGGGTGCTCCGGTTTCCTCCCACAAGTCCTGAAAGACGTGGTTGTTAGGTGAATTGGATATTCTGAGTTCTCCCTCAGTGTATCCGAACAGGCACCAGAATGTGGCGACTAGGGGATTTTCACAGCAACTTCATTGCAGTGTTAATATAAGCATACTTGTGACAAAAATGATCATTAATATTATTATTATTTCTGCCATTTCCTTTGAAGTTAGCATGGTTTTTATTTTGTTATTTAAGCACACTACAACCAATGAAGTACATCTGGAGTGAAGTCACTGTTGTAATGCAACACATGCAGGAATTAATTTGTGTACAGCAAGATCCCACAAACAGTAATGAAATGAATGACCAGATAATCTACTTAGAAAGGGGAGATAGGTCCAGACTGAGGTCGGGCAATTCAAAAGTATTGGAGGGTGGGTCACAGGATCGAAGGATGATGTGGGAGTGGGTCTAGGATCCGAGGAGGACTCTCGGTGTGGGGGTAGACTTGGGGCAGGGCAAGAGATAGTATGCACACTTGTGTGATGACAGGGTCATGGGTGATAGAAGGGTGTTCAAGGGTGACAGAGTGAAGGCGCACAGTGAAGTTTTGAGGGTCGAGGGTGATGGGAACCAAGTCAAAGGTGACATTGGATGGTTACGGGTTGCAATTTGAGGGTCACTCGCACAATGTTACTGGCCATGACCAAAAGCATGCTTCTGACTTCCAGGAGTGCACGTGACAGTGGGAGGAGGCCGATGTAGGTGGAGTTTTGAATGTAGACGATGGGAGTCGTGGAAAGTCACACTGCTCAGCAGCTGAATGGATTAAACCTATGGACACACAGGTTCTTAAATCACTGTCTGCCTTTCTCACACACTTCACATTTGGACTACCTGTGGGCCTTACACACCCAATATTCCGACAATCTAGGGAGCAGGAGCAAAGGATGCGATAAAAGAGGACTGTCACTGAGCGACAACAGAGGCTGCAAGGTCAGCAGCAGACAGCACAGGCGGGGGAGGCTGTCACCTGACAGCGGGATCCTCCAATGGAAACCCAGCCTGAACATACACTCGCACACTTTCAACGGGAATGGGCGCCAGAAACACGAATGTGGAATGGTTCCCTCTTCTGGTTCCATCATCAGGAATGGCGTGCCACAGATTAAATTCCACCTGTTGTGTAGTTAAAGCAAAGCTGGGACCAGGAAAATGGTGGAGCAGCCACGTTGAAGCATCTGTCACTTCTGGAGAAGATGATCGTGGTCAGATTGGGCTATGAATCCATTACAAAGATAATAAGGGTGAGTCTGGAGTCAAGGTGCTACCACCCAGTCAGAACCGTCCATTTATATATTCCCCTGCCCACACTGATTCCCATCCTACATCATCATAACAAGAGCTAATGTCACCCATCAACTTCTGGGACAATCCTTGTTTCTGTTTGAAGGCCTACATTAGGATTACATTATCACTCATTTCCTCCAAATCATTCCCAAGAGGGTGGAGATCAACAAGTGGCCATCGGGACCATAGCTACTCACTACCGAATGTGCCAAGCATGCCACACTGTCCCAAATATGAACACAGATTCGAGCAGCCAGCAGGGTGTAGATAGTGAGTTTGAGAAAAGAGCCTCTTGCCAGTCACAATGATGTACCAGCCTTGACTCAGGGATAGCAATCTCGTCTCAATTAGAAGGTCACAAGTTCCATTTTAGAGACCCAATCTAGGTTATATTTCAGTGCCTAGTCATGAAGGAGTGCTGCATTGTCCGAGATGGCTTTTTCAGATAAGATGTAAAAGATCCCATGGCACTAGGCGGGGTGTAGAGCAGGTTGGGAACGCTGCTGTTGTTCCTCAAACTAGCAATCACAAAACCAGATTATCTCGTAATTCATCTTGTCGTTGTGTACAAACTGGCTGCTGAGTTGCCCTACATGATAACAGCGACTAAACTTCAAAAGCACCTCATTGGTCGTGTAGTGTGTTGGAACCTTGCTGTGCTGCACTACTACATTGTAACAAGGAATGAAAGCTGCAGTGTTTAGCTCGCAGGAACCTTTGTAGGAATCTATTATACACAAACAATTTTCATATCCTAGCACAGCAGGCACCAACTTTTTAATTAACAAAACCTAGAACTCTCCAACAATACAACAATGTCATAGATAATTCTAATTAGTTTCATTAAAAAAACATCTGAATCTCGATATTTCAACTGAGTTACTAAATGTAGTTCTCATATACCTGGCACATCCTGAATGTTGAATAATACACTTGTTGATTGAAACATATGAAAGAATCAGAAACTTGAAAGACTCACTGATGCTACAATGCCTTGATAATGGTTTGATCGCACCATTATTTCTGAGACTAAGGTGAAGTAACCTGAACTGGTTAATGAATATTTATTTCTTTTAAAGTACTGCAAAGAATCTGAAAGAAAGTAGAAAAGAAAGAAACTTGCATTTATATAGTGCCTTTCACAATCACAAGACATCCCAACATGTTCTTGTTACGTAACTGGGAATGCATTCTTGCTGGTTCTATGTCACATGATGTGTTTACATGAGTTTTGAGCACCAATTTGATTGTATGAGCAACACCCTTAATAAACCTCTCATGGTGTTTTACAAGAATCCTCCATACGGCATCTCCATATCTTTGCCCTTTGCGGCTATAAAGAAGTATAACAGGAGCAAAAATTGGCGACGAGGATTGAGACAGAGAAATCCGTAGAAAGAAGGTTTTTGTTGGCTAATTGTGGCATTGCATCGAGAGCAATGGAAGATTCTCGGATCCAATTCGGCGGGCGAAGCATTGCCACTGGTGTGAAGGTTTAAAAAAAGGTTTGACACCAGCTGTCAGTAAGAAGGCCGACAGCTGGGGAAACCTTGCTTGCGTTGAAGTGAGTCGGGTCTGGGCTGCTGCGACCACGCATGTGGTGAAGCTACATGGGTTGCAGGGAACAAGATATTTTGAAGTCTGCTGACTCTGCATGGGCCAATCCTTGGGGGAAATTTCGAAAGACTCAGGCAAATAGGGGAAAGATTTCCTAGTTGCTTGTTCAAGGGATTGTTTGGGCCATACTTTCCAATACAGTTCGAGGAGCCAGGATATAAAAATGGCTGGAAAAACGGGCACCATGGATGCACTTGATTCCAATTGATTTAAATAGCTAATCAGGCACCGGGGGACTTAAAGGTCACAACATTTCCCAGCTCAGTTGGCCGTAAAGAGTTTATGCTGCTGCAGAATCTTGTTCACCCAACAAAACCAGGAGACAAGTCTTTCAGTGAATTAATAAAAATCTTAGAGGGACATTTCTCTCCTAAACCATTTGATTGCTGAAAGGTCCCGGTTCCACTGCCATAGTCAGGATGAAGGTGAAACCATTTTACAGTTTACAGCATCTTTAAGCGGATTAGCTAGATAATGCGAATTTGGAATAACATTTTGATGACACTCTTCAAGAAGATTTAGATTTACTACCACATATACTGAGGTACAGTGAAAAGTATTGTTCTGTGCACAGTCCAGTATGATCGTTCCATACATGAAAAACATAGGACATACGATAAATACACAATGTAAATACTTAGACATAGAAATCGGGTGAAGCAGACAGAGTATAGTGCTACAACAGTAGAGAAGATGTCTAGAGAGACCAGTTCAGTCAATAATAGGGCCATTCAGGAGTGTGGTAACAGAGGGGAGGAAGCTGTTTTTGAATCTGCTAGTGCGTGCTCTCAGACTTTTGTATTTTCTGCCCTTTGGAAGAGTTTGGAATTGGAAGAGGGAATAACCCAGGTAGGAGGGGTCTTTGATTCTGCTGCCTGCTTTCCCAAGGCAGTGGAAGGTGTAGACAGAGTCAATGGATGGGAGGCAGGTTCGTGTGATGGACTGGGCTGTGTTCACAACTCTCTGTCGTGTCTTACGGTCTTGAGCTGAGCAGTTGCCATACCAGGCTGTGATGCAGCCCGATAGGATGCTTTCTATGATGCATCTGTAAACGTTGGGAAGAATCAATATGGACATACCAAATTTCCTTAGCTTCCTGAGGAAGTATAGACACCATTGTACTTTCTTGTTCATAGCGTTGACATGGGGGGATCACGACAAATTGTTGGTGATGTGCACATCTAGGAATTTGAAGCTGTCAACCATCTCCACCTCGGCACCATTGATGTAGACAGGGGTGTGTATGATACTTCACTTCCTGAAGTCGATGACCACCTCCTTAGTTTTGCTGACATTGAAGGAGAGATTGTTGTCATTACACCACGCCACTAGGTTCTCTATCTCCCTCCTGTACTCGGACTCATTGTTGTTTGAGATCCGACCCACTACACTCGTGTTATCAGCAAACTTGCAGATAGAGTTGGAGCCAAATTTTGCCACACAGTCATGAGTGTATAAGGAGTATAGTATGGGGCTAAGTATGCAGCCTTGTGGGGCCTCGGAATTAAGGGCTATCGTGAAGGAGGTGTCATTGTTTATCCCTATTTTTTGTGGTTTATGGGTCAGGAAGTCGAGCATCCAGTTGCAGAGGAAGGAGCCAAGTCCTAGGTTTTGGTGTTTGGATATGAGCTTGGCTGGGTTTATGGTGTTGAAGGCAGAGTTGTAGTCAAGGAACCAGAGCCTGACATAGGAGTCCTTGTTGTTGAGATGCTCCAGGGATGAGTGTAGGGCCAGGGAGATAGTGTCTGCTGTGGACTAGTTGTGGCGGTTTCAAATTGCAGTGGATCAAGCATTCTGGGAGTATGGAGTTGATGTGTCTCATGACCAACCTCTTCACAGTGATAGATGTCAAGGCCACGGGACGGTAGCCATTGAGGCATGTTGCCTGGTTCTTCTTTGGCACCAGTATGATACTGGTCTTCTTGAAGCAGGTGGGAATCTTGAAATGGAGTAGGGAGAGGTTGAATATGTCTGCGAACACACCCACCAGTTGATCCATGCAGGATCTGAGTGCATGACCAGGGACTTCGTGAGGACCTGTTGCTTTCCGAGGTTCACTTTCAAGAAGGCCGATCTGACTTCTGAGGCTGTGATGGTAGGTATCGGTGTGTCCGAGACTGCTGGGGCAGTTGACAAAGGTTTGTTGGCTTCCTGCTCGAAACAAGTATAGAATGTATTGAGTTCATCGGGGAGGGGTGCGCTGTTGCCAGAGATTTTACTCAGCTTTGCTTTTAGCCCATACTATTGTTTAAGCCTTGCCACAACCGACAAGAGGCTGGTTTGTGGGTTATGCAGTGAAGCAATTCAGAAGAAGCTGCTTACTGTAAGTGGTTTAACTATGGAGGCTGCTGTGGAAACACCTATGGAGTTTGCTGTGGGTTGCACGGTAGCACAGTGGTTAGCACAGTTGCTTCACAGCTCCAGGGTCCCAGGTTCGATTCCCGTCTTGGGTCACTGTCTGTGCGGAGTCTGCACGTTCTCCCCGTGTGTGCATGGATTTCCTCTGGGTGCTCCGGTTTCCTCCCACAGTCCAAAGATGTGCAGGTTCGGTGGATTGATCACGCTAAATTGCCCTTCGTGTCCAAAACGGTTAGGTGGAGTTACTGGGTTATGGGGATAGGGTGGAGACATGGTGATTTAACCTGAGGATCACCACATCTCAGGCGAGGAGAAAGGGTGAGCAGGTAGGGTGCTCTTTCCAGGGGCCGGTGCAGACACGTTGGGCTGAATGGCCTCCTTCTGCACTGTAAATTCTATGTGAGAAGCGTCACAGATAGTGGCTGCAGCAAAGATCCAAAATGGCTACCTCCAGGAGGTGTAACCATGTCACCGTTGTACACAGGTTTTGCACCCAGTGGAGGAATGTTGGAGCAAATCGCATACATGCAAGAACTGCAGTAAGAAGGACCATATTGCAAAGGTGTGTTGGGCTCAGAAAACCTCCCTTACACCAAGAAAATGCAAGAAGAACAATACAAGTAAATAATCTAGGCATAACTCCAGGTAAGAGTATTTCCCTTTGAGGGGGAGAGCTGACTGGTGGTGATTTAACCTGAGGATCACCACATCTCAGGCGAGGAGAAAGGTTGAGAAGGCAGGGCCTTCATGAATAATGTTGTATCTACAAATTAGTGGATGAAACTCAAGATTATTCAAAAGACAGAAAAATCGAGCTCCTGCAAGAGCTAAAGCTAGGTGTCTTGTCAATCCAAGGAGGTCAACAACATCTTTGGGAATACCCAAAATCTGAGGTTCATGAAATTAAAATGGAAATGGATAAGGGAGCAGCAGTATCTCTAATATCTGAGACAATTTATCATCAAAAGCTGAGGCATTGCCTTTAAAACCAGCAAATGTAATCCTAAGGAATTACACTGAAGGGGTTGTACCATTAAAAGGACGTATTATAGTGAAAGTCGAAGCAAATGAGCAGACGGTAAAGTTGCCTCTTCCAGTTGTCCATGGAAACTTTCATGATCTGTTTCGCAGAGCATGGTTGGCTGAGATTAGGTGTAACTGGGAAACAGCCAATCAGTTAATGTATTCAAAAAGTAACTTGCAACAACTTCTGAAGACATAGGAGAAGGTGTTTGAAAATTTACTAGGATCTATGACTGGAGTTGAGGTACACCTCAAAAGCAAGCAAAACAGCACAAAGTTAGACCCGTACCAAATGCCAACAAGCCTAAAGTTGAAGAAGAACTAGAAATATTAGTAAGGACAGGAGTCATGATCCCATTACTATAAGATATTGGGCGACACCAATCAATCCTGTATTAAAACGGGGTGACTCAGTGGGAATTTGTGAAGATTTCAAAACTTACTATTAACCCAGTTTTGTATGTAGCTTATTATCCACTGCTGCTGATTGAAGACTTTTTGCTGGACTTTCTGGAGGACAGAAATTCAGAAAATTGATATTTCACAGACAAATCTGCAGATAAATGTGGATGCCAAATCACAGCCACAACTCACCATTGTAACGCACAAAGTTCTGTTTTGTTACAGAAGGCATCCTTTTGGAATAGCATCCACGCCTGCTCTTTTTCAAAAATCAATGGATAAAATTGTAAGTGGGTTGGATGGAGTGAAAAGTTATTGAAATGGAATACCCATCACCAGTTCAAATGAACAGGAACACTTGGAGAATTTGGAAGCTACCCTGAAGCAATTACAGAGCCACAACCTGAGAGTTAAGTCAGAAAAGTGTGACTTTTCAAAGTTACCAATAAATTCCCTTGTTCATATCAAAGATGGTTTACACAAAGAACCAAAGAAAATGTCAGCAATCTTAGTAGCACTGCATCATCAAAATGTGACACAATTAAGGTCGTTTTAGGACTGATCAATTACTGTGATAAATTTGTACCCAACTTAGCAACCCAATTGTACGTAGCCTTACACACTTTGCTATGTATAAATCAGGCATGGCACTGGTCAGAAGAATGTGAAAATGCAAACAATGAAGTGAAAGAAACTTTACTAAAATCAGAACTGTTGGTTCATTATGATCCAAAAATGAAGTTGCAATTAGCTTGTGATTCCTCACCCTATGGGGTTGGTGCTGTTGCCTCACACATTGTGCCTTCAGGAGATAAAAGACCGATAGCATTTGCTTCAGGCACTTTTATTAGCGCAGAAATTAATTACACTCATCTAGTAAAAGAAGCTTTGAGCATCATTTCCGGTGTAAAAGGTTCCATCGTTACCTTTATGGGAGTCATTTTACTTTTTTGATGGCTCATCGACCCTTGACTACAATCTTTGGGCCATATAAAAGTATGCCTTTTTTGGCAGCTCGTAGATTGCAAATATGGTCATTGATGTTATCAGCCATTCTCATGGATGTAATGTTTGTAATGGTGGAGTGTTACTTATGATATCCAGTATCGCAAAACCAAGCAGCATGCAAATGCTTTATCATGATTGCCGTTACAAGTCAAGTATGACCCTGAAGAACATTTTGTCAATATTTTGTATTTCTCGCTTTTAGATAGAAAAGTGTACCTGTGACTTCATCTCAAGTTCAAGGATATACAAGAACCAATTCAGTGATGGGGAAGGTGATGGACTTAGTCCATAAAGGAACGCTGTCAAACGTTCATTGGAAAAATCCAGACGTCAAGCCTTACATCATATGAAGATTTGAGTTCCTGGTACAGAATGGAGCTCTGTTGTGGCTAATCCGTGTGAATATTCCTGCGTGCTGACATAGTAGAATCTTTGACCAACTGCATAAGGGACATTCTGGTGTGGTGTGGATGAATGAACTGGCATGCAGTTATTTTTGGTGACCAGGATTCACTACTCAAATTGAAGAGAAAGTTGGGCAATGCCAATCTTGAGCAATCTAAGGAATGCGGCATCATTACGACCATTACGACCATTACATCCGTGGAATGGCCGACTCAGCCATGGCAGAGAATACACACTGATTGCACTGGTCCACTGGAGGGTCACATGTTCTTGGTGATTGTGGATGCCCCCTTGAAATGACCAGAAGCCGCGATAATGAAGTCAACGATGACTGAACAGACCATTGAGAAACTAGACAAAATGTTCACAAGATTTGGAACACGGGAGCAGATTGTCAGGGATAATGGGGCACAGTTTACTTTGAGGGAGTTGAGGACTACTTGAAAGGGAAGGTAGACACCATATAATGTCAGCTTTTTATCATTCAGCATCGACTGGATTGGCTGAACGTTTTGAGCAATCATTCAAGAATTCTATCAAAGCATCGAAGGACCAGGGGACGTTATCAAGAAAAGTAAATAAATTCCTAATACCTTACTGGAACACTGTACATGCTACCATGTACAGTTTACTGGCAATGCTGTTGTTCAAGAGGAAACTACGAACACAGTTTGATTTGTTAACTCCACCTGATACTTCAGAGATTGTCAAACAATAGCAACAAGCACAAATTGTTCGGAGGGAGAAAATCTCTCAAAATGAGCATTCAACCAGGGAGAGCGAGCGTTAGCTAGGAGTTACAGCACCAACTTAAAATGGGTACCAGCTATGAACCTCATGAAGACAGATCCAATATCATACACCATACAGACAGATGATGAAAGAGTTTGGTGATGTCATGCTGATCTGATCAGTTACTTGCTGCACAAAGTGAGTTTGGAGAAACCTCTCAAGAGGTTCTACCTTTAGAAGATCTGGAGCGCTATACTTTGGAGCAGAGACCAGAGATAGTGACGAGTTCAGATTTTGTTTCCGCGCACTTTTCAAGAAGTACCATCTGCAGAAAGGAATGAGAACACTTTTGAGGTCACAAGTACCTGAGTTCAAGAATGCCGAATTCTACAGCAAAGGAATAGACGTCCACCACAGAGACTGTCTTATTGAATTGTAAATATGCACAGAAATAATATGATGTGGAAATAATATATCAGAGGATCTGTTGTATAAATATTAATTGTTGTCATGGCAATAATGAAGTAAAGAGTGAGGGAAGTTATGTATCTGGGAATACATTCTTACTGGTTCTGCATCACGTCATGTGTCATGATGTCAGCAGAGTGTTTGGGTGGGCTTTGGGTAGATCACCACCTTAAGTAAAAGAATCCAGAGTGTGGGCATCTCCATACCTTTTCTCTTTGTGGCAACAGTTCTCCTGCCACTGAAGCACTTTTGAAATGTAGTCGCTGTCCGAGTAATTGCAGCAGCAAAATTGTGCACAGCAAGATCCCACAAGCAGCAATGCGATAATGACTCGGCGATCCATTTTAGTCACTTTGTCTGAGGGATAAATATTGACCAGGACATTCAGGGAAATTCGCCTGCACATCTTCGAAGTGGTGACATGTACGTCCACCTTAGAGGGCAGATTCGTTCCATGGTTTAGTGTTTGGTCTGAAAGATGGTTACTCTGACCACTCAGCACTCCAAACTCAAACTGTTTTTTTAGCAACTAATGTCTGATGTTTTGTGAGGCTGAAGACCTTGGCCTCGATTTTGTGATCGCCGCTGACCATCCAAAAACATTCACACTCACAGAGTTCATTGGCTGAGGCGGAATTTTTACCTTTTTGCAGCAGCAAGGCATGCTGACACAAACTACAGCGGGAACCTGCAGTGAAGCCCATTCCGGCCGAACAGCCTGCAGTGAAGCCCATTCCAGCTGAACAGCCTGCAGTGAAGCCCATTCCAGCTGAACAGCCTGCAGTGAAGCCCATTCTAGCAAAACAGTCTGCAGTGAAGCCTATTCTAGCCGAACAGCCTGCAGTGAAGCCCATTCCAGCTGAACAGCCTGCAGTGAAGCCCATTCCAGCTGAACAACCTGCAGTGAAGCCCATTCCAGCTGAACAGCCTGCAGTGAAGCCCAGTCCGGCCGAACAGCCTGCAGTGAAGCCCATTCCAGCTGAACAGTCTGCAGTGAAGCCCATTCCAGCTGAACAGCCTGCAATGAAGCCCATTCTAGCTGAACAGCCTGCAGTGAAGCCCATTCCGGCCGAACAGCCTGCAGTGAAGCCCATTCCAGCTGAACAGTCTGCAGTGAAGCCCATTCCAGCTGCAGATCCTGCAATGAAGCCCATTCCTGCTGAACAGCCTGCAGTGAAGCCCATTCCAGCTACAGATCCTGCAATGAAGCCCATTCCAACTGAACAGCCTGCAGTGAAGCCCATTCCAGCTGAACAGCCTGCAGTGAAGCCCAGTCCGGCCGAACAGCCTGCAGTGAAGCCCATTCCAGCTGAACAGTCTGCAGTGAAGCCCATTCCAGCTGAACAGCCTGCAATGAAGCCCATTCTAGCTGAACAGCCTGCAGTGAAGCCCATTCCGGCCGAACAGCCTGCAGTGAAGCCCATTCCAGCTGAACAGTCTGCAGTGAAGCCCATTCCAGCTGCAGATCCTGCAATGAAGCCCATTCCTGCTGAACAGCCTGCAGTGAAGCCCATTCCAGCTACAGATCCTGCAATGAAGCCCATTCCAACTGAACAGCCTGCAGTGAAGCCCATTCCAGCTGAACAGCCGGCAGTGAAGCCCATTCCAGCTTAAGAGCCTGCAGTGAAGCCCATACCAGCTGAACAGCCTGCAGTGAAGCCCATTCCGGCCGAACAGCCTGCAGTGAAGCCCATTCTGGCCGAACAGCCTGCAGTGAAGCCCATTCCAGCTGAACAGCCTGCAGTGAAGTCCATTCTAGCCGAACAGCCTGCAGTGAAGCCCATTCCAGCTGAACAGCCTGCAGTGAAGCCCATTCTAGCCAAACAGCCTGCAGTGAAGACCATTCCGGCCGAACAGCCTGCAGTGAAGCCCATTCCAGCTGAACAGCCTGCAGTGAAGCCCATTCCAGCTGCAGATCCTGCAGCGAAGCCCATTCCAGCTGCAGATCCTGCAATGAAGCCCATTCCAGCTGAACAGCCTGCAGTGAAGCCCATTCCAGCTGAACAGCCTGCAGTGAAGCCCATTCCAGCTGAACAGCCTGCAGTGAAGCCCATTCCAGCTGCAGATCCTGCAGTGAAGCCCATTCCAGCTGAACAGCCTGCAGTGAAGCCCATTCCAGCTGCAGATCCTGCAGTGAAGCCCATTCCAGCCGAACAGCCTGCAGTGGAGCCCATTCCAGCTGAACAGCCTACAGTGAAGCCCATTCCAGCTGCAGATCCTGCCGTGAAGCCCATTCCAGCCGAACAGCCTGCAGTGAAGCCCATTCTAGCCAAACAGCCTGCAGTGAAGCCCATTCCAGCTGCAGATCCTGCAGTGAAGCCCATTCACGCTGAACAGCCTGCAGTGAAGCCCATTCCAACCGAACAGCCTGCAGTGAAGCCCATTCCAGCTGAACAGCCTGCAATGAAGCCCATTCCAGCTGAACAGCCTGCAGTGAAGCCCATTCCAGTTGAAGTTCCTGCACTGAAGCCCCTTCCAGTTGAGGTTCCTGCCGTGAAGCCCATTCCAGCCCAACAGCCTGCAGTGATGCCCATTCCAGTTGAAGTTCCTGCAGTGAATCCCATTCCAGCTTCAGATCCTGCCTTATGGGCCGTAACGCTCTGTCTACGTTGATCCCCAGGCAGTACATCAGGAATGGAGACGGCCTGCTGCGATTCACGCCCTGCGACCTGGGTCCCCTTTGGCGGCCGTCTAGTGGGGCGACCACGCCTGGATGGGCCCGGCTGCTGCTTGGGTGTCCCAGGTGGCATGGCGCCGCACTGTTCTGCCCACTGCCCATCAGATGCGCCAGGGATGGGGTGCGGGGGGGTGGGAGGTGGAGAGTGGGAGTGGAGGGTCTAAGGCGTTCTGCTGTTCCAGCACCTCCCTGCGGGAGTCAGCGGCACATACCCTATCACCTCCTCCTCCCTCGGGGTGCCCGATGGACACAGGGCTACTCCATGGGATGTGGGTGCGAGCGGAACTATCCCCTGAGGCTCCCCCGCCACCTGGCGCTGCCAGTCCTGGAGGCCCACATCCATCCCAACCAGCATCTCGATGCTCATGCCCATGGAGCACAGGGAGTGGACTGCCTCCGTCTGTGACTGCCAAATCACGCTCTGACCGTGCCACCCCCTACTGGGTCTGTACCATATCAGCCAGTGACTGCACCAACTCCTTCTGTGTCTGTACCACAGGTGTGTGGGACGGGGTTTAGTGCCAGGGACACGGTGCTGCCTACTTACCCTGGCCACCCTGTGGAGGTTATGCAGTTCTTCCTACACTACTAGACGGTTCTGGCAGTGTTGTCCATGGCGCTCATGGCCTTTCCAACCTGTGCCCAGGCCCAACGCACAGCGGCGGGTGGCAACCGCCTTTGAACCCTGGGGTACAGGATAGCTCGCCTCTACTGCACTGCGTCATGTAGGGTCTCCAGCTTGGTGTCCGTGAATCGGGGTGCCACTCTCATTGCTGCCACCTTGTTGGCTGGTATGAGTGTGTGCGGGGTGTTGAGCGCTTATATGTGGCTGCAGCTTGTCAGCCTCTTGAGTCTCAATCCTGAATCGGCGAATCAGACACCGTTTTTCGTCGGAATTAGTTGTGTTCCACGTGATGGCAGTGCAAGCCCATTAACGATCAATGAATTAAGCTGGGAACGGCGCCAATTTGGCTGTCACAGAACACCACCGATTCGGTCCTGGCGTCAGAACTTAGCTTCTCGCATGGGGAATCCCGCCCCCAGTTTTCTTTCACCTGCTTGAGCTACAAAACAAACCTTGACACAATTCACTAAAGCTGAGAAAACTTTGAAAATCTTTAAAGTAGATGGGAAAGTGTGTTGAAAAATCTGTAAAAAGATGAGCTCAGACAAATGAATGGTTATTCAGCTCTACACAGTACCCAAAGGCTGCTCACCCAGTATAAAACCTCCGGACATTGGAAGGTGTGTTCTTAATTACATAAAGGCGCCCAATGAATGACGTGGGTGACTACACATTCCCACTCTCTCCCCACCCTTGTGGAAGTTGGCAGTATTGAGAAGGAAGGTTGCGGACTGGCACGCCAGGCTGCCAAGGATAACCATTTGGTTTTGCTCGCCTGCCTCCATGACGACCCAATTTAACGCACAAAAATCAAACCCCTGAAGTTTACATTGTTCAGCAGTAACGTCTCAAAGTTCTTGCAATTGAGTATGTTCTGCCGAAATATAATGTGGCTGGTATCACTTTCCACCTCCCCCGCTCCTTTGTCTGATTTCCAGAGGGAGGGAGGAGGATTTTGACAATCTCCATGTCCAAATACTTCCACCACCAGCTGCTCTCTAACTGACCTGGCTACTGCTGCCAAGGCTTCCTCAGGTACTCCAAGAAGAAGATCGTCCATGTGGGTGCTATCTCACCCACAGAGTGGAGTGTGTCACAACATCCTGGGTGAGTGTGTGGTCAATTCCAGCCCCACAGGCCCCAGGGTCCCAACCCAAGTGAATGAACCAATCGTTTGTATAATGCCACTGAGATATTTGACCCTTGACTGCTCCAATGTCTTCCGTGCACCAACTGTTTATAACAAAAGAAGAGATAAGACCTGCAATAATTATATTGGGGGGATGGTGGATCACCATCAGTGGGGGAGTCGCCCCTGGGCTGCACCAGTGGGTGTCTCAGCGCCTGCGGATCCGCCATGCCACCTTCTGGATTGCGTGTGGGGCGGGGGGACCAGCGCGCCTGGTCCAGGTAATGATGTGTGGGTGTCTGGGGTACAGGATCTGTGGTCCGGTGACCAGGGGCCCCTGCTGCAGCCGGGGTTGCATGGTCATGGTGTGTTGGATGGCAGAGGATGTGGGGGTGGGGGGGGGTGAAATGGAGGAATGGTGGGTGCCAGAGTGGAAGATACCTCTGGTTGTCTGTCTCTCGCCCTCTCCAGTTCCTTACAGATATTCCATGGGATGGATGATGTCTTGGATCCCGCAGAGGCAGCCCTGACAGATATTCCATGGGATGGATGATGTCTTGGATCCCGCAGAGGCAGCCCAACCTGCCTACCACATCACCACCTTCTCTGGCATCTGCCCGCCTGGCCTGCCAGCAGCACTACCAGGGCAGGCCAGGCGGGCAGATGCCAGAGAAGGTGGTGATGTGGTAGGCAGGTTGGTTCGATGTGGACTGCACTCGATGCAGGGAAGTTAGAAACAGACGTCTAACACAGGAGAAGATCCAACACTGTTTTATTCAACTAGATGAACTGCTGTACATATTCAGCTGTGGGTCGACACTATACTGATCTGACTGGAGACCTTTTAGTAGCCTGACCAGACTTACTAGCTACCGCATGGTGTTTGCACTTGCTAGCTCGTGGACTCTGACTATCTCAGTAGCTGGGTTCCGGGAGAGCGGGAAACCTAGTGCCCTCTGGCTTTATAGTGGTAGTGTCCTGTCTGGTGATTGGCTGTGCTGTGTTGTGTGCTTATTGGTCATCCTATGTGTCAATCACTGCCTGTCTGCATCTCATTATATACATGAGTGGATATTATGACAGGTGGTGGCAGCAACAATGACAGAGGCTCGAGGCGGCGCCTATATGCAGGGCCCTGCCCCACACCCTGAGGACCCGGCCGTTCATCAGGCCAGGGAGGGACCCAGAGGGGGAGGCCAGCGACAGCCCCAGGTGTACAGCGTCACTGGTCTTTTGAACAGGTGATGGACAGCATGCGCCGCAGGAGGTTCCGCCTCAACAAGGGGATGCTGTGGCACCTGTGCCATGTCCTTGCAGGCTTGGCACGACATGGAGTAGGAGGATACTCGCTCCCAATGGCATTCAACATCACCGCAGTCCTGACCTTTTACACCTCAGGATCATTCCACAACTCAAGCGGGGACTTGTATGGTATCTTTCAGGCTACAGCCCACAAGTTATCCGTGAGGTCATGGATACCCTGCTTTCCTGGGCAGCGAATAATATAAACTGTGACCTGGAGCAGGCCCAACAGGATGCCCAGGCTGGGTGGGGGGGGGGGGGGAGTCGGCGGAGCTGGTGCCCACCTTCGCCACTCCGTAGAGTGGCTCTGGGTTAGCACCCGGTGCTAGTTGGTGCCCATCGGGCCCTGGGAGTCACCTCGGGAGACAGGGGCAGCTGAATTAAGCCCTGGCTCTCCCTGCATTGTCCAGCTCTGCCAGCCCTGGCGACTCCCCAAAGTCTGCAGCACGTTGCCAATACCCTATGCGATGCTCCTCAATGATTGGGAAATGTTATGGAGCACCCCAGCAATGCCCAGCTGAATCTGACACATGCTCTGGAGTGCCTCGGCAATGCCCACTGAGATGGGGACATGCCCTGTAACACCCCAGCAATGCCCAGCTGAATCTGGCACATGCTCTGGAGTGCCTCGGCAATGCCCACTGAGACGGGGACATGCCCTGTAACACCCCAGCAATGCCCAGCTGAATCTGACACATGCTCTGGAGTGCCTCGGCAATGCCCACTGAGACGGGGACATGCCCTGTAACACCCCAGCAATGCCCAGCTGAATCTGGCACATGCTCTGGAGTGCCTCGGCAATGCCCACTGAGACGGGGACATGCCCTGTAACACCCCAGCAATGCCCAGCTGAATCTGGCACATGCTCTGGAGTGCCTTGGCAATGCCCACTGAGACGGGGACATGCCCTGTAACACCCCAGCAATGCCCAGCTGAATCTGACACATGCTCTGGAGTGCCTCGGCAATGCCCACTGAGACGGGGACATGCCCTGTAACACCCCAGCAATGCCCAGCTGAATCTGACACATGCTCTGGAGTGCCTCGGCAATGCCCACTGAGACGGGGACATGCCCTGTAACACCCCAGCAATGCCCAGCTGAATCTGGCACATGCTCTGGAGTGCCTCGGCAATGCCCACTGAGACGGGGACATGCCCTGTAACACCCCAGCAATGCCCAGCTGAATCTGACACATGCTCTGGAGTGCCTCGGCAATGCCCACTGAGACGGGGACATGCCCTGTAACACCCCAGCAATGCCCAGCTGAATCTGACACATGCTCTGGAGTGCCTCGGCAATGCCCACTGAGACGGGGACATGCCCTGTAACACCCCAGCAATGCCCAGCTGAATCTGGCACATGCTCTGGAGTGCCTCGGCAATGCCCACTGAGACGGGGACATGCCCTGTAACACCCCAGCAATGCCCAGCTGAATCTGGCACATGCTCTGGAGTGCCTCGGCAATGCCCACTGAGACGGGGACATGCCCTGTAACACCCCAGCAATGCCCAGCTGAATCTGACACATGCTCTGGAGTGCCTCGGCAATGCCCACTGAGACGGGGACATGCCCTGTAACACCCCAGCAATGCCCAGCTGAATCTGGAACATGCTCTGGAGTGCCTCGGCAATGCCCACTGAGACGGGGACATGCCCTGTAACACCCCAGCAATGCCCAGCTGAATCTGACACATGCTCTGGAGTGCCTCGGCAATGCCCACTGAGACGGGGACATGCTCTGGAACACCCCAGCAAAGTCCACCTGTGACCAGGACACATCCCCCAGTGAATGGGACAAGCTCTGGAGGGCCTTTGCAATGCCCACCTGAGACAGGGGCATGCTCCGCAGCGCCTCATCAAGGCATAACCTGGTACTGGGTCTTGTCTCCCAGCGACTTGGACA
This sequence comes from Scyliorhinus torazame, assembly GCF_047496885.1. NCBI lineage: Eukaryota > Metazoa > Chordata > Chondrichthyes > Carcharhiniformes > Scyliorhinidae > Scyliorhinus > Scyliorhinus torazame. The sequence goes on from NC_092719.1 coordinate 118,525,276, forward strand.
TTCTGCCAAGACAATCAGCCGTGGCCATCATTGACTGAGCCACACCTTTGACAACTCCATTCATGCTGCCAACGTCGTGCTCCAGGCTCTGCACTGCAGACGCCACTCTAGCAGTGCTCGCCGGTAGCCTTTGGCACTCTTCCAATCAGCTATGGACCTGCTGGAGTGTCATTGACATCCCCCTCTGAATGTCACAGCCGCACCCTATTGACTGCATCATTGTGTGGCCAGATTCCCAATTACACACTCTGTCTGCATCTTACCCTGGCATAGACTCCTCTCCCTAAGTAAATTAGTGGACCCTCCTTCCTCTACCACCCAAATTGCAGTAAAATAGTATTCTCCTGCCCATGATCATTAACACAGGCCTCATCCCAAATCAACAGGACATGGTCATCTTTTGAGTTTAGGAAAATGAAATGTGATCTCATTGAAACACACAAGAGTTTGAATGGGCTTAACAGGGTAGATCCTGGGAGGATGTTGTTACGACACCCTGGGCGAGTGCACAGTCAATTCCAGCCCCACAAACCCCGGAGTCCCAACGTAAATGAATTAATTAATAATTGTATTTTCCAAAGATCTTTCTTTTAAAAATATGTTTATTCAAAGTTTTTCAACAAGAATGTTCAACCATTTAAACCCCCCCCCCACCCCCGCCCCCGTAACAAAAAAGAAAAGAGAAGGAACAGAACAAAACATAAACATATCAATCCAACATAATACAGAACTTGTACAATGGATTCCTCCCGCACAGATTGACTCTCCCATATGTTTATGTTTTTCCTTTTTCGAGTGCCCCTAGGAAAACCCCCTTCCCCGCCCACCCATATGCCCCCCCCCCGAAAGAGACAGCCCCCCTCCCCTCCTCCCCCCTCCCTCCCTGGGTTGCTGCCGCTGACCGACCTCCATCTAACGCTCCGCGAGATAGTCAAGGAACGGTTGCCACCACCTGAAGAACCCCTGTGCAGACCCTCTCAAGGCAAACTTTATCCTCTCCAGCTTGATGAGCCCGGCCATGTCATTTATCCAGGCTTCCACACTGGGGGGCTTCGCGTCTTTCCATAATAGCAAGATCCTCCGCCGGGCTACCAGGGACGCAAAGACCAGGATACCGGCCTCTTTCGCCTCCTGCACTCCCGGCTCATCCGCCACCCCAAATAGTGCCAGCCCCCAACTTGGCTTGACCTGGACTTTCACCACCTTGGACATAGTCTTCGCGAAACACCTCCAGAACCCATCCAGTGCCGGGCACGACCAGAACATATGGGCGTGATTCGCCGGGCTTCCTGAGCACCTCCCACATCTGTCCTCCACCCCAAAGAACCTACTCAGCCTCGCCCCCGTCATATGCGCTCTGTGAATAACCTTAAACTGTATCAGGCATACGAGGAAGAGGAATTAACCCTACTCAGGGCATCAGCCCACAGACCCTCTTCAATCTCCTCCCCCAACTCCTCCTCCCATTTGCCCTTCAGCTCCTCTACCAAAGCCTCCTCCTCTTCTTTCATCTCTTGGTATACCGCAAAAACCTTGTCCTCTCCGGCCCATACACCCGAAATCACCCTGTCCTGAATCCCCTGTGCCGGGAGCAACGGGAATTCCCTCACCTGCCACCTCATAAACGCCCTCACCTGCATGTACCTGAACGCATTTCCCGGGGGTATCCCAAACCTCTCCTCCAGCGGTCCTAGGTTCACAAACGTCCCATCTATAAACAGGTCCCCCATCCTCCTGATCCCTGCCCGATGCCAGCTCTGAAACCCCCCGTCCATCCTTCCTGGGACAAACCGATGATTATCTCTGATCGGGGACCACACCGAGGCTCCCATCGCACCCCTGTGTCGTCTCCGCTGCCCCCAGATCTTTAGCGTTGCCGCCACCACCGGACTCGTGAAGTACCTTGTCCGGGTCGGAGAATCGCCGGGGCCTGGAGTGAATCCCGCTCCCGCCGGTTGCCGAATTCTCCGGCATCGGATAACCAGCGGGAGCGGGAGTCGCGCCGCGCAGGTTGGCGGGCCCTCCCCCCGGCGATTCTCCGGCCCGCGATGGGCCGAAGTCCCGCTGCTGGAATGCCTGTCCCGCCAGCGAGAATCAAACCACCTCTCTTACTGGCGGGACAAGGCAGCGCGGGCAGGCTCCGGGGTCCTGGGGGGGGGGGTGCGGGGCGATCTGGCCCCGGGAGTTGCCCCCACGGTGGCCTGGCCCGCGATCGGGGCCCACCGATCCGCGGGCGGGCCTGTGCCGTGGGGGCACTCTTTTCCTTCCGCCTTCGCCATGGTGTCCACCATGGCGGAGGCGGAAGAGACCCCCTCCACTGCGCATGCGCGGGGATGCCGTGAGTGGCCGCTGACGCTCCCGCGCATGCGCCGCCCGGCAAAGTCAGTTTCGCGCCAGCTGGCAGGGCACCAAAGGCCTTTCCCCTCAGCTGGCAGGGCGGAAATCAGTCCGGTGCGGGCCTAGCCCCTTAAGGTGAGGGCTTGGCCCCTCAAGATGCGGAGACTTCCGCACCTTTGGGGCGGCGCGATGCCAGACTGATTCGCGCCATTTTTGCCGCCGGTCGGAGGACATCGTGCCGATTGCGGAGAATCCCGCACCTGGTCCTGGAGGTTAGTCATCTTAACTTGCCCGATTCCTGTACAAGATTCTGGTGGCTTTATCACAGATGCTTCCACCTTAAGCTCCAATTCTTCAGCTCTTCCCAGCCCCTGACACATAATTCAAAGGTTACTGGCCTTTGGGAAAACTTGTACTTTCACACTCAAGATCTCTTTCCCAGATCTGTTGGTGACTGTGCTCCTTTAATACAGGAAAATTGTTGTGTTATGTAATTTGGAATAACACATGCTGCCATTTGATGCAGTTTTGAGTAAAAGATGCTCCAGACTTTGAAGTGAGTTCAATGTGTTTTATTGAACTATTAGCACAGTTCTCAATGAGTTCGACTCTCTGCTAATCTAAATGTAGTAACTCAGTCTAACTGAACCAGCCTTGCTCTAAGCCACGTGCTGGGGTGTGATGCTGAGGATACACCTTGTACCACTCTGTAGATGTTGGTCTGTGGAAAGAGGCGGGGTGTGAGTGCCTCATCCCTTTTATAGTGAGATACCACCCCTGAGTGTCCTGACTGCTCATTGGTCGTGTCCTATTCTATGTGTTCATTAGCTGCATGTTTGCATATCATGACAAAAATCTTCACAAATTTGGCTACAATGCTTCTTAAAATCATCCAGCACAGAGAGAGAGGAGAGAGGGTGACTTCCGGGTCCTTACTTTGCTGGCTGCTTAACAGAACTGAACAAAAGATGGCACTCTCCAGAAGACTCACCTTCTTCGCTGAAAGTTGCTGACTGGCTTCACCAACCACAGGCCGCAACAGAAGGAGGTTGAAAATCTTTCTGCAATGATTGGCTGCTTGCCAAGTCTATCAAATAACATCACGGATTCTGCCACAGAACCTAAAGGGGATACTTCAGACCAGCCCATCTAAAAGGGGGTTTTGTCCCAATGTCCAACGGCTACAATTTAAACAGAAATCCCGAAGGCTGCAGTAATTTTGTAGAAGTTAACCCATAGAATGTATGTCAAAACAGGCAGCAGGACGGGCATTGACAGCGAACACAGGACAGACAGATAATACCCTAACAATGTTCCCTTCGTGGGGGAGTCTAGAACAAGGGGGCACAGTTTACAAATAATGGGTCTCCCATTTAAGTCAGAGATGAGGAGGAATGTCTTCTCTCAGAGGATGTTACTGTTTGGCATTCTCTTCCCCAGAGAGCAGTGGAGGCTCGGTCTGTGAATATATTCAAGGGCGAGGCCTACACTTTTTGATCTACAAGAAAACCAGGTTATGTGGGAAAGACAGGAAAGTGGAGTTAAGATTAGTCAGATCAGCTCTGACCTTATGGAATGGCAGAGCAAGCTCGGTGGGTTGAATATTCTACTCCTGCTCCTTTTTCTTATGGTCTTATGGTGTAGGCTGTCTTCACTCAGAGCTTTGAGAGGGGCCATTAAAGAGAGTCATTCACCCATAGAGGCCACAGGACAAGTCAGTGAAGATACGGCAGACTAGTCTGTGGTGTTGGGTGCTCTGGTGCACAGATGAGCCAACACAGTTGTATGTGGTACAACTCTATTTTATTTTAACTCTTATATACAGTTCGTTCTGGATACTCTGCACGTGCTGTCTCCCTGAGTGTGTTGTATAGCAGGTCTGTCCTTGTCCTTGTCTCCAGCTAATACTGTCCACCAGGTGCCTTTTATATGTTTCCTGTCTTTGTCTGTGATTGGTTGTGGTGTGGTGTTGTGTGTTCTGATTTGTCTGTTGGTGTGTCTATCATGATGTGTGTGTTTGAATATCATGACATCCCCCCTTTTTACAAAGATATGTGCCTACGTGGTTATAAATATAATTGTGTCGTGAGTGCATCTAAGAGTGTGTGTGTGTGTTGTGTACAGCGTGTGTATATGACGTAACTTTTTACATGGGGCGATGTCGGGTGCGTCACACTAACAAGGTTGTACCATAACAAAACATGAATGCGAGAAAAAAAAACTTGAACAGTGGTCCGGTCAGACGATATCTGGAACGATAAACAACAACAGGTTATAATACAGAAGTGTTTGACTTTTTGAACGTATGAACAGCGTTATAAGTCCAGTCTAATGGGTGACCGCCTCAAGAATAGGCTGGTCCTCAAGCCGGTTCAGCTGTGGAGATTTGGGTTCACACTGGTTCACCTTGGACTGTTGGAGGTGATGCTGTTGCCGAAGTCTCTACTTTTCCATTTGTTGTACTTCGTGCAGTGCTTGGTTTTTAATTCGTGCAAATATAACATTCAACATCTTTGTTAGTGTTGCCTTGGCTGTGGTTTGGTTTACTAAGTTTTTTGCTGGCCAGGTGTATATTGTAGCGCATTCTAACAGCCTGTAACACAGTTCCTTTGTGTATTTCTATGTGCTGAGATGTTACTGTAGTTAGTAAGGCCTTAATTATCTGCAACTGAACACCTTGGTCGGTTTGTGGTCCTTGAGAACAACCACATATTGTCTCTATAATTCTATCAATTAATTTCTGTAAACAGTCAGATGATGTGCTGACTATGCGGGGACATTCCGACTGGCATGCCAACTCAAAAGGGAGAAAATACTTGTCTGCTTCAATAAAGTTTGCCCTGGATTTGACAGGTGGCAAGGTCCCAGAAACAGCCTTAGCTTCTGCATGGGGAGGATTTTAGCTGCTGTGGCCTGGTCACGGGTGGCGATGGAAGGGGCATGATCCGTGGCATCTCCACGAAGTCATCCTTGGGAACCAGTGGAGGATCCGGCGTGTGCGTACAGTTCAGTTGCGAGCGTGGAAGGCAGCGCAAAGCTCGCTGATTGCGCCTACGCACCAATCCATCCGCCCTGCATGCCAGGAACAAGGTGGAGTCTTTTTTCTTTTTATGTTTGTGGTGGACGACATCTTGTAGCCGATGGATCGTTGCCATCGAAGAAGCACCATCACTAATGTCATGCAAGGCGATGACTGTGCCAGATGTGGAAGTTGGCCAAGACCGTGCACGCTGGTTCCGGCCACCTGCTGTGCCGGAAGGGCGACTCCGCAGAGAAACGTCGAAGCATGTCGCCTTGGAGAGAGAATTGTTGCTCGCATCAACGTCTGGCGATGGTGCGAATTGGTGTGTCCGTCTTGGACCGCCGGTGCTGGTCGCCACTGCCGACCCAGTGGGACTGCCACGCGATCCATTCCCTGTCGCCGTGGCATCCGCCGTCACCCTGAGCGTGCCATCACCAAGACCGCGGCACCGCCCGTCCGGAGCAAGGTCTAGCGTGCGCGAATCAGAGTCGGCGCTTGGCTGCTCCCCATCTGGAGTCCGGTCTGCCTTCCATCGATGCTCCCCGTCCGGAGTCCCAACAGGTTCACTGGAGGCAGCCGAGATTCCCTGAAGCTGCAGTTCTGGAGTCGGAATATGCAGGAATGCACCGATCAGTGGAGAGGCTCAAGCCATCGAGGGTGGAAGTGGTGCGCCGCCACCGCAGTCGTCAGTGGTCCCACCGTGATCGTCGAGTGCCTCGGTACGCACTAGGCGAGGTCTGTCACCTTGCACCTTTTGCATGGGAAGTGGGATGCTGTCGTCACTCGTCTCACATCCCGTGGATAGATCCTCATTAGCAGCTTGCTGTTCACTAGGGTTGGGTAAATTGTCAGAGTTTTCATCTGGTGGTGCAACCAATGTGGGTGGACTGTCATTGTCTTGCCGTTGTCCTTCATTTGGGCTTTTCTTCTTTGGAATTTTAAATCTTCCCCCAGACATTGCAGAACCTTGTTTATTACCCCCAAATTCTCCCATATGTATGGTCTCGAATATAGGATCCAATGTTTCTATCGACATTGTACTATTTTCCATTAACTGAGGATCAATGTCTTGTTCATTTTTTTTTTTCGTACTAAAACACTGGCAATTCTCAGTCTGCTCCTTTTGTGACCGTGCAGCATTATTAATCTCTGTTCGGTTACAATGATTCTGAAGGTCAGCGCATGAACCTTTTTCCTTCGGGCTTGGAAGAGGAGATTCCTTTGGCTTGTCTTCAGTTGGGCTTGAACAGTCATCAGCGCTGTGCCCTTCATTGTAGCATGAGAGACCGTCATGTTCATGCTGCTGTGTAGTGGAGCATGGTAGGCTGTCATAGTCTTCTTGCTGTTTACGTGGGCATGGCAGACTTGCATTGTCTGCCGCTAGTTGGTCAGAGGAGGTTGCTAGACCCTCATGGTCTTGTTCCTGCAAGGACTGCACATTGGAGTCTTGCGTTGCTTCTATCGTGGAGGCTGTCCACGAGCTCTCTGTGGAGGCTTGTGACACTGGAGTCACTTCTTGTTCGTGCAAGGACTGCGCTCTGGAGTCTTGCGTTTCTGCAATTGTGGAGTCTGTCCACGAGCTTGCTGTGGAGGCTTGTGACTCTGGAGTCACTTCTTGTTCGTGCAAGGACTGCGCTCTGGAGTCTTGCGTTCCTTCTATCGTGGAGTCTGTCCACGAGCTCGCTGTGGAGGCTTGTGACACTGGAGTCACTTCTTGTTCCTGCAAGAACTGCGCTCTGGAATCTTGCGTTTCTGCAATTGTGGAGTCTGTCCACGAGCTTGCTGTGGAGCCTTGCATGTCTTCTTTCATATAGTCGGGAACGCTGAGCGGGATGTGGGCCACGCTCTGTGTGGCAGCAGGGCGCTCTCCGTGGGCTTGCACCGCTCCCTGTCTGTTAATGTCAGGCTGCAGCATCATCCGGCACTGATAAGTTGGGACGTCATATCTGCTGAATTGAAGATCTTCAAATCCGAAAAATGAATCCACATCTGTGTCGGATTCAATGTGGGGGCCGCCAATGTGCAACACAAAAGGTTCGTCCGAGTCATAGTCATATAGGACCACGGAGCTATCATTAGGCTCGCGAGGTCCCGAAACACTGTAAAGATCGTCATCGAAGTATTCAAGGTCGGAATCATCGGCTTGTGCGTAGGTAACTGCTTGTCAGAGGGTTCTTCGGAGGTCAAATTCATCTCCTGGGTCAATTTGCGGCAATGTGCTGTCATTCCAAGTGAGGGAAGGTTGTTTTACAGCTTTAACAGATTTTTGTTTTTTTGATTTGGGACGTTTCCCTTTTAAATTGGTGCGGTCTGGGGCCTCTGACATCCTGACGCTTGGTATGTAGCACGTAGGAAGCGACTGCGCATGCTCAGATCGCTGTCCCTTTACCGATGGCCGTTTTCTTGACTGCGCGTGCGCAGCATCTCGCGAATGCGCAAACGAAACTTCCGGTTCTGCGCACTGCTCGCGCAACTGTGCTAGCGTGATACCTTTAGCAAGATGGCCGCCGACCTCGACCCAGCCCTCTCTCAGGCCCGGGATTTCGGCCTCTGGGAATTCGGGCTACGGGATCCTGGCCACGAGGTGAGTACTGCCGCTTTTCTTACCTTTCCTTGCCGATTGGATTGCGTTTTCTTCACAGTACTTGGAGAATTTGTCCAGGACTGCCTGGTAATCGTACCTTTGCTGCCTCCTGAAGAACCTGAACCTTGTGAATATTTCTCTTGCCCTTGCACCGGCGATGGCGAGGAGAAATTCAATTTTTTCACTATCATCCAGGTCTTGGAGTTCAGCTGCCACCAGGAACAATTCGAACACTTGCCGGAATTGCCGCCAGTTTTCGCGGAGATCGCCGTGGCACTGGAGCAGCTGCGAAACCGGGAGCTGTAACATTTTGCCTGGGCACTGCTGGTTGTCTCTGTACACTGAGGTATGCCGGCCGGTATCGATCCACTCCTGTACCATGTGGTGTTGGGTGCTCTGGTGCACAGATGAGCCAACACAGTTGTATGTGGTACAACTCTATTTTATTTTAACTCTTATATACAGTTCGTTCTGGATACTCTGCACGTGCTGTCTCCCTGAGTGTGTCGTGTAGCAGGTCTGTCCTTGTCCTTGTCTCCAGCTAACACTGTCCACCAGGTGTCGTGTTTGTGCCTTTTATATGTTTCCTGTCTTTGTGTGTGATTGGTTGTGGTGTTGTGTGTTCTGATTTGTCTGTTGGTGTGTCTATCATGATGTGTGTGTTTGAATATCATGACATAGTCCAGTTCAGGCTCGTCCTCAAAGAAACCTTTGGGGCAATGCAAAGATAGTTCTACCGGGCATCTAACCCATACTGTGCCTGATTTCAGCTTTCTCACTGCCGATGTTGGGCGCCTGAAATGAAAAGTGGTCATTTTGTTTACAACAGCTTCCCTCACGTTAAGCACAGCATAGCTGGAAGCATTACAACTATCACTTTCCCCTCGTTGTTACTTTCCATTACAAAAAGGCATTCTTAAATAAAACCATGTGCTAATCATGCATTAAGAAATCTCCCCCATCTTCTATTACTTCTGCATGTTAGAATAAAAGTATCAATTAGTGAGATTTATGTGACATGGACACAGAACTGATAAGCAATTTCACTGTCTGACTCACTCAGTGAACGATTCAGAGGATAGAACACACCAGAGCCTGTAATTCACCTCAAGCTGTGACTCATTAAATTACCGTTCTGCGTCGTATTTGCATCTGCCAAAATACAGCTCTCCAATGATGCGTTAAACACACCAACTGACTAGGCTGCCGACAGATCTGTCTCATTTGAGGTGTTTCACCTGATAACTTCCAGCTAATGAGGGTTAGGAACATAGGAAGAGGAGCAAGCCTTTCAGCCCCTCGATCTTCTTCTTTCATTCCATGCATTTACCATCGATCTGCACCAGCAGGTGGCATTCTTTGCCTCTGGGCCAACAGGTTGGGTGGTTCCCATTCTATTGTTTGAACACAGGATCAAGGCGGATACTACAGTGCATTACCCAAGGAGTGCTGCACTGCCTTTCAGCAGAGATATCAAACTGAGGCCCTTTCTCCCCTCTCAGCTGGATAGAAAACAGACTTGACAAATCTTTTTGTATGAGAAGCCACACTTAAATTTTTTCCCACTCAGAGGGCCAATGAGCAAACTTCTAAGAGTTATCAGTGTCATGATATTTAGATCAGTACATCATGGTGCAATCACACACACACTGATGGACATGCAGTAGGACCAACCAACACACACACATCGCAGCCAATCACCAGTGAGAGCACACGCACTATAAAAACAGGGGACACTACAGTTCCTGCTTTTTCCAGCAGGAGCCAGCTCAGAGCACTGAGCTAAGAGCCTGCCACTCAGACGGGTGAGGCACTCACCATGTGCTGTGTGCCTCACCCAGATAGTAATAGGACAAGGTCCACAGATTAGCTGGCAATGCACGTACCCAAGTTAGCAGTGTGTTGTTACAGGTAACCAGTTAATAAAATTGAGTTACACCATCTCCAGCCATGTTGGATCGTTTGTACATCAGAACACCCAACATGACAATCAGCTCTACATACATCTGAGGAACTCTGTACGAAGTTGGACTTAGTGTCATTACATCATCATCAGGCACTTCTGATGTTAACCTTTTGCTCTAAAATTCCCCCTAAGGCTTTAATCCAATTATACACATCCTCCTACATCTTCTCACAAAGTCTCAGACTTCTCAGTGTTAATCTCTGAGGTGTCTTGATCAATCTCCCTGATCTTGTTCTGGTTTCTTTCTTAACTTGGGGAGATTCTGTACTCTCCCATCATTCCTTCTCCTGGGTGGCCGTGGTGCTACATTGTGTTTTTTGTCCCTTATCTTCATCTGGATCTGAATAGTAAGCCCAAGTTTCTATTGGCTTTCTTTCCAAGGACATTAAGGTGCTGTGGTTTTTCCTTATGTTTCATTGGTCCATCACAATCCATAAGGCCTGGGCTGTGGAACTCTTCCTATTATTCTCATTTCCTTCTGTTGGTCTCTCGTGCAGCCTCTCTCCATGGACTTCATGGAGAAATGCCTCGTGCTCTGTGGCTCAAATTGAAGTTATGAGTTTGTTTGTGTCCCTGTCCCTCTTCAAGCTTTTTAACTCTCTCATGGTAATTTGAGGTGAGAATTGAGTCTAGTTTCTGTTGCAGAGCTGGAAGGTGTTCTTAGTCACCTTCCCATTAACAATTCTAATGGTCAGATCCCATTTGGTAGAGGCGCGGTCCGATAACTAAGAAGGGCAAAGTTGGCACGTTTGTTCTTCTTCATCAAATCTTTGATGGTTCACACACTTCTCTCAGCTTCTCCATTAGCCTGAGTTAACCGAGGCCGGCCTGTCACATGAATGAATCAAAAAAGGAATAGGGATAACCCTGGGAATTACAGGCCAGTTAGTCTTACTTCGGTGGTAGGCAAAGTCATGAAAGGGTAGTGAAGGATAGGATTTCTGAGCATCTGGAAAGACACTGCTTGATTAGGGATAGTCAGCACGGATTTGTGAGGGGTAGGTCTTGCCTTACAAGTCTTATTGAATTCTTTGAGGCGGTGACCAAGCATGTGGATGAAGGTAAAGCCGTGGATGTAGTGTACATGGATTTTAGTAAGGCATTTGATAAGGTTCCACATGGTAGACTTCTGCAGAAAGTAAGGAGGCATGGGATAGTGGGAAATTTGGCCAGTTGGATAACAAACTGGCTAACCGATAGAGTGGTGGTAGATGGCAAATATTCAGCCTGGATCCGAGTTACCAGTGGCGTACCGCAGGGATCAGTTCTGGGTCCTCTGCTGTTTGTGATTTTCATTAATGACTTGGATGAGGGAGTTGAAGTAAATTTGCAGATGATACGAAGATTGGTGGAGTTGTGGATAGTGAGGAGGGCTGTTGTCGGCTGCAAAGAGACATAGATAGGATGCAGAGCTGGGCTAAGAAGTGGCAGATGGAGTTTAACCCTGGAAAGTGTGAGGTTGTCCATTTTGGAAGGACAAATATGAATGCAGAATACAGGGTTAACGGTAGAGTCTTTGAAAGTTGCCACTCAAGTGGATAGAGCTGTAAAGAAAGCCTCTGGTGTGCTAGCGTTCATTAACAGAGGGATTGAATTTAAGAGCCGTGAGGTGATGATGCAGCTGTACAAAACTTTGGTAAGGCCACATTTGGAGTATTGTGTACAGTTCTGGTCGCCTCATTTTAGGAAGGATGTGGAAGCTTTGGAAAAGGGGCAGAAGAGATTTACCAGGATGTTGCCTGGAATGGAGAGTAGGTCTTACGAGGAAAGGTGGAGGGTGCTAGGCCTTTTCTCATTAGAACGGAGAAGGATGAGGGGCGACTTGACAGAGGTTTATAAGATGATCAGGGGAATAGATAGAGTAGACAGTCAGAGACTTTTTCCCTGGGTGGAACAAACCATTACAAGGGGACATAAATTTAAGGTGAATGGTGGAAGATATAGGGGGGATGTCAGAGATAGGTTCTTTACCCAGAGAGTAGTGGGGGCATGGAATGCACTGCCTGTGGAAGTAGTTGAGTCGGAAACATTAGGGACCTTCAAGCAGCTAGGATAGGTACATGGATTACGGTAAAATGATATAGTGTAGATATATTTGTTCTTAAGGGCAGCACGGTAGCATTGTGGATAGCACAATTGCTTCACAGCTCCAGGGTCCCAGGTTCGATTCTGGCTTGGGCCATTGTCTGTGTGGAGTCTGCACATCCTCCCCGTGTCTGCGTGGGTTTCCTCCGGGTGCTCCGGTTTCCTCCCACAGTCCAAAGATGTGCAGGTTAGGTGGATTGGCCATGATAAATTGCCCTTAGTGTCCAAAATTGCCCTTCGTGTTGGGTGGAGGTGTTGACTATGGGTAGGGTGCTCTTTCCAAGAGCCGGTGCAGACTCAATGGGCCGAATGGCCTCCTTCTGCACTGTAAATTCAATGATAATCTATGATTAATCTAGAACAAAGGTTCGGCACAACATCGTGGGCCGAAGGTCCTGTCTATGCTGTATTTTTCTATGTTCTATGTTCTATGTTCTGTAATGTGCTCCAAATTTTCAAAAGCCTTTTGCTGGTCCACATTCCAGCACCATTATGGATCTTGTCTCAACAGCTGGGGCAACAGCTCGTTGGCTTCTGCCAAATTTGATAGGAATTTGCCGATTCAGTTGATTATTCCGAGGAACCTCTGTAACCCTGTAATGTTCCTGAGTTGCAGAAACTCCCTAATCACCTTTGTCTTCAGTAAGTTGGCTGTTATTCCTGAGGTTTACATGATGCACCCAAAAAGCTTAATCATAGGTTTTGGAAACTCACATTTCTCATTCAATGTCAAAGCTACATCCTGACGACCTTTCAGAGCTGCTCTCACTCTCTGGCTATACTGTTTCCTCGTGGAGCCATGTACGCATATGTCATCCATATTACTCCTTCCGTGTCTCCTTGGGTCAGAAATATTGTTCTCTGGAATATTTCTGGAGTTGCACACTTACACATGATCATTTATTAAAGCAGTACCAAATGAATGGTGTTGGAAAAGTGATCAGTGGTCTGGATTTGTCCAGAAGCAATTGTCCAAATCTTCTGTTTGCACCAGATTTGCTAAATCGGGTGTTTTTAGCAAGTTTGGCAAAATCCTCATCCACCGATGCCATCGGGTGCATCTCATATTTCACTAATTTGCTTAGTTGAGTCAAGTCCACGCACATTCTAACTGAGCCATTTGGGACCGCAACCATTCCACAACACCACTTTATTCGTCTGGTTACTGGAGAAATAGCTCCTCACTGTCACATGTGCTCAATTTCACCCGTGACTGTGTGTGAGGGGACTTCCTCGGTGTGTAAAGGCTGATTAGTTTAGCATCAGCACTTACACTTTCCCAAGCCTGTAAATAATCTTGGAAATTCAGTTCTGAATGTGCTACTGTACTGCTTGTCAGCAACATCATCAACTTCATGGATCAGATTCAATTCGAAGCATGCCTATCTGCTTAATAATGATGATTTTTGGTTTTATATGATGTACAGATGCTTTTTTTAAAATCCTTGTATTTTAATTTTGACATGTGCTGTCCCATGACATTCAGTGTAGTCCAACCTGGACTTTGTAACTGGATATAGAAGGCTGGCTTGGAATGTGCTTCATTCACTTTATTTTGTCAGGTAAGACTGAAACACCCACATCTGTGTCTATTGTTTTCAACTCTGCTGGGTGTTCATCCACTTCAAGTTTATTGCTTTAAGATTTATTTTCTATTTCATATACTTCTCCGGGGAAAGTTATTTGGCGGTCTTTTCTGTTCCTGAGAACGTAACAAAGGGGCAGGATTCGCAGAGTTCTACGACAGCAAAACTGGCGCTGCACCTGGACCGATTCACCGACCATTAAGGGTCTAGCACCTGCGCCACATGGAACACAAACAATCCTAATGAGAAATGGTGTGAGCATCACCGGTTTCGCGATTTACAAGCAGGAGGATCAGCTTTACAAAGAGGGTAGTGGGTGCCTGGAACTCGCTGCCGGAGGAGGTGGTGGAAGCAGGGACGATAGTGACGTTTAAGGGGCATCTTGACAAATACATGAATAGGATGGGAATAGAGGGATACGGATCCCGGAAGTGCAGAAGATTTTGGTTTGATGGGCAGCATGGTCGGCGCGGGCTTGGAGGGCCGAAGGGCCTGTTCCTGTGCTGTACTTTTCTTTGTTCTTTGTTGTTCTTTGAGGCCGACAAACTGCAGCCGCATATACACACTTCACTCTCCACACACATCCCAGCCAACAAGATTGCAGCGAGGGGAGCAGCAGCCCGTTTTACAGACGGCGGGCTTGAGACCCTGCTGGACGCCATAGAGGAGAAGCGGGTGACCCTGTACTGAACCCGGGCAGAATTCTGCCAGCGCTGCCATTCGCCGTGGCTGAAACAACCACCCTGCACCACATGCCTGCACCCATACCGGCTGCCATGGTCGGGTGCCCTGGTCACTGAAGCCATCAGTAACACCCCCTCTGGGTTGTATGTGTCAGACCATCTAAAACTGCGCATTTTCTGTTTACTCCCCCCCGAGAAGGTCACCCATAACCGCGAGATCAGGAGAAGATTGGAGGGCGACCGCCGGACCTGCGGACCCTCACTGCGGCAGTGCAGCAGTCCTGGATGTGATCGGTGGGCCTGACGAAGGGGCAGGTCAGCGTTGGGTGAGGAAGTGAGATGCGGCTCCCCATGACACGTGTGCCCCCCCCCCTTACACCACCACTCTCACTCCACCCTCACCCCCACCCGCTAACCACCCTGCCCTGACACCATCCGACACCCCCGCTCGACCACGACCACCACGTTCACCCCCACTCCCCCTCTGAAACACATCCCGCTCCCCGCACCCAACAGCAACCCCCCCGCCCCCCCCCCCCCCCCCCCCCACCCCCCCGCCTCCTGGCCTATGGTCTAATAGTGCGTCTTGTCTTGCAGGAGCTGTTGGTGATGGGTTGGGCCCTTCTGATATCCCTGTCCCCGCCCTCAGCCGCAGCCACAGCCAGAGTCCCAGGTGCCGACCCGCGACAAGGACACTGATAAGGGCAGGAGCCATAGACCTGAGACCCAGGACACCCCGGAGCGTGAGTCCGATGATGACACGGATTTCCCATCACAGCTTTCTCCAACACCCTCCACCATCCCAGAGACACTCACCTCAGTTGGTCACTTAAGTGAAGAGGCTCCTGGGGCTCTATCTCACCACACACATGCTCTGCTACAGCAGGTGGAGGTAGGCACTTCTGAGGGGAAGGATGATCGGAGGGTGGGCCGATCCCAGGGACTAGCTACCGTCCAGATTAGTTTCGGGCTTCTGGAACGGACAGTCCCATCAATTGTGGAGATGACATCGCAGAGCCAGGGACAGCATGAGGGGATGTCGGCGAGCATCCAGCAGCTGCAGGTGCAGGTGGAGGAGCCCAACTGCGCGCAGGAGCAGGAGGTGGTGCCGGCCATGCGTGCCACCCAGGCCAACATCACACGGGCGGCGGCCGTGGTGGAGGCCTTGGAGGCAGAGGGTTTTGTCAATGGATCAGCAAGTCCAAGGCCTGGGGCATTCTGTGCAGGCGTTGGCTGTAGCCCAGGACAGGACAGCCCTCTCAGAGGCAGACATTGCAGCGACACTCCTGAGTGTGGCCTAGTCCCCAGTCACAGCGGAGCAAGGCTGAGAGCGTCGGTGGCATTGCCCAGGTGCTGGCCAACGTGGCAAAATGCAGAGGGAGATGGCCCACGTACATAAAAAGCAAGAGGGTGGCCAGGGAAAGGGTTGGCCCACTGAAGGATAGGCAAGGGAATCTATGTGTGGAGCCAGAGGAAATGGGCGAGGTACTAAATGAACACTTTGCATCAGTATTCACCAAAGAGAAGGAATTGGTAGATGTTGAGTCTGGAGAAGGGTGTGTAGATAGCCTGGGTCACATTGAGATCCAAAAAGACGAGGTGTCGGGCGTCTTGAAAAATATTAAGGTAGATAAGTCCCCAGGGCCTGATGGGATCTACCCCAGAATACTGAAGGAGGCTAGAGAGGAAATTGCTGAGGCGTTGACAGAAATCTTTGGATCCTCACTGTCTTCAGGTGATGTCCCGGAGGACTGGAGAATAGCCAATGTTGTTCCTCTGTTTAAGAAGGGTAGCAAGGGTAATCCAGGGAACTACAGGCCGGTGAACCTTATGTCAGTGGTAGGGAAATTACTGGAGAGAATTCTTCGAGACAGGATCTATTCCCATTTGGAAGAAAATGGACGTATTAGTGAGAGGCAGCATGCTTTTGTGAAGGGGCGGTCGTGTCTCACTAACTTGATAGAGTTTTTCGAAGAGGTCACAAAGATGATTGATGCAGGTAGGGCAGAGGATGTTGTCGATATGGACTTCAGTAAGGCCTTTGACAAGGTCCCTCATGGTAGACTAGTACAAAAGGCCAGTCACACAGGATCGGGGGTGAGCTGGCAAGGTGGATACGGAACTGGCTAGGTCATAGAAGGCAGAGAGTAGCAATGGAAGGATGCTTTTTTAATTGGAGGGCTGTGACTAGTGGTGTTCCGCAGGGATCAGTGCTGGGACCTTTGCTGTTTGTAGTATATATAAATGATTTGGAGGAAAATGTAACTGGTCTGATTAGTAAGTTTGCAGACAACACAAAGTTTGGTGGAATTGCGGGTAGCGATGAGGAGTGTCAGAGGATACAGCAGGATTTAGATTGTTCAGAGACTTGGCCGGAGAGATGGCAGATGGAGTTTAATCCGGACAAATGTGAGGTAATGCATTTTGGAAGGTGTAATGTAGGTGGGGAAAATACAGTGAATGGTAGAACCCTCAAGCGTATTGAAAGTCAGAGAGATCTAGATGTACAGGTCCACAGGTCACTGAAAGGGGCAACACAGGTGGAGAAGGTAGTCAAGAAGGCATATGGCATGCTTGCCTTCATTGGCCAGGGCATTGAGTATAAGAATTGGCAAGTCATGTTGCAGCTGTATAGAACCTTAGTTAGGCCACACTTGGAGTATAGTGTTCAATTCTGGTTGCCACACTACCAGAAGGATGTGGAGGCTTTAGAGAGTGTGCAGAAGAGATTTACCAGAATGTTGCCTGGTATGGAGAGCGTTAGCTATGGGGAGCGGTTGAATAAACTTGGTTTGTTCTCACTGGAACGACGGAGGTTGAGGGGCGACCTGATAGAGGTCTACAAAATTATGAGGGGCAGACAGAGTGGATAGTCAGAGGCTTTTCCCCAGGGTAGAGGGGTCAATTACTAGGGGCCATAGGTTTAAGGTGCGAGGGGCAAGGTTTAGAGTAGATGTACGAGGCAAGTTTTTTACGCAGAGGGTAGTGGGTGCCTGGAACCCGCTGCCGGAGGAGGTGGTGGAAGCAGGGAAGATGGTGACATTTAAGGGGCATCTTGACAAATACATGAATAGGATGGGAATAGAGGGATACGGATCCAGGAAGTGTAGACGATTGTAGTTTAATCGGGCAGCATGGTCGGCACGGGCTTGGAGGGCCGAAGGGCCTGTTCCTGTGCTGTACTTTTCTTTGTTCTTTGTTCTTTGAGTTGTTAATGAAATAGAGTTACACCATCTCCAGCCGTGTTGACCTGTTTGTTGACCAGAACACCCAACATGACATGGTTCCAGGAGTAGACGCATACTAGCCCCTGTGAGACCTACCTGCAACTTATCAGCAATCCGCCATCCTGCAGCACGGAGAACATCAACCCGCCGCCGCCGCCACGCATCGCTGGCAATCTCGGGGTGAATTGGAAGCTTTTTAAACAGCGTTTCCAGCTCTTCCTAGAGGCCACAGACAGGGAGAATGCATCGGACACCAGGAAGATTGCCCTTCTTCTCTCCACGGCAGGGCAACACGCCATCCACATCTTTAACTCCCTTACATTCGCGGACGGCGAGGACAAAACCAAATACAAGACGGTGCTCCTAAAATTTGATGAACACTTCAGCGTTGAAGTCAACGAAAGCTTCGAAAGGTACCTGTTCCAGCAGCGCCTGCACGGTAAGTCGAGCCTTTGCGGTCTTATTTAACGCACCTCCACATCCTCGCGCAGTCCTGCGGCTATGGGCCCACCTCTGACTCCATTATAAGCATGATGTGGAGATGCCGGTGTTGGACTGGGGTGAGCATAGTACGAAGTCTTACAACACCAGGTTAATGTCCAACAGGTTTGTTTCGATGTCACTAGCTTTCGGAGCGCTGCTCCTTCCTCAGGTGAATGAAGAGGTATGTTCCAGAAACAAATATATCGACAAATTCAAAGCTGCCAGACAATGCTTGGAATGCGAGCATTAGCAGGTGATTAAATCTTTACAGATCCAGAGATGGGGTAACCCCAGTTTAAAGAGGTGTGAATTGTGTCAAGCCAGGGCAGTTGGTAGGATTTCGCAGGCCAGATGGTGGGGGATGAATGTAATGTGACATGAATCCCAGGTACCGGTTGAGGCCGCACTCATGTGTGCGGAACTTGGCTATAAGTTTCTGCTCGGCGATTCTGCGTTGTCGCGCGTCCTGAAGGTCGCCTTGGAGAACGCTTACCCGGAGATCAGAGGCTGAATGCCCTTGATTGCTGAAGTGTTCCCCGACTGGAAGGGAACATTCCTGCCTGGTGATTGTCGCGCGATGTCCGTTCATTCATTGTCGCAGCGTCTGCATGGTCTCGCCAATGTACCACGCTTCGGGACATCCTTTCCTGCAGCGTATGAGGTAGACAACGTTGGCCGAGTCGCACGAGTATGTACCGCGTACCTGGTGGGTGGTGTTCTCACGTGTAATGGTGGTATCCATGTCGATGATCTGGCACGTCTTGCAGAGATTGCCATGGCAGGGTTGTGTGGTGTCGTGGTCACTGTTCTGAAGACTGGGTAGTTTGCTGCAAACAATGGTTTGTTTGAGGTTGCGCGGTTGTTTGAAGGCAAGTAGTGGGGGTGTGGGGATGACCTTGGCAAGATGTTCATCTTCATCAATGACGTGTTGAAGGCTGTGAAGAAGATGTCGTAGTTTCTCCGCTCCGGGAAAGTACTGGACTACGAAGGGTATTCTGTCGGTTGTGTCCCATGTTTGTCTTCTGAGGAGCTCAGTGAGGTTTTTCGCTGTGGCGCATTGGAACTATTGATCAATGAGTCGAGTGCCATATCCCGTTCGTACGAGGGCATCTTTCAACGTCTGTAGATGTCTGTTACGCTCCTCCTCGTCTGAGCAGATCCTGTGTATACGGAGAGCTTGTCCATAGGGGATGGCTTCTTTAATGTGTTTAGGGTGGAAGCTGGAGAAGTGGAGCATCGTGAGGTTATCCGTGGGTTTGCGGTAAAGCAAAGTGCTGAGGTGACCGTCCTTGATGGAGACGAGTGTGTCCAAGAATGCAACTGATTTTGGAGAGTAGTCCATGGTGCGTCTGATGGTTGGATGGAACTTATTAATGTCATTGTGTAGTCGTTTCAGTGATTCTTCGCCGTGGGTCCAAAGGAAAAAAATGTCATCGATGTATCTGGTGTATAACGTCGGTTGAAGGTCTTGTGCGGTGAGTAGGTCCTGTTCAAACTTGTGCATGAAGATGTTGGCGTATTGGGGTGCGAATTTGGTCCCCATGGCTGTTCCGTGCGTCTGGATGAAGAACTTGTTGTCGAAGGTGAAGACGTTGTGATCCAGAATGAAGTGGATGAGTTGCAGAGTTGTGTCTGGAGATTGGCAGTTGTTGGTGTTGAGTACTGAGGCTGTTGCAGCAATGCCGTTGTCATGGGAGATGTTGGTGTAGAGTGCCGAGACGTCCATTGTGACGAGGAATGTTCCTGGTTCAACTGGTCCATGGTTGCTGAGTTTCTGTAGGAAGTCCGTCGTGTCACGACAGAAGCTGGGCGTGCCTTGTACGATGGGTTTCAAGATGCCCTTGATGTAGCCAGAGTGGTTCTCACACAGGGTCCCATTGCCTGAAACGATAGGGCGGCCTGGTGTGTTGACCTTATGTATTTTTGGGAGGCAGTAGAGATCTCCAATGCGGGGAGTACGTGGGATGAGAGCACGTAGGGTGCTCTGAAGATCTGGATCCAAGGTCTTGATCAGTCTGTTGAGTTGGTGAATGTGTTCCTTGGTCGGATCTGCGGGTAACTGTCTGTAGTGTTCCTGGTTGTTGAGTTGTCGGTACACTTCTTTGCAGTAGTCCGTTCTGTTCAGTATGACAGTGGCTCCTCCTTTGTCTGCTGGTTTGATGATGATGCTGCGGTTGGTCTTGAGAGCGCGGGTGGCATTGCGCTGTGCTTGGGTGACGTTCGGGGCTGTCTTGTGAATGCGACTGATGAATCTGGCATTGACGCGACTCCTGATGGCTTGAGCATACAGGATATAATCACCTGCTAATGCTCGCATTCCAAGCATTGTCTGGCAGCTTTGAATTTGTCTATATATTTGTTTCTGGAACATACCTCTTCATTCACCTGAGGAAGGAGCAGCGCTCTGAAAGCTAGTGACATCGAAACAAACCTGTTGGACTTTAACCTGGTGTTGTAAGACTTCGTACTGTGCTCACCCCAGTCCAACGCCGGCATCTCCACATCATGGCTACCATCGACACCGCAAACTGCCGGCTCAAAGTGGAGAGGATCTCCAGGAAGATCGCGCATATAGACACTGACATTAAGTTTCTACAAAGATGCAAGAAAGCAGACAAGATCCCGAAAGGGCTACAGATCACAAACCCACTCAAGTCGACCTACAACACAGACTACGCTGAGAGACTCTGCCGGCGCACCTCTCTCACACTCCTCAACCACCTCGTCCGCCAGCTCTACAGCAGATGACGCAACCTGGAAACCAAGATAGAGGCCATATTCTCAACTTGCGCTCAGGACGCAGCAGACCAGCTGCGGAACACCGCCAAACAGATGAGACAACAATACTATGCCACCTATATGCACACCAAGAACAGAAAGCTTGAGAAACTCGGCATCACCACCAGCAGCAACCAAGCCACCCCCGGTACCACAGTAGAAAACAATACAGGGAAGTCTATTGTCAACTTGTCAGACTACACCCTTCAACCAGACGAAATCGAAGTCCTCAGCAGAAGGCTCAATTTTTGCACCACCACCGAAATGGACCCCATCAGTCTCGCGGCAGACACGGAGGAATTCATCAGGCGAATGAGGCTCCGGGAATTCTTCCACAGACCCCAAGAGGCCAACAACGAACCCAAGCAGACTACCAATGAACCGTAACAGCAGACCGAGAGATCTGCGGTGCGGCAACCGAAGAGGAAAGAGTCTAATTGGACCCCTTCGGAAGGCCGCTGCCCTAGACTCGACATGTATGCTCAAGCCGTCAGGAGTCGCGTCAATGCCTAGTTTATTACAGTGAAAACATCTGAAATTTTTCATTTCTTTTCCACCCTCCTGGATTTCTTTTTTAATCTGAGGTACACTCTCTTTATTGTCTCCCATCAGATCACCTTTACCTTTACCACTTCAGTATTTCTCATGTCCCCAGTTTCTATCCCTCACCGGCTGAAACTGATGTCGGAAACCAATCTTTGATTTATGAACTAATTCATAATCATCTGCCATTTCCGCTGCTAATCTCGCAGTTTTAACCCTCTGTTCTTCCACATGAGTTCTCACTTCATCAGGAATTGAATTTTTAAACTCCTCCAAAAGTATAATTTTTCTGAGAGCTTCATACGTTTGGTCTATTTTCAAAGCCCTTATCCACCTATCAAAATTACTCTGTTTGAGCCTTTCAAACGCCATGTATGTTTGACCAAATTCTTTCCTCAAATTTCTAAACCTTTGTCTGTAAGCTTCAGGCACTAGCTCACATGCACTTAAGATGGATTTCTTCACCTCCTCATACGTTCCAGATACCTCCTCCGGTAGTGATGCAAACACCTCACTAGCTCTACCTACCAGCTTTGTTTGAATCAGTAACACCCACATGTCCTGTGGCCATTTCATTTGTTTAGCTGCCTTCTCAAATGAAATGAAAAAGGCTTCCACTGCCTTCTCGTCAAACCTTGGCAATGCTTGGACATATTTAAATAGATCCTCACCATGTCTTCGATTATGACGCTCTGTCTCATTATCCTCATCCATCTCCTCCAACTGTACGTGTCCCTTTACGCCTGCCAATTTTAACTGATTGTCATGTTTCATGGCCATTTTCTGAAGTTCAAATGCCCTCTCTTTATCTTTTTCCCTGATCTGTATCTCCCTTTCTTTTTCTTTTTGTTCTGCTAGGGCTATTCTTTCTTTTCTCCTTTCATCTCTCTCCTTTTCTTTTTCCTCGCTCTCTCTTTCTCTTACATTTTCCTCTCTCTCTCGTTCCCTTTCTTTTTCCACTCTCTCTCATTCTCTTTCTTTTTCCTCTCTCTCACTCTCGTATGCCAGCCGCTTTAATTCTTTCTCATGTTCCATTTGTTTAATTTGCAACTGAATTTTTGCCATTTCCAATGAGTCAAACTCTATCTCAGGCAACTTTAAATGCTTAACCACCGCCATAATCACTCATCTTTTCACATTTTGTCAGGTAATGTTAACTGCAATGTTCTTGCCAAATCTAACAGTCTGCTTTTCGTTTCTGTCCGTAAAGTACTACGTGGGACATTATCCACCCCCAAAAACTTCTGAGCCTCTGAAAGAGCCATTGTTTACAACACTCTCCCCACTTAAACTAAAATACCACACCGGAAAAGCAACAATCCTTCACTGTCTTTAAGTTCACAAAAGTCAATCTAATAGATAGACTTTTATCCCCCTCGAGCCCCCAATTGTTATGGGCGAGGCTTTTTCAGAACCCCAAAATGTATCATGGAGTTCAACCAACCTCTCCCTTTAATGGATTTGTTGCTTTTGAAGCACGCGGCTTTTTCCCTAGGTGTGGGATTATAATTATGGACACGTGGTTTTTAAACACAAAACACTGTTTATTCTATGAACTCAACTTAACATCTTAAATAAACATTGGATCTCTCAACACCCCTTACTTCAAAGATAACTCAGAAAATATTGCAACAGTAAATAATTCCTTAAAATGTTCCTTCAAACTTCCAAGAGACTTAACACCTTTAAACAAAATCATATCAGGTTAAAGGCTTCACTATTATAAGTTTAAATCACCCAAATGATCCAGAGATAGTCTTTTATGGCAGAGATCCAGTTCACTGCAAAACACAGACACACACCCAGCTCTTTTCAAAACTGAAACTCTCTGGAAACACACAGACACACACAAACTGCTTTTAAAACTGAAACTAAAAACCTGCAAAATGGCTGACCTAAAGCCCAGCCCCACCCACTCTCTGACATCACTATTTTCTTAAAGGTACACTGCTTAAACATCCATGTCTTAAAAGTACTCTCACATGACAACATGTCCAATGGGAGGTTTTCATCATGAGGTGCGATAATTTCAGGCGAGGTGGAGAAATGCTTGCATGAAATAGTTAGGGAATGATCTCAAATAGGAGTCTTTGGAGAAGAGCTGAGCGAGAAGTCTGTGATGCTGGGTCGTGACACTGCCCGACTGGCAGTGGGCTCGGATGCTGATCATCTCTCAAATGGTCAAAACCGTCCGCCAGCTGGCCCAGCTCAGGTACTGTATCGTGAGAGAAACCTCGCCCTCTCAAGCTCATGTTATGGGTCATACTGAATTAGTTATAACTGGGTGCTCCGGTTTCCTCCCACAGTCCAAAGATGTGCAGGTTAGGTGGATTGGCCATGCTAAATTGGCCCTTAGTGTCCAAAATGTTAGGTGGGGTCACGGGGATTGGGCCTTGGTAGGCCTCTTTCGGAGGGTCGTTGCAGGCTCGATGGCCCGAATGGCCTCCTTCTGCACTATAGGGATTCTGTGAGAATGGGAGAGGCCATTCAGCCCCTTAAGCCCATCCCATCATTCCATTAGATTAGGGCCAATCTGTATCTTCACTCAATTTATATAACTTTGTTCGGTAACTTTATACACTTACCAAACAAAAAACCTATTAATCTTAGTAACAAAATTTTCAATTGATACCCCAGGCCTCAACAGCTTTGTTGGGGAGAAAGGTAGCAGATTTCCATTGCCCTTTGTGTGAAACGGTGCTTCTTATAATTGCCCTGAATGGTTTATGTTTAATTTGAAGGTTATATCCCCCTCATCCTGGACTATTCCACCGGAGGAAATCATTTCCCTGGGATCTGCAGATGAGGAAGCATGTTGCACTACCTATGAAGAGAAGCTGGTTAGGCTGGGGTTGTTTTCCTTGGAACAGACAAGGCTGAGGGGGGGATCTGACGAAGTGTATAAAATTATAAGGGCCATAGATAAGGTTGATAGGTGGGACCATTTCCCCTTAGTGGAAGAGTCAATAACCAGGGGCATAGATTTTAGGTAGGGGGCAGGAGAATTAGAGGGGATTTGAGAAAAGATGTTTTCACCCAGAGGGAGGTGAGAATCTGGAACTCACTGCCTGAAAGGGTGGTAGAGGAGGGAACCCTCACAACATTTAAGATGAACACTTGGAATGCCATAGCATACAAGGCTACGGACCAAGAGCTGGAAAATGGGATTTGAATAGATAAGTGCTTGATGGCCAGCACAGACATGATGGACCAAAGGTCCTCTTCCTGTGCTGTAACCCTCTATGACTCTATGGTTAACTTGTGGGCAGGGACTGGAGGCTGCCCGTGGAACCTGTTCTGCAGCTGGTGTTCCTCATCCTCTGGCTCTTCCTGTTTAAAGGACGTGTACAAATGCAGTCAACATGCGCAAACCCCTTCACCCCAGCCCAGAACAACTTGTGCCCGTTGGGGCTGGAGGTTGGTGGGGGGTGGGGGGTGGGGGGGGGGAAGCAGGGGCAATGCTGTCAATATTGTTAGTAATCACTCGCAGGGTCAAAAAAGATGGTGCCATTAACTCTTGTTTTTCTCTCCACAAATGCTGCCAGACATGTTGAGTTTTTACAGCATTTTTCAGTTTTTATTTCGGTTTCATTGGGTTTGGGAGGCCTGGACTCGGCCGTTTCGACTCATCTCATCTGAATTTGTCAAAACTGAATTGCAAACGCGAAGAGAATCTCTTAGTTTTGGGTGTGGAATCCAATCCTGAGGATTAGATTACATTCAGACATTACATCATTAGCATTCGCAATAAAACATTTTTAAAATCCATGGTTTTACTGGTGGGGTTGGTAGTTTTGTGGTTATGCAACTTAACTAGAAATACAATTCCAGGCGTCGACTTATAATCAAACCCTGCAATGGCAGCTTTAGATCAATTTTAATCAAAAGTTGATGTTATCAGTAAAAGATGACCATGAAATTGTAGGATTGCCATAAAGGATATCAGCTTTGATTCAGGAGTATTCCTCTAGCCTCTGAATCAGTAGATCAAAGGTTCAAGTCCTAACTGCCATCAGCACATAATCTAGGCTGACACTATCCAGATACTAATCTACCAACACAAATAAAACAGAAAACATCCTTAATTATTTGAACAGCAGTTGAGTGCTTCTGCTGCCCTCCTACCCATTCTCCCCTCAGCTAAGATCGTTGAACAGATTACCTGGCTGAAATCCCGTTGGTCTCTTACACATTGGGTTAAAAGTCAAACTTTGGGTGGAGTATAAAGCAGGCGATATCCTATCGGCTGCCTGTTTTAAGCTCAGCCGGGTATTTAGTTCTTTTGAAATCAAGGACAAATTGCTGTCCCCATAATTTTTAAACCCGTCCAGCAGCATCTTACTGATGCAACTACTGATAATCGTGAGAGAGCTCCTTGTGGTTCGCAGTTCTCGTGAATTTTCCTTCTTTCCTTTATCCTTATTCTGAGGTTGTGTCCTCTTACTTTCAATGTTCTGAATAACTGTGGACAAAGCTGTCTCTTCGGTGTGAAGACCGAAGTGTGCAGGATATCTCACATCCATCCTTCACAATTCAGGTCTTTCCTTTGCCTAAATTTATCAAGGCCTTTAATACGAATGGGTAGTCTGTTGTGGTACCAATGGTTTGGCTGCCCTGCGGTTTGGGAGATGAATCAAACGCGGCTGAGTGGCTCCTGCTTGCAAAGCATGAGGACCTTCACTCCCAGTGGTTATTTAAGAGTGACCTCTGCTGGCCAACCTCACCATGTTATCACAGGAAGAATTTCATTCGAAGCAATGACTCTGGCGATTAACCTAGGGAAGGAGCAAGTCACATGTTCTTAAAGAGGCCTGTCAGTGTCAGAAACATGGAAAATCAGCTCGGCTCAGCGCATTCTACCACATTGGCACATTGTACCACATTGGCACATTGTACCACATTGGCACATTCTACCACATTGGCACACTGTACCACATTGGCACACTGTACCACATTGGAACATTGTACCACATTGGCACACTGTACCACATTGGCACACTGTACCACATTGGCACATTGTATCACATTGGCACATTGTACCACATTGGCACACTGTACCACATTGGCACATTGTATCACATTGGCACATTGTACCACATTGGCACACTGTACCACATTGGCACATTGTATCACATTGGCACATTGTATCACATTGGCACACTGTACCACATTGACACACTGTACCACATTGGCACACTGTACCACATTGGCACATTGTATCACATTGGCACACTGTACCACATTGACACATTGTACCACATTGGCACACTGTACCACATTGGCACACTGTACCACATTGGCACATTGTATCACATTGGCACACTGTACCACATTGGCACATTGTATCACATTGGCACACTGTACCACATTGGCACACTGTACCACATTGGCACACTGTACCACATTGGCACACTGTACCACATTGGCACATTGTATCACATTGGCACATTGTACCACATTGACACATTGTACCACATTGGCACATTGTATCACATTGACACACTGTACCACATTGGCACATTGTACCACATTGGCACATTGTACCCCATTGGCACATTGTACCACATTGGCACATTGTATCACATTGACACACTGTACCACATTGACACATTGTACCACATTGGCACATTGTACCACATTGGCACACTGTACCACATTGACACATTGTACCACATTGGCACATTGTACCACATTGGCACGTTGTATCACATTGGCACACTGTACCACATTGACACATTGTACCACATTGGCACATTGTATCACATTAGCACATTGTACCACATTGGCACATTGTACCACATTGGCACACTGTACCACATTGGCACATTGTACCACATTGGCACATTGTACCACATTGGCACACTGTACCACATTGGCACATTGTACCACATTGGCACATTGTATCACATTGGCACACTGTACCACATTGGCACACTGTACCACATTGACACACTGTACCACATTGGCACATTGTACCACATTGGCACACTGTACCACATTGACACATTGTACCACATTGGCACATTGTACCACATTGGCACATTGTACCACATTGACACATTGTACCACATTGGCACATTGTATCACATTGGCACACTGTACCACATTGACACATTGTACCACATTGGCACACTGTACCACATTGGCACATTGTACCACATTGGCACACTGTACCACATTGGCACACTGTACCACATTGACACACTGTACCACATTGGCACATTGTATCACATTGGCACATTGTACCACATTGGCACACTGTACCACATTGGCACATTGTATCACATTGGCACATTGGCACATTGTACCACATTGGCACATTGTATCACATTGGCACATTGTACCACATTGACACATTGTACCACATTGGCACATTGTACCACATTGGCACACTGTACCACATTGACACATTGTACCACATTGGCACATTGTATCACATTGGCACATTGTACCACATTGACACATTGTACCACATTGGCACATTGTACCACATTGGCACACTGTACCACATTGGTACATTGTACCACATTGGCACATTGTATCACATTGGCACATTGGCACATTGTACCACATTGGCACATTGTATCACATTGGCACATTGTATCACATTGGCACACTGTACCACATTGACACATTGTACCACATTGGCACATTGTATCACATTGGCACATTGTACCACATTGACACATTGTACCACATTGGCACATTGTACCACATTGACACATTGTACCACATTGGCACATTGTACCACATTGACACATTGTACCACATTGGCACATTGTATCACATTGGCACACTGTACCACATTGACACATTGTACCACATTGGCACATTGTACCACATTGGCACATTGTACCACATTGGCACATTGTATCACATTGGCACACTGTACCACATTGACACATTGTACCACATTGGCACATTGTATCACATTGGCACACTGTACCACATTGGCACATTGTATCACATTGGCACATTGTACCACATTGGCACACTGTACCACATT
This sequence comes from Scyliorhinus torazame, assembly GCF_047496885.1. Classification (NCBI taxonomy): domain Eukaryota; kingdom Metazoa; phylum Chordata; class Chondrichthyes; order Carcharhiniformes; family Scyliorhinidae; genus Scyliorhinus; species Scyliorhinus torazame. The sequence goes on from NC_092719.1 coordinate 118,553,576, forward strand.
GGCACATTGTACCACATTGGCACATTGTATCACATTGGCACATTGGCACATTGTACCACATTGGCACATTGTATCACATTGGCACATTGTACCACATTGACACATTGTACCACATTGGCACATTGTACCACATTGGCACATTGTACCACATTGGCACATTGTATCACATTGGCACACTGTACCACATTGACACATTGTACCACATTGGCACATTGTATCACATTGGCACATTGTACCACATTGACACATTGTACCACATTGGCACATTGTACCACATTGACACATTGTACCACATTGGCACATTGTACCACATTGACACATTGTACCACATTGGCACATTGTATCACATTGGCACACTGTACCACATTGACACATTGTACCACATTGGCACATTGTACCACATTGGCACATTGTACCACATGAAAGATTACACAAGTGAAAATTGTTGTTGCAATAAAGGAATCAACAAGCTCCCCTTACTCTGATCATAGAATTTACAGTGCAGAAGGAGTCTGCACCGGCCCTTGGAAAGAGCACCCCACTTAAGCCCCACACCTCCACCCCATCGCCCTTTATCCCCGTAACCCTACCCAACCCTTTTAGACACTGGGCAATTTAGAATGGCCAATCCACCTAACCTGCACATCTTTGAACTGTGGGAGGAAACCGGAGCACATGGAGGAAACCCACGCACACACGGGGAGAATGTGCAGACTCCACACAGAGAGTGACCCAAGCCGGGAATCAAACCTGGGACCCTGGAGCTGTGAAGCAACTGAGCGAACCACTATGCTACCGTGCTGCTGATGGTGAAGAGCTTCCAAATCAAGTGTGAGAAAAAGCTGATAGCCCGCCTGCCAAGGAGGCAATGATATTGTTTCATCGCTTCTCATTATTAATGAAGTTTTGCTGAGGCCCCGTTCTTCATACTGCATTAGCATCTCCGTGACCAAGCCAGTGGAGACAGTTAACCAAGCATTAAAAATAACAGTGAGGAGTCACAGTATTATCAGTTTGATTTGATTTCTGCCAAGCATTAAATTCTTAATCCAAAACTAATGAAATGTGTTTTTCTTGTATCAATCATTTTGGATTGTTCTGCAGAAGTTATTTGATAACACGCTGAATTTTTTGCCACTATTTCAAGTGATGAATAAATCAAAGGCCATCCATCAGACAGAATCTTTCTGCATCCTCTATCAGCTTTAGTAACCAACAAATAGAATAAGGTTTTCACTGATGCTGAAGAATTTTGCCTCACATGTCAACTGCAGGATATTTGGGAACAATTGTGCTTCGTGCCTCTCCGGTGACCACCCTTCACTGTTCCAGTCATGTCCTGCACTACAATCGATCCCTAACCCTGCAATATCTGCCTCTAAAACTCTGAAGAATCGGCCAGGATCTTTTTAAGACTTATTTACAATTTTCAGCACAACCTGACTGCCCATGACTGTAGAGGGTGCCATCTCCGCTACTCCACTACTGGGCCGATATCTGGGGTTTGAATATCTGTGTGTGTCTCTCTCCAGCTGGCACTGAAACTTCAGAGGCCAGGGGATGTCGCGCTGGGACACTTCCACTGAAGAGAGCACTGATTCAAGCCTGCCGTTTATTCCTAACCGACAGCCTGAGACTTATATCACACAGATCTCCAGACCCCTACCAATACCCAGGTGATTCTCTCTCTTGCCGGTGGTGCAACAGCCACCCGGTTCCTACTCCACTAGAGTAGCTTTCCCAAGAGAGAGAATAGGACACTGCTGTTTATTTCCTAACCAGCAGTCTGTCCTGAGTGAACCGCTCAAGATGACCCTCGATTCTTGAACCCGGAATTAAGGTGAGGAGTATTTTTAACAATGACTTGGTCAGAGATCGCTGGTGAAGGATTGAAGAATTTAAACGACTCCAATTAGCATCAAATCAAGATTTATTGTAAAACCCAGGTCAAAATCATCAACAGAAGAAACACAATAAAATCTTATGCTCTAATATACACTATGTCTATTCAAAGGTAATATAGCGGACACAACGAAAATTCTTATGCTTACACAGGTTTTAGCAATATCACAGGCACAAAAACAAGTTCCCTTCCCCAAAGCCTCAACCACTATTAAAATCAAGGGAGTTTCGCAAGCTGCTGCGGAGTACTTACGGTCACAGGCTGCAGAGGTCAAGTCAGGGGTGCAGAGGTCGAGCCACGAACGAACAGACCCCTACTTGAAAACACAGCCCCTTTTATATAGTTATACCTGGCTTTGTTCTGTGATCGGCCAGCCCCTTTTGCATTGAAAAGGTAGGTTTTCAAAGTTCCCGCTGGTCCCGCCCCCTTTGAGACGGTCAGAGCTGTTTGTTTCCGGGGTATTCCTTGCAGGTCCGCTTCTTCCAGCTAGGCAGACCTGCGCGATTTGAATTTGGCGCTGGCTCCGCCCCCTTCTTTCAGTGAGTTTCTGCCGGTAGCTCCTGTCAAGATTGGAGTACCTCCCCCAGGTCCGCCTCCAGCTTGGTTTTTCTGCCGGTAGCTTCTGTCAAGCTTGGAGTACCTCCCCCAGGTCCGCCTCTTCCTGCGCGATTTGAATTTGGCGCTGGCTCCGCCCCCCTTCTCCCAGTGAGTTTCTGCCGGTAGCTCCTGTCAAGATTGGAGTACCTCCCCCAGGTCCGCCTCCAACTTGGCTTTTCTCTACCGCTGATTTTCTAGGGGCTTTTCCAGCGCAATATGCTGGACTCAGACAGTCTGATTTCTAGTTTTAATGAGGTTAGGCTCTTCTGTGGAGAATTTCAGTGTCTTCCAGCTGCTCCGGAGATGGCTGCTGTTCTCACCTCGCTATGTTGATGGGGTGCTAATTGGATTCTGCTCTGGTGGAGGCCAGGTCATTTACATTTGCATGGGGCTATGACCATCCCATTGTCCTGCTTGCATGCAAGCCTCCTGTGTATTCCCGTGCCCCTTTGTCTGTGTCTTGATGTTATCTTGTTTGTCTGGCTCCTTCTTCCTTGTAGCTCCTAGGGGGGTGTTTGTACATGTTTATGTATTTATGCCCTTACTCAGCTCAGCGGGCCAAGCCTGCTGGGAAAACTGGTTCTGTTCCCTTGGCTGGAAAGTCGGTTTACAGTCTCTGAGTTTCTCCAAAAAGGGCCGAATTGCCCGAAAACCTTACAGATGCCCCTTCGATACGTCCCTACCTGCTTGGATCGTATCGACACAGGTTAAGGGCAATTGTGTGCCTTTGTGTGGACCGTAGGTCCCCCCCCTCAGCAACATGCGAAATTACAATTCCCAAGACAGTTCCCTTAATCTAGGCTACCCCTGGTTTCAATGAAAGGGAAAGAAACACCATATCTAATTTAAACACATAGTGACATATACACATTTCACCGGAACCCCAAACGTAAGGGTCCCTGTACATATATTACAGTCAAATAACTGAAGACCCGCGCTGTATACAACTATTTACACTACGACTTTTCTTTGGTGGGCTGCACTCAGCGTCTCCCCGAGGACCCGATGAAGGCTCTTCATTTTCCTCCGTCGTCGGTACCTGCAGCTGAGGCAACATAAATATAACACTACGAAAACTTGTAACACTACTAACAAATGTGAGGCTATTCGGATCCAGGCTGGGATCACAATCCATGATCCCATGTTCCACCAGTCCGGGGCTTTGAGATCTGTAATTTCACGATCAATGTTTTGGGCTTTTTGCTCTAAGGAGAAAAAGTGTCTTTGTGAGACTTCCACAGCTTGCAGCAATACCCTTAGGTCTTCCTTAACCGGGGGAATATCGTACCCAAAACGGGCCACATATTCCTGTATGTTAGTAATGTTTTCCCGTACCGAGAGGTGAACTGAGGAGGGTCGTGGAATGGGCAGTATCCGTTGCTGTGCCACCTGGACCTCTGCCTTGGGTTTAAAACAGAAGCTGCTGTGCAGTATCGGACACCACTGCTGTGGCCCATGTTGATACTGCTGGGCTCCAGTGGTGACACAGTATGTCCCGCTTCCTATATATGCCACCTGGGGCTGGACATGGCTCGCTGCCATTGCCTCCATGGTGCAGTTAATAGGTTCTGCCCCAACAGTCCTGAACCCGCACTGGGGTCGCGCCTCAGTGCCCAGGTGCTGAGGGCACAGGATTACCTGCGCTCCCCGGCTCCGGCAGCCCGAGAGGTCAATGCCTGCCACAGCTCGCTCCCGCACTATGACATACGGCGGGACCTTTCCAAACCGAATGTGTACCCCCCCACGAATGACCCCCACATTCTCCACTCGGTACAGCGGCACCGGCTGTGCTGAACTACCCAAGATTGGGATTCTCACGATGACCCCCAAGATTGTGTGGTTTGATCTCCCACAATCGACCGGTACCGGGTATGCCTCTGAGGCTGCACGGAGCTGGCAAGGACTCAAAACCCTGTGGAATGGGTGCAGCGCTGCCAAGTGCCTGTTGCTAATCCACGAGGGGACCTGACCCTGTCTCAGGTCCTCCAGATTACTCCTCCCCTCTCCTAGCAACCAGGCACCATACAGCCCACACACTTCATTCTGGGCAGCCTGATCTGATGAATTTCGGTCTTCTTTAATTAGCGCGTTAATGGCTTTTGCATGCCCTGCCAATTGCGCGATTATTTCTTTTAGGTGTAGGGTCATTGCCACCTCCTCGTGCAAACCCGACCGCACTACTGTGTTCTCATCCTTCAATACTTTCTCAGCTGGCCTTTTAGCTGATTGATTTGCAAGGCCAGCTCTACAGTATCCATGCTGTTGACAATGGATGTCCCCGTATTGAAGGCAGTGAACCCATCATTGACTAGCCCTCTACGTTGTCTACTGGAGTCCCCATTAAATTCCCCCGCCCTATTGTACAAATCCTCCACTTCCACGTCCCCAAAATCCAAATTGTGGAATTTCTGGAACATGTCCTTCAGCAGCGCCTGGTACAATAGTTCAGTCTTGCGAGGGCACCATTCTGGTAACTTCACCTCGGTTAGGTTTAGCACCACCGATGCCACCGCGTAATGTACCCCCTGGTATAATAGTTTTTTTGTTGGGATGAGCAGCAAACCATTTTCGGGCCCCCGGGTGGTGATTGGACAGTTGTGAGGGTCGATTGGTTGGGCTGTGGGTAGGGGCCTCTTTACCTGAACCAGCAGTTCGGTAGCTTTCACGGTTTCTTTCCCTCCGGGGGTTACACATCCCTTCCCATTCTGATCCCAATTTATCCCATGTCCGGTGTCTTGCCACCACCTTACAAAGGTGATTGATGCCCCTTGTGGACATGCCTTGGCCGACCCCCACAAACATAGATACATGCCCTGGTCGGAAGCCCACCACTTATCCCAGCAAACGGTGATCCTACCCGGTGACCCCGTGATGGTTCGGTAGGTGTCATTGTCCATTCGTTCCCAGTCCGAGGATCGATCCCTCATGTCCGGGCTCAGCTTCCTGAGCCACCACCATCTCCCCACAGGAACGTCCCCCTCACAGGTTAAACACACCCGCCTGCCCTCAGTCACCCTAACCCGGTCAGTCACCACCTGTATCTCCTCGCAGAGTACCGAGGCCTCTCCATAGGTGAAGCTCTGGTGGCTGGAGTACCTGGTCGAGTTCGACCCCAGCCACCCAGGCCATCTCCCTAGGTGTGAGTAGCGGGCCTGTTCTATGGCCACCTGGTTTCCCTGTCCGGTAGTGACCAGGGGGGCTCTGCCGCCAGAACACCCATAGACAAAGGACTCTTCTGTCTCTCCTCTGCGGAGTTCTCCCGGTCCCACCATCGCCAGGATCAGCAAACTCCACATCGTCGGGTGCCCCATCTGTAAGACAAACAAAACACATCCTTGCCTCCACAGAACTACCTACCTTGAAGTGCATGGGTGCTATTCGGTGGCGGCAGCAGCTCCTGCTTTGAAGTTGCCGCAGCCTGTCTGGGGTTCTGTGTTTACAGCCCGGCTCCCCAGGGTCCTAGTGCCTGCCGCTATCCGGTGGCAGCAGCAGCTCCTGCTTTGAAGTTGCCGCAGCCTGTTTGGGGTTCTGTGTTGTACAGCCCGGCTGCACCAGGGTCCTAGTGCCTGGTGCTTCATCATTTTACCCTTGCACCAGGCGCTTCTGTGTCCCCACGATCCCAAATACCTCACACACAACTACATACTAATTAGAACTAGCAGGGGGAAAGAAAAGGGAATATGATATATACAGTGCCACCCGTCTCCGGGTGGCCAAATTAAAACTGTGCCCCGCTAAACGGGGGCAGTCCGCCTGTTTGGTCGAATAGCTCGGGCCAGACCGTCCCCTCCCGGGGGTTCGGGCTGCCTCTTGCCGCTCCCTCCCCCACAGGGTTCGGGGATCCCTCAGCGCTCCCCCCCACTCGGGCCCCCTTACTGCGGGACCGGGTGACAGGGAGATGGGATGGGGACCATCTTACCGGGGGCTTGGAGACCCGATTGCTCCATCGTCCCCTGACTGGTTCCCAAGCCCAAGGTGATATTTCCCCTTCCTCCGCCTCCTTAGCCTCTATACTAAGGCAGGCTACCTGACCCACAGGTAAGGGCTTGGGAGTCATCACTGTCCCTGGGCTGGGTGCTTGCAGCACTGTCGGTCTCTTTGGGACTGCCCCTTGGGGACAGTACCTTGCCACCGGTTGTGTGGTCGTGGAGTTAGGGACCTCCCCTACCGCCGTCAATTCTGCAGGTGGTTTCTCTATTATCACTCCCAGTCCCCCCCCCAACTTACTCTTACCGGCCCTGGTGGGGTCGAAAAGTTTGCACTGGTTCACGTGGAACCATTTAATCTTCCGGGGGAGCTGTACTGCGTAAACCATGGGGCTGGCCTTGTCCACTATACTGTACGGTCCCGCGTACAGTGGCTCAAAGGCTCCTACCCGTGCAAAATTCCGGACCATTACTTGGTCCCCTATGGCCCATTCCTGGGTAGTGTGGGGCTCGAGTAGCAGCTTGTTCCTCCGGTGCTGGGTCCCCATATTAAACGCTGCCTGCCAGTTAATTTCTTTCAGCTGCTCCATCAGCTTCTTAGCAAACTTGTCTCGATTTACCTCCTTAAGCTGCCCCTCTGTCAGGGAAGGTACCCTGACATGGATCGGGGTTCTCATGACTCTCCCTGTCATGAGCTCGTGCGGGGAGTACCCTGTGCTTCTGGACTGGCTTGCCCGGATCCCCATTAAAACTAAGGGTAAGATTTCTACCCACCGGTTGGGCGAGCTGCCTGTTTCTTTCCTGATCCTTTCCTTTATAGTCCTGTTTAACCTTTCCACAGGACCTGAGGATTGAGGGTTATAAGCCACATGCCATTTGGCCTTAATCCCCAGGACTTTCAGGGTCGCTTGCATCACTTGTCCCGTGAAGTGACTCCCCTGATCTGACTCCACAAACTGTGGGAGTCCCCACCTCGAGAATACCTCCCTGACCAGTATCCTGGCTGTGCCTGCTGCGGTGGCTGTTCGGCAGGGGAAGGCTTCCACCCACTTGGTGAAAATATCCACCAACACCAGACAGTACTTGTAACCCCCCGCCGCTGGGGGAAGGGGTCCAATATAGTCGATCTGTATCGACTGCCAGGGCCCCTCCACCCTGCGGATGTGCCCCAACGAGACCTTTCTCTTCTTGGGGTCCGGGTTATTGGTAGCACACACCAGGCAGCTCGCACAAAAATCGCGAGCATCCTCCCGGAGGCTCGGCCACCACCCCACCCTCTCCACCCGTTGCCAGGTGGTCTCAGGGCCGGGATGTCCCGCTCCGGGGCTTTCATGGGCCATTTCTATAAATTCCCTATGATGCTGGGAAGGCACTATCCACTGGTCCCCCTTGAAGAGCATGCCCTCCTTCAGTGTGATGTCCTTTCCCCCATAGGGCCCCTCTATCCTTTCCTGTTTACCCATGGCCGTTATGATTTTTTTCAGTTCGGGGTCCTGTCCCTGGGCAGTGGCCAGATCTGGGGCCAAACTCGTCCCATCCCCCCTCTGGGGCTGTCTTGTAACGGCCGCTACCTGTCCCTCTTCGTACGGGTCCCACGCTATCCCATTCTTAGCCCCCTCTCGAGCCAGGCCGTCTGCTTTCTGGTTCCCCTCGCCCCGTGGCTCTGTTTTGGAGTGAGCTTTCACCTTGAAGATATACCTGTCCTCCCCCTGCCCAACTGCCGCCACGATTTTCTCGAGGAGGGGTTTTGTGGCCAGTGGTTTTCCATCCGAGGAGGTGTATCCTCGGCGGGACCAGATAGCCAGGTACTCCGTGCAGGAGTTGCATGTAAACATGCTATCTGAGCAGATGGTATACGGCGTGGGAAACCGGTCGGGGTGGGTCACCACATACATCACTGCAGCCAGCTCTGCCTGCTGCGCGCTGAGTGTATGGGGGAGTTTAAGGGCCAGGGCTATGTCGGCATCGGGGTCCCAGATCCCGCAGCCCGTGAGCCTGACGCCCTCCGCTACCGTACTGGACCCATCCACATAGATCTCCCTCCCTGTCGGGTGCAGCCCTGCCCGGAGTCCGAACCCTACCTCCCATACCCCTTCTACGGAACAGTGGTGTGGCTCCCCGGGGTATATCAGGTTGGCTGCGAGCTGCGGCTCATTCAGCCCCTTTACCTGAAGGGCCATCTGAGACAGCAGGAGGGTCCACCTGGTGATCCTGGCGCTGCTGACCGTGCCGTCCTTGATCCGGCCGTCCAGCAGCATCTGGGTCGGGGTGTGATGTGTCAGGAGAGTGATGGGGCCCATCCTAACAAATACCTGCATTCGTTTTACCGCCCAGTGGGTGGCCAGCAGATGCCTCTCACAGTTGGAGTATGCCCGCTCCACGTCTGTGAGGACCCGAGAGGAGTACACCACCGGCCTCAATTTGCCATGTCGGGTCTGGAGGAGCACAGCACTCAGGCCATCGCTGCCTGCGGCCACCTCCAGGAAAAACTCCTCCCGGGGGTTAATGGCTCCCAGGGCTGGGGCTTTCTGCAAGTCCTGCTTGAGTTGGACGAACGCCGTCTCACATTTGCTGTCCCAGTCCCACTCCACCCCCTTGTGCAGCAGCCTAAGCAGAGGCGCTGCTGTGGTGGCATAGTCCTCAATGAAATCCCTGCAGTAGCCGGTGATTCCTAAAAAGGACCGTATCCCCTTTACATCTACGGGGACTGGGAGTTCCTGCACTGTTTGTCTCCTGGCGGTGTCAATCCCTCTCTCCCCAGCTCTCAGGGTTAATCCCAGGAACTTCACCTCCCCTAGCCCGATCTGTGCCTTTTTAGGGTTAACTTTCAGCCCTCCTTTGTGTAACATCCCCAACAGCTCGTCCACTAGGGGCCCATGCTCCTCCCTAGTACTGGTGAACAACAGGATGTCGTCCACATACTGCACCAGCTTGTGTGGCTCACTGAAGCCCTTTAAGCATTCTGCCATACATTGATGGAAAATGCTCGGGCTGTTGTGGAATCCCTGCGGGAGACAGGTCCAGGTGTATTGTTGCCCCTTAAAAGTAAATGCAAACTTGTATTGGTCTTCCCTTCTGACTGGGACTGACCAAAATCCATTTGAAATATCCAGCACCGTAAAAATTGAAGCGGATGCTGGAATTTCTCCTAGCAAGTCTGCCACGGCCGCCACCGTTGGGGCGCAGGCTGGAATGTGTTTATTCAGGACTCTGTAGTCCACGGTGGCCCTCCAGGAGTTGTCCGGCTTCCTCACCGGCCAGAGCGGGGAGTTTACATGGGTGGCAATTGTCCTCAACACTCCTTGCCGCACCAGTGAGTTTAGGGCCACCTCCAAGTCTGCCTCTGCTTCCCGGGGGAAGCGGTACTGTTTCTGGGGCTGGGACATGGGGTCCCCATCTACCCTGACCTCTGTCCCAGTAACTCTCCCACAATCATGCTTGTGGGTGGCAAAAGCAGCCAGATTCTTGCGGACATACTCCCTGAATTCTTCCGGGGTATTCCTCTCCAGGGCTTCTAGATCGTACCCTTCCTTTGGCTGTACCACGCACAAAGCCCCCTTCTCCTGGGCTCTGTCTATTACCCTCAACTCCCTTTCAGCCCCTTCCGTAGCTGCACCCCACAGGCAGTGATTTCTTAGGTCCACCAGGATCTGATGAGCCACTATGAAGTCAGCTCCTAGGATCCCTTTCCCCTCCTGTTCCCATCTCATCAGGACGCATTTCCAATGCGCCTGGAGTGCCCCTAACCTGATAGACAGGGGAACAGAGAAAAAACCCGTTTTTTCGTTCCCGGTAAATCCAATGAGGCTATAGGGTACCCCGCTAGACAGAGGGGATTCCCGGGGATTGTCTGTGTGGACTATAGTACTGGAAGCCCCTGTGTCCAGTAGGTAACTCCCGACCGTATCCTGGACCTCCATTTTTACCCAGGGTCTCCCGCATGGGCCATACTCTAATGGGCATAGAAAGGTGGGTTGCTGAGGGGCTAGTCATTCGGAGGCTTCTCTGGGTGCGGGGGCGGGCTGCCCCTGGCCCGTTGCCATAGCCACCTGTCCTGAGCCTTGCAAAAGGGCTAAGATCTTACTTATCTCGATGGTTCCCGGGGCAGCTGCTCCTGCCATCGGGGTCTGACTCTCTACTGCGGGAGCCCTCTCCTGTTTGTTGGGGTTTTTGCATTCCCTTTTGAAATGCCCGGCTTTCCCACACCCGTAGCATACCGGTTTCTTGTCGGAGGTTCGAGTGCCCTCATGCTTCCACTCTCTCTTAGGGGCTGCTGGCACGATTTCGTGCACTTTACCCTTAAGGGGCTTGTCCTCACCCCTCTCCCCATTACGATAGGCGAGGGTAAGTTTCCTGAGGACCTCTTCCTCGTTAAGGGCCGGGGTTTGCGGGTCGAACCAGTGTTCGGCTTTTGCCCTAACGTTAGGGAGACAATTGGCAACTAACGTTTTCAGCCAGTGGGCGGTTCTTTCCCCTAGATTTCGCCTATCCGCTTGAATCCCGCATGCCTCCATATAAACAGTCCACAGTCTGTCTGCGAACATGGTGGGAGATTCCCCTGGTTGCTGCTTGGTTTCCCCCACCCTCATGAAAGGGCTCCCCAGATTCAAACCCATGGCCTCCAGAACAGCAGTCTGTGCTGCCGCCCAGGTGTCAGGTCTCCCCCCATTCCCAGAGGTCACTGTCCTGCATAGCTGGGCATCTAGGGTTATCAGGAGCATCTTTATTTGCTCCCCTTCGTCGCAGTCATTGATGTGGGCTGCCTGTTCTACCTCCATAAAATGCAGCGATGGGTCCCCCTTCTGAGTTAGTTTGGGAACGTGGGCCACCATCCCCCTGAGCGCGGATGCCCCATGAGGAACGATAATGTCGCCCTCAATTGGTCCCCTATTTGCCATCCCCGCCGGGGGACCATACCTCCTTTGCCTGACAGGGCACATCTGCCCTACCTGGGGTTCCTGCTCCTCCTCCCCACTGTCCAGCTCTCCTGCCTCGTTGGGTAGCCCCCCTGTCCCCGGGCTAGCTACCCATATAGGAGACGCCGCTACCTGGGGATGCACTGCCGACCCCCCTTGGACTTGCCCCTTAACGTGCAGCCCGATCCCCCCCTGCCGACCCGGACACGATCCCGGTGCCTCAGGAGGCGGTCTATTCCCCTTGGCCTTTGGGGAATCATCCGCTGCGAGGAGCACCTTGCCCCTTGGGACCCCCCCTGGACCTACCAGGTGTATCTGTCCCCTGAACTTGGACAAGGTCTCCTCCAACTCCGTTATTCGTGCCTGGCACGGCCCATGGGCACAGTCCCCTACTTCCTCGCGAGCCACCCGGTACGCTGCCTGGATGTCCCGGAACTTCCCCTCCAGCTTCCTACACTGCTCTGTACTCCGAGCATAGAGTTCCTGGAGCCTCCGTTCCTTTTCTTTACCCTCCACTATCTGGCAGTGGAGGTAGTCCTTCTCACATCTGTTAGACTCGCTTTCCTGTTTCATTTCTGCCACTTCCCCCCGCAGTCGTTCCGCTGCGCTAGCCTCCTGCTCTAACTCTTCGATTCTTTGCTCTGCGTTGACTACTTGCTGAGACAGGCAAACCAGCCAAACTGCCTTCTCCAAGTGCCTTTTGTGCGCCTTGCTTTCTGTCCATGCAGCCGCTGCCATTACCGGTTGCTCTGCATTGATCAATTCTGAGACCCAAGGTTTGGTGAGGTTGACCTTTTGCCACAAATATGAGGATATTCTCTCCTCCATTTTGCTTCGTTCCCTCACCCCCTCTGCCACGTCACATACTCCAAACCACCGGGCTCCTGCCCCGGTCGCCATTGTAGAGGGTGCCATCTCCGCTACTCCACTACTGGGCCGATATCTGGGGTTTGAATATCTGTGTGTGTCTCTCTCCAGCTGGCACTGAAACTTCAGAGGCCAGGGGATGTCGCGCTGGGACACTTCCACTGAAGAGAGCACTGATTCAAGCCTGCCGTTTATTCCTAACCGACAGCCTGAGACTTATATCACACAGATCTCCAGACCCCTACCAATACCCAGGTGATTCTCTCTCTTGCCGGTGGTGCAACAGCCACCCGGTTCCTACTCCACTAGAGTAGCTTTCCCAAGAGAGAGAATAGGACACTGCTGTTTATTTCCTAACCAGCAGTCTGTCCTGAGTGAACCGCTCAAGATGACCCTCGATTCTTGAACCCGGAATTAAGGTGAGGAGTATTTTTAACAATGACTTGGTCAGAGATCGCTGGTGAAGGATTGAAGAATTTAAACGACTCCAATTAGCATCAAATCAAGATTTATTGTAAAACCCAGGTCAAAATCATCAACAGAAGAAACACAATAAAATCTTATGCTCTAATATACACTATGTCTATTCAAAGGTAATATAGCGGACACAACGAAAATTCTTATGCTTACACAGGTTTTAGCAATATCACAGGCACAAAAACAAGTTCCCTTCCCCAAAGCCTCAACCACTATTAAAATCAAGGGAGTTTCGCAAGCTGCTGCGGAGTACTTACGGTCACAGGCTGCAGAGGTCAAGTCAGGGGTGCAGAGGTCGAGCCACGAACGAACAGACCCCTACTTGAAAACACAGCCCCTTTTATATAGTTATACCTGGCTTTGTTCTGTGATCGGCCAGCCCCTTTTGCATTGAAAAGGTAGGTTTTCAAAGTTCCCGCTGGTCCCGCCCCCTTTGAGACGGTCAGAGCTGTTTGTTTCCGGGGTATTCCTTGCAGGTCCGCTTCTTCCAGCTAGGCAGACCTGCGCGATTTGAATTTGGCGCTGGCTCCGCCCCCTTCTTTCAGTGAGTTTCTGCCGGTAGCTCCTGTCAAGATTGGAGTACCTCCCCCAGGTCCGCCTCCAGCTTGGTTTTTCTGCCGGTAGCTTCTGTCAAGCTTGGAGTACCTCCCCCAGGTCCGCCTCTTCCTGCGCGATTTGAATTTGGCGCTGGCTCCGCCCCCCTTCTCCCAGTGAGTTTCTGCCGGTAGCTCCTGTCAAGATTGGAGTACCTCCCCCAGGTCCGCCTCCAACTTGGCTTTTCTCTACCGCTGATTTTCTAGGGGCTTTTCCAGCGCAATATGCTGGACTCAGACAGTCTGATTTCTAGTTTTAATGAGGTTAGGCTCTTCTGTGGAGAATTTCAGTGTCTTCCAGCTGCTCCGGAGATGGCTGCTGTTCTCACCTCGCTATGTTGATGGGGTGCTAATTGGATTCTGCTCTGGTGGAGGCCAGGTCATTTACATTTGCATGGGGCTATGACCATCCCATTGTCCTGCTTGCATGCAAGCCTCCTGTGTATTCCCGTGCCCCTTTGTCTGTGTCTTGATGTTATCTTGTTTGTCTGGCTCCTTCTTCCTTGTAGCTCCTAGGGGGGTGTTTGTACATGTTTATGTATTTATGCCCTTACTCAGCTCAGCGGGCCAAGCCTGCTGGGAAAACTGGTTCTGTTCCCTTGGCTGGAAAGTCGGTTTACAGTCTCTGAGTTTCTCCAAAAAGGGCCGAATTGCCCGAAAACCTTACATGACATGGCGTGAGATAATATTGGTCAGATTCAGTTCCATATCTGTGCTGAATTCATAGAGCTCCTTCACCTCGCTGGCTGTGTCTTCAGCTCTTGAATTCCCTCCCTAAAACTTTCCACCTCTCCTCCTGCCTGTCCTTCTTTAACGTCTTCTTTATGTAGAATTTACAGCACTGAAACACTCCCGTTTACCGCACCATGCTGGGGTCTATGCTCCACACGGCTGTCCTCCCAATCTATTTTATCAAACTCAACCTCTAATCCCCTCTCTCTTAGGCACTTACCAATCTTCCCTTTTTTTCCAATTAAGGGGCAATTTGCTAAAGTCAATATTTTCCGGCTTCTGTAGTAGAAAGATTCAACACACCCATTCAGACAAAATAACAAAGCTTTATTTTCGAAAAGACTGCATGCAGTACTGGCTGAAACCTGAAGTCAGAGAGCAGTCAACAAAACTGCTGAGTCTTTCACAAGTTCCGCGCTTTCACAGAGAATTAGCTCAATATTTATACATTATCATTATCAAGATTGCGTGACAACAGTATAGTCAGGAATTTGATCAGAAATACAAATGGAAGCATAGAACAGACCTTCTTTTGGTCACATCACTCATACCGTTATCTTGTCCTTGGAGGGAACATTGAAAGAGCGGAATAGAATTATTTCTTCCAGAACTTATCTTGTTTAATTCCTACGGCCCTGGGTTATGACAAGTTAGTCTTATCAGGAGTTGCCGAGGTCCGGTGTTTTGGAATGGCTCGACCTTCGCTGATCTTTTCAGACTTCAAGTTATGCAGAGTTGGCCTTATCAGTCTTACAGTCTGAAATGGTTAGGGCAGCATTCTTTACATGGGCGTGGTGAGCTGGAACGAGTAGTTCTTACATTGTATCAAACATTTTGACCAGTCTTCCCATTGACCAGTTTTCCCATCATGCCATTACCAGGGTCCCAGGTTCGATACCTGGCTTGAGTCACTGGCTGTGAAGAGTTCTTCCCGTGTCTGCATGGGTTACCTCCGGATGCTCCGGTTTACTCCCACAGTCCAAAATGTGCAGGTTAGGTGGATTGGCTATGCTAAATTGCCCTTAGGTTAGGTGGGGTGTCTGGGTTACGGGGATATGGTGAAGGTGGGGCTTAAGTGGGGTACTCTTTCCAAGGGCCGGTGCAGACTTGATGGGTCGAATGTCGTCCTTCTGCGCTGCAAATTTTATGATTCTACAATTCTAACCACTCTCTGAGTAAATTTCCTATTGGAGTCATTAAGGAGTATCTTATATTTATTGCCCTTAGTTTTTAAATCATAACAAATGGAAACATACAATCTACATCCACATGACCAAACCCATTCATAATCTTGAAGACTTCTATTAGGTCACTATAATAACCTCTACCCGTGCGGAACTTACCGAATCGGGACAGTCGTATTCTCAGAGTCCTTTGCGGAATCCATGCTTCCTCGCTCAGGAGGGTGGCGGGGGGGGGGGGGGGGGGGGGAGGGGATGGGGGGGTGCAGCTTAATCACTTGCTGTATAAAGCTGGCCGGCCGGCGACCGTCCGCCCACTCACCTGGTTGGGCATTGCCGGGAGCCGTGTTTCTGAAGCTTGAGAATAAACCTCTTGCCTTTTGCTCAACTCAGTGTGGACACCCCTTTTTTGTATGCACAAAACTGGCGACGAGGAGTATACTTGGTCTGCTGTAAATGCTGTGGCCTTGCTGGTTCCGCCACCTCCTAGCATTTGTGTTACTGGTGGCAGCCTTATTTTATTCGCCATGCCACTGTTTGAGCGGCTGGACACTTTTGACGCTGGAATCGAGGATTGGGCCCAGTATGCAGAGCGAATGCACTATATTGCAGACGATGACCACTTGCGGTGCCATACTTATAGTTGCCCCTACTGGTCGAGGCCTCGCAATTCCTTCTGGTGGGCGAGGTCGTCACCGTGTTGATTTTCATAGACTCCCTGCAGTCGTCCCACCGGCATCAGCGACTGGACCCAGATAGACCCCGTTCTCCCCAAAGTGCAGCATGATATTGGCTGGTGGCCAGGAAACTGCGAGCTTTCTCCTCCAGGATGTCCGAGCTCAGTGTAGAAGGCAGTATCGTGCTTTGAGACACGTGGGTTGTAGTCCCAGTGA
This sequence comes from Scyliorhinus torazame, assembly GCF_047496885.1. NCBI lineage: Eukaryota > Metazoa > Chordata > Chondrichthyes > Carcharhiniformes > Scyliorhinidae > Scyliorhinus > Scyliorhinus torazame. Next base: position 118,569,661 of record NC_092719.1, read on the forward strand.
AAGGCCAGGAGCTCGTATTGAAGGACCTGCACAATGGACACCCAGCAGAGTCTAAAATGAAGATGTTGGCAAGGAGCTATATCCGGTGGCCGTAACACCATGCAGACATCGAGAAGGCGGCTCAACGGTGTCCCATTTGCAAGGAGCACCAGAAGCTGCCTGCTGCCGTGTCCCTTCATCCTTGTGAGAGGCCGGGCTGCCCCTGGGCCTGGGTTTACACTGACTTTACTGGTCCATTCATGGGCTCAATGTTTTTCCTTTTGGTGATCGTCCATTCAAAGTGGTTGCAGTTCCACAGGATGACGACGATCACCTCTCAAGCAACCATCGAGAAACTGCACATCTCTTTTTTGACGTATGGCATCCCCGAGGTCCTCACCATGGTTAACAGGGCTTCTTTTGCCAGTGAGGAGTTCTTGGAATTCATAAAGACCAATGGGATTTGGCATTGGAGTTCTTTTGTCTGGAAAAGAGAAGGGGTGACCTTTGTGCAGACAAAAGAAATGGGGCAGTCCCCACAGAGTTCAGCAAATGATGAAAGGTTTATTCTCAAGCTTCAGATACATGGCTCCAGGCGATACCCAACAGGGTCCTTACCACCCGGCTTCTAACATGTTCGTTGAGTGGGCCATTCAGACGTTCAAATGAGGGCTCCAGAAACACACTTCAGGATCCATGGATACAAGACTGACTCGATCCTTGTTCGCATCCTGCACCAGGCCACACCTTGTGCTGGGTTGCTTATTAGCTGGTGACCTGGTATCCGCATGAGCTTACTGGTCCCTGATATCGGGGCGAAAGTGCTCCATGCCCAGAAGCGACAGCCCAAGTCGTCTACACGGCATTGTTCTCCGGGTGTCATGGTGTTCATCTAGAACTTCGCCATAGGTGCCCGGTAGTTCTCCGGGACTGTTCTCCATCAGACTGGACCAGTCTCCAAACGGATTCAGGTTGCCAGCCAGCTACTAAGGTGCCATCTGGATCACCTTCGGTCGTGAAGGCAACCCCCTTGTCCGGTTCCTGATGTGCACCCCTTTCCGGATTGTCCTGTTTGCCGTTCGACAGACCCACCGTGACACCCCGTGAATGACTCAACGCATAGCCACGGGATACGACCTCTTCGATTTGCGAGATGGACAGACAGCCTTCTGCTGAAGTCCTGCTGTGGTACTCCTGTCAGAAACGGCGTTCCCTGACGCGATATTCACAATCAGACCCGGTGCCTTGGGCACATGATGTTCCACATGAACCAAAGAGACTTCATTGCCCTTCCTCGCCTTCTGTTTCTCCTCCTCATCTGTGTCCACGGCCGTTGGAGGATCCTTCGGGATGTAATAACCTATACCCGTGCGGAACATACGGTGTTGGGACAATCGCATTCCCTTTGTCCTTTGCGGAATATGCTCTTCCCCGCTAAGGGGGCGGGACAGCTTAATCACTTCCTGTATAAAGGCAGCCGGCCGGTCACTGGGTTGTGTATCGCTGGGAGCCGCGGATCTGAAGCTTGAGAATAAACCTTTCATCTTTTGCTCAACACGGTGTAGGCTTCCCTTTTTCTGTATGCACAAAAGTCACCCCTTCCCTTTTCCAGCCTAATCAGTCTTTCGTGGTAGTTCTGAGTTCTGGTCAGTATGCTAAGGGTGCCCCAGCCAAGATTCTTTATCAAGTTAACATAACCTCTCTACCTTTCAATTTTGGTCCTCCAGAGGTGATCCCCGGTGAACCCGAGTGCTTTGTTTGCATTTTTATGGCCATGTTATTAGTTTTAATGAATTGTGTGTCTGTCGCTTCTTCATTCTCTCGCGGAATGTGGGAGTCACCAACATTTGTTGCCCATCCCTCATTGCCCTTGAACTGGACGGCTTGCTCGGCCATTTCAGGGGGCAGCTCAGAGCCAACCACATTACTGTGGGTCTGGAGTCACATATAGGCCAGGCCAGGTTAGGATGGCAGATTCCCTTCCCTGAAGGACATTAGTGAACCAGATGGGTTTTTTTTCCGACAATCAGTGATAGTTTCATGGTCACCGTTACTGAGATTAGCTTTCAATCGCAGATTTATTAATTGAATTAAAATTCAAAATGTTAGGTGTTGGGGTCAGGCCCAGGGGTCAGGTCGAAGCAGGTGTCGGAGATTTGACATTTTGCCTCCTTCAAGTTGAGGTTTGTTTGTTAAGGAATAGCAGTGCCATCTTTAGCAGGATTACTGACAATCTCAGGGTGGTTAGGATAAAGTAAGAGCAGTAAATTAAGATGGCTGACATTTATGAAAAGATCTATGTTGTATTCAGGTGTTTGGGACCATAAGGGTTGATGTGGGATTGGGGAAATAGTACCGCCTGTCATGAGAATGTCGCTTTGAGAAATGTTTGGCTGCTCATGTTACTGCAGTGATGTCAGAGTGTGGGTGGAGCTGAGCTCTGGTTCTGCTTTTTAGTTTCACTTTGAGAAAAGCTTGGGTGTGTCTGTCTTTTTGGTTTAGTTTTTCAGTGTGTTGCAGCTGAAGTCAGCCAAAGCAGCTGTATTGTTGAGCTCTCTGCCATGAAGGACTATCTCTTAATCATTTGGTGAATTCAGAATTATAAATGTTTTCAGTATTGAATGCAAACCCTGATGTGCTTCTGTTTAGAGGTTTGTTAAGTCTTCTGGGTGTTAAAAGAACAGCATACAGGTTACTTAGTGTTGTATTATTTGGGGGTGTATTTGATTTACTGGTTGCTAAGAGAGTCACTGTTTGTTTTAAAAAGGTTAACTTGAGTTCATAGAATAAACATTGTTTTGTTTTAAAAAAATACTGGTCCATTTCTGCTGTACCACACCTGTAGAGTGGGCCGTGTGCTCCCCATACCACAATCTATTAAAAGTTGTGGGTCAGGTGAACTCCATGATACACTTTGGGGTTCTCTAAACCCTGACCCATAACACGCCCAATTTATGATGTAGAGAGTCACATGGGAGGAGTTGAGTGTAATGGTGTATCTGGTAGAAGTCGCCATAAAGATAGCACCATGTCAGGACTTCATATTGTATGTGTGCATATAGTTATATCTTACAGCTATTGTGCAACCAGACAGGTTTCTTGACCTCTTCATGAGGCTGTATAAAGCCTTGGAACAATATAGAAATCGTAAGATAAAAGCAAAATACTGCGAATGCTGGAAATTTGAAATAAAAACAGAAAATACTGGGAAATACTCAGCAGGTCTGGCTGCGTCTGTGGAGAGAGAAACAGGAGGCTTGATTCTCCGATTTTCAGGCTATATCCTGGCGCCGGCGTGGGAACAATGGCGTTTTACGCTCGAAAATTCAGCGCAAAACGGCCACCGATCCTCCGTTTGTTGACGGGTTGACAGGCAGGCCGTGTAGAGCACCCGGAGAATTGCCGGGTGCATGGCCACGCATGCGCACGGCGGCGGCCACGCGTGGACCCGGCCTGCCAAATAGTTCGCCCCCTGTGCCCAGCTCGCGGCCCCCAGCCCACCCCCCCAACGGTGCCCCCAACCCCTGCCAAAGTCTCCCCTTCCCACGGATCGGCTCTCCCCCTCCCACGGATCGGCTCTCCCCTGACTGTGGGGCGCTGGACTGAGTCCATAGCTGCCACACCGAGTTCCCAACAAATAATAACTTGAGAGACCCACACTGTTGGGAACTCGGCCGGTCGGGGGCGAAGCATCGGGGGGAGAGCCTCAGGTAACGTCCTGAGTTCATCAATACAGCGCGCAGCACACTCCTAGAGTTCGCTGTATTGGAGAGGGCAGAGCATCGTGAAAATGGCGCCGCCCTCGATTACGGCACGAACGTTGATTCGCCAGCCGAATGCAATTTTGGCGTCGCCGACTGGAGAATACCGCCCAGAGTCCATATGACACCTCCTCCTGTGTTCCCCTCGGACCATGACTCCAACGCCCAACATCAGGCCATCGTTTCACAGAACTGCACTGACCTCATCCTCTCTGGCGACCCCCTCTTCACCCTCAAGTCTCAAAAAACGTGAGTGTCACTATTCGCCTTTGCACTAGCATCCTTTTGTCATTTAAGTCACACATGCCTTCCACTCCTTCACTGGCCTCCTCTTTAGCTCTCCCCCCCCTCCCTGCCAGCTCTGGACTTATCAAAACCTGGAACATCTGTAACATTTTCCAGTTTTGATGAATGATCACTGACCGGAAACATTGGGCGGGATTCTCCATCCCGCCGCACCAGGTTCCTGGTGCGATGTGCCCCCGGGATTCTCTGTCTCGCCAGCCGGCCAATGGGGTTCCCCACAGTGGGCATCCCTGGGCTGCAGGCACAATGCAGAATCCCGACAGCGGACGATTGCAGCCCATGAACTTTATCTCTTTCTCCACCGAGACTTTCTAACCTGTTGAGTATGTTCAGCATTTTCTGTTGATTATTTCAGAGTTGCAATGTGCACATTATTTTGCCTTATGCATAATTTGCTCCCTGGCGATTAAAGTGCTCGTCTTTGAATGGCTGATTGATTGTAGGGATTATTAATAGGAGATTTCCAGCCCATTATTATTTGAGATGACTATGGAGGCGTTGATTTTAACCCATGCAATTTGGAGAGCATCAGTACAATCACCTTCCATGCTGCTGATAAGGATTCCATTCTGAGTGTCGTGGTTCCTTCATGTCAACACACAAACTAGAATCACTTACTTTTGCTCATCTCAAACCAAAGAGGGGAAGAATTTGCATTCATATAGCACCTTTCGCATTCGTAAAACGTAACCCATCCCCACAATTTACAGCCAGTGACGTGATGTTGAAGTGAGGCTGCTGTTGTAGTGTGAGGGGTCGCAGCGGCTCATTTGTACACAGTGAGGATCCCTCGAGCAGCAATGACCAGATTGTCTGTTTTAGGGCTGTCGGGTTGGGGAATAGATATTGACCTGGCGCTTTGTCAAACTTGTGCCATGTGATCTTTCACCTCCACCTGAAGATAAAAACCATCCAGATATAAATTCTAAAGTTTTTGAATAAATATTCCCAAATGATAGAACTGTGGATTTGTAGAGTACAGAAACTGTCCATTCAGCCCAGCAAGCCTGTGGAAACTTCCTTAAGGAGCTATCCCATCCCATTTCCCACTTCCCTGCCCATTTCCATTCAGTTTTCTCCTATGTGTGCTCTGAGTCCCATTCCTCCTCACGTTCCCCAATTGGCCTATCCTGGAAGAACTATCCACAGTCCTTTTATTTCTACCCTCTCCCATTCCATTCCCTTTTAATTCTTACCTTTTTAAAAAAAAATGTCCATTTCTCTTTTACAGGCAACTTAAAAAATATATATCTTTATTCTGTCATGGGATGTGGGGGTCAAGTCCAGCACAATCACATGGGATCAGGGGTGAAATAGCTAGATGGATTCAGAACTGGCTTGGCCCTAGAAGATACAGGGTAGCAGTGGAAGGGTGTTTTTCCGAATGGAGGTCTGTAACTAGTGGTGTTCCGCAGGTATCAGTACTGGGACCTCTGCTGTTTGGAATATACATAAATGACTGGAAGAAAATGTAGCCGGTCTGATTAGCAAGTTTGCGGATGATACTAAGATTGCAGGAGTTGTGGATAGTGATGAAGATTGTCAGAGAACACAGTAGGATATAGATAGGCTGCAAAATTGGGAGGAGAAATGGCAGATGGAATTTAACACGGACACATGCGAGGTGATGCGTTTTGGTAGATCCAATTCAGGTGAGAGCTATAAAATAAATGGCAGAACCATCAGGAACATAGAGACACAGAGAGATCTGGGCATACAGGTCCACAGATCCTTGAAAGTGGCAGCACAGGTGGAAATGGTGGTAAAGAAAGCATATGGCATGCTTGCCTTCATAGGACTAGATATCGAGTATAAAAGCATGCAAATTATGTTAGTTATATAGAATGTTGGTTAGACCACATTTGGAATACTGTGTCCAAATCTGGTCACCATACTACCAGAAGGACGTGGGGCTTTGGAGAAAGTACAGAAAAGGTTTACCAGGATGTTGCCTGGTATGGAGGGTATTAGCTATGAGAAGAGATTGAATAAACTGGGATTGTTCTCCCTAGAGAGATGGAAGCTGAGGGGCGACCTGATAGAAGTTTATAAAATTATTAGGGGTATAGATAGGGTGAATAGTTGGAGGCTTTATCCCAGGGCGGAATTGAAAATTACAAGGGGGAACAAGTTCAAGGTGGGGGCTAGGTTCAGTGGAGATGTGTGGGGAAGGTTTTTACAAAGAGGGTGGTGGTGGTGGCCTGGAATGCACTGCCAAGTGAGGTGGTTGAGGCAGATACGTTAGCGACCTTTAAGACTTTTCTGGATAGGCACATGAACAGACGGGGTATAGAAGGATACAGGCAGTTGGTCTAGATAGGACACATGATCGGCGCAGGCTTGGAGGGTGGAATGGCCTGTTCCCGTGCTGTATTGTTCTTTGTTTCTTTGTTAAGTCCATCCATTATTGTCTTTGAACTGAGTTGCTTGCTCGGCCATGTCAGAGGGGCAATGCGGAGTCAACCACATTGCTGTGGGTCAGGAGTCACGTGTAGGCCAGGAGTCACGTGAAGGGAAGGTCGTGTCTCACTAACTTGATAGAGTTTTTCGAGGAGGTCACTAAGATGATTGATGCAGGTAGGGCAGTGGATGTTGTCTATATGGACTTCAGTAAGGCCTTTGACAAGGTCCCTCATGGTAGACTAGTACAAAAGGTGAAGTCACACGGGATCAGGGGTGAGCTGGCAAGGTGGATACAGAACTGGCTAGGTCATAGAAGGCAGAGAGTAGCAATGGAAGGATGCTTTTCTAATTGGAGGACTGTGACCAGTGGTGTTCCACACGGATCAGTGCTGGGACCTTTGCTCTTTGTAGTATATATAAATGATTTGGAGGAAAATGTAACTGGTCTGATTAGTAAGTTTGCAGACGACACAAAGGTTGGTGGAATTGCGGATAGCGATGAGGACTGTCGGAGGATACAGCAGGATTTAGATTGTTTGGAGATTTGGGCGGAGAGATGGCAGATGGAGTTTAATCCGGACAAATGTGAGGTAATGCATTTTGGAAGGTCTAATGCAGGTAGGGAATATACAGTGAATGGTAGAACCCTCAAGAGTATTGAAAATCAAAGAGATCTAGGAGTACAGGTCCACAGGTCATTGAAAGGGGCAACACAGGTGGAGAAGGTAGTCAAGAAGGCATACGGCATGCTTGCCTTCATTGGCCGGGGCATTGAGTATATGAATTGGCAAGTCATGTTGCAGCTGTATAGAACCTTAGTTAGGCCACACTTGGAGTATAGTGTTCAATTCTGGTCGCCACACTACCAGAAGGATGTGGAGGCTTTAGAGAGGGTGCAGAAGAGATTTACCAGAATGTTGCCTGGTATGGAGGGCATTAGCTATGAGGAGCGGTTGAATAAACTCGGTTTGTTCTCACTGGAACGAAGGAGGTTGAGGGGAGACCTGATAGAGGTATACAAAATTATGAGGGGCATAGACAGAGTGGATAGTCAGAGGCTTTTCCCCAGGGTAGCGGGGTCAATTACTAGGGGGCATAGGTTTAAGGTGCGAAGGGCAAGGTTTAGAGTAGATGTACGAGGCAAGTTTTTTACGCAGAGGGTAGTGGGTGCCTGGAACCCGCTACCGGAGGAGGTGGTGGAAGCAGGGACGATAGTGACATTTAAGAGGCATCTTGACAAATACATGAATAGGATGGGAGTAGAGGGATACGGACCCAGGAAGTGTAGAAGATTGTAGTTTAGTCGGGCAGCATGGTCGGCACGGGCTTGGAGGGCCGAAGGGCCTGTTCCTGTGCTGTACATTTCTTTGTTCTTTGTTTTTGTTCTTAGGCCAGGCCAGGTAAGGATGGCAGATTTCCTTCCCTAAAGGACATTAGTGAATCAGATGGGTCAATGATAGTTTCACAGTCACCACTACTGAATTCCTTTATTAATTGAATTGCAATTCCAAGAGCTGCCATTGCTTGATTTGAACCCATGCCTCAGAGCCTGAAGCTCTGGATTACTAGTCCTGTGACAGTACCTATGCCACCATCTCCCCCATAACTATGGAATAACCCCCACCACCCCCTCTTCACTCTGTCCACTCTACTATGCTGTGAAACCAACTCTCCTAATCTCACCTCTTAGTTCATTGTTGATCCGAAATTCATCCCCTCCCACTATCAACTCACCAACCAATGCAATCAGTCTTTTTCCCAATGACCCTGATCAAAACCCCCCTCATTTTAAAACCCACCGTCAGTTGGGGTGGCACAGTGGTTAGCACTTCTGCCTCACAGTGCCAGAGATCCGGGTTCGATTCCGGCCTTGGGTCACTGTCTGTGTGGAGTGTGCATGTTCTCCCGTGTCTACGTGGGTTTCCTCCGAGTGCTCCGGTTTCCTCCCACAGTCCAAAGATGTGCAGGTTAGGTGGATTGGCCATGCTAATTTGCCCCTTAGTGTCCAAAGGTTTGGTGGGGTTATGGGGATAGGGCGGGGAATTGGGCCAAGGTAGGCTGCTGTTTCAGAGGGTCGGTGCAGATTTGATGGGCCGAATGGCCTCCTTCTGCATTGTAGTGATTCTATATCTTTTTTTTCCAATTAAGGGGCAATTTAGTGTGGCCAATCCACCTATCCTGCACATCTTTGGGCTGTGGGGGCGAAACCCACGCAGTCATGGGGAGAATGTGCAAACTTCACACGGACAGTGACCCAGGGCCGGGATTTGAACCTGCGTCCTCAGCGCCGCAGTCCCAGTGCTAACCACTGCGCCACATGCCGCCCCTATTCTACATCTTCTTAATTGTCACACGGGGGGGGTGAAAAAAGATTGGAGGAGGCACAGCTCATGGAAGGTGGCAGTGATGAATACGGGAAGTGTCTACTTTATTAATTCCAGATTATAATGATATCCAAATCCTGGAGCCCACCCACAGGGTTTCAAATTCTCTGCAGCTGTTGGAGCTTTGGTAATTATAGGAATGAAGAGAAAGATGAAACATCATAGAAACTAACAAATCTTTATGTACAGAACTTGTGTTTTGCTGGTAAAAGAGACATGCAATCGAATCTTTCCGCTTTGCATCAATCAGGACAGATAAGCAAGAATACCAATTGTAAAGGGAGCAACAAAGGTTTAGCAGATGGCCATTCCCTAGTTCATTCCTCATGGCAATGCCTTGACCAATCAGAGTTGATCAGCTTGCTTTGAATTTGAACAAAAGCTTGGCAGTTAACTGTTCCTTGATGCATTCTCCGTGACAATGCCTCTACCAATTAGAGTCCACTTGCCAAACAATCAGCACTCTCTTCTCATGTAGTATAAATTTTTGTGCCTTTTACAATTGGTGTTCTGTGCATCTGTCCTGCAAGATGAAACACTTTGACGGCTAGTCTCTCTTTTCAGCGATACTCAAATCTTTACGCACGCCTTCTGCACTGTAAATTCTATGATTCTATGTATTTAACAATTTCTAGACATCACCAGGAATTTTTCATTGACTCAAAAAGCAAAGACTTAAAATTTGTATTTAATTGACCGATTACACCAGAGAAAATTGGTTATCCATTTCCCCAGCACTTTTGAGGTTTTCATTTAAAAAGAAGTCTCAGTGATATTCACATGGCTGATCTATGTCCTTACTGCTGACCGCAGAGGGTTCTTCGCTCCTTGGGGAAAATTCCATATGTTCATTCCGTGGAAACCAATGGGGTGGGCGGTTGATTCTCTCTCTGCCAGGTTATCACTCAGGCAGGGAAGGCAATGTTCACCTCTCGGATTCTGAATGCACCTCGTTTTTTACAAGCTGAAAGACGACAGCATGCCTAGCAGAGCATCTTTATTGAACTGAATGTAACATGGCGACCCTGAGACATTCCCTCAAGGAAGAAGCCACATGACCATGGCAAGCTAGGTAGGACACTTCGTGATGATTGTGGACATGATCTACCGGCCACGCTGCGCCCAAAAAGCAGCGCGCTGCGGCACAACATGGCCAGTAAATGCCGGGCGACCCCACTCCTGGGATCTACCCGGCACGCTATGTCCTGCGAGATCCAATGCGCTCTCGCGAAACATCCCGATGTGAAGCCTGCCCATTGTGGGCGAGATCACGTTTCGGCAAATCTGCATATTATAGCGAGACAGCTAGTCTCACTCTAATATGCAGTTCCTTGAGGTAACCAAGGGGTTGGGATCTATTCCTTTTGCCTTGGACACCTAAGGCAAGCACCATTCAGTCCTGGTCCCCACAAATGTCATTATTGACTGGAAAATATGTACTTATTGCGCCGTGTGCGGCACCTAACAACTCACTCTAATCCTGAAATGAGCTAAGCCCATCCATAGAATCCCTACAGTGCAGAAGGAGCCACTCAGCCCATTGCATCTGCGCCCACCTTCCGAAAGAGCACCCGACCCAGGCCCATTACCCTGTCCTATCCCCACAACCCAACTAACCTCCACATATTTGGACTGTGGAAGAAAACTGGAGCACCCAAAGGAAATCCACGCAGACACTGGAAGGCAGCCAATTTCAATTCGACCCAAGTCCGAATCCAAGCGTGGTTGGCGAGACTAAACTTCCATCAGAGTTAGGAGTTTCACTCCAATTTTGTTGTTTTTTATCAGGGGATCCTCATCCCCAGATTGTGCCAAGTGAGAGGGGCTGACCAGTACGAGTGTTACATGGGCACCGTTGGAGATGTGAGACACGATATGCCAGCTGGGAGTCACTAGGCCACCTCCACCATGCGAGTTATATACGTACAGGAACTGGCACTGGTAAATGCGAGGCCATCTATGCCAACCCTGCCCCCGTGTGCGGTACATGTTTACAGAACAAACAAAGAACAAAGAAATGTACAGCACAGGAACAGGCCCTTCGGCCCTCCAAGCCCGTGCCGACCATGCTGCCCGACTAAACTACAATCTTCTACACTTCCTGGGTCCGTATCCTTCTATTCCCATCCTATTCATGTATTTGTCAAGATGCCCCTTAAATGTCACTATCGTCCCTGCTTCCACCACCTCCTCTGGCAGCGAGTTCCAGGCACCCACTACCCTCTGCGTAAAAAACTTGCCTCGTACATCTACTCTAAACCTTGCCCCTCTCACCTTAAACCTATGCCCCCTAGTAATTGACCCCTCTACCCCGGGGAAAAGCCTCTGACTATCCACTCTGTCTATGCCCCTCATAATTTTGTAGACAAACTGGCTCAATCTGCTCTCTTCACAGTGCCTGGAATGAAAAGCTCAGGGTTCGGAACTGAACAACTTCCATTGTGTTTCTTTATTGCATTAAAAAAAATCTGCTTGTTACATTTCCTTTCATACAGAAATATATTAACAATATCTCCCACTGGGGACCAAAAGATTTAAGTCTGTCACATTGTGCTATAACAAGCAATTAAGAAAAATTCATAGAAAAATAATATCAAGGGCATACAGCTTAAACCATTCAATATTACACATTTAAAAATACATGTTTAAGGATGCATCAGTCCAAAAGCCATTGACAGTTACTGTTGCTCCAAACAGAACATCAGGGTACATTTTAAAGCCTTTTTCCTTTTCTTTTAAACAGTTTCCATCAATTACTTTTCAAATTATTGGTAGTTAACATAGAGAAGCTTTAATTCAACATCCCACTCCCTACATCCCGCCCACCCCACCCCAACTCAACCCCGGAAATCAATCAGTTGGATTTTGAACAATATCTTACAGTTAAGTATGGCACATTGCAATCAGGCAGAAATGGTATCAGAAGACATTTTGACTTGAAGGATTCTGACATCGTGGAGACTGAGAGGACCAGTGTGACAAAATGGCTGGCCAATGGTATGGGATTAACATGAACTGAGGGTGCTGATGAACAAAAACAGGTTTCTCAATACTCCCCTTGCTTTCTCTCCTGAGATTTCCTGCTTCTGAGGGTGCTGACCCTTACTGAGATCTTTTAGAAACTCTCTGCTGACCATTTTCTCTGCATGAGCTTTGGGCCGGGTCACAGCAGAGAGCCATTCCGCTGCAGAGGCCTTCACTGCCTCTTGCCAGTGGGAGGCGCCGCTGCACAGTGATCAGGAACTGTTTCCCTGGCGATTTCGCATGAGTAGGTGGTCCAGAGGCTAATTATAGAACCCTGGCGAGGGGGAAGTGGATGGGTGATTGATGGCCAAAGGTGGTGAGGGGAGAATGGGTGAACCAAGTTGAGAGAAGAATCGACGGCCAAGGAGAGGGAGGATGGATGGCGCAGGGTAAGGAGGATGGATGGTTGCGGGGATGAAGGGAAGATGGAATTCTGAGGACCAAAGAGAGGAAAGATGGTGAGGAGCAAGGGAAGGATAGGTAGTCGAGGGTGAGGGAAGTTTGAAGTCACCTGACTAGGAGCTGCCTCACAACATAGTTACCAAACTTCAAACACAAACTTTGGCTGTAGCCTGCAGCACAGAAGCTACAATTGGCTTCAGTGGCCCAGGGTCAGAGAGGAGGAAAATTAGTTGCCGTTCAGCGGTCCTGGCCAACCCACACCTACTGAGCAGGTCCAGGTGTTCAGCTGGGGTCAACAGGACATCCGGTCCCTATGGAAAATGCGCCCTGGGAAGTGTCAGTAACTTTGGGGGAGGAAGAGAAGAAATCAGGAAGTTTAAACAGGGGCAGCGAGCATACCTGGACCTGTCACCCCACCTCCTGCAATCCATGTCTGAGGCCTTTGCTATTAAATGATGGGTAGGATGAGTTAGAGGTCATTTTAACAGTGAATGGTTCTCAATTTACTATAGAAGTGCAATTTATTTCTCTTTTTAAAACACTTGACATCTTAGGACACAAATGATGCATAATTTACACGTTAAAAACATACACATACGTACACACACACACACACACACACACAAACTCAGCACATCAGCCTCACAGTGCAAGGCCTGGCCCCATCTGAGTTACTTTAATTGTGCTTCAACTTCATTCACAGTAAAAGGGAATTCCCACTCAGATTGTCTCGTGATTTTCCACTCCTCTCTCCCACCTCCTTCCCTACCCAAGGTTAGCAATAAAATGGCAGATGCATCGCCTCTCTGCCAGACAGCCCCAGTATCTTGGACGGCAACACTTCTCACCATCCTTGCGAGTGAACTGCAGAGTGGCTTGGTTCGATTTTGGTCTTTGGCTGAACTCCCGTTCTAGTGGAGGAGGTCCTCCCCCTCCCCCTCCACACACACACACACACCCCTCCCCCCCCCACCCCAACACCACCCAACCCCAAATTGAAATTTGGCAGGCAATGTCAAATACCAAACAGGGATCCATCTTGGTGCTGCTTTCTGCCCTTTGACCACAGACGTCAGGAACATCGGCTGGTAGAGGTGGGTGCTCGGTAAATGGGGAATACTGAAATGGTTGGCAGTGGGTTGACAGAATAGCTGCAGTGTTGGTATGGACCCCGCAGGAGCAGGGATGCTCGATCTGACAACATATCCCGACTGCTAGGCAGCACAGTCGGGTAGAGTGTTGGCTTCACAAGTTCTGCCCACGTACCCTTAAAATAAAAATCGAATCCAAACTAGGATCATGATATTTTGCACAGGAAAAATGCTGACCACTTGTTTCAGGAAAATACCCAGCAGAATGCCCCTTTTGAAATGTCACTGGTCTGAATTGCCAGTGTTGTCAGGTACCACCTATAATTTGAAGCCATTACCACCCTATTAAAGGTCAAATTGACTCCATTAAGTAAATTGTTCACTTCCCTCCATGCTCTATGAAGCCTTTTCATCCACCCTCCCTGAGAACTGACTAAAAGTCTTTGTGTGAGGGAATGAGGCCTACTCAGTTACCAGAAAGCCTCAATCTTCAGCTGATGTACTTAAATATCATAAACAAAAAAAAGTATTCCACAAGAATGCTTCTTGGAAGAAAGAAAAATTTGAAGGGTTGGTGGGGAGGAGGGGGAACATATTTTGGGAGTAAAGCATTTAAATAAAAGTAAAATCTTCCTGTTACTATGCAATCTACATTGGAAGGGGAAGGCTAGGATTGCCAAATCTGGCTCACACATTCTTGGGGGTTTCAGTTACTTGCCTCCAACTGCCCTGCACAGCCAACCTGTTCCTCCATTTCCATTAATTCAGAGCTAATAAACATTTTTTTTTAAATGTCCCCCTGACTGTTCTGAGAATGATGGCGATTACTCTCTAACTTCTGACCACTTCAGGGTAATGCTGGATGGTTGGCGACTCCAAAGGAGGTTGGACAATTGACGGTGGAGTTGTTCATCACCATCCGCGATGAGCAGTTGGGCACAGCGACAGCAGTCGGCTGATGCGCAATTGGAAAGAAGGGTAGCACCATTGGAGATCTTCTCGCAGTGGGGGCGAGGGTGGATCCGTCTCTCTCTCTCCCTCCCTCTTGCTCACAGTGACCTCGTGTTCTTCCTGGTGTTCCTGTACTCCGCCCGCTGCAAAAGGCGGTGGCCACTCCGCGACGCCTCACAGTCCTCGGATCTGGTGCGTGTGGTCAGGGCCAATGGATTGCGGCTGATCACTAGATCCAGTCTGTCCCCCGACTCTGAGATGAGAGGTACTGTCAGGCAACAGTCAAAGTCTCTTGTCCTGATGTGATTCACCTGTCAGCGGAAGAACATTAATGTTTAGGTGCGCCACTCCCCTAGTAAACATGTTGGACTTTTCTTTTCAAAACCTCAGTTGATGTTTTACAAGCAAGTGACAGGAGGGCAAACAGAACGACCGAGGTGAAGGGTCACAGCACAGAAATAGGCCATGCCCTGCACCAGTTCTTTGAAATAGATTTTTAAAAATTAATTAATGGGATAGGCCAACATTTGTTTCCCATCCCTAATGACCCTCAAACTGTGTGGCTTGCTCGGCCATTTCAGGGGGCAGTTAAGTGTCAGCCGTATTGCTGTAGGTCTACAGCCACGTATGGGCCAGACTGGGTAAGGACAGCAGATTTCTTTCCCTAAAAGACATTAGTGAACCAGATGAGTAGACCCTTTAATTCCCGATTTTCAAATTTCACCATCTGTCATGGTGGGATTCGAACGAGGATCCCCAGAGCATTACCTCAGGTCTTTGCATTACTTGTCCAGGGAAAATGCCACTGCCCCACCACTTCCCTCAAATGTAGAGTTCCTTTTCAAGTATTTACACAATTCCCTTATGAAAGTTACATTGAATCTGCTTTCACCTTCCTTGCATTCCAGATCATAACTCACTACTTCAAGAAAATCTCCTAATTTCTCCCAATGTATTTCCCAATTGTCTTATTGTTCATTGTCCTGGGTTACCAATAGAAACAATCTCTCCCCATCTTCTCAATCGAAACTCCTCTTAATTTGGAATATCTTTGTTAAATCTCCCCTTAACCTTCTGAGTGAAACACAATTGCCAAGTGGATGTTCCAACTTACAAACTCTGATGGGAATAAACATTGGCACAATTCCTTTACACTGTGTAATTGGATGAGCAAAACCTTTACTGAATGAATATTCAAGCATTCATCATGCCTGCGCTCCTTTTTAAGAAACTTCTTTCAGAGGATGTGGGCATCATTGGCTAGACCAGCATTTATTGCCCATCCCTAATTGCCCTTGAGAAAGTGGTGCTGAGCCGCTTTCTTGAATGGCTGTAGGTACACCCACAGTGCTGTTAGCGAATCCCCAGTGCACCCCCTCTCTGCCCATGCTATTTTATCTCCCTCCTCTTCGAATGCGATCTACCCCTCCCTGGGAAAAGTATCTCAACCCTCTTGCACCATCCAAGGCAATATCCCAACATAATGTGTTTGCACACTTTGGAGTCTCCAGGACACAATACAACCACTCGGAGGATTAAAGTGGCAGTACTGTGACCTCTATCACAAAGAAGGGCATGGCCCCCACGTTAAGCACCATTGTGGCTTGGACACAGATCCTTCATTGCTGGCGGGGCAAAATCCTGGCTGTTACCTAACAGCATCATGGGAGCAGCTTCATCTCACAGACTACGGCCACCTCGTCAGGTCTAACTCGGGCTGAGGCTTCACTCACATCCTCGAGGGGAATATTTCCCTTTTGTTGCCACTTTTCTTTGCTCTCCTCATGAGGAAGCCATAGGACCTGAGCATGGCATTTTGCTTAACCTGCCATTCATTCTCGGCCGACAAGGATGATGAGTGTTAGCAGGCTGTTCATGAAAGACAATGGTTGACTCTAGCCTCCAGACATCCTAATTTAGCAGTTTAGGTCACTGGGCTGTTACTGGGAGCTGGGAACTTGCCATGATTTTAACCCTGTCAGGCCCAAGAGTGCTGATCGGGCCAATGCAGCCTTCCTCCTGCTGTTCAGACCCCATCATCCAGGAACCTTACTGGCCCACATGGTGCAATACATTACTGAGCAACGGGCACACCGACTGGAGTAACCTCGTCATTTAACCTTGCCCCATTCTCAAAAAGGTGTTCTCGGTCCAAGAGCGGCTCTGCCTTAGTCGCAGCTCAGTGGACAGCACTCCAGCCTCGGAGTCAGGGAGGCCATGGGTTCACGTCTCACAAAGCCCTGGCGGACATCTTAGTGAAGTACTGGGGGAGTGCTGCACTGTGAGAACAGCTACCTTTCAGCTGAAATGTCAAACCAAGCTCCTGGCTGCCCCCTCAGGGTGAATAGAGCAGATTTCAAGGAAGGAATTAGGAAGGGTTAAATTATGAGGACGAGATCTTTGTTCCCCTGACAATTCAAATGCTTCAGATAATGAAAGGATTTGAGAGGGTAGATATTTCCTCTGGTGGGGACTCCAGGACAAGGGGGAATGACCTTCAAATTTGAGCTAGACCATTCAGGCATGATGCACAACTCCATACAAAGGGTAGTGGAAATCTGGGGTGGCATGGTGGCGCAGTGGTTAGCACTGCTGCCTCACGGCGCTGAGGACCCAGGTTTGATTCTGGCCCCGGGTCACTGTCCGTGTGGAGTTTGCACATTCTCACCCCCACACCCCAAAGATGTGCAGGGCAGGTGGATTGGCCATGCTAAATTGCCCCTTGATTGGAAACAAAAATGAATTGGGTCGTGGAAATCTGTAACAATCTCCCTTCAAAAGCTGTCAAGACTGGGAATCGATTGAAAAGTTAAAATCTAAGATTGATAGGTTCTTGTTATATGAGGGTATGGAAACAAAGTGATGGGACGGAGCGTGGCAGGTAGGGCAGGGGGTGTAACTGTGCTACAATACAGATAATCCGATCGAATGGTGGAACAAACTCGAGGTGTCGAATAGCCTACTCCTCCGCCTGGGCTTCCTACCTGAAAACATTGATTACATTTCACAAGTACTTCTTTGGTTGCAAAGTGCTTTGGAACACACTGGGGCACTAAAAGACGCTATGCAAATGCATATCTTTCCTCCTCACCTGCAATATCCGATCGTAGGGCTGAAGCCCACTGCCTTCAGCAGGGCCGTTAGGACGTATCAAGTTGACATAAACCCCTTTCTCCAAAAGGCCATCGGAGATACTGAAACCAAAGTCCTCATTCTCGGAGGTTTTGTGAATTGTGATCTGAGAGGAACAAAATAATACTTTTACTTAAAGCAAACCAAATCCATTGTTATCTTTTCTGTATGTTCAATACTGAATGATAGGGGAAGCATTAACCTGGAACAAAACTTTAAATTTATCAGCAGGGAGTAGGAAATAGAGGCACTGGTTCACACAAAAGCTTCAGGACTGATATACTGAGGGATGTCTCACACGGAGACAGATCAACAGCTGGAAATGACCCAAACAGCTAAATTGATGGAACATCTGGAATTACCCAGAACATCTGGAATGGAACATCTGAAATTGTCCAGAACATCTGGAATGGAACATGTGGAATTGAACAGCTGGAATGGAACAGGTGGAACGGAACATCTGGAACGGAACATCTGGAATGGAACAGGTGGAATGGAACAGGTGGAATTGACCCCGACAGCTGTAGTTGGAGCTCCGGGCAGATTCGAGGAATTGAAAGATACAACGCCTCGACTGTTACATGTGATCTCGCGATTGGGCAGCACTTGCTTAGAGCGCTATTGGCTACACTAATGACTAATCTATGTCCAGCGCATAATGTGGCTCACTTATCATAGAATCCCTACAGTTCAGAAGGAGGCCATTCGGCCCAGTGGGTCTGCACCAACTCCCCAAAGAGCACCCTGCCTAGGCCCAATCCCCCATGAATTATTTTTAAAAACAGCCCACATGTTCCAGTCAAGGAAAGGGTGGGGACAACAAATCCAATGAACCCTGGATCTCGAGGGGTATACAACATTGGATCAAGAGAAAAAAGGAGGCTTATGGTGGATATGAAGGGCTCAAATCAGCAGAAGCCCTAAAATGTGCAATGGAGAGAGATTGGATAGACTTGGATTGTTTTCCTGGAGCAGAGGAGACTGAGGGGGGACATGATTGAGATGTATAAAATTATGAGGGGCATAGATAGAGTAGACAGGAACAAACCTTTCCCCTTGGTGGAGGAGTCAATGACCAGGGAGCCTAGATTTAAGGTAAGGGGCAGGAGGTTTAGAGGGAATGTGAGGAAAAAACATTTTTACTGAACTGGTGGTGGGAATCTGGGACTCACTGCCTGAAAGGGTGGTGGAGGCAGAGACCTTCATAACATTTAAGAAGTATTTAGATGTACCCTTGCGACCCCAGGGCATACAAGACTATGGGCCAAGTTCTGGAAAATGCAATTAGAATAGTTGGTTGTTTTTGATCAGCACAGACGCGATGGGCCGAAGGGCCCTTTCTGTGCTGTATGACTCTATGACTCTACGGCTCAATGCATCAATGGAACAAGTGTAAGCTTTTTTTGGTGAGTTGGCCTTCCATCTTGCGATATTTAATCATTTTACCAGCCTGACTTATTTGCCTTTCTCCATTTGGAAATGCTAAACTAATTCTAAAAAGCTGAAAACTCACTTTTCAAGTAATTTGGGTCCAATAATGATGCCAGATGATGACGCAAATCTTCAACACAATATTCTATGTCGAATACATACATTAATTAAAGACAATATTCAAATCTGAATGTAATCGCTAAGTAAAACACATCCTCACATAAAATTCCACGTTTTCAGCAGGCTATGCTGCCACACAGTGTCAGCTGCTTGGAAATGCATGCTTGCTCTCGCCCCAAATACTGGAATGTTTATTTACACACACATTCACAATAAAGTCTCACCATTTGCACCTTCCTGGTCTGTGTTTTCACTTGCCTGTGCTTTGTACTCTGCACACCACATCACCCATCACGTAGGTAATCTTTGGTTCATGAGATTCCTCGCTTTCGAATCGGCAGTTCCCACCTCGACCAGACAGGATGCCGATATGTCAGGGCTGAAGAGCCTTCCTTTAAAGATCTAGGTGGGCATGTCAGGAGTATGGATGGGACTTTAAAATGAACATGCGGGCAGTTTCTTCACTGCTCATGAGCCCCCTCGTCTGGTTTATACAGGTACTGCACTACATAACTGCCCAAACTAATGATGCCAGTGCACGGCTGGAACCTCTCTAATTGAGACCCATTCAAAAGCATGTGCCCTGTTCGTGATCTCGTTGTTTGCAAGATTTTGGCAGGAACGGAAGCCCTGCGAACAGCAACGGGAACACACACAGTCCAAACACATATTTATATGGAAACAGACACACACACACACAGTTCTGATCATAGAATTTACAGTGCAGAAGGAGGCCATTCGGCCCATCGAGTCTGTACTGGCTCTTGGGAAGAGCACCCCACCCAAGGTCAACACCTCCACCCTATCCCCATACAAGGTCACAATCAGTTAACTCGGTTTCTCTCCCCACCAATGTTGCCTAACCTGAGTGTTTTCCAGCATTTTCAGTTTTTTCCACACAAATACTTCCCCCATACCATCCAGGACAAAGCAGCCCACATGATTGGCACTCCATTCGCCGCATTAAACATCCACTCCCTCCACCATTGATGTAGAGTGGTAAACGTGCACACCATCTACAGGATACAGTGCAGCAACTCACTAGGACTAATCAGACCGCATCTTCCGAACAACCTAGAAGGATAAGTGCAGTAGACACTTGGGAACACCACCACCTATACGTTCCTCTCCAAGTCACACACCATACTGACTAGGAAATATATTTGCATTCCTTCACTGTCGTTGGGCAAACTTCCTAACAGCACTGTGGGTGTGCCTACACCACATGACTGCAGCGGTTCAAGATGGCGGCTCACTACCACCTTCTCAAGGGCAGCCAGGGGTGGGAAACAAATGCTGGTCTTGCATTCCCAGAATGGATAGAGTAACAAAATACTTACATCAGAATGTATTGTTAAAAATTGGAGAAAATTAAGATTAAAAGTGAAATTAGGTTAAATATAAAATTGCAAAGGGCAGCTGTCTGAAGGGATGTGTTGAGATGCAAATTAGCATACCAGTGAGAAAAGTATGTGTTTACCTACGTGAATAGGGGGTAAAATGGGGTATAGAAAAGGTAACTTCAAAGTGGAGAGATAAAGAATTGGCATGTATAAGCTAGTAGCCAGGTCCACAGGGTGGATAACCTCAAATGGAGAGAATGATATATCTACCACACAGTAACTGGAGAAAGAGACACAGTAGAGCAGCTACTATCATGGCCACACCTAGCTGCAGAAAACAGTCTCCCCTGAAAACAAGTTATTGCTAAAAGGACGGCCGGTTATAATCCAAAACTTGAGCTGAGAAGATTACAACCTTCACTGAAACTGAAGACGGGTTTCCCAAATGTGGACAAATACCCTGTGCGTGGTAACTATTTACTGGATTGAGCTCATAGTTATATAATATTGGAGCGATATCTCAGAGTTTAGGAAACATAGGTAGTTGGGAACAAAGGGGTAACTTCATGTAATAATGTGTGTGTAATGTCATCAGTGTAGTTAAGTATTGTAGTGTGTTATGGTCCGTCTTGTCATGTGTTTTTCTTTTCATTTAATAAATATTCTTGATTAATTGATCACAAAATGACCAAACAATTTCTCCCTGGTTTGCATGTCTTTTCTCACATTATACCAAATTGAAAATACCAAGTTACCCTTCTGGGTTTTGGGCTACCCTCGCATTTAACATCAGCAAGATTCTAAACAAAACTGGACTCTTTGGCAGGATTATGAAAAACATAGGGTGGAATTCTCCGTTATAGCGGCTAAGTGCCGGCGCCAACGGAGAATTCGCAGGTGGTTCACGACAGGAAAATCGGCGCGAGTGCACGTGAACCACCCGAAAAAGGTTCCCGACTGCTGAGACCACATGTGGCCCATCGGGGGCGGAGCATTGTGGGTGGGCCGGCCGATGATGCCCCAACAGCCTTGCAGCTGCGCGCGCCACGTGTCCTAATGACGCCGGTTTGCAGGGTGCAGAGCATCGCAAACTGGTGTCAAACCAGCACCTACCGCGGATCTGGTGTCGGAGTCCATTCTCCGCCCGATCGGCGATTCCGATTTTGGCGTTCAAGGAAAATCACGTCCATAATTCCTTGGGTGTAGGGGAATTTGTGACTTTTAAACGTAACGAGAGTGAGGAAAGTGCGGAACCAAGTGATGAGGGGTGTGATTTAAAATAAGGTTACTGCAACATGACTCTTGCAATGGCTAGGACATGTCTGGGAGTAGACAATATGACCTTGGAAAGTCTGAAACATGTAACTAAAACTAAATTGATAGAATTGGCGAATACATTACAATTAGGGTTACCTGCGGGGTAAGAACGCTGAGGTAATTGAAAGAATAGCGAAGCATTTATATGTACAAGTGTTGTTAGATAGACAAACTATTTCAAAAAGTGATTAAATTAAATTAACTATAATTCAATTACAAATGAAACAATTAGAAATTCAGAAAAAGGAAAAAGGAAAAGAAATAGAAATCAGAAAACTTCAACATGAGATGCAGAAAAAG
The DNA here is from genome assembly GCF_047496885.1 of Scyliorhinus torazame. Classification (NCBI taxonomy): domain Eukaryota; kingdom Metazoa; phylum Chordata; class Chondrichthyes; order Carcharhiniformes; family Scyliorhinidae; genus Scyliorhinus; species Scyliorhinus torazame. The sequence continues at coordinate 118,591,605 of NC_092719.1, forward strand.
CAAAATGGGATAGAGAGAAAAAAGACAAAGAGAGAGCTTTTCAACGGGAATTGGAAATGCAGAAATTAGCAATAGCAGAAAGGGAAAACGAGAAAGAGAGAGAATTTCAGTTTGAAGTGCTGGAAGTTAAGCAGAGACACCAGAGCACATTGAGGAAGGATGCAGTTCTAGACACGGACCTAATGGGGAGATTTTTAGATTTGTATACTCAATTCCAAAATTTGATGAAAAGGATGTTGAGGCATTTTTTAATTCATTTGAGAAAATAGTGCGACAGATGAAATGATTGCAAGATATTTGGATGCTGCTCTGACAGAGTAAACTTGTAGGCTGGGCTTTATCAGAGGAAATGTCTGGGGAGCACGATATAATGAGGAAAGCTTTATTGAGTACTTATAAGTTAGTACCAGATGCTTACAGCCAAATGTTTTGAAATGTAGGAAAACAGTCTGGACAGACTTATGTTCAATTTGAAAGGCTTAAACAAAGTGATTTTGATAGTTGGGTGAGAGCATTAAAACTGAGTGGGGAAGTGGACCTAGGTAGGGTGAACTTTCCGAGGGTGGATGCAGACTCGATAGACCGAAGGACCTCCTTCTGCACTGTAGGAAGTCTATGATCTATGAGCTCTTAGAGAAGTAATGCTATAAGATGGAAAAGACAATGGGAAAGAAACAGATGTGTTTAGCTCAAAGAGATTGATAGAATTACAGTCGGGTGATTCCAAATTAAACATGTTTATCAAACGGCGGACTCAGAATTGGAGACTCAGTGTATTCCTGAATGTTATTCTGTAAAAGATCGCATATTAATGAGAAAATGGCATTCCACACATTTTAGTGCAGATAAAAAGTGGGAAGAAATACATGAAATTGTATGACCTCCTGAGTATAAGAAATAAATTCTAAGGATAGCTCATGAAATTCAATTAGGAGGACATCTAGGAATAAAGGAAACATAAGCAAAGATTCAGAAGCAGTTTTACTGGTCGGTACTACATGAAATGAAATGAAATGAAATGAAAATTGTTTATTGTCACAAGTAGGCTTCAAATGAAGTTACTGTGAAAAGCCCCTAGTCGCCACATTCCGGCGCCTGTTCGGGGAGGCTGGTACGGGAATTGAACCGTGCTGCTGGCCTGCCTTGGTCTGCTTTCAAAGCCAGCGATTTAGCCCTGAGCTAAACCAGCCCCTACATAAAGATGTAGTTACATTTTGTTGCGTATGTCACAAATTGCAGTAAAGTTAGCACCTTTGATCCCTGTCCGAGCTTTCGAAGAACCTTTTACAAGAGTTCTAGTCGACTGTCTGGGGCCACTTTTGAAAAAAGAAGTGGAAATCACTACTTGTTAACTATTATGGATAAATTCACTGGATTTCCTGAAACCATATCATTAAGAAACATTGCAGCCAGGAGAGTGATAGAAGAATTACCAAAGCTCTTTACTGGATATGGCTTACCGAAAGAGATACTATCGGATCAAGGGTCAAATTTCACATCAGGATTATTTAAGGAGGTCATGAATAGCCTGGGAATAAAACAATATAAATCAGCAGAGTATCATCCAGAATCACAGGGTGCATTAGAGAGGTGGCATCAAACTTTGAAAACAATGATGAGAGTGTAGAGTCAAGATTACCCTCATGAGGGTTGGACAGTCTGTGGAGGGGAAACTGTGGGGCCTGTACGGGCAACTGTTGGAAAGGGCACGTTCGCCACTGGACAAAACACGGGAAAAATGGTGGAAGAGCTAGGATGGAAATAGGGTGGGGAATCTGGAGCGCTACACTGAGCAGGGCCAATTCCACTTCCTCATGCACAATGCTACTTCTCATGCAACTGAACGTGGTGCACAGAGCACACCTAACAAAAACCCGAATGAGCAGGTTCTTCCCGGAGGTGGAGGAAAAATGTGAACGGACATGAAGTTAGAGGGCCACTGAAATAATAATAATCTTTATTATTGTCACATGTAGGCTTACATTAACACTGCAATGAAGAAATGTTATTGAGTAAGAGACAGGCGCAATATTCCCACTGTGTTGTGCCCGTTGTCGATCTCGATGCACCAAGTGCATCGCTGCAGAGGCCCAAATTAGGCTTCGCGCCGGGCACAGAATGGAATGCGAGTAACTCATTGAGGATGCATTCACCTGCCACCTGAGTGTCACCAGTCGCACAGGCGAGGCCCCAACTGGGGCGCGATTAGTACTCCACATGCAGAGACCAAGTGTGATGGCCACTCTGGGGGTCTCGGAGGGCATTGTTGCCCTCCAGGTGGTCAGAGAAAGGACAGGGCAGTACCTTGGTACTGCCCTGGCATCGCCAACCTGCTGTTGCCAGGGTGACAGGTTGGCACTGACAAGGTGCCTGGGGCACTGGCTAGGTGCCAGACTGGCAGTGTCAGGGTGTCAGTTTGGCACTGCCAAGGGTCAGAGCTTGAGGGAGCCATGCCTATGAAAGGGGAGGGGGTGAAGGCGGGTTATAAAGGGTGGAAAGGTGAAGGGAGGTATGAAGATTGAGGGGATACAGTGGGGGTCCTGAAAGGGGGTGCCAGAAAAGGGGAGTCCTCAGCGACCTAACAGCGGAGTGTGCTCACTTGGGGGGGTGGGGGGGGGTAATACGCATGTCTGGGGAGGTTGTTATTCTACGTGGGTAAGGGGTGTGGGGGACCCTTAAGATCACTTAGAGATCTGGGCACCCTTTCAAAATGGTGGCCCAATCTCTGAGGAGCCAGTCTTGCCAGCGTGTTCAGCTCCATGACGACTGAAAATTTTTCTAAGTGTGGACGTAACCAGTGAGAAACTTCCCAAAGCCCCAAAAAATCACGAAGGGCACGATTTAATGAAACAGAGTCCCATGTTTGCTGTGTTAGGCCGGGTGTAGTGCCGAGAACGACCCTACTATTAAACATGACTCTGCTCCATTTCCAGGCCTCGGTGAGGAACGTCTCCAACGACGTACTTAGTCCCATTTCCTGCACCAACGAGCTCCGCTCGCACGTGCAGGAGAGAAAATGGCAACGCACCTCTGAACCCCCCACTGTGGCCTCAGGACCCCCCCCCCCCCCCTCCCCCAATGCCCCAAATTACCAGGCGAGACAGCAGTCGGAGGTCTGCTGGACTCCAGGACCCAGCTGGGGCCCAGCCAGATGCTGAGCCTCTGGAACAGGGTTACCGGAGCTGATGGAGACGTTAGGGAGCGGTCGGAACATTCAGAGAGAGATGACAGCGTCACTCCAGCAGGCCCATTGCCGAATCGAGGAGTCCCAAAGGCCACGGGCCCAAAGATGGCGCCAGTAATGCATGGCACCGAGGTCAACACTGTTAGGGTGGCGACCGCAGTGAATAGCCTGGTGCACGACGTCGGCAGCACGAGTATAGCTGTTCAAGGCGTTGCACAGTCAGTGACGGCTATGGCTGAGGACCTCGGTAGACTGTTCGACTCAATGGGGGACATGACACTGTACCAGGTTGACCTTGATGAGGCCCTGCAGGACACGTCCCGGTCTCAGATGGGAATGGCAGAGGTGCTGCGGAGCTTGTCTCAGTCACAGATGGGCATTTTTGAGTCACTGCAGAACATCTCCCAATAACTGAGGAGCATCCCTACAGGCGTGGACACCACGGTGCAGACAATGGGGAGCCGCCAGGCTGGCAGAGCCAGATTATGTAGGGGCAGCCTGGGCTCAATCCTCCAGCCCCAGAGGACGCCCGCCAGGGGCATCGAAGGCCACAGGATGAGGTAAGCAGCTGGCTGCCTCCACCTCTGATGTGCATCGTGGGGAAACACTTAGACATTGCAGTAGAACTAGGAAGGCCAAGCACATTGAGGATCACTGAGGGCACTGGGAGGGGGGGGGTTTCGGTGTAGGGTAAGGAGTGGAGTGTGCGCTGGGTGGGGAGGGGGGGTGGGGGGTGGGGGGGGGGGGCAAGGGGGGATAGTGGGGTGGCACCATCAGGAAAGTGGGGCAGTGGTGTACAGTTGGACAAGGTACATTAAAATGCCCTCACCACAACTAGTATGACGCCTCTGGCTCTTTGTTCCATGATGTGGGCCGACCACCAATCCCATGACCCAACCCCCAGATATGCTATCCCCCCCCCCCCACCTCATGCCCCCAGCTGACATGCCCTGCCCACGCATACCCAGCCACGGACATGTGCCTAGGACTAGGTCCTATCCACGGGGTGACCGAAGGTTGGTTAATGCATCTGGTGCTGCCTCCCGCAGTGTTCAAGCACAGTGTCCATGTATCAAGGTGTGACTAGGATGCTAGGCAATGAGCCCCACCTGCTACATAGACTGCCCACCTATGAGAGCCACTTGGAATATGTGAAGTTCTCTCTTAATTATGATTGCCAATTCCCTAAGAGCAATAGCCTTCAGCCACACGGCCAGAGGCCTCCGCAACTAGCGTGAGTTATGGATAGTCAGTGGGTAGACAGACAGGGACCAAGGTTGCCCTTATGGGAATGGGAACACATGGTCAAGGGATTGGCATGGGGGACCCGTGCTTGTCCGACCCCCCCCCCCCCCCCCCAAGCAGAGCTCCCCCACATATCCTCAGCCCCCCATGGCGGCCCACCCCCAACGAGGGCTGTGCCCCCAGGTTGCCCCCCCCCACCCCCGCCCCGCTGAGCACAAGGGCAGCATGCCCGTGTCTCCGGGCTCATTGCCTGTGAGCGAACATGGTTGCTCACCTCCTTGGCTCCCTGCAGCAGCCCATCCGCCAGGTTCACGTTTTTCAAAAGGAGTACTAATCGGCATGACCACTTGCTGGGGAGGCTGCTGCATCATGGGAGACTTTTGAAGGTCGGGTGGCTCCCGTTAATTTTTGGAAATAGGGCTTAAGTGGTAATAATTGGTTTCTCGCCACGCTCTGGTGGGATACTGATTTCACCTGCGGGAATGGGCTGGTTGCATCAGAAATGGCTGGTGCTTGGCAAGGTTCTCGTTTTCAGCCTCTCCCGCTATTCACCGGCCTCGTTGCGCCCTTGCTCGAGAGTAATTCAAGCTGGAGAATCGCGCCCTTCGTCATTTTTTGGGTGACCGTGCCGTACATTTTTGGACCACATATCGAATTTCAGAGAAAGATTAAATGGCGCTTGTGAAGGGGCAAGAAAGCATTTAAGGATAACACAGCAGGGAATGAAAGCAGTGGCTGATAGGATATGACAGATTTGTAGTTTTGTAGCAGTTATTACCTATGTCAAGTGATAGTGCCTTTGTCCGAAAGGGCAAAGGAAATCTCAGCATTTGTGACGTCAAATGGACTTTATCAATTTAACGTAATGCATTCGGAATAAAGAACGTATCCGCAACATTTCAGAGACTAACAAATAAAGTTATACAGGGACTGAGTGCAGTGTACATTGACGATTTAGTGGTGTTTAGTCAAAGTTGGGAAGAACATCTGCAACACCTAAAATAACTGTTTGAATGCTTAAAAGAAGCTAATCTGGTCATTAATTTGGAAAAAGTGAATTTGCGAAAGAAAGCTCAAGTTTCATATTTGGGACATATCGTGGGGCATGGTCAGGTGGCTCCACGAGATGCAAAAATACAGGCCATTCTGGATTTTCCAGAACATAGAACATGGAGTATACAGTGCAGAAGGAGGTCATTCGGCCCATCGAGTCTGCACCGACCCACTTAAGCCCTCACTCCCACCCTATCCCAATAACCCCTCCTAACTTTTTCTGATCACTAAGGGCAATCTATCATGGCCAATCCACCTAACCTGCACGTCTTTGGACTGTGGGAGGAAACCGGAGCACCCGGATGAAACCCATGCAGACACGGGGAGAACGTGCAGACTCCGCACAGACAGTGACCCAGCGGGGAATCAAACCTGGTACCCTGGCGCTGTGAAGCCACAGTGCTAATCACTTGTGCTACCGCGCTGCCCTTAATCCTACAATAATAGAGATTTTAAGATTTCTGGGAATGGTTGGATTTTATCTAAGTTTGTGCCGAGCTTTAGCAGTGTGCTAGCATCACTAACAGATCTCTTGAAGAAGAGGAAGAAATTTAACTGTACGGAGGACTACCAAACTGCATTCCAACATTGAAAAACTGTGTTGACAACAGTGCCAGTGTTAGCCGCACCAAATTAGGACAAACAGTTTATACTGGCTGTGGATGCTAATGAAATTGGTGTGGGTGCTGTATTGTTACAGAAAGACAAACTGGGAATTGAGAAACCTGTGGGGTACTCTCATGGAAATTAAATCCCCACCTACAGAAGTATTCTACAATTGAAACAGAGACTGTAAGTTTGGTAGTGGCATTCCAACGTTTTGAGATTTACGTTGCCAGTTATTCAGCAGAACCAATCATATGTACAGACCATAAGCCCCAAAAATCTATGGAGAGATTCTGAAATCAGAACACCAGGTTATTTAGATGGAGTTTTTCACTACAATTGTTTGATTTGAAAATCATTCACATGACTGTTAGAGAAAATATCATTGTTGATGCACTGTCATGAGTGTTCAGACCCTTGTGTGTAAATATCTTGAGGTATATTTTATGTCAATGCATGCTTTGAAATATTTGCAATGTTAGATGAGGTAGAACTGATAAGATATGGTTGGGAAATGAAAACATCTTTCAAGTAATTTAACATCAGTGGAGTTCTTTACAGTATGCACACAACGATCGTCTTCCTAGTTAACAACCACAGCTCCGATAGGACTCGTCCACCTCAATACATGTTGCGCAGAGACTCGTGTTTCTGTCCAGTATCACCAGCCCCGATTTTTCAACACTCATTCTTCTACATGTCATGCAAAGACAACCCTCCTCCTCCTGTGAATCTGGGTCTATTTATGAGGGAAATTGAGAAGGGCATCTTTTACATGGCCGGTGCTCTCCTCAAACAGCCTTTTACCACTTGCAGACAACGTGGGACTTTCATTCAGGGTTCGTGAGCAGTACCTGGGATTGAGGGATCTTCGCTGGATGGAGGTTTGCTTTGCTTCCTTGATAAGAATCAAGGAACAATGTTGCACTGACACCTCACACTCTCTCTCTCTCTCCAGACTGCGCCACCATCAGCCACCCTCTGGCCTTCAGATTAAGCCAGAAATGTTGGATGGTGCTAGATGTGGATACTCACCTTGTGCAATTCAACAGGAGTGGGCAGTGTTATTTCCTTAATCTCTTCTTTGATCCTCTTCAGTTCCAATCTATTGTCCTTCTTCAGCAGCGCAGGCACTGCTGGGCGCTCGCTCTGGTTCGTACTACACTCCAGTGAGCCCTCTTCCTGGAGCTTTCCCAGCGCTGGGTGGTTGACTGACTGTGCTGGATGGCCTTCAATCCCCAAAGTCAGCTCACTTCCAGACATTATGGAAGCCTGTGGAGAGGTGACAGAGTTTACATGTGTGGCAACATAGGAAACATGAGAAGGAAGGGAGGCAATTCAGGCTGAGTCTGTTCTGCTCTTCACCTGTCTTAGCTCCATATCCCTGAATATCCTTCCCTGACAAAATTCTATCTCGGTCAGATTGAAATTTTCAATGGATGTTCAGCATCATTTTTGAGGAAGAGGATTCCAGATTCCACTATCATTGTGTGAAGAAATGCTCCTGAACAGCCAAACTTTACACATGCACACCTTGTTCTCTTCTCCCCCACCAGAGGAAACAATTTCCCTCTATCTACCTCATCAATTCCTTTAATCATCTTAGACTCCTCAACTAATTCCCACTTTAATCCTCTGTATCGATAGCTATTTGAGGGGAGAGGGAGGGGGGAATGCAGGTGGGAGAGCTCCAGATCTTAATATCTCAATCACTCTACATGTGCAAGAAAAATTATTCCTGATCCCACTTCCAAACCTCCTCGCTCCGCCATTAAGATCACGATTGTGGGCAGTTCTCCACGCTGAATAACCCACCATGAACACGTGTGAGAAGAGAGAGATGGTAAAAGTGTTCCTCTTAAGATAAGTCCCCTTTTTAACACTTAGATCTGGGATTCTACACGGATAAAATAGTCAAGGGGTGTGGGGTTTTCAAAAAAGAATGATATTCATTTAGAGGACATTTGGCGGCACATTCAGTTAATTTCTGATTGATGACGAATGCGAATGCTTCAGGCTTTCGATGGTTCAATCAGCAAATGAGCAGGAAGTATTTTGTCCACATTGCAATATTTAATGGCTTCATTCTTGTTGGTCACTACCGGCTTGAAGACGGACAGTTGGTGGCCGTGTCAGCATGCTGCATGGACTATATAGTTTTCTCTGGCCAGATATGTGAATGGATTGTTGCCGCTGTTCTTAGATGGGGGCCTGTTCACAGATCATTCATCGTGTTTGGATCAAGCCACTCCATTCAACTACAAACATCCAGTGGAATTGTTTATAGCGCATATTTGCATGGAGGCTGTATTAGTGTGGCAGTTGAATCCTACAAGTGTATACATCAGATATTTATGTGGAAACGGTGGCCCTGCCCCATGGGCGTGAGCTCATATTTACTTGGCTGGGTCAGCTTGCAGTGATTTAACAGCTGGCTTGTCATTAATTGCCTCAGGATGGGCCTTCTGCGCCCATCTGGGAGATTGACTGGCCACAGAGAGATGCCAGCCAATCAGATGGCCACCAGTTCTCTTGTCCCAGCAGCAATGACCATTGCTGGGACAGCATGGTGGCACAGTGGTTAGCACTGCTGCCTCACAGCGCCAGGGACCCAAGTTAAATTCTGGCCTTGGGTGGTTATCTGTCTGGAGTTTGCACCTTCTCCCCGTGTCTGCATGGTTTTCCTTCGGGTGCTCTAGTCTTCTCCCACAGTGCAAAGATATGCAGGATAGATGGATTGGCCATGCTAAATTGCCCCTTAATTTTCAAAGATGTGCAGGTTTGGTGGGGTTATAGGATTGCGGGGATAGGGCGGGGGAGTGGGCCTATATAGGGTGCTGTTTCAGATAGTCATGCAGACTTGATGGGCCGAATGGTCTCCTTCTGAACTGTATTGATTCTATGGATTCCATGGAAACAGGCAGCTCCAACATCAAGGAGCCATGTTGTCAGAGACCTGGGGCCGGACTGTCAGGCCCCGATGAGTGGGAATGGGGGTTGGGATTGGTGAGGCAGTGGTGGCGCGGGGGGGGGGGGGGGGGGGGGCTTTTGTTGGGCACAGCTTGCCCTGACATGAGGTCCCCTCCCCTTCATCCCACAAACAGTGGCCAGAATTTGCCTGGTAGCCTCACCATGTGTTACTGCCACCTGGTAAAATACCAGCAGCAGTGGGAGGAGGCCTCTAATTGGCCATTAATTGACTGAAGTGAGGGTGGCCACTTGTGTATCCCCCTCTGCTGGGAAAATCCCAATGGAGGCAGGCAGGTGACGGACATGGTTGCATCGCCATGACACCCAATGTTATGGACTCCACTCTCCGACATCTGCCAGCCCATTCCCAGGGGTCTGTAACATTCCAATCATAGCTTTATACCCTTTACACTTATGTGGCTTTAACAGAATTTGGAGCTATACTGCCCATGAGGAGAGAGCTGTCAGTCTGGAGGTATCGAGTGTGAGGCTTATCAGAACAAATTTTCAACTTGGCTGCTGGGTGCCAAACTGCCTGCACAGATCGACTGCCGGCTAGTGAAAGTGGGAAGTGACTGTGATGACAGCCCCTCTGCACAACCAGCATTAAGCTCGGGAAGTAAGGTGGAAACTTTCCCTGGTATCTCATGGGCCAACTTTGAGATATCGCGAAAGGGAAGAAAGCAAATCAATTCTGGAAGGAAAAGTTAAATTGAAAATTTGCGTAGAACAACATAAAACGTAACGCACCGAAAGCAGACACTCAGCCCATCTGATCCATGCTCCCCGTCATCCTACTTCACCTCATTGTATCAGATCACTTGACATCCCTTTTCCCCTCAGGTGTTTATCTACTTTCCCCATGAACATAGGATTAGATCATTCGACCTATTACATAGATTACATAGAACATACAGTGCAGAAGGAGGCCATTCGGCCCATCGAGTCTGCACCGACCCCCATTAATCCCTCACTTCCACCCTATCCCCGCAACCCAATAACCCCTCCCAACCCTTATGGACACTACGGGCAATTTTTAGCATGGCCAATCCACCTAACCTGCACGTCTTTGGACTGTGGGAGGAAACCGGAGCACCCGGAGGAAACCCACGCAGACACGGGGAGAACGTGCAGACTCCACACAGACAGTGACCCAGCGGGGAATCGAACCTGGGACCCTGGCGCTGTGAAGCCACAGTGCTATCCACTTGTGCTACCGTGAGCCTGCTCGGCCATTCAATATGATCATGGGCTTCAACTCCACTTTCCCGCCCACTCTCAATATCCCTTAATTCCCAGAAAGACCAAAATTCCATCTATCCCACAGCCTTAAATATATTCAACAATGGAGCACGCATAACTCTCTGAGGTGAAGAATTCCGAAGATTTACAATATTTTGAGTGAATAAATTTCTCCGAATCTCAGTCCCAAGTGATCATCCTCCCTATCTGGACTCTGAGCCTCTGTCTTTGAGATTCCCCGACTAGTGGAAACAATCTCTCACTGTCCACCCTATCAAACCCCTGCAGAATTTTTAGGTTTCCACGAGATCACCTCCCATTCTTCTAAACTCCCGAGAATATAGACCCCAATTTACTCAGCCTCTCATCACAGGACAACCCCCTTATCCCAGGTTGCAATCCAGTGGACCTAAGCTATTCAACTACCTTGTCGTAAAAAGTTCCACAGTCTGAGTAAAGACATTTCTCCAGAATTCCCTTATTGGATTCAATGTTGACTATATATTTATGGCCCGTAGTTTTGGTCCCCTTCACAAGTAGAGAAGATGGTTAGGTGCTTTAGAACATCTTGTATCGCTATCTGATCAATATAGGGCCATAGTTAGGATATGGCAAAGAAGGGGACTATTCAGCCCATCTTGTCAATGCCAACCCAAAGATACCCAGGTGCCCTTTCTAATCCCATTTTCCTGCACATGGCCCATAGCCCTGCAGTTACAGCACTTAAGATGCAGATCCAGGTACTTTTTAAAAAGAGTTCAGGGTCTCTGCCTCCACCACCAACTCAATGTTTCATAATTTCGTAGACCTTCACCAGGTCACCTCAGAGTCTCTTTCTAGAGAGTAGAACCATAGCTTGTAAAGATTTCTCTGACTGATAGATCTGCTCCTGGGCAGATTTTTGCCTCCCGATATAAGTGGAAATGGGGACTGGAAACTAAAACATTCCAGATTTCTGACTGGAAATTCCCAATTTGCAGTGCCTTCCTGATCCACGCTATTGGTGAGCAGCCTTTTCACAGCTTGGGAAGGCCTTGAATGCAAATTCCGCATTAACCTCTTCTGAGGGCGACGTTGCATTGTGAGGGCAAAGGGGAATCTGAATATCCTGCCCACTCTCGTGTGCTGCTGCAGATATTGGAAGCCCTGGTAAAACCTGCCAGGTTTGAATGTTTTTGATCACTGGGAGAAGCCTGCTGAGGAATCGGGAACTTTCTGACAGGTAAGTGTTCAATATTTTCATACCATTAAATGCAACTATTAGATATTGTATTGTAATGTAAATGTGTTTTTAATGCAGGGATTGATCACAGGACTCTGTCCTCCAAGGGCAGGTTGACCATTACATTGGTCACCATTGTGTAAGTGCTGCCATGCATTACAGTACTTTTCCCATTGATGAAAGTGACATAGTGTATTTACAACTGTAGACAAATGTGCTGAGAAACTCTACTCTTGTGCTTGGACTGAGATTTAAATGTCCAATGATTTTTTGCTTTGTAAAAATTGATTCTGCTATTGAATGGTTAAAAACAAATTCCAAGCATAAACTACACTCCATTGAGCAACAAGCAATCTGCTTTGAAAGGGAAACAAAATACCATTTGTAGCTTAAAGAAAGATCACCTAGTGTTTCAGTTTTAAAGGACTTCAATGTTGATATTTTCCAGGACTTATTGTGATAGCTGGGGCTATTATGAATGTTTAGCTGAGATTAAAAGGGTCCAGAGCCAATGATCTCATCAGGGGTGGTGAGGGTGGGGCGGAGCGGGATTGGGGTGGTGGAAGTTGGGGCTGTGTTCACATCTTTATTGATAGCTCTAAGAGGTTAAATGGATTATAAGTATTTGATGTTATAAGTGATTAGGTGTTTGGGCAGAAATGTTATTGTCCTGTCATGGTGGGAACAGTTTGGAAAATGTGGTGAGCCGCTCAAAATTCCATTCAATTCAGTGGGAGGGATCATAAAATTCTGCCTTTTGGTTTTACAACATGTTGACTATTTGGGTGGGATTTACATTTCTGAATGGTTTTAAGGAAGCGAGCTGCTGAATGGTTTTAAGGAAGCGAGCTGTATCAAGTGTCTTTGAATATGATAGTCTATTAGAGTATTTGATATTTTTTTTTTCTAAATGGACATCTAAAGACATCCTGAACACTGACAGATGTGGAGGAGGCAAGAGGGTATTAGAGGACGTGGGGTGGCATAGGGCTATGAGGTTACAAGTGGAGTATGAGGGGGCATGGAAGGAGCATGGGTGCATGTGTGGGCATGGAAGGGTCAAGGGGAATAAGAGGGGATATGGAGGAATCATGGTAATGAGGGTATAGGGTGGCATGTGGGTATGAGGGGCGTGTAAGGGTCAAGGGGAGCATCAGGGAGCATGGAGATGGTATGGGATATGAGAGGGAAAAGGGTGGCATTGAAAGGGCAAGGAGAATATAAGGGGGCATAGGGAGCATGGAGAGACATGGGAGATATGAGGGGTGAGTGGTGGGATGAGGGTGGTTTAGAGGGCGAGGGGTGATTGTTGGGGGCATAAGAACTATGTTGGAAAGCTGGGCCAATGTCCGAGTGAACAAAGGCAGGCTTTCTAACCAGCCTACCTCAGCTACCGCGCTCCTCCAACATTGCCTCGGGACATATTTAAGATGAGTGAAAGAACCTTCATTTCTTTATGCTGATCTGAGGACAAGTTACAGCAAATTAAATCATGCTCTTTGAACTGTAGACACTGTTGTAGTGAAAAACAGCAACCAATTTACGCACAGAAAGCTTCTACAAACAACAAAATGATAAATGACCCGAGACCTGTTTTTTCAGTCATATTGAGGGATAAATGTTGACCAGGGCACAAGGGAGAGCTGCTTCTTTAACATAGTACCATGAGATGTATGACATCCACCATGAAAAGGGGCTCAGTTAAATGTTGCATCTGACAGTGCAACACTCCCTCCGTGCTTCACGGCAGTGTCAGTCCAGATCTTGTGCTCAGGTCTCTGGTTTAGAATCTTCTGGCACAGTTGACATCTCGGATAAAGGCATGATAGATATTGGTTTCCAGGAAGGTGAAACCCATTGTGGGAGTTTCAGGAGATATTGGATGAGTGGCAATGTCATTGGTAATCCAGAGGCCTCTGGGGATAGGGGGTTCAAAGCCCACCCCGGCAGCTGGTGAAATCTAAACTCACTTCATAAATCTGGAACTATAAAGCCCATTTCAATAATGGTGACCATGACAACCATTGATTCTTGCTGAAACCCATCTGGTTCACTGGTGTCTTTTAAGGAGGGAAATCTACCGTCTTTACATGGTCTGGCCTACCTGTGACTCCAGACCCACAGCAATGTGATCGACTCTTACTTGTCCACTGAAATGTCCGAGAAAGCCTCTCAGTTCAGGGGAAAATAGCGATGGACAATAAATGCTGGTCTCGCCAGCGATGCCCATATCCCATGAAAGAATAAAGGAGAAAAAAGTGGCCAATAAATTTCAACTTAGGGAAAATATCTACAGTAGAAAGTCCAGGAGATAGCAAAGCCATTTGAACCACAACCCCAGGTCTGGTCACTGACCTATACGGCTGCTGCCTGAGCGGGCGGCTGGGGGTGGGGGTGGGGGGGGGGGTGGGGGGGGGGGGGGGGGGTGATTTCCAGGCTGATAACCAACCTGTTCCACCACAGTATGAATACACCTTCTGTGGCCGTCAAGTCCCGGAGTGGAACCTGAACCTCCTGCCTAGAGGCAGGGATGCTACAGCTGTGTCACAAGACACCCCCAGGAGTGAGCTACAGGCTGAAATCTCACCAAGTGGTTCAGATGGTTTATTTATAGGATATTGGAGACCCTGAAGCGAGTTCTAGACTGGAACCCCCCATCCCTCACTGCTCCTGGGGGAGATGGTGGCCAAGTGGTAGTGTCACATGTTCGAACCCCGCCACGGCAGCTGATAAAATCTGGAATCAAAATCTAATCTGCCATCGATTGTCTTAAACACCCATCTGGTTCACTAATGTCCATTCAGGAAGGAAATCTGCTGTCCTTACCTGGTCTGGCCTACATGTGATTCCAGATCCACAGCAATGTGGTTGACTCTTAACTGACCCTCCCAAAATGGCCTAAAAATCCATTCAATTCCAGGGCAATTAGGGATGGGAAACAAATTTCCATCTTGCCAGTCACACCCGCATCCTCTGATGGAATAAATTAAATTACCATCACCTCTATCTTGTGCTTGAGCTGTGCCTAGACCAACCTACCACTTAGGAATTCCACTCGTGCGAAGGGGATTAAAGGATATTGGGATCAGGCTATTCAGTTGGACGGTCAGCTATGATCATAATGAATGGTGGAGCAGGCTCGAAGGGCCGAATGGCCTCCACCTATGTTCCTATGTTTCTATTTTGTATTGAAGATTTGACCATGTGGGCAGCCACTCTGTCTCCCTGGTACAAATCCCAGCAGCTCACCCCCTCAATGCAGCTGCTCACCCAATTAGTTTGTCCATCTCAAGCGATCTCTTTCACTCCATTGCCCAATCCTTTTTCTTCTCTATGATCATCATGGAGACCAAGACCAATCCAAAGATCCTCCTCTCTGGCAGGTAAAGGATCTTCCCTTCAGCCCTCTCCACCCTCTCCCCCCACCATTGTTCAGATCCTCCATTTCACTTCTAACACCAAAAATGAGTTTCATCATTTCCACCCATGAATTGTCTTGTTTGACCTTGAGCTCCGAACACCATCAGTCAGAAAGACCACCTAATCCTAGTCCCGTGTCATCACCTGCTTCCACCAAGAGTCATCTGGGCGACAAACAAGAAAAGTAAAGTGATTGGCCAAATTTTAAAAAGACATTGGGAGAAAATGGTCCAGCTTTCGGTTTGATTTGTACTCGCGAAACACAGAAGAAGCAAAAGGCGAGGAGTGGGGAGGGGAAGTGAAGTGGTTGGAAGGTGGGGGAGCTTCAATCCCTCTGGCACCTTCCAGACTAAATTTCTAAAACTCTTCCTTCAGGTTTCAGCTGCCCCAGTTCTACCCGAGACAAACTTCAATTCACCCAGATCACCACAGCCTGTATCCCATCTTGTATGAGGCAGTGGGATACAGCTAAACCATACGTATCTTTACAATGGTAAATATAAAGGCTTAATTTCTATCTATCAGCTTTAGCTTAGTGGGTCTTGGCGCGTCTCACAATCAGAATATCGGGAGTTCAAATCCCACTCACAGGGACCAGCAGCCAAAACCGAGGCTAAATATTTCAGTGCGATGTCAGTGCTTCTATCATGTTAAGGGATGGGAAAATGCTTTGGAGATCCAGATCAGCTTTGATATGACTGAATGTTGCAACAAGTTTGAGGGGTGAAATGGTCCTGTTCCTGCTGAAAGAGTGCTGGCTTCCTGAGAGGAGCAGAGGAGTTCTCCCTGGTGTACTGGCCAATATTTAAGCCTGAACAAAAATCACTGGCACAGATTAGCTAACCTTTAATCTCAGTTGTGCGTGTGGGAGCTTGCTGCAAGCAAATTGGCCCCCATGTTTCTCGACATGGCCACAGCAACTACACTTCAAACCTATTTTGCCTTTAGTGTTGGGTGGGGTGACTGGGTTATGGGGATAGGGGGGAGGTGTTGACCTTGGGTAGGGTGCTCTTTCCAAGAGCCCGCTGCAGACTCGATGGGCCGAATGGCCTCCTTCTGCACTGTAAATTCTATGATTTAATTGGCAGTGAAATGCTTTTGGGTGCCCCGAGGTTATGAAAGGTGCTAAATAAATGCAAGTCTTTTCCTTCAGTTCCCAGCAGTTTGAACCTATTCACACCCGTCATCACAATGCAGCGAGGGTCAGCAGTGAAAGGGGAGGGTGGGGGCTACACAGGCCCATTGCTCCCAGGATTCTGGATACAGGCACTTCACTTTAACCCCAGTATTGTTACACCCTCATCTGAGTAAGTCGGCCTCAGTTCACAATCTTTCTGCCTCTCCATTTTACCCCCTGCCCTTAGCGCTATGCTGGCAATGGTCTCACTCCGGTATCGGGCATGCAAGCTCATTCCTTGAGTGAGAGCCTGCCCTCACCCACAAGCCACATCAATCCCCCCGCCACAGGTCTACAATACCACCCGTTGCCAAGTGAGCTTGCCCAAAAAAACCACCCAACCCCCCTCCAATCAAAGAGGTAACCCAATTGGGGGAAGGATGAAGACTCACCCTGGCCGAGGCCTTCAAATGAGAAGTCACGACCTCACTGAAGTAGAACAACAATGACAAGAGTAAAGTTACCTCAATTTCTCTTAACAGTTCCGATTGTCCACATGTTTCTAAATCTTCCAGAGCCTGAGACCAAAAATTGTCTTCCTGGTCTTGTTCGGGTCCGTTGTGGTTGCTAAGGTATCTGTTTAACGTACGAACCAAAGTGTCAGTATCTTCAACTCTAAGCCTTCAGCAGCATGGGGCAAAGATCACGCTTCTCTTACTGTCTGAACTGAACCGCAACTGAGGAGCCAGTGGGTGGCTGGAGGGGGAGGGGGAGGGGAGGGGGAGGGGAGGGGGGGGGGGGAGGTGGGAGAGGGGCGTAACACCGCCAATCTTCACTTGGGAAACACTGAGAGGGGAATTGACAAGGGAAAGGGGAGGGGAAAAGAGTGAGGGAAACACAGCTCCATCAGATTCTGGAGACAGGCACATGCAGTGCAGGCAAAGGTGAGGCCTTTCAGCGGGGAGAGAGCCACTCGGGAAACAAAACAGGAGCAGCAAAAGAGATCGGCCAGAAAGAAAAAGAAATCATGAGGAAATGGTTGAGGCTTTCGAGTGACACACAGAAGCAAAAGAGAAGGAATGGGGAGGGGAGCGGGGAGGGGGAGGTGGTGGAGGGAGCCGGGTGCCTCCCAGACGCACAGTTAAGAAGGCTGATGGGAAAGATGCTCAGAGCTGAGACACAGACAACCTGGGAAGAGAAAAAGAACAAAGACAATGTGACAGACAACAGGGCGAAGGGAGGGAGGAACAATGATGAGAGTAAAGAAACTGTGAGTTAGCACGTTCACACATATCAACACATGCACACACAGTGACCTAAAGGTGGGGAGCAATAAACTCTACAAGATGTGTGGTCAGTAATGAGCTCCCTATATGGGTCAGAAGGGGGAGGGTGGGGAGGAGATTACACAACGTAGGAGGGTGAGTGCCTGGTGAGAGAAGTCTGTGTCAAGATGATTCATTATTACCCTCTTTAATATTTAAACAGCAGAGGCACTCAGTTTTCCCTCTTCAAGCTTTACAACTCTTCAGTACTTTGGAGTTTTCTGTCCTGCCTCCTCCTCAATGCTTTTAAAACACTTTGTTTCCCTTACTCCCTCTCTCCATCCTCCTTCTCAGTTGTGAACAAACCAAAGTTTCCTATTTCAAGAAAACAAATCACGCACAAAATTCTGCAATTTTACTTTTAAAAGACCGAGTTCTGTGTGCTCTCTAACCCACCCAACTCCCCCACGCTTGATTCTCATGTCAATATTAGTTCCTGATGGGAATCCTTTGGACTCGAGATGTGATTCCAGCTTCCCCATCATCGACACACTCTACTTTCCTTGGAACCATCGGGACCTTGGCCCTCCTTCCCCACAGCCCCCACCTGTGGGGCCTGCCTCTTTAAAGAGAACAATTGCGAACAATTCTCCCGGTGAGTTCTTCAACCGCAGAGATCAGAAGGCTCGAAGCTTCCATCCCACAGCCTTTACTGATTGGCCAGCAATAGAGGGTGGAACGATTGCTATCGGTGACTCTCTGGGTTAAGGAGGGATAAATGAGCAACGTGAGCTGTGAAGTCTTCTCGACCACACTCACAGTCACGTCTCAACGTGAAGTGGATCTGTTACTGAGTCACATCACAGAGAAGGAAATCAGCAGGATTTTTTGTTGTTGCGGTGGAATGAAGGGGGGACACGTAAGACCATAGAATTAGGCCACTCGACCCATCGAGTCTGCTCCGCCATTCAATCATGGCTGCTATTTTTCTCATCCCCATTCTCCTTCTCCCCATAACCCCTGATCCCCTTATTAATCAAGAACCTATCTATCTCTGTCTTAATGACACTCAGTGATTTGGCTTCCACAGCCTTCTGCCTCCACCTCTGGCACCTTTTTTTCCCACAGGGTTTAAGATGTAGGGTTCAGAGGTTCAGATCCCACTGGTCTGTGGAACATCATCATCTGTCATCACAATCCACAACCCGGATTCAAAACACTGCAAAAAAGTCATCAGCTTCATCCTTTTCTCAGAGCAATGTCACCTCACCGCATCCCACAGCAAAAAGTCTCAACTAACTTACACTGCCATTGTCTTCACTCTTCGAATGATTTGCATCCTCCACATATGGGTTCGCTCTAACCTGACTGTTTCTAGCTAAACCTGATTGTTATTAGCACACAATATAAAATGCCACAGTAAAATGGGAGGTGCGATATATGGTCTCCTGCTCCCACATACTGCCACCCCCTAATATTGTACCAGTTCAATTTTACCTCAAAACTCAACTGTGACTTAGGACCAATTGCCTATTGAATTCTCTCATCGGGCTTGATGGGATGAGCTGGTGATATGAGGAAGCTGCATATCATTTGAAGAATGTGGAGGATCGCACGGGGTGGGTAAACACTCTGTTAGTAAACATCCTGCACACATTGTGGGAAGATAGCAACAGAAGGCAAAATCAGTGACAGGGTACCACGATAGCAGTGACTGGGACAGATGTGCTCTTTGGTACCAAGTGCAGACAGGAACGCTCAGTGAATATGTGAGGATTACTTCATGTGGCACTGTTACGCGATAATTAGTTCCCCATAAAGAGGTATCTAGGGAGCAGGCTATAAGATGCCTATAAGTTGGGTCAGGACTGACCTTTCCTCGGTGTTATGTATCTGGGAATACATTCTTGCTGCTTCTGCGTCACGTTATGTGTCATGATGCCAGCAGAGTGTTTGCGTGGGCTTTGAACATATCACCACCTTGATTGTCTGAGCAACACCCTTAATAAACCTCTCATCATGTTTTACAAGAATCCAGAGAGTGGGCACTTCCATACCTTTTCTCTTTGCGGCAACAAAGAAATATAACAGGAGAAAAAAATTGGTGATGAGGATGAGGCAGAAAAATCGCTGGGGAAAACATTTTTGTAGGGGAAATGTGGGATGGCCTGGAAGCAATGGAAGATGCTTGGGACTGGACTCGCACACACACAAGTGTCAGGCGAAGCACTGCTGCTGATGTGATGAATTACTAAATCTTTTCAACAACAGCGAGTAAGGAGATGGACAGTCATAGAAAACTTGCTTGCATTGAAGTGAGCATGGTCTGGGCTGCAAGGATCGTGCAAAATGACATGGGCTGCAGGGAACAGGGATTTTGAATCTGCCGACTCTGCGCGGATCACAATTCGGGTGAAAAGCCGAAATGCTCAGGCAAATAGGGGAAAGATTTCCTAGTTGCTTGTTCAAGGGATTGTTTGTGCCACAGTTTTCAACACTGTCGGAAGGGAGGAAGTGTAGACCCTAAGAGCTGGAATACAAAAGTGGTAGGAAAACCAGCCACCATGAACATATTTGATGAGGATTATGAAACATGGAATTAATATGAATTGTTTTTAATAACTAACCGGGGACTTAAAGGTCACCACATTTCTCAGCTCAGTTGGCCATAAAGTGTTTATGCTGCTGCAGAATCTTGTTCGCCCAACAAAACCAGGAGACAAGTCCTTCAGTGAATTAATAAAAATCTTAGAGGGACATTTCTCTGCTAAACCGTTCCTGATCACAGAAAGGTTCCCATCCCACCACCATGGTCAGGAAGAAGGTGAAACCATTTTACTGTTTATCGCTTTTTTAAGAAGTTTAGCTAAGTATTGTGAATTTGGTGCAACACTTGATGATACTCTTCAAGACAGGCTGATTTGTGGATTATGTAGTGAAGCTATTCAGAGGAAGCTGCTTACTGAAAGTGATTTAACTCTGAAAGCTGCTGTGGAAGTTGCCACATCTATGGAGCTTACTATGAGAGAAGCTTCACAGATAGGGGCTGGAGCAAAGATCCACAATATAGATGCCACAAGGAACAGAGCTGCAAAGGTGCAACCATGTCACCATTGTACACTGGTTGGACACTCAGTGGAGCAATGCTGGAGTAAATCGAGTACGAGCAAATGGTAAGAAGGGTCATATTGCCAAGGCATTTTGGGCTCAGCAAACTTCTCTTACACCAAGAAGTAGCAAGAAGAACACAAGTATCTACAAATTAGTGGATGAAGCTCATGAAACCGAGCTCCTGCAAGAGCTAAAGCTGGGTGTCTTGTCAATCAGGGAGATAAAAAGGGTTTTGGGCACATCCAAAAGTTGAAGGTCAGGAAATTAAAATGGAAGTGGATACAGGTGCAGCAATAACGCTAATACCTGAGACAATTTATTATCAAAAGCTGAAGCCTCTGCAATTAAGACTGTCAAATGTGGTCCTAAGGATGTGCACTGAAGAGATTGTATCATTAAATTATGTGAAAGTAGAAGCAGATTGGCAGACAGCAAAGTTGCCTCTTCATGTTGTCCATGGAAACTTTCCTGCTCTATTTGGCAGAGCATGGTTGGCTAAGATCAGGCTTAACTGGCAAACAGTCAATCAATTAGTGGATTCAAAGAGTAACTTGAAAGGCGTATGAGAACATGTTCGGAGATTCACTAGGCTCTATGACGGGAGTTGAGCTACACCTAAAAATCAAGCCAGACAGCACACCCAAATGTCTCAAAGCTAGACCTATACCATATGCCATCAAGCCTAAAGTTGAAGAAGAACAGAAAGATTAGTAAAGATGGGAGTCATTGATACTGTTACTATATGTGATTGGGTGACACCAATTGTTCCAGTATTAAAATGGGATAGCTCAGTGAGAATGTGTAGAGATTTTAAAACTACTATTAACTCAGTTTCACGTGTAGCTCATTATCCACTGCTGCTAATTGAAGACTTGTTTGCTGGACTTTCTGGAGAACAGAAATTAGTAAAATTGATCTTTCATAAGTAAATGTGCAGATGAATGTGGCTACCGAATCACAGCCACCACTCACCATCGTAACTCACAAAGGTCTGTTTCATTATCGAAGACTTCCTTTTGGAATAACATCTCCACCTGCTTTTTTTCAAAGATCCATGGATCAAATTCTAAGTGGGTTGAATGGAGTGCAATGTTATTTAGATGATATACCTATCACCGGTTCAATGGAACAGGAACATTTGGAGACTTTAGAAGCTACCCTGAGGCGGTTACAGAGATACAACATGAGAGTTAAAAAGGAAAAGTGTGACTTTTTCAAGTCATCTATAAAATACCTAGGTCATATTATTGACAAACATGGTTTATAAAACAAATCAAAGAAAATTGCAGCAATCTTAGAAGCACCATGTCCTCAAAATGTGACACAAGTAAGGTCATTTTTAGGATTGATCAATTATCATACTAAAAGTGTGCTGAATTGAAGCCTTACACACTTTGCTATGTATAAATCAGGCATGGCATTGGTCAGAAGAATGTGAAAATGCAAACAATGAAGTGAAAGAAACTTTACTGAAATCAGAACTGTTGGTTCATTATGATCCAAAATGAAGTTGCAATTAGCTTGCGATTCCTCACCCTATGGGGTTGGTGCAGTCATCTTGTACATTACGCCTTCAGGAAAGAAAAGATCGATAGCATTTGCTTCAGGCACTTTTACTAGAGCAGAAATGAATTACGCTCAACTGGAAAAAGAAGCTTAGAGCATCATTTTCGGTGGGTGTCATTTTCCTCTTTGGCGGATCATCGTAGATTGCAAAGATGGTCATTGATATCGTTGGCACACATTTACGATATCCAGTATCGCAAGTCAGAGCAACATGCAAATGCTGATGCTTTGTCACGATTGCCATTACAAGTCAAGCATGATCCAGAACAAAATGTTGTCAAACTTTTGTATTTCTCCCTCGTGGATAGCGTACCTGTGACTTCATCTCAAGTTCAAAGATGCACAAGAACCAATCCAGTGATGGGGAAGGTGATGGACTTAGTCCAAAAAGGAACTCTATCAGACGTTCATAGGGAAAATCCAGACCTGAAGCCCTACATCATATGAAGATTTGAGTTGCTGGTACAGAATGGGGCTCCGTTGTGGCTAATCCATGTGATTATTCCTCCGTGCTGACATAGTAGAATCTTTGACCAACTGCATAAGGGACATTCTGGTGTGGTGTGGATGAAGGAACTGGCATGCAGTTATTTTTGGTGACCAGGATTCAATACTCAAATTGAAGAGAAAGTTGGGCAATGCCAATCTTGAGCAATCTAAGGAACACGGCACCATTACAACGATTACATCGCGGGATGACCGACTCACCATGGCAGAGAATACACACTCATTGCACTGGTCCACTGGAGGGTCACATGTTCTTGGTGATTGTGGATGCCCCCTCGAAATGACCAGAAGCCGCGATAATGAAGTCAACGATGACTGAACAGACCATTGAGAAACTAGACAAAATGTTCACAAGATTTGGAACACGGGAGCAGATTGTCAGGGATAATGGGGCACAGTTTACTTTGAGGGAGTTGAGAACTACTTGAAAGGGAACGGTATACACCATATAAAGTCAGCTCCATATCATGCAGCATCAAATTGATTGGCTGAACATTTTGAGCAATCATTCAAGAATTCTATCAAAGCCTCGAAGGACCAGGGGACGTTATCAAGAAAAGTAAACAAATTCCTAATATCTTGCTGGAATACTGTACATGCTACCATGTAAAGTTCACCAGCAATGCTGTTGTTCAAGAATAAACTACAAACACAGTTTAATTTGTTAACTCCACCTGATACTTTAGAGATTGTCAAACGACAGCAACAAGCACAAATTGCTCGGAGGGAAAAAATCTCTAAAAAGCGAATACACAACCAGGGAGAAAGCGTGTTAGCTAGGAGTTACACCACCAACGAGAAATGGGTATGAGCTATGATCGTAGTGAAGACAGATCCAATACCATACACCGTACAGACGGATGATGGAAGAGTTTGGTGACGTCATGCTAATCTGATCAGTTACTTGCTGCAGGAAGTCAGTTTGCAGAAACTTCTCAAGAGGTTCTACCTTTAGAAGATCTGGAGCGCTATACTTTGGAACAGAGACCAGAGACGGTGACGAGTTCAGATTTTGTTTCTGAAGGCTTTTCAATGTCTATAGTGACAGATATTTAAATAACTACTCAAGACGTAAGATCTACAAAAAGCACACTTCTGAGGTTGCAAATAGTCGAGTTCAAAATCGTCAAATTCTTTTATATTGGAAAAATATTTTATTGAGGATTTATATATTTACACATCAAACACAACCACACAACAAAGCTAGCCAACAGGGCTGCAAGTAATCAAACCAGCTAAATAACTAACATCCCACCATTCTCGCCTCCCGCTCTCCCGCTCCCCTACCTCCCTATTTTAACCCCACTCGCCCCACTGCTGACATCTTAACTGTTCTCAAAGAAGTCGATGAACTGCCACCTCCGGCAAACTCCTCCACAGACCCTCTCAAGTTAAATTTTATCTTCTCCAGCCTAAGAAACTCAGCCATGGTCATTCATCCACACTCCTGGTTTTGGTGGCCCCGAATCCCTCCATTCTAATAAGATCTGTCTCCAGGACTACCAGGGAAGCAAAGGCCAGGATATCAACCTCTCTCACCCCCTGGAATCCCGGGTCTTCT
The DNA here is from genome assembly GCF_047496885.1 of Scyliorhinus torazame. NCBI lineage: Eukaryota > Metazoa > Chordata > Chondrichthyes > Carcharhiniformes > Scyliorhinidae > Scyliorhinus > Scyliorhinus torazame. Next base: position 118,615,674 of record NC_092719.1, read on the forward strand.
GACACTCCAAAGATCTCCACTTCTGGACTCGGGACCACCTTCACCTGTAAGACCTCTGACATAACGTCAGCAAACCCCTGCCATAATCCCCCAAGGTTCGGACAGAGTCAAAGCATGTGGACATGATTCATGGGCCCACCCGCACGCCACCCACACCTGTCTTCCACCCCTTCAAAAAACCTGCTCATAGGGCAGCAAGGTGGCGCAGTGGGTTAGCCCTGCTGCCTCACGGCGCCGAAGTTCCAGGTTCAACCCCCGGCCTTGGGTCACTGTCTGTGTGGAGTTTGCACATTCTCCCCATGTTTGCGTGGGTTTCGCCCCCACAACCCAAAGATGTGCAGGCTAGGTGGATTGGCCACCCTAAATTGCCCCTTAATTGGAAAAAAATGAATTGGGTACTCTAAATTTATACAAAAAAAGGAAAAAATAACCTGCTCATTCTGGTCACCATCCTATGTGCCCTGTGGACCACCTTGAACTGTATAAGGCCTTGTACACGGCGAGGATGCATTCAACCTCCTCAAAGCCTCCTCCCACACCCCAGCCTCCACCTCTTTCCCCAACTCTTCCTCCCACTTACGCTTCACTGCCCCGATCGGGGCTCCCTCCCAATCCATCAACTTCTTGTAAATTTCTGACACTCCCTCACCTACCCGTTTTTGACACCACCTTGTCCTACAGGCCCTGGGGAAAGGATGGTAACTGCATCCGGACAAAACCTCTCATCTGTAAATACCGGAACCCATTCCCGGCGGACAACTCAAATTCCTCCACCAGCCCCTCCAAGCCCGAGAAGCTGCCCCCAATAAATAGATTCCCAAACCGCTCAATCCCCGCCCATTTCCGCCCCTGAAAACCTGCAGATCGGTGCCCAAACTGACATACCCTCCAGCCTCAGATGCTGCTGCCACTGCCCCCACGCCCTCAGTGCCACCACCACTACCGGGCATGTGGAGTACCTGGCCAGCGAGAACGGTAAAAGCGCCCTCAACAGTGCCCTCAAACTCGAGTCCTTGCCAGAGGCTGCCTCCATCCGCTCCCACACCAACCCCTCCCCCACCACCCACTTCCAAAACATTGCTATATTTGCCACCCAGTAGTAATTTAACAAATTTGGAAGAACTAACCCGCACCCCCCTCGGCCCTCTCCAGCAGCACCTTCTTCACCCACGGAGCCTTACCAGCCCAGACAAACCCCAAAATCAGTGCATTCACCCTCTTAAAAATAACCTTAGGGGTAAAGATCAGGAAATCGTGGAACACAAACAAGAACCTTGGGAGAATCGCCATCTTCACCGTTTGCACCCGTTCCGCCAGTGGGAGTACATCCCACCTCCTAAAATCCTCCTCCTTCTGATCCACCAACTAAGTCAGATTCAGCTTGTGCAGCTGCTCCCACCCCCATGCCACCTGAATGCCCAAATACCGAACGCTCGCCCCCATTACTCTAAACGACAACCACCCCAGCCTCTTCTCCTGCCCCCTCGCTTGAATCAGAAAAACCTCGCTCTTCCCCATATTCAATTTATATCTTGAGAACCGTCCGAATTCCTCCAAAATACTCATAATTCCCCCAATATCTTCCAATGGGTTTGACATATAAAGCAGTAAATCGTCCACATATAATGAGACCATATGCTCCACCCCATCCCCTCACTGTCCACTGCCAGTCCCTTGACGCTCTCAGCGTCATTGCCAATGGTTCTATAGCCAAGGCAAAGAGCAATGGGGAGAGTGGACATCCTTGCCCCGTCCCCTGATGCAGCCTGAAATATTCCGAACTCACCCTGTTCATTCGCACACTCGCTACCGGTGCCGGGTACAACAGCCGGACCCAATCCACAAACCCCTGCCCAAACCCAAACCGCCCCTGAACCTCCCACAGATAGTCCCACTGCACCCGATCAAAGGCATTCTCCGCATCCATGGCTGCCACCACCTCCAAAATTCGTTCTTCTGGGAGCATCATTGTAACATTTAATAGCGGCCTGATATTAGATGACAAATGCCTCCCCTTAACGAACCCTGTCTGGTCCTTTCCGATCACCCCTGGCACACAGTCCTCAATCCTTGAGGCCAAGATCTTGGCCAACTTAGTGTCTACATTTAACAGCGAAATTGACCTAGGATCCACACTGCCCTGGATCCTTGTCCCTCTTTAAGATTAAGGAGATCGAGGCCTGCGATAACATTGTGGGGAGCACCCCCTGCTCCCTCACCTCAGTAAATGCCCTTACCAGCAGGGGCTCCATGTCCCCTGAAAACCTTTTATAAAATTCCACCGGGAGCCCATCCGGGCATCGCCCCATACCCTCCACCAGCCCAATGTGGGCACCCTATCCCTCCACCAGGGCCTCCTCCACCCGAGGGAACTCCAACCCCTCCAAAAAACGCCTCATTCTCTCCAATCCAGCCAGGGAATTCCGACTCCTACAGTCTCTTATAAAAATCCCCAAACACCCCATTCACCCCCACCGGTTCCAAGACCGTGTTTCCCCTCCCTATCCTTCACCTTTCCAGTCTCCCTAAACATTCACCAACACCACCGGCATCCCCTCCAAATTCCCACTCACCATACGAACCTCCCCCCAGAGTCTGCCACCATGCTCCCCACTTCAAAAGCAACCGATTATTTATCAAGACCGCCACCCCCCCATCCTTAAATCCAATCCCGAGTGAAGTACCTGCTCTACCCACCCTTTCTTGAGCCTAGTTTGATCCCCAATCTTCAGGTGCGTTTCCTGTAAGAATGCCACATCCGCCTTTAAGCCCCTCAGATGCGCAAACATGCAAGCCCTCTTGACCGACCCATTCAGCCCTCTCATGTTCCATGTGATCAGCCTGGTCAGGGGATACCCTGCCCCCCCCCATCCCCGCTGATCAGCCATATTCCCTCCTGGGCCAGCCTCCAGCCCACGTCCCACACCCCCTCAGGCCCGCCCTCAGATGTCCACCGTCATCGACCCTCTTCATACCACATTTCAAAAGCCCCTCCCCTGTCAGCAGTCACCCCCCTCCCCCCCACAAAACAACAATCCTAACCCCCATCAACACTATAACCACCTGCTCACCCTCCACTACTCGTCCGTGAACTAGCCCGCCCAGCGAGCCTGGCAGCCCCTGCCCATGGCACCTAGCACCCTACCCCCCACTGATTGCCCTCCCCCCTCTCAAAAACTCTCCTGGTGCAAACAACATCAACATTCAAAGACCAAAAAACAAAAGAACAACCCCCTAACCCCCACAGAAGAGCAAAGGACAATGGTACCCAGAAAAAAGAGAACAACTCCCCCAAAATTCAATGTCCTCACTCTCCTGCCAGTCCATTGTCCCTCAAAAACTCCATCACTTCCTCCGGCGTCCCAAAATAATATTCTCGGCCATTACAGGTCACCCAGAGGCGAGCCCAGTACAGCATCCCAAACTTCACCACCTTCTTAAAGAGGGCAGCCTTCACTTTGTTAAAGCCCAGCTCCCCATCCAGGTCCTGGTATACTCGAAGTTCACTGCCCTCCCAGGTACATCGCCTCGTCTGCCCAGCCCACATCAGGATCCACTCCTTGTCCAGAAACCGGTGCAACCGCATCATCATTGCCCTCGCCGGCTCATTACCCTGTGGCATCCTCATCAGCGCCCTATGCGCCCGGTCTACCTCCAGGGGCCATTCGAAGACCCCCTCTCCCAGCAACTTCTCGAACATCTTGGCCACATAGGAGCCAACGTCCGCTCCTTCAATGCGCTCTGGCAACCTCATGATCCTCAGGTTCTGTCTCCGGGAGCGGTTCTCCAGATCCTCCACCTTCTCCTGAAGCCGCTTCTGGATATCATGCATCACCCCCATCTCGGCCGCCAACGAAACAAGCTGCTCCTCAAGCTCCCCCGCCGTCTCCTCCACCATATGGATAGCCTGGCTATGAGACTCCAATCTCAACTCTATGCGGTCGATCCCTGCCTGAAGTGGATCCACCATCCTTGCCAGGTCTTCCAGAGACTCCTTCCTCAGTTGGGTGAACTTTTCATTCAAGAAGTCCACCAGCTGTTCCATAGACCACTGAGATGATCGGGCCGGTCCCTTACCCTCCGCCATCTTCAGCTGTGTCGCACGAAATGTTCCTCGCTCCGACAGCTCCCTTCGCCTAAAACCACTCCTGGTCCACAAATCTATCTACCAGACTAATGCACTCTTCCTCCACCACTCCTGCACGTTCTACATTGAAAAAGTCCACCTGTTAACTGGGGAAAGGGTCCAAAAACACCGCCACAATCAAGAGCTACCAAATGTGCGACCACTCACACCATGGCCGCCACAAGAAGTCCCCCAAGAATGTCAAATTCTAACAAAAAGGAATAGACATTCACCACAGAGACTATCTTATTGAATTCTATAAAAGTATAGAAATAACATATCAGGGAGTCTGTTGTATAAATGTTAATTGTTGTCATTGCAATAGTGAAGTAAAGGGCAAGGGGTGAGGGGTGTTATGTATCTGGGAATACATTCCTTCTGGTCCTCAACATCATAGAATTTACAGTGCAGAAGGAGGCCATTTGGCCAATCGAGACCCACTGGCCCTTGGAAAGAGCACCCCACTTAAGCTCGTGCCGCCACCCTATCCCCGTAACCCAGTAACCCCACCTAACCTCTTTGGACACCAAGGGCAATTTAGCATGGCCAATCCACCTAACCTGCACATCTTTGGACAGTGGGAGGAAACCGGAGCACCTGGAGGAAACAGACGCAGACACGGGGAGAACGGTCCTGTGTCACGTGATGTGTAGTGATGTCAGCAGAGTGCGCGGGCTTTGGGCAGAATGTCATTTTGATTGTATTGAGCAATACCCTTAATAAACCTCTCATCGTGTTTTACAAGAATCCAGAGTGTGGACACCTCCATTTCTTTTCTCTTTGCGGCAACAAAGAAATATAACGTCAGATAAGGCAGCAATGCTTCAGGCTGTACCTTACAATCAAATCAGACAGCCACTGGTTTTCTTTGGCTCATTGAACCATACAAACACATTGCTTGTGGAAACTTCCAGAAAAAGTTTTGTGTCATAAAAGATTAAGGATCTTCTGGAGTGGATCGGACCAGTAATGAAGCATGTCCAACTTTCCTTCCAATAAATTGAATGGAGGAGGATCAGATGGCTCCTGTCAGTGGTGTACAACACTTTAGCACACCCGGTTTTTGTCTCCACCCAGAAACTAAGAACAAATATTTACCCCTTGGAAACTACAAGCTGGTCTACGTGAGAAACAAACTTCCAAGTTATGCAATGTTGGATTAAATGGGAGGGAGGGAGGGCAGTGCACATTTCTTGGCTCCAACAAAATTAACTGAAGGCACTTTTGGTGGGAAATGTGGATGGAGAATGGAATGGAGGTCATGTCGGATTGGAGAGCGGATGGTTCACTTGCCTTGAACAAGCAAGTTTCTAACTCCTGTTTCCCCCTTCATCCCCAAAACACCGCCAATGCTACAAACACTCCGAGGAAAGCTTCTCAGAGTAACAACGTGCTGGTTTTTTCATATAATTCCTGGGCACTGAGTAAGGTTGAACCTGAGGAAACATCAAAGCCATCTGCAGAAACCAATGGACATTTTGTCGTTCTCTCCAATTGCCCAAATGATGAGACCGTACCAACATCTTGAATAGACACTTGTTCGGACAGAACTTGATCAAAAAAGAAGACACGTTGTCAAAGTTTTTCGTCTTGCACTCAGCAGGGCAGATGTAAGACGATGATAGCCAGTGCGACATGAAGGGCTGTAGTCTCGCTCCGTGCTGTAAAAACTCTATTACTCTATGAATACCAAATCTCAAAAGGTACAACAATTCATAGAGCATGAGAAAAGTGCGTTGATTGGTTGGCAAGTAGACTTGGATTGGCAGGGGCGTTGCCATAGGAAATGCACCAGGGAACAGATATCCCTCAAGCTTTTGTTTCAGTTCAAACCAGACAAGTCAGTTCTGATTGGTCGAGGTGTTGCCATGGGGAATGCACCAGGGAACTGTTGTCCCCCAAACTTTTCTTTTGTGGAAAAAGGTGGAATTCCTGGACATATTCTTCATATTTGCAAAGGACAAGGCCCTGTGTATGAATATATGTTGCTTCTAGCAGCTTAGGTGGGCCACGCTGCAAGCCTAACAATTAGTTGTTAGTGTAATTCTTAGCACAATCTGTTTTGTTTAGCAAGTGTTGTTCAATCACAGAACCACATCTAACGTTGACAAAATGTTCTTAGTTTTACAAGCACGGGCTGGTTGGGAACGGTCTATATCCTGTCTGTGGCCAATAGTCAAAGTGATGGGACTTCCGGTAGCGGCTATGAAGAAGTAGGTCGCACATTTGATGGCTCCCGCTCGGGTCGGACCTTTGGACCTTTTCCCCCGATTTTTTGTCGGATTTGATTCGGAAAATTGATGGTTGATGCAATTGTGAAGAGGAATCCTGCATCAGTGCATGGAGAGGCGGACCAGAAGTGCTTGCAAAGGAAAAAATAGGCGAACAGAGAAGGCTTGGGCTGAGGCTGCAGCGGGAGAAAGCATGGCGGATGACCGGAGTCCTGGCTTGTCGACACAGCGGTCAACGGAGCAGCTGATGCAGTTCATTCAGCAGGGCTTCGCCAAGCAGAAACAGGAATGCTTGGACCCGATTAAGGATTCGATTGCGCGGCTGGAACTTAGACTGGATGCTCAGGATCGGGCGATTCAGAAAGGGGAGAAGGCACTGACTGAGCAGGAGGAGCACCAAGCTGCAGTGGAGTTGGAGGTGGGGATGCTGAGAGACCAACGGAAAAGGCTCCAGGAGAAGGTGGAGGACCTAGAGAATAGGTCCTGTTGGCAGAACTTGAGAATCGTTGGTTTCCCGGAGGGATCCGAAGGAACGGACGCAGGGGCATGCATAGCGGCTATGTTTGAGAAGCTAATGGGGGAGGGGACCCTTGGAGGTGGACAGGGCTCACAGAGCGCTAGCGAGGAAGCCGCATGCGAGGAAGCCCCCCCCCCACCCCCGAGGGCAATGGTGGTGAGATTCCACAGGTACCTGGACAAGGTGTGTATCTTACGGGGAGTCAGGCAGACACAGCTGTAAATGGGAGAATAACATCCTGCGTATATACCAGGATCTGAGTGCGGACGTGGCCAGGAGAAGAACAGGGTTCAACCAGATAAAGTCGAGCCTTTTCAAGAAGAAGGTGAAGTTTGGACTGCTGTATCCGGCCCGTCTTTTGGTCACTTATGAGGAGCGCGAGGAAGCGATGGACTTCGCTAGAAGGAAAGGGCTGGCAGCAGACTGAGGTCTTTGAACTTTGCTGCAGCGCTCAGATTAAAAAAGTTTTTTGTTTTTGGACGTTATCTGCAATGCCTTCTGTATTGATTTGGGGCCTGCTGCAGAGCTGTGCGAGTTAAAGTTTGCATTTGCACTGATGGGGGATGGAGATGTGAATGTTAGATCTTGGATCTTCTTTTTGATTTTCTTTGTGTTTCTTTCGGACAATTGGGTTGGGATTGTTTTCCTTTTACATATGTGTGTCCAAGCCGGGGGGCGGGGGGGGACAATAAGTGGGAAAATGTCTGGCGCCATGGTTCGAGACCACCAAGTTAGCTGGGCGGGCTAGCTCACGGAAGCGCAGTGGGGGGTGGGCAGATGTTATGCCTGTTGAAGGGGGTGGTTTGCATAGTGCTGTTACTGGGAGGGGGAGGGGGGGAAATGTTCTGCTGACTGGGAGGGACTTTTGCTGTGGGACAAAAAGGTGGTCGGGGACATAGGCTGCCTGGGGGCGGGCCTGCAGATGTGTGGGGCACGGGCTAGAGACTGGCCCAAGAAAGGTGATGGCTGATCGGCAAAAAGGGGGCGAGAAGCCCCCCAACCAGGCTGATCACATGGAACGTAAGAGGGCTAAATGGGCTGGTTCAGAGGGCATGCGTGTTCGCGCATTTGAGGGGACTGAAGGCAGACATGACAATGTTACAGGATACGCACCTTAGAGTAACTGACCAGACTAGACTAGGGAAGGGACAGGTCAGACAGGTTTTCCACTTGGGGTTGGACTCTAAGACTAGAGGGGTCGCGATCTTGATTAACAAGCAAGTGTCATTCGAAGCGGGAAGAATAGTTGCGGACGTAGGGGGTCGGTGCATTATGGTTAGTGGGAAGCTGGAAGGGCTGCCGGTGGTGCTCGTGAATGTGTACGCGCCAAATTGCGATGATGTGGAGCTCATAAGGAGGATGTTGGGGAAGATCCCGGACCTGGATTCGCATAAGTTGGTCATGGGGGAGGGGGGGACTTCAACACAGTCATTGACCCAGGGCTAGACCGGTCAAGCTCAAGGACAGGCAGGGTGCCAGCAATGGCAAAGGAGCTAAAGGGGTTTATGGACCAGATGTGGGGGGTGGACCCATGGAGATTTGGGCAGCCGAGAGTGAAGGAGTTTTCCTTCTACTCACACGTGCATAAAGTGTACTCCCGGGTTGACTTTTTTATCCTGAACAGGGCTTTACTGACGGGGTAGTGGACACTTGAGCATTCAGCGATCACGATCTCGGATCATGCCCCACACTGGGTTCACCTACAGGTGAACAAGGAGGGTGGCCAACAGCCCATTGCCTGCTGCTCCCGGCTCTCTGCGGCTGCATGGAAGCTCCTCACCACCATTGGCGGAGGCGACCGTCAATCAGGGGCGGGGGGGGCGATCGGGAGAGGGGACGAGACCACGCTTTTCCCATTGGCTGCTTCTCTCCCAGCCACTCCGCGGTCGTGCCCATTAGCGACGGCCAACTATACGGAGAATCCGATTGGTCGGTGCCGCTGTCACTCATTAAAGTCAGGGGGGGAGGGAATGGGGAGGGGAGGGGGAGGGAATGGGGAGGGGAGGGGGAGGGAATGGGGGAGGGAGGGGGAGTGAATGGGGGAGGGGAGGGGGAGGGAATGGGGAGAGGAGGGGGCGGGAATAGGGGCAGGAATGAGGGAGGGGAGGGGCAGGGAATGGGGGACGGGAGGTGGAGGGGAGGGGGAGGGAATGGGGAGTGAAGGGGAGGGGGAGGGAATGGGAGGGGGAGGGAATGGGGGAGGGAGGGGCAGGGAATGGGGGAGGGGATGGGGAGGGGGAGGGAATGGGCAGGGGAGGGGGAGGGAATGTGGGAGGCGAGGGGGAGGGAATGGGGAGAGGAGGGGGGGCAAATATAGAGAAAAATAAAAATTTTTAAAAATAAAAAGGAGGGTGGCCAACACCCGCACTGGAGGCTGGATGTTGGACTTTTAGCGGATGAGGTGTGGTGTGGGTGGCTGAGGAAATGTATCCTGAACTATCTGGAAGTTAACGACACAGGGGAAGTCTCAGCTGCAATGGTCTGGGAGGCATTGAAGGCGATGGTTAGAGGGGAGCTGATCTCGATACGGGCCCACAGGGAGAAGGTAGACAGAGCAGAGACGGATCGACTGATAAGGGAAATACTACAGGTCGACAGGAGTTATGCGGAGACTCCAGAGGTTGGGCTTTTAAGGGAACGACGGAGGCTAAAGGCGGAGTTTGGCTTGTTAACTACAGGGAAGGCGGTGGAGCAACTGAGGAAGGCGAGGGGGGTGATTTATGAATATGGAGAGAAGGCCACAGAATGCTTGCGCAGCAGCTCAGAAAGAGGGAGGCAGCCAGGGAGATTGGGAAAGTAAGGGACAGGGATGGGAACCTGGTAGGAGATTCAGCAGGGGCTAATAAGGTGTTCAAGGAGTAATACAGCAGGCTGTATGAGTCGGGACTCCCAGCTGGGCCGGAGGGAATGAGGCAATTCTTAGGGGGGCTGAGGTTCCCGAAGGTGGACGAAGGGTTGGTAGAAGGGCTGGGGGAGAAATAGCAGATGGGCAGAAGGCCATGCAGTCAGGTAAAGCCCCGGGACCAGACGGGTACCCAGTGGGGTTTTATAAAAAGTTCTCTGGGATACGGGTCGCTGCTGATGAGGACATTTAATGAGGCAAGGCAGAGAGGGGGGCTTCTCCCGATGTTACAGGCCACTATCTCATTGATCCTGAAGTGGGATAAGGGCCCGGAGCTATGCGGGTCCTACAGACTGATCTCCCTACTAAATGTAGACGGCAAACTGTTGGCCAAAACCTTGTCCTCTAGGATTGAAGACTGCGTTCCGGGCGTGATTGGGGAGGACCAGACGGGATTCGTTCAGGGTATGCAGTTGGTGGCCAACGTAAGAAGGTTGCTGAATGGGATCATGATGCCCCCAGAGGGTAGGGACATGGAGGTAGTGGTCGCAATAGACGCAGAGAAGGCATTTGATCGGGTGGAATGGGAGAATCTGTGGGAGATACTGGGGTGGTTTGGATTTGGGCGGGGCTTCATCGACTGGGTCAGGCTGCTGTATCAGGCGCCCGCGGTGAGTGTACGGATGAACAGGCTGAATCGGGCTATTTTAGGCTGCACCAGGGGACGAGGCAGGGATGCCCCCCCTCCCCACTGCTGTTTGCGCTGGCCATAGAACTGCTGGCAATTGCATTGAGAGCCTCAAGGGGCTGGAAGGGGCGGAACCGGGGGGGTGGGGGGGGGTTGGAACACAGAGTCTCGCTGTACGCAGCCGACCTGCTCCTATATATTTTGGACCCACTAGAAGGGATGGAAGAAATTATGAGGATTCTGGGGGTATTTGGCCAGTTTTCAGGTTATAAATTGAACATGGGGAAAAGTGAGATGTTCGTGATCCAGGCAAGGGGGCAGGAGAGGCGGTTTGGGGAGTTGCCGTTAAGAGTGGTAGGGGGAAGCTTTCGGTACCTAGGCAGCCAGGTGACGTGGGAATGGGAACGGCTGCACAAATTAAATCTGGTCTGACTAGTAGACCAAATGAAGGAAGATTTCCAAAGGTGGTACATGCTCCCGCTATCATTGGCTGGGAGGGTACAGACATTGAAAATGACGGTCCTCCCAAGATTCCTGTTTACGTTTCAGTGTCTCCCCATCTTTATTCCACGGTCCTTCTTTAAACGGGTCAATAAGGTGATCTCTGGCTTTGTATGGGTGGGTAAGACCCCGCGAGTAAAAAGGGGTTGCTGGAGCGCAGCCGGGCTGGCGCTGCCGAAATTTAGTAATTATTATTGGGCGGCGAATATAGCCATGATTAGGAAGTGGGTGGTGGGGGAGGGTCGGTCTGGGAGCGAGTAGAGGCTGCATCATGCAAGGGCACTAGTTTGGGGGTGTTGGTAACGGCGCCTCCGCTGTTCCCTCTGGCAAGGTACTCCACCAGCCCCGTGCTGGTCGCGGCCCTGAGAGTCAGGGGGCAATGGACGAAACATGTGGGAGTAGAGAGAGCATCGGTCTGGTCTCCAATTTGCAATAATCACCGGTTTGCCCCGGGGAGGCTAGATGGAGGGTTCTGGAGGTGGCAGAGAGCAGGGATCGAGAGGATGGGAGATATGTTTATTGAGGGGAGCTTTCCCAGCCTGAGGGAGTTGGAGGAGAAATTTGAATTGACAGGAGGGAATGAGCTTTGGTACCTGCAGGCGCGGGACTTCCTATGCAGGCAGGTCTCAACCTTCCCGCTCCTACCGCCAAGGGGGATACAGGACAGGGTAGTTTCCAGAATGTGGGTGGGAGAAGGGAGCGTTTTGGACATTTACAAGGAACACATGGGGTCAGAGGAAACGGTGACTCGGGAGCTGAAACACAATTGGGAAGAGGAGTTAGTAGGAGAGAGATAGAGGACGGTCTCTGGGCGGATGCGTTGAATAGAGTCAACGCGTCCACAACATGTGCCAGGCTCAGCCTGATACAGTTTAAGGTCATTCATGGGTCCACATGACAGTGGCCCGGATGAGCAGGTTCTTTGGGGTAGAAGATAGGTGCGCAAGGTGTCCGGGAGGACCAGCGAACCATGTCCATATGTTCTGGACATGCCCGAAGCTTAGGGGGAATTCTGGCAGGGGTTTGCAGACGTCATGTCTAAGGTGTTAAAAACAAGGGTGGCACAGAGTCCAGAGGTGGCGATTTTCGGAGCGATGGAAGACCCGGGAATCCAGGAGGAGAAAGAGGCAGACGTTCTGGCCTTTGCCTCCCTGGTAGCCCGGAGACGGATATTATTAGCTTTGAGAGACTCAAAGCCCCCGAAGTTGGAGACCTGGCTAGCTTTCTCTGTCGGGAGAAAATCAAGTTCGCCCTGAGAGGGTCAATGTTAGGGTTCGTCCGGAGGTGGCAGCCGTTCATCGACTTCTTTGGGGAAAATGAACCGTCAGCAAAAGGGGGGGGGGGGTTTAGTTTAATTTAGAGTAGGGGGTTGGAAAAGGTGGGACCTGTGAGGGAGGAAGACAACTTTTGCACTATGTTTATATTTGTATGTACATTGTTTCTTCTGTTGTTGTTATTAAACCATAAATGCTTATTAAAAAAAAATAGTCAAAGTGACCTACATCTATGGTCTACATCCCTAGCATCGTACCGGCACTGAAATTCATACAAAACATTGCTCATCTGTGTGGTAGAAAGAATGTCTTTATGGCTTCACAACAGCATCCTGAGTGGCGAATACTATTCATGTACACCTATCTGATCTATGATTGGTTCTGCACAACATAAATTGGCCAAACGGTTGAGCGAGTGGCTGTGCTGAGCAAGTTTTCTACATACAGAATGAAGGATTCCTTCACCTTTGCGAAGACTACACACAATTTGCATATCAGTAACAAGGTTGAGTCCATGTGCTTGTTCACCATTGCTAGCCTATTCACTGATGTGCCACTCAAGGAAGCCATAGACATTTTTACCACGTCATTATATCATGGGGGTCTAGAAGCACTGCCGATGTCTGAATCTGTACTCATTGGACTTACGAACTTTGCAACTCGTTCAGTTAAGTTCAGCTTTAACGACGTTTTCTATATTTGAATCTGCAGCTGCATGTAAGAATTTCCTTGCAGACCTTAATGAGCCCATCCTGTTCTCACATTCACTTTGGAAATCTAACAGTTTAATTAACTCCGCTTCCTCGAAGCGCGAGTTACAAAATCTACCAGAGGATTCTCTCCTACCATCCACTGCAAGCTCACCTTCACTGGTCAGTATACACGTTGGTATTTCTACAGTTCCATGCGCTATAAGATTGGCCTCATCAACAACTTCATAAATAGGGGCCGAGACATCTTTTCACTGTGCAGCTTTATGCTGAAACAGGGTTCATCAAAGCTAGCCTGTGGATAATGACTACACGATCAGATCATTGCTTACAGTTTATGGTTCTGAGAAGTGCCCAGTCTACTTCAGACTACCCAGGAAGGGTAAGATATTTAAAATTTTGAGCAACAAATGAAGCAATCTGTTTCACGATGTTACTATGCAGTAGCGACATGAGAGGTAATTGCCACTAACAGGAAGCTGCTGTCAAGCCAAGTGGATGTTCTGCCTATCACACCAGTGAGTAATGCAGTATATGAATTTCAGTGCCTGTGTGATGCCAGATGTGTAGACCGCATGGAGGGGAGGAGGGGGGTAACTATTCCCTGCTGCAATCTCCATGGCAACACCTCTACCAATCAATCAGTGCGCTGTTCTCATGCAGTATAAATTGCTGATCCCTTTGTAATTTGGTATTCTTGTGATTCTGTCCTGATGAATGCAAGATGAAAAGCTTCTACAGCATGCAGCAATGCAATGAATGCTCCCTTCCTTCAGGCTGGTTCAGTAGGCTGTGGCCTCGTATGAGATGGAGTCCTCCTCTGCAATCCTGTCCACAATCCGGGGCCTGCCAGAACAGAATGATAATAAACCTGAGCAGCGAGGCCTCCAGCCATCACACCAGCATTTCCTGTGGAGTAGGGCTAGGATGGTGATGGATCTCCCGACCATCTTCCTGTACTACCTGCTTCTTGAGGCTGGCACAGTGGTAGTCAGGTGCCAGGAGGTTGTAATGATTGCAGCTGAGGTCTGTCCGTTAAGGGAGACGGGTGTGAATGAGGTTCCTTTCTTCCATTGAGGCCCCCAAATACCGTCATTTTAAGCACCATGGCCTAGAGCAAACAAACTATAGCTATGGTTCCTTTCTGTGTTGTTTTTCTGGCTGTCTTTTGTTTCAGATGAATTTATTCTTGGGATGTTTTGCAGGCCACAGCGAGTCCGGACCGAGTAGATTTAAGAAACTTGGTTTATTAACACACACTAGTATTTACAATATACACCAGGTTCCAGCCGGGTCTGAATCGGCAGTACCATTCCTGCCCAACTTTATAGAGAACTTAATTGTGGATGATTTAGAGTTCCCCGCCCCATTCGCAGGGGAGCTTGTATTCGGGGAGGCTCACGGGGAGATTGGTTGCTCCAACCCCGTAGGTCTCGTGTGGGTTATAAGATCCCTCATATCCAAATTCCAAAGATTCCTCCGACGACTGCGGAGTAGGAAGACTTCTGTGGCTCACAGTGTTGGATCGGCCGGTGTATAGCTGGACGGCGAACGCCGCTTCTGACAAGAACGCCGTGATGGATTCACTGTCGGAGCCTGCGTTTCCAAATCTGAGTCTGTATCGTTGATCTCTCTCATGTTGGCATCAGGATCCCCTTGGGGTAATGCTCTGGCCCCTTTGGACATCAGATTTGGCTTGAGAAGAACTTTATGAAGAATTGGTTGTCTGAAACTTATGTGGTCAAGCTGCCTTCGCATGATTCAACCTTGGCAGGCGGTCGTCCTGGAGATCCACTGGCCGCCGTCTGCAAAGCTTCTAACATAGACTGCGTCACCTGGTACAAAGAGTCTGGCCCGTTAGCTCTCATGAATCCCAAGAAATCTTCACTTGTGAAGGTCGTTCCATTGTCAGTAACTCACACCTCTCGGATGCTGTGTGTACTGAAGGATAAATGCAGTTTTGCTGTAGGGTATGCTCGTCGTCATTCCAGAAAAGATTTTGATTTTGAGGGACATGCAATGGACAGCCTGGGATGTCCAAAATGAAAACGTTAGCATGTAGCTACATTTGGTGGCCGGGCCTGGACGCTGACAGAAAGTTGAGCATGGCCACTACCTTGTCGGAAAGGGCAGTCGACTCAATGCATCCGCATTTGTGATAAGGCTGCCAGGACGATGCTGAAATGAGGACTCATAGGTGGCCAGCAGAAGGGCTCAACGTAGATGGGTGGAATCGTCTTGTCCTCCTTAGAAGACGGAGCAGAGGCTTGTGGTCCGTGATGACCGTGAAATGTTGACCATACACATACTGATGGAATTTCGTCACGATGAAGACAACTGCCAGATCCTCTTTCTCAATTTGCGCATTATTGCGCTCGGCCACAGTGTCCGGAAGGTGAAATCGATCAGCCTTTCTCTGTCATCTTCCATCCAGTGTGATACAACGGCATCAATGCCGTATGGTAACACATCACAAGTGAAAATGAGGGGTTTGGCGGGATCACAATGTGTTTGCAAGCCAGAAGAAGTCAGCTGCTTCTTTACTTGCAGGAAAGCTTCTTCCGACTCCTGTTTCATGCCCATTCCTGTTTTTTTTTTCAAAAGGAGATGTAGGGGGCCAACATAGTTGCAAGGCTGGGGATGAACTTCCATAATAGTTCAACAAACCCGGAAAAGATTGAAATTCCATGCCGCTCATAGGGGTAGGAGCCTGCTGAATGACACGTACGTTCTCCGCGACTTGGGTGTAAACCCTCGCGGTCCACTTGGTAGCCCAGATACACAACTTCTCTGGCGTGAAAAACACAGTTAGCACTCCACAGGCGAGCACCCGTCTCCAAGAACCGACGGAGCACTTCATCCAAATGATCTAAATGCTTCTGCTCAGATGCCCCCGTGACCAACACGTCACCCAGGTATACAGCTCCCGCATCACCTCCTGCAGGATGTTTTCCATCATCCTCTGGAATATGGCACAGGCTGACGACACTCCAAAGGGTAGTCAGGTGTACTCAGACAGGCCTCCATGAGTGTTGATAACGACGTACGATCCAACTCCAGCTGTAAATATGCATGGCTCATGTCGAGCTTAGTGAACAATCATCCACCGGCAAATTTAGCAAATAGTTCCTCAATGCCGGCACGATGTAACAATCCAACTGGAAAGTCCTGCTAACCGTTAGCTTATCGTCACCACTTGGACTGTCTTATCAGGTTTGCCCAATCGGCAAAACGTATGGGCTTGATGTTCCCAAGTTCCTCAAGCCTGCTAAGTTCAGTCGCCAACAAAGCATAAGGAACCGCACAAGCTCTGAAATACCTCGGCTGTGCTCCCGAGTCAGTTGGAATCAGGGCCATGGCCCCTTTCATTTTCCCCAGTCCAGGCTGAAAAACCTCAGGGTATTTTCACAGTACTTCGTACAGACCCCAGGATCACATCTGGAAAATCTACTGCCAGTCTAGGTGCAGGCAGCTCAACCAATCACGGCCTAACAAGTTGGGACCTTGTCCCTTGACAATAATGAGCAGGAGACGCACTGACTGGTGCCCATAAACCACCATGCTGGTTCCCGCAATGGACAACGATTCACCGTAGCATTGTGGGTAGCACAATTGCTTCACAGCTCCAGGGTCCCAGGTTCGATTCCTGGCTTGGGTCACTGTCTGTGTGGAGTCTGCACATTCTCCCCGTGTGTGCGTGGGTTTCCTCCGGGTGCTCCGGTTTCCTCCCACAGTCTGTGCAGGTTAGGTGGATTGGTCATGCTAAATTGCCCATAGTGTCCAAAATTGCCCTTAGTGTTGGGTAGGGTTACTGGGTTATGGGGATAGGGTGGGGGTGTGGGCTTGGGTAGGGTGCTCTTTCCAAGAGCCGGTGCAGACTTGATGAGACGAATGGCCTCCTTCTGCACTGTAAATTCTATGATTCGCCGGTATAAGTCGCCAATTTAGCATCAGTGTCCCTCAGATCCTACTGCTGCACCCCCGGCTTCATCCGATAAAAGGTCTGCTTTCCTACCACGGAAACTGCAGCTTCCATGTCCAACTCCATATCTAACAGATGCCCATTAACCTGCACGGATACCTTAATGGGGGCCACTGGAGTGCCGGCACACAATTCAGTTTCACGCAGTCCTCCTCCTCTGGTTCATCCCACTATGGACTCTGGAGAGGTATGCCCTCGAGATGACTTGGTCTTTGACCAACGGGCCAGGCCTCTACGGCATTGAGTCCAGGGTGGGGTATCGGTCTTGAGGGTGGGCCGCTCACCGGGAGGAGGCGCGTCTCAAGGCATTTACATCCCTCCCCAGAATCTCCTGCACCCATCGCTCAGCACTTTCTCGAGCAAGTGACATCTGTGTGGCCTGTTCTCCAGCACGGGGTCGGAGAATCCCAGCCCATGGGTCCTTTGTGTCATATTGCAACAGTATCTCTGCACAATTATGGAAGTGCTGATGGTGTAGTGCCGTCCCACCAGTGTCACTAGCTGTTTGAAAGTATTAGCGTCCGGAGCTGCAGGATATGTGAGGCTTTGTATCACACCACAGGTATTCGCGTCACAGGCAGTTAGCAAAATTACCATCTGACACTCATTCTCTGTGATATTATTCATCCAGAAAAAGTAACGCATGCGTTCTGCGTACTGTGTCCAATCCTCTAAGCTTGCATTGAACACGTCTAATCTTCCAAACAGAGTCATATTCAAAGAAAAGTCCAATCTTGGTGTAGCAGAGTAAGGGAGGTGGTTCCCCCGACAGCGTAGCAGCGTTGGCAGCAATCCAGTTTTAACCCTCGTTGCCAGTTTTGTAGACCACAAACAAGTCCGGACCAAGTGTGCATTTACAATACACACTACATCCCAACCAGGTCTGAGCCGTCGGCACTATATCTGGCTGACTTTATACAGAACTTATACAGAACTTAACTATGGATGATTTAGGGTTCTCTGTATCTTTAGCAGAGGAAGTCATATTCGACGAGACTCAGGGGAGGTTAATTGTTTCAACCCCGTAAGGCATGTCCGGGTTCCAACAGGATGAGAGCATCGTTGGGGAAGTCATCATTTGTTGCCGATTCTTAATTGCGCTTGAGAAGGTGGTGGTGAGCCCCCACCTTGAACCGCTGCAGTCTATGTGGTGTAGATAGACCCACAATGAGTTCTAGGATTTTGACCCGGCAATATAGTTCAAGGCAGGACAGTGTGTGGCTTGAAGGGGAACTTGAGGGTGGTGGTGCTCCCATCTACCTGCTGCCCTTGCCTTTCTCGATGGCACAGATTTGGAAGGTGTTGCCTCAGGAGGTTTGGTGAATTGCTGCGATACAACTTGTACATGGTACACTCTGCTGTCAGTGTGCGTCACGAGTGGAGGGAGTGAATGTTTCAGGTGTTGGATGAGGTGTCGCTCAGGCGGGCTCCATTATCATAGATGGTGTCCAGCTTCTTGGGTGTTGTTGGAGCTGCACTCATCCAGGCAAGTGGAGAATATTCGATCACAATCCTGACTTGTGCCTTGTAGTTGGTAGATAGGCTCTGGAGAGTCAGCAGGTGAGTTACTCGCCACAGAATTCCCAACCTGTGACCCGTTCTAGCAGCCACAGTATTTATGTGGTCGCTTCAATTACGTTTTTGGCAATGCTGACCCTCAGAATGTGGGTGATTCCGCAATGGAAATGCTTTTTAACGACAGGGCTATGTAGTTAAAACTCTCTTGTTGGAGATAGTCACTGCCTGGCTCTTGTATGGCATGAATGTTACTTATCAACCCAAGTCCTGAATGTTGTCCAGAGCTTGCCCCATGTAGGTATAGACAGCTTCACTACCTGAGGAGTCACAACTGGAATTGAACATTGAACGCTCATCAGCAAACATCCCACTTTTGACCTTATGATGGAGGAAGGTCATAAATGTAGCAGCTGAAGATTTTTGGGCTGAGGGTACTCCTGAGGAACTCCTGCTGTGGTATCCTGGGAGAGAGATAATTGTTCTTCAACAACGTCAACCGTCTTCCTTTGTGAAAGGTATGATGACAACCTGTGGAATTTTGCCCCTGATTCCCACTGATTTCAATTTTGCTAGGGCTGCTGGATGCCACACTCGGTCAAATGTTGCCTTGATGTTAAGGGCAGTCATTCTCGCCTCTTGAGTTCAGCTCTCTTGTCCATGTTCGGAACAATGCTGTGAGGTCAGGAGTTGAGCGGCCCTAGTGGAACCCAAACTGAGCGCCACTGAGCAGGCTCTGCTGAGTAAGTGCCGCTTAATTGTGCTGTGGATGACACCTTCCAACACTTTGCTAATGATAGAGAAGCAGGCTGATGGGGTGATAATTGGCTAGATTGGCTTTGTCCTGTTTTTTGAGGAGAGGCCATGCCTGGCCAATTTTACACATTATCAAGTAGGTGCCAGTGTTGTAGCTGTATTGACTAGGGGTGTGACCAGTTCTGGAACACAAGTCTTCAGTCCTCCTGCCAGGATGTTTGCAGGGCCCATAGCCTTTCCTGTATCCAGTGCCTTCAGCATTGTATACCAGAGCACCATATACTAGGACTGTTTTGGTCAGCACTGTAAGCAGACTGCATTAACCAGCTCCGATCACTATTGACATGAGAATCAGAAGAGTGGTAAGTGTGGGGACATAATCAGAACGAGTACAGGATATTATCTAATGTAAGCTGCTGGGAAGATTTTAAGCTTGTCCCAATTCACAGCTGAAATGTAAGGATCAGAGAACACACAAACTCTTCAGTGTAGAATGGAAATGTCATATTCATAACTTTAACCATGTACTATAGTCAGTAGAGAATTTTTTGAGCTGCCTTTTCTTTTAAAGATGGACATTAAACAGCTGCTAAGGTGGCTTTTGAGGGACAGGTGACTTTTACAATTTCTGCACAGACTTTGAAGTATCCCAAATCTCCAGAAAGTTTCATTAGTACTGTGGCTACCAGGGCAGGTCAAAGGCTAAGAATCCTACAGCGAGTGACTCACTTCCTGACCCCCCAAAGCCTGTCAACCATCTACAAGGCACAAGTCAGGAGTGTAATGGAATCCTCTCCACTTGCCTGGATGAATGCAGCTCCAACAACACTCATGAAGCTCGACACCATCCAGGACAAAGCAGCCCACTTGATTGCTCCTCCTTCCACAAACATTTAAACCCTCCACCACCGACGAACTGTGGCAGCTGTGTGTACCATCGACAAGATGCACTGCAGTAACTCACCAAGGTTCCTTCGACAGCACCTTCCAAACCCACGACCAATACCACCTAGAAGGACAAGAGCAGCAGATACCTGGGAACCCCACCACCTGGAGGTTCCCCTCCAAGTCACTCATCAGCCTGACTTGGAAATATATCGCCGTTCCTTTGCTGTCGCTGGGACAAAATCCTGCCACTCCCTCCCTAACAGCACAGTGGATGTACCTACACATGAAGGACTGCAGCGACTGAGGAAGGCAACTCACCAGCACCCTCTGAATGGCAACTAGGGATGGGCAATAAATGCTGACCTAACCAGTGATGCCCACATCCCATAAATGAATTTTTTAAAAATTGAATGAGCAGAGGTGGAGGGCCTCCCCTGAATGGACATTTCAAGATGAAGCCGTTGGTGGAATGCATTCCTCCTATTGTTTGGGACTTACCAAAAACTCATAATCCATGGACTCCCAGACCCAATCCCTTTGATTTAAAGAGAGCTGTACAGAAACCAGTTCATCACAAGTAGGTGTCAATTGCCACCATCCATTCCCCATTGTGTAGGAATGTCTTCTAACTTCACATCGTTCTGGATAGTCAATAGAAATATTGATATGTGGTTGCATGAATGAAACTGACTCAAGATAACAAATCTTATTACTCCAAAAATGAGGAGGAATCCAGTCAGTCTGCACAGAGCATAGCAAGAAACAAAAGCAACAACATCTATGTCTTAAGACTGGAGACAGCAACATCGTAGGGTCTCAAAGCCTGATCCTCCACAAGTCCACCAGTACAGAAAACTGATATCTTCGTCATAAGAGTACAAGCAACTAACTTCATGAACTGCTAGAACTCCATCTCTTCAAGGGAATTCTGCAACAACTTTGTTATATGACTTTGGTTAATGTGTTCACCTAGCTTTACCTCAAGAGCAGAAAAGAACTCCTTCTTTATCAGGCCTAGACTCAGATGAGCCAATCACTTGACTTCTGAACTGTTCCTTTGTTTGTAACTTGTAAAAGTACACTATCCTCTTTAACCGTATTTTCCTTGAGTGGGTGGTGTGCATGTGAATAGAAATTCCTGTTTATTTGAACCCACAAAAAGCATGCTGCTGGTTATTCAAATTGTCAGCGCTCAGGGTTTAGGCAACACCCAGATCCTCCTTTTAAAACACAAATACACACATTACAGACAGTAGGGGAACACTGGTTTCATTTCTCTGTCATCCCTGTCCATAACAAGCAGAATGGTATAATGAGGCAAGGAGAGAGGCTTCACAGGACACAGGCGGAGTATGATGGTCTTTGGGCAGTGAGATGCTGAATGAAGAAGAAAATTGAGATTGGATTTAGGATGGAGAGAGGTCATTTTTCCAGCGGTGTGTGACTGAGGTGGAAGAAAACCACTCACTGGGTTGAGTGTGCGTGGTGGTGGTGATATTGGGGAGGGGGTCCTTAGTTTGCTCATAGTGTCACTGTTGGCAACTACCTCCGGCCATTTCCATTGATTGGTCCTCAGTCTCTGCTTAAAGCAGCATTTCATTCACACAATCCCTCACCGAACCCAACTGCGAGAATGCTCATTTGAAATTATTTTGACCTGGTCGAGGTTTCTGTTGGGCTTGTGCTGCCATCCTTGGCATTCGCTCAGCTCTCCCACATATAGCAACACCCACCAGATTAAAATATCAACATATCTCTGTCTCTTGCAGCCAAGTCTTCAGTTGTGTAATGAAGGTAAAAGAGAAAGGGGAAATGCCATCAGAGGGAATTGCTCACTGTGTACAAGACATAAGGAAATTGTCTTCCAATAATTGGAGCAGTGAAGATCTCACGTTGGATTTAGTTAAGTCATAGAGAAGAAATCTTACTTCTGACTTTAAAAAGTCCGAGGGCAAAAGTTCACTTTTGTTCTCTCCCTCCCGCAATCCTTAGTCTATAGAATTAGTCAACTGGAAAATCCTTTGGGGACTTCCGGTGGCGGCTATGAGGGAGTAAGTCACATACTTGGCGGCTCCCGCTCTGGCTGGGCTTTTGGACCTTTATCCACGATGTTTTCATGGCTTTGAGCTCTGATTTTGAAAGTGTGGGCATTTAAGCACTGGATCCACACAGTGGTGCATGGAACGGAGAACCCCAAGAGATCGTAAAGGAAGAAATAGAAAGATAAGCAAGGGCTGGGTAGAAGTGGCTGCTGAAGCTAACATGGCCGAGGTTCGGACCCCTGCTGCGACGGCTCAGCCATCGATGGAGGAGCTGATGCAGGTCATCCAAGAGGGCTTCACCAGACAGAAACAAGATTGTCTCAACCCAATAAAGGAGTCGGTCGATCGGGTGGAACGTAGGCTGGATGCCCAGCATCGGACGATCCAGAAGTTGGAGAAAGTGCTGGCGGACCAGGAGGAGCACCAAACGGTGGTGGAGCTGGAGGTGGGGATGCTGAAGAATCAGCAGAAAAGGCTGTTAGAAAAGGTGGAAGAGCTGGAGAACAGAGCGCGCCGGCAGAACTTAAGAATTGTTGGTCTCCCTGAAGGGGTTGAGGGGCTGATGCTGGCGCTTTTGTGGTAAATATGTTCCAGAAGCTTCTGGGGGAGGGGGCTTTTCCCCAACCGTTGGAGGTGGACAGGGTGTACAGGGCGATAGCGAGGAAGCCACGGCCGGGGGGGGGGGGGCCCCAAGGGCGATGTTGGTTCGGTTCCACAGATGTTTGGATAAAGAATGTGTCCTCCAGTGGGCCAAACGTACCAGGAGCTGCAAGTGGGACAACAGCATATCGCGTATCTATCAGGACCCGAGTGTGGAGGTGGCCAGAAGGAGGGCAGGCTTCAGGCAAGTGAAGGAGATCCTGTTCAAGAAGAAAGTGAAGTTCGGGCTCCTCTACCCAACGCACCTCTGGGTCACTCATGAGGACCAGCACCATTCGAGTCGCCCGAAGAGGTGGTGGACTTTGCCAAGAAGAAGGGTCTGGCGCAGAACTGAGAACTTTTTGGACTTAAGTGGCGGTATCTTTCTCTTTTTTTTGTACGATGTATATATGGCTTGATTGTTGTCTTTCTTTTTGTCTTTGAAGTTTGGGTGAAGAGGGGGGGAGTAAAAAGATATTTGTTTTTTGTTGGGCTTTTCGGTGTTTTGATGGGATGGTTGGTGGGGGCTTTTTTTTACATTTTGTATTACTTTAAATTATATTATTGAGGGGTTTTCTTGTGGGTGTCTCTGTCTGTCTTGGGCTGTCTCTTCTGGTAATTAGGAGATTGTTCGGTTTTGATTTGATGAGGGAAGCGGTTTCGATGGGCGGGGAAGAGGGGAGGAGGGAACAATAGGTGGGAGACTTTGTGGCGCCGGAGAAGAGGATCAACAGGCTAGCTGGGTGAGCTAGTCCATGGAAGCACAGTGGGGGGGGGGTGTATTGGTTCAATACGGGGCAGGGGTTGGGTTATAGGGTGATATTGCTAGAGGGGGGAGGGGGGAGTTACTCTGCTGACGAGGGAGGGACCTGGGTGAGGGGACGGAGAGGAGGTCGGGGGTGAGGGCAGATGGCGGCGCATGGGCGGGGGGTGGGCCCAGAAAGGGGAATGGCTGGTCGTGGGGGGGGGTTGCCCCCAGGGGGGGGGGGGGGTTGCCCCCAACCAGGCTGATAACCTGGAACGTTAGAGGGCTGAATGGGCCGGTCAAGAGGACGTGGTGATGTTGCAGGAGACATACCTGAGAGTGGCGGATCAAGTTAGGATGAGGAAGGCTGGGTCAGTCAGGTCTTCCATTCGGGCTGGATACCAAGACGAGAGGGGTGGCGATTTTAATTAATAAGCGGGTGCAATTCCAGGCGGGCAGTATAGTTTCGGATGGGGGGGGCCGTTATGTTAAGGTGAGCGGTAAGCTGGAGGGGAGGAAGGTGGTATTGGTTAATGTCTGTGTGCCGAACTGGGACGATGTTGAATTCATCAAGAGGATGCTGGGGAAGATACCGGATCTGGACTCGCACAAGCTGGTGATGGGAGGGGACTTTAATTTGGTTATCGACCCCAGCCTGGACCGGTCGTGCTCGAAAACGGGGAGGGTGCCAGTGATGGCAAAGGAGCTGATCGGGTTCATGGAGCAGGTGGGGGGGATTGACCCTTGGAGGTTTAGGCAGCCGATGACTGGGGAGTATATTCCCGGATCCATTTTTTCATTTTGAGGAGGGATCTGCTGGCGGGGGTGGTGGACTCGGGGTACTCGGCCATCACTATCTCGGACCATGCCCCACACTGGGTGGAACTGCAGGCCAGTGAGGAGCGCTTCCAACGCCCGCAATGGCGATTGGACGTGGGCTTGTTGGCGGACGAGGCGGTGTGCGAGAGAGTAGGGGAGTGCATGCAGATCTACCTGCAGATCAACGACACAAGGGAAGTCTCAGCAGCGGTGGTCTGGGAGGCGCTGAAGACAGTGGTGAGAGGGGAGTTGATTTCAATCCGAGCTCATAGGGACAGGACGGACAGGGCAGAGACGGACCGACTGATCAAGGAGATCCTACGGATAGACAGGTGGTATGCGGTGACCCCAGGGGCGGAACTTTTAAGGGAGCGCTGGAGGCTGCAGGCTGAGTTTGGGGTACTGTCCATGGGCAAGGCAGTGGAGCAGCTTAGAAAGGCGAGGGGGACGCTGTATAAAGATGGAGAGAAGGCCAGCAGAATGCTGGCACAGCAGCTGAGGAAGAGGGAGGCAGCCAGGGGAATTGATAAGGTGGTCGACGGAGATGGGAACCTGGTACGGGACTCGGCTGGACTAAACAGGGACTTTTATAGCGGACACTATCGCTCGGAACCCCCCACGCTTTCTGGACGGGTTGACTTTCCCAAGGGTGGGTAGGGAGCTGGTGGGCGAGTTGGGGGCTCCGATTAGGGCCGAAGAAATATCTGAGGGCTTGAAGGCGATGCAGTCGGGTAAAGCTCCGGGGCCAGACGGGTTCCCGGTGGAATTTTACAAGAAATTTCCAGGGATATTAGGGCTGTTGCTGGTTAAGGTTTTTAACGAGGCGAGGGATAGAGGGGTGCTGCCCCCGACGATGTCACAGGCCACCATCTCGTTAATATTGAAGCAGGGCAAGAATCCGGAGCTATGTGGGTCCTATAGGCCGCTCTTATTGCTTAATGTGGACACTAAGTTGCTGGCCAAGGTGTTGGCCTCCAGGATTGAAGATTGTGTGCCGGAGGTGATTATGGAGGACCAAACCGGATTTGGCAAGGGTAGGCAATTGGTAGCCAATATAAGAAGGCTTCTCAATGTGATTATGATGCCCCCGGAGAGAAGGGAAGGTGAGGTGGTTGTGGCCATGGACGCGGAGAAGGCGTTTGACTGGGTATATCTATGGGGGTGCTGGGATGGTTTGGGTTGGTAGGCGCTTTATCGACTGGGTCAGGCTGGTGTACCAGGCCCCAGAAGCCAGTGTAAAGACGAATAAGACGACCTCGGACTATTTTAGGCTGCACCGGGGGACAAGACAGGGATGTCTCCTTTCCCCACTGCTGTTTGCGTTAGCCATAGAGCCGCTGGCAATTGCTCGGAGAGTTTCTAGGGGCTGGGAAGGGCTGGTTAGTGGGGGGGGGGGGGGGGGGGGGGGGGGGGGGGGGGGGGGGTTGGTGGAGCATAAGGTATCGCTGTATGCGGATGATTTACTCCTACATGTAGCAGAACCAGGGGCAGAGATGAGGGAGATTATGGTGATTCTGGGGGAATTTGGCCGGTTTTCAGGATACAAATTGAATATGATGAAGAGTGAGATGTTTGTAGTCCAGGCAAGAGGTCAGGAAGGCCAGCTGGGGGAGTTACCGATCAGGTTAGTGGGAGACAATTTTAGATATCTGGGGATACAAGTGGCGCGCGACTGGGGCCAGTTACACAAGTTGAACTTGTCCCGGCTGGTTGAGCAGATGAGGGGCGCGTTTCGGAGATGGGATGCGCTCCCGCTGTCACTGGCGGGGAGGGTGCAGTCGGTTAAGATGACGATATTGCCAAGATTTTTATTTGTGTTCCAATGCCTCCCGATTTTCATCCCACGGCCATTTTTTAAGAGGATCAACAAAATTATTTTGGGCTTTGTTTGGGCGGATAAGCTCCACCTGTGAAAAACGTGATGCTCGAGCGGAATCGGGGGGAGGGGGGGCTGTCCCTGCCAAATTTTAGTAATTATTACTGGGCGGCCAATATTGCGATGATAAGGAAGTGGGTAGTGGGGACGGGGGCGGCTTGGGAGTGGATGAAGGCAGCCTCACGCAGGGGCACCAGCTTGGGGGTGCTGATAACGGCACCTTTGCTGTTCCTGCCGGCGAGATATTCCACCAGTCCCGTGGTGGTGGCGGCCCTGAGGATCTGGGGTCAGTGGAGGAGGTACGTTGGTGCAGTGGGTGTATAGGTTTGGTCCCCAATATGTGACAACCATCGGTTCGTTCCTGGGAGCCTAGATGGGGGATTTCGGGTATGGCAAAGGGCGGGAATTGAGAAGATGGGGGACCTGTTTCTGGAAGGGAGATTCCCAGCTTGAGGGCGCTGGAGGAGAAGTTCGGGTTGGCAGCAGGGAATGACTTCAGATATCTTCAGGTGCGGGACTTCCTGTGCAGGCAGGTATCATCCTTCCCACTCCTGCCACTAAGAGGGATTCAAGATAGGGTAGTGTCTAGGGTATGGGTGGGGGAGGGGAGCGTCTCGGACATCTACAAGGAATTAATGGGGGCGGTGGAGACGCATATAGAAGAGCTGAAGCGTAAGTGGGAGGAGCAACTGGGGAGTGAGATGGAAGACGGCCTATGGGCGGAGGCGCTGAGCAGGGTCAATGCGCCCACTACATGCGCACGGCTCAGCTTGATCCAGTTTAAGGTGGTGCACCGGGCGCACATGACAGCGGCCCGGATGAGTAGATTTATCATGGCCAATCCACCTAACCCGCACATCTTTGGACTGTGGGAGGAAACCGGAGCACCCGGAGGAAACCCACGCACACGCGGGGAGAATGTGCAGACTCCGCACAGATAGTGACCCAAGCCGGGAATCGAACCTTGGACCCTGAAGCTGTGAAGCAATTGTGCTAACCACTATGCTACCGTGCTGCCTAAATAGGCAGGCCTTGGAGGGACGGATGTCGGCGATTGCTTTTTGATTACTGTTCTTTGTACTGTGGTTGTTTGTTATGCCAAAAATACCTCATTAAAATGGTTTGTTAAACAAAAACTGGAAAACCTTTTCCAAACAGGCCCTGGCCTTCAGTCTTGAATTATGGGCTGGTGTACAAGGTTGTACTAAATGCCGTGGCATTTTTGGTTTGGAGAAGGGCGATTAAAAATCAGTCATCAATCCATTCCTACTCCGGCCAATGCAGCCCGGCTGAATGTGTGTGTGTGGGTATCTCAGGTCAGCACACAGTTAGGTCCAACTGCAATGCTCAACATGGTCGAATAGGCTGCCAATTGTGAGCAATCTTGGGGTGAGGTACGAGAGAGGTTGACCTTGGCGCTCAAATGTCTGTCCATGGGAGCGAAGTGCTTTAGCTTTCTGGGGAGAAGCGGAGTGGGTGTGGGGGGTGGTCTAGACTGATGTGCGAAGAATGGGCATGCGGGCGAGGTATTCAATGGTTACCATTTCCCTCAGAGGAAGGACGGAAGGGGGAGAGGGCAACAACATTTGGAATATATATCACCCACAGCCCACTGAAGTCCAAAACACTTGGTGGAGTTTGGCAGTGGAGGAAAGACAGTGCTAAACGCAGAGGATAAGGAACTCAATCTCTTACCCAGCTGTCTTGTCCCACTCATCCTCAGTGAAACCACCGTCTGTACAGGGGTAACTCTTCCGCCGATTGACACGTGCCGGCGGGCTACTCCTTTGACTCGTGTCCTGCCACTCGTGAGGATGCAACGCAATCCCTGTTGCCTGGTGACGGTAGGGACCTGAAAGGGTTAATAAAAAGAGAGAAGCCAGTATTATAATAATGTAGACATTACACAAAGGGACAGAGCCTCTAATCATGCCAAATCAGAAAGAAACATTTGTATTTATATAGCATTTATAACTCAGTGAAATGTCCCAAGATGCCGCACAGAAGGGTTTTTGGTTGTCAATTTGTATTTTGCATAACAACAGACCCAACCACAGGATGGCAGCAAATACTTTCAATCTGATGCAACTGTACTCTGTTGCATGTCCAACAAAGAGACAGAAATTTCACTGGCAATGGTCCTGGCAGTTACTCTTGGACAATGCCAATGGGCGCCATTCAGTGCTGAACCAGTTAAATAGTGTTAATAATCATAATAATCTTTATTGTCACAAGTAGGCTTACATTAACACTGCAATAAAGTTACAGTGAAAAGCTCCTAGTCGTCACAATCCGGCGCTTGTTCGGGTACACGGAGGGAGAATTCAGAATGTCTTTTGGGGCTAGTTGGAGGGAATCAGAGCACCCGGAGGAAACCCACGCAGACACAGGGAGACCGTGCAGACTCCATACAGGCAGTGACCCAAGCCGGAAATCGAACCTGGGACCCCGACGCTGTGAATCAACAGTGCTAACCACTGTGCTACCGTATCAAACTGTGCCCCATGCCTCCCTGCCAATAGCCATCTAGGTCAAGGTGCGCCCTTTGCTCAGCAAACAATCACAACCAAAAGTCAAAGTGTGACACCCACTCCCACTCCCTCACCCCCAACCCTGCTGCCAGTTACCACCAACGCTAAACTGCTCCCATCACCCAGGTCAAAATGTGCCCCTGCTAAGCGTTAAATCACCAACCAATCCAAAGTGTACTCTTTGCGCAGCAGCCATCATCGCACAGGTCAAACATTGCCCCTATCCAGAAGTTAGCTATCATCCAAGTCCAGCCCAATTTTTGTTGTTTCCTTCAGTTCCCCCGGCTGATAGAGTGAGCACGTCCCTAAACATGGCCCCTGGTAGAAGTTGACTCGGTCAAACATAGTACATCTCTCTCTCTTTCTCTCTCTCAGCTTCCAACTCCAGGGGGGGAATATATTGGCATTGCCTTCACTGTGTGTGCTTGAGACTGGGGACTGACATAAGGAGCTGTGGGTATAAATGCAAGCCCGGCCTCTCCATGGCACACTACGCACCAAAATGGTTTACTAACACCCTGCTCATGAACATGAACTGAATGTTGAAAAAGGCATATTCCAGTCCCACGAAATAATCTAACTGGCTCACCTTGGCTTCCAAAAGCCCCTTCTAGCCCCGAGCTATCCCACGATTCCATGGCACTGTCCATGCTCGGAATGGTGTTTGAGTGGATTTTGGAGAGTCTGTTGGTCTTCAGGGAGTCAGGGAGTTCATCTTCAGGGTCACTCAATTCACCTGCAGCACTGGACTTTGTTGAAGAAGAACCTGGAAGAAAAGTGTTTCCAATTTTAATTAAACGTGGATTTTTAAAAAATTGATTCATCCTCAGGATATGAATGTTGTTGGCATGTATTGTCCACCCCATGTACTCTTGAGAAGATGGTGGTGGGTCTTTTCCTGTAACTGTGTGGTGAACGTGCTTCCGTGGTGCTCTGAGATAATGGGGACTTCCACCTAGTGACTATGAAAGAACAACACTTCTGCTTCTGTTGTGTCAGCATCACAGGCTGTCAGAAACGTCAGAGTGCTTCGGTGCAGAGGGATCTGGGTGTCCACGTGGATGAATCACAGAAAACTAGCATGCAGGTACAGCAGGTAATAAGGAAGGCAAATTGAATTTTGGCCTTTACAGCTAAAGGAATAGAGCATAAAAGTAAGGAAGTGTTGCTGCAACTGTACAAGGCATTAATTTTTAATTTTTTAAAATAAATTTAGAGTACCCAATTCATTTTTTCCAATTAAGGGGCAATTTAGTGTGGCCAATCCACCTACCTTGCACATCTTTGGGTTGTGGGGGCGAAACCCACGCAAACATGGGGAGAATGTGCAAACTCCACACGGACAGTGACCCAGAGCCGGGATCGAACCTGGGACCTCGGCGCCGTGAGGCAACAGGGCTAACCCACTGCGCCACCGTGCTGCCCCTACAAGGCATTAGTGAGACTGCACCTGGGTACAATTTTTGTCTCCTTATTTGAGGAGGGATGTAGTTGCATTGGAGGCATTTCAGAGGAGGATCACTAGATTGATTCCAGAGATGGGGGCTTTGTCTTATGAAGAGAAATTGCGCAGTTTATGCCTATACTCTCCCGAGTTCAGAAGAATGAGAGGAGATATAATAAAGGTATATTAAGATGATAAAAGGTGTTGCCAAAGTAGACATAGAGTGGATGCTTCCTCGGGTGGAGCAATCTAGAACAAGAGGTCATAGTTTGAGGATAAGGGGTAGCAGATTTAAAACAGAGATGAGGAGAATGTTTTCTACATAAGGGTCGTGAAGCTGTGGAATTCATTACCCCAGAGTGCGGTGGATGCCCGGACATTGAGTCCGCACTTGAAAAGAAGTCCTTCCAGCCCATCCAGGCACAGCGTTTCAGTGGCTGGAAGAGACACTGTTGTGCCGTGCCTGGAGCTAAAGCCAGGATTTTCCAGCCCCTCCCATGGTAGGTTTTCCCACAGTGGATGCAGCAAGCAATTGGCCACCAGCGGGATTTCTAATCCCGCCAAAGTCAATGGCCATTTGTGTGGCTTGCCGGCCCCACTTCGAGGAACCTGCCAGAGGGGTGTGTCCTCGGTGGAACTGTAAGTTCCTGCCCGAAGCGTCATGATATGGAGGTGAGTTCATTAACAAGGATCCCGGGGAAGGGTAGGGGACAGCTAGGAAGGTCACGAGGAGAACGATTGGGGTATCAGAGATAAGCCAGGATGTGTCAGGTCCTTGAGGGGAGGCCATCCCCAGTCAGAAGGAGGCTTCCGATGGAGGCACACACCACCTCACCCACCTTCCCGCCCACAATCGGGAATGGTAGATCTTTCTGCTCACACCCTGAGCTATCTGGCACCAGCTGGGCGGAAGAAGCCCTTAAAGAGACATTAAGTGGCTACTTAACGATCTTAATTGGGGTAAGGATGGGTTTCCTGTCCGAGGCCCTGCCCATATCACAGTAAAATCGCATCCAGAGTGGGATGGGCAAGATCCCAGATTGAATTCCCACCATGCAATTTTAAGGGGGTGAGGAGCAGGGGGACGGAGGAGCGGAGGGGGGGGGAGGATGGAGGAGCGGGGGGGAGGGGGGGGAAACGGGTCACGGATAATGTAAAAGTAAAGCTCAGATAATCACATTTTTTTTGTGATTTTAATTGATGGATAGATATTGACCAGGACATTAGGGATAACCCTCCTGCTCTTCTTTGAAATACTGCCTTGGGATCTCGGTTTCACAGCTCATCTGAAAGACGGCACCTCCAACAGTGCTGCACTCCCTCATTACGGCACTGGAGTGCCAGCCCTGATTATATATGCTTAAGCCCCGGAGTGGGAATTGAAGCCAGAACCTTGTGGTTCAGAGGTCAGGGTGCCACTTGTAGAGCCATGACTGACAGCAGAGTATTTTCAAAACCTGGAGGGATCTTGGAGGTGATTGTGTTCCTTGACCCTTTAGGTGATAGAGATGGGTGGATTGGATGGTGATGTCGCAGGAGCCTGGGTGAGTTGATGCATTGCATCTTGTAGATGGTACACACTGCACACATGACTGGTCGATGGTGGGGGGAGTGAATTTTCAAAGTTAACGTTTTAATTGGTTGCCAATCACACTGCTTGATCCTGGTTCAGCTTCGTGAATATTTTTTGCAGTGGCATCAGCGATGTCAGACAATATTAAAGGTTTTAGACTGAGACTGAGTGAGGAACATGTTAGGTACAGGTTGCAGTACGGGCTCCCTGCGTAGTCAGTCAGCTTAATACCAGCAATATATAATCGGTTGGCTGCTGAGGGCATTTATAAATTTCAAAATTGAAGAAATGGGAGAGAGGTGCCTCCATCTTGAGATGTCTTCACTCTCACTCTCTCACTTATCTGAACTCTGCAGCTTCTTCCAAGTTGGAGGGATTCCTATTGGCCCTCCAGCTGCAAGAGGCCACTTGCTGTCCTTAGTTGGACACCGGACCCTCCCTCTGGCTACTAATTGGCCAATTCAGGGAAGAGCAATGCTGTATGATGGTTTTTCACACAGGGTAGGGTTGTGACCCCCATTTAGCTCTTATGTCCAGGCTCGCTCTTATTAAAAGGGCAAGATCCTGCCCCCCATGTTTTTACTCATTTAGAAAGATGGGGAAAAAGTTGCAAATGGGCCCATGGGCTGTGAACAGAAAAGCCATCTTCAATATATCTTCTTAAATCTCCACACAGTCAGTTTTTTGGCTGTTACTGTCTGTAGATGTACAAAGCTATTTAACGGATCAGCGAGAAATCACCCAACATTTTTCTCTTCACACTTCCTTCCACGTAGGTGCCACCAACCCACGGATCCTGCTTAAAGGGCAGCACGGTAGCACAGTGGTTAGCACAGTTGCTTCACAGCTCCAGGGTCCCAGGTTCGATTCCCGGCTTGGGTCAATGCCTGTGCGGAGTCTGCACGTTCTCCCCGTGTCTGAGTGGGTTTCCCCCAGGTGCTCCGGTTTCCTTCCACAGTCCAAAGATGTGCAGGAAGGTGCATTGGCCATAATAAATTGCCCTTAGTGCCCAAAAAGGTTAGGTGGGGTTACTGGGTTACGGGGATAGGGTGAAGGCATGAGCTTAAATAGGGTGCTCTTTCCACGGGCCAGTGCAGACTCAATGGGCCGAATGGCCTCCTTTTGCACTGTAAATTCTATTAACTTGCCACTGAATGTTGACAGGACATTTGACAGCACAAGGCGGTATGCCGAGTCCATCCCGATGCCTGCAAGCATGCCTACTTTTCAGCAGGGACCATTGCATAGAAATCAAGAGGGGACAGGTTCTGGATGAGTTTCCCCCCCTTTCAGTCCCAGGATAATAAGGCCCAAGAGACCTTGACTTGATACTCTAACCCTGCATAAGCCACAGATGGCAGACTGACTCCACAAGAGCCACT
The DNA here is from genome assembly GCF_047496885.1 of Scyliorhinus torazame. Classification (NCBI taxonomy): domain Eukaryota; kingdom Metazoa; phylum Chordata; class Chondrichthyes; order Carcharhiniformes; family Scyliorhinidae; genus Scyliorhinus; species Scyliorhinus torazame. The sequence goes on from NC_092719.1 coordinate 118,648,755, forward strand.
GTGGGAAGGGGATACTTTTGTCAAAATTGACACAGCTCCTGACATCACTGACAACATTAGAAATATAGTAAAAGGAGGAGGTAAGTCATGCCATCCACCCCCCCCCCCCCCCCCCCCCCGCCGCACCCCAGCTATCTCAGCTGCCACCACCCTTAATACCCTAGGGTGCAGGTCATCAGTTTCCGGAGACTTATCTGCCTTTAATCCCATTAGTTTATTCAATACCATCTCCCCAGTGATGGTTATTGCACCAAGTTTCTCTGCATTAAATGCATTTTTTTGAAAAATGTTATTATCTTCTACCGTGAAGGCAGAGGCAACATATTGGTTCAGTGCCTCCGCCATCTCTGTGTTCCCTTTTATTACCTCACCAGTATTGTCCTCTATAGGGCCAACATTTACTTCAGCTAATCTCTTCCTCTTTATATATTTATAGAAGCTTTTGGTATCAAAGAACAATACAACACAGGAACAGGTCCTTCGGCCGTCCAAGTCCAGTGTTTATGTTTCCTGCTAGTTTCCTTTCCTAGTTCATCTTAGCTGTTCAGATTTTATTTTTAGTAGCCTTTTGCTGAACCTTAAAAGTTCTCCCAATCCTCCAACTTACCACTAACTTCTGCAATATGGTATGTCCCAGTTTTTGCCTTTATGTCTTTCTTGACTTCCTTGTTTAGCCATGGAACGTTTTTCTCCCTTTTACAATTCCTCTTCTTCTCAGGAATATACTTTAATTGAGAGGTGTTTAATATCTCCCTGAGCATCCGCCATTGTTCCTCAACTGTCCTATTCTCAATTATTTGTGCCCAGTCTACTTGGGCCAACTCTTTCCTCAGGCCGGTATAATTACCTCTGCCCAACATTAAAACTCGAGAATGGCACTCTGACTTCTCTCGCTCAATCTGAATTCGAAATTCTAGCATGCTGTGATCATTCCTTCCAAGAGGATTCTTAATGACAAGACTAGATAGCAACCTTCCTTCATTACAAAATACTAAATCTAAAATAGACTGCTCCCTGGTTAGCTCCATAACATATTGCTCTAAGAAACAATCCCTCACACACTCTATGAAATCTCCCTCGAGGCTACTCTTGCCAATTTGATTCATCCAGTCAATGCGCACATTAAAATCACCCATGATTACTGTTGTGCCCTTCTCACAAGACCTCATTATTGCTTAGTTTATACTGTGCCTCAATTTGGAAGTATTGCTTGGAGAGGCCTGTAAATCACTCCTACCAAGGAGTTTTCTTCCCTTAGACTTTATTTCCACCCAGATCGATTCAACATTTTGACCCTTAGTGTCAATATCATTTCTTAATACAGCCTTGATGTCATCTTTAACCAATAAAACAACTCCACCTCCTGTTTCATCCTGTCTATCCTTTCGGAATACTGAGTACCCTTGGACATTTAACTCCCAATCCTGGTCCTCCTCCAACTATGTTCCAGTAATCCTCATACCCATTTGTCTCGATTTGTGCAGTCAGCTCATTGATCTTATTCCAAATACAGCATGCATTTAGGTACAAGGGGCGAAATTCTCCAGAAACGGCGCGATGTCCGCCGACTGGCGCCCAAAACGGCGCAAATCAGACGGGCATCGCGCCGCCCCAAAGGTGCGGAATTCTCCGCATCTTTGGGGGCCGAGCCCCAACCTTAAGGGGCTAGGTCAGCGCCGGACGAATTTCCGTCCCGCCAGCTGGCGGAAAAGGCCTTTGGTGCCCCGCCAGCTGGCGCGGAAATGACATTTCCGGGCGGCGCATGCGCGGGAGCGTCAGCGGCCGCTCACGGCATCCCCGCGTAGACTGGCCCTGCCCGTTCATCATATTAACCTCTATCTTCTCCTCACATGCAAACCTGCTGCTCTGGTTCCCATTAACCATTATACTACTTGTAGTTTTAGCCTTCCCTTCCCCCCCCCATTTGCCAGTTCAAAGTCTTTGTCATGACCTGTCGCTAATTTTAAAATCATATCCCCCTTGTCTTGACCTCCACCCCCCCACAATTAGATGAAATTCTTTCCCTGTATGTACCCTATCAAATCCTTTAAACATTTTAAACACCTCGATTAGATTTCCCCTCAATCTATGAAACTCAAGAAGAGTACAAACATAAGAACTAGGAGCAGGAGTAGGCCATCTGGCCCCTCGAGCCTGCTCCGCCATTCAATGAGATCATGGCTGATCTTTTGTGGACTCAGCTCCACTTTCCGGCCTGAACACTATAACCCTTAATCCCTTTATTCTTCAAAAAACTATCTATCTTTATCTTAAAAACATTTAATGAAGGAGCCTCTACCTCTTCACTTGGCAAGGAATTCCATAGATTCACAACCCTTTGGGTGAAGAAGTTGCTCCTAAACTCAGTCCTAAATCTACTTCCCCTTATTTTGAGGCTATGCCCCCTAGTTCTGCTTTCACCCGACAGTGGAAACAACCTGCCCGCATCTATCCTATCTATTCCCTTCATAATTTTATATGTTTCTATAAGATCCCCCCTCATCCTTCTAAATTCCAACGAGTACAGTCCCAGTCGACTCAACCTCTCCTCGTAATCCAACCCCTTCAGCTCTGGGATTAACCTAGTGAATCTCCTCTGCACATCCTCCAGTGCCAGTACGTCCTTTCTCAAGTAAGGAGACCAAAACTGAACACAATACTCCAGGTGTGGCCTCACTAACACCTTATACAATTGCAGCATAAACTCCCTAGTCTTAAACTCCATCCCTCTAGCAATGAAGGACAAAATTCCATTCGCCTTCTTAATCACCTGTTGCACTTGTAAACCAACTTTTTGCGACTCATGCACTAGCACACCCAGGTCTCTCTGCACAGCAGCATATTTTAATATTTTATCATTTAAATAATAATCCCTTTTGCTGTTATTCCTATCAAAATGGATAACCTCACATTTGTCAACATTGTATTCCATCTGCCAGACTCTAGCCCATTCACTTAGCCTATCCAAATCCCTCTGCAGACTTCCAGTATCCTCTGCACTTTTTGCTTTACCACTCATCTTAGTGTCGTCTGCAAACTTGGACACATTGCCCTTGGTCCCCCAACTCCAAATCATCTATGTAAATTGTGAACAATTGTGGGCCCAACACTGATCCCTGAGGGACACCACTAGCTACTGATTGCCAACCAGAGAAACACCCATTAATCTCCACTCTTTGCTTTCTATTAATTAACCAATCCTCTATACATGCTACTACTTTACCTTTAATGCCATGCATCTTTATCTTATGCAGCAACCTTTTGTGTGGCACCTTATCAAAGGCTTTCTGGAAATCCAAATATACCACATCCATTGGCTCCCCGTTATCTACCGCACTGGTAATGTCCTCAAACAATTCCACTAAATTAGTTAGGCACGACCTGCCCTTTATGAACCCATGCTGCGTCTGCCCAATGGGACAATTTCCATCCAGATGCCTCGGAATTTATTCCTTGATGATAGATTCCAACATCTTCCCTACTACCGAAGTTAAGCTCACTGGCCTAAAATTACCCGCTTTCTGCCAACCTCCTTTTTTAAACAGTGGTGTCACGTTTGCTAATTTCCAATCCACCGGGACCACCCCAGAGTCTAGTGAATTTTGGTAAATTATCACTAGTGCATTTGCAATTTCCCTAGCCATCTCTTTTAGCACTCTGGGATGCATTCCATCAGGGCCAGGAGACTTGTCTACCTTTAGCCCCATTAGCTTGCCCATCACTACCTCCTTCGTGATAACAATCCTCTCAAGGTCCTCACCTGTCATAGCCTCATTTCTATCAGTCACTGGCATGTTATTTGTGTCTTCCACTGTGAAGACCAACCCCAAAAACCTGTTCAGTTCCTCAGCCATTTCCTCATCTCCCATTACTAAATCTCCCTTCTCATCCTCTAAAGGACCAATATTTACCTTAGCCACTCTTTTTTGTTTTATATATTTGTGGAAACTTTTACTATCTGTTTTTATATTCTGAGCAAGTTTACTCTCATAATCTATCTTACTCTTCTTTATAGCTTTTTTAGTAGCTTTCTGTTGCCTCCTAAAGATTTCCCAGTCCTCTAGTCTCCCACTAATTTTGCCACTTTGTATGCTTTTTCCTTCAATTTGATACTCTCCCTTATTTCCTTAGATATCCACGGTCGACTTTCCCTCTTTCTACCGTCATTCCTTTTTATTGGTATAAACCTTTGCTGATCACTGTGAAAAATCGCTTGGAATGTTCTCCACTGTTCCTCAACTGTTTCACCATAAAGTCTTTGCTCCCAGTCTACCTTAGCTAGTTCTTCTCTCATCCCATTGTAATCTCCTTTGTTTAAGCACAAAACACTAGTGTTTGATTTTACCTTCTCACCCTCCATCTGTATTTTAAATTCCACCATATTGTGATCGCTCCTTCTGAGAGGATCCCTAACTATGAGATCATTAATCAATCCTGTTTCATTACACAGGACCATATCTAGGACCGCTTGTTCCCTCGCAGGTTCCATTACATACTGTTTTAGAAAACTATTGTGGATACGTTCTATAAACTCCTCCTCAAGGCTGCCTTGACTGACCTGGTTAAACAAATCGACATGTAGATTAAAATCCCCCATGATAACTGCTGTAGCATTTCTACATGCATCCGTTATTTCTTTGTTTATTGCCTGCCCCACCATAATGTTACTATTTGGTGGCCTATAGACTGCTCCTATCAGTGACTTTTTCGCCTTACTATTCCTGATTTCCACCCAAATGGATTCAACCTTATTCTCCATAGCACCGATGTCATCCCCTACTATTGCCCGGATGTCATCCTTAAATAACAGAGCTACACCACCTCCCTTACCATCCACTCTGTCCTTCCGAATAGTTTGATACCCTCGGATATTTAACTCCGAGTCGTGACCATCCTTTAACCATGTTTCAGTAATGGCCACTAAATCATAGTCATTCACGATGGTTTGCGCCATCACATCATTTACCTTATTCTGAATATTACGAGCATTCAGGTAAAGTACAGTTATGTTGGCTTTTTTACCTCAATCAGTAACCTCCTAAGTTATATTTCTTCTTAACTTTTCTCCTAATTTTCCTTGTCATTGAACCCATATCTACATTTAACAACCTGCCGCATCGCTTACCATTAATGTGTTTACTTCCCTTAATATTCCTTTTAGTATTCCTATTCACTGAGCTCCCCTCAGTCACTGTGCCTTGTACTGTTGCCCTTTTTGATTTTTGACTATGGCTTCTCTGCCTTACACTTTCCCTCTTACTGCTTTTTGTTTCTGTCCCTGTTTTACTACCTTCCAACTTCCTGCATTGGCTCCCATCCCCCTGCCACATTAGTTTAAACCCTCCCCACAGCTCCAGCAAACACCCCCCCTAGGACATCGCTTCCAGTCCTGCCCAGGTGCAGACCGTGCGGTTTGTACGGTCCCACCTCCCCCAGAACTGGTTCCAATGCCCCAGGAATTTGAATCCCTCCCTCTTGCACCATCTCTCGAGCCACGCATTCATCCTATCTATCCTGACATTCCTACTCTGACTAGCTCGTGGCACTGGTAGCAATCCTGAGATTACTACCTTTGAGGTCCTACTTTTTAGTTTAACTCCTAACTCCCTGAATTCAGCTTGTTGGCCCTCGTCCCATTTTTTACCTATATCGTTGGTGCCTATGTGCACCACAGCAGCTGGCTGTTCACCCCCCTCCCCCCACCACCCCCAGAATATCCTGCAGCTGCTCTGAGACATCCTTGACCCTTGCACCAGGGAGGCAACATACTATCCTGGAGTCTCGATTGCGTCCGCAGAACCGCCTGTCTATTCCCCTTACGATTGAGTCCCCTATCACTATAGCCCTGCCATTCTTCTTCCTGCCCAGCTGTGCAGCAGAGCCAGCCATGGTGCCATGAACCTGGCTGCTGCTGCCTTCCCCTGGTGAGCCATCACCCTCAACAGTATCCAAAGCGGTATACCTGTTTTGCAGGGAGATGGCCGTACAAGTCAAGATTACCCAATCTGCCTTCAGAAATTAACCCCCAAAGCCCTGGTATCCTCTGTGCCCCCCCCGCCACCACAAACACTCCCGCGATTAATACTCACGGTCTGCTTGCTTCTTGATTTTCAGGGTAACCGTCTCTCCAGCCATCTGGAGCAGGTGGATGGCTTCACTCAATGGTTTTCCCTTAAGGCTCACTGTGTTGATGGCTAATATCCTATCTCCTATGTGAATGGCCCCGGTCCTAAAAATGGAATGGAACATCAATCCAGGTTCCTGATCACAATCCACCCTAACCCCTGCTCATCAATAAATCACTGAAATCATGGTTGCCACTTTTGAACATTAATCTGCCGGTCGGGGGCATATTTTCAAAGGTAAAAATATGAAATCTGATCTGAGAATCAGGGGAGAAATTGCTAAAAAAAAAGACATGTTGTCAAAGCTTTTTGTCTTGCACGCATCAGAACAATTCGGAAAATACCAAATGTAAAGGGAGCAACAATTTACACTTCATGAGACCAACCAATCAGCACTCTCTTCACATGAAGTATAAATTTTTGTTCCCATCGCATTTGGAATTCTTGCGACTTGTTCAGATGAATGCAAGACAAAAAACTTCAACCACACGTACCTTCTTTCAGCAATTATCAGGGATAAAATGTTATCTGTGGGCTTCTGAACATTGGGCTAAATGTGAGTCCCTCTATAGGATGGCCGGCAGGTGCTGTTTCATAGATTATCATAGAATTTACAGTGCAGAAGGAGGCCATTCGGCCCATCGAGCCTGCACCGGCTCTTGGAAAGAGCACCCTACCCAAGGTCAACACCTCCACCCTATCCCCATAACCCAGTAACCCCACCCGACACTAAGGGCAATTTGGGACACTAAGGGCAATTTATCATGGCCAATCCACCTAACCTGCATATCTTTGGACTGTGCGAGGAAACCGGAGCACCCGGAGGAAACTCACGCACACACGGGAGGATGTGCAGACTCCGCACAGACAATGGCCCAAGCTGGAATCGAACCTGGGACCCTGGAGCTGTGAAGCAATTGTGCTATCCACAATGCTGCCCTTGTTGCACCCGGTCAGGCAGCGAAGGCCTCTGTGCCGCCTTCAGGGGCTAAACTGTCCCCCTTCACCCATGGGGACCTGGAGGCAAACTGGAAAATCCCAGTCAGCCTTTGTTGACAGGTCTTAATAGATGGTTAATTAGTTGAATCAAGTACCCACCACCCAGTCAATCCTTCAACCCCCACCATAAAAAAGGCCCAGGTGAGCGATGGAGTGCAAGTCCAGTGGCACAGTGATCCTAACCCCGGTGGAATCTAAGAGTTAAGCCCCGAGTAGTAGTCCCTATTTACAGTGAGGAGATGGGTTTTCTGTCCCCGTTTTGGTGGGTGGGAATGGTGGAGAATTGAGCGGGAGACCCAAAAATGCTTTTCTTGCCAACGGGGTTTTCCTGCTTGATTGTCTCCGCCCACCAGCCAGTGCTGTAACTAGGCAATGGGAACCCTATTACGGGGAGGGGAGTTGAGATGAGGTCCATGTCCATGGTTGGGGGGGAGCGGGATTCCTTGTGATGGTCGGGGGTGGGGGGATGGTTCCATGGTGGGGAGGGATTCCTCAATTCTATATTTATCTTTTTTGTCATGGGGCACCATCTGTCAAGAGACAAAGTTGAGCCCGCCCCACCAACATGATGTCATGCGGCCTGCCTCCTTGATTTATTTTTGGCTATGTCTCAAAAGCTATGATGGGAAAAGTTGACAGTGCAGCTAACTTTTCCCTCCCTAGTTTGACACTTAGTCAAGAAAATGAGAAAATTGTTCCCAGTATGGGGCCCCAGAGTTCAACTTGACAGCGACCTCTTTCACTCTGAGGGCGACGAGTCAAAGGTGAGACTGCTCGGGGCTGCTCTCAGGGAGTGGAACTCCCGGCAGCTCACTGACATAGGAAGAGAATGATGGGCACATGCCAACAGGAAAAAAACGCTCATGCATGTGGAGTCTGCCATCTTCTTCCGCCCAGGACCGTTCAATGGCATTTCCTTGCAGACCCAGCCAGTGGGAAAGTACAAGCTGGCTGTCCCATCATATTCTGGTGCTCGCTGCAAGCACGTCCTCACCACGTGTGATAAGCGACTCAGTTCCAAACATGGCTTTCCTGCCTCTTCCCATGAAATTCACTGCACATCTAATAACGAACTCAGGAGTACTCAGATCTATATTCTAATTCCCACCCCATTTGAAGAGCCACATGCAGACCATTGCTATGAGTTTCCTACCTTTCAGCCAGGCCCTTCTTGGTGAGCCCACTGATGACAATGGGATCGAATGGTTCTTCAGTCCCAGAGATGGTGATTCCCAACGGCCCACCGTACCTCTTCAGTTCCACAGTGTATATTATGGCACCAGTACTCTCCTGTTCATCTGACGAAGGCAGAGGATTTAGGCCATAATGAGACACAACGGGACAACACTTGTTAGTGGACAAAGGTTAAACCACAGGAGAACTTACCACACAAAGCTGTACTTCACCGGAAATCTAAGTAGTGTTCCTGTCACACAATGCACAGGATCAAACAGAACACTGGATGTGAATCTACGGTGGGAGTTCACGTTAGTTTACTTGTTATATTTACTTAAAGCCTGCAACATGAATATTGTACGGCTCGATTCTGAGCTCCAGGTTATCAACTGAACTCATTGTGGAATCCATAGGATCATAGAATTCCTACAGTGCAGACGGAGATCATTCAGCACATTGGATCTGCACTGACCCTCGGAAAGAGCACCATACATAGGCCCACGCCCTGTCCTATCCCCGTAACCCCACTTAACCTGCACATCGTTGGACACTAAAGGCAATTTAACATGACCAGTCCACCTAAACTGCACATCTTTGGACTGTAGGAGGAAACCAGAGCACCCAGAGGAAACCCACGCAGACACGGGGAGAACATGCAAACTCCACACAAACAGTCACCTAAGACCAGAATTTAACCCGGTCCCTGACGTTGTGAGTTAACAGTGCTAACCACTGTGCCATGGTATAGTTAATCAATTGTTGGTGCAGAGGGAGCTTTACTCTGTATCTAACTCCATGCTGTACCTGCCCTAGGAGTGTTTCATGGAGGCAGTGCATAGGGAGATTTATTCTGTATCTAATCCTGTGCTGTACCTATCCTGGGAGTGTTTGATGGAGGCAGTGTAGCTAGAGCTTTATTCTGTATCCAGTCCCATGCTGTACCTGCCCTGTGCAAGGGTCCTTCCTGTTTATTCCCCTTTTTTTATTTTGCCGTTCTTATTTTGATCCATGGATGATTAATGGGCATATCTCTTTAAGGAAGATAGCCTGTGTCTTTCGGTCAAGCAGAATATTCCAGAAGTTTAAGGAGAGATCACTTGCTGATTGAAACTGGACCTTCGCCGGTGGCCAATGAATTGGCCTGAAAGGCTGTGCTCTGCCCAGTAACAGGTGGTGATTGGATCTTATCCCACTGGTATGCTTTTCAGAGTACCAAGGTTTCAATTTTGATTTTGGCAGCATGGAGGCAAGATCAAGCTAACTCTCCCCAGAATGCTGTTGTGAACGCTATCTCTCCCTCTCTCCAGAAAGCATGTGGAGGCCGTATCCCTGAAACTACAGAGGCCTGAATACAAACGACAAACAGAAAGCAAGGTTTGAAGAGAAGTAAGGTGCCTCTCCAGGAAAGTTGCGAGTACTGCATTTGTAAATCACAGAGAACCTGAATGAATGAATCTACAGAGAGGACCATCACAGCCTGCAAACCAAAGACATAAACCTGCACGTTTGCTGTGTGGAAAATGTGCTAATAACCATCATCTGAAACAGACTCTTTTTCCTTTCAATCACGATTTTACCCCTTTCCACCCCTCTGTGTTTATCTGTCTTGCGTATGTGTGTAAAGGGTGGAGAGTAAGTTAGAATGGGAGTTCGGTGCTAGTTAATCTTTAACCAACTGTCTCTGCTGCATATTTCATTATAGTTCTCGTTATAAATAAACAGTAATTGTGTTTAAACTTACAATCTTGGTGACTGTAATTATTGGGCAGCCAAGGGCCAAAGACTTCGGGTAATTTTATAAGAATGATTGGTTAATTCACTTGTGTTGTGACTCTGGGATTGGTGGGGTTGGAATTGACCGCGCACTTGCCCAGGGTGTAGTAACAACTGGGAGTGTTTGATGGGGTCAGTGTAGAGGGAGCTTTACTCTGTATCTAACCCCGTGCTGTACCTGTCCTGGGAGTGTTTGATGGAGACAATGTAGAGGGAGATTTGTCCAGTATCTAACCCCATGTTGCATCTGTCCTGGGAGTCTTTAATGGGGACAGTGTAGAGTGAGCTTTACTCTGTATCTAATCCTGTGCCGTACCTGTCCTGGGTGTGTTTGGTGGGGACAATGTAGAGGGAGCTTTGCTCTGTATCTAATCCCGTGCGGTATCTGTCCTTGGAGTTTTTGATGGGGACAGTGTGGAGGGAACTTTGGTCTGTATCTCACCCCGTGCTGTACCTGTCCTGAGAGCCTTTGTACCTTAGTAACAATTGACTGAACAGGATTTGATTCTGAAAGTATTTTGCTGCACCTGATGGACACCACTTAACTTCGTTGGCACAGAGGTAAGCTCATCCCTCAGGGGAGCTACCTTTTAAAAAAGTAAACCCCAAAGAGAATGGAAAGCTGATCAAGGTTGAAGCCACTTGTCCTCCCTGCACGCTCAATACCTGAGTTGTCCTCATCCTTTCGAATCTTCAGTTTGACCAGTTCATCGCATTGCTGCAAGATTTGGACCGCATCCTCCATTGAACAGTTCTCTAGTCGGATGTTGTCAATGGCTAAGAGTTTATCTCCAGGCTCCAGAGTCCCTGTTCTAAAGGGGAAAGGAATAAAGCAGCTGAGAATGCCAATCTAAACGGAACATCTTCCAGGCCCCTTGGTACAGAGTAGAGCTGCAATTCTCCCGCTCAGCTTCATGCAAAATGAACTCTGTATCCCCCCCCTTCTCCTTTTTATCTCCAATGTGTTGGAAACAGGACTCCTGACCATCTCTGACCATGGTCAGAGGGCCTCCGAATGATGGAGCTCCCTCCCTAAGCTTTCCTTCACAGTGTCACCATAGCTCAGTTGGAGGACTCTGGTTCCAAGTGTCACTCACGGGGTTGTGCACACAAATCTGAGCTGACACTTCAGTGAGTACTGAGGGAGTGCCATGCTTTCGGGGAGTGATGCTATCTTACAGGTGAGACATGAAACTGAGAATCAAACTGTCTCCTTGGGTGAATGTAAACGATCCCAAGCATAATTTCAAAGAGTAGAGATCCCTCAATCAACATCGGAGAGGTAGATTATCTGATCATGATCACATTGTTGAGTGTGGGATCTTGCTGTGCATATATTGGTTGCCCCTTTTCCTGCATTACAACAATGGCTACACTTCACAAAATACAAAATAATTGGCTGTAAAGCAGTCTGAGAGCTCTGGTGGTCACAGAAAGCGCTTTTATAAAAGCAAGTCTTTCTTTCTTTACAATCTACAGGCATTCAAAACCCACACAACGTTGTTTTTTCAACTTATCTCATCTCTCCCATTCTTTATATCTGAGTGTTGTTCTGCCTTTGACTCTTCAACGCAGTTCCTCAATGCCGGGGGGGGGGGGGCAGAGAAACAAGCAGTATCACAGGCGCCGTCACCCGCAAACAATACAACGGTTCACAATCATCCAAACAATTAATCGACATTTTGCACGTGAACACACTGTCAATGTACTGTCAAGCCCAGGTTACCATGGCAACCGCCTGTAGAAACCAAAGTGTCTTGATTATGTGTATGAAGACCCAGGAGGACCGAGAAGGGGCAAGTAAAAGGAAGTTTATTCAGGTCAAATAAAATGGCCGCGACGGAGCACGGCAACGCGCCCCAGCTGGGCGGCGCTCCGCCCACTAGCGGGGAAGCTCGTATTCCACCAGTCCCACAGGGAGGTCGATTAGTGTATCCCTGATCTTGCAAGGGTTATTACAATGGGGTGGGAAAAGTGCACTAGCTCAGAGCAGACCCTTTCTGAGGTCAGATCTTCAGCCGAGTGTAATTAAGTGAGGAAGATGAGGTTGAAGCTCCTCTTTCCCCCGTGCTGATGTTCAGATATCTGAACTTGGAGGACGTAGTCAAAAAGCTGGGAATTGTTTACACTGGTGAACAGAAGGTTCATGATGGGCTTTATTAATGTGGTGAAGTTTATAAGTGGCCATCCCACAACGATAACATTCTGCCAACAGCCTATAAACAAGCAGGGAGTGGGGCTTCAATGTGATTGTCTAGCAGTCCCAGTAGTAGTGTGCACTATGGGCACAGGAAGCAGGCCCAGGAAGTGGAGAGCGATAAATCCTGAAGGCCCCAGACTCAGCAAAGTCTGGGATCTATGGCCAGGCAGGGATTGGGCTCTCGAGGAAGCAGGTTGGCGAGGGGGTGAAGGGTAATTTTGGAGGCCCAGGCTGAGGCACAAAGAAGAGTGTCATTTTGAGGGTGGGAGGGAGGCAAGGGGTTGGGGGAGGAAAGAAATGGTGTTCGAGTGCTCCCAGTGCGCATAGGGAACCCCTCAACAGCTTTACCCCCTATATTCCTTCCTTCTTCACTCTAGATGGTGGAAAAGCAGACTCCCTACTCTAGCCCGCCTGCCCACTCCAAGCCGCATCATCAGAAGCCAGTGTGTTGGTGTTGGGATCACAATCCGACACCACCACACTGGGTTGTATGCATGTGGGGAACAGTAGCAGCCCCAATTTACATATGTAAATTCCTGGCCAATTTATTTTGTAAGGAAAACACGTGTACTTGTGTGACAGCTTTCCCAACTTCAGTCCCAAAGAACATTTCAGCCAACGAAGTACAGTCACTGTTCTGATGCAGGAAATGCAGCAGTGTGTGCACAGCAAGCTCCCACAAACAGCAATGTGAGAATGACCTTTCAGCTTTCAGCGATGAGAGGGTAGACAGGCGGTGAGTATGTGGGTTGTTAGGGGAGATTATCGAGGAAGCATATTTGAGAAAGGATGTACAGAGGTAAGACTAAATGTGATGTGAGAGTGAAGTGTGCTTGGCTCAGCTTCAGCTCACTGAGAGCTTGGAGAGAGGGGGGTTGGGGGAAGGGGGTCGGGGGCAACAGGATCATGTTGAGTTGGGAGACTGCACTGAGCTTACAAAGCTGAACCTCCGCAACGGGTAGCACGAAGTTCTTAAAAAATGTCACACTCAGGTTGTGAGAGTCCTTGCCAAGGCTGTCATTTACTGCCTGTCGCTAGCTGCCTCGAGAAGGTTGTGATTGGGCCTTCTTGTTGAACTATACTGTAGTGGTCTCACATGATTAAGTGGCTTGCTTCCGAGAGCGGTGAAGAGTTAATCATGCCGGTGTGAGACTGGAGTCACATATAGGCCACAATTGGGTAAGGACGACAAGTTAACATCCCTTAAAGGACATTCGGGGATCCGAACATTGAGAGAGTCACTGTCTTGTGTTGAAGCAGGACATGTTTAATAAAGTTGCTCAAATACCCCCAGCATTATGGGAAACCTCAGCATTAACAAATTGCTTTACACAGCCAGGACCACTCATTGCTTGATCAAGTACATGCATCAAATTAGGAACAGGTACCTACCTGTGCGCTACACTCCCCTTTTTAATATCAGATATAATCAATGGATCCCCAGGCTTCCGGCTGATAGCTGCTGAACAGAAAATACATCGAATGAATCAATCAAGCCAAAGGACATCATACGCAATGAATAACTGTGAAGTCCAAACGCTCTTACTCCGCAGAGAGATCTGCTGGCCAGTACGCAGCTTGGCCAACTAACCAGTTGCACGTGGTGTTGATCGAGAGGTGACTCTTAGCCAAGGCCTCCCCTGCCTATTGTCAAATAACACCTTGAGATCTTTCACATCAGACAGTACAGGCATATAGATGGATCCCCTTTTAAAAGGAGCGCCCAAAAGACGGTACCCCCGACAGTGCAGGGCACCGTCCGTAGCTGTGAGGCAAGCGCGGCATAGTCACTGTTGCAAAAACGCGAGAGTGTACTAGTGCACAGCAAGATCCCACAGACTGCAATGTTAGGATTGTTTTGCATCCACAGTTCAGTCACTTGAAAGCCAGTGTGTGAGAACAATACTGCCCTCTGATTAAATGGCCCACAGGCCAGTGCAGGCCAGCCACTTGCATTGGGTAAGAACAGTCATAGAATCATAGAACCTCTACAGTTCTGAAGGAGGCCATTCGACCCATTGAGTCTCCGAAAGAGCACCCTACCTAGGCCCACTCCCCTGCCCTATCCCCATAACCCCACCTAACCTGCACATCTTTGGACACTCGGGCAATTTAGCATGGTCAATCCACTTAACCTGCACTTCTTTGAACTGCGCGTGGAAGCCGGAGCACCCAGAGGAAACCCATGCTGACTCAAGGAGAAAGTGCAAACTCCACATAGGCACCCGAGGCCAGATTTGAACCCGGGTCCCTGGCACTGTGAGGCAGCAGTGCTAACCACTGTGCCACCGTGCCACCCTGTCAGTGCTCCAAAGTTGGTTCAGGCTGTGCGAATGAGACGGGCAGAAAGTGGGGAAGAGTTAATACAGCAGAAGGTACTGAAGTTGCGGTGTGCAATCTAATAGCGGAGAACCACCATTGTGAGTATTTTATTCCTAGAGAGCTAAAGAAGCTAAGTATTGATTACGAGCAAAAGGCAGCGAGGAGAGCAAATGCAGGCTTGGGTCCTTCTGCAGAGTTTTTGTTTGATTGATTGATTTACAATGGGAACAACAGGATAACAATTCCTACCTGAGGCACCTCTCACCGCATTCGCTTCAATAGTGCAGCCGTTCAACTCCCAAAACCTGTGTGAGAGGCTATTTGACTGCAGTCCGCCAGACCAGTACCATCATTCACCTTTCACCATCCAGCACAACCCCTGAAATCCCTCATTACATGAATCTCATATCGATTAACTCACCGAGCCACCTCACAATAAAAATCCTATTGAACAGCCAGAATCACCATGGGAATATCTAGAACCTTCTGCATATTACGGGAAGTGGGTCAACTCAGCTCCCCTCACCTCCCCACCCCCCCCCCACCCCCATCGCACCCCCCACCCCGCCACCACCTCCCACTCCCTCCCAAGTAATTTTAAGGTTCCTTACGGAACGGGGTTACGTGCAGAAACTTTCTTCCTTGGGCCTAATTGAGGATTATTGCTATTTTGGAGAGATCGCGACTGTCCTCCCTGGGGAAGAGAAGGTTGACAGGAGATTTGACAGAGATGTTCAAAATCACGAGAGGTCTGGGAAGAGCGGATAGTGAGAAGCTGTTCCCATTGGCAAATGGATCGAGAATGAATGAATGGAATCTGTCAAAGGGCAACAGATTTGAGATAATTGGCGAGGTGAGGGGGAACCTTTCCAGCGAGTGGTTGGGACCTGGAATGCGCTGCCTGAAAGTGTGGGAGGCAGGTTCGATCGAGGCGTTCAAGAGGGAGTTGGATGATTATCTGAAAAGGGAGAATACGCAGGGCTACGGGCCAAGGCGGAGGAGTGGTTCTTCACAAGGCCAGTACTGACGGGTACAATGGCCTCCTTCTGTGCTGTCGCCAGTATGTGATTGAGTGACACATTTCCCTGTCTGGAAGACGAGGCTGTTTCCCCCCTTTGTTATTTACAATCATGTTGTGTGGTGACGCCGTTTCAAAACAAATTTTCCCTCAAACCGAGGCCATCAGTGGGAATGAGGGAAACAGTTGATCACATCAGGATAACGATCTTTTCACCTTTCTAAACTCGCACAAAGTGTCAACTGTGTGTAAATCTATCTGTAGGGATGAGGGACAACTGAACAGGTGCTGAACCAAGTGGGGGAAGTTAGGGAAGCCAAGAGATTTTCAAGAGGGATAGAGAGGTGGAGCGGTTGACGTCTTAGAGAGAGAGTTCCAGACTGTAGGATCCTAGTAGCTGAAGCCACTACCATTTATGGCAAAACATTGAGTGTGGGAACGTGGGCTTGAATGGAGCAGGATGTCTGGGTTTGTTTGGTTCAGGCTCATTAAATATTTGGTGACGGCAATGGAACCAAGGGCATGAGTCATGGCCAGGAAGCTAGTTCTGCTCCATCAGCTCAGCTTGGCCGGAATGTAACCAAATCCCCATATATGTGTTTCCACAGATAACCAAGGAAGTGGTGGAATGGGAACAAACTGAAAAAATCCCCAGCCTGTAACAAAAACCATGGTTTCAGTCCTTCTGATGTTTAGTTAAAGCTTGGTTAGTTGGCATCCTATGCAAGATAATTCAGGTATCGGAGTTGAAATTCGCAATTAGCCTGCCTGGCCCAGCTCAAAGAACAAAGAAAAGTACAGCACAGGAACAGGTATTTCAGCCCTCCAAGCCTGCGCCGACCATGCTGCCCGTCTAAACGAAAATCTTCTACACTTCCAGGGTCCGTATCCCTCTATTCCCAACCTATTCATGTATTTGTCACTTAAACGTCACTATTGTCCCTGCTTCCACCATCTCCTCCGGCAGCGAGTTCCAGGCACCCACTACCCTCTGTATAAAAAACCTGCCTTGTACATCTCCTCTAAACCTTGCCCCTCGCACCTTAAACCTATGCCCCCTAGTAATTGACCCCGCTACCCTGGGGAAAAGCCTCTGACTATCCACTCTGTCGATGCCCCTCATAATTTTGTAGACCTCTATCAGGTTGCCCCTCAACCTCCGTCGTTCCAGTGAGAACAAACCGAGTTTATTCAATCTCTCCTCATAGCTAATGCCCTCCATACCAGGCAACATCCTGGTAAATCTCTTCTGCACCCTCTCTAAAGCCTCCACATCCTTCTGGTAGTGTGGCGACCAGAATTGAACACTATACTCCAAGTGTGGCCTAACTAAGGTTCTATACAGCTGCAACATGACTTGCCAATTTTTATACTCAATGCCCCGGCCAATGAAGGCAAGCATGCCGTATGCCTTCTTGACTACCTTCTCCACCTGTGTTGCCCCTTTCAGTGACCTGTGGACCTGTACACCTAGATCTCTCAGACTATCAATACTCTTGAAGGTTCTACCATTCACTGTATATTCCCTACCTGTATTAGACCTTCCAAAATGCATGACCTCACATTTGTCCGGATTAAACTCCATCTGCCATCTCTCCGCCCAAGTCTCCAAACGATTTAAATCCTGCTGTAGCCTCTGACAGTCCTCATCGCTATCCGCAATTCCACCAACCTTTGTGTCGTCTGCAAATTTACTAATCAGACCAGTTACATTTTCCTCCAAATCATTGATATATACTACGAACAGCAAAGGTCCCAGCATTGATCCCTGCGGAATACCACTAGTCATAGCCCTCCAATCAGAAAAGCACCCTTCCATTGCTACTCTCTGCCTTCTATGACCTAGCCAGTTCTGTATCCATCTTGCCAGCTCACCCCTGATGCCGCGTGACTTCACCTTTTGTACCAGTCTGCCATGAGGGACCTTGTCAAAAGCCTTACTGAAGTCCATATAGACAACATCCACTGCCCTACCTGCATCATTCATCTTTGTGACCTCCTCAAAAAACTCTTATCAAGTTAGTGAGTCATGACCTCCCCTTCACAAAACCATGCTGCCTCTTGCTAATACATCCATTTGCTTCCAAATGGGAGTAGATCCTGTCTCGAAGAATTCTCTCCAGTAATTTCCCGACCACTGACGTAAGGCTCACCGGCCTGTAGTTCCCTGGATTATCCTTGCTACCCTTCTTAAACAAAGGAACAACATTGGCTATTCTCCAGTCCTCCGGGACATCACCTGAAGACAGTGAGGATCCAAAGATTTCTGTCAAGGCCTCAGCAATTTCCTCTCTATCCTCCTTCATTATTCTGGGGTAGATCCCATCAGGCACTGGGGACTTATCCACCTTAGTATTTTTCAAGACGCCCAACACTTCGTCTTTTTGGATCTCAATGTGACCCAGGCTATCTACACACCCTTCTCCAGACTCAACATTCAACAATTCCTTCTCTTTGGTGAATACTGAGGCAAAGTATTCATTTAGTACCTCGCTCATTTCCTCTGGCTCCACACATAGATTCCCTCGCCTGTCCTTCAGTGGGCCAACCCTTTCCCTGGTTACCCTCTTGCTTTTTATGTACGTGTAAAAAGCCTTGGGATTTTCCTTAACCCTATTTGCCAATGACTTTTCATGACCCCTTTTAGCCCTCCTGACTCCTTGCTTAAGTTCCTTCCTACTTTCCTTATATTCCACACAGACATCGTCTGTTCCCAGCCTTCTAGCCCTGACAAATGCCTCCTTTCTCTTTTTGACGAGGCCTACAATATCTCTCGTTACCCAAGGTTCCTGAAATTTGCTGTATTTATCCTTTTTCCGCACAGGAACATGCCGGTCCTGAATTCCTTTCAACTGACATTTGAAAGCCTCCCACATGTCAGATATTGATTTACCCTCAAACATCCGCCGCCAATCTAGATTCTTCAGTTCCTGCCTAATATTGTTCTAATTAGCCTTCCCCAATCTTTGGATCCTCAGTGTATTCAGGAACTCCTGCTGCAGGACCACTCTTATCCTTGTCCACCAGCACTTTAAAACTGACTGAATTGTGGTCACTGTTCCCGAAATGCTCCCCTACTGAAACGTCTACCACCTGGCCAGGCTCATTTCCCAATACCAGGTCCAGTATAGCCCCTTCCCTAGTTGGACTATCTACATTTTGTTTTATGACGCTCTCCTGAATGCTCCTTACAAACTCCGCCCCATCCAAGCCCCTAGCACTAAGTGAGTCCCAGTCAATATTGGGGAAATTAAAGTCTTCCATCACAACAATCCTGTTGCTTTCACTCCTTTCCAAAATCTGTCTCCCTATCTGCTCCTCTATCTCCCGCTGGCTGTTGGGGGGCCTGGAGTAAACCCCGAACATTGTGACTGCACCCTTCTTATTCCTGACCTCTACCCATATAGCCTCGCTGCCCTCTGAGGTGTCCTCCCGCAGTACAACTGTGATATTCTCCTTAACCAGTAGCGCAACTCCACCACCCCTTTACATCCCCCTCTATCCCGCCTGAAACATCTAAACCCCGGAATGTTTTGCTGCCAATCCTGTCCTTCCCTCAACCAGGTCTCTGTAATGGCAACAACATCATTGTTCCAAGTACTATTCCAAGCTCTAAGTTCATCTGCCTTACCCGTTATACTTCTTGCATTAAAACATATGCATTTCAGGCCACCAGTCCCGCTGTTTTCAGCAACATCTCCCTGTCTGCTCTTCCTCAGAGCCATACTGGCCCTATTCCCTAGTTCTCCCTCAATCTTTTCACCTTCTGACCTATTGTTCCGGTAGGCATCCACCTGCCATACTAGTTCAACTCTCCCATGTGACACTAGCAAACTCATGGCCAGGATATTTATGCCTCTCCAGTTTAGATGCAACCCATCCTTCTTATACAGGTCACACCTGCCCCGGAAGAGCTCCCAGTGGTTCAGATAATGGAAACCCTCCCTCCTACACCAACTGTTTAGCCACGTGTTTAGCTGCTCTATCTTCCGATTTCTAGCCTCACTGGCACATGGCACAGGAAGTTTAATCCCGAGATTACAACCCTTGAGGTCCTGTCTTTTAACATTCTGCCTAGCTCCCTGAACTCCTGCTGCAGGACCTCATGCCCCTTCCTGCCTATGTCATTAGTACCAATATGTACAATGACCTCTGCCTGTTTGCCCTCCCCCTTCAGGATGCCCGCTACCCGTTTCGGAGACATCCTGAACTCTGGCACCAGGGAGGCAACATACCATCCTAGAGTCTCTTTCACGTCCACAGAAGTGCCTATCTGTGCCCATGACTACAGAGTCCCCTATGACTATTGCTCTTCTGCGCTTTGGCTCTCCCTGCTGAACATCAGAGCCAGCGGTGGTGCCACTTCTCTGGCTGCTGTTGTTTTCCCCTGATAGGCTATTCCCCCCAACAGTATCCAAAGCAGTATACCTGTTCGAGAGGGGGACAACCACAGGGGATTCCTGCACTGACTGCCTGCCGCTTCTGATGGTCACCCATCTCTCTGCCTGCACCTTGGGTGTGACCACATCTCTAGAACTCCTATCTATAATGCTTTCTGCAACCTGCATGCTCTTAAGTGGCTGGGGCTGTTTAGCACAGGGCTAAATCGCTGGCTTTGAAAGCAGACCAAGGCAGGCCAGCAGCACGGTTCAATTCCCGTAACAGCCTCCCTGAACAGGCGCCGGAATGTGGTGACTAGCGCTTTTCACAGTAACTTCATTTGAAGCCTACTTGTGACAATAAGCGATTTTCATTCATTTCAAGTGCATCCAATTGCTGCTCCAACCGAACCACGCGGTCTGCGAGGAGCTGCCATTGGTTACACTTGCTGCAGATGTAATCGACCGGAACGCTGGAAGCATCACAGATCTGCCACATCTCACAGTTGGAGCTCTGCACACCGTTGAGTGACATTTAAGCACGAATTAATTTAAAATAATTCTTGAATTATTGTTAGATTCAGTTACAACTAACTATATGGCCCTGACGAGAGATGATTTTTACTGTAAAATTAATGCTAAATACCAATCTCTGTCCTCAGGTTTAGTTACTCCACTATCTAGTTAATCAATTACATTTTTTTGCAATATAATTTTTTTTTCAAATGTAACAGATTCCCAACCAGCCTATCAGGTCACAGCTTTACTCTGATGTCACTTAGTGTCCCCCCATCCCTCCTCCACACACAATTCTGGTTCTCTCCCTGCAGATTAACAGTTACAGGCCAGAAGAAAGAGAACAAAACGTACGTAAAAAGCACCGTCTCCCACTCTGCACCAAATTACCAATTTCCAATTCCCACTCTGGATGTGGCTCACTCACTCAGGATGTGTCTCCTTCACCTGCGCAAAGCATACTGAGTGCGCTTTCTGTCTGTCTTTTATACAGAACTCAGCTAACCAAGGTGACTCACACTACTTAAGCTCATTGCCAGGACCTCACTGAATCAGAGGCCAAGCAGTAACCGTAGCACCCTCGGCAATTTTATATTGCGATCAGGAGCGCAGCAAACTGATGCAGGAACCCTTAGTCAGCAAAGTGTAAACGGTCTCCAAGGTACCTTTATCCAAGGTACAGGGGTTGATTGCCTCAGGCAAGGACACCATTCAGAACATCCCAAATCCTGAATCGACTCTGAAAGCGGCGCAAGGCTGACATCCATACAACATCTTGCACCTCCACAAGGTGTTCCAAAATACTTCACAGCCAATGAATTACATCCTGGAGTGTAGTTACTGCTGTCGTGTAGGAAATGTGTCAGTGTGTAAAGATCCACCGGGAAATGTCACCTGGCTGTCGGTGAGAGGGACCCTTCACCACAGAAAGACTGTGCGGGAGTGTGGGATTCCTTCAGGAACTATGCAGTGAGATCTTAAATCATCAGCTGGAGTCATTATCAGAAATGTAACATTGAATAACAAAGCAAGTGAGATTGTGGGGACCAAGCAGGCCCACCTGTCACATTAAAGGAGCAGCCCTTTGGATTTCGGCGGCAGCAGTGCGCAGGGGCCCTCTGGGAGGTGAGTAGCGACTTTAAAACCACTTACCTTTACAGGAGCAGCCCTTTGGATTTCGGCGGCAGCGGTGCGCAGGGGCCTTCTGGGAGGTGAGTACTTACTTTAAAACCACTTACCTTTACAGGAGCAGCCCTTTGGATTTCGGCGGCAGCGGTGCGCAGGGGCCTTCTGGGAGGTGAGTACTTACTTTAAAACCACTTACCTTTACAGGAGCAGCCCTTTGGATTTCGGCGGCAGCGGTGCGCAGGGGCCCTCTGGGAGGTGAGTAGCGACTTTAAAAAGCCTTACCTGGTCCCCTGTCTGTTCTTTTCTGTTTTATTTGTTTTTATATAAGGCGGGAACCGGAAGTTCGACCCGCGGACCTCTGGGAAGTCCCCCCCCCCCCCACCCCCCCCAACCAATAAATTCTGGTGGAGAGGAAACCCGAGACACTACACGTGTAGTGTCTCCCACCCGCCCTCCTCCTCTAACCTAATAATAAGACCCATTGGTGTAAGGTAAGTGCCATATTATATTATTATTATATTATTAGCATTGTGCAGGTCAAGGTTCGGAGGTGGAGGAGCAGTCTCTGTCAGCGAGAGAACGTGAGAACATCTAAGACACTCAGAAGGTAAGAAGGTAAGTAAGTGATTTTTATTTATTTTTACTTTTATACCTTTTTTCAAATTGTGTGTGTCGGGGGGAAACTGAAGTGACATCACAGAAAAGCTGTGGCCAGAGTGGCTGGTTGGGATTCTACCCTAAATTTAAAAAAAATTTGAGTATTTGGTAACTAATTAAACATAATAACTTAATTATAATTTAGAGGGATATCTAAGCCAGAGATCGGAGAGTACTATAGTTAGCTATCGCATTTCTATTAGAAATCTAGTGCTAGGAAACAGATAGTTGACAGTAACTTTGAAAGTTTAAAAAAAATATTTTTAAAAAAAAGACAAATTTTAATTTTAATTTTAATTAATTGACGCAATGTCAGTTAGAGGGGTGCTGTGCTCTGACTGTGAGATGTGGCAGGTCCGGGAGGCTTCCAGCGTCCCGGATGGCTTCATCTGCAGAAAGTGCACCCAACTGGAGCTCCTCACAGACTGCATGGTTCGGTTGGAGCAGCAATTGGATGCACTTAGGAGCATGCAGGTGGCGGAAAGCGTCATAGATCACAGTTATGTAAATGTGGTCACACCCAAGGTGCAGGCAGAGAAATGGGTGACCACCAGAAAGGGCAGGCAGTCAGTGCAGGAATCCCCTGTGGTTGTCCCCCTCTCGAACAGATATACCCCTTTGGATACTGTCGGGGGGGATAGCCTATCAGGGGAAAACAGCAGCAGCCAGAGCAGTGGCACCACAGCTGGCTCTGATGTTCAGAAGGGAGGGTCAAAGCGCAGAAGAGTAATAGTAATAGGGGACTCTATAGTCATGGGCACAGATAGGCGCTTCTGTGGACGTGAAAGAGACTCCAGGATGGTATGTTGCCTCCCTGGTGCCAGGGTCCAGGATGTCTCCGAACGGGTAGAGGGCATCCTGAAGGGGGAGGGCAAACAGGCAGAGGTCGTTGTACATATTGGTACTAACGACATAGGCAGGAAGGGGCATGAGGTCCTGCAGCAGGAGTTCAGGGAGCTAGGCAGAAAGTTAAAAGACAGGACCTCGAGGGTTGTAATCTCGGGATTACTCCCTGTACCACGTGCCAGTGAGCCTAGAAATAGGAAGATAGAGCAGATAAACACGTGGCTAAACAGCTGGTGTAGGAGGGAGGGTTTCCATTATTTGGACCACTGGGAGCTCTTCCGGGGCAGATGTGACCTGAATAAGAAGGACGGGTTGCACCTAAACCGGAGAGGCATAAATATCCTTGCCGCGAGGTTTGCTAGTGTCACACGGGAGGGTTTAAACTAGTATGGCAGGGAGGTGGGCACGGGAGCAATAGGTCAGAAGGTTCGCATTGAGGGAGAACTAGGGAATAGGTGTGGCTCTGAGGCAGAGCAGACGGGGAGAAGTTGCTGAACACAGCGGGTCTGGTGGCCTGAAGTGCATATGTTTTAATGCAAGGAGCATTACGGGTAAGGCAGATGAACTTAGAGCTTGGATTAGTACTTGGAACTATGATGTTGTTGCCATTACAGAGACCTGGTTGAGGGAAGGGCAGGATTGGCAGCTAAACGTTCCAGGATTTAGATATTTCAGGCGGGATAGAGGGGGATGTAAAAGGGGAGGTGGAGTTGCGCTACTTGTTCGGGAGAATATCACAGCTGTACTGCGAGAGGACACCTCAGAGGGCAGTGAGGCTATATGGGTAGAGATCAGGAATAAGAAGGGTGCAGTCACAATGTTGGGGGTATACTACAGGCCTCCCAACAGCCAGCGGGAGATAGAGGAGCAGATAGGTAGACAGATTTTGGAAAAGAGTAAAAACAACAGGGTTGTGGTGATGGGAGACTTCAACTTCCCCAATATTGACTGGGACTCACTTAGTGCCAGGGGCTTAGACGGGGCGGAGTTTGTAAGGAGCATCCAGGAGGGCTTCTTAAAACAATATGTAGACAGTCCAACTAGGGAAGGGGCGGTACTGGACCTGGTATTGGGGAATGAGCCCGGCCAGGTGGTAGATGTTTCAGGAGGGGAGCATTTCGGTAACAGTGACCACAATTCAGTAAGTTTTAAAGTACTGGTGGACAAGGATAAGAGTGGTCCGAGGATGAATGTGCTAAATTGGGGGAAGGCTAATTATAACAATATTAGGCGGGAACTGAAGAACATAGATTGGGGGCGGATGTTTGAGGGCAAATCAACATCTGACATGTGGGAGGCTTTCAAATGTCAGTTGAAAGGAATACAGGACCGGCATGTTCCTGTGAGGAAGAAAGATAAATACGGCAATTTTCGGGAACCTTGGATGACGAGTGATATTGTAGGCCTCGTCAAAAAGAAAAAGGAGGCATTTGTCAGGGCTAAAAGGCTGGGAACAGACGAAGCCTGCGTGGAATATAAGGAAAGTAGGAAGGAACTTAAGCAAGGAGTCAGGAGGACTAGAAGGGGTCACGAAAAGTCATTGGCAAATAGGGTTAAGGAAAATCCCAAGGCTTTTTACACGTACATAAAAAGCAAGAGGGTAGCCAGGGAAAGGGTTGGCCCACTGAAGGATAGGCAAGGGAATCTATGTGTGGAGCCAGAGGAAATGGGCGAGGTACTAAATGAATACTTGCATCAGTATTCACCAAAGAGAAGGAATTGGTAGATGTTGAGTCTGGAGAAGGGGGTGTAGATAGCCTGGGTCACATTGTGATCCAAAAAGACGAGGTGTAGGGTGTCTTAAAAAATATTAAGGTAGATAAGTCCCCAGGGCCTGATGGGATCTACCCCAGAATACTGAAGGAGGCTGGAGAGGAAATTGCTGAGGCCTTGACAGAAATCTTTGGATCCTCGCTGTCTTCAGGGGATGTCCCGGAGGACTGGAGAATAGCCAATGTTGTTCCTCTGTTTAAGAAGGGTACCAAGGATAATCCCGGGAACTACAGGCCGGTGAGCCTTACTTCAATGGTAGGGAAATTACTGGAGAGAATTCTTCGAGACAGGATCTACTCCCATTTGGAAGCAAATGGACGTATTAGTGAGAGGCAGCACGGTTTTGTGAAGGGGAGGTCGTGTCTCACTAACTTGATAGAGTTTTACGAGGAGGTCACTAAGATGATTGATGCAGGTAGGGCAGTAGATGTTGTTGATATGGACTTCAGTAAGGCCTTTGACAAGGTCCCTCATGGTAGACTAGTACAAAAGGTGAAGTCACACGGGATCAGGGGTGAGCTGGCAAGGTGGATACAGAACTGGCTAGGCCATAGAAGGCAGAGAGTAGCAAAGGGATGCTTTTCTAATTGGAGGGCTGTGACCAGTGGTGTTCCACAGGGATCAGTGCTGGGACCTTTGCTCTTTGTAGTATATATAAATGATTTGGAGGAAAATGTAACTGGTCTGATTAGTAAGTTTGCAGACGACACAAAGGTTGGTGGAATTGCGGATAGCGATGAGGACTGTCGGAGGATACAGCAGGATTTAGATTGTCTGGAGACTTGGGCGGAGAGATGGCAGATGGAGTTTAATCCGGACAAATGTGAGGTAATGCATTTTGGAAGGTCTAATGCAGGTAGGGAATATACAGTGAATAGTAGAACCCTCAAGAGTATTGAAAGTCAAAGAGATCTAGGAGTACAGGTCCACAGGTCATTGAAAGGGGCAACACAGGTGGAGAAGGTAGTCAAGAAGGCATACGGCATGCTTGCCTTCATTGGCCGGGGCACTGAGTATAAGAATTGGCAAGTCATGTTGCAGCTGTATAGAACCTTAGTTAGGCCACACTTGGAGTATAGTGTTCAATTCTGGTCGCCACACTACCAGAAGGATGTGGAGGCTTTAGAGAGGGTGCAGAAGAGATTTACCAGAATGTTGCCTGGTATGGAGGGCATTAGCTATGAGGAGCGATTGAATAAACTCAGTTTGTTCTCACTGGAACGAAGGAGGTTGAGGGGAGACCTGATAGAGGTATATAAAATTATGAGGGGCATAGACAGAGTGGATAGTCAGAGGCTTTTCCCCAGGGTAGAGGGGTCAATTACTAGGGGGCATAGGTTTAAGGTGAGAGGGGCAAGGTTTAGGGTAGATGTACGAGGCAAGTTTTTTAGGCAGAGGGTTGTGGGTGCCTGGAACTCGCTACCGGAGGAGGTAGTGGAAGCAGGGACGATAGGGACATTTAAGGGGCATCTTGACAAATATATGAATAGGATGGGAATAGAAGGATACGGACCCAGGAAGTGTAGAAGATTGTAGTTTAGTCGGGCAGCATGGTCGGCACGGGCTTGGAGGGCCGAAGGGCCTGTTCCTGTACTGTACATTTCTTTGTTCTTTGAAATACAGCAACCAATTCGTGCACAGCAAGCTCCCACAGTCAGTAATCAGATAAATGACCAAATAATCTGTTTTTGGTTGAGGGATAAATGTTCGATCTACCAGCTGAGGGGGGCTTTGGGTTTAATATCTCATCTGAAAGATGGCACCTCGACACATGTGGCACTACCTGAGGCAATGCAAGGGATTCCCTGAGCCTTGGGGAATGCAATAAAGTCACAGATTGAGCAGGGTTCGCTCGGTTCTAACGTGTCTGTTTCTCTCTCTCATGGGATGTGGGTGTCACTTGCAAGGCCAGCATTTGCTGCCCATCCGTAACTGCCCTTTGAACTGAGGGAAATTGCTTGGCCGTTTAAGAGTCAACCACATTGCTGGCTGCACATGTAGGCCAGAGCAGGTAAGCATGGCAGCTTTCCTTCTCTGAAGGACTGAAAGAACCAGATACATGTTTATGACAATCGATGACAGTCGCCATGGCCACTATTACTGAGATTAGCTTTTCAATTCCAGATTTATTAATTGAAGTTTAAATTTCACAGCTGCCATGCGGGGATTTGAACCCAGAGCATCAGCCTGGGCCTCTGAATTACCAGTCCAGTGACAATACCACTACCACCACCATCTCCCCTCTCTGCACACCTAAAATGAGGAAGGACAGAACCTGAAGGAGAATCTACTCACAGCTGATGGTGATGCCAAGCTCGACCCCTCTCTTCTTGGGCAATTTCACATGAAAGGTCCCACTACTGGGAATAACAGATTCTGTGGAAGAGAAACAAACTCACATAAGATGCCCCGGATCGTTAATCTTTTGAAAACACAAGTGTTAAGGTGCACGCACTCTGTTCTTGACTTATTTTGATTCCCCTGGAGTTGGTGATGTGGTAACACAGGAAAATAAAACAGTGAGGAAAATCTGAAATCAGAACAGAAAATGCTGGAAATGCTCAGCAAGTCAGACAGCATCTGCAGAGAGAGAGAAACACGGAGTTAATGTTACACTGTCGACCTGAAATGTTAACTCTGTTTCTCTCCCCAGATGCTGCCAAACATGCTGAGTATTTCTAGCATTTCTTGGTGAATATTTAACACATTGGCATGACATGCTGTGCTTACTAGTTTAATGCAGTTGCTTTATTTCAACCAGTTAATTCTTTACTCTATAATGGGATATGGTTGCCGCTGGAAAGGCCAGCATTTGTTGCTCATCCCTCATTGCCCTCTAACTGACTGGGTTGCTCGGCCATTTCAGGGGACAGTAAGTGTCAGCCACATTGCTGTGGGTCTGGAGTCACATGTACGTCAGACTGGGTAAGGACGGTGTTATAACCTGCCTGCTTACCATTGGCTGGGGACTAATGACAATCCCACAATCCTGTGGGAGTATGAGCTTCCCCAATGAGGGGGCGGAGAAATCATTAGCAGACTCCCTGTATAAATAAAGCTGGCCAGTTTGGAACCAGCTGGAAGGAGTGAGCAGCAAGCGAGGTTGCTGTTGTATATATATGTTATTGTAAATAAATGTTTTTTTTTGTATCCTTAAAACTCGTGCTGGATTCTTCGTGACCCTCACAAAACTGGCGACGAGGGTTAAAGTGAATAGCTGTCTACACTGCTGAAGCCACTTCCCTGGGTTTTTGTTGGATACAGGTTGGAAGCTGTTTTCTATTAAATAATGCTGCTATACGGACGTTTGGATGTTTTTGATGCTGTGCTGGAAAGCTGGAACCAGTACGCACAATAGATGCGTTACTATTTCCGGACAAACTATATCACCGAAAACGAGTGCCAGGTGGTCATATTGCTCACCGACTGCGGCCCGCATACGTTTGGGGTGATTAGGAGCCTTACGTACCCAGCTGCGCCATACACCAAAACGTTTGATGAACTTGTGAATTTAGTGGGGCAACATTTTAACCCAACCCCGTCCACAATAGTCCAGCGTTACCGGTTTAATACCGCGGAGAGGACCCCTGGAGAATCCCTTGCCGACTTTCTATTCAGGCTATGCAGGATTGCGGAGTACTGTGACTATGGTAAGACCTTGTCAGAAATGTTACGCGACCGTTTGGTTTGCAGTATTAACAATGCGGCCACCCAGAGAAAGTTGTTAGCGGAGCCAACATTGACGTTTCAACAGGCCATTCAAATAGTATTGTCCTGAGAGAGCGCAGAACGAGGAGTACAGGAGCTACAGGGAATGGAAGTGCATGCCTTGGGGCGCAACCCCTTCCGTCCGAAAACGTCCCCCCGCACTCCTGCGGTACCTTGGGCGAGGCAACATCCGGACCGACGCCAGTGGCCGTCGGACATTCCTCCCGAAGGGAGCCTTCTCCAGAACCAATGGATGAGGAGCCATGTCCGTGTCAGACTTGTAGGCGCCGACCCCGTCGCAGACACCGGTCCTGGGGGGGCTAGAGGCGCCGTCATTCCGACCAAAACTGGAGCCAGCCCAGGGGCCGTACCTTCCATGTGGATGAACCTACGGCGATTACTCCAGAGGACGTGGAGACGGAGGACGACTGCCTGCAGCTGCATTGAGTGGCAGCTCCCCGTGTGGCCCCAATTAAGGTGACAGTACGGGTCAATGGTCACCCGCTTGAGATGGAGTTGGACACTGGCGCAGCGGTCTCCGTGATCGCCAAGAGGACATTCGACTGCATCAAGCAGGGTGTACAGACCCTTACATTAACCAACACACAGGCCAGGTTGGCCACCTACACGGGGGAACCATTGGGCATAGCAGGAACTACGGTGTCCCCTGTTGTTTATGGACGCCAGGAGAGGCGTTTCCCACTTATCGTGGTGCGCGGCCATGGGCCCAGCCTGTTGGGTCGGGACTGGTTGCGCCATTTGCGGTTGCAGTGGCAGCACATCCTCCAAACAGTTTCTGGAGGGTTGACTGAGGTGCTACGATACCCAGATGTATTCCAGCCCGGTTTGGGGAAAATAAAAGGGGCCGTAGCCCGTATCCAAGTCGAACCAGGAGCCACGCCGCGCTATTTCCGGGCGAGCCCGGTGCCATACGCCTTTCTCGAGAAGGTAGAAGGGGAGCTCACTCATTTGGAGACTTTGGGTATCATCAGGCCAGTCCGTTTCGCTGACTGGGCAGCACCAATTGTACCTGTAATGAAGCCAGATGCCACAGTTCGCTTGTGCGGCGACTACAGTGAATACGGCTTCCCGACTCGACCGATATCCAATGCCTCGCATAGAGGATCTCTATGCGAAGCTTGCAGGCGGATTCTCGTTCACAAAATTAGATATGAGTCACGTCTACCGACAGTTGGAGCTGGATCCTGCCTCCCGACCATATGTAATGATTAATACACACCGAGGCCTGTATGAATATACACGGTTGCCCTTTGGGGTATCCTCTGCCTGCACTATTTTTCAACGCGTTATGGAGGGCATTTTGAGAGGTTTACCACGTGTCGCTGTCTATTTAGATGACATCGGCTGTCCTTAGACGCTTTTCGGAGGCTGGAGTCCGTTTACGTCGCACAAAGTGCATCTTTCAGGCGAAGGAAGTAGTCTACCTGGGTTATTGGGTGGACCGCGAAGGTTTGCACCCCGTCGCGGAGAAGGTGCGCGCGATTCAACAGGCCCCCACCCCGACTGACACTTCGCATCTTCGTTCTTTTCTCGGCCTCGTAAACTATTACGGGAAGTTCCTCCTCAATCTGGCAACTACGCTGGCCCTGTTGCACCTTCTGCTAAATAAGAATCACACCTGGGTTTGGGGTCAGCCGCAAGAAGCCGCTTTCCAACGGGTAAAACGACAATTGTCGTCGTCTGGGTTACTAACCCACTATGATCCTGGAAAGCCTTTGCTCGTCACATGTGATGCATCCCCGTATGGTATTGGGGCCGTCCTGTCCCACAAGATGGAGAACGGGGCCGAGCGACCGATAGCTTTCGCCTCCCGCACATTGACTGCAGCGGAAAAAAAGTACTTGCAGATCGAGAAGGAGGGCCCGGCGGTGGTCTTTGCGGTGAAACGCTTCCACCAGTACGTGTATGGCCGCCACTTCACTATCGTGACTGATCATAAGCCTCTGCTGGGACTTTTCAGAGAGGATAAGCCAATACCGCCCATTGCTTCTGCACGGATCCAGCGCTGGGCTTTGTTGCTCGCTGCATACGAGTATTCTCTGGAGCACAAACCAGGAACCCAGATAGCGAATGCCGACGCACTGAGCCGATTGCCTTTATCGACCGGCCCCATGTCGACCCCCACGACTGGTGAGTTGGTTGCAACCCTACATTTTATGGACACCTTGCCTGTCACGGCATCACAGATCTGTGAGTGGACCCAGACGGAGCCAGTCCTGTCAAAGGTTCGGCACATAGTCCTGTATGGTGGGCAGCATAGACAGCTCCCAGGCGAGTTGCGGGCATTTTCCTCCAAGCTGTCAGAATTCAACGTGGAAGACGGCATCCTCTTGTGGGGGACGCGTGTGATTGTCCCGGAAAAAGGACAGGAGCTGATACTAAGAGACTTGCACAATGGGCATCCAGGTGTGACCAAAATGAAAATGTTGGCCCGGAGTTATGTCTGGTGGCCAGGCCTCGACACCGACATTGAGAAGGCAGCCCAAAACTGCTCCATTTGCCAGGAGCATCAGAAGCTTCCGCCGGCCGCGCCCCTACATCACTGGGAATGGCCAGGGCAGCCTTGGGCGCGCTTGCATGCAGGTTTCACCGGCCCTTTTCAAGGATCCATGTTCCTTCTATTCATCGACGCCCAGTCTAAACGGCTAGAGGTGCATAAGATGCTAGGCACAACGTCCTGCGTTTGTCTTGTAGTACGCATGGCCTCCCCGAGGTGCTGGTCACGGATAACGGCACTCCATTCACGAGTGAGGAGTTTGCGAGGTTCATGAAGATGAACAGCATACGCCATATCCTCACTGCCCCTTACCACCCAGCTTCAAATGGGTTGGCAGAGTGCGCAGTGCAGTTATTCAAACGAGGCCTAAAGAAGCAGTCTTCTGGGTCAATGGACATGAGACTGGCTCGCTTTTTGTTTTTGTATAGGACCACCCCCCATGCGGTGACTGGGGTAGCTCCCGCAGAACTCCTAATGGGCCGGAGACTTCGCACCCGCCTTAGCATGGTTTTCCCGGACATTGGCGCGAAAGTACGCCGCATACAAGAACGGCAGGGACATGGTTTTTCTTGGCATCGGCCGATTCGGCAGTTTGCGCCCGGTGACCCAGTGTTCATTCGGAATTTTGCTGGTGGTGCCCAGTGGGTCCCTGGCATAATCTTTCGCCAAACTGGCCCTATGTCTTACCAGGTGCAAGCCCAGGGTTGTCTCCAGCGCAAACATGTAGACCACGTTCAGTCCAGAAGACTATCCCTTCCAAAAATCCCCGCCCCCGGAGCTAATTTCTACAGCCACAGAGACCAGAGACAATGGAAAGTAGTCCTCACAATCTTCCTCTGGTGCCACACTCAAAGCCTGCGCAGGTCGTTACAGAACCGCCTGGAGATAGAGATGCCGAGATGTCGGAGGCTGCAGACTCTGATTCTGAGATGGAGGCACAGGGCGCATCAGAGGGGGAATCCTCGGACCCACGGGCCGTGGATGTACAACCGGTGCGCCGTTCATCACGGAAGCGCCAGTCTCCATCTCGTTACACGTCGCCCGATCCAGCGCCTCGTGCAAATGGTGTCCGACCTGCGGCAAAACGAGTCCAACGCCCTCCTTCGCCAGGGTCTTCGGTGGATTCCTTGGACTTTGGGGGGCTGGGATGTTAGAACCTGCCTGCTTACCATTGGCTGGGGACTAATGACAATCCCACAATCCTGTGGGAGTATGAGCTTCCCCAATGAGGGGGAGGAGAAATCATTAGCAGACTCCCTGTATAAATAAAGCTGGCCAGTTTGGAACCAGCAGGAAGGAGTGAGCAGCAAGCGAAGTTGCTGGCGCTGTTGTATATATATGTTGTTGTAAATAAATGTTATTTCTTTGTATCCTTAAAACTCATGCTGGATTCTTCGTGGCCCTCACAAAAGACGGCAGATTTCCTTCCCTAAAGGACATTAATGAATCAAGATGGGTATTTACGGCAATCAATGATAGTTTGATGATCACCATTATTGAGACTTGCTTTCAATTCCAGACTGATTCCTTCTCTAAAATACAGTCTCAGAAAAATTGTCATATCATGTGTTAAACGTTGAAATACTGAGATCACCGACAGCAAATTCTGGGATTTTACGGTGTAATTGTTTATGCATCCAGCAGATGGAGGCCAGAATCCCAGAAGTAATCGTAGAATCTTGTAGTGGAGGACTGGGCCATTCAGCCCATCAGATCTGTGTCAGTCGTTTAAAAAAGCAATCCATTCATTCCCCTTCCCGCCACCATTTTCCTGCCGCCCTTCAAATATATTCTTTTCAAAATGTAATTCCCTCTGTCAGTTATTATTCATAGAAACATAGAAGAGGAGCAGGGTGAGGCCAGTCGGCCCTTCGAACCTGCTCCACCATTCATTATGATCATGGCTGATCATCCAACTCAATAGCCTAATCCCGCTTCCCCCACAATTCAATCTGCTTCCGCCTCCAGTGCATTCAGAACTTGCTGTGGAAACAATTTCTTCTCTTTCTATCTCCCTCTATGGTTCATTTTTCATTAAAATCTCTTCCCTCTGGTAACCAACCCTCCTGTCAGTGAAGAGGATTTTTTTTTTCCGCCTATTTGCTCTATTCCCGCAGAGTAGTGAACCAGCTCTTACTGCTGAGGATCGCACATGAAGACTGGCCAATTGGGCTCAGTGCCAGAGTGGGTTGCCAGCTACCCGTAGGGCAGCCCGCTCAAGAGTTGGCTGCCAACTCTCCAAGGTCCCTGGAGACTCCAAGCATTGAAGGGCATTGCTTCCACCAGACAAGTGGGAAAACCAGCAGGACCACTAAATTTAAAGAAAAAATATTTTTATTTCAAACATGTTCTTTGAACAATTTTATTTATTTATCTTTACTCATTCACAGAAATGTGGACATTGCTGGCTTGCCCCTCGAGAAGGATCAGCTTGCATGATAGCTATAAAAGAATTGGAGATGGAGAAAGAAGGCTGTTTGTTTAGGGCGAGATGGTTGGAGGGAAGAGGTCATGTGATGAAATCTCCAGGGATATGTCCAATCAGATTTGATGAGAACATACGGATTGGGAGCAGGAGTAGACCATTCAGCCCCTCCAGCCTGTTCCACCATTCAGTCAGATCATGGCTAATCTTACGGTAACATCATCTGCACGTTCCCGCCCACTCACACACACTTTGAGAGGAGGAGTGAATGGGAAGCGCAGAGGGATGGAAAACACAAATGGCTCCTTTGGTGATGAACTGATTGTCAGATGTGACCCATCTCAGCCAGCTGCACCTTCTGAGCTCCGAAGAGTTGGTGACAAAGCCAGCGAACTCACCTTGCCTTCTCAGCAGACAACTGACTTTGGAGGGAGAGGAACACAGGGCGGGATTCTTTGAAAATGGGGCGATGCCCCACGCCGGCGGGAAAACCGGTGCCAACGACTCCGGCGTCAACGACCCCCCAGGTGAGGAATTGTCACCTTTTTAGGGGTCTAGGTTACCACCGGAGTCGTCCCCGCTGCTCCAGCCAGTGCCGAAGGGCCAGCACAAGGTCGCACATGCGCAGAACGGCCAGCGCGAGTTCGCGGAACGGCCAGCGTGACCTCACGTATGCGCGAACTGGCCGGCGATTTCCGCGCATGCATGGGGGTTTTCTTCTCCGCATTGGCCGCCGGGCAATATGGCGGTGCCCTACAGGGCCCCGGTGCAGAGAAAGAAGTCCTCCCACGGAACAAGCCCGTCTGCAGATCGGTAGGCCCCGATCGCGGGCCATGCCACCGTGGGGGCCCCCCCGGGGTTGGATCCGCCAACGCCCCCCCGAGGACCACCCCCACACACTCACCTGCCAGGTCCCGCAATGTGTGAGGAGAGTAATTCACGCCGGCGGGACTGGCCATAACTGGGCGGCCGCTCAGCCCATTGGGGCCCGGAGAATCGCCGGGGGGGCTGCTGTCAACGGCCCCTGACCGGCGTGGCTGGAATCCCTCCGCCGCCCGATAAACGGCGCCGGAGAATGGGGCAGCCGCCGTTGGGGCGGGATTTGCGCCTCCTTCCGGGGATTCTCCGACCCGGCGGAGAATCCCGGCCACAGTGTCTGAGAGCGAGGGGTCTTGCCTGCTGGACAAACAAACAAACAAACAGTGCGACTTAACAAGACTTGCACTTGAGCTCTCAACATAAAGTGGGAGACTGTGGGAACATCTACGCACAGGTCAACAAAGGAAAATGGAACCTTTACACATTTATGTGGTGGGCCCATGCACAAGTGCCAAACCTCCATTCTTAACCTCTCTCAAGAGTGTTCAAGTTGAAATTTTTCCTTCATGTACTAGAACGTCCTGATGTGGGATATGCCGAACTCCAAGCCTGAATAGCTGTCACATTCTCCCATCACAGAAAACTCTGGAATCTCAGGAGCAGAAAGAGTTTAACCTACATTCCAATTAGTTGTGGATAATTCAGGTTGCTGATATCAAATGATCTCCATGTTATGAGTCAGGAGTTATCTTATCAATGAACCTACAGACCAAAGGACAGCCCCTTTCCAAACCCCCCATAAACCTGAAACAGGGTATACAAGACAACATAGACAGGCCTGGCATATCTGGGATTAGTGGGTTTGATTGCCAGGATTCATAAGGCTCGATATGACTCATAACCCACAACATGGACACCTTGCACTTAAAAACTTCAAGCCTCACATTCTTGCTAGATTTGGTTTCAACCAAATCCTCTTCTGCACTGTTTCCATATCGCCAGTAACAGTCTCTGGCCTTCTTTGTAACTCCTCTACATTTAGTGACAGCTGCCAGTCACAGTGCACCAACTATGTTAACTATCGGCCTGAGGGCAATTCCATTGACTTGTCTATTTTATCTTCTCTGGTTCTCACAGGCCTCACAGACGGGTTTCAAACCCTTCTCCCCATTGTAACCTACCTGCCACGTCGAATTCTATCTCCAGGGTAACTTTGTTTGAGAGGGCCGCATCTCGCAACAGCTGGTTAGCCTCCTCGAGGGTCCCGTCCTCAGTTGGCATGCCATTGATGGAGAGCACCCGATCACCCACCTGCACAAGTCCGCATCTGGACCCGGAAGACAACAGTTGAAGGTGTTGTGGAGGAAAAAAATGACAAAGAAAGAAAGTACGTTACCTACGGCTAAGGAAACCAGGTCTGTAGCTTTCTTCTTAGAAGCTGCATATAGAGGAATCAAACCCTTTGCTTGATCAGCAAAGAAAGCATTTATATAGTGCCGTTCATGACTTCAGGATGATGAAAATCATTTTACAGCCAATGAAGCACCCTCCGGATAACGTCACAGTTGTAAGGTAGGAAACTTAGCAGACAGTGTTTGCACAGCAAGATCCCACAAACTGTAATGAAACAGATGGCCAGATAAACTATTTTATTGCTGTTCGTTTGAAGGATAAACATTGGCTTGGACAAAAGGGAGAACTCCCCTGATCTTCTATAGATGGTGCCATTGGGTTTTTTATGCCCATCCCTAAGTTGCCCTGGCTGAGTGGTTTGCCAGCCCACTTCAGAGGGCATTTTAGTGTCAACAGTGTCAGTGTGGCTGGACATAGGCCAGGTTAGGTAAGGATGGTCGGTTTCCTTCCCTAAACGGCGAGGAGGGAATTGCAGAGGACCTAGTGCACAACAGGTGGAAGAGTAGCCAACAACCGCCATTGGTGAGGAGTCACTGAGACGTATTCTGGGAAAGCCCAGCTCAGTCACCATAACTGAGGAGGGGATTGCAGAGATCTAGTGCTCAATAGGAGGAAGAGCAGTCAACAAATGCTGGTTTAGAAAGTGATGTGGGCTCAACAGAAGCAGCTGATTGGTGAGTAAGTCCCAGTGAGTATTTTCAATCTAGGAAAGTAATTAATCGCTTAATAGTGAGGTAAGAACTAAAAAAAAGCATAAAACAGTGGAGCGAAATTCTCCATCCCGCCCCGCCACATTTCTGCCCCGACCCGCCGGCGGGATGCTCCGTTACACCGGCCGGTCAATGGGGTTTCCCATTGTGGGGCAGCCCCACGCCGTCGGGAAACCCCCGGGCGCCGGCAAAACGGAGACTCCCGCCGGCGGAGAATGACGCCCCAGGTTCCTAGCAAACGTAAATAAGGTTCCTAGCTCATGTAAGTTTTTTTAAGGGGAGTAACTAGCTGAATCAAGTGGGATGTCATGACAGGTGACCTCAGACCCATGATATGCACCTCCTGCATAATGTGGGAAATGAGGGATGCTTCCTTGTTGACCATGTGTGCAGATGGTGTGTCCAAATGCAGTTTCTTACCGGATTTTGGAGCTGGAGCTGAGGGTAGACTCACTGAGCAGCATCGCGATTAGTGAGGTGGTCTCGCTAATTATGTTGGGGAGTATTTAAACTAGTGCGGCAGGGGGTGCGATCCCAGGGGTAGGGTCAGATAGGTCAGATTCAGATCAGGAAAATAGAAGTAGAACATTAGCTAGTGTGGTAGAAGATGTAGTGATAGACTTGGAATTACAGGAGAAGCAAAGTTTAAAAAGATTCCGGCAAGGGAAATTGACGGGGTTAAACTGTTTATACTTCAGTGTGAGGAATATTACAATGTCGATGAGTTAAGGGCACAGGTAGAGTAGTACTAATGGTTAAAGAATCTATTCCAGTTGTGAGAAGAGATATGTACAAAACGGGTCAACAAACGAGGTTTTATGGATTGAGCTTAGAAATAAAAAAGGCGCAGTGACGCTACTGAGAGTAGACTACAGGTCCCCAGGGAGATAGATCAAATATGTAGGCATATTTGTGACTGTATGAACAAGAGGGCAATAATAGTAGGAGATGTTAACTATCCTAATGTTAACTGGGTTTCAAACAATATAAGGGACACTTAGGGAGATAATTCATGCAGTGTGTCCAGGAAACCTTTACACCCATTCAGTGACAAACCTAATGAGGGGAGATGCAATTCTAGACCTAGTCTTGGGGAATGAAGAATGGCAAGTGGGTGAAGTGATCGTTGGCGACCATATTGGGAATAGTGATCACAATTCAGTTAGATTCAGTGTTACCGTGGAAACGGACAGAGATAAGGCAGAAGTAAAAGTTTTCAACTGGGGGTGGCATATTTTGCAGGAGTAAGAAGGGACTGGCTGAGGTGGACTGGACAGCCTTGCTAGAGGATAAATCTGTGGAGAACCAGTGGGAAGCACTAAAAGGAGAGATCCTAAATATACAAAGTAGACATATCCCCTCCAAAAAAAGAGTGGCACTGCCAAATCTAGATCCCCGGTTGTCTACAGAAATACAGGGGAAGATCAAACAGAAAAAGAAAGCGTGCAGTAGAAAGAACTAAACACTGGGTAGCCTAGACAAGTATAGAAAATGCAGGGAGAAAGTCAAAAAGGAAATAAGGAAATCAATGAGAGGGCATGAAAAAAGATTAGCAAGTAATGTTTAAAAACCCAAAAATGTTTTACCAATATATTAATGGTAAAAAGTTAATTAAGGAAAAAATGGGACATACCAGAGATGAAGAAGGGAACTTGTGTGTCGATACAGAGGCTGTGGGAAGGATTTAAATGAATATTTTGTCTTTGAGTTTAGAAAGGAAATTGATGATGCAGATATAGTAGTCCAGGAGGAACACAGAGATACTGGATGGGATAATCATAAATAGAGAAGAGGTACTCGAAGGGTTGGACTCCTTGAAAATTGATAAGTCACCAGTGCCAGATAGATTGTTTCCCAGGCTACTGAAGAAGGTGAAGAGAGGACATGAGGAAGAACATTTTTACACAGAGAGTAGTGGGAGTGTGGAATTCCCTGCCCAAGTTGGTGGTGGAGGCAGAGACCTTAAACTCTTTTAAAAAGTACCTGGATCTGCACCTTAAATGCTGCTAGCTACAGGAAAGAGGGATTAGAAAGGGCACTTGGGTGTTCTTGGGCTGGCATGGACAAGATGGGCTGAATGGCCTCCTTCTGTGCTGTAATTTTTCTATGTTGCACAAACCAGTTGGGAATGGTGACACACTGGCAAATTCATGGTTATTTTTACTGATGGCAACTCTTTGTTTTAACAAAGATTTGTTTTAACTGAAATCAAATTCTTAAACTAAAATGGTGGGATTTGAACTCACGCTCTCTGGATTAATAGTCCAGGTCTCTGGATTACTGAAGAAAGAAGAAAAACTTGCATTTATACAGCTCCTTTCACAATCTCAAGATGTGCCAAAAGGGCTCTATAGCAAACTAAGTACTTCTTCTTTGAAATGCTGTCATTTTTGTGTTGGAGGAAACACGACAGTGAAACTGTGCACAGCAAGATCTCTGCAGAAAGCAATGTGATAATTGCCAGATCTGCTGTTTTAATGTGATGTTGAAGGATAGATATTGGGCAGCCTTTCTTCAAAGTAGTGCCGTGTGATGTTCCCTCTAATTTCTCTCTGTTGTGGGCTTCCTGGATTTGTTTGGAATTGCATGGTCCCTTTAAGATCGCTGCATGTAGCCAAGCAGGCGCACACCTTAAAGGGAACATTGTCTTTTCTGTCACAATGTGCCATCGGTCTTAGCTTGCTGCATTGCCGTGCACCCTTGCAACTTTGAAGAAACACTCGTGCCGTGGTCTCTTTTACAGTCCTCTTCCGAGGGCAGATGGGACCTCAGTTTAATTAAGGCTCAGATTAAAGATGGCACCTTCAATTGTTACTATGCTCCGGCCCCTGGAGTGAGTCCTGTAAGGTATCCACTATACCAGCTTTCGCGTGCAGTCAGATTTCTGAATGCAGATGACAAGGCTTGATCCTCCAAGGTGATGTGGCATCAAGTCTATCATCTCGTGCTTGGAATCTCAAATCTGCCACCACCATCTGAGATGAATGGATTAAGTGTGTCTCAAAGCTGCAAAACAATATAAAGCACTGACGCTACATGGCCCCTTCAATGCCAGGTCGTATTTTGACTCAACCACCAAATGAATCACAATAGAAAACTTGTAGACATTTAATCATAATAATTAACACATCTAACTAATTACTGAGCAAAATGTTGTACCTTATTTACTCAACAGCATTTCATTTCAGTGGGATTTCTCTGTCACTGAGCTGGCATCGAGGCTTGAACAGCAACCAGAGAAACACAAATTATTCTGACACCCCAGACGGGTTTGTTACTGTATGTTCCAGTTCCTCCTCAATCTTCCTATCTCTGTGTCCTCTTCCTCCAACCTAACAATCCCCTGTAATATCTGTGCTCCTCCAATTCTGGTCTCTGGAGCATCCCTGCTTTAATCGCTCCCACCCCTGGCGGCAGTGCCATTCAGCATCCTGAGCCCGGAGCTCTGGATTTCCCTCCTTAAACCTCTCTACTTCTCTCCGCCTAAAAGACACTCCTGAAAACCTAGCTCACTTGAGCCAGCTTTTGGTCACCTGCCCATATAACTCCTCATGTGTCTCGGTCTCAGATTTTGCTTGGTAATGTTCCTCCCGTGAAGCACCTTGGGGAAGTTTTACTATGTCCAAGGTGCTTATATAAATGCAAGTTGTTTTTGTAACTTCTTTCTGTCATTAGCTGTAGATGGGTAATAATGTCAGGGTGCCTTCTAACCTTTCAGCCGGACTGTCTGGATCAATAAAGCGTATGAGTGGCGGAGAGGAGAGAGGTTCAGTGGCAAAGATTCCTCCCTGAAGCTGTAATCCAAATCCATTCAGTGGATCCCCTTTCAGAAAGATTTCCGTCGTCTCTGTGTGCACGATCTGTCCTCCTGGGCCTATTGTGCTCGAGGTTAGTGACACTGGAGAATAAAAAGAGCAGCATGAAATATCAGTCAGACTCTCATTTGGTACCATAAGCTCAACCGTTCTTCAGCATTGTCTCCATTGATACCTTGTATAATGGACTGAGCAGTGATGTGCCCAAGAACCCCTCTCAACTGCAAACCCCTCAACTGCTTATTCCCCAACATTCTTTTGTCTTTCCCCTATCTTCTCCCATCCTCACAAAATCAATATCCAAGGGCTTATAGCCTGTGAATTGAGGCCAATGCGCACCGCTGCAGAATGCCATTGGTGATGGGGGTCCTATTGAACCTTGGACTGCACTATTAGTATTGCTAATTAATGTGACGTGCTGCAGGAGCACCGCACTGTCGGAGGTGCTGTCCTATGGCCCTCTTAGGCCAGTGTTAAAGATTGCATGCCTACTTTTTCAAAGGAGACCAAGGGATTTCTCCCTGGTGTCCTGTCCTCTGTGTATCCATCAAACCAAGCAGCATCATTAAGCTGAGCCATGCTGGTATGGAATCTTGCTTTTAATGTTTTTTAATTTGTTAAATGTGGGCGTTGCTGGCTGGGTCAGCATTCATTGCCCATCCCCAATTGCCCTTGAACTGACTGGCATTTAAAAGTCAACCACATTGCTGTGGATGTGGAGTCACATATAGGCAAGACCAGTGTGATGAATGGTTACTGTACCCTTAACACCATGTAGGTGATGCCCCTTTAAGACTGGGTTTGAAACCCTGGGGGACTCCGCCTCCGGCTCCACCCACCAGGGAGCTGTATATAAGGTGACGCCCTGTAGGCGGCACTCAGTAAGCACATGTCTCTGGAGCTGGCTATTTCTCTGCTTATTAAAGCCTTAATTTACCATTCCACACTCTCGTGTTGTTATTGAGGGTACTACAACCAGGTAAGGATGACTTCCTTCCCTAAAGGACATTCGTGAACCAGATGGGTTTTTACAACAATCGACATGGTTTCATGGTCGTTATTAGA
Organism: Scyliorhinus torazame; assembly: GCF_047496885.1. Classification (NCBI taxonomy): domain Eukaryota; kingdom Metazoa; phylum Chordata; class Chondrichthyes; order Carcharhiniformes; family Scyliorhinidae; genus Scyliorhinus; species Scyliorhinus torazame. The sequence continues at coordinate 118,690,140 of NC_092719.1, forward strand.
CTTTTAATTTGAGATGTGTGTTGAATTGAAATTTCAACATCTGGCATGGTGGAATTTGAACCCGGGTTCCCAGGTTACATTACGCTGGGTCTCTGGATTGCTCGTCCAGTGACAATACCATTGCACCATTGCCTTCCCTTGATTGCCTTCCTTTGGTTCCCTGAGGTTGGTTGCCTCATTTTTAACCACACTACAATGTTGGCTACACTTCCAAAGTGTCTATCTTCCTGCGACCGAACATGTCATGGTATCGGTAATGTATGGGTTTAAAAGGCCTCTCAAATAGCAGTCACTAAAATTCATTCCCTCCCCCTCACAGAACAAAATCTTCAAAGGAACCCTTGATAAGGTTGCTCTTTAAAGAAATAGAGAACGATGATTAGTTTTAATTTATTTTCTCTGTTGATTTAATTTTGTGCTAATGATATCAATGGTTGAGAACAGTCAAGTAACGCTGACAGTCAAATTAAAACATAGTTAAATTGACAACATCCCTGATGCCTTCCATACTTAATGAGCACCTACGGAGGTTAGTTTAACATTCACTCAGTGCTGGGCTCCGTGACTCCTTCCCAATCAGGATCCTAATTCTGGTAATAAGCCTTTCCAATCAAATGTGTTCTCCAGAAAAGCTGTTAAAATTAATCATAATTCATTATAAACTGTGGCAAAATGTGAATGCTTGCTGAGTTTTATATCTCACATTTAAACAAAGGGAGTCTTCCTGTTGATATTGGTTCGGGGGTTGTTAAAAATCCAAGAACGTTACTCCAGGAATAGCTGTAAATTCAGTAAGTAACCTGACCAGCATTGCTAAAGCCACCAAAAATCGGTGCTTAACTCATCCTTCATCTTTTGAGGTGCATGGGATATTCCTGACATTTGGGTAATTTGTGCTTCTGCCCACATGCTAATAATTACGGAACATTCAAAAACAATTAACACGTCAAGCCCTTCGAGACATTTTGTCTTGATGCGCTACTAGATAAATGTTAAGCATTTCAATAATAAATTAGCAAATCATCCCAGTTAAAGTCATAGCTGCAAAAAGATCTTGGCCCATCTAGTTAACCTTCAATCATCCCCCCAGGCTGGATCCTGTATTTCTGTTTATCAGGATCAAATGAAACCCTGATCATGGAAATCTAGATCCCTTAGAATCTTATAAACAACACTCATGTCACCTCGCAACCTGTTCTTCGCCAGACAAAACATGGCCAATTTATTTGATCACTCCTCATAAGTGGAGCTCATCAGCCGACGGGAGTGAAATTATACACAGCTTTGGTTTGGTGAAGTGATCTTCTGAACAGTATAGTGCATTTCTGCTGAATCTAACCCTGAACTCCAATTGGGAATTGACTTGTTTCCTTGCTGACATCCTGCATCTACCATTTGGTTATCCATTATTGCTCTTTCATAGTCCTTTGTCCAGCCTTGGAATCGGCAGCAGTGGTTAGCACTGCTGCCTCCCAGCGCCAGGGACCCAGGTTCAATTCTGGCCTTGGGTGACTATCTGCGTGGAGTTTGCACATTCTCTCCGTGTCTCCAGCTGCTCCAGTTTCCTCCCACAGTCCAAACTTGTGCAGGTGAGGTGGATTGGCCATGGTAAAATTGCCCCGTTGTGTGGGGTGGGGGGGTCATGGTAATAGGGTGGGTGGGGGAATGGGCCTAGGTAGGGTGCTCTTTCAAAGGTCGGTGGAGATTTGACGGGCCGAATTGCCTCCTTGTGCACTGTGAGAACTCTATTCAGCTAAGGTTATTCATGCAGACTCGCCTTCTCAACCTTGCCCCACGCCAGAGGTGTGGTGATCCTCAGGTTAAATCATCACTAGTCAGCTCTCCCCCTCAAAGTGGAAAACAACCAACGATCATCTGGGACTGTGGTGACTAATTTACTTACCAGAAGAAGCATTGCATTCCCTTTTTCCAAACTTGAGTTTCTGGGAGGATGTAATGAGTTAAAACGATGCCCTTGTAATGACAATAAAAATACTGTTTGGCAAACCGTCGTTTGGTTTTCCGATAAACATAGTGGAATGGAGTACAACTGACTGGCTTTGTTTTTATGTGTGACTGCTGTGCTGAACTGGCAGGTTGTTCTGATGACTAGCTGTCGCCCCTCCAAATCAAGAGGTGGTGGGTTCAAAATCTGGGCATCAACTAGATCTCAGTGCTGTTGTGAGTGAGTGATGTGCTTTGGGTGAGATCGGTGAACCAAGGTCTGTCTGTTTACTTGGGAGCAAAAGAGTTGAAAAAGAAATGGGGCGTTCTTGGAATATGTTAACAACATTTCCATCTCAACCAACACTGCTGTAAATGATTAACTGATTCACTGACCGCAGTGGCGATTTGTGGCCTCTTGCTATGTTACATTTGCCAAGGAGACAAGAGTACAACATCTCAAAGAGTAATTCATTGGCTGTGTAGCTCTTTGGATATCCTGAAGACATCATGAGGTGTCATCGAAATGCAAGTTGGTTGGTTCACCTTGGGTGTTTGTAGATTATTGGGACACTAGGCCCAGGAATGAATAGGCAACTCGAGACAAGTGTTTTTGCCAATTCAAGAGATAAACACTTGCAATACTTTAGTGCCTTGTGCGTCCCCAGGATATCCTAAAGCTAATGAAGGCCCTTTGAAGCATAGTCACTGTTGTAGGGAATGAAGAAGCTAATTTGCACACACCAGGACTCCACTTACAGTAGTGAGATAATGGAAAGGCAATCTGTTTAAGTAGTGTTGGTCGAGGGGTAAATATGGACTAAGACACCAAGGAGAATTTTGTTTCTCTTCTCCAAAATAATGCCTTGGGATCGTTCATATCCACCTGAAAAGGAAAATGGAGCCTCAGTTTGCCATCTCATCCAATAGATGGCACCTCCAACCGTGCAGCACTCCCTCAACACTCGTCTGCCATCTCAGATTAAGTAGAGCCATTTGCCGTGCATTACGAGCAATACCTATTTCCTGCCCTCCTAGTCACACTGAATTCAATAAGATTAAATCACCGGCTGACAAAATGTCCCCTCTTATCTGACATCAGCTGCAATAGAATTGAGTTTTTAGGATTTTTCATTTCAAAGTAATTGCTTAGCTTCATAGAACACAATGCCATAACTGAAGACTGTGGTCATGTAAGCAGAAACTGCGGGACAAAACATTCATTTCATGAATGGTAATAGCATCCACAGGATTAAATCTTCCATTATTGAACTGCTGATGCTTTTCACAGCTCAGAAACCTCACCAATTAACCAGGGGGGGCATCACTGCGTCTAATATTGAATCTGTTAGCAGCTAAAACAAAACAAACTGTCCAACCGACATTCTCGAAATCCTTTGTCGTGAGCTCCATTTTACACTAATGGGAAAAGGAAGTCTGCTCCCCCACCTCAGCACCTCCAGTAGCAGTTTCTGTGACGCACCAAGACTATCCACTTTCTACCTTCTTGTTCCCACCCAACGTTACTTCATGAAGACGCAGGTTGGAGGAAGAATTCAGGAGCCCTCATTTGTTTCGGTTGGATATATCTCTTACTTTATGAATGAAATCTCTGGGACTTCCGGTGGCGGCCATGGAGTAGGAGGCCGCACATTTATAGGCAGCACGGTAGCATGGTGGTTAGCACAATTGCTTCACAGCTCCAGGGTCCCTGGTTCGATTCCCGGCTTGGGTCACTGTCTGTGCGGAGTCTGCACATCCTCCCCGTGTGTGCGTGGGTTTCCTCCGGGTGCTCCGCTTTCTCCCACAGTCCAAAGATGTGCAGGTTAGGTTGACTGGCCATGATAAATTGCCCTTAGTGTCCCAAAAGAATTGCCCTTAGTGTTGGGCGGGGTTACTGAGTTGTGGGGATAGGGTGGAGGTGTTGACCTTGGGTATCAACATAAATGCAGACTTTGGTCAATAAAGACAAAGTTATTTATTTCGAAACAGAGTTGTAAAGTTGTTTTCTTCACAGTCTTGAAGTAGGAAAAATTTTAAAAGACGCCAAAGATGAGCTGGATTTAATAGGGCAAAATCGGCCCTCTTCAAGAAGGGGGTGAAGTTCAGGATGTTATATCCAGCGCGGCTGTGGGTCACCTCTGAGGGCCAGGAACTTTACTTTGAAACGCCGGATGAAGTGATGAACTTTATCAAGGACAAAAGGCTGGCAGGGGTCGAAGGACACTGAACCTTGGGGGAGGGCATTGCGGTGGCGATTTGGTTTAAAGTTATCTATGTGATGTTCTGGATATGCAGTGCTCTCTGCAACAAAGGATTATTCTTGTTTTTTGCCCCTTACTTTTTCTTTGGTTTTCATTTTCTTAAGATGTTTGAGCAGTGGCTCAGGAATGTAATTTAACTCTGTTCTGGTGGGTGATGGGTGGAGGGATTTTTTCTACTGTTTATTGGAGACTGTAAGCAGCGGGGGGCGGGGGTGGAGGGAGAACAATAGGGAAATTGGATGTCTGGCGCCATGGGCGGGAGCTACCGGGCTAGCTAGGTGAGCTAGTTCACGGAAGCGCAGTGGGGGGTGAGCAGGTGATAAGCTTGTTATGGGGGGCTGGGATTGTGGTATTGCTAATAGGAGGGGGGGGGCTGCTCTGCTGACAGGGGAGGAAGTGTTGCTAGGGGACAAAAGGGAGGTTGAGGACAGCGGATGCCCAAGGAGACGAGGGACGCGAGCTGGAGCTAAGCCGAAGAAGGGGGATGGCTGATCAGCAGGGGGGGTGGGTGGGGGTGGGGGGGGCGGGGAGAGAAGCGGGGGGTGGCAAGCCCCCCGACCAGGCTGATCAATTGGAACGTCAGAGGGCTAACTGGGCCGGTTAAGAGGGCTCACGTGTTCGCGCGTCGGAGGGGCCAGAAGGCAGACGTGGCAATGTTACAAGAGACACACATGAAGGTTATAGACCAGATTAGACTGAGGAAGGCGTGGGTCGGCCAAATATTTCATTCAGGGCTGGACTTTAAGACCAGGCTGGTCGCGATCCTGATCAGCAAACGGGTGGCATTTGAGGCAGGGAGAATTGTGTCGGACGTGGGGGGGCAGGTACATCATGGTGAGTGGGAAGCTTGAGGGGATGCGTGTGGTACTTGTGAATATATATGCACCAAATTGGGACGATGTGGAATTTATGAGGCGGGTGTTAGGTAAGATCCTGGACCTAGAGTCACATAAGCTGATCATGGGGGAAGATTTTAATACGGTCATCGAGCCAGAGTTGGACCGGTCAAAATCTAGGACAGGGAGAGTGCCAGTCATAGCGAAGGAACTAAAGGGGTTCATGGAGCAGATGGGGGGTTAGATTCATGGAGGTTTGGACTGCCAAGAGTGAAGGAGTTTTCTTTTTTCTCCCATGTGCATAAAATGTATTCTCGGATCGACTTTTTTATCCTGAGCAGGGCGTTACTGGCGGGGGTGGTTGATACCGAGTATTCGGCGATCGCTGTGTCGGACCATGCCCTACATTGGGTGGATTTACGGGTGAGTAAGGAGAGAGGGCAGTGCCCGCTATGGAGGTTGAATGTGGGACTATTACCAGATGAGGGGGTCTGTGGGCGGGTGAGCAAGTCCATCCAGAACTATTTGGAAATAAATGATACGGGGGAAGTCTCGGCAGCAACGGTGTGGGAAGCCCTGAAGGCAGTGGTTAGGGGGGAGTTAATCTCGATATGGGCCCATAGAGAAAAGAAAGAATGAGCAGAGATGGATAGGCTGGTTGGGGAGATACTCCAGGTGGATAGGAGATATTCGGACGCCGCGGAGGCGGGGTTACTGAAGGAGCGGCGGAGGCTACAGGTGGAGTTTGGGCTGTAGCTTCCCTGTCAGTGTCCCGTCTCCTAAAGTCCTCCTTCATTTGCTCTACAAGCCGGGACAAGTTTAGCTTGTGCAATGTCTCCCATGCTCCCGCTGTCACTGACAGGGAAGGCGGTGGAGCAATTGAGGAAGGCGAGGGGGGCGGTATATGAGTACGGGGAGAAGGCCAGTAGGATGCTAGCACATCAGCTGAGGGAAACGGAGGCGGCCAGGGAGATAGGGAGAGTAACAAACAGAAGTGGGAGCAGGTCTTGGACCCAGTAGGGGTGAATGGGGTGTTTAAGGAGTTTTATAGCAAGCTATAGGAGTCAGAACCCCCAGTTGGGTTGGAGGGGATGAGGAAGTACCTGAGTCAGGTGAAGTTCCCGAAGGTGGAGGAAGGACTGGTGGAAGGGTTGGGGGCCCCAATTGAAATTGAGGAAATAATGGAGGGGTGGAGGCCATGCAGTCGGGTAAGGCCCCGGGACCGGACAGCTACCCAGTGGAATTTTACAGGAGGTTCTCAGAGATGTTGGGCCCACTGCTGGCGAGGGCATTTAATGAGGCAAGGGAGCAGGGCGTCCTTTCCCCCAACAATGTCGCAGGCCTCGATCTCATTGATTCTGAAGCAGGAGAAGGACCCTGAGCTATGCGGGTCATACAGGCCAATCTCCCTATTGAGTGTGGACGCCAAACTGTTGGCTAAAATATTGTCCACAAGGATAAAAGACTGTGTTCCGGAGGTGATAGGGGAAGGCCAGAGGGGGCTTGCGAAGGACAGGCAACTTACGGCCAATGATAGAAGGCTCCTAAGGGCTTCATTGATTGGGTGCGGTTGCTGTATCAGGCACCAGTAGCAAGTGTGCGTACGAATCGGCTGATGTCGGGCTATTTTAAGCTGCACCGGGGGGACAAGGCAAGGGTGTCCCCTCCCCCCACTGTTGTTTGCTCTGGCCATAGAGCCATTTGCAAAGGCATTAAGAGCTTCTAGGAACTGGAACAGACCGGGGGTGGGGGGGGGGGGGGCCTGCTCCTGTATATTTCTGACCCATTGGGGGAGGGGGGGGGAGAGATTATGAGGATCTTAGGGGAATTCTGTCGGTTTTCGGGGTATAAATTGAATATGGGGAAAAGTGAGATGTTTGCGATCCAGGCGAGGGGGCAGGATAGGAGATTGGGAGAGCTGCCGTTTAGAATGGTAGGAAGGAGCTTTCGGTAGCTGGGAATCCAGGTGGCACGGGAATGGGAGACACTGCACAAGTTAAATCTGTCCCGGCTTGTAGAGCAAATGAAGGAGGGCTTTAGGAGATGGGACATGCTCCCGCTGTTACTGACGGGGAGGGTACAGACCGTGAAAATGACGGTCCTCCCCAGATTTCTGTTCGTTTTTCAGTGCCTCCCCATCTTTATCCAAGGGCCTGTTTAAACAGGGAAATAGGGTGATTTTGGGCTTTCTGTGGGTGGGTAAAACCCCGCGAGTGAAGAAAGTGTTGCTGGAGCGTAGCCGGGAGGAGAGTGGGCTGGCGCTGCCGAACGTTTACTATTACTGGGCGGCAAATAGAACCATTATTAGGAAGTGGGTAGTGGGGGGGGGGGTTGGTGTGTGAGCTTGTAGAGGCGGCATCATGCAAGGACACAAGTCTGGGGGCACTGATAATGGCACCTCTGCCGTTCTCGCCGGCCCGGTACTTCACAAGCCCGGTGGTGGTAGCGGCCCTGAGAGTCTGGGGGCAGTGGAGGAAATATAGGAGAGCGGAGGGAGCATTGGTCTGGGCCCCGATTTACAACAACCATCGGTTCATATCGGGACGGCTGGATGGGGGCTTTCAGATTTGGCAGAGAGCAGGGATCAAGAGGATGGGAGATTTATTTATAGATGGGAGCTTCCCCTGTTTGAAGGATTTGGAGGAGAAATTTTGAACTGCCAGCAGGGAATGGGTTTAGGTATCTGCAGGTACCGGATTTTTTGAGAAGGCAGGTTCCAACCTTTCCACTCCTACCGCCACGGGGGATACAGGACAGGGTATTTTCCAGAACGGGGGTGGGAGAGGGAAAGGTATTGGATATCTACAAAGAACTTATGGAGTCGGAGGAAACTCAGATAGAGGAGCTAAAGGGCAAGAGGGAAGATGAGCTAGGGGGTGGGGGGGGAGATAGAGGCGGGTCTGTGGGCGGATGCCGTAGGCAGAGTTAACACATCCTCATCATGTGCCAGGCTCGGCCTGATACAATTTAAGATAGTCCACCGGGCACACATGACAGTGGCCCGAATGAGCAAGTTTTTGGGATAGAGGACAGAGGTGCGAGGGAGGGCCAGCAAATCATGTTCACATGTTTTGGGCATGCCCGAAGCTTAGAGGACGTTGGCAAGGTTTTGCTTATGTCATGTCCGCGGTACTTAAAACAAGGGTGGTGCCGAGTCCAGAGGTGGCGATCTTTGGAGTGTCGGAAGAGCCGGGAGTCCAGTGGGCGAGAGAGGCTGACGTTTTGACCTTTGCCTCTCTGTTAGCCCGGAGCTGGATATGGTTAATGTGGAGAGACTCGAAGCCCCTGAAATCAGGGACCTGGGTTAGTGATATGGCTGCGTTTCTCAGTCTTGAGAAAATAAAGTTCGCCCGAAGAGGGTCAATGTTAGTGCTGTGCCTGTTGATCCTGCCATGCATCTTGCAGCCATAGCGCCACATATTTGATTGACTTCTCCTTCAGGCTCGCTTTGAAGCTCAGTGGCGCCTTCCTCACACACTCTTGTTGTCTGAGCTATCTCGGCTGCCTTTTCCAACGTTATGGCGGTTTCAGCCTGGAATTTCTTCTGGATATTGAGGTTATGGATCCCACAAATCAGTCGCTCGAACAACATGTCACTGAGCGTGGTCCCGACCTCGCAGTGCTCAGTGAGCTAGCGAAGCCTGGCAATGAGGCCTGAGATGGACTCTTCATGATCTCTCACTGCAGAGTTGGAGGATAATCAAGAGCCTTGGGTTGAAGTGTTTTTTGACCAGCTTAACTATTTGATCAAAGTTCTTTGAGTCGGGGATGTGAGGTTCCTAATTATATTATACTTTTGGGGCCTGCAAACTGTCAGAAGGATCACCTTCTGCTTGTCCTCCCCGATAGTGCTAAAAAAATAATGGAACCGTTCGATGTACTGACTCCAATCCTCAGCCCCTTGATCAAATGGGTTTAGTTTGCCGATGATAGGCTTAATGATTTTCATTGGAGCTTCTTTATTTTTTCAACTGTTCTTTCCTTCCCCCTTCAATTTCTGACGTCTGTCAGCTTTGTTCAAACTTTTTTACCTCGTCACCAATATGGTGGCTCGAGACAAACACTGGAGGCTTCCAATAGTTGACAAGGGGCTTATTGATGAAAGACAAAGTTAAATAAGTAACAGGCACAGAACACAATATAACAGATCTGAACATTTGGGCTTCGGGATCCACACTGCCCAGGTCCTGCTCCTTGGGCTCCGCACAAACTCCCCATTGGAGTTTGTGTTCCTGCACGATTGGCCCCAAGCTGGTCACATGGTTCATTGATCCCACCCCCTTAAAGTGGCTGTGCTACCACGGTTGGGTGTGTTTAGGTCATTAGGAAGCTCATTAAGAACTCACATTCTGACTTCTCGAGATTTCAATGGGAGTGTATGGTCATCAGAGCTCTGTGAAAAGCTGACCAACTCCAGCCAGGTGGAACAGCAGCACTGAAATGGTTCCATTTAATACAAAACATTGAAAGTTTGGATAAAACGGCACTGAGCAGCAGTATCATTTTAGGAACCAACTTTTCCCTACACTAACCCAGATCCCAGTTTTCTCTCTCTATTTGTCCAGCCACTTAGAACATGAGGATCCTCTCACTTTTCTCATTCCGCACAGAGTCAGAACATGGGCCCTTTCCTTGGTGTCCCACCTCCATTCCCGTTCTCCTGGCCCCTAATTGGATAGCAGACCCATCTCTCAAGTCATTAAGACCCTGACGTAGTGCAAATTGCGCTTCAAGTCATGCTGGTGTCGGAGACGGGATTGTGAACTGGAATCGAACAGCAAAATCCAGTCCGAGGTCTCTGTTTAATCTCTAATCCCAAAGACAACAGGAGGGATTTGCCGGCCCTAATGTTGTGGGACCTGCTGCCAGGTCACTCGGCTGTTATCAAAACTGCCATGTGATGCAATAATAAGGCTAAAATGCACACAGACTATGCAGCATATGTCGAGGCATCGGACAAGATAAAGGCACACGCAGCCCAGTCAACTCTGCAAAGTCCTCCTTACTAACATTTTAGGTTCTTGTGCCAGAACTGGGAGAGCAATCCCACAGCCTACCATAGTCATAACTTTTACTCAATGTCCAGAAGCAGCTATCACCATCACAAGGTGTGCACTGTACCAAAAACAGAACAAAACCAACAGAGGTGGCATTCAGTATTGAGTTTGGTGGGATTTATCCTGGGTATTGATGCTGGACATGATGGCATCAGATGGCAAGGAAACCCCCGGCTGATTAACACCAATGCCACCCCTCCCACAGAATGGAAGACTGGCAGATCCCGCTGGCGGGCTGATCCAACAACGAAAAACACACGGTGGTGTGTGTCATGATATTCAAGTGAACATCACAGCACATAAACACATACATAATGATAGACAGAGCAATGGACCAATTAGCACACATAACACGACAGCCAATCACAGACAAGAGCATACACAGTACAAAACAAGAAACACAACACTTCCTGGGCAGTCCATCAGGAGACGGCACAGGGCCAGGACCTCAAAGCCAGGCACTCACACAGTCACCACGTGCTGAGTACCAAGTTTGTTATATAAATAGTTTAAAGGAATAAAACTGCGTTGTACCAATCGCAACCGTGTTGGTTCGTCTGTATCTCAGTGCACCCAACACTTCATGGTACCAGAAGTGAATCCAAACCTACCCACAAATCTGCCATCCTGCGTCATGGACACCGTCAACACACCGCAGCCGTTGCAAGTCACTGGGAACCTTGGCATAAATTGGACGCTGTTCAAGCAGCGCTTCAAACTCTTTATGGAAGCCAACGAAAAACAGGGCGCCTCGGACAAAAGGAAGATCGCCATCCTCCTCACCACCGCAGGTCAGCACGCCATCCATGCATACAACTCCCTGGTGTTCGTGGAAGGCGAGGACAAATCTAAATATGACACGGTCCTCCTCAAGCTCGACCAACACTTCAACGTTGAGGTCAACGAGAGCTTTGAGAGGTATGTCTTCCAGCAGCGCCTGCAAGGTAAGGATGAACTCTTTCAGTCCTTCCTGACGCATCTCCGCATACTCGCGCAGTCCTGCGGTTACGACACCACCTCAGAGTCCATGATCCGGGGCCAGATCACTTTTGGGGTTGCCTCCGGCAGCCTACGCCAGCAGCTTCTAAAAATAAAAGGCCTGACCTTAGCACCTGCAGTTGAAGCCTGTGTCCTGCACGAGAACGCGACTAGCCGCTATGCCCAATTTCAGGCGACCGAATTGGCGCGGAGTGGGTCCTACGCAACCGGATGGGCGAGCCAGGTTCCCCACGAGGCCGATCGGGTCCAGGCGATCGAGTTTTTCCTGGTCCGCAGACCGGACAAGGGCGGCCGTTTCGTGCTCTTTTCGAGACCTCCCGCGCGCTTGTGCGCGCCAAAACCTACGGCAACACTGAGGGACGTGATGCGCAGGCGCGTCGACGCAAGACCGAACTGCGCATGCGCAGTGGCGTAACGAATGCCATGATGTCACAACATGCGGCAACTGTGGAGCTGCACATTTAAAAGGGCAATGTCCCGCAAAAACCCAACAATGCCTACGCTGTGGCAAGGTGGGCCACTACGCTACTTACTGTCGAGCCGCTCAACCTGTTGATCTTCCGCATCTCCGACAATCTCGCAGGAACGTGCGGATCATTCAGCCTTCACATTCCGACATCCAAACCGATGACACAGATGACCAAGACGCCTTCCGGGTTGTGGTCATTGATGGGAACCGGGTCAACACAATCAATCCGGGTAATGAATGGTGTGCCACCCTGATAGTCAACCGATCGCCGATCACTTTCCGCCTGGACACTGGCGCCTCCGCCAACCTCATAGCATGGTCCGCCTTCTACGCCATGAAGGTCAGACCACCAATCCGGCCGTCCCGGTGCAGGATGGTCGACTACAACGAGAACATTATCCCGGCTATGGGATCCTGCCAGCTCCAGGTGACACACAACACACACACGGCCACACTCTCGTTTGAGATAGTCGGCTCATCGAAGGACTCGCTGCTGGGCGCACAGGCATGCAAGGTTTTCCACCTCGTGCAACGAGTCCACTCTCTCTCTCTCCAGACGGCACATCTGACTTCCCGGATGCAGAGTTCAACGCACAGCTCCAATCGCTCCTCGCCCACAACCAGGAGGCATTCGAGGGCATGGGAACACTGCCATACACCTACCGAATTCGCCTCAAACCGGACGCCATCCCGGTCATTCACGCACCTCGCAGGGTTCCTGCGCCACTTAAAGACCGCCTCAAGCAGCAGCTGCAAGATCTCCAGGACCAAGGGGTCCTATCCAGAGTCACGGAGCCCACGCCGTGGGTCAGCTCCATGGTGTGTGTCAAGAAGCCCTCTGGCGAGCTCCGCATCTGTATTGACCCCAAAGACCTCAATAATAATATCATGAGGGAACATTATCCCATACCCAAACGGGAGGAGATCACCAGCGAAATGGCCCAGGCGAAAATATTTACGAAACTGGATGCTTCTAAGGGGTTTTGGCAGATCGAACTCGATCCCTCCAGCCGAAAGCTATGCACCTTCAAGACCCCTTTTGGCAGGTTCTGCTACAACTAGATGCTATTTGGCATCATCTCGGCATCCGAGGTCTTTCATAGGATCATGGAGCAGATGATGGAAGGCATCGAAGGGGTGCGCGTATATGTGGACGACGTCATCATCTGGTCCACCACACCACAGCACATATATCGTCTCCAACGCGTTTTTGCCCGCATACGGGAAAACGGCCTGCGCCTCAACCGAGCCAAGTGTTCCTTTGGCCAGACCGAGTTGAGGTTCCTGGGGGACCATACCTCCTGGTCAGGGGTCCATCCGGATACAGACAAGGTGAGCGCCATCACAGCCATGCCGCAGCTGGCCGACAAGAAAGCAGTGCTACGCTTCCTTGGCATGGTCAACTTCCTGGGGAAGTTCATTCCCAACCTTGCCTCCCACACGACGGCTCTGCGCCACCTCGTCAAAAAGTCCACAGAGTTCCAGTGGCAACACACACACCAGCTGGAATGGGAGGAGCTCAAACTCAAACTCACCACTGCACCGGTATTGGCGTTCTTTGAAACGTCTCGTGCCACCAAAATCTCGACTGATGCCAGCCAATCCGGCATTGGGGCAGTGCTCCTGCAGTGGGATGACATGGCATCATGGGCCCCAGTTGCCTATGCATCGCGAGCCATGACCCCCACAGAGCAGCGCTACGCGCAGATCGAAAAGGAGTGCCTGGGCTTGCTAACCGGTTTAGACAAGTTCCATGATTATGTATATGGTCTTCCACGGTTCACTGTCGAAACTAACCACCGCCCCCTGGTCAGCATAATAAACAAGGACCTGAACGAGATGACCCCTCGCCTCCAGCACATCCTACTTAAATTCAGGAGGTACGACTTCCAACTGGTCTACACCCCAGGGAAGGACCTCATCGTGGCGGATGCCCTATCCAGAGCAGTGAGCAGGTTGCCAGATGCGGAGGGGTTCGTATGTCAGGTCGAGGCACAGGTGGCTTTTACAGCGGCAAATCTGCCAGCTGATGACTCCAGTCTGGCCCGTATTCGCCGAGAGACGGCAGCCGACCCCCTTCTGCAGCGAGTGATGCACCACATGACGGGAGGATGGCTCAAAGGGCAGTGCCCGCAGTTCTACAATGTCCGAGACGACCTGGCCATCATTGATGGCGTCCTTCTGAAGCTAGAACGGATTGTGATTCCGCACAGCATGCGCCAGCTGGTTCTCGATCAACTACACGAAGGCCACTTGGGGGTCGAGAAGTGCAGACGGAGGGCCCGAGAGGGCGGTATACTGGCCGGGCATCAGTGACGATATTGCCAACATGGTGCTCAACTGTACAACCTGCCAAAGGTTTCAGCCGGCGCAACCTCCTGAAACGCTTCTGCCCCATGAGCTGGTGACGTTCTCCTGGGCGAAGGTGGGTGTCGACCTATTTCACGCGCTCGGCAGGGACTATGTCATCATAGTTGACTACTTCTCCAACTACCCAGAAGTCATACGCCTGCACGATTTGACGTCGACTGCTGTCATCAGGGCCTGCAAAGACACCTTTGCTCGCCACGGCATTCCGATGACTATCATGTCGGACAATGGGCCCTGTTTCGCCAGCCAGGAATGGTCATTGTTTGCTGCCTCGTATGGCTTCACACACGTGACGTCCAGCCCTCTGCATCCCCAGTCAAATGGAAAGGCGGAGAAGGGCGTTCACATTGCCAAACGGCTCCTCTGCAAGGCTGCTGATGCCGGGTCGGAATTCTGCCTCGCCCTGCTGGCCTATCGCTCGGCTCCACTAGCCACTGGTCTCTCACCAGCACAGCTGCTGATGGGTCGCTCCCTCAGGACCACTGTGCCTTCCATCCTGGCACCAACAATAAACCATGCTCCGGTACTGCATAGAATGCAACTGCAGCGCGGTTTCCAGAAGAGGTCATATGACACGCGGACCACTGATCTTCCCGCCCTGGCCCCTGGAGACGACGTTCGCATCCACCTACCAGAAGGTGGCTGGTCAGCACCTGCCGAAGTTCTCCGACGCGTGGCTCGCCGCTCGTTCCTGGTACGCATACCTGATGGATCCATGTGTAGGCGCAATCGCCGTTCTCTTCGCCTTCTTCCACGCTCGCAACGAGACCTTACACTGACGGCGTATCCTCCTGTGGTTCCTGATAGCGACTTCGTGGAGCTGCCTGCTACCATGCCCCTTCCGTCGCCGCCCGTGGCCAGGCCCGCACCTCAGCCGGTGGTTCCCAACCCACCCTTGAGGCGGTCAACCCGAATTCGCCGCCCACCTACTGGACTGGACTTATGAGACTGTTTACACATTGAACTCATGCAACCACTGTTTTAACATGTCTATGTTCTTCTTGTTACAGGCATTCATTTTATCGTTCCACATTTCCACACTTTTTTTGTTATGGTACAACCTCGTTAGTATGTCACACCCGACATCGCCCCTTGTATATAGTTAAGCCCCATGTACATGCTGTAAATATTACACACACACATTTTGCTGCACTCAGTACACATTTCTATTTATAACCACGTAGGCACATAATCTTGTAAAAAAGGGGGATGTCATGATATTCAAGTGAACATCACAGCACATACACACATACATAATGATAGACAGACCAACAGACCAATTAGCACACATAACACGAAAGCCAATCACAGACAAGAGCATACACAGTACAAAACAAGAAACATGACACTTCCTGGGCAGTCCATCAGGAGACGGCACAGGGCAAGGACCTCAAAGCCAGACACTCACACAGTCACCACGTGCTGAGTACCAAGTTTGTTATATAAATAGTTTAAAGGAATAAAACTGCGTTAAACCAATCGCAACCGTGTTGGTTCATCTGTATCTCAGAGCACCCAACACTTCAGTGTGGTTGGTAAATCCCGCCCATAGAGTCGGGATTAACACAAATGCTCTTTCAGAGTGCAATATTGACATACTTACCCAATGGTCCATATGTGACTCCAACTACAGATCAACAGCATTGACTCTTGACTACATTCTGAAGTAATCTAGCAAACCTCTCAGTTTTTTTCAAACCGCACCAGCACCTTGAAGGGCAACTAATATGAGAAATAAATGCCCTCCCTTTCAACGCCGCATACACCCTGAGAATAACATTTCGCACAGTGAGATGGCAGAACGTTAATTGCTTTACCACAGGTTTACAAATATCTCCATGGCCTTACCCATCACTCTCTCTCTGTCACCTCCTCCTGTCTTACCATCCCATCCCACATCCCCCACAGATATCTGTGTTCCTCCAATTCTCACATTCTGACCCCTTATGCTTCCACGATTTACATCACTACCTCATTGGTTGCCATATATTTAGTCATCTAGGCCCGAAGCCTGCGTTTCCCTCTCTACCTCCCTTTCCACCTTTTAGAAACTCCTTAAAGTCGACCTCTTTGTCCAAATTTCTGATCACCTTCAACTAATGACTCCTCATGTGGCTCCGAATCAGATTTTATTTGATTATATTTTGATGATGTGCCTTGGGATATGTCACTTCATTAAACGTGTTATAAAAATACAGGTTGCTGTGGTGAACCTTCTCCTCTTTAGGGTGGAGTTCTTTAGATGGCTCTGCCATTCATCCCACTCACTCTCATCGAGGTGGCACAGCTAAGGAGGCCCTGAGCCAAAGATTTGATACATTCCTCCGATTTTTCTCTGTACTGTTTTGGTGAAGCCGTTCCGTAATTTATTAGGAGTCGATTAATGCTGCCGAACTCCAGACAAATATTTTAAAACAAAAGTGGTATCCTGTGGATGCTGGAGATCCAAAATAAAAATAGAAAATGCTTGAGCAATCAAGAGGTCTGGCAACATTTCCGGAGAGATTTTCACGCAAATTCTTTATCACCAATTACTGAAACGTTATCCTACAGTAGGTGTGTGCTAATATTATAAAATGTTTGCTTTGCCATTGTGTCAGGGAACGAATGTTTCACAGCAAGCAATTCATTTCATTTTAATTACCATTTCACAATTGACAGATTGAAAATGAAAGACATTAATGAGACTCACATGAACTCTTGTACTCTTTCCTTCTCATCCTCCTCCTCATCATAGTTGCTCGGGGGCTCATAGGAAGAACATTCCGCGAGAGAGTGTTTGTGTTCTGGGAACTGAAACCCGATGTGCCGGAAGAGGGAGGAGAACAGCTGATTGGGACCAGAGCTGTGGAGGAAAAAACGAGTCAGAGAGAGAGGGGCGTGGGTCAGCTCATAGTCACGAAGGGTGTAATAAAGAATCGATCAGTCTTTCCTAATGATTGGATATGGTTACATAGACTGTGCAATGGTTTGACATTGAGTAGAGCTGCCAACCCTCCAGGATTGAGCTCGTCTCCGGGAGTTGAAGATTAATCACCGGGGCACAGCTGGGAGCAAAAGTCATCAGGACATTAGCAGCTTGGTTTTCTGTTCTACTTGTAGAAATATTGGAGATAGGGAACAAAACCAGATTGACTGACAGTCCAGAATCATGCCATTGGTTGTTGCGCAGTCTGTTCATTTCCCAATCGCCTTGGGGAGGGCAGCTAAGAATGGACATCAAATCATAGACAGGTTACAGAATGTAGGGCGGCTATTTGCCCCAGTGTATCTATGCCACTCTCTGTTAGAGCCACTCACCTCCCTAGCCCCGTTCCCCCATTTTCTTCACCTTAGCGCTGCTAATTTTTGTCTCTTGGGGTCCAATTCCCTTTTGAAAGCCAGGATTCAATCTGTTCCCAACAGGCTTCCAGACAGTGCATTCTATTCTATTCAATAATCGCATTTGAGGAAAGAATGAGTCTGAAGCCAGACTACCTGAAAACAGATTTATTTCCAAGCCTGCAGACTAAGCAGGGCAATGCCTGGGGGCAGTGCCAGGGCAGTCATAGAGTCATGCAGCATAGAAAAGGCCCTTCGGCCCATCAAGTCGGCGCCGATCAAAAACAACCACCTAACCATTCTTTAAAAAAATATATTTTATGAAGGTATTTATATAAACAACAAACAAAACAAATAAGAGCAGAAGCAAAATTATACAACATAATAAATAATCAGCACCCATACCCCCTCCTGCCCTTCCCCTCCTCCCGTCCTGTCTCCACTATTTTTAGCCCTCTTTTCCCCTCTTCTGACACATCAGTCCTCCTTAAAAAAGTAAATGAACGGCTTCCACCCCCGGGCGAACCCATCATCCGACCATCTCAAGACGAACTTGATCTTTTCCAACCTCAGGAATTCCACCAGGTCACTCACCCACACCCTTCGCTTTCGACGGCTCCGAGTCCCTCCACCCAAGCAAAATCCATCTCCATCTCAATCATATCGCCCCATGGACTCCCGGGACATCCAACACCCCAAATATCGCCACCTCTGGACTCGGGGCCACCTTCACCCCCAATACCTCGGACATTACGTCTGCAAACCCCTGCCAGAACCCCTTCAATTTCGGACATGCCCAAAACAAGTGGACATTGTTCGCGGGCCGCCCCGCGCACCACCCACACCTACCCTCAACTCCCTCAAAAAACCTACTCATCCTAGCCACTGTCATATGCACCCTGTGGACCACTTTAAACTGGATAAGACTGAGCCTTGCACACGACGAGGACGCATTCACCATCCACAGAGCCTCCTCCCACGTCCCGGCCTCCACCACCCCTCCCAGCTCCTCCTCCCACTTCCATTTAACATTTCCTATCGGGGCTCCCTCCCAGTCCATCAGCTCCTTGTAGACCTCGGACACCTTCCCCTCCGCTAGCCCCTCCCGCGACAAAACCTTACCTTGCAGCCCCAAGGGTGGCAACCCGGGAAAGGACGACACCTCCGTCCTCACAAAATCCCGGACCTGTAAGTACCTAAAACTATTCCCCCTGGGCAGCTCATATTCCTCCTCCAGCTGCTTTACGAACAGATCCCCAAAACACTCAATCCCCGCCTGCCGCCTACCCCGAAACCTCGTTTCCAGCAACTCCCCACCCCCACCCCCACTGCAAACCTATGATTATCACAAATTGGTGACCACTGCCTCCACTGCCCCCATACCCTCAAGGCCGACGCCACCACTGGGCTCGCGGGTTGCTTGGCTGGCGAGAATAGCAGAAGCACTGTCAGCAATGCCCCTAAACTCGTTCCCCTGCAAGAAGCCGCCTCCATCCAGCCCCATACTGGATGTGGTGGCATCGGAGGCAATTCAGAGGAGGTTCACCAGATTGATTCCGGGGATGAAAGGGTTGACGTATGGGGAGAGTATAAACAGTTTGAGTTTATACTTGCTGGAGTTTAGAAGGATGAGAGGTGATCTGATCGAGGTATATAAGATACTAAAAGGGATTGATAAAGTAAATGTAGACCAAATGTTCCTCCTTGTAGAATCTAGAATGAGAGGTCACAGATATAGGTTGAGAGGCAGTAGATTTAGAGCTGAGATGAGGAGGAACTAATTCTCGCAGAGAGTGGTGAATTTGTGGAACTCGCTGCCCCATAGCGCAGTGGAATCTGAGTAATCAAGTAGTTTCAAGAAGGAGATAACTATATTTCTGATAAAAGATTGGTTAAAGGGATATGGGGAACAGGTGAGGAGGTGGATTTGAGACCAGGAAGAGATCAGCCATGATCTGATTGAATGGCTGAGCAGGCTCAAGGGGTTGAATTGCCTACTTCTGCTCCTAATTCGTATGTTCCTCTGAGCCCTGGTCATTGATCCCTCCACCAAGGGGCATAGTTTCTTCCTGTCTACTCTATCTATCCCCCTCATAATGTTATACATCTCAATCATCTCCCCTCCGCAGTCTCTTCTGCTCCAAGGAAAACAATCAAGTCCATCCAATCTCTCTTCATAACTAACACTCTCCAGCTAGGGCAGCATTCTGATACATCTCCTCTGCACCCTTTCCAGTGCTATCACATCCCTCCTATATGTGGATTTCAGAACTGCACACAATGTGGCGTAACCAACGGTTTATACAGTTCCAGCATAACCTCCCTGCTCTTAAACTCGATGCCTCGGCTAATAAAGGCAGGTACACTATATGCCAGGGGTTTTCAAACTCAGGGTCAAGACCCGCGGGTGGGTCGTGGGCAGGTTTCGGGAGGGTCGTGACGCTCGGTCGCGGTGTTCCCGATCGCAGGAGGAATGCCGCCTGCTGCAACCGGCATTTCGAAATGCCGGCAGCAACGGACTTTTGAGGTTGCTGACCATCCCACGCATGCGTGCCGGATCAAGCAGTGCACAGGCCCAGAGCCCAATGGGGTGGACAGCCTCCTCCTGACGTCAGCGGGATGTCTAGGGCCAGTTTTTTTCAGAAAACCATTGAGTCCTCCCACCGAGAGTTGGCGGCAGAGAGCAGGCCACGCGTCCCATGCGCTAATATCAAGTGTTCTGGGCGCGGGAGAGATTCCTCAAATTTGCAGCTGCCAGCAGCGTTGGTGAGAATTCTTCGTCCTCTGGTGAACAACCCATGAAGAAGAAGCTGAAAACAGGAACAAAGCAGCATAAAGATGATAACTTGAGGTATGGGCTATTAATTGTTCCACTGCAAGTCAGGATTCAAAGTTCATGTGTGTTATATGCAGGGAAGCACTGGCAAATGAAAGTTTAAAATGCTCAAAACTTCAAAGATATTTGAACACTAAGCATGGCGAATTCGAGGACAAACCTCTATTTTTTTCAACGGATGCAGTGAGGTCTTAACTCATCAGGAAGCCATTATCAGAAATGTAGCATTGAATAACAAAGCAAGTGACATCATGAGGACCAAGCAGTCTCATCTGTCACATTAAAAGTAAGTGAAAATGGTGGGTCATGAAGGTCGGGCGGTGTGGGTCACGAAGGTCGGATGGTGTGGGTCCCGAAGGATGCCCGGTTTGTAAAAATAGGTCCAGGGCAAAAAAGTTTGAAATGCATTCAAATGATTTTCCCAACAGTCAACAACCGGGGCTGAATTTCCCTTTTGGGAAACTAAGTATTCCTGCGTGGACTGATAAGCATGCGATTCGCATTTCCATTGGGGGCGCTATTAGTTCTGCGATTCAGGACATGCAACTGGGCCAGCAGTCTAACAGCACAAAATTAATTCATGGCCCAGTGGGTGAGATAACTGCTGGAGCTGGAATTAGCACTAAAAAGCCTGACAGCTGGAGCTGTTTTGAAGCGTTCCACTTACCACACACTCATTGCAGCCACAAAGATGGCTGAGAGATCTGCCCCCGAGTTTGGGAGTTCGAGGTGGACCCACTGCTCGCTGTCAATGAGGAGAGGGGTGACACTCTCTTCCTCAGGATGGGCCGTAGATTCAAGCCCCGCCCTCCTGAACAGTGCCGGGAGGTGGTGGCATAGGCAGGCAGTGCTGCCAGCCTTACCAAGAGAAGACAGTGATCCTGAGGGATGGGGGTCACTGGCGAGGCCTCTGCCTGACAGGGGCTGAGTATCAGGGAGGGTTCCAAAGGCCTTTGGTTGGGATGAGCTCTGCTAAACCCCTGCTTTCTCTGCAGTGGGGCAGCAGCTCTGAGGAGTGTCCCTGACTGACCTGGGCCACACCCAACACCTTGATGAAACCTTTAAAGATATGAGGGTTTCCAGAGGGGCAGCCTTAGTGGGCTCCCAGATGACCAGAGGCTCTCTGAGCATATACAGGACACTGTGAGAACTGTGAACAGCCAAGAGCCTGAAAGTAGGACGAAAGGGGTGCGACTAAATCCACATATTGCAGCAACGGGGTCTCAGCCAGGCTACCCCAATCCCAAGGAGGACACCCTGAGTCCCCTCGCCTCGGCAGCGAGCCCCCGGAACGCCTGACAATTTTTTGAGAGTTTTAAAAGAGTTTCCATACTTTCGCGATCCCCCTCAGCAGCCATGGAGCCCAGTCCCCACTTGTAAATACTTGCACTAATTTACACCTGCGTGACTTCTGCCTAAGAGGGACAGAGCATCGTGGAGGGGTGGAGTATGAAATGTCCAAGCCACTAATGATATTTAAATCCATGCAAATGATGGATTTGCATGGACCCGCCGGCATGGGGCGCACACTTTGATATCGCCGCCAGCGAGGGACTGGAGCATGGAGTCGGAATCGGCAAGGTTTTCCATTTTATACGATTCTATGGCCGATCGCGAATCTCGCTGCTGCCATCGTGAAACGGAGAATTCAGCCCAAGGAAATGCACCTTGTCACTGGGCGGGGTGGGGTTAATTGCTTCACGGGCTTACGTGAAACACAATTTGGGAGTTCTGCGAGATTTTCCTTGTTTTTAACAAACAATTTTATTGAGGTATTTTAGGCATATAGAATAAGTGACATTGTACAGTACAAAAGAAAAAGTTAAGACACAAATTACAAATTAAACATAGTGCAAACCACGGCTCTGTTCACGCATGGACCTGCCTCAATATCCCCCTATTCTACTCTACTCTACCCCCCACTCCCCTACCCCCCCCTGCTGACGCTTATTCCTCTGCGAAGAAGTCAATAAATGGCTGCCACCTTCGGGCGAACCCTAGTAGCGAACCTCTCAAGGCGAACTTGACTTTCTCTAGGCCAAGAAAGCTCACCATGTCCAATAGCCATACCTCAGCCCTCGGGGGCTTTGGGTTCCTCCATGCTAACAGTATTCGTCACCGGGCTACCAGGGAAGCAAAGGCCAGAACATCGGCCTCTCTCTCTTCCTGGACTCCCGGATCCTCCGAAACCTAAAAGATTGCCACCTCCGGGCTCATTACTACCCCAGTTTTCAACACCCGGGACATGACATCTGCGAATCCCTGCGAATACCCCATGAATTTAGGGCACGACTAGAACATGTGTACATGGTTAGCCGGCGCATCTAGCACACTTGTCCTCCAGCCCGAAGAATCTGCTCATCCGGGCCACCGTCATGTGGGCCCGGTGGCACGACCTTAAACTGGATCAGGCTGAGCCTGGTGCATGTTGCGGTCGTGTTTACTCTGCTCAGGGCTTCTGCCCAAATACTGTCCTCCAGCTCCCCCCGAACTCCTCCTCCCACTTAAGCTTCAGGTCCTCGGTCTACGTATCCTCAGCTCCCATTAGTTCCTTGTAGATGTCTGAAACTCTACCCTCTCCCCTAGAAACTACCCTGTCCTGTCTCCCCTTTGGCGGGAGACGTGGGAAGGACAGCACCAATCTGCGTACAAAATCCCTCACCTGCAAGTATCTAAAGTCGTTCCCTCTCACCAGCCCAAATTCTCCTCCAGCGCCCTCATGCTCGGAAAGCTCCCTTCCAGGAACAGAGCCCCCATCCTCACAATCCCCGCCCTCCTCCACAGTCGATACCCCCGTCCATGTTCCCCGGGGCAAATCGGTGGTTGCCGCAGATTGGGGTCCATACCGATGCTCTTACCTCCCCTACATGCCTCCTCCACTGGCCCCAGATCCGAAGAGCCGCCACCACTATCGGGCTGATGGGGTACCGTGCCGGCGGAAGTGGAAGAGGCGCCGTGACCAGGGCTGTTAAGCTAGTGCCCCTGCACGAAGCAGCCTCCATACGCTCCCACACTGACCCCGCACCTACCACCCATTTCCTTATCATCGCTATGTTGGCTGCCCAGTAATAGTCAGCCCCGCTTCTCTGTTCCTTTCAAGCATCACCCTCTTCACCCGCGGGGACTTCCCTGCCCATACAAATCCCAGAATAATTTTATTCAGCCTCTTAAAGAAGGACCACGGGATAAAGATGGGGAGACACTGAAAAACAAACAAGAACCGCGGGAGAATCGTCATCTTAACATACTGCACCCTCCCCGCCAATGACAGCGGGACCGCATCCCACCTCAGGACCTCCTCCCTCACTCGTTCCACCCGTCGGGACAGGTTGAGCTTATGCAACCTGCCCCAGTCCCGTGCCACCTGAATCCCCAAATATCAGAAACTCTCCCCCACTAGCCTGAACGGCAACCCCTTCAGCCTACTCTCCTGCCCCCTTGCCTGAATTACAAACAACTCGCTCTTAGCCACGTTCAGTTTGTATCCGGAGAACCGGCCAAATTCCCTCAGGGTTGCCAAAATACTGTCTATCGCCACCATTGGGTACGATACATATAACAGCAGATCATCCGCGTATAACGAGACTCTATGTTCCACTCCCCCCCGGACCAGTCCTTTCCAGCCCCTAGAAGCTCTCAGTGCAATTGCCAGCGGCTCTATGGCCAGCACGAACAGCAGTGGGGAGAGAGGGCAACCCTGTCTTGTCCCGCGGTGCAGTCTAAAGTAGTCCGATGTCATCCTGTTCGTCCTTACACTCGCCTCCGGGGCCTGATAAAATAGCCTAACCCAGTCGATGAACCCCTCCCCGAACCCAAACCGTCCTAGTACCTCCCACAGATAATCCCAGTCGACCTGGTCAAAAGCCTTTTCAGCATCCATGGCTATCACTATCTCTACCTCCCTACTCTCCGGGGGCATCATAATCAAGTTGAGCAGCCTTCTTATGTTGCCCACCAGCTGCCTCCCCTTTACAAACCCGGTTTGGTCCTCCACAATTACATCCGGTACATAGTCCTCAATTCTAGTCGCCAAAATCTTGCCCAGTAACTTGGCGTCTACGTTAATCAAAGAGATCGGCCTGTATGACTGACAAGCCTCCGGGTCCTTATCCCATTTCAGAATGAGCGAGATGGTGGCCTGCGACATCGTCGGGGGTAAACTCCCTCTGTCTCTTGCCTCGTTAAAGACCCTGACCAGCACCGGCCCCACTATCTCGGCAAACCTTTTGTAAAATTCCACCGGATACCCGTCCGGCCCCGGGGCTTTACCCGACTGCATGACCTTCAGGCCCCCCATTACCTCTTTAATCCCGACCAGGGCCCCCAGTCCGTCCAACCCCCTCCCCACTCTTGGGACGGTCAGTCCATCCAGGAATCGCCTCATCCCCCTGGTCCCTCGGGTGGTTCCGAAGTGTACAGCTTCCTATAAAAGTCCCGAAAGACCTTGTTCAGCCCTGCTGGATCACCCACTAGATTACCTTCCCCATCCACTACCCTCCCCATTTCCCTGGCCGCTTCCCTCTTCCTCAGTTGCTGCGCAAGCATTCTACTGGCTTTCTCCCCATGCTCATAAATCACGCTTTTTAACCTTTCTAAGCTGCTCTACGGCCTTGCCTGTGTTCAGCACCCCGAACCCGGCCTGCAGCCTCTGTCGTTTCCTGAGTAACTCTGGCCTCGGGGATTCCGCGTAACTCCTGTCCGTCCGTAAAATTTCCTTAATCAGTCGGTCTGTCTCTGCCCTATCTGTTCTGTCTCTATACGCCCGGATTGAAATCAGCTCCCCTCTCACCACTGCCTTCAGTGCCTCCCAGAGCACTGCTGCCGAGACTTCTCCAGTCTCGTTCACCTGCAGGTAATTCTGCATGCACTTCCTCAGCTCTCGCACACCGCCTCGTCCGCGAGTAGTCCAACTTCCAGCCTCCATGGTGGGCGCTGAAAGCTGTCCTTACAAAACTGCAGGTCTACCCAGTGCGGAGCATTGTCTGATCTGGCAATTGCCGAATATTCTACCCCCACCATTCCGGCCAGCAGGTCCCTACTCACAACAAAGGAGTCAATTCGGGAATACACCTTGTGGACGTGGGAGTAATACGAGAACTCCCTCGCCGTCGGCCGGCTAAATCTCCACGGATCTGCTCCATGAACCCTCTCAGTTCCTTTGCCATCGCTGGCAACTTGCCCGTTCTTGAACATGACCGGTCCAGGCTCGGGTCCAGGACTGTATTAAAGTCCCCGCCCATGATCAACTTACACGAGATCTTCCCCAGCATCCTCCTGATAAAATCCACATCGTCCCAATTACGGGCATACACACTGACCAGGACTACTCTCACCCCTTCGAGCTTACCCCTCACCATAACAAACCTGCCACCCCCATCCACGACTGTGCCCTCTGTCTCAAATTGTACCCTTTTATTAATCAGGATCGCAACCCCCCTCGTCTTAAAATCCAGCCCCGAATGAAAGACCTGACTGATCCAGCCTTTCCTTAACCTAACCTGGTCTGCCACTTTCAGGTGCATCTCCTGCAACAAGACTATGTCCGCCTTCAGAACCGCAGATGCGCAAACACACGCGCCCTCTTCACTGGCCCGTTTAACCCTCTAACATTCCAGATGATCAGCCTGGTTGGGGGGCACTTCGCCCCCTCCCCCCCCCCCCCCCCCCCCCCCACCCTTTGCCAATCAGATATCCCCTTTCCTTGGCCAGCCCCCCAGCCATGTGTCGCGCTTCCTCTGGCCCGCCCCCTGGCTGGCTCCACCCATGACCTCCTCACTGTTGCCATGTCCAGTTTCCATCCTCGTCAGCAGAACAACTCCCCCCCCCCCTAGCAACACCATCCTACCACCTAACGCCGGCTCTAATCTAACTATATGCACACACCCCACCTCACCTTCCGTTGACTAGCCCCACTCAGCTAGCCTGGGGCTCTCACCCATTGTTCCCAGTCACCCCTCCCCTGACCCCTCCACACCACTTCCCCAGATCAGCCCTACTTAAGCAAAGACTCTAGACAAGTTATAAACAAATCCCACAACAGCACAATTCAAGTTAAACAAGAAAAAAAGAGATAAGAAATAACAGGCACTCTTCAGTCCTTCCCAGACAGACACAGAAAAAGATAGCACAAAGTTCCCCTGAAGCATCCAATTTAACCCAACCCTTTGAACTGTTTTCTTTATTAATTTCCCCCCCAGCCAAACTAAGCAAAGAGCCGAAACAGGAAACATTCAGGTAAACTACGCAAAGAGCACGCAAAAACAATTTTAAAAAAAGATACAAAAACGGGAGACACCACATATACTTAACAGCTCTAACATGAGTCCTGGCCACCTCAGCGCTCAAATCTTGGTACACACGCAGGGTGGTATTGTCCCAAATACAGCTTTGTGTGCTCTTTGCCCATTGCAGCACCCGTTCCTTGTCCAGGTACCTGTAAAGGCGTACCACCATCGCTCGTGGGGGAACCCCTCGTCGCGGCTGCCTCAGCTGGACTCTGTGGGCCCTGTCCACCACCGGTGGGCGCGGGAACACCTCGCTCCCCAGCAACTTCTGAAACATACCCTCCACATATGCGTCTAGCCCCTCTACCCCTCTCCGGGAGGCCCATGATTCTCACGTTCTGTCGGCGAGATCTGTTATCCAGGTCCTCCAGCCTTTCCAGAAGCACTTTTTGCTGGTCTCTCAGCCTCCAAATCTCCACATCCGTCACCGTTTGAAAGTCAGCTTGCTCCTCCACTGACTTCTCCAACTGCTGGAACTTCTCAGCCTGATCATCCAGCCTTTTTCCCATCCTGTCAATCGACTTCTGAAGCGGCTCCAAGTTGTCACGCTTCAAAGCCAAAAAGCCCTCCTGCATAGCCTGCAGCAGCTGCTCCATTGTAGGCTGGGCTGTCGGCTCCTTGCTCTGAACACCAGCCATGCTGATCCCTCTCTCAGCCTCCACTGTGCCCTGACTCGACCACTTCTTCTGCTGTTTACGGTCCCTCCGGCTTCTTAGGTCCATATAATACTGTATGGGTCCTGTGCCTGAGTATTATTGCTTTCCAGTTCCGCGCTCAAAAGCGCAAAAAAGTCGGGGGGAAAGGTCCAAATGTCCAACCGAAACGGGAGCCACCAAATGTGCGACCTACTCCCTAATAGCCGCCAGGGGAAGTCCTTACGGGATTTTCTGCTCCTGTCGCCAAATTTGCCTGGTGAAAAACAGGAATGGGAAATCCCAGCTACAGACTCTTCCAATTCCCCGTGGCAGCGAGTGCGGCACCCAGGGGGCAGCATGGTGGCATTGTGGGTAGCACAATTGCTTCACAGCTCCAGGGTCCCAGGTTCGATTCCGGCTTGGGTCACTGTCTGTGCGGAGTCTGCACATCCTCCCCGTGTGTGCGTGGGTTTCCTCCGGGTGCTCCGGTTTCCTCCCACAGTCCAAACATGTGCGGGTTAGGTGGATTGGCCATGATAAATTGCCCTTAGTGTCCAAAATTGCCCTTAGTGTTGGGTGGCGTTACTGGGTTATGGGGATAGGGTGGAGGTATTGACCTTGGGTAGGGTGCTCTTTCCAAGAGCAGGTGCAGATTCGATGGGCCGAATGGCCTCCTTCTGCACTGTAAATTCTATGATAATCTATGAAATTCTATTAACACCTATTCACCCTCTCGTAATGAAGCTCTAATAGTTTCCCAATTGAGGACAGTTGCTCCTGGTTACAAACTTAAAGCACAGGTCCGATTGCAGCACAATTCCAACATTAACACATTCCACTCGTTCGCTGCACTTGTCGGGCAACCAATAGCAGGCCTATAGAGGCAGGCAATTGTGGGAAGAGGTCACGTGATGAAATCTCAAGAAATACGTCCGACCAGAATTAGCAAACCCAGGACTGAGGCTGGAGGGAAGGCCCAAGTTCATCTGCTGACACAGAGCTTTGCATGAGGGACCTGGAATTCAGGATTCCATGCAGCTGCCTGATTTTCCACTGAAATTTATAGATGAGAAGATCGAACTTCAACTGCCGACTTCTATACCAGAATTCCCAACAACTCCTCTGGCAGAGTTCCATGCCAGGGAAATTTGTTTGGTAAAATCTACAACTTGCCAGGATGGCCGAGTGGTCTAAGGCACCAGACTCAAGGAATGTGTTTCCTTGCCTTGTTTAAGCCTGGTGATTTCTGTTCCCTTTCTATGGCAGCACGGTAGCACAGTGAGTAGCACTGTGGCTTCACAGTGCCAGGGTCCCAGGTTCGATCCCCTGCTGGGTCACTGTCTGTGCGGAGTCTGCACGTTCTCCCCGTGTCTGCGTGGGTTTCCTCCGGTTTCATCCCACAGTCCAAAGGCGTGCAGGTTCGGTGAATTGGCCATGCTAAATTGCCCTTAGTGTCCAAAAAGG
This sequence comes from Scyliorhinus torazame, assembly GCF_047496885.1. Lineage (NCBI taxonomy): Eukaryota > Metazoa > Chordata > Chondrichthyes > Carcharhiniformes > Scyliorhinidae > Scyliorhinus > Scyliorhinus torazame. The sequence continues at coordinate 118,718,619 of NC_092719.1, forward strand.
TTAGGAGAGGTTATTGGGTTATGGGGATAGGGTGGAAGTGAGGGCTTAAGTGGTCGGTGCAAACGCGATGGGCCGAATGGCCTCTTTCTGCACTGTATGTTCTATGTACAGGGAGTAACATTCCATGAATCCTGAACTTCTTGTAGGATTGAAGTAGTTAACGTTGAGCTATGGCACGTTCCCAGTTTTTACAACTGCAATAATGAAGTGTTGCATGAAACAGTGGCTTAAAAGAAGGCACATTTTTAAAGAGGATATCTGTGAATTAAGTCATAACACTGGAAGGTGATTTGATTTATTGATAACCCTTTCACACTGTCCCGAAGTCTCCAGGAAGTCCTAATCAGTACTATGAATAAACACCAGGGACGGGGTGCTCCATCCCGCTGCGCCACATTTCTGTTTCACCCCGCCGGTGGGATGCTCCGTTTCGCCGTCCGGTCAATGGGGGTTCCCATTGTGGGGCAGTCCCATGCCTTTAGGAAACCCCCAGGCTGCCGGCAAAACGGAGCATCCCGCCGGCGGAGAATCCCGCCCCAGGAGTGAACACTAGGGGCATTTAAAAAATGGCGTATATTTTTATTTAACTCTTTTGTTTACGCCTTATAAAACAATTGGAGAAGGCAAAAACATGTTTGACTAACCGTCAACGATCATCCAACCAGATAAGAGATGGCTTCATGTTACGATTGGTGTGGGAAAGTGGGCCTTGACAGGGTGGCAGGAGTGTAGGGGCAGGAGGTCATGTGAGGAAACCTCCAATCAGAGATCCCCTTGGCCCCTCCCCAACTGCCACAGAAGCCATCAATGCAAAACGAGGGAAACTCACAAAAAAAACAATAAAAAACAGAGGACAAAAAAGGGTCAGAGATTCTGCTCCTGGTGGGTGAGAAGTGCTCTCTGACCTGCTCGTTTTGATTCAATTGCAAATCATCATTTGGTAGTTACAATATTCACAGGAGTACTGAGAAGGCGGAAACACACAGATTTGTTCTGTCAAAGAAAAACAAGGCCGCAACACAGCGTGCAGTACATCAGTCCCGGCCTTTCCATGCAAAGTGCCCGTTCCAGCCCTGGCCGGCTTTTAACTGCCCCGTTCAACGAGCCCCAGCTGTTAGGCCTGGGCCCCTCAGTATTCTGCGAGCCCCATGGGGAGATCAATTCGGTCATCCCTGTGGGTCTTGCGAGGATTAGTACAGGAGTACAGAACTGGAGTATTGCTGAATAAAGAGACATGCTATCAAAAGTTTTTACCTTGCACTCATCAGAAAACAAGATTGTCAAATTTCAAAAGGAGCAGCAATTTATACTGTGTCAGAAAAAGGGGTGCTGATTGGTTAGCAGGTCAAGTCTGGTTGGTTGAGATATTGCCATGGCTTACACTAACAACAAATTAAAAATTATCAATCAGGTTCGCAATGTAGCTGACTTATGTTTGCTCAAAGCTACATATATTCATAGGGACCTGTCCTCTGCAGGCAAAAAGAATATGTCCGGTCATTGCACCTTTTCTGAATAAACAAAAGCCTTGGGGCAATAGCTCCCAGGTGCATTTTCCATGGCAATGTCTTGGCCAATCAGAGCTGATTTTCTCATGCAGTAGAAATTGTTATTCCCTAAGAAATTTCATATTCTTGGCCAAATATTTCCAGCCATTTCTCCCAGCGAGACCAGAAGATCCCTGGCAGCAGAGAGTGTGAGTTATGGGAAAAGCCACTGACAATAGCGGGACTGGAAGATACCACCGCCAGTCAATGGCAGGCCACCTTCAAACACACTGCAGAGGGGGTGGAAAATCCGCCCTTGTGTCTGTCTTGGTGAGTGCAAGATGAAAAACTTTGACAGCATGAATAAATTGACTCATGCAAGGTGGAACAGTGGAAATATAGGGTATGTTGGCATCATGTCCACTGATGACCATGAAACCATTGTCGATTGTTGTAAAAACCCATCTGGTCCGACCTGCACCTGACTCCAGATCCACAGCAATGTGGTTGACTCTTAAATGCTGTCTGAAATGGTCTAGTAAGCCACTCAGGGTAATTAGGAATGGGCAATAAATGCTGGCCTGGTCAGCATCACCCACATCCCAAGGACAATTTTAAAAAAAATGTTAACCCAATTGTTTGGCTTCAAATCAAAGCACTTCCAGAAAGTAAAATGATAGAATATAGTTGAGCCAGTCATTGGTTGATTAGGGAAGGAGCATTCAACCTCTATTCCTTGGACTGCATGCAACTCCCTAAGTTCAGACTATCTGGACTTTGAATCCCAGCTAACCTGGTCCAACTTATGGTCCAACTAGTGTGCCCTGCTTGAGAGGTAGAGCAATGGGGAAAGTCAATATCACAAGCTTGACCCTTTTATGGTCCAGTACATCTCTGTGAACTAGTTTGAGAGAAATCTCTCATCATTGAAATGTTGACTGAAGGGAGTTTGGGAAGTTCTTAATGTGAAGAAGGCTCTCAATTGTTGGTCAAAGTGGACACAGTCTGCCCCCGCCCATTCAAGACTTTGGTCCTATCCAGGTAGGTTCACTGAAGACCTCCTCTGTGATATCAGAGGGTGGTTGTCCTGTAGGTATTTTAGTGCATTTGTCACTCTCATGCTTCAGACCTCGGCTTGACCCTCAATGATTTACTTCTAACCTTTATTTCCATTTGCTGTGGAGGGAGGGTGGCAGCAATGTGACTCTTAGCTGCCCACTGAAATAGCCAAGGAAGTTGCTCATTTCAAGGGTGGTTAGGGATTGGCATCAAATGCTGGCATTGCCAGTGATGCCCACAGCCCATGAAATATATAAAAAACAAAAATTTCAAAAACAGTTCTATCAATGACAATAGATGTTCCTTCTGATGTTTATGTAAGTCATTCTATTATGCTTTTACCTGTTGTAGCTGTACCCTTTAATCTTTTGAGTATAATGATTTAGTCTTCACTTTACTGAGCACAATCATGGATTTATATCTGCATGTTCTCGACAATTTAAGAAAAAGTAATTTTGTGCACTAACCTGTCCTACTTGGCACTGTCGCCAGGTTTATAAGTTTAACTCTTGGAGTGGCACCAGCTGAAAGGAATCTGGACCCCTGGGTAAGCAATTTACTTATAACTCCAGGGGTAAGCCATTTTACATAATATTTCAGGGGTAAGCCATTTTACTTACTTCTCCATCTTAAACACTGTGATGCAGGAAATGCTTTATTAACATACTAGCAACCTTGCTCAGGAGTATCTGTATCTTTGTAGCATTAATGCTATCTTGGCAAAACATACACTGCGTGAACAGGTAGGGATCGTAGGCTGGACTCTACCATTCCAGATGAGACTGGATCTCCAACTTTAACCCAGTGTAACATCTTACTGTTTGACCCAACATATCAGGGCCACAGTGAATAGCGTCACACAGTCACCACCCACAAGTGCGGAGGGCAATTGTCCAATCTCAACAATTTTGCCTTGGCTTGGAGCCAAGCAGGTGCCAGGCACTTTTCCGATGCAGAAGACAAAAATTGGAAGCAGAATTACTGCAGCTGGACTTTGAATGTCTCCTAACGTTAGCTGTTGCCAGATGTCATGGGTCAAAGGTCCCTTTGCACATGCACGTAGGGAGTTAATAGCGCTGAGCACCATGAGACTAAGAGAAAGGGAATGGGGAAGGAAAATAAACAGGCTTGCTTGCAAAGGAAAGATTCATTCCAAGGAGTTGGATTTCCTGGAGCTGGTGTTGAAGGGATTCCCGAGTAGGTTCGGAGAGGTAGGCTAAGTTACTGTACATTTGCAGTAGTCCGAGTTGGATAGAGGGGTTGCTGCACTCCAGGTAGGCGTCTTGCAGTGCCCTGGGTGGTAGGTGTGGCAGTAGTTGATGCAGGGGTCCCAGCAGTGATGGTGGTCACTCTTCTGAATCTTAACTGTCCATTGGCCAGTGGGAGATTGAGGGGAAATGGAAAAGAGAAACAAGAGAAAAAAAATATGAATAAATTCTTCCAAAGTGACACTGCACCACTTAAAAAAAAACACTGCCTACATCTTGGGGATGGTCAATGGTTTCCAAGCTCAATGCCAGAACATGTATGAGACCAACTTTGAGGTTATGCTGCTCTCTTATTTTTTTAACTTTTAACAAATTGACATGAAAATAATGAAACTATGATCTAAATTAGTTTCACAATCAGCTTTTGTTTTAGTAAAAAAGCAGCTGTCCTTTGGGAACTTAGCAATGGCCCAAATCTTGTGTCTGCATTCATTTGTCCAATTTACTCATTGTGGCAGATAATCAGTCATTCCGCTGAAACATTCATCACATTGCCTCCATCTACCAATCCTGTAACAATCATAGAAATTCAACAGGCGTGGCCTGGCCAGCAGGGGATCAATCACACTACCCTAGTTTAACATGTTTTGGTTGTTTGAATCATAGAATCGCTACAGTGTTGAAGGAGACCATTTGGTCCATAGAGTCTGTACCAGCCCTCCAAAAGAGCACTCCACCAAGGTCCCGCCCTATCCCTGTAACCCCACCTAACCTTTGAACACTCAGGGCCAATTCACCTAACCCAGCCACCTTTGGACGGTGGGAGGAAACCCGAGCGCCCGGTGGATACCCACCTGGACAAGGGGAGAACGTGGAAACACCACACAGGCAGTCACCCAAGGCCGGAATGGAGCCCGGGGCCCTGGTGCTGTGAGGCAGCAGTGTTAATCACCGTGCCACCATGCTTTATAATACGCCGATAATTTCCCATTTTAAAAATATATAAATTTAGAGTACCAATTCAGTTTTTCCAATCAAGGGACAATTTAGCGTGGCCAATCCACCTACCCTGTACATCTTTTGGGTTGTGGGGGCAAAACCCATGCAAACACGGGGAGGATGTGCAAACTCCACACGGATAGTGACCCAGAGCCGGGATCGAACCTGGGACTTCAGCGACGTGAGGCAGCAATGCTAACCACTGCGCCACCCGATAATTTCCCATTCTTGATGTGGGTGCTAATCCTATAATTCCAAGGATACAACTCATTATTAAATACCTGGAGAACACACACTGGGAGCAAGTTACCAGCTGGACTGAATCGAGAACTTCGCGAGGTTTACATATGGATGTGAATACATAAAGTTATGGGCTGGAATTTAATCGAGCGATTCAGATATTTTTTATAGTGTAATAGTAGCTTGGATTGCGTTACAGGCTGCAATCTCATCAAGAGTTTTGGTGGGTTTATTTCTATGAAAACAGATTCCTGGCAGTGAGCTACTGGCTGGAATCTACCCAGGGAGTTGGATGATTTACACATAGAATAGCTGATACTAGTTAAAAGGTGAAGTCACACAGGATCAGAGGTGAGCTGGCAAGATAGATACAGAACTGGCTAGGCCATAGAAGGCAGAGAGTAGCAATGGAAGGGTGCTTTTCTGATTGGAGAGCTGTGACTAGTGGTGTTCCGCAGGGATCAGTGCTGGGACCTTTGCTGTTTGCAGTGTATATCAATGATTTGGAGGAAAATGTAACTGGTCTGATTAGTAAATTTGCGGACGACACAAAGGTTGGTGGAATTGCGGATAGCGATCAGGACTGTCAAGAGGATACAGCAGGATTTTTTACACAGAGTGTAGTGGGTGCCTGGAACTCGCTGCCGGAGGTGGTGGTGGAAGCAGGGACGATAGTAACATTTAAGGGGCATCTTGACAAATACATGAATTGGATGGGAATAGAGGGATACGGACCCCGGAAGTGTAGAAGATTTTAGTTTAGACGGGCAGCATGGTCTGCGCAGGCTTGGAGGGCTGAAGGGCCTGTTCCTGTGCTGTGTTTTTCTTTGTTCTTTGAGTTATAGGCTGCATTCTAATTGAGGAATTTGGTAACAGATACCTGGGAGTGAGTTACAGACTGGAATTCAATCGAGGGGTTAGGCTGGTTTCCGTACCAAATGACAGATACCCTGGAGTATGTTTCAGGCTGGTATCTAATTGAGGGCTTTGGGTGCTTTATATGTTGAATCATGGATACCCCAGAGTAGATGGAATTGAACCTGAATGGAATCTAACCTGGTGGCACGGTGGCACAGTGGTTAGCATTGCTGCCTCACAGCGCCAGGGTTAAATTCCAGCCTCGGGTAACTGTCTGCCTTGTCATGGGAGTGTCCCTTTAAGAAATGTTTTGCCTTTTCACATGGCTTCAGTGATGTCATTGTGTGGGTGGAACTGGGCTGTGGCTCTGAATAGGTTTTTTTGTTTTTGAGCTGGGAGCTGTTGTGTGGCTCTGGGTTTTGCGTTTGTTTTCACATTTGGCTGCTGTATTCAGACAGACAAGTACCTTGGAGTGTCTCTCTCTACCTTCAGTTTTAAAAGCTGTCTCCAGATGACTTGATAACTTAAAAGTGATAACTGTTTTCTGGAAGGAATCCAAACCTACTGTTTTGGTAAAAGGGTTTCCTGGTTTATGGGATGTTGTTATTAAATTGAAACAGCTCAGGGGAATTCATTAAGGGTTATATACAGAGTACTGTAGCGGTGTGGGACATTTATGTTTATAATTGATAAAAATGCTTACTGTGTGTGTTTATAAAAATGTTAACTGAATTCGTAGAATAAATTTTGTTTTGATTAAAAGTGCTTAAGGCCTCTGTTGAATAACACCTGAAAGGTAGGCCCTTGTCCTCATCGCAACCAAAATCAATAAACAGTTGTAGGTCAGGTGAACTCCATGATATACTTTGGAGTTTTTTTAAACCTTGGCCCACAACAGTCTGAAGCCTGCACGTTCTCCCTCTGTCTGCATGGGATTCCTCCGGGTGCTCCGGTTTCCTCCCACAATCCAAAGATATGCAGGTTAAGTGGATTGGCCATGTTAAATTGCCCCTTAGTGTCTAAATAAAGCTAGGTGGGGTTACGGGAATGGGGCGGGGGCATCGGCCAGGGCAGGGTTCACCTTTGGAGGGTCCGTGCAGACTCAATTGGCCAAATGGTCTCCTTCTGCACTGTAGGGATTCCAAGGATAATTGAGGTATTTGGATCATTGACATACTAATAACACATGTCTGGGAATCTGTGTTACAGGCTGGAATATAATCGAGGGGCTTGGATCATTTAAGCATCAGTGACACGTGCTTACTGGACCAATACTGAATCTGAGAAGGATTCCCCACATTCACAGGAGTCTGGGTTAGAAGGTTGATTATTTAGCTGACTGTCCATCCCAGTAAGCTCATAACTGGGTCATGGGAACTCCTGCATATTTTCATCAGAAGACTTATTTCTGCCCGATGCTATTCACTGACACTGAACTCAAGTTGAACGGGACCTTAGAACATTTCCTCAGAGCAGTAGGCATGCAAGAAATTACATTTAATAATTGATTTCAGTTTCATTTACCACAATCTTTCTTAAGGTTATCAAAAAAATCAATACACGTGTACAGCTTACTTATCGGAATGATGTATCAGAGGCTTACTCTGCCCGGGAGTATTTACAAATTTGAGAATTTATTTGCTTGTTAGTTTTTGACTTTCTGATTGTAATACAGTGACCTTTCAACAGGATTCTGAGAATGCTACGATCCATTTGCTTCATTTCACATGTCACGGTAGCACAGTGGTTACCACTGCTGCTTCACAGCGCAAGGGACCCGGGTTCGATTCCCGGCTTGGGTCACTGTTTGTGCAGAGTCTGCACGTTCTCCTCATGTCTGTGGGTTTCCTCCGGGTGCTCCGGTTTCCTTCTACAAGTCCCGAAAGACATGCTGTTAGGTGATTTGGACATTTTGAATTCTCCCTCAGTGTACCCAAACAGGCACCGGAGTGTAGCGACTACGGGTTTTTCACAGTAACCTCATTGCGTTGTTCATGTAAGCCTACTTGTGACACTTATAAAGATTATTAATATTTCAGTAAAGATTTCACTGCTGCCAATGTCCTTTCGTAGCCCAGGCAGTCACCAACCATTTGCCATTACCCAAAATTCCAAATACTGAGATGCTGGGCACGGTCGAATGGCCTCATCACCGCCCGACTTGGTGACACAACGAGGCCGTTAAATCTTCCCAGAGGCCTCTCACGTGATTTGCGATGTTTGGAACGCCTCATGAGATCATATGTTAGTGCCCGATTCTCCCGAAGCCCGGGAATGAACGCCCGCGCCTGGGAGACCTCACTATGGCACTATTTGGCACTGGTCCACACAAACGTGGACCAGGCGTAATGGTACCTGGGGTGGTCTCCAAGGCCACCGGAGGCCCCTGGGTGGTTGGGCTCTGGGCAGGGAGGTACCCTAGCACTCCCGCAGGCACCCAGGAACCTTGGCATTGCTGTGCCAAGGTGCTCCTGTGGCACTGCTATGGTGCTCAGGTGGCAGTGCCAAGGTGCCCAGTTGATAATTGCCTGTGTCAGGTATTGGGCCAGGGGGTGCCCTGCTGTTAAGGGGTGAGGGGGGGCTCGATGACCCCGTAAGCGGTAGGTTGGGGCAGTGGGGGAATCTGGAGGCCATTGTGGGATGTCTGAGGGGGATCGAGATAGAAGGGCGGCATTTAAAAATGGCACCCGATCTCTTCCTGCACTGACGAGGTACTTGCGGCCACGCCGGGGCCAAGAAAAACAACAGTCCTGTTTGATAGCGGGGTTGTTCTTGCCCCCACTAAATGCACCCAAAACGGGATTCTATTTTGGCGCATTAAATCGCGTTGTTTAAACTGTACTGAACACGCTGAGCTCTTCAGTAATTACTGTTCTGTTATGACTACATCCAATTAACAGCTCACATCACGACATTAACAAATCAACACATATATAGAACATAAAACATAGAACATTACAGCGCAGTACAGGCCCTTCGGCCCTCGATGTTGCGCCGACCTGTGAAACCACTCTAAAGCCCATCTACACTATTCCCTTATCGTCCATATGTCTATCCAATGACCATTTGAATGCCCTTAGTGTTGGCGAGTCCACTACTGTTGCAGGCAGGGCATTCCACGTCCTTACTACTCTCTGAGTAAAGAACCTACCTCTGACATCTGTCTTATATCTATCACCCCTCAATTTAAAGCTATGTCCCCTCGTGCTAGACATCACCATCCAAGGAAAAGGGCTCTCACTGTCCACCCTATCCAATCCTCTGATCATCTTGTATGCCTCAAATAAGTCACCCCTTAACCTTCTTTTCTCGAATGAAAACAGCCTCAAGTCCCTCAGCCTTTCCTGATAAGATCTTCCCTCCATACCAGGCAACATTCTGGTAAATCTCCTCTGCACCCTTTCCAATGCTTCCACATCCTTCCTATAATGCGGCGACCAGAATTGCACGCAATACTCCAAATGCGGCCGCACCAGAGTTTTGTACAGCTGCAACATGAACTCATGGCTCCGAAACTCAATCCCTCTACCAATAAAAGCTAACACACCGTACGCCTTCTTAACAACCCTCTCAACCTGAGTGGCAACTTTCAGGGATCTATGTACATGGACACCGAGGACTCTCTGCTAATTCACACTGCCAAGAATCTTACCATTAGCCCAGTACTCTGTCTTCCTGTTATTCCTTCCAAAATGAATCACCTCACACTTTTCTTCATTAAACTCCATTTGCCACCTCTCAGCCCAGCACTGCAGCTTATCTATGTCCCTCTGTAACTTGTAACATCCTTCCGCACTGTCCACAACTCCACCGACTTTAGTGTCATATGCAAATTTACTCACCCATCCTTCTACATCCTCCTCCAGGTCATTTATAAAAATGACAAACAGCAGTGGCCCCAAAGCAGATCCTTGTGGTACACCACTAGTAACTGGACTCCAGTCTGAATACTTCCCATCAACCACCACCCTTTGTCTTCTTCCAGCTCGCCAATTTCTGATCCAAACTGCTAAATCTCCCTGAATCCCATGCTTCCGTATTTTCTGAGTAGCCTACCGTGGGGAACCTTATCAAACGCTTTACTGAAATCCATACACACCACATCAACTGCTTTACCCTCATCCACCTGTTTGGTCACCTTCTCAAAGAACTCAATAAGGTTTGTGAGGCACGACCTACCCTTCACAAAACCGTGTTGACTATGTCTAATCAAATTATTCCTTTCCAGATGATTATACATCCTATCTCTTATAAACCTTTCCAAGACTTTGCCCACAACAGAAGTAAGGTTCACTGGTCTATAGTTACCGGGGTTGTCTCTACTCCCCTTCTTGAACAAGAGGACAACATTTGCTATCCTCCAGTCTTCTGGCACTATTCCGGTTGACAAAGATGACTTAAAGATCAAAGCCAAATATAGAACAAAAATACCAGCCAGGATTTTCCGCACCATCTCCCGCCGTGCTTTCTGGTGGTGATACCAGCTCACCATTGGCCACTGGCAGATCTTCAAATCCTCCTGAAGTTTACGCCGTTTTGCATGTCTCGGCCACCCGGTGACAGCTAGTTGATTAAACTACTCCAAAGTCCCCAATTCTCAGTGCCTCCCCTAGTTAGCAGCTTCAATCAGCCACTTGCACCGTTAGCAATGGGACATAAGTGTAGCCCTTCTGTTAGCACTATCTAACACAACACTTCTAGAACGCCGGAAACTGTTGTGTGATCGTCTGGCCGGCACACGGGACTCCTCGCCATCACGTGCGTCAAGCTGCAGGTGGCGGACGATGATGCTCGACTTCAGTAGCACCTGCCAAACCTGTGACCTGTACCATCTAGAAGGATGAGGGCAGCAGTTGTATTGGGTACAACACCATCTGGAAGTTCCCCTCCAAGTCACACACCATTCTGACTTGGAAATATATCGCCGTTCCTTCAATGTAACTGGGACAAAATCCTGGAACTCCCTCCCTAACAGCACTGTGGATGCACCTACACCATGTGGATGGCAGCTCTCCACTACCTTCTCAAAGACAATTACTGATTAGCAATTAATGTTGGCCACGCCTGCAATGCCAACACCCTGAGAATGAGTTTAAAAGAAAATCCCTGTTGTCCCACTGCAGCATTGCCCAGCAGCTGCAGGGTCTTCAAGAGGCTTGGAAGTGTCATCTTCATCACAGAGTCATATTTTTATTGATTTAGTTTCTTCACATGTTTTTCTTGCCACAAGTTTTTTTTGGAAATGATCTTGTCACATCAGCCATCTCTTGAGAGAAACAACCTTCACAACCTCACCATGTCTTCAGTGCTTCATAGCCAATGAAATACATTTGAAGTTTGTTCACTGCTCTAATGTAGGTAACAGGACTGACTCCACTGCAAGACTCACAAACATTAGTGTTATATTGACCAGACCGTCCCTTAGTTCAAATGTTAGTATTGGCTAGTTTTCTTTCCTAATTTCATGCCGCTTGAATTAAACAGATGTTCTTTTCCATTCTGGATTGGAAGTACACCAATCTAGCAAACAGCCCTGGATACATCTTAAATAAATCTTCTGCCCGGTTCCTACTAATATTTATCCCTCAGCTAATAGTGACCCAATTAGGACCTGGGTTTGATTATGACCTTGGGTCACTGTCTGGGCGGAGACTGCACGTTCTCCCCGTGCCTGCGTGGGTTTCTTCCGTGTGCTCCAGTTTCCTCCCACAGTCCAACGATGTGCAGGTTAGGTGGATTGGCCATGATAAAATTTCCCCTTAGTGTCCAAGGATGTGCAGGTTCGGTGGGGTTGCGGGGATAGGGCGGGGAGTGGGTGGGGTGCTCTTTCAGAGGGTTGGTGCATGCTTGATGGGCTGAATGGCCTCTTTCTGCACTGTCGGGATTCTATGATTCTAATAGCTAACAAACAGATTATTTTGTTAGGTAAGGTGCTTTGGGGTGTCCGGGAGCATGAAAGAGTGTCCTATCTTTCCCTTCACTTTATCCACTCTGCTGTTTCTGGGCTACAGCGACTTGATGGTTATACCTGGTGCCTAAGGCTGATACAGCCTTTCCATCAAATCATTGCCATTTCTTGCCAAGGTCAGTGAGATGTCTTTGATGTGAATACCTGCATTTTCTCATTCGCCTCTTCTTCCCAGTGGCTTCCACTTCTGATGATGCTGACACTGTGTGCCGTCTCACGGTTGCCCTCCGCGCCCTCGCCTAAATGCCCAAGATTCATGTGAACCATGACGGTGAACAGCAGCCGGCTGAATCAGGCCCAACCCTGTTCCCACCCAGCAACCACGAGCGTTACCTCGAAGCAAGGGTTCAGCGAAAGAGGTCAGGAACAGGAAATGCTGGAAGATTTGCTCACCTCCTGTGCCCTGGAGTGCACCAACAAGGACCCCTCCCAGGTGAAATCAACTGATTTGCCATAGAGCAGGGATTGGAACATTTGGAGCTCGAGTTTTCCTGATTTTTCCCACTGAACTAACAAGAGGAAAACCTATCCCTATGTGGTTTGCTGGGATCAATTACTGACTGGATGAAAGATCATGCACGTTTCCACTGGAGCCTCAATTGACTTTGTTGATTGGTTAGATTACTAACAGGATTGGGATAAAACATGTTGGAATGATTTGCTATCAGAGAGAACACGGATGTGGGCGTAAAATCCAGGGAGAATCTTTTGAAAGATTGCATTACCCCATTTTCCCTGCCCCTTGCCGGTAACGTCTCGAGCTTCACGCACTCGAAGGGCGGCAACCTCATTTTAATGGATTGGAATAAATTTAAGTATCATTTTACAGTCCCCCGCCCCGACGCCACATTATCCCCCCTCACTGAATATTCAAACCTCGCCAACACCACTTCACAACAGCTTTTTATAAATGGGATTCAGTCGAGGGGATCCCTCTGGTGGCGCAAGGTTAGGTATAGCCCCTGGGGCAAGAGGGGCATGGCTGGTACAGGTTGGCACTGCCAGGTTGGCACAGTGACAACCTGTGCCAAGGGGCAAAGCCGGGGGCAGTGTTGGGGGCAGTGACAAGGGGTGGGCACTCATGGGAGACACGTTGGGATGGTTTGCAGGTATGTGTGGTGGGAGGGGGATGGAGAGAGTGGGCAGTGAGGAAGGAATTTGAAGGCGCGGGGAGAGTGGGCAGTAAAGTGCGATACTTCCACGGCAGGGGAGGTGGGGGACTCCAATGATTGTCCAGAAGGGCAGGGGGGGAAGCCTCCGATGATAGTTTGCCTCGTGGGGAGGCAATACCTCTGTGCTGGGTTGGGGAGGGGGGCGGGGGTGAAGTTCCACTTCAGTACTCAGCGGGGTCCCCTTTTAAAGATGACGTCCAGATTTCTGTGGAGCCGGGCGCCAGCTCTATCAGGCCCCGCCAGAGTGACGGCGTTTTTTTTCTCAACAAGGCTCAAGGTCTGGGGAGAAAACTGGAGACGACACGCTGGTTTTCAGTCTGAGCCTGACATTTTGAAAAAATATGGTGAGATTCCACCCGGTGAGCCTTTGTTTCTTGTTAAACTTTTGGCCGAAAGGTGGTCACCATATTGCGCTTGGCTTTTTATTACCAGAGTACCAGTAGTCTGGGTTCCCTCTGCCAGCAGTTCAACTTTGTGAAGTGATCCCAACAATGGTTTTGATGCTCTTTATTGTCTCGGTCTGACATGTTAAAGGGGAACAGATGTACCTTGCTCTGCTGGCTTCAGTGACAGTCTGCTCTGGTGCACTGGCAGGATCTCCAGCTTCACGTTATCAGAAGTACTGGTCAGGAGCTGGGTGGCCTCCAGCACGGTGCAGTGTTCAGTGCTTATCCCATCAATCGACAAAATGTGGTCTCCAACGTGCAACGCCCCACACCTAAAAAACAAAACAAAATGCCTTTTCAGAACTCTGTATAAACCAATTACAAAAGTTGATCTGATAGCCTTCACGCTTATGCATCTATCTAAAATAATGACATATAATTTCAAAAGCAGTATTTTCAGAAAAAATCCAATGTATTCTGCTTTAAAACTTCAAACTAACAGGGTTGAGTTGTTTGGTTTTAATTTGCTTCTCCTGCCCTCGGTGTCCCTCTCTCCCTATTTGGTCATGCCTAGCTGGTAGGCCATTGTCAAAGCCTGTCCATGTGTGAGGCATTGGACAGGTACAGAGACGCAAGTTAAAATCAGTTCGCTAACTGAGTTAAAATCTTCAAGTCCCTTCCTGCCTGCTCTGCTTCACCCTCACTCTGTTACCTTCTCCTATCCGACTTAAATCCTGTGTTCCTCCAACTCTGTGTCTTGTGCACTGTCCATTCTATTCACCCCACCTATTGTAGTCAATGAGGGGTCCTGAAAAGGTAAGTCAAAAGTAGCTTACTTCCGACTCACAGTCAGGAAATACAGCAGTCAGCAACTCCCCAAGTCCCAGCCGGGACCATCCAGAGATGCCGGCTCCTTCCTGGGCCAGCTTTTATCTCGGGGAATCGATGAGCCCCTCTGTTGGGCCTGCGCCCCTCAGCGAGGGAGCTCATACTCCTTTAACCCCATCGGGATAATCAGATCATCTCCATGGACCCTGTGAGGGTTCTAACACCACCATTGATGGCTGTGCCTCGAGTGTTGATGTTAAAGTTTTGTTTTTCATTACGGTGCCCCTTTGATTAGTTAATCAGAGAATTCATTTCTTTTTAAGTTGCTTAAAAGAGGATCAAGGACAACTCCCCAATGTCACATTGTCAAGTTTCAGTTCAGGTTTTATTGGTTCTGTTGCAATAATGTAAACTGGCCGTTACAGGGTAGTGATTTGTTTCATGATTTTATGTTCATTGTTTTTTTTACTCAGAAAGGACTTCTGGGACACCAGTCGAGTTGTTTGGGAGGAGGCCGACATATAGAATGCTGCATTCTGTAAATAACAGGGCCGGGATTCTCCATTGGCAAAGAACTGGTTCCGGCATCAAAATCGTGGCGGCCGCTGATATAACGCCAAATCGCAATTCTTCGTCACCTCGACAGCGGTGTCAATGCATACCGGAACGCACGTACAGTAAACACCATTTGCATATCATTAGCGGACCCAATCTGGTATTCTCCAGGGCCTCCGCGATTCTCCTCCTCCGATGGGCCGATTTCCCGACAGTGCTGTTCACTTGTGCTTTTAAAAATAGTGAAACCGGCGTCATGGCTGGCGAAAGAGAGAGAGAGGAGGTAGGACACAGAGAGGAGCGACTGTGGGCTACCGGTCTGGACACTGGCCGGGCTGGCTGGGTTGGGGGGCACCCTGCCAGAGCCGGGGGTGGGGGTGGGGACAGGCCGAGCAGCCGGTGTGCCAACACCCCATGGAATTAGGGCGGTGTCCAGGCACGCAGACATCTTGCTGTGGCTTAAATCCTGTGTTCTTCCAACTCTGGTGTCTTGTGCACTGCCCACTCCATTCAGCCCACCCATTGTAGACAATGAGGAGTATTGTCAAAAGTCAAAAGTAGTTTACTTCCTACTCACAGGTAGGAAATCGCAGTTAAGCATCTCCCAAGTCCAAGCTGACCCACTGACCACCCACCCAACCCCTAGTTCTGCAGAGTGACACCAGCTTTATGGGCACCCCCCCATGGGCACCCCCCCCCCCCCCGCCTCTGCCACCCACCGGTGGCCCACCCAGGGTAAAACCCACAGTATCCCCTACAGGGGCCGAGGAGTGTACCGCTGGCATCAGGGACGGAGGCCCCCACGGTGCCGGCCACTGACGGAGCCAGGGGTGCGGGGATGGAGGGGGACACACGCGGGGGCAGAGCCTACAATGCCAACTGGGGCCACCATGTAGCCCGGTGGACCTGGTTGGGCACAGGGGTACACGCCATGCTAACATGCCGGCCTTTCACCCCCTACAGACAATGGATATTGGAGTTCAACCAGCAATGGTGGCTGGCCTTCCTGTTAGTCACCGCAGCCCTGGGGATGCCCTGCGGCTGTAATAATAATAATCTTTATTGTCACAAGCAGGCTTACATTAACACTGCAATGAAGTTACTGTGAAAATCCCTGAGTCGCCACATTCCGGCGCCTGTTCGGGTACACTGAGCGAGAATTCAGAATTTTCAATTCTGAATTGGTGAATTTTCAATTCACCAAACAGCACGTCTTTCGGGATTTGTGGGAGGAAACCGGAGCACTCAGAGGAAACCCACCCAGATACGGGTAGAACGTGCAGCTTCCGCACAGACAGTGACCCAATCCTGGAATAGACGAAGAGGAAGCTGCAGCAGCGGAGCGTGTCGCAGAGGAACAGGTGGCAGCCGCCCAGGATGGAGAGCAAGCTGCCCAACAGGCCGAGGAGGAGGAGGTGCCAAGGACGCCTCGTGTGTACCAGCACTGCCTGTCATTCGAGGTCCTGCCGGATCGGGCATGCCGAAAACTCAGGCTGAGCAGAGAGACAGTGCGACCGAACCCACCAGGCTGCCTGGGCAACGGGGTTCGCCATGATTGCCGGGCTACCCCGGGTCCAGGGGGTGATCAACGGGATTCATGTCCCCCTATGGGCTCCTGCAGATGAGAACCAACCAAAAGGGTTAGCACTCGATGAACGTGAGGCTGATATGTGACCATCAGCTGTGCATCATTCATCTCTGCGCCTGATACCCGGGCAGTGTGCACGACACCTTCATCCTGGCACACTCGAGAGTCGCTGACACGTTCGAGATGCCCCCCCCCCCCACCCACCGCCTCCCTCCCTCCAGCCCCCGACTGGGTGGTGCTTTGGCCTCCTGAAGATACGCTCCACGGCCCCTGTAGGGGATACTGTGGGTTTTACCCTGGGTGGGCCACCGGTGGGTGGCAGAGGCGGAGGGCGGGGGGGGCGGGGGGGGGGGGGGGGCGGGGGGGGGGGGGGCGGGGGGGGGGTGCCCATACAGCTGGTGTCACTCCGCAGAATTAGGGGCCTGGGTGGGTGGTCAGTGGGTCAGCTTGGACTTGGGGAGATGCTTAACTGCGATTTCCTAACTGTGAGTAGGAAGTAAATTACTTTTGACTTGCCTTTAGGGACTCCTCATTGACTACAATGGGTGGGTTGAATGGAGTGGGCAGTGCACAAGACACCAGAGTTGGAGGAACACAGGATTTAAGCCACAGCTTAAATGGACCGCTCTGGAGGGGCCTCCAGTATAGCGCTGGGAGGGTGTGTGTCAAGGCCAATGCGCACGGGACGCTCTGATTGCCTACAGGTTCATCAACTAGGGGAGGGACGTTGGAAGGGGTGACTGGCAGGGGCACGGACACCACATCCCAACCCCATACCCTGTCACTATCCCCCCCTGCCAGCTACCCCCCGCTTGGGTTGGGGGTGGGGTGCGGGTGGGGAGGTGAGGGAGACCAGCCCACCCACAATGTCCGGCCATTACCTCCCCCCTTCTTTTTGACCAGCCCAGTCCAGCCCATCCCTCACACCCATCTAAGACAGCACCGAGACAGGTTTTAACAGTGGTAACAGGTGTTTAATGGGAACAAATATTTACAAATTTGCGCCCTAGCCCCTATAACTAAACTGTGCCCTGCACCTGTGCCAATCTAACTGGTATCTAACTTTATGGCCTCACGGGCCCTAACGCTACATCTAAGTGGTGTCATGGTGAGAGTACCTTTAAGAAATGGGTGTTTGTCAAATAGCTGCAGTGATGCCAGAGTGTGGGTGGAGCTGGGCTGTCTGTCTGCTTTACTTTCACTTTGGGCTGTCTGCTACAGGGTGTGTTTAGTTTCGTTTTGCAGATTGGGAGCTGCAGCCAGAGAAACAAGGTGTAATTCTGATTTCTTTCTGCATGAAAGGAATTCTTCAAATCACTTGCTAGTTTAAAAGTGATAACTGCTCTCAGTAGAGAATTTAAACCTGATGTCTGTGTTGAAGAGGGGTTTGTCTTATGGATGTTACAAGGAAAGATTAAGGGTTACTTATAGAATATTGTATCTGTGGGGATTATTGGTGTTGATAGTTGTTAAGATGTTTACTGTGTGTTTAAAAATGTTAACCGGATTCATAGAATAAACAGTGTATTTGTTTAAAAATACTTTCGATCTCTGTTGCATCACACCTGTAAAGTGGGCCCTTGTGCTCCCCATAACCAAAATCTATTTGAAGTTGTGGGTCAGGTGAACTCCATGATACACTTTGGGGTTCTCTAAACCCTGGCCCATAACAGTGGTTCGCCAGACAATATAGCAGAAGTGGAGGCATCCTGTTGTGATTCCTGCCCTGTGTCCTGCATCCCCTTTGGCGGGCGTCTCCTGGGGCGACCCGGCCTGGATGGGCCCGTCTGCTGCTCGGGTGGCGTGGTGCCCCCTGTTCTGCCCACTGCCAGCCAGATGCACCGGGTCAAGGGGGGGGGGGGGGGGGGGAGTTGAAGAGAGTCTGAGGCGCTGCAGTGTTCCGGCACCTCCCCTGCGGGAGTCACTGGCACGGGACCCAGCACCTCCTCCTCACTCAGGGTGCCTGATCGTCCCCAGATTACTCCATGGGATGGGGGTGCGAACGGAGCTATCCCCTGAGACTCCCCCCTCTAGCTGGCATAGCCAGTCCTGGAGGGCTTGACCAGGGTCCGCCGCTCATGGACATGGAGCATAGGGAGTGGACCATCTCCCCCCGGGACTGCGCCACATCATGCTGCGACTGTGCCACTACCATGTGGGTCTGTGCCACATCAGTTTGAGTCACATCAGCCAGTGACTGCACAACCTCCCTCTGGGACCAAGCCATCTCCCTCTGCGTCTTGCGCCACATCAGCCAGCGCCTAGGCAATGCCGCTGAGGTTCCCAGCCATGGCCTGCAGTGACTGGGCCACACTCAGAAGCGGTGTTGCAATGTCCAGGTGACTCTGCCACATGGTTGCCTGTGAGAAGGCAACCCTGCCCTGGGCCTCGGCCAGCGCCTGCACAGAGTGCCCCAGGCCTTGGACATGCTGATCCACTGCCGCAACCGCCACCCCAATGCCTCCACCGCAGATGCCACCCGTGCAGTGTTGGCCTGGGGGCACGCGCTGTTGGCACCACCTACTGCTGCTCCACACGGTTGGACTCCTCCAACTGTGCCTGCAAGTGCTGGATGCTCGTTGACAACCCCTCATGTAGTCCCTGGTTCTGCGACTGTATCTTCACTATAGATGGGACTGTCCTTTCCAGAAGCCCGAGGCCCATCTGGACGGCAGCTATTCTCTGGGATCGGCCCACCCTACGGACCGTACCCCCCCTTGGGTGTTCGTAACTCCACCTGATATCCGGAGCAGCTGTGTGCTGCGCACCAATAGTGTCCCAGGAGCCTCTTCACTAAAGTGCGCAACCGAGGTGAGTGCCTCTGGGATGGCGGAGGGTGTTGAACACAGCTGTGACGGGAAATCCGTGTCATCTCCGACCGGAACTCCGGTGTCTCCTGAATCTCAGGTGGAGGACTGGTGTCCAAGCTGCTGTTGTCGATGCTCAGTTCACGGCGGGGCTCCGGCTGTGGCAATGGCTGCGGGCGGGGGAACACCTGATGGACCCACCCCATCACCAGCAGGTCCTGCAAGACACAAGACGCAGGATTAGACCGCGAGGCGGGGGGGGGGGGGGGTTGAGGGTGGTGTGGGGGTGAGGGTGGGGGTGTGGGTGATGTGGGGGTGATGGTGTTGTGGGGCTGTGTGGGGGTGATGGTGGTGTGGGGGTGATGGTGGTGTGGGGGTGTTGTGGGTGAGGGTGGTGTGGGGGTGATGGTGGTGTGGGGGTGGTGTTGTGGGGGTGAGGGTGATGTAGGGTGTTGGTGTTGTGGGGGTGAGGGTGGTGTGGGGGTGAGGGTGATGTGGGAGTGATGGTGTTGTGGGGGTGAGGGAGAGGGTGTTGTGGGAGTGATGTGGGGGTGAGGGTGGTGTGGGGATGATGGTGTTGTGGGGGTGATGGTGTTGTGGGGGTGATGGTGTTGTGGGGGTGAGGGAAAGGTTGTTGTGGGAGTGATGTGGGGGTGAGGGTGATGTGGGGGTGAGGGAGAGGATGTTGTGGGAGTGATGGTGTTGTGGGGGTGAGGGTGGTGTGAGGGTGAGGGAGAGGGTGTTGTGGGAGTGATGTGGGGGTGAGGGTGGTGTGGGGGTGAGGGTGGTGTGGGGGTGGAATAGGGTAAGGGTGTTGTGGGGGTGAGGGTGATGTAGGGTGAGGGTGTTGTGGGGGTGAGGGTGTTGTGGGGGTGAGGGTGTTGTGGGGGTGCGCGTGGTGTGGGGTTGAGGGTGGTGTGGAGGTGGTGGTGTGGGGGTGAGGGTGTTGTGGGGGTGAGGGTGTTGTGGGGGTGAGGGTGTTGTGGGAGTGAGGGTGTTGTGGGGGTGAAGGTGATGAAGGGTGAGGGTGAGGGTGGTGTGGGGGTGAGGGTGATGTAGGGTGAGGGTGGTGTGTGGGTGAGGGTGGTGTGTGGGTGAGGGTGGTGTGGGGGTGAGGGTGTTGTGGGGCTGAGCGTGGTGGGGGGGTGAGGGTGTTATGGGGGTGAGGGTTGTGTGGAGGTGGTGGTGTGGAGGTGGTGTTGTGGGGGTGAGGGTGGTGAGGAGGTGAGGGTGTTGTTGGGGTGAGGGTGTTGTGGGGTGAGGGTGTTGTGGGGGTGCGGGTGTGGAGGTGGTGTAGGGTGAGGTTGTTGTGGGGGTGTGGGTGAGGTAGGGTGAGGGTGATGTAGGGTGGGGTGATGGTGTTGTGGGGGTAAGGGTGGTGTGGGGGTGAGGGTGGTGAGGGTGATGTAGGGTGAGGGTGATGTGGGGGTGAGGATGGTGTGGGGGTGAGGGTGTTGTGGGGCTGAGCGTGGTGCGGGGGTGAGGGTGTTGTGGGGGTGAGGATTGTGTGGAGGTGAGGGTGTTGTGGGGGTGGTGTTGTAGGAGTGAGGGTGGTGAGGAGGTGAGGGTGTTGTGGGGGTGAGGGTGTTGTGGGGTGAGGGTGTTGTGCGGGTGGTGGTGTGGAGGTGGTGTAGGGTGAGGTTGTTGTGGGGGTGAGGGTGATGTAGGGTGAGGGTGATGTAGGGTGAGGGTGTTGTGGGGGTAAGGGTGGTGTGGGGGTGAGGGTGTTGTGGGGCTGAGGGTGGTGTGGAGGTGGTGGTGTGGGGGTGGTGTAGGGTGAGGGTGGTGTGGGGGTGAGGATGATGTGGGGGTGAGGGTGGTGTGGGGGTCAGGGTGGTGTGGGGATGAGGGTGTTGTGGGGGTGAGGAAGGAGAGAGGGGGTTGGTGTTGTGGGGGTGAGGGTGTTGTGGGGGTGAGGGAGAGGGTGTTGTGGGAGTGATGTGGGGGTGAGGGTGATGTGGGTGTGAGGGTGATGTGGGGATGTTGTGGGGGTGATGGTGTTGTGGGGGTGAGGGAGAGGGTGTTGTGGGAGTGATGTTGGGGTGAGGGTGGTGTGGGGGTGAGCGTGGTGTGGGGGTGAGCGTGGTGTGGGGGTGGTGTAGTGTGAGGGTGATGTAGGGTGATGGTGTTGTGGGGGTGAGGGTGGTGTAGGGGTGAGCATGGTGTTGGGGTGAGGGTGGTGAGGAGGTGAGAGTGTTGTGGGGATGAAGGTTGTGTGGGGGTGAGGGTGATGTAGGGTGAGGGTGATGTAGGGGTGAGGACGGTGTGGGGGCGAGGGTGGTGTGGGGGTGGAGTAGGGTAAGGGTGTTGTGGGGGTGAGGGTGGTGTGGGGGTGACGGTGGTGTGGGGGTGAGGGTGATGTAGGTTGAGGGTGATGTAGGTTGAGGGTGATGTAGGGTGAGGGTGGTGTATGGGTGAGGGTGGTGTGGGGGTGAGCGTGTTGTGGTGGTGAGCGTGGTGTGGGGGTGAGCGTGGTGTGGGGGTGAGCGTGGTGTGGGGGTGAGGGTGTTGTGGGGGTGAGGGTGGTGTGGGGGTGAGGGTGATGTAGGTTGAGGGTGATGTAGGTTGAGGGTGATGTAGGGTGAGGGTGGTGTATGGGTGAGGGTGGTGTGGGGGTGAGCGTGTTGTGGGGGTGAGCGTGGTGTGGGGGTGAGGGTGTTGTGGGGGTGAGGGTTATGTGGAGGTGGTGGTGTGGGGGTGAGGGTGGTGAGGAGGTGAGGGTGTTGTGGGGGTGAGGGTGGTGTGGTGGTGGGGGTGTGGGGGTGGTGTTGTGGGGGTGAGGGTGGTGAGGAGGTGAGGCTGTTGTGGGGGTGAGGGTGTTGTGGGGGTGAGGGTGTTGTGGGGTCAGGGTGTTGTGGGGGTGAGGGTGTTATGGGAGTGGTGGTGTCGAGGTGGTGTAGGGTGAAGTTGTTGTTGGGGTGAGGGTGATGTAGGGTTCGGGTGATGTAGGGTTCGGGTGATGTAGGGTGAGGGTGGTGTGTGGGTGAGGGTGGTGTGGGGGTGAGGGTGTTGTGGGGGTGAGCGTGGTGTGGGGGTGAGGGTGTTGTGGGGGTGAGGGTTGTGTGGTGGTGGGGGTGTGGGAGTGGTGTTGTGGGTGTGAGGGTGGTGAGGAGGTGAGGGTGTTGTGGGGTGAGGGTGATGTAGGGGAGGGTGGTGTGGGAGTGAGCGTGGTGTGGGGGTGAGGGTGGTGTGGGGGTGAGGGTGGTGTGGGGGTGAGGGTGGTGAGGAGGTGAGGGTGTGGGGGTGAGGGTGTTGTGGGGGTGAGGGTGTTGTGGGGGTGAGGGTGGTGTGGGGGTGAGGGTGGTGTGGGGGTGAGGGTGGTGTGGGGGTGAGGGTGGTGAGGAGGTGAGGGTGTGGGGGTGAGGATGGTGTGGGGGTGAGGGTGGTGTGGGGGTGAGGGTGGTGAGGAGGTGAGGGTGTGGGGGGTGAGGATGGTGTGGGGGTGAGGGTGGTGTGGGGGTGAGGGTGGTGTGGGGGTGAGGGTGGTGTGGGGGTGAGGGTGGTGAGGAGGTGAGGGTGTGGGGGTGAGGATGGTGTGGGGGTGAGGGTGGTGTGGGGGTGATGGTGGTGTGGAGGTGAGGGTGGTGTGGGGGTGAGGGTGGTGTGGGGTGTGGGTGTTGTGGGGGTGAGGGTGGTGTGGGGGTGATGGTGGTGTGGGGGTGATGGTGGTGTGGAGGTGATGGTGGTGTGGGGGTGATGGTGGTGTGGGGGTGTGGGTGGTGTGGAGGTGAGGGTGGTGGGGGTGTGGGGGTGGTGTGTGGGTGATGGTGGTGTGGAGGTGAGGGTGGTGTGGGGGTGAGGGTGGTGTGGGTGTTGTGGGTGTGAGGGTGGTGTGGGGGTGATGGTGGTGTGGGGGTGAGGGTGGTGTGGGGGTGATGGTGGTGTGGGGTGTGGGTGGTGTGGAGGTGAGGGTGGTGGGGGTGTGGGGGTGGTGTGTGGGTGATGGTGGTGTGGAGGTGAGGGTGGTGTGGGGGTGACGGTGGTGTGGGGTGTGGGTGTTGTGGGTGTGAGGGTGGTGTGGGGGTGAGGGTGGTGTGGGGTGTGGGTGTTGTGGGGGTGAGGGTGGTGTGGGGGTGAGGGTGGTGTGGGGGTGAGGGTGGTGTGGGGGTGATGGTGGTGTGGAGGTGAGGGTGGTGTGGGGGTGAGGGTGGTGTGGGGGTGATGGTGGTGTGGGGGTGAGGGTGGTGTGGGGGTGAGGGTGGTGTGGGGGTGATGGTGGTGTGGAGGTGAGGGTGGTGTGGGGGTGAGGGTGGTGTGGGGGTGAGGGTGTTGTGGGGGTGAGGGTGTTGTGGGGTGAGGGTGTGGGGGTGAGGGTGGTGTGAGGGTGGTGTGGGGTGTGGGTGATGGTGGTGTGGAGGTGAGGGTGGTGTGGGGGTGAGGGTGGTGTGGGGGTGAGGGTGGTGTGGGGGTGAGGGTGGTGTGGGGGTGAGGGTGTTGTGGGGGTGAGGGTGTTGTGGGGTGAGGGTGTGGGGGTGAGGGTGGTATGAGGGTGGTGTGGGGTGTGGGTGAGGGTGGTGTGGGGGTGATGGTGGTGTGGAGGTGAGGGTGGTGTGGGGGTGAGGGTGGTGTGGGGGTGAGGGTGGTGTGGGGGTGAGGGTGGTGTGGGGGTGAGGGTGGTGTGGGGGTGAGGGTGTTGTGGGGTGAGGTTGTGGGGGTGAGGGTGGTGTGGGGGTGAGGGTGGTGTGGGGGTGAGGGTGTTGTGGGGTGAGGGTGTGGGGGTGAGGGTGGTGTGGGGGTGAGGGTGGTGTGGGGTGAGGGTGGTGTGGGGGTGAGGGTGGTGTGGGGGTGAGGGTGGTGTGGGGTGTGGGTGTTGTGGGGGTGAGGGTGGTGTGGGGGTGAGGGTGTTGTGGGGATGGTGTAGGGTGAGAATGTTGTGGGAGTGGTGTTGGGGGGGGGGTGCGGGTGGGGGGGTTGACACGTGTTATGGGGAACCGCAACTAACCCGGGTCTCAGTTCCTTACCCGCGGCCGAAGTCCATCCCGGTGACCTCCCTTTATTCCGGTCTGCCGACCACATCCGCGGCCCTCTGCTCTGCCATGGTTAGGGGCCACAGGTCCGGCGGTCCCCCTCCTGTCTTCTCCTGCTCCCGGCGGTTGTGCGCGGCCTTCTCTTAGGGGGTGGGGGGAGGGGAACAGACAACAACAGTGTTAGACAGTCTGACGCATGCAGCATAGGGGTGGGCACCGGCCATGGCAGCCGGTTTGGGTGGCAATGTGAGGTGCAGGGTGGGGGTTCGGACAGAGGGGACATCGAGTTATGGGGGTTAATGCCAGTGGCACAGTGCTGCCTATTCATCCTGGCCACCCTGTGGAGGTCCTGCAGTTTTTTACGGCACTGCTGGCCGGTCCAGATGGTGTTGCCCACGGCGCTCATAACCTCTGCCACCTGCGCCCAGGCTTGGCGAAAGGCGGTGGGTCACCCATCTCTTCTCCACCGCGTCCAAGAGGGTCTCCAGCTCGGCATCTGTAAACCTCGGGGCTGCTCTCCTTCCTGCCATCTTGTTGGCTGGGATGGTGTGTGTGGGGTGTGCAGTGTGTATATGCGGCTGGAGCTTGTCAGCATCTGTGAAGAGCTAACGTTTCGAGTCTGGATAACTTTCTGTCCAGTGTTTTCTGTTTTTGATCAAGAAAACAATTTGTGTATCGAGTTCCGTTCTTCACCATCTGGCTTGAGATCCAATTATTATCCAGCCTCCCAAGTCCCAAACCATGGCATTCCCTCCCTATAGGTTTCTGGCTCTCAAGCTCTCATTTAAGATGCTTCTTAAAACCCAAGGTTTCAGTCACTGGTCTGAATATCTCATTAATATAATTCGCTGTCAACCTCTTTTTGACTGCAGTCCTGTAAAGCACCAATTGGGATGCTTTTACTCTATCTTAAAGGGAAATATAAATGAAGTTGTTGTTGTTGCTGCTGTTGCAACACTTGCCCAGGATGGCCTGGCTGAGGTGACACATAATAATAATAATTATTATTATCTTTATTAGAGTCACAAGTAAGCTTACATTAACACTGCAATGAAATTACTGTGAAAATCCCCTAGTCGCCACATTCCGGCGCCTGTTCGGGTACACTGAGGGAGAATTCAGAATGTCCAGTTCACGTGACAGCACGTCTTTCGGGACTGGTGGAAGAAACCCACGCAGACACAGGGAGAACGTGCAGACTCCGCACAGACAGTGACCCAAGTGGGAATCGAACCTGGGACCCTGGCGCTGTGAAGCAACCGTGCTAACCACTGTGCTACCTGATGTGTTGGGTGTTCTGGATCACAAACAGGTCGCCAACACTGGAAGTGGTGCAACTCTATTTTATTATAAGGTTAACTATATTTACATACTTGAACTGTGGGTAAATGCAATACCAGCTTTAACTGTTGACCCTTGCCTAGTCCTAACGAGGTGATGCACTCAGCACATGGTGAATGTCTGTGTTGCAGGCTGTGAGCTCTGTGCTCCTAGCTAGCTGCTACTAGAATGAGCGGGAACTCTCCTGTCCCCTGTCTTTATAGTGCGTGTGCTCTCACTGGTGATTGGCTGCGGTGTTGTGTCTGCTGATTGGTCCCACTGCATGTCCATCAGTGTGTGTGTGTCTGCACCATAATATACTGATGTATATTATGACACTACCGTGCCAACCACAAGATTTACCATGAGCCAGCCAGAAGTCGAACCTGGAATCTCCTGATGCAATGTTCCAGCGCTCCTTCCCGGCACCACACCAGTTTGCCACTTTCATTTCCAGTGCTCCTCATCAAACCGTTAACAAAATGGCTGAAATGTTCTCAGCTTTTCCATTGGTAGTACAGGCCAAAAACAATGTGTTCCTCAGCCGTTAGCGCTCGGTACAAGGCTTGGAGCCCCTCATCCACCTGCCCCTCCCCTTTTCAAGCTCTGCGTTCAGGTCAGTAAAACTTACAGGTGTGTTTTGATGGCAGCTCCAATCCTTCATCAGCCAATGGATTGCTGCTGTTCGCCTGAAAAAACTGACCACAGCGATCAGGGCTCAAGCTGTGCTCAGTGACAATCCCCTGCCGGAGTAGGGTTTGACCAAAACCTCTAACCTACCATGAATCTACAGCACAGAAACAGACCATTCAGCCCAAATGGTCCATGGTTACACTCCAAGTCAGCCTCTTCCCAGTCTAAATACATATTCCCACATGCACCACACCCGCAATGTGATAAATGAACAGGCAAATCTAGGGAGGTTGGCTCCATATTAAACAGGAACCAAGTTCAAACAGCTGAGAGAGCAGATGAGGCCTCCTTTGAAAGATGACACCTCTGAGAGTGCCCTGCTCATTCAGTATGACACTGGAGTGTCAGCCTAAGATTTCTGTACCTCAGTCTCTGGGACAAGACTTGAACCCACAACGTTTGGGACTTGAGAGGTGAGAGTGCTACCAACTGAGCTACGGCCTGAACAACTGAGTCTGGTGTTCCCCGACTGTGATTCTTACTTAAAGAAGGGGATGCAGTGAGTACCTGTCCACAATGCTGGCTGCTTTGATCCTGTCGAGGACAATGACTTGCTTGTTGCGGTGCGTCCCGCTGGATAGTGACATTCCCAGCGTGCAGCCCGGAGTTTTCGTGATTTCCACCAGTAAAGGGCCGGAGGCATTGAGCACGGAATCTGTAAGAGAGGACACCCATCAGCACAACTGCAAGACTGCCTCGCTCAGGCTGTCTGTTCAATTTCTTCCCCATGCCCCTGCCCAATGCATCGGTAAATATCCCGTCCAACCTAACCAAAACCAAAGATCAATGAGGTAGTCACCAGCTTTTAAAATAATATTGCTCATTTTCACACATGCTGTATTTTATTATCCTATATTTCCACTTGGCCCAGAGTCTCCCATCCTCTTCAACCCCAAAGGCCTCTATCAAGCAATGTGTGCACCCACTGGCAGAATAGCAAATTGGTTCTGCTTTCTCTTAACTTGCAGCCCAAGAGGGAAAGACACAATAAACACAGGTGCTGATATAATCGAGGGATCTGGATGGTTTATCGAAAGAATAACAGGTTACCAAAATGGGGATGAGTTACAGGCTGGGATAGTGTAATGGGTAATGGATACCCAACATTGGGTTCCAAACGAGAAGCTGATTGAGTGGGTTGAGCGGTTTAAATGTGAAACCTGCGCAATGCGAGGGGCAGTTTCTTGTGAGACGTCGCGATGTGGGTCTCGCCCTCTCCATTAGGCGAACTTAAATATGTCTGCGCCGTATTCTCCTGGGGCCTGGGAACTAACGGCATCCCCAGCAAGGCCTCGACTGGGTGCCGTTTAGTCTTTGTTCACACAAACGTGGACCAATCGTAACGGCACCTGGGGGAGTCTCCCAGCCCATTGGAGACCCCTGGGTGGTGGGCTCTGGGAAGAGTGGCACTCTTGCTGGCACCCAGGCATCTTGGTACTGCCAGCCTGACACCTTGGCATTGCCACCCAGGCACTGTCAGGGTGCCTGGGTGGCATTGCCAGGCTAGCAGGGGCACTGCCAGGGTGCCACATTGGCAGTTTCAAGGTGCCCAGGTGCCAGGTTGCCTATGCCAGGGGCTGGGGCAAGGGTGCCTTACCCTTAAGAGGTGGAATGAGGGGGGGCTTCAAGGACCCTGGAATTGGATGCAGTGGGGGGAGGGGGTCAGGAGGGCACAGAGGGGTCACTGAGGCAAATCGAAAGGTCAGGGCTGCCTTTACAAATGGCGCCCCGATCTGCGAATCATCTTCCTGAGCTCGTCAGTGCAGGGAATGATGGAAGTACGGCCTCAGCGGGTGTGGGGGGAGGTTCCTCGCCGAGGCCAAAAACATCTCCAAAATGCTGTTGAATAACGGGGTGTTTCTCGATGCGGCAGCTGCCGAGGAACACCTTGCTCAACGTGCCCAAAAGCAGACTCTTTCCCATTGAAACTCGCGTGGATTACTGTTTTAATATCACTGCGGAGATTGTGCTGTTGTTTCTCGGTTCTGGATTTAGTAATCTTGCTGGTTTGGCAGAGGGAGGGCCGAACCCCTATTAATGTGCAGATCAAAAATATGTGTCAGGGTCCATTGTTTGTGAGGATGGGAGCTGGTGCATCCACCTTTGTGGCGGGCACTGAAACGTGTGAACAGATGCTGCTATCCGGGCACAATGAAGCCCCTGTCACTTAACATACTCCTAATTGACAGCGGCAGCAACAGAACAACACAACTGCAGGCAGCGCTGGGAGAGTGCATCAAGCAGCCTCGGGGGCGGGGGGGTGGGGGGGGGGCAGAGCCTCCTGCCTGAAAGTGGTTGTCCAACAAAAGTGTTCCCTGGCAACTATTCCTAGTCTTGAGCAGGCAGGTGGAATGTGACACCTCTCTCCAAGGGCTTTAACTGAAGCAGGAGTGCCAATGAAACTGGGGATAACATTTTGCGTTTTCCTGTTTTGTTGGGGCTATGTGACACCTGATCGTTTAACATTTCTAAAATACAGCTCGTTGTCACTGCAATGTTGGGGGCAATATCACAGTTCAGATGTTGGGGACAGAATTACAGCCTCCATGTTGGGGGCAGTATCACAGCCTCCATGTTGGGGGCAGTATCACAGCCTCCATGTTGGGGACAGTATGACAGCCTCCATGTTGGGGGCAGTATCACAGCCTCCATGTTGGGGGCAGTATCATAGTCTCCATGTTGGGATACAGGATCAGGGTCTCTATGTTGGGGTACAGGATAAAAGTCTCTATTCTGGGGTACAGGATCACAGTCTCTATTTTGGGTACCGGATCACAGTCTCTATTTTGGGGTACAGGATCACAGTCTCTATTTTGGGTTACAGGATCACAGTCTCTATTTTGGGGTACAGGATCACAGTCTCTATTTTGGGGTTCAGGATCACAGTCTCTATTTTGGGGTACAGGATCACAGTCTCTATTTTGGGGTTCAGGATCACAGTCTCTATTTTGGGGTTCAGGATCACAGTCTCTATTTTGGGGTACAGGATCACAGCCTCTATTTTGGGGTACAGGATCACAGTCTCTATTTTGGGGTACAGGATCACAGTCTCTATTTTGGGGTACAGGATCACAGCCTCTATTCTGGGGTACAGGATCACAGTCTCTATTTTGGGCTACAGATTCACAGCATCTATTTTGGGGTACAGTATCACAGTCTCTATTTTGGGGTACAGGATCACAGTCTCTATGTTGGGGTACAGATTCACAGCATCTATTTTGTGGTACAGGATCACAGTCTCTATTTTGAAGTACAGGATCACAGTCTCTATTTTGGGGTACAGGATCACAGTCTCTATTTTGGGGTACAGGATCACAGTCTCTATTTTGGGGTACAGGATCACAGTCTCTATTTTGGGGTACACGATCACAGCCTCTATTTTGGGGTAAAGGATCACAGTCTCTATTTTGGGCTACAGATTCACAGCATCTATTTTGGGGTACAGGATCACAGTCTCTATGTTGGGGTACAGAGTCACAACATCTATTTTGGGATACAGGATCACAGTCTCTATTTTGGGTACAGGGTCACAGTCTCTATTTTGGGGTACAGGATCACAGTCTCTATTTTGGGGTACAGGATCACAGTCTCTATGTTGGGGTACAGATTCACAGCATCTACTTTGGGGTACAGGATCACAGTCTCTATTTTGGGTACAGGGTCACAGTCTCTATTTTGGGGTACAGAGTCACAGTCTATATTTTGGGGTACAGGATCACAGTCTCTATTTTGGGGTACAGGATCACAGTCTCTATTTTGGGGTACAGGATCACAGTCACTATGTTGGGGTACAGGATCATAGTCTCTATTTTGGGGTACAGGATCACAGTCTCTATTTTGGGGTACAGGATCACAGTCTCTATTTTGGGGTACAGGGTCACAGTCTCTATGTTGGGGTGCAGGATCACAGCCTCTATTTTGGGGTACAGGATCACAGTCTCTATTTTGGGGTTCAGGATCACAGTCTCTATATTGGGGTTCAGGATCACAGTCTCTATTTTGGGGTTCAGGATCACAGTCTCTATTTTGGGGTACAGGATCACAGTCTCTATTTTGGGGTACAGGATCACAGTCTCTATGTTGGGGTGCAGGATCACAGCCTCTATTTTGGGGGACAGGATCACAGTATCTATTTTGGGTACCGGATCACAGTCTTCATTTTGGGGTACAGGATCACAGTCTCTATTTTGGGGGACAGGATCACAGTCTCTATTTTGGGTACCGGATCACAGTCTTCATTTTGGGGTACAGGACCACAGCCTCTCTTTTGGGGTACAGGATCACAGTCTCTATTTTGGGGTTCAGGATCACAGTCTCTATTTTGGGGTTCAGGATCACAGTCTCTATTTTGGGGTTCAGGATCACAGCCTCTATTTTGGGGTACAGGATCACAGCCTCTATTTTGGGGTACAGGATCACAGTCCCTATAGTGGGGTACATGATCTCAGTCTCTATGTTGGGGTACAGGATCACAGTCTCTATTTTGGGGTACAGGATCACAGTCTCTATATTGGGGTACAGGATCACTGTCTCTATTTTGGGGTACAGGATCACAGTCTCTATTTTGGGGTACAGGATCCCAGTCTCTATGTTGGGGTACAGGATCACAGTCTCTATTTTGGGGTACAGGATCACAGTCTCTATCTTGGGGTACAGGATCACAGTCTCTAT
The DNA here is from genome assembly GCF_047496885.1 of Scyliorhinus torazame. Lineage (NCBI taxonomy): Eukaryota > Metazoa > Chordata > Chondrichthyes > Carcharhiniformes > Scyliorhinidae > Scyliorhinus > Scyliorhinus torazame. The sequence goes on from NC_092719.1 coordinate 118,749,425, forward strand.
TTTGGGGTACAGGATCACAGTCTCTATTTTGGGGTACAGGATCACAGTCTCTATTTTGGGGTACAGGATCACAGTATCTATGTTGGGGTACTGGATCACATTCTCTATTTTGGGGTACAGGATCACGGTCTCTATGTTGGGGTACAGGATCACAGTCTCTATTTTGGGGTACAGGATCACGGTCTCTATGTTGGGGTACAGGATCACAGTCTCCATGTTGGGGTACAGGATCACAGTCTCTAGTTTGGGGTACAGGATCACAGTCTTCATTTTGGGGTACAGGATCACAGTCTCTATGTTGGGGTACAGAATCACAGTCTCTATGTTGGGGTACAGGATCACAGTCTCTATTTTGGGGTACAGGATCACAGTCTCTATTTTGGGGTACAGAATCACAGTCTCTATGTTGGGGTACAGGATCACAGTCTCTATTTTGGGGTACAGGATCACAGTCTCTATTTTGGGGGACAGGATCACAGTCTCGATGTTGGGGTACAGGATCACAGTCTCTATTTTGGGGGACAGGATCACAGTCTCTATTTTGGGGGATAGGATCACAGTCTCTATCTTGGGGTACAGGATCACAGTCTCTGTTTTGGGGTACAGGCTCACAGTCTCTATTTTGGGGACAGGATCATAGTCTCTATTTTGGGGGATAGGATCACAGTCTCTATTTTGGGGGATAGGATCACAGTCTCTATCTTGGGGTACAGGATCACAGTCTCTGTTTTGGGGTACAGGCTCACAGTCTCTATTTTGGGGGACAGGATCATAGTCTCTATTTTGGGGGATAGGATCACAGTCTCTATCTTGGGGTACAGGATCACAGTCTCTGTTTTGGGGTACAGGATCACAGTCTCAATTTTGGGGTACTGGATCACAGTCTCTATTTTGGGGTACAGGATCACAGTCTCTATTTTGGGGGACAGGATCACAGTCTCTATTTTGGGGTACAGGATCACAGTCTCTATTTTGGGGTACAGGGCCACAGTCTCTATTTTGGGGTACAGGATCACAGTCTCTATGTTGGGGTACAGGATCACAGTCTCTATGTTGGGGAACAGGATCACAGTCTCTATTTTGGGGCATAGGATCACAGTCTCTATTTTGGGGTACAGGATCACAGTCTCTATTTTGGGGTACAGGATCACAGTCTCTATTTTGGGGTACAGGATCACAGTCTCCATGTTGGGGTACTAGATAACAGTCTCTATTTTGGGGGACAGGATCACAGTCTCTATTTTGGGGGACAGGATCACAGTCTCTATTTTGGGGGACAGGATCACAGTCTCTATTTTGGGGTACAGGATCACAGTCTCTATGTTGAAGTACAGGATCACAGTCTCTATGTTGAAGTACAGGATCACAGTCTCTATTTTGGGGTACAGGATCACAGTCTCTATTTTGGGGTACAGGATCACAGTCTCTATTTTGGGGTACAGGGCCACAGTCTCTATTTTGTGGTACAGGATCACAGTCTCTATGTTGGGGTACAGGATCACAGTGTCTATGTTGGGGTACAGGATCACAGTCTCTATTTTGGGGGACAGGATCACAGTCTCTATTTTGGGGTACAGGATCACAGTCTCTATTTTTGGGTGCATGATCACAGTCTCTATGTTGAAGTACAGGATCACAGTCTCTATTTTGGGGTACAGGATCACAGTCTCCATGTTGGGGTACTAGATAACAGTCTCTATTTTGGGGGACAGGATCACAGTCTCTATTTTGGGGGACAGGATCACAGTCTCTATTTTGGGGTACATGATCACAGTCTCTATGTTGAAGTACAGGATCACAGTCTCTATGTTGAAGTACAGGATCACAGTCTCTATTTTGGGGTACAGGATCACAGTCTCTATTTTGGGGTACAGGATCACAGTCTCTATTTTGGGGTACAGGATCACAGTCTCTATTTTGGGGGACAGGATCACAGTCTCTATTTTGGGGTACAGGGTCACAGTCTCTAATTTGGGGGACCGGATCACAGGCTCTATTTTGGGGTACAGGATCACAGTCTCTATGTTGAAGTACAGGATCAGGTTACTCTTCGGAAACTCCAAATTTTGCAGAGTGCAAACCGAGGACCTGCCTCTACAAGATGAATGGAAACCACAGAGAGATCTACAAACCCAGCAGGGAGTCAGCAGGGGTGGGGATGTTCGTCGTGTCTCTTGCGGAGTATGAGCTCCCTCGATAATGGGGCGACGTACGCTCTATCCATTTTGTATATAAGGTTGGCCGGTTCGGTGCCGACCGTTAAGACCCGGTTGGGATCTACCGGGAGCTGTGTATTATAGCCTTGTAAATAAACCTACATTTCTTTGATACAACTCGGTGCAGACTCCCCGTGACTTCGTAAGACAAACCTTGGTTTAGGCATTAAAGAGATTGTAGAAATATTTATTTTCGAAGAGTGACACTTGTTCAAATTACCAACAAGGTAAGTCATGGAGTCAAAGAAAGGTGCATTCAAACTGCAACTGCATGCTAGGCTGGATAGGAGTATTAAAGGTGTCAGCATGGACAGGTCACTGCCCTTTCTTTGTCCTTAAATGTTGCTGCATAAACAGTTGCTCTCACATCCCAGTTCTGTGTTGATACCAGGTCAACACTTTGTACACAGAAGCTGGACAGCTCTCTATTTTGTTGGGATTGTATGAAATGTGGCTTTAAGAATATTGATTATGGGCGGGATTTACCGGCCAACCTGCCACGTGTTTTTCAGCAGTGGAGACGGCCCGCCAGCGGGATTTACTGACCCCGCCGTTGACAATGGAATTTCCAGGTGGCTGCACCCCTCATCACCGGGAAACTCATGCGCCGGCGTGGGATTGGAATATTCCTCCGGCATGAACCGTAGATCATACCCCAAATCTTGATCGAGAGCAATTTCTATTATCCATCGCCCTTCAAAAAATGTTCCAACGGCAGAATAATAAAGTCCTCACCCATGATGTTGACATCATACTCAATCTGGTAGATGGCCTCTTGTCCACACTGTCTCAGGATGTTCAGGGCCTCTCCATGGCTCACATTGTGGAGTGGAATCCCATCAACGCTCAATAATTTGTCCCCAACTTTCAACGTTCCCTCCCTGCAAATACATGGACAAAAATTGTTACTTATTTGTCATTTCTCTTCTGCCCAAATGGATCCTCTGACTGATGCTGGGGCACAAGGTCCATAGCTACAACACCGGCGAGGGCAGAAGCTCTATAACAGCAACATTGGCGAGGGGATAGCTGTTCATAGCTGCAACACTGGGAAGTATCGAGAAAGGATGGGGAGCTGTGACCCCCCTCATTTTTTCCCCAGTTAGGACCTTTTTGTGTGCTCTCTGCCATGCCACAAAAAGGGTGAGATTAGGGGTTTCAGAGTGCATGAGGTGAGGCGAAAGGGGGTATCCTTCAGCTTTCCACCATTTGCACCATTCTAACAATTGACAGGTAACTCAAAATGATCGACTATCAAGTAGTAGAACAGTGGAAGTTTGGAGTAATGACGGCAATGTGGGACAAGTACTTTACTTCGCAAACTCAAGTTTCCAATTTTTATCCTTAACAGATGCAGCATTCATTACCTATCTGCAGGCCCACCATGCCTCACATGGGTCACCACCAACGCACGGGACTTGTTCCAGTCTTCATGGGCTCCACCTGCAACATAACATCCATTTGCTCATAGTTTCTTTCTGCTTTAAAGAAACAATCTTCTCACATCCTGTCGCCTCCACCCCCCACAACCTGTGACACAGAACATGCTGAGTGAGGAGGCATGTGGGCAAGTCATCTCCTCAGAAACGCCTGATGACATTGTATTCCCTGCAGTTCTTTGGAGTTGAGTGCAAGAGGTCTGAGTGATGCTCCCTTTCTGATACCCCTCCTACATCGGTGAGGAAGGTCATCTGCATTGCGGCTCCCAGCAATGGCACGAATGACATCAGGAAAATGGCAACTCTGATTGCCGACACGGTGGCACAGTGGTTAGCATGCTGCCTCAGCGCCAGGGACCCAGGTTCACTCTCGGCTTCAGGTCACTGTGTGGAGTTTTCACGTTCCCTCTGCGTCTGCGCGAGTTTCCGCCGGGTGCTCTGGTTTCCTCCCACACCAAAGATGTGCAGGTGAGGTGGGTTGGCCATGATCATTGCACGGTGTTATGGGGATAGGGCGGGGGAGTGGGTCGAGGTAAAGTGTTCTTTCGGAGGGTCGGGGCAGCCTCGATGGCCGAATGGCCTCCTTCTGCACTCTGGAGATTCTACGGATTCTATGATTTCACAATCTACCACCCTGAGGCACAGCATCATCCCGACAGCAGAGGGATTAATAGAGGGGTATCCACAGGGAACGTTGCCGGGTCTCCAACCTTTCATACTTTATATTAATGATTTGATGAAAGGATTGAAGGGGTGGTTGCTAAATTTGTTGATGAGACAAAGATAGGGAGACATAGATGGGTTAAGGCAAAGATCTGGGGCGGGATTCTCCGACCCCCCGCCGGGTCGGAGAATCGCCGGGGGCTGGCGTGAATCCCGCCCCCGCCGGTTGCCGAATTCTCCGGCACCGGATATTCGGCGGGGGTGGGAATCGCGCCACGCCGGTTGGCGGGCCCCCCCCGGCGATTCTCCGGCCCGCGATGGGCCGAGGTCCCGCTGCTGGAAAGCCTGTCCCGCTGGCGAGAATCAAACCACCTCTCTTACTGGCAGTACAAGGCGGCACGGGTGGGCTCCGGGGTCCTGGGGGGGGGGGGGGGGGGGGGCGTGGGGCCATCTGGCCCCAGGGGGTGCCCCCACAGTGGCCTGGCCTGCAATCAGGACCCACTGATCCGTGGGTGGGCCTGTGCCGTGGGGGCACTCTTTTCCTTCCGCCTTCGCCATGGTCTCCACTATGGCCGAGGCGGAAGAGACCCCCTCCACTGCGCATGCGCGGGGATGCCGTGAGCGGCCGCTGACGCTCCCGCGCATGCGCCGCACGGCAAAGTCATTTCTGCGCCAGCTGGCGGGGCACCAAAGGCCTTTCCCGCCAGCTGGCGGGGCGGAAATCAGTCCGGCGCGGGCCTAGCCCCTCAAGGTGAGGGCTCGTCCCCTCAAGATGCGGAGAATTCCTCACCTTTGGGGCGGCGTGATGCCGGACTGATTCGCGCCGTTTTTGGCACCGGTCGGAGAATCCCGCCCCTGGTAAATGAAGTATAATGTGGGAAAATGTGAAATTATCCATTTTTGCAGGAAGAATAAAAAACAGCATATTATTTAAATGGTGAGAGTTTGGAGAGCTCTGAGATTCAGGGGGGTCTGGGTGTCCTAGTGCATGAATCACAAAAGGCTAGTATACAGGTCCAGCAAGTAGTTAGGAAAGCTAATAGAATGTCAATTATTGCAAGGGGAATTGAATATAAAAGTCAGGACGTTATGCTTCTGTTGTACAGGGTGCTGGTGAGACCTCACCTGGAGTACTGCATACAGTATTAGTTTCCTTATTTAAGGAAAGATGTAAATACATTCAGAACTAGGCTGATTCCCTGGTACTGACCTGGTGCTGCACAGCCAATTTTCAGATGAGGAGATGTTAAACTGAGACCTTACCTGCCCTCTGAATGAACAAGAACATGAACCTGTACTTACATAGCACCTTTAATGTAATAAAACATTCAACGGAACATTTGGGGGGGGGGGGGGGTTTCCATCCCCTTTTCAGCGGCAGGAAGGCCGGAGGCATTGGAGAATCCAATGTGAGTTCCAAACAGCTTCTATTCTGGCAGGATTTCCCAGTGAGATTGTCCCCGCAGCTGACGTAATGGTGTTCCTGCCCTCAAATGTGAGGAATCCCATTTGCATTGAATTAAATATACTTAGCGGGCTCCGCCACTCTATTACCCCCCACATAAGGAATCCCCCCCCTCCACCCTACCTGCTTGGGGAATGGCACCTGCCTGGGGACACCCACGTGAGGAACAGCCCCCCATGGGAGAGGGTCATGCCTAGGCAGCACCCTGGCACTGCCCCTTCCAGTGGGGAGATTTGAGGTGGGGACGAGTTCCCTGGGGGAAAGGGATTGCTGTGTCCATGTGGGTGGAGGGGGGGGCGGGTGGAGATGTTTCCATGTCCGTGGGGAAGGATTCCGTGAGGTGTTCCTGCTTTCATTTTATTTTTATTTATATTTCCATTTCTATTTTCTTCAGTTTGGGGCACCCCTTGATCTTTCAGGGGCCAAGATTGTTGCCGGGGTGGGCTCACTCAGATCCCATGATGTCATGGGACCCTCCTCTTCCCTTTGTTTTCCTTAAGTGTTTGAAAATATGGCTGGAAAAGCCAGCCAGTCAGCTGGCGGGCTGCCCTATGCTTTTCCTGCTCACGGCAACATTTGGGCAAAACAAATTGTAAAATTCCACCTGTAGGTTTTAAGGAGTGTCTTAAAGGAGGGAAATGAGGTAGAGCGGCGGTGAGGTGTAGGGAGAGAATTTCAGAGCTTGGGGCCCAGGCAACTGAGGGTGCAGCCATTGATGGTGTAGCGATTAAAAAGGAATGAGAGCAGAGACCATGGAGGAATTTGAAAACAACGATGATTGTTTTAAAATCAAAGTGTTCCATAGAATCCCAACAGTGCAGAAGGAGACTATTTGGCCCAACCGTATGTACCAACCCTTTGAAAGAGCACCCTACCTAGGCTTACTCCCCCGCCCTATCCCCTTAACCACACCTAACCTGCACATCTATGGACACTAAGGGGCAATTTAGCATGGCCAATCACCTATCCCACACTTTGGACCGTGGGAAGAAACCGAAGCACCCAAAGTAAACCCACGCAGCCATGGGAAGAAAATGCAAACTCCGCACAGACAGTCACCCAAGGTCGGAATTGAACCCGGGTCCCTGGCACTGTGAGGCAGCAGTGCCAACCACTGTGCCACCCTTGCTTGACAGGAGCCAGTGTAGATCCACAAGCACGGGGGTGATAGGAGATTGGAACTGTATGTTAAGACAAAGGCAGCAGAATTTTGGAGCACCTCAAGTTTGGGGAGATTTGAATGTGGGAAACCAGACGGGGAATAATCAAGTCTTGAGATAACAAAGGCATGAATGTAAAAGATCCCAATGGCAAGATTTTAAAGAGGACCAGGGATTTTGCCGTGGTATCCTGCCAGATATGTATCTCTCAACAAATCGCACTAAAATAAATATATTTCAGAATTTTTTGTGTCACAATTTATTGGCTATGTTTCCTCCATTAAAACAGTAAATGCAAACTCTTTCTTATTTCCCTAATTATGTTATGTCATGTTTCCCAAATCTGTTTTTCCAAGGGCACATCCCTTTAATTACTGAGTAGTGGAGGGGTTTCGTTAAAACCATTGGGACCCCTGCTGATCCACATTGAACAGCAATTTATTTCATCGGGTGAGACAGGCAGCATAAATTACATGATCACCAAAAGCAGGAGCAACTAAGGGAAACATGAAAATAATAAGAATGACTAACCCCGTATCACGAAGCCAAAACTGTTCCCTTCTTTGTACAGTGAGATTTCAATGGTCTTTGGAATAATTCTTGAGTTGTTATCTGGAACTGGAATGAAAATATTTTTGTTTTTTTGTTATACAAGAGTATCGAAGGCAAGGAAACATGTCCTTACACAGACTGGTGCTAATTCATACAGAGCATGGATGCTACCAGGTTTCAACCTCGGCCAATGCACAGTTAGGCCAACTGGAGAGATGTTACCTTCAACCGACACATGGCCTACAGAGGTGAACTCCCTATAAAATCAGCGGGGATTCCTTCTGTTGAATGATGTCCAAACCTCATGCCACAAATGCACACATATGGACATCAGTTGAAGATAGGAGCAGACTAATTTCTGATGTTGCTCTTATTCGGCACTCAAATGTCAAGGCTCACTTGAATGAAAATTTGACTGAGGTACCAGAGGATGACTAACACCCACAGAACCCTATCTATGCTTGCGTCTGTGTCTTTAGGATACCAGGGAAGGAGATATTTGTAACGCAAAAGGAATTCCATATAGCAGAGAAAAAAGCCCTTCCACCCAAACTGTCCAGGTCAATATTTACCCTCCCCCGTGTGGGGTAATAGTGCAATTCATATTTATCCATCTTTCCCCATACCCCTTCAATCTCTATTTCTTCCTCTTCCCCTTTACTCTAACGTTGAAACTTGATATAGTTTCTGCCTCAACCCAGGAAATGAATTCCACAGCCTCACGATCATCAGTAAACTCAGTTCCTCCTACTTGCTGTTCTAAATCTCTTGCATCTACTCTTTCATCTATGATATCTCATTGAAGCACCCCCCCCCCCCCCCCCCGCCAAATAGTTGAACTATCTAGCCACTTCTATCATATTGTCATGGGAATATCACTTTAAGAAATGTTTGTCTTCTCAAGTGGCTGCAGTGATGTCAGTGTGTGGATGGAGCTGGCCTCTGTCTCTGCTTTTTACTTTCATTTTGAGCCGGAAGCTGTTTTTGGCTCTGAGTTTTAGTTTTGTTTTCAGTTGGGGAGCTGCATTAAAACCAAGGAGGTGTTTAGGTCTCTCTCTCTCTCTGCATGCTAAAGAATGTCTCCAGATCACTTGATGATTTCAAAATAATACCTGTTTCTGGAAGGAATGCAAACCTACTGTCTTTGTTAAAAAGGGTTTTTGACTTATGGATGTTGTTAGGAAAGTTATCAAGGGTTACCTTTCGAGTATTGAATCTTTGGGGATTATCAGTGTTCGTAGTTGATAAGATGTTTACTAAAATGTTATCTGGATTCACAGAATAAACATTGTTTTTGTTTAAACATACTTTAATCTCTGTTGCATCACACCTGTAAAGTGGGCCCTTGTGCTCCCCATAACCAAAATCTATTAAAAGTTGTGGGTCAGGTGAACTCCATGATATACTTTGGTGTTCTCTAAACCCTGGCCCATAATAATATCGCCCTGGATTCTACACTGATTGTGTGAAAGAAGACCCCATATTTCAAGGCTTCGCTTGTATCTATACTTTCTCATACCAGGCAGCTCCTTAGTGAACCTGGAACACAAGACAGATACTGTCAAGGTCACATCCCTATCTCTTAACATAAATAACTGATAATCAGGTCCCTTTAAATCCAGTCCCCACATCCGGTACCTGCCTTAAATCAGGGCTGCAAGGAAACAGATCTATGTGGCATAGTGGTGATGCTATAGGGGACTTGTAGTCCAGAGGCCCAGGCTAATATTCTGGGAATAGGGGTTCAACTCCCACCAGGGCAGCCGGTGGAATTTCAATTCAATGAATAAATCTGGAATCAAAAGCTTATCTCAGTAATGGTATCTGTGAAACGATCATCGATTGTTGTGAAAATCCACCTGGTTCACAAATGTCCTTTAGGGAAGGAAACTTGTAGTCCTTACTGGGTCAAGCCACTCAGTTCAAGGGCAATTAGGGATGGGCACAGATGCTGGCCTTGTCAGTGATACCCGCAACCCGAGAAAGAATTAGGAAAAATTCAGAGAATGAATGGGCCATTTGTATTTAAAATGCATTTGGGAAAGGCAAAATACATATTACCCAACTCCAACAATGCAGTCACTTCGACAACTTGGACATTTATTCAAGTGATCCCATACAATGCTTTCACAGTATTGAGGGCAGCACGGTAGCATTGTGGATAGCACAATTGCTTCACAGCTCCAGGGTTGATTCCGGCTTGGGTCACTGTTTGTGCGGAGTCTGCACATCCTCCCCGTGTGAGCGTGGGTTTCCTCCCACAGTCCAAAGATGTGCAGGTTAGGTGGATTGGCCATGATAAATTGCCCTTAGTGTCCAAAATTGCCCTTAGTGTTGGGTGGGGTTACTGGGTTATGGGGATAGGGTGGGGGTGTGGGCTTGGGTAGGGTGCTCTTTCCAAGAGCCGGTGCAGACTCGATGGGCCGAATGGCCTCCTTCTGCACTGTACATTCTATGATAATCTATGATAAGTATGATCTGAGCTTTACATTTACAATGGGAGGTTTTTTTTAGGATGGGATTCTCCGTTGGGAGACTAGGGGCGGGATTCTCCGTTAGCCAACGCCAAAATCGTGACGTGCGGTCGGGCGAAGAATAGCCCAAATCGCGGCAGGTGCCAGTTTGAGGCTGAATTGCGATGCTCCATCTCCTCAAAAACAGCGTCAAAGTGATGTACGCCGCGCGTACTCTAATTACCATTTGCATATCTCCGCCTCCGATGGGCCGAGTTCCGACAGTGCGGTCCATGTGTGCTCTCCAACATTATGAACCTGGCGTGGTGGCTGCTGAGGGAGAGAGAGGGCGTACGGACAGTGTCCAGCACCACCATACTTCGCTGACAGTCGTGCCGCTGGCCGGGGAACTTCTGCCAGAGCCGGGGGGGGGGGGGGGGGGGGGGGGGGGGGGGTGCAGTGGGGGGTGGCCAGGAGGTGGGCTGTGGGGTCGGGGTGGACGGCTACGCAACACCATTACCGCAGACAGCAAGGCAGCCATGCGAATGCGCATGCCGCTGACAGCCCACTTTAAACCTGGTGCCCTGGGTCGTATAGGTGACCCCCCCCCCCCCCCCCCCCCCCCCCCCCAGGTGTCCTCTGGCCCCAGCCGACCCATCAGCTGTATGGGTGCTCCAGCACAGCCTGTCCTGTTTTGTCGGCCTCGATCAGACTGTCTGTGTGGGAGGTGTATTGTTTAAGCGTGGCTGCAGTTTGTCAGCCCTGCGAGTGTTGATCACGGACCCGGCGAATCCCGCACCGTTGTTCATGGGATTCGATGGTGTTCCACACGGCGCCGGTGCTAGCCACGCAGTGGAATCGGTGCAGGTGCAGTGTCAACACTTGGTCGCAGATATGTATAATCCAGCCCTATGTTCTCTCTCCAGAACTGAATTGCAACCGGTTTACGATTCCCCTTTGAGCACAAATCTGTGAGCAATTCCGCATTCCTTGCCATGCAGATTTATGCACGGTGTGGAATGAGGGATTCCCTGGGAATCCCGCTATGGGGCCGCCATCTTGAGCGGGTGGCCCGATAGCAAATTCCCGTGGCCGGCCAACACACCCTACACCACAAATCGCCCCCAACCCCCTGCAACGAACAGCAGCCCCCCACCACCCCCCTCCCCACCACCCCCTGACCTACAAACCCAGGGATCCCTGTAAATGGGAGAACCCTTACAGGGACCCCTGTAACAAGGAGACCCCCCACAGAGACCCCTGCAATTGGGAGACCCTGAAAAAGGGAGACCCCAAATGGAACCTTCTGATAGAGGGACCCCTACAGTTACACCTGTAATTGGGAGACACCTGAAATACAGGGAACCCTACAGGGACCGATGTAATAGGGAGACCCCCCCACAAGGATCCCCCCCGCCACACAGGGACCCTTGTAATAGGGAGACCCCCCACAGGGGCCCCTGTAATAGGGAGACTCCCCACAGGGACCCCTGTAATAGGGAGACCCTCCACAGGGACCCCTTTAATAGGGAGACTCCCCACAGGGACCCCTGTAATAGGGAGATCCTCCACAGGGACCCCGGTAATAGCGAGACCCCCCCCCCCACAGGAACCCCTGCAAAAGCGAAAAAACCCCACAGGAACCCCTGCAATAGGGAGACCACCCACAGGGACCGCTGTGATAGGGACACCCCATGCAGGGACCCCTGTGATAGGGAGACCCCCCATAGGGACCCTTGCAATAGGGAGGCACCCCCCGCAGGTACCCGCTGTCTAAAGTGTCCCCCCCCCGACAGAACCCCCACCACTCAGACATCACCCCTCCCCCCCCGCAGCACAAAATAGACATCTGTCTGGAAGCTAAAGAGCGGTCCATTCATGGGCAGTGAGAAGAATTACAGCTGGAACACTTACCTTGCATCTCCATGTGTCCATTCCTGGAAGGAGAGCAGGTATGACCTCTGGTTCCCACAGATCCACTCTGCAATCCATTCCTAGCTTTTTAGTAGTGGTCTGTGATTGACACCTGCAACTCATCTGCAGTTTTAATTCATCTCCCTTCATGGTTCAGTGGCCTAAGCCGTGAAAATACAATGTTTGTAAACATTGACCACATCAAAGAGAGGTAAGTACAATCCAAGCACTTAGTGTATTCCAATCACTCAAGCGTGTGATTTCAATGCACTTACCTCTCTTCCATAGAGTCAGTGGGGGTCTCCTCAGGTTGGAGAAGCAACTGGACTGATTTCCGAATGCCCCTCCGCCATTTGGCTCTGCCAGCCCTGACGGCTCCCCAATGTCTGTACCATGGTGTTGATGCCCTCAGCGATGCCCCTCTGTGAGCGTTTCCTTGCAACCTCCAGGGCCTGTTCCTCGTAGGAGGTGCGGACTCTGATGTCCGGCATCCCTGCTACCTGCCTGGGCCCTCTCCCTTCTGTTATGGGCCACCTTCACCGCGATGACGCAGAGGACATCATGAGCCACATGCTTCATGCACCGGCTGGGGGGGGGGGGGGAATGCTTGGGGAGGGCAGGGATATGGCAGGGGCAGCGTGAGGATGGGTGGGAAGGTACCCAACATGGCCGACATGGTGCTGGGCAGAGTCAGTGCAGGTGCATACTTGTCAGGTATGTCTGGCGGGGTTGGTTCCAGGGGCTGATGCCAATGCGCCCGTGCGGCTTGATGGAGGTCATTCAGCTTTTTGCAGCACTATTTGGTGGTCCTCCTGGACATGCTCGATGCGGTGAGGACCGCTGCCACCTCCTCACAGGCGGCTCTGGCTGCCCTGTGGATGATCCGCCGAGCCTGTCGGGGAACAGGGTATCCCTGTTCGCATCCACGGTGTTCAACAGTCTGGCCAGGTCTGCATCTACGAATCTTGGAGCTGGCCTGCTTGGTGGCATGGCTGCATGCTGTGTGGGGTTTGCTCTGTGGGATCGGTTTAAGTGCTGCTCCCCCTCATTAGCAGGAGGCTGGCGCGGTCCTGGCAAAACAGTCATTTACGGTGTGAAGCCAGTGGGGCCTCATTAATTGGACCAATTAACGTTAGATACCGGTGACTGTCGGGATACCGGATCAGCTGTCGGGGAAACTCTCAGCGATTCCTGTTCACCACCACATTTAGAATGAATTTGGTTAGATTCCACCCTTAATTTCTAACTGATCTCCAATTATCTCCAATCAAGCAAAATTCATCAGAGATCAAAAACACTTTTAAATAGAGTTTGCAAAGACAGGAAACACTGCCAATCTTTGGATTTTGGATACAGAGATCTTTTGAGAGACTGCTTGATGTGAGAGAGAGAGTGATCCTGTCAGATTAATGCTGAATCTCTGACAGTCTTCTTCAGAAGCTGTTGTTCAGCTCACGGCATCCAGCAACTAACTCCAAAACTGACTACGGCAGACCTGGCTCCTCCCATTAATTACATCATCCCCATTCCACTCAAACCGAATGGGCGGAATTCACCGAAATCGGGGGGCAGCGTCAATTTGACGCAGGATTTGTATCCTCCGCCCCCTCTGAAAAGGCATCATCGCGTCGCGCACCGATGGATCAGCGTTAATGTATCACCTGAAGGCCCTTCCCCGATGTTCCGCCCCGATGGGCCGAGTTCCCGACCGCGTGGTTGAGGTGTGGTCTCAGCGGTCGGGAACCCGGCATGGCGGCTGCAGACTGTGTCCAGCGCCACCACAATCGGACGGGAGCCGTGCTGCTGGCTGGGTGGGGTTTCCGCAAGGGCTGGGGGGACTGGTGGGGGGTCGCCAGGGGGTGGCCAGGGGGGCACTATCTGGCAGGTCGGGTCCGAGCACAGCCGGCGCCATGTTTTACGGTGCGACCGCTGCAGGTCGTCGCCGTACGCATGGCCACGGACCCGGACATTCTGCAACTGTTTTTATCATGGGAGCCGGGAGCTTTACTCGGTGCAGCTGCCTCATCGGTCACAGGATCGGTGAGTGGTTGGCGCCGATTATTTTGTCTTAAAATGCCACAGTTCCCCTGCACTTAGTCTAAAAAATGGTGAATCCAGCCCAATGTTTCTTACCTACTCCCCAGAACATCCCGAAATATATTAACAAAAACCATTAGGACTCTCTTTGCACACAAATGCAGGTTAGGAAAAATAATGATCTCCGTTTTAGAACCAAGAACAAAGAAAATTACAGCACAGGAACAGGCCCTTCGGCCCTCCCAGCCTGCGCCGATTCAGATCCTTTATCTAAACCTGTCATCTATTTTCCAAGGATCTACTTCCCTCTGTTCCCCACCCGTTCATTAATCTGTCTAGATGCATCTTAACTGATGCTATCGTGCCCGCCTCTATCACCTCCGTTGGCAAAGTGCTCCAGGCACCCATCACCCTCTGCGTAATAAACTTTCCATGCACATCTCCCTTAAATTTTCCCCCTCTCACCTTGAAATCGTGACCCCTTGTAATTGACACCCCCATTTTTGGAAAAAGCTTATTGCTATCCACCCTGCCCATACCTCTCATAATTTTGTAGACCTCAATCAGGTCCTCCCTTAACCTCCGTCTTTCCAACGAAAACAATCCTAATCTACTCAACCTTTCTTCATAGCTAGCACCCTCCATACCAGGCAACATCCTGGTGATCCTCCTCTGCACCCTCTCTAAAGCATCCACATCCTTCTGGTTATGTGGTGACCAGAACTGCACGCAGTATTCCAAATGTGGCCTAACCAAAGTCCGATACAACTGTAACACGACCTGCCGACTCTTGTACTCAATACCCCGTCCGATGAAGGCAAGCATGCTGTATGCCTTCTCAACCACTCTATCGACCTGCGTTGCCACCTTCAGGGTACAATGGACCTGAACTCCCAGATCTCTCTGCACATCAATTTTCCCCAGAACTCTTCCATTGACCGTACAGTCCGCTCTTGAATTAGATCTTCCAAAATGCATCACCTCGCATTTGCCTGGATTGAACTCCATCTGCCATTTCTCTGCCCAACTCTCCAATCTATCTATATTTTGCTGTATTTTCTGACAGTCCTCCTCGCTATCTGCAACTCCATCAATCTTAGTATCATCTGCAAACTTGCTAATCAGACCACCTATACCTTCGTCCAGATCATTTATGTATATCACAAACAACAGTGGTCCGAGCAAGGATCCCTGTGGAACACCACTAGTCACCTTTCTCCATCTTGAGACACTCCCTTCCACCACTACTCTCTGTCTCCTGTTGCCCAGCCAGTTCTTTATCCATCTAGCTAGTACACCCTGAACCCCATACGACTTCACTTTTTCCATCAACCTGCCATGGGAAACTTTATCAAACGCCTTACTGAAGTCCATGTATATGACATCTACAGCCCTTCCCTCATCAATTAACTTTGTCAGTTCCTCAAAGAATTCTATTAGGTTTGTAAGACATGACCTTCCCTGCACAAAACCATGCTGCCTATCACCGCTAAGTCTATTTTCTTCCAAATGTGAATAGATCCTATCCCTCAGTATCTTCTCCAACAGTTTGCCTACCACTGACGTCAAGCTCACAGGTCTATAATTCCCTGGATTATCCCTGCTACCCTTCTTAAACAAAGGGACAACATTAGCAATTCTCCAGTCCTCTGGGACCTCACCCGTGCTCAAGGATGCTGCAAAGATATCTGTTAAGGCACCAGCTATTTCGTCCCTCGCTTCCCTCAGTAACCTCAAGATCCCATCCGGACTTGGGGACTTGTCCACCTTAATGCCTTTTAGAATACCCAAAACTTCCCCCTTCCTTATGCCAACTTGATCTAGAGTATTTAAACATCCATCCCTAGCCTCAACATCCGTCATGTCCCTCTCCTTGGTGAATACCAATGCAAAGTACTCATTAAGAATCTCACCCATTTCCTCTGACTCCACGCATAAATTCCCTCTTTTGTCTTTGAGTGGGCCAATCCTTTCTCTAGTTACTCTCTTGCTCCTTTATATACGAATAAAAGGGTTTGGGATTTTCCTTTACCCTGTTAGCCAAAGATATTTCATGACCCCTTTAGCCCTCTTTATTGTGCGTTTGAGATTTGTCCTACTTTCCCGATATTCCTCCAAAGCTTCATCAGTTTTTAGTCGCCTAGATCTTATGTATGCTTCCTTTTTCATCTTAGCTAGTCTCACAATTCCACCCGTCATCCATGGTTCCCTAATCTTGCCATTTTTATCCCTCATTTTCACAGGGACATGTCTGTCCTGCACTCTAATCAACCTTTCCCTAAAAGACTCTCACATTTCAAATGTGGATTTACCCTTAAACAGCTGCTTCACATTCCCTAGCTCCTGCCGAATTTTGTTATACTTGGCCTTTCCCCAATTTAGCACTCTTCCTTTAGGACCACTCTCGTCTTTGTCCATGAGTATTCTAAAACTTACGGAATTGTGATCGCTATTCCAAAAGTAATCACCGACTGAAACTTCAACCACCTGGCTGGGATCATTCCCCAATACCAGGTCCAGTATGGCCCCTTCCCGAGTTGGACTATTTACATACTGCTCTAAAAAACTCTCCTGGATGCCCCTTACAAATTCTGCTCCATCTACGCCTCCAACACTACATGAGTCCCATTCAATGTTGGGGAAGTTAAAATCTCCCATCACGACCACCCTATTGCTCCTACATTTTTCTATAATCTGTCTACATATTTGTACCTCTACTTCACGCTCGCTTTTGGGAGGCCTGTAGTAAAGTCCCAACAATGTTACTGCACCCTTCCTATTTCTTAGCTCGACCCATATTGCCTCAGTGTTCGAATCCTCCATCGTGCCCTCCTTAATCACAGCTGTGATATCATCTCTGACCAGTAATGAACTCCTGCACCCCTTTTACCTCCCTCTCTATCCCTCCTGAAGCATCTAAACCCTGGGATATTTAGTTGCCAGTCTTGCCATTCCCTCAACCAAGTCTCAGTAATACCAATAACATCATATTACCAGGTACTAATCCAAGCCCTAAGTTCATCTGCCTTACCTGCTACACTTCTCGCATTGAAACAAATGCACCTCAGACCACCTGTCCCTTTGCATTCATTATCTCTTCCCTGTCTACTCTTCCCCTTAGTCACATTGAGTTTATTATCTAGTACCTTACTGGCTTTAGTTGCTGCCTCTTTACTGACCTCTAACTTCCTAATCAGGGGCGAGATTCTCCGACCCCCTGCCGGGTCGGAGAATCGCCGGGGGCTGGCGTGAATCCCGCCTCCGCCGGTTGCCGAATTCTCCACCACCGGATATTCGGCGGGGGCGGGAATCGCACCGCGCCGGTTGGCGCCCCCCCCCCCCCCCCGCGATTCTCCGGCCCGGATGGGCCGAAGTCCCGCCGCTAAAATGCCTGTCCCGCCGGCGTAGATTAAACCACCTACCTTACCAGCGGGACAAGGCGGCGCGGGCGGGCTCCGGGGTCCTGGGGGGGGGGCGGGACGATCTGGCCCCGGGGGGTGCCCCCACGGTCGCCTGGCCCGCGATCGGGGCCCACCGATCCGCGGGCGGGCCTGTGCCGTGGGGGCACTTTTTCCCTTCCGCCTTCGCCACGGTCTCCACCATGGCGGAGGCGGAAGAGACTCCCTCTACTGCGCATGCGCGGGAATGCCGTCAGCGGCCGCTGACGCTCCCGCGCATGCGCCGCAGTGAGATGTCATTTCCGTGCCAGCTGGCGGGGCACCAAAGACCTTTTCCGGCACCTGCGGGGCGGAAATTCGTCCAGCGCGGGCCTAGCCCCTTAAGGTTGGGGCTCGGCCCCCAAAGATGCGGAGCATTCCGCACCTTTGGGGCGGCGCGATACCCGACTGATTTGCGCCATTTTGGGCGCCAGTCGGCAGACATCCCGCTGTTTCCGGAGAATTTCGCCCCTGGTTCCCATCCCCCTGCCACATTAGTTTAAAACCTCCCCAACAGTGGAGGTTTATGACATGTTACTTGTATCCTTTGCAGCCACAAAGTCTGAATGTCTTTCAAACCAGGATTTAAAAAAAATTACTGCTCCAGATATATAATATAATATACCAAGCTAAGCAATATCCCTGGTTTAAGATTGTGATGCTAACCCTAGTGAAGCTAAAGCTCAGGACTACATCCATGCTAAACATCAGGGTGCAGCCTGCTATAGATAGAGTAATGCAATCCTATAACCAATGGGTCAGGTCAGAACTCTGCAGTCCTGCAACATCCAGTTGTAAATGACAATTAACCACTTCGTCAGAGGAAAGAGGTTCCAAAAACATCCTCATCCTAAATGATGGGGGAACCCAACATGTGAGCACAAAAATAAAAAATTGAAGTTCCTTGCAACAATCTTCAGCCAGAACTGGTGAACACATGATCCATCTTGGCTTTGTCCTGAGGTCTCATCTGTCTGTACTTCACCATTAGTAAAGTTATGGAAGATGGCACTGGCAACACTTACTCATCAATAACTTGCTCACAGATGCTCAGTTTGTGTTCTGCCAGAGTCTCTTGGTTTGGTCTAAATATGAATAAAACTGCTGAACTCCAGAGGTGAGGTGAGGTGAGAGTGACTGCCCTTGGCATCAAGGCAGTATTTGACCGAGTGTGGCCTCAAGGAGCCCCAGCAAAATTGAAGGCCATGGGAATCAGTGGGAAAACTGGGTTGGATTCATATCTAATACAAAGGAAGCTGGTTGTTGTTGCTGGAGGCCAATTAACTCAGCCATCGGACATCACTGCATTAGTGCCTCAGGGTAGTGTCCTCAGTCCAACCATCTTCAGTGACTACATCAATGATACTCCTTCCATCAAAACATGGAAGTGAGAATGTTCATTGCACTCCTCAAACACTACTGCAGTCTGTGTCTGTGCGTAACAAGACCTAGACAGCGTGTGGGGCTTGGGCTGCTCAGTGGCAAGCAGCCTCTCAAGTACCAGGCAATGGCTATCTCCTAAAAGAGAGTCTAACCACCAAATCTTGGGGCACGATTCATTGGCCTCCTTACGCACTTACTCCAGCGAAATGAAGCCGGTGAATAGCAGGAGAGGCCGAAAACGAGGACAGTGGAAGGAGCCAAACAGTTTGCGATGCAACCCGCCCGCTCCCATAGGTGAAATTGGGATCTCGCCATGGCGTGGTGAGAAACCAATTATCACCACTTAAGCCCTATTTCTGTACAATTAACAGGAGTGATCCCATATCAAATGGCGGGGGGGGGGGGGGGTGGTCAATGGGAGAATGGAGGGTCCCGGGATGGGAGCCACAGCTGTCTGTCAGTCCAACACCCTCTCCCAATTCCTTACAGATATTGAACGGTATGGATGGTATTTTGGACCCCGCAGAACAGGCCCTAGTGGTGCTGCTGGTAGGCCGGGCAACCAGGTGTCGGTGATGGCAGCCCGGAAACTTAACTGGACCAGTTACAGAAATACTGTGCCTCCAAGAGCAGTTGAAAGGCTGGGAATTCTACTGTAAGTAACTCCCCTCTTGACTCCAAAGCCTGTCTACTATTTACAAGATAAACATCAGGAGTGAGATGGAATACTGTCCACTTGCGTGGATGAATGCAGCTCCCACAGCATTCAAGATGATCAACATTTTCCAGGACAAAAGCAACCCCTTGGCTGGCACCCTATCTTAAACCCTGACTTTCTCCACCACAGTGGCTGCACAGGTACAAGAACCAAGGCTCTTTTGACAGCATTTTCCAAACACCTTCTGCCCAGAAGATCAAAGGCAGCAAGTGCATGGTGACACCATACAGCCTCTGTATGTCACACACTGTCCTGACTTGGAAATGTATCGCTGTTCCTTCATCATTACCGCGGCAACAACTTCAAACTCCCTTCCTCACCACCACCACCTTCTCAAGGGCAACTAAAGATGGGAAATGACTGCTGGCCTTGTCAATGATGCCCATATTGCTTGAATGGATAAAAAAAAGATTTGGAAACAGGAGCTGATTGAAGGCTTTTGCACAAATCAAGTTGACGTTTGCAGTACTGCGACCATGCCTGACTCAGATTAGCAACTCGAGCGATCAGAATTCTTTGATGCAGAGGCTACCAAGCTGGATCTGGACTCCTGCAACACAAAGGTGTATGGTGTATTCAATATAATCACCAATGTTGGCCAACAACAGCACAGAAAACAGCAAAAAGGAGCGCATACCTTCACTAACCATCTCCTTCTCATTGCTCTCCTCTTCCTGAGAAGGCTGGACCATTGGTAGTAGTTAGACCAGAAAGTTTGACTCAATGCATCTTCAGGTGTTGCCACTGCCTCTTCACAAGAAATCAGATCCTGTGAATAAAGAAACTCACGTTACTGGAGAAACATTGGTCTGCTGGTCACTGTGGTAATTCTTTCCAGAATTTTGAGTTTTTATTACCTTTTGTGGTTCCCTGAAAGCTTTTCCACAGCAGTGAGTTCTTCCACTACACTGAAGGAGCAATCAACTCCAGTCAATGATAAGAGCAGGTCGTTAAGTGTTTGCAATGTTGGTGCTTTCTTCAGGAGGCAGATTTTATCACATCAAACCCTGAGCCTCTCCAACAGATTACTCTGCAACATTCTTGGACAAACAATCCACTCTTCACTGCGTTGTGTCCCATGGTTAACAAAGGTGGGTGAAGGCACTCTACTTTCCTGGGCACTTTTAGCAATGGTTCCACTCCGCAAAAGAGCCTTCAATCACCAGTGACGAAGAAAACCATTTTGCAGCAACTTTTCCCATACCTCTCAAGTAGGGAAGATCAAAAAGCTGAAACCAACAGCAGAAGAAATGCACTTTAAGCTTTCAATCATGAAAACAGACAATAATTTGGTGATTCCGAGGAACCAACATCGGGATAATTGTGGTCCTTGTGTAGCATATCCCCCATGGGTCATGACTTGGACCTTGTGACTGAAGACATATGTGATGAAGCAGGAAGACGGTTGTTAATACACCCCAGTAAGAAATCACAGTCCAGTCAAACAATACTTTCTTTTGGATCTTGCTTTACTTTCTCATAAACGGATGGTGATGAGTGCTCATGCAATATTCCAAATCAGCTGGTCGTTGTGAGGAGATTGAAGTACTAGCCACCAAAATGCCATGTAACCTCCTTAATAGATGCTGGCAGACATTTGGATGGGGAGTCACTGCTCAATGAGCCTCTGGGTGGTCATTCCTACAACTTGAATCTAATCCTTTACCAAGAAGGCACCTTGCGTTAAATGTGCACAAATCAATATTGCTGCTTAGCCTTCTTCGAGAATCCTTTGTTTCCAAAGTATCTGGGGAAGATCGATTCCAGAATATCCCTGCCTTCCCGCCTGTCCCTCTCGGATTCTCTCTCTGGGCAGGATTTTTTGCGCAACCCGTCGCATGTTTTTCGGTGGCAGGGGTGGCCCGCCAGCGGGACCCCCGTTGTCAATGGGATTTCCCATTGAATGCACCCCACTGACTGCCCACTGTGGCAAAGTGCCACCAGCCATATGGGTGCCCCCACCCCACCACCACCGCAGCCCAGCGCTCACCTTCCACCACACTACCCTCGCACACCACCCACCGCCCCATCAACACCTCCCCCCCTCCAACCGACCGCCACCCGCTGGCGGGGTAGCACAGGGCCCACAGTAGCCCCTGCAGGAGAGCACCGAACAGGGGCCGCAGAACGTACCAATAGCATAGGTAACACAAAAGATCGGTAGCATTAGCAGCAGAGACGGGCGCCAGGGCCCCCAAGGTGCCGGGTGTGGGAGTGGGGATGGGGGAGGGGGGCATGCTGGTGGAAGGGTCCACAGTGCAGACTCGGGCCACTGTGTAGCCTGGTGGAACAGGTTGAGCATGGGGCACACACCATGCTAACATGTCTGACGATGCAGACAATGGACTTCGGAATCCAACTGGGAATGGTGGCCTTCCTCATAGTCGCCGCAGCCCTGGCTGATGCACTGAGGCTGTACAAGCTGGAGCTGCTCGAGGAGGACCCTGCAGTAGTGAATCCTGCTCCAGAGGAACAGGAGGCAGCCAGTGAGGATGGACAGCTGGCCACCCACCAGGCCAAGGAGGAGGTGCCAAGGAGATGCCGCATGAGGCCTCAAGTGTACCGGCAATGCCTGTCATTCGAGAACCTGCTGGTCTGGCAATGCCGTCAAAGACTCCGGATGAGCAGCAGGACAGTGCGACATATCTGCCAGATGATGGCACACCTGATACCGCAGGGGAATGGGGAGGATACCCACTCCCGGTGGCCATCAAGGTGACGGTCGCCCTGAACTTTTACACCACGGGCTCCTCTAAGGCACTGAGTGGGGACCAGTCAAGGATCTCACACACCTCAGTGCACAAGTGTATCTGCGCCATTACGGCGGCCCTTCATACCCAGTCAGCACCGTACATCCATTTCAATATGGGCTGAGCCCACCAGGATGCCCGGGCAGCGGGGTTCGCCATCATCACCAAGATGCCCCGGTCCAGGGGGTGATCGATGGGATGTATGTTCCTCTACGAGCACTGGCCCATGACAGGCCGCTCTTCGCAAACTGAAAGGAGTTCAGGTGCCTGGACTGCTCTGGAGGGGCCCTCCAGTATAGCGCAATAAGGATCTCCCACATTGTGGTTGCTTGCTGCGTCCTCTGCAACATCGTGCAGTTGAGGGGCCACGTGCTGGAGGAGGGGGATGAACGCCAGGCCTCGTCCGACAAAGAGGATACGAAGGAGGGCCAGGATGGGCATGGCATGGGTTCCGGGCAGGTACAGGAGGCCTCACAACAGGTGTGCCTGGGCCGACGCGCATGGGACGGTCTAATCGCCTCCAGATTCATCAACCAGGGGGCCTAACGAGTGGCACCGACATCCAATCCCACCCCCACATGCCTCCGGCGGTCCAGCTCCTCCCATGAACACCCTCGCTGTGCCACCTACCACTCCCCGTTGCAACCTCCTCAGTGATTCCTACCTGCCTCACTAAGGGGTGCAGGCCCTGGGTTGGCAGTAACAGCGGGTCTGGTCCATGGGATGGAGGGTGGTGACCACTCACTCTGGGTGGAGCTCTGGTGCTTGGGAGATGGGGCCACACACCGGAGCGCTGAGCGCTGGCTGAACTGGGGTCCCAGATGCATTCCCACCGTAAAGCCGACCCAACCCCATTCCTCCCAACCCCAGCGCCCCTTGCGGCCAGCCCAGACCAGCCCATCCCTCACTAATAGGGCTCCCTGACAGAGCACTGAGGCAGGTTATAACATGTGAACCTGTGTTTATTGTGAATATATATATATACAGCGTTGTGCCCTAGCCCCTATCACATGCAGCACCCATGCCAAATTAACTGGCGTGTATCTTTCCAGCCTTATGGGCTCTAACGCTGTGTTTAGGTGTATCCCCAGACGGTACGCCAGGAGTGAAGGCGGCCTGCTCGGAGTCCCGCCTGTGACCTGGGCCGTTTTCTGGGGAGACCAGGCCTGGATGGACCCAGCTGCTGCTCAGATGTCCGAGATGGCGTGGTGCCGCCCTGTTCTGCCCACTACCCATCAGATGCGTCAGGGACAGAAAGGGGGGGTGGAGTCCGAGGCTGTGGTATTCTGGCATCTCCCCTACAGGAGTCACCAGCACGGGCCCCATCACCACCTCCTCCCTCAGGGTGCCCAATGGCTGCCAGGCTACTCCATGGGGCAGGAGTGTGAGCGGAGCTAACTCCCGAGGCTCCTCCAGCACCTGCTGCCAGTACCGGACACCCGCAACCATCCCGACCAGGGTCTCGATACTCATGGCCATGGAGCACAGGGAGTGGACCACCTCCCTCTGGGAGCGCAGCATCACACTGTGACTGTACCACCTCCCTTTGGGGATGTGCCATGTTGGCCAGTGCCCGGGCAATGCCGCCGGCGCTCTCCGCTATGGCCCGCGATTGGGCCATGCTCTGGAGTGTCGCTGCAATGTCCACGTGGCTCTGATAAATGGATGCCTGTGATAGGGCAGCCATGTCCTGAGCCTCGGCCACCCCAGCACAGAAATCCTGACCCATGACCGAAACCTTCATTCCCAAGGCCTCCACAGCGGACGCCACCCATGCGGGGTTGGCCTGGGTGGCACGTATGGTGCACACCACCTCCTGCTCCTGAATACGGTTGGACTCTTCCATCTGCACCCGCAGACAATGGTTATTGCCGACACCCCCTCCTGTAGTCCCTGGTGGGGGTGGCGACACACGTTCCAAAGGGAACCGCAACTCAGTGGGGTCTCACTTGCTCGCCCAATGCCGACCTCCACCTCAGTGACTGCCCTCTCCCCAGGACCACCGATCAGATCCAGTGCTCACTGCTCCGCTGTGGTGAGGTGCCGCAGGTCCAGCAGTCCCCCTAAAGTCTTTTCCCTCTCCCGGCGGTTGTGGGCCAACTTCTCCCAGTGTGGGGGGGGGGGGGGGGGGGGTATTCAGCACAGGGGGTAGGTAGCTGGTGGCCATCAAACACTCCCAGGATAGGTTCAGCACGGGGTTAGATACAGACTAAAATTTTTCAACACTGTCCCCATCAGACATTCCCAGGACAGGTACAGCACGAGGTTAGAAACAGAGTAAAGTTTCCTCTGCATCCCATTCAAACACTCCCAGCTTAGAAAGAAAATGGTTAGAAGCACTGAAGCAAAATCAACAGGAAGTTCTTCGTGGTACAATCTGCTGGACATTAACCTTTTATTTGGCACGTCTGGATTTGACAGAATGCTTACTCGAACTGTGATACATGTAGGAAATGTTTAAATATATATTGTATTACGTTTCTGTTGCAGTAATGTTATTAAAAGAACTTAAGTTACGGTCTCCAGATAATGGGCGGGATTTACCGGCTGTTTGTGCTGGCAGGAAATTCCAGTCCCATGCCTGCACAAGCATTTCCCAGTGACGAGGGGTTTATCCAATGGGAAATCCCGTTGACAACAGCTGGACTGGTAGTTCCTGCTGGCAGGCCACCTCCACCGCTGAAAAACACGCGGCGGGGTGGTGGGTAAATCTCACCCAATGTGTCTGCTAAAACTGCGATTAAGAGGTTGCTGTCACTCATTACGGGTGGGGGCAGCTGGATATGCTTTTAGTTTCATTTTCAGCCCTGCCCTGGGTGTATTGTTTTTGGTTTCATTTTTCGAGTCTTATCTAGATTTTGAAGAAATGTGTGTTTCTCAGACTAACTTCTGAAAGCTTCTCTCCCAAGGACTTTGTGAATAAATCTGAAAGTCACTGAGTGTTAACATTATTAACAAGTGGCATTTGACCTGTGTGTGTGGATTTTGCTAAACTGAAACGGTAGAAGTAGATGGGAAGTAAGCTCAAATACCTTTATTTTTTTTTTAGAACTGTTTAACTGTTAAATGAAAAGCCGTTTCTTCCTTGGATGTTAATGGGGTAAATATTGTGTCAATAATATAGTTTGTTTCTCCCCATGTTTGCGTGGATTTCGCCCCCACAACCCAAAGATGTGCAGGCTAGGTGGAGTGGCCACGCTAAATTTCCCTTAATTGGAAAAAAGTAATTGGGTACTCTAAATTTATAACAAAACAAAAAGTAAAAAAAATAATACAGTTTGTTTTATACATAAAGATCCCTAGTTGTCAGTGTAGTCACCATAAGACCATGAGACATAGGAGCAGAATTAGGCCACTCGGCCCATCGAGTCTGCTCCGCCATTCAATCACGGCTGACATTTTCTCATTCCCATTCTCCTGTCTTCTCCCCATAACCCCTGATCCCCTTATTAATCAGGAACCTATCTATCTCTGTCTTAAAGACACTCAGTGATTTGGCCTCCACAGCCTTCTGCAGCAAAGAGTTCCACAGATTCAGCACCCTCTGGCTGAAGAAATTCCTCCTCATCTCTGTTTTAAAGGATCGTCCCTTTAGTCTGAGATTGTGTCCTCTGCTTCTAGTTTTTCCAACAAGTGGAAACATCCTCTCCATGTCCACTCTATCCAGGCCTCACAGTATCCTGTAAGTTTCAATAAGATCCCCCTCATCCTTCTAAACTCCAACGAATACAGACCCAGAGTCCTGAACCGTTCCTCATACCGTCACTCCTGGAGCAAAGTATTCTTTCCTCACAGTTTACAAATTGATAAATCTTTGGGGTCTCGCCTGGCTTCCTAATATAAATTGGGGTCTGGCCTGGGTACTGTAACAGAGCATTACTCTATCAAACGAGTTGGGTCATTATCGGCCAGATTATTCGGGAACAAGGGCTGACAGTAAAAAATTGTCAATTCCACATCAATGGATGCTGACTTTGAGGCAGCCTTCACAGAGAAAAGGCTGGTGACATGAAGTGGAAAACCATCACACTGCTGTAGTGGCACTGGTATTCAGCAACATTGAGATAAAATGAGGCAAAGGGCCTCACAAAGGTATCTGGTGATTTTAATTGGAGGTCCTCTGCTTGAGACTGTGATACTATATTGGGAAGGAGAGGGCAAATATTATTGTATATCCAATCATGCTATAGCTGACGAGGTACTATTCTGGCTGAAGTTGTCCAAGGCCCTGCCTTCTCAACCTTGACCCTCTCCTGAGGTGTGGTGATCCTTGGGTTAAATCACCACCGGTCAGCTCTCCCACTCAAAGGGGAAAGCAGCTTATGGTCATCTGGGACTATGGCGACTTTACCTGACTTTGGGGTTGCAAAACTTAACACTGATCATTTCATTTCCCCCGCCCACCCCTGAAGAAAATCTCTCACTTTGATCAGCATCAGAAATAGTCGAGGGAAAAAGATAAAGACACCATCATATGTCCAGGGCTAGAGCCCTGACTCGGTTCATTCTGGTCAGTCGTCACTGAAAAGAACAGTCGCTCAAAACGTTGATGAGGTTCTTACCAGCAGGGGGAAGCTCGTATTCCACTTCAAGGACCACCCGTTCCCCCACGTTCTTCAGCAGGCTGATTATCTCATTGTGCCGTAATTTGGTCAAGTTGATCCCGTTGACAGACTTGATGTAATCTCCAATGTTCAACTGGTCGCTCCTACAAAGGTGAAGTGGACCAATGAATGCAAGGAAAACCAGACTGGTCAAAAATTGGAAGGTGCATCGACCATACAGGGATGGCTCTTTTTTGGGGGAACAGGTAAAACTCCACCTCTTTAAATCCTTTTTCACGGATTGTCTTCCGCCTGGCGTCACTCTGGCGCTGGCTCTGTCTTCTGCCAATGCCTGAGGGGGCCTGTGTTTCATGTGGAGAGCGAACCCAAACGCTCCCCCTGGTGTCCCCAATTATTGGAGGCCAGATTGTGACCACAAAACGTTATTCTATCGCAACATGTGGGAGGGTCACCCCATTAGGCCGCCCCTAACCCGAACGATTGATGATGGAAATCGACGGTCTCCTCTCTACAATCCTACAGCTTTGGTGAGGTTGATTCAGCCCTCAGGCCGAGATCCACCATCCATGGATCTCCGATGGCCCTGCATTCAATACTAAAGACCAACCCCAGAAGGTGAACAACACTGGAGCTTCATCGTGTGGGTGCCGGAAATCTGAAATAGAAACAGAAAATGCTGGAGATTTTCAGCATGTCAGGCAGAAACAGAGTTACTGGGTAGGGATTGCACAGTCCCGTCAAAGTCAATGGACCTTTGAACGGCCGACAGCATTTCATAACCCTGCCCCCGCCTCGACAAGGCCGTAAACCTCCGCCCGATATTCCAGCTCGATGATCCTTTGTCAGAACTGGGTATGACCTCAGAAACATTTGGTTGGGGGGGGGGGGGGGGGGGGGGGGGGGGCTAGTGGTGGATGGTGGGAGTAGGAATTTTCCCAAGTCCTTGTGGTGAGTTTGGAGGCGAATGGGGGCGGGGGGGGGGGGGGGGGGGGGGGGGGGGGTTGGCCTAGAAAATCATGAATAAAGGCGGCGAGTCGGTTCTCTGATTTATTCCTACCTCCTCCCGCTTTGCCCAGCAGCGGGTTGTGTGGAATGTCAGCAACCTGCCCGGCAACCAATACATTAATTACCACCCGTTTTACACGGCCAATGGAATTTTACCAACAGCGTCCAGAATCCCCGCAGTAAGCCAATTGCCAAAGCACAGGAAGTGAACGCACAGCAGGAAGTCGGAATGGCACGGGAGTGGCAAGCAATCTGAAGATTCAAGGGTAAAATGTCAAGCCTGAGTACATCCACAGAAAGGGGCTTTCCATTGCATAGATATCTCGTTGAGACTGCTGTCATGGAGAGTCATGATGTGGAGATGCCGGCGTTGGACTGGGGTGAGCACAGTACGAAGTCTTACAACACCAGGTTAAAGTCCAACAGGTCTGTTTCGATGTCACTAGCTTTCGGAGCGCTGCTCCTTCCTCAGGTGAATGCAGAGGTCTGTTCCAGAAACACATATATAGACAAATTCAAAGATGCCAGACAATGCTCGGAATGTGAGCATTAGCAGGTGATTAAATCTTTACAGATCCAGAGATGGGGTAACCCCAGGTTAAAGAGGTGTGAATTGTATCAAGCGTTGAACGATGCCCTCGTACGAACTGGATATGGCACTCGACTCATCGATCGACAGTTCCAACGCGCCACAGCGAAAAACCGGACCAACCTCCTCAGAAGACAAACATGGGACACAACCGACAGAATACCCTTCGTCGTCCAGTACTTCCCCGGAGCGGAGAAACTACGTCATCTTCTTCGCAGCCTTCACCACGTCATTGATGACGATGAACATCTTGCCAAGTCATCCCCACACCCCCACTACTTGCCTTCAAACAACCTCAAACGAACCATTGTTTGCAGCAAACTACCCAGTCTTCAGAACAGTGACCACGACACCACACAACCCTGTCATGGCAATCTCTGCAAGACGTGCCAGATCATCGACATGGATACCACTATTACACGTGAGAACACCACCCACCAGGTATGCGGTACATACTCGTGCAACTCGGCCAACGTTGTCTACCTCATACGCTGCAGGAAAGGATGTCCCGAAGCGTGGTACATTGGCGAGACCATGCAGACGCTGCGACAACGAATGAACGGACATCGCACAACAATCACCAGGCAGGAATGTTCCCTTCCAGTCGGGGAACACTTCAGCAGTCAAGGGCATTCAGCCTCTGATCTCCAGGTAAGCATTCTCCAAGGCGGCCTTCAGGACCCGCGACAACGCAGAATCACCGAGCAGAAACTTATAGCCAAGTTCCGCACACATGAGTGCGGCCTCAACCGGGACCTGGGATTCATGTCACATTACATTCATCCCCCACCATCTGGCCTGCAAAATCCTACCAACTGTCCTGGCTTGATACAATTCACACCTCTTTAACCTGGGGTTACCCCATCTCTGGATCTGTAAAGATTTAATCACCTGCTAATGCTCACATTCCGAGCATTGTCTGGCATCTTTGAATTTGTCTATATATGTGTTTCTGGAACAGACCTCTGCATTCACCTGAGGAAGGAGCAGCGCTCCGAAAGCTAGTGACATCGAAACAAACCTGTTGGACTTTAACCTGGTGTTGTAAGACTTCGTACTGTCATGGAGAGTGTATGAGGAGTGAAGAACAGGTTCCTTCAGCCTCATCATGTATCCATTTATACCTCTCCCCCTGCCCTTTCCTTGTGCCATTCACCTCAGTGGCGCTTCCACCACAATCACGGTGAAGGCTGCTGGGCTTCTGTTAAACTGCCCATACAGATTTGCCCTCCCGCCTCCTCAACCCCTCCCAATTGGACGGCAATCTCAGGGGTGAGTTATTAATTGGATGTCTTCTCTTCCGAATATTGGGCTGCAAGGTGCGCCCTCTCGTACCCAGTTTACGGACGTGAAAAATAAAAGCCAGTTTGAAAAAAACAAAGGGAGCTACACTCAGCCCATTAACTCTGTTTCTCTCTCTCTCTCGAGCACACTACCTGGTATGCTGAGTGTTTCCAACCATTTTGGTATTTAATTGAGTCTTAACCATTTTAAGGGGGGGGGCTGGTGCCCAGGGTCACCTTCCTCAGTTTAGTCAATACGCCACAGGCCCTCACCCGATTTCCTTTGCTTTGGAAAGTACCAGAATAAGCATTATGGCTCAATTATAACCCTGCAGAAGTGGATGGAATTTGATTGAGTTAAAATTATGCCCAGTATGCCAGAACGTGGCTTTGAGCATAAACTATTAAGCACATTCATCATTACAAAAGAAAGGAGTAAATAAAAGGGTTACATCAGGTTTACAATAAAATACAACTTGAACCGTTCCTCCTCATGAACCATCCCATCTCCCCTGTGTGAAACTGGAACTTAGGACTTTTGCCATGACTTAACATGGTTCCTCCCTGCTAAACCTTCTTTATAATGGCCTCAGAAGGCTACCAAATTATTGCACGTTGTCCATTCTTTCACTAAACTCAATTCTTGGCCGCCAAGCTGTTTAACAAAATGGATGGCAGTGAATCATTTCTCTCTCTCGACCCCCTCATTGATGTGGCTCAAGCCATCACGAGATTGCCAGGGAAATGAAAACAGTGAATAATTCATCATGCATTCAGCCACCACTCACAGTAAGAGTCAAAGACACGAGACCGATCCTCCAGCGAGTCTGTCTGAATTGAATGAGCAGTTCAATTATATTGAACAGAGTAGCAGCTAAGCATAGAGATGTGAGGAAGGCTGTGTTTGCAGCCAATGCTGTGCTTCCCCCTCCGGAGCCTGTTGGGAGGTCACCAGAGTTTATCTGTTCATCACTCCACACAGCAGAGGGCCTCCCAAATGCTAGAAAATGGCAGCGGAGGTCACAAGAGGCCCAGAATTGGCCACTCAAGTTGTTTGATAGCTTTCCCACCCTCTAGGGCTGTAAAACCCAGCCTCTCTTTTCTTTTTAAACACCTTCCCCGCTGCTTTTAAGGAGAATGTTAAGGGGTAATTATCCAGCTTTGCACTCACAGTGACCGGGCTCACTTGGCAGTGGCGTCTGACCGACTGACCACACCTGAACCTTCCAGCCAGCCTCAAAGGTGGTGAAGTCGGGAAATGACACCTTCATCAGAATGGTACCAGTCCTCTGGAGATGGACTGGGAGGCGGGCAACCTGGTAAAATGACAGTGAAAGTGGTTGAGAGGGAAGCTGGATGTCTTCCAGCTGCCACAAGTACTTTCACCAATAAGAACACCAGTGGCTCAGCTGTTTGCCCACCAGAGGCTTTCTACCCACCGCCAGGTACACATCGGTGACTTCCCATCTGCTTCCAGGGAGGGTTTCCTTTCTGGCTGCTCCATGGCAGTAATGGCCACCTGCTCTGCCCCGATGCTCCCCCTCCGATCACCAGGGCCCTGGCAAAGAAATGAAGATTGCGGCTCCTTGCGAAATGGAGATGTCCTCGATTTCCCCTCAGCAGCAGTCACCACCTTTACCATAGGCTCTACTGAAGCTGCCGTGTCCTCCGAGTTGGCCCTTGCGCTTAACTGGCCTGCCGGCGTTCAGGACGCGCCTTGTGGTCCTGATTTGTTGGCAGCTAAAATTCAGGCTCTTGCCTCTTGGTCCCTCTACTGACATGTATCAGACTGATTTGGTCCTTCCTTTAAGAGCCCGCTGGGGGAAGGCGGGAGGTTGGGAGGAGAGTCAAACGGATCGAACACTGGAATGAAATCTTGACTACCAGACAGAAAACACCAGACTAAGTGAGGAGTTAACAGATATGGGGGTGGAGGAGAGTAGGCGGGTGGGGGGGCTGCCCTGAAACAGACCACTACCCATGAGGCAGTAGTGCTAACCACTGTGCCACTGAGCCACCCTAAAATCCTCATTGTTTTTGATGCGGCATTCACAAACGCTCACTGCAAGAGACCACCTTTGCAAAATTATATCACCAGCTCTTGCTAAAAACTCAAAAGGACTGTGAATCTCTGGAGCTCTCTGAAGGGGGTTTCAGCGATGATACCTCTTAAAACTGAATAGTTAGAATGCCACTGGAGTAGTTTTACATAAGTTATTTTATTAAGGATTGAGATGAATTATAGGACTGAGTAATCACTATTAACCATTATACATGTATTTTTAGGATATAGTAGTAATAAGTAATTAAATGGGATTTAGGATAGCTAACTTGACCAAAAGGACATTACTTCTGACATCTTGTCTTTGTGAAACAATTCAGGGTGCTGGTTCTGTTGTTCTGTTTCTCACAAACAGTCAGCAAGCTGCTGGGATTGTACACAGCTGTCACGATGAGCATCAATCATGCGCTGCTTCCGATTCTATTGGGTGAAGTTTAAACACTGCTTGCAATTCTATTGAATAAGTTTAAAAGTAGCAACTTCAGGGATTGGACCGTGTCCAACTGGGGTGTGCTATTGATTTTTGAATGTTGTATAAGTACCGTGTTCTGGTTTTTGTTCGGTAGAACCGGTCTTGGCCGATATCCAGTCTGTTCTCCATGTACACATAACAAGCTTGATTAAATAAGCCATCTTGTCCGGGTTGTTGTGTTTGTTCCTCTTTGTACTGAGCTGAGCCACAGGGAATAACCCCACGTGGAAGCTGACTCAATACACAAGTCTTGAAACCACATCGAAAACACTCTCCACCTCAGAGAGTTATAGATGCTCAGTTTTAGATGCTCAGTTGATAGAGCTTGGGGGGGGGGGGGATAAGGGAATAATGTAAGAAGCTGGGTTAAGGTACAAGATCAGTCAGATCAAGGAGCAGGAAGGAAGGGCCGAATGGCCTACTTCATCTTCTATTTCTCCTGTTCTGTTCTGATAGATACTCAACATTGAGCAAGATGGGTAGTAAAAGGCATATTCATAAAGAAAGGAACTACATTTCTCTTGACCCCTTTCATGGCCTCAGGATGTTTCAATGCCCCCCGTACCATGAAGTATTTGCTTTCTGAAGCACGATCACCATCGTGAGGTAGAGAACACAGCAGTCAATTTGTGCACAGCAAGATCCCTCAAAGAGCGATGCGACACTCTGAGATAACCAGTTTTTCTTGGCTTTGTTGAGCGACCAGGAAAGTGAGCAGAACTCGTCTCCTCTTTTTTGCAATGCAGCCATGGAGTTATTTGTGTCCCTCTGGGAAGGCGGGGGCACAAGATCTCAGTTTGATGGCTCACCTGAAAGACCAATTATCTGGCGACTTTGAAGCACAGTTAACTCTGCTCATGAAATGTGATTTTAACTGACTGGAAATGTTTCCCATTTTACAGACATAGTGCATTCCTTCACAATGTGTTATTCATTTCAGTTAACTGAAATAAAGCTTTGACGGACAGCACGGTGGCGCAGTGGTTAACACTGCTGCCTCACGGTGCCAAAGTCCCAGGTCGATCCCGACCCTGGGTCACTGTCCGTGTGGAATTTGAACATTCTTTCCGTGTCTGTGTGGGTCTCACCCCCACAACCCAAAGATGCCCAGGCTAGGTGGATTGGCCACGCTAAATTGCCCCTTAATTGGAAAAAATGAATTGGGTACTTCATATTTATTTTAAAAAGATTAAATAAAGCTAGCCGTTATGTTCAGTGTGGCACAGGTAATCGGTGCTGGCTCCACATGTTTACGCCGGATCTTCAATGCATGGAAGGTAAATTTGCACAGAATTCCTCACATGGTGAGGTCCAAGGTTCAATCATCACACCAGCGTGATAGACAATTCCCTGCTCAACCTCAGGCTTGAATGAAGATCTCCAGCCTTCCTGATGACATTTGGAATACTCTCTGCATCCACAGTCCTAAGTACAAATCTCAGTCTTTCCCTTTGAAACTTGTCTAACTCTATGGTCAGGCAACTAAGTAGAAATGAATGAATGTGTCGCAGTCTTTTTAACTCAACAAAATGCAGTTAACCTGCCCTGATGACGCACTGACAGAATATCGTCAGAGGCCATTCTTCAGTTGATGTACCTGAGAAATTTTCTCACGTGCTCTTTAAAGGCCGAATCTGACGATCATCAAAGCTTATCCAAAAGATCAAGACATAACCATCCACAGATCTTGCAATCATAAAGCTTCTTTCGCTAGCTCAGGACCTGGCTTCACAGCTAACAACCTTCTGTAATGGTGGCAAAAGAGGTGACTCATTTGTACACTGCGGGTTTCGCACAAACAGACAAACAGATAAATCACCAGATCATCTGTTGAAGGTGTTGGTTGTGAACGGTAAAATTGGCCAGGATACCAGGGAGAACTTCTCTGCTCTTCTGTGTGTTAAACAGTGAGCAGAAATTACTGAAGGAGGAGAAGTAGAGCTCAATTTACAAGAATGGTTGCAGGGTTGACAAGGAGGCATGGTGGCACAGTGGTTAACACAGCTGCCTCACAGTGCCAGGGACCTGGGTTCAATTCCGGCCTTGGGTGACAGTGTGGAGTTTGAACATTCTCCTAGTGTCTGCGTGGGTTTCCTCCAGGTGCTCCAGTTTCGTCCCATAGTCCAAAGATGTGCAGGTTATGTGGGGTTATGGGTATAGCGTGTGGGACCGGGCCTAGGCAGGGTGCTGTTTCAGAGAGTTGTGCAGTTAATTAGTCTCAGGGTCTATAGGACAGAAATGGAGGAGGAATCAACCTGACTCTGACTGATATTTATTGTGACTTGTGGCTATTTGTGAGGGACGCAGGAGCACATGCAGGCTGTTCAGCTGCTCGAGCCTGTTCCAGCATTCAGTCAGATCTTAGCTGATCTGCATCTCAAATTAATTTACATTAGATGCAGATCTGACTGGTTGTGACGCCTCCTGCAGGAGAATGTCCTGGTGACACTCATCCAAGTTTGGACATAAGAACTTGGCTCCTTTGACGCCACCTTCTAAACCTGCAAATTGTACCACCTCAGAGAAGATACCTGGGAACACCACCACCTGCAAGTTTCCCTCCAAGGCACTCATCATCCTGGCTTGGAATCATATTGCCATTCTCCCACTGTTGCCGGGTCAAAATCCTGCAATTCCTTTCCTAACAGCACTGTGGATGTACCTACGCAACAGAGACTGCAGTGGTTCATGAAGGCAGCTCATCACCACCTTCTGAATGGCAACTAGAGATGGGCAATAAATGCTGGCCTGGCCAGCGATGCCCATATCCCATGAACAAATAAATAAAAACATAATTGCGAGAGGGTAATGCTGGAATCTGCATCGCAACCCCAGGAGATTATGGGACAAAAATGGAGGAACAATCT
The DNA here is from genome assembly GCF_047496885.1 of Scyliorhinus torazame. Taxonomy (NCBI): domain Eukaryota; kingdom Metazoa; phylum Chordata; class Chondrichthyes; order Carcharhiniformes; family Scyliorhinidae; genus Scyliorhinus; species Scyliorhinus torazame. The sequence continues at coordinate 118,784,455 of NC_092719.1, forward strand.
AAAATGGGAATTGGCTTAGTTCCATCCAACTGTGGCAGTAAGGACTTCAAAAAAATCAGGAACTTAATTAAATTAAATCTTTTTTTTTAATGATGAATTGATTAACACTCAAAGAATCTTATTTCAACAGATCAAGTTCTCAGCAAAAAGTGGCAGAGGGAAAAGAGATTGGGTCAGAGATCCCCTACAGTAATCAAAATGCTTCTATATTGCTGGTGCACAACAGCTATAAATTACCTGAGGAAGCTCAAACTCGTGGGAAGCCAAGCATGTAACTGACATCCACATGAAACAAGTAATCTGTCTGGTTAGAGAAGGAGTATGTGGTTTGAACATTTCTGCTTTGTTCTGTTATTTTATTCCAGCTTCTGGTCCCATGATTCAGTTCACCCAGACACCCACTCCTCCCATCAGATAATTCACCCAGACACCCACTCCTCCCATCAGATAATTCACCCAGACACCCACTCCTCCCATCAGATAATTCACCCAGACACCCACTCCTCCCATCAGATAATTCACCCAGACACCCACTCCTCCCATCAGATAATTCACCCAGACACCCACTCCTCCCATCAGATAATTCACCCAGACACCCACTCCTCCCATCAGATAATTCACCCAGATGCCCACTCCTCCCATGATTCAGTTCACCCAGACACCCACTCCTCCCATGATTCAGTTCACCCAGACACCCACTCCTCCCATCAGATAATTCACCCAGATGCCTGCAACTCCCATGGTGCAATTCACCGAGATGCCCGCAACTCCAATGGTACTGTTCACCCAGATGCCCACTCCTCCCATGGTACTGTTCACCCAGATGCCCACTCCTCCCATGGTACTGTTCACCCAGATGCCCACTCCTCCCATGGTACTGTTCACCCAGATGCCCACTCCTCACACGGTACAGTTCACCCAGAAGCCCACTCCTCCCATGGTACAGTTCACCCAGACGCCCACTCCTCCCATGGTACAGTTCACCCAGACGCCCACTCCTCCCATGGTACAGTTCACCCAGACGCCCACTCCTCCCATGGTACAGTGCACCCAGATGCCCACTCCTCCCATGGTACAGTTCACCCAGACGCCCACTCCTCTCGTGGTACAGTTCACCCAGACGCCCTCTCCTCCCATGGTACAGTTCGCCCAGACGCCCACACCTCCCGTGGTACAGTTCACCCAGACGCCCACTCCTCCCATGGTACAGTTCACCCAGACGCCCACTCCTCCCATGGTACAGTTCACCCAGACGCCCACTCCTCCCATGGTACAGTTCACCCAGACGCCCACTCCTCCCGTGGTACAGTTCACCCAGATGCCCACTCCTCCCGTGGTACAGTTCACCCAGACGCCCACTCCTCCCGTGGTACAGTTCACCCAGACGCCCACTCCTCCCATGGTACAGTTCACCCAGATGCCCACTCCTCCCGTGGTACAGTTCACCCAGATGCCCACTCCTCCCGTGGTACAGTTCACCCAGACGCCCACTCCTCCCGTGGTACAGTTCACCCAGACGCCCACTCCTCCCATGGTACAGTTCACCCAGACGCCCACTCCTCCCATGGTACAGTTCACCCAGAAGCCCACTCCTCCCATGGTACAGTTCACCCAGATGCCCACTCCTCCCATGGTACAGTTCACCCAGATGCCCCCTCCTCCCGTGGTAAAGTTCACCCAGACGCCCACTCCTCCCATGGTACAGTTCACCCAGACGCCCACTCCTCCCATGGTACAGTTCACCCAGATGCCCACTCCTCCCATGGTACAGTTCACCCAGACGACCACTCCTCCCATGGTACAGTTCACCCAGACGACCACTCCTCGCATGGGACTAGTTTTGCTGCTCTCTCTTTCTCCAACATAATAGAACCCTGTGAATTGGGAGCAGGATTGGGGAATGGGAATGGGGATCATCTGATTTTTCAGTGGATAAAAGCAAATTACTGCGGATGCTGAAATTTGAAATGAAAGAGAAAATGCTGGAAAATCTCAGCAGGTCTGGCAGCATCTGTAGGGAGAGAAAAGAGCTAACTTTTCGAGTCCAATGGCGCATTGGACAGCACGGTAGCATAGTTGTTAGCACAATTGCTTCACAGCTCCAGGGTACCAGGATTGATTCCCGGCTTGGGTCACTGTCTGTGCGGAGTCTGCACATTCTCCCCGTGTGTGCGTGGGTTTCCTCCGGGTGCTCCGGTTTCCTCCCACAGTCCAAAGATGTGCAGATTAGGTGGATTGGCCATGCTAAATTGCCCTTAGTGTCCAAAATTGCCCTTAGTGTTGGGTGGGGTTACTGGGTTATGGGGATAGGGTGGAGGTGTGGACTTGGGTGGGGTGCTCTTTCGAAGAGCCGGTGCAGACTCGATGGGCCGAATGGCCTCCTTCTGCACTGTAAATTCTATGATTCGATGAATCCCAATATTCCTCGACTCCCTGAAGGGTCTCCTTCCCCAACCTGCACCCAGGCCGTGCTTTTTATGCAGCTGGGCCTCTTCATGCGAAGGGGAAGCCCCACTCCCTTAAAGGGGAAGTTCATATTCCGGGGATGTCGTGGGAAAACGTCTGATCCTGATCCCGGGACCTGCATTGGGCTTTTAACATAGATCCTACACTGGGAGCTGAGCTTCAATTGGAAATTGGTGGGCTTTCAGAGGGAGATAGGAGTGTGCCATGAACTCGCAGCCTCTGACTCTCAAGGGGCAATGATACCAGCGGAGCCATACAAGCCGGCAGTGGCCAGGTAGGTCACATTCTGTCCTCTGAGTCACCAAGATATGGATTCAAATCCCACGTCAGAGCCGTGAGACAATAAATCCAGATGTTGCTTCAGTGCGATACTGAGACGGTGCTGTACTGTCAGAGAGACAATACTGAAGGGGGTGTTGCACTGTCAAGAGGGTCAATACTGAGAGGGTGCTACACCGTCAGAGAATCAGTGCTGATGGAGCGCTACACTGTCAGAGGTCAGTACTTGCGGAGTGATGTGCTGTCACAGGGTGAATACTGAGGGAGTGCTGCGCTGTCAGAGGGTCAATACTGAGGGAGTGCTGCACTGTCAGAGGGTCAATACTGAGGAAATGCGACACTGTCAGAGCGTCAATACTGAGAGAGTGCTGCACTGCCAGAGGGTAAATACTGAGGAAATGCTACACTGTCAGAGGGTCAATACTGATGTAGTGCTGCACTGTCAGACGGTCAGTACTGAGGGAGTGCTGCACTGTCAGAGGGTTAATACTGAGGGAGTGCTGTAATGTCAGAGGGTCAATACTGAGGGAGTGCTGCACTGTCAGAGGGTCAGTACTGTGGGAGTGCTGCGCTGTCAGGGTCAATACTGAGGGAGTGCTGCACTGTCAGAGGGTCAAAACTGAGGGAATGCTGCACTGTCAGAGGGTCAATACTGCGGGAGTGCTGCACTGTCAGAGGGCCAAAACTGAGGGAATGCTGCACTGTCAGAGGGTCAATACTGCGGGAGTGCTGCACTGTCAGAGGGTCAGTACTGCGGGAGTGCTGCGCTGTCAGAGGGTCAGTACTGTGGGAGTGCTGTAATGTCAGAGGGTCAATACTGACGGAGTGCTGCACTGTCAGAGGGTCAATACTGAGGGAGTGCTGCACTGTCAGAAGGTCAGTACTGAGGGAGTGCTGCGCTGACAGGTCAATACTGAGAGGGTGCTACACCGTCAGAGAATCAGTGCTGATGGAGCGCGACACTGTCAGGGGGTTAGTACTTGCGGAGTGATGTGCTGTCACAGGGTGAATACTGAGGGCGTGCTGCACTGTCAGAGGGTCAATACTGAGGGGGTGCTGCACTGTCAGGGTCAATACTGAGGGAGTGCTGCACTGTCAGAGGGTCAATACTGAGGAAATGCGACACTGTCAGAGGGTCAATACTGAGGGAGTGATGCACCATCAGAGGGTCAGTACTGAGGGAGTGCTGCACTGTCAGAGGGTCAATACTGAGGGAGTGCTGCACTGTCAGAGGATCAATACTGAGGGAGTGCTGCACTGTCAGAGGGTCAGTACTGAGGGAGTGCTGCACTGTCAGAGGGTCAATACTGAGGAAGCGCTGCACTGTCAGAGAGGGTCAATGCTGAGGGCGTGCTGCACTGTCAGAGGGTCAATACTGACGGAGTGCTGCACTGTCAGAGGGTCAGTACTGAGGGAGTGATGCACTGTCAGAGGGTCAGTACTGTGGGAGAGCTGCACTGTCAGAGGGTCAATATTGACGGAGTGCCGCACTGTCAGAGGGTCAGTACTGTGGGAGTGCTGCACTGTCAGATGGTCAATACTGACGGAGTGCTGCACTGTCAGAGGGTCAGTATGCAGGAGTGCTGCATTGACAGAGGGTCAATACTGAGGGAGTGCTGCACTGTCATAGGGTCAATACTGAGGAAATGCTACGCTGTCAGAGGGTCAATACTGATGTAGTGCTGCACTGTCAGACGGTCAGTACTGAGGAAATGCGACACTGTCAGAGGGTCAATACTCAGGGAGTGCTGCACTGTCAGAGGGTCAGTACTGTGGGAGTGCTGCACTGTCAGAGGGTCAATACTCAGGGAGTGCTGCACTGTCAGAGGGTCAGTACTGAGGGAGTGCTGCACTGTCAGAGGGTCAATACTGATGGAGTGCTGCACTGTCAGAGGGTCAGTACTGAGGGAGTGCAGTAATGTCAGAGGGTCAGTACTGAGGGAGTGCTGCACTGTCAGAGGGTCAATACTGAGGGAGTGCTGTAATGTCAGAGGGTCAGTACTGAGGGAGTGCTGCACTGTCAGAGGGTCAATACTGAGGGAGTGCTGTAATGTCAGAGGGTCAATACTGACGGAGTGCTGCACTGTCAGAGGGTCAGTACTGAGGGAGTGATGCACTGTCAGAGGGTCAGTACTGAGGGAGTGCTGCACTGTCAGAGGGTCAATACTGAGGGAGTGCTGTAATGTCAGAGGGTCAGTACTGAGGGAGTGCTGCACTGTCAGAGGGTCAATACTGAGGGAGTGCTGTAATGTCAGAGGGTCAATACTGACGGAGTGCTGCACTGTCAGAGGGTCAGTACTGAGGGAGTGATGCACTGTCAGAGGGTCAGTACTGTGGGAGTGCTGCACTGTCAGAGGGTCAATACTGACGGAGTGCCGCACTGTCAGAGGGTCAGTACTGTGGGAGTGCTGCACTGTCAGAGGGTCAGTACTGTGGGAGTGCTGCACTGTCAGAGGGTCAATACTGACGGAGTGCTGCACTGTCAGAGGGTCAGTACTGTGGGAGTGCTGCGCTGTCAGGGTCAATACTGAGGGAGTGCTGCACTGTCAGAGGGCCAAAACTGAGGGAATGCTGCACTGTCAGAGGGTCAATACTGAGGGAGTGCTGCACTGTCAGAGGGTCAATACTGACGGAGTGCTGCACTGTCAGAGGGTCAGTACTGTGGGAGTGCTGCACTGTCAGAGGGTCAATACTGACGGAGTGCTGCACTGTCAGAGGGTCAGTACTGTGGGAGTGCTGCGCTGTCAGGGTCAATACTGAGGGAGTGCTGCACTGTCAGAGGGCCAAAACTGAGGGAATGCTGCACTGTCAGAGGGTCAGTACTGAGGGAGTGCTGCACTGTCAGAGGGTCAATACTGCGGGAGTGCTGCACTGTCAGAGGGTCAGTACTGCGGGAGTGCTGCGCTGTCAGAGGGTCAGTACTGTGGGAGTGCTGTAATGTCAGAGGGTCAATAATGACGGAGTGCTGCACTGTCAGAGGGTCAATACTGAGGGAGTGCTGCACTGTCAGAGTGTCAGTACTGAGGGAGTGCTGCACTGTCAGAGGGTCAATACTGAGGGAGTGCTGCACTGTCAGAGTGTCAGTACTGAGGGAGTGCTGCACTGTCAGAAGGTCAGTACTGAGGGAGTGCTGCGCTGACAGGTCAATACTGAGAGGATGCTACACCGTCAGAGAATCAGTGCTGATGGAGCGCGACACTGTCAGGGGGTTAGTACTTGCGGAGTGATGTGCTGTCACAGGGTGAATACTGAAGGCGTGCTGCACTGTCAGAGGGTCAATACTGAGGGGGTGCTGCACTGTCAGGGTCAATACTGAGGGAGTGCTGCACTGTCAGAGGGTCAATACTGAGGAAATGCGACACTGTCAGAGGGTCAATACTGAGGGAGTGCTGCACCATCAGAGGGTCAGTACTGAGGGAGTGCTGCACTGTCAGAGGGTCAATACTGAGGGAGTGCTGCACTGTCAGAGGGTCAATACTGAGGGAGTGCTGCACTGTCAGAGGGTCAGTACTGAGGGAGTGCTGCACTGTCAGGGTCAATACTGAGGGAGTGCTGTAATGTCAGAGGGTCAATACTGAGGGAGTGCTGCACTGACAGGTCAATACTGAGGGCGTGCTTCACTGTCAGAGGGTCAATACTGAGATTGTGTTGCATTGTCAGAGGGTCAGTACTGAGGGATTGCTGCACGGTCAGAGGGTCAGCACTGAGGGAGCACTGCTCTGTCAGAAAGTCAATACTGTGGGGCATGCAATGCTGTCACAGTGTTAATACTGAGTGCGTGCTGTACTGTCAGGTGGCCAGTGCTGAGGCAACACTGCACTATCAGAGGATCAGTACTGAGGGAGAACTGAACTGTCAGAGGGTCAATATTGAGGGAGTGCTGCACTGTCGAGGGTAAGTACCGAGGGAGTGCTGCATTGTCAGAGAGCCAGGACTGAGACAGTGCTGTATTATCGGATGGCCAGTACTGAGGAAGTGCTGTACTGTCAGAGAGTCAGTACTGAGGACGTGCTGTACTATTGGATATCAGTACTGAGGAAGTGCTGTCCTGTCAGAGGGTCAGTACTGAGGCAGTGCTGTACTGTTGGATGGTCAGTACTGAGGGAGTGCTGTACTGTTGGATGGTCAGTACTGCGGGAGTGCTGTACTGTTGGATGGTCAGTACTGAGGGAGTGCTGTACTATGGGATGGTCAGTACTGAGGGAGTACTGTACTGTTGGTCAGTACTGAGGCAGTGTTGTACTGTTGGATGGTCAGTACTGAGGCAGTGCTGTACTGTTGGATGGTCAGTACTGAGGGAGTGCTGTACTGTTGGATGGTCAGTCCTGAGGGAGTGCTGTACTATGGGATGGTCAGTACTGAGGCAGTGCTGGACTGTTGGGTGGTCAGTACTGAGGCAGTGCTGGGCTGTTGGATGCTCAGTACTGAGGGAGTGCTGTACTGTTGGATGGTCAGTACTGAGGGAGTGTTGTACTGTTGGATGGTCAGCACTGAGGCAGTGCAGTACTGTTGGATGGTCAGTACTGAGGCAGTGCAGTACTGTTGAATGGTCAGCACTGAGGGAGTGTTGTGCTGTTGGATGGTCAGTACTGAGCAGTGCAGTACTGTTGGATGGTCAGTATTGAGGCAGTGCAGTACTGTTGGATGGTCAGTACTGAGGCAGTGCAGTACTGTTGGATGGTCAGTACTGAGCAGTGCAGTACTGTTGGATGGTCAGTACTGAGCAGTGCAGTACTGTTGGATGGTCAGTACTGAGGGAGTGTTGTACTGTTGGATGGTCAGTCTGAGGCATTGCTGTACTGTTGGATGGTCAGCACAGAGGGAGTGCTGTACTGTTGGATGGTCAGTACTGAGGCAGTGCAGTACTGTTGGATGGTCAGTACTGAGGGAGTGTTGTACTGTTGGATGGTCAGTACTGAGGGAGTGCTGGACTGTTGGGTGGTCAGTACTGAGGGAGTGTTGTACTGTTGGATGGTCAGTACTGAGGGAGTGCTGGGCTGTTGAATGGTCAGTACTGAGGGAGTGCTGGACTGTTGGATGGTCAGTACTGAGGCAGTGCAGTACTATTGGATGGTCAGTACTGAGGGAGTGTTGTACTGTTGGATGGTCAGTACTGAGGCAGTGCTGTACTGTTGGATGGTCAGTACTGAGGGAGTGCTGTACTGTTGGATGGTCAGCACAGAGGGAGTGCTGTACTGTTGGATGGTCAGTACTGAGGGAGTGCTGTACTGTTGGATGGTCAGGACTGAGGCATTGCTGTACTGTTGGATGGTCAGCACAGAGGGAGTGCTGTACTGTTGGATGGTCAGTACTGAGGCAGTGCTGTACTGTTGGATGGTCAGTACTGAGGCAGTGCTGTACTGTTGGATGGTCAGTACTGAGGGAGTGCCGTACTGTTGGATGGTCAGTACTGAGGGAGTGCCGTACTGTTGGATGGTCAGTACTGAGGGAGTGCTGTACTGTTGGATGGTCAATGCTGAGGGAGTGCCGTACTGTTGGATGGTCAGCACTGAGGGAGTGTTGTACTGTTGGATGGTCAGTACTGAGGGAGTGCTGTACTGTTGGATGGTCAGCACTGAGGCCGTGCTGTACTGTTGGATGGTCAGTACTGAGGGAGTGCTGGACTGTTGGGTGGTCAGTACTGAGGCAGTGCTGTACTGTTGGATGGTCAGCACTGAGGCCGTGCTGTACTGTTGGATGGTCAGTACTGAGGCAGTGCTGTACTGTTGGATGGTCAGCACTGAGGCCGTGCTGTACTGTTGGATGGTCAGTACTGAGGGAGTGCTGTACTGTTGGGTGGTCAGTACTGAGGGAGTGCTGTACTGTTGGATGGTCAGTACTGAGGCAGTGCAGTACTATTGGATGGTCAGTACTGAGGGAGTGTTGTACTGTTGGATGGTCAGTACTGAGGCAGTGCTGTACTGTTGGATGGTCAGTACTGAGGGAGTGCTGTACTGTTGGATGGTCAGCACAGAGGGAGTGCTGTACTGTTGGATGGTCAGTACTGAGGGAGTGCTGTACTGTTGGATGGTCAGTACTGAGGCATTGCTGTACTGTTGGATGGTCAGCACAGAGGGAGTGCTGTACTGTTGGATGGTCAGTACTGAGGCAGTGCTGTACTGTTGGATGGTCAGTACTGAGGCAGTGCTGTACTGTTGGATGGTCAGTACTGAGGGAGTGCCGTACTGTTGGATGGTCAGTACTGAGGGAGTGCCGTACTGTTGGATGGTCAGTACTGAGGGAGTGCTGTACTGTTGGATGGTCAATGCTGAGGGAGTGCCGTACTGTTGGATGGTCAGCACTGAGGGAGTGTTGTACTGTTGGATGGTCAGTACTGAGGGAGTGCTGTACTGTTGGATGGTCAGCACTGAGGCCGTGCTGTACTGTTGGATGGTCAGTACTGAGGGAGTGCTGGACTGTTGGGTGGTCAGTACTGAGGCAGTGCTGTACTGTTGGATGGTCAGCACTGAGGCCGTGCTGTACTGTTGGATGGTCAGTACTGAGGCAGTGCTGTACTGTTGGATGGTCAGCACTGAGGCCGTGCTGTACTGTTGGATGGTCAGTACTGAGGGAGTGCTGTACTGTTGGGTGGTCAGCACTGAGGCAGTGCTGTACTGTTGGATGGTCAGTACTGAGGGAGTGCTGTACTGTTGGATGGTCAGCACTGAGGCCGTGCTGTACTGTTGGATGGTCAGTACTGAGGCAGTGCTGTACTGTTGGATGGTCAGCACTGAGGCCGTGCTGTACTGTTGGATGGTCAGTACTGAGGGAGTGCTGGACTGTTGGGTGGTCAGTACTGAGGCAGTGCTGTACTGTTGGATGGTCAGTACTGAGGGAGTGCTGTACTGATGGATGGTCAGTACTGAGGGAGTGCTGTACTGTTGGATGGTCAGTACTGAGGGAGTGCTGTACTGTTGGATGGTCAGTACTGAGGCAGTGTTGTACTGTTGGACGGTCAGTACTGAGGGAGTGCTGTACTGTTGGATGGTCAGTACTGAGGGAGTGCTGGACTGTTGGGTGGTCAGTACAGAGGCAGTCCTGTACTGTTGGATGGTCAGTACTGAGGGAGTGCTGGACTGTTGGGTGGTCAGTACTGAGGGAGTGCTGTACTGTTGGATGATCAGTACTGAGGCAGTGCTGTACTGTTGGATGGTCAGTACTGAGGGAGTGCTGTACTGTTGGATGATCAGTACTGAGGCAGTGCTGTACTGTTGGATGGTCAGTACTGAGGCAGTGCTGTACTGTTGGATGGTCAGTACTGAGGGAGTGCTGGACTGTTGGGTGGTCAGTACTGATGCAGTCCTGTACTGTTGGATGGTCAGTACTGAGGGAGTGCTGTACTGTTGGATGATCAGTACTGAGGCAGTGCTGTACTGTTGGATGGTCAGTACTGAGGGAGTGCTGTACTGTTGGATGGTTCGTACTGAGGGAGTGCTGTACTGTTGGATGGTCAGTACTGAGGGAGTGCCGTACTGTTGGATGGTCAGTACTGAGGGAGTGCTGTACTGTTGGATTGTCAGTACTGAGGCAGTGTTGTACTGTTGGATGGTCAGTACTGAGGGAGTGCTGTACTGTTGGATGGTCAGTACTGAGGGAGTGCCGTACTGTTGGATGGTCAGTACTGAGGGAGTGCCGTACTGTTGGATGGTCAGTACTGAGGGAGTGCTGTACTGTTGGATTGTCATTACTGAGGAAATGCTGTACTGTTGGATTGTCAGTACTGAGGCAGTGTTGTACTGTTGGATGGTCATTACTGAGGAAATGCTGTACTGTTGGATTGTCAGTACTGAGGGAGTGCTGTACTGTTGGATTGTCAGTACTGAGGCAGTGTTGTACTGTTGGATGGTCAGTACTGAGGAAATGCTGTACTGGTGGATGATCCGTATTGAGGCAGTGTTGTACTGTTGGATGGTCAGTACTGAAGGTAGGTTGTACTGTTAGATGGCCAGTACTGAGCGAGCACTCCACAGTCAGTGGGTCAATAGTGAGGGAGTGCTGCACTGTTAGATGGTCAATATTGAGGGAGTGCTGTACTGTCGGTCAATACTCAGGGAGCACTGCAGTGACAGAAGGTCAATGCTGAGGGAGTGCTGTACTGTCGGAGGGTCAATACTCAGGGAGCACTGCACTTTCAGAGGGTCAATACTGAGGGAGTGCTGCACGGTCAGAGGGTCAATACTGAAGGAGTGCTGCACTGTCAGAGGGTCAACACTGAGCGAGTGCTACACTATCAGGGTCAATACTGAGGAAGTGCTGCACTGTCAGGGTCAGTACTGAGCGAGCGCTGCACTGTCAGAAAGGGTCAATACTGGGGGAGTGCTGCACTGTCAGAGGGTCAATACTGAGGTAGTGCTGCACTGTCAGAGGGTCAGTACTGAGGGAGTGCTGCACTGTCAGAGGGTCAACACTGAGCAAGTGCTACACTATCAGGGTCAATACTGAGGGAGTGCTGCACTGTCAGAGGGTCAGTACTGAGCGAGTGCTACACTATCAGGGTCAATACTGAGGGAGTGCTGCACTGTCAGGGTCAGTACTGAGCGAGTGCTGCACTGTCAGAGAGGGTCAATACTGACGGAGTGCTGCACTGTCAGGGTCAATACTGAGGGAGTGCCGCACTGTCAGAGGGTCAGTACTGAGGGAGTGCTGCACTGTCAGAGAGTCAGTACTGAGGTAGTGCTGCACTGTCAGAGGGTCAGTACTGAGGTAGTGCTGCACTGTCAGACGGTCAGTATTGAGGGAGTGCTGCACTGTCAGAGGGTCAGTACTGAGGGAGTGCTGCACTGTCACAGGGTCAGTACTGAGGGAGTGCTGCACTGTCAGTGGGTCAGTACTGAGGGAGTGCTGCACTGTCAGTGGGTCAGTACTGAGGGAGTGCTGCACTGTCAGAGGGTCAGTACTGAGGGAGTGCTGCACTGCCAGAGGGTCAGTACTGAGAGAGTGCTGCACTGTCAGGGTCAATACTGAGGGAGTGCTGCACTGCCAGGGTCAATACTGAGGGAGTGCTGTAATGTCAGAGGGTCAATACTGAGAGAGTGCTGCACTGTCAGAGGGTCAGTACTGAGGGAGCGCCGCACTGTCAGGGTCAATACTGAGGGAGTGCTGCACTGTCAGAGCGTCAGGGCTGATGGAGTGCTGCACGGTCAGGGTCAATACTGAGGGAGTGCTGCACTGTCAGAGGGTCAGTACTGAGGGAGTGCTGTACTGTCAGAGGGTCATTACTGAGGGAGTGCTGCACTGTCAGAGGGTCAATACTGAGGGAGTGCTGCACTGTCAGAGGGTCAGTACTGAGGTAGCGCTGCACTGTCAGAGGGTCAGGGCTGATGGAGTGCTGCACTGCCAAAATTGCCATTTTCAAATGAGACATGGCACATGTCCCACTGAGCGTGCGCGTGTAGTGGGGTGGAGGGGGGGGGGGGGGGGGGCACATACATCATGGCGTGATTCCACCCACCTCCAGTTTAACCCCATAATACCGGGAGGGGTGTGCGTGGGAGCCAAAACCAGCAGCCCCAACATCTTTAAATAGATAATTTAGGGTCAGTTAGGCTGGTTCGCTAGTCACTTTTCCCTGATATTATACGGCCCACGCCACAAAACATTTGGCATCAGCAGCTGGGCAGGAGTGGGCAGCCCGATTTTTAAAATAAATTCTTCAAAGGGCAGGAAGGATGCTCTCTCTTCGGAGACTTTCCTTTATGAATCGGGATGCTCCCCCTCCTCAAATACAGAACAATCCCACTCTCTTCCTACCCATCGCAGCTTTAAATCCACCACCACAACCACAAACCCCCACGCACTCCTTCCCAACCTGCTCAAACCCTCCCCAATTAACACCCCAGATGTATCTGTTTCCAGGGGTGCATTGTTCCTTCTTCCTGTTCCCTGTTGCAGTCCTGCCAGTGCTCACTATTAGGTTGATGGCGCTGCAGGGGCTGATCGTGTTTCTGGCCAATCGATTGGCTGGCAGCACCTGAGGGCAGGACTTCCTGCAGTGAGGGGGATGGGGGGGGATATACATGGGAACTCCACCACCTCTAAACCACGCAGCATCCTGACTTGGAAATATATCGCCGTTCCTTCACTGTCACTGCCTCCCTCTCAGCACTGTGGGTGTACGTACACCACATGGGCTGCAGTGGTTCATGAAGCCGGCTCACCACCACCTTCTCCGGGGCAATTAGGGATGGGCAATAAGAAATGTTGGCCGAGCCAGCAGCACAAGCGTCCCAGGAAATAATTTTTTCAAAATGTCCCGCTTCCCTTGTTCAGCACCCCTGCAGTGTGTAATAGCTCCACGGAAACTTTGCTTCCAGAGGGAGTGAGCCATCCGCAGCAGCCCTCCCCCACAACCCCCTTAATATTCAGCCCATGAAGTTTTACAAATGGCCAGGGCTGCTCAGGCTGCTCCCAATTACACCTGGAGCTGATACAGGTATTGCCCACTCCACTCTGCGTGTCCCCAAAGACAAGAATTCCCCTTCTCCTGCACATACTGTGACCTGAAACCATCTGTGGGATGGGACACTCCCGATGCGGTTCAGTCGAGGAACTGTTATGCTGTATTGTTACAAAGGAAAATCAATGCAGTTGTAAAATCTCAGGCACGATCAATTGGACAAAGACGATGGTTGAATCCAATTGAGGCTTTATTGCTATCAGATGTGTGGCCTCCCACAGCAGTTGGCGAAATGGCTGCTGGCTGGAGGACATGCATATTTATACCCCGCCTCCTGGGCGGAGCCAGCAGGCAGGGACGACCGGCGAACCTGTAGTACAGGTCCTACCGTACATCACCTAATACAGGTGCAACAGTGGTTTACCACATTCACCCCCTGTTAAAAATTGAGTCCGGAGGGGTGTGTCATAATATACATCAGTACATTATGGTGCAATCACATACACACACTGATGGACATGCAGTAGGATCAACCAGCATCCATAACACTGCAGCCAATCACCAGTGAGAGCACAAGCACTATAAAGACAGGGGACAGGAGAGTTCCCGCTCATTCTAGCAGCAGCCAGCTCAGAGCACAGAGCTCACAGCCTGCATCACAGACATTCACCATGTGCTGAGTGCCTCACCATAGCTAGTGATAGGAAAGGGTCCACAGTTAAGCTGGTATTTCTTATACCCACGTTTACAGTATGTTAGCATAGTTGAACAGTTAATAAAATAGCGTTACACCACTTCCAGCATTGTTGGCTTGTTTGTGAACCAGAACACCCAACACGACAGGGTGGTGGATAACTATATACAATAATGAGTTAATAGTTACAGGATTTGAGCAAAGAAATGTCCTTTGATGTCCAGTGGACCGGTCAGAGGTTTGGCCGGTCTGGGGCCTTGATGTTCCTCTGGGAGCGACGCAGTGGTGTCGGCAATGTTGGTGCTGATCTGGTCGATGGTGACTCCGGGAGCATGCCAAAATCCTCTTCATCGTCGGGCGTGGGCAGGGGGAGGACAGATGGTCCTGGGGGGGGGGGGGGTGCTGTTGGGAGCGACGCGAGAGGGGAGGGTGGCGCCGGAGGCGGAGGGGGTGTGGGGGTGGAACCTGCTGGTGCCAGGTCCCTGAGGGAGACAGTATCCTGGCAGCCGTTGGGGAACGGCACATAGACGTACTGGGGGTTTGCGTGGAGCAAGTGCACCCTCTCCACGAATGGGTCCGCCTTGTGGAGTCGGACGTGCTTACGGAGAAGCACAGTTCCCGGAGCTGCGAGCCAAGTCGGGAGCAACACCCCGGATGTGGACTTCCTGGGGAAGGCAAAAAGACGTTCATGGGGTGTATTGTTAGTGACAGTGCAGAGTAATGAGTGAATGGAGTGGAGTGCATCAGGGAGGACCTCCTGCCAGCGGGAGGCCGGGAAGTTCCTGGACCGTAGGGCCAGCTGGACGGCCCTCCATACCGTCCCATTCTCCCTTTCTACCTGTCCGTTTCCCCGGGGGTTATAGCTTGTCATTCTGCTGGAGATGATACCCCTGCTGAGCAGGAACTGACGCAGCTCGTCACTCATGAATGAGGATCCCCTGTCACTGTGGATGTAGGCGGGGAAACCGAACAGAGCAAAGATTGTGTTGAGGGCTTTGATGACGGTGGCAGACGTCATGTCGGGGCATGGGATGGCAAAGGGGAATCTGGAGTATTCGTCGATCCCACTGAGAAAATATGTGTAATGGTCGGTGGAGGGGAGGGGGCCTTTGAAATCCACGCTGAGGCGCTCAAAGGGGCGGGAGGCCTTCACCAGGCACGCGCGTTCCGACCGGTCGAAGTGCGGCTTGCACTCCGCACAGACCTGGCAGTCCCTGGTGATTGTCCTTACTTCCTCGACGGAGTAGGGCAGATTTTGTGCCTTAATGAAGTGGTACAACCGTGTGACTCCTGGGTGACAAAGGCTGTCGTGCAGGGCCCGGAGTCGGTCTACCTGTGCGCTGGCACATGTACCTTGTGATAGGGCGTCTGGGTGCTTGTTGAGTTTGCCGGGGCGATACATAATCTCGTAATTGTAGGTGGAGAGCTCGATCCTCCACCTCAAGATTTTATCGTTCTTGATCTTGTCCCGCTGTGTGTTTTTGAACATGAAGGCTACCGACTGTTGGTCAGTGAGGAGAGTGACTCTCCTGCCGGCCAGGTAATGCCTCCAATGCCGCACAGCTTCAACGATAGCTTGGGCCTCCTTTTCGACGGATGAGTGCCGAATTTCTGAGGCATGAAGGGTGCGGGACAAGAATGCCACGGGCCTGCCTGCCTGATTGAGGGTGGCGGCAAGGGCGACGTCTGATCCGTCACTTTCTACTTGGAAGGGCAGTGTCTCATCTACAGCGTGCATTGTGGCCTTGGCAATATCAGCTCTGATCCGGCCTCGGCCGTCAGGGGAAACTGGGTGGACTGTATGAGTGGGCGGGCCTTGTCCGCATAGTTTGGGACCCACTGAGCATAGTACGAAAAGAACCCCAGGCAGCGTTTGAGGGCCTTTGGGCAGTGGGAGAGGGGGAGCCCCATGAGGGGGCGCATGCGGTCGGGATCGGGCCCCAGAACTCCGTTCCGGACCACATAGCCGAGGATGGCTAAGCGGTTTGTGCTGAACACGCACTTCTCCTTGTTGTAAGTGAGGTTTAGGAGAGTAGCGGTGTGGAGAAATTTAGCAAGGTTGGCGTCGTGGTCCTGCTGATCATGGCCGCAGATGGTGACGTTGTCTAGGTATGGAAACGTGGCCCGCAAACCGTACCAGTCGACCATTCGGTCCATCTCCCTTTGGAAGACCGAGACCCCGTTTGTGATGCCGAAGGGGACGCTAAGGAAGTGGGATAGGCGGTCGTCTGCCTCGAACGCAGTGTATGGACGGTCCGATTTACGGATGAGGAGCTGGTGGTTGGCAGATTTCAGGTCTACCGTTGAGAAGACCCGGTACTGCGCAATCTGAATGAATGAAAATCGCTTATTGTCACAAGTAGGCTTCAAATGAAGTTACTGTGAAAAGCCCCTAGTCGCCACATTCCGGCGCCTGTTCGGGGAGGCTGTTACGGGAATCAAACCGTGCTGCTGGCCTGCCTCGGTCTGCTTTCAAAGCCAGCGATTTAGCCCTGTGCTAAACAGCCCCAGTTTGGTTAACCATGTCAGATATGCGTGGGAAGGGGTACGCGTCGAACTGCGTGTACCGGTTGATGGTCTGGCTGTAGTCCATGACCATTCGGCGTTTCTCCCCAGTTTTAACTACTACCACTTGAGCTCTCCAGGGGATGTTGCTGGCTTCGATGATGCCTTCCCGAAGCAACCGCTGGACTTCGGACCTGATGAAGGTCTTGTCCTGGGTGCTGTACCGCCTGCTCCTGGTGGCGACTGGTTTGCAATCTGGAGTTAGATTGGCAAAGAGGGAAGGTGGGTCGACCTTTAGGGTCGCGAGACCGCACACAGTAAGGAGTGGTAAGGGCCCGCCAAATTTCAGAGTTAGGCTCTGGAGGTTGCTCTGGAAGTCCAGGCCAAGGATTAGTGCAGCGCAGAGGTTAGGGACATAGAGGCGGAAGCCGCTGAATTCTACGCCCTGGACCGTGAGCGTTACCGTACAGTACCCCCGGATCGCTGCGCAATGGGATCCGGAGGCCAGGGAGATTTTTTGGTTGGCGGGGTGTATCGTGAGGGAGCAGCGCCTTACCGTATCCGGGTGTATGAAACTTTCGGTGCTCCCGGAATCCAGCAGGCAGGAGGTTACACGTCCGTCGACTTTCATGCTGGTGGATGCGTTGGTCAGGTTATGCGGACGAGACTAGTCGATTGACATGGAGGCGAGTCTTGGTTGGTCGTCGGATAATGGGGCGGCTGGTGGTGCCATGTGCTGAGGGGTGGACAAGATGGCGGCGCCCGAAGATCTTGAGGGTTACAAAATGGCGGCGCCCATGGAACGCACGTTGCGGGGGTGGAACAAGATGGCGGCGCCCATGGAATGCACGTGTTGCGCGGAACGGAAGATGACGACACCCACTGGCCGCACGTGGTCTGAGTTGGGGGGGGGTGGCGGCTCCCAATGTCCGTGATTGAGGGGGTGGGGGCGATAGCGGCTGCTGAGCGGGCCTGGCACACCGCGGCGAAGTGGCCCTTCTTCCCGCAGGCTTTACAAAGGGCAGCGTGGGCCATGCAGCGTTGACGGGGGTGCTTCTGTTGGCCGCAGAAATAGCACCGGGAGCCCCCGGGGTTCGCTGGCTGGCGTTCAGCGCAGGCGTATTGGGTGGGCAGCGCCCCTGCTGGGGCGGCTGTCTGGGGGGGGTCCATGAAGCGTAGGCCAGGTGGGCTGCACGGCTGGGGGTGTAGGACTGGACGTTGTGCAGGGCGACCGTCATGGAGAGCGCTAGCGTTTTAGTCTCGGCGAGGTCGCACGTGGCCCCTTCTGGGAGTCGCTGGCGTATGAGATCTGACCCAATTCCAGTCACAAATGCGTCCCACATAAGAAGGTCTGAGTGTTCAGTGGCCGTAACGGCCTGACAGTCACAGTCCCGGACGAGTGGGATTAGGGCCCGCCAGAAGTCCTCTATGGACTCATCAGGGAGTTGAGAGCGAGTGGCGAGTGCGTGCCTGGCGAAGAGCGTGTTCGTTTTCTGCGCGTAGTTGTCCTTGAGTAGAGTCATGGCTTCGGTGTAGTTCGGTGCGTCCTGGATTAACGGAAAGACTTTGGAGCCCAACCTGGAATATAAAATCTGAATCTTCTGAGCCTCCGGAACAGGGGTTGGTGCCGCGTTGATACAAGCCTCGAAGCAGGCTAGCCAGTGCTGGAAGTCCTTTCTGGCATCGCTTGAGTGCGGATCGAGCTGCAGGCGATCCAGTTTGATACGGAGGTCGATCCTTAGAAACTGATAGCAATAAATTGAGGCACGATCAATTGGACAAAGACGATAGTTGAATCCAAACTGAGGCTTTATTGCTATCAGGTGTGTGGCCTCCCACAGCAGCTGGCGAAACGGCTGCTAGCTGGAGGACACGCATATTTATACCCCGCCTCCTGGGCGGAGCCAACAGGCAGGGACGACCGGCGAACCTGTAGTACGGGTCCTACCGTACATCACCTAATACAGGTGCAAGTGGTTTACCACAAAATCAAATTGCAAACCCAATATACCAAAAATGTAGAAATGGTTCTGTGCCTCACCTGGCAGCCAGCCCTCCAGGCCGCAGGTTTGAAACACGTGGCTTGCCATCTTTGTCGGTCCCGCCAGATATCGTCAGCCCCAGGGTGCAGCCTTCTCCCTTGATGAGTTCCACCACTGTAACTCCCTTCAGCTCCTCTGTTAATGGAGACACAAACAGCGACATTCATACTGGTGTTTGACTGTCGTGCCTGCTGTCAGACCCATCTTAAGTATCACCGATTCACACCGCACAGAAGTAGCCCAGTTGACCCATCATGCTCTTTGAAAGAGCTAACCCAATTAGCACCATTCCCTCATTCCATCCCTATAGATCTTTTTTTAAATAAATTTAGATTACCCAATTATTTTTTCCAAGTCTGGGGCAATTTAGCGTGGCCAATCCACCTACTCGGCACATTTTTGGGTTGTGGGGGCGAAACCCACGCAGACACAGGGAGAATGTGCAAACTCCACACGGACAGTGACGCAGAGCCAGGATCGAACCTGGAACCTCAGCGCCGTGAGGCAGCTGTGCTAACCACTAGGCCACCGTGCTGCCCTCTCCCCATAGGTCTTAATATCCAATTCTCTTTCAAAAGCTCTTTAGATTTCTATAGAATCCCTACAGTGAAGAAGGAGGCCTTTCGGCCTATCGGGTCTGCACCAACCCTCCGAAAGAGCACTCTGCCGAGGCCCAGTCCACCGCCCTACCCCTGTAACCCTGGATATTGATCATGGCCAATCCACCTAACCTGCATATCTTTGGGTGTGAAAGTTAGTATGGAATCCGGTTCCCCCAATGTTTCAGGCACCGCATTCTGCAATATGATGACTCCCTGCATTAAAAAAAACCTTTCTCATCTCCCGTGTGGGGCTTTTGCTGAATAATTGCTCAGGTTATGGAGGTTCTCAACTGTGTTCGGGATGCACCAAGGCAGCGATGAGGAGATAAGGCAGTGAAAGACAGATAAACACTCCGGTCTGAAAACAGATTGACAATTCCTTAACAAAAAGGAGCAGTGCCTTCCTTTTCGCCTCTCTGATTCACACAACAGTCAAATACAAAGCAGTAATATATAAACTTCAGTTGAACTCAATGATCTGCCACGGCCCAATACTGTGGGTGCTGGAAACATGCACCAAACACAGACAATGCTGCAAATTCTCAGCAGGTCAGCCAGCGCCTGTGGCGAAAGAAACAGAGTAAACATTCCAGGTCAGCGGTTGCAACATTAATCCTGGTACCCTTTCCACCGATGCTGCCTGACCTGCTGAGTGTATGCAGCAATTTCTGCCTTTGTTTTAAGCATTCTGTTGCATTCCCTGCACATTGAACCTCGCGTCAGGCAGCCGGGCCTGAGGTTGGGAATGCTGCACCAGCCAATGTGCAGTTTCCCACTTGCTGACTCCGGAACGTGGAAAACTGCGCTGCTGGCAAAGGCAGTCAGGCCAGGGAGATCACGGAGCACCGCAAAGCGACAGCCTGCCCAGAGGTGCCTCTGGATGGCATCTACTGTGCCTTTCATAAAATCTGCACCAAATGTGGGCACTCACAAAATATGGACAACGCCATCCAACAGAGTGTTCTCTTGCTGACCTGGTGAGTTCAGAGGTGCAGCCGGTGCAAGGTGGGGGGAGCAGTTGGAGAGGACATTGACAGCACTCCCCCACCCTGCCTCACATCTCCAACAACCCTCCGCTCAGTTCCAGGTTCTCCATTGTGATACACCTTTGTCTCCATTTCACTCTCAAGTCAGTTGGCATTCCCCCAGTGCTCCGCTCAGCCCCCCCTATCGGCCGACTGACCTAATCGGCAGTTTATGTCCCTGCCACCCAAGCTCCTCCCCTTCCCCACCCAGTCAACCACGTTAAACTCCTTCATTGAGGGCTGCATGTACTCTGTGGCTGGGTGATTGCCCTGAGGAAAGGGAAGATGAGGAAAGGATGTAACATTCTTGCACACACCCGTCTGCATCAACGGGGCTGAGGTGGAGATAGTTGAAAGCTTCAAATTCCTCGGTCTGCACATCACCAACAATCTGTCCTGGTCTCCGAAATCGACGCTATGACCATGAAAGCACAACAATGCCGATACTTCCTCAGGAAAATAAGAAAATTCGGCATGTCCACATTGACTCTTACCAATTTTTACAGATGTCCCATAGAAAGTATCCTATCTGGCTGGAGCACAGCCTGGTATGGAAACTGCTCGGCCCAAGACTGTAAGAAACTACAGAGAGTCGTGAACACAGCCTAGTCCATCACGCGAACCTGCCTCCCATCCATTGGCTCTGTACCCCTCCCGCTGCCTCGGAAAAGCGGGCAGCATAATCAAATCTCCCAGGTTATTCTCGCTTCCAACCTCTTCCAACGGGCAGGAGATCAAAAGTCTGAGAACATGCATTAAAGGTTTAAAAGCAGCTTCTTCCCCACTGTTACCGGACTCCTGAATGACCCTGTTATGGACTGAACTGATCTCTTCACACATCTTTTCTACTGAGTAGTACCAAACTCTGTACACTTTCCCCAGTGCCTGTGTCTATATGTTTACATTGTGTATTTATGCATTCCAATGTTTTTTCATGCATGGTACGATCTGGCTGGACTGTATGCAGAACAATACGTTTCACTGTACCTCGGTACATGTGACAATAAATCAAATTCAATTCAATTCCTGCCCTCCCCCACCCAGTCAACCACGTCCAACTCCTTCATTTGCTCTGTGTCTGGGTGAGTGCCCTGGGGAACGGGAAGCTGAGGAAAGGATGTAACCCTCTTGCACACTGAGCTCAGCTCCGTACCTGGTATGCTCTGCCTCCTTGAACACACTATCGTTTCCGCTGCGGCCGTTTCTTTCCTCCCCTTTGCGTAAGGGCCATCATCTGCAATTAAAATCACAAGGCTGGAGTTAGACAATTCATTCACAGCCCAGCAGAGATGTCAGCCCCATCCGTTCAGCTTTGGATCGCATACCTTAAATCTCATCTGGGCCGCAGTGAGCTGCTGCGCGCACAGCTCTCCCGGTTGCGTTCAAAGCTACAGTCTGCGCGCCCTCACTTGGTTATAGCGATGCAGCATGGACCTGCCGCGGCTCAGCTTGCTGGCAAAGTCACCCTCCCAATCAGACGGTGGTGGGTTCAAGCTCCATTTCGGCAAATTGAGCACCAAGTCCCAGCTGGTTTACTGTAGTGCCATACTGTGGGAATGCTGCACTGTTGGAAGTGCTGCCTTCTGCGGGAGATGGTGAACCCAGCCTCGGGCAACCCTCTCAGTTAATTGTAGCCACAGCAAGACCCCACAAACAGTAATGTGATGCTCATCTGATTCAGTGATGTTGGCTGTTGAAGGAAAATCAGCAGCCAATTTACACTTAGCAAACTCCCAGGAAGAGAAATCCGATAATGAGCAGTTAATCTGCTTTTGTTCTGTGATATTGACTGAGGAAAAAAGTATTTGCCAGGACACTGGGGATATTTCCTCTTCTCTTCATCAAAATAGTCCCACAGGAACTTCTTACATCCAGGGCCGTGGTTTAACCCCTCATCTGGAAGACAGCGCCTTTGACAGTGCAGCATTCCCTCAGTACTGCACTGGGGTGTCCACACCGGCTCTCAAGCCCAAGCCCCGGAATGGGACTTGAACCCAGAATCCTCGGATTCAGAGGCGAGAGTGCGAACAGATGAGGCACGGCTGATGCAGATAAACATTAGCCAGGCCACCAGGAGATTACCTCCCTGCTCTTCTTTGAATTTGTGTCAGGGGACCTTCTACATCCACCTCTGAAAGAAATGTTGGGGCCTTGGCTTGACATCTCATCCAGAAAGTGGCAGCAGCCGGAGACTCCACTGTTTTCAAGAGGTTACAAAGAGGAAGTTGCCTGTATGATAGTGGCTATACTTACTCTGCTCTGAGAAATGGTTCAGTCACATCTTTGTTGTTTCTCGTAGCCAAGAAATATAGAAAAATTAAGTTCTCTCACAGTGAAAACTGCTCACTCTTGTATTTTATGGAAAACAGAGCAGCTCTGGTGTGTCTGAATACTTTTTACTTTGCCTTCAGTTGTATTTTTCTTTTCGACGTAATAATAGAGGAGACTCAGGTACAGAAACGATTGATTATTGACCGACATATTGGGAGAGCACAACCTTAAAGAAGGATCTCTGAAGCTATCTCTGCACTATATAAGTCCACAAAATCCCTAAGAATAATTATTGATCATCTTAATCAATTGTTGTTAGTAAACCTTATCCAATTGCCTCCCTACAACACTTCATTGAAGGGATAGGTCACACCAACTCTCGCGGAGAAAATTAAGGGACAGTCTGGCGTGGGGATACTGCCAGGGTTGTGAGAGCATGGGTGCTTGAATGTGGCAGGATAAGGTGGTGAAGAAATCAAATGGAATGTTTTCCTTCATTGCACGAGGTATTGAATATAAAAGCAGGGATGTAATGCTGGAACTGTATAAAACTCTGGTCAGGCCACAGCTGGAATTGCGCGTACAGTTCTGGTCTCCATATTACAGGAAGGACTCTGGAGAGAGCAGAGGAGATTTACAAGAATGTTGCCATGGCTTGACAATTGCAGTGATGAGGAGAGATTTTTATATTGGCTCGATTGTTTTCCTGAGAACAGAGGAGGCTAAGGAGTGACTTAATTGAAGTGTACAAAATGATGAGGGCCTACTTGAACAGAAAAGACTTGTTTTTGCTCACTAAGGAGTCAATTACCACAGGATATATTTAAGGTGATCGGTAGAAGGATTAGAGGGGACATGAGGAGGAAGGGCTACACGCGACGCGAGAGCTGGTGAACAGAGAATGGACAGCCGACAGTCCAATAGAATGTTTAAGATTTAAAGGACCAGGTTTCAGGTAAAACAGCATCCAGGCAGCATTCAACACAGGATATGGGACAATGACCTCAAATACGGAACAATCC
This sequence comes from Scyliorhinus torazame, assembly GCF_047496885.1. Taxonomy (NCBI): domain Eukaryota; kingdom Metazoa; phylum Chordata; class Chondrichthyes; order Carcharhiniformes; family Scyliorhinidae; genus Scyliorhinus; species Scyliorhinus torazame. Next base: position 118,807,757 of record NC_092719.1, read on the forward strand.
CCTAAAACAAAGGATGGTTGGTCACGCTGGTAAAGAGAGGCATGTGGTTGCATATGCAATATTTTACCTGCCACTAGATGGAGCAAGGGTTCTCGGTGGCTCAGCTGTGACCACTGAGCCCGATGTTTGGCAGTGAGATATACCCTCCCGATGATAATCTTTATTATTAGTGTCACAAGTAGACTTACATTAACACTGCAATGAAATCACTGTGAAAATCAATTGTCATGTGTTTGAGGTTCACTTACAGAGGTGCTGAACCTGAGAAAATACCTTGTGCAAAATCCCCCAAATTATGATGTTCCAGTCACTGAAGAAAACCAATAAATGGTAATAACCAAAGGATATCCTTTGGAAAACGTAACGGTGCTGTGCGGTAAAGTCTGACGGTTAGCTCAGTTGGCTGGACAGCTGGTTTGTGATGCTGAGCGATGCAAATAGCATGGGTTCAATTCCCATACTGGCTGAGGTTATTCTTAAAAGCCCCACCTTTCCAACCTTGTCTCGTGCCTGAGGTATGGTGACCCTCAGGATAAATCAGCATCGGTCAGCTCTTAAAGGGGAGAGTTGCTTATGTCCCTCAGGGACTGTGGTGACATTTTCTGACTCCCAGTGGCTGACAAATCCAAAGCACATGAGTGAATCTTTACTTTAGCAGCATTGATTCCTTTTGATTATTGTTCCTGATTGACAAACATAATGGTTGACAACTCAAAGACATCCAGGTGTCGTTTCTACTTTAAAGCTTTTCCTTGGGTGCTCTTTCAGAGGGTCGGTACAGACTTACATGGGCTGAATGGCCTCCTTCTGCACTAGGGATTCTGCGACTATCTGACTGACACAGTGGAAGGATTCACAATATGACAGACCTCAATGTGAACACTCCTTCTGCGTCCCCAGATATCCGTATCCCAGCCAACAGTCCAATTCCCATTCCCATCCCATAACCCATGCAATGAGCGAGGAAGGGGGCACCTATACCTACCAGATGAACTATACCAGCCCAGAGTCCACAGCCAGAACTCTAATCCACACCAGTTGGGACTATCTGGCGAGTGGTTTGACTCAGAGGTGAGAATGCAATGACAAAGCCGAAGTCTCTTTCTATTCAGATAGTGACGCAGTAACAGGAGCTCTAGTGGTCAAATTAAATTACGTTCATGAATCTATTAAAAAGGCAAACAAAGCACTGGAGTTCATTTCCGGAGAGACAGAACTGAATCGCAGAGACGTTTCATAGATTATGATAGAATTTACAGTGCAGAAGGAGGCCATTCGGCCCATCGAGTCTGCACCGGCTCTTGGAAAGAGCACCCTACCCAAGGTCAACACCGCCACCCTATCCCCATAACCCAGTAACCCCACCCAACACTAAGGGCAATTTTGGACACTAAGGGCAATTTATCATGGCCAATCCACCTAACCCGCACATCTTTGGACTGTGGGAGGAAACCGGAGCACCCGGAGGAAACCCACGCACACACGGGGAGGATGTGCAGACTCCGCACAGACAGTGGCCCAAGCCAGAATCGAACCTGGGACCCTGGAGCTGTGAAGCAATTGTGCTATCCACAAGGCTACCGTGCTGCCCGGTATAATCAACTTATATGGATACCTTGATTAAAACACACTTGGAGTACTGTGATCAGTTCTAGTCTCCATGCATTGGAGAAGGTGCACATTGATCTCAGTAGTGTTTTTGAAGTTACAAAGAAGTTTTTACTAAGGGTCCTGAACAATGTACATATTCACAGGAGGGGGTTGATGCACAATCAATGACCACTAAAGCGAGGTTGTAGTCCAACTGAAGGCTTTAATAAGCTAGATGTTTCCCCCAGCAGCTCAGGTACAGAATGAAGGCTGCTGGGGCGGCACGGGCTCTTATACCCCACCTTGCAGGGAGGAGCTACCATACAGCTTGACCAATATGAAGCATAAAATATCTACCAATGGTTTTCCAGTATTACCAGGTACCGTAGTACCTCTACACAGACTACCACATTCACCCCCTGTTAAAAAAAGAGTCCGGCGGGGGTGGTGGCCTGATATTACAACATGGTAACGTGGTAGAAATTATAGTTATGGAGGTACCGTAATACCTCCGTACAGCGTCAACTATTTACAATTCTAATTACTATTTACAAGTTATGATTCATAATTAAATATACACTTTAAAATGAAGCAATCAGTCGATTGGGGGCCCTGGTCGTCCTCTGTGATCGTCGAAGCTTCGGTGGTGACTCCGGTGGAGGCTCGAGCCTCTGAGACTCCGGGAGCGTGGCCTCGGTCTCTGTGGCAGCTTCGACACCCCTAGACGGCGCTGGTGGGAAAAACGGTTGACCTGGGAAGGGAGCGTTTGCGTCGGTGGATGGGGGGCCTAGACAGGGCCGGCGGAAGGACCGATCCTCCTGTAAGGTGCACTGGTGGGAGGGAGGGTGGGACTGGTGGCTGGGGTGTGCGTGGGCTCCGGCGGGCGGCAGATCTCGTAGGGAGACTGTACCTAGTCGGCCGTGGGGGTACGCCATGTAGGCGTACTGGGGGTTAGCGTGGAGAAGGTGGACCCTCTCGACCAACGGGTCCGACTTGTGCGCTCGCACGTGTTTTCGGAGCAGGATGGGTCCGGGAGCTGCTAGCCAGGTCGGGAGCGAGGTCCCAGAGGAGGACTTCCTGGAGAAGACAAGGAGACGTTTGTGAGGTGTTTGGTTGGTTGTGGTACAAAGCAGTGACCGGATGGAGTGGAGGGCATCCGGGAGGACTTCCTGCCAGCGGGAGACTGGGAGATTCCTGGACCGTAGGGCCAGTAGGATGGTCTTCCAGACCGTTCCGTTCTCCCTCTCTACCTGTCCGTTACCCCGGGGGTTGTAACTGGTCGTCCTGCTCGAGGCGATGGCCTTGCTGAGCAGGAATTGATGCAGTTCGTCGCTCATAAAGGAGGACCCCCTATCACTGTGTATGTAAGCGGGGAACCCGAACAGTGCAAAGATGCTATGGTGGGCCTTGATGACGGTGGTTGCGGTCATGTCGGGGCAGGGGCTGGCGAATGGGAACCAGGAGTATTCGTCAATCGCGTTGAGGAAGTACATGTTGCGGTCCGTGGAGGGGAGGGGGCCTTTGAAGTCCATGCTGAGGCGTTCAAAAGGGACGGGAAGCCTTTATCAGGTGCAATTTCTCTGGCCGGTAGAAGTGCGGTTTGCACTCCGCGCAGATTTGGCAGTCCCTGGTGGCTGTCCTGACCTTCTCGATGGAGTTGGGCAGGTTGCGGGTCTTGATAAAGTGTAAAAAGCGAGTGACCTCCGGGTGGCAGAGGTCCTCATGGAGGGCTAGGAGGCGGTCCACTTGTGCATTGGCACATGTGCCGCGGGACAGGGCATCAGGAGGCTCGTTTAGCTTCCCGGGACGATACAAGATCTCCTAGTTGTAGGTGGAGAGTTCGATCCTCCACCACAAGATCTTATTGTTCTTTATCTTGCCCCGCTGTGCATTATCGAACATGAAGGCAACCGACCATTGGTCAATGAGGAGAGTGAATCTCCTGCCGACCAGGTAATGCCTCCAATGTCGCACAGCTTCTACTATGGCCTGGGCCTCCTTTTCGACTGAGGAGTGGCGGATTTCGGAAGCATGGAGGGTACGTGAGAAGAAGGCCACGGGTCTGCCCGCTTGGTTGAGGGTGGCCGCCAGAGCTACGTCAGACGCGTCGCTCTCGACCTGGAAGGGGAGGGACTCATCAATGGCGTGCATCGTGGCCTTTGCAATGTCTGCTTTGATGCGGCTGAAGGCCTGGCGGGCCTCTATCGACAGGAGAAAAGCTGTGGATTGGATCTGGGGACGGGCCTTGTCCGCATAGTTGGGGACCCACTGGGCATAGTAAGAGAAAAACCCTAGGCAGTGCTTCAGGGCCTTGGAGCAGTGAGAGAGGGGGAACTCCATAAGGGGGCGCATGCATTCAGGGTCGGGGCCTATAACTCCATTTCACACTACGTAGCCGAGGATGGTTCGGCGGTCGGTGCTAAACACGCATTTATCCTTGTTTTAAGTAAGGTTAAGGATCTTTGTGGTCTGGAAGAATTTTCGGAGGTTGGTGTCGTGGTCCTGCTGGTCGTCAGCGCAGATGGTGACATTATCGAGATACGGGAACATTGTCCGTAAACCGTACCGGTCAACCATTCGATCCATCTCGGGGCAGCACGGTAGCCTTGTGGATAGCACAATTGCTTCACCGCTCCAGGGTCCCAGGTTCGATTCCAGCTTGGGTCACTGTCTGTGCGGAGTCTGCACATCCTCCCCGTGTGTGCGTGGGTTTCCTCCGGGTGCTCCGGTTTCCTCCCACAGTCCAAAGATGTGCGGGTTAGGTGGATTGGCCATGATAAATTGCCCTTAGTGTCCAAAATTGCCCTTAGTGTTGGGTGGGGTTACTGGGTTATGGGGATAGGGTGGCGGTGTTGACCTTGGGTAGGGTGCTCTTTCCAAGAGCCGGTGCAGACCCGATGGGCCGAATGGCCTCCTTCTGCACTGTAAATTCTATGATAATCTCGCGCTGGAAGACCGAGACCCCGTTGGTGACACCGAAGGGAACCCTTAAGAAGTGATAGAGCCGCCCATCTGCCTCGAAGGCAGTGTATTTGTGGTCACTCGTGCGGATGGGGATCTGGTGGTAGGCGGACTTAAGATCCACCGTGGAGAAGACCTTGTAATGCGCGATCCTGTTTACCAGGTCGGATATGCGGGGGAGGGGGTACGCGTCCAGCTGCGTAAATCTGTTGATGGTCTGACTGTAGTCAATGACCATCCTATGCTTCTCCCCGGTCTTTACCACCACTACTTGAGCTCTCCAGGGACTGTTGCTCACTTCAATGACCCCTTCCTTCAGTAGCCTTTGGACCTCTGACCTAATAAAGATACGATCCTGGGCTCTGTACCATCTGCTCCTGGTGGTGACGGGTTTGCAATCCGGGGTGAGGTTCGCAAACAGGGAAGGCGGGTCGACCTTGAGGGTCGCGAGGCCGAAGACAGTGAGGGGGGGTATAGGGCCGCCGAATTTGAAAGTTAGACTTTGGAGATTACACTGGAAGCCTAAACCTAGGAGTGTGGCCGCGCAGAGGTGGGGAAGGACGTAGAGCCGGTAATTTTTAAACTCCCTTCCCTGGACTGTGAGGTTTGCTACACAAAACCCCTTTATCTCTACTGAGTGGGAACCGGAGGCCAGGGAGATTTTTTGATTAACGGAGTGGACGAGGAGAGAACAGCGCCTTACCGTGTCGGGGTGTATGAAGCTCTCCGTGCTCCCAGAGTCGATTAAGCAGGATGTCTCGTGCCCATTGATAAGTACAGTTGTTGTAGCAGTTGAGAGTGTTCGAGGCCGGGACTGATCCAGGGTCACCGAGGCTAATCTCAGCAGTTGAGTGTTCTCTTCAGGTGGTGTGTGGTCAGCCGAGCTGGGGTCCTGGGAATCCATCCAAGATGGCGGCTCCCATTGGTCGCACATGGCTGGGGGTGCACAAAATGGCGGCGCCCATCCATCGAGCGTGGCGTCCGCGGGACAAGATGGCGGCGCCCAGGGGCCGCACGTGGCCCTGAAGAGGGAAGATGGCGGTGTGTGGTTTGTGGTGGTGGTCCGCATTCACCGCCGGAGACCGCAGCGACCGCACGGGCCTGGCATACCACCACGAAGTGGCCCTTTTTACCGCATCCCTTGCAGGTGGATGCGCGGGCCGGGCAGCGCTGCTGGGGGTGCTTGGCCTTCCCGCAAAAGTAGCAGCGGGGCCGCCCGGGGTTGCCAGGCCGCCTTGCAGCACAAGCTTGTGGGGGGGATAGGGAATGTTTCGGGGTCGGCTGCGGAGGGGTTCCACGCTGTCCAGGGGGCTGCTGCGCGGTCAGGAACATAAGCGCAGGCGTTTCTGGAGGCCACATCCAGGGAGCCTGCAAGGGCCCGTGCCTCCTTGAGACCTAGAGTGGCATTTTCCAGCAATCGCTGGGCGATTTGGGAGGACAGCATACCTGCCACGAAAGCGTCCCGGATCAAGAGTTCTGTGTGTTCGCTCGCCGAAACTTGCGGGCAGCTGCAGTTTCTGCCCAACACCAGGCGTGCACGGTAGAATTCTTCCAGCGATTCCCCAGGGATTTGTCGCCTCGTTGCTGGCAGATGTCGGGCGTAGACCTGATTTACCAGGCGAATATAATGTCCTTTTAGCAGCTCTATTGCTGCATCGAAGTCTTCCGCTTCCTCGATGAGGGTGTAAATTTCCGGGCTGACCCTCGAGTGCAGGACTTGCATTTTCTGTTCTCCCGTGGGTGTGTTTTCGGCCGTTCCGAGATATCCTTTAAAACACACCAGCCAGTGCTTGAAGATTGCCGCTGAGTTCACCGCGTGGGGGCTGAGTTGCAGACACTCCGGCTTGATTCGGAGCTCCATCCTTTTACATCTAGCTTATTAAATTGATGCACGATCAATGACCACTAAAGCGAAATTGTAGTCCAACTGAAGGCTTTAATAAGCTAGACGTTTCCCCCAGCAGCTCAGGTACAGAATGAGGGCTGCTGGGGCGGCACGGGCTCTTATACCCCACCTTGCAGGGCTGAGCTACCATACAGCTTGACCAATAGGAAGCATACAATAACTACCACTGGTGTTCCAGCATTAGCAGGTACCGTAATACCTCGACACAGACTACCACAGCTGTAAAGGTATGGAGAGGACCCCATTCTAGGTACTTAGATGTTGCTACCAATCTCTAGGCTGACCTTAGTTCTAGGTGATGTGCCTGCTTATAGCACCGTGTGAGAGGCTCTGTACTCAGTCCCATGTTAACTCTTTTCCAGATCCTTTTACTACATACAAAGGATTAACAAGAACAATATCAGAACTGAGAGGAAATACTCAGCAGGAAAGGATGAGCCACCTGTGGCTCTTTTCTCTAGAAAAGGGAACACTGAGGTTTGGAGATCTTTAAGATCACAACAGAGTTTGATAGGATAAATAAAGAGAAAAGGACTCCTAGTTCCTGGTAAATCCAATAGGGAATTCAGGGAAAGCTTGTTTACTGAGAGAGGTGGCACAGTCGTTAGCACTGTTACCTCACAGCTCCAGGGACCCGGGTTCAATTCCGGTCTTGGGTGACTGTCTTTGTGGAGTTAGCACGTTCTCCTCGTGTCTGCGTGGGTTTTCTCCCACAGTTCAAAGATGTGCAGCTTAGGTGGATTGGCCGTGCTAAAACTGCCCCGTGGTGTTCAAAGGTTAGGTGGGGTTACAGGGCTAGGACAGGGGAATGGGCCAAGGTAGAACGCTCTTTTGAAGAGTCGGTGCAGATTGGATGGGCCAAATAGCCTGCTTGTGCACTGTAGGGATTCTGTGAATGGTAGGAATATGGTGAGCGGTCTCACAAGGTGAAGCTGAGGTGAATAGTGTAGATTAAATTAAGGGGAAGCTAGATAAGATTAGGAAGGAGAAGGTTATAGAAGATCATGCTGATGAGGTTTGATGAAGAGGGCCAGCAGGAGGCTCATATACAACATAAGTTCCAGCATTAAGGAGTCGGTTTCTGTGCTGTGAACTCTATGTCAACTCACCAAAGTTTTTTTAAAAAACTGATTTCTAGATTGGGAAAGTAATTAAATTGGATTCAAGCTTAAATCAAAGGCTAGGGGTTACAGAAAATTCATTGTGAAACTGGGTCACCTGATTGGTTCGCAGGGATATCTTTAAATTAATTATTAACGCAAAGACCAATAAGTGGCTGCACACAGCTCCACTGGTGACAGCCCAGTCCCTGACAGGTGATACTTCCGAGTTTACCTAAGGAAGAGGAACATCGGAACATAGGAGTTCAGGAGTAGCAGTGGGCCATTCGGCCCCTCGGCCTGTTACGCCCTCCAATAGGATCATGGCTGATCTGGTTGTGGTTTCCACTCCACTTTCTTGCCTCTCCCCCAAATCCCGTGGCTTCCTTGTCAATCTAACTCAGCCGGTCTAATTAAGTCTTGAGTAAATTCAGTGACCCAGCAGCCTCCAGTGGGGGACAGAATCACATATCCTAACGGCCTTCTGAGAGAACGGAATTCACGGTCTTAAACGCTTAGCCGCAACACGCACAGCCTTATGGAGGAGAGAGTTCCAGGATTGTAACATCTTTTGAGTTAAAAAGTGCTTCCTGGTTTCCCTTCTGCGTGATCGAACTCCAATTTGAAGGTTATTTCCCCTCATTCTTGATATGCCCACCAGAGGAAATCCTTTGCCTTTATTCTTCCATGGAATGTGGGCATCTCTGGCAAGCACCAGTACTTATTGCCCATCCTTAATTGTCTTCTGGCTGAGGGAAGATTGCCTTCCCTAAAGGGGCATTAGTGAACCCAGATGGGTTTTTTATGACAATCAACGATAGTTTCACAGGACGGGATTTTCTGTCCGTTCCTGCTGGCGGGATGGTCCCGTCTCGCCAACGGCAGCACCACTCCCCCACCCAACCCCGCTGTGAGTTCCCCGGCGGAGGAGGTTGTAGACAATGGAAAACCTCTCTCGACAGTGGAGTCCGGTCGCCAGCCAATGACAGGTCGTCGCCGCAGAGCATACCACGGGGAGAGCAAGGAATATCCACCCCCCCCCTCCCATAGTCACCATGAGAAAGACTAGATTTCAATTCCAGATTTATTCATGAATTTAAATTCCACCAGCTGCCATGGTGGGATTTGAACCCATGTCCCCAAAGTTTTAGCCTGGGCCTCTGGATCCCTAGACTAATGACATTCGCATGTGCCACCATTTCCCCAGCCCTTCGCCACAGTTATCCAATCATTTCAACGTGTTAAATATCACAATCAGATCACAGTCCCAATCCCTGATATGTAGGGGAATGCAAGTCAAAATTATGCAACATGTCTTCATAATTTAACACTTTAAGTTCGAAGTATTATGGAGCACATTGAGGCAGAATGCAGTGGATAAATGAAATACGGTAAAGAGAATATAACTGAGAATGCAGTGAGAAATCTTAGCGCTGTATGATATTACACATTTTTGGAAAAGTTGTTCTGACAGTCACATTTTGATTTACAAAGAAACCTTGGAATGAGTTTAAAGACTGTTCTCAAAATGGCTCGAAGCCACCAGACAGAATTGTGGATTTCTGACTGGGTCTCCTCTTCCGAGAGGCCGAAAGACAATCCTTCATTTAATTTCGGTTCACTGTGTTCTCGTCCAACAGATACCAAAGATGGCTTGTAACCTAGGGTGTTAAGGGACATGGCAGCAGAAGTAGTGGATGCATTGGTTATTATATTTCAGAATTCCCTGGATTCTGGAAGAGTCCAGGTGGATTGGAAACACGCTAATGTGATGCCCCTATTCAAAAAGAGAGAGAGGCAAAAAGGAGGAAACTATAGACCGGTTAGCTTGACCTCTGTGGTGGGGAAGTTGCTGGAATCAATCATTAAGGAGGAGCTGACTGAACTTTTGGAAAGTCAAAGGTCAATCCACCACTGTCAGCATGGTCGGATGAAGGGTGAGTCATGTTTGACAAACTTACTTGTCTTGTTGGAGGATGTAACCAGCAAGGTGGATACTGGCGAACCTGTGGATATGGTATATCTAGACTTCCAGAAGGTGTTTGACAAGGTGCCGCATAAAAGACTGATCGAGAAGATGAGATTGCAGGGGATTGGGGTAGAGTACCAGATTGGATTGAGGACTGGCTGACTGACAGAAAGCAGAGGGTCGGGATAAATGGGTGCAGTGGAGTCTGAGTCATCAAATAGTTTTAAGAAAGAGATAGATATATTTCTGATTTTAAAACGGGTTAAAAGGATATGAGGAACAGGCAAGGAGGTGGATTTGAGACCAGGAAGAGATCAGCCGTGATCTGTTTGAAGGGTGGAGCAGGCTCGAAGGGCTGAATTGTCTACTTCTGCTCCGAATTTCGATGTTGGCCCCCTCATTGTAAGAATGTAAATTGTGCCTTGGCCAGGATAAAACCTAAGAACCACAGGTGGAAGAAGAGCTGTTTGAAGTGTCAATGCCTTATTTGGAAGATGACACGGCATTGTTGTGTAGGTCACATGATTGTAGTGGGGGTTAGGTGGGGTTATGGGGATAGGACGGGGGAGTGGGCCTAGGCAGGGTGTTGTTTCAAGGGTTGGTGCACTCTCAATGGGCCGAATGGCCTCCTTCTGCACTCTAGGAATTCTATGGTTCTATTCTAAAAAAGGGCCACACCGCAGTTCCTGTTGTAAGTTGTTTCACTGAGAGGTCTGGAGGCTTGTATGGTTAAACATAAACCCTTGATTGGTAACTGTGGTAAACCACTGTTGCACCTGTATTAGGTGATGTATGGTAGGACCTGCACTACAGGTACGTTAGTAGTCCCTGCCTGCTGGCTCTGCCCAGTAGGCGGAGTATAAATATGTGTGTCCTCCATGCTGCAGCCATTTTGCCAGCTGCTGTGGGAGGCCACACATCTTAGAGCAATAAAGCCTCAGTTGTACCCAACTCAAGTCTTTGTGCAATTGATCGTGCATCAATTTATTGCTCTAAGAATTTCAAAAGATGGACCTCCGTATCAAACCGGATCACCTGCAGCTGGATCTGCATTCAAGCGACGCCAAAAAGGACTTTCAACACTGGCTAGCTTGCTTCGAGGCGTACATCAACTCGGCGTCCACCCCTGTCTCGGAGGCTCAGAAGATACAGATCCTGTACTCAAGGTTGAGCTCCAGCGTCTTCCCGCTGATCCAGGACGCGCCGAACTACGGCGAAGCCATGATGCTTCTCAAGGAGAATTACGCTCAGAAGACAAACACGCTCTTCGCCAGGCCGTACTCGCCACTCGCTCTCAACTCCCTGGTGAGTCCATAGAAGACTTCTGGCGGGCCCTAATCCCACTCGTCCGGGACTGTGACTGCCAGGCCGTTACGGCCACTGAACATTCAAACCTCCTTATGTGGGACGCGTTTGTTACGGGGATTGGGTCGGACCTCATACGCCAGCGACTGTTAGGGGGGGCCACGCTCGACCTAGCGGAGACAAAGAAACTAGCGCTCTCTATGACGGTCGCCTTGCGCAACGTTCAGGCCTCCACCCCCAGCCGCGCGGTCCACCCCTCCTACGCATCGTGGACCCCACAGATGGCCACCCCAGCGGGGGCCTTACCCAGACAGAACGCCTGCGCCACGCGCCAGCCAGCAAACCCCGGGGGTCCCCGATGTTATTTCTGCGGCCAGCAGAAACACCCCCGCCAACGCTGCCCGGCCCGCGCTGCCCTTTGTAAGACTTGCGGCAAGAAGGGTCACTTCGCCGCGGTGTGCCAGGCCCGTGCAGTCGCCGCAATCGCCCCCACCCCCTCGTTTATGGACAATGGGCGCCACCATCTTCTCTCCCTCAGACCAAGCACGGCCAGTGGGCGCCGCCATCGTCCCCTCCGAGCAACACGTGTGGCCCATGGGCGCCGCCATCTTGTTTAACCCTCGCCACGTGCGGCCCATGGGCGCCGCCATTTTGTATTCCCGAGATCTTCAGTCTCCATTTTGTCCTCCTTGAGATCTTCTGGCGCCGTCATCTTGTCTCCCCCACGGCACATGGGCACCGCCAGCTTTCCAGGACCAGGGCCCCCGGGCTCCCCGTCATCCTACACCAACGACGACCGACCACGACTCGCCTCAGTGACCATCGACCAGTCTCGTCCGCACAACCTGGCCACTGCATCGACCAGCGTGAAAGTCAACGGACACGTGACCTCTTGCCTGCTGGACTCCAGGAGCACCGAGCGCTTCATCCACCCAGATACGGTAAGGCGCTGCTCCCTCGCAGTACACCCCGCCAATCAAAGAATCTCCCTGGCCTCCGGATCCCATTCCATGGCGATCCGGGGTTCAGGGCGTAGAATTCAGCGGCTCCCGCCTCTGCGTCCTCCCTAACCTCTGCGCTGGACTTCCGGTTGCGGCGATGCGGAGCTAAGCCGCACGTTTCGGCAGCTCCCGTGATTACGGACTTTCGGGCTCTCCAGAGGAGCCCCAACGGGAATTTTTCAAAGACGTCCCGTGTGGGAAGGTGAGAGAAAGGTCCCCCTAACCTCTGCGCTGCCCTACTGCTAGGCTTGGATATCCAGTGCAACCTCCAGAGCCTAACCCTGAAATTCAGCGGGCCCCTACCACCCCTCACTGTGTGCGACCTCACGACCCTAAAGGTCGATCCGCCTTCCCTCTTCGCAAATCTAACCTCGGATTGCAAACCCTTCGCCACCAGGAGCAGACGGTACAGCACCTAGGACAGGACCTTCATCAGGTCCGAGGTCTAGCGGCTGCTTCGGGAAGGCATCATCGAGCCTAGCAACAGCCCCTGGAGAGCCCAAGTGGTAGTAGTTTAAACTGGGGAGAAACACAGAATGGTCATGGACTACAGCCAGACCATCAACTGGTACACGCAGCTCGGCGCGTACCCCCTCCCACACATATCTGATATGGTCAATCAGATTGCACAGTTACGGGTCTTCTCAACGGTAGACCTGAAATCTGCCTACCACCAGCTCCCCATTTGTAAACCAGACCGTCCATACACCGCCTTCGAGGTAGACGGTTGCCACTATATTTCCTCAGGGTTCCCTTCGGCGTCACTAACAGGGTCTCGGCCTTCCAAAGGGAGATGGACCAAATGGGCGACCGGTACGGTTTGCGGGCCACCTTTCCGTACCTAGACAACATCACCATCTGCGGCCATGATCAGCAGGACCACGACGCCAACCTTGCCAAATTTCTCCACAACGCCACTCTCCTCAACCTCACCTACAACAAGGAGAAGTGCGTGTTTAGCACGACCCGCTTAGCCATACTTGGCTATGTGGTCCAGAACGGGGTTCTGGGGCCCAATCCCGACCGCATGCGCCTCCTCATGGAGCTCCCCCTCCCCCACCGCCCGAAGGCCCTCAAACGCTGCCTGGGGTTCTTTTTATACTACGCTCAATGGGTCCCAAACTATGTGGACAAGGCCCGCCCACTCATACAGTTAACCCATTTTCCCCTGACGGCCGAGGCACAACAGGCCTTCGCCCGTATCAGAGCCGATATCGCCAAGGCAGGGATGCCCGCAGTCGACGAGACGCTGCCCTTTCAAGTAGAGAGCGACGCATCAGATGCGCCCTAGCCGCCACCCTCAATCAGGCAGGCAGACCCGTGGCATTCTTCTCCCGCACCCTTCATGCCTCAGATATTTGGCACTCATCCGTCGAGAAAGAGACCCAAGCTATCGTTGAAGCTGTGCAGCATTGGAGGCATTACCTGGCCGGCAGGAGATTCACTCTCTTCGCTGACCAACGGTCGGTAGCCTTCATGTTTAACAACACACAGCGGGGCAAGATCAAGGATGCTAAAATCTTGCGGTGGAGGATCGAGCTCTCCACCTACAATTACAAGATTTTGTATCGCCCCGGTAAGCTCAACGAGCCCCCAGACGCCTTATCCTGAGGTACATGTGCCAGCGTACAAGTAGACCGACTCCGGACCCTGCACGACAGTCTTTGTTACCCAGGGGTCACAGGGTTGTACCATTTCATAAAGGCCTGCAATCTGCCCTACTCCGTCGAGGAAGTACGGAAATCACCAGGGACTGCCAGGTCTGTGCGGAGTGTAAGCCGCACTTCTACCAGCCGGACTGCGCGCGCCTGGTGAAGACCTCCCGCCCCTTTGAACGCCTCAGCGTGGATTTCAATGGGCCGCTCCCCTCCACCGACCGTAACACGTATTTTCTCTGTGTGGTCGATGAGTACTCCAGATTCCCCTTCGCCATCCCATGCCCTGATATGACGACTGCCACCGTCACCAAAGCCCTCAACACAATCTTCGCTCTGTTCGGTTTCCCCGCTTACATACACAGTGACAGGGGATCCTCCTTTATGAGCGATGAGCTGCGTCAGTTCCTGCTCAGCAGGGGTATAGCCTCCAGCAGAATGATAAGCTACAATCCCTGGGGAAACGGACAGGTAGAGAGGGAGAACGGGACAGTATGGAGGGCCATCCAACTGGCCCTACGGTCCAGGAACCTCCCTACCTCCCGCTGGCAGGAGGTCCTCCCTGATGCACTACACTCCATTCTGTTACTACTGTGCACCGCCACTAACAACACACCCCACAAACATCTTTTTTGCCTTCCCCAGGAAGTCCACATCCGGGGTGTCGCTCCCGACTTGGCTCGCAGCTCCAGGACCCAACTGCTCCATAGGCACGTCCGAATCCACAAGGCGGACCCGTTGGTGGAAAGGGTGCAGTTGCTCCAGGCAAACCCCCAGTATGCCGACGTGGCGTACCCCGATGGCCGCCAGGTTACTGTCTCCCTCAGGGACCTGGCACCAGCACACACACACACACACACACACACACACACACACACACACACACACACACACCCGGCCCGGCACCAATCTCCCCTCCCCCGGCGCTCCCAGCAGCAACCCCCCCCAGGACCATTCGTCCTTCCCCTGCCCACACTCGAGGATGAAGAGGATTTCGGCACGCTCCCGGAGGCTCCGGACATCAGACCAGCATCGGCATCACCGCCACCACTACGCGCTCCCAGCGGCACATCAAGGCCCCGGACCAGTTAAACCTCTAACTGGTCCACTGGACTTCAAAGACATTTTTTTTCTCCCTCTGTCAAGGATTGTAAATGTAAAAAGAAAACCATTTGTTGTACATAGTTTTCCACCACCCCCGCCGGACTCAATTTTAACAGGGCGTGAATGCGGGAAACCACTATTGCACCTCGATTAGGTGATGTATGGAGGACCTGTACTACAGATTCGTTAGTAGTCCCTGCCTGCTGGCTCTGCCCAGTAGGTGGAGTATAAATATGTGTGTCCTCCATGCTGCAGTTATTTCGCCAGCTGCTGTGGGAGGCCACACATCTTAGAGCAATAAAGCCTCAGTTGTACCCAAATCAAGTCTTTGTGCAATTGATCGTGCATTGGTAACCCATAATTATAAATATACAGACTACAGCCCTGTATGGGTGTGGTCACTGCCCTGGCTTCTTCCAGACTCTACTAGAAACAGTCTACCATCATATGACATCGTACTGTGGCCGGTACTGTTTTCCAGTCCCACATTAACTCATGCTCTACTGAACACCCTTGTACGACAGTTCCTTGAACAAGAAAAAAAGAAACTCCTCTCTCACCCCCTACCTGATTCCATTTACTCAGCTACCTGTGAAAGCAACCTCCAGCAATTCAACAGTGGAAGCCATCGCAGCTGCAGAGACAACTCTACAATTCTACAATCTCAAGACCTTCACTTGAAGCAACGCAGCAGCTGGAGTTCAAAACATGGCAGGTCTGCACTGACTGTCAGCTAATTTAATGTTTTTTTTGGAAGTGTTATATCTTCAAGCGTAAGTAGTCTAAGACAAAGCTGAAGTATTCATAATAATATTCAACTGGAAGTGCCGAGTGGATGGTCCAGCTCGCTCTCCTCCAGAGGTCCCCAGCATAATCATAGAATTTACAGTGCAGATGTCAGTCTTCAGCCAATACGATTCACTCCACGTGATATCAAGAAATGGCTTAAGGCATTGGATACTGCAAAGGCTATAGACTCTGACAATATTCCAGCAATGGTACTGAAGACATGTGCTCCAGAACCCTCTTCTCCACTAGCCAAGCTGTTCCAGTACAGTTACAACACTGGAACATTGCCCAGGTATGCCCTCTACACAAAAAGCAGGACAAATCCAATGCAGCCAATTACCGCCCTATCAGTCTACTCTCCATCATCAGGAAAGTGATGGAAGGAGTCATCAACAGTTCTATCAAGCGGCACTTACTCAGCAATAACCTGCTCACGGACATTCAGTTTGGGTTCTGCCAGGGTCACTCAGCACCTGACCTCATTACAGCCTTGTTTCAAACATGGACAAAAGAGCTGAATGCCAGAGGTGAGGTGAGAGTGACTGCCCTTGACATCAAGGCAGCATTTGATTAATAATAATATAAATAATAATAATCGCTTATTGTCACAAGTGGGCTTCAATGAAGTTACTGTGAAAAGCCCCTAGTCGCCACATTCCGGCGCCTGTTCGGGGAGGCTGTTACGGGAATTGAACCCGTGCTGCTGCCTTGTTCTGCATTACAAGTCAGCTGTTTAGCCCACTGTGCTAAACCAGCCCCTAAAACCAGATTGAGTATGGCATCAAGAAGCACTAGCAAAATACGAGTCAATGGGACTCAGTGGGAAAACTCTCCACTGGTTGAAGTCAATCCTGGCACAAAGGTGGATAGCTGTGGTTGTTGGAGATCAGTCATCTCAGCTCCAGGCCATCACAGCAGGAGTTCCTCAGGATAGCGTCCTAGACCCAAACAACTTCAGGGGCGGGTTTCTCTGACCCCCCGCCGGGTCGGAGAATCCCCAGGGGGGCGGCACAAATCCCGCCCCACCGCCCCAACGCCGGCTGTCGTATTCTCCGGCGCCGTTTTTCGGGGATTCATGCCACGCCAGTCAGGGGCCATTGGCGATTCTCTGGGCCCCGATGGGCCGAGCGGCCGATCATTTTTGGCCAGTCCAACCGGCGTGAATCACTCAACTCACGTACCGGCGGGACCTGGCAAGTAAGTCAGCAGGGGCGGTCCTCGGGAGGATCTGACCCCGGGGGGGACCCCCACGATGGCCTTGTCCGCGATCGGGTCCACTGATCTGCGGGTGGGCTTGTTCCATGGGGGCACTTCTTCCTTCTGCACCGGCCCCTGTATGACTCTGCCATGGCCGGTGCGGAGAAGAGAACCCCCCACGCATGCGCCAAAATTCGCCGGCCGGTCTGCGCTTGCGTGAATCACGACGGCGGTTCCGCGCATGCGTGAGATCACGACGGCCCTTTGGCGCACGCGCAAACTCGCGCCGTCCCTTCGGTGCCAGCTGGAGCGGCGCCAACCCCTCCGCCGTCCACCTAGCCCCCGAAAGTGCGGAGAATTCTGCCCTTTCGGGGGCTGTTGACGCCGGAGGGGTTGGCGCCGGTTCTCCCGCCGGCGTGGGAGCAGGGAGAATCCCAGCCCAGGTGTTTCATCAATGACCTTCCTTCCAACAGAAGGTCAGATGTGGGGATGTTCACTGCTTATTCCACATCCGTGACTCCTCAGACGCTGAAGCAGTCAGCTTGCAAATGCAGTAAGACCTGAACAATATCCAGGCTTGGGCTGACAAATGACAAGTAACATCACGCCACACAAGTGCCAGACAATGACCAACTCCAATAAGAGACAATCAAACCTTGACATTCACAGGTATTACCAACGCATCCCCCACTCCCAACATCCTGGGGGCTACCATTGACCAGAAACTGAACTGAACTAGCCATATTAATACTGTGGCTACCAGAGCAGGTCAGAGACTAGGAATACTGCGGTGTGTATATAGAACATAGAACATACAATGCAGAAGGAGGTCATTCGGCCCATCGAGTCTGCACCGACCCACTTACACCCTTACTTCCACCCTATCTCCATTACCCAATAACCCCGCCTAACCTTTTTGGTCACTGAGGGCAATTTATCATGGCCAATCCACCTAACCTGCACGTCTTTGGACTGTGGGAGGAAACCGGAGTACCGGATTCACCTCCTGACTTCCCAAAGCCTGTCCACCATCTACAAGGCACAAATAGGAGTGTGAGGGAATACTCCCCACTTGCCTGGATGAGTGCAGCTCAAGAAGCTCACCACCATCCAGGACAAAGCAGCCTGTTTGATTGGCACCCCTTCCACAAACATTCACTTTCTCCACCACCGATGCACAGTAGCAGCAACGTGAACCATCTACAAGATGCACTGCAGGAACTCACCAAGGTTCCAGAGATAGAACCTTCCAAACCCACGACCACTATCATCTAAATGGATAAGTGCAGCAGATACATGTGAACACCACCACGCATAGGTTCCCCTCCAAGTCACTCACCACCCTGAATTGGAAATATATTCCTTCACTGTCGCTGGGTCAAAATCCTGAAACTCCCTCTCTATCAGCACAGTGGGTGTACCTACACCACATAGACGGCAGCAGTTGAAGAAGGCAGCTCACCACCACTGTCTCAAGGGATGGGCAACAAATGCTGTCCCACATCGCATAAAAATGAATTTTTAAAAATTGTGTAAGTAATTTTCTCTTTTCTTCGATAATTCCCAGAACAATCCATCCATCATCTCTTCCCTGCCCACTGCTGGATTATTTGAAATTGAATTTTCCACTCCACAGGTAAGAAAATACACACACACGCACCTTTTAAAAAGTGTCTGTGACAATCGAAAGATGGAAACTAACATGGCAGATAATGACAAGTATAAATCCTCGGGTCGACAAGTTTAAAAGGTTAAAAAGCTGCTCACAAACTAAGACAGTTCTATTTTCCAAAGTGAATAAAGCACTGTGCAGGAGCTTCTGTGAAATGCAATCATAGCAAAAGGTAGTCTAGAAACAGTGGGACCCACGGAGAAATAGCTTGACAAGCCAGGCGTCTTTAACCTCAAAAAAACGTCTCAGACATTTCCCACCTAAAGACATGTTAAACAATGAAACAAGGGCAGCACGGTGGCGCAGTGGTAGCACTGCAATCTCACGGCGCCGAGGTCCCAGGTTCGATCCCGGCTCTGGGTCACTGTCGGTGTGGAGTTTGTACATTCTCCCCGTGTTTGCGTGGGTTTCGCCCCCACAACTCTAAAAATCGCTATTCAGAGTACAAAACGGCAGAAAGTGAAAAACAAGCCTCCCACGAGGTGGAGAGTGGTCAGGCCATCTCCCGGATGCAGCGCCTCCACATTGACGAAAGCGGCCATTTTGCGCGCTCTTCCCGGGGCCCGACGCAGGCGCAATGCGATCAGGAACACAAAGCGGCTGAAGACCGTACTGCGCAGGTACAGACGTCCGAGAACCGCACCGCGCATGCGCAACAACGCACTAAGTGTCATGACGCCGACGTCACAACGTGTGCGAACTGCGGCACCGCCCATTTTAAAAAAACTGCCCTGCAAGAGGCAAACACTGTTTAAACTGTGGGAAACCAAACCACTATGCAGCCCTGTGCAGATCTGCACCACCAGTCAGGAGCCAGCGCTCCCAATTTCAACAGCGGCTCATCAGAAGTGTGCAACACCGAATGCATGACTC
This sequence comes from Scyliorhinus torazame, assembly GCF_047496885.1. Lineage (NCBI taxonomy): Eukaryota > Metazoa > Chordata > Chondrichthyes > Carcharhiniformes > Scyliorhinidae > Scyliorhinus > Scyliorhinus torazame. Next base: position 118,826,879 of record NC_092719.1, read on the forward strand.
TGATCCAGGCAGTGCGACTGATCCAGATGATGAATACCTGGACAACACTTACCGAGTGGGCATTATTACAAAGTGCGAATACGCCACACCGGACACATCGCGAGTCCAATAAATCCTGGGGGTGGATTCCGAGGACGAATGGCGAGCAGTGATGAAGGTCAACCACTGCCCCATCCAGTTCAAACTGGACACAGGTGCCTCTGCCAACCTGATTTTGCAGGTGGACTTCAAGAGAATCAAGAAGCCCCCCACAATCCTTCCAGCTGCCTGCAAACTCCTGGACTACAATGGAGATGCAATCAAGGCACTGGGGTCCTGCCATCTGCAGGTGTCCAGCCGACACACACAAGCAAGCTTACGCTTCGAGATTGTTAAACCAGACAGGGCGTCCCTGCTAGATGCGCACTCCTGCAAGCAACTGAACCTCATTCAAAGGGTCTACACCACGACGCCGTCTCATTCAGATCTTCAGGCCAGCATCGACGACATCCTGTATTTAGCGGGATGGGCACGCTGCCGTACGAGTACAAGATTCTACTGCGGCCTGATGCCAAGCCAGTGGTCCATGCACCACGACGTGTCCCTGCTCCACTGAGAGAGCGCCTGAAGGCAGAGCTCACGAGTCTACAACAAAAAGGCATCATCTCCAAGGTCACTGAACCAACCGACTGGGTCAGCTCGATGGTGTGCGTAAAGAAGCCTTCGGGGGACCTACGCATCTGCATTGACCCCCAAGGATCTAAACAAAAACATTATGCGGGAACATTACCCCATCCCGAAGAGGGAAGGAATCACGAGTGAGATGGCACACGCGCGCTTCTTCACATAATTGGACGCATCCCAAGGATTTTGACAAATCCAACTTGAAGAATCCAGCAGAAGGCTCTGCACCTTCAACACACCTTTTGGCAGATTCTGCTACAACCGAATGCCATTTGGCATCATCTCGGCATCAGAGATTTTCCAGCGCATCATGGAACAAATGATGGGGGGAATAGAAGGGGTTCGTGTCTACGGTGACAATATCATAATCTGGTCCACAACCCCAGAGGAACATGTGTCGCGACTCAAGAAATTATTCCGACGCATACATGAACATGGCCTCAAGCTAAACAGGTCCAAGTGCTGTTGTGGGACATCCACGCTGAAGTTCCTGGGTGGTCAGATTTTGCAACACAGTGTGCGCCCGGACACAGACAAAATTAAAGCCATCGAGGCAATGAAAGTCCCCGAGGACAAGAAGGCAGTACTGCGCTTCCTGGGAATGGTCAATTTCCTTGGCAAGTTCATCCTGAATTTGGCCACACAGACCACGGCCCTACGCAACCTGGTGAAAAAATCAACCGCCTTTGAGTGGAAGGAGGAGCATCGAACAGAGTGGCTGGAGCTGAAAGCCAAGCTCACCACTGCACCCGTCCTTGCATTCTTTGACCCAGACCGAGAGACCAAGATATCCACAGATGCGAGTCAGGGTGGCATTGGGGCGGTGTTGCTTCAAGGAGACGACACGTCATCCTGGGTACCAGTAGCATACGCGTCACGGGCAATGACACCCACTCAGACCAGATATGCGCAGATTGAGAAGGCGTGTTTAGGTCTTCTCACCGGCATCCTCAAATTTCATGATTATGTCTACGGCTTGCCAACATTTACTGTTGAGACGGATCATAGGCCTCTGGTCCACATCATCCAAAAGGACCTGAAAGACATGACACCTTGTTTGCAGAGAATTCAGAGGTATGATTTCAATTTGGTGTACACACCTGGCAAGGAGATCATCTTCGCCGATGCATTGTCCCGCTCTGTCAACTCACCCAGTGAACCACTGGAGATCATCCAGCACATTGAATTGCAGGTACAACTGTGTGCAAGCACTCTCTCGGCAACAGATGAGAAGATCGTTCTCATCCGAGAAGAGACGGCCAAAGACCCCCTGTTGCAGCGAGTCACCCACAACCTCAGCAGTGGCTGGCAGAAAGGGCAATGCCTTCAATTCTACAACGTCAAGGACGACCTGACGCTGATCGATGGCATTCTGCTCAAGCTGGACAGGATAGTCATCCCGCTACGTCTCCAGAGCATGGTGCTGCGGCAGATTCATGAGGGACACCTGGGCGTAGAAAAGTGCAGACGCAGGGCCTGGCAAGCTGTCTACTGGCCCGGCATCAACCAGGACATCACGGACATGGTCCTGAACTGTGAAACCTGTCAGCTTCCAACCAGCGCAGAGCAAGGAGACGCTCGAACCACATGTCCTAGAGACCTCTCCGTGGTCCAAGGTTCACATTGACCTATTCCACGCGAATGGTCGCGACTATATCTTAATCATCGATTACTTTTTGAGCTATCCTGAGGTGCTGAAGCTGCCAGACCTCACCTCACGGACCGTCATCAAAGCGTGTAAAGAGACATTCTCACCGCATGGCTATCCCGAACACCGTCATGAGCGACAATGGCCCGTGCTTCCACAGTCGAGAATGGTCCACGTTTGCCAAGAGCTACAATTTCAGGCATGTCACCTCCAGTCCGCACTATCCGCAGTCCAATGGCAAAGTCGAAAAAGGGGTGCACATCGTTAAGGAGCTCATCCGCAAGGCCTCGGACTCCGCTTCCGACATACACCTTGCACTACTTACGTACCGGGCGACTCCCTTGTCCACTGGCATGTCGCCAGCTCAACTGCTGATGAACAGGGACCTGCGGACGACACTTCCAGCCATACACCTGCCCAATCTTGATCACCTCCCGGTGCTGCAGAAGATGTAGCAGCTTCGCGACAGCCAAAAGCAGGGCTATGACGCACATGCCATCGATCTGGACGTGCTATCCCTGGCAGACACGGTCAGAATCAAGATACCGGATGGTGGGTGGTCTGCTCTGGCTGTCATTGTTCGACAGGCCGCCCAGGTCCTATGTCATACGTATGGCTGATGGCTCTATTGTGCGAAGGCACTGCGAAAAGTTGCTTGCGCACAACCACTTTCCCCTCCATTTCCACATGTCAAATTGCCACTCCAGACACCTCGAACCACGAGGCCACCAGTCGTGCCTCCCACTCGCCTGTCAAGACACCGTCATCCCCTCCATCACCTCTCCGGCGGTCGACGAGGATCAGACGCAAGCCTCAGAGACTGGACTTATGAGCATTTGTTCTGTTCTGTATTCCTCAGTCAGTCACATTAGACAGACACATTCATATACATCTAAAAAAAAAGGGAGAGATGTCATGATATGCAAACATACAACCAATGAACACTCAGAATAGGACACAACCAATGGGCAGTCAGGACACTCAGAGGTGGCATAACCACAAAGGGGCATGACATAAAAACTATAAAAGGGATGAGGCACTCACACCCTGCCTCTTTCCACAGACATCTAGAGAGTTAGACAGGGTTGATCAGCAGCATCACAACCCAGCATGTGGCTTAGAGCAAGCTGGTACAGTTAGACTGAGTTACTACAGTTAGATTAGCAGAGAGTCAAACTCATTTGAGAACTGTGTTAATAGTTCAATAAACACGCTGAACTCATTTCAGAGTCCGGAGCATCCTTTAGTTAAGACTGCATCAAGTAGCAGCCTGTGTTATCCGAAGCAGCATAACTCAAAAGGTGCAACACATCATTGACTGCTGAGTGAGAGTGGGGTATTATTCCCAGAAGAATGTTTCTGGAATTCTACAGTGCTTTCTTTTCTGGAAATGTCCGTAGCAACCAAATGTCCAATCCTGCCGGAATTCATCCACTGCAATTAGAATCTAGAGGAACAATGTGAGACTCAGTTAAAAGGTCACAGAATTCAGTATTTCACAGGAATCCTCCATCGCATCAACCCTCCATAAACTGCAGCAAACAGCTCTCCGAAATAGATTCGGCAGTGGCTCTGCTCAGGGTCTGTCTGTACAGAACAGCTGCAGGTCATTTATCTTCAGGAGCAATATTTGAAGAGAAATTGATCCCACATTGAATCAATACCATCAGAGCTGAAGATATGGGATCAAATGTCTATGGCGACATTGGCACAAGCCTATGAATCCTGGGAGAACAAGCTTAAGGCTCACTGACTGGCTAGGCACACATGATTTCCTCATCAGTTGATACTCTTCTTGAGTACGTTTCTTATTCTTACTCAGTATTCTTGACGCTTAATGTATTTACTCCAACAAAAGAAGCAATTCCTCATTCCTCACTGCAACTAGTAGCTCCAGGACAGAACAAACTTGCATTTACGTTGCATCTTTCACAACCTCAGCACATCCAAAGTGCACCACAACCAATGCGCTATGCAAGGAATGTGATAATGACCAGGTAATCTATTTTATTGATTTTTGGTTGAGAGACAAATATTGACCAGGGAGAATGCCCGGTCCTCTTTAAATACTGCCGCGGCAACTTTAATGTCCAACAGGGGACAGGCAAGGGCTATATTTTCACATGCCAATTACAATACGGCACTTCTGGCAGGGTAACACTCCCTCAGCACTGCATCAGTGTATCAATTTAAATTGTGTGTGGGGTGGCAGGAATGCTGCACTGAGCTTAGGCCTGGTTCAAACTGCTGATTCGGTCTTTGATTGCTGACAGGCCATTTGACCTGAGCAAGAAGCTCAATTATCTTTGTTGTGTTTGTGTATGTAAATCAGCCCAGTCCATTGCCAGACATAATATTGACTGCTCTGGCCGTTTACAGATTGATGGCTTGAAGGACCCGAATTTTCAGGGAAATATCCGTGGCACTGCATATGCATGAAATGATTTAATTTTTCGGTGCTCTGGGAGCTGTGCCTTCAGTCACGCAGCTCGCTGATACATGTGAAACTTGCAGTTATAAAACACCAACAAATTTTCCCCAACGTGGTCACTCTCTCTGGTGTTTCCTCAGCTCTCTGACTCCAAGCCATCAATCAATGAATGGCCAAATTTGGGGAACATGTTATCCTGCATTAGGTGTGGGATGTCACAATAAAACATCTTGCAAATGAGAGGCTTAACCGAGATTCTGGCTGCCCATGGCCCCCTTCGAGGAAGAACAGGGTTTTTTTCCACAGTAGGGTGGCTATTGATCCAGTTCCATTGTGGACAATCAGCTGCTCTGGCCCCTGCAGCCTTTATTTACAATATTTTTATTTTGAAATGCCCCAAGAACTTTCACTGGTGTTTGTGATAGCCCCCTTGCCCGATGTGCTTGTGTGTGTGATTACCATCGTGACTGCTGAACCCCAGCCTGTAACCTTCTGGGATCTGACACCAGTTCCCCCTGGTCACAGCCTGGGTCCCTGTGCCACCACCATTCAAACCTGATAGCAGCTGTGCCGACCCCAACTCTGACTCGGGCACATTTTAAAGAAGCCATCTCTTGAGTTCCTGCAGTGCATCTTGTGGATGGTACATAATGCTGCTACTGTGCATCGGTGACGGAGGGAGTGAATGTTTGTGGATGGGTTGCCAATCAAGTGGGCTGTTTTGTTCTGATGGTTGAGTTTCTTGTGTAGTGTTAGAGCTGCAAAGGCAAGATTCAATCGGGAATTCCAAAGAAATATCTTTATCCAGAAAATGGTAAGAATCTGAAACTTGCTGCCACATTCAGGCAAATGGTATGGATGTATTTAATGGAAAGCTAAACAAGCATTTGAGGGAGAAGGGAATAAAGAGTTGCAATAATATATTTAGATGGGAGGAGGCTCAAGTGGAGCACGGGCTGATATGGCCGAATGGCCTGATCCTGTGTCGTAGATCTGATGTAATCCTATTTCCAGGACTTTCTGCTTTTGCACTGGCCGGTCCAGGATTTTCAAACTATTTACAATGAACAGGGAAAAAAACTCTGACAAGAGCAGAAACAGAAACCTGGCCTACGAGTGGCAACTGCAACACAATCTTTATTCTGTGAAGTCAGTTCAAGACATCCCATAGCGCTTTGAAGTTGATGGATTTTTTGGGGGATTGCACTCACTGTTTGTAATGTTGGGAATTGCAGCTGTCAATAGTTTTTACTCGTAGAATGTGGGTACTGTTGGCAAGGCTGGCAGTTGCTGCCCATCCCGAATGACACTTGCGAAGGTGATAGTGAGCTACTCTCCTGAACCACTTCAATCTATGTGATGCAGGTACACCCACAGCATTGTAAATAGTTTCTTAATTATATTTAATTGCAGGCAAGTGTTGGCACTAACTGGGGATTCATTTGTGCTGGTAGGAATAGGGGCTGCAGTGCATTGTTAATTGCAGAACCACATGTTGACTTGCAAGTTCCCTTTTGTGGTTTCAAACTTCAGTTGCAGTGCCACTTTAAGGGGTTATGCCCTTTATTAGTTAATTTAATCTATTGTCAATTTGTCTCCTTTCTATTAATTGATTTTATGGTAATAATCTTTATTGTCACAAGTAGGCTTGCATTGCAATAAAGTTACTGTGAAAAGCCACATTCCGGCGCCTGTTCGGGTACATAGAACATAGAACATAGAAAATACAGCACAGAACAGGCCCTTCGGCCCACGATGTTGTGCCGAACCTTTGTCTGAGATTAATCATAGATTATCATTGAATTTACAGTGCAGAAGGAGGCCATTCGGCCCTTTGAGTCTGCACCAGCTCTTGGAAAGAGCACCCTACCCAAACTCAACACCTCCACCCAACACCAAGGGCAATTTGGACATTAAGGGCAATTTATCATTGGCCAATTCACCTAACCCACACATCTTTGGACTGTGGGAGGAAACCGGAGCACCCGGAGGAAACCCACGCAGACACGGGGAGAACGTACAGCCTCCACACAGACAGTGACCAAGCCGGGAATCGAACCCGAGACCCTGGCGCTGTGAAGCCACAGTGCTAACCACTGTGCTAGCGTAAAAGAATACAAATAGGTGCAGACCGAAAATGCGGTGGCTGGATTAGGAGGTGCATTCTTGCAATCTGTACCTCCACAAAGATATGCTATAAAAGAGTGGCTTCAGTTCTATCCTTCATCACCTTGCTTTTTGGAATAGAACAAGGAGTTCCAGGATTTTGCCTCAACAACAATGAAGGAATGATGATATATTTCAACATCCAAGATAGTGAGAGACATGGAAAGGAATGTGGAGTTTGTGGTGCTCCCATGTGGTAGAGCTTGTGGATTTTGGGAGGAGCTGTTAAAGAAGCTCTGCTGAGTTGCAGTAAATTTCCTAATTTTGAAATCAATTGGAGACTCAGGAGCTGCCTTATTAAAACTACTGGATAATCAGCACAAGTACGTAGACATAAAATGGGTGCTTAATAATCATACTTAGAGGGGGACTGGCAAGTAAGTTTCAGAGTCACAGAAGCCTGTTATTAAGCGGACAATATAAAAAAACATTGTTCTGTAATAGGGTTCATCCTATGAGGAGCTCAGACAATGTTTCTCAGGACATATTTCCAGGGATGGAGCTACATACACCGGCAGGAATTCATTATAATCACCTACTACAAGCACAAGGAAAAAAATAACTTGCATTCTTTTGCAAGTTTACCAGTTTACCACTGTCACTGGTCAGTGTGGTACCCACTGTCACTGGTCAGTGTGGTACACGCTGTCACTGGTCAGTGTGGTACCCGCTGTCACTGGTCAATGTGGTACCCACTGTCGCTTGTCAGTGTGGTACCCACTGTCGCTGGTCAGTGTGGTACCCACTGTCGCTGGTCAGTGTGGTACCCACTGTCGCTGGTCAGTGTGGTACCCACTGTCGCTGGTCAGTGTGGTACCCACTGTCGCTGGTCAGTGTTGTACCCACTGTCACTGGTCAGTGTGGTACACGCTGTCACTGGTCAGTGTGGTACCCACTGTCACTGGTCAGTGTGGTCCCCACTGTCACTGGTCAGTGTGGTACCCACTGTCACCGGTCAGTGTGGTATCCACTGCCACTGGTCAGTGTGGTACCCACTGTAACTGGTCAGTGTGGTACCCACTGTCACTGGTCAGTGTGGTACCCACTGTCACTGGTCAGTGTGGTACCCGCTGTCACTGGTCAGTCTGGTACCCACTGTCACTGGTCAGTGTTGTACTCACTGTCTGTCACTGGTCAGTGTGGTACCCACTGTACTGGTCAGTGTGGTACCCACTGTCACTGGTCAGTGTGGTACCCACTGGCGCTGGTCCGTGTGGTACCCACTGGCGCTGGTCCGTGTGGTACCCACTGTCACTGGTCACTATGGTACCCACTGTCACTGGTCAGTGTGGTACCCACTGTCACTGGTCAGTGTGGTACCCACGGTCACTGGTCAGTGTGGTCCCCGCTGTCACTGGTCAGTGTGTTACCCATTGTCACTGGTCAGTGTGGTCCCACTGTCACTGCTCAGTGTAATATCCACTGTTGCTGGTCAGTGTGGTACCCATTGTCACTAGTCAGTGTGGTACCCACTGTCACCGCTCAGTGTGATGCTTTTGTTACTGCCAAATCCTCACCTTCTGCTATGGATTCTGGCAACCAATCTGTGGGCACCCAGGTCCCACAAATAGTAGTGAGATTAATGATGAGATAAAAAGTTTACTTATTGAGCAGGGCGCCAGGGGGACTCCCCTGTCCTTCTTCAAATAGCGACCGGCTTAATGTCTCATCAGAAATCGATACCTCCAACAGTGCTGCACTTCCTCAGTTCTGTACTGCAATGTATCAAGTCTCGAGACCAAAAACCTTCTGAATTAAAGGTGAGGATGCTCCCAGCTAGGTGTTGCTGACACCTTGTGGAGTGGGTTAGTGTCGGGGGAGTTCTAGGTGAGTGGCAGGATGGGACTGAGGTTGAGTCTGAGTGGATGGGATTGGGCTGGGGTCCAGGTGGGTGTGAGGTGGGGCAGGATGGGTGAGGAGTGAGGTCAGTGTTCTGCCCTGGCTTGTTTTCAATCCATCTCATTGGTCGGATTTCCAAATGAGTTCCGTACGAGCGGAAATACATCTGAAAGGCAGCCTTATTGAAAGGCAAAAGAATTGTAAAAATCTACAAGTGGGATCAGTGTCTGGAAGATGGACCTTATTAAATTTTATATCATCACAATAACTGGAGAGTAATTAGAATGCTGTACAAAACCTCGCCTGCCGGTTCATATCCTTTCCTGCTCATCAGACACTCAAGGACCTAATCTCCCTGACAGGATACTGGAGCTATCAGTCATGGCACTTCAGTCAGTTGATGCGTTTGTTCCAATCAACAAAATAACTTTGTGAATGTACATTCAGAATAGGTTAAGGCCAAAGGGCAATGCTTTTGAACACCGTGCATTCAGCTCTCTCCAAAACCCCAAAACACAGTGACCAAATTTGTGAGCCAATGTGATAGCAGCCTCATCTTTCCCAATCAAGAAATTAGTGTTGCTTCAGGTGCTCCTGTCATTGACTAGCGTGGTGCCCAATGTTACTGGGTAATATGCCACCCAATGCAACTTGTCAGTGTGCTAGTCAATGCCTCTGGTTAGTGCAATGTCCAATGCCGCTCTCAGTGTGTTTCCTAATAGCACTGGCCAGTGTGATGGCCAATGCCAATGGCCAGTGTGATGCCCAATGCCACTGGTCAATGCGGTACCCAACTGACAATGGTCAGCATGGAACCCATTGTCGCTGGTCAGTGCGGTTCCCACTGTCACTGGTCAGTGTGGTTCCCACTGTCACTGGTCAGTGCGGTTCCCACGTCACTGGTCAGTGTGGTTCCCACTGTCACTGGTCAGTGTGGTTCCCACTGTCACTGGTCAGTGTGGTTCCCACTGTCACTGGTCAGTGCGGTTCCCACGTCACGGGTCAGTGTGGTTCCCATTGTCACTGGTCAGTGCGGTTCCCACTGTCACTGGTCAGTGTGGTTCCCACTGTCACTGGTCAGTGTGGTACCCACTGTCACTGGTCAGGTTGGTACCCACTGTCACTGGTCAGTGTGGTTCCCACTGTCACTGGTCAGTGTGGTACCCACTGTCACTGGTCAGTGTGGTTCCCACTGTCACTGGTCAGTGCGGTTCCCACGTCACGGGTCAGTGTGGTTCCCATTGTCACTGGTCAGTGCGGTTCCCACTGTCATTGGTCAGTGTGGTCCCACTGTCACTGCTCAGTGTAATATCCACTGTCGCTGGTCAGTGTGGTACTCGCTGTCACTGGTCAGTGTGGTTCCCACTGTCACTGGTCAGTGTGGTACCCACTGTCACTGGTCAGTGCAGTTCCCACTGTGACTGGTCAGTGTGGTTCCCATTGTCACTGGTCAGTGTGGTCCCCACTGTCACTGGTCAGTGTGGTCCCACTGTCACTGCTCAGTGTAATATCCACTGTCGCTGGTCAGTGTGGTTCCCATTGTCACTGGTCAGTGTGGTCCCCACTGTCACTGGTCAGTGTGGTTCCCATTGTCACTGGTCAGTGTGGTTCCCACTGTCACTGGTCAGGTTGGTTCCCACTGTCACTGGTCAGTGTGGTTCCCACTGTCACTGGTCAGTGTGGTTCCCACTGTCACTGGTCAGTGTGGTTCCCACTGTCACTGGTCAGTGTGGTCCCCACTGTCACTGGTCAGTGTGGTTCCCACTGTCACTGGTCAGTGTAATATCCACTGTCGCTGGTCAGTGTGGTTCCCATTGTCACTGGTCAGTGTGGTCCCACTGTCACTGCTCAGTGTAATATCCACTGTCGCTGGTCAGTGTGGTTCCCATTGTCACTGGTCAGTGTGGTTCCCACTGTCACTGGTCAGTGTGGTTCCCACTGTCACTGGTCAGTGTGGTTCCCACTGTCACTGGTCAGTGCAGTTCCCACTGTGACTGGTCAGTGTGGTTCCCATTGTCACTGGTCAGTGTGGTTCCCATTGTCACTGGTCAGTGTGGTTCCCACTGTCACTGGTCAGGTTGGTTCCCACTGTCACTGGTCAGTGTGGTTCCCACTGTCACTGGTCAGTGTGGTTCCCATTGTCACTGGTCAGTGTGGTTCCCACTGTCACTGGTCAGGTTGGTTCCCACTGTCACTGGTCAGTGTGGTTCCCACTGTCACTGGTCAGTGTGGTTCCCATTGTCACTGGTCAGTGTGGTCCCACTGTCACTGCTCAGTGTAATATCCACTGTCGCTGGTCAGTGTGGTTCCCATTGTCACTGGTCAGTGTGGTTCCCACTGTCACTGGTCAGTGTGGTTCCCACTGTCACTGGTCAGTGTGGTTACCACTGTCACTGGTCAGTGCAGTTCCCACTGTGACTGGTCAGTGTGGTTCCCACTGTGACTGGTCAGTGTGGTTCCCATTGTCACTGGTCAGTGTGGTTCCCATTGTCACTGGTCAGTGTGGTTCCCACTGTCACTGGTCAGGTTGGTTCCCACTGTCACTGGTCAGTGTGGTTCCCACTGTCACTGGTCAGTGTGGTTCCCATTGTCACTGGTCAGTGTGGTTCCCACTGTGACTGGTCAGTGTGGTTCCCACTGTGACTGGTCAGTGTGGTTCCCACTGTCACTGGTCAGTGTGGTTCCCACTGTCACTGGTCAGTGTGGTTCCCACTGTCACTGGTCAGTGTGGTTCCCACTGTCACTGCTTAGTGTGGTCCCCACTGTCACTGGTCAGTGTGGTTCCCACTGTCACTGGTCAGGTTGGTTCCCACTGTCACTGCTTAGTGCGGTTCCCATTGTCACTGGTCAGTGTGGTTCCCATGTCACTGGTCAGTGCGGTTCCCATTGTCACTGGTCAGTGTGGTTCCCACTGTCACTGGTCAGTGTGCTTCCCACTGTCACTGGTCAGTGTGGTTCCCACTGTCACTGGTCAGTGTGGTTCCCATTGTCACTGGTCAGTGTGGTTCCCACTGTCACTGGTCAGTGTGGTTCCCACTGTCACTGGTCAGTGTGGTTCCCATTGTCACTGGTCAGTGTGGTTCCCACTGTCACTGGTCAGTGTGGTTCCCACTGTCACTGGTCAGTGTGGTTCCCATTGTCACTGCTTAGTGTGGTTCCCACTGTCCCTGGTCAGTGTGGTTCCCATTGTCACTGGTCAGTGTGGTACCCACTGTCACTGCTCAGTGTGGTTCCCACTGTCACTGGTCAGTGTGGTTCCCATTGTCACTGGTCAGTGTGGTCCCCACTGTCACTGGTCAGTGTGGTTCCCACTGTCACTGGTCAGTGTGGTTCCCACTGTCACTGCTTAGTGCGGTTCCCATTGTCACTGGTCAGTGTGGTTCCCACTGTCACTGGTCAGTGTGGTCCCCACTGTCACTGGTCAGTGTGGTTCCCACTGTCACTGGTCAGTGTGGTTCCCACTGTCACTGCTCAGTGTGGTTCCCACTGTCACTGGTCAGTGTGGTTCCCACTGTCACTGGTCAGTGTGGTTCCCACTGTCACTGGTCAGTGTGGTTCCCATTGTCACTGGTCAGTGTGGTTCCCACTGTCACTGGTCAGTGTGGTTCCCACTGTCACTGGTCAGTGTGGTTCCCACTGTCGCTGCTCAGTGTGGTTCCCACTGTCACTGCTCAGTGTGGTTCCCACTGTCACTGGTCAGTGTGGTTCCCACTGTCACTGGTCAGTGTGGTTCCCACTGTCACTGGTCAGTGTGGTTCCCACTGTCACTGGTCAGTGTGGTTCCCACTGTCACTGGTCAGTGTGGTACCCACTGTCACTGGTCAGTGTGGTTCCCACTGTCACTGGTCAGTGTGGTTCCCACTGTCACTGGTCAGTGTGGTTCCCACTGTCACTGCTCAGTGTGGTTCCCATTGTCACTGGTCAGTGTGGTTCCCACTGTCACTGGTCAGTGTGGTTCCCACTGTCACTGGTCAGTGTGGTTCCCACTGTCACTGGTCAGGTTGGTTCCCACTGTCACTGGTCAGTGTGGTAGCCGCTGTCACTGGTCAGTGTGGTTCCCATTGTCACTGGTCAGTGTGGTTCCCACTGTCACTGGTCAGTGTGGTTCCCACTGTCACTGGTCAGTGTGGTTCCCATTGTCACTGGTCAGTGTGGCTCCCACTGTCACTGGTCAGTGTGGTTCCCATTGTCACTGGTCAGTGTGGTTTCCACTGTCACTGGTCAGTGTGGTTCCCACTGTCACTGGTCAGGTTGGTTCCCACTGTCACTGGTCAGTGTGGTTCCCACTGTCACTGGTCAGTGTGGTTCCCATTGTCACTGGTCAGTGTTGTACCCATTGTCACTGGTCAGTGTGGTAGCTGCTGTCACTGGTCAGTGTGGTACCCACTGTCACTGGTCAGTGTGGTTCCCACTGTCACTGGTCAGTGTGGTACCCACTGTCACTGGTCAGTGTGGTTCCCACTGTCACTGGTCAGTGTGGTTCCCACTGTCACTGGTCAGTGTGGTACCCACTGTCACTGGTCAGTGTGGTTCCCACTGTCACTGGTCAGTGTGGTTCCCACTGTCACTGGTCAGTGTGGTTCCCACTGTCACTGGTCAGTGTGGTTCCCATTGTCACTAGTCAGTGTGGTAGCCGCTGTCACTGGTCAGTGCGGTTCCCACTGTCACTGGTCAGTGTGGTAGCCGCTGTCACTGGTCAGTGCGGTTCCCACTGTCACTGGTCAGTGTGGTTCCCACTGTCACTGGTCAGTGTGGTTCCCACTGTCACTGGTCAGTGCGGTTCCCACTGTCACTGGTCAGTGCGGTTCCCACTGTCACTGGTCAGTGCGGTTCCCATTGTCACTGGTCAGTGTGGTTCCCATTGTCACTGGTCAGTGTGGTTCCCACTGTCACTGGTCAGTGTGGTCCCCACTGTCACTGGTCAGTGTGGTTCCCATTGTCACTGGTCAGTGTGGTTCCCACTGTCACTGGTCAGTGTGGTTCCCACTGTGACTGGTCAGTGTGGTACCCACTGTCACTGGTCAGTGCAGTTCCCACTGTCACTGCTCAGTGTAATATCCACTGTCGCTGGTCAGTGTGGTTCCCATTGTCACTGGTCAGTGTGGTCCCCACTGTCACTGCTTAGTGTGGTTCCCACTGTCACTGGTCAGTGTGGTTCCCACTGTCACTGGTCAGTGTGGTTCCCACTGTCACTGGTCAGGTTGGTTCCCACTGTCACTGGTCAGTGTGGTTCCCACTGTCACTGGTCAGTGTGGTTCCCATTGTCACTGGTCAGTGTGGCTCCCACTGTCACTGGTCAGTGTGGTTCCCATTGTCACTGGTCTGTGTGGTTTCCACTGTCACTGGTCAGTGTGGTTCCCACTGTCACTGGTCAGTGTGGTTCCCATTGTCACTGGTCAGTGTGGTTCCCACTGTCACTGGTCAGTGTGGTTCCCACTGTCACTGGTCAGTGAGGTTCCCATTGTCACTGGTCAGTGTTGTACCCATTGTCACTGGTCAGTGTGGTAGCCGCTGTCACTGGTCAGTGTTGTACCCATTGTCACTGGTCAGTGTGGTATTCACTGTCACTGGTCAGTGTGGTTCCCATTGTCACTGGTCAGTGTGGTTCCCACTGTCACTGGTCAGTGTGGTCCCACTGTCACTGGTCAGTGTGGTTCCCACTGTCACTGGTCAGTGTGGTTCCCACTGTCACTGGTCAGGTTGGTTCCCACTGTCACTGGTCAGGTTGGTCCCCACTGTCACTGGTCAGTGTGGTTCCCACTGTCACTGGTCAGTGTGGTTCCCATTGTCACTGGTCAGTGTGGTTCCCACTGTCACTGGTCAGTGTGGTTCCCACTGTCACTGGTCAGTGTGGTTCCCATTGTCACTGGTCAGTGTGGTCCCCACTGTCACTGGTCAGTGTGGTTCCCACGTCACTGGTCAGTGTGGTTCCCACTGTCACTGGTCAGTGTGGTTCCCACTGTCACTGGTCAGTGTGGTTTCCACTGTCACTGGTCAGTGTGGTTCCCACTGTCACTGGTCAGGTTGGTTCCCACTGTCACTGGTCAGTGTGGTTCCCACTGTCACTGGTCAGTGCGGTTCCCACTGTCACTGGTCAGTGCGGTTCCCATTGTCACTGGTCAGTGTGGTTCCCACTGTCACTGGTCAGTGTGGTTCCCACTGTCACTGGTCAGTGTGGTTCCCACTGTCACTGGTCAGTGTGGTTCCCATTGTCACTGCTCAGTGTGGTTCCCACTGTCACTGGTCAGTGTGCTTCCCACTGTCACTGGTCAGTGTGGTTCCCACTGTCACTGGTCAGTGTGGTTCCCACTGTCACTGGTCAGTGTGGTTCCACTGTCACTGCTCAGTGTGGTTCCCACTTCACTGGTCAGTGTGGTTCCCACTGTCACTGGTCAGTGTGGTTCCCACTGTCACTGGTCAGTGTGGTTCCCACTGTCACTGGTCAGTGTGGTTCCCACTGTCACTGGTCAGGTTGGTTCCCACTGTCACTGGTCAGTGTGGTTCCCACTGTCACTGGTCAGTGCGGTTCCCACTGTCACTGGTCAGTGTGGTTCCCACTGTCACTGGTCAGTGTGGTTCCCACTGTCACTGGTCAGTGTGCTTCCCACTGTGACTGGTCAGTGTGGTTCCCATTGTCACTGGTCAGTGTGGTTCCCACTGTCACTGGTCAGTGTGGTTCCCACTGTCACTGGTCAGTGTGGTTCCCACTGTCACTGGTCAGTGTGGTTCCCACTGTCACTGGTCAGTGTGGTCCCCACTGTCACTGGTCAGTGTGGTTCCCACTGTCACTGGTCAGTGTGGTTCCCACTGTCACTGGTCAGTGTGGTTCCCATTGTCACTGGTCAGTGTGGTTCCCACTGTCACTGGTCAGTGTGGTTCCCACTGTCACTGGTCAGTGTGGTCCCCACTGTCACTGGTCAGTGTGGTTCCCATTGTCACTGGTCAGTGTGGTCCCCACTGTCACTGGTCAGTGTGGTTCCCACTGTCACTGGTCAGTGTGGTTCCCACTGTCACTGGTCAGTGTGGTTCCCACTGTCACTGGTCAGTGTGGTCCCCACTGTCACTGGTCAGTGTGGTTCCCACTGTCACTGGTCAGTGTGGTTCCCACTGTCACTGGTCAGGTTGGTTCCCACTGTCACTGGTCAGTGTGGTTCCCACTGTCACTGGTCAGTGTGGTTCCCATTGTCACTGGTCAGTGTGGTCCCCACTGTCACTGGTCAGTGTGGTTCCCACTGTCACTGGTCAGTGTGGTTCCCACTGTCACTGGTCAGTGCGGTTCCCACTGTCACTGGTCAGTGCGGTTCCCACTGTCACTGGTCAGTGTGGTTCCCACTGTCACTGGTCAGTGTGGTTCCCACTGTCACTGGTCAGTGTGGTTCCCACTGTCACTGGTCAGTGTGGTTCCCACTGTCACTGGTCAGTGCGGTTCCCACTGTCACTGGTCAGTGTGGTTCCCACTGTCACTGGTCAGTGCGGTTCCCACTGTCACTGGTCAGTGTGGTTCCCACTGTGACTGGTCAGTGTGGTTCCCACTGTCACTGGTCAGTGTGGTACCCACTGTGACTGGTCAGTGTGGTCCCCACTGTCACTGGTCAGTGTGGTTCCCATTGTCACTGGTCAGTGTGGTCCCCACTGTCACTGGTCAGTGTGGTTCCCATTGTCACTGGTCAGTGTGGTCCCCACTGTCACTGGTCAGTGTGGTTCCCATTGTCACTGGTCAGTGTGGTCCCCACTGTCACTGGTCAGTGTGGTTCCCACTGTCACTGGTCAGTGTGGTTCCCACTGTCACTGGTCAGTGCGGTTCCCACTGTCACTGGTCAGTGTGGTTCCCACTGTCACTGGTCAGTGTGGTTCCCACTGTCACTGGTCAGTGTGGTTCCCACTGTGACTGGTCAGTGTGGTTCCCACTGTCACTGGTCAGTGTGGTACCCACTGTGACTGGTCAGTGTGGTTCCCATTGTCACTGGTCAGTGTGGTCCCCACTGTCACTGGTCAGTGTGGTTCCCATTGTCACTGGTCAGTGTGGTTTCCACTGTCACTGGTCAGTGTGGTTCCCACTGTCACTGGTCAGTGTGGTTCCCACTGTCACTGGTCAGTGTGGTTCCCATTGTCACTGGTCAGTGTGGTTCCCATTGTCACTGGTCAGTGTGGTTCCCACTGTCACTGGTCAGTGTGGTTCCCATTGTCACTAGTCAGTGTGGTTCCCATTGTCACTGCTCAGTGTGGTCCCCACTGTCACTGGTCAGTGTGGTTCCCATTGTCACTAGTCAGTGTTGTATCCACTGTCACTGGTCAGTGTGGTTCCCACAGTGGGGCTGCATTATCACATTACCATTAGCCAGAAACTAAACTGGACTAGCCATAAAGGCGACAAGGGCAGGTCATAGGCTGGGAATCCTGTGGGGAGTAACTCATTTCCTCACTCCCAAAGCCTGTCCACCATGTACAATGCACAAGTCAGGAGTATAATGGATTACTCGCCACTTCCCTGGATGTGTGCAGCTCCAACAGCACTCAAAAATCTTGACACCATCAAAGACAAAGCAGCCTCACTTGATCGGCACCACTTCCACAATCATTCACTCCCTTCACCACCAACGCACAGTGGCAGCCGTGTGTATCAACTACAAGATGCACGGCTGGAACTCACCAAGCCTCCTTAGGCAGCACTTTCCAAACCCACGACCACTACCATCTAGAAGAACAAGGACAGCAGATACCTGGGAACATCATCACTTTCAAGTTCGCCTCCAAGCCACGCACCATCTTAACTTGGAACTATCTCACCATTTCTTCACTGTCGCTGGGCCAAAATTCTGGAACACCCTCCCTAACAGCACTGTGGGTGTACCTACACATCAGGGACTGCAGTGGTTCAAGAAGACAGTTTCACCACCACCTTCTCAAGGGCAATTAGGGATTGGCAATAAATGTTGGCTTTGCCAGTAACATACCTGTGAAATTAAAAAATACACTGAATGTTCTGGAACATTACTTTGCAGCGCAGCATGAGGAGGCAGGTACAGTTTCCCTCAAATTTAGTGTGGGGAGGGGAATGGGTTGCACTCATCTCATATGGTTCCAGTCTCTTAATGTATAAAAATAAACGGCTAGACTGCATGAAAACATCTTGCTTTTATTCCTACAAGGCAGCGTGTCACCTTGCAAGTGGAACTTTGAGAAATTGATAATGAGAGACAAAGGAAGGTATTACCAGCGCTAACAACTGATCAGCTCTTTGGTTTGTCCAGGTTTTACAACTAACTGAATCCGTGCCCCCTCTCGCTACATCACTGTTCACAGAGGAATTAGATTACAATATGGTTGCTCAGCTGTCTCTCACAACATCTCGGAGGGAAATAAAATGGGCCCTTTTTTCATATTTTGTGGTGACACTTTTTCCTAATTAAAATGAGCATTATTTCGACTGGGGAAGAGAGTGCTGCTCCATTTCAGATCCCAGGCCTGTTCCCTCATTCCAGATCCCAATTCTGAATCCCATACCAGTGTCCCCATTAGAGATCCTGAACTCCAAATCCCAGATTGAAATGCCAGATCCCTATCAAGATCCCAAATTCCAGATCCCAGTTCCAGATCCCCATTCCATATCTAAATACCAGATCCCCAATTCAGATCCCAAATTCCAGGTCCTAAATTCCAGATCCAAGTTCCAGATTCCAATCCAGAAACAAATTAAACAAAATAAACAAATTAAAGAATGGCAAAGTCACACGTCTCCTTATGTTTCTCATGAAGAATTTACACAGAAAGGCTAATAGACGTGTGGTATCAGTTCACAGGGAAAGGCGTAGAAGTGCACGAATGAGCTTTTAGGAGAGATTTTGATGTGTTTCTGTGGCAAGAAGGGATCAAGGGGTCTGATAACAAGGTCAGTAGAAGCACTGATCAATGTAAAGGGGCAGGGTTCCTTCAAACTAATGATCGTTTCATAAGTCTGAGAGTTAGTGCATCCTGTTGAGATGGCTGAGCTACACAGCTTTGATGACATTTTTAATTAAACCCCGTTAATTCAGGCGGCAAGGAAAAGGTGTTTTTTTTTTAAATTAAATAAATCAATCCCTGGTAATTGAGCCATCCATTTGGAGCAGTTTTCATTCAGGGTGAAAAGAAAGACAGAATTTATATTTTGGTTTATAAGCTTTTTGTGATCACAGGACATCACAAAATGCATCACACTCAATGAATGACACGGCCGCCAATTTGCAATGCAGCAAAAGGCAAGGCCATCCACAACTGAACTCGAAACATTAACTCTGCTTCTCTCTTCACAGATGCTGCCAGACCTGCTGTTTTTTTCCAGCATTTTCTGTTTTTATTTGATCAGTGGATTTGCTTTGCCGTTCAATAAGATCCTGGCTGATCTGTTTGCGTCAAGTTCCACATTCCCAGGGCAGCACGTGGCACAGTGGTTAGCATCGTTGCCTCCGGCGCTGAGGAGCCGGGTCCGAATCCCGGCCCTGGGTCACTGTCCGTGTGGAGTTTGCACATTCTCCCCGTGACTGCGTGGGTTTCGCCCACACAACCCAAAAGATGTGCAGGATAGGTGGATTGGCCACGCTAAATTGCCTCTTAATTGGAAAAAATAATTGGGTACTCTAAATTTTAAAAAAAATAGAGTTCCACATTCCCCACCGACCCCAAGAACCTTTGATTCCCTTACCCAACAAGAATCTATCTGCCTCTGCCTTAAGAATATTCAGTGACCCCACTGCCACCTCCTTCTGAGGCAGAAAGTTCCAAAGTCCCATAAACCCTCTTGAGAGAAAAAGAATCTCCACAACTCTGTCCTAAAAGAGCGACCCCTAATTTTAAAACAGTGCCTCCTTTTCTGGCCTCAATCACAACAGGAAACATATTTTCCACGCCCACCTTGTCAATACCATTTAGGGTCTTATATACTTCAATCAAGTCACCCCTCACTCTTCTAAACTCCAGTGAAAACAAACCCAGTCTGCCCGACCTACAATCAAAAGACAACCTGCTCCTTCCAGGGATCAATCTAGTAAACCTCCTCTGAGCCAACTCCAATGCATTTACATCTTTTCTTAAATGAGGAGACTGAAGCTGCCCACAATATTCGAGATGTGGTCTCACCAATGCCCTTATTACTGAGGCATAGCATCCTTACTTTTACATTCAATTCCAAAACATAGCATTGTGTCCACATTTTACATCCTCAGATGGAACCTCGGTTTAATGTTTCATCCATAAAACAGTATCTCTGTCAGTGCACCATCCCCTCAGCTGTACAGAAAAGTGTCAGCCTACCCTGCCGATTACGTACGTTCTTTCGACTTCAGTAAGGCCTTTGACAAGGTCCCTCATGGTAGACTAGTACAAAAGGTGAAGTCACACGGGATCAGGGGTGAGCTGGCAAGGTGGATACAGAACTGGCTAGGCCATAGAAGGCAGAGAGTAGCAATGGAAGGATGCTTTTCTAATTGGAGGGCTGTGACCAGTGGTGTTCCACAGGGATCAGTGCTGGGACCTTTGCTGTTTGTAGTATATATAAATGATTTGGAGGAAAATGTAACTGGTCTGATTAGTAAGTTTGCAGACGACACAAAGGTTGGTGGAATTGCGGATAGCGATGAGGACTGTCGGAGGATACAGCAGGATTTAGATTGTTTGGAGACTTGGGCAGAGAGATGGCAGATGGAGTTTAATCCGGACAAATGTGAGGTAATGCAATTTGGAAGGTCTAATGCAGGCAGGGAATATACAGTGAATGGTAGAACCCTCAAGAGTATTGAAAGTCAAAGAGATCTAGGAGTACAGGTACACAGGTCATTGAAAGGGGCAACACAGGTGGAGAAGGTAGTCAAGAAGGCATACGGCATGCTTGCCTTCATTGGCCGGGGCATTGAGTATAAGAATTGGCAAGTCATGTTGCAGCTGTATAGAACCTTAGTTAGGCCACAGTTGGAGTATAGTGATCAATTCTGGTCGCCACACTACCAGAAGGATGTGGAGGCTTTAGAGAGGGTGCAGAAGAGATTTACCAGAATGTTGCCTGGTATGGAGGGCATTAGTTATGAGGAGCGGTTGAATAAACTCGGTTTGTTCTCACTGGAACGAAGGAGGTTGAGGGGATACCTGATAGAGGTATACAAAATTATGAGGGGCACAGACAGAGTGGATAGTCAGAGGCTTTTCCCCAGGGTAGAGGGGTCAATTACTAGGGGGCATAGGTTTAAGGTGAGAGGGGCAAGGTTTAGAGTAGATGTACGAGGCAAGTTTTTTACGCAGAGGGTAGTGGGCGCCTGGAACTCGCTACCGGAGGAGGTGGTGGAAGCAGGGACGATAGTGACATTTAAGGGGCATCTTGACAAATACATGAATAGGATGGGAATAGAGGGATACGGACCCAGGAAGTGTAGAAGATTGTAGTTTAATCGGGCAGCATGGTCGGCACGGGCTTGGAGGGCCGAAGGGCCTGTTCCTGTGCTGTACATTTCTTTGTTCTTTGTTCTTTGTACATCTTGTGGTCATATCCCTGTGATAGACCATCAAATCACAACCATTTGACTCTCACGTGATAGTCGTATCAACTCAGCCTGAAGTGTCAGTGGTGGGTTATTCGGTAGTGCTTTCAGCCTCTGAGTCATAAGGTGGTGGGTTAAAGTCCCACTCCAGAGACTAGCACACCATTCTGAAGAGGACACGGTATTGAGGGAGCTGTCTTTTGGTTGAGATATTAACCCTGGCCTTGCCTGCTCTCTTATGGCACAATGCTTTGAGGTTCCATGGCACTATTTTAAAGAGGGGCAGGGTAGTATACCAATTGTCCTGGCCGATAGATATCCCTCAACATCACAAAAAAAAGATTATCTGGTCATTACCCCATTGCTTTTTGTGGGATCTTGCTGTGTGCAAAATGGTTGCCATGTTTCCTACTTTATAATAGTGACTACCCTTCCAAAGTACAAAGCTGTAAAGTGCTTTGGGACACCCTGAGGATATGAAAGGTGCTTCATAAATGCTTGATGTTTCATGATTGGTTGGGAGCCGTACCTACCCTTGTCACTGTGAGCATTGGGGTTAACTGTCCCCTCCCTCCGAACTGATTGCTATTGTGATGAAGGTAGGAAATTGTTATATATTATATTTTATATTTTGTTGCAGTAATGGTATTAAAAAACCCTGAGTTCAAACACAAACAGGCAATATGTCTGTTAATGTTGTGATTAAGGGATAGTAAAAGGTGAGGTAATCATTGATTTTAATAATTTACTTTTTTACATATAGATGGCCACTGGAATATTGTTTGTAGAAAGGAGATTCACTGGGGTGTAGATAATTTAAGGGATTGTGTTTAGTCCTAGCTAAACAGGTCATGGGATATTTTAGTGGGATACAGTGAGGAGCCAGGTCTGTCTGTAGTTTTTGGCAGTTTGCTATAGGATTTGAGTCTGACAAGACAAAAGGATTTTCAGGATGTATCTGAAATTGTCTGCATAGAGAACAGCAAGTAACCCTGACTTGTTAACTTTATTTATGCATGGACTTTGAACTGTATTGGGTTGTTTAGTTGGAAAATACATAGCGGCAGGTGTAGAAAGTGAGTTAAAGATTTTTCCTTTTATTTAAGAACTGTTTAACTGATAATTGTAAAGATATTTCTTTGATGTTAATGTCATTAATTCTGTATTTAAATTAAAGTTTGTTTTAACAAAAAAGATACCTATTGGTCAGAGTCACCACTCCTGGGATGAAATATCCTTTCCTCACAGTTTTACAAATTGCAAATTGTTTGGAATTCTCATGCGGTATCCAAACAAAAGCTGTGGTCTGATCCGGTTTCCTAACACTATTATTATTCTGGATTTTTCCAACGTTTGTTTCTCATGCAAGGAGCTTTTTTGACAATATCTGTACGTGAAATATTCCTCAGACATTTAGCAATATTTACTGTGCTGATTCAACATTAAAACCAACAGTTGACCATGATCATAGCACTATAACTGGAACTAGATAGAGGATTCTTACTCTGCACCTTTAACATAGTAAAACCTCCAGTGGCATTTCACAGGAGTGTAACCAGGTGTAAACCTATATTGAGCCACACAAGGAGTTACTTTAAGAGCTAAAGCTTGGTCAAAGAAGTTGACCTTAAGTGGTGCCACATAAGAGCGGACAGAGGTAGCAAGACAAAGAGGTTTAGGGGGGCAGTTCCAGAGGTTTCGGTCCAGGCAGCTGATCACTAATGGTGGAGCAAAGTGTGTGGGAGATGCATAAATGACCAGAGGTACAGGAATGGCAAATTCTTGGAAGATTTACAGAGACAGGGTAGGATGATATCGTAAGGTGTTGGGTCTAGTTCGGTGGGCCTTAATAAGATTTTTTCAGTCTTGAGTAGTTGAACAGTATTTATTAACTACTATAAATTATATAAATAGGTACAATAAAGGTCCTAGCTAGGAACTGTCTCCATGCTTGCTTATACACATGGCTCTGTCCAACACTATGCTGACTCCGAGGCACGGGTCAGATGTTCTCTTACATCACTGTATGAGCAATATTGTACTCAGACCCACATTAACTGTTTATGTGCCAAATCCTTCTACGACAGGCAAGGCTGCGGAGGGATCGGAACACAGGGATGTGCGTTTGAAAATTGAGGCTTTGGTGTACTGGGAGTCATTGTAGGCCAGCAAGCACAGTAAATATAGAAAACATTTTTAGAAAGATTCATTAGACTCGCAATAAACAGCACTGTGTACAAGCATCTGTCTCACAGCTCAATGGGTGTCCTCTATTAGATTATCGCCCGGCCAGGGAGTAATAATGACTTGAGTGGCAATAACAATCGTGAGAGATGGAAAGCAGGTTGCCAATTCTCTCCTGTGCATTATATTTTGCTGCACAAAATCAAAATTAACACCCCCACCCCCCATTAGTATCTAAAATATTAATGCTGAAGCCAGTGCCATGGATTACGCCCTGTAGTTGAATGGGCAGTGGGGCTATCTGACCTGGCTCTTTGTTACATGTACTGGAAGATTTAAAGCTGGATTACTGCTGGGGTTCGCTGATCTCAGTGAACAGCAGGAGGAACATTACACTTGATCTCAGGCAAGGGGGAGAGAAAAGGCAGTAATTAAATTAAGTAATTCTGCATTCACCAGGATTGTAAGCAGCCAGAGTCCTGGGCCTGATCAGGACAGAATGAAAATCACATTAGATAGAATCATAAAATCCCGACAGTGCAGAAGGAGACCATTTGGCCCATCAAGCCTACACCAATCCTCTGAAAAAGCACCCTATCTAGGCCCACTCCCCTGCCCTATCCCTATAACCCCATAACCCAACCTAACCATTGGACAATTCTAGGCAACCTTTGGACACTAAGGGGCAATTTAGCATGGCCAATCCACCTATGCTATACGTCCTTAGGCTGTGGGAGGAAACCGGAGCACCCGGAGGAAATCCAAGCAGACACGGGGAGAACGTGCAAACGCCACACAGACCCACAGTCGGAATTGAACCAAGGTCCTTGGCGCTGTGAGGTAGCAGTGCTAACTACTGTGCCACTATGCCGTTCTTGGGTTTAAACATGTGAAATGCATGGCGGGGAAGGAGATGGAGGTGATTAGGTGGGATAAGCACAGAAGGGAAAGTATGTCATAGGATGAGGCAGGAGAGATTAAACTACAATGATGATGCAAGTCCAAAGAAAGTTGTAATGGGACAAGTAAAGAACCCAATGATGTGACTTGAGGCGATGTGAAAGACAGGATAATGAATAGCTGCAATTTGCAAATACAAAATGCAGATGGAGGAAAGAAAAGGGACAAAAAATAGGGGCAGACATTATAATCTGAAATTGTTGAATTCATTGTTGAGACCCAAAGGACCTTCCCTTTTATTTTTCTCTCCCCCCTGCCCTCACTTTTCTTGCCTCTGCACTTGCTTAATGCCCACTTCTGATGTGAGGCCATCGATCTGAAATTCTAACTTTGTCATTCTCCCTCCAGAGGCTGCCAGATTATTATATTACCTTATGTAATATACATATTACTCTCTTGAACCAGCCGAGTTGTTGAAATGAGTAATAGTCTTCTTTTAAATATAAACTAATTTATTGAGTAATATAAACAAATATTGTAAGTTCTTTTACTTTATACTCATCTAGTAAATAAAGAAACAATTGTAGAGATAACTAATTAAATTATACAATACAATGCCTTGATAACTAATAACTTCTCTCTCTAGCTTTACTATGACTGTTCTCTCTGCACTCCTGATACACACTGTCATTAGAAAGAGCGGGAAAACCATGAATATAGGTTCTGATAGTGAGACCTTTAATGTTCAATTGCCTGTTCTAGCATTACATATATTAATCATGTGTATTGATATACAGAGATCACTACACTGACTTGCTGAGCATTTCCAGCATTTTTTGTTTTTTATTCCCAGTTTGTAGGCGCAATCACCTCTGAATCCTGTGACACGACGTGGCTGGTCAACATACTGGGGGAAAGTATTGAGTTGTTGAAAATATTTGAAAAGCTATTAAATCGATAATCAGCGAGTTCTTCAGGGAATCGCAGCCCTCGTCAATAAAGATAAGAGCAGCCTTCTAACGGAGTCTTATCCCTCCAATCAGAGGGAGGGGGCAAGCAGAAGGAAGCAAAGAGCAGTGGGGAGGCTGGAAACCTGTGATTCACGCAGTCATGCGAGTCAGAACAATGTCTCGATGTTGGCCTGAAAATAAATTTGCTGCGTGCGATCCTGAGATTGCAACTGGTTAACCTGACAGGGTTTGCAAATCACTCCGCACTCGAGAGGCCAGATATCCCGTTCCCGTGGCGATTTCTGCAATTTTGCTAAATCGCAGTCAAGATCTCATTACTAGATGCTGGTTTCGCACAATTCCTGCTCACAATTTGCTCTAATTAAATCTGATAAAGCAAACCACCACACACCTCTCCCCAAACAGAAACAATGTCGCCTAACGCCCTGCCAAATGGCAACAGGGGATCCTCAGAAATAACTCCTAAGGTTTAAATCCGACAAGTTTCAAGTTTCAGGACATCTGTTCTGTAGCTCCCGACAAAGGGGAACTGTTAGGAGTTAGATTTATGTGGATGATGAGAGTGAGACTGGCAGCATACTTGTTTAAATGGTCTGGGTCCACTTTATTGAAAGACATTTTGGGAGACGTAGCAGCTTGAGCTAGGTCATTGTCTGCCAGCGATACCCTGAAATTTCAAGGAGCGCCAATGTGGACAGATGTAAAGAAACAAAACAGAAAATGAGGCCCCGTACAGGGGAGACCAACCAGCTCATCACCAGACTCATCCAGTTTAGTGGGACTGGAATCTTTTGTTTAGCTTCTGCATTGTATGCACCTCTGGCATCCACATTACAGGAGGAATGTGATAGCAATGGAAAGCGTGCAGAGGGGATTTACCAGAATGTTGCCTAGGCTGGAGAGTTTTACCTATGAAAAGAGTTGGATAGACTGGGGTTGTTTTCCTTGGAGCAGGGGAGACTAAGAGGGGACATGATTGCGATGTATAAAATTATGATGCAAATAGAGTAGACAGCAAGAAACTATTACCCTTGGTGGAGGGATCTCTCATAATATGCACTCATGCACATCATGAGGTAAAAGCAGGCAGTGACAGACACCCAGGTGAGCCAATCAACATACAGAACAGAACACGACCAATGGCCAGGCAGAACACCAGAGGGGGGCTTCCAAATATAAAACACACGAGGCATCAGCACTCTGCCTCTTTCCACTGGTGACAACTGTAGTGACAGTCAGGGTGTACAAATCATTCAACACCTTCTACACGTGGATCAGAGCTAGCATGGTCTAGATAGTTAATGTTACTTTAATTAGAGTAGTAGAGAGTCAACCCACAGGCAGCTGTGTGCTTCGTTACTGAAGTTCAACAAATCTTATTGAACCAATGCCTACGTTTGGTGTATGCTTGATCACTTAACTGCATCATGTTGCAGTCCATGTTACCCCAGGGTGAATAACGCGGCAGGATCAATGACCGGGGGCATAGATTTAAGGCAAGGAGCAGGAGGTTTAGCGGGTGTAGTGATATGCATTAACAATGTATGTGTAAATATGTATAGCCTCCAACCAGTAGGTGTCAGGCAAGTAGTAGCACGTGACACTGCAGCCTGGGGGGCGACTTGAGAAACCACAGTGGTCAGTCGGGTTTGTATTAGTTCCAGTTTAATAGCATTAGTTTCCTACCCCCAGTTTAATATACTATAATAAAATTAACTAGTCTTGAACTAGATGTTCTTTAGTATGCTGACTCAGTAATTGTCTCTGAGCAAGAACATAACAGGGGGGATGTGAGCAAAATCCTTTTCACCCTGGATGTGATGGGAATGTGGAACTCATTGCCTGAAAGGGTGATGGAGACAGAGACCTTCATAAAATTTAAGAAGTAGTTAATAGTAATAATCTTAATTGTCACAAGTAATAATAATAATAATAATAATAATAATAATAATAATCGCTTATTGTCACAAGTAGGCTTCAATGAAGTTACTGTGAAATGCACCTCGCTTACATTAGAGGCTTACATTAACACTGCAATGAAGTTACTGTGAAAAGCTCCTAGTCGCCACATTCCTGCTCCTGTTCGGGTACACAGAGGGAGAATTCAGAATGTCCAAATTACCTAGTAGCATGTCTTTCGGGACTCGTGGGAGGAAACTGGAGCACCCGGAGGAAACCCACGCAGACACGGGGAGAACATGCAGACTCCACACAGACAGTGACCCAAGCTGGGAATCGAACATCGGACCCTGGAGCTGTTAAGCCATAGTGCTAACCACTATGCTACCGTGCTAGCTGTACACTTGCAATCCCAGGGCATACAAAACTAGAACATAGAACATTACAGCGCAGTACAGGCCCTTCGGCCCTCGATGATGCGCTGACCTGTGAAACCACTCTAAAGCCCATCTACACTATTCCCTTATCGTCCATATGTCTATCCAATGACCATTTGAATACCCTTAGTGTTGGCGAATCCACTACTGTTGCAGGCAGGACATTCCACACCCTTACTACTCTCTGAGTAAAGAACCTACCTCTGACATCTGTCTTATATCTATCACCCCTCAATTTAAAGCTATGTCCCCTCGTGCTAGACATCACCATCCAAGGAAAAAGGCTCTCACTGTCCACCCTATCCAATCCTCTGATCATCTTGTATGCCTCAATTAAGTCACCTCTTAACCTTCTTCTCTCTAACGAAAACAGCCGCAAGTCCCTCAACCTTTCCTCATAAGATCTTCCCTCCATACCAGGCAACATTCTGGTAAATCTCCTCTGCACCCTTTCCAATGCTTCCACATCCTTCCTAATAATGCGGCGACCAGAATTGCACGCAATACTCCAAATGCGGCCGCACTAGAGTTTTGTACAGCTGCAACATGACCTCATGGCTCCGAAACTCAATCCCTCTACCAATAAAAGCTAACACACCGTACGCCTTCTTAACAACCCTCTCAACCTGAGTGACAACTTTCAGGGATCTATGTACATGGACACCGAGATCTCTCTGCTCATCTACACTGCCAAGAATTTTACCATTAGCCTAGTACTCTGTCTTCCTGTTATTCCTTCCAAAATGAATCACCTCACACTTTTCTGCATTAAACTCCATTTGCCACCTCTCAGCCCAGCGCTGCAGTTTATCTATGTCCCTCTGTAACTTGTAACATCCTTCCGCACTGTCCACAACTCCACCGACTTTAGTGTCATCTGCAAATTTACTCACCCATCCTTCTACGCCCTCCTCCAGGTCATTTAAAAAAATGACAAACAGCAGTGGCCCCAACACAGATCCTTGTGGTACACCACTAGTAACTGGACTCCAGTCTGAACACTTCCCATCAACCACCACCCTTTGTCTTCTTCCAGCTAGCCAATTTCTGATCCAAACTGCTAAATCTCCCTTAATCCCATGCTTCCGTATTTTCTGCAGTAGCCTACCGTGGGGAACCTTATCAAACACTTTACTGAAATCCATATACACCACATCAACTGCTTTACCCTCATCCACCTGTTTGGTCACCTTCTCAAAGAACTCAATAAGGTTTGTGAGGCACGACCTACCCTTCACGAAACCGTGTTGACTATATCTAATCAAATTATTCCTTTCCAGGTCATTATACACCCTATCTCTTATAAACCTTTCCAAGATTTTGCCCACAACAGAAGTAAGGCTCACTGGTCTATAGTTACCAGGGTTATCTCTACTCCCCTTCTTGAACAAGGGGACAACATTTGCTATCCTCCAGTCTTCTGGTACTATTCCTGTTGACAAAGATGACTTAAAGATCAAAGCCAAAGGCTCAGCAATCTCCTCCCTAGCTTCCCAGAGAATCCTAGGATAAATCCCATCCGGCCCAGGTGACTTATCTATTTGTCCCCTTTCCAGAATTGTTAACACCTCCTCCTTATGAACCTCAAGCCCTTCTAGTCTCGTCGCCTGAATCTCAGTATTCTCCTTGACGACATTGTCTTTTTCCTGTGTGAATACTGACAAAAAATATTCATTGAGCACCTCTCCTAGCTCCTCGGGCTCCAAGCACAACTTCCCACTACTGTCCTTGACTGGCCCGACTCTTACCCTAGTCATTCTTTTATTCCTGACATATCTATAGAAAGCTTTAGGGTTATAAGAACATAAGAACTAGGAGCAGGAGTAGGCCATCTGGCCCCTCGAGCCTGCTCCACCATTCAATGAGATCATGGCTGATCTTTTGTGGACTCAGCTCCACTTTCCGGCCCGAACACCAGAACCCTTAATCCCTTTATTCTTCAAAAAACTATCTATCTTTATCTTAAAAACATTTAATGAAGGAGCCTCTACTGCTTCACTGGGCAAGGAATTCCATAGATTCACAACCCTTTGGGTGAAGAAGTTCCTCCTAAACTCAGTCCTAAATCTACTTCCCTTAATTTTGAGGCTATGCCCCCTAGTTCTGCTTTCACCCGCCAGTGGAAACAACCTGCCCGCATCTATCCTATCTATTCCCTTCATAATCTTATATGTTTCTATAAGATCCCCCCTCATCCTTCTAAATTCCAACGAGTACAGTCCAAGTCTACTCAACCTCTCCTCGTAATCCAACCCCTTCAGCTCTGGGATTAACCTAGTTAATCTCCTCTGCACAGCCTCCAGTGCCAGTACGTCCTTTCTCAAGTAAGGAGACCAAAACTGAACACAATACTCCAGGTGTGGCCTCACTAACACTTTATACAATTGCAGCAGAACCTCCCTAGCCTTAAACTCCATCCCTCTAGCAATGAAGGACAAAATTCCATTTGCCTTCTTAATCACCTGTTGCACCTGAAAACCAACTTTTTGCGACTCATGCACGAGCACACCCAGGTCTCTCTGCACAGTAGCATGTTTTAATATTTTATCATTTAAATAATAATCCCTTTTGCTGTTATTCCTACCAAAATGGATAACCTCACATTTGTCAACATTGTATTCCATCTGCCAGACCCTAGCCCATTCACTTAGCCTATCCAAATCCCTCTGCAGACTTCCAGCATCCTCTGCACTTTTTGCTTTACCACTTATCTTAGTATCGTCTGCAAACTTGGACACATTGCCCTTGGTCCCCAACTCCAAATCATCTATGTAAATTGTGAACAGTTGTGGGCCCAACACTGATCCCTGAGGGTCACCACTAGCTACTGATTGCCAACCAGAGAAACACCCATTAATCCCCACTCTTTGCTTTCTATTAATTAACCAATCCTCTATCCATGCTACTACTTTCCCCTTAATGCCATGCATCTTTATCTTATGCAACAACCCTTTGTGTGGCACCTTGTCAAAGGCTTTCTGGAAATCCAGATATACCACATCCATTAGCTCCCCGTTATCTACCGCACTGTTAATGTCCTCAAAAAATTCCACTAAATTAGTTAGGCACGACCTGCCCTTTATGAACCCATGCTGCACCTGTCCAATGGGACAATTTCCATCCAGGTGCCTCGCTATTTCTTCCTTGATGATAGATTCCAGCGTCTTCCCCACTACCGAAGTTAAGCTCACTGGCCTATAATTACCCGCTTTCTGCCTACCTCCTTTTTTAAACAGTGGTGTCACGTTTGCTAATTTCCAATCCGCCGGGACCACCCCAGAGTCCAGTGAATTTTGGTAAATTATCACTAGTGCATTTGCAATTTCCCTAGCCATCTCTTTTAGCACTCTGGGATGCATTCCATTAGGTCCAGGAGACGTGTCTACCTTTTGCCCCATTAGCTTGCCCATCACTACCTCCTTGGTGATAACAATCCTCTCAAGGTCCTCACCTGTCATAGCCTCATTTCCATCAGTCACTGGCATGTTATTTGTGTCTTCCACTGTGAAGACCGACCCAAAAAACCTGTTCAGTTCCTCAGCCATTTCCTCATCTCCCATTACTAAATCTCCCTTCTCATCCTCCAAAGGACCAATATTTACCTTAGCCACTCTTTTTTGTTTTATGTATTTGTAGAAACTTTTACTATCTGTTTTTATATTCTGAGCAAGTTTACTCTCATAATCTATCTTACTCTTCTTTATAGCTTTTTTAGTAGCTTTCTGTTGCCCCCTAAAGATTTCCCAGTCCTCTAGTCTCCCACTGATCTTTGCTACTTTGTATGTTTTTTCCTTCAATTTGATTCTCTCCCTTATTTCCTTAGATATCCACGGTCGATTTTCCCTCTTTTTACCGCCCTTCCTTTTTGTTGGTATAAACCTTTGCTGAGCACTGTGAAAAATCACTTGGAAGGTTCTCCACTGTTTCTCAACTGTTTCACTATAAAGTCTTTGCTCCCAGTCTACCTTAGCTAGTTCTTCTTTCATCCCATTGTAATCTCCTTTGTTTAAACACAAAACTCTAGTGCTTGATTTTACCTTCTCACCCTCCATCTGTATTTTAAATTCCACCATATTGTGATCGCTCCTTCCGAGAGGATCCCTAACTATGAGATCCTGAATCAATCCTGTCTCATTACACAGGACCAGATCTAGGACCGCTTGTTCCCTCGTAGGTTCCATTACATACTGTTCTAGGAAACTATCGCGGATACATTCTATAAACTCCTCCTCAAGGCTGCCTTGACCGACCTGGTTAAACCAATCGACATGTAGATTAAAATCCCCCATGATAACTGCTGTACCATTTCTACATGCATCTGTTATTTCTTTGTTTATTGCCTGCCCCACTATAATGTTACTATTTGGTGGCCTATAGATTACTCCTATCAGTGACTTTTTCACCTTACTATTCCTGATTTCCAACCAAATGGATTCAACCTTATCCTCCATAGCACCGATGTCATCCCTTACTGTTGCCCGGATGTCATCCTTAAATAACAGAGCTACACCACCTCCCTTACCATCCACTCTGTCCTTCCTTGTACTGTCGCCCTTTTTGATTTTTGACTATGGCTTCTCTGCCTTACACTTTCCCCCTTACTGCCTTTTATTTCTGTCCCTGTTTTACTACCTTCCAACTTCCTGCATTGGTTCCCATCCCCCTGCCACATTAGTTTAAACAGCTCTAGCAAACACCCCCCCAGGACATCGGTTCCAGTCCTGCCCAGGTGCAAACCGTCCGGTTTGTACTGGTCCAACCTCCCCCAGAACCGGTTCCAATGTCCCAGGAATTTGAATCCCTCCCTCTTGCACCATCTCTCGAGCCACGTATTCATCCTCTCTATCCTGACATTCCTACTCTGACTAGCTCGTGGCACTGGTAGCAATCCTGAGATTACTACCTTTGAGGTCCTACTTTTTAGTTTAACTCCTAGCTCCCTAAATTCAGCTTGTAGGACCTCATCCCGTTTTTTACCTATATCGTTGGTGCCTATGTGCACCACGACAGCTGGCTGTTCACCCTCCCCCCCCCCCCCCCCCCAGAATGTCCTGCAGCCGCTCCGAGATATCCTTGACCCTTGCACCAGGGAGGCAACATACCATCCTGGAGTCTCGATTGCGTCCGCAGAACCGCCTGTCTATTCCCCTTACAATTGAGTCCCCTATCACTATAGCCCTGCCATTCTTCTTCCTGCCCAGCTGCGCAGCAGAGTCAGCCACGGTGCCATGAATCTGGCTGCTGCTGCCTTCCCCGGTGAGCCATCTCCCTCAACAGTATCCAAAGCGGTATATCTGTTTTGCAGGGAGATGACCGCAGAGGGCACCTGCACTGCCTTCCTACTCTTGCTCTGTCTTTTGGTAACCCATTTACTATCTCCCTCAGTACCTTTCACCTGCGGTGTGACCAACTCGCTAAACGTGCTATCCACGACGTCCTCAGCATCGCGGACGCTCCAAAGTGAGTCCATCCGCAGCTCCAGAGCCGTCAAGCGGTCTAACAGGAGCTGCAACTGGACACACTTCTTGCACGTGAAGGAGCCAGGGACAGTGGACGTGTCCCTGAGCTCCCACATCGCACATGAGGAGCATGACACGGGTCTGAGATCTCCTGCCATGTCTTAAACCTTCGGTTAACTTCAACAATTTCAATTTCCCCCCCAAAAATGTAAATAAATAAATAAACAACGAAGAAAAAAAATATATATATATACCAATGAAAAGAAACAGAAAAACAGAAACACTACTTACCAGTCACAAAAAGCACTTCCTCCCCACCCAGCTTCGGATTCCCACCTCGATTCAAATTCCCAAACTCATTCTTAGCTGTGTCTCACTCCTGGCTCTGTCTTCTATCTGGCTCACTGGGAGAACTCACTGCAATCCTTGATCCTACCTGCCAAAGACTTCTCATGTCCCCTCCTGGCTCTTCTTAGCTCTCTCTTTAGGTCCTTCCTAGCTAACTTGTAACTCTCGAGCGCCTTAACTGAACCTTCATGTCTCATCTTTACATGAGCATCCTTCTTCCTCTTGACAAGTGTTTCGACTGCCTTAGTGAACCACGGTTCCCTTGCTCGACCACTTCCTCCCTGCCTGACAGGTACATACTTATCAAGGACACGCAGTAGCTGTTCCTTGAACAAGCTCCACATTTCCATTGTGCCCATCCCCTGCAGTTTTCCTCTCCTTCTGATGCATCCTAAGTCTTGCCTCATCGCATCATAATTGCCTTTCCCCCTGATATAACTCTTGCAGATATAACTATGGGCCAAGTGCTGGAAAATGGGATTAGAATACTTAGGTGGTTGTTTTTAACTGGTGCAGACGCAATGGGTCAGAGCCTTTTTTGTGCTGTAGACTCTATGATACCCAGGCACTCAGCCTGAGGGAGTGGGGGATAACAAACCCCAGCAATTACCTGCATTTACATAGTGCCTGCCGCATAGTGAAAATATCCTGATGCATCTTGCAGGAATGTTATCAAATTAAACTTGAAGCCAAGCCATTAAAAGATATATTAGGTCAGGTCAGCATGGTCAAAGAGTTAGGGCTGAACTTTCCACCTCTGGTCTTCCTCTGGGCATGTCTGATATTGTGGGTTTGGCACAGCTGGTGAACATGGATAAGGAGAAACTAGAGTGGAATTTAATAACGAGGGAA
Source organism: Scyliorhinus torazame (assembly GCF_047496885.1). NCBI lineage: Eukaryota > Metazoa > Chordata > Chondrichthyes > Carcharhiniformes > Scyliorhinidae > Scyliorhinus > Scyliorhinus torazame. Next base: position 118,861,182 of record NC_092719.1, read on the forward strand.
GATCATTTGAAAATTAGAACCAGCACATTCAGGAGGGAAATCAGGAAGCATTTTTTCACACTAAGAGTAGTGTAAATCTAGAATTTGTTGCTCTAAAAAACTGTGGAAACTGGGGATCAATTGGAGTTTTCCACATGGAGATAGACTGATTGTTGTTAAGCAAAGGATATCAGAGTATATGGAGCAAATAGAAAAATTGAGGTACAGATCAACCATGATCTGGATAATGGCATAGTGTAGGTTAGATGGCTTTTGTTTCGGTGCAACATCGTGGGCCGAAGGGCCTGTACTGCGCTGTATTGTTCTATGTTCTATGTTCTATGATCGAACTGAATTTCAGAGCCGGATTGAATGGCCTACTTCTGTTGTGTTACTATGAGCACCTTGATTGGTGGAATTCAGGGAAGTTTGACTTAGTGAAGGGGTTGGAGGTAGACAGCCATGTGATAAAACTCCAGGAATACATCCAACGAGAGTTGGCAACCCTAGGAATGATACACCTCCAACAGATTGTGGCACAATAACTGCTTGCAGGAGGATATGCAACTGGAACTTGTGCTACCCCTCAGCTCTGTTGAAAAATGCAGTTAGGGCGAGTCGGATTTCATCTATATGAATAGTAAAGCTTTACTTCTTATAGTGAACATATTCTGGGGAGGGGGTAATTTTTACCATTGGCATCTTGCATCCATTTCTCACCTGACACATAGGTGGCCATTACAGAAAGACTGAGGTAGAAGGGAGTGTCCCCATCTCCTCATATCCGCTACCATCCCAACAGCCGCCCCGCCCCACCGAACGGCCACCACCCACCATGACAGCAGGATACCTGAGCCTGGCCTATGGAACTTTCAGGTGGACCTGTTAGTGGGTACGCCAACATGTCTTGACTCTATACTGTGTTCTGTAGTGGGTCTTGGAAGCTTCTCTGTTATGGTTCGAAAATACCATTCTCCAACTACTCAAAGCATATAGGGTTGAGCAAGAAATACCACAAAGAGGCTGTGGGCAGAATGGTAGCATAGTGGTTAGCACTGTTGCTTCACAGCTCCAGGGACCGAGGTTCGATTCCCAGTTTGGGCCACTGTCTGTGTGGAGTCTGCACATTCTCCCCGTGTCTACGTGGGTTTCCTCCAGGTGCTCCGGTTTCCTCCCACAATTCTGGAAAGACATGCTGTTAGGTAATTTAGACATTCTGAATTCTCCCTCTGTGTACCCGAACAGGCGCCAGAATGTGGCAACTAGGGACTTTTCAGAGTAACTACATTGCAGTGTTAATGTAAGCCTACTTGTGACAATAAAGATTATGATAAAGAGTTACACACATTTTGAATGAATGGGTAACAAGATGGAGTATAATGTGGAGGAATGTGAAGTTATACACTTTGGTTGTAAGAATAGAAAAGCAGGATTTCTTTGTAAAAAGGCGTGAAATTTGTAAATGTTGATGTTTAGAGAGTCTGGAGTATACTTGAACAGGGAAGATGGAATGTTAGCATGCATGTCCAGCAAGCAATTAGGAAAGTAAATGGCATGTTGGCCTCTATTGCAAGGTTGGAGTACCGGACGAAGGAAGTCTGCCTGTTGTACAAAGCTTTGGTGAGAACACACCTGGAATACAGTGCATAATTTTGTTTCCCTATTTAAGGAACAATATTTACTTGCATCTGGGGTGGTACAGTAAAAGTTCATTCAATTGGTTCCTGAGTTGAGAGTCTGAGTAAACTGGATCTCTATTCTCTGGAGCGTAGAAGAATGAGAGATGGGCAGCAATTCTCCAACCGTTCACTGGCGGAGGATTATCTGGCGCCGTCGGCAACGTAGCAGCCCCCCCCCCCACCGCAGGTTTCCCGGCGGCATAGGGTGGCGTCAATGGGAATTTCCATTGACGGCAGCGGGAACAGCGAATCCCACCGCTGGCATGCCACTCCCGCCACCGAGGAACACTCAGCTGGGGGGGCAGGGAATCATCCCTGCCGTGATCTCATTGAACCTTAAATGATCCTGAATGGCCTGGCAGGGTAGAGAAGTTGATGCCCCTGGCTGAGAAATCTAGAACATGGGGCACAGGGTAAGAAGTTAGTCACTTATTTTTCAACAGTTTAACCACATTTATCATCATTTGCTCTGGTCCCAGCTTTCAAATGATCCAATTCCTTAAATTAAATTTTGCTATTTACTTCAGGGCCAGTTGACCTCGCAGCTACTGGGTTAATATGCTCGTTCATTAGCCAGGATCACGACATGAACGCACCCGTATACATTGACACCAATTCACCTCATTCAATCATCTCTCTATGTTGGCAATTAAATTCTTTGCAAAATTATTCTCCGAATAGATTGTTTTCACTGGAGACTTAATAATGAAAATTTATTAATCTCAAATGTAGTTATTGAATTTTAAGCTCAGAATATGTTTAGCATTAGGCTCTGCTCGCGAGACTGTGGAGCACTATGGGTTGGGATTAGTCAATGCCAGTGGTGTGAACTGGGCAGAAACCCAATCAGCAGCCTGTTTCCACCGTGGTAGAGTTTGTTTTCAAAATGTCATTAATGGGAGGTGGTCAATTGCAGCTCCTGAAATTTCTCAAAGTCACTGTCAGGATGCTGATCCGTTCATTTTGCCCTCAAGCCTTTCATCCCCCCTCCCCCCCTCCCCACCCACGTTTCTAGTCAAAGCAATCTTTGGGTGGGATTTACTGATCACGCCGCCAAGTATTTTTCGGCACAGAGACGGCCCGCCAGCGGGATCTACCGGCCCCGCCGTCATCAACGGGACTTCCTGTTAACAGCACCCCCTCATCGCCAGGAAACCCAAGCGCCGGTGTGGGAACGGACTTTCCCACCGGCGTGAACAGACAGTAAATCCTGCCTTCAACCTCTTTCTCTCTTATTTTTATATGTGTTTATTCTTTGATAGAATGAGGGCTTCACCAGCATTTGTTGGCCATTACTAACTGCACTTGAACTGAGAGGCTTGCGTGGACATTTCAGAGGGTAGTTCAGAGTCAACCACATTGCTGTGGGTCTGGAGTCACATGCAGGCCTGACCAGGTAAGGGCGGCAGATTTCCTTCCCTAAAGGGGAACCAGATGGGTTATTACGGCAATCAGTGATAGTTTCTTGGGGCGGAACCTTACCACAATTTGACCAAGTGTCAGACTCAGACTCAAAACTGGATCACAGCTCTCCAGCTGCACAGACCAGTTTTCTCTCCGAATATTAAGCCTCTTTGGAGAGACAAAAATGAGTGGGTGTGGTTTGCGCCATCACTCTGGTGGGGCGGGGTCTCCTAGAGCCTGCAAACAGCTCCAGAGATCGGGACACCATCTTTAAAAGGTGACCTGATCAGCGTTGCACCCTAACGGACCCGTCACAGTGCTTTCGGGGGCTTACCCCAAGTCCACGACAATCATCACTGGCATTACACCCACTCCTCCCCCTCCCTCCACAACTACCCACACCAGTATTCCAACCACTACCCCCCGACATTCTATCCCCCACCAACACTGCAGAAAGATAGCCAGCACTCCCCCACCCTCATGGAACCCCACCATGGGGCTCCCACTGGGGCTCGACCCTGGCACTGCCCGGCACTTCCAAATTGGCACTGTCAGGTTGCCATTGTGCCAAGCTGGCAGTGCAAACCTGTGCCAGGGGGCAGTTCCCTGCATGCCTCTCTTTCTCGCCCCCCTCTCCTCACCAGGGCTATACAAAGAACAAAGAAAAGTACAGCACAGGAACAGGCCCTTCAGCCCTCCAAGCCTGTGCCTACCATGCTGCCCGACTAAACTACAATCTTCTACACTTCCTGGGTCCGTATCCCTCTATTCCCATCCTATTCATGTATTTGTCAAGATGCCCCCTAAATGTCACTATCGTCCCTGCTTCCAACACCTCCTCCGGTAGCGAGTTCCAGGCACCCACTATCCTCGGTGTAAAAAAACTTGCCTCATACATCTACTCTAAACCTTGCCCCTCGCACCTGAAACCTATGCCCCCTAGTAATTGACCCCTCTACCCTGGGGAAAAGCCTCTGACTATCCACTCTGTCTATGCCCCTCATAATTTTGTAGACCTCTATCAGGTCGCCCCTCAACCTCCGTTATACCTTACCTCTGCGTACCCAGAAGAATCCACTCGACTGCCCTGTGCCCGGAAGAATCCCCTACACTGCCTTATGTCTGGACAAACATGTTGTGAATCCTGCCGACATGATGTCATAAATATTTAGTGAAGGGGGATCATGTGGTGGGGGGCCCCCCCTAATAATAATATTTAAATTAAATCTATTAAAATGAGGTTCCCATGACATCACCAGCAAGGGATTTGGAAAATCGGGAAACGCGATCTCTCTGGCAACAATCGAGTTTCCTGATTCTCACTGGATTTTCCACATGCGCTGCAAATCCCGCAGAAGGCGAGTGCAGGATGAAAATCGCCCCATGGTCACCATTACTGAGACAAGCTATCAATTCCTGATTTTTATTAGAAAAATCAAATTCACAAGCTGCCAATGGTGAGATCTGAACCCATGTCCTTAGTGTATTAGCCTGGATACTTGTCCAGTGATATGACCACTCCACTTACCCTCCTGTAGATACATCTTGTAGCTCCAATCATGTGAGACAAAGAATAAGAACATTGCATCTTTCAACCCAAAATTCAAAATTGGTTGAGGGCGAGTCTGGACAACGAACAGCTCCTGTGACAGAGACGGCAGTGGTGATCGCCTGATCCCACATTCCAGAGCAGGGAGCGATCCCACAGGGAGTCCACGGGAAAATAGAGCCATGACACTGTAGCCCATTCCCTGACCTGCACTGCTTGTAAGGCTATCTTCACAAAGAGTTCTTGGAAAATCAGGTGGATCCATGGAGTGTCCTGTCTGCCAGCTGAGAAGTTTCACCCTTTCTTCAGAAGAGTCAAAAGCACTTTTTTCAACACTTCAGGTGAGGAAATAAGGAACTATAATAGGCTATAATTCTGAAATGGAGCTGAACTGTGCCTTGGGTCTGTCCATTGGCTTAACAATGGGAAACCATGGCCATCCTCAATACAAGTAGCAGGACTGGTCGAGAGTGAGGACTCAGCTTGGCTGAGATGAAGAGGCTGGTTGAGAGCAAGAGACATTTGATGTACAGAACTGAACACTAGTTACTGCACTGAAGGAGGCCATTCAGCCAATCATGTCTGTGATAGCTCTCTGCAAGAGCAATGTGGCTGGTCCCACTCCCCTAGCTGTTCTCTGTCACCCAGTATTTTGTTTCTATTGATATGTCAGGAATAAATGAATGACTAGGGTAAGAGTAGGGCCAGTCAAGGACAGTAGTGGGAAGTTGTGCTTGGAGTCCGAGGAGATAGGAGAGGTGCTAAATGAATATTTTTCGTCAGTATTCACACAGGAAAAAGACAATGCTGTCGAGGAGAATACGGAGATTCAGGCTACTAGACTAGAAGGGCTTGAAGTTCATAAGGAGGAGATGTTAGCAATTCTGGAAAGTGTGAAAATAGATAAGTCACCTGGGCTGGATGGGATTTATCCTAGGATTCTCTGGAAGCTAGGGAGGAGATTGCTGAGCCTTTGGCCTTCATCTTTAAGTCATCTTTGTCTACAGGAATAGTGCCAGAAGACTGGAGGATAGCAAATGTTGTCCCCTTGTTCAAGAAGGGGAGTAGAGATAACCCCGGTAACTATAGACCAGTGAGACTTACTTCTGTTGTGGGAAAAATCTTGGAAAGGTTTAAAAGAGCTAGGATGTACAATCATCTGAAAAGGAATAATTTGATTAGAGATAGTGAACACGGTTTTGTGAAGGGTAGGTCGTGCCTCACAAACCTTATAGAGTTCTTTGAGAAGGTGACCAAATAGGTGGATGAGGGTAAAGCAGTTGATGTGGTGTATATGGATTTCAGTAAAGTGTTTGATACGGTTCCCCAAGGTAGGCTACTGTAGAAAATACGGAGGCATGGGATTCAGGGAGATTTAGCAGTTTGGATCAGAAATTGGCTAGCTGGAAGAAGACAAAGGGTGGTGGTTGATGGAAAATGTTCAGACTGGAGTCCAGTTACTAGTGGTATACCACAAGGATCTGTTTTGGGGCCACTGTTGTTTGTCATTTTTATAAATGACCTGGAGGAGGGCGTAGAAGGATGGGTGAGTAAATTTGCAGATGACACTAAAGTCGGCGGAGTTGTGGACAGTGCGGAAGGATGTTACAAGTTACAGAGGGACATAGATAAGATGCAGCGCTGGGCTGAGAGGTGGCAAATGGAGTTTAATGCAGAAAAGTGTGAGGTGATTCATTTTGGAAGGAATAACAGGAAGACAGAGTACTGGGCTAATGGTAAGATTCTTGGCAGTGTGGATGAGCAGAGAGATCTCAGTGTCCATGTACATAGATCCCTGAAAGTTGCCACCCAGGTTGAGAGGGTTGTTAAGAAGGCGTACGGTGTGTTCGCTTTTATTGGTAGAGGGATTGAGTTTAGGAGCCATGAGGTCATGATTACAGCTATACAACACTCTGGTGTGGCCGCTTTGGAGTATTGCGTGCAATTCTGGTCGCCGCATTATAGGAAGGATGTGGAAGCATTGGAAAGGGTGCAGAGGAGATTTACTAGAATGTTGCTTGGTATGGAGGGAAGATCTTATGAGGAAAGGCTGAGGGACTTGAGGCTGTTTTCGTTAGAGCGAAGAAGGTTAAGAGGTGACTTAATTGAGGCATACAAGATGATCAGAGGATTGGATAGGGTGGACAGTGAGAGCCTTTTTCCTCGGATGGTGATGTCTAGCACGAGGGGACATAGCTTTAAATTGAGATAGATATAAGACAGATGTCAGAGGTAGGTTCTTTACTCAGAGAGTAGTAAGGGCGTGGAGTGCCCTGCCTGCAACAGTAGTGGACTCGCCAACACGAAGGACATTCAAATGGTCATTGGATAGACACATGGACGATAAGGGAATAGTGTAGATGGGCTTTAGAGTGGTTTCACAGGTCGGCGCAACATCGAGGGCCGATGGGCCTGTACTGCGCTGTAATGTCCTATGTCCAATGTTCTATGTTCTATTCTGACAAGTATCCAATTTCCATTTGAAAGCCATGGTGGAATCTGCAATCTCTGTGCATTCCACAAAACCTCTTATTCTGTTATTTGCATTTTTCTTTGCTCTGACGCACAAAGTGCATTGCGCAGGATCTAGACATGGAAATTCAGTTGGGCATTATGGGCAGGTGGTGGCCTACTGGTAACATCACTGGATTAGTAATCCAGAGACCTGATTTGTTATGTTGTAGGTATAACATAAGCAACTTCCTTGTGGTGCACTTGACAAAGGAAGGTTCAGACGTGGTGATAACTTCAACACGTTTATTAAACCATTTACACTTCTATAACTTGGGTTCGACACTACTGCTAATCCTACTATAGCTATCCAGACTGACTAACCAGCTGCTGCAATCTACGTGGTGGGTGTAATATTGAATCAACACCGTGTCTGTACTCACTGACTGTCTCCACTGGAAAGAGGCAGATCATGTGTGTGGTGTCCTTTATATATGGGTTGGTGTAATGCCCCCCTGTGGTTGTGTCACCTCCTTGTGTATCGTGAATGTCCATTGGTCGTATCCTATCGATCTGATCTATTGGTTGTGTGTGTGTGTGATGTCACTGGTGCTCCCTCTAGTGTCTAGCTAGCCTACATGAATTTACATTGATGCACATCACCACATCCCCCTTTTTATATGTTCATATTTTCTGTATGTGTTAAGAAAATTGAACAAAGACCAGGTTGATAACGTAAGGTGTATACAAGTCATGGGAACAGTGATTAAACAATAAGTCCAAATCATTCGTGTGAGTCCAAAACCATCAATCATCATGGTCAAATGTCTCTCTTGGTTATGAACGCCACCAACGTCCCTGTGCCACAGGAACCAAGAAGTGGTCAAATCACTTCGCTGTCTGATTTGGAGTCCCTTTCTTTTTTCGATGTTTGCGATGGTGCTGTCGAATGGCATCTTGTAGCTGATAAGGTGTTGACATTGAAGAGGTACCATCAACAGTATCATTCGTGTTCATGGATGTGCCATATGGTGTAAGTTGGATAAGACTGTACATACTGGTTCTGGCCACATGCTGTGCTGGAAGGGTGACCCTGCTGAGAACCGTTGAAGCTCGTCGAATTGGAAACAGAATTGCTGCTCGCATAAATACCTGGTGATGGTGTGAAACTAGAACCTTGCATCTGATAGGAAAATGCTGTCTGGCCAGGCTGGGGTGCAGCAAATCCTGGGCTGTAACTAAGGCATCCCGTCTGTAGTGCAGATTGCGCTTGCGGTAGTTCTCCTTCGATCTTGATTCCATTAGTGGGCAATCTGTAGTGCTGGCCTGTTTGAGAATATGCTGCATAGACTGCTGGCTGCTGCAGGCCTGGGTTTGTCCAGCATGAGCTGTCATTGGCTGCACTGCTGGTGTGGACAAAATGTGTGGATATTGCTGTGGTGAATATTGGTGTATTCCTCTTGGACTGTAGCCGCTGCTTGTTATTACTGATGCAGTGTAATTGTTAAGTGATCCATCTCCTGTCGTTGTGGCATCTGCTGTCACCCTGAGCGTGCCATCACGGAGGTTGCGGCACTCCCTGTCTGGAGTAAAGTCCGGCTTACGTGAATCAGAGTCGGCGTTTGGTTGCTCTCCACCTGGAGTCTGGTCTGTTTTAACTGAGTCAGTGTTGGTTTGTTGATGCTCCCCATCCGGAGCCTTAGCAGGTTCACTGGAGTCAGCTGGGATTACTTGAAGCTGCACGTCTGGAGTCGGAACATGCAGGAATGCATTGACTTGTGGAGAGGTTCGAGCGAATGAGGGTGGAAGTATCATGGTGTCACCGGAGTCACCAGTGGTCTCACAGTGATCGTTGAGTGCCTCTGTACACACTAGCTGAGGTCTATCACTTTGCACATCTTGCATGGGAAGTGGGATGCTGTCGTCACTCGTCTCATATACCATGGGTAGGTAGAGCCTCAGTAACTGCTTGTTGTTCACTTGGGTTGGGTAAATCATCAGAGTCTTCAGCTGGTGGTGCAAACAATGTGGGTGGACTGTCATAGTCCAAGCCCAAATGAAGGACAACAGCAAGACAGCCATCGTCGCTTTGTTCTTCACTGTAGCATGATAGACCATCATGGTCGTCCTGCTGTGCACTGGAGCGTGGTAGACTGTCATAGTCTTCTTGCTGTTTACTTGAGCATGGCAGAATTGCATCGTCTGCCGCTAGTTGGTCAGAGGAGGTTGCTAGACCCTCATGGTCTTGTTCCTGGCAGGACTGCGCGTCGGAGTTTTGCGTTGCTTCTATCGTGGAGGCTGTCCACGAGCTCGCTGCGGAGGCTTGTGACACTGACGTCACTTCTTGTTCGTGCAAGGACTGCGCTCTGGAGTCTTGTGTTTCTGCAATTGTGGAGTCTGTCCACGAGCTCGCTGTGGAAACTTGTGACACTCGAGTCAATTCTTGGTCGTGCAAGGACTGCGGTGTGGAGTCTTGCATGTCTTCTTTCGTAGAGTCGGGAACCCTGAGCGGTGCATGGACCGCGCTCTGTGTGGCAGCAGGCCGCTCTCTGTGGGCTTGTACCACTCTCTGTCTCTTGGTTTCAGGCTGCAGCATCATCCTGCACTCACGAGTTGGGATGTCATATCTGCTGGGCTGAAGATCCTCAAATCCGAAGAATCCGTCGTCGGGGTCGTCAATGTGCAACACGTCTAGTTGCGGTTCGGATTCGGTATTGGGGTAGCCTCCCAAGGTGAAAGGTTTGTCCGAGTCGTAGTCTTTTAGGACCATATCATCACTGTTTGCGTCGGAGCTGGCACTGGGCTCGCGAGGTCGAGAGAAAATGTAAAGGTCAGTATCGAAGTATTCAAGGTCGGAATCATCGGTTTGTGTGTAGGTAACTGCTTGTTGCAGGGTTCTTCGGAGGTTTATTTAATTTCCTGGTTCAATTTCAGGCATTGTGCTGTCATTCCAGGTGAAGGAAGGTTGTTTTACAGCTTTAAAAGATTTTTCCTTTGATTTGGGATGTTTCCCCTTTAAATAGGTGTGGTCGGGGGCCTCTGTCGTCATGACGCGTGTGACGTAGCACGTAGGAAGCGTTTGCACAAAAGCGCAGATCGCGGTTCCTGTACTGATGGCCGTTTTCGTGATTGCGCATGCGCGGCGTCTTGCAACTGCGCAAGTGCAGTCCCTGTAGAAGGATGGCCGCCGACCAAAATTGTTCTCTGCTCCGGGATTTCGGCCTCGAGGTGAGTACTGGCGCTTCTATTACCTTTTCTTGCTGGTTGGAGTGTGTTTTCCTCACAGTATTTGCCGAATTTGTCCAGGACTGCCTGGAAGTCGCTCCTGTTTTGCCCCTTGGAAAACTTGAATTTTTTAAAGATTTCTTCTGCTCTGGCATCTGCGACAGTGAGCAGAAGCTCTGTTTTTTCAAGATCGGCCACTTCTTCTAGTTCGGCTGCCACCAGGAAAATTTCAAACATTTGCCGGATTACCCGCCAGTTTTCGCAGAGATCACCGTGACACTGGAGCGGCTGCAGAACCCGGATCTCAAACATCTTGCCTGGCTATCGTTGCTGGTTGTCACTGTACACTGAGATATTGCTATGTGGATTGAAACAGTTCGCTGCTGGTACCATGATTTGTTATGTAGGTGCAGCATAAGCGGCTTCCTTGTGGTGCACTTGTCAAAGGAAGGTTCAGAAGTGGAGATAACTTCAACACGTTTATTAAACTATTTACACTTCTATTACTCAGGTTCGACACTCCTGCTATTCCTACTATAGCTACCCAGACTGACTAACCAGCTGCTGCAATCCACGTGGTGGGTGTAATATTGAATCAACCATGTGTCTGTACTCACTGACTGTCTCCTCTGGAAAGAGGCAGATCATGTGTGTGGTGTCCTTTATATGTGGATTGGTGTAATGGCCCCCTGTGGTCGTGTCACCTCCTTGTGTAGCGTGAATGTCCATTGGTCGTATCCTATCTATCTGATCTATTGGTTGAGTGTGTGTGTGTGATGTCACTGGTGCTCTCTCGTGTCTAGCTAGCCTACATGTATTTACATTGATGCACATCACCACAAGACCCAGGCTAATGCTCTGGGTACAGTGGTTCAAATCCCACCATGGCAGCTGGTGGAATTAAAATTCAATGAGTAAATCAGGAACATATATCTGGTTGGGATTTTACTCCAGTGGGATTTTACGATCCTAACTAAGTCAATGGACTTTTGACCGTCTCATTGCATATTACAGCCCCCTATTAACAGGACCAGAAAATCCCACTCAAAGTCTCAGTAATGACCATGAAACTATCAATTGTTGTAAAAACCCATCTGGCTCACTAATGTACTTTAGGGAAGAAAATCTGCTGTTCTTACCCGATCTGGCCTACAGATCCACAGCAACATGAATGACTCTGTCTGAATGGCCCCGCAAGCCACTCAGTTCAATTAGGGATGGGCAACAAATGCCTGCCTTGCCAGTGACGCCCACATGCCCTTGAAAGAATAACCAAAAGGAGCAGACTAAAAAGCCCAGCTTCCACAATGCGTCTCACATGCACCATGGCCCAAATGACGAAGGGGTCTGCGTCTTAGCAAACATGATACCAGTGCCCTGATTCTGGAAGGGGGGGGGGGTTGTATTCTGCACATTCATGGTTCATGGAGGCACAAAAAATTCAATTTTCGGCAATGGAATGTCCAAAGCATGGGGGCCTTAGACATTTAAATAAAGGGACTAAAGTTGCCAGAATTGTTTGGAGAGATAGGGTACCATTTTGGAGAAGTTTTAGTACCATTTTGGGGCAGGTAAAGTGCCCCTTTGGTAGAGGTAAAATGCTTATTATCATTGTTAAAAGTAGACATGAATGTGAGTAAAAAGTGGATACACTCAATGGAACTGTTAAGCTGACAAGGAATTTAAATTCCCAAGCTCTTCATTTTTTTAAATGCATCAGTCTGCAGTTGAAAATAAATAAGGGCTTGCATTTTTACCAGCTGTCTGTCCACATAAGCCTGAGGGTTATCATTATAGGATTAGTGCTGCATGACTGATTCCACAACATACTGTCATGGGGGGGGGGGGGGGGGGTGGGGTGGTAAATTCAGTTTGATTGACAGCTCCAAGTGATTTACGTCTTTGATGCGGGGTTATGAACACAAATGTCGGTTTTCAGAATGGATTAAGTACTTGAATTATTAGGGGTAGCACGGTGGCACAATGATTAACACTGTTGCCTCATGTCGCCAGGGACCCAGGTTCAATGGGTGACTGTGTGGAGTTTGCACTTTCTTCCCATATCTGCGTGGGTTTCCTCCAGTTGCTCTAGTTTTCTCCCACTGTCCAAAGATATGTGAGTTAGGTGGATTGGCCAAGATAAGTTGTCTCTTAATGTCCAGGGATGTGCAAGTTAGGTTATAGGGTTACAGGGTGGAGTGGTCGGGGCAGTGTAAATGGGTGGAGTGCTCATTCGCAGGGTCGGCGCAGACTCAATGGGCTGAAAGACCTTCTTCTGCACTTTAGGGATTCTATGAATTCTTTTTTTTTTTTAAATTTAGGGTACCCAATTAATTTTTTCTAATTAAGGGGCAATTTAGCGTGGCCAATCCACCTAACTTGCACATCCTTGGGTTATGAGGGCGAAACCCATGCAAACATGGGGAGAATGTGCAAACTCCACACGCACAGTGACCCAGCGCTGGGATCGAACCTGGGACCTCGGTGCCATGAGGCAGCAATGCTAACCACTGCACCACCATGCTGCCCCGAACTGTTTATTTTTATAATGGATTATGTACTTCAAGGATTTAAATGTATTAATGTGTTTATTCCTGAATAGACATGCTTTTTAATAGTGAAGACATTAATAAACACCAAGAACTTTATTTTACTTCCTCTCAGAATCTTGAGGTGTCTGTCCATGCTATATACTGGGAGAGGTGGCATGGAGGGTGCAAGGACAAAGACGAGGGCATGGGTTCGCATGAATTGGTACTGAGTTGGCATAATGGCTGTAAAAGGACATGGGGTGGATAGAGGGGTGGGTGAGTTGGCACTGAAGGTATGAATGACAAGAGTTGGAATGGGAGGGGCATAGGGAGTGTGTGGGTAATGTGTGTGTGTGTGGGGGGGGGGGGGGTGAAGAAAGAGACCTAGAAAGCTGTCTTTTGTTTTATTGTCCAGAAGCAACAAGGTAGGCCTTTAAAAGGTCCACCTATGCACCTGGCAGCCCCCGTGCTCGCCTCTGGGTGCAGTGAGCCCAACTCCTGTTAACAACCCCCCGCACCCCTCACCCCACTGGAACGAAAATCTGAAGATCTACGGCACATTCTCCTGACTCAAGAGTGCAATTTCAGTCTCATGTGTCAAAAGGAGCTTGAATTTCAAGGGCCAAAGCCTGGGACTGAAACAAAACTCAAGCCCTAAGCTGAGGGCTGTCAGCTCTGGTTGCTGAAAATCTCGGCAATTTCACCAAGTGACTTCCAGCCTCTAACCACCCTGCGATCACACTCCGCCTGGTGGTCACTCGATACGGTCCTTCCCCCGATGGAAAATGAACAATCCTTTTTATTTCATTGGATCAATGTTGGCTTGTCAGTCAAATGGCCGCTTCTGACCATCTCCAATAATGTTATGAACAATAAATGTTGGCGATCAAATAAGTGAAAGTAAACACAAGGCCCCGATGATTTCCTTTCTCCGAGATGGCTCACAGCAGTGTCCGGGGACACTAATCTTTAATTATTGCAGGCGTGCAGACAATCCTGGAGGATTGACTATCTAACCAGGCCTGAGAGAGAGGAAAATCCTTGTACAGGGAATGCTGCTTCCAGGAAATACTAAAATTGTAAGATCAATTTTACAGGTAAATGTAGCAATGTTCTTGTTCAGTATTTCCCCCCGATATTTATTGTGGTGCAAGCATTAGCTTTAGCCACCACTTCTCATGGCTCAAAGGGTGGGCTTTTTGCACCACAATGATTTGACTTTCAGAACCCCGAATTAAAGAGTGGACTGAATGAAGTGGCTCAAAAGAGTTTGAAGAAATTATTTGAGGGGCAGGACAGGCAGCCTTCCTGCTATCTTGATCCCTTTGTTCCAGGTTTTGCTCCCCAGAATGTTTGATTTTATTCAGCCTGGAGAGGTGGGCATCACTGACAAGGCTATCATTTATCGCCCATCCCTAGTTTGAGCTGAGAAGGTGGTGTTGGGCCTTCACCATGAACCGCAAGCAATTTGATGCAACTGACTGGCTGGCTGCACCACTGGGGAGTCAGTCACATTGGTGTGGGACTGAAGTCACGACTGGGCCAGACTGAGCATTTGCCTGTGGTACTTGTCTATTTTTATTGCCGATTAGCTGAACGGATAATAAGCTGTCAATTATCTGATGACAGACAAATTTATAGAGCCAGATCTGAATGCTGAACCAGTCATGAAAGCATGATGTGCATTCTTGCAAGCTATCTTATGATGTGGATTTTTGTTGTGTTAAAGGAACACAAAACGACTCGACAAAGAAACAGTTGACCAGGGGATCGTGCCTTTAAATAAAAGGTCGGGGATTTACTCATGAGTAGAATGTTCTAGAAATTGCTTACTGTAATGAGCCATTTATCACACAAAGCAAAAGGGCTGCTTTATTTTTTAGTTCGTAGTCCTTGTTACAATGGCAGTTGGACCAACTTTACGAGGGCTCCATTTAAAAACTGCAAGATGCTCACCAAAGCAATTCGGGACCGCTGCAGGAAGCAATTATCAACATGCAAAATGGTCTCTAAATGTCGCTATCAATAAGATGCTTCTTCCTGCCCCGCGTGAAAGGGCTGCAAATCTGCCAATGGTGGCGGGTTAAAGGGGCCGAGCTTTCATGGATGGTGGTCAGACTATTTTGCACTATATTGCATTGCACTTGTAATTAACATGAAAAGTGGAAGAAAATAAAACTAGAAAATGTTGTGCCTTGTGTTGGACACCGGGAATCTTGTACATACTGTTGCTTTACGTCTCTTTAATTATGTAATGATGTGTGATGGCGATGATTCCCCTGCATGTAGCTAATTGAACCGCTGTTAGCCTACTTAATGCTGACCGCAGACACAATACAATCTAATTAGACCTGTTTGCAGGCCCTCAGACGGAGAGCTGTGGGAGGTGATTTGTTTGCTGTTCTGCTGCTTACTGTATTGTGGAATGCTGGCAATGGTGTTTCCACCTATGAGAAATGAGCGGTGTTTCTCACACACCTCATGTCAAACTGACAAATGCTAATACGAATGGCCACCGCCAAGAGGTGCCTGCACCAGGTCAGCAGGGAGGAACTCTGCTGAGATTGGCATGTTTGGAAAAACCTGGTGGCTCCCCTAGGCCTGATTGGACTGGTGCAGGAAAGCTGGAATGGGGAGCGGTGCTGAGAGCGGAGAAGGCCAGTGTCACTGGTGATAGGACAGAGAAGCTTTGACACAAGGGGCGAGCAGAAGTGGCAGCATGAACGGGGGAGGGAGGAATGTGGTCACATGGGGGGGGGGGGGGGAATGGTGGAGGAAGATAAAGTAAGGCAGTGTAAATCTTGGGGTGGGGAAAGGCAAGTGCGAGTTGTCATAATATGCACTCATGTTCATAATGAGATACAGACAGGCAGTGATGGACACACACAGGAACCAATCACCACACAGAATACAGAACAACCAATCACCAGGCAGGACACTACAGGGCACATTACCAGTATAAAACACACAAGGCAGGAAGGCTCGGTCTCTTCGTACTGGTGATAGCTGTAGCAACAGTCAGGGTGCAATGTACAATCAGCACCTACTACACATGGCACAGAGCAAGTCTGGGCAAGCCAGACCAAGGTTAGCAAGCTTAGATTAATAGAGTGTCGACCCACAGCGAACTGTGTACATTACTCGGCAAGTTCAATAAAGCAATGTTGAACCATCTACAGTGTTGGAAGCCTGTTTTCAAGTGATACTACACCGAGTTGCAGTCCGTGTTAATCCAACATATATAACACATCATGGTACCAGGAAACTATTAACTCTAATGGACCTACCTCAAGTAAATCTGAAACAACCGGAAAGCAAGTAGCAAACAGCCAGTGGTATGGAAAAGATCCAGGCCCCCCCGCAGCTCCAGATCTCCGGAAACCTCGGCGCCAACTGGAGGGTCTTCAGACAGAAGTTCCTCCTACACATCACAGCATCCGACCTTGAGGAAGCATCAGATGCCAGGAAAATCGCGCTGCTCCCCACCACAGCCCCCGCTCCAGGACAATCCGTCCTCCCCTTGGTTCCACCCGGGGATGAAAAGGATGTCGACACGCTCCCGGAGTCACCGACGACTGAGCCGACGCCTGACTCGCCACCAGCACTGCGGCGCTCTCAGCGACGGATCAAGGCGCCCGACCGTCTAAATTTGTAACCTTCTCTGTAATTTTAATGACAACCTGTATGTAAATAGTTCCCCCCTCTCCCCCCCCCCCCCCCGCTGTACTCATTTTTAACAGGGGGTGAATGTGGTAGTCACCACTGTTGTATTATATTGTATATATGTATTACGGTAAGGCCCCTGTACTAGAGGTACGGGGGTAGATCCCTGCCTGCTGGCTACGCCCAGGAGGCGGAGTATAAATGTGTGTGCTCTCCGAACAGCAGCCATTTCGTAAGCTGCTGTAGGAGGCCACACATCTCTGTGTAATAAAGCCTCGATTACATTCTACTCTCGTTTCGTCGTATAATTGATAGTGCATCAAAGTGATACTGCATCGAGTTGCAGTCCGTGTTAATCCAACATATATAACACATCAAGAGTAAAGACTGGTAAGGGAATGGCATACCGGGATGAATTAGAGAAGCAAGCAGCAGAATGTGGGCTTACATTGGAAAGAAAGGGCAGCTAAATGTAAGCTTTAATCAACAGGAACGCAGGAGCAGGCATCAGCCACTAAAACCTTTGAGCCTGGTCTGCAATTTAGTTAGATTTTGATCTGTACTCAGAGCTATTTCCCCACCTTCACTTCACAGTCCTTGACACTGCTTTGTAACAAATAGCTATCACTTTTGGTTGTGGGAGCTCCATGGACTCCGCATCCCCAGCCCTGTGGGTGTGGGAGGGTTCTACTGGGTTGTGGATGAAGAAATGCTTCCAAATTTCATCCCAGATAACCTAGATTTCATTTAAAGGTTTTGCCCCAACTCCTGGACTCCCCCACCCAGGGTAGCTCCCCCACCCAGGGAAACTCCCCCACCCAGGGAAACTCCCCCACCCAGGGAAACTCCCCCACCCAGGGAAACAGCCTCGCTGTCTCTGCCTTATTGAATCCCTTTGTCGTTACAAACTCCTCCTGAATCCGGCCAGCCCTCGATGTTAAACCGGCAAGAAAGGAGAAAAAGGACTTGCATTTATTTCCTGACCATCGGCGTCTCCAGGTGCTTCACAGCCAATGAAGTACTTTTGAAGTATAGTCACTGTTGTAACGTGGGAAACACGGCAACCAATATGTGCACAGCAAGATCCCACAAACAGCAATATAAATAACCAAATAATCTTTTTTTTGTGAAATTGAATGTGGGAATAACTCCCCTGCTCTTCAAAATAGCAGCATTGGTTATTTCACATCCACTCGAGCAGGCCCCCTCGGTGTAATGTCCCAACCGAACGAGAGCCCCCTCCAGCAGCACAGCACTCTCTCAGTACTGCCCTCTCCAGCAGCACAGCACTCTCTCAGTACTGCCCTCTCCAGCAGCACAGCACTCCCTCGGTACTGCACCCTCCAGCAGCACAGCACTCCCTCGGTACTGCACCCTCCAGCAGCACAGCACTCTCTCAGTACTGCCCCCTCCAGCAGCACAGCACTCCCTCGGTACTGCACCCTCCAGCAGCACAGCACTCTCTCAGTACTGCCCCCTCCAGCAGCACAGCACTCTCTCGGTACTGCACCCTCCAGCAGCACAGCACTCCCTCGGTACTGCACCCTCCAGCAGCACAGCACTCTCTCAGTACTGCCCCCTCCAGCAGCACAGCACTCTCTCGGTACTGCACCCTCCAGCAGCACAGCACTCCCTCGGTACTGCACCCTCCAGCAGCACAGCACTCTCTCAGTACTGCCCCCTCCAGCAGCACAGCACTCTCTCGGTACTGCCCCCTCCAGCAGCACAGCACTCTCTCAGTACTGCCCCCTCCAGCAGCACAGCACTCTCTCGGTACTGCACCCTCCAGCAGCACAGCACTCCCTCGGTACCGCCCTCTCCAGCAGCACAGCACTCCCTCGGTACTGCACCCTCCAGCAGCACAGCACTCTCTCAGTACTGCCCCCTCCAGCAGCACAGCACTCTCTCGGTACTGCACCCTCCAGCAGCACCGCACTCTCTCAGTACTGCCCTCTTGAGCAGCACAGCACTCCCTCGGTACTGCACCCTCCAGCAGCACAGCACTCCCTCGGTACTGCACCCTCCAGCAGCACAGCACTCCCTCGGTACTGCACCCTCCAGCAGCACAGCACTCCCTCGGTACTGCACCCTCCAGCAGCACAGCACTCTCTCAGTACTGCCCCCTCCAGCAGCACAGCACTCTCTCGGTACTGCACCCTCCAGCAGCACCGCACTCTCTCAGTACTGCCCTCTCCAGCAGCTCAGCACTCCCTCGGTACTGCACCCTCTAGCAGCACAGCACTCTCTCAGTACTGCCCCCTCCAGCAGCACAGCACTCTCTCGGTACTGCACCCTCCAGCAGCACCGCACTCTCTCAGTACTGCCCTCTTGAGCAGCACAGCACTCCCTCGGTACTGCACCCTCCAGCAGCACAGCACTCCCTCGGTACTGCCCCCTCCAGCAGCACAGCACTCCCTCGGTACTGCACCCTCCAGCAGCACAGCACTCCCTCGGTACTGCACCCTCCAGCAGCACAGCACTCCCTCGGTACTGCCCCCTCCAGCAGCACAGCACTCTCTCAGTACTGCCCCCTCCAGCAGCACAGCACTCTCTCAGTACTGCCCTCTCCAGCAGCACAGCACTCTCTCAGTACTGCCCCCTCCAGCAGCACAGCGCTCCCCCAGTACTGCACCCTCCAGCAGCACAGCACTCTCTCAGTACTGCACCCTCCAGCAGCACAGCACTCTCTCAGTACTGCCCTCTCCAGCAGTACAGCACTCTCTCAGTACTGCCCCCTCCAGCAGCACAGCGCTCCCCCAGTACTGCACCCTCCAGCAGCACAGCACTCTCTCAGTATTGCCCTCTCCAGCAGCACAGCGCTCCCTCGCTACTGCATCCTCCAGCAGCTCAGCACTCCCTCATTACTTCCCCCTCCAGCAGCACAGCACTCCCTCGGTACTGCACCCTCCAGCAGCACAGCACGCCCTCGGTACTGCCCCCTCCAGCAGCACAGCACTCCCTCAGTACTGCCCCCTCCAGCAGCACAGCACTCCCTCAGTACTGCCCCTTCCAGCAGCACAGCACTTCCTCGGTACTGCACCCTCCAGCAGCACAGCACTCCTCCAGTACTGCCCTCTCCAGCAGCACAGCACTCCCTCAGTACTGCCCCCTCCAGCAGCACAGCACTCCTCCAGTACTGCCCTCTCCAGCAGCACAGCACTCCCTCAGTACTGCCCCTTCCAGCAGCACAGCACTCCCTCAGTACTGCCCCCTCCAGCAGCACAGCACTCCCTCGGTACTGCACCCTCCAGCAGCACAGCACTCCCTCGGTACTGCCCTCTCCAGCAGCACAGCACTCCCTCAGTACTGCCCCCTCCAGCAGCACAGCACTCCCTCGGTACTGCACCCTCCAGCAGCACAGCGCTCCCTCGGTACTGCACCCTCCAGCAGCACAGCACTCCCTCGGTACTGCACCCTCCAGCAGCACAGCACTCCCTCGGTACTGCACCCTCCAGCAGCACAGCACTCCCTCGGTACTGCACCCTCCAGCAGCACAGCACTCCCTCGGTACTGCCCCATCCAGCAGCACAGCACTCCCTCGCAACTGCACCCTCCAGCAGCACAGCACTCCCTCAGTGCTTCCCATTCCAGCAGCACAGCACTCCCTCGGTACTGCACCCTCCAGCAGCACAGCACTCCCTCGGTACTGCACCCTCCAACAGCACAGCACTTTTTCAGTACTGCCCCCGTCCAGCAACACAGCACTCCCTCGGTACTGCACCCTCCAGCAGCACAGCACTCCTTCAGTACCGCCCCCTCCAGCAGCACAGCACTCCCTCGGTACTGCACCCTCCAGCAGCACAGCACTCCCTCGGTACTGCCCTCTCCAGCAGCACAGCACTCCCTCAGTACTGCCCCCTCCAGCAGCACAGCACTCCCTCGGTACTGCACCCTCCAGCAGCACAGCACTCCCTCGGTACTGCCCCCTCCAGCAGCACAGCACTCCCTCGCAACTGCCCCCTCCAGCAGCACAGCACTCCCTCGGTACTGCACCCTCCAACAGCACAGCACTCCTTCAGTACCGCCCCCCTCCAGCAGCACAGCACTCCCTCGGTACTGCACCCGACAGCTGCACAGCACTCCCTTGGTACTGCACCCTCCAGCAGCACAGCACAGCACTCCCTCGCTACTGCACCCTCCAGCAGCACAGCACTCCTCCAGTACTGCACCCTCCAGCAGCACAGCACTCCTCCAGTACTGCCCCACCAGCAGCACAGCACTCCCACATTACTGCCCCCTCCAGCAGTACAGCACTCTCTCGGTACTGCACCCTCCAGCAGCACAGCGCTCCCTTAGTACTGCCCCCTCCAGCAGCACAGCACTCCCTCGCTACTGCCCCCTCCTGCAGCACAGCACTCTCTCAGTACTGCCCCATCCAGCAGCACAGCACTCCCTCGGTACTGCACCCTCCAGCAGCACAGCACTCCCTTGATACTGCCCCATCCAGCAGCACAGTACTCCCTCGGTACTGCCCCATCCGGCAGCACAACACTCCCTCGGTACTGCACCCTCCAGCAGCACAGCACTCCCTCGGTACTGCACCCTCCAGCAGCACAGCACTCCCTTGATACTGCCCCATCCAGCAGCACAGCACTCCCTCGGTACTGCACCCTCCAGCAGCACAGCACTCCCTCAGTGCTTCCCCCTCCAGCAGCACAGCACTCCCTCGGTACTGCACCCTCCAGCAGCACCGCACTCCCTCAGCACTGCCCCCTCCAGCAACACAGCACTCCCTCGGTACTGCACCCTCCAACAGCACAGCACTCCTTCAGTACCGCCCCCTCCAGCAGCACAGCACTCCCTCAATTCTGCAGGGGAGTGCCAGCCTTGACTTTAGTGCTGAAGCCCCTGTGATGATATACATCACTGTAAGTACACAAAGGGCTAATGTACATACACTACACCTAGCTAGACACTAGAGGGAACACCAGAGACATGACACACAGACAGTCAACCAATAGGTCAGTAAGATAGGACATGACCAATGGGCATTCACGATATACACAGAGGTGACACTACCACAGGAGGGCATTACGCCAACCCATATAAAAGGACACATCACACATGCTCAGTCTCTTTCCAGTGGAGACTCTCAGTGAGTACAGACACAGGGTTGATCGAACATCACTCCCACCACATGGATTGTAGCAGACTAGTTCGTCAGTGTGAGTAGCTATAGCAGGATTAACAGTAGCGTCAAATCCAAGTAAGAGAATTGTTTACAGTAATAAATGTGTTAAAGCTATCTCCATGTCTGAACCTTCTTTTGTCACAGTGCACTTTAAGGAAGCAGCTTATGCTACGACAAGAGCATAACAAAACATGGTCCCAGGAGTGAACTGTTTCAATCCATATAGTTAAAACTCAGCAAACAGTGACTACCAGCAACAGCAGCCAGGCAAGATGATGTTCAGGATTCCGGTCCCACAGCAGCTCAGGTACCAAGGCAATCTCAGTGCAAACTGGCGTTGGTTCAGGCAGATCTACCTGGTAGCGTTGATGCGAGATCTACCTGGTAGCGTGTGACCTAGATGGTGTGGCGGATGCAGAGAAAGGAAAGCTTCTACTTGCCATCGCGGGTCCAGAAGCAGCTGATATCTTCCAGACCTTCAAATGCTCAAAGTTGCAAAACAAGAGCGACTCCCAGGCAGTCCTGGACAAATTCCAAGAATTCTGCGAGGAACATACAAGAAGAAAAGGTAAAAGAGGTGCCAAAACTCACCGTGAGGTAGGCTTGCAGCAATGCAGCTTGCAGCAATGAACGGCAGTTTTGAATTCCAGCCATCTTGGAAAAGGTGCTGCATATGCACAGTTGCGCTAAGAGCGCACAGAGCGGGAATGTCCGTTTGCTCATGCGCGAAAAGCCACGCTTATGCAATTGAGAACAAGGCCCCAAGTAAAGGAACAGCGATCTGCGCATGCGCAATCGCTTCCTACGCGCTACGTCACAAGCATCATGACGTCAGGGGCCCCGGACCACGCCCACTTAAAGGAAAAATGTCCCAAAACACGGAAAAAAATTTTTAAAGCCTCAAAACCCGATTCTTTCACCTGGAACTACAGCACAATGCCTGAAATTCGACCAGTAGCTGAAAGTAACCTCCACAGAACCCTGCAACAAGCAGTTAGCACCGCCCAAAGAGATGATGCAGTCCTTGAAGACTATGACTCAGACCTTGAATTCTTCTTTGGACATCACGAGCCCAACGCCAGCTCCATCAAAAACGTGATGATATGGTCTTGGAAGACAACGACTCAGACAAAGCTTTCATCGTGGAAGGCTACCCCAGTACCAAATCCGAACCGCAACTAGACGTGTTGCACATTGACGACCCCGACGACGAGTTCATCGGATTTGAGGATCTTCAGCCCAGCAGATATGACATCCCGACTCGTGAGTGCAGGATGATGCTGCGGCCTGACACCAAGAGACAGAGAGGGTACACGCCCACAGACAGCAGCCTGCTGCCACACAGAGTGGTCCCCACACCGTGAAGGGTCCCCGACTCCAAACAGAGAGTGGTCAACGCACCACAAAGGGCCCCAGCCTCTACACAGAAAGCGATGAAAGACTCCACAGCGAGACAACAGCACGTTTCCACACAAGAAGTGACTCCAGTGACACAAGCCTCCACAGCGAGCTCGTGGACAGACTCCACGATAGAAGCAACGCAAGAGTCCACAGCGCAGTCCTTGCATGAACAAGAAGTGACTCGAGTGACACAAGCCTCCACAGCGAGCTCGTGGACAGCCTCCACGATGGAAGGAACGCAAGACTCCAGAGCGCAGTCCTTGCATGAACAAGACCATGAGGGTCTAGCAACCTCCTCTAAGCAACCAGCAGCAGACAATGCAAGTCTGCCATGCGCAAGTGAACAACAGAAAGACTATGACAGTCTGCCACGTTCAAGTGTACAGCAAGCAGACTATGACAGTCTACCACGCTCCAGTGAACAATAAGGAGACTCTGACAGTCTACCACGGTCAAGTGTACAGCAAGCAGACTATGACAGTCCACCCAGATTATTTGAGCCATCAGAAGAAGACTCTGACGGTCTACCCAGCTCAAGTGAACGACAGGAAGACATTGAGGCTCTACCCACTGTATGTGAGACAAGTGATGACAGCATCCCACTTCCCATACCAGATGTGCAATGTGACAGACCTCAGCTAGAATGTACAGAGGCACTCGACCATCACAGTGAGACTACTGGTGACTCCGGTGACACCACGTTATTTCTAACCTCACTCGCTTGAGCCTCTCCGCAAGCGAATGCACTCCTGGCTGTTTTGACCCCGGACGGGGAGCATCACAAAACTTCAGCAGATTCAAGTGAACCTAAAATGACTCCGGACGGGGAGCATCAAGAAACCTCAGAAGATGCAAGTGAACCTGAAATGACTCCGGACGGGGAGCATCAAGAAACCAAAGCTGATTCAGGTGAACCAGAAAGGGCTCCAGACGGGGATCATCGACAAGCCAAAAGTGACTCAGGTGAAACAGACCAGACTCCAGACGGGGAGCATCGACAAGCCAAAGCTGATTCAAGTAAGCCGGACATGACTCCAGACGGGGAGCGCCGCAAACTCCGTGACGGCTCGCTCAAGGAAACAGCAGATGCCACAAAGCACGCCAACACGAGTAACTGTGTGAAGGACTCGTATTATCCACAGAGTGTGGTCCTTGAGCGCAGCAAACACGGCAACAAAACCAACCAACACAACAACAACATCAAAGACAATAACAAGAAGTGTACCAAAGGCAACAACGTCGACAACAAGCACGCCAAAAACAAATCAATAGAACTACGACTGGTACGACATGGTACAACTCTGCAAATGAGGGACACTGTTACTGCTCAGCTCAGTACAATGACATACCATGGCAGGACGATGCATCTTACCAATTCACGTTTGCTGCACTACCAACAGGCAACCTGGCTTTCAGGACAGATGCCATCAAGAATTACCACCACAAGCATCAAAAGAAAAAAAAAAAAGAGTCCAAATCTGACAACGAAGTGATTTGACCACTTCTTGGTTCCTTCAGCACAGGGACACTGATGGTGTTTCCAATGCAATGCCACCATCAACATCACCAACTCACCAACCAAACAAGAAAGCCACTCGACCAAAGTAATTAATGAACTTTGGACTCATGCATATGATTTCGACTTACTGTTTAATGATCACTGTTATCATAACTTGTACAGAGTATCACTCATCTACCTAGTTTGTTCAATTTTCTTTAACATTGTACAGAAAATATGTAACACGTAAAAAGGGGGGATGTGGTGATATACATCACTGTAAGTACACAAAGGGTTAATGTACATACACTACACCTAGCTAGACACTAGAGGGAGCACCAGAGACATGATACACAGACAGTCAACCAATAGGTCAGTAAGATAGGACACGACCAATGGACATTCACGATACACACAGAGGTGACACGACCACAGGGGGGCATTACACCAACCCATACAAAAGGACACATCACACATGCTCAGTCTCTTTCCAGTGGAGACTCTCAGTGAGTACAGATACAGGGTTGATTGAACATCACTCCCACCACATGGATTGTAGCAGACTGGTTCGTCAGTCTGAGTAGCTATAGCAGGATCAACAGTAGCGTTGAATCCAAGTAGGAGAATTGTTAACAGTAATAAATGTGTTAAAGCTATCTCCAAGTCTGAACCTTCCTTTGTCAGAGTGCACATCAAGGAAGCAGCTTATGCTACGTCAAGAGCATAACAAAGCTGCCCCCTGAGCAAGTCTTGAGCCCAGAATTTTGGGGCTAACCAAGTTGAGAGTGCTGGCAACCAAACCACAGCTGGTACACCAGGCAGTATCCACCAAACTTGTGCAACCAGTCCTTAACATGGTGCATGTCCCAGTACCATTCTGGTAAATCTGAAATGCACACTGCAGTGAAATGCAGCTACCAGTAATCAATAAATTACTGCGGATGCTGGAGTCAGAAATAAAAACAGAAAATACTGGACAATCTCAGCAGGTGGATCCAGCCCCCCACCCCACCCCCAGGGTAAATCTGACCCCATTTTGAGATCTCTCCAGCTATGACAAACAGGCATCCAGACTTGAGACGTTAGCTCCCTTCTCTCTCCACAGATGCTGTCAGACCTGCTGAGATTGTGCATCATTTTCTGTTTTTAGTACCAGTAATCGAGTCGCATCAGCCCAGAGATATCGGTTTGGAAAGCAGGCGAGTTGGAAAGCTTCGTAAAATTAATTGATTCCACACAGAAATGGCTTTTGGAAGGCTTTAGTAGGTTGAAATACAACGTTGCACAGTTTGCTTCAAATCCAATCCCTGAGAAATTCTCTCCAGAAGACATAAATTGCTGCATCTTCACAGCACACGTTCTCCAGGAGCCATTCAGACCATCAGTTTCCATGGTTACAGATTGATTTCAGAATTATTTTCTCCACTATTGGTGTTTTTCTTTTATTATTTTCACATGTTCAGCTCAAGAAACTCACTGAAGCTGACTGACAACTTTGGAGAAGCTAATGCAGCCCCGAAATGGCTCCAAACATAAGCACCCGACATCTGAAAACAAGAACTGCCACTCTGAGTGCAGTGGGACACGGGTTTGTGGCTTCAACTGATGGACTATAATCACCTGAAGGCGCACACAAGTGTTTAAGGCACAAGATTTATTAACTGAGAAAGGGATGGGAGGGGGGGGAATATGATGGGGGATATGCCCATGTCACCAAGGGATTGCTTTTGAAATGGCTGCTTCCATTGGGTGCAGGAGAGGCAGAATGAACTGCAGCCATGCCTGCGTCCCTTTTGAATCGCGTTGGCCAGGCACGTGCACATTTGGAGAAGCTGGCTGGGTAGGGGAGAAAGGTTAACATAACTCTGATGGGCTCAGCAGCCAGCCCTTTTAAGAACCACTTGTAAGGCTGCTCTGCATTGAGCACAAATGTGCAGTCACTCATTGCACGACGCCAATGGAAGTGGCGGTATCAGTAAGTACTGCGCCATCATCGACATCGCGTTACAGCGCCATCTACCTCCATTTCAGAAATTGCACTCCTGCTGTCAGATCCCTCTATGGACCCACCCTTCCTACCTCTGTAACCTCGTCTAGGCCACAATCCCCCGAGCGCTCAGCATCCTCCAATTCTTTTTTCTGGTGTATCCCCAATTTGTGGCACCATTCGTAGCTGCTCAGCCTCTAGGCTCGGTAATTCCCTCCAGAAACATCTCTGCCTCTCTCCTGCTCCCTCCTTCTTTAAGCTACTCCAGCACACCCCTATTTGAGCAAGCTTTTGGTCATCTTAATATGCAAACACAGGAAAATAGGGTTAAGAGCAAGAGGAGACCATTCAGCCCCCTGAGCGTGCTCCACCATTCAATAAGACAGTGAATGACCTTGCTGAGGCCTCAGCTCCAATTTCCTGTCTGCCGCTCCACCCCCCCCCCCACCGGCCGCCCAAACCGTCGCTCCAAAAATGTATCAACCTTTGCCTTGGATAAATTCAAAGATCCAGCCTCCACTGTTCCCTGAAGATAATTCCAGATACTAACATTTCTCCTCATCTCAGTCTTAAAAGAGCTCTTATTCTTAAACTGTGTCCCCCTGCTTCTAGTCTTCCCCAATAGTGGAAACATCCAACGGATCAAGTCCCCTCAGGATAGTATGTGTTTCATTTGAACTGCAAAGGGCAGAGGCCCCAATCCAGTCAGCATGTGTTCTCTCCTGTGAAGAAGGGTGTTTTGAGGATTTCTTTAGTGCTGTCTTAATTCTATCACTTTCAGAAACCCCCCATTCTGGTCAGGCTCCAGCTGCTGATCCCTATTCCTCATTCCTCACCACCCCCCCCACCCCCCAGCTTGCATGCTTTTTAATGTCCAATTTGCCTCTGGGACTGACCCATCTTATCTTGATTCAGGAGCATTTTCAAACCTCTTCACGCGGTTCAGCGTCAAATGATGTTTAACAAGGAACGTTTTAATGTGTCAAAGGTATTTGCTAATTGGCATGTCTTTTGTTCTTTCGCTTAAAGAAAGTCGAACTGAAAAGAGAGCATTGGGAAAGCATCGCTGAGTAGAGCTTGTTGCAGCTGATGACGCAAGCAGCTAACGTGGAGCTGCTCACTCTCCATCCAGATGCTGCACTCGCCCACATCTGGCGCCTTTTTAATGAGCACCTGAGAATATACTCTCATGGAAAATTTACAATTTCAAAGGAAAATTGGTCTCTTCTGGGTCGCTTTAACTGCTTTTATCTCCACAACTAATACACATTTAATCGGAAACAAATAAAAATAAGCGCCATTTGGGGTTTTCAACAGAGCAACTAGATCGAGGTCATCAGCAGAAAGGGCTACATGGGCAATCAGTATCTACCCTTCAACAGGACACTGCCCTCTCCCTTCACAGAGGCAATCATCCTCCCACTCAACAGAGTCCCCTTCCCCTCGCAGTACACAGGTATTCTTGGTCCTCCAACCTGCTCATCCTCTTCCCTGGCATCACTCTGCCCAGCTCATGCTGGCACACTACCCTAGATTCTCCTTCGATGGAATCGGACCTTCTCCGTTGGCCCAGTTTCATCTGCCTCGTGCCACCCCCACCCCGTTCAGAGTGTCTCCTCCCGGCCCAACCTGGCATGATTCTTCCAGTAAAATTCTAAATTATCCATGGGAATGTACATGTAGACATTCATTATAAATGCACCAGATGTGGGCAAGTATAACATCTGGGCGGGGAGCGTACAGTTCTACACTTGCTGCCTGTAGCTCAAACTGCAACAATCGCTACCCAAAAATGCTTTCCTAATTCCCTCTTTTTCAATCCTGTGGGGGTGCGGAATTTTCCAGCTATGTTGCACCTGGCACAAATCCCACAATGTCGGGAAAATCCCAGGAGAGGCCTGAAACGGGATTTGCACTGGGCACAACAATTTGCACTTTTCCCTGGCCCTCCCAGCAAACGTTAATCAGCTTCATACCCAGCGAGTGGGTGAATCTGGATACCATTCAGTTAAATGGGTTTTAATATTAAGAATTGGCTTAATGCCACATTCTCCTGGCTCCTGCAATTCCTCCACCCTCTGGCGTGACTTGGTGCCGGCGGGGATCACTGATGGTCTCCACAAACGGAGACCAGATGTGGTGACCATGCCGGGGGGCTGGGAGGCCAGTGTAGCCTAAGGTGGTCAGACCCTGGCAGCACCAGGTTGGCCCTGTCAGGGTACAAAGGGGCATTGCCAAGGAAGTGGACCAGAAGGGGACAGAGCCTGAAAGCGGTGGGTATATAGGGAGATAGATATATTTCTGATTTTAAAAATGGGTTAAAAGGATATGGGGAAGAGGCAGGGATATGGATTTGAGACCAGGAAGATATCAGCTGATTGAATGGCTGAGCAGGCTCGAAGGGCTGAATTGCCTACTTCTGCTCATAGTTCCTGCGTTCCTATGTTAGTTTGAAGCCTCGAATAATCTCTCCAAAGGTGTTGGCTTATCTGGCGAACATTAAAGTGAACCACTGGCACGTGCATGGCCATCTTTGCTGTTTAGTACACATGGTCTGCTTTGTGTGAATGTATCTTAACCCCCCTTGCATCTTCACAACACAGCCTGCATCGCCTGCTTGATCCCTTGCACCCAGTTATAAGGTACCAGTAAGTAAAACATCCATTTGTGGGATGAAAAATCGAGGCTGACTACTAACGCGAGTATAGCATGCCGTGGCTCAAAAAGGGGATGGTGAGAGGAGGTGGTCAATGTACACCCCAAGTATATGCAAACATGAATTTTCAGGCTAAAACATGGGGTCATCTTATATGTTGGGTCGACTTCTACGCCTCAATCTATGGTAGACCTTTTTCTTAATTAAAACAACGGTAAAATTGATTCAAACAGGGTTGCTTTTTCATGCTCAACGAGAGATTATCTGCTGGCCCGAGGAGAAAGAAACTTTCACCGTGTCAGTTATAACTCAGTTGGTCACAGTCTTATCACGGAGTCAGAAGGTTATGGGTTCATGTCCCCTCCAGGCCCTGAGCACAACCATCTAGGCTGATACTCCAGTGCAGTACTGAGGGAGTGCCTCACTGTCAGAGGTGATGCCATTGGATGAAATGTTAAAACTGAGGCCCATCGATCCTCTCAGGTGGACATGGCCCAATTTTGAAGAGCACAGGGGAGTTATCAATACCCGAATCAACATAACAAAAAGATTATCTGGTTATTATCACATTGCTGTTTGTGGGATCTTGGTGTAATAATAATAATCTTTATTGTCACAAGTAGGCTTACATTAACACTGCAATGAAGTTACTGTAAAAAGCCCCTAGTCGCCACATTCCAGCACCTGTTCAGGTACACGGAGGGAGAATTCAGAATGCCCAATTCACTTAACAAGCACGTCTTTTGGGACTTTGTGGGAGGAAACCGGAGCTCCCTGAGGAAACCCATGCGACACAGGGAGAATGTGCAGACTCTGCACAGACAGTGACCCAAGCGGGAAATCGAACTTAGGACCCTGGTGCTGTGAAGCAACAGTGCTAACCATTGAGCTACCGTGCCGCCCTTGTTTCCTACAATGACCACACTTCAAAGTAACTTGATTGGCTGTAAAAGTGCTTTGGGGCGCCTGACAGTTATGATAGGCGCTATATAAATGCAAGTTTTTTTTTCTACACTTACCATCTTAAATTCAACCTTTCTTAGCTCCCATAGAAGCCATAGAATTCTACAGTGCAGAAGGAGACCATTTGGTCCACTGAATCTGCACCGACCCTCTGAAAGAGTACTCTTCTACCCAAGCCCATTCCCCCGCCCTATCCCATAAACTCATCTAGCCGACACATCTTTGCACACTAAGGGGCAACTTTATCGTGGCCAATTCACCTAATCTGCACCTCTTTGGACTGTGGGAGGAAACCAGACCACCCGGAGGAAACCCACGCAGACACAGGGCGAAAGTGCAATCTCCACACAGTCAGCCGAAGCCAGAATTGAACCCAGGTCCCAGCGGCACCTGCGAGTAACAAAGCAGGTTTATAAAATGTATTTTCCATTGCAGATTAATAATGAGAAATACTCCTTCAATAAACTTGTTCAGCAAATGAATGTAGTTCACGGCCAGAGTCCCATAGTACACATTTTGTATCCTGCTGGAAGAAAGCAGCTTTAACTATGTCAGCCGTTGGTCAAGTTTTTTTTCATTCAGTCTGTGCCAGCATTTATTGCACATCCCGGAGGGCATTTAAGAATCAACTGCATTGCTGTGGATCTGGAGTCACATGTAGGTCAGACTAGGTAAGGATGGCAGTTTTCCTTCTGTAAGGGACAAAATTAGTGAACCAGCTGGACTTTTACAACAACCCCTTTATTATCACCATTAGAATTTCACCAAATTCAAATTTCATTACCTGCTGTGGTGGGATTCGAACACAAGACCCGACAGCATTATACTTGGTGACTGGATTACCAGTCCAGCAACAATACTACTGCACCTCCACCTCTCCTCATGGATCACAGAGTTCCAGATTCAAGTCCTACTCCACGACGGTCAAGGCTGACATTCCAGTGCAGAACTGAGGGAATGCCACACTGTTAAGAGATGCCACCTTTTGGATGAGCTGTTAAACTGAGGCCTCATATGCTTGCTTGGGTGGATGTCAAAGATCCCATGGCACTCTTTGAAAGAAGAGCAATGGAGTTATCCTCAGTGTACTGGCCAATAGCTATCCCATAAGCAACATCATAAAAAGAGATTATCTGTTCATTATAACATTGTTGCTTGTGGGGTTTGCTGTGTGCCAAGTGAATGTTGCATTTCCATAAGATCATAAGACATAGGAGCAGAATTAGGCCACTTGGCCCATCGAGTCTGCTCCGCCATTCAATCATGGCTGATATTTTTCTCATCCCCATTCTCCTGCCTTCTCCCGATAACACCTGATCCAATAATGTTTCCAATATTACAACAGGGGCTAGCTCCTCTTCAAAAAAGTACTGAATCGGCCATAAAGCATGCTGAGACACCCGGCTATATAAACACAAGTCTTTCTTTGAGGGCAGAAGAACTCTGGGCCTTAAATCAGATGTCATGTGGCTATTTATTCAGTATTTAGTGCAACAAAGAGAAATGTGAGGAGGTTCAGCAAAACAGGAAAATGTTTCACTCACTCTCAATGTGACAATAAAACTAAAGTGTGGATGGCAAAGGCAGGAGGGGTTATGTTTCTGGTACACCTGCTGGTGTTCTTAGGGCTTCAGGCCTGGTCCTGGAAAGTGAAGATTCCTCAATGCTTAACAGCCGTGCAGCTGGTACAGATTTCACTCACTGTTCCCGATAGATCCCGTTGTAAAAAGCTTGAATGTCTGCTCAGGCAGAAGCAGCTTAGACTTGGACACATCCCTGTTCACACAAATACTGGATCCAAATACTATTTTGCCCTCAGATTCCAAACTGCCGTTGAAAATTACTCAGAGCAGACAGGAGTTAACAGCTGTTATAACCTGCCTCACAAAAAGGGCAAATAGTACAATTTTGCTTTGATCATAGGCTATCTTATACTGATCTGAGGGACAGAGATTGTATGACTGGGATGAAATGGTCCATGACCATATTCAACAAGAGCTGGACAACATTCGGGCTTGCGCTGATGAGTGGCAAGTAACATTCACACTACACACGGGCCAAGCAATGACCATCTCCAACAAGACAGAACCTAACCATCACCTCTGTACATTCAACAGCATTACCATCACTATCAACATCCTTGGTGTTACCATTGACCAGTAACTAAACTGGATCAGCCACAAAAACACTGTGGCTTCAACAGCAGGTCAGAGGCTGGAATTTCCGTGTTGAGTAACTCACTTCCTGACTGCCCAAAGCCTGTCCATGACCACAAGTCAAGAGTGTGATGGAATGCTCTCCATTTGCTTGGATGAGTGCAATTCCAAAGGCACTCAAGAAGCTGGACACCATCCAGGACACAGCAGCTGTTTGATCGGCACCCCCATCCACCACCTTCAACATTCACTCCCTTCACCACTGACACACAGACGCAGCAGTGTGTACCACCCACAAGATGCACTGCAGAAACTCACCAAGGTAGCTCCTTTGAAACCCACGACCACTACCAGCAAGAAGGACAAGGGCAGCAAATACCCTGAACACCACCACCTAGAGGTTCCCCTCCAAGTCACTCACCACCCTGACTTGAAAATATATTGGTGTTCCTTCACTGTTGCTAGGTCAAAGTCCTGGAGTTCGCTCCCTAATAGCACAGTAGGTGTACCTACAGCACATGGACTGCAGCAGTTCAGGACGGCAGCTCACCACCACCTTCTCAAGGGCAATTAAGGATGGGAAATAAATTCTGGCCCAGCCATCGAAGCTCATATGGTGTGAAAAATTAAAAACAAAAAAGAGGATGAGCGTTCCACCCATCCCCACTAGGTCAAAGGGTGATAAAAATTCAATTCATTTTTGCAACATAGTCATGCTCTCTGATTATGCAAAGAGCTTTTTGTAGATTGTATACTAAAAGGGGACTTACTATTTGTGTGTATGAGTTATAACCAGGTCCTATCAGCTGTCTTCATGAAGCAAGGAAAGTCCAATACTTTCTGCTCATGGCTAGGATACATCATTTAAAAATATTCATTCTGGGGATATGAGCATCGCTGGCAAATTTGGAACTTATTGCCGAGTTATCCCTGAGAAGATGTGGCAGATTGGATTTCTGAATCACTGACGCCACCATGTTGGTGTGGGATTGAGATATTTCCTTTACCAATGGGCATCTGTGAATGTTTTTTTCTCCGTAGAGCAGCTTTCAATTTCCAAGAATGAATTTAAATTCACAAACTTCTAGAACACATTTTCTCAGAATCATTAGCCCAGACCCATTGGATTGCTAGCCCAGTAGCCTAACCACCGCACTATCTTACTGATGCTTCGGGGCCTCTCAGCAGCTGCCGATGAAGAGTGGATACAGTGTACTCTGTATGTGAACATGTGCATTCATTCCTCTCAGAGATTGCTGCATTGTACTCAGACAACCTTGCAATCCAACATCTGTTCATCTCCTCAGACGCCAGCTTGCAATGTTTGTCTTTGAAGTTGTGACCGCAGATTTCCTTGGGGAGCAGAAGGACGTAGATTGAAATTGCTTGTGGAGTCAGAGGGGTGCACTTTTGACTAGAAGCCTTTGAACATTCAAATCATGCAGGCTTGCCCATAAGCAAGTTATTATAAAATTACTACTTAACAGCGGGAAGTGGCATGTTACTGGACCAGCAATCCAGAGAATTGGCCTAATAATGCAAAGAATACGAGTTCAAACCCCATCTTTGCAGTTTGAGAGATTAAGTTTAACTTATAAAATCTGGAAATAAAAAACTGATGAACACATCAGTGAACATGAAGCTTTTTGACTGTCGTAAAAAACCAACTGCCTCACTCATGACCCTTGGGGAAGGAAACTTGCCTTCTTACCCAGTCTGTCTTTTTGTTTGCACTGAGTGCTGAATTTGGTGCATTTTGAGTGCGATAGTGAGAGTTTGGTGACCGAGGGAGTATAAGGCTTCATTTTTATCTAAAGTTTAGTCTTTCTTTTATTTAGTTAATTAACTTAAAAGTTGCTGTTTGGTTTAGAAGAAGGTGAATGTTCAATAAGCTTTAAACAGGCTTCTACTTGTAGGCACTTGCAGCTGGAGCTTGTTAATTAGTTAATTGGATTAGGCCAGTTTTCAGAGGCTAGATTCACAGTATAAAAGTGATCCCCGTCTGCACTGAGTGCTGAATTTGGTGCATTTGAGTGCTATATTAAGAGTTTGGTGACCGAGGGAGTTAGGTGAGGAGGGAGTAAGGTGCTCCTTTCATTTTGTTTCCGACATTTCCGCAAAGAGTGCGAAGAGAGCCAGGAGTTTACAGAAAGTGTAGCTGACTGGGAACAGAGTCGGAGGGCGGAGATCTAGTTAGTCCACAGGGCAGCTATATTCTGTCAGGTAAGAGGGGATGGAGGCTAGGCCAGTTACATGCTCCTCCTGTAGGATGTGGGTGGTGAGGGATACCACCGGTGTCCCCACTGACTATACCTGCGGGAAGTGCACCCAACTTCAGCTCCTCAAAGACCGTGTTAGGGAACTGGAGCTGAAGCTGGATGAACTTCGGATCATCCGGGAGGCAGAGGGGGTGATTGAGAAGAGTTACAAGGAGGTAACCACACCCAAGGTACAGGACAAGAATAGCTGGGTTACAGTCAGGGGGAAAAAAACAAACAGGCAGAAAGTGCAGGGATCCCTCGTGGCCGTTCCCCTTCAAAACAAGTATACCGTTTTGGAATCTGTTGGGGGGGATGACCTACCGGGGGAAGGCCCTAGCGGCCAGGTCTCTGGCACTGAGTCTGGCTCTGGGGCTCAGAAGGGAAGGGGGGAGAATAGAAAAGCAATAGTTGTAGGAGATTCAATGGTTAGGGGAATAGATAGGAGATTCTGTGGTCGCGAGCGAGACTCCCGGAAGGTATGTTGCCTCCCGGGTGCCATAGCCAGGGATGTCTCGGATCGTGTCTTCAGGATCCTTAAGGGGGAGGGGGAGCAGCCAGAAGTCGTGGTGCACATTGGTACCAACGACATAGGTAGGAAAAGGGGTGTGGAGGTAATAAACAAGTTTAGGGAGTTAGGCTGGAAGTTAAAAGCCAGGACAGACAGAGTTGTCATCTCTGGTTTGTTGCCGGTGCCACGTGATAGCGAGGCTAGGAATAGGGAGAGAGTGCAGTTGAACACGTGGCTGCAGGAATGGTGTAGGAGGGAGGGCTTCAGGTATTTGGATAATTGGAGCGCATTCTGGGGCAGGTGGGACCTGTACAAGCAGGACGGGTTGCATCTGAACCAGAGGGGCACCAATATCCTGGGGGGGAGGTTTTCTAGTACTCTTCGGGAGGGTTTAAACTAATTTGGCAGGGGAATGGGAACCGGATTTGTAGTCCAGCAACTAAGGTAGCCGATATTCAGGACGCCAAAGCGTGTAATGAGGCAGTGGGGAAGGGCACACTGACAATGGAGAGTACTTGCAGGCACGGAGATGGGTTGAAGTGTGTATACTTCAACGCAAGAAGCATCAGGAATAAGGTGGGTGAACTTAAGGCATGGATCGGTACTTGGGACGACGATGTGGTGGCCATCACGGAAACTTGGATAGAAGAGGGGCAGAAATGGTTGTTGGAGGTCCCTGGTTATAGATGTTTCAATAAGATTAGGGAGGTTGGTAAAAGAGGTGGGGGGGTGGCATTATTAATTAGAGATAGTATAACAGCTGCAGAAAGGCAGTTCGAGGAGTATCACCCTATTGAGGTAGTATGGGCTGAAGTCAGAAATAGGAAAGGAGCAGTCACCTTGTTAGGAGTTTTCTATAGGCCCCCCAATAGTAGAAGAGATGTGGAGGAACAGATTGGGAAACAGATTTTGGAAAGGTGCAGAAGTCATAGGGTAGTAGTCATGGGCGACTTTAACTTCCCAAATATTGAGTGGAAACTCTTTAGATCAAATAGTTTGGATGGGGTGGTGTTTGTGCAGTGTGTCCAGGAAGCTTTTCTAACACAGTATGTAGATTGTCCGACCAGAGGAGGGGCAATATTGGATTTAGTACTGGGTAATGAGCCAGGGCAAGTGATAGATTTGTTAGTGGGGGAGCATTTTGGAGATAGTGACCACAATTCTGTGACTTTCACTTTAGTAATGGAGAGGGATAGGTGCGTGCAACAGGGCAAGGTTTACAATTGGGGGAAGGGTAAATACGATGTTGTCAGACAAGAATTGAAGTGCATAAGTTGGGAACATAGGCTGGCAGGGAAGGACACAAGTGAAATGTGGAACTTGTTCAAGGAACAGGTGCTACGTGTCCTTGATATGTATGTCCCTGTCAGGCAGGGAAGAGATGGTCAAGTGAGGGAACCATGGTTGACAAGAGAGGTTGAATGTCTTGTTAAGAGGAAAAAGGTGACTTATGTAAGGCTGAGGAAACAAGGTACAGACAGGGCATTGGAGGGATACAAGATAGCCAGGAGGGAACTGAAGAAAGGGATTAGGAGAGCTAAGAGAGGGCATGAACAATCTTTGGCGGGTAGGATCAAGGAAAACCCCAAGGCCTTTTACACATATGTGAGAAATATGAGAATGACTAGAGCGAGGGTAGGTCCGATCAAGGACAGTAGCGGGAGATTGTGTATTGAGTCTGAAGAGATAGGAGAGGTCTTGAACGAGTACTTTTCTTCTGTATTTACAAATGAGAGGGGCGATATTGTTGGAGAGGACAGTGTGAAACAGATTGGTAAGCTCGAGGAAATACTTGTTAGGAAGGAAGATGTGTTGGGCATTTTGAAAAACTTGAGGATAGACAAGTCCCCCGGGCCTGACGGGATATATCCAAGGATTCTATGGGAAGCAAGAGATGAAATTGCAGAGCCGTTGGCAATGATCTTTTCGTCCTCACTGTCAACAGGGGTGGTACCAGGGGATTGGAGAGTGGCGAATATCGTGCCCCTGTTCAAAAAAGGGACTAGGGATAACCCTGGGAATTACAGGCCAGTTAGTCTTACTTCGGTGGTAGGCAAAGTAATGGAAAGGGTACTGAAGGATAGGATTTCTGAGCATCTGGAAAGACACTGCTTGATTAGGGATAGTCAGCACGGATTTGTGAGGGGTAGGTCTTGCCTTACAAATCTTATTGAATTCTTTGAGGAGGTGACCAAGCATGTGGATGAAGGTAAAGCAGTGGATGTAGTGTACATGGATTTTAGTAAGGCATTTGATAAAGTTCCCCATGGTAGGCTTATGCAGAAAGTAAGGAGGCATGGGATAGTGGGAAATTTGGCCAGTTGGATAACAAACTGGCTAACCGATAGAAGTCAGAGAGTGGTGGTGGATGGCAAATATTCAGCCTGGAGCCCAGTTACCAGTGGCGTACCGCAGGGATCAGTTCTGGGTCCTCTGCTGTTTGTGATTTTCATTAATGACTTGGATGAGGGAGTTGAAGGGTGGGTCAGTAAATTTGCAGACGATACGAAGATTGGTGGAGTTGTGGATGGTAAGGAGGGCTGTTGTCGGCTGCAAAGAGACATAGATAGGATGCAGAGCTGGGCTGAGAAGTGGCAGATGGAGTTTAACCCTGAAAAGTGTGAGGTTGTCCATTTTGGAAGGACAAATATGAATGCGGAATACAGGGTTAACGGCAGAGTTCTTGGCAATGTGGAGGAGCAAAGAGACCTTGGGGTCTATGTTCATACATCTTTGAAAGTTGCCATTCCAGTGGATAGAGCTGTGAAGAAGGCCTATGGTGTGCTCGCGTTCATTAACAGAGGGATTGAATTTAAGAGCCGTGAGGTGATGATGCAGCTGTACAAAACTTTGGTAAGGCCACATTTGGAGTATTGTGTACAGTTTTGGTCGCCTCATTTTAGGAAGGATGTGGAAGCTTTGGAAAAGGTGCAAAGAAGATTTACCAGGATGTTACCTGGAATGGAGAGTAGGTCTTATGAGGAAAGGTTGAGGGTGCTCGGCCTTTTCTCATTAGAACGGAGAAGGATGAGGGGCGACTTGATAGAGGTTTATAAGATGATCAGGGGAATAGATAGAGTAGACAGTCAGAGACATTTCCCCGTGTGGAACAAACCATCACAAGGGGACATAAATTTAAGGTGAAAGGTGGAAGATATAGGAGGGATATCAGAGGTAGGTTCTTTACCCAGAGAGTAGTGGGGGCATGGAATGCACTGCCTGTGGAAGTAGTTGAGTCGGAAACATTAGGGACCTTCAAGCAGCTATTGGATAGGTACATGGATTACGGTAAAATGATATAGTGTAGATTTATTTGTTCTCAAGGGCAGCACGGTAGCATTGTGGATAGCACAATTGCTTCACAGCTCCAGGGTCCCAGGTTCGATTCCGGCTTGGGTCACTGTCTGTGCGGAGTCTGCACGTCCTCCCCGTGTCTGCGTGGGTTTCCTCCGGGTGCTCCGGTTTCCTCCCACAGTCCAAAGATGTGCGGGTTAGGTGAATTGGCCAATGATAAATTGCCCTTAATGTCCAAATTGCCCTTGGTGTTGGGTGGAGGTGTTGAGTTTGGGTAGGGTGCTCTTTCCAAGAGCCGGTGCAGACTCAAAGGGCCAAATGGCCTCCTTCTGCACTGTAAATTCAATGATAATCTATGATTAATCTGGGACAAAGGTTCGGCACAACATCGTGGGCCGAAGGGCCTGTTCTGTGCTGTATTTTCTATGTATATGTTCTATGTCTTGCATGTTACTCCAGAGCCACAACCCACTACAACTCGGTTGGCTCCTAGGGGGCACAGGTTTAAAGTGTGAGGGGCAAGGTTTAGAGGAGATGTACGAGGCAAGTTTTTTTACACAGAGGGTAGTGGGTGCATGGATCTCGCTGCTGGAGGAGGTGGTGGAAGCAGGGACGACAGTGAGGTTTAAGGGGCATCTTGACAAATACATGAATAGGATGGGAATAGAGGGATACGAATCCCGGAAGTGTAGAAGATTTTAGTTTAGACGGGCAGCATGGTCGGCGCGGGCTTGGAGGGCCTGTGCTGTACTTTTCTTTGTTCTAACTGCATCTCTGAAGTGCCTGAACAAGCCATTGCCAACACTGTCACATGGAACAGTTTGGGGTGGGCAACAAATAGCTGACCTTATGAGTGGTGTCACAACCTGAGTTTGAAATTGGTCCCCTTTTAATATCTTTCGCCACAACACCCATTCAATTAAGAATAATTTTGAAAACAAATTCATACGAAGCACTTCCATTTGCAGAATTAATTTGTATTGATTCCACAAGCCCGTGCGGTCAACATCTTGCAACTCTTGAGTGAATGAGTTGCCTGATGTTGGAGCTTCAGCAGAGGCTGGGTGATGTGTTAAATATTGTCACATTCAGCACATTAACACATTACATCAAATCAGTGAAACGGCTGAGGAGACATTTTGATTGTGCAGTGCGCCTGTCTGTTTATTAATTCACATCCAGCCATCTCTCACTGAAGGAAGTGGTCACATCAAAACACACCTTGTCATCATGTGGATTTTTACTTGTACTGAAAGCAGAAAGCTTAATTTTAATCTAAAATTAAATATTTTCTGTGGGGGAGGAGAGGGGATGCCCACAGCCTGTTTGCTCCAGCCTCACCTTCCAAATAGCACATATTGGGATGGAGTGCGATGAAAGGCACCAGTGTTTGGAAGGGCAGTCCAGAATAATGTTGCCTTTCTGCTCAACCGTCCAACACCTGGAATTGAAGAGGTGGAATTGAAGAGATGGAAAGAGTGTGCGTTTTTTTAGCCCCTCGTCACATTTCTCAGAAATGCCCCAAAATGATTCACCTGGAATTAGCTCCTTTGAATACAGTCATCATTGTATTGTGGGCAGACATGGTGGTTGATTTCAGCACAGTAAAATCCTACAAACAGTAATTCAATGAAAGGACATGTAACCTATTTTTGGTGTTATTGCTGGAGAGGAATGTTAGCGAGGACATCAGCAAAACCTCTTGGCAATCAAACTTCAAAAGCAAGCAGTCGCCTTGGCTTTCTGACCAACAAAACCTTGATTGACTGTCTCATCCAAAGGATAGTACTGATGCACGATCAATTACACAAAGACGAGAGCAGGATGTAATCGAGGCTTTATTACACTGAGATGTGTGGCCTCCTACAGCAGCTGATGAAATGGCTGCTGTACTAGGAGCACACATATTTATACTCCGTATACTGGGTGGAGCCAGCAGGCAGGGATCTATCCCCGTACCTGTAGTACAGGGGCCTTACCGTAAAGCACCTATATCAACATCCTATATATACAATATATACATCAGTGGTGACTACCACATTCACCCCCTGTTAAAAAAATAAGTCCGGCGGGAGTGGTGGAGAACTATATACAGAAAGTTGTGTTTTAAAAGTACAGATAATATTACGAATTCAGGCGGTCCGGTGCCTTGATCTGTCGTTGGGAGCGCCGCAGTGCTGGTGGCGACTCCGGCGGCGGCTTGGTCTTCGGTGACTCCGGGAGCGTGTCGAAATCCTCTTCATCCCCGGGTGTGAGCAAGGGGAGGACGGATTGTCCCTAGGAGGCTGCGGTGGGGTGTGCCGGAGGGGGCGGGGGTGTGTGGAACCAGCTGGTAGTCTTGGTGGCCATCGGGGTACGCTACATAGGCGCACTGCGGGTTAGCGTGAAGTAGCTGTACCCTCTCAACCAACGGGTCCACCTTGTGGAGTCGAACATGTCTACGGAGGAGAATGGGTCCTGAAGCTGCCAGCCATGTCGGGAGCGAAACCCCGGAGGTGGACTTCCTAGGGAAGGCAAAGAGACGTTCGTGGGGGGTTTCATTAGTCGCGGTGCACAGGAGCGACCAAATGGAGTGAAGTGCGTCGGGGAGGACCTCCTGCCAGCGGGAGGCCAGGAGATTTCTGGACCGTAGGGCCAGCTGGACGGCCCTCCAGACCGTCCCATTCTCCTGCTCCACCTGCCCGTTTCCCCTGGGGTTGTAGCTGGTCGTCCTGCTCGAGGCAATGCCCTTTTTGAGGCATTCATCGCTCATGAATGAGGATCCTCGGTTGCTGTGGACATAGGCGGGGAAGCCGAACAGAGCGAAGATGGTGTTGAGGGCTTTGTTGACGGTGGCAGAGTCATGTCGGGGCAGGGGACGGAAAAGGGGAATCGGGAATATTCATCGACCACACTGAGAAAGTACGTGTTGTGGTCGGTGGAGGGGCGGGGCCCTTTGAAGTCCACGCTGAGGCGTTCAAAGGGGCGGGAGGCCTTCACCAGGCACGCACGGTCTGGCCGGTAGAAGTGCGGTTTACACTCCGCGCAGACCTGGCAGTCTCTGGTGATCGCCCTGACTTCCTCAATGGAGTAGGGCAGGTTGCGGGCCTTGATGAAATGGTAAAAACGTGTGACCCCTGGGTGACAGAGGTTGTCATGCAGGGTCCGGAGATGGTCCACTTGTGCGCTGGCACATGTACCTTGGGATAGGGCATCAGGGGGCTCGTTGAGTTTACCGGGGCGATACAAAATCTCGTAGTTGGAGGTGGAGAGCTCGATCCTCCACCTCAAGATTTTATCGTTTTTGATCTTGCCCCGCTGTGTGTTATTGAACATGAAGGCAACCGACCATTGGTCAGTGAGGAGAATGAATCCCCTGCCGGCCAGGTAATGCCTCCAATGTCGCACAGCTTCAACGATAGCTTGGGCCTCCTTTTCGACGGAGGAGTGCCCAATTTCAGAGGCATGGAGGGTGCGGGAAAAGAATGCCATGGGCCTGCCTGCCTGGTTGAGTGTGGTGGCCAGAGCGACGTCTGATGCATCGTTCTCGACTTGGAAGGGGAGCGTCTCGTCGACCGCGTGCATCGCGGCCTTGGCGATGTCAGCCTTGATACGGTTAAACGCCTGGTGAGACTCGGCCGTCAGAGGAAAAACAGTGGATTGATGGATTGAATGAGTGGGCGGGCCTTGTCCGCAGAGTTTGGGACCCACTGGGCGTAATACGAAAAGAGCCCCAGGCAACATTTGAGGGACTTGGGCAGTGGGGGAGGGGGAGTTCCATGAGGGGGCGCATGCGATCGCATGCGACCTGTCGCGGGCTCGGAGAATTGCGGCCACTGTCTTTGAGTTCCTCAAGAAGAGTACGCAGGCGGAACCTACGAAAGCGCTGAGCGCATGGTCCTCATGTCATGATGGTGCTCATGTAGATAGCTGACCTTATCGCAGTCCAGGGTTACTAAACAATTGGTTCAGCATTTACCCCTCTTTTAATCATGAGGCAATGAGTGGGTCCGTTACTGTAACAATGTCTTCTTACAAAAGATTAAATACTGTGCTTGTGAGAAATCTGAAATATAAATAGAAAATGCGCTGCTTGTCTTATCTGCTGAGTATTTTCTGTTCGCATTGTAATTTCTTACATTCTTCTGTTCTAATTAAAGCTCTCATTGTTTTTGTGTCAGTGTGCCACTGAGTCAGGAGTTTGTCCATTCAAGCCCTACTCCGCAGATTTTAGTAGACAATCCAGGTTGTCACTCCAGCAGATTGCTGAGGGAGTGCTGCACAGTCGAAGGTGCCACCTTTCAGGATGAGATACTAAATTGAGGATCTCCAAAATATTCCCTGATACTATTCCGAGGAGAGTTCTCCCCGGTATCCTGGCCAATATCCCTCAACCACCATCCCGAGACAGAAATTCGCTTTAGCTGCCTGAGGATGCTCGCTATGTGAAAATTGGCTTTGTTTCTTCCATTACTACAGTGACCACACTTTTAAAAAGGACTTCATTGGTTAGAAAGCGGTTTGGGGATTTCTAAGGTTGTGAAAAGAGCAACAGTATTGCGAGCATCTCTTTGAACGGAAAAACACAGAATTTGCACTGCCGACATTCACCAATGGTCTTTCAATGCTGAGGTGCCAGCAGCTGCTAAGGCCATGCTGTGACGGTGATCGGTGTAACAGAAAGAACTGCGAACATTGAGCAGGTCTGCCAGCATCTGTGGAGAGAGAAACAGAGTTAATGTTTCAGGTCGATGACCTTTCTCTGTTTATTTCTCTCCACAGATGCCTCCAGAGCTGAACAGCAGGTCCCGCATTTCCTGTTTCCATTTCAGTTTTCCAGCAGAATAATGTTTTTCTAGTGATGATAAATTTGCTACAACTCTACTCTGCAAAACGTAACTGGTCTGCCCTGAAGGCAGTGGAAGGAAGCAATCGTTTGGCCAATTTTGCCCTGTGTGGGGGGAGGAATGGAGGGGTGGGGGCAGCAGGCGGGGGCGGGCATTGGGGCGGGGAAACGATTGTGGATCTTGCACCCATCAACGTTAATGGAACATTAATCACGGATTGGTTGCTTCCAGCTGAGAATTGCCCTGAAGACATCCCAATTTGCTTTGCACTCAATTAATTGAAAATCACACGTAACCAGAGTTCAATAAAAGCTGAAGTACATGCGCTGCAGGCCACACTTGTATAACCAGACATGCTCACATAATTACACACACAACCAGAAAGGCATGCATCCACCAAACAAAACGTAAACATATGCTGTACATGGTGGAAGCCTCACCTCTGACTCAGAAGGTTATGAGTTCAGGCCCGACTCCGGACAGTTGAGTACAAATTTTGGCCAAAATAATGGTGCCATCTTTCAGAGGAGACATTAAACTGAGGCCCTGGCCATTCCCTCAAGTGGATGTAAAAGATCCCAATGGCACTTTGGCGAACCGCAGCAAAGTTTCCGGGGAAGTACATATTCCCCAACCAGATGACAGAGTGCCTGCTCACTATCACAACTGCCTTTGTTGACACTTGCTGCTTCGGAAAGGGGCCTCCATATTTTCTACATCGCAACAGTCTCCAGACTTCAAAACAGTATTTCATTGGTTCCAATCTTTTCGGGGCATGCTGAGGTCCTGAAAGGTGTTACTGAAACATAAGCAGCTTTTTTGCTTTTACAAACATACGCCAGACAAACAGAACAACTCATTAAAACTTACAAAATTCTAACAGGATTAGACAGGGTAGATTCAGAATGATTGTTCCCAATGGCGGGGGAGCCCAGAACTGGGGGTCATAGTTTGAGGTTAAGGGGTAAATCTTTTAGGACTGAGGTGAGGAGAAATTTCTTCACCCAGAGAGTGGTGAATCTCTGGAACTCGCTACCAC
Organism: Scyliorhinus torazame; assembly: GCF_047496885.1. Lineage (NCBI taxonomy): Eukaryota > Metazoa > Chordata > Chondrichthyes > Carcharhiniformes > Scyliorhinidae > Scyliorhinus > Scyliorhinus torazame. Next base: position 118,905,383 of record NC_092719.1, read on the forward strand.
AGAAAGTAGTTGAGGCCAAAACGTTGTATAATTTCAAGGAGGAATTAAATATAGCTCTTGGGGCTAAAGCGATATGTGGAGAAGGAGGGATCAGGGTATTGCACTTAATAATCAGCCATGATCATAACGAATGGTGGAGCTGGCTTGAAGGGCCGAATGGCCTCCTCCTGCTTCTATTTTCTATGTATCTTTCTATGTAACAACAATTACGATTCAACAAGAACACAATAGACATGAGATATGCACATGAACAAATGGACAGCAACTCACTCACATGCACTCACTCACACTCGCACTCACGCGCACACACTCGCACACATTTGCACACAATCACACGCACCACCACAAATATCAAAACACAAAGTAATACATTAATATTTTAAATAAATCTCATACCAACTAAAGGAAGCAACACGGCTGCCAATTTGCACACATGTTCCCACATACAGCAATATGATCACAATCAAATAATCTGTTTTTGTGCTCTTCAGTGAGGGATTAATATTGACCAGCACAGAGTAAACAGCTCCCTGGTTCTTCTTCAGCACACTGCTATGAGATCTTTTACAATTGCCTGAGAAGGTAGGTAAAGCCTTAACATAATGTCTCACCTGAAAAGTAGCCCCTCTGATATGGTAACATTCCCTCAATCCTGCACTACATATTAGCCTTGATTTTTATGTTCAATTCCTAGAGTGGTACATAAATCCACAACCATCTGAGTCAGATGTGAAAAAGCTACCTACTGAGCCACAGTAAGTAACTCACCTCCTGACTTCCAGAGCCTGTCCACCACCTGCAAGGTGCAAGGCAGGGGTTTGATAGAATACTCTCCACTTGCCTGGATGAGTGCAGATACAACACTCAAGTAGCTCGACACCATTCAGGACAAAGCAACCCGCTTAATTGGCACTCCCATCCACCATTGTAAACATTTGTTCCCACCATCACTTGCACACAATGGCAACAGTGTGTACCAAATACAGGACAACCTGCCGCAGCTCACCAAGGCTTTCTAAGCCTTCAATCTCTGTCATCCAGAAGGACCACGGCAGCAGAGGCATGGGAACACCACCACCGGCAAGTGCCCCACCAAGCTACACGCCATCCTGACTTGGAAATATATCGCCGTTCCTTCACTGCCGCTGGATCAAGGTCCTGGAACTCCCTCCCTAAAAGCATAGTGGGTGTACCTATGCCTCAAGGCCTGCAGCAGTTCAAAAAGGCCACTCACTACTGCCCTCTGTCCTTCGTAAGGTCAATTAGAACATAAAAAATAGGAGCAGGAGTAGACCATTTGGCCCATCGAGCCTGCTCTGCCATTCAATACGATCATGTCTGATCTTGGGCTTCAACTCCACTTTCCTGCTCACTCCCCATATCCCTTGATTCTCAGAGAGACCAAACATCTGCCTACCCCAGCCATAAATATAGTCAACAATGGAGCTGCCTCAATCCTCTTACAAACATTCACAACCTTTGAGGGGAGTGGTTTTTCCCCATCCCAATCCTAAATGATGGGCTCCCCTTATCCAAAGACTCTGCTTCGTTGAACCTGCTGGTATCAAAGCTTCTTTTTAACCCATTTGCACCAGTTCCTGATATTCACATGAATCCATCAGTGCCCAATCCTGGTATTTCCCTTGGCTTAACCCACTGGCTGTAAACTCGACTTCGCCCTTTAACCCATTAGCTCCCAAGTCCTGATATTTTCCTGTAAATCTCAGAATAATTCATTTAGACAGTGAAGATTAGGAACCCATTGCGTTCTGGTCTTGCTTTGCGTAATCTGCTCTGCGGAGCTCAGAGTTTGTCAGTATCTGTTTGTGGATGAGGCGCTAGAAAGAGATTGGACACACAAAGGCTGCCTTTCTGCAAACTCTGAGACAGGCTGTTAATATTCGGCCACATTATCCCCTCACCGAGGCACACTCAAGATTGAAATGAATGAACCAGCAAATACTAAAACTCACCAAAGTCTGAATGCAAGTCTTTCCTCAGCCCACACAGCATGCCTGGAGTCAAGGTAATGGCAAGGACAGTTCAGCTCCTCTGTGCCCCGGGTTTTGGGTTGCTTTTTGAGATGGTGGGGGGGGGGGGGGGGGGGTGGTGGAGGGTGCTGATGTGGACGAACTAGGCGTTTGCCTCCCTTCCTCCTCACTCACAGCCACTGCTGTCACAGAGTGGCACCGTGTAGAAGTCTCACTCACACACTGCTCGCTGCTCTCCGGCTCCACGTAACCAGCCTTCCAACCAAAACAACTTCCGCGCCGATTGTCACAAAAATACCACATGACATTTTTTTTTTTAAACAGCAGAATAGGGAAAGGCTCAGGAAGCAAAGTCACGAAACGACCCTTTGCACGCCCCCTGCAGAAGTCCAATATCCTGATGCTCTGTGAACCAAACTTTAATCTCTCCGATCTTTAGGGCCACTTTTAAGGCAGATCGCTGGAACGAATAGAGTGACGGGCAGAGGTCTGGTCAGTTAGCATGCCTCCTAGGACAATTTCTACAGCAGCTCCTCCTTACAGAGTGGATGCCCCTCTCTTTGCATCAACTTCCTCTTCCACATGCTGCTGTCTCTCTCTGTCCTGTCGTTCAGCAGCCAGAGGGGTGGGGTGGAGAAGGGGTTAATCCTCCTGCCAGGAGGAGCTCAGCTCCGGCATTCCCTGAAGCACTGGTCCCATTTAGAATGGGAATATCGGAGGCGCCTGAGCTGTGTGTGAGAAAGAGCGCCCTCTATAGGGCGAGGACTCGCTCCTGCTTCCGTCTGAAAGTATCCCCCAGGCATTGAAATCTCAGCCACATTCCGTACTCCCGGCTCAGTGATCTCAGTTGTGTTGATGCATTCTACCCGTCTCACCCCACCCCTCCGAGTAACTCAGACTGACTTCTTCCTGCCTCTCAATGAACACCATGCACTTCCCTCAGTTGCCACTTCCCCAGGGCGGGCATCCACCTCTCTGAGCATCGGATAACAGCATTCACTCCCCTCCGTCTTTACATTTGGACTAAGAATTACTGGAAGAGGAATTTCGAGCTGACAGACCATTATCATTGCCCCTTCCACCCCCATTCCCACATGCCCCCTCCCCTCAATCCCACATGCGCCCTTCACCCCACCTCCGATCCCACATGCCGCCTACCCTCAAGCTCACATGCCCCCCTCCACCCCATCTCCAATCCCACCTGCTTCAAGAAGACCGCCATCATACCGGTGCCAAAGAAGAACCAGTCAACATGCCTCAATGACTACCATCTGGTGGCCCTGACTTCAGTCGTAATGAAGTGCTTCGAGAGGTTGGTCATGAAGCTCATCAACGCCGTACTCCCAGAACGCCTTGATCCACTGCAATTCACATACCGCTGCAACCAGTCCACAGCAGGTGCCATCTCCCTGGCCCTACACTCATCCCTGGAGCATCTCGACAACAATGACTCCTACATCAGACTCCTATTTATTGACTACAGCTCCGCCTTCAACACCATAATCCCAGCCAAGCTCATATCAAAGCTCCAAAACCTAGGATTTGGCTCCTCACTCTGCAACTGGATCCTTGACTTTCTGACTCACAGATCATAACCAGTAAGAATAAACAGCAACACCTCCTCCACAATAGTCTTCAATACCGGGACCCACAAAGCTGCGTACTTAGCCTCCTACTCTACTCCCTATAAACACATGACTGGTGGCAAAATTTGGTTCCAACTCCATGTACAAGTTTTCTGATGACATGCCCACAGTGGGTCGGATCTCGAACAATGACGAGTCAGAGTACAGGAGGGAGACAGAGAACCTAGTGGAGTGGTGCAGCGACAACAATCTCTCCCTCAATGCCAGCAAAACTGAAGTGCTGGTCATCGACTTTAGGAAGCAAAGTACTGTACACATCAACGGGGCCGAGGTGGAGGTGGTTGACAGCTTCAAATTCCGAGGAGTATACATCACCAACAATCTGTCCTGGTCCACCCACGTCGACGCTACCTCCTTAAAAGCACAACAGCGCCTACACTTCCTCAGGAAACAAAGGAAATTCGGCATGTCCACATTGACTCTTACCAACTTTTACAGATGCACCATAGAAAACATCCTATCTGGCTGCATCACAGTATGGCAACTGCTCGGCCCAGGTCCGCAAGAAACTTCAGAGAGTCATGAACACCGCCCAGTCCATCACACAAACCTGCCTCCCATCCATTGACTCTATCTACACCTCTTGCTGCCTTGGGAAAGCAGGCAGCATAATCAAAGACCCCCTCCCACCCGACTTATTCACTCTTCCAACTCCTTCCATCGGGCAGGAGATACAAAAGTCTGAGAACACGGCACTAACAGATTCAAAAACAGCTTCTTCCCTGCTGTTACCAGACTCTTAAACGACCCTCTGATGGACTGACCTGATTAACACTACACTCCTGTATGCTTCACCTGATGCCGGTGTCTATGTGTTTACATTGTGTACCTTGTGTTGCCCTATTATGTATTTTCTTTTTCTTTTATTCTCATGTACTAAATGATCTGCTTGAGCTGCTCGCAGAAAAATATTTTTCACTGTACCTCGGTACAGATGACAATAAACAAATCCAAATCCAAAGCCCCCTATCCTCAAACCCACATGCCCCCCCCCCCGTCCACCACCCTACCTCCAATCCCACATTGTTTTTAAAATGTCAATAAATCAACTTTTTTCTTCACTCTATAGCCATTGAACTTTGGTCAGAGCCCCTTCAATCACCTCCCTCGCCTCCCACAGCATCCTGGGACACAATTCATCCGGACCTGATGATTTGTCCACTTTTAAGCCTGCCAATACCTCCAATACCTTGTCACTCCCTGTGTCAATTTGCTCAAGAACCTGGCATTCTCTCCCTGAGTTCCATACCTACATCCTCGGGGGATGGGAGGAAAAACCTTTTCACCCAGAGGATGGTGGGAATCTGGAACCCATCGCCTGAAAAAGAGTGTAGAGGTGGAAACCCTCACAACATCTAAGAGGCATTTAGATGAGCACTTGAAACGCAGTAGCATACAAAACTGGAAAATAGAGTATATAGATGCTTGATGGTCGGCACAGGATGGGTCAAAGGGCCTCTTTTTGTGTTGAACCTCGGTACAGATTGTAATGCTCTATGACTTTATGACTGTCAGTGCAACACTCTCTCTTGGAGTTCCAGCCTCAATATGTTCTCAATCTCTTCAGTTTATCGAGGCTGAGATAGACAGGTTTTTTAAATCAGTGAGGGAATTAAGGGTTATGGGGAGACGTAGCTACATAGAAGGTAGGAGCAGGAGGAAGCCTTTTGGCCCTTCGAGCCTGCTCCGCCATTTATCACGATCACGACTGATCCAATCAATAGCCCAATCCTGCTTTCTCTCCATATCCTTTGATCCCATTCCCCCCAAGTGCTATATCTAGCCGTCTCTTGAATATATTCAATGTTTTAGCATCAACTACTTCCTGTGGTAATGAATTCCACAGGCTCACCACTCTTTGGGTGAAGAAATGTCTCCTCATCTCTGTCTGAAATGGTTTACCCTGAATCCTCAGGCTGTGACCCCTGGTTCTGGACACACCCCATCATTGGGCACATCTTCCCTGCATCTACCCTGCCTAGTCCTGTTAGAGAAGGCTGGAAACTGGAGTTGAGGATTATCATATCAGGTCAGTCATGATCTCACTGAAAGGCAGGGCACGCTCGAGTAGCCAAATGGCCTACTTCTGCTCCGACGTCTTTTTGTCTTATGGTCTTCTCAAGTGGAGGGGAAAGATCCCATGATATTTGAAGAAGAGCAGTGGAGCTCACCCTGTTGTTCTGCCCAACCTTTATCCATCAACCAACATCACAAAAAGAAAATAATCTGGTCATTTTTTTCTTTATTTCGAGGTGGGCATTACTGGCAAGGGCATCAATTGTTGTCCAAACTGAGTGGCTCGCTAGGCCATTTAAGAGTCAACCACGTTACTTTGGGTCTGGAGTTACATGTAGGCCAGACCGGGTAAGGACGGCAGATTTCCTTCCCAAAAAGGATATCCGTGAACTGGGTGAGTTTGTACAGCAATCAACTATGGTCATCAGTCATTTTATATCCCAGCTTTTTTAATTGAATTTAAATTCCAGTAGCTACCATTGTGGGATTTGAACCCTTGTCCCCAGAGTATTAACCTCTGGCCTATTAGCCCAATGACATTATCATTATGCCACCCGTTCATAAACCACAGAGCCTGTGTTGGAGACAAAGAAAATCCAATCTGCCTCTTCTAATTCATCTTTAACCAGATATACTAGAGTCACCAAGGTAGAGACGAGACCATCCATTCATTCAGCTGCCCTACTCGGTTTCCTTTCTCATCAAGCCAAACATCCCCCAACATTCCCACTGAGACAAGGAAGGAATGGTAACTAGAAGGAGCCTTGGATGACAAGAGATGTGGAGCTTCTAGTCAAGAGGAAGAAGGAAGCTTACGTAAGGTTGAGGAAGCAAGGATCTGGCACGGCTCTAGAGGTTTACAAGGTAGCCAGGAAGGAACTCAAAAATGGACTGAGGAGATCTAGGAGGGGGCATGAAAAGCCCTGGTGGGAAGGATTAGGGAAAATCCCAATGCGTTCTACACTTAGGTGAGAAATAAGAGGATGATCAGAGTGAGAGTATTAAGGAAGGGATAGTGGAGGGAACTTGTGTCTAGAGTCTGAGGAGATAGGGGAGGCCCTAAATGAATATTTTTCTTCAGTATTCACTAGAGAGAGGGACCTTGTTGCTCATGCGAACAGTGTGAACCAGGTTAATAGACTCAAGCAGGTTGATATTAAGAAGGAAGGAAGTGCTGGAAATGTTGAAAAGCATCAGGATCGATAAGTACCCTGGGCCCGACGGGATATACCCAAGGTTACTACCGGAGACGAGGGAGGAGATTGCTGTGCCGTAGATGATGATCTTTGCGTCCGCACTCTCCACTGGAGTAGTACCGGATGATTGGAGTGAGGTGAATGTTGTTCCCCTGTTCAAGAAAGGGAATAGGGAAATCCCTGAGAATTACAGACCAGTCAGTCTTACGTCTGTGGTGAGCAAATTATTGGAAAGAATTCTGTGAAATCGGGGGTGGAATTCTCCCCCCAGCCACGCCGGGTGCGAGAATCACCCGGGCGCCGCGCGAGTCCCGCCACGCCGTCCCGATGCCCACACGCGATTCTCCCCCCCCCCCAAACCGGCGCGGTGCGAATCACGGCTGGCTGCTGGGAGAATCGCCGCTTGCCGTTGGCAATGGGCAAGCGGCGATTCTCCGGCCCGGATGGGCCGAGCAGCCTCCCAACATGACAGGTTCCCGCCGGTGGGAACAGAGTGGGAACGCTGGGGGGGGGCAGCCTATGGGGGGGCGAGGGGGGTTCCTGCACTGGGGGGGGGGATTCGAAATGGGTTTGGCCCGCGATCGGTGCCCACCGATCGGCGGGCCGGCCTCTCTGAAGGAGGACCTCCTTTCCTCCGCTGCCCCGCAAGATCAATCCGCCATCTTCTTGCGTGGTGGCCGCGGGGAGGACAGCAACCGCGCATGCGCGGGTGACGTCATTTACGCGACGCCGGTCGCGTCATTTACGCGGTGCCGCTTTTACGTGGCGACAAGGCACGGCGCGCGTAAATGACGCAGCGCCGCTCCTAGCACCCCGGTGGCGGGAGAATAGGGGGCTGGGAACGGCCTCCGACGCCGGAGTGAAACACTCTGGTTTTCACTCCGGCATCGGGACTTAGTCTCTCGATGGGAGAATTGCGCCCAGGATTTATGATTATTTAGAAAAACATAGTTTGATTAAAGATAGTCAGCATGGCTTTGTGAGGGGCAGGTCATGCCTCACAAGCCTCATTGAATTCTTTGAGGATGTGATGAGGCACATTGCTGAAGGTCATGCAGTGGATGTGGTATATATGGATTTCAGTAAGGCATTTGATAAGGTTCCCCATGGTAGGCTCATTCAGAAATTTAAGGGGCATGGGATACAGGGAAATTTGGATATCTGGGTACAGAATTGGCTGGCCAAATGAAGACAGTGAGTGGAAATGGATGGAAAGAATTCCGCCTGGAGGTCGGTGATCAGTGGTGTCCCTCAGGGATCTGTTCTGGGACCTCTTGTGGTTTTTATAAATGACTTCGATGAGGAAGTGAAAGAGTGGATTTGTACGTTTGCCGATGACACAAAGGTTGGTGGAGTTGTAGATAGTGTTGAGGACTGTTTCAGGTTATAGAACATAGAACATTACAGTGCAGTACAGGCCCTTCGGCCCTCGGTGTTGCGCCGACCTGTGAAACCACTCTAAAGCCCATCTACACTATTCCCTTATCGTCCATATGTCTATCCAATGACCATTTGAATGCCCTTAGTGTTGGCGAGTCCACTACTGTTGCAGGCAGGGCATTCCACGCCCTTACTACTCTCTGAGTAAAGAACCTACCTCTGACATCTGTCTTATATCTATCTCCCCTCAATTTAAAGCTATGTCCCCTTGTGCTAGACATCACCATCCGAGTAAAAAGGCTCTCACTGTCCACCCTATCCAATCCTCTGATCATCTTGTATGCCTCAATTAAGTCACCTCTTAACCTTCTTCTCTCTAACGAAAACAGTCTCAAGTCCCTCAGCCTTCCCTCATAAGATCTTCCCTCCATACCAGGCAACATTCTGGTAAATCTCCTCTGCACCCTTTCCAATGCTTCCACATCCTTCCTATAATGCAGCGACCAGAATTGCACGCAATACTCCAAATGCGGCCGCACCAGAGTTTTGTACAGCTGCATCATGACCTCATGGCTCCGAAACTCAATCTCTCTACCAATAAAAGCTAACACACCATACGCCTTCTCAACAACCCTCTCAACCTGGGTGGCAACTTTCAGGGATCTATGTACATGGACACTGAGATCTCTCTGCACATCCACACCAGCAAGAACCTTACCATTATCCCAGTACTCTGTCTGTTACAACAGGACATTGACAGGATGCAGAGCTGGCTGAGAAGTGGCGGTTGGAATTCAACCTAGATAAATGTGAAGTGATTCATTTTGGGAGGTCGAATTTGAATACAGGGTTAACGGCAGGATTCTTGGAAGTGTGGAGGAACAGATGGATCTTGGGGTCCACGTACATAGATCCCTCAAAGTTGCCACCCAGGTTGATAGGGTTGTTAAGAAGGCGTATGGTGTGTTGGCTTTCATTAACAGGGGGATTGAGTTTAAGAGCCACGAGGTTTTGCTGCAGCTTTATAAAACCCTGGTTAGACCAGACTTGGAATATTGTGTCCAGTTCTGGTCGCCTCATTATAGGAAGGATGTGGATGCTTTGGAGAGGGTGCAGAGGAGATTTACCAGGATGCTGCCTGGACTGCAGGGCATGTCTTAAGAAGAAAGGTTGAGGGAGCCAGGGCTTTTCTCACTGGAGCGAAGAAGAAAGAGAAGTGACTTGATTGAGATGTACAAGGTGATGAGAGGCATGGATAGAGTGGCTAGCCAGAGACTTTACCCAGGGTGGAAAAGGCAGTCACGAGGGGACATACTTTTAAGGTGATTGGAGGAAGGTATAGGGGAGATGTCAGAGGTTCTTTACAGAGAGTGGTGGGTGTGTGGAATGCACTTCCAGCGGAGGTGGTGGAGTCACAGTCATTAGGAACATTTAAGCGAATCATGGACAGGCGCATGGACAGCAATAAATTGAAGGGGTGTAGGTTAGGTTGATCTTAGATTAGGAAAAATGGTCGGCACAACATTGTGGGCCGAAGGGCATGTACTGTTCTATGTTCTATTCCTGCCCTTGCCTCTGAACCCTCAATCTCTAATTTCATTTGCATTGAGTTCTATGTCTTGTCAAAGTTCCTCTCATCTCCCTTGACCCCAATCCCATGAACTAACAGAGCTCCTGTCCTTGCTTGCTGCCTCCCCATGCTGGCTGACATGGCAAGTGAGTCTGTCTGCTCAGACACCCACCGTTCCCCTTCTTTTCAAAATTGTCGACCCTCCGTCCTCAGAAAGATCCACCCTTAACTCTTCTGCCCTTGCCTGCGATAAGGAGAAATTTCTTCACTCAGAAGTTGATGAAGCTGTGGAATTCTCCCCCATAGAAGGCTGTGGAGGCCAAATCACGGAATATATTTTTGAAGGAAATTGATTACTAGACTCCAATAGCTTCAAGGGGTATCGGGAGAGACATTTGTATGGCGATGAGATAAAGGATCAATCATGGTCATGTTGAATGCCGGAGCAGGCTCGAAGGGCTGAATGGCCTACTCCTGCTCCTATTTTCTACGGCGGGATTTAACTAAATGGGAGCAAAATTCCATCGCGAGCGCATTTAGTAACATGTTTCCCGGCGCTCGCAGTGTAGAGAAACACACTATGAAATGGCATTCACGTTAGATTAGGGACCTAAGTGGCGAATACGTGGCTGATGCTGCACATTTCCCCGTGTTGTGCACTGAGGAGCTCCGCTCGCCAGAACGTCTCAGTGTATCGTAAGATCGGGATGCCATTTTTAAATGGTGTCCCAATCTTTGGAGCCCCCAAAATGATCCCCAAGCCCAATGCACTATGGGAGGGTCCCTGGCACCCCCCCCCCCCCCACACACACACCCCAACACCCGCGCAGGGCACACCCGCTTGATCGCCAACCATGCAAAGAAATGCCAGCTTGGCACCTTGGCAGTGCAACCTAGCACCCTGGTAGTGCCACCGTGGCACCTCGACAGTGCCAGGCTGGTACCAAGGTGGCACTGCCAGGGTGCCCAGGTGTACCACCCTGACCAAAGATCATGCACTTGGGGGCCTCTGATCCCCTGGGAGACTCCCACGAATGCCGCTCCATCTGTCCTCTATTATGTGGTGTTCTGTACTCAACGGCGCTCGCCTGAGGTCTCCGAGGTGAAGGGGATTTGCTAAAAAGTAATCCCGCCCATAATGGGTGGGATTTACAGCGCAACGTCTCATGAGATCGCTTTTGATCCCGCAAGGTGCTACAAGCCAGGATGATCCCAGGAGCGGAGCCTCCCGGCTTCTATCGGCTAGACTGTGCCGTGGCAAGCTGCTTTTTGGTTGCAGCGTGGCCATAAAACCGCACCCAGTATTTCTAAGTTGTCGTGTGAGTTGGCACGATGCAGATCTGCGTCCACATTTCCCAAATCTCTCCAATCGGGGTTCTCTCCCTCATGAAAGCAGCCTCCAGCTTGGTAACTGATGACTGTTAATTTATCTGCTCAATTTTTACTCAGGTACCTTGCGTGGGATGCCGTTGGGCTGTCTGAAGGACAAGTAGACAAGGCAATGGCAGTGACTGGCAGTTTCAAGAGCCCAGTGGCAAACTATGAATCTGCCAGCATCGCCCGCAGAAAGGAGGCAGTTATCCAGGATGCTTGCTCTGGAAGGAGAGATTCCTTGCTAAAAACCTGATCATCCCAGTAGTCAGCGCCGCTCAATCATTCAATCTCACAGCTCATGCACGTTTTCAACAGCAGTGCTCTGCTCTAGAGTGCCTGCTTGTAACAAAATCAACTCAATGAAGTGACTGGCAAAAGCTTTATTTCTAAGGGGAGATGCTGTGAGTAAAGGACAGCGACTGATGAAACAGCTTTTAAAATGCCACAGCAACGCAAATAGAAAATGGGCAAAGTAATTAGTCATTAGCAGTGCAGGTTACACTGCAGTGACTGCCTACCATGAATTCTTTACTGAATTCTTTCTGGCTGATCGCAGTTAAGGTTGTTGGTTTGTCGTATTCTCTTCCCCAGAAAGCAGGGGAGGTCGGGTCATTGAATTTATTCAAGGCAGGGTCAGACAGACTTTTGATAGACAAAAGGGAGTCAACCAGGGTTCTCGGGAGCAGATGGAAAAATAGGGTTGAGACAGAACTAGCTCTGTCTTGGGGCAGGATTCACCGTTTGGAAGACTATTCTCTGGCCGGAGCTGAATTGCACCTGGTTTGCACTCCTGCTGGGAGTGCAAATCAGGAAGCAATTCCCAATTCTGTAGCCATGCAAATATTTGCTTGGTGAGGATTCCCTAGAGATTCCCTCTATCAACAAAGAACAAAGAACAAAGAAATGTACAGCACAGGAACAGGCCCTTCGGCCCTCCAAGCCCGTGCCGACCATACTGCCCGACTAAACTACAATCTTCTACACTTCCTGGGTCCGTATCCTTCTATTCCCATCCTATTCATATATTTGTCAAGATGCCCCTTAAATGTCCCTATCGTCCCTGCCTCCACTACCTCCTCCGGTAGTGAGTTCCAGGCACCCACTACCCTCTGCGTAAAAAACTTGCCTCGTACATCTACTCTAAACTTTGCCCCTCTCACCTTAAACCTATGCCCCCTAGTAATTGACCCCTCTACCCTGGGGAAAAGCCTCTGACTATCCACTCTGTCTATGCCCCTCATAATTTTGTATACCTCTATCAGGTCGCCCCTCAACCTCCTTCGTTCCAGTGAGAACAAACCGAGTTTATTCAATCGCTCCTCATAGCCTATGCCCTCCATACCAGGCAACATTCTGGTAAATCTCTTCTGCACCCTCTCTAAAGCCTCCACATCCTTCTGGTAGTGTGGCGACCAGAATTGAACACTATACTCCAAGTGTGGCCTAACTAAGGTTCTATACAGCTGCAACATGACTTGCCAATTCTTATACTCAATGCCCCGGCCAATGAAGGCAAGCATGCCGTATGCCTTCTTGACTACCTTCTCCACCTGTGTAGCCCCTTTCAGTGATCTGTGGACCTGTACTCCTAGATCTCTTTGACTTTCAATACTCTTGAGGGTTCTACCATTCACTGTATATTCCCTACCTGCATTAGCCCTTCCAAAATGCATTACCTCACATTTGTCCAGGTTAAACTCCATCTGCCATCTCTCCGCCCAAGTCTCCAGACAATCTAAATCCTGCTGTATCCTCAGACAGTCCTCATCGCTATCCGCAATTCCACCAACCTTTGTGTCGTCTGCAAACTTACTAATCAGACCAGTTACATTTTCCTCCAAATCATTTATATATACTACAAAGAGCAAAGGTCCCAGCACTGATCCCTGTGGAACACCACTGGTCACAGCCCTCCAATTAGAAAAGCATCCCTCCATTGCTACCCTCTGCCTTCTATGGCCTAGCCAGTTCTGTATCCACCTTGCCAGTTCACCCCTGATCCCGTGTGACTTCACCTTTTGTACTAGTCTACCATGAGGGACCTTGTCAAAGGCCTTACTGAAGTCCATATAGACAACATCTACTGCCCTACCTGCATCAATCATCTTAGTGACCTCCTCGAAAAACTCTATCAAGTTAGTGAGACACGACCTCCCCTTCACAAAACCGTGCTGCCTCTCACTAATACGTCCATTTGCTTCCAAATGGGAGTAGATCCTGTCTCGAAGAATTCTCTCCAGTAATTTCCCTACCACTGAAGTAAGGCTCACCGGCCTGTAGTTCCCGGGATTATCCCTGCCACCCTTCTTAAACAGAGGAACAACATTGGCTATTCTCCAGTCCTCCGGGACATCCCCTGAAGACAGCGAGGATCCAAAGATTTCTGTCAAGGCCTCAGCAATTTCCTCTCCAGCCTCCTTCAGTATTCTGGGGTAGATCCCATCCGGCCCTGGGGACTTATCTACCTTAATATTTTTTAAGACACCCAACACCTCGTCTTTTTGGATCACAATGTGACCCAGGCTATCTACACCCCCTTCTCCAGACTCAACATCTACCAATTCCTTCTCTTTGGTGAATACTGATGCAAAGTATTCATTTAGTACCTCGCCCATTTCCTCTGGCTCCACACATAGATTCCCTTGCCTATCCTTCAGTGGGCCAACCCTTTCCCTGGCTACCCTCTTGCTTTTTATGTAAGTGTAAAAAGCCTTGGGATTTTCCTTAACCCTATTTGCCAATGACTTTTCACGACCCCTTCTAGCCCTCCTGACTCCCTGCTTAAGTTCCTTCCTACTTTCCTTATATGCCACACAGGCTTCGTCTGTTCCCAGCCTTTTAGCCCTGACAAATGCCTCCTTTTTCTTTTTGACGAGGCCTACAATATCATTCGTCATCCAAGGTTCCCGAAAATTGCCGTATTTATCTTTCTTCCTCACAGGAACATGCCTGTCCTGTATTCCTATCAACTGACACTTGAAAGCCTCCCACATGTCAGATGTTGATTTGCCCTCAAACATCCGCCCCCAATCTATGTTCTTCAGTTCCCGCCTAATATTGTTATAATTAGCCTTCCCCAAATTTAGCACATTCATCCTCGGACCACTCTTATCCTTGTCCACCAGTACTTTAAAACTTACTGAATTGTGGTCACTGTTACCGAAATGCTCCCCTACTGAAACATCTACCACCTGGCCGGGCTCATTCCCCAATACCAGGTCCAGTACCGCCTCTTCCCTAGTTGGACTGTTTACATATTGTTTTAAGAAGCCCTCCTGGATGCTCCTTACAAACTCTGCCCCGTCTAAGCCCCTGGCACTAAGTGAGTCCCAGTCAATATTGGGGAAGTTGAAGTCTCCCATCACCACAACCCTGTTGTTTTTACTCTTTTCCAAAATCTGTCTACCTATCTGCTCCTCTATCTCCCGCTGGCTGTTGGGAGGCCTGTAGTATACCCCCAACATTGTGACTGCACCCTTCTTATTCCTGATCTCTACCCATATAGCCTCACTGCCCTCTGAGGTGTCCTCTCGCTGTATAGCTGTGATACTCTCCTGAACAAGTAGCGCAACTCCGCCTCCCCTTTTACATCCCCCTCTATCCCGCCTGAAACATCTAAATCCTGGAACGTTTAGCTGCCAATCCTGCCCTTCCCTCAACCAGGTCTCTGTAATGGCAACAACATCATAGTTCCAAGTAGTAATCCAAGCTCTAAGTTCATCTGCCTTACCCGTAATGCTCCTTGCATTAAAACATATGCACTTCAGGCCACCAGACCCGCTGTGTTCAGCAACTTCTCCCCGTCTGCTCTGCCTCAGAGCCACACTGTCCCTATTCCCTAGTTCTCCCTCAACGCTCTCACCTTCTGACCTATTGCTCCCGTGCCCACCCATTTTGAGTGGGCAGACCGTCAGCGAGGTCTGGTGGCTGAGCCCCCCTACCCCCCACAACGTAATTCAGCAACCCTCCTCCCCATGGGATTTTCTGGGTGACCCTTTAGTATGGGGGTTACCCGACACCCCCTGCCCACTGCACCCCCCCCCCCCACAGAGCCCCCTAAATAAAGAGACTGCCCCACAGAGACCCCCTAACTAAAAGAGACCCCCCCACAGACAACTCCTAAATATAGAGATCTCGTTCTTACAACACCCCGGTCAATTCCATCCCATTTACCCAGAATTAACCAATAATTCTTAGCCAAAGTCTTTGGTCCTTGGCTGCCCGATAATTACAGTCACCAGGTTTGTAAATTTAAACACAATAGCTGTTTATTTATAACAAAAACTAAAATGAAACATGCAGCAAACACCACTGGATAACTATTACCTTATTCCAGGCAGCATGATTGCGCAGTGGTTAGCAGTACTGCCTCATGGCCCTGAGGACCCGCGTTCGATCCTGGCTCCAGGTCACTGCACATGTGGGGCTTGCACATTCTCCCCGTGTCTGCGTCGGTCTTATCCCCACAACACAAAACAATGTACAGGGTAGGTGAATTGGCCACGCTAATTTGCCCCTTAACTGGATAAAAAGAATTGGATGCTCTAAATTTATTTCAAAAAACTTTCATATCATTCCTAATGCCCCACTTCAACCTGCCCCACCCTCTGCACACACACATATAAGACAGTCAGACACAGAGGAGAAGAAAGGGGAGGAAAGTCATAAGTAAAAGGAAAAAAGAGTTTTTGTTTCAGATGATGCTTTGAGTTCATGGTTTTTATTGTACATTCATTCAGGTCTTTGTAGTTTCAGAAATACAGCATGCACAGCCTTTCTGGAGAGAGAACACAGAGGAGAGAGCGGGACCTCCTCCGTGCTTTCAGTAGACAAACTGAAACTCCTTGGGACTCTGAATATTATTCCACTAGGATAGGATCCAATCGTCACCTGTTACCAGGCAGAGTATGAGCATTTGGACCAATTCATTGGCCGACAGCCAATCAATCAAACCGAGTCCCACCTCATCTCTTTCTCTGGTGCTCTCTAGCTTCCTGACAGGGTTCCCTCTTCGGGGGTAGCTGTGGGGAGGGTCTCTTTAATTAGGGAGCAATTGGTGGGGGGGCAGAGTGGGGATCTCGTGGGGGTAGGTTGGGCATGTCTTGCATGGTGGGGGGGTAGAGTGGCCTTCCGATGGACTTGGGAATAACTCCCTTAAACAGTAGTCTCTTGGCCCACCGCGTGGTCCACAGCATCAAATAGACACTGGTCAGGAACAACACCAATTCTTGTCAACATGATTCCCAGCCCAGAGGACCGGAGAATCTTGCGGGCCCGGTGAATTTGGTGCCGAGCCCGGTAATTGGATGCAAATGGTTCTTAATAACCCATTCCCATCCCCCTGCTGGTACGGGGTGCGAATCTCGTTCGCGACGCCAGCGGGGGACCGGAGCATCAGAAACAGATCAGCACCCAGTGCCGAACCCGGTTCCTCCTTGATATTGGATTCTCCGCTGCATCGGTGATGCACTATCAATGACCACAAAGACGAGAGTAGTGAATAATCGAGGCTTTATTGAGCAAAGATGTTGTGCCTCCTGTAGCTGCTACCAGAATGGCTGCAGCACAGGAGAGCACACACATTTATACGCCGCCTACTGGGCGGAGCCAGCAGGCAGGGATTTACCCATGTACCTCTAGTATATGTGTCTTACCGTAATACATATAATACAGCTCGTGGTGATAACCACATTTGGGAACTCCATTACCGGCGGCGTGAGGTGGAGAACCCAGCCCATGATATTATTGAATGGCAAAGTAGGCTCGAAGGGCCGAATGGTCTACTCCTGCTCCCAAGTCATATATTCGTATGTAGCAGGGTTAAAATCAGCTCCTGCTTTCTGTTTCAGCAGGTTGCAGAAAGTACCCAGATTGGCTGAAACGCACACCTGAGGCCAAGAACTCGGTAATTGTCACTGTCCTTAAAAAGGTGCCTCTCTTACAGAAAATTAAAGTCATTTGGAACTGATCGAATCATTCCATTCACTTGCAACATCCAATGTGATGGACATCTGGAGCATATTCCCAAAGTCATCAGTTTGATTGACAGCTACATTTGCAGTAAAGTCTTTGAATGAGGTTTGTGGAAGGGGCCAGGATAACGAGACATTGTCGGCCTTTCAACAGCCAGGAGTGGCAGATATTGTTTCTATTTACTTGTCATCATGGGTCTGAGTTTGGTCAGGAGACCCTGAGATAAGGACCATGCAAGTAATGAGTAACTATGTTACGCTGTGAGGATTAGTGAAAGTGAGTCATCACTGTAACTGTACTGTTTGCATTGGTTCGATTCACATTTGAATCAGTAGGTTCTGGGTTTCACTGCTAATTTCGACTCAAGCACCTGATCGAAGCCACCACAGCAGTGCTTTGCTGAAGGAGTGCTGCTTTGTCAGAGTGGCTGAACGGTGGGCTCAGGTTGATGCAAAACGGTCCCAGGGGACAATTCGGAATGAGTGGTCTTGACCAAATCTCTTTGTTCAACTAACACCACCAAAACTAAACAGATTGTTAGTTTGTTCATTTGAAGTCCATGAGGTCATTGGAGTTAAAGTCCCTCCCAAACCTACAATTCTACCACTGGGCGGCGACGGCCGAGTAAATAAGGCAATGGATCAAGGAGCCAGAAGCCGAGTGGGTGCGCGTGTAAGAGGCCTCCTGCAAGGTGACATACCTCTGGGCCCTCGCCACGGTGGCACTCAAAAAATAGAATACATATATTCTATTTCTAGGTAACCCATCCCCACACAAAAAACACTCCAGCTGATCGCGAGACAACAATGGCAGCGAAAACCGTCCGGGAGAAGCAAGCGACAACATCAACACCAGAACCATTTGCGTATTGCCCTCTGTAATTGTTCTGTATTTGCTTCCCTGGCCCCCAAATGTATATGTAACCCCCCCAGTTTCTCCCCCACCCCAGAAACAGATGCCTACTTATGTGCTAAAAACAATACTGCCAATTGTACAGAGCTGCTGTTGTTGAGCCAGCACATAAACCCTACCAGTTATTTTATTCTAACTTTTTGTTGTTTTGTTTGTTTTATTTTTTTTTGTGTGTTCCCTTCTCTTCTATGTATATATATATATGTATTCTATTTTGTGTACATAACGGTAAATATACTTTGTTCAAAAACCCAATAAAAAACATTTATTAAAAAAAACATCAGTTGTGGAGAAGCTAGGATCTGTCATTTGTGAACGAGTGACTGAGTCCTTGGACAATCACAGATAGAACATAGAACATAGAACAATACAGCGCAGTACAGGCCCTTCGGCCCACGATGTTGCACCGAAACAAAAGCCATCTAACCTACACTATGCCATTATCATCCATATGTTTATCCAATAAACTTTTAAATGCCCTCAATGTTGGCGAGTTCACTACTGTAGCAGGTAGGGCATTCCACGGCCTCACCACTCTTTGCGTAAAGAACCTACCTCTGACCTCTGTCCTATATCTATTACCCCTCAGTTTAAAGTTATGTCCCCTCGTGCCAGCCATTTCCATCCACGGGAGAAGGCTCTCACTGTCCACCCTATCCAACCCCCTGATCATTTTGTATGCCTCTATTAAGTCTCCTCTTAATCTTCTTCTCTCCAACGAAAACAACCTCAAGTCCATCAGCCTTTCCTCATAAGATTTTCCCTCCATACCAGGCAACATCCTGGTAAATCTCCTCTGCACCCGCTCCAAAGCCTCCACGTCCTTCCTATAATGCGGTGACCAGAACTGTACGCAATACTCCAAATGCGGCCGTACCAGAGTTCTGTACAGCTGCAACATGACCTCCCGACTCCGGAACTCAATCCCTCTACCAATAAAGGCCAACACTCCATAGGCCTTCTTCACAACCCTATCAACCTGAGTGGCAACTTTCAGGGATCTATGTACATGGACACCTAGATCCCTCTGCTCATCCACACTTTCAAGAACTTTACCATTAGCCAAATATTCCACATTCCTGTTATTCCTTCCAAAGTGAATCACCTCACACTTCTCTACATTAAACTCCATTTGCCACCTCTCAGCCCAGCTCTGCAGCTTATCTATATCCCTCTGTAACCTGCTACATCCTTCCACACTATCGACAACACCACCGACTTTAGTATCGTCTGCAAATTTACTCACCCACCCTTCTGCGCCTTCCTCTAGGTCATTGATAAAAATGACAAACAGCAACGGCCCCAGAACAGATCCTTGTGGTACTCCACTTGTGACTGTACTCCATTCTGAACATTTCCCATCAACCACCACCCTCTGTCTTCTTTCAGCTAGCCAATTTCTGATCCACATCTCTAAATCACCCTCAATCCCCAGCCTCCGTATTTTCTGCAATAGCCTACCGTGGGGAGCCTTATCAAACGCTTTGCTGAAATCCATATACACCACATCAACTGCTCTACCCTCATCTACCTGTTCTAGATGATCAGTGAGAGCCAATACAGATTTGTCAAGGGTCTCATGTATGACTGATCTCGTTGAATTCTTTGCAACAATACACAAACCTCTGCCCAACACCGAACCGCAGCCCCCCCCCCCCCCCACCCCACACACACACACACACCCCTCGACAGCGACCAGGTCCCCAAAATGACAAACAAACAAACCCCCACCTCTTGTGGAACCCCTCATCTCCCTCTCTCAGAACAAATCTTAACTTCCCCAAATACAGGAACTCCACACTGAGGAACGTGGGGGAGAAGCTGACCCCATCCCCACCCCAAAACAGACCACCTGCGAGCAATCAATGAGGCGAAGGCTAAAACGTCTGCCCCCTCATCCATGTGCAGCTCCGGCAGGTCTGACACCCCGAATATGGCCTCCAGGGGACCCGGCTCCAAGTCCACATGCAGAACCACAGACATGGTGCTGAAAACGGCCCCCAATATTTCTACAACTTCGGTCAGGACCAGAAGATATGAACAAGATTGGCTGGGCCCCTCCACACAGCTCATAACGATCCTTCACCTCCTCAAACAGCCGGCTCATCCTTGCCTTTGTCACTGTGCTACCAGACAGCACGGTAGCACAGTGAATAGCATTGTGGCTTCACAGCGCCAGGGTCCCAGGTTCGATTCCCTGCTGGGTCACTGTCTGTGAGGAGTCTGCACGTTCTCCCTGTGTCTGCGTGGGTTTCCTCCGGGTGCTCCGGTTTCCTCCCACAGTCCAAAGACGTGCAGGTGAGGTGGTTTGGCCATCCTAAATTGCCCTTAGTGTCCAAAAAATGTTAAGAGGGATTATTGGGTTAGGGGGATAGGGTGGAAGTGAATACTTAAGTGGGTCGGTGCAGACTCGATGGGCCGAATGGCCTCCTTCTACACTGCATGTTCTATGTTCTAAGTGCGCCCTATGCATTCCTTTTAACTGAATCATCCCCAGCCCCGCACATGAGGTTGGGGCATTGACCCTTTGCAGCACTTCTCACCATAACCCTTCTTCCAGCCTCCCTCCCCCACCCCACCCCCATCCCAACTCTTCTTTCCACTTGGTTTGAGGAAAAAGTTAATAAGATTATTTATTTATTTAGCAAATGCAAATGATCAAAGCCAAACGATAGCCTCCTCATTTGCTCAGTTTAGGGTGGTTAGTCCATCACTTATTCTGTAGAGGGGACCCTCCTCGGTAATGTACAGCATTGTTTGTACATCTCCACAAGTACATAAGGGGTTTGTACTGTGGCCCCAGTGATGGCACTGGCCTTGTTTAGTAAGGGCCACTGTTGCCGTGGTAATAAAGCAAATAGGGGAGCATCTATGAATGTTACCTATATTGATTTCCAGAAGACATCCAATTAGATTGACAGTCGAGGTTGCTCAAAAGCATACGGAATTGGAGAACATCTTTTGACTTGGGTTAGAAATTAGTCAGGAGGTAGTAGACAAAGAGTGGGGATAACGGGTGGGTACTCTGAGTGGCATGATATTCTCCAGCTATCTGTGCATGGGCCTCAACATTACACCATATTTATTAATAACTTGGAAGAAAGAATAATGAGCTATATATTCAACTTAGCAGATGACAGTAAGTTCGGAATGACAGTAATTAACACTGATGGGAACAAGATGTTGCAAAAGGACACACCCAGATTAGGTGAGTGGGTAAAAACGTGCTTGTGGACATCTACTTTGGACCCAAGGGAGATAAATTAGATTATTTTCTAATTGTAGAACAGCAAAGAGATTTCGGAGTCCAAGTAAATGAATCGATGAAAGCCAGTAGACATGTAAGCAATAAAAAAATGCCTAATGTTTTCTCAAGTCGACAATAAAAAGTGGAGGGAATCATGCTTCAGTGTATAAAACCTCGGTCAGTCTCCATCTGGAGTATTGCTATCAATTTTGAGCATCAGAGCTAAGGAAGGATATATTATCCTGGTAGGGGCTGCAGACCCAGTAGTCTCTAAAAGGGTTTAATCATGAGAGCAGTTTGCAGAAACATGTATAATAATAATCTTTATTAATGTCACAAGTAGGATTATGTTAACACTGCAATGAAATTACTGTGAAAATCCCCTAGTCGTCACACACCGACGACTGTTCAGGTACACCCAAGGGAGAATTCAGAATATCCAAATCACCCAACAAGCCCGTCTTTCGGGACTTGTGGGAGGAAACCGGAGTTGGTGCATCAAATCAAAGGGACATAGTCGTTAAATTAGGGGCAGGTGTTTCAGGTGCAAAATTAGGGAAACATTTTCTTACTCAAAACAGTAGTGGAAATCTGGGGCGAAATTCTCCCCCAACTCCCCCAATTTGGCGCCAATCAGACGGGCATCGCGCCGCCCCAAAGGTGCGGAATGCTCCCCATCTTTGGCGGCCTAGCCCCGACATTGAGAGGCTGGGCCGATGCCGGAGGGATTTCCGCCCCGCCAACTGGCGGAAATGGCGTTTGTTGCCCCGCCAGCTGGCGCGGAAATGCGGCGCATGCGCGGGAGCGTCAGCAGCCGCTGACAGTTTCCCGGCACATGCGGGGGAGCGTCAGCGGCCGCTGAAAGTTTCCCGCACATGCGCAGTGGGGAGTGTCTCTTCCGCCTCCGCCATGGTGGAGGCCGTGGCGGAGGCGGAAGGGAAAGAGTGCCCCCACGGCACAGGCCCGCCCGCGGATCGGTGGGCCCCAATCGCGGGCCAGGCCACCGTGGGGGCACCCCCCGGGGTCAGATCGCCCCGCGCCCCCCCCAGGACCCCGGAACCTGCCCACGTCGCCTGGTCCCGTAGGTAAATACCAGGTTTAATTTACGCCGGCGGGACAGGCAATTTCTGGGCGGGACTTCGGCCCATCTGGGCCGGAGAATTGAGCGGGGGGTCCCGCCAACCGGCGCGGCCCGATTTCCACCCCGCGCAATCTCCGGTACCTGAGACTTCGGCGGGGACGGGGGCGGGATTCACGGCGGCCAACGGCCATTCTCCGACCCGGCGGGGGGTCGGAGAATGACGCCCCTGAAGTCCCTCTCCTGAAGAGGTGGGAAAGGATAACTTCAGGAGGTTTTGGAGGATATTGGGTTTGAAGGATTTGGGTTTTGAAGGATATTGGGTATTGAAGGATATTGGCTTTTGAAGGATATTGGGCATTGAATGATGTTGGGTATTGAAGGGTATTGAGCATTGAATGATATTGGGTATTTTCGGATGTTGCAAGGTTGTGGAATGCACTACCAGAGCTATAACAAGAAAAACATTTATTTAACATCTTTATTGTGCTAAGATTCGTCAAGGTGTTTTACAGGAGCCAAAATCTGACACCGAGCAATGCAAAGATATAAGGAACGTGACCAAAGATTCGCTCAAAAAGGTTGGATTAATTGACTTAGAAGAGATGAGAGAGAGAGAGAGAGAAGGAGGTAAAGAACTCTAAATGTTTAGGACAGGAAATTTCGGAGCTAAAGGCTCAGGAAGCTGATGGCACAGTCATCAATGGTCACGGCTGAAACAGAGGCCATGTTAATTGATTAGAATTGGTTCGATGAATGACTGAAAATAAAAGAAGTGATCCCTGGAAGAACAAAACAGCTCCAAATGGTGAAATCCCAGTAAAAATCAATAACACTGGCACCAGTAATCCTGAAGTTCCATTTTAAGGTATACAAACCAGTTTGGGTGAGTTAGACGGTTTTTTTCTGCGATATGGGAGCAGGTCAGCCACATGGAATGAGGCCCATTGTTCATGTGGGGTTAAACACGAACTGGGCTGCTTGGGCCACGTGGCTTATTCCGTGTTGGAATTTCGATGCGATTCTTTACAACTCCAGAGCAGCTTCATAATGGAGTGGATCGAGCTGAAAAAATAACTGCTGAATGCACATGCTGTTATTAATGCGTAAATCAGCCAACAAATTCAGGGGATTAAGAGATACACCCATGGGTTACAAACCTCAAAGACTTGTTGATTTAAACACCTCCTCTCTTTGCTTTGCACGAACAGAAATTCGTCTATAGGTTCTGTGTGTTTTTACTCATTAACTACCCATGAAACTTGGTGCAGGAAGCAAGAGAGATGGTTCACAATGTGAGTTCCCTTTTAACAACATGATAATTATGACTGCCATTTAATCTCTCAAGCCCAGAAAGCGAACAATTTAAACTCTGGAGTCTCATTTCTTTAGGTTATTGAAGATCAAAGAAAATTTCATAATTCTCCTGTTTCTTTCTGTCCCTCTTTTTTTCTTTCTCGTAATCCAATCTTCCTCTCACTTTATTTTGCTTTCTGCACCGGTTTGTTTTCTCTAATTCACACTCTTTCTCCTCCATTTACTTTGTTATATCTTGCAGGTTAAGGAGAAAGACTGCTAGTCCCACCAGTCACTAAGGTCTCAGATGCCCTGTTGAGTTCACTGCACCATTATCAGCTCACGTTTGCAGCAAGTTTGAACGTACAAAACCTTTTGTGTTGCTGGGCTGAGGAAAATGTCTAGCAGGCGCCTGACAGTTTGAGCTGCCCAGCTCCAGTCCCCTCCAGCCACTATGAATTAAACCAAAAATCCTTTCCAACCCAAATAAGTAAGTAAAATGAGACTTTTACACAAAGTGACTGTTCCCGTACTCCCTCACTCTAATCATTGCGATTTGGGGACACCAATAACAGACCACTCAGAATCGCTGCTTAATCACTTCAAATTTCTGTCTCAGCTGTCACAATCAGAGAAACATAGAAAATAGGAGGAGGAGGAGGCCTTCGAGCCTTCTCCATCGTTTAATCTAATACTGGCTGATCCTCTATCTCAAAGTCATGTTCCTGCACACTCCCAATACCCCTTGACACCTTAGAGTCTAGAAATCTATCTGTTTTCTTCTTCAATATATTCAGTGACTTGGCCTCCACAGCCTTCCATGGTGGAGAATTCGACAGCTTCACCACCCTCTGAGTGCAGCAGTTTCTCCTCATCTCAGTCCCAAATGGCCTACCCCATAGCCTGAGACTGTGACTCCTTGTTCGAGACCACCCCCACCCCTCTAGCCAGAGGAAACAACATCCAGAGTGTCCAGCCCTATCAGAATTTTATACATTTCAATGAGATCCCTTTTCTTTCAATCACATGATGCCTCAATTCACTTTGCAGCCAGTTAAGTGCATTTTGAAGTGTAACCAGTGCTGTAATATCGGAAAAGTGACAGCCAATTTGCATACGGTAAGCCCCCCAAACATGGCAAACAGAAAATCTGTTTTAGTGATGTTGTTTGAGGGTGAACTCCCTCCACTCTTTCTCCAAAGGTGCCACCTGAGAGGGCAGACGGAAACCTTGTTTTAATGTCTCATTCAAAAGATGGCACCTCCAACAGTGCGGCACTCCCTCAGCACTGAATTGGAGCGACAGCCTAAATTGCATGCCCAAGTCTCTGAAACGAGACTCACGCCCACAACCTTCTGACTCATACCCAAAGTGCATCCACAGGACTAAATACACTTTTTAATTTTTATCCCCAACAGTTAATGGCACAAAATACCCACGTCAATAAAAGAAAGAGAGAGACAGGAAGATAAAGAGTAATGGGAAAGAGTGAGAGAAAAGAGCTTTGAAGAGTAAAATAGGCATAAAATAATGTACGCCTAAGGCCAAGACTTCACCTCCATGTCACAACCCTGCCTGATCTTGCGCAAAGTAAAAATGCCAATACCATCTATCAGTCATTGTGTTGGCAGCATGGCTGAGACCGACAGGTTCAGGATGCTGAATTAACACCAACACGGATGAAGCACCTCTCACTATCTAGCTCCATCTTTTCCCCCAGATCCATGATGCCATTGGAGCACTCGACAGCGAGCATTAGCAGGTTATTGAACTAGAGGGATGACAGTGAGGTAGGGGTCGGGAGCTGAGGTGTGTGTGGCTGGTCAGTGGTCCGTGATCATCAACAGGAAACCGGGCCGTTCTTTGACAGTCTTGTCTCCAAAGCTGAAAAAGAATCATATCCAACTCGAAATGTTCGCTCTGTTTCTCTCTCCACAGATGCTGAGAGCTTCCAGCATTTTCTGTTTTTATTTAAGATTTCCAGAATCCTCAGTATTATAACAGTCATATCATCATCTGAGTTGGGATTTCCTCTGCGTAGGCCTGGAGTCATCAGATCGGCTTAACAAATTACTGGGGGGTTGATCGCTCGCTTCAGATTGCTTTGCCCACCCAAACAGATCAATGATTTTCCCATCCACAATTTTTTTTTATGAACAAAAATCCTCAAAAGAAATAAAATACCTTTTTTTAATGCCCCGGTGATGTTTCCTTCTCCAGATCTCCTTGTGTCAGTGTCTGGGACAGTAATAGTTAATTCCTGGAGACTACATGTAAGTCCTGATGAGTTGGAAAACTGAAATCGGCCAAGGAATGAACCCGGAACCTTCCTATTAGGTTCCAGATTTGCCAATGTGTATTTACCTATTATCCTCCCCACCGGGCCTGCCCCCTCTCCCCCCACACACACACCCGCGCGCGCACACACACAAAGGAGGACATTATACATTGGTTAAATAAAATCTACGCACACACACAAGCATGACTTGGAAACTAATACTTGCCCGTGGAATGGTCTTGTCCTTTAATGCAGCAGCAATCCTGATCGAAAGGGCAATTTCTCACTGTTGTCCGGTTGATGTGTCTGTCCATTGTCCCTGTTTGAGCAGGGATTCTATCCTCAGCCCCTATCCCCAGCACTCGCCATCACACACTGAGTCATCACTCTCTCTTCTATTTGACTATTTCTAAATTCAAGTGTCAAAATGATGTTAAAAGCCAGGAATCACATTAATATGCTGCAGTACCTTTTGTGCTTATTGAAGAGCTCTCCATCAGCACTAGAGCAGACAAATCCCATTTGAGTAGAAAATATTGTTGGCCCTCAACACAATCGCCGCCAAAGAACCTCCATTTTTGCTGATGTGCTGGGGCTAAGCCCTGGGAGGAGCAGGAGTAGGCCATTGCCTTTAAAACCTGTTCTGCCATGTAATAGATCATACCTGATTCCTGTTTTAACTCCATCTACTTGTCTTGGTTCTGTAACCCTTACTACCCACACCTATAAAAAAAAAGTTAGCAATCTCCATTTTGAAAATGTCAATTGATTTCCCCCCTAAGGGAGCATAGAGCTTCCTTGGGAAAGGGAGTTACAGATTCCCATCATCCTTTGTGCGATAAAGGGATTATGAACGCCACCCTTGAACAGGTTAGCTCTATTTTAAGGTTATGCGCCCCTGTTCTAGACTCCAGAGGCAATAGTTTCTCCTTAACAAACCTAGTTAATCACCTTATACATCTGGTTTAGAAACCCTTTTACACAAGGTCAGACAAGTCTAGTCTATGCACCCTAGTCACTATGGCTTAATTCCTCTGGCTATTCGCACTGGTGGGATCTTGTCCCCCGCCATGGGTTTTCCGGTGACAAGGGATGCAATCAATCAGAAACGCCATTAACAATGGCGGGCACAGAGGATCCCGCAGCCGGCCAATGGTGAGCCGCCTCCACTACCATGAAACACCTAGCGGGATGGGTGGAAAATCCTGCCCTTGCACTTTTAGCGCTGGTATCATTCCATGCTCACCCACCCCAAGGCCAATATATCCCCAACCTGACCACAGTACTCTCCACGTTGTCTAATGAGGGCTTTATAAAAGAGTAACACAAATTCCTACAGAGTCTCCCGTCACATTCTGGGTCCTGATTCTCCAGCCTCACTATTATATGTTTCCCCACATTGGTGAGTCTAGAATGAGTCTATATAGGGGCTGAGGATAGAATCCCTGCTCAAACAGGAACAATGGACAGATACATCAGGATAATCATTTCAGAGTATTGGGGGAATTTTCTTCACCCAGGGGGAAGTGACTCTTTGAAATTCTCCACCCCAGAGAGCGATGAAAGCTCATTAGATGAGTATATTCAAGTCGGAGATTCATACAATTTGGACACTGGGGTGGAAACTACTCCCTCACCTTGATGCTCAGTGCTTTCCCCCCTGCTCCGTGCCTTCCCGCCCCACTTCATGCCTTTCCCCCCCCCGCTCTGTGCCTTTCCCCCCTGCTCCATGCCTTCCCCCCCGTTCCATGCCATACCTCCCTGCTCCGTGCCTTCCATCCCTGCTCTGTGCCTTCCCGTCTGCTCCATACCTTCTACCCCCCCCCCCCCCCCCCCGCTCCGTGCCTTTCACCCCCGCTCCATGCCTTTCCCTTCCCCGCTCCCTGCCTTTCCCATTTCCCTTGCTCGGTGCTTTTCCCTCGCTCTGTGCTTTTCCCTCGCTTGGTGTACCATGTGAGAGTACCGTGAAGAAATGGATGTTTAAGCAATGCACCTTCAAGAAATGAAGCTGATCATATTACTGAAGTGATGCCACAGGGGGAAGCTGACTCACTTCTGCTTTTGGGAGTTTTAGTTTCAGTTTGAGGAGAAAGCTGGGAGTGTCTGTGTGTTGTCCTGAGAGCTGCAGGAAGAAAACACATAGCTGGTCTGTTGATGTCTGCAAATCCAAAGACTATAAATATATTGAATGAACCTCATGTCTGTTTTGACGGTTTGAAGCCTTTTGGATGTTTAAAGGAACTGTTTTAGGATTGGGTAGTGTTGTATTATTTTCGGGGTTATCTTTGAAGTAAGGGGTGTTAAGAGATCCAATGTTTATTTAAAAGGTTAATTTGAGTTCATGGAATAAACATTGTTTTGTTTTAAAAACCACGTGTCCATAATTGTAATACTACACCTGTGGAACAAGCTGTGTGCTTCAAAAGTAACAATCCATCAAAGGGGGGGGGGGTTGGTTGAACTCCATAATACATTTTGGGGTTCTGAAAACACCTCTCCCATAACAATTGGGGGCTTGTCCGGGATAAAAATCTATCTATTGGATTGGCTTTTGTGAACTTAAAGACAGTGAAGTATTGTTGCTTTTCCGGTGTGGTATTTTAGTTGAAGTGGGGAGAGTGTTGTGAACAATGGCTCTTTCGGAGGCTCAGAAGTTTTTTGGGGTGGACACGGTAACACGTGATATCTTACTGACAGAGACTGAAAACAGACTTAGGTTTGGCAAAAGCATTGCAGTTAACCGGCGGGAATCGCGCCGGTTGGCGGGACCCCCCGCTCAATTCTCCGGCAGTCCTGCCCAGAAATTGCCTGTCCCACCGGCGTAAATCAAAGCTGGTATTTACCGGCGGGACCAGGCGGCGTGGGCGGGCTCCGGGATCCTGGGGGGGGCGCGGAGCGATCTGACCCCAGGGGGTGCCCCCACGGTGGCCTGGCCCGCGATCGGGGCCCACCGATCCGCGGGTGGTCCTGTGCCGTGGGGGCACTCTTTCCCTTCCGCCTCCGCCACGGCCTCCACCATGGCGGAGGCGGAAGAGACTCTCCCCACTGCGCATGCGCGGGAAACTGTCGGCAGCCGCTGACGCTCCCACGCATGCGCCGCATTTCCGCGCCAGCTGGCGGGGCACCAAACGCCATTTCCGCCAGCTGGCGGGGCAACAAACGCCATTTCCGCCAGCTGGCGGGGCGGAAATCCCTCCGGCGCCGGCCTAGCCCCTCAATGTTGGGGCTCGGCCCCCAAAGATGCGGAGCATTCTGCACCTTTGGGCCGGCGCGATGTCCGCCGACTGGCGCCAAAAACACACAAACCTCTGGATAAGGGAGGGAAAAACGTACCCTTTTTTTATGGGGGCAGCACGGTAGCATTGTGGATAGCACAATTGCTTCACAGCTCCAGGGTCCCAGGTTTGATTCCGGCTTGGGTCACTGTCAGTGCGGAGTCTGCACATCCTCCCCGTGTGTGCGTGGGTTTCCTCCGGGTGCTCCGGTTTCCTCCCACAGTCCAAAGATGTGCGGGTTAGGTGGATTGGCCATGATAAATTGCCCTGAAGTGTCCAAAATTGCCCTTAGTGTTGGGTGGGGTTACTGGGTTATGGGGATAGGGTGGAGGTGTTGACCTTGGGTAGGATGCTCTTTCCAAGAGCCGGTGCAGACTCGATGGGCCGAATGGCCTCCTTCTGCACTGTAAATTCTATGAACACTGCCTAGCAAAATACAAAAAGATGAGGTACTGAATGCAGTATCTGCGCTTTACGTTTGCCTGTGATACATTCTGACTCATTAGATATAGCAAAGCTCCAGTTGCCGATTAAGCAATTTGAACATGAAAAAGAATTAAAGCGGCTTGAATATACAATGAGAGAAAAAGAAAGAGATAGAGATAGAGAGGAAAAAGAAAAGGAGAGAGAAGAAAGAAACAAAGAAAGAGATAGAGAGGAAAGGTAAAAAGAGAGTTTGAACTTTGGAAAATTGCTCTGAAACATGAAAATCAGTTAAAATTGGCAGACGCAAAGGGACACGTGCAGTTGGAGGAGGTGAATGAAGATAATGAGACAGAGCGTCACAGTTGAAGACGTGGTGGGTATCTATTTAAATATGTCCAAGCATTGCCAACGTTTGACGAGAAGGAGGTAGAAGCCTTTTTCATTTCATTTGAGAAGGTAGCTAAACAAATGCAATGGCCACAGGACATTTGGGTATTACTGATTCAAACAAAGCTGGTAAGTAGGGCTAGTGAAGTGTTTGCATCACTACCGGAGGAGGTATCTGGAACGTATGAGGAGGTGAAGAAATCCATCTTCAGTGCATATGAGCTAGTGCCTGAAGCTTACAGACAAAGGTTTAGACATTTAAGGAAAGAATTTGGTCAAACATACGTGGAGTTTGAAAGGCTCAAACAGAGTAATTTTGATAGGTGGATAAGGGCTTTGAAAATAGACCAAACATATGAAGCTCTCAGAGAAATTATACTTTTGGAGGAATTTAAAAATTCAATTCCTGATGCAGTGAGAACTCATGTGGAAGAACAGAGGGTTAAAACTGCGAGATTAGCAGCAGAAATGGCAGATGATTATGAATTAGTTCATAAATCAAAGATTGGTTTCCGATATCAGTTTCAGCCAGTGAGGGATAGAAACTGGGGACATGAGAAATACTCAAGTGGTAAAGTAAAGGTGATCTGATGGGAGACAATAAAGAGAGTGTACCTCAGATTAAAAAAGAAATCCAGGAAGGTGGAAAAGAAATGAAAAGTTTCAAATGTTTTCACTATAATAGACTAGGCCATGTAAAGTCACAGTGTTGGTGGTTGAAGAAAAGCACTGGAAAGGCTGATGTGGTAAAACAGGATAAGACAGTGGGATTTGTTAGAGTGGTAAAGGAAAGCCAAAGGGAAGCGAAGGAGGTGCAAATGATTGTACAGCCTGTTCAAGAAGTAATTGTTAAGGTGCCAGATGTCTTTAAAAAATTTACTTGTGTGAGTAAAGTTTATTCATGTGTATCAGGAGGAGCAGGTAAAGAAGTCACAAATTTAAGAGATACAGGGGCTAGTCAATCTTTAATGGTAAGAGATGAGGAATTATTTAGTTTGGGAAGAATGTTGCCAGAAAAGGTGGTGATATGTGGAATTCAGGTTGAGAGGAGTAGCGTTCCATTATATAAGGTACAGTTGGAAAGTCCAGTGAAGAGTGGTGAAGTGGTAGTAGGAGTAATAGATAAACTATCTTGTCCAGGAATACAGTTTATCTTGGGTAATGATATAGCTGGATCGCAGATGGGAGTGATGCCTACTGTGGTTGATAAGCCAGTGGAAAATCAGACAACTGAAGGGTTGAAGGACGAATATCCTGGGATTTTTCCGGATTGTGTAGTATCAAGGTCGCAAAGTCACAGGTTAAGACAAGAGAGAAATCCATGAGTGAAGATGAAGTGTAAGTGCAATTATCAGAAACGATTTTTGATCAGATGGTTGAAAAAGAACAAGAACAGGTGGAGAATGAGGCGGATATTTTTAGTTCAGGAAAATTGGTGGAGTTACAACAGAAAGATGTAGAAATAAAACGGATGTATCAGAATGCATACACGGAAGAGGAATCTGAGTGTATACCAGAGTGTTATTACCATAAAAGTAATGTCTTGATGAGAAAATGGAGACCTTTATATATGCAGTTGGATGAAAAGTGGGCAGACGTTCATCAAATAGTATTGTCGGTAGGGTATAGAAAGGAGGTGTTGCGAGTTGCACATGAGGTACCAGTGGGAGGTCATTTGGGAATAAGAAAAACTCAAGCTAAAATCCAAAAACATTTTTATTGGCCTGGACTACATAAAGAGGTAGTTAAATTTTGTCAATCATGTCACACATGTCAAGTGATTGGGAAACCTCTAGCAGTGATAAAACCAGCGCCCTTAATACCCATTCCAGCATTTGAGGAACCTTTTACAAGGGTCCTAATTGGTTGTGTAGGACCGCTTCCTAAAACAAAAAGTGGGAATCAATATCTTTTGACTATAATGGATGAGTCTACTAGATTTCCAGAGGCCATTCCAGTACGTAATATTACAGCTAAAAGGATTGTGGAGGAGTTACTTAAATTCTTTATAAGATATGGACTACCCACAGAAATTCAATCGGATCAAGGATCAAATTTTACTTCAATGTTATTCAAAGAAGGTATGGATATCTTAGGAATAAAAAAATTTAAATCAACTGCGTACCATCCAGAATCGTAGGGAGCGTTAGAAAGGTGGCATCAGACATTAAAGACAATGTTGAGGGCGTATTGTCAAGATTATCCAGAGGATTGGGATAAAGGAATCCCAGTCGTATTGTTTGCAATTAGGGATGCACCTAATAGGTCCACCAAATTTAGTCCTTTTGAACTAATTTTTGGTCATGAGGTAAGAGGACCATTTAAATTGGTTACGGAAAAATTGGTGGATGAGAAATCAGAAATTACACTATTGGATTACGTGTCAAATTTTAGGGAACGATTAAATAGAGCAGGTGAATTGGTTAGACAACATTTGAAAGTTGCACAAAATGTGATGAAATGGGTAGCGGACAAGAAATCCAAAGTTCGTAGTTTTACCAGTGGGGATAAAGTTTTAGTGTTGTTACCAGTGGTAGGGGAGCCTTTAAAAGCTAGGTTTTGTGGACCGTATCAGATTGAAAGGAAATTAAGTGAGGTGAATTATGTGGTAAAATCACCAGATAGAAGGAAGACTCACCGTGTGTTATGTGAATATGCTTAAAAGGTACTTTGAAAGGGAAGGAGAGAAAAAGGAGGTTTTAATGATTCTAACTCAAAGTGACAAACCAAATCCAGATGACTGTGAATTTGACATACCTCAAATTAAATTGGAAAATTAGGATGTTCTTAAAAATTGAGATGAATTGCCTTCCAGAGGAAAAACGAACTGACCTGAAAGAGTTATTGATATCACATGGGCAAGTTTGTAGAGATAAATTGGGAAGTACTAAAATGGCTATCCATGATGTAGATGTGGGAAATGCTGTTCCTATCAAACAACATCCAAATAGACTTAATCCTTTAAAATTGGCACAGGTTAACAGAGAGATTGAGAGTGTGCTTAAAAATGGCATAATTGAAGTGGGTTGCAGCCAATGGAGCTCACCCATAGTGATGGCACCTAAACCAGACAGTACCCAACGGTTGTGTGTGGACTATAGAAAGGTGAATGCAGTTACAAGAACGGACTCTTATCCTATCCCACGTTTGAAGGATTGCATTGAGAAAGTGGGACAATCTGCTTTTATTTCCAACTTCCAGACATGGAAAGAACGTTTAAAACATCATATGGAGTTCTTCGAACGACTTCAGGAGGTGGGTTTGGTGATGGACCTAGCCGAAAGTGCATTTGGAGAAGCCCGAATCACTTTCCTTGAGGAGTTTCCGATACCCTCAAGGCGAAGGGAAATAATGCGATCTCTTAGCATGAATGAATTTGATCGAACCTTTGTGCAAAGGATTTGTAGCGTGGTTGCTCCACTGCTGGAATTGTTGAAGAAACGTTAAAAATTTCAATGGACAGGGGACTTTCAACAGGCATTTGACTGCCTGAAAGCTGTGATCACCAATGTTCCTGTATTGGAGAATTGCAAGGGGCTCTGTGATCAGATTTAACTAAAGTATCTGATTGTAAAGAGAAATGCCAAGGAGTAGAGGAATGGATAGATCGTGCAGAGACTTTCTTGTTCAAAGAGACTGTCAATCGAGAAGGTTTTCGGTTGGGGGAAGAAGATTGGGAAAAATGGACTGTTTGCGTGATTTGTTTTTTTAAACGAAAACATATATTTATTGTGTGCATTTCTTAGTGGATGGTGCAAAACTGAAAAATAAAACCATCTTGAAGTTGACGGTTATTTTTTTTTCTTGGGGGGAGGTGTATTGGGTAGTGTTGTATTATTTTCAGGGTTATCTACTCCAGAGATTCAAATTTAATTTGAGTGTGAGAGCCTCAGTTGAATCGATCATGGCGCAAATTGCTAAACTGAAGCAATTATCAGAGTATTGTGATTTTGGAGCCACCTTAAATGACATGTTACGGGATTGGTTGGTCTGTGGCATGAAAAGCAATGCTCATCGATGTTGATTACTTGCAGAGGTTGACATAAATTTTGAACGAGCAATGGAGATGGTGCTGGCCGTGGAAAGCACTGAAAAAGTTGCACAGGAGTTGCAGAGTGCACAAATGTTCGAGCAGGAATCTGCAGTCAGCCAAAAACACCAAAGGAGCCATGGGGCGAGAAATAATTTCAGTCGGCAACAAAACAAAAAGGTGCAGAATAGGCAATCAGTCAGTAATGCTAAAAGTGGAATGTTACCGATGTGGATGTAACCACAGTCCTGAATCATGTTGGTTTAAGGAGGCTGAGTGTTTTTATTATCACTAAAGAGGAATTTGATAAAACAGAATAGAGCTAAATCAAGATTGCTGAGTAATCAATCAACTAAGATATTACAAGTTTAGAATGTGGAAGAGCCTAGCACCAGTGATTCTGGTATTCACTCTCTGCTTAATCTAAAAACCGGCAAGATAGACCAATTACTGTAACTCTCCAGGTAAATGGGAGGCCTCTGAAGATGGAAGTGGATACAGGGGCATCAGCCACTGTGATGGGCGAGCATATATTTCAGTACCTAAGAGAGGGAGTCCAACCGTTGAACTTGAAGAGCATTTCTAACAAAATGAAGACTTCTACGGGTTAAGTAATAAAAATAAAAGGCACCACGATGATACCTGTAAGCTATGAACAACAGTCTACCAGCTCCAGTGATAATAGTGATGGGTGAAGGACCAAGACTTCTCGTCTGCGAATGGCTTGAAGTAATCAAGTTGAATTGGGCCGAGATTTTTCAAGTGCAGGAAGGGAGACTGCCCGAACTGATAAGAAAATACATGTGTCTTCTGTGATGAATGAGGCAAAATAAAAGGGCTACAAACTGAGATTAATGTGGATCCAGAGACAAATCCCCAATTTTTTGGGGCAAGATTGGTACATTAGGCCTTGAGAAAAAGTGGATACTGAGTTAAGCAGATTGGAAGAACTAGACATTATCCAGCCAGTTCAGTTCTCTGAATGGGCAGCACCTATAGTCCCTGTATTAAAACCAGACAAGACCATCCACATTTGCAGCGATTATAAATTAACAGTTAATCAGGCCAAGCTGGATAAATATGCAATCCTGAGATCTGTAAGCAAAGCTGGCAGGAGGTCAATCTTACACAAAGCTGGATATGAGTCATGCGGTGCCAGTAACTCAAATTAAATGACCATTCCGAGGGGTATGTCACAAAAACACACATAAAGGCCTACTCTAGTACACGCACCTACCTTTTGGCATGTCTGCGGTATGTACAATATTGTAAAGGACAATGGAGAGACTGCTACAGGGGCTACTGCACGTTGCAGTATACCGTGATGATGTCCTTTTATCAGGATCGACAGAGGCTGAGTATCTAGCAAACTGAGAGGAGATGTTGAAGATATTTCACGAGGCTGGGATTCAACTGAAGAAAAAGAAATGCACCTTTCAAGCCACTGAGGTGACCTACCTGGAGCACCGTGTAGATGCACAAGGATTACACCATGTGGAAAACAAGGTCAAGGTGATAAAGGGGGGGACCTGCCTCCACAAACACAACTGAACTCATTTCATTTTTGTGGATGGTAAACCATTATGGATGTTTTTTACCAAACTTATCAATGGTGTTGCCCCCCTTGTATATTCTGCTAAAGGAGCACCATCGGTATTCTTGGATGGCTCCCAGGAGGAAACTTTCAAAAGAGCAAAGCAATTGACGCATTCCTCAAACCTTCACTTCAACCCACACAAAGGACTGATATTGACCTGCGAAGCCTCTCAATATGGAGCAGGTGTGGTGTAGTCCCATGAGATGGACGACTGCTCTGAAAGGCCGATAAGCTATGTGTCAAGAACCCTGTCAAAGGCTGAAAAAGGCTATTCACAAATCGAGAAGGAAGGACGATCAATAGTCTGCATCAAGAAATTCCAGCAGTACTTACATGGTAGACACTTTACCAACGTTTCTGACCATAAACCTTGGGTCTTTTCAAAGAGGACAAGATTATCCCGCCGATTGCCTCAGCAAGAATTCAACGATGGGCGTTAATTCTGTCCGCCTATGAATTTACTTTCAAGCACTGAACTGGAACACACATAGCGAATGTGGATGCTCTTAGCTGCCTACCCTTGCAAGAAAGTATCACATGAGGGCAGCACGGTGGCACAGTGGGTTAGCCCTGCAGCCTCACGGTGCCGAGGTCCCAGGTTCGATCCCGGCTCTGGGCACTGTCCATGTGGAGTTTGCACATTCTCCCCATGTTTTTACAACCCAAAGATGTGCAGGCTAGGTGGATTGGCCATATTAAATTGCCCTTTAATTGGAAAAAATGAATTAGGTACTCTAAATTTTGAAAAAAAGGAAGTATCACATGTACTCCGGTACCACAAGAAATCATCATGGCATTAAAGCTTTTAGACACATTGCCAGTCTCTATGAAACAGATCAGGGGCGGGATTCTCCGATATTGGCGCGATGTCCGCCGACCGGCGCCAAAAACGGCGCGAATCAGTCCGGCATCGCGCCGCCCCAAAGGTGCGGAATTCTCCGCATCTTGAGGGACCGAGCCCTCACCTTGAGGGGCTAGGCCCACGCCGGACTGATTTCCGCCCCGCCAGCTGGCAGGAAAGGCCTTTGTTGCCCCGCCAGCTGGCGCAGAAATGACTTTGCTGGGCGGCGCATGTGCGGGAGCGTCAGCGGCCGCTCACGGCATCCCCGCGCATGCGCAGTGGAGGGGGTCTCTTCCGCCTCCGCCATAGTCGAGACCATGGCGAAGGTGGAAGGAAAAGAGTGCCCCCACGGCACAGGCCCGCCCATGGATTGGTGGGCCCCGATCGCGGGCCAGGCCACCGTGGGGGCACCCCCCCGGGGCCAGATTGCCCCGCGCCTCCCCCCAGGGCCCCGGCGCCTGCCCGCGCCGCCTTGTCCCGCCGGTAAGAGAGGTGGTTTGATTCTCGCCGGCGGGACAGGCATTCCAGCAGCGGGACTTCGGCCCATCTGGGCCGGAGAATCGCCGGGGGGGCCAACCGGCGCGGTGCGATTCCCACCCCCGCCGAATATCCGGTGCCGGAGAATTCGGCAGCCAGCAGGGGCAGGATTCACGCCAGCCCCAGGCGTTTCTCCGACCCGGCGGGGGGGTTGGAGAATCCCGCCCCAGGATCTGGACTAATGGAGATCCATTTCTCTCCAAAGTGAGGGACAAATACGATGGGTAAATGAGCCAGTTTCTGAGGGAATTGTGTGTGGTGGCCTGGTATTGGTGCTGATATCGAGAAGCTAGTCAAGTACAGTCAACAGTGCCAACTGCAGCAAAGGTTGCCTGCTCCAGCCCCACTGTACCCTTGGGAATGGCCTGGCTGGCTATGGGTACAAATCCATATCGATTATGTTGGTCCATTCCTGGGCACAATGATTTTGCTGATGATTAATGAACACTCGAAACCGATGGACATTTTAGTGGTGAAGTTACCTACATCGCGTGCTATCATCAAAAGATTACGGCAATGCTTTTCAGCTCACGGATTACCTGAAGTCATAGTATCAATGGAACCGTATTCGTAAGTGCTGAATTTCAAAACATCACCGCTTCCAACGGTATTAAACACATTAAGAATGCGCCTTACCACCCAGCATCAAATGGACTAGCCAAGAGAGCCATCCAAACTTCCAAGTCTGGCCTAAAGAAACTGTTAGGAGGAACCTTGGAGACCAAAAGCTCACGATTCCCCCTTCGCTATTGTACCACTCCAAATGCAACAATGGGAGTTCCACCAGCAGAACTGCTAATGAAACATCACCTCAGAACGAGACTGAGCCTTGTGTTTCCAAATTAGCCAAGGAGGATAGAAGCCAGCCAAAGTAATCAGAAAGTAATTGATTCACAAAGTACAGCACGATCATTTATGGCAAATGAAGCCGTAAACGTGAGAATCTTCGATAGTGGGTCAAGTTGGATCCCTGGAATCGTTTTCTCCGAGGTCAGATCCCTTTCATGCTAGGTGGACGTGGAGGGATAGATCTTTCGTAAACACGTGGATCATTTGGGTTGTGACGCTACAGCAGTAATGTTTTCGAACCTGTAAGCACGGAAGTTTCTGATCAAACTGTTATAGGTGTAACTGATGTCTCCGTAGAAGCAAATAGTAATGAACTGTTTGTACCAGAAGCAGTACCCATTATTGCAGTGCCTGTTAATGTCGATCCTGTGGAAGCTTCTCAGATTACAGAATCTCATCGCTCTACAAGAAACAGAAAACCTCCTCAAAGATTCAACGCATAATTGTCCATAGCAATCAGTTAATATTTACAGCAATAAATGAATTAGTTATTGAATGTTGTATAAAGGACTTGAAGGGAGAGGGCTGTGGTGATTGTCCCTTTAAGAGCAACACAGCAGAGTAAGGGTCACCTGGCCTGAATGGCCAATCGGGACTCAGAGTGTGGAATCACCCCATGGTGAGAAAAGTTCTAGGCAGAGACATTTTGGGAGCAACCCTTCGGCTGCTGTACAATTCTGATGTGTTCGGTGCTTTTCCCTCACTCAGTGTTTTTCCCTCGCTCAATGCTTTTCCCCTGTTTAGTGTTCGGTGCTTTTTCTCTCCGGCACGGTGTTCTGCGCTTTTCCCCCGCCTGCTGCTAAGGTCCAAGTCCCACTCAACCGTTTTTCCTTCTTGGTACCTTCCCTCGCACTCTTGGCGTCTCATCCAATCACAGCCTGGTT
Organism: Scyliorhinus torazame; assembly: GCF_047496885.1. Classification (NCBI taxonomy): domain Eukaryota; kingdom Metazoa; phylum Chordata; class Chondrichthyes; order Carcharhiniformes; family Scyliorhinidae; genus Scyliorhinus; species Scyliorhinus torazame. Next base: position 118,944,166 of record NC_092719.1, read on the forward strand.
TTGTTCTGCATTTGTTGCTGATCAGCTCAAACTGGTGAGCCTGTGATGGATGAGCAGCTTCACAGCTTTATTCAAGTATCAGTCAGGCCAGGGCGGGGCCCTCTGTCGTTCAGGGCCCTGTGGTGTTTCACTGTAAAACCACCCTAAGCATTGGTCAGTAGGACGGGCCTCTCAGTTTACCATGGAAGGGAATTAAAGTGCTCGTTGTGTGGAAGGGAAAAGAACGTTTAAAAAATGTGAATTGTTTATTGTTCACTCTTGGCATGTGGGCATGGCTGGCAAGGCCAGCCTTTGATGCCCATCCCGAATTGCCCTTGAGAATTTGAGCCATCTTTACGAACTGCTGCAGTCCATGTGGCGTAGGTACGCTCAGAATGCTATCGATGCAAGGTTGGTGCAACTGGGTGGCTTGCTACATCAGTTAAGAGGGAAGTTAAGAGTCACCTAGATTGATGTGGATCTGGACAAACGTGTCGGTCGGACTGGGTAAGGATAGTAAATCTCCTTCCTTGATTATCATTCGTGAATCAGGCGGGTTCTCAGATCAATCTGGCAGTTCCATTATCAACGAGCCTGAGCTCAAGAATTCCCCTTCATACAACTTTCTAGCTCTTATTATTGCAGATTTGTGGATTAATTGAATGTTAACTCTTCCACTCACCCCCCCCCTCCTCCCTGCGTGCCCCCCCTCCCAGCGTCCCCATCCCTCCCCCCACTCGCCCTGCTACAGCTGCCATTGAGGGACTTGAACTCATGGCTCCAGACTTCTGGATAACGTCCGCTAATATTCACGCAATACTCCCTTTATAATAATAATCTTTATTATTGTCACAAGTAGGCTTACATTACCACTGCAATGAACTTACTGTGAAAATCCCCCAGTCGCCACATTCCAGCACCTGTTCGGGTACACAGAGGGAGAATTCAGAACGTCCAATTCACCTAACAGCACGGGTGGGATTCTGTGATCCTCAGGCTAAGTGCATTTCCCGACGGCGTCAACACGGCCTCAGGATCAGCAATTCTGGCCCCTACAGGGGGCAACACGGCACTGGAGTGGTTCACGCTGCTCCGGCTGCTGATCCTGGCGCGAACTGGGCGGCGTGGGATATGCGCATGCGCAGTGGCACCGGCGCCAACGTGCACATGAGCAGTGGCACCGGCGCCAATGTGCACATGAGCAGTGGCACCGGCGCCAACGTGCACGAGCAGTGGCACCGGCGCCAACGTGCACATGAGCAGTGGCACCGGCGCCAATGTGCACATGAGCAGTGGCACCGGCGCCAACGTGCACATGAGCAGTGGCACCGGCGCCAACGTGCACATGAGCAGTGGCACCGGCGCCAACGTGCACGAGCAGTGGCACCGGCGCCAACGTGCACATGAGCAGTGGCACCGGCGCCAACACGCACATGCGCACTGGCTTCCATCAACGCGCCGGCCCCGACGCAACATGGCGCAGGACTACAGGGACCAGCGCGGAAGAAAGGAGGCTGCCAGCCAGAGAGGCCGGCCCACCAATCGGAGGCCCCACCCGGGGTCGGACCCCCCCCACGGGCCGCCCCCCGACACTTCCATGCTGAGCTCCCATCAATTGAGAGCAGGTGTGGAGGGGCTCGGCTTTTTTATGATGGCCGCTCGGCCCATCCCGGGCTGAAAATCGGCGGGCTGGCCGCGTAGAGCAGCCCCCGACCGCGCCATCCACGCCGGTGCCAATGGCACCGATTCTCTGCTCTGCGGAGAATCGTGTGCCGGCGTCGGGGCGGCGTGGCGCGATTCGCGCCGGTCGCGGGGTTTCTCCGGCCCGGCCCCAGGCTGAGAGAATCCCGCCCAACGTCTTTCGGGACTTGTGGGAGGAAATCGGAGCACCCGGAGGAAACCCACATAGACACAGGGTTGGTAGCTCCCACTCACCCTGGTACAGTCGGCACTGTGATCTGTTCCAGTTCCCTCCCCATAACACTAAAAAGATGCAAGTACACTGGGAAGCAGGGAGAAGAGAACAATAATTCCGGCTAGAAATAGAATGAGCGACAAAGAAAGATTGGAGAAATGCAAACAGGGTAAATGGTGACCACATCAGGTAAGTGTCGGCAAATCGGAACAGGAGTAGCCTGTTCAGCCCTCTGAGATAAAGAATTCCAAAGATTTACACCCTCTCCCTCATCGTCACAGTCCTAAACAGCTTGCCCCTTCTTCTGCATAGGCTGCAGGGGAATATTGTTTTAAATGCAAATCAGGTTAGCAGGGCCAGAAGCCATTAATTTAAATTTACGAAACTCAATGTTAGGAAGGGCTTCTCCATTCAGTAGCCGCAGTATTAACCCCATTGTGAATCGACGCGAGTGTGCCACGGATTGGAAGGAACAAAGACATAAAATGTTGAGAGTGTGTGTCTCCATCATATCCCACAGACACCTGGGGTGGGATTCTCCGTTAGCCGACGCTGAAATCGGCAAAGGCGATTGGGCGGAGAATCGGTTACAATGCCGAAATGATGGCAGGGGCCGATTTGACACCAAATCGCAATGCTCCAGCACCTCTACAGCGGCGTCAACGCGTTCGGGATCGCACGTACAGTAGACACCATTCGCATATCATCAGCGGGCCTGACCCAGTATTCTCCAGGGCCTCCGTGATTCTCCGCCTCCGATGGGCCGAGTTCCCGACGGTGTGGTTCACGTGTGCTTTTAAAATCATGAAACCGGTTAATAAAGGTGGGACCTGTAACGAAGGGAGACGGCTTTTACACTATGTTTATAGTTTCATGTACATTGTTTATTTTGTTGTTGTTACAATACCAAAAATCCCTCAATAAAATGTTTAATTAAAAAAAAATCAGGAAACCGGCATGGCGGCTGCTGAGGGAGAGCGAGGGGGTACGGAAGGTGTCCAACATCGCCATAGATTGCTGACAGTTGTGCCGCTGGCCGGGGGCTTCTGTCAAGGCTGGGGGAGTAGTGGGGGTGGCTAGGACGTGGGCTATGAGGGCGGGGTGGATGGGCATGGAGCATCACTGCCACAGCCGGCAAGGCAGCCATGCAGCTGCACACGCCGCTCACAGCCCACTGTGAACCTAGTGCTTCGGGCCATATAGCTGCCCTCTGGCCCCAGCCGACCAATCAGCTGTATGGGCACGCTCCAGCACAACCACTGCCATCTTTTTGGCTGGGATAAGTGTGTGTGGGGATTGTAATGTGTCTGTGCAGCTGCAGCTTGTCAACCTCCTGCGTGTCAATCACAGAGCTGCCGAATCCCGCACTGTTTTCATTGGAATCGAGTGTGTTCCACGTGGCACCGGTGCTAGTCCCTCCACAGTAGCGCAATCGGTCCAGGTGCAGCGCCGGTTTATCTGTCATAAACGTCCACGGATGCTGTGTTGGCATCAACACTTAGACTTAGAAACGGAGAATCCCACCCCTGTTATCTTTTCTCATGGTGCTGAATATCAGGTAGTTGGAATGTCCCTGTGTGGGGAAACGGGAACTGCTAATTAACATATTCAAATTGGACTCCAACAATGTAACTGGGAACCTGATTTTAAATTCACTGCCAATGCTGCAAAAGTTCCTCAGGGTTTGGGACCTATCAGTGAAATGGGATCTGGCTCTGTGAGCCTTTTCCAGCACTCAGTATGGGCCAGGAGAACCCAGCCCTTCCAACCCTTCAAGAAAACAATCAGCTTCCCCCTTCCTCCTTTCCATTTGCGGACCATTTCCACCCCCCCCCCCCCCCCTCCCCACTCCCGTCCACTATCACCACTCTAGATTTCGCCCCATCCTGATCCAGAGCCTCTCTAACCTCCCAATTTACTTCAGGAATCCCTGGTTGTGGGCAACAGTCACAGGTCCCTTCTCCCCTCTCCCACCTTCCCCCAGTCAAGTAGACTGTCCACTTGGATTGGATTTGTTTATTGTCACATGTACCAAGGTGTGGTGGTATGTATTAGGGGTAATGTGGTACCTGTGAAGCCGAGAGGCTATTGGCTGACAGGTCCCGGGTCCTGGTTGGATCTGCCGACTTCTGGCTCCGCCCTGAAGGCGGAGTATAAGAGCCCGAGCTGCTCCCCGCAGCCTCATTCTGTTGCTGAGCTGCTGGGGACAAGTCTCGCTTAATAAAGCCTAGATCGACTTCATCGCTTCTCGTCTCGCGTAAGTGATTGTGCGCTACAATTTATTAAGCGAGCTTAAAAGACTATGGAGCTCCGGATCGCCCAGGAGTGCCTGCGGATCAGCCCCCACGCAGCGAACTCGGCGGCCGTATTCAAACACTGGCAAGCATGCTTTGAAGGCCACCTCCGAACGGCCCCCAGCCGGATCACGGAAGAGCAGAAAATGCAGGTCCTGCATTCAAGGGTAAGCCCGGAGATTTAGTCGCTTATAGAAGACGCAGAGGATTTCCCGACGGCGCTCGCATTGCTGAAGGGCATCTACGTTCGGCCCGTAAACCGGGTCTACGCGCGCCACCAACTCGCGACGAGACGGCAAATTCCCGGAGAATCGCTCGAGGAATTCTACGGCGTGCTGCTGATTTTGGGACGAGGCTGCAACTGCCCGCCGGTGAACGCGATCGAACACACGGACCTGCTAATTCGTGATGCATTCGTGGCAGGTATGAACTCTCCCCAAATCCGTCAAAGACTTTTAGAAAGAGAGTCGTTAGGACTCTCAGAGGCACGGGCCCTTGCAGCCTCCCTTGATGTGGCCTCCCAAAATGCCCGCGCCTACGGCCCCGACCGCGCGGCAGCCCCTTGGGCTCCGTGGACCCCCGTCGCGACCAACTCCCCGGCAACCCCCCCCCCGCAAGTTTGCGCGGTTAAGGCGCCAGACCATCCCGGGGGGGCCCGCTGCTATTTTTGCGGACAAGTGAAACACCCCCGGCAGCGCTGCCCGGCCCGCGTAGCTACTTGTAAAAGCTGCGGCAAAAAGGGCCATTTTGCGGCAGTGTGCCGGTCCCGGGGGGGTCGCCGCAATCCCCGGAGAAGAACAAGGACAACAGATCCCGAACCCCCCCCAGCGCCCTGTGTGCGACCCGCGGGCACCGCCATTTTGGGTCCCGGGCACCACGAGGGAATGATGGGCGCCGCCATCTTGTGATCCCCCAGCCACGTGCGATTCATGGCGGTGGCCATTTTGTCCACCCCCCACCACGTGCGACCCATGGGGGCGGCCATTTTGTCCACCTCCGGCCGCGTGCGATTCATGGATGCCACCATCTTGGTTGACAACAAAGGACCCCAGCATCGACGGCTCCACGGGGTCCGAAGAAGACGCCGCGACACTACTACCACGACTGGCTTCGGTGACACTGGATCAATCGCGGCCCTGGACGCTCCAGACGACGACAACAACGGTGCTGGTCAACGGACACGAGACGCCGTGCCTGATCGACTCCGGGAGCACTGAAAGTTTTATTCACCCAGACACGGTAAGACGCTGTTTTCTGACCATCCATCCAAGCACGCAAAAGATTTCCCTAGCTGCAGGATCCCACTCAGTAGCGATCAAAGGATTCTGCATCGCAAACCTAACGGTGCAAGGGAGGGAGTTTAAGAACTACAGGCTCTACGTCCTGCCCCAACTCTGTGCGCCCACATTACTGGGATTGGACTTCCAATGTAACCTTCAGAGCCTAACATTCCAATTCGGCGGCCCAATACCCCCACTCACTATCTGCGGCCTCGCAACTCTCAAAGTTGAACCGCCGTTTGCAAACCTCACCCCGGATTGCAAACCCGTCGCCACTAGGAGCAGACGGTACAGCGCCCAGGACCGGACATTTATTTGGTCTGAAGTCCAGCGGTTGCTGAAGGAAGGCATAATCCAGGCCAGCAATAGCCCCTGGAGAGCCCAGGTGGTAGTCGTAAAGACCGGGGAGAAGCAAAGGATGGTCGTAGACTATAATCAGACCATCAACAGGAAGACGCAGCTAGATGCGTACCCTCTCCCCCGCATATCCGACATGGTCAATCGGATTGCTCAGTATAAGGTCTTTTCCACCGTGGACCTCAAGTCCGCCTACCACCAGCTCCCCATCCGCCCAGGTGACCGCAAGTACACCGCCTTCGAGGCAGACGGGCAGACGGGCGGCTATACCACTTCCTAAGGGTCCCATTTGGCGTCACGAACGGGGTCTCGGTCTTCCAACGGGAGATGGACCGAATGGTTGACCAGCACGGGTTGCAGGCCACGTTCCCGTATCTCGACAACGTAACCATCTGCGGCCACGATCAGCAGGACCACGACGCCAACCTCCAAAAATTCCTCCAGACTGCTAACGCCCTGAACCTCACATATAACGAGGAAAAATGCGTTTTTAGCACAAACCATTTGGCCATCCTGGGATACGCAGTGCGCAATGGAGTAATAGGCCCCGACCCCGAATGCATGCGCCCCCTTATGGAATTTCCCCTCCCCCACTGCTCCAAAGCCCTGAAACGTTGCCTGGGCTTCTTTTCATATTACGCCCAGTGGGTCCCCCAGTACGCAGACAAGACCCGCCCGCTAATACAGTCCACTACCTTCCCCCTGTCGACAGAGGCTCGCCAGGCCTTCAGCCGCATCAAAGCGGATATCGCAAAGGCCACGACGCGCCATCGACGAGTCCCTCCCCTCCCAGGTCGAGAGCGACGCATCCGATGTAGCTCTGGCGGCCACCCTTAACCAAGTGGGCAGACCCGTGGCTTTTTTCTCCCGGACCCTCCACGCCTCAGAAATCCGCCACTCCTCAGTGGAAAAGGAAGCCCAAGCCATAGTGGAAGCTGTGCGACATTGGAGGCATTACCTGGCCGGATGGAGATTCACTCTCCTCACCGACCAACGGTCGGTAGCCTTTATGTTCGATAATGCACAGCGGGGCAAAATTAAGAATGACAAGATCTTAAGGTGGAGGGTCGAATTCTCCACCTACAATTATGAGATCTTGTATCGTCCCGGAAAGCTGAACGAGCCGTCCGATGCCCTATCCCGCGGCACATGTGCCAACGCACAAATAGACCGCCTCCAAGCCCTCCACGAGGACATCTGCCACCCGGGGGTCACTCGATTCTACCATTTCGTAAAGTCCCGCAACCTCCCCTCCCTACTCTGTGGAGGAGGTCCGTACAGTCACCAGGAACTGCCACATCTGCGCAGAGTGCAAACCGCACTTTTTCAGGCCGGATAGAGTGCACCTGATCAAGGCTTCCCGCCCCTTTGAACGCCTCAGCTTGGATTTCAAAGGGCCCCTCCCCTCCACCGACCGCAACGCATACTTCCTGAACGTGGTGGACGAGTACTCCCGTTTCCCCTTCACCATCACCTGCCCCGACATGACAGCGGCCACAGTCATTAAAGCCCTTGGCACCATATTCACACTGTTCGGTTTCCCCACGTATATCCATAGCGACAGGGGGTACTCCTTCATGAGTGATGAGCTGCGCCAGTTCCTGCTCAGCAAGGGCATAGCCTCGAGCAGGACGACCAGCTACAACCCCCGGGGGAACGGGCAAGTAGAGAGGGAGAACGGCACGGTCTGGAAGACCGTCCTACTGGCCCTACGGTCCAGGGATATCCCAGTTTCACGGTGGCAGGAAGTCCTCCCGGACGCTCTCCACTCCATCCGGTCGCTGCTGTGTACCACCACTAACCAAACGCCTCATGAGCGCCTCCTTGTCTTCCCCAGGAAGTCCTCCTCCAGAACGTCGCTGCCGACCTGGCTGTCGGCCCCAGGACACATCTTGCTCCGGAAACATGTGCGGGCGCACAAATCGGACCCGTTGGTCGAGAGGGTCCACCTTCTCCACGCGAACCCGCAGTACGCCTATCGGCCGACAGGACACGGTCTCCCTGCGGGACCTGCCGCCCGCCGGCAACACACACACACCCCCGACACCGATCACCCCCTCCCTGCCACCGGTGCACCCCGCGACCGCCCCCTTCCCGGGGGGACCGGTCCTCCTCCCGTGCCTGCCCAGGAGTAAAACAGGAACAAACAGCAAAACGCTCCCGGAGACGACAACGCCTGAGCAAGCACCTGCACCACCACCGGGGCTGAGGCGATCAACGAGAAAGACCAGACCGCCCGCTCGACTCGGGGCATCCGCATGACACCAAGAAAAGCAAGAATGTTGTTGTAACAAAGCTTTTTTTGCTCATATTGTAAATAGTTCTCACAAACATGTACATAGCCCAGTGTAGGGCTAAAGCTGTATTAACGCAGTCCGAAATTTGTTCCAGGGCCAGCCTTGTAAACCGTTACCACCATGCGAACCACCACCCCGCCAGGTTCTTTTTTTAACAAGGGGTGAATGTGGTGGTATGTATTAAGGGTAATGTGGTACCTGTGAAGCCGAGAGGCTATTGGCTGACAGGTCCCGGGTCCTGGTTGGATCTGCTGACTTCTGGCTCCGCCCTGAAGGCGGAGTATAAGAGCCCGAGCTTCTCCCCGCAGCCTCATTCTGTTGCTGAGTTGCTGGGGACAAGTCTTGCTTAATAAAGCCTAGATCGACTTCATCGCTTCTCGTCTCGCGCTACACAAGGTACAGTGAAAAGTATTTTTCTGCGGGCAGCTCAACAGATCATTAAAGAAGAAACATGGGAAGAAAAGTGAATCAAAGAAAATACATAATCGGGCAACACAAGGCATACATTGTAACTACATAAGCACCGGCATCGGATGAAGCATACAGGGTGTAGTGTTAATGAGGTCAGTCCATAAGAGGGTCATTTGACCGGTGGGCCGTGTGGGAAATGGGGCCAGAGACTGTTACTGAGGCCCTGTTGTTCGGTTTGGCGATATCTCCATACCTCTGACCTTGCCAGATTCCTCTGTTATTTGCAGCCTCACCCTCCACCCCACCCGCACCCTCATGTCACCCCACCCATTGCTCCCCATCTCAGCTCACCCCCTCCTGTAAATGACACAGCCAATGTCTTAGAAATATATTTTTTTATAACTTTCCAGGCAAGATTATAACATTTGAAATGGAGAATTGAGTGCACTTTAAAAATGATCTTTAAACCCCTTTTTGTACTCTTCAACATCACTCTGGAAAGTCAGCAGCTTGTGTGAAAGTAGGGAGCAACTGCAAAGCGAAAGAAAGATTTAAATTGTCTTCGACAATCGTTGCCATTTCTCTGAGTTCCCTCCCTCCTCCTTAGTGACTGGAAATGAATCACAATGGCCGCTCAGTAACTGCTCTGCAGAGTTCAGACAGCGTGGAGTGGTCGGTGCCTCCTGCTCTCTGTCACGAGAGAGAGAGAGAGAGAGAGACAGGCTGACAATCGGAGGTGACCTTGTCCTGCCATCACATGGAAAAAGAAATTGAGTGAAGGTTCCCCTTTGTGCCATCAACCTTCATTAGCAAAGCATTTACATAGCAGATTGCCCTAGGCTCTTTATCAGCCTGCTGAATGGCAACCATTATATCCATTAGCAAAAGGTGCAGCCTGTTATTATAGGCATGCTGAGGGCAGGGAACCATAGCAATGGTGGAGACTTTGTGACACTGTCTTTACGAAAGATAAGCAGTCACTGAAACAGTCAGCAAGAGGCCTGCTCAAACACAAAGGGTTAATAACCCACATCATCCCCTTCTTTGTAAAAGGATAGGGAGGTTACGCCCACAGCATAAAGGGCTGTTTATCATTATATATTTGTACTTTTCATCTTCTTCGGAAGCCCTCATACTCTGCAAACCTGAGCTCATCCAAAACGCCACTGCTCTTATCCTAATTCATCCAAAATCCCGCTCGCACAGAACCCCCATGTTGAAGGGCCGGGTGGCCTCCTCTTGCTCCTATTTTTGTATTTTCTCTGCTCATTGATTGGAAACGGCTTCAGGCCTGGCATCATTGCAATTTTGAAATTCTAATCTTTGTGTTCAAATCCCTGCCCAACTCCACCCTTCTCCGTCTCGGAAACCTCCTCCAGCCCTGCACCTTGCCGAAATCTCTGCATTCCTCTAGCCTCTTCTCTACACCTGAGTTTCCGTACCCCAATATTGTCGACTGTGTCTTCAGCGGCCGAGGCCCTAACTTGAGCTCTCTAAACCTCTCTGCTTCTCTACCTCTCTCTCTCTTTAGGTTACCCTGTCAAACCCACCTTTCCATCGAGGTTCTTGGTCACCTGAGCTAATATCTCCTGATGTGGCTCATTGCCAAATTTTGTTTGGTAGTGTTCCTTTGAAGCACCTGGGTTAAAGTTACATCTTCCGGAATGTTCTACAGAGGTGACAACTAGACAGCCATAGGGATTTGCCATAGAATCCCTATAGTGCAGAAGGAGGCCATTTGGCCCATCGAGTCTGCACCAATCCTCTGAAAGAGCTTCCTACCTAGGCCCACTCCCTTGCCCTATCTCCATAACCCCACCTAACCTGCACGTCCTTGGACACTACAGGGCAATTTAGCATGGCCAATCCACCTAACCTGCATATCTTTGGACGGTGGGAAGAAATCGGAACACCCCGAGGAAATCCACACAGACACGTGGAGAAAGTAAGAAAGTACAAAATCCACACAGATAGACAACCAAGGCTGGACTTGAACCTGGGTCCCTGGCATTGTGAGGCAACAGTGTTGACAATCACTGTACCACAGTGCTGTGCCATCACCTGTGGTTGCTGTACTCCAACGGCCCTAGTTCCTGACAAACACACTTCTGACCATTACATCACCCCCACATCCTCTAATCCCCTTTCAAGCCCACCTCCTCGAATGTCTACCCCTGGAAAGACTCACAGGTGGATTACCTTCACTAGAGCTGACTGGACCATGTCATGTACTAAAGGGCATAATTTTCCTCTGCTAAAACTACTCAGCACCCTGGGATCAGCCCAGCTTCCTTCTCTCCATTAATCTGCCATACATACATAAGACCATAAGAAATTGGAACAGGATCAGGCCATTGGCCCCTCGCATCTGCTCCGCCATTCAACAGAATCGTGGCTGATCCGGCTCATGTCCACTTTCCTACCGTTTCCCAATAATCCTTGATTCCCTTACAGATCAAGAATTCATCTCAACCTGAAACTGCTCTCTCTTGCAAGGATTTCCAAAGACTCTCAATCCTCTGAGAGAAGAAATTTCTTCTCATCTCAGTCTTTAATGGGCACACCTTTATTCTGAGACTATGCCCTCTGGTCCTAGGCACTCCCATGAGGGGAAACATCCTGAATGAAAAATGAAATGAATAAAATGAAAATCACTTATTGTCACGAGTAGGCTTCAATGAAGTTACTGTGAAAAGCCCCTAGTCGTCACATTCAGGCACCTGGTACAGAAATTGAACCGTGCTGCTGGCCTGCCTAGGTCTGCTTTAAAAGCCAGCGATTTAGCCAGTGAGCTAAACCAGCCCTCTCAGCATTTACCCTGTCAAGACCCTTAAGAATCCTAAATGTTTCAATGAGATCACCTCTTATTCTATAAAAATTCCAATGAGTAGAGTTGCAACCCGTTTAACCTTTGGTCATAAGGCAATCCCTCTATACCGGGGATCATTCCTGCAATCTTTATCCTCACCTCCAAGAACTGCATGAAGGTAATGGACTTAACTCCCATCATGATTAAGACCCTTAATAATTTTTATTGTCACAAGTAGGCTTACATTAACACTGCAATGAAGTTACTGTGAAAAGCCCCTAGTCGCCACATTCCAGCGCCTGTTCGGGTACACAGAGGGATAATTCAGAATGTCCAAATTACCTAACAGCACGTCTTTCAGACTTGTGGGAGGAAACCGGAGCACCCAGAGGAAATCCACGCAGACCCAGGGAGAAGGTGCAGACTCCACACAGACAGTGACCCAAGGCGGGAATCAAACCTGGGACCCTGGAGCTGTGAAGCAACAGTGCTAACCACTGTGCTACCGTGCCACCCATGTAGGCCTCCTGATCAGTGGAAATAATTTATTTCCATCTACCCCATAAAATCCTTCAATTATCTCTATTAGATCACTCCTTACTCTTTCATACTCAAAGGAATACAAGCCTACTGTGGGATTTTCCAGTCTCGCCTGCTGCTAGGATCGTCCAGTCCTGCCGACTTTTGGCTGGCCTGCTGCATCCCCTGCACTGCACCCCCCCCCCCCCCCCCCCGCCACCCCCCCCACCGCTACCCCCCCCCACGCCACCACCCCCCCCCGCCGCCACCCCCCCCCGTCACACCCCCCCCCGCCACACACCCCCCCCGCCGCCACACCCCCCCCCCCCCGCCACCCCCCCCCCCCCCGCCCCCCCCGCCGCCACCCCCCCCCCCACCCCCCGCCACACCCCCCCCCCCCCCGCCACCCCCCCCCCCCCCCCCCCAATGGCAGGGCTGGAAAATCCCAGTCCACACAACCTCTCCTCTAAATTAGTACTGGCATCATTCTGGTTAATCTGCATTGCACGCCCTATATCCTCCCGCAAAACAGAACAAAGTATTAACCGGACCGTTTAACAATCTGACGCACACTCAGCCACACTGGGTAAATAAGTATTAGCTACAGCCCGGTCCCTGCTGCGTAACCATGTATAACACACCCACTGTATTTAGTATCAGGCAAAACAGCACTCCTTGGCTTCCCTCTCAACTGAAACTCTGATACATCTGCAAATATATTAGAAAAAGGCACTTAATGCGATGGGCCAAAACACATTCAGCAGAATAGTACTGCTCAGCTCTGGACAATAAAAGATTTTGAACAGAGCAATCAGCCTTCTGTCTGTGGGGCAGCAGCACATAATATTCTTAATGAATAGTTTGTATCTATATCTGAGGATGTGCTTGTATGTTGTGTATGCACATGTGTATGCGTGTATGTTGTGTGTGGTGCGTGTAGGTGTGTATGTTGTATGTGTGCGTATATGTTGTGTATGTTGTGTGTTTGAGTGTGTGTGTTTGTGTGTATGTGGGAGTGTCTGTGTGCGTGTGTCTGTGTATTTGCATATATTGTCTGTGTGTGTGTATGTTGTGATGTATGTTGGGTGTATATAAGTTGTGTGCTTGAGTGTGTGTGTGTGTATGTGTATATTGGGTGTGTATGTTGTGTGTATATGCGTTTGTATGATGTGTGTGTACATGTGCGTGTGTGCATGTTGTGTGTGTGTGTGTGTGTGCGCGTGCGCACGCACATGGGGCATAACTGGGCATCAACATTCCTTAACATACCTTCCATCCAAAAAAATGCACGAAAGCTGGCAAATTCCTGCCCACCCCCAAGGAAACTGGCATATGAAAAGTAGTATTTGTGCTGAGAGGACATGAGAATGTCACAACGTAAGCTACACTTTACCCAGCATTCCAACAGTTGTATTATAGGCAGGAAACTAAGTTATGCTTTTTGATCAATTGAATGAGTGATGGTGATCACAGAAGATCCAGTGAAGGAGGCCTTCCCAACCACCTCCAGGATAATTTGATATTTTGACACATTTCCCATGCATTTTGACATATCTAGGGAGTTGACAATCTAGGGAGTCTTCCCATCAAACCAAAATGGCCACTGCAGCAGCAAATCAGTTAACAGCTGTGAAAGGAATAAGACCATAAGGCGTAGGTGAAAAAGTAGGCCATTTGGCCCATCAGGTCTGCTCCGCCATTCAATGAGGTATGTTCCTGGAGTGATCAGAAAAGAAGCTGTTGACCTTCACGATACCATCCAACACATTATTGACAAAGCTGCCAAATGGGATGCGTGATCATGGAAAATCTTCCCTTCACTCCTCACTTATAAGAAATAACTTAATTGGATCTTCAATCCATCCTCACATTGTGCTCAGAGCAGGAGTAACCACTCCTGCCCAGAGGCGGGCTTACACTTTTGGGGGCACTGCACTCTCCCTCTTTCCCATGTCACGCCCCGGCCCCTGGTAACATGACAGCCCGCCCTAATGATGTCGCGCCCCACCCACAATGACATAGAGCCCCATCCCGATTACATCAAGCCCTGCCCCCAATTACATGAAACCCCACCCCCAATGGCCTTCTTCATACATCCCGACTGGTGCCCTGCTCACCTCTTGGCTCTTGCTCAGGTGGGCAGGCCTTAAGCCTCAACAACTGCATGTGTTCCTCGCTTGCTTTCTGGCTGCTGGCCTGGTGCTCCTGTTTTGTTTGGTCCGTTGCCCACATGCCCTTCTCAGCCTTGGTCTGGAGGTCACGAATCATCCGCTTATCTCCTTGAAGGCCCTTGGTCAGTGCCTCCTCATCACCTTGCTGAAGGCTTTGCAGGCTCACACCCTGATGTTAGGTTGCCGATGTCACATTTGCCTCAGGCTGCCCGCCAGACTGAATGCCAGAAACCTGGCTGCTGCTTTGCACCTTTACTCAATGAAAGTTCAGACACTTCACACCAATTTGGGAGATGTGTGTGTGAACTGCTCTAAGTCTCTACCACCTCTCAACGTCTGGCAAACTGTTTCTCTGCGATAAAGGGGAGTCCACCAATCAGAGCCCGATGTTTTTCTGTATTGCCTGCTGATAGGCTCAAGAAATTTAAATAAGGGCAGCACGGTGGCGCAGTGGGTTAGCACTGCTGTCTACGGTGCTGAGGACCCAGGTTCGATCCCGGCTCTGGGTCACTGTCCGTGTGGAGTTTGCACATTCTCCCCGTGTTTGCGTGGTTTTCACCCCCACAACCCAAAGATGTGCAGGGTAGGTGGATTGGCCACGCTAAATTGCCCCTTAATTGGGAAAAAAATAATTGGGCACTTTAAATTTATTTTAAAAATCATGGTCATGAAATAGAATTCCATGGAACTGTGAACTGTGCATTGAGGTTAAAAATAATCTCTATTTAAGCTCCCCCCCCCCCACACCACCCCAAAGGACAACCCCCATTAAAGCAATAGGAGGACGAATGCGATAAATCTGAAGTCAAGACAGAAAATTCTAGAAACTCGAAGCAGATCTGGCAATACCTGTGAAAATAGGAGAGTTTCAGTTTGAGATTGGTGATACTTTGCCAGATCCTGGGAGTGGTGAGCAATGCAATAGTTTTGAAGCCAGGCAGCGATTTACTAATACTCCTTTCAATCTGTATACTGTGCTCGCTGCTCATGGTGCTGTCACCTCTAGACTGCAGACCATCTCTGTTCAGTCCGCAAGTATTCCTGAGATTCCAGTCTGTTGAATCCCCTGCTCCAGTCCCATTCTCTCCTTTCTGTCTTTGGCCTCCTACACTGCTCCAATGAAGCTCATCATTAGTTTGAAGAGCAGCACCATATCTTTTGTGACTGCCCTTTCCACCTCTTAGATCGGCGCATCTTGCAACTCCAGGTGCTTCTCCACCCACTCCATGGCCCCGCAAAGAGGGGTTACTGCTTCCTCAATCGCCTTCGACCAGTCCTCTTGCACCAATGATGCCCCCACTACCTTCTGTAACTGCACCACGCAGATCCTCCACCTGTATCGCCGCCACGTTTTCGACTTCTGCCGGGTGCAGTAACCAGCCAATATTCCACCTTGGAGGAGAATTCAATTCCCACCACTTATTTCACACAATCTCCAATCAAAGAGCCCATTAATTGGGCAGAAAGGGCCAACCACCCTGTGTGCGACCGCTCGGAGCATGGCCGTCACCGAAAGGTAGCACCTCAGCTGCTGATTAGGCTCTTCATGCCTTCCAAAACCAGTGCTGAGGTGAAGAAATTCCCTTTGGATAGCAGCCGTTAGTGGTGGTTCTGCTCTTTCCATTTATACCTCCTCAAAACACATCTTTTGTGTCTTTACTTATTCCATTACTGACTCTTCTTGCCTTTCACTATCATCCCATTTGCCATGTAATCTCTCCTGTCTTCCGCTCGATACCGCACCTTCCAATTTGTTCTTTCCTTCCTTCCCCTCCACTACCGCCTTTTCCCACCTTGTTTCAAAATGATTATATCTCTAAACACCCCAGTCCTCATGAAGGTCTCTGAACTGTGACGTTTACCCTGTTTCTTTCCCTACAGATGTTGCCTGACCTCATACAAGGCAGAAGGAGGCCATTCGGCCCATCGAGTCAGCTCGCTGAAAGAGCATTCTCCCTCGTTGCCAACCCCCGCCTTGTACCAGTTACCTTGCACATTCTTTCTTTTCAGATAGCAATCCAATTCCCTTTTGAATACCTCGATCGAGCCTGTTCCGCCACCCTCTCGGGAAGTTCTTTCCAGACTCCAACCATCTTTGGGGTGAAGAAACTTTTCCTCACATCATTTTTACTCCTTTTGCCAATTATTTGGAATCTATTCTCTCTAGTTCATGATGATCCCTTGAGAGGCAGCAGTTTCTCACTATTTACCTTGTCCATACACCCTCACAATCTTGAATACCTTTATCAAGTCTCCTCTCGGCCTTCTTTTCTCCAATAAAAACAGGCCCAACCTCTCCAATCTATTCTTATGGCTAAAGTTGTTTAACCTTGGAATCATTTCCTGTTTTACTTTATCAAACCAAGATTGTTTGTTGCCTTATGACGTTGCAATGTATGCAAGCTTGGCACTGAGGGGAACCGGGAAATTGGTCTGCCAGTCAATGTTCAAATCTTCAAATTCCATCCAAAAACTGGGGATCAGCAGTTCGTTCCCCACTTAACTGGAAGATACAATCATGTAATGCCACATCTGTCTGGGGGGGCCATTTTGATCAAATCCTTTTCATTTAGAGAACTCGGCCTGCTTGACAAAGGAATAAGAAGAAGCAGTTTCTACTAGATGGGTGGTGGCTTCACAGCACCAGGGTCCCAGGTTCGATTCCCGGCTTGGGTCATTGTCTGTGCGGAGTCTGCATGTTCTCCCCGTGTCTGCCTGGGTTTCCTCCGGGTGCTCCGGTTTCCTCCCACAAGTCCCAAAAGACGTGCTGTTGGGTAATTTGGACATTCTGAATTCTCCCTGTGTACCCGAACAGGCGCCGGAATGTGGCGACTAGGGGATTTTCACAGTAACATCATTGCAGTGTTAACGTAAGCCTACTTGTGACAACAAAGATTATTATAAAAGCGACTCTCCGTCTTCAATGGTAGTCTTAATTACATACCGTTCAGCAATAACGGTGACGAGACATTCTACGTTAATGCGTTTCACATGAGATTCTCTCCCGTCCAGTTCACAGGAGGTCCTCACACGGAGAATACAGAAAATCTCTGGTCTGGGGACATTTCTACTGATGCGTATCAGACTCTCAGTCCATTGCCACGTCTGGGGGCTGACTTATGTACACAGAGAAGCATCTGTGGTGGCAGCTAACCAGTTACTTCTACGTGAGGGTGGTATGTGCACGCTGCTCATCTCGACTGAACTAGATTATTGGAGTGTTCAACTGTTTGATATCTGGGGAATGGAAGTATTTTCACACCTCTGTGTGCTGATTTATCTACTAATCTCTGAGGGCCAATGATAAGTGATTTCTCTTTTTAAAAAAAAAAGAGAACCAGCTTCACTTTAAATTGAAAATCGGTCAACTGGGATTCCTGTGGAGCGGTGTTCACAGCTCCAAACTACTGCTGTGTCAGCACTGAGTACAAGGCATCATCTTAATGAATATAAATTAGCAATGCCAGCACCTGTCTGTAAATTATTGTGCATCAGCTTTCATGTTCTTGAGAATATTCACCGTAGTCCCAATCCTTGCAGAGATGTTTGAGCCTTGTTATGTCTCTGAAATGAGCATTACTGCTGATGTTGATTGTTAGAAAATGATTTTTTCTCTTCCAATATGAAATATGCTTCATAATGCCATTGTTCATTCTGATTGGCTGCCTGGGTGAAAGCCACGGGTGATGCATTGGCCAATCAGGGCCGGTTTGCTAAAGAATCAGCACCCCTTTCTCCGATACCTATAGTATCAATTGTTGGGATCATTTGAAATTTGGTATTCTTCCATTTGTCCTGATGAGAGCAAGATGAAAAGTTTCAGCAACATGTCTTTCTTTTCAGCAATATTCAACTTTTTTCCATTTATTAGTTCATGTGGGCACGGCTGGCTCGGCCAGCATTTATTGTCAATCCCCAATTGTGCTTGGGAAGGTGGTGGCGAGCTGCCTTCTTAAACCGCGGTGCACTCCCTGAGAGGTACATCCACCGTTCTGTTAGGGAGAGAATTCCAGGATTTTGACCCAGCGACAGTGAAGGAACGACGGTATATTTCCAGTCAGGGTGGTGAGTGGCTTGGAAGGGAACCTCCAGGTGGTGGTGTTCCCATGTTTCAGCTACCTTTATCCTTCGAGATGGTAGTAGTTGTGTGTTTAGAAGATGCTGTACAAGAAGCCTTTGTGTGTTGCTGCAGTGTTTCTTTTAGATGGTATACACGGCTGTCGCTTTCGTCAGTGGTGGTGGGAGTAAATGTTGAAAGTGGTGGATGGGGTGCCAATCAAGTGGGCTGCTTTGTCCTGGATGTTGTTGAGTTTCTTGTGTGTTGTTGGAGCTGCAATCATCCAGGCAAGTGGAGAGTACTCAATTACAATCCTGACTTGTGCCTTGTAGTTTGTGGACAGGCTTTATCAGGAGGTGAGTTGCTCACTGCAGGACTTCTGGCCTCTGACCTGCTCTGGTAGCCGTAGTATTTATGTGGCTAGTCCAGTTCAGTTTCTGGTCAATGGTAACCCCCTTGATGTTGGTAGTGGGGGATTCAGTGATGGTTGTGCTGCTGAATGTAAAGGGGCGATGGTTAGATCCTCTCTTGTTGGAAATAGTCATTGCCTGGCACTTATGTGGCACAAATGTTACTTGCCACTTGTCAGCCCAAGCCTGGATATTGCTGCATTTGGATCTAAGCACATATCCAGGCTGACATCTCAGTGGAGTACTCAGGGAATGCTACACTGTCAACCGTTTCATCTTTTGGATGTGACAATAAACTGAGGTCCTGTCTTATCTGACATGAACACAAAAGGATAGAATCATTTGAGCCATGAGTCCGTGCCAGCTCTCCACAACAGCAATTCACCTTGCCCCAATCTGCTGCCTTTTCCCTGTAACTCTGCCAATCTTCCCTTCTCAGGTAATAATCCAGTTTTCATTTGAAAGCCATAATTAAGGGCGGCATGGTGGCGCAGTGGTTAGCACTGCTGCCTCTCAACGCCAAGGACCCGGGTTCGAACCCGGCCCCGGGTCACTGTCTGTGTGGAGTTTGCACATTCTTCGCGTGTCTACATGGGTCTCACCCACACAAGCCAAAAAGATGTGCAGGGTAGGTGAATTGGTCACGCTAAATTGGCTGTTCATTGGAAAAATGAATTGGGTATTCTAAATTTAAAAAAAATCTAAGCCAAAATTAAATCTGCCTTCCACACTCTCAAGCTCACTCCACATCCTAACCATTCGCTGTATGAAAACGTTTTCTCCTCATGTTGCTATTGTTCCTCTTGCCCATCAATTTAAACAGAATCCTTTGGTTCTTGATCCTTCCACAAATGGAAGCAGTTTCTGTCTGGACACTTCGTGGTTTTGAACGCTTCTATCAAATCGTCTCCCAACCTTCTCTCCTCGAAGGAATACAGACCTGACATTTCCAATTTATCTAAGTAATTGTGGTCCCTTTAACCTGGAATCATTCCCATGAATCTTTTCTTCATCCTCTCTAATGCCTTCACATCCTTCCTAAAATGTGGTGCCCAGAACAGGACGCAATAACCCAGTTGAGGCCAAACCAGTATTTGAAACAGGTTTAACAGAATTTCCTTGTTTTTGTACTCTTTGTGCCCCTATTTATAAAGCCCAGAATCCCTGTGCGCTTTTTTTATCCCTCGCTCAACCTGATCTGCCCCTTCGTTAATTCGTACACATATATTCCTAGGTCCCACTGACTTTGCAGCTCCTTTAGAATTGTACCCTTCATTTGATTTTGTCTCTCCCAGTGCTTGCGACCAAAAGTAATCACTTCACACGTCTCTGCACTGAATTTCATCTGCCACCAACCTGCCCGTTCCCCTAACCTGTCTGTCCTTTTGACGTTTAATGCTATCCTCCTCACTGTTCACAATGCTGCTAAATGTTGTGTTACCTGCAAATCTTGAAACTGTGCCCTGCACACCAAAGTCCCCAATGCTCCTTGTTTCCTGTCCCTCAACCAGCCACATATTCTGATGCTTTTGTCCCTTTGCCTGTCCCATGAATAAGGGGCAGGAGAGTTCTCCCCAGTGCCCTGGCCAATCTTTATCTTTCAACCAATGTCAGTAAAGAGATTACCTTTATCATATTGCTGTGTGTGGGATCATGTTGTGCGAAAACTGCAGAATTCCCTACCTTGCAGTATCGACCACAGTTCAAAAGTATTTATTTGGCTGTAAAGTATTTGGGGGATCCTGAGGTCCTGAAAGGCTCTAGGGAAATGCATCGGGCAGGATTCTCCGTTCCCCGACGGCGATTTCGTAATCGGCAATCGTGCAGAGAATCCCTTTTGACGATGGAAACGGGGGCGGTGCCTGTTTTCGTACGCTTCGCCCCTTCAAAACGGCGTCATCAGGGAGTGCGCCGCACGCTTTTGGGACGGCCTCAGGATGTCACCTTAAGGCCCTCCCCCGATGCTCCGCCCTCGATGGGCCTAGTTCCCGACCACGCAGTTGACACATGGTTTCAGTGGCGGGAACCCGACGTGTCGGATGAGGACTGTTCCAGCCCTGCTACAGTTGGCGGGGGGGAACCCTGCCGCTGGCTGGGGGGGCTTCCGCGAGGGATGGGGAGGCTGGTGGGGGGTGGCCCGGGAGTGGTGAGGAAGTGTCCAGGGGGGCACTATCTGGCAGGCCGGGTCCGCGCATGGCCGGCCCCATGTTGTACAGCGCGGCCGCTGCAGATCGTTGCTGAATTCTCCGGACGTTTATATCGTGAAGGCCGGGTATTTTATGTTGCGCGACTGCTCACCCCTCACCGGTCGGAGGATCGGTGCTGGGGCGCCGCCGATTTTTCCCACGTAAAACCCCACAGATCCTCTGGAAATCAGAGAATCTAGCCCAAGATCTTTTGTTTCTTTTGGTGCCTGCACAGGTAATGTTACAGTCCTCTGGGAGGTATCCCTGGAACCACCAGTCTCTGGCTGGATTTAGTGTGAGAACAGAGTCTGCAATGTCCTATCTCACCTAGTTTTTGGACTTGGAAGCCAGTAGCTCCATGTTTTAAAACACCAGCCAGTAAGAAAAGCTGAAGAGTTCCAAAGGGAGCAAGTAATAATTTTGGCAGGGGAAATCTAAACGTCAGTGCTGGTGGCTGGTTATCTGCCCTGAACCGTAACTTTACTCTCCTCTACCACATCCTCTCAAGTTGATTTTCAACATTAAGCAAAGAGAAAGGCAATACAGTGAGATCCACCCTCCACAACCATTCTGTTTCTAGCTGCTTTGCTCACCATGGAATCCACCCCAAGAAGGACCTAGATTCCAGTTAGATGATCCCAACTGGGCAGCATTTGGAGACACTGAGGATTGAGAGAAACACTGAGGTGTCCTACACTATTCAGCGATCCCTGAGAAAAGGCGGATCACCTACATGCAAAGTGGAAAATTCCCCAGGTAATGTCCTGTCCAGAACAAGCAGGAATCATCCAACCCAGCCAATTACCTACCGCCCCATCAGTCTACTCTCAATCATCAGCAAAGTGATGGAAGGGGTCATCAACAGCACACCCAAACGGCACTTACCCAGCAATAATCTGCTCACTGATGCTCAGTTTGGGTGCCATCAGGACCAGTCCACTTCAGAACTCAGTACAGCCTTGGTCTAAGCCTGGACAAAGGAACTGAATTCCAATAGTGAGGTGAGAGTGGCTGCCTTTGACAGCAAGGCAGTATTTGACTGAGGGTAGCATCAAGGAGCCTCTGGAAAACCGTCAACAGGAGTCTGGACAAAACTTTCCACTGGCTGGAGTCATTCCTAGCACATAGGAAGATGTTTGTTTTGAAGCCATTCATCCCACCCCCAGGACATTGCAGCAGGCTTTCCTCAGGACAAAGCAAGACATGGTCCTAGGCCCAACTGTCTTCAGCTGCTTCATTAATGGCCTTCCCTCTGAAGCAGGGATGTTGTCTGGTGATTGCACAATGTTCAGTACCATCCACAACTCCTCAGAAACTGAAGTAGTCTGTGCCTGTGTGCAGTAAGACCTGGCCACCATTCCTGCTTAGGTTGATAAGTAGCAGGTAACATTCACAAACCCCACCAAACGGACACAATCTAACGTTCTCTCCTTCATGTTCAATGGCATTACCACCGCTGAATCCCACACTACCAATATATGGGGTGGGGCGTGGGCAGCAGATAGTGAGGGCTGAGGGCAGTGGTTACCATTGACCAGAAACTCAACTGGACTAGCCATATAAATACTGTGACTACAAGAGAGGTCAGAGCCTGGGAAACCTGTGGAGACTAACTCACCTCCCGACTCCCCAAAGCCTGTCCACCATATAGAAGGCACAAGTCAGGAGTGTGAGGGAATACTCCCCACTTGCCTAAATTAGTGCAGCTTTAACACCCATCCAGGACAATTTGTCACCATCCAGGACAATTTGGCCCACTTGACTGGCACCCCATCCATCACCTTAAACATCACTCTCTCCACCACCAGTGTATTTTGGCAGCGGAATGTACCATCTACAAGATGCACTCCAGCAATTAATCAAGGTTCCTTCGACAGCACCTTCCAAACCCATGACCTCTACCACCTAGATGAACAGGATGGGGTAGAAACACAAGAACACCACCACCTGCAAGTTCCCCTCCAAGTTACAAACTATCTCGACTTGGAAATATAACACCATTCCTTTACTGTCTCTGGGTCAAAATCCTGGAACACCCTTCCTAACAGCACTGTGGGTGTACCAATACTACATGGACTGCAAGAAGGTGGCTCACTTTCTCAAGGGCAATTGATGATGGGTAATAAATGCTGGCCTCTCTAGTTCATACTTACATCACATGAACTAATAAAAAAATACAGAGAAACTATTTCTTCTGGTGGGAGTATCGGACAGATGGTCAGAATATTAAAGTTAGTGATTTAGCATTGGAATTTGGAAGCATCTCGTGGCTTGTATTTGATGTGCACTCCCCCAAAAGACCCTGTGTGCTGGAAATGAGTTGAAAATATGTGGCTGAGTTTTTTGTAAAGGTGCGGGGCAGAGGAACCAGGGATGGGATGGAATTGGGTCTGCCATCTCTGGAAGATGGCAACAGCGATGAGTGAATGTCCAGACTGGCAGGCTAGAATGCCCACCTCAGTTTACTGGGGCATTGGCCAGTTTTAAAGAAAAGATTCAGGCCTTCAAACCCTCACACCTCACCCTTCATCCATCCCACATGCCCCCTCCATGTCCTTTCTTATACCCGATGCTGCCTCCCTGCCCCCAGACTCGAATGCTTTTACATGGCCCCGAATTCCTCATAGCCTTCCCATACTTGGGTTGGATTGGATTTGTTTATTGTCACGTGTACCGAGGTACGGTGAAAGGTATTTTTCTGCGCGCAGCTCAAATAGATCATTTAGTACATGAAATACTCTCCAATACCACTCACTTAGCCATGCTCTTTCATACCCCTCATTTCCATCATGCATTCTACATGACCCTTCACCCTGTACCCACTATGGCCATGTCTTTAAAATGGAGTTGAGAAAAATTAAACTTCAAACAACCAATAGAGCTCTCTCTCAGACACGACATAGTGATAAAAACTATCATTTATAAAACTCATTCAAAAAAGCTAAATTCTCTCAAGTGGTTAATCTGTTGTTAAAATAAACATCTCTTTCACTAACCATGGGCGAAATTCTCCCCCAACTGCGCGATGTCCGCCGACTGGCGCCAAAAACGGCGCCAATCAGACGGGCATTGCGCCGGCCCAAAGGTGCGGAATGCTCCGCATCTTTGGGGGCGGAGCCCCAACATTGAGGGGCTAGGCCGGCGCCGGAGGGATTTCCACCCCGGCAGCTGGTGGAAATGGCATTTGTTGCCCCGCCAGCTGGCGCGGAAATGCGGCGCATGCGCGGGAGCGTCAGTGGCCGCCGACAGTTTCCCGCGCATGCGCAGTGGGGAGAGTCTCTTCCGCCTCCGCCATGGTGGAGGCCGTGGCGGAGGCGGAAGGGAAAGAGTGCCCACATGGCACAGGCCCGCCCGCGGATCGGTGGGCCCCGATCGCGGGCCAGGCCACCGTGGGGGCACCCCCGGGGTCAGATCGCCCCGCGCCCCCCCCAGGACCCCGGAGCCCGCCCACGCCGCCTGGTCCCGCCGGTAAATACCAGCTTTGATTTACGCCGGCGGGACAGGCAATTTCTGGGCAGGACTTCGGCCCATCCGGGCCGGAGAATTGAGCGGGGGGGTCCCGCCAACCGGCGCGGCCCGATTCCCGCCCCCGCCCAATCTCCAGTACCGGAGACTTCAGCGGGGGCGGGATTCACGGCGGCCAACGGCCATTCTCCGAACCGGCGGGGGGTCGGAGAATGACGCCCCTTATCCTTAACCCTCTGCTAACCTTTTCAAACTGCCAATCAAAATGTGAACTCAGCCCTTGCTGAGGTAAGTGTTTCTGGAGTTTTTGAAACTCCAAAAAACTCCATGAAAGAAAGATGGCGCCGGAGCGAGGCGGCTTCTTGCAAACTGTGCCCAGCATACCCTCTAATTCTATCTTTTATTCTCGTTCTATGCTTCTAAAACTTCATTCTAACTCTTTTAAACTCTCTAACAATGTTCTAACTGTAACATTATATTCTGCAGTCTCTCCTTCCTTCCCTATGTACGGTATGCATTGTTTGTACAGCATGCAAGAAACAATACTTTTCACTGTATACTAATACATGGGACAAGAATTAATCAAATCAAACTCAGCTATAATAATAAACTCTGGGAAATGTAAACAATGGGGTCATTTGAAACTGAAAAATCAGAAGGTGTTTTTCAAGCTACCTCAGCTGTACCGTCAATCAATGCAGTTGAGGTGCAGGTGGGGCTTTCTTTCACTAAGTAAGTTTTTTTTCAATTTTAAAAGGACCCTGGGCATTTAAGTCATTTCATATTATTAGACTTGAGATCTCAAGCAGTGTTTTCCATTGGGAAAAGCACTCTAATACATCTCTCAACACTTAACAATGCTGATATATGAAATGTTCAACCTACCTTTGCAGGACAGACTGTCAGAAAAATGAGGATTTATAATATTTGTGTTTTGGTAATCACTGTCATTTTTCTCATGTACTGGAAAAAAGGCTGATGGGGGTGTGATTATTGTAATCGGATTAAGAGACAGAGTGACTGAAAGGGTCGAAGAAGTGGTTTTGATATGTTAATGAACCAAGAGGAATTTCAATCAAAATTACATAAGGCAATACAAGAGTAGCTCCGAAATGGGTTGTTTTAGTTCAAAAAGTTGTACAAATTGTACGTAAGTGAGGCAAAGATAGGATAAGCAAAATATTGGAGCTAAAGTAAAGAAGGGAGTTTTATAAGTTCTGGGAAAAGGGCACTTCTATAATTTTTATCTTTATTATTGTCACAAGTAAGCTTACATTAACACTGCAATGAAGTTACTGTGAAAATCCCCTAGTCGCCACATTCCGCCGCCAGTTCAGGTGCACAGAGGGAGAATTCAGAATGTCCAATTCACCCAACAAGCACGTCTTTCGGGACTTGTGGGAGGAAACCAAAGCACCATGCACGGAGACATGGGGAGAATGTGCAGACTGCGCACAGACAGTGACCCAAGCTGGGAATCGAACCTGGGACACTGGTGCTGTGAAGCAACAGTGCTAACGACTGTGCTACCGCGCCACCCTGTTCTAAGACAGTGGATGAAACAATAGAGGATAGAGGGATCAAAGGGAAGGAACACATTTAAGAAAATACTGATGTCTGTGTGAGGTGGGGGGCAGCTGTTTAAATCTCCCGAAGGCAGCATGTTAACTGGTCAGGTCTCCCAGAAGACAATGTGGACAAGGCCAGACCTGGAGAACCAGTTGTTGCCAGCCTCAGAGGGCACCCTCGAGAAGGGGCAGGAAGGCAGAATGCCACCACCAGCGAACAGCCGAGAAACACGCTCAAAATTACTGGAATTCTATAGATTTAAAATCTGTAAGTACTTTTGCCAAGCGGCAAAGGAAAGGATATCTCTGAGTGCAGCTGAAGTGAAGATCTTTTGGAACTGTTTTGAAGTACAGTTAACTGGGTGAAGCTGCTCTTGAGTTCAAGTGTAATTTTTTAGAATTTTCTTTATTTTTTTAAGAAACGTTTATTTTAATATAAAATCATTACACTTGGACTTCATTTCCTGGTTTCAGAAAACCTCCTCATAATATACAAATTGCAAAGCAAGAGAAATTGGATCCCTAAGTAGCTCCCAAAGTGAATCGGAATAGTTGGAAAGCCATGACCACTTGATGTACCCCATGTGTAATAGTAATCAGTCGCTGAAAGTTACCCAGCAACAGTGATGTATTGTTCCAATATTTCCGTGGTGTCAGAGAAGCACATAACTAATACGCTTAAAATATTCCTGACAACATAAAGCATTAATCGGTGTCAGTGAGTCATCCCAATCCTTTCGAATTACTCCTTTGATCTGCGTGGATTTAATATTTCAGCATAACTTTGTAATAAAGATCAGTGGGGGAGGGGGGGGGGCGAAGGAGGCGATGCATCAGCAGGAAAAGTAGGCTACTCAGAGTTGACTTATAGTTATAGAGATGCCACAACATAAGTTGAGGCGTTTGCTCAGGTTCCTGCCCACAAGTTGCTATTTACTCAGTCACTGACAATATAAGAAAATCCTACCTAATTTCCTTTGTTCTTCTAGCCTTGCCATTCATCTCAAAGCTTTTGAGTGGCTGCACCGGTTACTAATAAAGAAAAGTAAAAGTAATCTAAATTGCCAACTTTCGCTTTGCAAACTTGCAATGGATATTGCACATGCTGAAACAAGGGATTGGCTCTTTGAAGAGAGTGATTTTCTGGTAGGATTTTTTTCTACCCGTTTTGTGTAACCAAACAACAACTGTGCACTTTATGTTCAGCATATTTTGCCTAAAGGAAATCGCCTCCGCATGATTCAAACTAGATTTCAGCAAAATGGAAAGATAGGCTTTTTCTTTACAAATCCAATGTTAAACTTCACTTTTTTCCCTTACTACTGTGCATCTTAAATCAATGGAACGGCCTCAACCTTTATTTATTCTTTCACTGTTGTGACTAGTGCAGCATTTATTTCCCAACCCTAATTGCCCTTGAGAAGGTGGTGGGGTGCCACCTTCTTGAAACCTGAGGCACAGGTACACCACAGTGCTGCCAGGGAGGAAATTCCAGGATTGTGACTCAGCAACAGTGAAGGAACGGTGATATATTTCCAAGTCAGGATGATGAGTGGCATGGAGGGAACCTCCGATGGTGGAGTTCCCATGTGTCTGCTGCCCTTGTCCTTCTAGGTGGTAGAGGTTGTGGGTCCGGAAGGTGCTGTCGAAGGAGCCTTGGTCAGTTGCTGCATTGCATTTTGTAGATGGTAAACACGGCTGCCATTGTGCATCAGTGATGGAGGGAGTGAATGTTAAAGGTGGTTGATGGGATGCCAATCAAGCTTTGTCCTGGACGGTGTTGAGCTTCTCAAGTGTTGTTGAAGCTGTACTCATCCAGGCCAGTCGGGATGCAGTGCAGCGCCATAGCCAGGCTTCTAGGGGTTCAAGTGAGCTGCATGGGAACCATACTGCCCGGAATTTCCCAGCCATTGGGATGCCACTGCCAGCGAATGGCGTGCTGCCGAGAAACATGTAGCTGGGGGAACGGAGAATCCCGCCCACTATATTTTTAGCACCGTGGGAACAAATGACTATGAAAGACAATTGAAGAAGATGGTATAATTAGGGTCAAAAGACAACCAAATATGTTTCTGAAGGGAGTAGGGGTTAATGGATAGGGTTGGAGGCTGGGTAGGCCAGAACCGGTAGTATGCTCAAATAAACAAACATGTTTCACTATGTAATGACTAATCTTCAAATGGTGGTCAAAAATAACAATTTGCATTTGCATAGCACCTTTAATGTAGTACAATGCTCCTGCAGGAGAGTTATCGAACAAAATTTGACACCTAGACACTCGACGAGGGTTTAAGACAAGTGAGAAAAAGCTTGGTCAAAGAGATAGGTTTGAAGAAGCTTCTTAAAAGAGGAGAGAGAAAGGTAAAGAGGTTTAAGGAGGGAATTCCAGAGCTAAACCTAAACCTTCAAGCCTTCTGCCTCTTTGCCTCACTCTCTCATCCTTTAAGATGCTTGTCCCGAGGACTAACATCCCCTCTATGTGGCTCAGCGTCAGATATTGTTGGACAATATTTCTGTGAAGTACCTTGGGACAAGTCGCTAATGCTAACGGTGCTATACAAATGCAAGTTGTTGTTGTTATATCTGAGTGGGAGAGTGTTACACGCAAACGTTGTTGCTAAATGTGCAAAATATAATTTCTCATTCCCAGCATGGACAGCCCTCACTTTGACAAGCGCACTGTGAAAAAGCATGTATTAAAAATAAGAATGCATTTAACATTGCTGAGTTATGCATGGTTTAAGCTTTCTCTCTTTTAGCCATTGTTCAAGAGTCACCAAATTATTCTGTCACTCAGGAACCAACCTGAGACTACGGTCTGAATAATCTCAATCTCTACTTGGTTGTCGAAACATGAATTGCCATTGCTCTTTTGTACCAATTCCCTTCAGGTTATTGGTATTTTTTGAGGTGTAAGTATAGGTCTCAGGTGTAGATATTACACTGGGTTGAGGCTGGGACCAGAGCTGGTGCTTCCCTAATGACATTGTGCTCATCTGACATTGGAAGAAGAAAGAGAGAAAATATTTGTATCTGCACACAATACTTTAGTTGTGGCCTAAGGAGCATTTTATACAGCTCCATCATAACCTCCCTGTTCTTATATTTTATGCCTCGTCTAATGAAGGCAGATCTCTCATAAGCCTTCTTAACCACCTTATCTACCAGTCCTGGTGCATTCAGGGATCTATGCATACCCAAGGACCCTCTCTGATGCTCTGTATTTCCTAGGGTCCTACCGTTCATTGTGTATGTCCTTGCATTGTTATTCTTCTCAAAATGCATCACCTCACACTTTTCAGGGTTAAATTCCTTTTGCCACTGTTTTGACCATCTGACCAGCCATCTGACCATCTGGATCATTAATGTACACTACAACCAGCGAGGAACCCAGCACCGATCCCTGTGGTTCACCACTAGGCACAGACCTCTGGTCACAAAAATAACCTTCAACCATCACCCTCTGCCTCCTGGCACAAAGCCAATTTGACAAATTACCCTGGATCCTATGGGTTCTTACCTTCTTGACAGTCTCCCAGCTCGTATTATGCACGGTCCTCTTAAAGGGGACACTGGAAGCGGTTCACAAAATGATTCATGAAATATTCTTCATCAGTATGAGGAGGAGCAGAGGGTTTACACCCCAACCCCAAAACCTCTGAGAATAACCTCTTCTTATTCCCCCAGGCTCAAAATGGGAACTGTCCAATTTC
Organism: Scyliorhinus torazame; assembly: GCF_047496885.1. Lineage (NCBI taxonomy): Eukaryota > Metazoa > Chordata > Chondrichthyes > Carcharhiniformes > Scyliorhinidae > Scyliorhinus > Scyliorhinus torazame. The sequence goes on from NC_092719.1 coordinate 118,973,597, forward strand.
ACACTCTCCCTGAACTGGTGAGCTGCAGTGAAGTAGCATTTGTCGTCTGAAGCTCGCCAGCAGAATATAGGTGAGACTCAGTCTTCACACCAGGCAAGAATGGGCGAGGCGCTGGGAGCTAAAATTGGCCATGCTGTGTCATGAGCTATCAGGACCCATAAGGACCTAGTTCAATACTTTGGTTTGTTGTCACAACCAGACCAGCCGGTCAGGGACTGCCTCTTATGGGTTGGGATATTTCCCACTCTCTGTATTCTTTTTAATTCATTTTCAGAATGTGGGTGTCACTGGCAAGGCCAGCATTTATGGTCTATTCATTCTCATGTTCTCTGCAGTGTCCTTCTCCTGCCAAGTGGGCATCTGGTGAGGACAGCAGTGCGTCTCCTCCAGGACCTCAGCACCAAAAAAACTCAAGGGTTGTGCTCCAGTACAGTACTGAGGGAGTGTTACACTGTTGAAGGAGCCATCATTCGTATAAGGCGCCACACTGATGCCCCATCTGATTGCTTGGGTGGCACCATCTCAAAGAGGAGCAGGAGAGTTATCCCCAGTACCCTGGCCAAGATTTATCCCTCAGTCAATATCACAGAAACAGATGATCTGGTCCTTATCACATTGTTGCTTGTGGGAGCTTGTTGTGCTCAGTTGCCATGTTTCCTATGATACAACTGTGGCTACACTTCAAAAACTCTTCATTCATTGCCTTTGAGAGGTCTAGTGTTGCGGAAAGCACTATATAAATTCAAGTCTTTCCTTTTTCTCCATCCCAGTGCCCTTTTGAAAGGTAGAGGACTGGAGTGGGTTTGTTGGGGTTAAGCAGCGCACTGCATTACCATGCTATCTTTTCAGGGATTTGAGGAGGCCACGCAGGGCCATGAGGGGCCGGGTCTATTAAACTATACACCAGCAAAGATCATTGAGCGGAAGGGTGTGGGGGGATGCAGAGGGGAGGAAAAGGGAAGAATATTCGAGTTACATAAGAGATCTAGGAGAAACCGAAGTCTTTAGAAAAAACCCTTCTGTGACATCTAGGAGTTTGGAAATAAATCAAAAGTAATGAGCGGAACACGCCGCTTAGTGCAATTAGCGGCAATAGATGCAGCTGGACCGAGACAATAGCAGACACCTGCAGACTACTCTGTGGTTGGCACAAATCAGTCGCTACTGAATATTAAATAAAGGCTTTCTTTGATAAGCATACCTCTGCAAAAATGCAGTAACTGCAGTCTATCCCCTTAATTTTAACTCCTTTTTTTCCCCAGTGAAGTCTATTTCTGTGGAAAACAGGGTAATATTCCAGTTCTACCTCTATCTCTGTACAAACCGCAATCACATTCCATTTTCCAATACAGTTTCTTTTCTAAATCGACTTTAGCTTAACAGACAACTAACTGCTCTAAATCGATCCATCTCGGGCACGCACTCAGTAAATAACTACGTTGGAAGGGTGTTTTTAGCAGCCATCTTTAAGACTGAAGGGCAAAACAGCATCAGCAGCACACTGTGCAATGGCTGCTACGGAGCAGTTAAATGTCGATGTTCCCCAGCAAACGCACAGTGTCCATCTCAATCCACAGCTCCTCGGGTAATGAAGAAGCCCGCATCACCCCACAGCAGGACTTGGGAAACATCCAAGTTTGGGCTGACAAGTAATGGGTTAAATTTGTGCCAGGTCAATGGGCAATCACAATCTCAAACCTTTCCTTGTACATCAACTGCGCCACCAGGCATCTCCCTTTCATCAGCAATGGTACCACCGTCACAACGCCCCTTCCCATCAATGTCTTGTGGGGTGGGGAGAGAGACGACGGGTGGAGTGATGTGGTGAAAGGGGGGGGGGCAGTCAGGGTTTCCATGGACCAACCTTGACTACAAGAGCAGGGTTGAAGCTGCACAAAATGTTTCTCAGCTAATTCATCGGAGACTATCCAGCATCTATAAGGCTCAAGTACACCAATTGCCTGGATGGAATCATAAGTTGAAATATAATGTATATAATGTCCATATTGTCATAAACCATCCAAAGCTCTCCACGGGGCGCAACATCCAAGACACATATGAGACCAGTGTATCAAAGCGTATTGCTTGGTTGGTGCCCCCATGACTAGGCACAGTGGCACAGTGATTAGCGCTGCTGCCTCCCAGCGCCAGGGACCTGGGTTCGATTCTGGCCTTGAGTGACTGACTGTGTGGAGTTTGTACATTCTCCCCGTGTCTGCGTGGGTTTCCTCTGGGTGCTCCGGTTTCCTCCCACAATCCAAAGATATGCGGGTTAGGTGAATTGTCCATGCTAAATTGCCCCATAATGCCTAGAGATGTGCAGGTTCGGTGAAATTACCGGGATTGGGTGAGGCACTGGGCCTAGGTTAGGTGAAGACTTTGATGGGCTGAATGGCCTCCTTCTGCACTGTAGGGATTCTAAGGATTCCATAAATCCACCTTTCCGTTACTGATATGCTGTGGCTGCCCTCTGTATGCTCAGGGCAAAATAACTGCCCTTTTCATTTTGAATAAACTTGTTTCCACCTCCGATATCCAATGTTTTGGCTCGCTGAGATCTGAATGGGAAGGTAGGATTTCCCCCCAAGCTTCAGGACCCTGATGTCAGGATGAAATGGGGGTCCCAAGCCTGCAACTGCCGGCAGTGGGATCAGCTGTGCACGTTTTTCAATATTTCAATTGGCTGGCCGCCTCGGGTTGGCGGTTAGCTGTTCCAAACCAGTCCCCACACACAGGAACTTCCACAGCAGTTAAGGAGCTATTCCAGTGCAGCTCCACTCTCTTTTCTTGACCAACGCACTGCCCCATCCCACCTAGACCACATCCAGGCTTGCGATCAAACTAAAGACAGGAACAGTGGGATATAGATGCTGCTGGCCCAACCAGAGGCCCAATCAGAGATGTGGGCACTGCTGAGACAGGTTGGGGGAATCACGACAAAAACAGGAAATACTGGACAACCTCAGCAGGTCTGACAGCATCTGTGGAGAGAAAAGGGAGCTAACATTTCGAGTTTGGTTGACTCTTTGTCAAAGCTAGAGAGAACTGGAAATGGGGTCAGGTATATAATGTCATGAGGGGGCCTGGACCGATGGTACTGGATAGTAGGCCAGTGATAGGTGGAGATTGATAAAGATGTCGAGGACAGATGATAAAAAATATGTAAATTGGGGTGATTAAAGCTGAGGGTGCTGATAGTGCACGTAAAGAAATTAGAATTAGTGAATGTGGGGGAATCAATGTGTTGTGATGCCCCCGAAGACATGAGTTTGAAATTAAAATCCAGAGGCCTCTCCAGATGGCCCTTTGGGGCCAATCACAGGGGTGGCTGCAGCTCCCCCTTTGTGCCGTGGAGGCTCCAGTTCGAGCTCCAATAGTCCCTTGGCCCCTGTGGGGGAGACTATTTCCATGAAGTCGGCAGTCTCTCCTTGCAGTGAGCAGGGTTGCCCCCTGGATGGCAAAATGCCCGCCGGCCCCAGGAATCGATTCGTATAGCAATGTAAAATATTTCAGTTGGGTTGGCGGTCAGCTGCTCAGTCGCCCTGCTCGGACCCATCCCCAGCATTGTGTCTGCATGAAGTAGCTGTTCCAGTGTGGCTTTGCTCTAACCCTAACCCCGTCTCCCACTGAGGATGGGAAAATCCTGCTGAGAATGTGAAATCTTACAATTCATGAAGTGTGACGTTTAAACTGGGGATTCTGAAAAATGGCAGATCCTCCGAAAACATTTATTTTTAAACTAGTAAATCTCCAGTGATTTTGCTCATGGTGGGGCAGAGTTAACTTTGTTGTAACCAGGGCAACAGTGGTTACAGCACCACACCTGGAGTATCTAGGAATAACAAGAGTTGGATACGTACGAATAGGAATCGGCCACTCGGCCCTCTGAGCCTTGTTCACTGTTCAATAAAATCGAGGCCGATCTGATTGTAACCTCAGCTCCACATTCCCACCTCTCCTGCGATTACCTTTCACACACAGCCTCCTCCAATCTCCCCCCCACCCCCCTTGCTTATCAAGAATGACAGATTCCGCATTTGGAAGCTTATTTGTTATACACAGGCGAGTTCCCGTGTGAACCTCCTGTCGGGCTGGCAGCTGATTAGTCACCTGCCCTCAGCTGACGGGTTCAAAGGTCCCGGCACCATATTTAAATACCAATCCAGACCCTCATATCACTCTCTCCAGCCCGCCTGTCTTCACCAGACCGTACAGGGTGTCAGCAACCCAGAGGGAAGAGGCTAACAGCCTCAAGAGGTAGACGGCACCAGCTTTCAGCACCAAGGTCCATGAGGCCCTTATTTGAGGATTGTGGGGTCATCAGCATGTCCTCCGCCTCAGGGATGGCTCAAAGAAGCACAGCAACTTCACCTCTCCGTCCTGGGAGGCCACTGCCCAGGGGTTCAGCCTGGCTGTCACTCACCCACGAAGCGCTGCCTGGCGCAGGAAGCCGATCAATGATCTCGCCCACTCTGCCAGTATAAGTCCTCCCTCAGCTCTGTCCACTATCAAACTCTCTTCACGGATCTCATAGGGGACACATATCACAACACCACCATCCCATCTGTCTTGTTGTTCACTCTCCAATCTCTGTCCCTTCTGGGAAGGGTTCACCACACACAAGGAACATGCATTTCACCCAACCTCTCCTCCATCCCTCTCATCACATCTCTTTCTTTCATCTCCATACGGTCCACGCTTGAGCACAACAAACGTGAGTGAGCCCAGTCCGGGGGAAGGACGGCAGAGTTCATCGCCCTCACCAAGTTCGTGGAGGCTGCTGCGGAGCTTGCGGATGAGAACCAGGATCACTCCTGTGGTGGTGCAGAGCTTGGCCTCTCACAACCACCTGGTATGAATTTCAGCTCCATCACTTCACCCAATCCTGCAATTCACCCTGAGTGCAATATACTCTTAATCAGCTTCAGCTCAACCACTAAAACTGTCCTTTTGTCTTTTGCAGGTACCAACAGACTATGGCCAGCAGCTCCCCAAGTTTCTGAAGCGCATCAGAGGATGAGAGGGCTCAGGAAGAACCCAGCAAACACCGTGAGCGCTCACCCTCCACCAGTGCAGAGACACACACCTCAGTGAGACATAGTTCAAAGTTAGATTCAAGGTCACTCTCTGGAGAACACCTCACAGACTCAGTTTGTTCTCACTGGAACGACGGAGGTTGAGGGGCGACCTGATAGAGGTCTACAAAATTATGAGGGACATAGACAGAGTGGATAGTCAGAGGCTTTCCCCCAGGGTAGAGGGGTCAATTACTAGGGTGCATAGGTTTAAGGTGAGAGGGGCAAGGTTTAGAGTAGATGTACGAGGCAAGTTTTTTACGCAGAGGGTAGTGGGTGCCTGGAACTCGCTACCGGAGGAGGTGGTGGAAGCAGGGACAATAGTGACATTTAAGGGGCATCTTGACAAATACATGAATAGGATGAATAGAGGGATACGGACCCAGGAAGTGTAGAAGATTGTAGTTTAGTCGGGCAGCATGGTCGGCACGGGCTTGGAGGGCCGAAGGGCCTGTTCCTGTGCTGTACTTTTCTTTGTTCTTTGTTCTTTGACACATCCCTGCAGCAGTCAAAGGCAGGGACAGCCCAGGTCTCCGGCACTTGGAAGGCTGCTGGAGCCAAGCCAGCTGCTCAATCCCAGTCAGTTAATGAGCCTCTGGAAGTGGCTGTCAGCTCACTGTGGAGATGGAAAGGGCGACAGTGGAACATTGGGCAGAGATCTGACAATCACTCAGCAGACTAGAGTGAACAATGTAGGAGTTCCTACACATTCTTTCCCTTGTTGTGGCTCCGACATGTGAGTGCCTTGAGAATGCCATGGGAAGGTTGGAGACCTTGGTCCAGTAGGTTCTGCCGGATTTGCGCCCAGCCCTACACTCCATGACTAGACACCCCGGTGATGTAGGCCACATGGAGCTGAGGCACCTGGGCCTCCTTCAGTACCCCACCTGCTGGAAGAGTCAGACCGGGACCCTTTGACATCATCAGGGAGGATGAATGGCAGCATGTCCCCGGGGCTTCCACCCAGGACATTCCAGGGATGCACAGCTGCTCAGTGTCCCCTCTGCCTGTGACCCCACCAACTCCAGCAGCACAAGTCGCCGAGGGTGCTTCTGCCCCTCAGCAGAAGGCTCTTATGAAGCTGGGGCCCTCCAGAGCTCAGGCCTCCAGAGGATGACCACCAAGGTCATCACAGGTTATCAGGACATAGCAGTCAGCTGGCTGCCTCCACCCCTGCTGTAGATGCTGGGGCTGCACCAAGGCGTAGTGGTAGATTTAGGAAAGTTAGAAAGTTTTTGTGTCTCCTCAGGGTCATGGGTGTTTATCACTGAATAAATTGCACTTTCTGAAAACATTCCATGCGTATGTGAATGTAATGGTCAGATGAGAGCATTTTGGTTTGGATCTTTGAAATCCACTTATTCCTCAGATTTAAAGAGTGTCCGCTTTTAAGATCTTTCATGTGATGTCAACCTCAGTGTCACTTGATACCGTATGTTTGTCTGTTGTCAGGGAGATGTGTGAATTCTAAATTCGGAGTATATGATGGGTGAGTTCTCAATCATTAGTCCTCAAGGGAGAGCAATGGTTGAGGAGGGCTCATCTGATATGTGACTCTGCGCATCTGGGTTTCCTAAGTGATGGTGTCCCAAACCAAGACATGCACTTCAGGATTGTAGCCCGACGCTGTTCCGCAATCCCTCTGCGGCAGTGTTTGCATCCTTACAAGGTGTGGGACACGTCCAGCTTCAACTCACATCGCTATTCTTCCTTGTTAGACTTTAAGTTGACAGAGTGAGCACATTACCAGGACACCAATGACCACAGCTAAAATCGGACCTCAGTGAGTCATGAGCACTTAATGTCAAAGTGTGAACCCATCCTTTCAGCGATGGCTCAACTATTCCTTCAAAAGTCACTGGACGGCTGGAGGAGATATCTCCTGATGATCGGGCTTCATTTTGCTCCTCTTGAAGCCTTTCAGCTCTGATGCATCACAAAGACACCTCTCATGCCTCCCCCTCCTCCATGACATCATGGCGCTCATGTTGCCCCTCATCCTCCCCCAAGGCTTCCTGCAGCTTCTCATCTTCATCTTCTGAGGAGGGCGTCACCTCCTCCAGTTCACCCTCTGGCAGGGCCTCCCCTCTGCATAGCCAGATTGTCTCGGGCACAGCAGACTGCAATGATGCGGCAAATCCTCTCTGGTGCATATTATAGAGAGCCAGGTGAGTGGTCCAGGCATCTGAATCACATCTTCAGCACTCCTGTGGTCTGCTCTGTGAGGGAGTGTGTGGTGGTGTGAGCAGTGTTGTACCTTTCCTCGACTGGAGTCTGAGGGTGGTGCACTAAAGCTATGAACCAGTGTTTAAGTGAGTATCACCAGCAACCATCTCTGCAGACATTCCGGCCCCTTGAAGATCCCAAGCACCTGGGAGCTACTAAGGATGTAGGAGTCGTGGCAACTCCCAGGAAAGCAAGCACAAACTTTCAGAATGTCTTTGATGGTCGCACAACAACAGCATGTTGACAGAATGGAAGCCCTTGTGGTTGATGAACATCAAGGGCTGCTGCCAGGGAGCCCGTATAACCACATGGGCACAGTCTACTTACTACTCCTTGCACCCTTGGGAATATTGAGATAGCTGTGAAGCCCGTGAATCTCTCAGCCTGGCGATCCTCGTCCAGAGCAAATTTCACATAACGATCGGCCTCCTGTATAGAGCATTGGTCACCTCCTGAATGCACTGATGTGTTGTTGGCTATAAAATGCCCCACAGATCTCCATGCTCCTGGGAAAGAACCAAAGGCAAAAGAATTGAGCGTTGCCGTCATCTTCAGGGCCACTGGAAGGGGGAAGCCTCCCAACCCATGTGGCGCAGGTCTTCTCGCAGGTCCATATGAGGTGGACCAGATCTCTGGAGTCACAGCCTGGCTCTGCACTGTCTTTCACTCATTTGTAGAAAGGTGACTTGTGGATGATAGACCCTTGGTGTTACCAATCGTCTCTGCAGTCTGGGTCTCTGCTCCTCAGCCTCCTGTTGATGTTCACACTCCCTCTGTCCTTGTCCCACATGCAGTGCCCCCTTCTGCAACTGCGCAAACAGGCACCTTTTCTTCCTGTCTCGAATGAGGATTCGTAGAAGAGCTCCCTGGGCCATTGAATCCATTCTCACGTTTGCCTCCTCGCTGAAATGAGATGTTGAAGACCAGAATGGGTAAAGGATGTTGAGTAAAAAGGTGTGATCGAGAGAGCTATGGGTGAGTTGGGCAGCTGAGCTTTGGCACCTTAGATCCCATTGTTCCTCATGCTGCGTTATCATAGGCCCCCAGCACACACATAGAGGCTATCAACATTCAATTCCACATGTGTTACACCTGGAGCCCTGTGGAGGGTGAGAACTTGTGATTTACATCATTGAACCAATGTGGCTCTGACTTCCACTTATTGTCTTGGCTTAACGATGAGCACTCATGATGAATGAATGGAATCCGTTTGGCCACTGGTGAATGGCATTAATTGTCAACCCGTGACTCCCCTTCATTGATGGGATGGTGGAATTGATAATGCTGTGCCCCTTCACGAAAGCCTTCACTCTACAAGGCTGCGTTACTGCTTTCCACTTTGTAGCTTTTCCAGTTTTGATGTGAGAATATTTAGATGTGCCAATCCCTTTAAAAGGACAAATTTAGAAATCTAACTTGCCGTTGCTTCCAGAGTAATGAGGTATGTATCCTGTGTAATTGACCTGAATCCTGTCTACTGTCGCGGCACCAACAAATGAGTATGAGTTCCAAGAAGGAATCCCAGAGCCCACCTTAGCAGTCTTTCCATACGTCTGATGGTGAGGTCCACATAGCCCCTGGATTCCTTATCATCTGTGAATCCTTTTCATTTTGTAGCAGGAATGTCTGCACTCTGTGATTCCTGTCTGCCCGCCCCTTAATTTCTTTTTTCCAATTAAGGGGCAATTTTAGTGTGGCCAATCCGCCTGCCCTGCACATCTTTGGGTTGTTGGGGTGAGACCCATGCAGACACGGGGAGAATGTGCAAACAGTACACGGACAGTGATCTGGGGACAGGATCGAGCCCGGGTCCTCAGCGCTGTGAGGCAACGGTGCTAACCACTGTGCCACATGCCGTGCTGCCCGCCCCTTAACTTCAATGGGAGCCTTGGCATTTCCCATTTCCAAAGAGGACTACAGACAACAGTGACCTTCACAACACACTGCAGCCCGACCTGTTGAATGATTGTGTGAACCATCTGTAATCTGCCACACGGACAGGCCCCACTCCATTATCTGCAGTCGGTATTCACCCCATTCAATAATACCTGTGCTCACCCTTAGATCCCCTTGTTTGTGAGTTACTCATGCAGCCTTGTCAGGGACCAGCTTCCCTCCACTCAGTCTTACCTTTGCCCTCTATTGTTCGACCTTTTCATCCACCTCCTTGGTCCTCTGCCTGCCATTGTGTGTCCAACCCTTGCCACCACTTCCCATCTTGCTTAGCCCTCCTCCCACATTTCCACATCCCCCGCGAGACTTCTCTTGTCTTTGTCATGTGCCCCTGCCCCCACCCACAGCTGCACCTCGCACTCCACCTCCGGTTGAACTTCAAAACCTTTGTTGCGTTGTCTGCATGAGTCCCACGGCACGGTGCTGCCTACATCAACACTGGTGCATGTCACCGGGAAGTAGGAGACCCCAAACCCCTCAACCCCAGGCACAGTACTGAACTGAAACAGTGACACAGGAGGGTCCATGGGTGCTGTCCGTGACTAACCCGCCATTGTGAGAATGGCAATGTGATTTTACACCGACAGGTTTCTGACTGCCTCCTGCCAGATTGCAGATGGTTGGGAGAATTCGGCCTGTAGTTCAGCCACCTTTTCAGGAAGAGAGTTCCAAAGAATCACTATCCTCTGAGAGAAAGAATTTCTCTTCAACCACTGTCCTAAATGGGAAACCCCTTATTTTTAAACAGTGACCCTTGGCTCTAGACTCTCCCACAAGAACATAGAACATTACAGCGCAGTACAGGCCCTTCAGCTCTCGATGTTGCGCCAACCTTTGAAACCACTCTAAAGCCCATCTACACTATTCCCTTATCATCCATATGTCTATCCAATGACCATTTAAATGCCCTTAATGTTGGAGAGTCCACTACTGTTACAGGCAGGGCATTCCACGCCCTTACTACCCTCTGAGTAAAGAACCTACCTCTGACATCTGTCCTATATCTATCTCCCCTCAATTTAAAGCTATGTCCCCTCATGCTCGACATCACCATCCGAGGAAAAAGGCTCTCACTGTCCACCCTATCTAATCTTCTGATCATCTTGTATGCCTCAATTAAGTCTACCTCTTAACCTTCTTCTTTCTAAAGAAAATAACCTCAAGTCCCTCAGCCTTCCCTCATAAGATCTTCCCTCCATACCAGGCAACATTCTGGTAAATCTCCTCTGCACCCTTTCCAATGCTTCCACATCCTTCCTATAATGCGGCGGCCAGAACTGCACGCAATACTCCAAATGCGGCCGCACCAGAGTTTTGTACAGCTGCAACATTACCTCATGGCTCCGAAACTCACTCCCTCTACCAATAAAAGCTAACACGCCGTATGCCTTCTTAACAACCCTCTTAACCTGAGTGGCAACTTTCAGGGATCTATGTACATGGACACCAAGATCTCTCTGCTCATCCACACTACCAAGAATCTTACCATTTGCCCAGTACTCTGTCTTCCTGTTATTCCTTCCAAGATGAATTACCTCACATTTTTCTGCATTAAACTCCATTTGCCAGCTCTCAGCTCAGCTCTGCAGCTTATCTATGTCCCTCTGTAACGTGTTACATCCTTCCGCACTGTCCACAACTCCACCGACTTTAGTGTCATCTGCAAATTTACTCACCCATCCTTCTACTCCCTCCTCCAGGTCATTTATAAAAATGACAAACAGCAGTGGCCCCAAAACAGATCCTTGTGGTACACCACTAGTAACTGGACTCCATGCTGAGCATTTCCCATCAACCACCACACTTAGCCTTCTTCCAGCTTGCCAATTTCTGATCCAAACTGCTAAATCACCCTGAATCCTATGCCTCTGTATTTTCTGCAATAGCCTACCGTGGGGAACCTTATCAAACGCTTTACTGAAATCCATATACACCACATCAACTGCTTTACCCTCGTCCACCTGTTTGGTCACCTTCTCAAAGAACTCAATAAGATTTGTGAGGCACGACCTACCCTTCACAAAACCATGTTGACTATCTCTAATTAAATTATTCCTTTCCAGATGATTGTACATCCTATCTCTTGCCAACCTTTCCAAGACTTTGCCCACAACAGAAGTAAGGTTCACTGGTCTATAGTTACCGGGGTTGTCTCTACTCCCCTTCTTGAACAAGGGGACAACATTTGCTATCCTCCAGTCTTCTGGCACTATTCCTGTAGACAATGATGACATAAAGATCAAAGCCAAAGGCTCAGCAATCTCCTCCCTAGCTTCCCATAGAATCCTAGGATAAATCCCACCCGGCCCAGGGGACTTATCTATTTTCACACCTTCCAAAATTGCTAACACCTCCTCCATAAGAACCTCAAGCCTTTGTAGTCTAGTAGCCTGTATTTCAGTATTCTCCTCGACAACATTGTCTTTTTCCTGTGTGAATACTGACGAAAAATATTCATTTAGCACCTCTCCTATCTCCTCGGAGTCCACGCACAACTTCCCACTACTGACCTTGACTGGCCCTACTCTTACCCTAGTCATTCTTTTATTCCTGACATATCTATAGAAAGCTTTAGGGTTATCCTTGATCCTACCTGCCAAAGACTTCTCATGTCCCCTCCTGGCTCTTCTTAGCTCTCTCTTTAGGTCCTTCCTAGCTAACTTGTAACTCTCGAGCGCCTTAACTGAACCTTCACGTCTCATCTTTACATTAGCCTCTTTCTTCCTCTTAACAAGTGAATCAACTACTTTAGTAAACCATGGTTCCCTCGCTCGACCACTTCCACACTGCCTGACAGGGACATACTTATCAAGGACACGCAGTAGCTGTTCCTTGAACCAGCTCCACGTTTCAATTGTTTTGTTTCCCCTGCAGTTTTCCTCCCCATCCTATGCATCCTAAGTCTTGCCTTATCGCATCATAATTGCCTTTTCTCCAGCTATAACACATGCCCTGCGGTATATACCTATCCTTTTCCATCGCTAAAGTAAATGTAATCGGAATTGTGGTCACTATCTCCAAAGTGCTCACCTACCTCCAAATCTAACACCTGTCCAGGTTCATTTCCCAGTACCAAATTCAATATGGCCTCGCCTCTCGTTGGCCTATCTACATACTGTGTCAGGAAACCCTCCTGCACACATTGGATAAAAAAGGACCCATCTAACGTGCTCGAACTATAGCGTTTCCAGTCAATATTTGGAAAGTTAAAGTCCCCCATAACAACTACCCTGTTACTTTCGCTCCTGTCCAAGATCATCTTTGCAATCCTTTCCTCTACATCTCTGGAACTTTTCGGAGGCCTATAGAAAACTCCCAGCAGGGTGACCTCTCCTTTCCTGTTTCTGACCTCAGCCCATACCACCTCAGTAGACGAGTCCTCATCGAACGTCCTTTCTGCCACCATAATACTGTCCTTGACTAACAATGCCACCCCTCCCCCTCTTATACCACCTTCTCTGAGCTTACTGAAATATCTAAACAAGAGGAAATATCCTTTCCACATCCATGCAGTCAAGACCCTTCAAGATCGAAAATGTTTCAATGAAGTTCCCTCTTGACTCTTCTAAACTCCAATGGATATCAGCTGAGAACGTCCAGGTTTTCCTCAACAGACAACTCGTGCATTCCAGACATCAGTCTGGTAAACCGTCTCTGAACTGCTTCTGACGCTTTTAAATCCTTCCTGAAATAAGGAGACTAGTATCACCGTGTTGTTGGAACTGTTCTTTGGAGGTTGCAATGACTCCACCGTGGCAGGTAAGAACAGGAATAATATGACATAATCACCCATGGACAGCATTACAAACCTATGGATTTTACAACTTGACTAGCCAATGTTCTGTGGCTCTCGAGTGTCGAGACCAAGCGTAGTCTTCATGTGAAGTGTGAGTAAAGGAAGAGACATCACAACATTTAGACATAACCTGTCCCTATTGCAATCTTTATTCCTATAACCCATTATAAATTCTTAGTATGGAATGGAAATTGCCTATGTAAACCTGTCACAATGTAGTTCCACCTTCAAGCCAGTGATGGATCACAGAATCGCACAGTGCAGAAGAGGCCCTTTGGCCCATCGAGTCTGCACCAATACACGAAAAACACCTGACCTACCTACCTAATCCCATTTGTCAGCAGTTGATGATATGATGTGTAAAGTGCTCATCCAGGTACTTTTTGAAGGATGTGAGGCAACCCGCCTCTACCACCCTCCCAGGCAGTGCATTCCAGACCGTCACCACTCTCTCTACAATAAGGTTTTTCCTCATATCCCCCTTAAACCTTCTGCCCCTCACCTTAAACTTGTGTCCCCTCGTGATTGACCCTTCAATTAAGGGTAACAGCAGCGTCCTATCCACCCTGTCCATGCTCCTAATAATCCTGTAGACCTCAATACGGTCACCCCTCAATCTTCTCTGCTCCAATGAAAACGACCCAACCTCTCTTCAGCCCAGGCAACGTCCTGGTGAACCTCCTCTGCACCCCTTCAAGAGCAATCACATCCTGTAACACCTCCAGTGTTGGGTGGGGGAAGAGGGTGATTGGGTGTAATTACTGTCTGATGAGCTTACATTGGCAGATTTCACTCGGAACATGGACAAAAACATTATGAATGGAAAGCTTATCAGGAAGTAGGTGCCAAGGTAAGATCCAAGGCACAGTGGCACGGTGGTTACCACTGCAACTTCACAGCGCCAGGGACTGGGTTCAATTCCAGCCTTGAGTTTGCACTTTCTCCCTGGGTGGGTTTCCTCCGGGTGCTCCGGTTTCCTCCAACAGTCCAAAGATGTGCAGGTTAGGTGGATTGGCCATGTTAAAATTGCCAGTTCGGTGGGGTTACGGGGATATGGCGGGGGAGTGGATCTAGGTAGGATGCTCTTTCAGAGGGTCTGTGCAGATGGGCCAAATGGACTCCTTCTGCACTGTAGGGGTTCTGACAATATTACATTTGAAAAAAAAACAATTTGAGAAGCACATTGCAAATTTAGCAACCAGAGGGTTAAAACACGAGAACTTGGTGTTGTGGACAGGAGCTATGAAATGCTCTCCTACACATGCGGCATGCACACACACACAAACAAGCACACAAACATGCACACACGCTCTCGACAAAAGAAAATTAAATCAAAGTAATGTTAATTATAGAACAGCGGTGGTAATTATGTGGAATAGTGCGGAGATTGAATATCAATGACCGTGTGCAATCAGCGTCACTTTATACTGTGGCATTGATCTCAAGGACCTTCACATGTTTGTGAAGGGCCCTTGAACCCTGATGCAGGAGAAGAGATCAGGATCCATTGATGAGAGCTGGTTGTTTACTTTCTTTTTGTGCTTGAACCAGTTGTTAGATATTCTTCAGGCCTTTGCGCAACAGTGAATTGCAATCAGCTCAGCGTGAAAAACCAATCTAACTTCCTGGCAGATCTACGTGGAACCTGCAGTGTTTGGGGATGAAATCCCGTCGATCCAATGTGGCTGATAAGAATGCGCACTTTTCTGAAAGAGGGGGAAAACATAGATATCTCAAATGAGGAAGAGGGTTGAGCACCAGTTAAACATGAAAGTCAGGGAGGGCAATAAGATGTCAGTTAGGAGAAGAGTCCAATGACTTTGGAAAAGAGAAAGGGAGTTAAAATTGGCAGGTGTATAGGGAAACGTACAGTTGGATGATAGTGATGAGGATAGTGAGAAAGAACGTCATCGTCGAAGGCTTGGTGGGGATCTATTTAAAAATGTCCAAGCATTGCCAAGGTTTGGTGAGAAGGAGGTAGAAGCCTTTTCCATTTCATTTGAGAAGGTAGCTAAACAAATGAAATGGCCACAGTACATGTGGGTATTACTGATTCAAACAAAGCTGGTAGGTAGGGCTAGTGAAGTATTTGCATCACTATCTGAGTCGTATGAGGAGGTGAAAAAAATCCATCTTAGGTGCATATGAACTAGTGCCTGAAGCCTACAGACAAAGGTTTAGAAATTTAAGGAAAGAATTTGGTCAAACATACATGGATTTTAAAAGGATCAAACAGAGTAATTTTGATAGGTGAATAAGGGCTTTGAAAATTGACCAAACGTATGAAGCTCTCAGAGAAATTATACTTTTGGAGGAGTTTAAAAATTCAATTCCTGATGTAGTGAGAACTCATGTGGAAGAGCAGAGGGTTAAAACTGCGAGATTAGCAGCAGAAATGACAGATGATTATGAATTAGTTCATAAATCAAAGTTTGGTTTCCAACATCAGTTTCAGCCTGTGAGGGATAGAAACTGGGGACATGAGAAATACTCAAATGGTAAAGGTAAAGGTGAGATAATATGGAGAGTGTACCTCAGATTAAAAAATAAATCCAGGAGGGTGGAAAAGGAATGAAAAGTTTCAAATGTTTTCACTGTAATAAACGAGACCATGTAAAGTCACAGTGTTGGCAGTTGAAGAAAAGCACTGGGAAGGCTGATGTGGTAAAACAGGATGGGGTTTGTTAAAGTGGTAAAGGAAAGCCCAAGTGAAGCGAAGGAGGTGCAAAAGATTGTACAGCCAGATCAAAAGGTGATTGATAAGATGATGCCAGATCTCTTTGAAGAATTTACTTGTGTGGGTAAAGTTTACTCGTGTATCAGGAAGAGCAGGTAAAGAAGTCACAATTTTAAGAGATACAGGAGCTAGTCAATCTTTAATGGTAAGTGATGGGGAGTTATGTAGTTTGGGAAGAATGTTGCCAGAAAAGGTGGTGATATGTGGAATTCAGGGTGAGAGGAGTAGTGTTCTATTATATAAGGTAAGGTTGGAAAGTCCAGTGAAGAGTGGTGAAGTGGTAGTAGGAGTAATAGAGAAACTATCTTGTCCAGCAATACAGTTTATCTTGGGTAATGATATAGCTGGATCGCAGGTGGGAGTGATGCCTACTGTGGTTGATAAGCCAGTGCAAAATCAGACAACTGAAGTGTTGAAGGATGAATATCCTGGGATTTTTCCGGATTGTGTAGTAACAAGGTCGCAAAGTCACAGGTTAAGACAGGAGGAGAAATCAAAGAGTGAAGATGAAGTTGAAGTGCAATTATCAGAAACGGTTTTTGATCAGATGGTTGAAAAAGAACAAGAACAGGTGGAGGACGAAGCGGATAATTTTAGTTCAGGAAAATTGGCGGAGTTACAACAGAAAGATGTAGAAATAAAGCGGATGTATCAGAATGCATACACGGAAGAGGAATCTGAGTGTATACCAGAGTGTTATTACCATAAAAGTAATGTCTTGATGAGAAAATGGAGACCTTTATATATGCAGTTGGATGAAAAGTGGGCAGACGTTCATCAAATAGTATTGTCGGTAGGGTATAGAAAGGAGGTGTTGCGAGTTGCACATGAGGTACCAGTGGGAGGTCATTTGGGAATAAGAAAAACTCAAGCTAAAATCCAAAAACATTTTTATTGGCCTGGACTACATAAAAACGTAGTTAAATTTTGTCAATCATGTCACACATGTCAAGTGATAGGGAAACCTCGAGCAGTGATAAAACCAGCGCCCTTAATACCCATTCCAGCATTTGAGGAACCTTTTACAAGGGTCCTAATTGATTGCGCAGGACCGCTTACTAAAACAAAAAGTGGGAATCAATATCTTTTGACTATAATGGATGAGTCTACTAGATTTCCACAGGCCATTCCAGTACATAATATTACAGCTAAAAAGATTGTGGGGGAATTACTTAAATTCTTTACTAGATATGGACTACCCACAGAAATACCATCGGATCAAGGATTAAATTTCACTTTGAGCTTACTCAAAGAAGTTATGGCTAGCATAGGAATAAAACAATTTCAATCAACTGCATACCATCCAGAATCGCAGGGAGCGTTAAAAAGGTGACATCAGACATTAAAGACAATGTTGAGGGCTTATTGTCAAGATTATCCACAGGATTGGGATAAAGGAATTTCATTCATACTGTTTGCAATTAGGGATGCACCTAATGAGTCAACCAAATTCAGTCCTTTTGAACTAATTTTTGGTCATGAGGTAAGAGGACCACTTAAATTGATTAAATTGGTGAGTGAGAAATTGGAAATTACATTATTGGATTACGTGTCAAATT
This sequence comes from Scyliorhinus torazame, assembly GCF_047496885.1. Classification (NCBI taxonomy): domain Eukaryota; kingdom Metazoa; phylum Chordata; class Chondrichthyes; order Carcharhiniformes; family Scyliorhinidae; genus Scyliorhinus; species Scyliorhinus torazame. The sequence goes on from NC_092719.1 coordinate 118,990,943, forward strand.
TTAGGGAACGATTAAATAGAGCAGGTGAATTGGCTAGACAACATTTAATAGTTGCACAAAATGTGATGAAACGGATCGCAGACAAGATATCCAAAGTTTGTAGTTTTGCCAGTGGGGATAAAGTTTGAGTGTTGTTACCAGTGGTAGGTGAGCCTGTAAAAGCTTGGTTTTGTGGACCTTATCAGATTGAAAGGAAATTAAGTGAGGTGAATTATGTGGTAAAAACACCAGATAGAAGGAAGACTCACCGAATGTGTCATGTGAATATGCTTAAAAGGTACTTTGAAAGGGAAGGAGAGCTAAAGGATGAGATTTTAATGATTCGAACTCAAAGTGACGAACTAAATCCAGATGACTATGAATTTGACATACCTTAAGTTAAATTGGAAAACGAGGATGTTAAAAATTGGGATAAATTGTTGAGTTACCTTCCAGAGGAAAAACGAACTGACCTGAAAGAGTTATTGATATCACATGGGCAAGTTTGTGGAGATAACTTGGGAAGTACTAAAATGGCTTTGCATGATGTAGATGTGGGAAATGCTGTTCCAATCAAACAACATCCATACAGACTTAACCCTTTAAAATTGGCACAGGTTAACAAAGAGATTGAGTATGCTTAAAAATGGCATAATTGAAGTGGGTTGCAACCAATGGAGCTCACCCATAGTGATGGTGCCTAAACCAGACGGTACCCAACGGTTGTGTGAGGACTATAGGAAGGTTAATGCAGTTACAAGAACGGACTCTTATCCTATCCCACGTTTGGAGGATTGCATTGAGAAAGTGGGACAATCAGCTTTTATTTCCAAACTGGATTTACTTAAAGGTTACTGGCAGGTACCTTTATCCGAAAGGGCGAAGGAGATTTCAACTTTTGTGACTCCAGATGGTATTTACCAATTCAAAGTAATGCCATTTGGCATGAAAAACGCTCCAGCAACATTTTCAATGGTGAACTAACAAAGTCATTTCAGGATTACCCAATTGTGCGGTATACATTGATGATCTGGTAATTTTCAGCCAGACATGGAAAGAACATTTAAAACATCTGATGCCTCGAGACGAAGGGAAATAATGCGATTACTTGACATGAGTGGATTTGATCGAACATTTGTGCAAACGTTTTGTAGCGTGGTTGCTCCACTGATGGGCTTGCTGAAGAAACGTCAAAAATTTCAGTGGACAGCATACTTTCAACAGGCATTTGACGGCCTGAAAGCTGTGATAACCAATGCTCCTGTGTTGGAGAATTACAAGGGTCTCTGTGATAAGATTGAACTAAAGTATCTGACTTTAAAGAGACATGCCGAGGCGTAGAGAAATGGACGGATCGTGCAGAGACCTTCTTGTTCAAAGAGACTGTCAATCAAGAAGGATTCCAGATGGAGGAAGAAGAACAAAAATGGACTATATTATTATACCTGTTTGCATGTGTTGTTTTTTGAAACATAAAAGTATATTTACTGTGTGCATTCTTAAAGGATAGTGAAAAGGTGAAAAATGAAACCATCTTGAAGTTGATGGGTTTTTTTTTTCTTGGGGGTGAGGTGTCATGTGAGAGTACCTTTAAGAAATGGGTGTTAAAGAAATGTATCTTTTAAGAAATGGGTGTTTATCAGTGATGTCAGAGTGTGGGTGGAGCTGGGCTGTCTGTCAGCTTTTTACTTTTCGTTTTAGGCTGTTTGCTGCAGGGTTTCATTTTCAGAGCTGGATAGCTGCAGTCACAGCCAGAAGGGGCATTAGTCTCTCTCTCTGTAATACAAAGACTGTAAATCGATCCTTTGGTGATTTAAAACTAATAACTGCTCTCAGTAATGACTTTAACCTGATATGCTTCTGTTTAAAGGTTTTTAAAAAAGTCTTCTGGATGTTAAAAGGACAGCTTACGGATTACTTAGTGTTGCATTCTTTGGGGGTTGTATTTGAATTAATGGTTGCTAAGATGTTCACTGTTTGTTTTAGAAAGGTTAACTTGAGTTAATAGAATAAACATTGTTTTGCTTTAACAAATACTTTTTTCATTTCTGCTGTACCACACCTGTAGAATGGGCCATGTGCTCCCCATACCGCAATCTATTAAAGGTTGTGGGTCAGGTGAACTCCATGATACACTTTGGGGTTCTCTAAACCCTGGCCCATAACAAATATACATAATGGTGGTCATTCAGACAAAAATAGTTACTCACTGCAGCCTCATTGCACCATGTAGTAAGAATACATTCTTCTTTGGATCAAGTGGCCTTGGGCTTTGGGTAAGAACCCAACACTGTGGACTGAGGCACTTCTCCAAGATCTTGTCATGTTACTCTGTTTATCAATGTAAAAAGCCTATGGGTAGTATTTGAAGGATGATGAGCAACGCACTACTGCCGACTCTCGAAAGCCCACCGTCATTTAAAGCTCACTTGAGCATGGATTGGCAGTGGACAGGACTTCCATTTGGCTTTGGATGGATATCTCACCTGCGAGAGCTGTCAGCCAATTTTGTTGCCAGACAGCTCTCCAACCCATCCAGGCAAGCACTGCAGTGGCCATAAGTGGTACTACAGTGGTCTGTGTGGAACTATGTCCTGGGATCCCAGAAGTGGGAGGGTAGGGGATGTCCTGGGGATTAGGGAGGGGGGGGGGGTGGAGTGGTGGGTTGGGGGGGGGAGAGGGCTGAATCTCCCAGAGGGACGGGCGCGCCAAACCTAAAGGGGCCATCAGATTGAAGCGTCTCCACCCCCCCCCCACCCCCTCCCCAACCTTCCTGCCCGAGATGGAGAATTTTTTTTCTCTGCTTCCCACCTTTTCCGCACATTAAATGACCACTTAAGGGCTTTCATAATTGAAGGGGTGGGTATCTTGCCCGAGGCCTGCCCACCCAAGCGTGAAATTGAATCTGGGTCAGGGTGGATGGTTTCCCCGAGAGAATCCCATCCATGTAATTTTACACCCCCCCCCCCCCCCCCCCCCCCGAAACTCGCCATGGGAGGAGACTAAAAATTCTGCCCTCTGTTGTTAAGGTTCTCAAAGACAAACAGCTAGAGCTGAGATACAAATGACCTTTTTTGAAAGGGTGTCTGGCACTGAAATGACCTTTGATTGGTTAAGTAGGATTCCCTCATGTGAAGCTCAAGGTGTACAAAAAGATTTTTCTATATCAGGAAGGACAGACTCAAGATTAGCTTGGGCATTAGAGGCGGACTCAATACTTACCGTGATCTGTCAACAGCTAAGATTCTCGTAATCAGTCAGCAACCTGAAATGTTAACCTTTTCCCTCTCCCACAAGAGATTGTCTGAGCTGCCGAGTGTTTTCTGCAATTTCTAGCTTCGTTTTAGATTTCCAGCTTTCGCAGAACTTTACTTTTATTTTGGAGTTGAGCTTTTATCAGCACCATCATTGTCTAAATGATAATGTTCCGAGCGTCTCTTACTTCCAGCATCCGGCTTCATGACGAAGTGAGTAAGCGCAGGTGAAAAGTTCCAGTGTGAGACAGAAAGATGGTGATAGCAATATTCTCATTGGGAGACTTCACAAATTACCCGAGAATATGAGCATATCTTCAGACATTGAAGCAGTCCATGTCTATATGCAGCAAGGCCTGAACATTCAAGCTTGGGCTGACCAGTGGCAAGTAACATTCACGCCACACAAGTGCCAGACAATGACCATCTCCAGCAAGAGAGAATCTAACCATTGCCCCTTGGCATTCAACAGCATTATCATCACTGAATCCCTCACTATCAACATCCTGGGGGGGGTTACCATTGACCAGAAACTGAACTAGCCATATAAATACTGTGGCTACGAGAGCAGGTCAAAGGCTGAGAATTCTGCAGACAGTTACCTCCTTGGGGACTTCAATGCCAGGATTGGAAATGACTCCCAAATCTGGAAAGGAACCTTCGGAAAGGATGGAATTGATAATTACAACTCCAATGGCCTACTCTTGCTCACCAAATGAGCAGAACACCAGCTTATCATCAAACATGATCATAGAGCCAAGCATGCTGGTGAACCTCCAACAATGTTTCCTCCAAAGTGTCCATTCTAATGGAATGGAGGAAAACCAGAAAGAGCTGAAGGCAGCCATCATCTTAAGTTGTGAAGAAACCATCGTCTACAAGACCAGCAACCACCAAGACCGGTTCAATGAGAACGACCACATCATTCAAGACCTCATCGACAAGAGGAAAGTTCTCCATGCCTGGCAAAACAACATAACCCGTAAGGCAAAGAGGCGAGCTCATCAACCAGCCAAGGCGAAGGTGCAAAAACGAACTAGGGAGAGCAAGCACCACTGGGGGACTGAAAAAGCTATGGAGCTGCCACTCCTCATTGACAAGAATGACACCCGGGGAGTCTTCAGTGCCACCAAGGCAATTGGTGACCCAATATCCTAGGCCTCAAACCAGTGCAGAGTAAGGATGGAACCCTCTTGAGAGACGAAGGAAACATCAACCTTCGATGGAGAGAACACTTTAAAGAACTGCTAAACAATCATAGATGAAGATGTATTTGAGGCAATCCTTCAACACCCCATCAAATAAGATCTTGGACTCCCACCAAGGGTGGACCAAGTCAAAGCCACCATTAAACACATGAAGAATGGAAACCCCACAGGAGTGGACGGGATTCCAGCACAGATTTTCAAACTTGGAGAAGAGATCACCCGTCATCTCCATCAGCTGTTCCTGAAAATGTGGGACAGAGAAGAAATTCCTGCCGACCTCAGGGCTGCCATCACCACCACCATCTTCAAGAAAGGAAACAAAACGGACTCTGGGAACAATCGAGGAATCTCCCTACTCTCCATTTCTGGGAAGGTCAACGCCCAGATCCTCGCTAGCCACCTTCTCCCAGTCTCTGAAGAAATCCTTCCAGAAGGTCATGTGGCTTCCGACCAAACGGTGGAATAGCGGGCGTGATTTTCACCACTCTGCAACTTCAAGAGAAATGCCAGGAGAAACACCAACCACTCTACATGGCCTTCATCGATCTGACCAAGGCTTTTGACTCAGTCAATCAAGAAGTGCTATGGAAGATCCTGTCAAAGGCCAGCTGTCCAGAAAAATCTGTCAACACCCTCATGGCAAGATGTCGGCCACAGTCCTCCCCGACGGAAAAAAGACAGAAATCTTTGCGGTCAAGACAGGGATGTGTCATTGCCCCACCCTTTCCTCGATCTTCATCGCCACCATCCTTCACCTTGTCGAGAACATGCTTCCCAGTGGAGTGGACATAGTCTACAGGATGGAAGAAAAACCTTTCAATGTCAATCGGTTGAAATCCAAGAAAACAACATTGACATCGCTCATGGAATTTCAGTATGCGTATTACATCATCATTTCCTCTTTTGAGAAGAGAATCTCCAAGCTATACTTGACACCTTCATGGAAGCATACCAAAGAATCGGTCTCCCTTTACCAACTCATCCCAGGACAAGATCCAGTCTCTCCCTCCATCAACTGAGAAACTCTACCAAATGTGGAACATTTCCCCTACCTGGGGAACTACCTCTCACCTAAGGCTGACATTGATGTGAAGATCCAATATTGTATTCAATCTATGAGCACCTCCTTCAGATGTTTAAGGATGCGAGTCTTTGCTGACCGCAACATTTGTGCTGACGCCAAGATTCTTGTATACAAGGCAGTTGGCCTCCCAACTACAGTATGGAAGAGAAATTCTTCTAACGGCTCAGAAACTTGGATTACATACAGACACCACCTCATGACCCTGGAGAGGTACCATCAATGCTGCCTGAGATGGATTCCCTGCACCAGCTGGTAGGACATGCATACTAACATCCACATCCTTGAAGGAGCCAAGAGCACCAGCAGCAGGGCCGTGATCTTCCAAAATAATAATAGTAATAATAATCGCTTGTTGTCACAAGTAGGCTTCAATGAAGTTACTGTGAAAAGCCTTAGTCGCCACATTCCGTTGCCTGTTCTGGGAGGCCAGTACAGGATTTGAACCTATGCTGCTGGCATTGTTCTGCATTACAAGCCAGCTGTTTAGCCCACTGTGCTAAACCAGGCCCTAACTCTGCTGGGCTGGCCATGTGCTTTATGATGTCAGAGTCCCGATTGCCTAAGAAAATCTTCTTCGTCCAGCTCATAGTAGGCTTCTAAACCTACTAAACCAACTAGGGCGGCACGGTAGCATTGTGGATAGCACAATTGCTTCACAGCTCCAGGGTCCCAGGTTCGATTCCGGCTTGGGTCACTGTCTGTGCGGAGTCTGCACATCCTCCCCGTGTGTGCGTGGGTTTCCTCCGGGAGCTCCGGTTTCCTCCCACAGTCCAAAGATGTGCAGGTTAGGTGGATTGGCCATGATAAATTGCCCTTAGTGTCCAAAATTGCCCTTAGTGTTGGGTGGGGTTACTGGGTTATGGGGATAGGGTGTAGGTGTTGACCTTGGGTAGGGTGCTCTTTCCAAGAGCCGGTGCAGACTCAATGGGCCGAATGGCCTCCTTCTGCACTGTAAATTCTATGATGATAAACAAGAGGAGGATGAAGGGAACGCTTCACACCCTGAAAGCTTCCCTCAAGAAATGCAACATAGATGTCAAATGCATGGCAGACCCTTGCTCAGAGGAGACCTATTTGGAGGAACTGCCTGATTGAAGGGACACAATTCTTTGAGGTCATCTGACAGCATGAGGGGGCCTGGAAAAGGAGCCTGAGAAAGGAATACCAGCAGTCTAGAGTCCAAAGATCTGTCCCACTTTCCGGAAACACCTGCCAAGTGTCCGCTGAAGATACGGCATCCCTTACCCCTGCTTGAAGTTATGCAAATCCTTTTGGACCCATGCACACAACCTCAGGCAGTGTGATTTTAACCCTTAAGAAGTTTGGGAAAAATGAATGGTCTTCGCAAGAAATCACGGACGAACAACTCGTGAAAGACCCGACGCAGAAGGTCCCTGGTATCAACCTTCCACTGAGAGCTCATGGACATCTCTAAACCACATCCCAACAAACCATTGCAGATGCAGGTACCCAATGCACAAATGGAAAATTTAAAACTCCTGTGTGCGACTGTGCTCACCCAGAACCGATCATGCAACACATAATGACTCAATACCCAACTCATAAATGTAAAGGAAGTTCTACAGCAATGCACATCATCGCTCCCCATGTAACATCATGGCTTGACCACCTCAGTGTTGCTCCACACCCAGCCATACGAAAGAAGAAGATTAATAAGCGGAGGGCAGCTAATACTGAGACAGTGTAAAACTTACAGTTGAGTGACCGGTACATTTCGGTTTGTTTGATCGTTGTTGAGATCTACTGACCTACATTGCAATCACCAATGATTAAACTGTGCCACACTGTTGACTGTTACCTTGTAACTCAGTAGTGTTACTGATAAATCTCGATGTGCATTTTGGTCAATGCAAGTAACAGTTAAAATACACTTTCCTGATGAGCATTTTAGTTTGATCAATAATCAATATTACACAGCAAACTTAATTAGCCATTGTGCAGATTTAGAATAAACTCCCTGGAGAAAACAGGAGCTTGCAGTCTAATTCTCACGGGTAAGCAGTGTTTGTGAAGGGAAAAACAGTCACCCGTGACCATCCTTTCACACAGACTGCTAAATGATTTGGCAACCCGGTGGAGATGTTGAGGAACTACTGGGGAGGGGGATGGAGGCCAGGTGGGGGGTTACGGAGTTAACTCGGGACTTGTTCCTGAAAAATGGGCAACCAGCTGCTGAAAGGCACGGAAGGGGAAACTTAAACAAATGCAAACTCTGAAGGTTGAAAGAAACAGATTTTTATAAGGGATCAGAGGTGGGGTTGAGCACAGTAGTCTTGACCGTTTGGCAGGTGGATAGTGAGAGGAGAAGGAACCATCAACTTTCCGAGAACCAAAACGTTCAACTCCTTTTGTCCGATGCTGAGAAATCAAGGTGAAAATCAGGTAGGACAACAGGAGAAAAGAAAACAATCCAGAAGTTCAAATACATCAAATTTGGGTTTACTAAGCCCTTAGTCAATAAGAGGAAGAAATAATGAGGGAGGTGAGGAGTTCCACAGCTTTGAGGTTGTGGAAAGAAATTAAACAGTATTTGCAGAACAGAAAAGGCCATGCAAGTCAACTGGTCCTTTCTGGTGCTAATATGCCACACGAATCTCCTAACACTGTACTTCATCTATCTTTCCACCTTACCTTCTATTCCTTTCTCCTTCTTTGTTTATCTGGCTCCCATCAAATATATCTATACTATCCATCTCAACTGCCCTTTGTGGTAGTGAGTTCCACATTCTCAGGACAAAGAAGTTCCTCCTGAATTCCTTTCTGGATTTATTGGTCTCCCTTTTATTTACGGCCTGACATTTTTTAACTCAATTTTGAGTCCGGTAGGCTGGTAAATCAAAAGGCGAGGAGCTGTTCCTCGAGCTTACACTGAGCATCAGTGAACAATGCAGGAAACCAAGGACAGCAAGGTCAGAGTAGGGATGCAGCAGAGAATTAAAATGACAGGATCCTGAGAGCTTGGAATCAGGTTTGCAAATTAAACAAAGGTGATCTGAGTAAGGGTCTTTGGCGTGGAATATCAATTCTGTTCTCCTTCTTGTGACGACTGGGAAATGTTAGGAAATTGGATAGACGATGTAGTGGGCAATTTAGGGGTGAACAGCCTGAGGGCAAAACTGCTAGCACTGAGTCAGAGGTACACGCTCACATCTGGCTTGAGTTACATTGTCACATTCAGGCTTAAACTCGTTCGTTAGTGGAAGTAAAGAGAATGCCCCTGTTCACCCGGGTGATTCATTCAAGATCCATTGTCCTCAGGGACACTCATGTCTGACCAGCCTTTAGCCCATTTCGGAGTCTGATGGCCTATGTTGTCTGTTATTGGAGATTAGTTACATATTCATAGCATGGCCCTGTTCTTTTGTGTAAATGGGTGTGGGGTAATCAAAAGTCAGATAGCGATGATGAGTTCAAGTCTGGATAGGACAATGTAACTCAGGCCAGGATGGGGCATACATCTCTGACTCAGTGCGAGCAGTTTTACCCTCTAAACCACCCACTACATAGAATAGAATCATAGAAAAGTTACAGCAGAGAAGGAGGCCATAACCCTGCTTCGTACAGCATTTAATGTGCAGATCCAGGTACTTTTAAAAAGATTTTGGTGTCCCTTCCTCCACCACCAAATTGGGCAGCGAATTCCAGACTCCCATTACCCTCTGCGGAAAAAGGTCTTCCTTATGTCACATCTTCGATCCAATTTCCTGACATTTCTTAGTCGTCACATTCTACAGATGTTGCCTGGCTGGTTCAGTATTTCCAGCATTTTTGCTTTTATATTTATGGTGCTCTACTAGTGGACGCAGTGGAGTGGTGGTATTGCCATTGGACCAATAATCCCAGGATAATGTTCTGTGGCCCGGGTTCAAATCACACCATGCCAGATGGTGTCATTTGAATTCAATAAAAATATGTCGAATTAATAGTCTAATGATGACCATTAAACCATTGCCAATCTGGTTCACCAATGTCCTTTAAGGAAGGAAATCTGTCATCCTTACATGTGACTCCAGACCAAAGCAGTGTGGCTGACTCTTAGATGTCTTCCGGGATGGGCAATAAATGCCGGCCCAGCCAGTACCGCCCACATCCCATGAACAAATTTAAAGAAAACTTTGGACCTGCTCCCCAAGTGGCAACATCTTTTCTACATCTACCTGAAGACCTTAAAGAGGTCACCTCCAATCTTCACTTTCTCGCAAAAAGAGCGTGTTCAGTCTTTCCTGTCAGTTGCAGTGAATTGGCGAGGTAGTGCAGGAATGCCAAGAGAAAATAGTGTAGGGTTAAAACTCAAATTTGTTTGACATTTGGAAATTCTTCACATGCTGAAATACCAGATGACTGAAGCATGAGAGACCATAATTAAGACCTCTTAACAAACAAATGGTCCAAACTAGTTTACAGCAGAGAGTAGAGAGCGGAGGTGGGAGGGTAGGAAAATGGTTGCTTCAGACCTTGGATGTCAGCGACAATGGTGAAGAAAATACAGCACAGCTGGAGACAGGAAGTTTGAAAATGTAAAAAGAAAATTACAGGGCTGTGGGATCGAATGTATTCCTTAAGACAGGAGTGTTTCACAGTTAAATCCCCCCCTCTACAGCCAACAGCAAGCCCGGCACCATTTTGTGCACCAGCAATATTGCGGCAACGATGGTGCCAAAGGTGATGCGGGACATCACTCTGTCACGACCACACGTTCACTTATATTTAGGGTCTGTCACGGTGAAATAGGAGAGCACATGACTTCCTCGTCCAAGGGTCCGACAAATCTCGGAGGCCACATGACGCCCTGGCCAATGGAATTGGAGCACGCACAGATCTAACTGGAGAGCGGGCCGTAAAACTCATAATCAGGGTCTAGACAGCAGGAGAGGAGAAGTTGTTGTTTTGTTTGGAAAATGTTTATTTGTCAAAAAGTTTTCTGCCCATAAATAAATAGTTGTTCTTTTCATCTGCTGGTGGTGTGGTCGCGTGAAATATCTGTTATTACATTGGAGGCGTAGAAAAGAAGTCAATGCTCTGGTTGCAAGGACAAGGGAAGAAGACATTTCCAGTCTGATTCAAAGCAACTTCAGCACTGTACGAATGAAGTACCATCATGCTGTTTTTTGATGCGCTTTAACCTTTGATGCAGATGAAGAGGATTGGGTGCAATAAGCAGAATGTCGGTATTACTTTTCCAACCAAATAATATAGAAGGGCAAGAAAAACAGAATTATTTTGTTCACAGCTTGCGGCACCGAGATGTGCGGTATAATAAGAAGCTTGAGTTACCCTGAGGCACCCGATTCAAAATCCTTTACTGAACTCGTGGAGTTGGTTAGGGACAATTATCATCCAAAACCCTCTATCATCCTTCAGTGGTTTAAATTTTATTCAACCGGGATGGCCCAAGAAGAATCTGTTGTGGTCTTCATGACCAGATTAAGGAAACTGGAAGAATATTGTGACTGTGGAACATCCCTGAATGATATGTAAAGGGATAGACTGGTGTGTGGGATAGAAATTGCGAGTGGAATCACAGCTAGAATTAGAAAAGGCAATAGAAATAGCATTGTCCATGGAAGGTGCATAAATGGCGCTCAAGAATTGCAAAGCGTGCTTGGGGAGCGAGGTCCACCAGTTGGGGGGAGGAGCCACGAGCAGCAGCAGCACCAGGATCAAGGCTATCTGTTCGAACAGGGGAAGGATTACTGATGGGAGAAACTGGAATTAACCCATTGTTTTGATCAGGCAGTGGATTTGAGAGTGCTTCAGATGTGGAGGGAATCATGCCCCGGAATCATGCCCCGGAGAGATGCAGGTTTCAGAATGTCGAGTGTTTCTGGTGCAGCAGAGGAGGTCACTTAAGGCATAGATGTAGGAACAAGCAGAGCTTTCCCAGCCCAGGACGGGGACAGAAGCCAGCGTCGGTCCACAATATGGAGGACCATGTTAATGTTGAACCACATTGACATACGCAAAGTGGCTCCAATAACCATGGTATTGCTTGTAAATGGGTGCCCTTTGAAGATGGAAGTGGACATTGGGGCTTCGGCAACCGTCATGGGGAACAAACTTACTATTACTTACAAAACGAGGTCCAACCATTGAGGCTGGAGAACACCCCCGCAGCCAAGCTAGATACTTATATAGGAGAGTTTAAAATCAAGGGGGCCACGATGACCCAGGTAGCTTACTGACAGCAGTCAGTTCGCTCCTGCTTATTGTCGTGTTGGGACAAGAACCAAGTTAATGGAGTACGACTGGCTTCAACATATTAAATTAACCAGAAATATTCAAACTGGGCAAGGGGGGGGGGGCCTATATGAAGTCATCCAGAAATATCCTGAGATCTTCCAAGAAGAACTAGAAAGGAAAAAGCTAAGATAAACACAGATCCTGAAGCCACACCGAGATTTTTACAGGGCAAGGCCAGTCCCATATTCCATGTTAGAAAAGGTGGAAGCAGAACTTAAATGTCTTGAAGAGCTGGGCATCGTAAGACCAGCTCAGTTCACAGAGTGGGCCGTACCTATCATCAAACCGGACAATACAGTCTGCATTGACAAACTGACTGTCAATCAAGCAACCAAATTAGACCAATATCCCATACCCAAGATTGAGGATCTTTACACTAAACCAGCTGGCGGTTTGACGTTTACTAAACTAGATATGAGTCACACTTACTTGCAACTGGAATTAGATGAGTCATCCTGAGAGTATGTGGCTATCAACACGCACAAGGGCTTGTGCGAATATACCCATTTACCATTTGGAATATCGTTGGTTTACGCAATTGTCCAACACACCACGGAGAATTTATTACAGGGATTATGCAGAGTTCCAATTTATTTAGATAATGTTCTGATTACCAGTTCCACGGGAGAGGAACACTTAGCCAACTTGGAGGAGGAATTAAAGAGGTTCACAAATGCTGGTGTGTGCTTCAGGAGAGATAAATGTATGTTTCAGTCCAACGAGGTGACCTACTTGGGTTACAAAGTAGATGCAAAAGAACTGCACCCCTTGGAGGAAAAGGTAAAAGTCATAAAGGAAGAATCTGCCCCCCAAAAATACCACTGAGTTAAAGTCCTTCTTGGGGATTATCAACTATTAAGGTAGATTCATTCCAAATTTGGCCACCTTGTTTGTCCCTTTGCATATCTTACTGAAGAAACACCAAAAGTGGTTTTGGAGGGGGCTTTGAGATGAATCTTTCAAGTAATGCAACAACTTCAGTCCACTAGTCTCCTGGTCCATTTCGACCTTAAAAAGGAGCTTGTTGTTACCTGCGACACATCTCCATGTGGAATTGGAGTCGTTCTTTCTTGTATGTTGAATGATGGGACAGAGAGGCCGATTGCTTACATGTGCACACCCTTTCCGAGGCAGTGAAACGATCTCCCAAATTGAAAATGAAGGGTTGGCGGTCCTGTTCAGCATCAAAAAATGGCCCCGATACTTATGCTACACTCTGTATGCTTTGCCCGATGCCTGTGTATTTATGTATGTCCTATGATTTTTTTAAAATGTATAGAACGATCTGTCTGGACTGTACACCGAACAATACTTTTCACTGTACCTCGGTACACGTGACAATAAATCAAATCAAATATGGAAGGCATTTCACAATAGTGATGAACCATAAACCATTATTAGGGTTATTCAAGGAAGATAAGGCATCTCTCCCCTTGCCTCTGCCCGGATATAACGCTGAGCTTTAATGCTCTCTGTATACAAGTACACATTGGAGCATCAAACCAGATATGTAACTCTGAGGCTTTGAGCCATCTTCTATATACCGGTAAGCTCGACACCCACATTGGTACCAGAGGAAGTTGTAGTTACTCTAAATGTTATAGAAACATTGTCTATATCCGCAAAACAAATCAGAACTTGGATGCAAAGAGACCTTGTCCTGTCGAAAATCAAGAATATGGTATTAAGCGGGGGTTTCTGTGGTCACGTTTCCAAGGCAGTGATGAAGGTGTACACCTTTGGGAGTCACAAGTGGTTATTTCTGTAATAACCTGCACGGAACACACTGGACTGGGTTGATTATTTTCCCCATGTGACTCGGAGTATGAGCTCCCCCACCTAACTACGGGGCTGACAACCATGTTGTAAATACGGTGGGCTAGATAGGAACCGACCGACAGAGAGAGAGGGCCCAGTGAGATTGAACCGGGCTCATTTGTAAATTGTACATATTAAAAATAAACATCTTCTTTGTGTTACCCGTCCGTCTCCCTTTGTCTTTATTAAATTTCCCAATCCAGGAAGACGATTATTATTGGAGAAATCGCATAATTCCTACCCGGGCATATCTAAAATGAAATGGGTGTTTATTACTGAAGTGATGTCAGAGAGTGGGTGGAGCTGGGCTGTCTGTCAGCTTTTTACTTTTGCTTTAGGCGTTTTGCTGCAGGGTGGGTTTGGTTTCATTTTAGTTTTGGAGAAGCTGCAATCACAGCAGGATGTGTGTGAATCTCTGCAAGCTTATGAATGTTCATTTGTGATTTTCAAAGTGGTAACTGCTCTCAATAGTGAATTTAAACCTGATCTTTGTGTTAAAAGGGTCTTTTGTCTGTTGAATGTTGTTTGGGAAGTTATTAAGGATTACTTAGTGTTGTATTCTTTGGGGGTTGTATTTGAATTGATGGTTGCTAAGATGTTCACTGTATGTTTTAAAAAGGTTAACTTGAGTTCATAGAATAAACATTGTTTTGCTCTAAAAAATACTTTTCCATTTCTTCTGCACCACACCTGTAGAGTGGGCCATGTGCTCATACCACGATCTATTAAAAGTTGTGGGTCAGGTGAACTCCATGATACACTTTGGGGTTCTCTAGACCCTGGCCCATAACAACAGTTTATGTTTTTCAATGGTGCTAAGCACATCAAAACAGCTCCATACCATCCATCATCCGCTAGCTCAAAACTACATCAAATCCCATCACAACAGCTGGTGGAATTTGAATTCAATTAATAAATCTGGAATTGAAGCTAATCTCAGTTACGATGCTCATGACACTCTCATCGATTGTTGTAAAAACCTATTTGGGTCACTAATGTCCATTAGGGAAGGAAATCTGCTGCCCTGACCCTGTAAGGCCGACATGTGACTCCAGACCCACAGCAATGTAGTTGACCCTCAACTGCCCTGTGAAATGGCTCTGGCAAGCCACCCAGTTCAAGGGCAATTAGGGATGGGCAACAATTGCTGGCACTGCCAGTGACGCCTACATCCCCAAAAGGAAAATGTAAAAGAAAAGAAATGGTACAGTCATTGTTTGGGGTGTTGCCTTCCTGTGACCAGATGTGGGGGACGGGCAGCTTCACCAGCAAAGAAAAGCCTTGCATTGATATCGACCCTTTCACAACCTGATGAGGTCCAAATACACATTATGGACAAAGAACTCCCATTTGTTTGGAGTATACTCATTGTTGCAATGTAGGAAACATGGCAGCCAATTTGCGCACAGCAGGATCCCACTCAGTCCCACACTGGAGTTGTCAGCCTTGATTTGGTGCCCAAGTCGCTGGGGTGGGACCCGGGGACCCGAACCCCCAACCTTCTGTGTTAAATAAAGGGTCTACCACAGAGCCACAGCAGAACTGAAAACAGGAGAGATGGCCATGAGAAAGGAAACCGAGAAAGGGTGAGTCGACAGAAATCCGAGACTAAAAGGACCTGTCTCAGGAAGAATAAAAACACCTGCTGCCAGGATAACTGAGCAAGTCGGAAAATTGCTCGAGTTACAAAATCAATTTTTGTTTGTGGGTTTTTCATATCATTCCCACCAAGCGTTAAGCTTGGCAATTTGCATGATTGCCACCCTACCTTTAAGGGCTCTGCTATTATATTCTTGGAAAAACACAGACTGAGAATGGGAGATTTCAAACAGAGAGCAGCAAATGTAATGAAATTTCAACCACTTTAGCACTATGGTGCTCAATAATGCATTTAGAGTTTAAATAGGAGTCACCTTATAGGATTTTTCACTGTCATCATTGTCACATCGGTACTGAAATCAATGGGTTATTGAAGCATCCAGCTGTGCACAGCTTAACAGTGGATTTCTCCTGCATGGTTCTGAACGACATTAGAGTGAGAAGGGGCAGAAAAGGGGCCTTCTCCCTCATCGCTATGCCTAGGGCAGCACGGTAGCACAATGATTAGCACCGTTGCTTCACAGCTCCTGGGTCCCAGGTCCGATTCCCGGCTTGGGTCATTGTCTGTGCGGAGTCTGCACGTTCTTCCGGTATCTGCGTGTGTTCCTCCGCATGCTCTGGTTTCCTCTCAAGTCCCGAAAGATATGCTTGTTCGGTGAATTGGACATTCTGAATTCTCCCTCAGTGTACCCGAACAGGCGCTGGAATGTGGCAACTAGGGGATTTCCACAGTAACTTCATTGCAGTATTAATGTAGCCTACTTGTGACACTAATAAAGATTATTATTAGATACCCGAGATGTGCCCACCCACCCTCCTCCACCCCTGGGCAGAAGGTGCAGCTCTGTGCCAAAGGCGTAAATTCGTAGAATGACCTCTCAAGTGTAATCTTGAAAAGTGCAGTACAGAACATCGAGATGATATGTTGAACTGAAGCGTAGCTTTGACACCTGGACGCTGAACAAAGCTACAACACGTCAAGGGAAACCGAGTTATTGCAGCAATTCTGAAAACAAACAGTTCGAATGATTGTGGTGATCAGTCCAGTTAAAGAAAGAACTTGCGTTTCTATAGCACCTTCCATGACCTTGGGGCAGGCCACAATGCCTTACAACCAATTTTGAAGTATTCGAAGTGTAGTCATTGTAATGCAGCAAACATGGCAGCCAATTTGTACACAGCAAGATCCCACAGACAACAATGTGACAATGATCAAATCATCTGTTTTTTACGTCATGATCATCATCAGTCATGATCTCATTGAATGACGGAGAAGATTCGATGATCCAAATGGCCTCCTTCTGCTTCTATGTCTTATGGTCTTAAGTGTTGAAGGACAAACATTGACCAGGATACCCGAGGTATACTGAATACTGCCATGGGAAATCTTAGGTGCACCTGAGGGGGGAGACAGCACCTCAATTTAATGTCTCACCCAAAAGAGGACATCCGAGAGCGCAGAGCCCCCTTAGCTCTGCTTTGGGTGTGTCAGCCTAGAATACTTCTCCTGTGGGAGATGGTGGTGTAGTGGTAATGTTCCTGGAATAGTAATCCAGAGACCCAGGTGAATGGGCTAGAGTTCTGGTGAAATTTGGATTTAGTTAATAAATCTGGAATATAAAGCTCGTCTCAGTAATGGTGACCATGGAACTATCATTGTTTGTTGTAAAAACTCACCTGATTCTTGAAATCCCTTCAGGGAAGGAAATCTGCCATCCTTACCCGGTCTGGCCTACATGTGACTCTAGACCCACTGCAATGTGGTTGATTCTTAACTGCCCTCTAAAATGGCCGAGCAAGCCATTCAGGTCAAGGGAAATTAAGGATGGGCAACAGATGTTGGACTTGCCAACGATGCTCACATCCCATGAAACATTGAAGAATCATGTACTAATTTTTGGTGAGGGGCTGGAACGCACAACCCTCTGCCTCAGAGACGAGAGTGCGACCCACCGAGCCTCGGCTGACACCATGGCCAAGTGTTGACGCCTGCGTCCACGGACCTGCAGGCCCAGTCATTCTCCCCTTCCTCGGGGGCTAGAATGGCACCGGAGAGCTGTGCACTGTTCTGGCACCGAAAGCTAGCCCTACATTGCCGGCGCGGGTCCGGGCATGCGCGCCACGGCCGTCTCTGCACCGGCCCGTGGGCAACATGGCGGAGCCCTATAGGGGCCCGGCGCGGAGGAACATAGCCACCCCCCCCGGAATTAGTGCGTCCGCCGATTCGTTGCCCCCAATCGCGGGCCTGGCCACCGTGGAGGACCCCCCCCCCCCCCCCCCCCCCCCCCCCCCCCAGGACAGCTCCCGCAGCCAGAACACGGAGGTCCCGCCGGGTAGGATCATACGCAAACGACGGCGGCAGGACTCGGCCCGTCGAACGCGCAGAATCACCGCGGGGGCCACTTTCAACGGCCCCTGACAGGCGCTGGGGCGGCTGCAGCGGCCCGGCGTCGGAGGGTATGGCGGGATTCGAGCGCCCCCCAGCGAGGGCTCGAAGAATCCCGCCCCATGTTTTCTTTCAGTAAGTCACGTTTAAGAATGATGCAGTGGTAGAGATACGCCACTCAGTAATGATCTTGAGCTTCATCCACCTCACTACGGTAAGGCGCTGCTCCCTCCAGATACACCCCGTCACCCAGAAAAGCTCCCTGGCCTCTGGATCCCATTCTGTGGAAATCCGGGGGTACTGTATCGCGACCCTCACCGTCCAAGGCGTAGAGTTCAGCAACGTCCGGCTCTACTTCCTCCCCCACCTCTGCGCTGCCCTGTTACCCGGCCTTTCAGTGCCATCTCCAAAGCCTAACGTTAAATTCGGCGGACCCTTACCCCCCTCACCGTATGTGGCCTCACGACCCTTAAGGTCGATCCAACTTCCCTGTTTGTGAACCTCACCCCGGATTGCAAACCCATCGCCACCAGGAGCAGACGGTACAGTGCCCAGGACAGGACCTTCATCAGGTCAGAGGTCCAACGGGAAGGGGTCATTGAGGCCAGCAACAGCCCCTGGAGAGCCCAAGTGGTAGTAGTAAAGACTGGGGAGAAGCACAGGATGGTCATTGACTACAATCAGACCATCAATCGGTACACGCAGCTCGATGCGTACCCCCTCCCACGCATATCTGACATGGTTAATCAGATTGCGCAGTATCGAGTTTTTTCCACAGTGGACTTGAAGTCCGCCTACCACCAGCTCCCCATCCGCCCGGAGGACCGCCAATACACTGCGTTCGAAGCAGATGTCTGCCTCTTATCACTTCCTTAGGGTTCTGAATGGACCGAATGGTTGCCCGGTACGGGCTGCAGTCCACTTTCCCGTACCTAGACAACGTCACCATCTGCGGCCACGATCAACAGGACCACGACGCGAACCTCCAAAAATTCCTCCAGACCGCCAAACTGCTTAATCTCACATACAATAAGGAGAAATGCGTGACCAACCGCTTAGCCATCCTTGGCTATGTCGTAAAAAATGGAGCCCTAGGGCCCGGCCCCAACCGCATGCGCCCCCTCATGGAACTCCCACTGCCCCAAGGCCCTGAAACGATGCCTGGGGTTTTTCTCCTACTATGCCCAGTGTGTCCCTAATTATGGGAACAAGGCCTGCCCACTCATTCAGTCCACAGTTTTTCCCCTGACGGCTGAGGCCTGCCAGGCCTTCAACCATATCAAGGCAGACATCGGCAAGGCCACGATGCACGCGGTCGACGCGTCCCTCCCCTTCCAGGTTGAGAGCGATGCATCGGACGTAGTTCTGGCCGCCACCCTCAACCAGGCGGGCAGGCCCATGGCCTTCTTTTCTCGCACCCTCCATGCCTCCAAAATTCGGCACTGCGCTGTCGAAAAGGAGGCCCAAGCCATAGTGGAAGCTGTGCGACATTGGAGGCATTACCTGGCCGGCAGGAGATTCATTCTCCTCACTGACCAACGGTCGGTTCGCCTTTATGTTTAATAATACACAGCGGGGCAAGATCAAAAATGACAAGATCTTGAGGTGGAGGATCGAGCTCTCCACCTATAACTATGAGATCTTGTATCGCCCGGGGAAGCTCAATGAGCCCCCTGATGCCCTATCCCGCGATACATGTGCCAGCGCACAAGTGGACCGACTCCAGGCTCTCCAGTATGACCTCTGCCACCCGGTTCTTCCATTTCATCAAGGCCCACAACCTGCCCTACTCCATTGAGGAGGTCAGGACCGTCACCAGAGACTCCCAGGTCTGCGCAGAGTGCAAGCTGTACTTCTACCGGCCAGATAGAGCGCACCTGGTGAAGGCCTCCTGTCCCTTTGAGCGCCTCAGCATAGACTTCAAAGGGCCCCTCCCCTCCACCGACCGCAACACGTACTGTCTGAACGTGATTGATGAGTACTCCCGGTTCCCTTTCGCCATCTCATGCCCCAAAATGACTTCTGCCATGGTAATTAAAGCCCTCCACAGCATCTTCACACTGTTCAGTTTCCCCACCTACATCCACAGCGATCAGGGATCCTCGTTTATGAGCGATGAGCTGCGTCAGTTCCTGCTCAGCAAGGGCATCGCCTCGAGCAGGACGACCAGCTACAACCCCCAGGGGAAACGGGCAGGTGGAGAGGGAGAACGGGACAGTCTGGAAGGCTGTCCTGCTGGCCCTGCGGTCTAAAAATCTCCCGGTCTCCCGCTGGCAGGAGGTCCTCCCCGACGCGCTCCACTCCATCCGGTCGCTCCTCTGCACCACGACTAACGATACCCCTCACGAACATCTCTTTGCCTTCCCCAGAAGTCCACCTCCGGGGTCTCGCTCCCAACATGGCTGACAGTTCCTGGACCCGTCTTCCTTCGGAAGCACGTGCGGACCCATAAGTCGGACCCCTTGTCGAAAAGTCCACCTCCTACATGCCGAACCCGCAGTACGCCTACGTGGCACACCCCGACGGGCGCCAGGACAGTCTCCCTCTGGGACCTGCCACCCGCTGGATCCCCACCCACGACCCCCGACCTGACACCTGCCCCACCCCCCCCCCCCCCCCCGGTTGCCTCATTCACCCTGCTCCACTCACCCTCCCTCCAGCGAACCTCACCGCAGCCCCCTTCCCAGTAGGATCCGTCCTCCCACTGGTTCCACTCAGGGGTGACGAAGACGAGGACAACATGCTCCCGGAATCGCAGGTGACCAAGTTGGCGCCCACATCACCACCAGACTGAGGCGATTGCGGCGGAGGGTCAAGGCCCCCGACAGACTTAACTTGTAATGTTTTCCACCACCCCCCGCTGGACTCTTTTTTTTAACAGGAGGTGAATGTGGTAGTCACCACTAGTAGTATATTACATGTATTACGGCACTGCCCATATACTAGAGGTACGTGGGTAAATCCCTACCTGCTGGCTCCACCCAGTACGTTCCTGAGTAAAGGATAGTAACGAACAGTGCGTTCAAAGAGCTAGCACATTCACAACAGGCCGAATGGCCTCCTTCTGAGCTGGATGTTTCAATAGTTTTCTTAACAGAGGAAAGGATGAGAGATGGATGAGATAGCGTTATTCTCTTTGCGATAAGAGGTGGATGAGATAGCATTATTCTCTTTGCGATAAGAGGTGGATGAGATAGCGTTATTCTCTTTGCGATAAGAGGTGGATGAGATAGCATTATTCTCTTTGCGATAAGAGGTGGATGAGATAGCGTTATTCTCTTTGCGATAAGAGGTGGATGAGATAGCGTTATTCTCTTTGCGATAAGAGGTGGATGAGATAGCGTTATTCTCTTTGCGATAAGAGGTGGATGAGATAGCGTTATTCCTCTTTGCGATAAGAGGTGGATGAGATAGCGTTATTCTCTTTGCGATAAGAGGTGGATGAGATAGCGTTATTCTCTTTGCGATATTTTTACAAGGCAAACACGAGAGGCAAGTGTCTGCATCAAGCAGTTACGACAAATACTTGCATATTTTCATGTGTTGAGCTCAGAAGTTGCCTATCCGCTGGCATCCCGTGTTTAGACTACTCAGTCGAGATCATTGAAAGGTGACACACAGCAGTGGTTAAAGAGCCAATCCCAGCTCTGTGAGAATGCCTGTGCAGTGTGAGTGATCTGCCCTTTGTGCCTGTCCCACCTTTCAGTTAGATTGTGCCTGATGTGTACTACAACCCCGTTTACAGCTGGTAAAACCTGTCAGTCTCAGTCTTGCAAATTCCAAGTGGACCAGGCACCATCCTCAGCCTGTTGGGAAAGAGAGAGAACTCGATTGGGTGAAAGAACTGTGTGTGATTTCTCTCCTGAATTGGTTTGGCTCTCATGTTAAGACAGATCCCCATGTTGTAGTTCGCTGGTAGTTGTAATGGACCTTTGACAAAGCGTCATCCAGACTCGAGACGTTAGCTCCCTTCTCTCTCCACAGATGCTGTCAGACCTGCTGAGATTGTCCAGTATTCCTGTTTTTGTGCCCCATGTTGTAGATTCTCTAACCAGAGAAAAGTTCCCTCCCGATCGCCCCTGTTATATCCTTTCCTCATTTTTAAACACTTTGATTGGATTACCCAGAACACTTCGATAATCACGGGGATACATCCCATGCTTATGCAACCTGCCCTTATCAAGCAATACTTTCAGCCCTGGTCCAAAGATGTGCAGATTAGGTGGGGTTTGGGGGATAGGGCGGGGAATGGGCCTACGAGTGGTGCTGTTTTGGAAAGTCAGTACAGACCTGATGGGCCGAATGGTCTCCTTCTGCACTGTCGGGATTCTATGGATCATTCTGGTGAATGAAGGCTGCAAAGCATAGGAAAAGCGGCAGTCCCAAATTGTGCACAGTAAGACCCCACCAGCAGCAGTATGTTAAACGAGCAGACAATCTTCTTCAGTGATTTTGGTTACTGCAAAGATTGGCCAGCACATCAGAAATCCACATGCTCTTTAAATCCATTGGATCTTTTATATCCACCGGGTTTAACGGATTGTCTAACAGACAGGAAAGCGTTCCCACCTCAGATCATGCTCTCATGTCTCTGGAGTAGAGTTTGAGCCTGCAGATTTCTGACTGCATGAGTGCTGGTCTGAGTCCCTCGTCACACCCATTGACCAGCAAAAATGTAAGCCTGATGGTTAAAGGATCAGTTCTTTGAACTGCCACACACACATTCACCGAGAAGGTGATACAGATGTGAGCTGTGAAACAGGAGGCCAGTGGCGTTGGGTGACAGAAGCCAGCTAGCCACCCGCTTCACCTCTAGACTAGTGCTTACCTGCAATTGTGTGAAACCGGTGACTATGACCAGGCTACTGCCGACGCTGCACCGCCCCCCCCCCCCCCCCCCCCCCCCCACATGAAAACGATCTTGCAACATTCTCAAATCGTTACCGACAAACAACAACCTATATCCATATAGTACCTTTAACATAAGGACAATGTCCCAAGGCATTTCAGAGGAGCTTTTACTAAAGCAAAGTTTCAGGCCGACGGTGTAATAAATTAATCTGATTACCAGAATATTGGTCAAAGAGATAGGATTAAAAGATAGGTCTTAAAGTAGGAAAGTGTGGCGGAGAGGGTCAGGGAGGGATTTCCAGAGCTTAGGTATTTGGCAGCTGATGGCGGAGCGATTGGGAACGTGGAAGAGGCTGTATGGGTGGGCACCCACAGACAGACCAAGTGGCAGAGAGCTGCCAATTCAATCAGCACCACCAGGTGGCAGTCAGGTCTATGATAATTATCATAACGTCCTCAAAAACAGTGAAAACGTATACGAATTGGTCCACAATCTCCGTTACCATGGTGACAATAATCAGAACAAAGTTATCCATTCACTCTTCCAATTCTAAACTCTTCGAAAGAAGAGGCCAAAAGACATCAGAGTTTGTTAGAATCAGCAACAAAATGCATGCCACAGAAATATTTAGCCTGATATTATTATAAAGGGCTCATTTGATAGTTTGGAATGTGTAACCGGGATGGGAAAGAGGGAATGTGTTACCCCAGGGGGTAGGAGTGGGTGTAACGAGGACAGGAGCAGGAGAGACGCAGGGGCACAGTGTAACTGAGAGAGGGTGCGGGGGTGGCACAGGGAGAGTGTGTAACTGGGGAGAAGGAGTGTGTGTGGCACAGGGAGAGTGTGTAACTGAGGGAGGGAGCGGGGGTGGCACAGGGAGCGTGTGTAACTGGGAAAGGGAGCGGGGGTGGCACAGGGAGAGTGTGTAACTGAGGGAGGGAGCGGGAGTGGCACAGGGAGAGTGTGTAACTGAGGGAGGGAGCGGGGGTGGCACAGGGAGAGTGTGTAACTGGGGGGAGGGAACGGGAGTGGCACAGGGAGAGTGTGTAACTGGGGGAGGGAGCGGGGGTGGCACAGGGAGAGTGTGTAACTGGGGGGAGGGAGCGGGAGTGGCACAGGGAGAGTGTGTAACTGTGAGAGGGAGCGGGGTTGGCACAGGGAGTGTAACTGAGGGAGGGAGCGGGGGTGGCATAGGGAGAGTGTGTAACTGGGAGAGAGAGCGGGGTGGCACAGGGAGAGTGCCACTCACTCTCCAGTGTGTAACTGAGGGAGGGAGGGGGTTGGCACAGGGAGAGTGTGTAACTGAGGGAGAGAGCGGGGTGGCACAGGGAGAGTGTGTAACTGGGGGAGGGAGCGGAGGTGGCACAGGGAGCGTGTGTAACTGGGAAGGAGCGGGGTTGGCACAGGGAGAGTGTGTAACTGGGAGAGGGAGCGGAAGTGGCACAGGGAGAGTGTGTGACTGAGGGAGGGAGCGGGAGCGGCACAGGGAGCATGTGTAACTGAGGGGAGGGAGCGGAGGTGGCACAGGGAGAGTGTGTAACTGGGAGAGGGGGTGGCACAGGGAGAGTGTGTAACTGGGAGAGGGAGCGGAAGTGGCACAGGGAGAGTGTGTGACTGAGGGAGGGAGCGGGAGCGGCACAGGGAGAATGTGTAACTGAGGGAGGGAGCGGAGGTGGCACAGGGAGAGTGTGTAACTGGGAGAGGGGGTGGCACAGGGAGAGTGTGTAACTGAGGGAGGGAGCGGGGTGGCACAGGGAGAGTGTGTAACTGGGGGATAGGGAGCATGGGTGGCACAGGGAGAGTGTGTAACTGGGGGAGGGAGCGGAGGTGGCACAGGGAGAGTGTGTAACTGAGGGAGGGAGCGGGGGTGGTACAGGGAGAGTGTGTAACTGGGAGAGGGGGTGGCACATGGAGAGTGCGTAACTGGGAGAGGGAGTGGGAGCGGCACATGGAGCGGGTGTAACTGGGGGAGGGAGCGGGAGAGGCACAGGGAGAGTGTGTAACTGGGGAGGGAGCGGGGGTGGCACAGGGAGAGTGTGTAACTGAGGGAGGGAGCGATAGTGGCACAGGGAGAGTGTGTAACTGGGGGAGGGAGCGGGGGTGGCACAGGGAGAGTGTGTAACTGGGAGAGGGAGTGGGAGTGGCACAGGGAGAGTGTGTAACTGGGAGAGGGAGCAGGGTTGGCACAGGGAGTGTAACTGGGGGAGGGAGCGGAGGTGGCACAGGGAGAGTGTGTAACTGGGGGAGGGAGCGGGAGTGGCACAGGGAGAGTGTGTAACTGGGGGAGGGAGCGGTGGTGGCACAGGGAGAGTGTGTAACTGGGAGAGGGAGCGGGGTTGGCACAGGGAGAGTGTGTAACTGGGGGAGAGAGCGGTGGTGGCACAGGGAGAGTGTGTAACGGGGGGAGGGAGCTGGGGTGGCACAGAGAGAGTGTGTAACTGGGAGAGGGAGCGGGGTTGGCACAGGGAGTGTAACTGGGGGAGGGAGCGGTGGTGGCACAGGGAGAGTGTGGAACTGAGGGAGGGAGCGGGGGTGGCACAGGGAGAGTGTGTAACTGGGGAGGGAACGGGGTTGGCACAGAGAGGGTGTGTAACTGGGGGAGGGAGCGGGGGTGGCACAGGGAGAGTGTGTAACTGGGAGAGGGAGCGGGGGTGGCACAGGGAGAGTGTGTAACTGGGGGAGGGAGCGGGGGTGGCACAGGGAGTGTAACTGGGGGAGGGAGCGGGGGTGGCACAGGGAGAGTGTGTAACTGGGGGAGGGAGCGGTGGCGGCTCAGGGAGAGTGTGTAACTGGGGGAGGAAGCGGGGGTGGCACAGGGAGAGTGTGTAACTGGGGGAGGGAGCGGGGGTGGCACAGCAGGGAGTGTAACTGGGGGAGGGAGCGCGGGTGGCACAGGGAGAGTGTGTAACTGGGGGAAGGGAGTGGGGCTGGCACAGGGAGAGTGTGTAACTGGGGGAGGAGCGGGAGTGGCACAGCGAGTCTAACTGGGGGAGGGAGCGGTGGTGGCACAGGGAGAGTGTGAAACTGGGGGAGGAAGCGGGTGTGACACAGGGATAATGTGTAACTGGGAGAGGGAGCAGGAGTGGCACAGGGAGAGTGTGTAACTGGGAGAGGGAGCAGGAGTGGCACAGGGGAGAGTGTGTAACTGGGGGAGGGAGCGGGAGTGGCACAGGGAGAGTGTGTAACTGGGGGAGGGAGCGGGAGTAGCACAGGGAGAGTGTGTAACTGGGGGAGGGAGCGGGAGTGGCATAGCGTGTGTAACTGGGGGAGGGAGCGGTGGTGGCACAGGGAGAGTGTTTAACTGGGGGAGCGAGCGGGGGTGGCACAGGGAAAGTGTGTAACTGGGAGAGGGAGCGGGGTGGCACAGGGAGAGTGTGTAACTGGGAGAGGGAGCGGAGGTGGCACAGGGAGAGTGTGTAACTGGGAGAGGGAGCGGGGGTGGCACAGGGAAAGTGTGTAACTGTGGGTGGGAGCGGGGGTGGCACAGGGAGAGTGTGTAACTGGGGGATAGGGAGCGGGAGTGGCACAGGGAGAGTGTGTAACTGGGAGAGGGAGTGGGGTGGCACAGGGAGAGTGTGTAACTGGGAGAGGGAGTGGGGTGGCACAGGGAGAGTGTGTAACTGGAGGGAGGGAGCGGGGAGTGGCACAGGGAGATTCTGTAACTGGGAGAGGGAGCGGGTTTGGCACAGGGAGAGTGTAAAACTGGAGAGGGAGGGGGGTGACACAGGGAGAGTGTGTAACTGAGGGAGGGAGCAGGGTGGAACTGGTGAGTGTGTAACTGGGGGGAGGGAGCGGGAATAGTGCAGGGGAGTGTGGAACCTGGTCAGGGAGTGGTGGTGATGCAGGGTGAGTGTGTAACTGGGGGAGGAAGGGAGTTGGTGCAGGGGGTGTGTGTAACTGGGAGGAAGGGGGTTGACGCAGGGGAGTGTGCATCCCAGGAGGGTGCGGGGTGGCAACTGTGTGTAACTGGGGATGGTGCTGCGATGGTGCAGGGGGAGTGTATACTAAGGGGGAAGGGAGTTGGTGCAGGGTGGTGCCAGTGTGTAACTGGGGGAGTGGGTGGGATGGTGCAGGCGGAGTGTATAACTAGGTGGGGGAGGGAGATAGTGCAGGGGGAGTGTGTGTTCTAGGAGGGTGCGGGGATGGCGACAGTGTAACTGGGGGGTGGGAGCGGGGATGGCGCAGGGTGAGTGTATAACTAGGTGGGGGAGGGGAGTTAGTGCAGGGGGAGTGTGCGTTCTGGAGGGTGCGGGGATGGCGACAGTGTAACTGGGGGTGGGAGCGGGGATGAGCAGGGGGAGTGTATAACTAGGTGGGGGAGGGAGTTAATGCAGGGGAGTGTGCGTTCTGGGCGGGTGCGAGGATAGCGACAGTGTGTAACTGGGGGAGTGGGTGGGGATGGTGCAGGGGAGTGTATAACTAGGTGGGGGAGGGGAGTTGGTGCAGGGGGAGTGTGCGTCCTGGGACGGTGCGGGGGATGGCGACAGTGTAACTGGAGGTGGGAGCGGGGATGCGCAGGGGGAATGTATAACTAGGTGGGGGAGGGAGTTGGTGCAGGGTGAGTGTGCGTCCTGGGACGGTGCGGGGATGGCGACAGTGTGTAACTGGGGGAGTGGGCGGGGATGGCGCAGGATGTGTTTGTATCCGGAAGTGAGAGGGTGGGCGCTGGTGAGTGTGTAACTGGGGGAGTGGGCGGGGATGGTGCAGGGGGAGTGTATAACCAGGTGGGGAGGGAGTTAGTGCAGGGGGAGTGTGAATCCTGGAGGGTGAGGTGATGGCGACAGTGTGTAACTGGGGGAGTGGGCGGGGATGGTGCAGGGGGACTGTATAACCAGGGTGGGGAGGGAGTTAGTGCAGGGGAGTGTGCATCCTGGGAGGGTGCGGGATGGCGACAGTGTGTAACTGGGGGAGTGGGCAGGGATGGGGCAGGATGAGTTTGTATCCGGTGTCATGATATTCAGGTAAAACATCATGGTGCAAACACACATACATACTGATGGACAGAGCAACGGACCAATCAATACACACACAACACCGCAGCCAATCACAGGCAAGAGCATACACACTATAAAACGGGGAACACGACACTTCCCATTGATTCCAGCAGGAGACAGCTCAGGGCACAGAGCTCATAGCAAGCCACTCAGACATCCACCATGTGCTGAGTGCCACTACAAGATAGTATTAGGAATAGGTCCACAGATTCAAGGGTTTATGATCGATCCTCAGTAACCAGTTTACCACTGTAAATAAATGTTAGTAATAAAACGGAGTTGTACCATTCGCAGCCGTGTTGGTTTGTCTGTGTAGCAGAGCACCCGACACATCATCTGGGAAATGAGGGAGTGGCGTTGGTTAGTGTGTAACTGGGGGAGTGAGCGGGGATGGCACAGGGGGAGTGGAAACTAAGGGGGAAGGGAGTTGGTGCAGGGGGATGCGGGGATGGCGACAGTGTGTAACTGGGGGAGGGAGCAGGGATGGCACAGGGGAGTGTCTATCCAGAATGTGAGGGGATGTTGCTGGGAAGTGTGTAACCAGGATGGGGATGTGCGTGTGTAAATGGAGGTGTGTGAGGGGATGGGGGGGGGGGGCTGTAAAACAGAGTGATGGGAGGGAGAGTATCTAACCGGCCTGTAAGGAGGGAGTTGGGAGGTTAGAAGCTAAAATATCATAAACAAACTATTTTTTCAAATTATTTAAATAAAAACCTCATAATTAAGCTAAAGGAGACATTTAACAGTATTCCACAAATATATAAAAGTATTTTTTCAGAGCCAGGATGTTTGTTCTAGTGATTTGTTATTGCTCAGATTGCTGACAGAACCTCAGTTACACCTCACTGAGCAAAGTTTACATTTGATGGGGTTTCTCACAGTGATGAGGGAATGGGTAATGAGGCGTTATCTTCCCGATTGCAGGCCACTCTGGTGGGACTGTGAAGGGTGGGCACACAGTGAATGGCAGACCACAACTTCAGCATTTTCACATGAAGCCTGCTAAATCATAAGGCCATAAGAAAGTAAGAAACTGAATATTGCTGAAAAGAGAGACATACTGTCAAAGTTTTTCGTCTCTCACTCAGCAGGACAAACACAAGAATGTCAAATTTCAAACAATCACAATAATTTGTATCACTGGAGGAGAGGATGTTGATTGGTTGGCAAGTCAATTCTGTTTGGGCCCGGTGTGTTGCGATGGAGGAAGCAGTGGGCTATAGGCTCCAAAGACTTCCCAGATGATTCCTCCAAAGACTTCCAGATGATTCAAAAAATGGTGCAAAGTTTGAACATATTCCTTTTGTTTTGCAGCGAATGGGTCTCTGAGTATGACTGTATGTTGTTCCGAGCAAGTATAAATGAGCCACATTACGAACTCGACTGAATAATCTTAATTTAGTTGTCAATGTAGCTATTAGCGCACTCAGGGTTGTTCAGTAAGTGAAATTTGACATTGTTGTATTTGTCCTGACGGGTGCCAGATGGAAAGCTTCAGCAAAATGTCCTTCGTTTCTGCAATTTTCAGGTTCGGTATTACTGAGCAAACATAGCAACATACAAATTAGGAGCAGGGGTAGGTCACTCCGTCCCTCGAATCTGCACCACCATCCTATAAGATCATGGCTGGTCTGATTGTGACCTCAACCCCACATTCCTGCCATCCCCGATAACCTTTCATCCCCTTGCTTATCAAGAATCTATCTAACTCTGCCTTACAAATATTCAAAGACTCTGCTTCCAACCTTCTGAGGAAGAGAGTTCCAGAGATTCAGAGATTCACAGTCCTCTGAAAAATAAAAATTCTTCTCATCTCTGTCATAAATTAGCCACCCCTAATTTTTAAACAGTAGTGACCCCCCCCCCCCCCCCCCCGCCCCCCGCAAACATCCTCTCCTGTCAAGGCCTCTCAGGATTTTATACGTTTCAATCAAGTCACCTCTTATTCTTCTAAACTCCAACGGATTCCAGCCTTGCCTGTCCAACCTTTCTCAAAGGACAACTCACCCATTCCAGGTATTAGTTCAGTTAACCCACTCAACCTCCAACGCATTCATATCCTTAGAAAGATGGGAGCTGGAAGTGACCATTGGAATCTTTGAGACTGCTCAGTCTATGAACAAGATCTCAACACCCACCTTCCTGCATGATCCTGACATTGTGGTCAGTTTCAGAGAGGTAACGACAGGAAACCCTGACAGCTCTCCATCAAAAAACACATAAATCATGGATCCTGGCATTTATTTATTGTACCAGGGGTTGAGCTAACAGATGAGGTGAACTAACAGTGGGTGAACTCGTTGTCACACTTCTCCCTATGATTGACACCTGACAGAATTCTCAGATCTTACCACCGTGTTGGAGGCAAAGGCACTGCTCATAGTTTTCTCTATGCCGCCCAACCCAAGGGAGGAGGTGAAGAGTATCACTCTTCAATCAATACCACTTGGCAACATGTCAAAAGGCAGCTTAGTTTGTGTCTCCCATTGTTTGAGAAGGAAGGAGAGGAGGAAGGGTGGCACAGTGCCACGGTAACACAGTGATTAGCACTGCTGCTTCACAATGCCAGGAGCCTGGGCTCAATTCTGGCATTGGGTGTCTGTGCGGAGTCTGCACGTTCTCCCCGTTTCAGCGTGGGTTTCCTCCGGGTGCTCTGGGTTGATCCCACAATGCAAAGATGTGCAGGTTAGGTGGATTGGCCATGATAAATTGCCCCATAGTGTCCAGGGATTACAGGGATAGGACAAGGGTGTGGGCCTAAGTAAAGTGTTCTTTCAGAGGGTCAGTGCAGACTTGATGGGCCAAATGGCCTACTTCTGCACTGTAGGGATTCTATGATTCGATGACAACTCGGGGGGTTTGGAAAACAAAACAATTTAAATTCTTCTCAGATCTCTTTTCGGCATGGTGGGCCAGTTTGTTATTCCTTTTCTGTAATCAGATGTGTGCGTCACTGGCTGGGTGCCACTGGCTGGGCGTCTCTGTAATGAGGGCTCCCTGTAATGGGGGTCTCTCTTATGTGGGGGTCTCTGGTGAGCTTCTCTCTTATAGGGTCTCTGGTGGAGTCTCTGAAATGGGGTCTCTGGTGGGGGTCTCCTGTTGTGGAATCACTGGTGGGCATCTCTCTTATGGAGGGGGGGGGGGCGGTTTCTGGTGGTGGTCTCTGTAATGGGGGTCTCTGGTGGGGGGAGGGTGGGGATTTGCATTGTGGGGGGGAGGGGGACCCTCTAATGGACTTTGGAGGCAACTCCCTTTGCTCACCGCGAGATCCACCGCGCCAGGGCCATGCTGGGAAATGCCGGCACCAATTCTCGCCACGTGAATCCTGGCCCAGTCTGTTGATCGGCTGCGAAAGTGTCAATTTGATCTATTTGCATCCTCCCACTGGCACGGGCGAAAACCTCGACGCCACCGTCAGTGGGGCACTGGAGCATCGGAATGGGCATCAATTGCATTTTTGGACGATGCTGGTTTCTCCACCTCATCGGGAACTCCACGGCTGGAGGTGAGCAGCAGAGAAACCAGCCCATTGTGTGACCTGCAAGGCAATCTGAGTTTTGTCACCAGGTTACTGCTACTTATTTACGCTTTCAACATGCTTGATCATTCCAATCCCCTCTCTCAAAACTCTTCTCAACCTTCTCTGCTCCGAGGAGAACAACTCACAAACTGGCCCAATAGGCTAAAAACACCCACTATAGAAAATCTCTTTCACATGGCATAGTGTAGGTTAGATGGCTTTTGTTTCGGTGCAACATCGTGGGCCGAAGGGCCTGTACTGCGCTGTATTGTTCTATGTTCTATGTTCTACATCCTCGCTAAGGCCTTGACATCTTTCCAAAGGTGCGGCGTCCAGAATTGAACAAAATACTCCAGCTGAGGCCTGACTGAGTTGTTATAAAGGTTTAGCATGACTTGTTTGATTTTGTCCTCTACCCATCTAAACCACCTGGAGGTTCCCCTCCAAGTCACTCACCACCCTGACTTGGAAATATATCACCGTCCATTCAGCAGCCTTTTAAACAGCCTTCTCAATTTGTCCTGTCACTTTCAAAAAGGTTATGTGCATACGCCCCCAGGTCTCTCATACGCCCCCAGGTCTCTCATACTCTCATACGCCCCCAGGTCTTTCATACTCTCATACTCACCCAGGCCTCTCATACACTCATACGCCCCCAGGTCTCTCATACACCCCTCGGGTCTCTCATACGCTCATACTCACCCAGGTCTCTCATACTCTCATACTCACCCAGGTCTCTCATACTCTCATACACCCCCAGGTCTCTCATACTCGCATACTCACCCAGGTCGCTCATACTCACCCAGGTCTCTCATACTCACCCAGGTCTCTCATACACCCCCAGGTCTCTCATACTCACCCAGGTCTCTCATACACCCCCCGGGTCTCTCATACGCTCATACTCACCCAGGTCTCTCATACTCTCATACGCCCCCAGGTCTCTCATACGCCCCCAGGTCTCTCATACTCTCATACTCACCCAGGTCTCTCATACTCTCATACGCCCCCAGGTCTCTCATACTCTCATACGCCCCCAGGTCTCTCATACTCTCATACGCCCCCAGGTCTCTCATACTCTCATACTCACCCAGGTCTCTCATACTCTCATACTCACCCAGGTCTCTCATACTCTCATACTCACCCAGGTCTCTCATACTCTCATACACCCCCAGGTCTCTCATACTCTCATACACCCCCAGGTCTCTCATACTCTCATACACCCCCAGGTCTCTCATACTCACCCAGGTCTCTCATACACCCCCAGGTCTCTCATACTCTCATACTCACCCAGGTCTCTCATACACCCCCCAGGTCTCTGAATCCCTGCACCACCTTTAAAACTGTAACATTTAGTTCATAGCTCTTCTCCTCATTCTTCCAATCGAAATGTATCACATCACACTTCTCGATGCCAAATTTCATCTGCCACCTCTCTGTCCATTTTGCCAGTCTCTGTCCTCCCGAACTCCATTACCATCCTTCTCATTGTTTGCTACAGTCTTTTAAGTTCTGTATTATCTCCAAGCTTTGAACTGATGCACTGTACCCCCAAGTCCAGGTGATTGATACATAATAAGAAGAGCACCAGTCCAAATACCAATTCCTGCGAAACACCATCTAATATATGGACCTCCAGTCTGAAAAGCAATAGTGACGATTACTACTCTGTCCCTTAGCCAATGTTGCATCCAGCCACTGTCCCTTTAATCCCATTGGCTTTAATTGTGTCAATAAGCCAGCGGCAAACTTTGTCAAAAGTACATATGCATGTCTACAACTGCGCTATCCTCATCAACCCTGTCCATCATTTCATCAAAGAACTCCATTGAGTTAGCCAAGCTTGATTTGTCTTTCACAAATTACTGCTGGCTTTCATTTCTTGTCCTAAGCTTTCCCAAATGTCTATGAGTTTTGTCACTGGTTATTGTTTCTAAAAGTTTCCCCGCTGACTGGCCTGTATTTGGCAGGTTTACCCCTCTCTCCCTTTTTTTAAGCAAGGATATAACATCCACAATCCTCCAGAAGTCTAGCACCACCCCCATCTCCCAGGGAGAATTGGAAGATTGTGGCCAGAGCCTCTATAATTTATACCTTTACTTCCCTCAGTAAACTAGGATGCATCCCGTCTGGATTCTGGGTGACCAACCCTCCCTTATTTTGGAGATGTGGTAGTCACCACTAGCTGTATTATATGTATTACGGTAAGACACATATACTAGAGGTACGTGGGTAAATCCCTGCCTGCTGGCTCCGCCCAGTAGGCGGGGTATAAATGTGTGTGCTCGCCGGTGCTGCAGCCATTCTGGTTCCAGCTACACGAGGCACAACATCTTTGCTCAATAAAGCCTCGATTATTCCACTACTCTCATCTTTGTGGTAATTGATAGTGCATCAATTTATTGAGCAAAGATTTTTAAAACGATGGATCTTCACATCAAACCTGATGGCCTGCAGCTGAGCCCTCAAGCAGCCAACGCTACGTCCGCTTTTGACCACTGGTTAGCCTGCTTCGAAAGCTACCTCCGAACATCCGCTGTGGAACCCTCAGACACACAGGAGCTCCAAATCCTTTATTCACGGATGAGCCCTGACATTTTTCCTCTCATCCGGGATGTGGCCACTTACTCCAAAGCAATGGAGCTCCTGAAGGGAGATTATGCTCGGCCAATCAATCAACTATACACCAGGCACCTCCTGTCCACGAGACATCAACTCCCCGGTGAGTCTCGGGACGATTTCTGGCGTGCCCTGCACATCCTGGGGAGGAACTGTGACTGCCCGGCAGTTTCGGCAGTCCAGCACACAGAACTTTAAATCCAAGACGCCTTTGTTACGAGCATGAGGTCTGGTACGTCCGCCAGCGCCTATTGGAAGGGGGTACGCTTGATCTTGCGGGAACTAGGCAGCTCGCGAACTCATTAACAGTGGCCTCCCGCAATGTCCAGTCGTACGCCCCTGACCACGGGCACCCTCATGGGCATTGTGGGCCCCACCAGCTGCCGACTCCAGCTTACCGCAAGCCTGCGCCGCGCAGCAGCCAGCCAACACTGGGGGGCCCAACTGCTATTTTTGCGGGCAGAACAAACACCCCCGGCGGCGCTGCCCAGTGCGGAGCGCAACCTGCAACGGATGTGGAAAGAAGGGACACTTTGTTTCTGTTTGCCAGGCCCGGTCAGTCGCCGCTGTTTCTAGGCCCAGCGTCCCTGCACCCCCACATGCGACCCAGGGGTGCCGCCATTTTCCTCCTCGCAAGCCACATGTGGCCTGTGGGCACCGCCATCTTTGATGCCACAAGCCACGTGTGGCCGTGGGTGCCGCCATTTTTGATGCCACCCGCCATGTGCGCCCCGTGGGCGCTGCCATCTTCGGCAACATTTTGGACAGCGCCTCAGGACCCCTGCTCGCCTGGAAGCTCGTCTGGCCGTTCATCGCCTGCCGCTACCTCCACTACCGCTTACCAGCCCGGGGCTTCCCAGCACCTGCCGCAGCTCGCCTCGATCACCCTGGACCAGACAAGGCCCTGCAACCTCACGACCGCAACGACAACGGTGAAAATCGATGGGTACGAGACGTCCTGCCTTTTTGACTCCGGAAGCACAGAGAGCTTCATCCACCCCACGACGGTAAGGCGCTGCTCCCTCGCGGTACACTCCGTCACCCAGAAAATCTCCCTGGCCTCCGGATCCCATTCCGTGGAAATCCGGGGGTACTGCATCGCAACCCTCGCCGTCCAAGGCATAGAGTTCAGCAACTTCCGGCTCTGCGTCCTCCCCCACGTCTGTGCTGCCCTGTTACTCGGCCTGGACTTTCAATGCTATCTCCAAAGCTTAACCTTAAAATTTGGCGGACCCCTACCCCCCCTCACCGTATGCGGCCTCACGACCCATCACGAACCTCACCCCGGATTGCAAACCTGTCGCCACCAGGAGCAGACGGTACAGTGCCCAGGACAGGACCTTCATTAGGTTGGAGGTCCAACGGCTTCTGCGGGAAGGGGTCATTGAAGCCAGCAACAGCCCCTGGAGAGCCCAGGTGGTAGTAGTAAAGACTGGGGAGAAGCACAGGATGGTCATTGACTACAGTCAGACCATCAATCGGTACACAGCTCGACGCGTACCCCCTCCCATGCATATCTGACATGGTCAACCAGATTGCGCAGTACCGGGTCTTTTCCACAGTGGACCTGAAGTCTGCCTACTACCAGCTCCCCATCCGCCCGGAGGACCGCCAATACACTGCCTTCAAAGCAGATGGCCGCCTTTAACACTTCCTTAGGGTTCCCTTCGGTGTCACTAATGGGGTCTCGGTCTTCCAATGTGAGATGGACCGAATGGTAGACCAGTACGGACTGCGGACCACCTAGCCGTACCTAGACAACATCACCATCTGCGGCCACGATCAGCGGGACCATGGCGCTAACCTCCTAAAATTCCTCCAGGCCGCCAAACTCCTTAACCTCACATACAATAAGGAGAAATGTGTGTTCCGCACCAACCGCTTAGCCATCCTTGGCTACGTTGTGGAAAATGGAGTTCTAGGGCCCGACCCTGACCGCATGCACCCCCTCATGGAACTCCCCCTCCCCCACTGCCCCAAGGCCCTGAAACAAGAGCGATGCATCAGACGTAGCTCTGGCCGCCACCCTCAACCAGGCGGGCAGGCCTGAGGCCTTCTTTTCCCGCACCCTACATGCCTCCGAAATTCACCACTCCTCTGTCGAAAAGGAGGCCCAAGCCATTGTGGAAGCTGTGTGACACTGGAGGCATTACCTGGCCGGCAGGAGATTCACTCTCCTCACTGACCAACGGTCGGTTGCCTTCATGTTCAATAATACAGAGCGGGGCAAGATCAAAAATGATAAGACCTTGAGGTGGAGGATCGAGCTCTCCACCTATAATTACGAGATTTTGTATCACCCCGGGAAGCTCAACGAGCCCCCTGCCACCCTATCCCGCGATACATGTGCCAGCGCACAAGTGAAGGCCTTCCGCCCCTTTGAGCGCCTCAGCATGGACTTAAAAGGGCCTCTCCCCTCCACCGGCCGCAACACGTACTTTCTGAACGTGGTCGATGAGTACTCCCGGTTCCCTTTCGCCATCTCATGCCCCGAAATGACTTCTGCCATGGTCATTAAAGCCCTCCACAGTATCTTCACTCTGTTCGGTTTCCCCACCTACGTCCACAGCGATTGGGGATCCTCCTTTATGAATGATGAGCTGTGTCAGTTCCTGCTCAGCAAGGGCATTGCCTCGAGAAAGACGACCAGCTCCATCCCCCGGGGAAATGGACAGGTGGTAGCCCGTCCTGCTTGTCCTGCGGTCTAATAATCTCCCGGTCTCCCGCTGGCAGGAGGTCCTCCCCGACGCGCTCCACTCCATCCGATCGCTCCTTTGCACCGCGACTAACGAAACCCCCCATGAATGGCTTTTTGCCTTCCCCAGGATGTCCACCTCCGGGGTCTCGCTCTCAACATGGCTCACAGTTCCTGGACTTGTCCTCCTTATTATATGTATTACGGTAAGACACATATACTAGAGGTACGTGGGTAAATCCCTGCCTGCTGGCTCCGCCCAGTAGGCGGTGTATAAATGTGTGTGCTCGCTGGTGCTGCAGCCATTCTGGTGGCAGCTACAGGAGGCACAACATCTTTGCTCAATAAAGCCTCGATTATTCCACTACTCTCATCTTTGTGGTAATTGATAGTGCATCAGGAGATTGTCCCATAACTGAGCCCAGTGCCCCGTGGCCTGGCTGCACACATTCAGGGCTCTATCCTTCACACAATTTGGGCCTTTAAATCTCACACATGCTCTGTAACCACTCCCCTCCTGCTTTCGGCCCTCATGGCCTTGGCAGCTCATCCCCTGCCTGTTCTAATGGATCCGCCCCATGTCTGAGTGTCCCTTATCTTTCTCCACAAGAGTTAGTCATTCTCCTGTCTGGACAGAGTGACTTTTCACTTTGACGACTGTCAACATTTTAAGTACCTTTATCTGTTTTATTCTGTGCAATATCCATACTACCTTTTTCTTTATTGAATCACATATGCAAAGCCCTCAGTTAGTATCTCAGCCATCCCCATGCCCCCAGAAGAACATCTCCCTTTAGTTCGCTGATCGGCGCCACCCTTCTTTTGGCAACTGTTTTATTTCTTGTCTGTTCCCAGAAATTCGAAATTAACAGCTTTTAAACTCAAATGTTGGAGCTTCTTCAGATATGCTGCGTTGATCAATACCCTGATTCTGGACTTCCGGGTGCGGCTATGCAGAGCTAGGTCGCATATTCGGTAGCTCCCGCTTGGAACGGACTTTTGGGCTCTTTTACAGGCCCCCCACGGCATTTGTTTGACATTTCCCGGTGTGGGAAGAAGACTGCAGCATACCCCTGAAAGTGTCCCCCAGGAATGGTATGTCCTTTGGTCACCAGACCCAGAAGAAACAGTAAAACATTTGGCTGGAAGTGCAGGGGAGAGAGGGGCCTCTTCCAGCATGCAGGCGGGGGAAGGGCAAGCTTAAAGCTGCAAGCTGACTTGAGGGCCTCTATTAAAGGTGAATTCTAGCAGCAGAGGGAACAACTGTGAAAAGCTCTCACCAAGGCCATTGAAGAAGCGGAGACGAGGCTTCCGGTGGCGGCCATGGGGGAGTAGGTCGCGCATTCGGCAGCTCCCGTCTGGCACGGACTCTCAGACCTTTTTCAGGAGTTTCCACAGACTTTTTGGGGCAGATTGGTGAAGCGAACACTGCCACTGCCAAAAGGATTCCCTCTCGAGACTTCCGGTTGCGGCTATGCGGTGCTAAGTCGCACATTCGGCGGCTCCCGCAAAACTGACTTTTGGGCTCTTTTCAGGGCCCCCAAGGGCACTTTTTCGACGTTTCCCGGTGTGGGAAGGAGTTAATAATAGCTCCCCGTCAGTATATGGCTTTAACTGGGAGCGGGGCGACAAAGAAGGTAGTGGTGGACCAGAAGAAGGGAGGGAAGAAGGACAAAATGGTGGCGGGCGGAGACCAGGCAGCGTGGAGGCAGTGGGCGGAGGAGCAACAGGAGGGTATCCAGCGCTGCCTCAGAGAGATTAAAACGGACCTGCTAGAGCCGATGAAGGCTTCTATTGATAAGCTGCTGGAGACACAGACGGCCCAGGGGGTGGCAATCCGAGAGGCTCGACAAAAGATCTCTGACAATGAGGACGAGATCTTAGGTCTGGCGGTAAAGGTGGAGACGCACGAGGCGCTCCACAAGAAATGGCAGCAGCGGTTCGAGGAGATGGAGAATCTGCGGATTCTGGGCCTCCCGGAGGGGCTGGACGTGGGGGCCTATGTGGTCATGATGTTGAACTCGCTGATGGGAGGGGGGTCCTTCCAGGGGCCCCCTGGAGCTTGAGGGGGCCCATATAGTGCGGGCGAGGAGGACCAAGGCTAACGAGCCTCCACGGGCAGTGCTGGTGAGGTTCCATCGGTTTGTCGATCGGGAGTGTGTGCTCAGGTGGGCCAAGAAGGAGAGGAGCAGCAGGTGGGAGAAGGCGGAGGTTCGGATAAATCAGGACTGGAGTGCGGAGGTGGCGAAGAGGAGGGCCGGGTACAATCGAGCAAAGACGGTGCTGCACAGGAAGGGGATGAGGTTTGGCATGTTGCAGCCGGCGCGACTGTGGGTCACATACAAGGACGGGCACCATTATTTTGAGTCTCCGGAGGAGGCGTGGGCCTTTGTTCAGGCCGAGAAGCTGGACACGGACTGAGGGTCGGGATGGGCGATTGGGGACTGCGGTGGATATTCCCAGTCGGGGGGATTCTCCGACCCGGCGTCGGGGCGGAGTGGCGCGATTCCCAGTCGCGGGGATTCTCCGACCCGGCGTCGGGGCGGCGTGGCGCGATTCCCAGTCGCGGGGATTCTCCGTCCCGGCGTCGGGGCGGAGTGGCACGATTCCCAGTCGCGGGGATTCTCCGACCCGGCGTCGGGGCGGAGTGGCGCGATTCGCAGTCGCGGGGATTCTCCGTCCCGGCGTCGGGGCGGAGTGGCACGATTCCCAGTCGCGGGGATTCTCCGACCCGCCGTCGGGGCGGAGTGGCACGATTCCCAGTCGCGGGGATTCTCAGATCCGGCGTCGGGGCGGAGTGGCACGATTCCCAGTCGCGGGGATTCTACGCCCCGGCGTCGGGGCGGAGTGGCACGATTCCCAGTCGCGGGGATTCTCCGTCCCGGCGTCGGGGCGGAGTGGCGCGATTCGCAGTCGCGGGGATTCTCCGTCCCGGCGTCGGGGCGGAGTGGCACGATTCGCAGTCGCGGGGATTCTCCGACCCGGCGTCGGGGCGTCGTGGCGCGATTCGCAGTCGCGGGGATTCTCCGACCCGGCGTCGGGGCGGAGTGGCGCGATTCCCAGTGGCGGGGATTCTCCGACCCGGCGTCGGGGCGGTGTGGCACGATTCCCAGTGGCGGGGATTCTCCGACCCGCCGTCGGGGCGGTGTGGCGCGATTCCCAGTCGCGGGGATTCTCCGACCCGCCGTCGGGGCGGCGTGGCGCGATTCGCAGTCGCGGGGATTCTCCGACCCGCCGTCGGGGCGGTGTGGCGCGATTCCCAGTCGCGGGGATTCTCCGTCCCGGCGTCGGGGCGGAGTGGCACGATTCGCAGTCGCGGGGATTCTCCGACCCGCCGTCGGGGCGGAGTGGCACGATTCCCAGTCGCGGGGATTCTCCGACCCGGCATCGGGGCGGAGTGGCACGATTCCCAGTCGCGGGGATTCTCCGACCCGGCGTCGGGGCGGTGTGGCACGATGCCCAGTGGCGGGGATTCTCCGTCCCGGCGTCGGGGCGGAGTGGCGCGATTCCTAGTCGCGGGGATTCACCGTCCCGGCGTCGGGGCGGCGTGGCGCGATTTCTAGTCGCGGGGATTCTCCGACCCGCCGTCGGGGCGGAGTGGCGCGATTCGCAGTCGCGGGGATTCTCCGTCCCGGCGTCGGGGCGGAGTGGCACGATTCCCAGTCGCGGGGATTCTCCGTCCCGGCGTCGGGGCGGAGTGGCGCGGTTCGCAGTCGCGGGGATTCTCCGTCCTGGCGTCGCGGCGGCGTGGCGCGATTCCCAGTCGCGGGGATTCTCCGTCCCGGCGTCGGGGCGGAGTGACACGATTCGCAGTCGCGGGGATTCTCCGTCCCGGCGTCGGGGCGGAGTGGCACGATTCGCAGTCGCGGGGATTCTCCGTCCCGGCGTCGGGGCGGTGTGGCGCGATTCCCAGTGGCAGGGATTCTCCGTCCCGGCGTCGGGGCGGAGTGGCGCGATTCGCAGTCGCGGGGATTCTCCGTCCCGGCGTCGGGGCGGAGTGGCACGATTCGCAGTCACGGGGATTCTCCGTCCCGCCGTCGGGGCGGAGTGCCGCGATTCGCAGTCGCGGGGATTCTCCGACCCGGCGTCGGGGCGGAGTGGCACGATTCCCAGTCGCGGGGATTCTCCGACCCGGCGTCGGGGCGGCGTGGCGCGATTCGCAGTCGCGGGGATTCTCCGACCCGGCGTCGGGGCGGAGTGGCGCGATTCCCAGTGGCGGGGATTCTCCGACAAGGCGTCGGGGCGGTGTGGCACGATTCCCAGTGGCGGGGATTCTCCGACCCGCCGTCGGGGCGGTGTGGCGCGATTCCCAGTCGCGGGGATTCTCCGACCCGCCGTCGGGGCGGCGTGGCGCGATTCGCAGTCGCGGGGATTCTCCGACCCGCCGTCGGGGCGGTGTGGCGCGATTCCCAGTCGCGGGGATTCTCCGACCCGGCGTCGGGGCGGAGTGGCACGATTCGCAGTCGCGGGGATTCTCCGACCCGCCGTCGGGGCGGAGTGGCACGATTCCCAGTCGCGGGGATTCTCCGACCCGGCATCGGGGCGGAGTGGCACGATTCCCAGTCGCGGGGATTCTCCGACCCGGCGTCGGGGCGGTGTGGCACGATGCCCAGTGGCGGGGATTCTCCGTCCCGGCGTCGGGGCGGAGTGGCGCGATTCCTAGTCGCGGGGATTCTCCGACCCGCCGTCGGGGCGGAGTGGCGCGATTCCCAGTCGCGGGGATTCTCCGTCCCGGCGTCGGGGCGGAGTGGCGCGATTCGCAGTCGCGGGGATTCTCCGTCCCGGCGTCGGGGCGGAGTGGCACGATTCCCAGTCGCGGGGATTCTCCGTCCCGGCGTCGGGGCGGAGTGGCGCGGTTCGCAGTCGCGGGGATTCTCCGTCCTGGCGTCGCGGCGGCGTGGCGCGATTCCCAGTCGCGGGGATTCTCCGTCCCGGCGTCGGGGCGGAGTGACACGATTCGCAGTCGCGGGGATTCTCCGTCCCGGCGTCGGGGCGGAGTGGCGCGGTTCGCAGTCGCGGGGATTCTCCGACCCGGCGTCGGGGCGGTGTGGCACGATTCCCAGTGGCGGGGATTCTCCGACCCGCCGTCGGGGCGGTGTGGCGCGATTCCCAGTGGCAGGGATTCTCCGACCCGCCGTCGGGGCGGAGTGGCGCGATTCCCAGTCGCGGGGATTCTCCGTCCCGGCGTCGGGGCGGAGTGGCGCGATTCCCAGTCGCGGGGATTCTCCGTCCCGGCGTCGGGGCGGAGTGGCGCGATTACCAGTAGCGGGGATTCTCCATCCCGCCGTCGCGGCGGCATGGCGCGATTCCCAGTCGCGGGGATTCTCCGTCCCGGCGTCGGGGCGGAGTGGCACGATTCCCAGTTGCGGGGATTCTCCGTCCCGGCGTCGCGGCGGCGTGGCACGATTCCCAGTCGCGGGGATTCTCAGATCCGGCGTCGGGGCGGAGTGGCACGATTCCCAGTCGCGGGGATTCTCCATTCCGGCGTTGCGGCTGCGTGGCGCGATTCCCAGTCGTGGGGATTCTCTGACCCGGCGTCGGGGCGGAGTGGCACGATTCCCAGTCGCGGGGATTCTCCGACCCGGCGTCGGGGCGGAGTGGCACGATTCCCAGTCGCGGGGATTCTCCATTCCGGCGTTGCGGCTGCGTGGCGCGATTCCCAGTCGTGGGGATTCTCTGACCCGGCGTCGGGGCGGAGTGGCACGATTCCCAGTCGCGGGGATTCTCCGACCCGGCGTCGGGGCGGAGTGGCACGATTCCCAGTCGCGGGGATTCTCCATCCCGGCGTCGGGGCGGAGTGGCACGATTCCCAGTCGCGGGGATTCTCCGCCCCGGCGTCGGGGCGGAGTGGCGCGATTCCCAGTCGCGGGGATTCTCCGACCCGGCGTCGGGGCGGTGTGGCGCGATACCCAGTCGCGGGGATTCTCCGACCCGCCGTCGGGGCGGCGTGGCGCGATTCCCAGTCGCGGGGATTCTCCGTCCCGGCGTCGGGGCGGAGTGGCACGATTCCCAGTCGCGGGGATTCTCCGCCCCGGGGTCGGGGCAGAGTGGCGCGATTACCAGTCGCGGGGATTCTCCGACCCGCCGTCGGGGCGGAGTGGCGCGATTCCCAGTCGCGGGGATTCTCCGTCCCGGCGTCGGGGCGGAGTGGCGCGATTCCCAGTCGCGGGGATTCTCCGTCCTGGCGTCGGGGCGGAGTGGCGCGATTACCAGTAGCGGGGATTCTCCATCCCGGCGTCGCGGCGGCATGGCGCGATTCCCAGTCGCGGGGATTCTCCGTCCCGGCGTCGGGGCGGAGTGGCACGATTCCCAGTTGCGGGGATTCTCCGTCCCGGCGTCGCGGCGGCGTGGCACGATTCCCAGTCGCGGGGATTCTCAGATCCGGCGTCGGGGCGGAGTGGCGCGATTCCCAGTCGCGGGGATTCTCCATCCCGGCGTTGCGGCTGCGTGGCGCGATTCCCAGTCGTGGGGATTCTCCGACCCGGCGTCGGGGCGGAGTGGCACGATTCCCAGTCGCGGGGATTCTCCGACCCGGCGTCGGGGCGGAGTGGCACGATTCCCAGTCGCGGGGATTCTCCATCCCGGCGTCGGGGCGGAGTGGCACGATTCCCAGTCGCGGGGATTCTCCGCCCCGGCGTCGGGGCGGAGTGGCGCGATTCCCAGTCGCGGGGATTCTCCGACCCGGCGTCGGGGCGGTGTGGCGCGATTCCCAGTCGCGGGGATTCTCCGACCCGCCGTCGGGGCGGCGTGGCGCGATTCCCAGTCGCGGGGATTCTCCGTCCCGGCGTCGGGGCGGAGTGGCACGATTCCCAGTCGCGGGGATTCTCCGCCCCGGCGTCGGGGCGGAGTGGCGCGATTACCAGTCGCGGGGATTCTCCGTCCCGGCGTCGGGGCGGCGTGGCGCGATTCCCAGTCGCGGGGATTCTCCGTCCCGGCGTCGGGGCGGAGTGACACGATTCCCAGTCGCGGGGATTCTCCGACCCGGCGTCGGGGCGGAGTGGCGCGGTTCGCAGTCGCGGGGATTCTCCATCCCGGCGTCGCGGCGGAGTGGCACGATTCCCAGTCGCGGGGATTCTCCGTCCCGGCGTCGGGGCGGAGTGGCACGATTCCCAGTCGCGGGTATTCTCCAACCCGGCGTCGGGGCGGAGTGGCACGATTCCCAGTCGCAGGGATTCTCCGACCCGGCGTCGGGGCGGAGTGGCACGATTCCCAGTCGCGGGTATTCTCCAACCCGGCGTCGGGGCGGAGTGGCACGATTCCCAGTCGCAGGGATTCTCCGACCCGGCGTCGGGGCGGAGTGGCACGATTCCCAGTCGCGGGGATTCTCCGACCCGGCGTCGGGGCGGAGTGGCACGATTCCCAGTCGCGGGGATTCTCCGTCCCGGCGTCGGGGCGGAGTGGCACGATTCCCAGTCGCGGGGATTCTCCGTCCCGGCGTCGGGGCGGAGTGGCACGATTCCCAGTCGCGGGGGTTCTCCGACCCGGCGTCGGGGCGGAGTGGCACGATTCCCAGTCGCGGGGATTCTCCGTCCCGGCGTCGGGGCGGAGTGGCACGATTCCCAGTCGCGGGGATTCTCCGACCCGGCGTCGGGGCGGAGTGGCACGATTCCCAGTCGCGGGGATTCTCCGTCCCGGCGTCGGGGCGGAGTGGCACGATTCCCAGTCGTGGGGATTCTCCGACCCGGCGTCGGGGCGGAGTGGCACGATTCCCAGTCGCGGGGATTCTCCGACCCGGCGTCGGGGCGGAGTGGCACGATTCCCAGTCGTGGGGATTCTCCGACCCGGCGTCGGGGCGGAGTGGCACGATTCCCAGTCGTGGGGATTCTCCGACCCGGCGTCGGGGCGGAGTGGCACGATTCCCAGTCGTGGGGGTTCTCCGACCCGGCGTCGGGGCGGAGTGGCACGATTCCCAGTCGCGGGGATTCTCCGACCCGGCGTCGGGGCGGAGTGGCACGATTCCCAGTCGTGGGGATTCTCCGACCCGGCGTCGGGGCGGAGTGGCACGATTCCCAGTCGTGGGGATTCTCCGACCCGGCGTCGGGGCGGAGTGGCACGATTCGCAGTCGCGGGGATTCTCCATCCCGGCGTCGGGGCGGCGTGGCACGATTTCCAGTCGCGGGGATTCTCTGACCCGGCGTCGGGGTGGAGTGGCACGATTCCCAGTCGTGGGGATTCTCCGACCCGGCGTCGGGGCGGAGTGGCACGATTC
The DNA here is from genome assembly GCF_047496885.1 of Scyliorhinus torazame. Classification (NCBI taxonomy): domain Eukaryota; kingdom Metazoa; phylum Chordata; class Chondrichthyes; order Carcharhiniformes; family Scyliorhinidae; genus Scyliorhinus; species Scyliorhinus torazame. Next base: position 119,035,418 of record NC_092719.1, read on the forward strand.
CCAGTCGCGGGGATTCTCCGACCCGGCGTCGGGGCGGAGTGGCACGATTCCCAGTCGCGGGGATTCTCAGACCCGGCGTCGGGGCGGAGTGGCGCGATTCCCAGTCGCGGGGATTCTCCGACCCGGCGTCGGGGCGGAGTGGCACGATTCCCAGTCGCGGGGATTCTCCGTCCCGGCGTCGGGGCGGAGTGGCACGATTCCCAGTCGCGGGGATTCTCCGACCCGGCGTCGGGGCGGAGTGGCACGATTCCCAGTCGCGGGGATTCTCCGTCCCGGCGTCGGGGCGGAGTGGCACGATTCCCAGTCGCGGGGATTCTCTGTCCCGGCGTCGGGGCGGAGTGGCACGATTCCCAGTCGCGGGGATTCTCCGTCCCGGCGTCGGGGCGGAGTGGCGCGGTTCCCAGTCGCGGGGATTCTACGCCCCGGCGTCGGGGCGGAGTGGCACGATTCCCAGTCGCGGGGATTCTCAGATCCGGCGTCGGGGCGGCGTGGCGCGATTCCCAGTCGCGGGGATTCTCCGTCCCGGCGTCGGGGCGGAGTGGCACGATTCCCAGTCGCGGGGATTCTCCGTCCAGGCGTCGGGGCGGAGTGGCACGATTCCCAGTCGCGGGGATTCTCCGTCCCGGCGTCGGGGCGGAGTGGCACGATTCCCAGTCGCGGGGATTCTCAGATCCGGCGTCGGGGCGGCGTGGCGCGATTCCCAGTCGCGGGGATTCTCCGTCCCGGCGTCGGGGCGGAGTGGCACGATTCCCAGTCGCGGGGATTCTCCGATCCGGCGTCGGGGCGGAGTGGCACGATTCCCAGTCGCGGGGATTCTCCGTCCCGGCGTCGGGGCGGAGTGGCACGATTCCCAGTCGCGGGGATTCTCCGTCCCGGCGTCGGGGCGGAGTGGCACGATTCCCAGTCGCGGGGATTCTCCGTCCCAGCGTCGGGGCGGAGTGGCGCAATTCCCAGTCGCGGGGATTCTCCGTCCCGGCGTCGTGGCGGAGTGGCACGATTCCCAGTCGCGGGGATTCTCCGTCCCGGCGTCGGGGCGGAGTGGCACGATTCCCAGTCGCGGTGATTCTCCGTCCCGGCGTCGTGGCGGAGTGGCACGATTCCCAGTCGCGGGGATTCTCCGTCCCGGCGTCGGGGCGGAGTGGCACGATTCCCAGTCGCGGGGATTCTCCGTCCCGGCGTCGGGGCGGAGTGGCACGATTCCCAGTCGCGGGGATTCTCCGATCCGGCGTCGGGGCGGAGTGGCACGATTCCCAGTCGCGGGGATTCTCCGTCCCGGCGTCGGGGCGGAGTGGCACGATTCCCAGTCGCGGGGATTCTCCGTCCCGGCGTCGGGGCGGAGTGGCACGATTCCCAGTCGCGGGGATTCTCCGTCCCGGCGTCGGGGCGGAGTGGCACGATTCCCAGTCGCGGGGATTCTCCGTCCCGGCGTCGGGGCGGAGTGGCACGATTCCCAGTCGCGGGGATTCTCCGTCCCGGCGTCGGGGCGGAGTGGCACGATTCCCAGTCGCGGGGATTCTCCGACCCGGCGTCGGGGCGGAGTGGCACGATTCGCAGTCGCGGGGATTCTCCGTCCCGGCGTCGCGGCGGAGTGGCACGATTCCCAGTCGCGGGGATTCTCCGTCCCGGCGTCGCGGCGGAGTGGCACGATTCCCAGTCGCGGGGATTCTCCGTCCCGGCGTCGGGCTGAGAGAATCCCGCCCATAGTTCCAAAATCATATTGAAAGAACATAATAATTCAATGGGCTGGATTCTCCGATTTGCTGACTAAGTGCTGATGCCGGCTAGGGATAAGTGGCGGTTTACGCCAGAAAAACGGCGCAAAAGCTGCACCGATCCTCTGTCTGGTGGGGGGATAGCAGCCGCGCCGCGTAAAGCTTTACCTGCAGATACGGCCGGAGAATTGCCAGGTCCGTGGCTGTGCATGCGCACGGCCGTGGCCTGCAGCGGCCGCACCGTGCAACGTGGCGCCAGCCGCGCATGGACCCGGCCTGCCAAAAACTGCCCCCGTGTAACCAGCCTCACCACCCCCGGACCACCCCCCACCAGTCCCCCCCCCCTCAGGTGACATCCTGAGGCCATCCCGACGGCATAGTATGCAATTTTAGAGGGGGCAGAGCATCAAAAAAGCGCCGCCGCCCTGATTTCGGCACAAACGGGGATTCTCCGGCCAATCGCCAAAGGCGATTTCAGTGTTGGCGACCGGAGAAACCCACCCAATGTCTCTTGTCCTAAATAAAATGTCCAACATAGCTGTCCAAATCATTACCTTTTTTATGTTACATACAAACATACAAAATAGGAGCAGGAGTAGGCCATTCAGTCTTTCGAGCCTGCTCTACCATTCAATAAGATCAGGCCTGAACTATTTGTGTTTCGAAATCCACATTTCCTATCTGCCCTCGATAACCTTTGATCGCCTTGTCCAACAATAATCAACATATCTCTGTCGTAAAAATTTTCAATGATGCCTCAACTCCACCGCCTTCCGAGGTGCAAAGAAAAACTCAGCTAAAAAGATTCTCCTCCGTCCTCAAGGGGCGGCCTCTAATTTTAAAACAGTGACCCCTAGTTCTGAACTCAGCCACACGTGGAAACATCCTTTCCATGTCCACCTTGTCAAGACCATTCAAGATCAATCAAGTCACCCCTCACTCTTCTAAACTCCAGTGGAGACAGGCCCAGTGTGTCCAACCTATACTGAGAAGACAACCCGTTCATTCCAGGTATCAATCTAACAGACATCTTCTGAACCTCCTCCAACGCATTTACATCCTAATAGAATCATATAACGATAGAATCTCTACAGTGCAGAAGGAGGCCAATTGGCCCATCGAGCCTGCACTGACCCTCTGAAAGAAAGAGGACCACTGCCTGCTCCATCCCCGCAACCCCACCTTACCTGTACATCCCTGGATATGAAGGGGCAATGTTATCATGGCCAATCCATCTAGCCTGCGCATCTTTGGACTGTGGGAGGAAATCGGAGCACCCGGAGGAAACCCACGCAGACAAGAGGGGTGCATTCAAACTCCACACAGACGAGTGGAGTTTGCAATTGATAATATGGAAAGATGTGTCATTTGAAACATGGAAGTCTGGCAATATCTGGTCTGAGGAAAACATGAGAGGATACAGGGAAAGATCCAACGAAGGGTTAACAGCAGCTGCAAAGAGCAGGATTATAAAATGCAGATTCTTTCATAGATTTCATAGAATTTACAGTGCAGAAGGAGGCCATTTGGCCCATCGAGTCTGCACCGGCTCTTGGAAAGAGCACCCTACCCAAGGTCAACACCTCCACCCTATCCCCATAACCCAGTAACCCCACCCAACACTGAGGGCAATTTTGGACACTAAGGGCAATTTATCATGGCCAATCCACCTAACCTGCACATCTTTGGACTGTGGGAGGAAACCGGAGCACCCGGAGAAAACCCACGCACACACGGGGAGGATGTGCAGACTCCGCACAGACAGTGACCCAAGCCGGAATTGAACCTGGGACCCTGGAGCTGTGAAGCAATTGTGCTATCCACAATGCTACCGTGCTGCCAAGCAGGCTTAGCAAACACACAGGATTTTTGTATGAAGCTAAAACAATGGCTCACGCCTTCATTGAAAGTAACTATCTTAGTAATCAGCTGGAAAAGAAAGGATGAGGTTCAGTTGAATTTGGTGACAAATATAGGTGTGAAATTCTGCTAACACCAGGTAAATTAAAGAAGATTGGAGACTATCAGTCTACGAGAAACATAATTTAAAGCCAAAATCAAAGTCAAAATTATGAGCTGAGGACACAATTGGAAAATAAAACTATAGAAATGACAGGAACCAAACCAAAATTCACACCTCTATTGAAACCAAAGCATTTTTGAATATCACAAAGGAACTTTGAACATCACAAAAGAAACAATGTAATCAGAGATCTGAGAGGTGAGGTCATGTCAAAATGAATACTTAGTTGTATTAGAATATTTAGATCAAAGATACTTTTTACAATCAAAGTGAAAAAGTTACTTTACAATAAAGTCATAAAAACTTAATAACTGTTAGAAAGAGAACATAAACCCAGAGACCAGAGCAGGAACTACCAGAACTCAGAGAAAAGCAGAGAGACGGAGAAGCAGAGAAGGAACAAGCAGCTCAGAGTCAGATTGCAGTCAGCTCGGCCATGGGAAAGAGACATGGCAAAGCAGCCAAGCTAAAACAGCTAATACATCTAAGGAAGACCAGAATTTAAAGAAGAGGCAGAGTCAGCTCAGAGACAGCCAGCAGAGTCAGTTCTCACAGCTCGGTACATGGGAAAGATAGGACATAGCAACTGAGTTAACCAGCTAATACATCTAAAGAAGACCACATTTAAAAAAGAAGATTGATTGTCAAGTTGGGCCTGAAGGTCCCTTCAACCAACCAGAAGGATCCAGAAGCAAGACCTTTTTCCTTTCTGTAAAGAAAGTAATTGAGCTTTTAAAAGAAAAAATATAATAATAAAATAACTTAATTTAACCTGAAATAGTGGTTATTCCAAAGTCTACTTTACTTACTTAGCAATGTGGGACCCAGGATCGATGCTACTAAGTGGTAAGTAGATGAAATCTTCAGTGAAGGTATGTATGGGTTATACCGGGGGTTAACTTGAAAATATAGTTTGACCTGAATAGCACCCACTGAAGCCTGCATCGGAGTCAGGGAGTGCGAATCCTTGATCACCATTTAGAATGTTGGCCCTTTTTGGTATAGGGGGACGTCTAAGAATAGTGGTGAGTTTTCAACAAGTTGAACACCTTAACATCTTCATAACTGTATTTCGCTTCTCAAAAATATTGTATCGCTCAGGTGGCAAATCGTGGTCCCTCTTCTGCTGAGCTGAAACGGGTATCTGTGCCTTCAGTCTATGACCTGGCAAGACCTCTCCTCAGGGGTCCAGTTCAGCTCAGTTTCTAAGCCTGTTGTGTGCACTCTGATGTCATATTGCATTTCCTCTTTTAACTCCAATATTTTCGCCATTTGATTTTGGTCACCAGTAAACCGTTAAATCGTGTTCAAATATTCAAATGTTAAGCTGCATCTGCCGCTCACTAACCTTCTGTCTGAACGCAGCACTGACCTTTTCTTGTTCAGGTTAGTTATCTGAAGCACATGCTATGGAAGTTTTGACCTAAGGATCTCTCTCTTCGATGACACGCCTGCTGCTCCACTCTTCTCGTGACCACAGCTTCACTCTTTATCTGTTTAGAAAAGACTGGTGGGATCCATTTCTCGTGCTAGCTGCTGATTGTGGTAGTCACCACTAGCTGTATTACATGTATTATGGTAAGACACATATACTAGAGGTACATGGGTAAATTCCTGCCTGCTGGCTCCGCCCAGTAGGCGGTGTATAAATGTGTGTGCGCGCCGGTGCTGCAGCCATTCTGGTAGCAGCTACAGGAGGCACAACATCTTTGCTCAATAAAGCCTTGATTATTCCACTACTCGTCTTTGTGGTAATTGATAGTGCATCACTGATTTATTCTCATTCGCTGTCTCTTTGCTCCTCGTCTTTTTTAGATCTCCACTGTACTTCCTGTGTTCATTCTATGTAACTTGTAACGGTGTGTAAACAGTACAGAAAAGGTAGATCAGGAATATTTAATTAACCAGAAAGAGCAAGAGTAAGCCAGAGTACACAATTTAAGTCTTATTAAAAAGTAAATTTAGGATTGAGAGTAGATTTTTTTCTGCACAACGTAATTAATACTTACCCAGGTCAAGTAGAGGAAGTGAAAAGCCATCGATATTATTGAATCCCTACAGTGCAGAAGGAGGCCATTTTGCCCATTGAGTCCACACTGACCCTCCAAAGGAGCACTCTATTTAAGCCTACTTCCCGACCATAACACTGCAACACCACCTAACCTTTGGACACGTGGGTGAAATTTAGCACGGCCAATCCACCTAACATGCACATTTGGAATGTGGGAGGAAACCGGAGCACCCGGAGGAAACCCACCCAGACACGGGGAGAAAGTGCAAACCCCACACAGTCACCCGAGGTTGGAATCGAAACCATTTTCTGGTGCTGTTTGGCAGCAGTGCTAACCACTGTTCTACTGTGCCGCCTGTTTAACAACCAACAGTTTGGGGGGTGGGGTGGTGTAGTCTATGGACTGATGAACCAAGAGGAGCCAAATGGCCTTCTGCACCTATAACTATCCTATCATTTTGTGATCCTATGAACTGCAAGCTGGTTTCTGTTTAGCTTATATGAGTTACTGTCTGACTGAGCATCTGAAATCTCCCATTAGCTGTGTCGTTAGCAGTGAGAACTGCATAGCAAGTGTTAGATGGACCGAAGGGCCTCTTGCAGTTCTGTAAAGCTCTATGACCTAAAGGGTTACTGTGGGACCTGGAAACAGCACTGTCCACAGTGTGAGGTCAAGAGACACACAACCTGAGATTAGAGAGAGTTGTGGAATGGACAGAGAGCTGTGCAGAAACAAGAATGGGGTTAGCTCACAGCTTGCGCTATGCCTTGTTTCTATGTATATAATTCTGTATTACCAATTAATGCTTAATATTCACCAGACAAGACTCAGCACATCTTTGTGAGACCTACTGAACAAACAATATGCACCACTTGGCTCTGTGCCTCAAAAAGCGGTGTAATCATCTAAGATGGCCACCTGCAAAGGACCATGGGAATTATGGCCAACCCAGGACTCAGACAGATACACAGCCTATGTGTATCTAAAAACACAGGTACCCAGACCTGATTGAAACCCCGCTCGTTTGCATTTTAATGGCCCATTTTCCCTGGACAATAGAACTCCAATCAAGCAACCGGTACAGCCACAGACTGATCGGCGCCACTCCCCTTACTCAGAAAGCACAACTGCCAAGGACAATGACCGCTAAGGACCCGCCCAGCTACCAAGGCACCCGCCCCTTTATTGGCCGAAATCGAAGAGAGTGATCAGAGCCCTGTCCAAGGTTAAGGACCGCCCCAAAGACCGCAAAGTCCCAGAGGGATAAAAGAGGGCACAACCATGTGTTCTGTCTCTTTTGGATCCGGCCTGTGCCAACCCAATTGTAGCAGGAGCAGCCAGCCAAGTTCAAGACCAACATTCACTACCTGACGGATGAGCCCCGCAGAGACAGAGCCCCTTTCTTCGAACCAGCCAAGTGAAATCCAGATAAAGGCCTTATCCATTTGCACAGTGCCGGTCGCCCTGAAGTTAAGTATAGGTTATTGTAGCTGATCGGTATAGTTTAACTCGTAGTAAATATTTGTGTTTGCATGTTGAGATAACTCTTGTGTATGTAAATAAACCATCTTTTGAACTAACTAACTGGTTGTGTGGTCATTTGATCGATATAAGGGAAAGGCTTGTGGTTCACTAAGATAAATAGATATAGCCACAGTATTGGCGACGCTGTTGGGACCGAAACAGAGCAATAGCGGGGAATATTAAACCATAGCCAGTATTTCCCCACCCCATCGTGGTGGGACCTGCTGTAGAGGATTCGCCGGGGGAGGGGGGGGGCGTTGGCTGGCTGGAAAATCCCACCCGTCTTTGAGAAGTTCGAGATTTCAAGCCCTTTAGTTCTCTGGTCAGGCAGTAATGCTGGGGTTGTCCAGCTGGTGGCAGTATGGCACAATTGAAAAATCAATTAATAAAAAAGGTTTTGCCTCCAGAAAGTCTGCAATTCAAACACTCCATGGGCTGAATTTTATGTGCCATCTGCAGACGGGAAATCAGAGTTGATTTTTAAATTATGACACTGCGCCCGCCTGTCTGCCCAACCCTGTCCTGCCATGATTGACCCGCCTGTGTCACAATTGAGACCCTTAGGTGAACGGTGGGAAAGGCCTGTCCCCAATGTGCATCCCTACAGGTTTCATGCTGCAGACTGCTGGCCAGTGAAGGGCAGGGGATGTCCCCTCTCTGGATCCAATGTGCCATCAGAGCGGAGTACCCTCCTGGAGCTGGACGAAGGTCCCGCCTCATGGCCCTTTAAAGCGGGGCCAGCCAGCCATGCGAAGGTGGGTTCACTCCCCCCTCCCCCACTATTTACGCTGTGGTATGTGAGCCGGCTCCCACCGAATAATCCAGCCACATGTATCTCAGGAGGACACTAGGTCAACAACCCTCCAGAAATGTCCAGAACGCCAGGAATAAAAGATAGCTCTGTTGTACACAATTACAGATAACCCAAGAGAAAATATCACAGACGCACCAAATAATTGCACGTTTTTTTTCCATTTGAGTGAACAATTTTGTTTATTTGTTATAAAATATTGGAATTGTGGGAAAGACTTGTTTGACTGGTCAGGGAGGTTCGATTCAGGATGAAATTTCCAGGAATACTTCCAACCTCAGCAATCCTGGGAGAAGACAATACGCAACAAATTGTAAGATCGATCGCGATGAGTTATAAATTGTACAACAACATCAGCAAGCCTGGCAGAAGGAATTTGCTGGGTGCAAAATGGTAACCATGAAACTATCATCGATTGTTGTAAAATTCCATCTGGCTCACTAATGTCCTTTAGGGAAGGAAATCTGCCGTCCTCACCCAGTCTGGCCTACATGTGACTCCAGATCCACAGCAATGTGGATTAGACCAATGAGAGCCAATGGATGTTATCTATCTTGACTTCCAAAAGGCCTTTGATAAGGTGCCTCACGGGAGACTGCTGAGTAAAGTAAGGGCCCATGGTATTCGAGGCAAGGTACTAACATGGATTGACGATTGGCTGTCAGGCAGAAGGCAGAGAGTTGGGATAAAAGGTTCTTTTTCGGAATGGCAACCGATGACGAGTGGTGTCCCGCAGGGTTCAGTGTTGGGACCACAGCTGTTCTCTTTATATATTAACAATCTAGATAACGGGACTGAGGGCATTCTGGCTAAGTTTGCCGATGATATGAAGATAGGTGGAGGGGCAGGTAGTATGGAGGAGGTGGGGAGGCTGCAGAAAGATTTAGACAGTTTAGGAGAGTGGTCCAAGAAATGGCTGATGAAATTCAACGTGGGCAAGTGCGAGATCTTGCACTTTGGAAAAAAGAATAGAGGCGTGGACTATTTTCTAAACGGTGACAAAATTCATAATGCTGAAGTACAAAGGGACTTGGGAGTCCTAGTCCAGGATTCTCTAAAGGTAAACTTGCAGGTTGAGTCTGTAATTAAGAAAGCAAATGCAATGTTGTCATTCATCTCAAGAGGCTTGGAATATAAAAGCAGGGATGTACTTCTGAAGCTTTATAAAGCATTAGTTAGGCCCCATTTAGAATACTGTGAGCAATCTTGGGTCCCACACCTCAGGAAGGACATACTGGCACTGGAGCGGGTCCAGCGGAGATTCACACGGATGATCCCAGGAATGGTAGGCCTAACATACGATGAACGTCTGAGGATCCTGGGATTATATTCATTGGAGTTTAGGAGGTTGAGGGGAGATCTAATAGAAACTTACAAGATAATGAATGGCTTAGATAGGGTGGACGTAGGGAAGTTGTTTCCATTAGCAGGAGAGACTAGGACCCGGGGGCACAGCCTTAGAATAAAAGGGAGTCACTTTAGAACAGAGATGAGGAGAAATTTCTTCAGCCAGAGAGTGGTGGGTCTGTGGAATTCATTGCCATAGAGGGCGGTGGAGGCCGGGACGTTGAGTGTCTTTAAGACAGAAGTTGATAAATTCTTGATTTCTCGAGGAATTAAGGGCTATGGAGAGAGCGCGGGTAAGTGGAGTTGAAATCAGCCATGATTGAATGGTGGAATGGACTCGATGGGCCGAATGGCCTTACTTCCACTCCTATGTCTTATGGTCTTAATGTGGCTGACTCTTAACTGTCCTCGGAAATGGCCGAACATGTCACTCATTTCAAAGTATTAGGGATGTGCGCCGAATGTTGATTTTCTTTCCAGCAATGTCCGCCACGAATAAAGGAAAAGAAACGTGAAGAAGACGGAGTGAGGGGTAGAAGCACTAATCACGAGATTACCAACGCATAACCATGACTTTCCAGCCATGGTGAGAAATGGGCACAGCCGACAGACACAGAAAATCACTGTGGGACCACAGTGTTAGGATCCCAGATGCGAACACGACTATTTTCAATTTGTAAAAACGTGAGGAAATGTTACTGCACCGCAAGAGTGATAACACTGACCCATAGGATATTTTATGTTGAAACAAACTTTAATTTAAATACAGAATTATCCATATTAACAGCAAAGAAATTGCTTTACAGTTAACAGTTACAACAGTTCTTAAGTAAAAGAGAAAACCTTAGCTTACTTCCTAAACCTGCCTCTCTATTCAAAACCTTTCAGAACCTAAACTGAAACATCTCTGTTCAGATTAGAGTTCTAGGACCAATTAACTTTTCAGACAGACCTGGCTCCTCACATTAACTACATCATTTGTACCCAAAGCATAAGGCATTCTTTTGTCTCTGCTTACAAGATGTCCCTTGACTTGTTTATCCAGGACCAAAGCCAACACCCCTCATAAATTATCTACACTCAGGAAATGAGAGCTATTCCATTAGCTCTCTCTATATTGTTGCTTTGTTGCCTTTGTTGCTCTCCCTCTATTGCAATAATTTCCTTTCTGAGGAAAGGGGACCAAAACTGCACACAGTGCCCCAGGTGCGGTCTAACCAGGCTCCTATACAATTGAAGCAAGACTTTATTATTCCTGTACTCAAATCCTCTTGAGATAAAAGCTAACATTCTATTAGTCTTCCTAAATGCTTGCTGCAGTTCCATGGTAGCCTTCAGTGACTTCTGGACAAGGACAGCCAGGTCCCTTTGTACAGCTACACTTTCTAATTTCTTAACATTTAGGAAATACTCTGCATATCTGTTTCTTCTACCACAATGGTTTGCCTCACAATTTTCCACATTATGTTCCATCTGCTGTGTCTTTCCCACTCCCTGGGCAGCATCCACTGGTTCACAGACAAAATGCTCCCGCCAGTGGAGAATTGGAACATTTTCACGCTACCTCTAGGAGCGCCAGGGAGGTGCAATTCCATCCATGCAAGTGAGCCAGCAGGCTGCCCACGGGCTTCCCACCTGCCTCCCGATTCTCCAGACGTGTGATTCGCTGGCGTCGGGGATCCCATTGAGCAACTTTAAGCGCTCCATTCACCCCAGACTCCCATTCCAGCCAAGAAAATGGCTGCAAAAAGACCTGCATCACGCTCCCTTGACGTGGACATCCATAGGATGTTGGACTCTTCCCCAGGGAGCGGCAGAGACAACAGCCAGCTGTTATGAATAAAGCCTGGGATGAATTGGCAGAGGCAGTGAGTGCTGGCAGCCTCACCAAGAAGGTGAACAACCTCCTTCGAGCTGCTAAAGTGATTCATCAGTTGTGTGACCCTGAAATCACTCCCGTCCTTGACCCCTGACATCTGCCCCCAAACCTTTGTATGCCAGTAACAATCCACCTACCAGCATGTCCCTCAGAGCCCACCTTCCAGGAACTGCCAACACGTGCCCTGCTGATTTTGACCAGGTGCTTTACTCACATTTGTTAGCAGCTAAAAACCTCACCCTAAAGCCTGCGTCCCAGCGTCTCACTATGTCTGTGTTCCCAAGGATAAAGTGGGCCATAATCAAAGGAAGAGTCCGAAGATGGGCTAAGGCATGCCTGAGATACGGGTCCACACTCCCTTTGAAGAAAGGGCCATGGAACCCACGGGGCAGGCTGAGGAGCAAATTGGTCCTTCATAGAGTTTGACATGCGCCAAAGAAATGAGTCCAATGTAACTTTATCCAGATGTCTGATCTCAAGTGAGTCTTTCATCTCCCACAGCCCTGTCCTTCCCAAGAGCTGACCCTAAGTCCTTTATCTTCCAGGATCCCCAACAGACGAGGCAGGCCGTCTGGGTTTGCAGCCCCACCTCCAGACCCCCAGGACACCCCAGAGCAGACCTCTGAAGAAGACACTGACTTCACAGCACTGCTTCCACCAGCACCATCCACCAGCGCAGAGACTATCACCTCGGTGGGGAATGGTAGTGACCAGGGGCGTCATTCTCCGCCGGCGGGAGTCTCCGTTATGCCGGCGCCGGGGGGGTTTCCCGACGGCGTGGGGCTGCCCCACAATGGGAAACCCCATTGACCGGCCGGTGTTACGGAGACTCCCGCCGGCCGGTCGGGGCAGAAATGTGGCGGGGCGGGTAGGAGAATTTCACCCCTTGTTCTTGGGTCACCCTCCAGTGAGCACCGCACACATGCTGCAGCATATCAGGTGGAGGCAGGGACTCCCGAGGGAGCAACTGGTCAGAGGGCTTCCTGATCCCAGGGAACAGCTGCCTCCAAGACAGATGTTGCACACCTGGAAAAGATGATCCCATCACTGGTGCAGATGCAGATTCAGAGCTGAATTTACAGGAGGGAGTGTCAGCAACATTCCAGCACCTGCTAGTACAACTGGAGAAGTCCAGCCACCTTCAGGCACAGGAGATGGTGCTGACAATGCGTGGCACCCAGGCCAACACTGAAAGGGTGGCATCCACAGTGGAAGGCCTGGGTAAGATGTCAGATCCATGTGTCAGGATGTCCAAGCCTTGGGTCACACTGTGTTATCCATAGCGGAGAAGCAGGACAGGAGGACCCACTCGAGGCGGATATGTCCTAGACGCAGATGAACATTGCTGCTGTACTCCAGAACTTGGCCCACCCACAAAGGCTGAGGACATCGAGAGTAATGGCCTGGTGCTGACTGACCTTAACCAGTAACAGGGGATATGGCACTGTCACAGAGGGACATGACCGAGGCAATGAGGGACATGGCTGACTCACTGAAGGACATGTCTCTGTCACAGAGCACCATGGCTGAGAGCATCAACGCTATAGTTCAGACAAGGGCGGGCCTCTAGGACTGGCAGTGCCAGATTGCATTGAGACCTCGGGAACTCACTCCGGCTGCCGCTCCATCCCATGGAGTAACCCAAGGGCCAGCTAGCACCCCAAGGGAGGAGGAAGAGATGGTGCTCATCCCAGGCCTCCTGCAAGGGAGTGTATGAACACTGCAGTCTTTATGAATCTCTCCCACCTGACACTGGCGCATCTCATAGGCAACAGGCAAAACAGGGTGAAACATCATCACCTGTGACACCCGAAAGTCAGCCGGACACATCCAGGTTCAGGCCCTCCAGAGGACAGTCACCAAGATCGTCACAGGGCAGTGGGGAAGACAAGCAGCAGGCCACCCCCACTCCTGATGTGTAATCTGGGGGAATACCTAGAAGGAGCAGGAAGTCACAGAAGATCAGAAAGTTAGACGATAAATAAGTTGGCACGGGTGTAGTTGAACAAATTTAGTCAGGGAGAAAGCAACAAAATTTGTATCCACCCTCACCCAAAGGTGACAGGCCATGGGAGCTGCAGTGTGAGACAGCTGAGTCTGACAGCATCCCCAGTCTATGAGACCAAACCATACTCCATTTCCCACCACCCCCTCCTCCAAAATAATGTGGCGCATGAGAAAGAGTACCCAATGAAAAGAACCCAAGGCAGCGTTTTAGGGCTTTTGAGCAGTGAGGGAGGGGAAATTCCATGAGGGGGCGCATACGTTCGGGGTCGGGGCCTATTATCCCATTGCGCACTACATATCCCAAGATGGCTAGCCGGTTTGTGCTAAAAACGCACTTGTCCTCGTTGTACGTGAGGTTTAAGGCTTTAGCGGTCTGGAGGAATTTTTGGAGGTTGGCGTCGTGGTCCTGCTGATCGTGGCAGCAGATGGTTACGTTGTCGAGATACGGGAACGTGGCCTGCAACCCGTGTTGATCAACCATTCGGTCCATTTCTCGTTGGAAGACCGAGACCCCGTTTGTGACGCCAAATGGGACCCTTAGAAAGTGGTATAATCGCCCGTCTGCCTCGAAGGCTGTGTACCTGCGGTCACTTGGGCGGATGGGGAGCTGATGGTAGGCGGACTTGAGGTCCACGGTGGAGAAGACCTTATATTGGGCAATCCGATTGACCATGTCGGATATGCGGGTGAGAGGGTACGCGTCTAGCTGTGTGTACCTGTTGATGGTCTGGCTATAGTCTATGACCATCCTTTGCTTCTCCCCTGTCTTTACTACTACCACCTGTGCTCTCCAGGGACTATTGCTGGCCTGGATTATGCCTTCCTTCAGTAGCCGCTGGACTTCGGACCGAATGAATGTCCGGTCCTGGGCGCTGTACCGTCTGCTCCTAGTGGCGACGGGTTTGCAATCCGGGGTGAGGTTTGCAAACAAGGATGGGGGCTCAACCTTGAGGGTTGCGAGGCCGCAGATAGTGAGTGGGGATATTGGGCCACCGAATTGGAAGGTTAGGCTCTGCAGATTGCACTGGAAGTCTAATCCCAGTAACGTGGGCGCGCAGAGTTGGGGAAGGACGTAGAGCCTGTAGTTTTTAAACTCCCTCCCTTGCACCGTTAGGGTCACTATGCAGAAGCCTTTGATCTGTACCGAGTGGGATCCTGCAGCTAGGGAAATCTTTTGCGCACTGGGACGGATGGTCAAAAAACAGCGTCTTACCGTGTCGGGGTGGATGAAGCTTTCTGTGCTCCCGGAGTCGACCAGGCATGGTGTCTCGTGCCCGTTGATCAGCACCGTTGTTGTCGTTGTCTGGAGCGTCCGGGGCCGTGCTTGGTCCAGCGTCATTGAGGCCAGACGTGGTCGTAGTGCTCCAGCGTCTTCCTCGAACCCCGTGGAGCCGTCGATGCTGGGGTCCATTGTTGCCGTCCAAGATGGCGGCGGGGGTGAACAAAATGGCCGCCCCCATGCATCGCACATGGCTGGGGGGTCACAAGATGGCGGCGGGGGTGGACAAAATGGCCACCCCCATGCGGCGCACAGGGCTGGGGGCCCAAGATGGCGGCGCCCCTCCTCCCCTCGTGGTGGCCGGGACCCAAAATGGTTGCGCCTGCGGGTCGTACATGGGGCGCTGGGGGGGTTGGGAGCGTTAGAAACGCGCAGGACTCCTTCTTCTCCGGGGACAGCGGCGACCTCCCGGGACCGGCACACAGCCGCGAAATGGCCCTTTTTCCCGCAGCTCTTGCAAATCGCTGCGCGGGCCGGGCAGCGCTGCCGGGGGTGTTTCGCCTGGCCGCAGAAATAGCAGCGGGCTCCCCCGGGACGACTTGGCGTCTGAACCGCGCAAGCCTGTGGGGTGGGGGGGGGGGTTGTCGCGACGGGGTCCACGGAGCCCAAGGGGCTGCCGTGCGGTCGGGGCCGTACGCGCGGGCGTTTCGCGCGGCCACATCTAGTGAGGCTGCAAGGGCCCGTGCCTCTGAGAGTCCTAGCGACTCTTTTTCTAAAAGACATTGGCGGATTTGGGGAGAGTTCATACCAGCCACGAACGCATCGCGAATTAACATGTCCGTGTGTTCAATCGCGTTTACCGGCGGGCAGCTGCAGGCCCGTCCCAAAATTAGCAGCGCGGCGTAGAATTCGTCTAGCGATTCTCCGGGACTTTGCCGTCTCGTTGCGAGTTGGTAGCGTGCGTAGATCTGGTTCACTGGGCGAACATAGATGCTTTTTAGTGCTGCGAATGCCGTCTGGAAATCCTCTGCGTCTTCTATGAGAGGGAAAATTTCCGGGCTTACCCTCGAGTGCAGGACCTGTAGCTTCTGGTCTTCTGTGACCCGGCCGGGGGCCGTTCGGAGGTATGCTTCGAAACAAATCTGCCAGTGTTTAAAAACTGCTGCTGAGTTCACTGCGTGGGGGCTGATCCTCAGGCATTCCGGGATGATCCTGAGCTCCATCGTCCTTTAAGCACGCTTAATAAATTGTAGCGCACAAAGACTCACGAGAGACGAATAGAGATGAAGTCGATGAGGCTTTATTAAGCGTGACTTGTTCCCCGCAGTTCAGCAACAGACTGGCCTGCGGGGGAGAACTCCTGGTTCTTATACTCCGCCTTCAGGGCGGAGCTAGAGATCAACAGCCAACCAGGACCCGGGATCTGTCAGCCAATGACATCATGGCTTCACAGTCCCACATGACCCCTAATGCATACTACCACAGGTATGTTATCTAAAAGACAAGGGGCAGGATTTGTCACACAATGAGAAGCACCACAGCTCATTTCAGAGTGAGTTGACATCACCCTCCATCCTGCAGACAAGGCTCACTGATGCTGCAAACCCAGGCCCAACACCCTGTGGTGATGCTGAGATGGCCCTTGGAAGGGGAGGGGGACTGTGGTCATGGGAAGAGCTGAAAGGCTAAGGGAAAGGTGGGGAGGGAGGGCTATGGGACGAAAGGGACTAAGGGCAAGAAGGGTAGGCACGATGGCGATGGAGCTGCCGGTACTTTAGCCTCCTAGCCGGCGAATGAGAAATTGATCACATTCTCTCTGCTTCCATGGCCCTGAAGCACTCATTCCACGGCCTGTCAAGTCATCTCCAGGTCCTCACCCGGCTCATCCTGGACACCATCCTCGTCCGGCGAGGCCTGCCGTTCTTCCCACTCCTCCAGCATGTCACCCGGCTGCTGTGTGATGTTATGCAGGTTGCAGCAAGCCACCACAATGTGCGTGACCCTCTGGGGGCTTTATTGGAGAGCCCCACCAGAGCAGTTCCGGTCAGGCAGCAGAAGAGCACCTTTTGGAGCCTGATGGACCACCCGATGAAACTCCTGGTTGCTGATGAGTGTCATTATAGCACCTCGCCCACCTCGGTCTGGGGCCTCCGTAATTATGTCATCAACCATGACCTCAGTGGGTAAGTCTTGTTGGCCACGAGCCAACCCCTCACCCAAGGGAACGCCTCAAAGGTGCGAGGAACATCTGAGTGCGCCAGGATGTTGGCGTGTTGCATGCTGCCTTGGTATTGTGCATCGACGTGCACAATGTGCAACTGGTGATCGCACACTAACTGCATGTTCAGTGAGTGGAACCCCTTCCTGTTAATTGGGAACCTTCTGTTGAGCCGATGATCTGAGGGTGACATGCGTGCCATCAATATTCCCGACCTGGGGCATGCCAGTGAAGACAGCAAATCCAGCAACCCGGACATCCTGGTGATCCTGGTCCAGATTAAAGTGGATATAGATTGCAGCCTTGGGTGCACAGGGCATCCGGGATATCTCGGCCGCACCTGTGCATGGACAATTGGGAAATCCCGTGCCGGTCCCCACTCAAGCCCTGGAAGCCAGAGACATAGAAGTTGAGGGCAACCGTCAACTTGATGGCAGTGTTGAACCGGGCAGTGCCAACCTGTAAGTGTGCCAGGCATGTCCCTCAACGCCCCCCCCCCCCCCCACCTTCCCCTGGGGGACTATACTTACCTCTGTGCCCTCAGATGGATCCCCTCGACTGCCTTACACCTGGCCAGACTTGGAGTGAATCACACCGATGCCGGGTCAAGATTCTGTAAGGGTAGATGTTCAGGAGAGTGTGCTCGCTAATGACATGCTAATGCATTAAAATGAGGTTCCCGGGCTTCCGCAGCGAGATTCTCACTAGCCCACCGGAGAATTCCAAAAGTCAATCACGCTGAAGAGAATCACGATTTTCGATCCTTTCTGGATTTTGAGCCCTCGCCGAGTTTCTCCTGATAGTGAGGGATGGATCAAATCCCCCCCACCCCCATATTGTCCACTCCTGTTGGCTCTGCCAGGTCTCGATTTCTCAGTCTCTGAGCTCTGTACCTGAGTGAGATTATGCAAAGTCATTATTAACTGGAGCCAGTCATTCATCTTAATCGCACCAGGGCCAGCAGAATTCAAAACTCAGGGATTTTTACATTTCTCATTTCACCCAGTGAATGCTTAAAGTGATAAATGTTGCTGCTTCTCCCAATAAAGAACATGCAGTACTACGCAGAATCCCCTCATTGTTTTAATCTCGGACTAAGAATCAAGTGGTTCAGCACTCATCTGAGAAGGCACCTCGAGCCCAACCCCCCCCCCCCCCCACCTCCCCCATACCCCCCACCACCCCTCGCGAAAAGGATTGCAACATCCAGTGTGAAGCAACAGCAGTAACAGTCACAAATGTATATGTAAAACCTTAGCTCTTTTCCTGCGCTTCCTCCTTCTGTCACATCCTTAATCATTCATTTACATTCCCTCCGGAGACCAGTTGACCCAGATGCAGGCATCTATTTGAAATGAATTCTATCCAGCGTTCGCCTTCAGCCAGCGAAAGAGCAGTCCCAAGGTTGAAGGGCAAACTTAAACTTCAAGGGAAGGTCAAGGTGCACAGACCCTGAACTGTACAGTGCTGGACCAGGAAGTGTGTGTAAAGGAAAATCAGCCAGGCTTCCCATTACTGACCTTTCTCTCTCTGACAATTTCCACTCTGAAGTGAGCCGCATGGTTGTCAGGACTTCACTGTTGTGATTTCCCTTTCATCTGCCCCTCGACACTAACTGAACAGTCCCCAGACACTGTTCAATCGCACCAATGAGGTGAAGTTTCCAAGGGGGCAGCCATTGCTTGTGTGTCTCCTCCACCTGGGATGAGGGGATTGTCCTGAGTTGAGCGGCTCAGTAAATTGGGCCTATATTCTCTGGAGTTTAGAAGAATAGGAGGTGATTGCATTGTAACCTACAGAATTCTGAAGAGGTTTGATAGGGTGGCCACTGAGAGATTGTTTCCACTAGTCGGGGAATCTCAAACACGGGGCACAGAGTACGGATAAGGTGGCTGATCACTTGGGACTGAAATGAGGAGATCTCTCTTCACTCAGAGAATTGTGATTCTTTGGAATTCTGTACCTCAGAGAGTTGTGGACATTTCATCATTGAATATATATATTATATTATCCTGTCTGTTGCAATCAAGTTATTAAAATAACTTAGGCTACGGTATCCAGATAATGTATCTGCTAAAGCTATGATGTCGCCAGTTTCCTTTTTTATTTGTTTTGTTTTATTTTATAAATTTAGAGTACCCAATTCATTTTTTCCAATTAAGGGGCAATTTAGCGTGGCCAATCCACCTAGCCTGCACATGTGTGGGGGTTATGGGGGTGAAACCCACGCAAACACAGGGAGAATGTGCAAACTCCACAGGGACAGTGACCCAGAGCCGGGATCGAACTTGGGACCTCGGCGGCAAGAGGCTGCAGGGCTAACCCACTGCGTCACCGTGCTGCCCGTCGTCCAGTTTCCTAATATAATCTGGAATCGGGAACCGTAATACACACTGAATTGCAAAGGGTCAAAGCAAAAGAACCTGAGTATGCTGGAGATGACCGAGTGGACCTGGGAGGAGAAAGCTCCATACGTTGCATTTCATCCACATCTCTGACTGACGCTCATTATCCTAACTCACCCCAAGTCCCATCAACCCTGTGCTTGCTGACCTCCAATGGTTGCCAGGCCACCAACACCTCAAGTTTAAAATACTCACCCTTGTGTTAAAGCTCCTCTTTTTTCCCTACCACTTCCCGATGTGTCTGCATGCCTCCGATTCTGGCCTGCTCCTCATACTTGCTTTTCACCGTCCCACCATTGGCAGGCATGGCTTCAGCTACAGAACTGTTTTTGAATTCCCTCCCAAAACATGTCAGAATCACTCTCCCCTCTTTAAACTTGTATTATAGTCACTTTTTAAGTTATGAACTCCATGGAGACCAATAACTTTGCAAAAGACATTTGAATTTCAGTATCTGACTGAAAAGAACACATAACAAGATTTCAAATTTTAAGATTTTTACTGTAATAAAAAATGAAAAGCAATGTTCACTAAACACTATTTTAAAGGTAACTTATACTTTAAACACAGAAAAGATCCCCCTGTGACTTTTAACATGACTGACAATCCCACACTATGGTTATATGCTACATTGTTCCTTAAGTGGACATTGTATTCACCCAAAACCAGTCCAAAGCTATTCTAGGCTGCTTCCTTTTTCCTTTCCCTGCGGGTAATTTCTAATCCCCAAACGGACTTGCATCATGAGGATTACCCTGGAGATTCTTCTCTATTGCCAAAGCTAAACAAATCTTTCACTTTATTTAAATCTTCTTGAACTTATTCTCTCCAATCTGAGCACAAGCTCCAACTCGCCTTCTGCCTGGTGAATAATAAAGACTGCATTTTCTCTGCTTCAGGTGCAGGACAACTTGACCTCTGTGGTGGGGAAGTTACTGGAATCAATCATTAAGGAGGAGATGACTGAACATTTGGAAAGACAAAGCTCAATCCATCATTGTCAGCATGGTCGGATGAAGGGTGAGTCATGCTTGACAAACTTGCCTGAGTTCTTTGGGGACCTAACCAGCAAGGTGGATAGTGGGGAACCTTTGGATGTGGTATATCTCGACTTCCAGAAGGCGTTTGATAAGGTGCCGCATAAAAGACCGATCCAGAAGGCGAGATCGCAGGGGACTGGGGATAAAGTACTAGATTGGATTGAGAATTGGCTGACTGACAGAAAGCAGAGGGTTGGGATGAACGTGTCCTTCTCTGACTTGCAAGCTGTAACGAGCGGGGTGCCACAGGGGTCAGACCTCAGACCTCAACTGTTCACAATCTATATGAATGATCTACAAGCAGGAACATGTAGCATAGCAAAATTTGCGGCTGATACTAAAATAGGTGGGAGAGCAGGCAGCGAAGAGGCGATACAAAATTTACAGATAGATATAGATAGGCGAGGAGATTGGGCCAAAGTTTGGCAGAAGAAGTTTAATGTGGATAAGTGTGAGGTTATCCATTTTGGCCGAAAAAATAGAAAGGCAAATTATGATCTAAATGGAAAGTAGATCCAACATGCATCTGGGCAGAGGGATCTGGGTGTCTTTGTTCACAGAAAGTCAGTATGCAGGCACAGCATGTAATCATAAAAAACAAATGGAATGCTAGCATTTATTGCAAAAGGACTGGAGTATAAAAATGAGACCACATCTGGAGTACTGTATCCAGTTTTGTCTCCTTATTTGAAGAAGGATGTGGTGGCATTGGAAGCAGTTCAGAGGAGGTTCACCAGATTGATTCCAGGGATGAAAGGGTTGACGTATGAGGAGAGATTAAAATGTTTGGACTTCAATTCGCTGGAATTTAGAAGAATGAGAGGGGATCTGATCGAGGTATATAAAATACTAAAAAGGATTGATTAAGTAAACGTAGACGTAGACCAAATGTTCCCCCTTGTGAGGCAATCTAGAACAAGAGGTCACAGATATAGGTTGAGAGGTGGGAGATTTAGAACTGAGATGAGGGGGAACTACTTCTCACAGAGGGAGGTGAATTTGTGGAACTTGTTGCCCCATAGTGCGGTGGAATCGAAGCAGATAGATATATTTCTAATTTTTTTAAACGGGTTAAAGGTATATAAGGAACAGGTGGGGAAGTGGCTTTGAGACCAGGAAGAGGTTAGCCATGATCTGATGAATGGCGGAGCAGGTTCGAAGGGCTGAATTGCCTTCTTGTGCTCCTATGTTCCTATCCTGCCTCTATCTCTCTCTCTCTCTCCCACGCTCAGATTCTTGCAGACTGACCTGTCTATGAAATTTTGAGATCTCTTAGGAAACCCGTAACCCAATATCACAATGGCTTCCTTCGTGAAGTCCATCCCCTTGGCAATGTGAATTTCATGGGCCTTGGATTCAAGTAGGAATGCTAATTAGCTCCTCTAGGGCCCTCCCCAATTAGAATTCCAAGATTCTATATTGGAATCAAATAGACAGTTTAAAGTATAACCGTTTATACAAACTGACATTTCCAACATTTCCCTATGAGGCTTGGGGACCATGGGCGGGATTTATCAGCTGTTCACGCCGGCGGGAAATTCCAATCCCACGCCAGTGCACATGTTTGCCGGCGACGAGGGGTGCTGTGAACGTGAAATCCAGATGACAACGGCAAGGCTGGTCGATCCCACTGGCAGGCCTGCCTCCACTGCCGAAAAACACAAGGCAGACTTGTGGAAAAGTCCCGCCCTCAGTCCACTCACAGTCAGCACAATGCTCTTCTTAATGTCAATAGGTATTAACACCTTGCACCTTCTTCCCAATAAAACAACCTGGGCCACCCTTTAACAACCAAGTCACCCAAGCTTCTCGTTAGGCAGGATTCAGAACAAGTTACGTGACCTTCTCTATCTCTCCATTTTACCCTACGTTAAAGACAGTCCCTAAACATAACAATTGTATTAACTTCATATTTGTAACAACCAATACCAGATTTGTCTTTAACTGAATTCTAATTCTAATTCAAACTGCTACAGGTGTATTTGAACTAATAATCTTTGGATTAGCAATCTGAGTTTCTGGATACCAGTCCAATAAAAGAGCCACGGCACTACTGTACCTGTGAGCACTGGTAGATTGCTTAACTTCAATCCAGGCCTAATCTTGTACACAGCTGTTATCCACCTGCCCAACACAGGACAGTGATCAGGAGCTGGAGTTTGGCTGATCTGCCTTCCTTCCTAATGAAAGGTACTGAGGTCAACTCTAGCTTTAACTCCATCTGCTGGCCCAGCTGAGAGAACAAATTCAGTACAGGGGGAGGAGGAATGGTGGGTTGGGGTGGGTACTGCTCCTAACCTTATGGTTCACCATTGCAGCAGACAATTAGAGGCACCCTACCCTGTCGGCGATCTCGCCATATCACACTCTGTGCCATCGCTGTTCACTGGTCCCTTAAGCAGCACCTTCCAAACACCCAACCGCTATCATCCATAAGGACAAGGACAGCAGGCACAGGGGAACACCACTTCCTGGAAGTTCCCCTCCAAGCCATTCACCATCCTCACTTGGAAATATATCACCGTTCTTTCATTGCCGCCGGTATCAAAATCCTGGAGCTCCCTCACAGGCAGCACTGTGGGTGCATCTACACCACATAGACTATAGCAGTTCAAAAAGGCAGCTCACCACCACCTTCTCAAGGGCATCTAGGGATGGGCAATAAATGCTGATCTAGCCAAGCGACTATTACAATCCCAGACTACATCCCAACTGGTCAGAAGCCCCTATATTTTATTTGAATTTTGTAAGACTTTGAGGAAAGGATACTCGCTTCAGGAGTGATGGCACGATGAAATAGGGATGTGATATATTAAAACCAACTTAATTACTAACACCGTATTCAAATATCTTTAATATCACACCAGAAAATAATACAATTACCCCTTAAGCAATGCTAATCAATTCAGCGACACAGCAACCCTTAACTGCTATCTTTATTCCCACTCAATTAACAAGAACAAGCATCTCAGCTCTCAATCCACTGTTAAAGTACCATTAGCACTTAAGAATATCTGTTTCACAGAGATTTGGTTTGTGGATGAAAGATCTTTTGACACTGTTTTAAAGAAAATCTCTGACTCCTGTCAGAACCATGCAGAAACTTTGGCTGTACTTCTTCAATAGCTGCTTTTACTCATCTCCCAATCAGACAAGTCTGAACTGCTTTGAAAGACTGCTAATATATCCACAGACATATCTTTAACTGAACTTCAGACAGAAAACTGCTTGACTTGTGTTCACTACTTCATCTAACTCACAACTGAACTGCTTTTCCAACAAAATGCCTGATACCTTAGCTCCACCCAGTTAAGACATCATCTTACCACGCTGAAATCCAATTAACTCCACAGGGAATCCCCTATTCAAACAAAACTGCATTAGCCCAAGCTTTTTACGATGATTTAATTGTACCCCTGGCTCCCAAAACCTTTGTTGTCTTTCAAACTAGGATTTATTTTACAACATGACTGCAGCAGTTACACACACTAATCCAGGTGTTTAACCTTTACTGCACCAAATACCTACAATACAATACATCTGATATTCCTACATTCACCACAAGATGCCCACATCCCATAAATGAATTTAAAAAAAGATTCTGTGATTGCCCATTACCCATGATGGGGAAATCTGACTCTTCGACCCTCTTGCGACTCTCAAGACTTTATAATTGGCTGATGTGTAATTTGGTGGCATAGATATTAATCATCCAAAGACCTGAACTAATGATCCAGAGGTTTGAGTTCAAGCCCCTCCATGGCTGTTGCAGGGAGGTTTAAGTTAAAAAAAAAAAATTTTTAATACTGGAATCGAAAACTAGTCTCAGTAATGGCGACCATGAAAATACAGGATTGTCATAAAACCCATCTGGTTCATTAACGTTCTTTTGGGAAGGAAATCAGTCATATTTACCTGTCTGACCTATATGTGACTTGAGACCCACAGCAATGTGGTTGATTCTTGACTGCCCTCGGAAATGGCCAAGCAAGACACTCAGTTGCATCAGGATTCGCAATAAATGCTGGCCTTGCCCAATGATGCTCACATGGCGCAAATGAAAGATTGGTCACAGGCTGACCACCAGCACTGTGGCCGAGCTTGGTTCGCTGGCCCTGAAAGGGCGCTTGGTAGGGGACACGGTGACAGAGGGAGGAGAGGAAAATAAAAGTTTCACATTGTAAGTCAGCTTTACATATATAAAGCAAATGCCAAACCAGATTGACCTCTCTGAAGGACCAGTGCAGCCATTAATCAACGTGCTTCACAGTGAACAGGTCATCGGTTCTTCAAGCATGTTGCTTATCCAACCCAGCCACAAATCGAATGACCAAATAGCCCTGTTCCTGACGTGGCCTGGGAACCTTTCATTAAAACTGTGTGATTTACTGGGAGGAAGAAATGAATATTCTTCTACAAGCCCATAAATCTTACGTCCAGGGATTGCAGATAAGGGGGAAAGACATAAAGCCAAGATTAGACAAGTTAAATTCAAAGCTTGGTTCTGCTGAACTAACTTATCACTTCTGACTTGATGAAAGTCAGATCTTGGGCACTGTACAGCCGGCTCCTGGTGGCGATGGGCTTACAGGCGGAGGTGAGGTTCACGAAGAGCAGGTGGGAAGGATGGGGGGGGGGGTGGACCTTCAGAGTCGCGAGGCTACAGACCGTGAGGGGGGTAAGGGTCCGCTGAACTTCAGGGTCAGGCTTCGGTGACGACATTGAAAATCCTGCGGGCCTGTGAGTCCGTTGGTCGGGCCTGGTGAGTTTTCTGCTTCTGGGCCTTCGGTCTGGCCAGGCAGACTCTAGCGAAATGCCCCTTCTTGCCGCAGTCGCGACATGTTACGGAGTGGGCTGGGCAACGCTGACTTGGATGTTGGCCCTGACCACAGAAGTGGCACGACGGTCCCCCAGTCTGGGCGGGCTGCCGTGTGGCACAGGCCTGTGGCGTGGTCGGGTCTGGTGAAGTCCGCGTGGGGCTCGCAGGGTCTGCGGAGTACGCGCCGAGATTCTGGTAGGCCACCTCTAACGACGTGGCTAATTTTACCGTTTCCTGCAGGTCGTTTGCCCCGTTTTCTAGGAGTCGCTGCCTGACTTGTTCGAGCGGATTCCAGCCACGTAGGCGTCATGTGGTCCTCCGCCGACACGGCTTAGTAATAGCAGTTTCTGGTGAGTATGGTGAGCTATTCCAAATACTGCCGGCGGGTAGAGAGTAGATGCCGCGCGAACACCTCATTGACGGGCTTGATGAAGCGCTTCTTTAGAATCTCGACCGCAGCGTCATGCGAGACCGCCTTCTCGATTAAAACGGAGATTCTGTGGCTCACCCGGGCGTGGAGGAGGTGCAGCGTGTGACTTTCGGGGATAGGTGCTTCTGAGGAGCCGATATATGCCTCCAAGCAGCAAAGCCAGTGCAAAAAAATCTCCTTGGCTTCTGACGCGTGGGCATCTAGATCGAGTTTCTCTGGCTTGAGAGCGGGGTCCATAGTGTCGTTGTTTGCGTATTAAATTGATATACCATCAATTATGACACGACAGAGAGATCAAGTGAATGAAGGCTTTAATACGCAAAGAACTTAGCTAGCCAGAGACTTCAGTACAAACTGAGCGGCACCCACTGGACGCAACATTATATACAGTCCCGGGGAGGCGGAGCCAGAGGCAGAGTCCACCGGGGTTCCAACCCAAGCCTTAAAGGCATATCACACCAAACCTTAAAGGCATATCACCTATCTGGTGAATACATTCACCACAGATGGGCAATAAGCCAAAACAGTCCTTGCGAGCGATGCCAACATCCCATAACAGAATAAAATCCTTTCCTCACCTCCCTCCACTGAAACACCAGCAATGATTCAGTGTCTCATCAAGCTATCCATTCCCCTGTAAGCTGCTCACAGGGTAGTTGTTGGATTGCTACAGTTGGGCACAGCATTTTAGGTTGTGGGGGTGGGGTTCGGGAAGTGGTGTGAAATATTAGCCTAGGTTTTGATCAGGTAGGTGAGGGAATCTAGAACAAGAGGACGGATTTCTAAAATTCGAGTCAAGCTATACAGTAGTGAAATCGGGGAGCATTTCTTCACACTAAAGCACCATGGAATACTTTCCCTCCAAAACCAAGCCCTCACTGACATCTGGGGGCTTGTTCCAAAATTGGTACAGCTGTCCCACAGACTAGTCAAGCAACAGCCTTGACATAGTCATACTCAAGGAACCTGCCCTCACAGGCAATGTCCCAGACATCATCATCGCCACGGTTTCCTCTACATTGGGGGAGACGAAACACAGACTGAATGATCGCCTTGCGGAGCACCTTCGCTCAGTCCATAAGCATGACCCCAACTTTCCTGTTGCTTTCCATTTTAATTCACCATCTTGCTCTCATGCCCACATATCCATCCTTGGCCTACTGCAATGTTCCAGTGAAGCCCAGCAAGATGGAGGAGCACCATTGCATCTTCCGATTGGACATGTTGCTGCCCTCAGGACTCAACTTTGAGTTCAACGCCTTTAGATTGTGATGTCACCCGTCCATCTCAATACGTTTTTTAATATCCCACACATTTATTGTCTCAATGCAAACCTCCCCTCCCCCTCCCACACCAGACCATGTATTTTATTCTTAAAGTTGCTTAATTTTGTTGCAATCTCTCCCAACAACAGTTTAATATCCAAAACATCCTGCCTCTCATTAGTTCTGATGATAAGCTAAACGGACTGGAAATGCTAACTCTGTTTTCTCACATCATGGATTCTGCCAGACCTGCTGAGTTTCTTCAGAACGTTCTGTTCTTGTTTCAGATTCCAGCATCCACAGTACTTATTTACCACCATCACCATCTCTGGGTATATCCTGTGCCACCAGGAGGTGACGGCACAGTGGTATGCATTTGGGACGGGGTTGCCTTGAGAGTATTCAACATTGACTCTGGACCCCATGAAGTCTCATGGCAACAGGTCAAACATCCTGCTGATTACTACCAGCTGCCCTCGCTCAGTTGATAAATCAGCACTCCTCTTCGTTCAACATCACTCGAATGAAGCACTGAGGGTAGTAAGGGCAGCGAATGTACTCATAAGGTCATGAGAAAAGGACCGGGTGCCCATTCAACCCATCAAAGCTGTTCTATCATTCAATAAGATCATGGCTGCGCTGATTAAAATCTTAGCTCAAATTTCCTGCCTGTTCCCACCATAACCCTTAACCGTCTTGTCAGTCAAAAATTGATCTAATTCAGCCTTGAATATATTCAATGACCCAGCCTCCACTGCTCTCTGTGTAAGTGAAATTCAAAGACTAACGGCCGTCTGAGAGAAGAAATTGCTCCTCATCTCCCTTATTGTTGATTCGTGCCCCCAATTCTAGTGGAAACATCCCCTCCCTATCTACCCAGTCAGACCCCTCAAAATCATATTCTTCAATAAAATCACCTCCACTGAGTATGGGCCCAAATGGCTCAATCTTTCCTCTGGATGGGGATCTCCAAGGCCCTTCACCAAGAGTGATTGGGTAGCACCACAACTTTCCATCTGGCCAAGTCCTGAAGGACATACATCGGCCAGATTGGGCCTGTGGCAATTGGCGAGAGAACCAACAAGAGAGAAGAACCTATTTGACCTCACCCTAATCTATCCAGATGTTGGGCATCAATATGTCTATGACAGTATTGATAGGAGTGACCTAGGGTGGGACTTTCCAGCCTCTCACCGGTCGGATCTTCCAGTTCCGCCAAAGTCAATGGAGATTTGAATGGCTCGCTGTACCAATCGTGGGGAAACTCATCGCGTCGGGCTGGAAAGACCGGGCTAACGTCACAGACATTGTGGAAACAGAGTCCCATTTTTACATCGAGGACACTCTCCATCGTGTTGTGTGGTGCTACCACCCATGCCAGATTGAAAAGCGATCTAGCAGATGGGCATCCATGAGGCGCTGTGGGCCACCAGTAGCAGCAGAAATGTAACCTCATGGCCCGGCATATCCCCCACTCTACCATTATCATCAAGTCAGGGGATCAACCCTGGTTTATTGAGGAATGAAGGAAAACATGCCGGGGCAGCACAAGGCATAACCTATAAGTGATGTGCCTGTCGTGTTATGTACTCTGGGATAACACAGGCTGCAACTGGATGCAGCTTTAACCAAAAGACCTTGGTTAAGAACTCCAGACCTTGAGGTTAGTTCAATCCGATTTATTGAACCAGCAGCACAGTTAGCACAGACTCTCTGCTAACCTAAGTGTGGTTACTCTGTCTGACTGAACCTAACTAGCTCTTAGCCGTGTGCTGGAGGTGTGATACTGTACATACACCCTGACTCACTGTAGATGTTCATCAGTGGAAAGAGGCGGAGTGTGAGTGCCTCATGTCTTTTATAGTGAGATACCACCCCTGAGTGTCCTGCCTGCTCATTGGTCATGTCCTGTTCTCTGTGTTCATTAGCTGCCTGTCTGTATATCATTATCTGCATGTCTGCATATTATGACAGTGCCAACCTGGTGGGGCCACAACATGGGACTGAATGTTTGTTAAACAGTGGAATCAGCATACATTCGGCAAAGCTTGCTGAGTCCACAACCAATTGATCAGATCAAAGCTTTTCTGTCCTGCCACATCTAGTCAGGCCTCAGTCTTCAACAAATAATACTCAAGAGCACAGCAATATCGAACTTATCAACCAGTTATGAAGTGTTAATGCAAGCAGTATTGAATATTATGTGCTATTTTTGGAAGGAGAACTCCTTTCCAATTCATAAGCAGC
Organism: Scyliorhinus torazame; assembly: GCF_047496885.1. Lineage (NCBI taxonomy): Eukaryota > Metazoa > Chordata > Chondrichthyes > Carcharhiniformes > Scyliorhinidae > Scyliorhinus > Scyliorhinus torazame. The sequence goes on from NC_092719.1 coordinate 119,064,376, forward strand.
TCACAGAGCTATAGAAAGCTGTGCGCTATGTATGCCTATTATGCCTGTGTCAGCAAAATTGACCTCATTTTACTAACACAGAGAGAGCATGTGCTTTCAATAATTCATCACAAATACAGCATCCTATTAACAGAGTTTAGCTTAAAACCAGATGGTGCAGCGAATAATAAGTAAATATACAAAAAATCTTATCTGTATGTGTATGATAAAACGTATATGATTAGCATTGGTTGTAAAGCCCTTTGTCCCGAGAGTGCGGCAGGCACTGCAGAAATGCAAATTTACATTTAAAAAGCTTCATGGACAGGAAATTCCCTGGAATTGCTCTCTCCCATTCTTCCAGAAGAATTTTGACTGAAGACGTGACAGACAGCCTCTACACTCAGGTAAAGTAATGCCAGCGGTCTATGTCGGTGTGCACTTACTCTCTGTCTCACACCATCTAGGATTTATGGGTCAATATCTTCGGCATGCAATAATATCCCCACCACATGCTTGAGAATTACCTTCCTAAACGAACTCCTCCTTCTTAAAAGGCACCTCTGTGACCAAGCATTTTGTCACACTTCCTAATATCACTTCCTTCGGCTTGGTGACCATTTTTATCCAATCATAGAATCCCTATAATGCAGAAGAAGGTCATTTAGCCCATCAAGTCTGCACCGACCCTCTGAAAGGGCATCCTATCCAGGTCCACTCCCCTGCCCTACTCCCGTAACCCCACCTAACATTTGGACATTACGGGGCAACTTAGCATGGCCAATCTACCCTGCACATTTTTGTACAGCGGGAGGAAACCGGAGCACCCGGAGGAAACCCATGCAGCCACAGGGAGAACGTGCAAATTCCACACAGATAGTCACCCAAGGCCGGAATTGAACCCGGGTCCCTGGCATTGTGAGGCAGTAGTGCTAACCTCTGTTCCACCGTGCCGCCCGTAAATTGTCTTTTGTCGATGTTAAAGACATGCTGTCACCGGCTGTCCCTCAATTGGAGATTAATGTCCAATCAGAGTTTCTGCCATGGCTCTGAGCAAGTTGTTTCTCCATCTGCAGACTTTTGGGTACATGGGGCAAGATGTTCCAGGAGGAGAGTGTGGGATTTGATCCATTCCTTCCTTGTCGCCCCTCTGCCTAATCGTCAAGACACTGGGCCTCCGGAATGATGCAGTTCCATGAATGAGTTGTCGCCATTTTGCCCGAATGACAACAGACTCCTCCCAGTCATTAAGGCCAATGATGTTGTGCTTCAAAGAGAGCTTCAGAGTGTTTTCTTTGTCCTCCCCTGGAACAAGGGCCCTTTAAGGGTTGAGAGAATAAGACCTGGCGGGAGAGATAACTTTCAGCCATGTGCACACCATGTGCAGTCTATCGAAGTTGATCTTGCAGGAGCTTTGCCGCAATGCCTGCTCCCATTGAAACCAGAGGATGCAGAGAAATGGGGCAGGAAAAGCCAATGCAAATGGTGACCTCCTGCTGGACATGTGTTTAGCATAGTATCATTATAACAATTAACACCCTCTTCCGCCAGAAGGGCAAATACAAACCCACATGGAAACATCCGGGGTCAAAGTACTGGAATCATCCGTATTCTGTCATTATTTGAATCAACTGTTTAAGTGACGTCAGCATCATTCAATTCAGGTGATAGATTGAGCCTGCTGGAGAGATCATCGACTTGTTCGATTGGTAATGAACAGTCACTGCGCACTAAGGCATCCCAACACTCAAATGCCTACGAGAAAAAATGTTTTAGCCCTAAAACAGCATGACTGAAGAGAAGAATGCCGAGTGCAGCTGACAAACAATCTGGAATATTGCCACACGTCAAACTCAATTCCCGAACAATGGGACCAAATGAAGTCAACTGTACTGGTCTCCTGTGCCTACTCCATTGGCTTGGAGTATTGTTAACCCCAGACCTGCTTTGTCGAAATTGAGTGTAACCTCCTGGAACAAAATCGCCTTCACCGCCTGGCGGAACAGCTCAAGGTCGCAACTCAAGGAGGCAGCACTTTCAACAGCTCAAGGCCAACACCCAGTGATAAATCCAGAAGGTAAAGGACATGTGGTAGGAGGAAAGGACCCAAGAGCTCCAACAATATACTGATCATCATGGCACGCAAATCTTTGTTCAGGAGCTCCCAGAGCCATCTATAGGCCAAGTCAAATGGGCAAACCCTTATCTTTCACAGGATGGTGTTATTCTTCTTAAAGATGCAAAATCCAACTATTAACCAGGGCTCAAAATATTTTTTTTTGAGGGCTTTTTTTGAAGAAAAATACTGCCCAACTTATTAATAATAATAATATTGAGGGTCACTTTTTGATTTTCAGTGGATACTGTATAGTTTTCGGGGGCACCTTTTTCATTTTCACTGACTCACCTCAGTGATGTAGTCACAGAACCCCTACAAGGCAGAAGGAAGCCATTCGGCCCAACAAGTCTGCACCAATCCTCTGAAAGAGCACCCTACCTAGGTCCACTCCCGCACCCTATCTCCGTAACCCCACCTAATCTTCATATCCCTGGATGCTAAGGGGCAATTTAGTATGGCCAATCCACCTAGCCTGCACATCTTTGGATTGTGGGAGGAAACCAAAGCACCCAGAGGAAACCCACTCAGACACAGGGAGAACGTGCAAACTCCACACAGACAGTCACCAGAGGCTGGAATTGAACCCGGATCCCTGGTGCTGTGAGGCAACAGTTCTAACCGCTGTGCCACCCCTAGTCACAGAGTAGCAGCACCTCCTGTATTTGTGTTGCATTTTTTTAGGGTTGATAGACAGAACAACTATATATTATTAAATATTTTATTCTTGAAATGAAGTTATTCACAATAACTTATGGCATGGTGGCACAGTGGTTAGCACGGCTGCCTCACAGCACCAGGGACCTGGGTTCAATTCCGGCCTTGGATGACTGACTGGAGTTTGCACTTTCTCCCCGTGTCTGCGGGATTTCCTCTGGATGCTCCGGTTTCCTCCCATAGTCCATAGATGTGCTGGTTAGATGGATTGGCCACGCTAAATTGCCCCTTCGTGTCCAGGGATATGTAGGTTAGGCTATGGGGATAGGGCAGGGGAGTGAGCCTAGGTAGGATGTTCTTTCAGAGGGTGAGTGCACACTTGGTAGATTGAATGGCCTCCTTCTGCACTGTAGGATTCAATGGTTCTAATTGCAAAAACTCTTTGGAAGGTGCGAGACAGAAAGATTCATGTGCAACAGTATAATTGCCTACTGATGTAAAAGTGAAAAGTAATATCCTTCCAGGTCTCTTGTGGCATGGTGGGTAGCGTCCCTGCCTTTGAGCCAGAGGTTCCGGGTTCGAGTCCCACGGCCAAGGAAGATGCGTTCATAGCGGGGTCAAACAGGTTGAGAGTTAACCTGAAAATCCTTCCAAATACTCTAATGGCTGGCGGTAAGAGGGGGAGAGACTCCTGGTTAGTCACGCTTGATGTGGAGAGGCGTCCCTCACGCTAAAAGCCCCTGGCAATAGACCAGTAACCTGTTCCTGGAAATCACGAGCTATGGAAACAGATAAAAGTTTGCCTTAGTGCACCACTAGGTGTCGGAAGAGAATTGGAATTCCAGGTCTCTACTACTACTACTAATTAAATAATCTTTGCACATACAACCCACGCACTGGTTTTCTCGCTGCCTTTCTGCCAAGCTCTTGCTGGTCACGGTAGATTTGCTGTTGTGTTACAAAAGGCATCGTGTCCAGTGTGCATTCCTCACATACAGGGAAATGCACCTTCAAGCAAATAAACTATTCCAAGAATATCTCTTCCGAAGCGTTTTCATTAGACACAATCAACTCCTCCACCACAACCCCCGGAGCATTTCCCCTTCCATGGGCTTCACCTCTGATGTCATGAATATCACCAGGAAATATGCACATGGGAGTGATGTAGAAAATTCACAACATCTAACAAATGTCTGCAGCATCAAAGGTATTTTCTAACTCCCAGTATCATCCTAATGAGGTACATTCACCTGAGTTCATGCAAATAGAAGCCAGCTACCCCCAACCAGTTAGGAAAATCAAGGGGCTGGATTCACCGTTTCTGCGCCTCAGTGCTGACACCAGCGGACAATCCGTGGAGTTCCACAACGGAACAATCAGCACCATACTCGCACCGATTCTGTTACCGTTGAGGTGCCGCATCAATCACCCGCAGAACACGTGGAAAGTGGTGGGAGAATCGCTGGGACCATGCTGGACATGCGCAGGTCTGGCAAGCTGCAGTCACGCGTACACTTACACCCCCCACACATGCATCGATCGCACCCGAAAATAAGCCGCTGGTTGTGCTGAACCGCGTACCCGTCCACCCCGATCTCAACAGCCCACCTCCAGGCCACCCCCCATCACTCCCCTCAGCCATGCCAGAAGTCCCCCCCCCCAGCTAGTAGCACGACCAGTGGCGGTGCTGGACACTGTCCGTACATCCTCTCTCTCCCTGGAGCTTCCACGCCAGGCTCATGACTATTGAGATGACACGTGGACTGCGCTGTCGGGAGCTCGGCCCATTGGAGGCGGAGCATCGCGAGTGAGCTCGATAATTAGATGCGAACAGTGTTGCAACTGTGCGCGACGCCGATTTGGAGGAGGCGGAGCATCGCCACCCGGCGTCAAACCGGCGCCTGCCGCGATTTCAGCGTCGGGAGCTATTCTCCGCCCAATCGCCATTCCTGTTTCCGGCATCGGGCAACGGAGAAATCCGCCCAAGAACTTTCATTTGTATACTACCTTTCACAATCTGAACACACCCCAAAGCATTTGACAGCTAATGAAGTACTTTGAAATTGTAACGTAGGAAACGTGGCAGCCAATCTGTACACAGCAAGATCCCACAACAGCAATTAAATAAATGATCAAATTTGGAGGTGGAGGGGTGGGGAATAAATAACGATCAAGACAACAGAACAAATCACCTTTTATTCAAATATTGCCTTGAGATCATTTATGTCCCATCTAGGATTGCAACCAGGCCTTGATTTAACATTTCATCCAAAAGGTGGCACCACTGACAGTGCAGACCCTCCTCAGTACTGCAAAGAGTGTCAGTCTGGATTACCCGCCAAGTCTCCAAAATGAATTTTGAACTCCCAACCTGAGGCAGGGCCAATGCCTATCCGCTATACTGTCATTCCCATATCATTCAGTAGTCAGGCAAGCCAGAGCTCTGTGGGCATGCCTCTACACACCGCTAGCCAAATGTAAGTTAAATCTGCATTGTGACTAAAGAGTTGAAAGCCAGTTCAGCAAACACAAGAGAATGATTGATGAAGGTTTACTGCAATCATGCTACCATTTGAGGGCACCAAAATCAGATTATTTTGATCAAAGCAGCTCACATGGGAGTTGGGGAGGGATAGAATACTGACCATATTCTCTGCCCTATCCATCTTATAAAATGCCCTGGTAGAACTGGACAACATAGGCCTGTACTAATTGGAGTTTAGAAGAATGAGAGGCGACCTTGTTGAGGTATAAAGGGCACGATTTACCAGCTGCACCCCGCTGGAATCAGGGCAAGATGCGGCTGGTAGATCCAAGGAGCGGCCTTCCCCGGGATTCCTGGCGACCGTTAGGCCTCACAATATCTAATCAGATCTTGCGAGACATTGCAATCTAGTCCTGCCCACTTGCATGGTTAACTGAGTTTAATACCCCACTTAGCAGTGCTGACGCCAGATCGATCGGCCACCTGGCATTTATCGGCCTCCCCAAGGAGACGGCAGCTGGGCAACGTTCAATACTGGACCCCACAAACGGGGACCAGGTGATACGGTACTTGGGGAGGTATCCAAGGCAATCAGAGGCCCCCAGGTGGCAAGCCTCTGGGCAGGGTGACACACTGGCACTGCTGATGCCACCTGGGCACCCTGGCAATGCCACCTGGGTGCCAGCCTGGTACCCGTACTGGGGGTGGCCTACCAGTATGTGGTGGGATGGGGTGGGGGTATTCGAGGACACCTCCAACAGGTGAGTTGGGGCATTGGGAGGATCCGGGTGTTTGCGTCGGGGGGTGTCAAGTCATGTTTAAATGGTATCGGAGCGCCGCAGTGCAGGAAATTACGCTAAGTGCAGCCTGAAGGCACATTCCCCACTGGGGCACAAAAACAAGACAGAATGCTGTTAGATAGCGGGTTCATTCCCGACATTACAAACACCAGGAACAACCCTGCTAATCCCACCCAGAACGGACTCTGTTTTATTTTGGTCAGAAAATCCAGTGTTATTCTCAGGGGGCTTGACAGGTAGATGCTGAGAGGAAGTTTCCCTCTGTGGGAGAGTCTAGGACCAGAGGACATAATCTCAGAGTAAGGGGTCACCCATTTAAGACAGAGATGAGGAGAAATGTCTTCCCTCCCTGTGTCTGTGTCTGCGTGGGTTTCCTCCGGGAGCTCTGGTTTCCTCCCACAAGTCCCGAAAGATGTGCTGTTAGGTAATTTGCACATTCTGAATTCTCCTTCTGTGTACCCTAACAGGCACCGAAATGTGGCGACTAGGGGATGTTCACATAACTTCATTGCAGTTTTAATGTAAGCCTACTTGTGACAATAAAGATTATTATATTATTATTATATAGTGATCTTGTTAAGTATGTTCAAGGCTGAGATAGACAGATTTTTAATCAGCAAGGAAGTCAGGGATTACGGGGATAAGATGGGAAAGTGGAGTTGAGAATTATCATACCAGGTCAGTCATGATCGCACTGAATGGCAGAGCATTCTCGATGGGCCGAATGGCCTAACTCTGATTCTATGGGCTGGATTCTCCGTTTCGCAATTCCAAAAGGGCAATTCGTGATTGGGCGGGGAATTCAGCTTCAGGCAAAAAACTAGATCAGCTCCCCCATTGGCGGCAAGATCGAGGTTCATGTCCCCAGTGGGATACTATTAATGGGTTGGGCACCATTTTCTCCAAGCTGGCATAATTGTCCGGTCCTCTGGGCCGGGATTCATGTGGGTGACAATTGGTGCAGGTCTTGATAAACATGGCCGTGACACGGTGGACCTTGTGGTGGGCCAAGGGGCTAACTCTTTAAGGGAGTTGCCCCCAAAGTCCATTGAAGAGCCACCCTCTCACCTACAATGCAAAACCTGCCCACCCCAACCCCACCAGAGACCCCCAATTAAAGAGACACCCATCAACCCCCCCCCCCCCCCCAATTAGTGAGATCCCCACCAGAGACCCCCCAATTAGAGATCCCTGCCTGGAAGCCACCCCTGTAATTGGGGGCGGCCCGATAGCTGGATTTTCTAGGGAATCCCTCGCAATCCTCGCCATGCAGAAATTTGCATGGCTAAGGATTGTGATTCACTTCCAGTTTTCCACTCCCAGTGTGAGTGCAAATCAGAAGTGATTCAGCTCCGGCGAGAGAGCATACTGCAGGATTCTCCATTGCCTGACGGCGCTATCGTAATCGGCGATCAGGCGGAGAATTCCTTCCGACGCCCAAATCAGGGGTGGCACCAGTTTGACGGCAGTTTCCGAGTCTCCGCCTGCTCGAAACTGGCGTCATCGCATCACATGCCGCACGCTGTTGGAACGCCATTGATGCGTCATCGAAAGGCCTTCCCTGATGCCCCACACTCCATGGGCCGAGTTCCCGACTGCACAGTTGACGTGTGGCCTGAGCGTTCGGGAACCCAGCATGGCGGCCGCGATCTGTGTCCAGCGCCGCCACAGTCGACCGGGAGCCATTCTGTTGGTTAGGGTGAGGGCTTCCGCGAGGGCTGGGGAGACTTGTGGGGGGTTGTCTTGTGGGTCCATATGTGGCAGGTTGGGTCCGCGCACGGCCGGTGCCACGTTGTACGGCCCGACCGCTGCAGGTCGTCGGCATGCGTATGTGCGGCATGGACCCGGCCATTCTCTGGCTGTTTTTGGCACGGGAGCCGGGAGTTTTACCCAGCGCCGTTGCTAGCCCGCTCACTGGTCCGGGAATCGGTGAGGGTTCGGTGCCGATTTTGGTGTAGTAAAATGCCACAGTTTCCACTCTGGCGTCAGCACTTCACCGCAGAATCGGAGAATCCAGACCATATTCTCCCGAATGGAGAATCACAGCCTATGTCTTGTGGTCTAAGTTTGAGTAGACCATTCAGTCCCTCGAGTCCTGCTCTGCCATTCAATTAGATCATGGCTGATGTTCTGCTTCAATGCCATTTTCCCGCACCATCCTCATATCATACATATCTTCTATATGTTAACTGTATCTGCAATTGAACTGCAACAAATGAGAGAAATTTTGCCTTGTTGATTTGACACAAGCGCTAACCTGTGAACTCCTTTGTTAATGTAGCAATCAGAGAGACACGCACTCGCTTACTGCTATCACCAGCAGTAATTTCTCGGCTAGAAGATGTTTGGTTAGTTGGCTCTTTGATGAAGCAGCTGAGACACGGATCAGGGATGAACTAACTGAATAGTAGAGGAGATTCAATAGGTTTAGTGGGCTACTGGATGGATCACTCATTTATGAGCTCGGCATTGATTTCAGAACACCACAAAGACACATCTAGAATGCGACCATTTCGCTAGTTTTGGTTCATGGAGAAGCTTCGGTCATGACAGAAATCTTTTTCCATTCAGTGGACTGGTTCACTGTTATCTCAACCAAACAACAGCAATTCTGACAGTGCAGCACTCCCTCAGTACTGCACTAGTTTTGTTATGCTCTTGTCATAGCATAAGCTGCTTCCTTCTTGTGCACTCTGACAAAGGAAGGTTCAGACTTGGAGATAGCTTTAACACGTTTATTAAACTATTAACAATTCTCCTACTTGGATTTGGCGCTACTGTTAATCCTGCTATAGCTACTCAGACTGACAAACCAGTCTGCTATAATCCACGTGGTGGGTGCGATGTTCAATCAGCCCTGTGTCTGTACTCATGGAGAGTCTCCACTGGAAAGAGACTGAGCATGTGTGCTGTGTCCTTATATATGGGTTGGTGTAATGCCCTCCTGTGGTAGTGTCACCTCTGTGTGTAAAGTGACTGCCCATTGGTCGTGTCCTACCTTACTGACCTATTGGTTGACTGTCTGTGTGTCAGGTCTCTGGTGTTCCCTCTAGTGTCTAGCTAGGTGTAGTGTATGTACATTAACCCTTTGTGTACTTACAGTGATGTATATCACCACACTAGTATGTCAGCCAGACTAAGTCTTCAGGTCTCTGGGAGCAGGGATTTGAATTCCTGGCCTTGCACGTCAGAGGTGAGATCGTTGTCACTGAGCCAAGGCTGGTAAGAAGCCAAGATGTGGGTCGCCGTTATTAACCTAATACTACAAAAACTTGTCAAAATACACAGCTACCTTTCATAACACAATTAGATGAGGAGAGATTGTCTGACTGCTTTGCAGAACGCCGCAGTTCAGTCTGCAAGGATGACCACAAGCTCCCAATGGCCTGCCATCTTAATTCTCTCACACCAATCACTCTGTCCTTGGCCTGCTGCAATATTCCAATGGAGCTCAATGCAAGCTCAAGGAACAGCAGCTCATCTTTCGATTAGACACTTTACAGCCTTCCAAACTCAACACTAAGCTCAGTAACTTCCGAACATAATCTTGCCCCCATTATTTCCTTTTTATTTTAAAAAAATGTTTTTCTCAGGGGCAATTTAGCGTGGCAACGCACATCTTTTGGGTTGTGGATGTGAGACCCACGCAGACACGGGGAGAATGTGCAAACTCCACACATCCCATTCTGTTTCCTTTTCCTAGCATGTTTTGGTCTTGAACCTTTTTAAAAATGTTTTGTTTTTGGGCAGCAGCCGTTCTTTATTCTATCATTAACACTTCCTCTGAACACACCTTTTGATTCTTTACCTGTCCTGTTACAACTGCCTTTGGTCCTGCACAACCAATCCTCTTGTCATTCAATATATCCCACCACCCTATCACGGACCTTTCCTTTTGTCCTTTTGCCACCCTCCCCCATTTCAACTCATCATAACATTCAAAGCTATGGGCAAAGTGCTGGCAAATGGGATTAGGTCGGTAGGGCAGGTGTTTTTGTCCATGCAGACTCAATGGGCCAAAAGGCCTCTTCTGCACAGTGTGTTTCTGGGATACTGAAAATCCTAATACATCTCTAACCTCCCTCAATTCTGATGAAAGGTCATCAACCTGAAATGTTAATTCTGTTTGTCTCTCCAAAGCCACTGTCTGATCTGCTGAGTATTTCCAGTATTCTTCTCTTTTTCATTACATGGGGAAGAAAGTGGCTGTGGGAATGGATAATTCAGATAATAAGGCACCGATAACACAAAGCAACTAAGAAGCGGGGGAAGAAAGAGCCAGCTCAGAGAACAGAAAAACTAACTGAACTCCAATCCCGAGGGTCTGATACAGGAGTGATCCAAATCCCTGTGCACTTACAAAAAGTCAGGAGGATATACCAAGTAGTTCAGTCTCCAAAGGCAAAATCACCCAGGGGAGAAAAACAATTAACTAATTTCTCCCTTAAATCTACCTGTTCCCCTTTTATCGAATAAAGAGAGGCACCAACTGGCCGAGATCCTTAACCAGCTTCAATAAACACTGCACAGCAGTTATATCAGACTCTAATGATTGATGACAGGAGACCCAGTGAGGTACAGATGGGATATCAAAGTCTGGTCAAAAATATTTCACCAAGGTGGTCACCGGTGAACCCAGTTCTGAGAATAATAGATCGGATTTGAATGTTTTTTCTCCCTTCCTCTCTCACACACTCAATACATTCAACCGTCCCCTCATCCAACCCCTTCTCTTCCTGGTACAATATGATCATGTGATTAATTACTTGGCATTAGCATTTTGGTTGCCAACCACCTTACCAATACTGGGTTCCCTTTGATGACACACTGCACGCTGGCTCATTTGTCTCTACCAGAAACACAGGTAATGATGAACATGCTAAACAAGCCGCAACTTTCTTATTTACTTAAAAATAAAATCAACGGGATTTTAAAAACTCTTCCCTGGGAAACAGCCGCATTTAACTAATTCTGGTTACACAGTTCTCGACACAGAAACACTGAGGATAATTAAACCCCTGTTGTAACACATTATAGTTTGCTTGCTTCACTTTAGCCGACCGCTGTTCTAAATTAAAAGCATGCTCCAGCCTCATTTAAAAACCAAACCCCACATCTGACATGTTAGGCAACAAAATAGTTGCGAACTGCAGCTACCAGCAGAGGAATATGCCTTGGGATTATGGAGTCACCTCCCCCTCCGGCTACCGCCCCCACCCCCTCCCCCGCCATTCAATGCTGTCAAACTGTCAATTCATCACAAGAAACACAAAGTGCAGACAGATTAACGTGAAGGAACCGAGAGTCAGACGAATACCTGCTGTCGGAGCCCGGGCAACTCCTAGCTGGCAGTTGAAGGAAACAGCCAATATCTTAATCATTTTCGTCCTCTGTTCCCCCGCCACCCCGTTCCAACCCTTCCCTTTCTTCTAAAGGGACTTGGAGTAAGAAGCTGACCATATGTCTCCGCCCCCAGATCTCCCTTTTGAGTTCCCAAAGGTTCCAGGCAATCCGGGGGAAGGATTTGCTCTGGCTGCAGGAGTGAGACTCTCCTTCTCCAGCTCTGCTTGCTTGTCACCGTCTCTCCCTTCAGTGTTGGTCAGATCATCAAACAGCTATTTAATAAATGTCAGCCCAGTCGCCACATCTAGAGGCCCCTACTCGGGTGTGGGAAAGACTAGCAAAGTGCTGCCGTGTGAGGTTATTATGTTGTCTCACAACACTCCCCCCCGCCCCCCCTCCCGCAATGTTCTTAGTACCAGGGCTGATTAAGTGGTCCACATTTATTTTTTAAAGTAAAAGTAAAACTCGGAAATCAGCAAACCATGTTCCTCGGAGGAATGACAGGCGAGTCAGCTCAAGCTAAAATATAATTATTCACAGAAGACTTCACATAACAACAACAAATCACCCCCCCCTCAATCCTCCCCCTCCCCCCTCAATCCTCCCCTCTCCCCCCTCAATCCTCCCCCCTTCCACCATCTCCAAATTGAACAATTAGTAACAATTTTCAGAAATGGATGTCATGATATGTAAACATGCAGCTAACGAACACATAGAATAGGACAGGACCAATGAGCAGTCAGGAGACTCAGGGGTTGTATCTCACTATAAAAGGGATGAGGCACTCACACCCCACCTCTTTCCACAGACCAACATCTACAGAGTGGTACTGGGTGTATCCTCAGCATCACACCCCAGCACGTGGCTTAGAGCAAGGCTGGTTCAGTTACTACATTTAGATTAGCAGAGTCGAACTCATTGAGAACTGTGCTAATAGTTCAATAAAACACATTGAACTCACTTCAAAGTCTGGAGCATCTTTTACTCAAAACTGCATCAAGTGGCAGCTTGTGTTATTCCAAATTACATAACACAACATGATACCAGGAGTCTGTTCAATCTAGTTTGTTCAACTCAGCAAGATCTGTGACGACCAGCGAATGTTTTCCGGCACAAGGGAAAAGATTCCGGCTCCTCACCAGCTCAGGACCTCCGGCAATCTCAGTGCCAACTGGCGGACATTCAAGCAGAAATTTCAGCTTTACATTGAAGCATCAGACCTCAATGGTGCGTCTGATGCACGGAAGATAGGTTTTTTCCTCACCACAGCGGGTGATCACGCCTTGGAAATATTCAACTCCTTTTCACTTTGCCGAAGACCAGGACAAGACAAAGTTTCAGACCATCCTGGACAAGTTTGACAGCCACTGTGAGGTGGACACCAACTAAATCTTTGAGTGCTACATATTCAAGTAGCGATTGCAAGGTAAAGACAAATCCCTCAACTCATATTTAACTAACCTTAGATTGCGAGCGCTATCCTGCAACTTCGGTGATATCACTGACTCCATGATCAGAGACCAAATCGTTTTTGGAGTTCACTCTGATCCTCTGAGAGAGCAGTAACTGAAGATCAAGCATATGACCCTGCCAGTCGCGATTGAAATATGCGCAGTGCATGAGCACGCTGAAAATCGCTATTCCCAGTACAAAACGGCAGAAAATGATAAACTAGCCTCCCAGGATGCGGAGAGTGTGCAGGCCATCTCCCGGATGCAGCGCCTCAACATTGACAAAAGCGGCTATTTTGCGCGCTCTTCCCGGGGCCTGACGCATGCGCGATGTGAACGGGATACCGAAGCGGCTGAAACCCGCACTGTGCAGGTGCAGACATCTGAGAACCGCACTGCGCATGTGCAACGACGCACGGAGCGTCAGGACGCCGACGTCATGACATGTTCAAACTGTGGCACCGCCCATTTAAAGAAACACTGCCCTGCAGGCAGACGCTGTTTTAACTGCGGGAAGCCAGGCCACTATGCAGCCCTGTGCAGATCTGCACCACCAGTCAGGAGCCAGCGCTCCCAATTCCGACGACAGTGCATCCGGAGTGTGCACCAATGCCTACAGGATTCTGATCCCGGCAGTGCAACGGATCCAGATGATGAATGCCTGGACAACGCCTGCCGTGTGGGCATTATTACAACATGTGAAAATGCCACACCAGACACATCGCAAGTCCAATCCATCCTAGCTGTGGATTCCGAGGACGAATGGTGAGCAGTGATGAAGGTCAACCACTGCCCCATCCAGTTCAAGCTGGTCACTGGTGCCTCTGCCAACCTTCTCTCACAGGCAGACTTCAGACGCATTAAGAAGCCCCCACAGTCCTTCCAGCTCCTGGATTGCAATGGGAATGCCAAGACGGCACTGGGATCCTGCCATCTGCACGTATCCAACCGACACACACAAGCACGGTTACGCTTTGAAATTGTTAAGCCGGACAGGGCATCCCTACTAGGTGCGCAGCACGCCTGCAAGCAGCTGAACCTCATTCAAAGGGTTTACACCACAACATCCTCCCATGTGGATCTTCAGGCCGGCATCAACAACATCCTCGTCCAGTATCCAGATGTGTTCAACGGGATGGGCACGCTGCCGTATCGACACAAGATTCTGCTACGATCTGATGCCAAGCCAGTGGTCCATGCACCACGACGTGTCCCTGCTCCACTGAGAGAGCACCTGAAGGCACAGCTTAAGGATCTTCAGCAAAAAGGCATCATATCCAAGGTCACTGAACCAACTGACTGTGTCAGCTCGATGGTGTGCGTAAAGAAGCCTTTGGGGGACCAGCGCATCTGCATTGATCCCAAGGATCTCAATAAGAATATCATGCAAGAACACTACCCCATCCCGAAGTGGGAGGAACTCACGAGTGAGATGGCACACGCGCGCTTCTTCACCAAATTGGATGTATCACAGGGATTTTGGCAAATCCAGCTGGAAGAGTCCAGCAGAAGGCTCTGCACCTTCAACACGCCTTTTGGCAGATACTGTTACAATCGCATGCCATTTGGCATCATCTCGGCATCGGAGATATTCCATCACATCATGGAGCAGATGATGGAAGGCATTGAAGGGGTTCGTGTGTACGTGGACAACATCATCATATGGTCCACAACCCCTGAAGAACATGTGTCCCGTCTCCAGCAGGTATTCCGCCGTGTACATGCCAACGGCCTAAAGTTAAACATGTCCAATGTTGTTTTGGCACATTGACGCTCAATTTCCTAGGCGACCAGATCTCACAGCATGGTGCGTGCCCGGACACAGACAAAATCAAGGCCATCGAGGCGATGAAGGTCCCTGAGGACAAAAAGGCGGTGCTGCGCTTCTTGGGTATTTTCTGGGCAAGTTCATTCCAAACATGGCCGCACACACCACGGCCCTACGCAACCTGGTGAAAAAGTAAATTGCCTTTGAGTGGAAGGCGGCACACCAGACAGAGTGGCTGGAGCTGAAAGCCAAGCTCACCACTGCACCAGTCCTGGCATTCTTCGACCCGGACCGGGAGACAAAGATATCCACAGATGCGCGTCAGGATGGCATCGGTGCGGTGTTGCTTCAACGAGATGACACATCATTCTGGGCACCAATAGCATACGCATCAAGGGCAATGACGCCCACTGAAACCAGATATGTTCAGATTGAGTAGGAGTGCTTGGGTCTTCTCATCGGCACCCTCAAATTTCATGATTATGTCTACGGCCTGCCGACATTCACTGTCGAGACGGATCATAGGCTTCTAGTCCACATCATCCACAAGGACCTGAACGACATGACGCCTCGGTTGCAGAGAATCCTGCTTAAACCTATGAGGTATAACTTCAACTTGCTGTACATACCTGGCAAGGAGCTCATCATCGCTGATGCATTGGCCCACTCTGTCACCTCGCCCAGTGAGCCGCTGGAGATCATCCAGCACATCGAATTGCAGGTGCAGCTGTGTGCTAGCACTCTCCCGGCGACAGATGAGAAGGTAGTTCTAATCCGTGATGAGACAGCCAAGGACCCCCTCTTGCAGCGCGTCATCCACAACCTCACCAATGGCTGGCAGAAAGGGCCCACAATTTTACAATGTGAAGGACGACCTGACGGTGATTGATGGTATCCTCCTCAAGCTGGACAGGATTGTCATTCCACTCAGTCACCAGAGTTTGGTGCTGCGCCAGATTCATGAGGGACACCTGGGCATCGAGAAGTGCAGACGCAGAGCCCGGCAAGCTGTCTACTGGCCCGGCATCAGCCAGGACATCACAAACATGGTCCTGAACTGTGCTACCTGTCAGCGGTTCCAGCCGGCGCAGAGCAAGGAGACGCTCCAACAGCATGACATAGTGACCTCTCCATGGTCCAAGATTGGCATCGACCTCTTTCATGCGAATGGTCGCGACTACGTATTGATCATCGACTATTTCTCGACTTACCCTGAGGTGCTGAAGCTCCCGGACCCCACCTTTCGGACCGTCATCAAAGCCTGTAAGGAGACGGTCTCAAGGCATGGCATCTCAATCACCGTCATGAGCGACAATGGCCTGTGCTTTAACAGTCGAGAATTTGACAGGTCATACAATTTCCAGCATGTCACCTCCAGTCCACACTAATGGAAAAGTCGAGAAAGGGGTGCACATTGTGAAACAGCTCATCTGCAAGGCCGCAGCTCTGCTTCCGCCATACACCTTGCACGGCTCGCGTACAGGGCGACTCCATTGTCCACTGGCATGTCGCCGGCTCAACTCCTGATGAACAGGGACCTGCGGACGACGCTTCCAGCCATACACCTGCCCAACCTGGATCACCTCCCGGTGCTGCAGAAGATGCGGCAGCTCAGAGACCATCAAAAGCAGGGCTATGATGCCCATGCCACCAACTGGCCGTGCTATCCCCGGCAGACACTGTCAGGATCAAAATACCGGATGGTGGGCGGTCTGCCTCGGCTGTCGTTGTTCGACAGGCCGCGCCCTGCTCTTATGTTGTACGTATGGCTGATGGCTCCATCGTGCGAAGGAATCGACGGGCACTGCGCAAAGTTGCCTACCCGCAACCACTTTCTCCTCCATTTCCATATGTTGAATTGCCACCACCTGATACCTCGCACCATGAGGCCACCAGTCAGGCTTCCATCCCGCCTGTCAAGGCGCCGTCGTCCCCTCCGCCACCTCTCCAGCGGTCGACCAGGATCAGACGCAAGCCTCAGAGACTGGACTTGTGAACGTTTGTTTTGTTTGCTCTGTTCTGTTGTCCTCCGTCAGTCACGTTAGACAGACTCAGTCACATGTAAATACATTCACATACGCCAACAAAACATTAAAAAAAAGGGGAGATGTCATGATATGCAAACATGCAGCTAATGAACACATAGAATAGGACACGACCAATGAGCAGTCAGGACACTCAGGGGTGGTATCTCACTATAAAAGGGATGAGGCACTCACACCCCGCCTCTTTCCACAGACCAACATCTACAGAGTGGTACAGGGTGTATCCTCAGCATCACACCCCAACACGTGGCTTAGAGCAAGGCTGGTTCAGTTAGACTGAGTTATTACATTTAGATTAGCAGTGAGTCGAACTCATTGAGAACTGTGCTAATAGTTCAATAAAACACATTGAACTCACTTCAAAGTCTGGAGCATCTTTTACTCAAAACTGCATCAAGTGGCAGCATGTGTTATTCCAAATTACATAACACAACAATGGGAAGCTTGATCTTGAAAGCAAAATAAAAACTTTAAGTTTGCTGTGTTACATTGATAGCACTCTTGCCTTTGAATCAGATGGTTCTGTGTGCAAGTCCCACCCCAGAGACTTGAGCCTATATCTACACTGACGCCCCAGGGCTTGCGCTCCATCTTTTGGGTGCACACTGAAACCCAGGCCCATGTCTACCCTGTCGTGATTTGCAGACACACACATAATGATATACAGACAAGCAGCCAATGGACACAGAGAACAGGACATGACCAATAAGCAGGCAGGACACTCAGGGGTGGGATCTGACTATAAAAGACACGAGGCACTCACACTCTGCCTCTTTCCACTGATGATCATCTAGAGAGTCAGTCAAGGGTGTTGTTACAATCTCACACCCCCATCACGTGGCTAAGAGCTAGTCTGGTTCAGTCAGACAGAGTAACCACACTTAAGTTAGCAGAGAGTCGAACTCAAAGAGAACGATGCTAACTGTGCTATTAGTTCAATAAATCTGATTGAACTAACTTCAAGGTCTGGAATATCTTTCTGATCTAAGCTGCATCCAGTTGCAGCCAGTGTTGGACTAGTGTGCCGAACACAACATGATACCAGGAGACTACTAATTTAAGATGGCTTACCTCAGTCCATTCCGTGACGACCAGCAAATGTATCCTGGCACCATGGAGAAGATTCAGGCTCCTCACCAGCTCAGGACCTCCGGTAATCTCAGTGCCAACTGGCGGATATTCAATCAAAAGTTTCTGCTGTACATCAAAGCCTCAGACCTCGAGGGTGTGTATGATGCAAGAAAGATTGCGCTTCTACTCTCAACAGCGGGTGATCAAGCCATCGAACTCTTCAACCCGTTTAACTTCACCGAAGGCCAGGACAAGACAAAGTTTCAGACTATCCTGGACAAGTTCGATAGTCACTGTGAAGTGGACACCAATCAAATCTTCGAGCGCTACATATTAAAACAACGTCTTCAAGGTAAAGACTTCTTCTTAACTAGCCTCCGCCTGCTAGCGCTGTCCTGCAACTTTGGTGATATTGCTGACTCCATGATCAGAAACCAAATCGTGTTTGGAGTTCACTCTGATTCTCTGAGCAACTCTTAAAAATCAAGCATATGACCCTGCCAGTCGCAATTGAAACATGTACACTGCATGAGCACGCAAAAAATCGGTATTCCCAATACAAATTGGCTGAAAATGAGAAACTTGCCTCCCACGAGGTTGTGAGTTGCAGGCCATCTCCCGGATGCAGCGCCTCAGCAGTGAAGATAGCGGCCATCTCGCGTGCTTTTCCCGGAGCTCCACGCATGCGCGATGCGAACGGGATAATGAAGCGGCCGACACCCACACTGCACAGGTGCAGACATCTGCCGACCGCACTGCGCATGTGCGACGACGTACACTGCATCACGACCTCAAAGTCATGACGTGCCCACTTAATTGGACACTGCCCTGCAAGAGGCAGGCGATGTTTAAACTGCGGGAAGCCTGGACACTATGCAGCCTTGTGCAGGGCTGCACCACCAGTCAGAGGCCAGCGCTCCCAATTCCGACGACGGCGCGTCCAGAATGTGCAACGACGATTACAGGATTATGACCTTGGCAGTACAACGGATCCAGAGGACGAGTGCCTGGAGTCCGCCTACCGAGTGGGCATCATTACCACACGTGAACATGCCACACCTAACTCATCTTGCATTCAGTCCATCCTCGCTGTGGATTCGGAGGACGAATGGCGTGCGGCGATGCAGGTCAACCGCTGCTTCATCCAGTTCAAGCTGGACACAGGTGCTTCTGCAAACCTTCTCTCACAGGCAGACTTCAAACGCACCAAGAAGTCCCCCAAGGTCCTTCCAGCAGCCTGCCAGCTCCTGGACTATAACGGTAATGCCATCACGGCACTGGGGTCCTGCCATCTACTCGTCTCCAACCAGAGCACCCATGCACGGCTAAGGTTTGAAATTGTCAAGCCGGACAGGGCAATCCTACTGGCCGTGCATGCCTGCAAAAAGCTAAACCTGGTGCAGCGGGTTTATTCAACGACATCCTCCAACGTGGATCTTCAAGCTGGCATTGACGACGTCCTCACTCAGTATCCAGATGTGTTTGACGGGATGGGCACTTTGCCATATCGGTACAAGATCCTACTGCGATCTGATGCCAAGCCAGTGTTCCATGCACCACGCCGGGTCCCGGCTCCACTGAAGGAGCACCTGAAGGAACAGCTGAAGGAGCTGCAGCAGCAGTGGATCATTTCCATGGTAACCGAACCGACTGACTGGGTCAGCTCGATGGTGGTGGTTAAAAAACCCTCTGGAGACCTGCGCATCTGCATTGATCCCAAGGATCTCAACCAGAATATAATGCGTGAACACTACCCCATCCCGAAGCGGGAGGAACTCACCAGTGAGATGGCACATACACGGTTTTTCACGAAGTTAGATGTGTCGCATGGATTCTGGCAAATCCAGCTGGTGAGTCCAGCAGAAGGCTCTGCACCTTCAACACACCGTTTGGCAGGTACTGCTATAACTGTATGCCATTCGGCATCGTCTCGGCATCGGAGATATTTCATTGCATCATGGGGCAGATGATGGAGGGCATCGAAGGGGTTCGTGTGTACGTGGACGACGTCATCATATGGTCCACGACCCCTGAGGAGCATGTTTCCCGTCTCCAGCAGGTATTCCGCCGTGTCCACGCCAATGGCCGGAAGCTGAAGAGGGCCAAATGTTGCTTTGGCATGTCGACACTCAAGTTCCTAGGAGACCAGATCTCTCAGCAGGGTGTGTACCCCGACACAGACAAGGCCAAGGCCTTCGCAGCCATGAAGGTCCGGAAGTCAAGAAGGCGGTGTCATAATATACACCAGTAGATCATGGTGCAGACACACACACTGACGGATACACAGCAAGACCACGCAACACACACAACACCGCAGCCAATCACCTGTTAGAGCACACTCACTATACAGACAGAGGGCATCGGTTTTCCCGCTCATTCGAGATGCAGCCTCTCAGAAGGACAGAGCTTACAGCACAGATCTTCACCATGTGCTGAGTGCATAGACTGGTTAGGACAGGCATAGGTCTTTAGTTTAATCTCACATCGTGTTAACCCACAGTGAAAGTATGTTCAACAGTTTCTAGCTTAATAAAATAGTGTTGTACTATTTTAAGTGTTGGTGGCCTGTATGTGTTCCACGGATCCAGAGCACCCAACACATCATGGTACCAGTAGTTGAGGGATGTTAGAACTCCTTAGACCTACCTGCAAGTGATCACCGGTAACCTAGGGGCCAACTGGAAGATATTCAAACAAAGCTTCCACCTCCACCTTGAAGCCACAGACCGGGAAACTGCCTCAGACACCAGGAAGATCGCTCTCTTCCTATCCATGGCCGGGGACCATGCCATCCACATTTTCAATTCTCTCACCTTTGCTGATGGTGAAGATAAATCAAAATTCAAGACGGTTGTCCTTAAGTTTGACAGTCACTGCAACACCGAGGTGAATGAAAGTTTCGAGCGCTATGTATTCCAACAGCGTTTGCAGGGTAAGGATGAACCTTTCCATTCCTTTCTCACCCACCTCCGCATCCTTGGGCAGTCCTGTAATTACGGGTCCATCTCCGACTCCATGATACGTGACCAGATCGTTTTCGGTGTTCAGTCGGACCCCCTACGCCAGCAGCTCCTCAAGGTAAAGCAGATCACCCTAGCAATTGCCATCGAGACCTGCGTGCTACATGAACACGCCACTAGTCGGTATTCCCACATCCAAGCGGCTGAAACAGCGCGGCAAGGTCCCCACGAGGCAGAACGGGTCCAAGCAATCGAGCAACTCCAGGGCCTCAGCCTGGATGAGGGCGGCCATTTTGCATGCTATTCGCAGACTCCCGCGCTTGTGGGCGCCGAACGAGGGGACGGCGACGTTAACGAACGTACTACGCAGGCGCGCACCACGTACGGCCGCGCTGCGCATGCGCGGTGGTGCAGCGAGTGTACTGACGCGACAACGTGCGGCAACTGTGGTTCCGCCCATTTAAAGCTGCAATGTCCTGCCAGATCCCAACGATGCCTGCAATGTGGCAAACTTGGCCACTATGTTGCTTTATGCAGATCAGGTCAGCCTGCCAACTCTCGTCGCTCCAGCCAGCCTCGCAGGAATGTCCGGGCCATTCAAACCACGATCACCGAGCCCGATTCGGACCTGCTACCCGATATTGACACCGAGGACCCAAAGGCGCCTTTTCGAGTTGGTATCGTTACAAAAAACAGGGTGCAAAAAAACAGAAGCAAATAATCCAGCCTCTACAGGTATACAGCATCGATCCGGACGATGAGTGGTGTGCCACCCTTACGGTCAACTGGTCCCAAATACGATTCCGCCTGGACACCGGTGCCTCCGCCAATCTCATTGCGCGGTCGGACCTCCAAAGCCTTTGTGTCAAACCTGCCATCCTGCCACCAGCCTGCCAGCTATTAGATTACAATGGCAATGCCATTGCTGCCAGCGGCTCGTGCCAACTTGAAGTGACGCACAGGTCACGCAAAGCCATCCTTCCCTTTGAAATCGTGGGCTCCTCAAAAGCCTCCCTGCTTGGCGCGCAGGCATGCAAGCTGTTGAACCTAGTTCAGAGAGTTCACTCTCTCTCCTGCTGACGCGTCTGCCTTTCAGGACACTGACTTCAGGATGCAATTCGACGCCATTATCAACCAGCACCACAATGTCTTCGAGGGCATGGGAACGCTCCCGTACACCTACAGGATTTTATTAAAACCGAATGCCACGCCTGTGGTGCACGCACCTCGCAGGGTCCCAGCACCCCTTAAGGACCGCCTCAAGCAGCAGCTGCAGGACCTCCAGAACCAAGGAGTGATTTCCAAAGTCACGGAACCGACCGACTGGGTCAGTTCCATGGTATGTATAAAAAAGCCTTCTGGCGAATTGAGACTTTGCATTGATCCCAAGGATCTCAATCGCAATATTATGAGAGAGCACTATCCAATTCCAAGCGCGAAGAGCTGACATGTGAGATGGCTCGCGCCAAGCTCTTTACCAAACTCGACGCCTCAAAAGCATTCTGGCAAATCCAGCTCGATGAATCCAGCAGGAAACTCTGCATGTTTAACACCCCCTTTGGAAGATATTGTTACAACAGGATGCCGTTTGGGATCATCTCTGCATCAGAAGTGTTCCATAGGATTATAGAACAAATGCTGGAAGGTATTGAAGGTGTTCGTGTCTCTGTAGATGACATAATCATTTGGCCACCACCCCGCAGGAGCATGTTAGTCGCCTCCAGCGCGTATTCAGACGTATACATGAGCATGGCCTCCGCCTCAACAGGACCAAATGCTCTTTTGGTCAGACAGAACTTAAGTTCCTCGGGGACCACATCTCCCAATTGGGTATGCAGCCAGATGCGGACAAGGTAGCTGGCATCACAGCTATGAAAGCACCAGAGGACAAGAAGGCGGTCCTCCGATTTCTGGGCATGGTCAATTTTTTAGGGAAATTCATCCCTATCCTCGCCTCTCATACCACGGCTCTCAGGAACCTTGTCAGGAAGACGACAGACTTCCAACGGCTCCCTGCCCACGAGCATGAATGGAGGGAACTCAAGGCAAAACTGACCATGGCCCCGGTCTTAGCCTTCTTTGATCCAGTAAAGGAGACCAAAATTTTGACCGATGCCAGTCAATCCGGCATTGGGGCAGTGCTCCTTCAACGTGATGAGGCCTCATCATGGGCCCCCATTGCATATGCGTCACGTGCAATGACCCCCACGGACCAGCGCTATGCGCAGATAGAAAAGGAGTGCCTGGGCCTACTGACCAGTGTTGTTAAATTTCACGATTATGTCTACGAACTTCCTCAATTCACCGTCGAGACCGACCATCGCCCGCTGGTCAATATAATACAGAAAGACTTGAACGACATGACGCCTCGCCTCCAGCGTATTCTTCTCAAGCCTTCCAGCTGGTATTCACCCCAGGCAAGGACCTCATCATTGCTGACGCTCTCTCCAGATCAGTCAACACTCTATGTGACCCAGCGGGATTTGTCTGCCAGGTTGACGCCCATGTAGCATTCGCGGCCTCCAATCTACCTGCCTCGGATGAACGCCTCGTCCAAATTCGCCGCGAGATGGTGGCTGACCCCTTGCTACAGCGTGTCATGCACCACCTAACGGACGGGTGGCTCAAGGGCCAATGCCCTCAATTCTATAATGTCAGAGATGAGCTGGCGGTAGTAGAAGGGGTTCTTCTAAAACTGGACCGCATTGTCATCCCACATAGCATGCGCCAGCTAGTCCTGGAACAACTACACGAGGGCCACCTTGGCTTGGAAAAGTGCCACCGACGGGCCCGAGAGGCAGTATATTGGCCCGGCATTAATGAGGACATAGCCAACACAGTGCTCAACAGCCCCACTTGTCAGCGCTTCCAGCCGGCCCAGCGACGTGAGACCCTGCAGCCCCATGAGTTGGTCACATCACCATGGACCAAGGTGGGCATCGATCTGTTCCACGCGCTGGGTAGAGACTGTGTCCTGATCGTGGACTACTTTTTGAATTACCCGGAGGTGATATGGTTGCACGACCTCACCTCATCTGCAGTCATTCGTGCATGTAAAGAAACCTTGGCTCGACACGGCATCCCGCTCACGGTTATGTCGGACAATGGCCCCTGCTTCGCCAGCCAAGAATGGTCCAACTTTGCCAGGCGGTACAATTTTGCCCATGTGACATCCAGTCCCCTGTACCCCCAATCCAACGGCAAAGCAGAGAAGGGAGTACATATCGTCAAACGGCTCCTATGCAAGGCCGCAGATGCTGGGTCTGATTTCTACTTCGCCTTGCTGGCCTATTGCTCCGCCCCACTGTCCACTGGCCTGTCGTCAGCCCAATTACTCATGAGTTGCACCCTGAGGACGACGGTGCCGTCCATCCATGTCCCAGACCTCGACCACGTTCCGGTCCTTCGCTGGATGCAGCTGTCTCGTGCACAGCACAAGGCGGCTCATGACTGCCGTGCAGCTGATCTCCCTGCTCTGGCTCCAGATGACAACGTCCGTGTCCATCTTCCGGATGGTGGCTGGTCTGCAACCGCTGTTGTCCTTCGGCAGGTGGCCCCCCGCTCGTTCCTAATTCGTCTACCGGATGGCTCTATTCTGCGCTGCAATCGACCCGCCCTTCATCTCGTTCCACACTCGCCACGTGATCCTCCAGTGTCGCCTCGTCCTCCTGCTGACCCTGCCATGGACTATGCAGAGCTCCCTGTCACTCTGCCTCCCCTTGACTTTGACGCAGTCCAGCCCGCTCCTGAACCGGCGGCTCTCGACCCACCCTTGAGGAGGTCAACCAGAATTCGTCGCCCACCTCAGAGACTAAATTTATGAACTTTTCGAATTTATGGACTCTCTGAATTGTTTCGTTGCTTTGTTTGATCGTTTCCCTGGTTTGTATATAGTGTTGATCTCGTTACTCTTGTTGCATACTGCTTCTCTGCACCAGGCACCTTCCCATGTAAATAGCTTAGTTCTCATGTATATAGTCCTGTAAATATGTCTTCGTACCCCACACGTCGTTAGGAATATTATCACTACACATTATTTATTGCCACACACATACATTTTTTTATAAAAGGGGGGATGTCATAATATACACCAGTATATCATGGTGCAAACGCACACACTGATGGACACACAGCAAGACCAATCAACACACACAACACTGCAGCCAATCACCAGTTAGAGCACACTCACTATAAAGACAGAGAGCATCAGTTTTCCCGCTCATTTGGGATGCAGCCTCTCAGAAGGACAGAGCTTACAGCTTACAGCACAGATCTTCACCATGTGCTGAGTGCATAGACTGGTTCGGACAGGCATAGGTCTTTAGTTTAATCTAACATCGTGTTAACCCACAGTGAAAGTATGTTCAACAGTTTCTAGCTTAATAAAATAGTGTTGTACTATTTTAAGTGTTGGTGGCCTGTATGTGTTCCACGGATCCAGAGCACCCAACACATCAGGCAGTATTGCGCTTCCTGGGCATGGTTAATTTTCTGGGCAAGTTCATCCCAAACGTGGCCTCACACACCACGGCCCTACGAAACCTAGTGAAGACGTCCACTGCCTTCGAGTGGAAGGCGGCCCATCAGGCAGAGTGGTTGGTCTGAAAGCCAAGCTCACCATTGCACCCATATTGACATTTTTTCGACCCAGACAGGGAAACGAAAATCTCGACAGATGCGAGCCAGGATGGCATCGGTGCGGTCCTGCTGCAACGCAATGACACTTCATCCTGGGAACCGGTTGCCTACGCATCAAGGGCAATGACGTCCACCGAACAAAGGTATGCACAAATCGAGAAGGAATGCCTGGGCCTTCTCACTGGCATTCTCAAGTTTCACGACTATGTCTACGACCTGCCGACATTCAGTCGAGACGGATCACAGACCCCTGGTCCACATTATCCACAAGGACCTTAATGACATGATGCCTCGGTTGCAGCGCATCCTCCTCAAACTCAGAAGGTACGACTTTGGCCTGGTCTACACGCCTGGCAAGGAGCTCATCATTGCCGATACACTGTCCCGCTCCATCACTGTGCCGAGTGAACCACTGAACGTCATCCGGCAAATTGAGTCACAGGTTGAGTCACAGGTGCAGCCGTGTGCTAACACCCTCCCGGCATCTGATGAGAAGGTGATTCGTATTCGTGAGGAGACAGCCAAAGACCCCCTCTTGCAGCGTGTCATGCACCACCTCGCCAATGGCTGGCAAAAAGGGCAGTGCCCTCAATTTTTCTATGTAAAGGACGACCTGACGGTGGTTGATGGCATCCTCCTCAAACTGGACCGGATTGTAATTCCACACAGTCTCCAGAGCTTGGTGCTCCGTCAAATCCATGAGGACCACCTGCGTGAGGAAAAGTGCAGACGCAGAGCCAGGCAGGCTGTCTACTGGCCCGGGATCAGCCAGGACATCGCAAACATGGTCCTTAACTGTGCGACCTGTGAACGCCTCCAGCCAGTGCAGAGTAAGGAGACACTTCAGTAGCATGAAATCGAAACCTCTCCGTGGTCCAAGTTTGGCATCGACCTCTTTCATGCAAATGGTCGTGATTATGTGTTAATCATTGATTACTTTTCCAATTACCCTGAAGTCGTGAAGCTCTCAGACCTCACATCTCGGACCGTCATCAAGGCCTGTAAGGAGACGTTCTCCAGGCATGGTATCCCACTCACTGTCATAAGTGACAATGGCCCGCGCTTCAGCAGCCATGAATGGTCTCTGTTTGCCCAGTCGTATCAGTTCAAACACGTCACTTCCAGCCCACACTATCCGTTGAGAAAGGGGTGCACATAGTGAAGCAGCTCATCTGCAAGGCCGCGGGGTCTGCGTCTGACATTCACCTTGCACTGCTTGCGTACAGGGCGGCCCCACTGTCCACTGGCATGTCGCCGACTCAACTCCTGATGAACAGGGACCTGCGAACGACATTTCCAGCCGTACACTTGCCCAACCTGGATCACCTCCCGGTGCTGCAGAAGGTGCAGCAACTCCGAGACCGGCAAAAACAGGGCTATGATGCTCATGCCACCGATTTGCCCATGTTATCCCTGTCCGACACTGTTCGGGTCAAGATCCCTGATGGAGGCTGGTCAGCTCCAGCTGTAGTTGTTCGACAGGCTGCCCCCCCAGCTCGTATGTTGTGCGTCTGGCTGATGGTTCACTTGTGCGATGAAACAGACGGGCACTGCGCAAAGCTGCCTGCCCGCAACCACATTCTTCTCCGTTTCCTTCTGTTGTTTTGCCACCTCCTGATACCTCGACTCACGAGGCCACCAGTCAGGCTTCAATCCCGCCCATCAAGGCGCTGTCGTCCCCACCACCACCTCTCCGGCGGTCGACCAGGATCAGACGCAAGCCACAGAGACTAGACTTATGAACATTTGTTCTGTTTGCTATGTTCTGTGTTCTCGCATTAGACAGCTGTTTTCACATGTACATATGTTCACATCCACTGCATGTATATATGTTACTATTGGCTTAATCTTGTAAATACGTTCACATATGTCATCCAAACATAAAAAAAGGGGAGATATCATGATATGCAGACACACACATAATGATATACAGACAAGCAGCTAATGGACACAGAGAACAGGGCATGACCAATAAGCACGCAGGACACTCAGGGGTGGGATCTGACTATGGAAGACACAAGGCACTCACACTCCGCCTCTTTCCACTGATGAACATCTGGAGAGTCAGTCAAGGGTGTTGTTACAACCTCACACCTCCACCACATGGCTAAGAGCTAGTCTGGTTCAGTCAGACAGAGTAACCACACTTAAGTTAGCAGAGAGTTGAACTCACAGAATACTGTGCTAACTGTGCTATTAGTTCAATAAAACTGATTGAACTAACTTCAAGGTCTGGAGTATCTTTCTGATCTAAGCTGCATCCAGTTGCAGCCAGTGTTAGACCAGTGTACCTAACACGGCATACCCTCTCAGGCGTATGTAACAGATTCCACAGCAGTTCTGAGGAAAGGTTATTGATCGGAAATGTTAATCTTGCTTCTCTCTTCCACAGACGCTGCCAGACATGCTGAGTATTTCCAACATTTTCTGCTTTTATTTCAGCACCCATTGCTCCCATCTTATCGGGGAGCAGAGGAGTTATCCACACTATCCTGTCCAACATTCAGCTCTCAATCAACATCACTAATAACCCAATCAATATTTTGACTGATTTAATGCGCTAATCAAGATATTTTATATCAATATGCTCAACACTGATTTTACAATTTGTCCATTTGATTAGTTTGGTTTCAGTAACAAACAATCAAAGCCTCATCTCTACAGCAAGCCGTCACACAATCCATACTCCTCAAGGGGATTATCATCCGTGTAAATGCAGATTAATAGATACTAAGGTTCAATGGGAGGTTTGCTGCAGCAGTAGTAACATCCCTGCCTTTGAACCAGAAGCTCTGGGTGGTGAGACAACAGGGTGGCAAGGTAGCACAGTGGTTAGCACTGTTGCTTCACAGCTCCAGGGTCCCAGTTTCGATTCGTGGCTTGGGTCACTGTCTGTGTGGAGTCTGCATGTTCTCCCTGTGTCTGCGTGGGTTTCCTCCGGGTGTTCCGGTTTCCTCGCACAGTCCAAAGACGTGCAGGTTAGGTGGATTGGCCATGATCAATTGCCCTTAGTGTCCAAAACAAAAGGTCAGGTAGGGTTGCGGGGATCGAGTGGAGGTGTGGCTTGAGTGGGGTGCTCTTTCCAAGGGCCGGTGCAAACTCGATGGACCGAATAGCCTCCTTCTGCACTGTAACTTCTATGATTCTATGATAAATCTCACACTAAGCCTTGTTGGCCAGGGAGGATGTGTTTGTAATGTGGTAATATATGTTAAGTATCAACTTGGAAAATTCTTCCAGCATACACACCTGTGACAGGGTGGTGAGTGTGGAACACCTTTCTGGTGAGGCAACAGGAAATCATTGCGGCACCTTACCAAACATGACCAGCACATGGTCATCCATGACCACCAGTGTCCTCTTAGGATATGGCACTCGCGAGAGAAGGTTCAGCACATATTATAAGGCTGGTGATTGAACATTAAATTGAATTTAAAAGCTGCTGAAAAACAAGGATTGCCCCAACGTAGTTTGACATTTCATATGTTGCAGCCAGCACACAGATACTGAAGTGAACAACAGGACAGTTGGGCCGAAGTCAGAAACTCATTGCTGGTCGATTTTTCCTGCAGTTAAGTGAGGTGATTCATTGCCCCAAGATGGGGAGGGAAATCGGGAACCCAAACTCAAAACATGATCTGCACTGTTATTTAGTGTTTACTCAGAATGTCGCTGTGAGAATTGCCTGGCAGAGACTATCCTGGGCCCACTTCATTCACTTCAATTGGGAGTAATTAGTTCTGTATCTCAGCTCCTTCCACTTCCTGTTAACTACATTTTGACTGATTTGACGCACCAAACAAGATATTTTATATTGATATGCTCAGTAGTAATGTTACGATTTGTACCATTGATTAGCTTGGTTTCAGTAACGCACAATCAAAACACCTCTGCAGTAAGCCGTCGCACTATCCATACTGCTCCTCCTCAAGGGGATTATCATCGGTGTTAATCCAGATTTGTAGATGTGAGGGTTCAATAGATGGTCTGCTGGCACTGTGTAACGTCACTGCCCCTGAGTCAAGAACACCTGGTTCAAGTCCCACCCCAAGCCTTGATGGACGTGGCATTTGTAACACAAGAGAGCAAAGTGAAAAATGAAATGTCGCCAAAGTCCCAGGGGGGCCATAGGCTGCTCTTCCCTTTGAGAGCTGACTGGTGGTGATTTAACCTGACGGTCACCACACCTCAGGCGAGGGGTCTTCATGAATAACCTCTGCCGGTACAGGAATTGAACCCACACTGTTGGTGTCGCTCTGCATCACAAACTAGCCACCCAGTCAACTGAGCAAACTGGCTATCCCAAGAGCGCAAAGCAGTGTTTGCTTAACCGGTATCAGCACTCATTTCTTGCACATGGGATTGCTGACTTTGGTTTGACAAGGAGCTTGATAAGCAGTCCTACTGTTGTCAATCGCCCCAACTAGTTAAACCACCATCACTAACATAAACAAATCAACAACAAAACTGCCTTTTTAACGCTGCTATGATTTTTCTCCCCGGGATGCTCACAACAGTGCCCGGGAGGTTGATCATTAATTCTTAGAGACAGCAATCCTGGGGAAGGTGGGAACCCAACTTGGGCAAGCTTTCTTTGGAGGCAAATAAGATCATTGTGGAGTTCAATTCCCACATTTATACAGAAGAACAAAATATTTGTTCAGCATGAAATGGAGATTGTTCTATAGATCGTAACACACACCAGTGAGTTGAATAATGAGAAGGCTTGAGTACACACCCTCCAGTGGTATTTAGAATAATGATTTGTAATTAATATCAGGCTAATCTTCCACTTATTATATTGATCTCCCAGTGGCTGCTGCCACGGAGGTTGGTTGTTTTACATGTTGAGCTACACATCTACAATACGTTGGCACAGATATGCTATGGGATTACATTGAAGCTGCCTCCATAATTCACTGTGTGCCTTACGCAACTTGACCACCAAGAGGAGCTTCGTCAACCTGACCGCCCCCCCGTTGCCCTCGGCGTTGTGAGGCAGTGGGATGGGGCGGAGGAGGGCAGAGGTTATGTACTTGGCCAAATTGCAACAAAGTTCTCACTGTCACAGGGTGACTGGTGTTTAAGAGATTCATTGGGCCAGGACCTGCTGGAAAATCGGCAGCATATTAAACCCATACTGATGGTTTGTGCCATTATAAAATCCTTTCACCTAGCAATTTATGGAGTAACTGAGATACCATCACAAGTCCCGATCCTCTGTAAATTACCCGGGCATCTGCGCCATACTACCCTTAGCCTTGCCAACTTCACCCAAATATGGCACGTCACCAGAGCAGTCATGAAGCAAGGTCCATCAGCTTCCACGAGATACGCCACAGGTTCTGGTCCTCTTACCTCCCAGGGCCACACCTCAAAGCCTGCCGCCTGGCATCAGCTCGCAGTTATGAGCAGTTCATTATGATCGGTCTGAGGGGAAAGACACTGGACCATCCGTAACCTCTTGGACTCACCATTGACCTCACTGAGCCAACGGGAAGGGTTTGCGCTTAGCACTAGGAGCGACTCCCAGTAGCAATTCACTCTCTCTTATGCAAATATCAGATATGGAGGGAGGGGGCCTCTTTGATAGGGGATCTCTGATCTGGGGAGTCTCTCTGGCCAGGGGGGTCTCATGGGGGTCTCTGGTGGGGGGGGGGGGGGGGGTATCTGATGGGGAGGGTGGGCAAGATTGAATAGGGGGCCGTCCGACGGGCTTTGGGGCACCCTACATTAAATACGTACACCAGTGGCCCACTGCAGGATCCATCGCATCAGAGCCACCCCCAGCAAATACTTGCACCAATCCACACCCACGTGAATCCCAAAATGAACCGGATGAGCTTTTACGAAAATCAACAATGATTTCATGGTCATCTTTAGACTCTTAATTCCAGGATTTTTAAAAATTCAATTCAAATGTCACCACCTACCGTGATGGGATTTGAACCTGGGTGCCTAGAGTATTACCCTGGGTCTCTGGATTCCTAACCCAGCGACAATACCACTACACTACTGCCCGTCTTTCTTTCTTTAGATGGTTCAGCATTCCAGCAATTTGCAACGTAAACGTAGATCAATATTAGCAGAGAGTTGATCATTTCGGCAGCACGGTAGCATTGTGAATAGCACCCCCTGGCCCCCTGCCCAATCCCCTCCCATCCCGGGCTGTGCAATATCCTGGGCGAGGCGAAGAAAACAAGGGAAGAGGAATCTCAGAAAAAGTCCTCTCAGAATCCCTTGGATGATTCCTGGAGGTCGCGTGAGCCAAGTAAACCAGTTTACTCCTCATTTACTCAGGGCAGCACGGTAGCCTTGTGGATAGCGCAATTGCTTCACAGCTCCAGGGTCCCAGGTTCGATTCCGGCTTGGGTCACAGTCTGTGCGGAGTCTGCACATCCTCCCCGTGTGTGCGTGGGTTTCCTCCGGGTGCTCCGGTTTCCTCCCACAGTCCAAAGATGTGCAGGTTAGGTGGATTGGCCATGATAAATTGCCCTTAATGTCCAAAATTGCCCTTAGTGTTGGGTGGGGTTACTGGGTTATGGGGATCGGGTGGAGGTGCTGACCTTGGGTAGGGTGCTCTTTCCAAGAGCCGGTGCTGTCTCGATGGGCCGAATGGCCTCCTTCTGCACTGTCAATTCTATGTTAATCTATTTCAATGCTGTTCCAGCAATTTCATGGCCCACGTCTAATTTCTCCATCTTTCTATCATGTGCACAGGTCTGCGTTGTAGTGGGGTCACCGCTGTTTAGTACGAAGCTGGATGGTGGTTTTGAGATTTATTTCCGTTTATGCAGACCCTCTCAGTTCAGCATGGGGCAAGCTGCAACATGTTCCCTGGAGCCCACTGCTGTCGGGGCCAGTTGATGAGCTGGACAGCATTTAATCACCCTGTCACATATCGGAATCCTGCACCGTATATGACTAAACAGCAGTTGGGAAGGTTAATATAATAAATATAATGGAATAATAACGTTTCATTGTCACAAGTATGAAGTTACTGTGAAAAGCCCCTGGTCACCACAATGTTATGGGCCAGGGTTTAGAGAACCCCAAAGTGTATCATGGAGTTCACCTGACCCACAACTTTTAATAGATTGTGGTATGGGAGCACACGGCCCACTCTACAGGTGTGGTACAGCAGAAATGGAAAAGTATTTTTAAAGCAAAACAATGTTTATTCTATGAACTCAAGTTAACCTTTTTAAAACATACAGTGAACATCTGAGCAACCATTAATTCCAATACAACCCCCAAAGAATACAACACTAAGTAATCCTTTAAGCTTTCCTTTTAACATCCATAAGACTTAAACACCTTTTACCAGAAGCACAGCAGGTTAAAGTCACTACTTTTATTAGTTTTAAATCACCAGGATCGATTTACAGTCTTTAGATTACAGAGAGAGATTCATACACCTTCTGGCTGTGACTGCAGCTATCCAGCTCTGAAAACGAAACTAAAACACACTCTGCAGCAACAGCCTAAAACAAAAGTTAAAAGCTGACATACAGCCCAGCTCCACCCACGTTCTGACAGCACTGCAGTAGTAAACACCCATTTCTTAAAGGTACTCTCACCACAGATATTTATATACACACCCATTTATAAACACCGATTTCTTAAAGGTACTCTCACATGACAACAAGTTGATGCTATGTTTAAAGGAGCAACCCAGCCACCAGGGACCATCTCAGGGCCTTAGCTGTTGTATTATTACCCTGAAGAAATTAATCCGAAAGCTGTAGATTTTAGCAGCAGAAAGGACCAGAAACAATGAATTGCTAATGTTGAATTTTAAAGCCGATTTTATTTTTCCCCTGCCTGCATTGATTTTCTATCTTTTTCTGGGGGAAATTCAATTTAATAACAACAATTTTCTTTAAATAAATAATGCTTTGTTTCTTTATCTCGCTTCCTTATTCTTTGGATTAATTCACCCATTATCAAAGCGCACAAGTGCAAACACATCTCCTCTCAATCCATGCTGACACTCCTCCTGAATTCTTAATTGGATTGTTAAGTGGAGAGGGTTCAAAACCCCAGAAGAGACTGGTTTGAGGCCTCCAGAGAGATGCATTGGTGAGTGCATTGTGCACATTTCCATTTTTCAATTTCATAAACAAACGTAAAAGGGAGACATTTCGAATGGCTGGCACCTCTCGATCAAGGCAATGGCCTTTTAAGGGCCATAGCAGCAGGTGAGAAGGCCAGTCAGCCCCTTGAGCCTGCTCTGCCATTCTCGTAAATCCCCCATTTAGCCAGCTTTGTTCCGGAGCCCTTGATATCCCTACCCCACCAAAAGGTCTACCGGACTGAGATCTCAGTCCTGATCCCCGAGCATTCACAGCCTCCTGGAGGACAGAATGGATGTTGGGACCATTTATTATCTTCAACTTACCAGTTGGGTTTCCCCCGATTCTCAGCTGAGGCCCGATTACTTAACGTTGCCAAGAATGGACAAACAGAACCGAGACAAGAAGACTAAAAATCTTAACCTCAGCCACAAAATAGATAGACAAAAATTTGGGAATTATTTGATGGGCAAACAAACCTTTGATCTGCATGTCGATAATAGATTTAAAACTGTCAGGCACTCCCAACAACTAGCTAGCTGTTGAGTGTTCCTTTGCCACTATGTAAGTGGTATACAACTGGCAATGTGTTTCAAAGTTACCAATTGGGTGTGTTTGATGGTTAAATTCCTTTATGAACTGTGCCCCATGAAGGGCAGGAAGTCACTTTTGATTGATGTCATGGGACGTTAAACAATACTTTTTTGGATCATTTTCTTTGAATATTTCTATTTACCAGATATAAAAATACTGAAAATGGGGGAATATTCAGTTTGGCTGACAGTCGAATTGGGTAATAAATCGTTTTTCTTTCCCATTGGCGTAGGAAGGCAGCATATCACATGGTTGGATGTGTTGGTCGACTAAAGGATGGAGGATGGGGCAAGTCATGTGATGAAACCTCCAGGAATTTATCTAATTACAGTTGGCAGCCCTATTGCGACTTCAAACCCCAGAACAAAGTGATTCCAAACGGATAACAAAATCCTTAGCATCAGGTTCACAGCAAACGTTCCACAGCAGCTATACGTCAATGGTTGTTAAATGCTTTGGGATGTCCTAAGATTGTGAAAGGCAGTACATAAATGCAAGCCTTTTTAATTAATGATTATATCGTGTCTTAAACTGATCTTAATTCTAGCATTACTGCTTCACGGCGCCGAGGTCGCAGGTTCGATCCCGGGTCTGGGTCACTGCCTGTGTGGAGTTTGCACATTCTCCCAGGGTGGGTGGATTGGCCATGCTAAATTACCCCTCAATTAGAAAAAATGAATTGGGCACTCTAAATTTATTAAAGACAGATAAAAAGCTGCTCTTAATTCATTAAAACTTAGAAGAAATTATTTTTAACTTAATTGATTGCAAAATGGAACCAAGATCAGGAAGTCTGAAGGGACCAAGAGAATCGGACTGCTAACAGCAAGGTACGTCCAGGAAGGGGCTATTGGAAGGGTCTTGGGGAAGGATCGGGGTGGGGGATGAGGGGCGTGCATTGGCACAGCCTCATCAGCCATCGAAACCAGTGACATGACAATGGGAAATAGAACAGCTGGATTTTAACTGCTTCTCTCTACCCCCCCACCCCCAATTCTCCACCCCCCCCTCCCACCCCCACTCCATTCCTGCTGATCATACAAGGAGAGTTCAAATTCCACAACACGATTGAGATGTCACAAGTGTCTCATCAGTATCGCAGCCTGAAGAAGAATCCATTGTGTTTCAAATTTCTCTATTCTCCCTGTGATGAACAAGTAAGTATTGAGCTGATGAAATATTCATTCACTGTTAGGGCAGAATCATTGCACAAGAAACACTTAGCTGTACTAGATGGAGCAGTTGTTCAGCAGATGTACAATCCCATTACAATTTAATGAAGCAGGGATTTATGGCGTGTCTGCAGAATTTTCCACAAGCTCGGCTCTTATGGAAGGGAAGTGTGACATTGAGTCCTATAAATAGCGTAGTATTCCACTCATAATTAGCATTGATGCATTAATGTCAGAAGAAAAGGGCACTTGGGCATATCACCAAGGATCATTCAATTGAAAGATTCAAAGTAAATGGGTGCCTATCTCCCTTTAGATGGTAGGCAGCGGAAGGTCACACACATCTGTTAATAAGCTTGTCTGAGAATGTCAGCAGCCGTCCTTTCTAAGAGAGTGGTGAAGAGTTAACTCTTTCAGAAAGCAGTTTGTCTGATCATTTCGGCTTGAATGGGGAGCACAGGACAAAAGGCCAGACAGCTAGTTAATGATTATCCTCATGAGTGAAGTTGAGTTTGTTCCAAGCTGACATGCTTTGCAGGAGCAGATTGATCCTCTGCGGCAGATTCAGTAGTCCTATATCTGACCCTGTGGGTCTCCCATAATCCCTGCCATTGGTGTTTGTCCCATCCAGCTGTGGGTGCCCTGTGAGCCAATCCACCCGGCCTAAAGAAGGTGGTGTCGGAATTTCCAGGTGATACCAAAATTGGGGGTATCGTTAATTCTTCGGAAGAAAGATGAGAAGGAATAATTGGAAATGGGATAAAAGGTAACAGAGGGAATTTTTTATTTTATTCATTCGTGGGATGTGGGCATCGCTGGGTAGGCCAGCATTTATTGCCCAATCCTCATTGCCCTTGAGAAGGTGGGTCTATATACTAGGTCCATAGCTGATTGTGTTCACGGGTCTGCAGTGTCACTTTAAGAACCGCTGTACGTGATATTTTCCCATAATTCAGGAACTCTCATCAGAAATTAGTTTACAGCAAGATTCTGAACTTTTATTTCAATTCCAAATTGTTATTTGAGCGGCCTTCTTAAACGTCTGCAGTCCATGTGGAGTAGGTACGCTCACAGTGCTGTTAGGAAGAGAGCTCCATGATTTTAAGTCAGTGACAATTAAGGAACGGCGATATGGTCAGATTGTGTCTGGTCCAAATCCCAATTCCATTTATCCGTCTTTGATCCACACCCCTTAATACCCTGAACTGACAAAAATCTATTATCCTCCATATTGACGGCTTCAATCAATCCCCAGCATTCACAGCATTTGGGGGGAAAGAGCTTCAGATTTCCACAACCATTTCTGTGAAAATTACTTTCCAATTTCGTTCCTGAACAGCCTAGTTCTAAGGAAATTATATTGCTGAGAAAAGAGACATTCTGTTGAACCATTTCATCTTGCAGTCATCAAGTCTGATGTGCAAGAATACTAATAGTAAAGGGAACAACAATTTACGCCACATGACTAGAGAGTGTTGATTGGTTGGCAATTGGACTCTGATTGGTAGAGGCATTGCCATAGAAAAGGCACCAGAGAACAGTTAACCGTCAAGTTAACCAGGGGCTTGTTTAGCACACTGGGCTAAATAGTTGGCTTGTAATGCAGAACAAGGCAGTAGTGCATGTTTGATTCCTGTACCAGCTTCCCCGAACAGGCACCACAATGTGGTGACTGGGGACTTTTCACAGTAACTTCATTGAAGCCTACTTGTGACAATAAGCTATTATTATTAAGTGTACTATCCCAAGGTGCTTTGCAGGAGCATTTTAAAATAAGATATACCTCCCAGTCATTTGAAGGGTGATGAAGCCATGTGACCAAAAGATTAGTGAAAAAAAATGATTTTAATAAGCATCATGAAGGAGAAGGGAGGTAGAGAGGTTTAGGGAGAAAATTCTAGATTTAGGGCCTAGTCAGCTGTAGCCACCAATGCTGGGGTGACTAGGTACCAGGGCACTGTGTATCTAACCACAGTTCAATCACACACTCAGTACAGAATTCCAATCCTATTCCTGTAATGTTCCTTGTATTGTTCTCCAAGATAGATAAAGTCGTAGGGCGGGAATCTCCGCCCCCCCTCCCCCCCGCCGGGCCGGAGAATCGCCGGGGGCGGCGTGAATCCCGCCCCGACGCCGGCTGCCGGATTCTCCGGCGGTGGTTTTTCGGCGGGGGCGGGAATCGCGCCGCGTCGGTCGGGGGGCATTGGCAGCGGCCCATCTGGCAATTCTCCACCCCGCAATGGGCCGAGAGGCCGCCCGTTTTCTGCCGGTCCCGCCGGCGTAAATTAGACCAGGTCCTTACTGCCGGAACCTGGTTCTGCGGGCGGCCTGCGGAGTCCTCGTGGGGGCGCGGGGGGATCTGGCCTTGGGGGGGGGCCCCCACGGTGGCCTGGCCCGTGATCAGGGCCCACTGATCCGTGGGTGGGCCTGTGCCATGGAGGCACTCTTTGCCTCCGCGCCGGCCTGTGTAATGATCCACCATGGCCGGCGCGGCAAAGAACCCCCCTGCGCATGCGCTGGGATGACGCCAGTACATGCTGGCGCTCCCGCGCATGCGCCAACTCGCGCCAGCCGGCGGAGACTCTTTGGCGCCGATTGGCGTGGCGCCAAGCCCTTCAGTGCCGTTGGGCGCGGCGCTAACCATGCCAGCGCTGGCCTAGCCCCTGAAGGTGCGAAGGATTCCGCGCCTTCTGGGCGGCCCGACGCCGGAGTGGTTCACGTCACTCCACGGCACCGGTACGGCCCGCCTCGCCGGATAGCGGAGAATCCCACCCGTAGTGTTTACAAAGAACATTGAGCGATATGTTTAAACCAAAGCTAGTTTATTTTACACTGCTTGAAATGGTTTGCTGAGTAACAGCTAACAAAATAATAGTATTGAATCTATGTTACAGTTATTAATTATCTCTCTCTAATATAACCTACACTCTAACTTAACCTCACACTATCCTTCTTCATCAGTTTCTCCATCAGCTTCTCCCAGAATGCTTAGAGACGCAGCCTTTCATAAGACTCAGTGATGCCATCTAGTGTTGATATACATGAACATAATCGTGTTAACCCTTTACTTTCCTTAGATTATTCATATCATTACAGCCCCCGTTTTCTTTTTAGACATTTGTACAGTACAAACAGGAAAATATAAGTAACATTATTACGAGATATATTGATATGTATGCCAAAGGTTAACAAGTGAGTCAAAATTTGAGTATTTGTTTTCCTTTACAAATTCAGTCTGTCAGGTTTTTTTCTGATTCTGGATGATCTCCTCAATCCAGTCAATGGAGTTGTAGATTTATTCAACGGCTTCTGGAAGTCACCTTGTTGCTCATCAGATGCTGTAGTAGTGTGTAATAAATCATCATCAAACGGAAGACATGGAAATAACGTACGAGAAGATTTGACTTTCAGAAGAGCCCGTCGATTTCTTCTAAGATCAGAACCATCAGTCGCTTTAACAATGTATGAGTGAGGTGCTGCTTGGTGTATGACCTTAGCTAAATCAGACCATCCTCCAGTGGGAATCTGAATTCTCACTAGATCATCTGGATTAAGTGGATCCAATTATTTTGCATGTTCATTGGAGCATTTCTCCTGAAGATGCTTTTGATGCTGCATTTTCTCTATGACTTGCTGAAGATCAGGATCAGCTGGTTGTAAACATGGAAGAGTTGTACGCAACGATCTGTTCATTAACAATTGAGCAGGAGATACACCAGCTGAGAGAGGAGTAGCCCTATGATTCAATAAAGCTAAGAATATATCTGAGTCAGAGTCAAATGCTTTCTTGAAAGGTTGTTTCACAATGTGAATGCCTTTTTCAACCTTGTCATTAGACTGCGGATAAAGAGGACTAGACGTGATACGAGTGAAATTATAGTTACAAGCAAATTCTGTCCAATCATTACTATCAAAGCAAGGTCCATTGTCTGTCATGACTCTGCAAGGTATCCCATGACAAGCAAATATTTCTTTAGTTGTTTTAATCATGGATTTCAATGCAGAATCAGACAATTTCATAACTTCCGGGTAGCTTGAAAAATAGTCAATGATCAAGACATAATCACGACCGAGAAAATGAAAAAAATCAATACCAACTTCTGGAGACCGTGAGTTGTGAGTTTCTCTTTACTCTGTGTCGATTGATTTTGCTGGCATGCCTCACATCCTAGCACAGAATTGGATCTGTCAGCATTTATTCCATAGAATCATAGAGTTTACAGAATCATAGAATTTACAATGCAGAAGGACGCCATTCAGCCCATCGAGTCTGCACCGGCCCTTGGAAAGAGCACCCTACTTAAGCCCCGCACCTCCACCCTATCCCCCTTTATCTCCATAACCTAGTGACCCCACCTTACGTTTTTGGACACTAAGGGCAATTTGGCATAACCAATCCACCTAACTTGCATATCTTTGGTCTGTGGCAGGAAACCGGAGCACCCGGAGGAAACCCACGTACACACGGGGAGAACGTGCAGACTCCACACAGACAGTGACCCAAGTCGGGAATCGAACCTGGGATCCTGGAGCTGTGAAGCAACTGTGGTAACCACTGTGCTACCGTGCTGCCCCAAAGCCAGGTCAATATACTGCCTGTCTCGCTCACCGTTTACACTTTTCTATTTCTAAATTACCTTCATGAACCTTCTGGAGGATCATGTGCTTCAGTGTCGTAGGAATAACAAGACGATCGAGATGAAGTAGAAATCCATCTACGACAGTGAGATCAGATCTAACGGGTGGGATTGTGTGATCCTGAGGCTAAGTGTTGACGCCGTCGGAAATACCGTTGCGTTTCTCGACGGCATCAACACAGCCTCAGGATCAGCAATTCTGGCCCCTACAGGGGGCCAGCATGCACTGGAGCGGTTCACGCCGCTTCAGCTGCTGATCCTGTCATGAACTGGGTTCCGTGGGATCCGTGCATGCACAATGGCACAGGCGCCAACGCGCGCATGAGCACTGGCTCCCTTCAACGCGCCGGCCCCGACGCAACATGGCGCAGCACTACAGGGGCAGGCGCAGAAGAAAGGAGGCCCCCAGCCAGAGAGTCCGGCCCGCCGACTGTTGGGCCCCGATCACGGGCCAGGCCACATCGGAGGGCTCCCCCGGGGTCGGACCCTCTACCCCCCCACAGGTTGCCCCCCGACCCTTCCATGCCGAGTTCCCGCCAACTCCGAGCAGGCGTGGACGACGCCGGCGGCACTCGGCTTTTTTACGACGGCCACGAGAATCGGCGGGGGGGGCCGCCACCGGCGTCGTGCCAACTACGGTGGCGCCAAATCTCCGCTCTGCGGAGAATCGCGTGCCGCCGTCGGGGTGGCATGGTGCGTTTTGCGCCGTTCGCGGGGATTCTCCGGTCCGGCCCCAGGCTGAGAGAATCCCGCCCAATATTTCTGAAATTCGAACAGTGTCCTTTCGGCCAACCATTTTTCAAATGGTTGATTACTCGTTGTAATATTGCACCTTTTTCAGCCTCCGCTCTGATGAGCTGGAGTTTTTCATCAGAGGCAGGAAGAGTTTCAACTAGAAGTTTCGCTTGAGCTTTTATTAGTTGAACTATCTCAGGTTGCTGTTCATCTGTTTCTGTAGCACAAGATAATGCATCGGCAATGTTAAAATCTTTACCTAGAGTGTAGACCAGCTGAAAGTCATACCTTCTTAGTATCATGATCATTCATTGCAGTCTTGGGAGTCATGCCATTCAAATCTTTCTTTCTGATATGAACTAACGGTCGGTGATCTGTTTCAACCATGAACATCGGAAGTCCATATACATCGTCATGAAATTTCTGTATTCCGAAGCAAGCCTAAACACTCTTTCTCGATATGAGCGTACCGTTGCTCGGTGGTAGTCATAGATCTGGATGCATATACAATGGGTCTCCAAAAAGCATCATCATTCTTTTGAAGGAGGACTGCCCCAATTCTATTTTGACTCATGTTGTGTTATGCTTCTTCATGTAGCATAAGCTGCTTCCTTGATGTAAACTCTGACAAAGGAATGTTCAGACTTGGAATTAGGTTTAACACATTTCTTGAACAGTTAACAATTCTCCTACTTGGGTTCGACTCTCCTACTGATCTTGCTATAGTAACTCAATCTAACTAGCCAGTTTGCTCCAATCCATGCGATGGGTGTGATACTTCCTGATCTGCCCCTGTCTCTCTGAGTATCGCCTAGGGAAAGAGAAAGAGCATGTGTTCCCTGTCCTTTTATATGGGTAGCCCCCTTGTGGTAGTGTCACCTCTCGGTGTGTCTTGACTGCCCATTGGCCGTGTCCTATCTTACTGACCTATTGGTTGAATGGCTGTGTGACATGATGTCTCTGGTGCTCCCTCTAGTGTTTACTTAGTCCTAGTGTATCTACATTAACCCCTTGTGTATTTACAGTGATGCATATCACCACAGCTCGTTTCTCTCCCAGGATCAAAGAAGTAACGGACAGGTGCGGTAGTCAATGCTGACTTGAGATTTAAGCATTCATTTTTTGTGCTCTGCAGTCCACGAAAAGAATGTGTTAATGAGGTTACGCAAGGCAGTTGTTCGTGAAGCAAGGTTGGGTATGAATTTTCCTAAGAAATTCACTTCACCAAGGAATCTCAGAACTTATTTTTTATCTTCTGGGATTGACATCTTCTGGATGGCAGCAATCTTATCATTATCTGGTTGCATACCATGTTCCGAGATTTAGTCACCCAGAAATTTTAATGTTGAGACACCAAAGTTGCACTTAGCCCAATTGAGCTTCAATCCGTCTTTGTGTATTCGCTGTAACACCTGTAGGAGTCTTGCATTGTGTTCTTCACGAGTAGATGACCATATTATAATGTCATCAACATACACACAAACTCCATCTATGTGTTCTGTCATCTGTTCCATGGCACGATGGAATATCTCAGATGCTGAGATTATGCCAAATGGCATTCTGTTAAAACAGTAACGACCAAACAGTGTGTTGAATGTACGCAATGTTTTGCTTGTGTCATCCAGTTGCATTTGCCAAAAACCTCTGGAAGCAGCTAGTTTAGAGAATATCTTGGCATCAGCCATCTCACTCGTTATTTCTTCACGTTTCAGTATTGGATAGTGTTCACGTCTGATGTTCATTTTCAGATCCTTCGTAGGTTCTGTGATCTTGGAAATGATTCCAAGGTGCTGCGTGCGTTCCAGTTCTTGCTTGAGACGGTCATGTAACGGAGCAGGAACTCTTCTTGGAGGGTGTACAACTGGTTTAGCATTCGCTTTTAGTTGAATTTTGTATTGGAAAGGAAGTGTACCCATACCTTCAAATACCTGAGGAAATTTGGGAAGGGTGATTTCAATATCTTCCTGCACAGGTGGAAGAGGTTTGTCTGTGTGTAGATTCATTTCACAAGGTGTAAGTCTTGACAGGCTTGTGCACCTAACAGTGAAGATCATTTGGATTCAGGAATCTCGAACCGC
This sequence comes from Scyliorhinus torazame, assembly GCF_047496885.1. Taxonomy (NCBI): domain Eukaryota; kingdom Metazoa; phylum Chordata; class Chondrichthyes; order Carcharhiniformes; family Scyliorhinidae; genus Scyliorhinus; species Scyliorhinus torazame. Next base: position 119,106,980 of record NC_092719.1, read on the forward strand.
AAGGATATCACAGTGTCGTTGTTTGTCACTAAGAGATAACATTACCCGAAAAAAGTAATCGTGTTACCATTGTAGTAACGTAACTGGCAGTCAGTTTTCTGAATCTTAGGACTATGACAAAGTTGTGATAAATCATGAGTATTGATTAAATTTGCAGATGCTCCAGTGTCCAGTTTGAACACAATCTCGGAACCATTAACTTGTAATGGAGTGTTCCATTCAGATTCCGTGTTAATCAATTGTATGGGCTGCAGTATCTATGGATAGGAAGTGTTCTTTACAGTTGTCTAGAACTTCTCCACAATTCCCATAAAGAAAGAATCGTCAAGACAATAAGTATCTATATTAACATTAGGGTTATCCATTTTGGAGGTTTCTGCATTTGTATTAACACTCTGAACATTCATATGCTTCTTCATTAAATTTGAAGTTTTAAAGTGTATCCCTTTTAATGCAGTTCTGCATTGAACAGCAAAGTGATTCAGTTTGCCAAATTTGGAGCAACCTTTTCCATGTGCTGGGCATTTTTTTTGTGGGTGGGCATGTCCACACGTCATGAATTTGCTTTCATCATGCGCAAAGTGGTTGCGCATGCACAGATCGTCCAAATCACGTAGTTTGTTGAAGGGCCCATGTACAGATCGACAATGCGCATGCGCAATACGGTTGCCGTCCAAAAAGCACTTTTTTTCTCAACTGCGCCACAGATCCTACGCAGTTGGCCCCGAGGTGCGTTTTCGCGCTCTTTTCCTGAATCAGCATTTCTGAATACTGATTTTTGGATATTTCATTCGCTCTGCACATTTCAATTGCATCTTCCAATTTTAATTATTTTTGCCTTAATAAACGTTCTCTGAGTTTCTCCTCTTTGATGCCAAAATCGATTTGATCCCTGCTGATTCAGTCTGCCAAAATTGAGATATTACAGGTTTGTGAATTTAATCCTAAATCAGTAATGAAGAAATCTACGGATTCTCCATTTTTCTGCACTCTCGTTTTAAAGACAAATCACCCATAAGTTTCATTAATTTGAGCATTGCAATGAAGATCACATTTTTCAATAACAATATCAAATTTCTTTTTATCATCTTCCGTGGAGAATTGGAAAGTTATATAGTTCAATAGCCTGTGGTCCAGCCATTGTTAAAAATAACACGAGCTTTCTGTTATCACAAGCAGTATCTAAATCTGAGGCAGAGAGGTATAGTTGAAATTGCTGCTTAAATATCTTCCAATTTACATCAATTTTACCAGAAATCCGGAACTGGATCAGAGTCTGCAGTCTCTCCATGAGGTCTGGACTTGTCTGTGTGAGTTGATGAAAGAGGTCTAGAAGCAGTCTTGCCGTCGAAGTCTGAGTACGTGCTGGTTTTCTTTCTTCTTAGATTCTATCCAATTTTAGTTAAATTATTTCAGTAATTACCTGGTACCATGTAATGTTCCTTGTATTGTTCTCCAAGATAGCCGTAGTGTTTACAAAAAACATTGAGCTATATATTTAAACCAAAGCTAGTTTATTGTACACTACTTGAAATGGTTCGCAAACTCTACTGAGTAACAGCTAACAAAATAATAGTATTGAATCTATGTTACAGTAATTAATTGTCTCTCTCTAATTCAACCTACACTCTAACTCAACCTCACACTATCCTTCTTCATCAGCTTCTCCATCAGCTTCGCCCAGAATGCTTAGAGACACAGCTTTTTATATGACTACTCAGTGATGCCAACTAGTGTTGATATGCATGAACATCATCTTGTTAATCCTTTACTCTCCTTAGATTATACATATCATTACAATTCCTACTGAGATGCCAATGGATTCACAAGGTTTAGTTACAGGAGTGCCCTTTGAGTCGGGAAAGAGGCTGTTGCTGTGCGGTACAGAGATAGAGGACAATCTCAGTACAGCACTGTGAACAGCACCATCGCTCAGGATGAGGAATTAAAATTACACTCAAATAGAAGATTAAGGGGTGATCAGATTGAAGTGTTTAAGATGAGCGAAGGATGCCATAGGGTAGATGGAGTAAATCACGACTTCCTTTAAAAAGTAATCAAAAATGAGAGAACATTTTTCATAAATTTAGAATATCCAATTATTTTTTTCTTGCCCCAATTAAGGGGCAATTTAGTGTGGCTAATCCACCTATCCTGCACATCTTTGGGTTGTGACATGGAGCACACTCCACACAGACAGTGACGCGGAGCTAGGATTGAACCCGGGTCCTCAGCGCCATAGGCAGCAGTGGTAACCACTGCGCCACCGTGCCATCCAAGAGAACATATCTTAATATCAGAGGTTGGTCATTTAGGGACGGCATGGTGGCAGAGTGCTGCCTCAGGGAACTGGGTTTGATTTCAGCATTGGGTGACTGTCTCTATGGAGTTTGCACATTCTCCCTGAGTCTGCGTGGGTTTCCTTCGGGTACTCCAGTTTCCTCCCACAGTCCAAAGATGTGCAGGTTAGGTGGATTGGCCATGCTAAACTTGCCATCAGTGTCCAAAGATGTGCAGGTTAGGTGGGATTACGGGGATAGAGCGGGGGAATGGGCCTGTGTGGGTTGCTTTTTCAGAGGGTTGGTGCAGACCCGATGGGCTGAATGGGCTCCTTCTGCACTGTAGGGATTCTATGGATGTCAAAGCAGAATGAAAATAGAGAATTCTCTCCTCTGAGCTGCTGAGGCTGGGAAGTCAACTGAACATTTCAAAAGTCAGATGGAACAATTGTGTGTAAGCGAAGGGTATGAAGGGGTATGGAATCAAGGCAGATAAATGGATTTAAGGTAGAGACCAAGCATTATTGAATCAAATAGAGAAACAGGCATGTGGAGCTGAATGCTCTAATCCTGTTCCTATGTTTCTGGTGCCCTGGCATACTCTTACCCCTCAGCTGGGACTAATTATATTACTGGACAAGTCACCGGAACCCTGGCATAATAATACACAATAAGGGGCAGGATTTTCCTACCAAATCAGGGTACTGAGCCTGTAATTAGTTGTGAGACAGATGAGGGAAGCTGTTTTCCTGGAGATGGAGGTCCGAATTGCCCACGAATGCTGCCGACTCAGTCAGGGGGCTGGCAGCAACCGAACCTCTGGGAGAGGTCGTCGCTGCTCAGGCAGGAAGAACAAACTGGCACCTTAAAATAGAGGCATCTTTAGAGGGGCCAAGAACAAATGAAATGTGGGAATTGCTGGTAAGGCCAGCATTTATTGCCCATCCTTAATTGTCCTTGAGAAAGTGGTGGCAACCTCGGCTTGGACCACTTGCAATGAATGTCGGAATTTCAGCTATTTTGTATTATAAAGGCACAATTCTCTGGACAAATTTCTAAGTGTGGTAGCAAACGGGAATTGCCGCGAGCTTCCCGGAACTTGGCCCAGAGAGACCGGCAATGCAATTCAATGTTAATTGGTCCGTTAATAAGGCCTCACGGGCTTCTTGCCGCAAATGCTGGCTTGCCAGCTGATTCGCCGGGACAGCCCCCTGCTCACAGTACAAGCAGCACTTAAACTGCACTTGCTCAGCCAACCCCAGCCAGCTTGCAACAATGGCACCAAGGAGACCTATCCCAAGCTTCGGGGATGCTGACCTGGGGAGGCTCCTGGACGCAGTGGAGGCCAGGAGGGATGTCCTGTTCCCCCCAACGATCCCGGAGGGTGAGCCACAGGGCAGCCAGTGCTGCCCGGGACAAGGTGGCATCGGCCCTCAGTTCGGGGAGTGTGACCAGGGGGACTGCCCTTCAGCGTGGAAAAGGTCAACGACCTACATTGGGCAGCACGAGTGAGTGGACACCAACGCCCCCCCCCCCCAAGGGATCATCCCCCCAGGTGACCCTCTCTCCCTCTCCACTCCTCCCAAACCCGCCTTCACTCTCCCTCTCCCACCACAGTGAACCACGTGTGCGGCTAACGATGCCCTCAATATCTCCGCAGGAAACGCTCTGCCACAATTGTTGGGAGGGGGCCCAGACTGGCGGTGGTATGCCGGACATCAGAATCCTCACCTCCTTCAAGGAGCGGGCCCTGGAGGACAGGGAGGTTACCCACACGGAGACTGTTAGATGCTGCAGAGGTGAGAACCACCGGGCTCCACCCAGAGGACCTGTCAAACATGAGTAGTGATTGCTTTGCTGACTGACCCATCCATCCCATTGACCACATGGCCATTCTCCTACAGGTCTTCCAGCCAACGGAGCTGGCCCATCCTGGGCGGCCCCCTCTACTGACTCCGAGGATGCAACCATTATAGTTGCAGCACAGATGTCATCCCCACCCCCCCACCAGCGGAGATACACGCACCTCGGTGGGATGTATCAGTGGTCAGGCTTCGGGGGCACAACCTGGTCAGCACCACACTGCTGTGATGTACATCAGGCGGAGGCAGGAACTCTCAGGCGTGACAACAGTCTGATGTTGAGCTTCTGGAAGTGGGTTACCCGGAGCTGATGGAGACGATAGGAAGTGGCCAGGACGTTCAGAGGAAGATGTCTGCGTCACTCCAGCAGATCCATAGCTGCTTGGAGGAGTCCCAGAGGCTACGGGCGTAGGAGATGGCGCTGGCAATAAGTGGCACTACAGCCAACACTGCTAGGGTGGCGACCGTAGTGGAGAGCCTGGTGCACTACGTCAGCACCATGAGTGGAGGTGTCCAAGGCATCGCGCAGTCGCTGACAGCCATGGCTGAATGTCTGCCTCCTGGGGGATGTCACCCAGTACCAGGCCCACCTTAATGAGATTCTGCGGGACATGTCCTGCGTGGCTGAGACACTGTGGAGCTTGCCCCAGTTGCAGGTGGGCATTACCGAAGTGCTGCAGAGCATGTCCCATTCACTGTTGAGCATCGCTGAAGATGGCGACACGATGTGCGGACCATGGGGAGCCACCAGGGCTGACAGAGCCAGATGATACAGGGACAGCCGGGGCTCGAACCAACTGCCTCTCCGCTCCAAGGTGAATCCCAGGGCCCTATGGGCACCCACTGGGAAGAGGTGACGCTGAGTGCCAATCCGGACCCGTCACATGGAGTGGTGGGATCGCATTTTTGGCCTCTCTCGTTATTCACCGGCCTCGTTTCTCGTGAGCGAGAGTGCAACGAGGCTGGAGAATCGCGCCCGAAGTATTTGGTGAAGTAAGGGTTAAGCGCCTGGGTTACAGTGTGTTCAACTGCTGCAGTCATGTTTTTACACAAATCTTGGTTTGAAAGACAACAAAGCTTTTAGGAGCCTGAGGTGCAATTAACCATAATAAAAAGCCTGGGCTGATGCAATTTTGATTTGATTAAGGGGATTCCTTGGGGAGTTAATGAAATTTCAACTTGGTCAAATGAGCAAAGACACCAGGCATTTTAAGAAAGCATTTTCAGTTGGGTTCTGATCTGCCTGAAGCTGAGACCAAGTAAGGTAGCTTGTTCTCACTGTAGGTTAGTTAAATTGAGATTAACTGTATTTAAAGGAGCGCAGACTTGTCTGAGGACAAGGAGGAGCTGAAACAAGGAAGTTAAAAACAGCATTTGAAGACATCCAGCCAGAGTTTCTGCGGGGGTTCGGACTGGAGTCAGATCTGTTCGGTAAAGCAATGTCAAGAGATCTCTTTCTCAAAGAGTAACCCTGTAAATGATGTATTCCTCTGCACCATTGGTATTTATGGTGGATCAGGAGCTTGTTGTTTAAGTGGGAATGAAGATAGCAATTAAGGGTATTGTATTCACTGTATTGAATAGTATTGTTTAAGGGGTGATTGTAAGCTATTTTCTGGTGTGATGTTAAAGAATTTAATAGTGTGTTAGTAATAAAGTTTATTTTTAAAATACCGTATCCCTATTCCTTTGTGCAATCACTCCCGAGGCAAAGTCTCCTTTCCTCACATTCTTACAAAATTAACATAAAATATTGGGGTTTCTGTCCAGTATCCTAGCCACTGTTGGGGTCTGGTCCAGGATCATAGTGCCCTGCAGTCAATCTGGTTTGGTGAACTCAGAGCGCTATTATGTAGGGAGCTCGAGGAAACGTTGGTACCTCACCTCACAAAAGATTTTAAATCCCACATAAAAATTATATTTAAACGGTATCGCCCAGCTATTTCACTATTAATATGCAGTTATTCATCGTCCATTGTCACTCTGTGGATTGAAAGTAAATGAGAAGGGACCTGTTCAATTGAAATTATTCGCAATGGAAGTAATTAAGAAGCCGTTTTGTCCATTAAAGTGCCCATAAGTATATAGAGAAAATATATCGGAATATAACCAAATTATGGATTCAGACTTCTTCTCGCTTCATTGTGCAAATCCCAATGGATTAAAGATCACTATCACTGCACATTATTGCAGTGGATAAATCCATTTCTTGTTCAATGTGCTGTTATGAAATTTTACTGGAGCAGACCCTTTCCAAAGTATAGAAAACCAATGTACCCAACCACTTCTCAATCACTCCCACTGCATGGAATTCAAATAGATTTATTTGCTCCCTCACCAACCTCCAGTTGAACATTAACAGTTTGGATTTTCACCAGTTTCTTTCTCCCATGTCTTCTTGCTGGTGAGTGATATTCCTCCCTGGCAAAAGGTATTTTTTAAGAGGTTGCCCCCCCTCCACCATCTCCGCCCCCCCCCCCCTCCCCTCCCCCTCCCCACCCCAGTTTGATTCTGAAAGCTGCTGTTACGAAGCAGGGCATAAGAGCCTGGGGGTTCCTTTAAATATCGCTCCCTCCTTGTAGTTCCTCGTCGCTCAATGTCTTCCCAATGCTGTGTGCGCAAGACTCTGGACCCACTGTGGGGTGAATTGTCCAAATATTCCCAAAACAGACCAAACTATGGTGGCCTCTCGTCCAACTTCCAGTACTACCGAACTACTCCCAGTTGTTGCAGTAATTCTTGTTGAAGTATGATGAACATGATACAAATTGTAGCATTACAACGGTTTAATAATTAAAGTTGAGCTTCTTCCTCTGAATGACAAATGAAGACACTTAATTTAACTGTCAATGCCAGAAAGATTATTCCATTTAATACACAAATGCATGATCCTTTTAGAAGACTTACCTTGAATTTGATAATCCTGTAACCAAATCACTGTTCAGTAGGCACAATATCACTGAAAGACTACATGACAGTCTCGCAGTGACAGTTGTGTGGTTATTCCGTGCAGGAATCGCTCCATTTTTCAGCCAGGAATATCACAGCCCATCTTTTAACGACTTGTGATACTGAGGGAAGCATTTCTGGTCATCTAAAATAAGATTCAAAAGAAATCAGATCATCTGGTCATTTATCTCATTGTTGTTTGTGGGATGTTGCTGTGTGAAAATTGGTCACTGCCTTTGCCTACAGCAGTAACAACACCACAAATGTACTCAGTTGGTGTTGGGACATCACAAGGTCAAGAAAGGTGCTATATAAATCCAAGTATTTTTTCCTTTAGCTGCGGATCTTAGACTTGGTACTGTGTTAACGGGGATTGACTGCTCACAACTGCTAAATCCATGTACCCATTCAACACTTGGCCACGAACAGTTCAGCAGCGTTAATGAGCTGGACAGAGTTGGCCGACTTTTATCGTGATACGAATGTGCTGATTTCAATCCATTCACTGAGTGTTGCTAAGCAGATTTCCTTTGCTTGCCAGCAATGTAGCTGCTTGTGGATTCTACAGGCTGTGTTGTTATACATGATCCTCGCACCCACTGGTTTTTCTTCCTGTTCTGATCCATACCCTTTCATAATTAGTAAGCACATGAAACGTAATCGCCTCCCAGCCCCCACCTCCCCCAGGATACAAACCCATAGCTGTGATATATTAGGCCCAACAAAGCAGATCAACAGTACAAAACAGATTTCACAAATAGCACGACACAAAGCAGACAATGAAGAGATGCGTGAGTTAATGATGTCCTGGAGGCTGCTTTTTTTGAATCTAAATGCGTTCAGTGCTGATGTTGGTGGAAAGCACTGGGAAGATTTCCTGAAAATATTTCAATAATGCCTGGTGATCTCCTCAAGAGAGCTCTCACGTTTATCTGTACTCCGCCGCAGTCGATTCAAAAATGTACATCTACTCCACCAACACCTTCATGGAGATTGCACACACAGGGCAGGATTTACTAGCTGTTCAAGCCGGCGGAAAATTCCAGTCCCGCGCCGGCACTCGGGTTTCCCGGCAATGAAAGGTGCTGTCAACGGGAAATCCCGTTGACAATGGCGGGACCAGCAGATCCCACTGGTGAACCTCCTCTGCAGCCGAAAAACACGCATTTCGGCAAATCCCGCCCAGTCACCCAGCGGGCAAGGCACTGCATGCCACACACATTCAGAAAACTAGTCTCGAGGAAGTGTTTAGTCGCGGAATGGACTTAACCTATTTCTTCTCCACCCATCTTAGCATAGCATAGCATTTACAGTGCAGAAGGAGGCCATTCGGCCCATCGAGTCTGCACCGGCTCTTGGAAAGAGCACCCTACCCAAGGTCAACACTTCCACCCTATCCCCATAACCCAGTAACCCCACCCAACACTAAGGGCAATTTTGGACACTAAGGGCAATTTATCATGGCCAATCCACCTAACCTGCACATCTTTGGACTGTGGGAGGAAACCGGAGCACCAGGAGGAAACCCACGCAGACACGGGGAGGATGTGCAGACTCCGCACAGACGGTGACCCAAGCCGGGAATCGAACCTGGGACCCTGGAGCTATCCACAATGCTACCGTGCTGCCCACGGTTATCTTCCTGTGATAACCAAAATGCACAGGTGGGGCCTCAAGTAGGGTGGTGCCCTACTTAAACAGTAACAACCACATCCTGGGCGGGATTCTCCATCCATTCACGGCAGTGGGATTCTCCAATCCTGCTGAAGTGAATGGGAGATTCGGCTGAGCGCCAAATTCTCAGTCCTCGCTAGCAGCGGTAATGTGGCGGACTAACAACGGAGGGCAGGATCCTCCGGCGACCGGAAATTCCTGCCCCAGTTTAATGGACATTTACATGGTCCGTGTCCTGCGTGTGCCGATATTGCAGCGGGCAGGGCAGAAGAATCCAGCCCGGGAATCCCAGGCCCTGTGTCTTTAAAGTAGTTACGGATTCCAAAGCGCATCACAGGAGCATTAGTATATAAATATTGACACTGAGTCACCTCAGCAGATACTAGAAAAGGAGAGGTAGATTTTTAAAAGATGTCGTGCAGGAGGAGAGAGAGAGGTAGCGAGATGGTGGCGTTTCGGTTGGAATTTGAGTTTGGGACCTCGACAGCCGAGGGTGCAGCTGTCAATAATGGGTGATTAAAATCAGGAATGTGCAAGAGGCCAGAATAATAGGAGAGCAGAGTTTTCGGAGGGTTGCAAGGGCTGGAGGAGGTTACAGAGACAGGGAGGGACTGTAGGACGTTACGGGGAGAGGGAGGGGCTGGAGAAGGTTACAGAGCTAGGGAGGAGCTGTAGGAGGTTATGGGGATAGGGAGGGGCTGAAGGAGGTTCCGGGGATAAGGAGGGGCTAGAGGAGGTTCCACAAATAGGGGGAAGCTGGAGGGGGTTACCGGAATAGGGAGGGGCTGGAGGAAATTAGAGAGATAAGGAGGAGTTGGAAGTGGTTATAGAAATAGGGAGGAGTTGGAGGAGGTTCCACAAATAAGGAGGAGCTGGAGGAGGCTGTAGAGTGGGGAGGGGCTGGAGGAGGTTACGGGGATAGGGAGGGGCCGTAAGTAGTTACAGGTATAGGGAAAGGATGTAGGAAGTTACAGAGATAGAGAAGGGCTGGAGGAGATTACAAAAATAGGGAGGAGCTGGAGGAGGCTATAGAGTGGGGAGGGGCTGGAGGAGGTTACGGGGATAGTGGGGCTGGAGGCGGTTATAGAAATAGGGAGAGGCTAGAGTGCATAGGAGAGATCTAGAGAGGATAGAGTACAGTTAGAGTTAGAGTGTAGAGTGCAGATTATTGTAATTATTGTTTACTATAAGAGTAAGTGGTCGAGCTTAATTTGAGTCGTGTAAATAAATGTTAGCTTCGTTAATGAACTTAGCTTCGGTGGTCTTTGTGAACACTATGACATCCATCCTGAAAACAGCATCACAAAGAACACCAGGAGGAAGATGGGAGGATGGCAAGGAGAGTATTGTATTAATATGTTCCTCTCCCTTTAGCATCGATGGTCAAGTAAAGCGTGGTTTTGCTTTTTATAAAGATTCATTGGTGAGGACTTCTGGTTGCGGCTATGAGGTGAACAGTCGCACATGCAGTGGCCCGACTGGGGATTTGGTGTTTTGGCCCTTTCTGCCCAGTTAATGGGTGATTTTTGGGAAGAAGGCGGTGCAGTATGGGAGAATAAGATCCCCTCTTGTGAGTGATGTCTGGTGGATGCAATCCAAGGTAGAAGTCGGGCAAGGGATCCTCGTCAGCTTCAGAAGGTCCTCAAGCTTCGGAAGGGGAGTAAATGTTGGAGGTCTCTGTTGCATCATTGCCCCTTCAGTGGACAACAGAGAAGTCGGTGGACTTCTTAACAAGCAAATTTAAGAAGCAGGAACATGAGGTTGCTGAGGATCTGGCAAAGGCGATTGAGGGGGCTGTGGGACATATTTGTGTGTCCTTGGACAGGATGGATCAGCAGATAGAGGTACAGGGGGTGATGATGCAAAAGGTGGAGGTAGTGCTTCATTATCATAGCAATCAGATTATCTCTCTGAAACCAGAGATGGCATTGCTGGCGGAGGAGCGGGGGGCATTAAAGGCCAAGGTCGGTGATCATCAGAATTGTTGGGATACCAGGGAGCCTGGAAGGTACAAACGCCATGGATTACATCTCTATGATGTCTGGAAAGTTGGTGGGGGAGGAGATATTTCCGAGCCCTCCTGAGTTGGACCGATCCTATCGATCGTTGAGGTAGAAGCCCAGATCAGGCGCGCCATCACGGGCAACCATGGTCCGGTTCCATTGGTATTTGGACAAGGAAATGGGCGAAGGCCCATCGAGGTGGCAGATGGGAGGGCAGGACGTTGGGGTAGAGCTGGCAAGAAGGCGTGCAGCGTTTAATAAGGCCAAGGCTGCACCTTATAAGAGTAACGTGCCATTTGGAATGCTTTATCTGGCTCATCTTCAGGTCACCTACAAGGACAAAGATTATTATTTTGCTACGCCGGAGTAGGCCAATTAATTTGTTAATAAACACGGATTGGGGGGGGGGGGGTCTGAAATGCTTGAGGACTATGGTCTTTGCTGTTTGTTTGTGGTTAAGTTCCTCTCCAACAGTATTTTAGTGTTGGTGTTGTTATGTGGCTGGTTGGTGGGGGTAGTATTTGGGCAAAATTGGGGGTTGTTTATTAGATTGTTGGAGCTATTTGGGGAGGGGATTTTGGGGGGTTGTGCCTGAGGAGGGTAGGAGGGCAGGTGGTGATGGTGACAGTGATGGTTCCTTTATTTTTGAACTGACTTGATGAGGGTGATGCGGCCATCTTGAGTGGGCCTAAAGCTGCCACAGGTTGTGGCCCTGCCGGATTGCTTCACAGGGGGCCGGGGGGTGGGGTGTCAGAGGCTCCTTCTGGCTGGTCACATGTAATGTGAGGGGATCAAATGGCCAGTTATAAGGTCCTGGTTGTTTGTACACCTGAAAAGTTTTAAAGCTGATGGGCTGGATTCACCACTGTCAGGATTCTCCATTGCACAGGCAGCTGGAGGATTTCCTGATGGCGTGGGGCTGTCCATGATGATAAACCCCATTGGCCGGCCGGCAAAACGGAGAATCCCAGGGGTGCGGGAGGGAGAATGCCGCCCCATGTTTTTTTGCAGGAGACCCATATGAGAGTCGGAGATGAAACAAGGCTGCAGAAAGGATGGGTGGGCAAGTGTATCACTCGAGTTCGATGTTAGGACACGGCGGGGGGGGGGTGCGGCGAAGGGCGTAATCGGCTCACATTAATTATGGGGGGGAGGCTTCAATTCTGTTCTGGATCCTCGGCTGGATAGGTCCCATGTCCTTCACTACATCGATGTGGCAAAGGAGTCATTGATGCTCAAGGAACAGATGGGGGTGGGGGTGCGGTGAAGGGCAGACCGGTGGAGATTTAGACATCCGAGTGATAAGGAATTTAATTATTTTTCCTATGTTAATCGGGTTTGCTCCTGGATTGATTGTGGTGGGGTGGTCTTTACTCCCTGGGGTTAGTTAGGGGGAGCATTGTAGTCGGCATCCGTTATATCGGATCATGCCTCACCTTATGTGGACCTATTGTTGGACACGGCGTTGCTCGCTGACAAGGGATTTTGCGAGCGGATGCCCTTTGCTATTGGGGTGTATGTGGAGTTTAACAGGAACTAGTTGGTTTCGCCTTCCACATCATGGGAAGCACTGAAGGCGGTTATTAGGGGGGAGATAATTTCTTATAAGGTTTAAATCTGGGAAGGCGGAGAGGCAGAGGCTGGTGGACTCCATCCTTCAGGTGGACTGCAATACTCGATTGCCCCAACACCGGAGCTTTTGGCAGAGAGAAAGAAATTGCAGATGAATTTCGATTTGTAGTCGACCGGGAAGGCAGTGAGCTAGCTGTGTCGCTCGAGGGAGACGTTTTATGAGTAGAGAGAGAAGGCCAGCTGTCTGTTAGCTCACCAGCTGAGATGGCAGCTGCCTTCCGGGAGGTAGTTCAGGTTAAGGACTCGGGTGGTGGGTTGGTTTCTGCTCCAGAGAAGGTTAATGAGGTGTTTGAGGCCTTTTACCATGGGCTATATAAGTCTGAGCCTCCGGAGGAGGATTCAATAATGTTACAATTTTTGGATAGGTTGGCCTTCCCGGAGGTGACACAGGAGAGAAGGAAGGAGCTGGAGGTGCCGATTGGACAGGAGGAGATCATGAATTGTATTTGTTTGATGCAGACGGGTAAAGCACCGTGTCCAGACAGTTCCCTATTGAATTTTATAAACAGTTTGCTGGTCTGTTGGTTCCACTTGTGTGGGATATGTTCAGTGATTCTCTGTCCCGGGGGTACTGCCAGCCATGCTGGCACAGACATCGATTTCCTTGATACTGAAAAAGGACAAGGATCTCACGGAGTGTGGGTCGAACCCACCTATTTCTCGATTAAACGCTGATGCTAAGTTGCTGGCAACTCGTTTGGAGCCCTGCCTGCCGGGTGTGATTTCGGAGGAGCAGACAGGAGTTGTCGGCCAACATTAGGAGATTGTTGAATGTGGTGTTGTCGCCCTCCTCAGTGACCGAACCAGAGGTGATTATTTCAATGGACGTGGAAAACTCATTCGACAGGGTTGAGTGGGGGTACCTCTTTGAGATTTTGGGGCGGTTTGGCTTTGTGCCAAGATTTATATAGTGGTTTTTGTACAGGGTCCCCACTGCGAGTGTCTGTACTAATACCCTGAGCTCGGGGTACTTTCATCCGAACAGGGGTACAAGGCAGCGGTACCCATTATCTCCGTTGTTGGTAGCTTCAGCGATTGAGCTGCTAGCCATTGCACTGTGATCGTCTACCAGTTGGAGGGGGATAGAGCGTGGAGAGAGGGAACATAGGGTATATATATAAGTGGACAGTTTGCTGTTGTATGTCATGGACCCGCTCTACAATATGGGGAAGATAATGGAGGTGCTCAGAGAGCTTGGCTCATTTTCAGGGTATAAGCTAAACCTGGTCAATAGTGATTTAATTCCGGTGAATCCCCAGGGAAGGGAGCTGATCTGGGGAGGCTACTGTTTCATCCATTCAGGACTAGTTTCCGATATCTGGGAATTCGGGTGGCCCATGACTGGGCCTCGCTCCATAAACTTAATTTGGCCAGTCTGGTGGATGGGGTAAAGGTTGAAGTGGAGGCATGCCCTTCCTCTGGCCTTGACGGAAGAGCACAGATGGTGAAGATGAATATTCTCACAAGGCTTTTTGTTCTGTTCCAGTGTCTCCTTGGCTTTCTTTCTAAGGCTTTCGTTGGTAGGGTCAATAAGTTAATTTCTACTTTTGTTTCAGCGCTTAAGACCCCTTGGGTTCGCAGGACATTTCTGAAAAGGGATAGACAATAGGGCCGGGGAGCGGGGTGGGGAGGCGGTGTTGACACTGCCTAAGAAGTTGTGCTATTGAGCGGCAAAAATTGAGAAGGTGCAGGGTTGGGTTAAGGACCCAGACTCTAAATGGGGACATGGGGACGGACGGAGGGGGCTTCGTGCTTAGGATCGAGTCTTGTTATTGCTCTACTCCTGTTCTCTCCGATAAAAGCTTCGTCGAGCCAGTCGTAATAGCCTCTTTGAGGATTTGGAATCAATTTGGGCAGCATTTTAAATTAGGCTCTGTGTCGCTGTTGGCGCCAATTTGTAGGAACCATAGGATTGTGCTGCCTGAGGTTTGTTTGCCATAGGTTTGTTCTGCACATGGGAGAATGAGGGGTTGGAGAGGTTTAGGGATATGTTTCTGGAGGGTAGGTTTGCCGGTCTAGATGAGATTTTGGAGAAGTTCCAGCTCCTGAGAGGGAATGTGTTCAGATACTTCCAGATGCACGATTTTGTACGTAGGGAGTTTCCTTTGTTTCCCCTGATATCGGCAACCTCACTTAGGGTCCTAAGATGAGCTAGGGGAAGGAAGTATCTCAGACATTTATGGGCAGTTGTTGGTGATGGAGCAGGCTTCACAGGAAGAAGTAAAGAGGAAATGGGTTGCCACTCTGGGTTTGGTCTTCGAGGAGAGGGTGTGGAGTGCGGCACTTAATAGTTTTAACTTCACCCCCTCGTATGCAAGTTTAGGCCTGATACAGTTCAAGGTGGTGCAGAGAGTGCACCTGACCAGGGCGCGTATGAGTGGGTTCTCCTCGGGGATGGAGGACAGGTGTGAGCGGTGCTCTCGGTGGCCAGCGAACCAATCGCACATGTTCTCGTCCTGCCCCAAGTTTGTTAATTTCTGGGTCTCCTTTTTTGTAATGATGTCAGGGATTCTGGGCGTTAGCTGGAACCATGTCCATTGGTGGCCATTTTTGGAGTGTCGGGCTCACCGGTGCTGCAGGGCACGAAGGCAGATGTTTTGGCCTTCAACTCTCTAATAGCCTGGAGGCGAGTCTTGTTTAGATGGCGGTCTCTGGTGCCTAAAGCTACGCCCTGGTTTGGGGACATGATGGAATTTCTGTAGCTTGAGAAGATCAAGAGTGCGATGAGGGGGATGGTGGACAGGTTTTACTCAAGGTGGCAGCTGTTCATTGCATTTTTCAGGGAGCTAGTTACCGTCAATTGTTGGGGGGGGGGGGGGGGCGGCGGAGGTGGGGGGTGAGGTTGGTCAGTCTATTTGGGGATGCTTCGTAGGGTGGGGGGGTAGTTTTGGTATAAAACTGGGTTGGGATGGGTTGTGTGGTGTTGGGATTATTTTTGTAATGTTGAAAATTTGATTTGACAAAAAATATATATTTTTTAAAGATTCCTGGGTGAAAAATTGTATCTGACCTATCATCAGATGTGGGAATTACAATCCACAATTAATGATACAAATAGCACATCAAGTTTGACTATCATGTGCAGCTCAGTACAAAATGTGCTGCTCACAGGCTGCACTTTCAGCAGGGGGCCTGGATTCTCAGACACAGCAACTGAGGCCTTCGTGCAGGAGGTGGGAAAGAAGCGAGAGAGATTACCGTTCCACAGTCGGCCTGGAGACTCCTTGCCCTCCGCTACCAGTCCCCTCACCAGTCACATGGTTAAAATGAAATGGAAGCAAAATGCTACAGAGGCCAATGCCAGGGGTCTGGCTCTGAGGACTTGAATACATAGAAACATAAAAAAAGGAACAGCAGTACGCCATTCGGCCCTTCGAGCCTGCTCCCCATTTATTATGCTCATGCCTGATCATCTACTCAGTACAGACAACTCGGTACAGCAGGCAGTAAAGAAGGCAACTGGTATGTTGGCCTTCATAGCAAGAGAATTTGATTATAGGAGTAGGGATTTTTTTTACTACAATTGTATAGAGTATTGATGAGGTTACACCTGGAGTATTGTGTGCGGTTTTGGTGTCCTTATCTGAGGAAGAATGTTCTTTCTGTGGAGGGAATGCAGCAAAGGTTTCCCAGCTGGGATGGTGGGACTGTCATATGAGTCGAGACTTAAGTAAGGTAAGGTAAAGTCACCATAGTCCCAGATGACGAAAGGCTGCTTTCCCCTTTGAGGGGGAGAGCTGACTGGTGGTGATTTAACCTGAGGATCACCACACCTGAGGTGAGGGGCAAGATTGAGAAGGCAGGGCCTTCATGAATAACCCCGGTACGGGAATTGGACACGTGCTACTGACCATGCTCTGCATCACAAACCAGCTATCTAGCCAACTGAGCTAAACCGGCTCCCGAACTAAATTGGTTAGGATTATATTCATTGGTGTTCAGAAGAGTGAGAGGAGATCTCATAGAAACGTACAAAATTCTAACAGGATTAGACAGGGTAGATTCAGAAAGAATGCTCCTGACGGTGCGGGAGTTCAGAACTATGGGTCATAGTTTGAGGATAAGAGGTAAACCTTTTAGGACTGAGCTGAGGAGAAATTTCTTCTCCCAGAGTGTGGTGAATCTGTGGAATTTACTACCACAAATTGCAGTTGAGGCCAAAACGTTGTGTAATTTGAAGAAGGAATTAGATATAGCTCTTGGGCCTAAAGAGGTCAAGGGATATTTATTGAACTTGATGATCAGCTGTGATCATAATGAATGGCAAAGCAGGCTCAAAGGGCTGAATGTCTTTCTCCTGCTTCTATATTCCATGTATGTTTCTATGTAAGTAACCTGTTCATGACTTCCTTCCATATCCTTCATCCCTTTCGCCCCAAGAGCTGTATCTAACTCCTTCTTGAACCCTTATGCTCATAATGTGACCCCTGGTTCTGGACAGCCCCACCATCAGGAACATCCTTCCTGCATCAACCCTGTCTAGTCCTGTTAAAATTTTATACGTTTCTATCAGATTCCCCCTCATTCATCTGAACTCCAGCGAAATAATCCTAACCGATTCAACTGTCCTCATGCGTTCATCAGCCATCCCTGGAATCAGTCTGGTAAACCTTCACTGCACTCTCTCAGATCCTTCCTCAGATAAGGAAGCCAACACTGCACACACTATTCCAGGTGTGGCCTCACCAAGGCCTTGTATAATTGAAGCAAGTCATCCCTGCTCCTGTACTCAAATCCTCTCACTACAAAGGCCAACATACTTTTTGCCTTCTTTCCTAACTGCTGTACCTGCATGCATGCCTTCAGTGACTGGTGTACAAGGACACTTAGATCTCGTTGCACATTCTCCTCTCTCAATCTATAGCCATTCAGATAATAATCTGTCTTCCTGTTTTTACTACCAAAGTGGACAACCTCACATTTATCCACATTTAGATGTTTCAGGCGGGATAGAGGGGGATGTAAAAGGGGAGGCGGAGTTGCGCTACTTGTTCAGGAGAGTATCACAGCTATACAGCGAGAGGACACCTCAGAGGGCAGTGAGGCTATATGGGTAGAGATCAGGAATAAGAAGGGTGCAGTCACAATGTTGGGGGTATACTACAGGCCTCCCAACAGCCAGCGGGAGATAGAGGAGCAGATAGGTAGACAGATTTTGGAAAAGAGTAAAAACAACAGGGTTGTGGTGATGGGAGACTTCAACTTCCCCAATATTGACTGGGACTCACTTAGTGCCAGGGGCTTAGACGGGGCAGAGTTTGTAAGGAGCATCCAGGAGGGCTTCTTAAAACAATATGTAAACAGTCCAACTAGGGAAGGGGCGGTACTGGACCTGGTATTGGGGAATGAGCCCGGCCAGGTGGTAGATGTTTCAGTAGGGGAGCATTTCGGTAACAGTGACCACAATTCAGTAAGTTTTAAAGTACTGGTGGACAAGGATAAGAGTGGTCCGAGGATGAATGTGCTAAATTGGGGGAAGGCTAATTATAACAATATTAGGCGGGAACTGAAGAACATAGATTGGGGGCGGATGTTTGAGGGCAAATCAACATCTGACATGTGGGAGGCTTTCAAGTGTCAGTTGAAAGGAATACAGGACAGGCATGTTCCTGTGAGGAAGAAAGATAAATACGGCAATTTTCGGGAACCTTGGATGACGAGTGATATTGTAGGCCTCGTCAAAAAGAAAAAGGAGGCATTTGTCAGGGCTAAAAGGCTGGGAACAGACGAAGCCTGTGTGGCATATAAGGAAAGTAGGAAGGAACTTAAGCAAGGAGTCAGGAGGGCTAGAAGGGGTCATGAAAAGGCATTGGCAAATAGGGTTAAGGAAAATCCCAAGGCTTTTTACACTTACATAAAAAGTAAGAGGGTAGCCAGGGAAAGGGTTGGCCCACTGAAGGATAGGCAAGGGAATCTATGTGTGGAGCCAGAGGAAATGGGCGAGGTACTAAATGAATACTTTGCATCAGTATTCACCAAAGAGAAGGAATTGGTAGATGTTGAGTCTGGAGAAGGGGGTGTAGATAGCCTGGGTCACATTGTGATCCAAAAAGACGAGGTGTTGGGTGTCTTAAAAAATATTAAGGTAGATAAGTCCCCAGGGCCGGATGGGATCTACCCCAGAATACTGAAGGAGGCTGGAGAGGAAATTGCTGAGGCCTTGACAGAAATCTTTGGATCCTCGCTGTCTTCAGGGGATGTCCCGGAGGACTGGAGAATAGCCAATGTTGTTCCTCTGTTTAAGAAGGGTGGCAGGGATAATCCCGGGAACTACAGGCCGGTGAGCCTTACTTCAGTGGTAGGGAAATTACTGGAGAGAATTCTTCGAGACAGGATCTACTCCCATTTGGAAGCAAATGGACGTATTAGTGAGAGGCAGCACGGTTTTGTGAAGGGGAGGTCGTGTCTCACTAACTTGATAGAGTTTTTCGAGGAGGTCACTAAGATGATTGATGCAGGTAGGGCAGTAGATGTTGTCTATATGGACTTCAGTAAGGCCTTTGACAAGGTCCCTCATGGTAGACTAGTACAAAAGGTGAAGTCACACGGGATCAGGGGTGAACTGGCAAGGTGGATACAGAACTGGCTAGGCCATAGAAGGCAGAGGGTAGCAATGGAGGGATGCTTTTCTAATTGGAGGGCTGTGACCAGTGGTGTTCCACAGGGATCAGTGCTGGGACCTTTGCTCTTTGTAGTATATATAAATGATTTGGAGGAAAATGTAACTGGTCTGATTAGTAAGTTTGCAGACGACACAAAGGTTGGTGGAATTGCGGATAGCGATGAGGACTGTCTGAGGATACAGCAGGATTTAGATTGTCTGGAGACTTGGGCGGAGAGATGGCAGATGGAGTTTAACCTGGACAAATGTGAGGTAATGCATTTTGGAAGGGCTAATGCAGGTAGGGAATATACAGTGAATGGTAGAACCCTCAAGAGTATTGAAAGTCAAAGAGATCTAGGAGTACAGGTCCACAGATCACTGAAAGGGGCTACACAGGTGGAGAAGGTAGTCAAGAAGGCATACGGCATGCTTGCCTTCATTGGCCGGGGCATTGAGTATAAGAATTGGCAAGTCATGTTGCAGCTGTATAGAACCTTAGTTAGGCCACACTTGGAGTATAGTGTTCAATTCTGGTCGCCACACTACCAGAAGGATGTGGAGGCTTTAGAGAGGGTGCAGAAGAGATTTACCAGAATGTTGCCTGGTATGGAGGGCATAAGCTATGAGGAGCGATTGAATAAACTCGGTTTGTTCTCACTGGAACGAAGGAGGTTGAGGGGCGACCTGATAGAGGTATACAAAATTATGAGGGGCATAGACAGAGTGGATAGTCAGAGGCTTTTCCCCAGGGTAGAGGGGTCAATTACTAGGGGGCATAGGTTTAAGGTGAGAGGGGCAAAGTTTAGAGTAGATGTACGAGGCAAGTTTTTTACGCAGAGGGTAGTGGGTGCCTGGAACTCACTACCGGAGGAGGTAGTGGAGGCAGGGACGATAGGGACATTTAAGGGGCATCTTGACAAATATATGAATAGGATGGGAATAGAAGGATACGGACCCAGGAAGTGTAGAAGATTGTAGTTTAGTCGGGCAGTATGGTCGGCACGGGCTTGGAGGGCCGAAGGGCCTGTTCCTGTGCTGTACATTTCTTTGTTCTTTGTTATACTGCATCTGCAAAGCATTTACCCACTTGTCCAAATCACACTGAAGCATCTCTGCATCCTCCTCACAGCTCACCCTCTCACCCAGCTTTGCGTTATCTGCAAATCTGGAGATATTACATTTAGTTCTCCCATTTGAATCATTAATATATATTGTGAATAGCTGGGGTCCCAGTACTGATCACTGCTAGTCACTGCCTGGTCTTTTGGAAAAAGACCTATTTATTCCTACTTTTTACTTCCTGTCTGCCAACCTGTTTTTCATCCATCCCAATCACTACCCCTAATTCCATGCGCCTTAATTTCACATGCTAATCTCTAATGTGGGACTTTGTCGAAAGCCTTCTGAAAGTCCAAATAAACCACACTCACTGGCTCCCCCTTATCAACTCTACTGGTTACATCCGCGAAGAATTCCAGTTGATATGTCAAGCATTATTTCCCTTTCGTAAATCCATATTGACTCTGTCCAATTGTACCACAGTTTTCCAACTGCTATAAAATCTTTGGTAATAAGAACAAAGAACAAAGAAAATTACAGCACAGGAACAGGCCCTTTGGCCCTCCCAGCCTGCGCCGATCCAGATCCTTTATCTAAACCTGTCACCTATTTTCCAAGGATCTACTTGCCTCTGTTCCCCGCCCGTTCATATATCTGTCTAGATGCATCTTAAATGATGCTATTGTGCCCGCCTCTACCATCTCCGCTGGCAAAGCGTTCCAGGCACCCACCACCCTCTGCGTAAATGGACGGTAGAACTTTCCCCCATTACCAATTTCAGGCTGACTGGTCTATAATTCCCTGTTTTCTCTCTGCCTCCCTTTTTAAATAGTGGGGTTACATTAGCTACTTTCCAATCTGTAGGAACTGTTCCAAATTCTGCAGAATCTTCAAAAATGAAAATTAAGTACTCTGGGATGTAGATTATCAGGCCCTGGGGATTTATTGCCCTTAAATCCCATCAATTTCCCCAACACCTTTATGGGGAGATGGTGGTGTAGTGGTATTGTCACTGGACTAGTGAACCAGAAACCCAGAGTAATGCTCCAGGGCTGCAGGTTCAAATCCTGCCACTCAGATAGTGAAATTTGAATTCAATAAAAATCTGGAATGATGACATGAAACCATTGTCATAAAAACCCATCTGGTTCACTAATGTCTTTTAGGGAAGGAAATCTGCTGTCATTACCCGGTCTGGCCTATATGTGACTCCAGACCCACAGCAATGGACCACAGGGCCGCAAGAGACTTCAGAGAGTCGTGAACACCGCCCAGTCCATCACACGAACCTGCCTCCCATCTATTGACTCCATCTACACTTCCCGCTGCCTGGGGAAAGCAGGCAGCATAATCAAAGACCCCTCCCACCTGGCTTACCCTCTCGTCCAACTTCTTCCATCGGGCAGGAGATACAAAAGTCTGAGAACACTCACGAACAGACTCAAAAACAGCTTCTTCCCCGCTGTTACCAGACTCCTAAATGGCCCTCTTATGGACTGACCTCATTAACACTACACCCTGTATGCTTCATCCGATGCCGGTGCTTATGTAGTTACATTGTATACCTTGTGTTGCCCTATTATGTATTTTCTTTTATTCCCTTTTCTTCCCATGTACTTAATGATCTGTTGAGCTGCTCGCAGAAAAATACTTTTCACTGTACCTCGGTACAAGTGACAATAAACAAATCCAATCCAATCCATCCAATCCAATGACGGTTGACTCTTAACTGCCCCCTCAAGGGCAATTAGGGATGGGCAATATATGCTGGCACAGCCTGCGTCACCCACGTCCCATAAACGAATAAAGAAAAAAATCCCTATTCATACTTATTTTCCTTCAGTTCCTCCCCCTCACTAAGCCCTGTGTCCCCAACATTTCTGGTACATTATTTGTGTCCCCCTTTATGAAGGCAGAACCAAAGTATGTATTTAATTGGGCAGCCATTTCTTTGTTCCCCATTATAAATTCCAATTTCTGACTGTAAGGGACCTACATTTGTCTTCAGTCTTTTTCTCTTCACATACCTATAGAAACTTTTACAGTCAGTTTTTATGTTTCCTGAAAGCTTACTCTCATGCTCTATTTTCCCCTTTGTAATCAATCGCTCGGTCCCCCTTTGCTGAATTCTAAACTGCTCCCAATCCTCAGGTCTGTTATTTTCTGGTCAATTTGTATGACATTTTTCTGGGATCTAATATTACCTCTAATTTCCCTTTTAAGTCATGATTTGGCCACCTTTCCCGTTTTACATCTGTGCCAGACAAGAGCAAACAATTGTTGCAGTTCATCCATACGCTCTTTGAATGTTTGCCATTGCCTATCCACCGTCATCCCTTTAAGTAACATTTCCCAATCCATCAGTGTCAGAAAAAAGTTTAATGACCTCACAAAAGTGGTCAAGGTCAGTGGATACATTTTCAGATGCCATGTCGTACCCACCACACCACCAACCTCACACACTGCTCAATGCACCACACACCCTATCACACACCAATCTCAAGATATGTTCATATGCTCCACCTCACCCTTCGACACTCAGTCCTGCTGCAAGCCTTAGACCCACATCTTACCGCTTCTCAGCCAGGAGAGGCACCTCATCCTCTCACATTGTAACACATTCACTGGCACTCTTTCCTTTCTCTCTTGCAGAGCAAGGCGACACATACCTGGAAGGAGCAGCAAAGAACCTATGGGGACGGTCAAAGCTTCATGTCCTCATCCTCGTGGAGGAGACTGTGGTTGGCTTTACCGACATTGCTGTTACTGAGTCTGCTGCAGGATGACAGTATATTTCTGCCTTCTGTAACTCATCAATCACCACAACACTGCTGTGTGTAATCCAAGAGAAAAATCACCAGGGCATTAAAAAGATTGTTTTTTTTTACCATTTTCTTTACCAGATATAAAAATATTGGAAATGGGGGAGAATATGTTTGGCTCACAGTCGAGCATTATCGAATTGGACAATGAATCTTTTTGCTTTCCAGTTGGTGTAGCAGACAGTGCATCACTAGGATTGGATGTGTTGGCTGACTAATGGCAGGAAGGTGGGGACAAGTCATGTGAGGAAACCTCCAGGAAAACACTTAATCACAGTTGGCAACCCTGCTTAAAAGGAAGGTGCACTGTCACTTTATCTGACACTAGCAGCCACCATCTTAGATATTGGCGTTACACAGATCTTAGTGGAGAGTGTAGAGATGGAATCAGCATGTGGTATGTCACTGGGCACAAGTGGACTGATACCTGGCCAGGTGGAGACAGTGGTGTGTGGGTTTGTGAGGGTCAGCTTGGAGGCCGGTTCTGCTATAGGGGATTCAGGCGAGGACTTTTATCAGATGACCCGGAGGAAAAGGCCGAAGAGCGTGCATACAGAAAGGTGGGATTTATTGGCAGAAAGCCTGTGGTTACAGTCAAAGAGCATGGAATGCAGTCTGGCTTGCACTAGTCTGAGGGCATCATGCCCAGTCTGGATGTGGTGGCCATCTCCATTACAGCAGTTGTGGACTCAACCATCATGCACTGTCTGGTGGCTGAATTCCCAGCTTCACTAAGAAACCAGTCAACATCTCAGTGCTGCAGTGGATGTTCAGACTGTGATGGCGAAATCTCTGTTTCTACCATGGGAGGTCCAACATGGTGCAATGCAGACTTAAACTCAGTTACCATGGCTGTGGGTAGCCGTGTTCATCGGGGCTTTCAGGATTGCTGGCCTCTGACCTGCAGACACAGTATTTATTTGACTAGTCCAGTTCAGTTTTTGGTCAATGGTAACCCGCAGGATGTTGATAGTGGGGGGATTCAGTAATGGTAATGACATTGAATGCCAAGGGGTGATAGTTTGATTCTCTCTTATACACGATCCATCCTCCAGCACATTCATGGGATTACCGAGGCTTTGCCTATGTCAGTGCCCTGTGGCGCTGGAATCTGGAGTCTTCTCGCAGGATAACAGCATTCGTCATCCTATCACTCCCACTCTGCCAGTGCCCTTGCTGTGCCATCCTGAGCTAGCCAGCCCAGTCTGCTGCTACCCATGCTAAGGTGGTGAAGTTTGACATTGGACCCTCAAGGCTCAGAACTGCAAGAGGTTGTCTTGTAAGATCATCTGCAGCATCCCTCAGTAAAAGTCAGCAGCCTTCCACCAGCCACATGGGTAGCATTGCATCAGAGCGTCAGTCTGTGGAGCAGGGCTTGATCCTCAACAAGCTGACTCAGAGGTGAAAGCTGACTCTTTGATTGAGCCACGGCTGACAGTTGATTAAATAAATCTGGGACAATTCCGATCAATTTTCAGGGGCTACACGTTCATTACCAGCATTTGGTATTGCTGAATCTCCCACCGTCAACATTCTGGGATCACCACTGACCAGAAACGGAACTGGACCAGCCATATAAATACTGTGGCAACAAGAGTAGGTCAGAGGTTAGGAATTCTGCGGAGAGTAACTCACCTCCTGACCCCCCAAATCCTGTCCATCATCTACAAGGCACAATTCAGGAGTGTGATGGAATACTCTCCACTTGCCTGGATGGGTACAGCTTCAACAATACTCAAGAAGCTCAACACCATCCAGAACAAAGCAGCCCACTTGCTCAGCACTCATTCATCACCTTCAACATCCACTCCCACCACCACCAACACACAGTGGCAACCGTGTATACCATCTACAAGACGCACTGCAGCAACTCACCCAAGCTCCTTAAATAGCACCTTCATAACCAGCACCACTACCATCTAGATGGACAGGGGCAGCATGGGAACACTGCCATCTGAAAGTTCCGTTCCAAGCTCTTCACTGCCGCTGGGTCAAAATCCTGGAACACCCTCACTAACAGCACTGTGGGTGTATCTACACCACGTGGACTGCAGCACTTCAAGAAGATAGCTCACCACCACCTTCTGAAGGGCAATAAACGCTGGCCGAGCCAGTGATGGCCACATCCCAGCGACAAATATCAAAATATACAAACTCAGAAATTACCACAAGACTAGCTAATGAACGTTCAACACATTCAGATGGTGTCCCTCGTCTGTTATGTTAATAGAGATGTTAACCCTTGTAATGTTTTCATTAAAATAACACAACACACAACAATGTTAAGTGTTGCCAGTGACTTTGTGGTGTCGCTGAATAATACGACACACATCCAGTCAGCCATCAAAATACCCTGGTGGGTTAGCAGTAAAAGAATCTTTATTCTCTTAACAAATATGCACCGAGCTTGACAGAGCATTGTGAAGTGAGATTTACTTCGCTTCTAACCAAATGACTGCTTAATATTTCCATGTCCCCATCAACATTCCATAATTGGTGAGAAAACGATATTTAAAAGGCATTTCTCAATAATATTATTTCTCTACATACCCGGAGTGAATTTAGAGTTTGTACGCTAAGAATCTTTAATTGTGTTTAAAATACATCTATTGACCAACTGAAGGCTGAAAACAAATCGGCTGAAATAATTGTTCCGATTTGCTCTCGTTGATCATGTTGTCTGGTCCGTCAACTGCAGTGGCCTTGAGCTGTCTGTCAGATTCCATTGCCCAACTTCCCATCATATTCCATAATGCAGCTGACAGGCCTGTTCTGGTAGTGGAAGGCAAACATACTCCATTCATGTGCTACCTTTGGTTTTGCATTCATTGGAAAGCCTCCCCAGGCACTTTAACGCTTGACCAATTGCAAAGCTTGCTGAATATGCCTTGTCCGATTACTTTCTTTAAACTTCATTTTTACGGGATGTGGGCTTCGCTGGCTGGGCCAGCATTTGTTGCCCATCCCTAATTGCCCTTCAGAAGGTAGTGGTGAGCTGCCTTCTTGAACCGCTGCAATCTCTGTGGTGTAGGTACATTCACAATGCTGTTAGGGTGAGAGAGTCCTAGGTTTTTGACCCAGTGACAGTGAAGGAACAGCGATATATTTCCAAGTCAGGATGGTGAGTAACTTGGAGGAGAACTTCCAGGGGATGGCGTTCCCATGTGTCTGCTCTCCTTGCCCTTCTGGGTGGTAGCGGCCATTGGTTTGGAAGGTTCTGCCTAAGGAACCTTGGCGAGTTCTTGCAGCGCATCTTATATTTGGTACACACTGCTGCTACTGTGCATCGGTGGTGGAAGGAATTAATGCTTGTGGAAGAGGTGCCAATTAAACGGGCTGCTTTGTCCTGGATGGTGTTGAGCCTCTTGAGTATTGCTGGAGCTGCACTCACCCAGGCAAGTGGGGAGTGTTCCATCACACTCCTGATTTGTGCCCCATTGGTGGTGGACAGGCTTCGGGGAGTCAGGAGTTGAGTTACTCGTGGCAGGATTCCTAGTCTCTGACCTGCTCTAGTAGCTACAGTATTTAAATGGCGAGTCCAATTCAGTTTCTGATCAATGGTAACCCCCAGGATGTTGATATTGGAGGATTCAGTGATGGTAATGACATTGAATGTCAAGGGGTGATGGTTTCATTCTCTCTTATTGGAGATGGTCATTGCCTGGCACGTGTGTGGCGCAAATGTTATTTGACACCGGTCAGCCCAAGCCTGTATATTGTCCAGGTCTTGTTGCATTATATGTGGACTGCTTCAGTATCTGACTAGTCACAAATGGTGCTGAACATCGTGCAATCATCAGCGAATATCTGACCTTATGATGGAAGGAAGATCATTGAAAAAGCAGCTGAAGATGGTTGGGCCGAAGACACTGCCCTGAGGAACTCTTGCTCAATGCAGAGCTCAATGGAGCATCGCAGAGCGGGCCTCAGGCAATGTCCAGAGGCGATGGATACTCGGCGCAGCGTACTCCACGAGTATGCCGATTTCCGGGGGGGGGGGGGCAGAGAATTTTAAAACCGGCGGCGCTCCCGATTCCGGCGTCAAAACGGATTCTCCGCCCCGTTGCCGAATGCGATTTCAGTGTCGGGAAGCGGAGAATCCAGCCTGATTACTCATAATCATTTTAGGATGTTATCTCCCCTAATTGGCTCTTTCCACTGGCTGGGGAATCTCAAACAAGGGGGGCACACTCTCAGAATAAGGGGCCGATCATTTTGATTGGGATGAGATGAGGAGAAATTTCTTCACTCGAAAGGTTGTGAATCTTTGAAATTCTCTATCCCAGATAATTGCAGATCTTTCATCGGTTGAATACATTCAAGGTTGGGAGAGGCAGATTTTTGGACTATATGGGAATTAAGGGTTATGGGGAGCAGACGGGAAAGTGGAGATGAAACCATGATCAGCCATGATTGTGTTGAATGGTGGACCAGGTTTGACAGGCCGTGGGGTCTGATTTGTTATGTTGTAGGTGTAACATAAGCGGCTTCCTTGTGGTGCACTTGACAAAGGAAGGTTCAGACGTGGAGACTATTTACACTTCTATTACTCGGGTTCGACACTACTGCTAATCCTACTATAGCTACCCAGACTGACTAACCAGTTGCTGCAATCCACGTGGTGGGTGTAATATTGAATCAACCCTGTGTCTGTACTCTCTGACTGTCTCCACTGGAAAGAGGCAGATCATGTGTGTGGTGTCCTTTATATGTGGGTTGGTGTAATGCCCCCCTGTGGTCGTGTCACCTCCTTGTGTATCGTGAATGTCCATTGGTCCTGTCCTATCTAACTGATCTATTGGTTGAGTGTGTGTGTGTGATGTCTTTGGTGCTCCCTCTAGTGTCTATCTAGCCTATATGCATTTACATTGATGCACATCACCACAGGGTCTATCCTTGCTCCTATTTTTTGTGTACCTGTGATTACAAACTGTGTCATAGGACATAAAACAAAATGATAAATGCCCACTAGCCGTGAGACAGCCTTGTTTATCATCAGGTCCTGAGCTAGATGCTTCCAATTTAGAAACTTTTAAATCTGCCAATCCATCAACTCTTCTTGGTGCCGCTTGAAAATATCTGAAGATGTAAAATTGGCACCAGAGTATCTTACCATGATGTCGAGCCAAGTCTTGCTGCTATTAATATCTACTCTCTTATCAATAAGTCTTATTTTTAAAAAATCTTTGCAGACAACATGGCGCACGGTGGCACAGTGGTTCGCACTGCATCCTCCCAGCGTCAGGGACCTGGGTTTGATTCGACCACGGGTGACTGTCTGTGTGGAGTTTGCACATTCTCCCCGTGTCTGCAT
Organism: Scyliorhinus torazame; assembly: GCF_047496885.1. NCBI lineage: Eukaryota > Metazoa > Chordata > Chondrichthyes > Carcharhiniformes > Scyliorhinidae > Scyliorhinus > Scyliorhinus torazame. The sequence continues at coordinate 119,135,178 of NC_092719.1, forward strand.
GGGTTTCCTCCAGGTGCTCCGGTTTCCTCCCACAGTCCAAAGATGTGCAGGTTAGGTGGATTGGCCGTGCTAAATTGCCCCTTTGGTTGAAGTTTCAGGAATAGAGTGGAGGATTAGGCCTACGTCGGGTGCTCTTTCAAAGGGTTGGTGCAGACCCGATGGGTTGAATGGCTTCCTTCTGCACTGTCAGTATTCTATGAACTTGATGGCTCGAAATCAGAATATACTTTAACATTTTGGAAAGTGCACCAAAAACCAACATTTCCACGGAAATGATTAACTGAGAAACTATCCCTTCTAATAAGCATTGCACCACCAGAGCTCAGTTCGCCCTTCAAAGATTACAATAAATCCAATGGTAATAAACCCAATGCAATCTTAAGTAGTCCACATCAAGACAAGATCATGACCTACTGCACTCCCCTTTAGCTATCTCTTTCCATTTGTCACAAGTGAGGTCATTGAATTTTAGTTTTCAAAGAAGAAGAAATGGATTTGCAAATTAAATCCCAGAACAGCAGGAAAACTCTTAACTTCATCGCAATTGAAAGCAATTTAAGTCATTCTTTTGTCCCGATCAATGATCCTTTCTATTGGTTTCTATTCCTTGCTCTTTATAGTTGACAGCATTTCTGAAGCTATTCATCGGTATTTTTCCACATTTTGTACAATTAATGCTGAACATTTAGAAATAATTACCATGACAACAGACGACAACTAAATAGCAAATCTGTGATGGTGTGGCCCCTTTGATAGGCGATCCTTTGCAGGCCATGTGGCCAGGTCAGAATTGTTGGTGAGCGAGCGCGTGAACCCTGGGCTGGAGGGTGGCAGTTGGAGCCAGGGCATTGTTGGAGTGGGCTAGTATAGTTGTGCTGTTAAACCCCTTAGTGTACATAGACTCATAGAATCTACAGTGCAGAAGGAGGCCATTCAGCCCATCGAGTTTGCACCGACCCTCCAAAAGAGCATCCTTCCTCGGTCCAGTTCCCTGCCCTAATCTGCTCATCTTTGGACATTAAGGGGCAATTTAACATGGCCAATCCGCCTAACTTGTTCATCTTTGGACTGTGGGAGGCAAGCAGAACATCCGGAGGGAACCCTCGCAGACACGGGGAGATTGTGCAAACCTTACACATTCAGCCAAGGCTGGAATTGAACCTGGATCCCTGGCATGTGAGGCAGCTGTGCTAACCACTGTGCCACCGTGCCTAAAATGTGATCCCAGAACATTGCTTGCCACACCGAGTCGCCTCGAATTATTACATTGGCGATGAGGACAAACCGGATCAGTTGTTGAAAGCCCGCAGAACAGAGTTAGAGGGGGAGCAGAGTGATCACTCGAAGTCTGAAGGAAAAAGGTACAGATTTCATTAAAGATGCCGCTATTTGGGAAAATAAAACCATTCAAAATCATGGAAAGGTTTGGTAAAATCTATTCATTGAAACCTTTGAGGCAAAACGGGCTTTCCGGACTGAGTTTCATTTATGTGTTTTTGAAGTGACTGAAGTTTGTTTTAGGCCTGTGAGATATACAGTGGCCAGAGTCATTTGGTACCAAGCCCATAGCGGGGTAAATGACTGCGACTTGTCACTGAAAACTCGACAATGGCTGAGTGGGTAATACTTTTATGTCGGATTGAGAGGTGGTTATGAGTTCATTCCAGAGACTTGACCACATAATTGTGGCTAGTTCTTCAATGCTAATACTGAGGAAGTGCTGCACAGTCAGAAGGAGTGTGGGGGGAGGGGGGAATCTCTTTGATGTTAAACTGAGTTGGTGACCCAGCCAATATTGATCTTGCAAATCATCATCACTAAAAACGATTATCTGGTCATTTATCACATTGCTGTTTGTGGCTGTGGGCACATTGACTGCCTCATTTCTTGAACTGGAACATTGACTACCTTTCATAAGTATTTGGTTGGCTGTGAGGCATTCTGAGACGCGCTTAGATGTTGAGATGCTTGGCGCATTGACTGGCCTGCAGGAAATTATTCCAATTTTAAAAATAGCAACCTGGAAATGTTGGAGGATAGAGAATTTCATTGGGTCCATCATTAGCGATCCCACTTTCCAATTCTTGGCCCATAACCATGTAGATTAGGGAACAGCAAGTGCGTATTCATGTGTTTTTTAAATGTGATGAGTGTTTTTGCCTCTGCCACTCTTTCAGGCAATGGGTTCCACACCCCCACCACCTTCTGGTGAAGACATCTAAACCCCTTCTGTAATTCTACTGTCAAGATTTTAAATCTTTGTTGCCTGGCTATTGACCTCTCTACTCAGGGAATAGATCCTTTCTGTCCATTCTTTCTAAACCCTTAATAATGTTATATTCTTTTTTTTTCTAAAATATTTTATTGAAAATTTTTGGTCAACCAACACAGTACATTGTGCATCCTTTACACAATATTATAACAACACAAATAACAATGACCTATTTTATAAACAGAAAATGAATAAATAATAAATAACAAAAATGAAAACTAACCCTAATTGGCAACTGCCTTATCACAAATAACACTCTCCAAAGATATAATTTAACAGTCCAATATATAATTATCTGTAGCAACGACCTATACATATTATACAGTATATATTAACAACCCTGAGAGTCCTTCTGGTTCCTCCTCCCCCCCCCCTCCATCCTGGGCTGCTGCTGTTGCCTTCTTTTTTCCATTCCATCTATCTTTCTGCGAGGTATTCGACGAACGGTTGCCACCGCCTGGTGAACCCTTGAGCCGACCCCCTTAGAACAAACTTAATCCGCTCTAGCTTTATAAACCCTGCCATGTCATTTATCCAGGTCTCCACCCCCGGGGGCTTGGCTTCTTTCCACATTAGCACTATCCTGCGCCGGGCTACTAGGGACGCAAAGACCAAAACATCGGCCTCTCTCGCCTCCTGCACTCCCGGCTCTTGTGCAACCCCAAATATAGCCAACCCCCAGCTTGGTTCGACCCGGGCCCCCACTACCTTTGAAAGCACCTTTGTCACCCCCATCCAAAACCCCTGTAGTGCCGGGCATGACCAAAACATATGGGTATGATTCGCTGGGCTTCTCGAGCACCTCGCACACCTATCCTCCACCCCAAAAAATTTACGGAGCCGTGCTCCAGTCATATGCGCCCTGTGTAATACCTTAAACTGAATCAGGCTTAGCCTGGCACACGAGGACGACGAGTTTACCTGCTTAGGGCATCTGCCCACAGCCCCTCCTCGATCTCCTCCCCCAGCTCTTCTTCCCATTTCCCTTTTAGTTCGTCTACCATAGTCTCCCCTTCGTCCCTCATTTCCCTATATATATCTGACACCTTACCATCCCCCACCCATGTCTTTGAGATCACTCTGTCCTGCACCTCTTGTGTCGGGAGCTGCGGGAATTCCCTCACCTGTTGCCTCGCAAAAGCCCTCAGTTGCATATACCTGAATGCATTCCCTTGGGGCAACCCATATTTCTCGGTCAGCGCTCCCAGACTTGCGAACTTCCCATCCACAAACAGATCTTTCAGTTGCGTTATTCCTGCTCTTTGCCACATTCCATATCCCCCATCCATTCCCCCCGGGGCAAACCTATGGTTGTTTCTTATCGGGGACCCCCCCAAGGCTCCAGTCTTTCCCCGATGCCATCTCCACTGTCCCCAAATCTTCAGTGTAGCCACCACCACCGGGCTTGTGGTGTAGTTCCTCGGTGAGAACGGCAATGGGGCTGTCACCATAGCCTGTAGGCTAGTCCCCCTACAGGACGCCCTCTCTAATCTCTTCCACACCGCTCCCTCCTCCTCTCCCATCCACTTACTCACCATTGAAATATTAGCGGCCCAATAATACTCACTTAGGCTCGGTAGTGCCAGCCCCCCCCTATCCCTGCAACGCTGTAAGAATCCCTTCCTCACTCTCGGGGTCTTCCCGGCCCACACAAAACCCATGATGCTCTTTTCAATCCTTTTAAAAAAAGCCTTCGTGATCACCACCGGGAGGCACTGAAACACAAAGAGGAATCTCGGGAGGACCACCATCTTAACCGCCTGCACCCTCCCTGCCAGTGACAGGGATACCATATCCCATCTCTTGAAATCCTCCTCTATTTGTTCCACCAACCGCGTTAAATTTAACCTATGCAATGTGCCCCAATTCTTGGCTATCTGGATCCCCAGGTAACGAAAGTGCCTTGTTACCTTCCTCAACGGTAGGTCCTCTATTTCTCTACTCTGCTCCCCTGGATGCACCACAAACAACTCACTTTTCCCCATGTTCAATTTATACCCTGAAAAATCCCCAAACTCCCCAAGTATCCGCATTATTTCTGGCATCCCCTCCGCCGGGTCTGCCACATATAGTAACAAATCGTCCGCATACAAAGATACCCGGTGTTCTTCTCCTCCTCTAAGTACTCCCCTCCACTTCTTGGAACCCCTCAACGCTATCGCCAGGGGCTCAATCGCCAGTGCAAACAATAATGGGGACAGAGGGCATCCCTGCCTTGTCCCTCTATGGAGCCGAAAATATGCAGATCCCCGTCTATTCGTGACCACGCTCGCCATCGGGGCCCTATACAACAGCTGCACCCATCTAACATACCCCTCTCCAAAACCAAATCTCCTCAACACCTCCCACAAATAATCCCACTCCACTCTATCAAATGATTTCTCGGCATCCATCGCCACTACTATCTCCGTTTCCCCCTCTGGTGGGGGCATCATCATTACCCCTAACAGCCTCCGTATATTCGTGTTCAGCTGTCTCCCCTTCACAAACCCAGTTTGGTCCTCGTGATCCACCCCCGGGACACATTCCTCTATTCTCATTGCCATTACCTTGGCCAGGATCTTGGCATCTACATTTAGGAGGGAAATAGGTCTATAGGACCCGCATTGTAGCGGGTCCTTTTCCTTCTTTAAGAGAAGCGATATCGTTGCTTCATACATAGTTGGGGGCAGTTGTCCCCTTTCCTTTGCCTCATTAAAGGTCCTCGTCAATACCGGGGCGAGCAAGTCCACATATTTTCTATAGAATTCGACTGGGAATCCATCCGGTCCCGGGGCCTTTCCCGCCTGCATGCTCCTAATTCCTTTCACCACTTCTTCTACCTCGATCTGTGCTCCCAGTCCCACCCTTTCCTGCTCTTCCACCTTGGGAAATTCCAGCCGATCCAAAAAGCCCATCATTCTCTCCCTCCCATCCGGGGGTTGAGCTTCATATAATTTTTTAGAAAATGTCTTGAACACTCCATTCACTCTCTCCGCTCCCCGCTCCATCTCTCCTTCCTCATCCCTCACTCCCCCTATTTCCCTCGCTGCTCCCCTTTTCCTCAATTGGTGTGCCAGCAACCTGCTCGCCTTCTCCCCATATTCGTACTGTACACCCTGTGCCTTCCTCCATTGTGCCTCTGCAGTGCCCGTAGTCAGCAAGTCAAATTCTACATGTAGCCTTTGCCTTTCCCTGTACAGTCCCTCCTCCGGTACTTCCGCATATTGTCTGTCCACCCTCAAAAGTTCTTGCAGCAACCGCTCCCGTTCCTTACTCTCCTGCTTCCCTTTATGTGCCCTTATTGATATCAGCTCCCCTCTAACCACCGCCTTCAGCGCCTCCCAGACTACTCCCACCTGGACCTCCCCATTATCATTGAGTTCCAAGTACTTTTCAAAGCACCCCCTCACCCTTAGACACACACCCTCATCTGCCATTAGTCCCATGTCCATTCTCCAGGGTGGGCGCCCTCCTGTTTCCTCCCCTATCTCCAAGTCCACCCAGTGTGGAGCGTGATCCGAAATGGCTTTAGCCGTATACTCTGTTCCCCTCACCTTCGGGATCAACGCCCTTCCCAGCACAAAAAAGTCTATTCGCGAGTAGACTTTATGGACATAGGAGAAAAACGAGAACTCCTTACTCCTAGGTCATCTAAATCTCCACGGGTCTACACCTCCCATCTGCTCCATAAAATCTTTAAGTACCTTGGCTGCTGCCGGCCTCCTTCCAGTCCTGGACTTCAACCTATCCAGCCCTGGTTCCAACACCATATTAAAATCCCCCCCCATTATCAGCTTTCCCATCTCTAGGTCCGGAATGCGTCCTAGCATCCGCCTCATAAAATTGGCATCATCCCAGTTCGGGGCATATACGTTTACCAAAACCACCGTCTCCCCCTTCAGTTTGCCACTCACCATCACGTATCTGCCCCCGTTATCCGCCACTATAGTCTTTGCCTCGAACATTACCCGCTTCCCCACTAATATAGCCACCCCCCTGTTTTTCGCATCTAGCCCCGAATGGAACACCTGCCCCACCCATCCTTTGCGTAGCAGAACCTGGTCTATCAGTTTCTGGTGCGTTTCCTGTAACATAACCACATCTGCCTTAAGTTTCTTAAGGTGTGCGAGTACCCGTGCCCTCTTTATCGGCCCGTTCAGCCCTCTCACGTTCCACGTGATCAGCCGGGTTGGGGGGCTTCCTACCCCCCCCCCTTGTCGATTAGCCATCCCCTTTTTCCAGCTCCTCACCCGGTTCCCACGCAGCTGTATCTCCCCCAGGCGGTGCCCCCCCGCCCATCCCCTCCCATACCAGCTCCCCCCTCTCCCCAGCAGCAGCAACCCAGTAATTCCCCCCTCCCACCCCCCCCCCCGCTAGATCCCCCGCTAGCGTAATTACTCCCCCCATGTTGCTCCCAGAAGTCAGCAAACTCTGGCCGACCTCGGCTTCCCCCCTTGACCTCGGCTCGCATCATGCGACGCCCCCTCCTTCCAGCTTCTCTATTCCCGCCATGATTATTATAGCGCGGGAACCAAGCCCGCGCTTCTCCCTTGGCCCCGCCCCCAATGGCCAACGCCCCATCTCCTCCACCTCCCCACCTCCCCCATCACCACCTGTGGAAGAGAGAAAAGTTACCACATCGCAGGATTAGTACATAAAACTCCTCTTTCCCCCCTTTTTAACCCCCCTCTTCGCCCCCCACATTCGCCCCACCACTTTGTTCAAACGTTCTTTTTAATAACCCGCTCATTCCAGTTTTTCTTCCACAATAAAAGTCCACGCTTCATCCGCCGTCTCAAAGTAGTGGTGCCTCCCTCGATATGTGACCCACAGTCTTGCCGGCTGCAGCATTCCAAATTTTATCTTCTTTTTATGAAGCACCGCCTTGGCCCGATTAAAGCTCGTCCTCCTTCTCGCCACCTCCGCACTCCAGTCTTGATAAACGCGGATCACCGCGTTCTCCCATTTACTGCTCCGAGTTTTCTTTGCCCATCTACGTACCATTTCTCTATCCTTAAAACGGAGGAATCTCACCACTATGGCTCTGGGAATTTCTCCTACTCTCGGTCCTCGCGCCATCACTCGGTATGCTCCCTCCACCTCCAACGGACCCGCCGGGGCCTCCGCTCCCATTAACGAGTGCAGCATCGTGCTCACATATGCCCCGACGTCCGCTCCCTCCGCACCTTCAGGAAGACCAAGAATCCTCAAGTTGTTCCTCCTTGCGTTGTTCTCCAGTGCCTCCAACCTTTCCACACATAGTTTCTGATGTGCCTCATGCATCTCCGTCTTCACCACCAGGCCCTGTATGTCGTCCTCATTCTCGGCTGCCTTTGCCTTCACGACCCGAAGCTCCCGCTCCTGGGTCTTTTGTTCCTCCTTTAGCCCTTCGATCGCCTGTAGTATCGGGGCCAACAGCTCTTTCTTCATTTCCTTTTTGAGCTCTTCCACACAGCATTTCAAGAACTCTTGTTGTTCAGGGTCCCATGTTAAACTGCCACCTTCCAACGCCATCTTGGTTTTTGCTTGCCTTCCTTGCCGCTGTTCTAAAGGATCCACTGCAATCCGGCCACTTTCTCCTCCTTTTTTCATCCGTATCCAGGGGGGATTCCCTTCTGGTTTACCGCACAGTGTTTTTAGCCATCAAAATTGCCGTTGGGGCTCCTATCAAGAGCCCAAAAGTCCGTTTCACCGGGAGCTGCCGAAACGTGCGACTCAGCTGGTCATCGCCGCACCCGGAAGTCCAATAATGTTATATTCTTCAATTAAATATCCCTCAGCACATTTGTTCCAAAGTGAACAACATCAGCCTATCCAATCTTTCCTCATAGCTAGAATTACCCAATCCAGGCAACATCCTCGTAAATATTCTCTTGAGTGCAATCATATTCTTCCTATAATATGGTGACCAGAACTGTATGCAGACTCGAGCCATGATATAACTAGTGTTTTATATAATTCTGACATAACATCCCTGCTGTTATACTCTAGACCTAGACCAAAACAGGAAAGTATACTTATGCCTTCTTGACTCTCTTATCTACCCGTCCTTCATGGTTAAGTGACCATGCACTCCAAGGCCCAGCAAAATCTGGATGCAGCCTGACCTTGACCATTCCCAGGGGTGAAGGGAGGTCGAAGGTGGGAGCTTCTGGTGCTCTTAACAAAAGCCATTGACGGTACTTTAAATAAATCAATAAGGGGGACAAATTAACGAAAGAGGATGTATGGGGGGTTCCGTATTTGGCGGAGAGCGGGGACAGAGAGGATGGGGGACTTTTTCTTGGAAGGTAGCTTCCTGAGTATGAGGGCGCTGGAGAAGTTTGCACTGGCTGGAGGGAATGATCTCCGATATTTACAGGTACGGGACTTTTTGCGGAGACAGGTACAAAGCTTCCCACTCCTGCCGCTAAGGGATATTCAGGATAGGGTGGTTTCTAGAGGATGGACAGGGAAGGGGAGCGTCTCGGACATATATAGAGAGCTTATGGGTTCGGAGGAGACGCAGACCGAGGAGCTGAAGCGTAAGTGGGAGGAGGAGCTGGGGGGAGAGATGGAGGAGGGCCTTTGGGCGGACGCGTTAGGAAGGGTCAATGCTACCGCAGCATGCGCCAGGCTCAGTCTGATCCAATTTATGGTTGTTCACCGGCCTCACATGACAGTGGCCTGGATGAGCAGATTCTTTGGGGCGGAGGACAGGTCTGCAAAGTGTGCGGGGGGGCCAGCGAATCATGTCCATATGTTCTGGGCATGTCCAAAACTGAGGGGATTTTGGCAGGGGTTTGCCGACACCATGTCCACGGTGTTAAATACGAGGGTGGCAATGTGTCCGGAGGTGGCGATCTTTGGGGTATTGCAGGATCCGGGAATCCAGGAGGAGAAAGAGGCAGATGTGCTGGCCCTTGCTTCCCTGGAAGCCCGGAGGCAGATATTGCTGGCGTGGAGGGACTCAAGGCCCCTGAAATCAGAGACCTGGCTTTCAGATGTGGCAGGCTTCCTCTGCCTGGAGAAAATTAAGTTCGCCATGAGAGGATCTCAGCTGGGATTCGCCCGGAGGTGGCAACCATTCGTCGACCTCCTCGCAGAGAACTAATCGTCAGCAGAAAAGGCAGGGGGGGGGGTTAGGTTAGCGTAGGTTAGGGGGGTAAGTCATGGCAAGACTTGCGGGAGAGGGTGACAGAATTTGCACTATGTATATATTTATCTTGTTATTTATATTGTTGATTTTGTTGCTGTTAAAATGCCAAAGAAAATACCTCAATAAAACGTTTATTAAAAAAAACCAATGCAATTGCCATTTAATGAAGTCATTGCCATTTGACCTTAACAATGTGGTTACTAAGACATTGGCAATGGTGACACAACCATTTTACAGGACATTGATGGCTCTGTCACGGTGAGACAACCTCGAGCTTCAACACTACTGTATCCCTCCAACTAAAGAGCGGTCAATGTAGTCAAACTGTGCAAGCAGCAGTAAGCTAGCTTCCGCAGTACTCAGCTGAAGGGCAGCACAAATTATCTCCTTATGTCTCTGGTCTAAAGCTTGAATCCACAAATTTATAACCCAGAGGTGAGGGTGCTACCACTGAAACAAAACTACCAATTTCACCAGCCTGCCACTGACTTTCCTGGCCTTGCTTCATAGCTTAGTGACCGCAAACCAGAAATAATATTTGTCCTTCCCATTTCGAGTTTTGGACATGCGAAATTACTACTGGCATTACCAGGCGATCAACACTTAATGTCATGTTACTCTAGCTTCCGTTTTTGCAAGGAGTTCGCCATTAATGAGAGTACAACCTGTGGCGATACAACAGAGGGACATCATCAGCCCGTGTTGAGCATTCATCCCTGCTCCTGTCAGCAACATTGATTTCTCGGCTTACATATTTTATGCAGTGATGTCAACTCAACGAGCTATTCCAACAGTGGTCTCATTAATCCTTTATGCAGTATTAGCATTGCTTCCTCGCATTTCTATTCTAGGAATCCACTTAAGTGGCATAAAACGCTTTTCTGTCTTTGATACCTCGTCTGAGCTCTATGAAGGACCCTTTGTGTTTGGTTTGTTATTCAGAGATGTGGCTTTCATTTTGCGATGATATCTGTTATTTTCATGTTCTATTCTACAAGTCCCTGTGCTAAATTCAACTGTTCCGCTTCTCTTTGGAGATTTCTTTAAAACTTTTCCTCTGTAATATTTGAATAATATTTGTCAGTATTATAAATATAACACTGCCCATCGTACTAGGGGCTGGGTAGTACAGCCAGTTTAATATATTGTAGCGGGGCTGCAGACATTGTGGCTCCTGTTTGAATAATTATCTTCTGTTGATCGAGAAGGGATACAGTAAAATGCTGTGTTTATTTCTGTTTTTCAAATATTACACATTTTCATATTAAACAATCAATGGCAAGAATGTGCCTGGAATAAATTTACATCTATTTATGTATGACATGCTGGACAGTAAATACTTGCACATGTACTATTTATCTTGCATTAAGCAGTGGAACACCTTTGGCTTCATTCAGGGTGTGTGGGAGAGCATACTACCGTACATTAAATGATGAAGAATGTGTCTCCAGGGGCACTAATTTAGAGCAATTAGATAATTGGAATCATGTTTTCATTAGAAAGTGTTATGAATGTAAATCAAAGTCCTTGCTTCTTGCTGAATATTTGTTTATACAATTGGATGTCTCATCGTTGTACATAATCCAGAGTCAAGTAGGTGTGTCAGTGTACTGATGAGGGGTCAATCCCTCATTCCCACAAAATAGTCAGGAAGGTTGTCTTGGGACTGGGAGCACTGGGGATTTGGGGGTTTCTGATCTCAGTGAGAAATGATTTGGGTGGAGTTTCAAGGGGGAGGAGGTGAGGGGAGAGTGGTGGGTGAAGGGCAGGGAGTGGCAATGGCAAGGACTGTCAGGAAGAGTAGGAGCTGCCAGGGCAATGGAAGAAGATTGAAAAATATAAGGGAACTGGAGAACTGTTAAGGGTGCACAAACTGTGGGGATTGGAGTGATGAGGCGAACAGTGGGGTGGGGAGGGAACCTGGGCAATGGACCAGGCGTTGTGGGCTGAAGAAAGTACTTGTGTGTAATGGGTAGCATTCCTACCTCTGATCACGAGGTTCTATCTTCGGGTCCCACCCCAGGACTTGATGCTACAGGTGGTGCACTCATAACATGATCAAACAAGTCGATCTTTCAACTTTTAAATACTTCCAAAACACCTATAATCATGTAGAACCATGTGATAGCTGCACCACAACAGCCTCCCCATGTTAAAAGACTTCAAGTTCAGGGGCAAAATTCTCCATTATCGGCGGAATGTCCGCCGATCGGCGCAAATCCCACTTGCGTCACGTCATAAAAATGGGCCGATAGTCTGCGGCCCGAAATGGGCTAGCAGCGACGTAACGGGATCCGCGCTTGTGCAGTGGTTCACACCGTGCAGCGTCATACGCGCTGCACGGCGTGACGGCTCATAAGGCCGCGCAGCTCCCCCCCACCCGACCGGAACAGCCGACCGCAACACCCGACTTGATGGCTGGCCGTCGCTCAGCCCCGAGGTTCGAGTCACGCGATGTGGAGGCGCTCCTGGACGCGGTGGAGCAGGGGAGGGACGCCCTGTATCCTGGGCACGGCCGCAGAGTTGCCCCACGCCACAGCCGGCGTCTGTGGAGGGAGGTGGCAGAGGCCATCACCGCTGTGGCCCTAACACCACGGACAGGCACCCAGTGCCACAAGAAGGTGAACGACCTCGTCAGAGCAGGCAGGGTGAGCCTCCCCCATATCCCCCCTCCCCCAAATCCCCCCCTCCCCCATATCCCCCCCTCCCCCATATCCCCCCTCCCCCATATCCCCCCCTCCCCCATATCCCCCCCTCCCCCATATCCCCCCTCCCCCATATCCCCCCTCCCCCATATCCCCCCCTCCCCCATATCCCCCCCTCCCCCATATTCTATTCCCCCCTCCCCCATATCCCCCCTCCCCCATATCCCCCCTCCCCCATATCCCCCCTCCCCATATCCCCCCCTCCCCCATATCCCCCCTCCCCCATATTCCCCATATCCCCCCCTCCCCCATATCCCCCATATCCCCAAGTGAATCCAGCCCTAACCTTAACCTCTGCAATGCACGCACAACCGATGGCGTGCATTCATATACCTGCCTAACACTGTTGCTTTTTACCCCTGCCACCACCCCCCCACCCCCCTCCCCAGGAGAAGCGCGCACACAACAATAGGGAGCATGTGAGGACTGGAGGAGGGCCCGCTGATGAGAGGCCACTGACCGTACACGAGGAAAGGGCCCTGGAACTGGCTGGCGGACCTGAGGACCGGGAGGTTGCTGATGCAGAGGTCGGGGCCCCACGAGCAAGTGAGCCACCAACAGCCCGTCCCCATATCCCCCCTCCCCTATATCCCCCTCCCCCGTATCACCTGATCACTGCCTGATGTCTAACCATGCATGCTTCATTGTGTATCGCAGGACCAAACGTCCAGGCACCCATCCCCGCAGATGCAGACCGCCCGCAGGATGCCCCTCGGAGACCACAGGAGATGGAGAGACCCACACCCTCCAGCATGCGACGCCCGCAGGATGCCCCTCGGAGACCACGGGAGACGGAGAGACCCGGACCCTCCAGCATGCGACGCCCGCAGGATGCCCCTCGCACACCACGGGAGACGGAGAGACCTGGAGCAACAGGGAGACGACACCCCCGTCACGTGCGGGAGCGACCACCCAGCGATGAGGGGGGCAGCCACAGGCCCCCGTCACATCCGAGCCAGGACACCACTACCCAGGACACCACTATCCAGGACACCCCTACCCGGGACACCACTACCCAGGACACCCCTACCCGGGACAGCACTACCCGGGACAGCACTACCCAGGACACCCCTACCCGGGAAGACGAAATACCGGACAGTGACTCAGAGTGGATGGGTGGAGACGAACCCCCACCCCAAAGTGCCATGGACTCAGAGTGGGACGAAGAGCATGACACAACGCCACTGCTGTCACCAACACCCTCCACCATCGCAGAAACACTCACCACGGTTGGGCACTTTAGTGATGAGGCGTCTGGTACACACACTGGTGCGCACAACACAGCCGTCCCGGTACAGCAGGTGGAGGTAGGAGCAGCAGAGGGACCGGGCGGTCGGAGGGCAGCCCAGGCCAACCGAACATCTGCCGCCCAGATGGATCCCGGGTTCCTGCAGTTGCCACACCCACACATAGATCCGATGCAACCACCGACACGGAGACGAGCGAATAGGGTGACGGGTGGCTTGCGGCGGCTGCGGTCGCAGGTGGAGGAGTCCACCCGCGTCCAGGAGCTGGGAGTGGTCCCGGTCATGCGTGCCACCCAGGCTGACACCGCACGGGTGGCGTCCGCGGTGGAGGCAATGGGTGCAACGGTGTCAGACATGGGGAACGGTTTGCGAGGCCTGGGGCCTTCCGTGCAGGCGGCGTCTGTGGCCCAGGAAATGGCTGCCCTCTCACAGGAGGCCATGAGCCAGTGCCAGCGCCAGATGGCAGAGGCGCTCAACGCCATAGCCCAGTCTCAGCAGGCCATGGCCCAGTCTCAGCAGGCCATGGCCCAGTCTCAGCAGGCCATAGCCCAGTCTCTGCAGGCCATGGCCCAGTCTCTGCAGGCCATGGCCCAGTCTCAGCAGGCCATCGCTGAGGGCATCGGCGCCAGTGGCCATGTGCGAGCTGGCGTCGCACTGTCGCAGACAGGGTTCGACAACCCCCTGGGCTCCATGGCTGCAAACCTGCAGACCCCTGTCGATACCAGCACGGGCCTCCAGGACTGGCAGCGCCAGATGTCGGGGGCGCGTCGGATGGCCAGTCCGTTCGCATCCCCCACCCATGTAGAGGCCTGGGGGCCATCGGGCACCCCGAGGGAGGAGGAGGTGGTGTGGTCCGTCCCGGCTCCCTCTGTAGGGGAGGTCCCGGTACACCGCGACACCTCGGACTCCCCCCCTTCCGTCCCAGGTGCATCGGGTGGGCAACGGGCAGGACAGGCTGGCAGCTCGCCATCCCAGTCGCCCGGGCCGCAGCCTGGCCCATCTAGGCCAGGACGCCCCAGGAAACGGCCGCCAAAGGGATCCAGTGTCAGAGGGCAGGAATTACAGGAGTCCACCTCCAGTTCTGCTGTACCGTCTGGGGAACCACGTAGACGTAGTCAAAGGGCCCGTAAGGCCAAACAATTAGACACTGAGTAAGTTGGCACGGGTGCAGGGCACAGATGAGTTTTAGGGGCTAGGGCACGTGCATGAACTCCTTTGGTTATTAAAGTCAATGTTACACCTACCGAAGCTGCCTTTGTGCTCTGTCCAAAGTGTGCGGGGGTGTCATGTACGTTGAGCGCAAGTGTGTGTGTGAGGGGTGGTCTCACCTCAGCCCCAGGTGAGTCTGCCCCCTTCCCCCTGGGCCGCCATCAACATCCCCCGGGCAGAGGACGGGACCGTGCGCTGCAGTGTCACAGCCGCATGCAGGGATGGTCCGGGTGGATGGTGGTACTGTGGCCATGGGTCAGACATAGTCCAACGATGTAGGAGCTCATCGGAGGCGGGTTGTCATCATTCTCCATGGCCTGCGATAGACACGCGTCCACCCGCAACTGGGTGAGCCCGGCCCGTTGTGCCGCCGGTGGATCGGCAATTGGGGGGGGGGGTGGTGTGCATGCGGGTGGGGTGTGTGGGGTTGGGGAGGGGGGTGAGGGTGCTGGGTGGGTGGATGGGTGGGGGGTGTGGGTGGTCGGCTGTTGTCATGGTGTGCGGTCTGTGGCCATACTACCCGATTCCCACGCCCATCTAGTCAGTGAAGCGGGCGTCTTATCAGTCTGTCCCGTGCCCGCTGGGCCAGCCGGTAACGGTGGACAGCTACCCGCCTGTGTCTACCCCGTCTGCCCTGACCATTGCCCCCATCCCCCTCATCTGGGAGGACTGGGCCTCTTCCTGCTGCTCCTCCACTCAGCCCTCCTCTGCCTGCGGCCCATCGCCCCTCTGCTGGGCTATGTTGTGCAGGACGCAGCACACCACAATGATGCGGCCGACCCTATCTGACCGATACTGGAGGGCGCCCCCAGAGAGGTCCAGGCACCTGAAACGCATCTTCAGCACGCCAAAGCACCTCTCGATCACTCCCCTTGTCGCTACATGGGCATCATTGTAGCGGTTCTCTGCCTCATTGCGTGGCCTCCGTATAGGCGTCATCAGCCACGATCGCAATGGGTAGCCCCTGTCGCCCAGCAACCAGCCCCTCAGCCGGGGATGGCGTCCCTCGTACATGCCGGGGATGGATGACCGCGACAACACGAATGAGTCGTGTACACTGCCTGGGTGACGGGCGCAGACGTGCAGGATCATCATGCGGTGGTCGCAGACCACCTGTACGTTCATTGAATAGGTCCCCTTCCTATTAGTGAACACGGCCCTGTTCTCTGCAGGTGGCCGCACGGCGACGTGCATCCCATCGATCGCGCCCTGGACCATGGGGAACCCGGCAACGGCAGAGAAGCCCACGGCCCGGGCATCTTGGCTGGCCCGGTCCACGGGGAAGCGGATGTAGCGGTGCGCCATGGCACATGTCACTGCCCGGATGCATCGATGTCTGCGATATGCCGGACAGGTCCCCACTCGGTGCCTGGAATGACCCCGTTGCATAAAAGCTTAGGGCCACCGTAACCTTGACGGACACGGGGAGAGGGTGTCCCCCGTCAGTGCCACGCGGTGACAGGTGTGCCAGCAGGTGGCAGATGTGTGCCACGGTTTCCCGGCTCATCGGGAGTCTCCTCCTGCATTCCCGGTCCGTGAGGTCCTGGTATGACTGCCGGGGCCGGTACACACGGGGCGCCCTCGGGTGCCTCCGTTGCCGTGGGGCCGCGACGTCCTCCTCCCCCTCCTCGTCCTGTCGGTCAGGTGTCCCTCCAGCCTGGGCGGCTGCCGCCTGCCCCTCTGCGGCAGCCTGCGCCGCCTCTCTGGCACGCTCCTCCTCCTCCTCCTCATCCAGGGCAACATAGACATGAGCGGCTGCCACCACGGCGGCCAACATCGCTGGATGGTCTGAAAACATGACGGCCTGGTGGGGGGGAGGGGAACGACGACATGTCATCATTGCCCATATCCCCTCCTCCCCCCAGCCAGGTGGCATGGACCGCATGGGTCCAACTGTTGGAGGCTGGCACCTGGCCAGGTGGACCAACTCATTTGCCCTCCCATCACCCACCCCGGCACGGACCCCCTCCCCCAACCTCCACCCCGGCACGGACCCCCTCCCCAACCTCCACCCCGGCACGGACCCCCTCCCCAACCTCCACCCCAGCACGGACCCCCCCCCCAACCTCCACCCCGGCACGGACCCCCCCCCAACCTCCACCCCGGCACGGACCCCCCCCCCAACCTCCACCCCGGCACGGACCCCCCCCCCAACCTCCACCCCGGCACGGACCCCCCCCCCAACCTCCACCCCGGCACGGACCCCCCCCCCAACCTCCACCCCGGCACGGGCCTCCTCCCCAACCTCCACCCCGGCACGGACCCCCTCCCCAACCTCCACCCCAGCACGGACCCCCCCCCAACCCCCAACCTCCACCCCGGCACGGACCCCCTCCCCAACCTCCACCCCGGCACGGACCCCCTCCCCAACCTCCACCCCGGCACGGACCCACTCCCCAACCCCCAACCTCCACCCCGGCACGGACCCCAACCCCCAACCTCCACCCCGGCACGGACCCCCCCCCCAACCTCCACCCCGGCACGGACCCCCCCCCCCAACCTCCACCCCGGCACGGACCCCCTCCCCAACCTCCACCCCGGCACGGACCCCCTCCCGGCACTCCCCCGGAGCCCAGCCTACTCTAACCACCCCCCCCCCTCCCCCCCCCCCCCCCGTCGCACGCACACACACACACAAGCCGAGACACACCTCTCCTCACGCAATCAGTCTGCGGCCACGCCATTTCCTGCCCAGAGCCAACCCCCCAGGCCGTCACTCACCTGCTCGCTGGTCGGCGTGAGCCTGGAGCACCGGGTCACGCCGATGAAAAGGAGGTTTGATTGACGTCGACGTGAACGGTCATCACGTCGACGGGACTTCGGCCCATCCGGAAGGGAGAATATCGGCAGGCCGAAAATCAGCTGCCTTGCGCAGACCCGTGACATTCTCCGCGGCAGCGGCGCCATTAACGCCCCGCCGACTTTTCTCCCTTCGGAGACTTCGGCGGGGGCGGGATTCACGGCGGCCAACGGCCATTCTCCGACCCGGCGGGGGGTCGGAGAATGACGCCCCAGGTTCTTGCCATGGGCTCTCCTCACTTTGAGAGATAGAGAGAGAGGTTAAAGGGAATGGAGACATAGGCACTAGCCTTTGTACAAATCAGGTAATTTGTGCATTGAAGTTTAAAGTCCTCGTAATCTATGCCTTGTGAATGAGGAACAATAAGGTGCTGAATTCTCCGTTTGCGACTTCAAAAACGCGAATCGTGATCGAGCGGAGAATGGCACGAAACTTAAAAGTCCAGGGGCGAGATTCTCCGACCCCCGCCGGGTCGGAGAATTGCCGGGGGCTGGCGTGAATCCCGCCCCCGCCGGTTGCCGAATTCTCCGGCACCGGATATTCGGCAGGGGCGGGAATCACGCCGCGCCGGTTTGCGTCCCCCCCGCGATTCTCCGGCCCGGATGGGCCTAAGTCCCGCTGCTAGAATGCCTGTCCCACCTACCTTACCCGCGGGACAAGGCGGCGCGGGCGGGCTCCGGGGTCCTGGGGGGGGGGGCGCGGGGCGATCTGGCCCCGGGGGGGGGGGGGGGGGGGGGGGGGGGGGGGGGGGTGACACCACGGTGGCCTGGCCTGCGATCGGGGCCTACCGATCCGCGGGCGGGCCTGTGCCGTGGGAGCACTCGTTTCCTTCCGCCTTCGCCACGGTCTCCACCATGGCGGAGGTGGAAGAGATTCCCTCCACAGCGAATGCGCAGGGATGCCGTGAGCTGCCGCTAACGCTCCCCCACATGCGCCGCCCGGAGATGTCATTTCCGCACCAGCTGGCGGGGCAACAAAGGCCTTTTCCGCCAGCTGGCGGGGCGGAAATTAGTCCGGCGCGGGCCTAGCCCCTTCAGGTTGGGACTCGGACCCCAAAGATGCGGAGGATTCCGCACCTTTGGGGCAGCGCGATGCCTGACTGATTTGCGCCGAAGGTTTGTGTCCGGTGCTGATTCCGATACCATGCTCTGGTCCCTCACTAGCGGCGATATCGATGTTTGTACCACGACTGGAAAATGAAAAACCGTAATTTGCCCGGATTTCAATACATTAGCGGGTTGGACACTTCATGCTTCACCCTCCCGTGACACTCCACCCTCTTAGGCGGCAGTCTCGAGGGCGCAAATTAGTGCAAGTATTGACAAGGGTGCCTGGGACCATGGTTGCTGAGTGGGAACGGGAGGCGAACAAAACTGTGAAAACCCTGGAGAACTGTCGGCTTGCTGTGGGGGGCTTCCCAGGTGGGGGGGCAGTAGTGGGGAGCGACTTGGTGCCAAGTGCGTGGACTTGGGTGTCCCCCTGAGGATCGGGGTTGCCTGGCGCAGACGGCCATTGCTGCAGTCACTGTTTAAAATTAACCCCTCTGGTGCTCTTTCCAGGCCCCTGGCTGTTCACATTGCTGCCTGTGTCCTTTGAATGTTCAGAGAGCCTCTGGTGATCTGGGAACCCACCCAGGCTGCCCCTCTGGACACCTTCATACTCCAGCTGTTTCATCAAGGGGATGGGCGTGGCCAAGCTCAATCAGGGGCCCACCAGGTGTTGGCACTCCTCAGAAGCGCTGCTCATTGCAGAGGAAAAAGGAGATCAGCCGAGCTCACCCCAACCAGAGGACACCTGCTCAGTGGCCTTTGGAACCCTCCCTGGTTCTCTGCCCCTCAGAGCAGAGGCCTCAACATTGACCCCCACCCCTCTGGACCACCAGCTCTCTCCTCCTGGTGAGACTGACAGCGCTGATTGCCTCTGCCACAACCTCCCAGGTGGTGCTCAGGAGGGCAGGTCTGAGCCTGCGCCCACCCTGGGGTCCCTCTACTCCTCACTGGCATGGAGCTGTGGGTCCACCTCGGTCTCCTGACCTGGGAGGCTGCTCTTCAGTGAGCCATCTTCATGACTGCAATGAGTGTATGGTGAAAGGAGCGCTTAAAAACAGCTCCAGCTGTCAGGCTCTTTAGCACTAACTCCGGCCCCAACAATTAGAATGCCCGCTGGGACCGGAATTGCTCCAAATTTGCATGGGCAGAGTGCTAGCCAATTTGCATGTCCTGACTCGCTTTACAAATAGTGTTACCATAGGGAACGCAAATTGCACGAAATTGAGTCCCGTCAGCGACACGGAGAATCCTGCCCAAGGTGTCCATGGTATTTAAAAATAACACAGCTGATATCATTGGAAAGGAATGGTGGCAGGAGGCAGGGACAGACACTCAGATCAACTGTGTTTGGAAGTAAAGAGTAAAATGATTGAAAGATTTTTTTAAATGTGTTTCTTGGGATGTGCATGCTGCTAGCAAAGCATGTCCATAATTACCCTGGAGAATGAATGCTATAAACCTTTATCAATTTTAATTCCAATTGCCCAGTAATTTAAGACCTCTTCAACATTTAAGCTCTCCCTCGCTATCCTTGCCCCTTACAAAATCCCTTATTGCTGCATTTCCAGCTGTGATCCACCAACTGACATTAAGTTTATTTTTGTGAGGGCCACGAAGAATCCAGCACGAGTTTGTAGAATCGAAAATAAATTACTTTATTTACAATTACATAGACACAACAGCAGCAGTACTCCACCACTGCTCTCTCCTCCAGCTGGTTCCACTCTGGCCAGCTCATTTTACGCAGGTGACTCTGCTAATGATTTCTTCACCCTTCTCATTGGGGAGCTCATACTCACTAAGGATTGTGGGATTGCCATTAGTACCCAGCCAATAATAATCTGGCAGGTTATGGCATTGATATTAAAAGTGTTTTTTCAGTAAGAACCCCCTCATGCCAATTCATTTCCCTCAAATTCCCACTGCCTCGGAACCGCACTCCTCACAACATCCTCCCCTCTCCTTCAAACTCCTTCCCCTCTCACCCCCCTTTCTTCACAATCACCTCCCCTTCAACATCCTCCCCCCATGACCTCCTTCCCTCACAATTCTGTTCCCTCACAATGGTCTCCCTTGCTATGTGGCTTTTGCAACTCTCTCCCTATAAAACCGTGCCCAACACAATTCGCTCCCCTGACAATTCCTTCTCCTCGTGAATCCCTCCCCATTCTCCCCCATCTCATCATCACTGTCCCAATTCTCCCGCATCACATGACCTTCTTTGCTGAAAGGTGAAAAGGCACATTCTCGACAAACTCTCCTAGTAGCAATGCTGAGCAGTGAAACGCAAAGGGCCTGTGTCCCCAACAGAACGAGTCAACACTGTTTGGTATATACAGGGACTGCACCACAATATTGCCCAAACTAATGGTGCCCTCACATGGCTGGAAGCTATCTAATTGAGTCCCATTGAAAAACATGGGGTGGATTCTCTGCTTCAGGGACTATGTCCCCATGCTGTCGTGAAAACTGTGGCCTTTTACGCCAGAAAAACTGGCGCCAAAAAGGCCACATATTCACAGCCCTGCAGGGGGCTAGCATGGAGCCGTCGTGAGGCTCGCAGTTCCAGCTGCAGATATGGCCCCCTCCAATTCCGGGTCGGAATCCGTGCATGCCGCACCGTGCTCCATGGCGGACTCAGACGGTGGAGCTAGACCACGCAAATAGTGCCCCTGATCAGCCGTGTGCCCAACCCGGACCGCCCGCTCAAAAGTACCCCAGTCCCATATGTGGTCCCCCTGCCCTCCGATCAGCCCACCCCCAACAGTGGTGGCCACGGACTGAGTACACAGTCGCCACGCGAGTATCCCGAACAGTAGGACTATGAGTGGTCCACACCGTCGGGACTTCAGACGGTCGGGGGCAGAGAATAGCGGGGCGAGCCTCTGGCAATGGCCGTATGTAGGGGATACGCAGCGCGGCGTACCTCCCGAGAACGCAGCTTTTCGTGGGCCGGAGAAGGGAGGAACCAGAGCCGGTCCTGATTCCATGAGTGGAACTGGATTCTCCGTCCTGGCGCCGGATGCAATTTCGGCGTCGGGGTGCGGAGAATCCAGCCCATGTTCCCCGTTCACCATTTTGCCATTTATGAGATTTCAAGGGAACATAACTCCAAGGGCAGCACGGTAGCATTGTGGATAGCACAATTGCTTCACAGCTCCAGGGTCCCAGGTTCAATTCCGGCTTGGGTCACTGTCTGTGCGAAGTCTGCACGTCCTCCCCGTGTGTGCGTAGGTTTCCTCCGGGTGCTCCGGTTTCCTCCCACAGTCCAAAGATGTGCAGGTTAGGTGGATTGGCCATGATAAATTGCCCTTAGTGTCCAAAATTGCCCTTAGTGTTGGTTGAGTGGGGTTATTGGGTTATGGGGATAGGGTGGTGTGGGCTTGGGTAGGGTGCTCTTTCCAAGAGCCGGTGCAGACTCGATGGGCCGAATGGCCTCCTTCTGCACTGTAAATTCTATGATTAAAAAAATGGTGGGATTTTACTGCACTTCAAACGGAATACCCAGGCCTCTATAAGAAGACAAAATGTTGGAAATACTCAGCAGGTCAGGTTTGGAGAGAATAGGCCACAAATAAAGACCAGAGTCTTCCGATATTTACTCAGTGTCAGTTTCATTGGGAAAGCCGGTGTGTAGCTCTCCAGCTGCACAGCTGAGCTTTCTCTCCTATTCTCTGGCATTCAGTGCACAGTAAATCTGGGGGTTATGGTTCTCGCTGCCACTCTTTTGGGGTGGGGCCTGATAGAGCCAACAACACTGGTTTCACAGCGATCGGGGTACCATCTTTCAAGGGCGACCTGATCTGCGCTAAAAAAAAAACTACCCCGTCCCCATGGACTTGGGTTTCCCCCCACCCCTGCCAAGCATAGGTACAATTCCCCCTCCACCATACAGGCATTGGGGCATTTGCAACCCCCCCCCCCCCCCCGGCCCTCCGTATATCACACAGGCATTGGGGCACCTCCCCACCACTAACCACCTCCCCCCCCCCCCCCCACCCTCCCTGCCCAATTTGAGCATCAGGGTTCTCTCTCCACCACTGCGTGGGAAACCCCTCGACCCCAGGGGGCTCTACTTATCTTTGCACCCATGGTGGGTTCCAGTCAGCTGCTTCAAGTTTCAATAAACCTGTTGTAAACCTCACCAACCTGTGGGAAGATTGCGGGGAAGCGCTCTAACGATAATTAAATGTATTGAAATGTATTGAAATGAAACTGCAGGAACCCCATTGTGTCGGTGTGGAAAATCGGGAAACGTGATCTTGCTGGAGAGAACCTCATTTCCCAACTCTCTTGAGATTTTGGGCCTGTGTCGCTGTTTACACTGACGGCTAACGCAGGCTGAAAATCGCCCCCAACGTCTCAGGTCGATGATCTGAGCAAAACCGGTGAAAGGTCGTTGAACTGAAATGTTAATTCAGTTTTTCTCTTCACAGATGCAACCTCAACTACTGAGTATCTGCAGCATTTTCTCTACTTATTTCAGACATGAAGCAACAGTAGTATTTGACTATCGCCCTGGCGTTATATCGCTCATGTGCCTCATCCACTACTCGAAAAACAATATCATTTTAAAATTGTGGAACTCTTGAGAACTGTGCTCCCTGCCAGTTTTAGTCATTGCTGCCTGCAGTCAGTGCTGTTGAGCAACTGCAAATCTTGGGGGGGTGGGGGAGCCCCAAGTGCTTGCAAGGTGAGCACGATATACATAAAAAACAGGAAAGCTGGGAATAACCGGGCAGCTGCAACAGTGTCAGTGGAGAGAGGAACAGAGTTAATGGACATAATGGGGCAGGGCCTGAAAATGCAACAAGCCCGCCAAAAGTTTGTTAACTTTGGCGGGTTCTGGAAAATCCCAACTGTAAAATTCTGCCCAATGGTTAGTATCTTGTTTGACAGATACTTCTTGAGTATTTCTAGCATTTTCTGGTATTAATTTCAGCTTCCAGCACCTGTGGTATTTTATTTGGCACCATTTAAAAGCTGGCCTGCACTACTTGGATGTACTCCGGCTCAAGCCAGTGCTGGAACTGTTTACGGAAGAGAGTCTGAGCAGGTAGAAAAGTCAATTTTGCTGGAACAAGGAAGAGAAGGTGCGCTAAGGTTCTTAATGCTGCACTGGACACTTTTGGTGGTGAAGGTAATAAGAGAGGATAGAGGTCCTCTAACCCCAGGGGGTTCGGAGGGCCCCAGACGGACCATGTAAAATCAGTGGAAGCAGATAGCTGTGGCAGTCAGTGCCAAGACTCAAGCCCCTTGGACCTGGATGCAGTGCTGCAAGAAGATCAATGACCTAATACGAATGATTAAGGTCAGCGAATTCATCCCCAAAGGTCACACACCACCAACTGCACAACTAATCTCGCACACTGCTCAATACACCACACCCCTATCACTCACTGACCAGCTTTCAAACACAATGCCAGCTATTCAACCATGACAGCTACACCACGATCACTGATATACTTCCTCTCTCTTAAGGGCAAGTTGACAAACAACCAGTGTTAATAGAGTACAGAGACAAAATAAAATACTGAGGCCTGGAGGTCCAACTTGGGCCAAACTCGACTTGAAAATGTGCCTGAACCCATGTCCATTTTGTCAGTGTCAAGTTACAGTCAAGTGCCTTGCCATTCTCACTGAAATAAGCCCAACCTTAAAATGGGCATAAACAGGTATAAATCAACACGGACAATTGAGATCTAAGGGAACCCTGAACCCACATCAGAATATTTCTTCTTTGAGTCTTAAAAATGTAAATTTCAAATCATTTAACCGTCATTCATTAAGCACAGCATGTTTAAAAACGTTCAATCAAGGGAAGGTTTATGATTTTTGATGTGATTGATACTTATGCCATAAAAATCCATGAGAAGTAAAAATATGACATTTGGTATTAAATAAAATTGAATTAGTTAAACACCAGGATAATGACTTTCATTCCTGCTGTGCTTGAGAATGTGACTAATATTGAGACACAAGACAAATGCAACTGGACAATGCCCGAGAGTGGGTGGGGAGGGGGTTGCCAGTTTTGTGGGCCAAGGCTGGTTCAGGAGGAAGGTTTAATGGACATATGTAAAGGATCAAGGAGATTTGGGTGCATTGATATCAAGTGGGCTGGCTATTCACTCCCCCCTCCCCCATAAAATCTCGCCATCTTTTGAACCGCATAATTCGCTTAAGACCAGATTTCAGATACCTTTGGGCAAAATGTGGACATGTCTCTATTTATGCACATGTGGCTGTGTCAGCATTTCCGCTGGGACAAATTACTCTCGTCCCATAACGCAGTCCTTCCTATTCTTCACATCCTGTTATAACCTTCCCTTTCAACCACTTGATCCAATTAGCATTGAAGTGATGCGTCTCTGCCGAGTCATCACTTATGGGGACACTTTTCATGTTCGAATGATCTGTGTGAAAAGGAATCTGTCTCCCTTTCCATCTCTTGTTTGTGGTGATAACCCCCCCCCCCACACACACACGCATACACCCATGCTCTGCTTGGTAAAGGGAGGGACTAATTAAATCTCTAGCATGCACTTACGTATCAAAACATCGCATGAGGGAAAGCGTAACAAAAATGAAGCATTTCTGCCTCCCCCTACCTTTATTACTTCAATTATGAGGGGCTTAAAAATTCCTTGGGCTGGATTCTCTGATTCTGCGGCTATATCCGTAGGATCGATCTGGTCTTACGACCAAAACGTCATCGCCGCCCCGCAGCGATCCTCCACCCAGTTGGGGGAGGGGAGGGGCGGTAGCAGCCACATCGTGTAAAGCCCCCAGCTTTACCTGCGGATACGGCCGCAGAATGGCCGGGTCCGTGGCCGTGCATGGGCACGGCGGTGGCCTGCAGCAGCCGCGCCGTACAACATGATACCGGCCACGCGCAAACCCGGCCTGCCAAAAACTGCCCCCCTATAACCAGCCTCGCCACCCCAGACCACCCCCACTAGTCCCCCAGCCCCCGCCGAAGCCCCCCCCTGCCTGCGGAATGGCTCCCCCCCCCCCCCCCCCCCCCCCCGACTGTGGCGGTGCTGGACATAGTCCGCCGCCACCATGCGAGGTCCCCGAAAACGTGGCTGACGCCGTCGGGAAGTCGACCCATCGGGGTGGAGCATCGGGGAGGCCCTCAGGTGATGCCCTGAGGCCACCCCGACGGTACGCGGCATACTCCTCGAGTACCCCGTGTTTGTGGGGCGGCGCATCGGAAAAACGGCGCCACCCTCAATTCCAGCGTAAAAATGGATTCTCCTGCCATCGGCGAACGCGATTTCGGCATCGCTGATCGGAGAATCCAGCCCCTTGTCTTCAATGGCAGGTCACAGGAGCTCTGACTCCACCAGAATTCTGGAGGGATGAGGGGAGTTCCATGCCCTTCCGGAATTCCACTGGCTGTAAATATTGACAGGGGCCTAGCTGGGCCAAGAACCACCTCCTCTTATTTCGGGGCCACTGAGGGCAGAGCCGGCAGGTGCAGAGGGGACGGAATTGCCCTACCGGGAATTTTCTCAACACCGGAATCTACCACCCAGCGATCTGGATGGCAGAATGAACCCAATGCAGGGGGCCCTTTGAGCGGGGAACGTCCTGGATCCCCGGTCAAAAATCCGAGGTTCATAATTGGTGTTGCTGCCCCTTACATGGGGGTCCATTGGTTTGAACCTGCCGTCCTTGGCCTTCCAGTATGTGCTGTACTAAAAGCAACTACTCAAAGAGGAAAAACAACAGTTCCAATTTATGTGCAGTGCTATGTGCTCGGCAATTCCTGCATTGGTGATTTTGCTGCTGAATGTTGCCAGTTGGACTGCTGGGCACCCCAAATCCTGCCAAAGCAAACCAAAATTTGCTTGGAAACCGACTAGAATCTGCACAGACGGCATTGCGAGAAATCAGTCCTTGCAGAGTCAGTGAGGAAAGCCATAAAAAATAGATCACAAATGATTCTGTGCACAGGTTAAGGGACCATCTGCAATTGCGTTTGAAAGATTTGCCCAAATTTGTTTAATGCACCGTTCCTCCGAAACCGCATGCCCCCACATTAATAATTAATAGTCACAGTGATTTGTGCACTGACCCTATGTCAAACAATTTACACACTGCATGAATATACTGCATCATCTGGGACTTTGGAAAATCCTCTGAAACGTGGTTAATTCTGCCACGATGGCTAAAACTCAGAGTTTTGCATAATAGACAAACTCCATGATCGCTTTGATGTCAGTTGAGTGCTTTCTGAGCATTGAAATGATGCTAGATGCTTGCAAATGGCATTGTTCAGCTTTGTGTGATTTCATTCAATAGAATCACTACAAAGAATCATCGAATCCCTCCAGTGCAGAAGAAGGCTATTCAGCCCATTGGGTCGGCACCGATCATCCGAGAGAGTACCCTACTAAGGCGTGTACCCCCACCCTATCCCCGTAACCCCACCTAACCTTTTGGACACTAAGGGGAAATTTAGCATGGCCAATCTACCTAACCTGCACATCTTTGGACCGTGGGAGGAAACCAGAGCACCCGGAGGAAACCCACGCACACACGGGGAGAACGTGCAAACTCCGCACAGAGTGACCCAAGCCGGGAATCGAACCCAGTTCCCTGTGAGGCAGCAGCGCTAACCATTGTGCCACTGTGCTATCATGTCAGTTAATTACTAGACATGTCAATTGACCGCCATTGGAAGTCAAATGATGACTGAATGATCACTTCAGAACGCAGAGTATTTCAAATAAGTGCAGATGAACGCTGCTGAATGCAGAATGTTGTCAGCATTTTCTGGTTGGGGTGGAGACCAGTGTTGCTCACCACACACATGTCGAAGTCAGGGGTCTGGCATCATTGCAGTGACAGTGTGCAGTCTGCACCACGTATAGCGAGCGCGTTGATGTTAACATAATGAAATGAAATGAAAATCGCTTATTATTCCCCCACAATACACAAAACCAAAAGGTAAGCAACCAACATAACTTTTTAAAAAAACAGGTATTCTCACAGAACAACATCTCCTGATAATTATTCACAGCTGCATCTGGAATCTCAACATTAACCTTTCGTAAAAAAGCAAGAGTAAAGCATTTTACATCAACTTTCTATGACACTGTTTCACTCACCTCACTTGGTATCCGGTGCGGAAGAGATGAGGTGATGAATTTGTGGAGAAGGAAAAGAAGAAAAACTTATTC
The DNA here is from genome assembly GCF_047496885.1 of Scyliorhinus torazame. NCBI lineage: Eukaryota > Metazoa > Chordata > Chondrichthyes > Carcharhiniformes > Scyliorhinidae > Scyliorhinus > Scyliorhinus torazame. The sequence continues at coordinate 119,162,771 of NC_092719.1, forward strand.
AGCTTCTTAACTTTTACCAGAAAAGCTGTGTTTTAAAATTGGGAGCCATCATATGGACATAGGAAATAGGATCCTGCTGCCATGTTCAATAAGATCGTGGCCTCAGCTTCCCACGTTATCTCCTGGGTTCCTTTGGTGTCCAGAAACAGGCGAATTTATGCCTAGAGTTCACTCAGCAGCCCCAAGGAGTAGACAATCCCATGATTCACAACTGTCTGAGTGAATAAATCCCTCCTCACTTCAGTCCAGAATGGTTGACTCCTTATCTTTCCGACATTCCCTGTTGTGCCACCATCCTCTTTGTTGGAGTTTATTCGCTTGCAGGGGCAGAGGAGCGGAATACATTGGATTTTTATGGAAGGATTATGGCTGAAGAGACAGAATCGGTGGAGGGGCCAAGTGGAAGAAGGAGTTGGGAAATGGAGGATGAGGTGAGACCCTGCGAAGGGTGAATGCCATCTCTTTGTGCAGAGGCTTGGCGTAATACAGATGAAAGTAGTGCATAGGGCTCATTTTACTAGGCCTAGGATGAGTAGGGTGTTTGTGAGAGTGGAGGACAAGTGCAAGTGCTGTGAAAGGGGTCCGGCTAACCAGGTCCACATGTTCTGGGCGTGTCCTAAGCTCGTGGAATTCTGGGTCTCCTTCTTTAGCACCATGCCGGCGATTTTGCAAATTGAATTGGACCCATGTCCCTTATGGGCCATATTTGGGGTGTCAGACTTACCAGAGCTGCAGACGGGAGCAGAGCGTGATGTCCTGGCCGTTGCCTTGCTGATTTCTCGAAGGTGGGTGCTGCTGGGGTGGAGGTCAGCTTCTCTACCCAGTACCTCTGGGAATAACATCACCAGATGGTTTAGGAAGAACACCCATTACCACCTTCTCGTGGGAACCGAGGAATGGACAATAAATGCTGGCTTTGCCAGTAACATCCCCATCCTGAGGGTGCGTCGATAGATGCACCCACCCAACCAGGTAGATGGAAATGGTGAGGGCCACCAGACAGTCCCTATGGTGGGATCACAAAGGCTGTCTGTGCCACTGCCACCAACACGGGCCTTTCATGGGCCAAAGAGTGCCCAAAAAGGAGGAGGGCTCCCCCTGGAGCCCACACGGATTTACGTGGTGTTTTCCCCATGCAGTGAAAAACCCACACAGCTCTGGAGAATGTCAACCAAGGCAGGAGGCAGGAGGAGGCCCTTAATTGGCTCAAATGGACTTTGGCCAAAAGGATATCACCTTTGACACCACTGGCAAAATGGCATGGCAGTGGGAAGACAGCACGCATGCCACCTGAGACCTTCCCTCACCATTTTTGCAAGCCTTTCTAACTCTAACCTCACCCTCAAAGAACCGGGGATATCTCGACCTTAGTGTCTAAAGCAACTTGTGAAGTTGCTCTGTTACAGGGAAGTGGTCTGTGAGGGCACAGGGTAGACCCAGCTGTTAAAACCCATCTCTAAAAAGGTGTACAGTTTGTTACCCAGGGCACTCGATAGGAATCTTATCTGAATGTCAGGGTCAATGAAGAAACTGCTGAGATTGTAGGAGATTAAGACTTAATTCTGAGAATAATCTCTGGTGCGGAAGTCCATAGAACAACAAAAATATAACAGACACATCCAGACTTGGTCTGTATTGTACTGTCTTTGATTAACTGCATTGAAGAATTCTTCCTCCATTCCCTGCACTCCAAAGATTATCAGTTTCAACGCACAAAGTTCTTCCTGAGATCTAAATCTATCAATTTTAGTCTTGTCTCCTGGTTTGAGATTCTGTGCTGCTCTGGGAGGACTCACATTTTTTAAGCCTTTAATGTCTTGCACATTCCCTTAAGATTTCTCTTCATTTGCCATCATGAAAGGCTGGCGTTACCCAATTTTTCCTTTTAGCTCGCCTTCAAATTTAATCCTCATCAACACAGTTTCTGAAGCAGTGGGCAAAATAATGTGGAAATGAGAAACGATGAAAGGCAAATCAAAAAGAACATTCACACTCATCAAAAGGTGTCAGCCGCTTCACAGTGGAATACTGAAGGAGCCTTGCAGATAAGACAGTGCCTCTCAAACTTTTTTCCACTGTGACTCCATTTTAATGCTTAAAATTTGGTGCGATCGGGAGTGGGTGGTGGTGTCCGGTGACAGGTGAAGATTGAAATGGGTCCTCAGAGCTAAGAATCGTGAGCATGTGAGTAATGCAGACACACCGCCGGTAGGACTGTCCCGGCTGCCAGAATCTCCGCACCACGGTCGCCATAGCTGCCTCAGAGCTCTTGACACCAAATGATCAACCCGCGACCCTAACATGGTCCACGGTTTGGTAACCCCTAGGATAAGACATTAAACTGAGGCCCCGCATTCTCAGGTGGTTATGGCACTATTTTGAAACACCACAGAATTCCTACGGTACAGACAGAGGTATTCAGCCCTCGAGTCTGCACCGACACTCTGAAAGAGGACCCTACCTGGACCCACTTCCCCACCCTAACCCCATAACTCCACCTAACCTGCAAATCCTTTGGGCACTAATGGGTAATTCAGCAAAGCTAATCCACCCATCTTTTGGGCACGAAGGGCGGAATTCTCCGTAGCCCGACACCGAAATTGGGGATGGCGATTGGGCGGTGAATGGCTCCCGCTGCTGAAATTTGGGTCGGCACCAGTTTGAAGCCGGGTCACGATGCTCTGCCCCCTCCAAATCGGTATTATCGAGACGCGCGCCGTGTGCAGTTGGAACCCCGTTGCAATGTCCATGGCCAGTCCACCCACGATGCTCCGCTTCCGATGGGTCGAGCCCACCCCCAATGCCCCGCCTCTCGACGGCGCAGGCCACTTGCGGTCTCAGCGGTCGGGAGCCTGGCATGCTGGCTGCGGGGAGAGAGAGAGGGCATGCCGACAGTGTCCAGCGCCACTAAATTCAGCCGAGATCCATGCCGGGAGGCTTCTTCCAGGTCGGGGGGAGTGGTGGGCGTTGGCCAGAAGGTAGGTTGTGGCACCGGCGTGGGCGAGTATGTGGTCCAGGAAGGCTGGCGCCATCTTGTCCGGCGCGCTCGGAATGTGTGTGGAGGGTGCAGGCGTACGCGCGGCTGCAGCTCGTCAGCCCTGCGCATGCGCAGCACGGGATCCAGCAATTCTCCAACCGTTTTCAGCACATTCCGCGGGTGTTTCATGCGGCGCCGGCACTAGCCCCTCACCAGTAGCGGAATCGGTGAGGGCTTCGCGACGATTTTCCCGTCGTGAAACACCACAGATCCTCCATTAGCGTCGGCACTTAGCCTCAGGAACGGAGAATCCAGGCCTCAGGTGCAATTTAGCATGGCCAATCCAGCTAACCTGCACAAGCAGTGGATCTCTCCCTGGTGTCTTGGCCAATATTTCTCCCTCAACAGCTAAAAAGAGATCATCTGGACATTTTCACAATCCAGTTTGTCGGAGCTTGCTGCGTTCCGTTTATTACAACAGTGAAAACTTTTTAAATGTACTTCATTAGGTGTGAACACCTGATCAACGTTCCCCCTGAATATTTGTTGTTGAAAGTGTCCTGTATATTTGAATGCTCGTTATCTTTCTATTTTGTTGCATGGTTGGGCCTGGGCCATTTTCTAAAAGGCACAACCAGTGAGGAGCCTGCACACTACATTTGGGTTGCTGTATGGCTCTGCATGCAGCAGTTGAAAGGGAACATTAATCCTGATCTCATGAAAGGTGTGATGTAAATTTGAAGAAGTAATCAGCGAGAGGTCACTCAATAAGGCAATTGCTCGGCACAAGAGTGGTTTGGATCCCATGAAAGGGAACCAAATACTCTGGTGCTCCCACAGGAAAAGGGAGAAACATCGATGGTGGAATCATTCATGGTGGGGTGGAGAGGTGGGGCACTTGGAAAATGTCCTGATTTCCCAACGAGCCAGTTGACTTGAACGCTTGCATTTAGGATAAGTTGTGTCTCAGCATGGGACTCACATGTATAGAAACTGCTATTTTGTTACTCTTTGCAAATGATGGGCAATACAGAAGACAAACCCACCCATCAAATCTGCCTTGAACTCATGATGGTTAAAACATCATTGATGGGCAGTGTTATGACCCCCTCGGGGGCCACGGACTATGCTCCATCTGGTTCCCTGTAATTACCTCTGAGTATGAACTCCCTCGGTAATTATATGTGGTTTCCCTCTGTATAAAAACCCTGACCTGGGTGCAGGTCGAGGCGGGCAGCCCTTCGGGGAGAGGGGTTGTTAGTAGAGTATATTGTGCAAATCTAAATAAACCTGAGTTCATTTTTATCCTACCAGGCATTCCTGCGTCTCTTTCATTGGATTCTACAGGCTCCTGCCTACCCACCCTCTAACCAACACTGCAGTCCATCTCAATCCACTGCACGCACCCCCTGCCCCCCTGCCCAATCCCCTCCCATCCCGGGCTGTGCAATATCCTGGGCGAGGCGAAGAAAACAAGGGAAGAGGAATCTCAGAAAAAGTCCTCTCAGAATCCCTTGGATGATTCCTGGAGGTCGCGTGAGCCAAGTAAACCAGTTTACTCCTCATTTACTCAGGGCAGCACGGTAGCCTTGTGGATAGCACAATTGCTTCACAGCTCCAGGGTCCCAGGTTCGATTCTGGATTGGGTCACTGTCTGTGCGGAGTCTGCACATCCTCCCCGTGTGTGCGTGGGTTTCCACCGGGTGCTCCGGTTTCCTCCCACAGTCCAAAGATGTGCGAGTTAGGTGGATTGGCCATGATAAATTGCCCTTAGTGTCCAAAATTGCCCTTAGTGTTGGGTGGGGTTACTGGGTTATGGGGATAGGGTGGCGGGGTTGACCTTGGGTAGGGTGCTCTTTCCAAGAGCCGGTGCAGACTCGATGGGCTGAATGGCCTCCTTCTGCTCTGTAAATTCTATGATAACTATGATTTCAACCTTAATAAGGACACGGGGAGACCACACCGAGTAAAATAAAGAACTTTGATTTATTTACAGTACAGTACATGTACACTTCCCGGTAGATCCCTACCGGGTGTACATCTGGTCGGTGCCTTCCTGGCCGACCTTTTATACAATGCTAAATTGAGATCATGGAATCACAGAATAATAGAGCAGAAGAGGCTCTTTGACCCATCGAGTCTGCACCGATACATGGAAGATACCCGACTTGTCTACCTAATCCAATTTGCCAGCACTTGGCCCATATCTTTGCATATTATAACGTGCCAAGTGCTCATCCAGGTACTTTTTGAAGGATGTGAGGCACGCCACCTCTACCACCCTCCCAAGCCGTGCATTCCAGACCGTCACCATTCTCTGGATAAAAGAGCTTTTCCTCAAATCCCCCCCAAACCACCTGCCCCTCACCTTGAACTCGTGTCCCCTTGTAACTGACTCTTTAACTAAGGGGAACAGCTGCTCCATGTCCACCCTATCCATGCCCCTCATAACCTTGTACACCTCGATCAGGTCGCCCCTCAGTCTTCTCTGCTCCAGAGAAAACAACCCAAGCCTATCCAACCTCTCTTCATAACTTAAATGCTCCATCTCAGGCAGCACCCTGGCGAATCGCCTCTGCACCCCCTCCAGTGCAATCACGTTCTTCCTATAATTGCACACAGTGCTCCAGCTATGGCCTCACCAAAGTTCTATACAATTCCAAGATAACCGCGCTGCTTTTGTAATCTATGCCTCGATTGATAAAGGCGCGAGTCCCACTGAGGGGTGAATTCCCCCACCCCTCAGCGGGAGAGCTCGTACTCCGCATGAACCACGAGGACGATAATCATTCCCACCCCATGAGTCCTGTGCGGGATATTACATTGATGCTTCCTCTGCCCCAGTCAGGAACCAGTCAAACTCCCTTCTGAATGTGGTCATCAACCACCAAACCAGCTGGCTATCCATTTTAGAGGCTCACATACTCCAAAAAGTGGAACCGCCCAACCTCCTGTCTAGTCCTCCTTTTGCACATTGAAACCCATGTCCCCGGGCTCTTCCCAATCTGTGAAACTGGAATAATCTATCAATAGGCAGTCGGGCAATCTGGCCCTTTCATATTTTCATGGCTCTCAGTCAGATTATCTCTGCCTCTTTGCTGCTGCAGTGTTAATACAGCCAGCTTTTTTAAGATCATTGCAGAGTAATGATGCATATCTTCAGCAGAAGAAGCGCTGAAAGTGAGGAGAGAGGAAGCAGAAATTCCACAGGACATTTTATGGAGGGACAAGAATTAATATTGCAGCCGACTGCTGCTGAACATACAGGCACTTTAAAGAAAACCCATTTGAATTTTGTCAAACCCTGGTGTCGCACGGGGGGACCACGAACGCAACCCGAGCGCCCTCGGCCCAACGTTCCTCTTACCGCTGGTGTCATGAGCAGGACTGGAAGTTCCTTCCTTACGGCCTCCTCGCCCTCCGACCTCTTCTCTTTTCTTCCGTGCCGAGCGCCTCACCAGCTTGAAGAACAAGTGGACCCGATGCATTTTGCGGTGCCCGTCCTGCCTCACCCCAGCGCTGACTTTCCGTCCTCACGGGGAAAAGCGTCTGGGTGGTCCCCCTGGCTTGAAGGGGGAAACCTACACGACGCAGCTGGAAACAGGTCTGCTGGCGATAAAGGACCGTTTGTCTTGCCTTGTGCTCCAGGGCCTGGGGGTCCTACAGCAGTGCCATATTCAGCCCAGGTACCAGGACCCTACAATTTCAGACGAATCAGTCACAGCTCCTGTTAACTATCAGGAGCGAGTTTGTCTGTTCTTCTCCTCTCTCTCTCTCTCTCTGTGAGCTGCATCTCTTCCCATTACATTCCCCTCCCCTCCTCCTGCACTGATTAATTGAGTTTGAAATCCAGTGCTTTTCATAACCAGGCTGACGCTGTGATTATGTAGGACAGCTGTTCATGTTAAAGCAAACTTGCTGCTTATCTTTGGTCGGAGGTCACTGAATGGGCAGCCTATTATCTGAATTATAAATGGTACTCGTGTCCCACCATTCATCAGGGAGGCCTTCCACCATACACACCCTCTTCAAACCATCGGTGCTTTCTTAAGACCCCCTCTCCCTCCTGTCCCTCTCCATGTTTAATGTTTAATTTGACGATGGAGACGGGCATACAGTTGATCCAAATTGAATTGATGGAAAGCATACGTTATTTACTGAAACTGATGACTGACCCCGAGTTACAGACAGCAATGCAACTGTGATCAAGAATGTGACATAATCACGGAGGATGTGTGGTCAGTGACAATAACAGGCCCCAGGCATATGCTGACATTGGGAGCCACTGGCCAAAACATCAGTGATGTTGGTCCCAAGGGCAGTCTGTCTTCAGTCTTCGCCAGTGAGACTCAGACGAGAAATAAAGACCTACATTTAGATAGTGTGTCTCACAGCACTGAGAAATATCTCACAGTACTCGGCATACAACTTGGATCAATGGTGTGGTGACCATTACTGTGTAGGCTAATGCAGCAGCCATTCTAAGCAGGGTAAGATCCTAAAACCAGCCAAGTTGAACTGACTTGAGTGTTCTGTGTTTCTGGTGGTGTTCGTCGAGGGAGGAATGTTGGCCAGGGCAGCAGAGAACTTTCCTGCACTTTGTCAAAGAGTGCGAGTGGAATCCAGGAAGGCACACAAGTGCAGTCCTTCCTCCGGACGATGAAGGTGTTTCCTTTTAGTTTACATGGTATCATTGATGAAGGACTCTGGACTGAGTGAGATTGGCACTTGTGAGATGTTTGATCAATTTCAGAGTCCATGCTTTGTCATTGAATTTGTTCCTTAAAAACAAGAGGATTGAGTTTATATAGTGTCTTCCACAACTCCAGAATGTTCCACAGCTCTTCAGAACCACAAAGGACTTTTGAAATGGACAGGCACGATTTAACAGGTAAAAACAGAGTCCAATTTTGGGTGTGTTTAACAGGGTGTTTCTCGACGCTAACGGCCCCGCTATCGAACGGGACTGGGTTTTTTTTGCCTCGATTAGGACAGCCCATCAAGGTTGCACTTACCTTAATTCCTTGCGCTGACCAGCTCAGCTTGACAGTGCAGGAAGAAATTGGGGTGTCATTTTAAAATGCTGCCACAGTCTGTCCGATCTCTGAACCCTCACCGCGATCTCCGCCCCCCCCCTCCCCAATTTACCTATTAGGGGGCCCTCGAGCCCCCCCCTCACCCCACCTCAAAAGGGCAAGGCATAATTATTATTTTTAATGGATTTTATTACAAACATGTAGCAAAACAGGTCACAGCGAACAAACACCCCGGGAAACATGCTTCCCAACAATCAACTATATAGTCTGTACAGATTTTCCCCTTTTTCACCCCCCACCTCCCCGGCGATGAACAGCCCCTCACACATGCTCACAAACATCCCCCACCTTTCCTCAAACCCCACTGCAGAGCCCCTTAACACATCCTCATCTTCTCTCATCGCAGGAAGTCGTATAGGTCACCCAACCAAGCCGCCACATCTGGTGGCGATGCCGACCGCCACTCCAGCAAGATTTGTCGCCGTGCAATCAGAGAGGCGAAGGCCAAGACATCGACCTTCCTCCTCTCCATGAGCTCCGACTTCTCTGAAACCCCAAATATCGCCACCAAAGGGTCCGGGTCCACCTCCTCCTCCACTATCCTGGCTAAGACCACGAACACTGCCGCCAAAGAATTTTCCCAATTTTTTGCAACCCCAAAACATGTGCACATGATTCGCTGGCCCCCGCCCACACCTCTCACACTCATCTACTGCCCCCCTGAAAGAACCCACACATTCTCGTCCGAGTCATATGCACCCTGTGCACCACCTTAAACTGTATCAGGCTCATTCATCCTTGCACAAGAGGAGGTCCCGTTTACCCTACACAGTGCCTCACTCCATACTCTCCAATTGATCTCCCCTCCCAATGCCCCTTCCCATTTCTCCTTGATCTTCACCACCCGCTCGCCTTCCTGCTCCCCCAGCCACTTGTATATATCCCCAATTCTTCCCACCCCTTCCACTTCCAGAAGCGGCAGTCGCTCCAGCAGGGTGTATCCCAGCAACCTCGGGAAAAGGGCAAGGCATAACCTGGCCTGATCTCTGGCAATACCAACCTGGTATCCAGGCAGTTCCAGGGTGACACTGCCAGACTCTTTGGGCGGAAATTTCAGGATGGAAAGCTGGGAATTCCAAGGTGCCCAGATGGCAGTGAAAGTGCCAGGGTACCACCTGCCCAGAGCCTGACCACTCGGGGGCCTCCTGTGACCTGGAAAATCTCACCTGGTACCATTACGCCTGATCGACGTTTGTGTGGACCAGTTCTAAACGGCGCCATGGCAAGATCTCCTAGGCATGGGCATTCAATTCCAGGCCTTGGGAGAATCTGGCACTGACCTATTTAAGTGAACCTAACTGCTCACTTAAATATGTAAATCTGGTACCTGTCCAGCGACGTCTCACGAGATCTCATTAGATTTCACGAGGCGTCCAGAGCATTGCAAATCTCACAAGAGACCTCTCGCGAGGTTTAACAGCTCAGTGACGCCCGAGTCGGGTGCAACAAGGCAGTTCGATCAGGCCCATACTCATTTTTGGAAAACAGGAAATGCGGCAGTTATTCTGTACACAGGAAGATCTCACAACCAGCATTTACATAACACAAGCAGCACTTCAGTCTTAGGTATTGGCTGAGGGAGAAATGTTGGGCGGCACACTTGGGAGTGCCCCTCTGCTCTCCTTTGAAATGTGCCTAGGATCTGTTCCATGCACCTGATGGTTTAACAATTCAACAAAAAGGTGGCACCTCAGGCAGTGCAGCACTCCCTCAGCACGGTAATGGAGTGTCAGTCTCGACCAAGCGCTCAAGTCTCCACATTTGATGTTGCTATTATCTGTGTAACTCGCTGCCTTGTGTTTGTTCTTGGTCCTAAAGGCGACAGGACAGTGATCGGCTGACGCACTGCATTACATACTTCGAGCAAGATGCACCATATTTCATTCCTATATGCAGTCCTTCTGCGGATTCTTCAATATGTCTTCAAAATGAATGAACATTTGAGGAAAATTTACCTCCCAGCCTCTCTTGGAGATAATCCTGTGTGTGGGTGGACTCTCGTTATCCTGTCACTAGCGGTACTAACAGTCATAACTCTCTGCCACTGGCAAGAATCATGTGCTGTTCATATTATGCAAAGGCCAGGGCAAAGACAACATCATTAAATTAATAACTGAGGGGTGCACAGCAAGGAAGGTGCTGCTCCCTTTCGGATGAGATGTTAAACTGACCATCTCTTTGGCCTGGATATCCCGAGCAGCAGCAATGATTGTTTGGTTGCTGCGACGCTTGTGAATTCCTCAACTCGACGTTGCTGGGCATTTCTGCCGGCTTCTTCTGAGCCCAGCTTCCACAGAAATGCACAGCACGGCATCCATCAGGAACTCCATCAGAGCGGAGTAGAGCTGGGGAAAGACAGGACATGGCCAACTTTTATGGCACTAGCTGCCAGTTGGTAATTTTAAAGATCCAGTCTGAATGTTAGTGATTGGATGAGTGAATGGATAAATGAGTGTAGTGGGTAAGTGCCGTGGGGGGTTGCGGGCGAGTGGTTAATCGCGTTGGGTAGGTAGTGGGCGGCACGATTGCACAGTGGTGAGCACTGTTGCTTCACAGCGCCATTACCCAGATTCGATTCCCGGCTTGGGTCACTGTCTGTGCGGAGTCTGTACGTTCTCCCTGTGTCTGCGTGGGTTTCGCCCGGGTCTCCGATTTCCTCCCACAAGTCCAGAAAGACATGCTGTTAGATAATTTGGACATTTTGAATTCTCCCTCCGTGTACCGGAACAGATGCCAGAATGTGGCGATTAGGGGATTTTCGTAGTAACTTCATTGTAGTGTTAACGTAAGCCTATTTGTGACAATAAAGATTATTATTATTCGTCGGATCAAGTCGGGAGGGTAGTTGGGTTGTCAAAGGGGCAGTTGGGTGATCGGGAGGGGTAGTCAGATTGGGAGTAGTCAGGGGATTGAGAGGTAATCAGGGGATCTGGGGGACAGTCAAGGGATTGGGGGGTAGTCAGGTTGGGTGGGGAGAGGTTAGTCATGGGGGGGGGGGGGGGAGTTAGATGGGGGAAGTAGTGAGGGAAATCATGGTGGTAGTCGGGGAAACTGAGGTTCCATTCTGTAGTTACCCAAATGGGGTCTTAATTTGTCCTACATTTCCTGGGTAACTACACCACAGAACTATCCAAAATCTCTCACTCGGAGACATTCGCGGAGGGTACCAGGGACGAACGGGGCCCATTCGAAGTTGAAATTTCCCAGGCAATTGTCTCAGAGACCCATAGGGTCCTGACACGCATCTTCTGTCATACATCCAGCCTACAACAATCCGGAGACCGATTATCTTGGAGCAGCTTTGTCAGCTTCGGGTGTAAACTGGCAGCCACATTGTCTACAATAGTGACTACACATTTAAAGAATATAATTGGCCGTGAGTACTTTGGGCTGTCCTAAAGTAATGACTGATGCTATATAAATGCAAGACACTTTCCCCCATGATGTCTCACTATGTAAACAAAACTGTTGCAGCAAAAGAGAATTTATATTTAAAAAAAAATTTAGAGTACCTAATTCATTTTTTCCAATTAAGGGGCCATTTAGCGTGGCCAATCCACCTACCCTGCACATCTTTGGGTTCTGGGGGCGAAACCCACGCAAACACGAGGAGAATGTGCTGTCTCCACACGGACAGTGACCCAGAGCCAGGATCAAACCTGGGACCTCGGCGCCGTGAGGCAGCAGCGCTAACCACTGCGCCACCGTGCTGCCCCCAAATGAGAATTATTGATAGTTTAATCCTGTTTCCCTCTTGTTTTTGACCTGAGTGCTGGAAGTGAGATTGTCTGATAATTATACTGTACATTGCAGTTACTCTGGACAGTTCAGCTAGCTGCAGTAGTGCATGACTACATCAACTAGACCCAATGTGATCCTTGGGGTTTGCTGAATTCACTCTTTCCCATTTTGATAGGCACGCAGTTTCTGTCTCATTGTGAGAGAGGAAGAGTGCCGCCAGGAGAATTGCTCCTGACTGATTTCCGGTAATCCTTGCTCTCAGTGCAACATTGGGTGAGAACTGAATGGAGCTTGGCTCTGAGACTTCCATGCTCAAATAGCATTGCCAAGGATCCAATGTCCAGACTCTTCATGATTTGAAATACCTCCTGAAAAATCTCATCTCCGACGCAAACAGTATCAACTTCCCCAATCTATCTTCACAAATGAATCCTCATCCCTGGAATCATTCTCTTTTCTGCACTCTCTCCAAAGCCTTCACATCTTTCCTAACGTGCAGTTCCCAGAACTGGACAAAGTATTCCAGCTGAGGCTGATCAAAGTTTATACAAGTTCAACATCAAACAATCATTTCTTTTCATCTAATCCCGTCTTTAACTTCCTCAGGATGGATCTTTCATGCTGATTTATCTGAAGACTGGTCATTATTTGCTGTTTACACCGAACGCTCTAATTTCTAGGCTTGGATCCAACTGCAGTAACGAGAGTGGTCCCAGGGCTGGTTGGTATTTTCCTTACCCATTTCTTTAATACACTCCAACACCAACCACCACACACACCACCCCACACACCCACCACCCACACACCCCACCACCCCCCCCCACACACACACCCCACACACACCAGCCCCCACACACACCAACCTCCACACACACCAACCCCCACACACACCAACCCCCACACACACCAACCTCCACACACACCAACCACCACACACACCAACCACCACACACACCCCACACACACCAACCCCCACACATACCAACCTCCACACACACCAACCACCACACACACCCCACACACACACCAACCCCCCCACACACCAACCTCCACACACACCAACCACCACACACACCCCACACACACCCCACACACACCAACCCCCACACACACCAACCTCCACACACACCAACCACCACACACACCAACCACCACACACACCCCACACACACCACCCACACACACACCCCACACACACACCCCACACACACCAACCCCCACACACACCAACCTCCACACACACCAACCACCACACACACCCCACACACACACCCTACACACACACCCCACACACACCAACCTCCACACACACCAACCCCCACACACACCAACCACCACACAAACCCCCCACACACACCCCACACACACACCCCACACACACCAACCCCCACACACACCAACCTCCACACACACACCACCCACACCAACCATCACACACCAACCTCCACACACACACCACCCACACCACCCACACACACCAACCCCCACACACACACCCCACACACACCCCCCACACACACCCCCCACACACACCACCACACACACCCCACACACACACCCCACACACACACCACCCACACCAACCATCACACACACCACCCACCACACACACCCCACACACACACCAACCACCACACACACCCCACACACACACCAACCACCACACACACACCACCCACACACACCAGCCACCACACACAGACACCACCCACACACACGAACCTCCACACACACACCCCACACACACACACCACCCACACACCAACCCCCTCACACCCCACCCACACACACGAACCTCCACACACACACCCCACACACCAACCCCCCCACACACACACCACCCACACACACCCCACACACACACCTGCCACGCACACCACCCACCCACACCTCCCACCACACACACACCCCACACACACCACCACACACACCCCACACACACACCCCACACGCACACCACCACACACACACCCCACCCCACACACCCCACCCCACACACACACACCACCCACACACACCCCACACACACACACCAACCCCCACACACCCCACCACACACACACCACCCACACATACCACACACACCCCACCCACACACACCAACCCCCTCACACACCAACCTCCACACACACACCCCCCACACACACACCACACCCCACACACACCAACCCCCTCACACACCAACCCCCTCACACACCAACCCCCTCACACACCAACCTCCACACACACCAACCACCACACACACCCCACACACACCAACCCCCACACATACCAACCTCCACACACACCAACCACCACACACACCCCACACACACACCAACCCCCCCACACACCAACCTCCACACACACCAACCACCACACACACCCCACACACACCAACCCCCGCACACACCAACCTCCACACACACCAACCACCACACACACCAACCACCACACACACCCCACACACACCACCCACACACACACCCCACACACACACCCCACACACACCAACCCCCACACACACCAACCTCCACACACACCAACCACCACACACACCCCACACACACACCCTACACACACCCCACACACACCAACCTCCACACACACCAACCCCCACACACACCAACCACCACACAAACCCCACACACACACCCCACACACACACCCCACACACACCAACCCCCACACACACCAACCCCCACACACACCAACCTCCACACACACCAACCCCCACACACACCAACCTCCACACACACACCACCCACACCAACCACCACACACACCCCACACACACCAACCTCCACACACACCAACCCCCACACACACCAACCTCCACACACACACCACCCACACCAACCATCACACACCAACCTCCACACACACACCACCCACACCACCCACACACACCAACCCCCACACACACACCCCACACACACCCCCCACACACACCCCCCACACACACCACCACACACACACCCCACACACACACCACCCACACCAACCATCACACACCAACCTCCACACACACCACCCACACCAACCATCACACACACCACCCACACACACCAACCTCCACACACACACCACCCACACCAACCATCACACACCAACCTCCACACACACCACCCACACCAACCATCACACACACCACCCACACACACCAACCCCCACACACACACCCCACACACACCCCCCACACACACCACCACACACACCAACCCCCACACACACACCCCACACACACCCCCCACACACACCACCACACACACCCCACACACACACCCCACACACACACCACCCACACCAACCATCACACACACCACCCACCACACACATCCCACACACACACCAACCACCACACACACCCCACACACACACCAACCACCACACACACACCAGCCACCACACACAGACACCACCCACACACACAAACCTCCACACACACACCCCACACACACACACCACCCACACACCAACCCCCCCACACCCCACCCACACACACGAACCTCCACACACACACCCCACACACCAACCCCCCCACACACACACCACCCACACACACCCCACACACACACCTGCCACACACACCACCCACCCACACCACCCACCACACACACACCCCACACACACCACCACACACACCCCACACACACCCCACACGCACACCACCACACACACACCCCACCCCACACACCCCACCCCACACACACACACCACCCACACACACCAACCCCCACACACCCCACCACACACACACCACCCACACATACCAACCCCCTCACACACCAACCTCCACACACACACCCCCCACACACACACCACACCCCACACACACCAACCCCCTCACACACCAACCCCCTCACACACCAACCTCCACACACATCCCCACCCCCACACCCCCCCCACCCCCCCCCACACCCCCCCCCCCCCACACACACCCCCCACCCCCCACACACACACCACACCCCACACACACACCACACACAGACACACACCACCCCCACACACACCCACACACACACACCCACACCCACCCCCACACACCCCCCACACACACCCGCACCCCCCCACACACACCACACCCCACACACACCACACACAGACACACACCACCCCCACCCCCACCACACACACACACCCCACACACCCACACAAACACATCACCCACCACACACACCCCACACACAGCCCACATACCCCCACACACACCCCCAACACACAACTCACACACACACCACCCACCCACCACACACAGACCCTCAACACAAATCCCCCACACACCCCCACCCACACACACCCCACACACCCCACACACCCCCCCACACACACACACACCCCCACACACCAACCTCCACACACACCAACCACCACACACACCCCACACACACCCCACACACACCACACACACCAACCACCACACACACCAACCACCACACACACCCCACACACACCACCCACACACACACCCCACACACACCCCACACACACCAACCCCCACACACACCAACCTCCACACACACCAACCACCACACACACCCCACACACACACCATACACACACACCCCACACACACCAACCTCCACACACACCAACCCCCACACACACCAACCACCACACAAACCCCACACACACACCCCACACACACATCCCACACACACCAACCCCCACACACACCAACCCCCACACACACCAACCTCCACACACACCAACCTCCACACACACACCACCCACACCAACCATCACACACCAACCATCACACACCAACCTCCACACACACCACACCCCACACACACCAACCCCCTCACACACCAACCCCCTCACACACCAACCCCCTCACACACCAACCTCCACACACATCCCCACCCCCACACCCCCCCCCACACACCCCCCCACCCCCCCCACACCCACCCCCCCCCACACACCCCCCCCCACCCCCCCACACACACACCACACCCCACACACACACCACACACAGACACACACCACCCCCACACACCCCCCCACACACACCCCCACACCCACCCCCACACACCCCCCACACACACCCCCACCCCCCCACACACACCACACCCCACACACACCACACACACACACCCCACACACCCACACAAACACATCACCCACCACACACACCCCACACACAGCCCACATACCCCCACACACACCCCCAACACACAACTCACACACACACCACCCACCCACCACACACAGACCCTCAACACAAATCACCCACACACCCCCACCCACACACACCCCACACACCCCACATACCCCCCCACACACACACACCCTCACACACCCCAACACACAACCCACATACCTCCACACACACACCCTCAACCCACACCCCACACACACACCAACGGTGCACACATGACCACACACACGCGCAACATACACATGCGCACACAACACACAAACACAAAGACCACAAACACTACACACATAATCACCACACACACATATGCACACAAACGCACACACACACCGCACACGTACACACCACACATATCATGCACACAGCACTCAGACCACACAAACACCGCACACAACACACACAGCCAACACATACACACCACGCACACACACACAAACACATCACACACACACACACAACCCACCCTGCTGTTCTGTAATGGTTAGAGATATTTATGGACACAGCCCTCGATCATTCCTCCAGGGTACATTTGATGGGGTCGGGAAGAGGAAGCAGCTGATATAAATTGGGGGTGGGACAGGATGAGGGGGTGGGGGGAAAGAGCAATCTTCAGGAACAAATTCCTTTTGAACTGCGTCAATTCCATGTATATTTCATTCCAGCGTTACCAGTGAGACATGAAATCATACTGATTGCATGGAAATGAAGATGAGATGTAGGTCATCACAATGCTGCAGGCAGCTCATCTCATCTCAACAAACTCCAAATGAATGAAGTTGGGTGCAGTGAACAGGGGCGGCCAGGCCCATAAATGGTTTCTCAATTACTGATTATTTATCAGAGATGCCAATGTTCAGCTCGTGGAGTCGATAGCACTGGCACTATTACACATGCAAATATCTTTGTTTTCTAACTTTGCATCCAGTGCTACAAGTGACAATGTGCAGTCACTTAAAAACAGAGAGGATGAAATACTTGCATTTATACGGCACAAATCACAACCTCAGGAGATCTCCAAATGGTTTGCAGACAGCTACATAGAATGCAACATCTAATCAGGCCATTCGGCCCACTCAGTTCAGACCAGTGTTTGCCCAAGTCTCCTCTCGGCTTGCTCTTCTAACTCCATCTATGTAATCCCCTATTCCCTGCTCCCTCTGTTATATCCTGCACGGGTATCACAGGTTAAGGATGATCCGCTATCCCGTGGAGCTTGCAGAATACGTGCTCCCCCGATAAGGGGGCATGGGACTCTTAACACAGTTCATGTGCCTTTGTATAAATAGAGTCGGTCAGTCAGGCACTAAAGAAGACTCAATAGGGAACTACTGGTGCTGTGTATAATAGTTAACGTGTTAAATAAAATACGTTTTGTTTTCTCTACAACTCAGTGCAGACTCCTTTTGTTGCCCCATACAAAATCCTCACAGTATCTTGCCCTTAAATGCATCTACACTATCACCTCCACTAGTCCATGTGGTAGTGTATTCCACATTCTTTGTGCCACCCTCTGTGTAAAGAGGTTACTTCTGAAATCCCGGGAGGAGGGGAGTGAGAGAGGGGAATCAGCTCAGGGGGAGGGTGAGTTGCTTGTGGTACTCAGTCAATTGCACTGGCTGATCACTGGGTTGGAGCAGATATTAAAATTTCCATAGTAAGTATCCAGGAAAGCTCCATGTATCTGGTCAAAGATCCTGACGTGAGTCTCCCAACTTTCGTCCCAGGCTCTTTATACTTCCACCATTTCGCTATCACTGCCTGTCTAACCCTCAGTGGCTCTATTCCAAACCAACTTTTTTTATTTACCTGGAAAATATTTTACTTTTTTAATGTTCCTATCACTAATTCTCTCTTTCTCCTGTCTTGATATTTACCCTTTACCATTTGAAGTGTTAGCAGTGCTGTAATGCTGGAAATAAGAAGCAGCCACCCATACAGAGAGGTCACCCATAGGGAGAGGTCACCCATACAGAGTAGTCACCCATAGGGAGAGGTCACCAATACCGAGAGGTCACTCATCCAGAGAGGTCACCCATACGGAGAGGTCACCCATACGGAGAGGTCACCCATACGGAGAGGTCACCCATACAGAGAGGTCACCCATACAGAGAGGTCACCCATAC
This sequence comes from Scyliorhinus torazame, assembly GCF_047496885.1. Lineage (NCBI taxonomy): Eukaryota > Metazoa > Chordata > Chondrichthyes > Carcharhiniformes > Scyliorhinidae > Scyliorhinus > Scyliorhinus torazame. The sequence continues at coordinate 119,181,848 of NC_092719.1, forward strand.
GGAGAGGTCACCCATATGGAGAGATCACCCACACGGAGAGGTCACCCATACGGAGAGGTCACCCATACGGAGAGGTCACCCATATGGAGAGGTCACCATACAGAGAGGTCACCCAAATGCAGAGGACACCCATATGGAGAGGTCACCCATATGGAGAGGTCACCCATACAGAGAGGTCACTCATACAGAGACATCACCCATTCAGAGAGGTCACCCATATGGAGAGGTCACCCATACAGAGAGGTCACCCATACAGAGAGGTCACCCATTCAGAGAGGTCACCCATATGGAGAGGTCACCCATACAGAGAGGTCACCCATTCAGAGAGGTCACCCATATGGAGAGGTCACCCATACAGAGAGGTCACCCATACAGAGAGGTCACCCATACAGAGAGGTCACCCATACAGAGAGGTCACCTATATGGAGAGGTCACCCATACAGAGAGGTCACCCATACAGAGAGGTCACCCATACAGAGAGGTCACCCAGACAGAGAGGTCACCCAGACAGAGAGGTCACCCAGACAGAGAGGTTACCCATACAGAGCGGTGACCCATACAGAGAGGTCACCCATACAGAAAGTTCACCCATACAGAGAGGTCACCCAAACGGAGGTCACTCATACAGAGAGTTCACCCATTCAGAGAGTTCACCCATACAGAGAGGTTACTCATACAGAGAGGTCACCCATACAGAGAGGTCACCCATACAGAGAGGTCACCCATACGGAGAGGTCACCAATATGGAGAGGTCAACCATATGGAAAGGTCAACCATGCAGAGAGGTCACCCATACAGAGAGGTCACCCATACAGAGAGGTCACCCATACGGAGAGGTCACCCATACAGAGAGGTCACCCATACAGAGAGGTCACCCATACGGAGATGTTACCCATACAGAGAGGTCACCCATACAGAGAGGTCACCCATACAGAGAGGTCACCTATACAGAGAGGTCACCCACATGGAGAGGTCACCCATATGGAGAGATCACCCATACGGAGAGGTCACCCATACAGACAGGTCACCCAAACGGAGGTCACTCATACAGAGAGTTCACCCATTCAGAGAGGTCACCTATATGGAGAGGTCACCTACATGGAGAGGTCACCCATACAGAGAGGTTACGCATATGGAGAGGTCACCCATACAGAGAGATCACCCATATGGAGAGGTCACCCATATGGAGAGGTCACACGTACAGAGAGGTCACCCATATCGAAAGGTCACTGTATGCAAAGGTCATTATGACCAATGCATGGATAATGCCTGACACTAATCAGCACAGTGTCTGGTATTTAAATGTAGGCAGTGTATATTAATATGATAATGCTACAGTATATTGCAACCAACTTTGAATCTATGAAGCCTCTCATTGCCTCACAACATGAGCAAGTTATGAGTTTCTGATGTTAGTCAGGGCATCTAGGAGGGTGAGGGAGAGCTATGAACTGCCAGAAGAAATAAATGTCCAAGGACACGTATCAAAGGAGGCTTTGTCTTTCCCTACCCATCATATGGCACAATGTAGCTAAGACCACGGATACGGATCATTCCAAATAGGACCACTGCCCTATTTTTGAGACCACTCAATTTCATCAACCGTCTGAAAGTAACATGGGAGTCCTTGGAATCCGGGTATGACAGTTTTCAAAAGCCAATCTAAAAATACAGACATTTCAGAAGTTAAGCATCATTTATAGTTCCTCAGAAATAATGAATGAATTGGTTTAGCTCCATGTCATCTTTGGCTTAGCATTCAATGAGGGTTTCAATTATCAACAACCTGGAACTTCTCCAGACCTGAACATTTGATTGTTAAATAAAGACAATTGTCTATCATCAGATGCCAAACTGACATAACTGATGATCAGTTATCAAATATTCTCAGTTAACTCCTAGTCACAAAGACAAGCTCTTTCCATCTCTCTCAATCTCTGGTGTACTGCCATGCATTCCTATCCAGATTTAGCTTGGTCACATTGTTCTTCCATTGAGGTGCTTACCTTTTTTGCACATAGCTCAATCTGGTCAAACAAATTGCAGACTTGATGGGCCGAATGGCCTCCTTCTGCACGGTAAATTCTATGGGCGGGACTCTCCGCCGGTGGGATTCTCCGTTATGCACGGTGCCCGGGAGTTTCCCGACGGCGTGGGGCTGCCCCACAATGGGAAACCCCATTGACCGGCCGGAGTAACGGAGAATCCCGCCGGCGGGTCGGGGCCGAAATGTGGTGCGGCGAGGCAGTGAATCCAGCCCCATGAGTCTATGTTTGCTCCCAATTGCTGGCATTGCTCCTTCAGTACTGGCTCAGTTTGAGACTAAATTCTGCCAAGAAATTATCCCAGAAATTAAGGATGGTGAAATCTATGGACAGACCCTTGCTTGATAGCTATCTGCCTCCAATTTTAACTCTGTTTATTCTAAACAGACGAACATCTCGACAGAAATAGCAGTGAGCTGAGTGTCCATTGATCATGTTGCGGCTATCTCACTGACTTTGACACTGCAGTTTCACAGGTTCTGTTTTTCTATTTGAGGGTGGCTCTATCTTTCACAGATCCTCAGTGGCTAATTGCATGACTAAACCAATCAGCCCATCAGGGCCGTCTTTAGAGATTGTTCATCCCGCGCAGGCTACTGACAGCAATTGGCCTCAGCCCCCCTGACCTAGAAAGATGACACGGGCATCCAATGTTTTTCAGTCTGGAATGCTTACCCCGCCGCACCTCAGCAACCCCTCCCCAGCCCCTTCCCCCGCTCACTGCTGGATTGGTCCATGTGTGTGGACGACAAGTAAGGAAAAACTAGGCCCTGCTCTCATGGCCTCAACACAATGGAGTTTGGACGATCATATTACACAGAAGGAGGCCAGTTGGCCTATCATGCCTGTTGCAGCTTTGAGTTCTCCAATTGGACCTGCTCCCCTGCTCTTTCCACTATCCCTGCCAGCGGGTGGGATTTTCTGGTCCCACCTGAAGCAGCACCGAAAATTCAAGGGGCCTCTGGCTGGTCGATTAAATTTTCTGTCTGACCCCATTACGATTCCCGCAGCAGGGAAGATCCCGCTCATTGTCTCCATTTAAAGTAAATCTCCAATCCTCTTTTGGGAGTTACTGCCAAATCTGCTTCCACCCTTTCAGGCAGCGCATTCCAAACCAGAATAACTCATCAATTTGAACCTCTCTGTAAAATGTCCCCTAACCTTTCTCTGTACTAAGGTGCAGTTCTATTCAAAAGATATTCTACCTGAAACATTGGTGGAATTCTCCAATCATTTGCTTGTGGCGGGATTCTCTGTTCCCGCCGACAATACACTCCGACCTGCGGGTTCCCGGTGATGTGGGGTGGCTTCAATGGGAACTCTCATTGACAAGTGGCAGGAGCAGAGAACCCATCGCCAACAAACAGCACGCAGCCCCCTGCTGCTGGGAGGTGAGTGAATCCTGCCCATTATCTCTGTCTCTCTCTCTCTTCACAGATGCTGCTCAACGTCAGCAAAACTAAAGAGCTGCCCATTAACTTCAGGAACCGAAGTGTTGAACACACCCATTTGTATCAATGGGACCGAGATGGAGATGGTTGATGACTTCAAATTCCTAGGTATGCACATCACCAACAATCTGTCCTGGTCCACCCACGTTGACGCTATGACCAAGGAAGCACAACAGCGCCTATACTTCCCCAGGAAACTAAGGAAATTCGGCATGTCCACATTGACTCTTAGCAATTTTTACAGATGCACCATAGAAAGCATTCTATCGGGCTGCATCACAGCCTGGTATGGCAACTGCTCGGCCCAAGACTGTAAGAAACTACAGAGAGTCGTGAACACCGCCCAGTCCATCACACAAACCTGCCTCCCATCCATTGACTCTGTCTACACTTCCCGCTGTCTTTGGAAAGCGGGAAGAATAATCAAAGATCCCTCCCACCCGGCTTATTAACTCTTCCAACCTCTTCCATCGGGCAGGAGATACAAAAGTCTGAGAGCACGCACTAATAGATTCAAAACCAGCTTCTTCCCCGCTGTTACCAGACTCTTGAATGACCTTACTATGGACAGAAATTATCTTTCCAAACATCTTCTCTACTGAGTAGTACTGCACTCTCTGCTTCACCCGATGCCTGTGTCTATGTTCTATGTATTTACATTGTGTATTTATGTATGTCCTATGGGGTTAGCCCTGCAGCCTCACGGTGCCGAGGTCCCAGGTTCAATCCCGGCCCTGGGTCACTGTCTGTGTGGAGTTTGCGCATTCTCCCCGTGTTTGCGTGGGTTTTGCCCCCACAACCCAAAGATGTGCAGGGTAGGTGGGTTGGCCACACTAAATTGCCCCTTAATTGGAAAAAATGAATTGGGTACACTAAATTTATTTTTAAAAAATGTATGTCCTATGTTTTTTTTTTCATGTTTGGAATGATCTGTCCGGACTGGACGCAGAACAATACTTTTCAGGGTACCTCGGTACACGTGACAGTAAAGAAATCCAAATCCAAACCTGCTGAGCATTTCCAGGATTTTCTGTTTTGATTTTTCAAAGGTAGTGTCAGCTGCCGAGAGGAATGCCATGCTAGCATTGCAGAGAAAATGTGATTTATTGGTGTGCAGCTCTGGAAATAACATGCTGGAGAGTTGGCAGACACTGAAAAATGTGACAAAGGACAGGCGGAGGGAGATGTGTGTCTTCAGGGGTTTGCAGACATCTGTTAGCAAACCTCCAGAGACCCCACGAAGCCTACGATGTACAACAACAAAAAATCGACTTCCGTCAAGCTCAACAGTTTACGCCAGATAAAACAAAAGTTTTAAATACAAATAGAGCAGTGGAGGGTGCGTCATAGATTACTGATCATAAGAATTACTGAATTATACAGTGCAGAAATAGGCAACCCAAGTCAATGTACCCTAAAAGAACTGTCCAATATGTCCCCTTGCTGATGCTTTCCCACACTCCTGCTAATATCACCTTTTCGGAATTTGTCCAACTCCCTTTAGAAAGTTATTGTGGAACTGGTTTCCAGCACCCGTTCAAGCAATGCACTCCGGATCATGACAATTCGGGCTGGATCCTCCGGCCTCCCAGCTGCGTGCCTCTCGGAGGCGAGAGGGGGGGCGGGGGTTGCTGTTCGCCAGCGGCGGGATTCTCTGCTCCCGCCGGTGTCGATGGGTTTTCCCATAGAAGGCACCCTTGCCACCAGGAAACCTTTGGGACGGGGTCGGGACCAGAGAATCCCGCTGCCAGCGAACAACCGGAGAAATCGGGCTTTTGTGTTTAAAGAGCATACTCCTCATCTCGTCCTAGCTACTCATCCTTCAACTACTGGAAACAATTTCTCCTGACTTACTCTCTGTAAACCCTATATAATTACAAACACCTCCATTAACTCCTTGCTTTACCCTTCAGATGTAGACAGGGCCGTAAATGCTGGCTCAATTGAAACTTTCAAGAATCAGATCAACAGATTTTGATCCAGTAAGGAATTGGCACCAAAGGTAGATAGAGGCAGCGGGGGAGGAGGTACAGATCAGCCACAATCCGATAAGACAGCAGAGCAGATACAAGGGGCCGAATGGCCTCATCTTGTTTCTCTGTTATCGAAGGTCGTTTTATCAATAAGCTGTGCTGTCAAGCTTCAAAGGATGAACACGAGGTGAATGACGGGTTGAAGCTCATGTGTTCAAGCTGTTAACAAACAGCTGAAGCTGCTGAAAATGAGCCAAGAATCACTTTGATATTAAGGAATGGAAACCAAAGCATTGATCTGTAAACTTGCTGACCCACACCCCCAGGTCTACCAGCCTTTCTGGGTCACAGGCGTCTTCTTGTGCTCCCCTCCTCTGTTATTTTGCTGCACACCTCCTCTGGAGCTATCCTTTGTTTCTTGATTTGTCACAGTTACCATTTCCCTTTGATTGACACTTTCATCACCTTTGCCATTTAATCATTTTGGTCTCCCACCCTGACACCATCACTTCCCCCTTTACCTCTACCGCATCCACTATTCCCCTGACTATGACTTTGCTGAAAAGCCGTTCCGGTGAACACTGTCCAGTTCTGATAAAAGGTTACCAACCTGAAATGTTAACTCTGTTTATCTCTCCAAAGATGACCAGAGGAAAAGCCACCAAACCAGCAAGGTTATCAATTCTCTGCACACTACTGCATATTTGGTAAAGATTTAAGATTTTTAAAATAAATTTAGAGTACCCAATTATTTTTCTTTTCCAATTAAGGGGCATGTTGCCCTGTAAATGTTTATGTTTTGACCATTGACGACACATTTACCTGGTCACGGGTTAGTGAGGAGTGTCCTACAGGTAGATGCACATGTATAAAGTGAACAAAAACCCAAGTGAGCTGTGTGCTCAGTAGTTTTGTTTTGCTTGTTAGCGAGATGTGGGTGTCACAGGCTCGGCCAACATTTATTGCCCATCGCTGTCTGTGAGAAGGTGATGGTGAGGCTGCCTTCTTGACCCGCTGCAGTCCATGTAGTGTAGGCGCACCCACAGTGCTGTTAGGGAGGGAGTTCCAGGACTTTCAACCAGTGACAATGAAGCTTCGGCGCTATCGGCGATATCCATATCAGGGTGATGAGTGGCTTGGAGGAGGAATTCCAGGTTATGGTGTTCCCAGGTATCTGCCTCTCTTGCTATTCTAGAAAGTAGAGGTTGTGCGCATTAAAGATGCTGCCGAAGGAACTTTTGTGAGTTTCTGCTGTGCAACTTGCTGATGGTACACACAGCTGCTATCGTGTATTGGTGATGGAGGGAGTGAATGTTTAAGTACATGGGTGCCAATCAAGCGGGCTGCTTTGTCCTGGATGATGTTGAGCTTATTGAGTGTTGTTGGAGCTGCAGTCATCCAGGCAAGTAGATACTATTCCATCGTACTTCTGACTTGTGCCTTGTAGATGATGACAGGCTTTGGGGAGTCAGGAGGTGAGTTACTCCCCACAGGACTCCTAGCCTCTGACCTGCTCTTGCAGCCGCAGTATTTATATGGCTAGTCCGGTTCAGTTTCTGGTCATAATGTCCCTACAGTGCAGAAGGAGGCCATTCAGTCCTTCGGGTCTACACCAACCCTTCAAAAGAGCTCCCCACCTATGCCCACACCCCCATCCTTACCCATTATCATGGCCAATCCACCTAAACTTCTTTTAATTCATTTTTTACGGGATGTGGACTTCACTGGCTTGGCCAGCATAGTTGCCCAACCCTAATTGCCCCTGAGAAGGTAGTGGTGAGCTCCCTTCTTGAACTGCTGCAGTCCATGTGGTGTAGGTACACCTACTGTGCTATTAGGGATGGAGTTCCAAGATTTTGCCCCAGCAAACAGTGAAGGAATGGCAATATATACAAGGGGAGAAAGTGCAAACCTCACACAGTCACCCAAGGTCGGAATCAACCCTGGCGGCACTGTGCCACCGTGCTGTGTCAATAGTAACTCACTGGGCTGGTTTAGCATACTGGGCTAAATCACTGGCTTTTAAAGCAGACCACGGCAGGCCAGTAGCACGGTTCAATTCCCATACCAGCCTCCCCGAACAGGCGCCGGAATGTGGCGACTAGAGGCTTTTCACAGTAACTTCGTTTGAAGCCTACTTGTGACAATAAGCAATTTTCATTTTCTAGGGGCTGGTTTAGCACACTGGGCTAAATCGCTGGCTTTGAAAGCAGACCAAGGCAGGCCAGCAGCACAGTTCAATTCCCGTATCAGCCTCCCCGAACAGGCGCCAGAATGTTGCGACTAGGGGCTTTTCACAGTAACTTCATTGAAGCCTACTTGTGACAATAAGCAATTTTCATTTTTCAGGATGTTTATGGTGTGGTATTCAGTGATTGTAATGCCATTGAATGTCAGGTGGAGATGGTTAGGTTCTCTCTTGTTGGAGCTGGTCATTGCCTGGCAGTTGTGCGGTACAGATGTTATCTCGCACTTATCATCCAAAGCCCCAATACTGTCCAGGTCTTGCCTCACATAGACCTGGACTGCTTCAGTATCTGAGGAGTTGCTGAATGCTGAATATTGTGTAATCAATGAACATCCCTACTTCTGACATAACAACGGAGGGAAGCCATGATGTGGAGATGCCGGCGTTGGACTGGGGTGAGCACAGTACGAAGTCTTACAACACCAGGTTAAAGTCCAACAGGTTTGTTTCGATGTCACTAGCTTTCGGAGCGCTGCTCCTTCCTCAGGTGAATGAAGAGGTCTGTTCCAGAAACACATATATAGACAAATTCAAAGATGCCAAACAATGCTTGGAATGCGAGCATTAGCAGGTGATTAAATCTTTACAGATCCAGAGATGGGGTAACCCCAGGTTAAAGAGGTGTGAATTGTACCAAGCCAGGACAGTTGGTAGGATTTCGCAGGCCAGATGGTGGGGGATGAATGTAATGCGACATGAATCCCAGGTCCCGGTTGAGGCCGCACTCATGTGTGCGGAACTTGGCTATAAGTTTCTGTCGGCGATTCTGCGTTGTCGCGGGTCCTGAAGGCCGCCTTGGAGAACGCTTACCCGGAGATCAGAGGCTGAATGCCCTTGACTGCTGAAGTGTTCCCCGACTGGAAGGGAACATTCCTGCCTGGTGATTGTTGCGCGATGTCCGTTCATTCGTTGTCGCAGCGTCTGCATGGTCTCGCCAATGTACCACGCTTCGGGACATCCTTTCCTGCAGCGTATGAGGTAGACAACGTTGGCCGAGTCGCACAAGTACGTACCGCGTACCTGGTGGGTGGTGTTCTCACGTGTAATAGTGGTATCCATGTCGATGATCTGGCACGTCTTGCAGAGATTGCCATGACAGGGTTGTGTGGTGTCATGGTCACTGTTCTGAAGACTGGGTAGTTTGCTGCAAACAATGGTTCGTTTGAGGTTGCGCGGTTGTTTGAAGGCAAGTAGTGGGGGTGTGGGGATGACCTTGGCAAGATGTTCATCATCATCAATGACGTGTTGAAGGCTGTGAAGTAGATGACGTAGTTTCTCCGCTCCGGGGAAGTACTGGACGACGAAGGGTATTCTGTCGGTTGTGTCCCATGTTTGTCTTCTGAGGAGGTCGGTCCGGTTTTTCGCTGTGGCGCGTTGGAACTGTCGATCGATGAGTCGAGTGCCATATCCCGTTCGTACGAGGGCATCTTTCAACGTCTGTAGATGTCTGTTACGCTCCTCCTCATCTGAGCAGATCCTGTGTATACGGAGCGCTTGTCCATAGGGGATGGCTTCTTTAATGTGTTTAGGGTGGAAGCTGGAGAAGTGGAGCATCATGAGGTTATCCGTAGGTTTGCGGTAAAGCGAAGTGCTGAGGTGACCGTCCTTGATGGAGACGAGTGTGTCCAAGAATGCAACTGATTTTGGAGAGTAGTCCATGGTGAGTCTGATGGTTGGATGGAACTTATTGTCATCGTGTAGTCGTTTCAGTGATTCTTCGCCGTGGGTCCAAAGGAAAAAAATGTCATCGATGTATCTGGTGTATAACATCTGTTGAAGGTCCTGTGCGGTGAGTAGGTCCTGTTCAAACTTGTGCATGAAGATGTTGGCGTATTGGGGTGCGAATTTGGTCCCCATGGCTGTTCCGTGCGTCTGGATGAAGAACTTGTTGTCGAAGGTGAAGACGTTGTGTTCCAGAATGAAGCGGATGAGTTGCAGAATTGCGTCTGGAGATTGGCAGTTGTCGGTGTTGAGTACTGAGGCTGTTGCAGCAATGCCGTCGTCATGGGGGATGCTGGTGTAGAGTGCCGAGACGTCCATTGTGACGAGGAATGTTCCTGGTTCAACTGGTCCATGGGTGCTGAGTTTCTGTAGGAAGTCCGTCGTGTCGCGACAGAAGCTGGGTGTACCTTGTACGATGGGTTTCAAGATGCCCTCGATGTAGCCAGAGAGGTTCTCACACAGGGTCCCATTGCCTGAAACGATAGGGCGGCCTGGTGTGTTGGCCTTATGTATTTTCGGGAGGCAGTAGAGATCTCCAATGCGGGGAGTACGTGGGATGAGAGCACGTAGGGTGCTCTGAAGATCTGGATCCAAGGTCTTGATCAGTCTGTTAAGTTGGCGGATGTGTTCCTTGGTCGGATCTGCGGGTAACTGTCTGCAGTGTTCTTGGTTGTTCAGTCCCCACCATCTGGCCTGCGAAATCCTACCAACTGTCCTGGCTTGGTACAATTCACACCTCTTTAACCTGGGGTTACCCCATCTCTGGATCTGTAAAGATTTAATCACCTGCTAATGCTCGCATTCCAAGCATTGTTTGGCATCTTTGAATTTGTCTATATATGTGTTTCTGGAACAGACCTCTTCATTCACCTGAGGAAGGAGCAGCGCTCCGAAAGCGAGTGACATCGAAACAAACCTGTTGGACTTTAACCTGGTGTTGTAAGACTTCGTACGGAGGGAAGGTTATTGATGAAGCAGTTGAAGATGGTTGGGCCTATGACACTCCACCATGAAGCCCCTTCAGTGATGTCCTGAGACTGAGATGGTGGACCTCCCATAACCACAACAATCTTCTTTTCTGCCAGAGGTATGCTTTCAATCAGTGGAAGTTTGCTACCGATTCCCATTTTTGACCCAAGTTTTTCTAGGGCTCCTTGATGCTACTTTCAGTCAAAATGTTGCCTTGATGTCAAGCGCAGTCACTCTTACCTTACCTCTGGAGTTCAGTTCTTTTGTCCATGTTTGAATAACCAGGTCAGGGCTGGAGTGACCCTGGCAGAACCCAAACTGAGTGTCAGTGAGCAGATTATTACTGAGTAACTACCACTTGTTAACATTGTCAGCAACACCTTCCATCACTTTGCTGATGATCGAGCACAGACTGATGGGGCAGTAATTGGTCGGGTTGGATTTGTCCGGTTTCTTTTTGTGGACAGATTTTAACACTTTGATTGTGCAATGGATTTCTACACGTGCAATGCTCAGCAATTATCCCCAAATCTGTAACAAGCCAAAAACATTTGATCAAATTTATTTTAGTATGATAGTAAGACAGCACAGCACACCAGGCCATTGGGCCCATGAGCCTGGGCCAGCTCTTTGAAGGAGCTATGCAATTCGCCTCGGTGCTTTGCTCGCTTCCTTACAGCCCTCTCATTTCTTCTCTCCTTCAAGTATTTATCCAATTACCTTTGAAAGATGACTGCTGAATACGCTTTCACCAGCCTTTCGAACCTGCAGATCTTTCAAACTTGCTGCATTTTTAAAAATGAAGCACACAAGGAGAAACGGTTCTGAAGAAGGAAAGCTCTTGGGCGCGATTTACTGGGTGTTTAAGCCAGGCGGAAATTCCAGTCCCATGCCGGCACACGGATTTCATGGCAACAAGGGGTGCAGTCAATGGAAAATCCCGTTAACAACAGCGGGACCGGTAGATCCCGCTGGCGGCTGCCTCTGTCGCCAAAAAACACACAGCGGATTGGCGATAAATCCTGCCCCTTGTCTTCCTATTGCGTCTTTCATGACGTCAGCATACCCCAAAGCGCTTTGGAGTCGACAGAGAACTCTCGCGTGTGCGGACTGTTGTGTAGGAAATGTGGCAGCCAATTTGTGCACTGCAAGGTCCCACAAAGAGCAGCGGGAGAGTGACCCCATAGTGCGATTTTGGTGATGCCCATTGTGGGGGCGGGGGGGGGGGGCGGTTAAACATTGCTCAGGATAATGGGGATTGCATCAGTTATTTTCCTCCATGTAGTGGTGTGGAATCTTTCCCGTCGACCTGTAGTGAGGAGAGTGCCACTGCCAGAGCCACCTCTTTGGAAGAAGCAAGCTGTGACTCACACATCTGCTGGAAGTCTTTGGGACAGCGATAAATCGGTTGACAAGCACAATCCTGTCAATGCAATCTAATTGGATTTTCAACAAGCATTCAATGCGGTTCCGCACATAAACAGGATTAAAGTCTGTGGAATTAATAGCAAATTAGCTAATTGGATTGGAAATTGATTCAGCAACTGGAAACAGATAGTAAGAGAAGTGGGATGTCTCTGCCTAGGTGGTGGGGTGGCAGTACGGGAGGGGGTGAATTGAGCAACTAATGGCATTTCAAAGCAACCTGTCCCAAGTCCTTTTCACTGCTCGCTGTTAGAAGTTAAAAACATGCAATTATTGTACATTGGAGGGTGTCATATTTTGCACATCATGCTCTTGTTGGAAGCTTTGCCCACTGCCCATACAGAGTATATATCAACAAATTTGTGCTGTAACCAAATTAGGTAAACGGTTGGAAAATCAGGTCACGTCGGAAAAATGTATTTCAATGCTGCTTGTAGGAGATTATTGTTCAAATTGGCAGCCTCATTCTTGACAATACAACAACGACTGGATGGGGTTACTGGGTTTCAGGGATAGTGTGGAGAGTGCTCTTTCCAAGGGCCGGTGCAGACTCGATGGGCTGAATGACCTCCTTCTGCACTGTAAATTCTATTACTCTATGACTGTATTTCAAAAGTACATCATTGGCTGTAAAGTACATTGGAACATCCTGCGTTCATGAACAGATCTATGTAAATGCAGCCTTTCTTTTTAAAAATCTGGTTTGGACTGTTATTGCCTTGATGAAGGGCAGTGGAGAGAAACTCAAGTAACATTGTGCAGTAGGCGACCTGCAATAAGTGGGTTCTGAGATCCCAATCAGACTTACCTTTAGTTGAATGGATTACTTTGATTTTGAAGATTGCCACCCCATCCCACCCTCCACCCCAGCATCAGCAGGAGCAATGCAGATTTGGGAGGGTAAGTGGGAGGGGGTGAGGGTGACAGCAGTGACGCTATTGTCAGTCCCAACATGACCCTTTCAGTGCCACATTTCTGCTGCCATGTCTATCAAAGTGCTCTTCGCCTTATTGACCTTTGCCACCTCTCAAGCACAGGCCTGACCAATAATGGCCACATCCCAAGAATGTTGTTATGGGCCAGGGTTTAGAGAACCCCAAAGTGTATCATGGAGTTCACCTGACCCACGACTTTTACTAGATTGTGGTATGGGGAGCACACGGCCCACTCTACAGATGTGGTACAGCAGAAATCGAAAAGTATTATTTTAAGCAAAACAATGTTTATTCTATTATGAACTCAAGTTAACCTTTTTAAAACCAACAGTGAACATCTTAGCAACCATTAATTCAAATACAACCCCCAAAGAATACAACACTAAGTAATCCTTAAGCTTTCCTTTTAACATCCATAAGACTTTAAAAAATCTTTTAACAGAAGCACATCAGGTTTAAATTCACTACTGAGAACAGTTATCACTGAATTCACCAAATGATCAAGAGATAGTCTTTACATGGCAGAGAGAACAACATTACACCTTCTGTGGCTGACTGCAGCGCCAACACTGATACAAAACCAAAAAACACAGACACACCCAAGCTTTTTCTCAAAGTGAAACTAAAAGCTGACAGACAGCTCAGCTCCACCCACACTCTGGCATCACTGCAGTAATAAACACGCATTTCTTAAAGGTACACCCACTACAGTTATTCTATAAAAACACCCATTTCTTAAAGGTACTCTCACATGACACCTCCCCCAAGAAAAAAAACCCATCAACTTCAAGATGGGCAGCACGGTAGCATAGTGGTTAGCGCAATTGCTTCACAGCTCCAGGATCCCAAGTTCGATTCCCGGCTGCGTCACTGTCTGTGTGGAGTCTGCACGTTCTCCCCGTGTGTGCGTGGGTTTCCTCCGGGTGCTCCGGTTTCCTCCCACAGTCCAAAGATGTGCGGGTTAGGTGGATTGGCCATGCTAAATTGCCCTTAGTGTCCAAAAATTGGCCTTAGTGTTGGCTGGGGTTACTGGGTTATGGGGATAGGGTAGTGTGGGCTTGGGTAGGGTGCTCTTTCCAAGAGCCGGTGCAGACTCGATGGGCCGAATGGCCTCCTTCTGCACTGTAAATTCTATGAAATCTATGGTTTCATTTTTCACCTTTTCACTATCCTTTAAAAAATGCACACAGTAAATATACATTTTTGTTTAAAAAAACCAACACACGCAAACAGGTATAATAATATAGTTCATTTTTTTTGTTCTGCTTCCTTCAACTGAACCTCCTTCCGTTCATCACATTCATGACAAAGCATCTGCTATCACGTTTTCTTGTCCTGCGACATGTACTATTTTTAAATGAAATGGCTGTAACAGTAAACTCCAACGAAACAGCCTTGCATTGTTATTCCGGAATCGCTCCAAAAACGTCAAAGAATTATGATCAGTATATATAATGGTGTCAGACGGATTGCTGGTCACATAAATGTCAAAATGTTGCAAAGCCAGCACCAAACTTAAAGTCTCCTTCTCAATCGTTGAATACATTTTCTGGGGAGAATTCAATTTCTTTGAAAAATAACCAATAAGCTGCTCTAGCCCTTCGTCGTCGCCTTGTAGAAGCACCGCACCTACGCCCACATCACTCGCATCAACCGCCACTTTGAATGGTTTCGTATAATTTGGGATAGAGCAGTGGTTAACACAGCTTTCAGGCCGTCAAATGCCTGTTGACACTCCGCTGTCCACTGGAATTTGTTACGCTTCTTGAGCAAGTCCGTCAGTGGAGCGACCACACTGCTAAAATTCGGTACAATTTCCGGTAAAGTCCACTCATACTAAGAAATCGCATTATTTCCCTTTGTGTCGAGGGTATCAGAAACTCCCCAATAATTTTTGTTTTCACATCCCGTGGGACCATTTGACCCTGTCTGATTGTATGGCCAAGGAAAGTGACTTGGGCTTTTCCGAATTCACTTTTGGCTGGGTTTATCACCAAACCCCCCTCCTGAAGTCGATCGAATAACTCCCTCAGATGTTTCAAATGTTCTTTCCATGTCTGGCTGAAAATTACCAGATCGTCTATGTATACCGCATAATTAGGTAATCCTGAAACAAATTTGTTAGTTAACCGTTGAAACAGGGCTGGGGCATTTTTCATACCAAATGGCATAACGTTGAATTGGTATATACCATCTGGAGTCACAAAAGTTGAAATCTCCTTCGCCCTTTCGGATAAAGATAACCTTTAAGTAAATCCAGTTTGGAAATAAAAGCTGATTGTCCCACTTTCTCAGTACAGTACTCGAAACGTGGGATAGGATAAGAGTCCGTTCTTGTAACTGCATTAACCTTTCTATAGTCCACACACAACCGTTGGGTACTGTCTGATTTAGGTACCATCACTATAGGTGAGCTCCATTGGCTGCAACCCACTTCAATTATGCCATTTTCAGGCACTCTCTCAATCTCTTTGTTAACCTGTGCCAATTTTAAAGGGTTAAGTCTATATGGATGTTGTTTGATTGGAATAGCATTTCCCACATCTACATCATGTATAGCCATTTTAGTACTTCCCAATTTATCTCTACAAACTTGCCCATGTGATATCAATAACTCTTTCAGGTCAGTTTGTTTTTCCTCTGGAAGGTAACTCAACAATTTATCCCAATTTTTAAAAACATCCTCGTTTCCAATTTAATTTGAGGTGTTGCCTGTTTCGATCCCAACAGCGTCGCCAATACTGTTGCTAATATTAATGATGTTGGTGAACCACAAGCCTTCACTTATATCGATTAAATGGCCACACAACCAGTCAGTTAGTCCAAAAGATGGTTAATTTACATACACAAGAGTTACCTCGGCAGCCGGCAAATAATATCTACTACAAGTTAAACTACACCTATAAGCTACGATAACCTATACTTAACTTCAGGGCGACCGGCACTGTGCAAATGGATAAGGCCTTTATCTGGATTTCACTTGGCTGGTTCGAAGAAAGTGGCTCTGTCTCTGCTGGGCTCATCCATCAGGTAGCGTTTGTTGGTCTTGAACTTGGCTGGCTGTTCCTGCTGCAATTGGGCTGGCACAGGCTGGATCCAAAAGAGACAGAACACATGGCCGTGCTCTCTTTTATCCCTCTGGGATTTTGCGCTCTTTGGGGCGGTCCTTAACCTTGGACCCAATAGTTCGACAGGGCTCTGATCACTGTCTTCGATTTATGCCAATAAAGGGGTGGGTGCCTTGGTAGCTGGGCGGGTCCTTAACGGCCATTGACCTTGGCAGTTGTGCTTTCTGAGTAAGGGGAGTGGCGCCGATCAGTCTGTGGCTGTACCGGTTGCTTGATTTGAGTTCTATTGTCCTGGGGAAATGGGCCATTGAAATGCAAATGAGCAGGGGTTTCGATCAGGCCTGGTTACCTGTGTTTTAGATACACATAGGCTCTGTGTCTGTTTGAGTCCTGGGTTGGCCATAGTTCCCATGGTCCTTTGCAGGTGGCCATCTTAGATGGCTACAGAGGTATGTCAAATTCACAGTCATCTGGATTAGGTTCATCACGTTGAGTTAGAATCATTAAACCTCCTCCTTTTTCTCTCCTTCCCTTTCAAAGTACCTTTTAAGCATATTCACATGACACACTCACCGAGTCTTCCTTCTATCTGCCGTTTTTACCACATAATTTACCTCACTTAATTTCCTTTCAATCTGATAAGGTCTACAAAACCTTGCTTTTAAAGGTTCACCTACCACTGGTAACAATACTAAAATTTTATCTTCACTGGCAAAACTACGAACTTTGGATTTCTTGTCCGCTACCTGTTTCATCTCATTTTGTGCAACTTTTAAATGCTGTCTAGCCAATTCACCTGCTCTATTTAATCGTTCCCTAAAATTTGACACGTAATCCAATAATGCAATTTCCGATTTCTCACTCACCAATTTTTCCCTAATCAATTTAAGGGGTCCTTTTACCTCATGACCAAAAATTAGTTCAAAAGGACTGAATTTGGTTGACTCATTAGATGCATCCCTAATTGCAAACAGTACAAATGGAATTCCTTTATCACAAACCTCTGGATAATCGTGACAATAAGCCCTCAACATTGTCTTAAATGTCTGATGCCACCTTTTTAAGGCTCCCTGCGATTCTGAATTGTACGCAGTTGATTTAAATTGTTTTATTCCTAAGCTATCCATAACTTCTTTGAATAACCTTGAGGTAAAATTTGATCCTTGATCCGATTGTATTTCTGTGGGTAGTCCATATCTAGTAAAGAATTTAAGTAACTCCTCCACAATCTTTTTAGCTGTAATATTATGTACTGGAATGGCCTCTGGAAACTTAGTAGACACATCCATTATCGTCAAAAGATATTGATTCCCACTTTTCATTTCAGCAAGCGGTCCTACGCAATCAATTAGGACCCTTGTAAAAGGTTCCTCAAATGCTGGATTGGGTATTAAGGGCACTGGTTTTATCACTGCTTGAGGTTTCCCTATCACTTGACATGTGTGATATTATTGACAAAATTTAACTACCTCTTTAAATAGACCAGCCCAATAAAAATGTTTCTGGATTTTAGCTTGAGTTTTACTTATTCCCAAATGACCTCCCACTGGTACCTCATGCGCAACTCGCAACACCTCCTTTCTACACCCTACCGGCAATACTACTTGATGAACTTCTGCCCACTTTTCATCCGCCTGCATATGTAAAGGTCTCCATTTTCTCATCAAGACATCACTTTTACGGTAATAACACTCTGGTATACACTCAGATTCCTCTTCCGTGTATGCTTTCTGATCCATCTGTTTTATTTCTACATCTTTCTGTTGTAACTCTGCCAATTTTCCTGAACTAAAAGTATCCGCCTCATCCTCCACCTGCTCTTGTTCTTTTTCAACCATCTGATCAAAAATCGTTTCTGATAATTGCACTTCAACTTCATCTTCACACTTTGATTTCTCCTCTTGTCTTAACCTGTGACTTTGCGACCTTGTTACTACACAATCCGGAAAAATCCCAGGATATTCGTCCTTCAACACTTCAGTTGTCTGATTTTCCACTGGCTTATCAACCACAGGAGGCATTACTCCCACCTGCGATCCAGCTATATCATTACCCAAGATAAACTGTATTCCTGGACAAGATAGTTTCTCTATTATTCCTACTACCACTTCACCACTCTTCACTGGACTTTCCAACCTTACCTTATATAATGGAACACTACTCCTCTCACCCAGAATTCCACATATTACCACCTTTTCTGGCAATATTCTTCTCAAACTACATAACTTCTCATCTCTTTCCATTAAAGATTGACTAGCTCCCGTATCTCTTAAAATGGTGACTTCTCTACCTACTCCTCCTGATACACATGAGTAAACTTTACCCATACAAGTAAATTCTTTAAAGACATCTGGCACCTTCTTATCAATCACCTCTTGATCAGGCTGTACAATCTTTTGCACCTCCTTCGCTTCCCTTGGGCTTTTCTTTACCACTTTAACAACCCCCACTGTCTTATCCTGTTTTACCACATCAGCCTTCCCAGTGCTTTTCTTCAACCGCCAACACTGTGACTTTACATGGCCTAGTTTATGACAGTGAAAACACTTGAAACTTTTTATTTCTTTTCCACCTACTGGATTTATTTTTAAATCTGAGGTACACTCCCCTTATTATCTCCCATCAGATCACCTTTGCCTCTACCAATTGAGTATTTCTCATGTCCCCAGTTTCTATCCCTCAAAGGCTAAAACTGATGTTGGAAACCAAGCTTTGATTTATGAACTAATTCATAATCATCTGCCATTTCTGCTGCTAATCTCGCAGTTTTAACCTCTGCTCTTCCACATTAAAAATTCAATTCCTAATGTAGTGAGATTTCAATTCCTCCAACTCTATAATTTCTCTGGGGGCTTCAAAATTTGGTCTATTTTCAAAGCCCTTATCCATCTATCAAAATTACTCTGTTTGATCCTTTCAAACTCCATGTATGTTTGACCAAATTCTTTCCTTAAATTTCTAAACCTTTATCTGTAAGCTTCAGGCACTAGTTCATATGAACCTAAGATGGATTTTTTTCACCTCCTCATATGTCCCAGATACGTCCTCCGGTAGTGATGCAAACACTTCACTAGCCCTACCTACCAGCTTTGTTTGAATCAGTAATACCCACATGTCCTGTGTCCATTTCATTTGTTTAGCCACCTTCTCAAATTAAATGAAAAAGGCTTCTACCTCCTTCTCGTCAAACCTTGGCAATGCTTGGACATATTTAAATAGATCCCCACCAAGCTTTCGACTTTGACGCTCTTTCTCACTATCCTCATCACTGTTCTCAAACTGTACATTTCCCTTTAAATCCGCCAATTTAAACTGACTGTCGTGGCCATTTTTCAAAGTTAAAACTCTCTCTCTCTTTCTTTTTCCCCTCTCTCTCTTTCTTTTTCCTCTCTATCTCTTTCGTATTCACGCTGCTTTAATTCTTTCTCATGTTCCATTTGTTTAATTTGTAACTGAATTTTTGCCATTTCCAATAAGTCAAACTGTATCTCTGGCAACTTTAAATGCTTAGCCACCGCTATAATTACCTCATCTTTTCACATTTTGTCAGGTAATGTTAACTGCAAATCTAACAGTCTGCTTTTAGTCTCTGTCCGTAAGGCACTGCGTGTGACCGTCTCCACCCCCAAAAACTTCAAAGTCTCTGAAAGAGCCATTGTCCACAACATACTCCCTACTTAAACTGAAATACCAGACTTGAAAAGCAACCACAATATGCTCACCCCTCACTGTCTTTAAGTTCACTAAGCCAATCCAATAGATAGACTTTTATCCCCTCGAGCCCCCAAATTGTTATGGCCCAGGGTTTAGAGAACCCCAAAGTGTATCATGGAGTTCACCTGACCCGCGACCTTTACTATATTGTGGTATGGGGAGCACAGGCCCCACTCTACAGGTGTGGTACAGCAGAAATGGAAAAGTATTTTTTTAAGCAAAACAATGTTTATTCTATGAACTCAAGTTAACCTTTTTAAAACATACAGTGAACATCTTAGCAACCATTAATTCAAATACAACCCCCAAAGAATACAACCCACAAAGAATACAACACTAAGTAATCCTTAAGCTTTCCTTTTAACATCCATAAGACTTTAAAAAAACTTTTAACAGAAGCACATCAGGTTTAAATTCATGACTGAGAACAGTTATCACTCTGAATTCACCAAATGATCAAGAGATAGTCTTTACATGGCAGAGAGAACAACATTACATCTTCTGTGGCTGACTGCAGCTCCAACACTGAAACAAAACCAAAAAAAACAGACACACCCAAGCTTTTCCTCAAAGTGAAACTAAAAGCTGACAGACAGCCCAGCTCCACCCACACTCTGCCATCACTGCAGTAATAAACACCCATTTCTTAAAGGTACACCCACTACAGTTATTCTATAAAAACACCCATTTCTTAAAGGTACTCTCACATGACAATGCATAGAAAGAAACAACTGCTCCCATACTCAGTCCTCAATCTCTGATGCACGTGATCCACTATTGTCAATATCCGAGGCTCGCCTTGGTGATCAATCTAACGTAATGCCCACCTTCAGCAAAAGGGAGGTAACTCCATTGGCTGGTGATAATAAACAACGTTTGCCTATCCTAATATGTCCTCACACCCGTGCCAATGTCCATCTTGTTTTGTTTATGTTTCTGTGGAATCTTGTATTGTGCTGAAGGTGTTACACAAAGGCAAGTTGTTGATTGCTGTTGGTACTCAAGTACAAATTTCATTCATAACTTTTCAATCTGTCACTTCCGCCTTTCAGTTCATCATGTTTAACTTGGAGAGGACAGAAATGCAAATTGGTTCTTTTTTTAGACATATTGTGTCAATTGCTTTGCAATTGGAGCTGTCAGATGTAGCGACTCTCTGAAGCTGGTTGGCCTTGTTGATTTTTATTGGTTCTCAATGTGTAAACAGGAATAGAGCCATTAATTAAGTGTGTTAACAAATTAACTAGAATTCTGTTCAACTGTTCCACTTTGAAAAGGACACTTTGAAAAGGACAATTGACTCTCGTTAACTCTGCATAATTGTTATGTCCTGGGCAAGTGATTCAGCAAAATACTCTAAATATGGTTTAGCAGTTTAATAAATGATGGATTTGCCTGGGTGGTTTATGATCGTACAGCTGACATCTCTCATGAGCACTGCGTGAGCCAACAAGGGTGTTGTCAGACGTGGCAGTTAGTAGCACCTTTGCCTTAGAGTAAGAAGATACACTACCGCGATTAAAGACCCATCTAAAAAACTGAGCCATAAGTCTAGACTGACACCACTGAGGGAGTGCTGTACTACTGATTATTGTATTTCAGATCAGGCACCAAAAGGCCTTTCTCCAGTCACTCACCTGTTCTCTCAGGAATGCTGACACAATCTGCCATGGAAATGAATGCCCTTGTAATGACCAATGTTTTGTTCCCCAGGCTCTCATCTAGTTCACAGAATCGCACAGTGCATAAGAGGCCTGATGCACGATCAATTAAACTCAAAGACGAGGTTGTAATATAACTGAAGGCTTTAATAGACTAGATCTGTTCCCCAGCAGCTTTGGTACAGAATGAGGGCTGCTGGGATGGCACCGGTTCTTATACCCTGCCTGTCAGGGCGGAGCTACATACCAAACAACCAATGGTAAACTCCTAGGTTTACCCAATGGTCTACAGCCTCTCGGGTACTGCAATACCTGATAATACCACATTCACCCCCTGTTAAAAAAGAGTCCGGCGGGGGTGGTGGTCAGTGGTTACAATTGCATCTAACATGGTATGATCAGATATGGAGGTACCGTGATACTTCCTTACAGGGTTGTCGAGAATATTTACAAGTGTGGAAGATATATACAGTCAGTGAAGCAATCAGTCGGTCGGGTGGCCTGGTTGTCCTCCTGGATCGTCTGAGCCTCGGGGGTGATTTTAGTGGGGGTCCGGGTGTCTGCGACTCCGGGAGCGTGGCCTTGGCCTCAATGGCAGCTTCGTGGGGCAAACGGTTGACACGAGAGGGGGGCGCCTGTAGGGGGCGTCGGTGGGTGGGATGGCCTAGGTAGGAGTGGCAGGAGGACCGACCCTCCAGTGAGGTGCTGTGGGGGGGGAGGGGCTGGGGGTAATGGTTCGGGTGCGCGTGGGGTTCCGGCGGGCGCCAGGTCCCGGAGGGAGACTGTATCTTGCCAGCTGTCAGGGAATGCCACGTAGGCGTACTGATTAGCGTGCAGCAGGTCGCCCCTCTCGACCAACAGATCCGACTTGTGCACCCGCACGTGCTTCCGAAGCAGGATGGGTCCGGGTGTCACTAACCAGGTTGGGAGCTAGGTCTCGGAGGAGGACTTCCTGGGGAAGACAAGGAGACGTCCATGAGGTGTCTGATTGGTAGTTGTACAGAGCAGCGACCGGATGGCATGTAGGGCCTCTGGGTGGACGTCCTGCCAGCGGGAGATGGGGAGACTCCTGGACCGTAGGGCCAGTAGGACGGTCTTCCAGACCGTTCTGTTCTCCCTCTCTACCTGCCCGTTTCCCCGGGGGTTGTAACTGGTCGTCCTGTTTGAGGCGATGCCCTTGCTGAGCAGGAATTGACGCAGTTCGTCGCTCATAAAGGAGGACCCCCTATCACTGTGTATGTATGCGGGGAACCCGAACAGTGTAAAGATACCCTGGAGGGCCTTGATGACGGTGTTTGCGGTCATGTCTGGGCAGGGAATAGCGAATGGGAACCGGGAGTACTCGTCAATCACGTTAACGAAGTACGTGTTGCGGTCGGTGGAGGGGAGGGGGCATTTGAAGTCCATGCTGAGGTGTTCAAAGGGACGGGAAACCTTTATCAGGTGCGCTCTCTCTGCCCGGTAGAAGTGCGGTTTGCACTCCGCGCAGATTTGGCAATTCCTGGTGACTGTCCTGACCTCCTCGATGGAGTAGGGCAGGTTGCGGGTCTTAACAAAGTGGAAAAAGCGAGTGTCCCCGGGGTGGCAGAGGTCCTCGTGGAGGGCTCGGAAGCGGTCCACTTGTGCGGTGTCAGGGCATCGGAAGGCTCGTTTAGCTTCCCAGGACGGTACAAGATCACGTAGTTGTAGGTGGAGAGTTCGATCCTCCACCGTAAGATCTTGTCGTTTTTTATCTTGCCCCGCTGTGCATTATCAAACATGAAAGCCACCGACCGTTGGTCAGTGAGGAGAGTGAATCTCCTGCCGGCCAGGTAATGCCGCCAATGTCGCACAGCTTCTACTATGGCTTGCGCCTCTTTTTCGACCGAGGAATGGCGAATTTCGGAAGCATGGAGGGTACGGGAGAAGAAGGCCACGCTTCGGTGAAGAAGGTCTGCCCGCTTGGTTGAGGGTGGCAGCCAGAGCTACGTCGGATGCATCGCTCTCGACCTGGAAGGGGAAGGACTCGTCGATGGCGCGCATCGTGGCCTTTCCAATGTCTGCTTTGATGCAGCAGAAGGCCTGGCGGGCCTCCGTCGACAGGGGGAAGGTTGTGGACTGGATTAGGGGTCGGGCTCTGTCTGCGTAGTTGGGGACCCACTGTGCGTAATAACTGAAAAACCCGAGGCAGCGCTTCAGGGCCTTGGGGCAGTGAGGGAGGGGGAACTCCATAAGGGGGCGCATGCGTTCAGGGTCGGGGTCTATAACTCCATTTCGCACTACGTAGCCAAGAATGGCTAGGCGGTCGGTGCTAAATACGCATTTATCCTTATACGTTAAGTTAAGGATTTTCGCGGTCTGGAGAAATTTCCGGAGCTTGGTGTCGTGGTCCTGTTGGTCATGGCCGCAGATGGTGACGTTATCAAGATACGGGAACGTTGCGCGCAAGCCGTATCAGTCAGCCATTCGGTCCATCTCGCGTTCGAAGACCGAGACCCCATTAGTGACACCAAAGGGAACCCTTAAAAATTGGTAGAGCCGCCCATCTGCTTCGAAGGCAGAGTACCAGCGGTCACTAGTGCGGAGGGGTAGCTGATGGTAAGCGGACTTGTGATCCACCGTGGAGAAGACCTTGTATTGCGTGATCTTGTTCACCAGGTCGGATATGCGGGGCAAGAGGGTACGCGTCCAGCTGCGTAAACCCGTTGATGGCCTGACTGTAGTCAATGACCATCCTATGTTTCTCCCCGGTCTTCACCACCACTACTTGAGCTCTCCAGGGACTGTTGCTAGCTTCAATGACCCCTTCCCTCTGTAGCCTTTGGGCCTCTGACCTGTTGAAGGTCTGGTCCTGGGCACTGTACCGTCTGCTCCTGGTGGCAACGGGTTTGCAATCCGGGGTGAGGTTCGCAAACAGGGAAGGCGGGTCGACCTTAAGGGTCGCGAGGCCGCAGACAGTAAGAGGGGGGTATAGGGCTGCCAAATTTAAAGGTCAGGCTTTGCAAGTTACATTGGAAGTCCAACCCCAGAAGTGTAGCCGCGCAGAGGTGCGGAAGGACATAAAGGTGGAAATTGTTGAATTTCCTGCCTTGGACAGTGAGGTCTGCTAGGCAGAACCCCTTTATCTCCACTGAGTGTGACCCGGAGGCCAGGGAGATTCTTTGGTTTACAGGGTGAGTAAAAAATGAACAGCGCCTTACCGTGTCGGGGTGTATGAAGCTCTCCGTGCTCCCAGAATCGATCAGGCAAAAGGTCTCATGGCCGTTGATGAACACCATCGTCATTGTAGTTGCGAGTGTCCGAGGTCGATTTTGGTCCAGCGTCACCGAGGCCAGATGGAGCAGTTGCAGGTTGTGATCGGGCAGCGTGTAGTCGGCCGTGCTGGAGGCCTGGGGCCCCATCCAAGATGGCATTTCCCATGGATCACACATGGTGGTCAGGGATGGACAGAATGGCGGCGGGGATGGACAAAATGGCGGCGCCCATCCGTCAAGCGTGGTGTCCGAGGGGCAAGATGGCCGCGCCCGTGGGTCGGACGTGGCCCTAGGATAGGGGGGTGGCGGTGAGTGCTGGCCGTCTGGGGCCCGAGGGGAAGGTTGCTGCGGCGGTCCAGAGTCGGAGACCGCGGCCACGGCTCGTGCTTGGCAGAGCCCCACAAAATGGCCCTTCTTGCCGCACCCTTTGCAGGTGGAGGTGCGGGCCCGGCAGCGCGTGCGGGGATGCTTCGCCTGCCCACAGAAGTAACAGCGGGGCACGACGGAGTTAGCGGGCTGTCTTATAGCGCAGGCCTGCGGGGACACGGGGAAGGTCAGTGGGGCTGCCGCTGCGGGATGCCACACAGCCCAGGGGGCCGCCGCGCGGTCGGGCGCATAGGACTGCATGTTTCTGGAGGCAACATCCATGGACCCTGCCAGGGCCCGTGCCTCTCTCAGTCCCAGGGTGTCCTTTTCTAAGAGTCTTTGGCGGATCTCTGAGGAGCTCATACCTGCTACGAAGGCATCCTTGATTAGATGTTCCATGTGCTCGCTGCCCGAAACTTGCAGGCAGCCAAAGTTTCTGCCCAGCACCAGTAGCGCATGGTAGAAGTCCTCCAGCGATTCCCCGGGGCTTTGCCATCTAGTTGCAAGCAGGTGACATGTGTAGACCTGGTTTACAGGGCGTATATAATGTCCTTTTAACAGTTCGAGCGCAGCATCGTAGTCCTCCGCCTCCTCGATGAGGGTGAAGATTCCAGGGCTTACTCTCGAGTGCAGGAGATGCAGTTTCTGTTCTCCTGAGGGGGTGACTCTGGCGGTCACGAGGTAGCCTTTAAAACACGCCAGCCAGTGCTTAAATATCGCCGCCGAGTTCCCCGCGTGGGGGCTGAGTTGTAGACACTCCGGCTTGATTCGGAGATCCATTCTTTCAGCTTAAAAGTAGTCTATTAAATTGATGCACGATCAATTAAACTCAAAGACGAGATTGTAACATAACTGAAGGCTTTAATAGACTAGATCTGTTCCCCAGCAGCTTCGGGACAGAATGAGGGCTGCTGGGATGGCACCGGTTCTTATACCCCACCTGTCAGGGCGGAGCTACATACCAAACAGCCAATGGTAAACTCCTAGGTTTACCCAATGGTCTACAGCCTCTCGGGTACTGCAATACCTGATAATACCACAAGGCCCTTTGGCCCATCGAGTCTGTACCAACACATGAAAAACACCTGACCTATCTACCTAATCCCATTTGTCAGCAGTTGGCCCAGAGCCTTGAATATTATGACGTACTAAGTGTTCATCCAGGTACTTTTTAAAGGATGTGAGGCGACCCGACCCCACCCCCCCCCCCCCCCCCCCCACCCCAGGCAGTGCATTCCAGACCGTCACCACTCTCTGGGTAAAAATGTTTTTCCTCAATCCGCCCTAAACCTTCTACCCCTCACCTTGAACTTGTGTCCCTTTGTGACTGACCCTTCAACTAAGAGGAACAGCTGCTCCTTATCAACCCAATCCATGTCCTTCATAATCCTGTATGCCTCGATCAAGCTGCCCCTCAGTCTACTCTGCGCCAGTGAAAACAACCTAAGCCTATCCAACCGTGCTTCATAACTTAAATGTTGCATCCCAAGCAACATCCTGGTGAATCTCCTCTGCAGCCCCTCCAGTGCAATCACATCTTTCCTATAATGTGGCGACCTGAACTGCACACAGTGTTCCAGCTGTAGTCTGACTGAAGTTCTATACAATTCCAACATGACCTCCCTGCTTTTGTAATCTATGTCTCAATTGATAAAGGCAAGTATCCCATATGCCTTTTTCACCACCCTATTAACCTGCCCTTCTGTCTTCAGAGTTCCATGGACAAACACGACAAGGTCCCTTTGTTCCTCGGAACTTCCCAGTATCATGCCGTTCATTGGGTACTTCCTTGTCAAATTACTCCTTCTAAAATGTATCACATCACACTTTTCAGGGTTAAATTCCGTCTGCCTCCGGCTCTGGTACCGAAGGTGGTGGTGGCCATGGACGCGGAGAAGGCATTTGATCGGGTGGAGTGGAGGTACTGGTTCGAAGTTTTGGGAAGGTTTGGGCCGAGATTTGTGGCATGGGTGCGGTTGCTGCATGTGGTGCCAAGAGCGAGGGTGAGGACAAATGATATGAGCTCACAAAGCTTTGACTTACACAGGGGTACGAGGCAGGGGGGCCCGCTGTCGCCGCTGCTGTTTGCGCTGGCCATAGAGCCATTGCTGATGGCTCTAATGAGGTCGGCAGAGTGGCAGGTGATAATGAGGAGACAGAGGGAGCATCGGGTGTAGCTCTATACCGATGACCTCTTGCTGTAGGTTTCGATCCGTTGGAGAGTATGGGAAGGATTATGGGCCTGTTGGGGAGGTTTGAAGGGTTCTCGGGATACAAGCTGAATGTAGGGAAAAGCGAGGTATTCCCGGTGAATGAGCTGGCACAGCGGGATCATTTAGGGGAGATGCCATTTACGGTAGCGAGGGATAGGTTTAGGTATTTGGGAATTCAGGTAGCGAGGGAATGGACGGGGCTCCATAAGTGGAACTTAATGAAGCTGGTGGATGAGGCCAGGGAGGATCTTAGGAGATGGGATACACTGCACTTAACGTTGGCAGGGAGCATCCAACTGGTGAAAATGAATATTCTGCCAAGGTTCTTGTTTATCTTTCAGGCTCTGCCAATCTTTATGCAAAAGGCCTTTTTTCTGAAAATGGACACGATCATCTCGGACTCTGTATGGGCAGGGAAGGTGCCGAGAGTGGGGAGGACCCTGCTACAGAGGCAGAGGCAGCAGGGGGGGCTGGCGTTGTCAAACTTGCTTCATTATTATTGGGCGGTGAATGTGGACAAGGTGCGGCGGTGGTGGGAAGGAGAAGGGGTAGAGTGGGTTAGGATGGAGGAGAAATCTTATAAGGGGTCTAGTTTGAGGGCTATGGTGACGGCAGCATTGCCAATGGCTCCGAGTAGGTATTCAGGGAGCCCAGCGGTGAAGTCCACGGTGAAGATATGGAATCAGCTGAGGAGGCATTTTAGAGTGGAAGGGATGTCGGTGCTAACACCGCTGTGCGAGAATCATGGGTTTGAGCCGGGGGGGAATGGATAGTGTATACAGGAGGTGGAGGAAAGTGGGGCTGGTCAAGGTGAGGGTTTGTATCTGGAGGAAGGGTTCGCCAGTCTGGAGGAGCTCCGGAGTGTAGAGCTGCCGAGGGGGAGTGAGTTCAGGTATCTGCAGGTTAAGGACTTTGCACAAAAGATCTGGAAGGGATTCCCTAGGTTGCCGAGATACCCCCTGCTGGATTCCGGATGTAGAAGGGGAGGGAAAAATTGGGGATAGATAAAGTGGCTGGGGGAGCAGGGAGGTGAGCGGGTTATGAAGATTAAGGAGAAATGGAAAGCGGAGTTAGGAATGGAGGTCAATTGGAGAGTATGGAATGAGGCACTGCAAAGGGTAAATGGGACCTCCTCTTGTTGGAGCCTGATACAGGGTGCATATGACTCGGGGGAGAATGAGTGGGTTCTTTCAGGGGGTAGCAGATGCGTGTGAGAGGTGTGGGCGGGGCCAGCGAATCACGTGCACATGTTTTGGGGTTGTGAAAAATTGGGAAAATTCTTTGGCGGGAGTGTTCGCGGTCTTAGCCAGGATAGTGGAGGAGGAGGTGGACCCGGACCCTTTGGTGGTGATATTTGGGGTTTCAGAGAAGTCGGAGCTCATGGAGAGGAGGAAGGCCGATGTCTTGGCCTTCGCCTCTCTGATTGCACTGCGACAAATCTTGCTGGAGTGGCGGTCGGCATCGCCACCGGAGGTGGCGGCTTGGTTGGGTCACCTGTACGGCTTCCTGCGATGAGAGAAGATAAAGATGTATTAAGGGGCTCTGCAGGGGCGTTTGACAAAAGGTGGAGATGTGTATGACCGTGTTTGAGGAGCTATTTGTCGCAGGGGGGTGGGGGAGTGAGGGGGGTGGGGGGGAGAAAAAGGCGTCAAGTCTGTGAAGACTGGATAGTTGATTATTGGGAAGTATGTTTCCCGGGGTGTTACTTGCTGTAACCTACTTTCAGAGAAGTAATAAAATATATATTTTTAAAACTTTGGAACCTCTGAAATATGCTCATTTTGTCTGCATGAGACGTTTTAAAATGAAACCTTGCTCTCATCGTATCACAGATTCTCTGATTTTATTCATCCCCTTGGTTCCTGGCATATATTTATAAAAAGTCACACCCTTTCCACATTGTTAAACAGCGATAGGAAGAGATCCAGCACTCTGACTCACACAGATCCAGCACTCTGACTCACACAGGTCCAGCACTCTGACGCACACAGATCCAGCACTGACTCACACAGATCCAGCACTGACTCACACAGATCCAGCACTCTGACTCACACAGATCCAGCACTCTGACTCACACAGATCCAGCACTCTGACTCACACAGATCCAGCACTCTGACTCACACAGATCCAGCACTCTGACTCACACAGATCCAGCACTCTGACTCACACAGATCCAGCACTCTGACTCACACAGATCCAGCACTGACTCACACAGATCCAGCACTCTGACTCACACAGATCCAGCACTGACTCACACAGATCCAGCACTCTGACTCACACAGATCCAGCAGTCTGACTCACACAGATCCAGCACTCTGACTCACACAGATCCAGCACTCTGACTCACACAGATCCAGCACTCTGACTCACAAAGATCCAGCACTGACTCACACAGATCCAGCACTGACTCACACAGATCCAGCACTCTGACTCACACAGATCCAGCACTCTGACTCACACAGATCCAGCACTCTGACTCACACAGATCCAGCACTCTGACTCACACAGATCCAGCACTCTGACTCACACAGATCCAGCACTCTGACTCACACAGATCCAGCACTCTGACTCACACAGATCCAGCACTCTGACTCACACAGATCCAGCACTGACTCACACAGATCCAGCACTCTGACTCACACAGATCCAGCACTGACTCACACAGATCCAGCACTCTGACTCACACAGATCCAGCACTCTGACTCACTCAGATCCAGCACTGACTCACACAGATCCAGCACTCTGACTCACACAGATCCAGCGCTCTGACTCACACAGATCCAGCACTCTGACTCACACAGATCCAGCACTGACTCACAGAGATCCAGCACTCTGACTCACACAGATCCAGCACTCTGACTCACACAGATCCAGCGCTCTGACTCACACAGATCCAGCACTCTGACTCACACAGATCCAGCACTAACTCACACAGATCCAGCACTCTGACTCACACAGATCCAGCACTCTGACTCACACAGATCCAGCACTAACTCACACAGATCCAGCACTAACTCACACAGATCCAGCACTCTGACTCACACAGATCCAGCACTCTGACTCACACAGATCCAGCACTCTGACTCACACAGATCCAGCACTCTGACTCACACAGATCCAGCACTCTGACTCACACAGATCCAGCGCTCTGACTCACACAGATCCAGCACTGAGTCACACAGATCCAGCACTCTGACTCACACAGATCCAGCACTCTGACTCACACAGATCCAGCACTCTGACTCACACAGATCCAGCACTCTGACTCACACAGATCCAGCACTGACTCACACAGATCCAGCACTCTGACTCACACAGATCCAGCACTGACTCACACAGATCCAGCACTCTGACTCACACAGATCCAGCGCTCTGACTCACACAGATCCAGCACTCTGACTCACACAGATCCAGCACTCTGACTCACACAGATCCAGCACTCTGACTCACACAGATCCAGCACTCTGACTCACACAGATCCAGCACTCTGACTCTCACAGATCCAGCACTCTGACTCACTCAGATCCAGCACTCTGACTCACACAGATCCAGCACTCTGACTCACACAGATCCAGCACTCTGACTCACACAGATCCAGCGCTCTGACTCACACAGATCCAGCACTGACTCACACAGATCCAGCACTGACTCACACAGATCCAGCACTCTGACTCACACAGATCCAGCACTCTGACTCACACAGATCCAGCACTCTGACTCACACAGATCCAGCACTCTGACTCACACAGATCCAGCACTGACTCACACAGATCCAGCACTCTGACTCACACAGATCCAGCACTCTGACTCACACAGATCCAGCACTCTGACTCACACAGATCCAGCACTCTGACTCTCACAGATCCAGCACTCTGACTCACACAGATCCAGCACTCTGACTCACACAGATCCAGCACTCTGACTCACACAGATCCAGCACTCTGACTCACACAGATCCAGCACTCTGACTCACACAGATCCAGCACTCTGACTCACGCAGATCCAGCACTCTGACGCACACAGAT
The DNA here is from genome assembly GCF_047496885.1 of Scyliorhinus torazame. Lineage (NCBI taxonomy): Eukaryota > Metazoa > Chordata > Chondrichthyes > Carcharhiniformes > Scyliorhinidae > Scyliorhinus > Scyliorhinus torazame. Next base: position 119,212,896 of record NC_092719.1, read on the forward strand.
CCAGCACTCTGACTCACACAGATCCAGCACTCTGACTCACACAGATCCAGCACTCTGACTCACACAGACCCAATCGTGTCTCACACAGACCCAGAAATCTGAGTCACACAGATCCAGCACTCTGACTCACACAGACCCAGTCGTGTCTCACACAGACCCAGAAATCTGAGTCACACAGATCCAGCACTCTGACTCACACAGTGTAGCGCAAAATGACTTACGAGAGAGACGAGTAGGGATGAAGTCGCTGAGGCTTTATTCAGCATGACTTGTTCCTAGCAGTTCAGCAACAGAATGGAGCTGCGGGGAGAAGCACGAGTTCTCATACTCCACCTTCAGGGCGGAGCCAGGGGTCAACAGCCAACCCGGACCCGGGATCTGCCAGCCAATAGCATCACGGCTTCACAGTCCCACATGACCCCTAATACATACCACCACATTCACCCCTTGTTAAAAATGAACCCGGCGGGGTGGTGGTTCGCATGGTGGTAGGGGTTTACAAGGCTGGTCCTGGGAGGAAAATTTTGGGCATGTCGTTACAATTTTAGCCCTACACTGGGCTATGTACAAGGTTTGTGAACTATTTACAATATTCGTAAGAGAAAAGAACATTTTCGTTACAGTCCCAACAACATTCTTGATGTCACACCGATGCCACGAGTCGAGCGGGCGGTCTGGTCTTCCTCGTCGATCGCCTCAGCCCCGGTGGTGGTGCAGGTGCTTGTTCCCGCGTTGTCGTCTCTGGGAGCGTTTCGTTGTTTGTTTCTGTTTCACTCCTGGTCGGACACGGGAGGAGGACCGATCCTCCCGGGAAGGGGGCGGTCACGGGGTGCGCTGGTGGCAGGGAGGGGATGATCGGTGTCGGGGGTGTGTGTGTGTTGCCGGCGGGCGCCAGGTCTCGCAGGGAGATCGTGTCCTGTCGGCCGTCGGGGTACGCCACGTAGGCTGGTGAACCTTCTCGACCAACGGGTCCGACTTGTGCGCCCGCACATGTTTTCGGAGCAAGATGGGTCCTGGGGCCGCCAGCCAGGTTGGCAGCGACGTTCCGGAGGAGGACTTCCTGGGGAAGACAAGGAGGCGCTCATGAGGCGTTTGGTTAGTGGTGGTACACAGCAGCGACCAGATGGAGTGGAGAGCGTCCGGGAGAACCTCCAACCACCGGGAAACTGGGAGATCCCTGGACCGTAGAGCCAGCAGGACGGTTTTCCAGACCGTGCCGTTCTCCCTCTCTACTTGCCCGTTGCCCCGGGGGTTGTAGCTAGTCGTCCTGCTCGAGGCTATACCCTTGCTCAGCAGGAACTGGCGCAGCTCGTCACTCATGAAGGAGGACCCCCTGTCGCTATGGATATATGCGGGGCAACCGAACAGTGTGAATATGGTGCTAAGGGCTTTGATGACTGTGGCCGCTGTCATATCGGGGCAGGGGATGGCGAAGGGGAAACGGGAGTACTCGTCCACCACGTTCAGGAAGTATGTGTTGCGGTCGGTGGAGGGGAGGGGCCCTTTGAAATCCAAACTGAGGCGTTCAAAGGGGCGGGAAGCCTTGATCAGGTGCGCTCTATCCGGCCTGAAAAAGTGCGGTTTGCACTCTGCGCAGATGTGGCAGTTCCTGGTGACTGTACGGACCTCCTCCACAGAGTAGGGGAGGTTGCGGGACTTTATAAAATGGTAGAACCGAGTGACCCCCGGGTGGCAGAGGTCCTCGTGGAGGGCTTGGAGACGGTCTATTTGTGCGTTGGCACATGTGCCGCGGGATAGGGCATCGGACGGCTCGTTCAGCTTTCCGGGACGGTACAAGATCTCGTAGTTGAAGGTGGAGAGCTCGATCCTCCACCTTAAGATCTTGTCATTTTTAATTTTGCCCCGCTGTGCATTATCGAACATGAAGGCTACCGACCGTTGGTCAGTGAGGAGAGTGAATCTCCTGCCGGCCAGGTAATGCCTCCAGTGTCGCACGGCTTCCACTATGGCTTGGGCTTCCTTTTCCACTGAGGAGTGGCGGATTTCTGAGGCGTGGAGGGTTCGGGAGAAAAAGGCCACGGGTCTGCCCGCTTGGTTAAGGGTGGCCGCCAGAGCTACGTCGGATGCGCCGCTCTCGACCTGGAAGGGGAGGGACTCGTCGATAGCGCGCATCATGGCCTTTGCGATATCCGCTTTGATGCGGCTGAAGGCCTGGCGAGCCTCTGTCGACAGGGGGGAGGTAGTGGTCTGTATTAGCGGGAGGGCCTTGTCTGCATTCTGGGGGACCCACTGGGCGTAATATGAAAAGAACCCCAGGCAACGTTTCAGGGCTTTGGAGCAGTGGGGGAGGGGAAATTCCATAAGGGGGCGCATACGTTCGGGGTCGGGGCCTATTATCCCATTGCGCACTACGTATCCCAGGATGGCCAGCCGGTTTGTGCTAAAAACGCACTTTTCCTCGTTGTATGTGAGGTTCAAGGCGTTTACGGTCTGGAGGAATTTTTGGAAGTTGGCGTCGTGGTCCTGCTGATCGTGGCCGCAGATGGTTACGTTGTCTATATACGGGAACGTGGCCTGCAACCCGTGTTGGTCAACCATTCGGTCCATCTCCAGTTGGAAGACCGAGACCCCGTTCGTGACACCAAATTGGACCCTTAGGAAGTGGTATAGACGCCCGTCTGCCTTGAAGGCTGTGTACTTGCGGTCACCTGGGCTGATGGGGAGCTGGTGGTAGGCGGACTTGAGGTCCACGGTGGAGAAAACCTTATATTGGGCGATCCGATTTACCATGTCGGATATGCGGGGGAGAGGGTACGCATCCAGCTGTGTGTACCTGTTGATGGTCTGGCTATAGTCTATGACCATCCTTTGCTTCTCCCCGGTCTTTACTACTACTACCTGTGCTCTCCAGGGACTATTGCTGGCCTGGATTATGCCTTCCTTCAGCAACCGCTGGACATCAGACCGAATAAATATCCGGTCCTGGGCGCTGTACCGTCTGCTCCTAGTGGCGACAGGTTTGCAATCCGGGGTGAGGTTTGCAAACAAGGACGGCGGTTCAACTTTGAGAGTTGCGAGGCCGCAGATAGTGAGTGGGGGTATTGGGCCGCCGAATTGAAACGTTAGGCTCTGCAGGTTGCACTGGGAATCTAATCCCAGTAATGTGGGCGCGCAGAGTTGGGGAAGGACGTAGAGCCTGTAGTTTTTAAACTCCCTCCCTTGCACCGTTAGGTTCGCGATGCAGAACCCTTTGATCTCTACGGAGTGGGAGCCTGCAGCTAGGGAAATCTTTTGCGTACTTGGATGGATGGTCAAAAAACAGCGTCTTACCGTGTCGGGGTGGATGAAACTTTTGGTGCTCCCAGAGTCGATCAAGCATGGTGTCTCGTGTCCGTTGATCAGCACCGTTGTTGTCGTCGTCTGGAGCGTCCGGGGCCGTGATTGATCTAGCGTCACCGAGGCCAGTCGTGGTCGTAGTGTCTCAGCGTCTTCTTCGGACCCCGTGGAGCCGTCGATGCTGGGGTCCTTTGTTGTCATCCAAGATGGAGGCGTCCATGAATCGCACGTGGCCGGGCGTGGACAAAATGGCCGCCCCCATGGATCGCACGTGGTCGGGGGTGGATAAAATGGCCGCCCACATGCATCGCACGTGACTGGGGAGTCACAAGATGGCGGCGCCCATCCTCCCCTCGTGGTGGCCGGGACCCAAAATGGCGGCGCCCGCGGGTCGCACATGGGGCGCTGGGGGGGGTTGGGGAGTGTTTGGGATGCGCTGGGCTCGTTCTTCTCCGGGGATCGCGGCGACCCCCCGGGACCGGCACACAGCCGCGAAATGGCCCTTTTTGCCGCAGCTCTTGCAAATAGCTGCGCGGGCCGGGCAGCGCTGCCTGGGGGTGTTTCGCTTGCCCGCAGAAATAGCAGCGGGCCCCCCCGGGATGATCCGGCGCTTTAACCGCACAAGCCTGTGAGGGAGGGGGGGGGGGGTTTGACGCGACGGGGGTCCACGGAGCCCAAGGAGCTGCCGCGCGGTTGGGGCCGTAGGCGCGGGCGTTTTGCGAGGCCACATCTAGGGAGGCTGCAATGGCCCGTGCCTCTGAGAGTCCCAGCGACTCTTTTTCTAAAAGTCTTTGGCGGATTTGCGGAGAGTTCATACCTGCCACAAAGGCATCGAGAATTAACATGTCCGTGTGTTCAGTCGCGTTTACCGGCGGGCAGCTGCAGCCCCGTCCCAAAATTAGCAGCGCGGCGTAGAACTCCTCTAACGATTCTCCGGGACTTTGCCGTCTCGTTGCGAGTTGGTACCATGCGTAGACCTGGTTCACGTGGCGATCGTAGATGCTCTTCAGTGCTGCGAGCGCCGTCGGGAAATCCTCTGCGTCTTCTATGAGAGGGTAAATTTCCGGGCTTACCCTTGAGTGCAGGACCTGCAGTTTCTGGTCTTCTGTGATCCGGCCGGGGGCCGTTCGGAGGTAGCCTTTGAAACAAGCTTGCCAGTGTTTAAAGACTGCTGCCGAGTTCACTGCGTTGGGGCTGATCCGCAGGCATTCCGGGGCGATCCGGAGCTCCATAGTCCCTTAAGCACGCTTAATAAATTGTAGCGCACAATGACTGACGAGAGAGACGAGTAGAGATGAAGTCGATGAGGCTTTATTAAGCGTAACTTGTTCCCAGCAGTTCAGCAACAGAATGGAGCTGCGGGGAGAAGCACGGGTTCTTATACTCCGCCTTCAGGGCGGAGCCAGGGGTCAACAGCCAACCAGGACCCGGGATCTGTCAGCCAATAGCATCACGGCTTCACAGTCCCACATGACCCCTAATACATACCACCACACACAGTTCCAACACTCTGACTCACACAGATCCAGAAATCTGAGTCACACAGATCCAGCACTCTGACTCACACAGATCCAGCACTGACTCACACAGATCCAGCACTCTGACTCACACAAATCCAGCACTCTGACTCACACAGATCCAGCACTGACTCACACAGATCCAGCACTGACTCACACAGATCCAGCACTCTGACTCACACAGATCCAGCACTCTGACTCACACAGATCCGGCACTCTGACTCACACAGATCCAGCACTGACTCACACAGATCCAGCACTGACTCACACAGATCCAGCACTCTGACTCACACAGATCCAGCACTGAGTCACACAGATCCAGCACTCTGACTCACACAGATCCAGCACTGACTCACACAGATCCAGCACTGACTCACACAGATCCAGCACTCTGACTCACACAGATCCAGCACTCTGACTCACACAGATCCAGCACTCTGACTCACACAGATCCGGCACTCTGACTCACACAGATCCAGCACTGACTCACACAGATCCGGCACTGACTCACACAGATCCAGCACTCTGACTCACACAGATCCAGCACTCTGACTCACACAGATCCAGCGCTCTGACTCACACAGATCCAGCACTGACTCACTCAGACCCAGCACTCTGACTCACACAGATCCAGCACTGACTCACACAGATCCAGCACTCTGACTCACACAGATCCAGCACTCTGACTCACACAGATCCAGCACTCTGACTCACACAGATCCAGCACTCTGACTCACACAGATCCAGCACTCTGACTCACACAGATCCAGCACTCTGACTCACACAGACCCAGCACTCTGACTCACACAGATCCAGCACTCTGACTCACACAGATCCAGCACTGACTCACACAGATCCAGCACTCTGACTCACACAGACCCAGCACTCTGATTCACTCAGACCCAGCACTCTGACTCACACAGATCCAGCACTCTGACTCACACAGATCCAGCACTCTGACTCACACAGATCCAGCACTGACTCACACAGATCCAGCACTCTGACTCACACAGATCCAGCACTCTGACTCACACAGATCCAGCACTGACTCACACAGATCCAGCACTGACTCACACAGATCCAGCACTGACTCACACAGATCCAGCACTCTGACTCACACAGACCCAGCACTCTGACTCACACAGATCCAGCACTCTGACTCACACAGATCCAGCACTGACTCACACAGATCCAGCACTCTGACTCACACAGATCCAGCACTCTGACTCACACAGATCCAGCACTCTGACTCACACAGATCCAGCACTCTGACTCACACAGGTCCAGCACTCTGACTCACACAGATCCAGCACTGACTCACACAGATCCAGCACTCTGACTCACACAGATCCGGCACTGACTCACACAGATCCAGCACTCTGACTCACACAGATCCAGCACTCTGACTCACACAGATCCAGCACTGACTCACACAGATCCAGCACTGACTCACACAGATCCAGCACTCTGACTCACACAGATCCAGCACTCTGACTCACACAGATCCAGCACTCTGACTCACTCAGATCCAGCACTCTGACTCACACAGATCCAGCACTCTGACTCGCACAGATCCAGCACTCAGACTCACACAGATCCAGCACTCTGACTCACACAGATCCAGCACTCTGACTCACACAGATCCAGCACTCTGACTCACACAGATCCAGCACTGACTCACACAGATCCAGCACTCTGACTCACACAGATCCAGCACTCTGACTCACACAGATCCAGCACTCTGACTCACACAGATCCAGCACTCTGACTCACACAGATCCAGCACTCTGACTCACACAGATCCAGCACTCTGACTCACACAGATCCAGCACTCTGACTCACACAGATCCAGCACTCTGACTCACACAGATCCAGCACTCTGACTCACACAGATCCAGCACTCTGACTCACACAGATCCAGCACTCTGACTCACACAGATCCAGCACTCTGACTCACACAGATCCAGCACTGACTCACACAGACCCAGTAGTGACTCACACAGATCCGGCACTGACTCACACAGATCCAGCACTCTGACTCACACAGATCCAGCACTCTGACTCACACAGATCCAGCGCTCTAACTCACACAGATCCAGCACTCTGACTCACACAGATCCAGCACTCTGACTCACACAGATCCAGCACTCTGACTCACACAGATCCAGCACTCTGACTCACACAGATCCAGCACTGACTCACACAGATCCAGCACTCTGACTCACACAGACCCAGCACTCTGACTCACTCAGATCCAGCACTCTGACTCACACAGATCCAGCACTCTGACTCACACAGATCCAGCACTGACTCACACAGATCCAGCACTCTGACTCACACAGACCCAGCACTCTGACTCACTCAGATCCAGCACTCTGACTCACACAGATCCGGCACTCTGACTCACACAGATCCAGCACTGACTCACACAGATCCAGCACTCTGACTCACACAGATCCAGCACTCTGACTCACACAGATCCAGCGCTCTGACTCACACAGATCCAGCACTGACTCACTCAGACCCAGCACTCTGACTCACACAGATCCAGCACTGACTCACACAGATCCAGCACTCTGACTCACACAGATCCAGCACTCTGACTCACACAGATCCAGCACTGACTCACACAGATCCAGCACTCTGACTCACACAGATCCAGCACTCTGACTCACACAGATCCAGCACTCTGACTCACACAGATCCAGCACTCTGACTCACACAGACCCAGCACTCTGACTCACACAGATCCAGCACTCTGACTCACACAGATCCAGCACTGACTCACACAGATCCAGCACTCTGACTCACACAGACCCAGCACTCTGATTCACTCAGACCCAGCACTCTGACTCACACAGATCCAGCACTCTGACTCACACAGATCCAGCACTCTGACTCACACAGATCCAGCACTGACTCACACAGATCCAGCACTGACTCACACAGATCCAGCACTCTGACTCACACAGATCCAGCACTCTGACTCACACAGATCCAGCACTCTGACTCACACAGATCCAGCGCTCTGACTCACACAGATCCGGCACTGACTCACACAGATCCGGCACTGACTCACACAGATCCAGCACTCTGACTCACACAGATCCAGCACTCTGACTCACACAGATCCAGCGCTCTGACTCACACAGATCCAGCACTCTGACTCACACAGATCCAGCACTCTGACTCACACAGATCCAGCACTCTGACTCACACAGATCCAGCACTCTGACTCACACAGATCCAGCACTCTGACTCACACAGATCCAGCACTGACTCACACAGATCCAGCACTCTGACTCACACAGATCCAGCACTGACTCACACAGATCCAGCACTCTGACTCACACAGATCCAGCACTCTGACTCACACAGATCCAGCACTCTGACTCACACAGATCCAGCACTCTGAATCACACAGATCCAGCGCTCTGACTCACACAGATCCAGCACTCTGACTCACACAGATCCAGCACTCTGACTCACACAGATCCAGCACTCTGACTCACACAGATCCAGCACTGACTCACACAGATCCAGCACTCTGACTCACACAGATCCAGCACTCTGACACACACAGATCCAGCGCTCTGACTCACACAGATCCAGCACTCTGACTCACACAGATCCAGCACTCTGACTCACACAGATCCAGCACTCTGACTCACACAGATCCAGCACTGACTCACACAGATCCAGCACTGACTCACACAGATCCAGCACTGAGTCACACAGATCCAGCACTCTGACTCACACAGATCCAGCACTCTGACTCACACAGATGCAGCACTCTGACTCACACAGATCCAGCACTGACTCACACAGATCCAGCACTGACTCACACAGATCCAGCACTCTGACTCACACAGATCCAGCACTCTGACTCACACAGATCCAGCACTCTGACTCACACAGATCCAGCGCTCTGACTCACACAGATCCAGCACTGACTCACACAGATCCGGCACTGACTCACACAGATCCAGCACTGACTCACACAGATCCAGCACTCTGACTCACACAGATCCAGCACTCTGACTCACCCAGATCCAGCACTCTGACTCACACAGATCCAGCACTCTGACTCACACAGATCCAGCACTCTGACTCACACAGATCCAGCACTGACTCACACAGATCCAGCACTGACTCACACAGATCCAGCACTCTGACTCACACAGATCCAGCACTCTGACTCACACAGACCCAGCACTCTGACTCACACAGATCCAGCACTCTGACTCACACAGATCCAGCACTGACTCACACAGATCCAGCACTCTGACTCACACAGATCCAGCACTCTGACTCACACAGATCCAGCACTCTGACTCACACAGATCCAGCACTCTGACTCACACAGGTCCAGCACTCTGACTCACACAGATCCAGCACTGACTCACACAGATCCAGCACTCTGACTCACACAGATCCAGCACTCTGACACACACAGATCCAGCGCTCTGACTCACACAGATCCAGCACTCTGACACACACAGATCCAGCGCTCTGACTCACACAGATCCAGCACTCTGACTCACTCAGATCCAGCACTCTGACTCACTCAGATCCAGCTCTGACTCACACAGATCCAGCACTGACTCACACAGATCCAGCACTCTGACTCACACAGATCCAGCACTGACTCACACAGATCCAGCACTCTGACTCACACAGATCCAGCACTCTGACTCACACAGATCCAGCTCTCTGACTCACACAGATCCAGCACTCTGACTCACACAGATCCAGCACTGACTCACACAGATCCAGCACTCTGACTCACACAGATCCAGCTCTCTGACTCACACAGATCCAGCACTCTGACTCACACAGATCCAGCACTCTGACTCACACAGATCCAGCACTCTGACTCACACAGATCCAGCACTCTGACTCACTCAGATCCAGCTCTGACTCACACAGATCCAGCACTGACTCACACAGATCCAGCACTCTGACTCACACAGATCCAGCACTGACTCACACAGATCCAGCGCTCTGACGCACACAGATCCAGCACTCTGACTCACACAGATCCAGCACTCTGACTCACACAGATCCAGCACTCTGACTCACACAGATCCAGCACTCTGACTCACTCAGATCCAGCTCTGACTCACACAGATCCAGCACTGACTCACACAGATCCAGCACTCTGACTCACACAGATCCAGCACTCTGACTCACACAGATCCAGCACTGACTCACACAGATCCAGCACTCTGACTCACACAGATCCAGCACTGACTCACACAGATCCAGCACTCTGACTCACACAGATCCAGCACTCTGACTCACACAGATCCAGCACTCTGACTCACACAGATCCAGCACTCTGACTCACACAGATCCAGCACTGACTCACACAGATCCAGCGCTCTGACGCACACAGATCCAGCACTCTGACTCACACAGACCCAGCACTCTGACTCACACAGATCCAGCACTCTGACTCACACAGATCCAGCACTGACTCACACAGATCCAGCGCTCTGACTCACACAGATCCAGCACTCTGACTCACACAGATCCAGCACTCTGACTCACACAGATCCAGCACTGACTCACACAGATCCAGCACTCTGACTCACACAGATCCAGCACTCTGACTCACACAGATCCAGCACTCTGACTCACACAGATCCAGCACTGACTCACACAGATCCAGCACTCTGACTCACACAGATCCAGCACCGTGACTCACACAGATCCAGCACTCTGACTCACACAGATCCAGCACTCTGACTCACACAGACCCAGCACTCTGACTCACACAGATCCAGCACTCTGACTCACACAGATCCAGCACTGACTCACACAGATCCAGCACTCTGACTCACACAGATCCAGCACTCTGACTCACACAGATCCAGCACTGACTCACACAGATCCAGCACTCTGACTCACACAGATCCAGCACTGACTCACACAGATCCAGCACTCTGACTCACACAGATCCAGCACTCACTCACCCAGATCCAGCACTCTGACTCACACAGATCCAGCACTCTGACTCACACAGATCCAGCACTCTGACTCACACAGATCCAGCACTGACTCACATAGATCCAGCACTGACTCACACAGATCCAGCACTGACTCACACAGATCCAGCACTGACTCACACAGATCCAGCACTCTGACTCACACAGACCCAGCACTCTGACTCACACAGATCCAGCACTCTGACTCACACAGATCCAGCACTGACTCACACAGATCCAGCACTCTGACTCACACAGATCCAGCACTCTGACTCACACAGATCCAGCACTCTGACTCACACAGGTCCAGCACTCTGACTCACACAGATCCAGCACTGACTCACACAGATCCAGCACTCTGACTCACACAGATCCGGCACTGACTCACACAGATCCAGCACTCTGACTCACACAGATCCAGCACTCTGACTCACACAGATCCAGCACTCTGACTCACACAGATCCAGCACTGACTCACACAGATCCAGCACTGACTCACACAGATCCAGCACTCTGACTCACACAGATCCAGCACTCTGACTCACACAGATCCAGCACTCTGACTCACTCAGATCCAGCACTCTGACTCACACAGATCCAGCACTCTGACTCACACAGATCCAGCACTCTGACTCGCACAGATCCAGCACTCAGACTCACACAGATCCAGCACTCTGACTCACACAGATCCAGCACTCTGACTCACACAGATCCAGCACTCTGACTCACACAGATCCAGCACTGACTCACACAGATCCAGCACTCTGACTCACACAGATCCAGCACTCTGACTGACACAGATCCAGCACTCTGACTCACACAGATCCAGCACTCTGACTCACACAGATCCAGCACTCTGACTCACACAGATCCAGCACTCTGACTCACACAGATCCAGCACTCTGACTCACACAGATCCAGCACTCTGACTCACACAGATCCAGCACTCTGACTCACACAGATCCAGCACTCTGACTCACACAGATCCAGCACTGACTCACACAGACCCAGTAGTGACTCACACAGATCCAGCACTCTGACTCACACAGATCCAGCACTCTGACTCACACAGATCCAGCACTCTGACTCACACAGATCCAGCACTGACTCACACAGATCCAGCACTCTGACTCACACAGATCCAGCACTGACTCACACAGATCCAGCACTCTGACTCACACAGATCCAGCACTCTGACTCACACAGATCCAGCACTGACTCACACAGATCCAGCACTCTGACTCACACAGACCCAGCACTCTGACTCACTCAGATCCAGCACTCTGACTCACACAGATCCAGCACTCTGACTCACACAGATCCAGCACTGACTCACACAGATCCAGCACTCTGACTCACACAGACCCAGCACTCTGACTCACTCAGATCCAGCACTCTGACTCACACAGATCCAGCACTCTGACTCACACAGATCCAGCACTGACTCACACAGATCCAGCACTCTGACTCACACAGATCCAGCGCTCTGACTCACTCAGATCCAGCACTCTGACTCACACAGATCCAGCACTGACTCACACAGATCCAGCACTCTGACTCACACAGACCCAGCACTGACTCACACAGATCCAGCACTCTGACTCACACAGATCCAGCACTCTGACTCACACAGATCCAGCACTCTGACTCACACAGATCCAGCACTCTGACTCACTCAGATCCAGCACTCTGACTCACACAGATCCAGCACTCTGACTCACACAGATCCAGCACTGACTCACACAGATCCAGCACTCTGACTCACACAGACCCAGCACTCTGACTCACACAGATCCAGCACTCTGACTCACACAGATCCAGCACTCTGACTCACACAGATCCAGCACTCTGACTCACACAGATCCAGCACTCTGACTCACACAGATCCAGCACTGACTCACACAGATCCAGCACTCTGACTCACACAGATCCAGCACTGACTCACACAGATCCAGCACTCTGACTCACACAGATCCAGCACTCTGACTCACACAGATCCAGCACTGACTCACACAGATCCAGCACTCTGACTCACACAGATCCAGCACTCTGACTCACACAGATCCAGCACTCTGACTCACTCAGATCCAGCACTCTGACTCACACAGATCCAGCACTCTGACTCACACAGATCCAGCACTCTGACTCGCACAGATCCAGCACTCAGACTCACACAGATCCAGCACTCTGACTCACACAGATCCAGCACTCTGACTCACACAGATCCAGCACTCTGACTCACACAGATCCAGCACTGACTCACACAGATCCAGCACTCTGACTCACACAGATCCAGCACTCTGACTGACACAGATCCAGCACTCTGACTCACACAGATCCAGCACTCTGACTCACACAGATCCAGCACTCTGACTCACACAGATCCAGCACTCTGACTCACACAGATCCAGCACTCTGACTCACACAGATCCAGCACTCTGACTCACACAGATCCAGCACTCTGACTCACACAGATCCAGCACTCTGACTCACACAGATCCAGCACTCTGACTCACACAGATCCAGCACTGACTCACACAGACCCAGTAGTGACTCACACAGATCCAGCACTCTGACTCACACAGATCCAGCACTCTGACTCACACAGATCCAGCACTCTGACTCACACAGATCCAGCACTGACTCACACAGATCCAGCACTCTGACTCACACAGATCCAGCACTGACTCACACAGATCCAGCACTCTGACTCACACAGATCCAGCACTCTGACTCACACAGATCCAGCACTGACTCACACAGATCCAGCACTCTGACTCACACAGACCCAGCACTCTGACTCACTCAGATCCAGCACTCTGACTCACACAGATCCAGCACTCTGACTCACACAGATCCAGCACTGACTCACACAGATCCAGCACTCTGACTCACACAGACCCAGCACTCTGACTCACTCAGATCCAGCACTCTGACTCACACAGATCCAGCACTCTGACTCACACAGATCCAGCACTGACTCACACAGATCCAGCACTCTGACTCACACAGATCCAGCGCTCTGACTCACTCAGATCCAGCACTCTGACTCACACAGATCCAGCACTGACTCACACAGATCCAGCACTCTGACTCACACAGACCCAGCACTGACTCACACAGATCCAGCACTCTGACTCACACAGATCCAGCACTCTGACTCACACAGATCCAGCACTCTGACTCACACAGATCCAGCACTCTGACTCACTCAGATCCAGCACTCTGACTCACACAGATCCAGCACTCTGACTCACACAGATCCAGCACTGACTCACACAGATCCAGCACTGACTCACACAGATCCAGCACTCTGACTCACACAGACCCAGCACTCTGACTCACACAGATCCAGCACTCTGACTCACACAGATCCAGCACTCTGACTCACACAGATCCAGCACTCTGACTCACACAGATCCAGCACTCTGACTCACACAGATCCAGCACTCTGACTCACAGATCTATCGCTCCTGCCTCCAGAGCTATAATTCTACATGGAATGAACCTTGTTTGAAAGGTTCATAATGGTCTTGATCTTTAAAGTAACAAGTGAACTTCCTTGCTTGTTCCTGAGATGTGGGATGAGTTGAGGAAGTGAGCAGCGTTTTCCCATCTGTGGTGGGCTATATTAGGGGTATCGCGGAACCTAGGTGGGATGTACCTTTTACTGTAGTATGAGTGGTGGAACCTGCCTGCTGGTTCCAACCAGCAGGCGGAGCGTAAGAGTCTGTGTTTCACCCACAGCAGTCATTCTGTACTGGAGCTGCTGGGGTAACTACTTGTTCATTAAAGCCTTCAATTGGACTACAATCTCGCTTCAGTATCGTGCATCACTATCTCCAGTGCAAGGGACTGCCTGGCGCAGTGGATTTTTATGACAATATGACACGATCACTGACTTTCACTGATTCCAGCTTTTTTCAATTTTTAGATTCCTTAAACTGAATTAAAATCTCTAACGGCTGTGGAGAAGCTAAAGGGTTCTTTTTCCCTGGGTTACCAGTCCAGTAACAATATCACCGCCCTAACCAGCCCGTGCCATAGAAGAGATTATTTATCCAGGTGCTGTGAGAATAGATCACAGGAATAAACACGAGGACATGATTGAGCCTGAAGCAAGAGGAGAAATGAAAATTAATTCTCTTCTCTGCACTCTGGTGGAATAGAGACTCGTTCGATTAACACCTTTAATAAACGACCTGGAAGAATGACTGACTGAAATTAGGGCTGTTTGGGGGGAGGGGGCTGTGGGTTGTAAGCGATGTGGAGTAATATTAACTGGGAACATGGGGCGGGATTATCCCATCTGAAGGCAGACTGCTGATGCCGTCGTAAAAACTGCAGAGTTTATGGACGGCGCCATTGGACCGCTATGTGTAGCGATCCTCAGCCCTACAGGAGACCAGCGCAGCACTGGAGCAACCCACGCTGCTCCAGCTGCCGATGCCGGCGTCAAATGGGCGCCATGGGTCTGCGCATGCGCACTGCGGCTGGCGCGACTGCGACCGGCATGCACAGTAGCTCCCTTCTCCGCACCGATCCCGACGCAACATGGCGTAGGGCTGCAGGGGCCGGCGCGGAACAAAAGAGGCCCCACCACGAAAGGCCGGCCCACCGAACGGTAAGCCCCGATCGCGGGCCAGGCCACAGCAGAGGCCCCCCCCCCCCCCCCCCCCCCCCCGCAACCAGGCCGCCCCCGACAGGATGGATGCCGAGGTCCCGCCGGGTAATTCCATATGTGAACAGCGCCGGCGGGACTCGGGCTCTTTTGGGCGTCCTCTTGGCCCATCCCGGGCGGAGAATCGCCGGGGGGCTGCTCTACCGGCACCGCACCTGCGCCAATGAGCGCTGATTCACCGCACACCGGAGAATCGCCGGGGGGCTGCACTACCGGCATCGCACCTGCGCCAATGAGCGCCGATTCTCCGCACACCGGAGAATCGCCGGGGACCCGCTCTACCGGCACCGCACCTGTGCCAATGAGCGCCGATTCTCCGCACACTGGAGAATCGCCGGGGGGGGGGGCGCTCTACCGGCACCGCACCTGCGCCAATGAGCGCCGATTCGCCGCACACCGGAGAATCGCCGGGGGGGCCGCTCTACCGGCACCGCACCTGCACCAATGAGCGCCGATTCTCCGCACACCGGAGTATCGCCGGGGGGCCGCTCTACCGGCACTGCACCTGCGCCAATGAGCGCCGATTCGCCGCACACCGGAGAATCGCCGAGGGGCCGCTCTACCGGCACCGCACCTGCGCCAATGAGCGCCGATTCGCCGCACACCGGAGAATCGCCGGGGGGCCGCTCTACCGGCACCGCACCTGCACCAATGAGCGCCGATTCGCCGCACACCGGAGAATCGCCGGGGGGGGGCGCTCTACCGGCACCGCACCTGCGCCAATGAGCGCCGATTCTCCGCACACCGGAGAATTGCCGGGGGGGCCGCTCTACCGGCACCGCACCTGCGCCAATGAGCGCCGATTCGCCGCACACCGGAGAATCGCCGGGGGGGGCCGCTCTACCGGCACCGCACCTGCACCAATGAGCGCCGATTCGCCGCACACCGGAGAATCGCCGGGGGGGCCGCTCTACCGGCACCGCACCTGCGCCAATGAGCGCCGATTCGCCGCACACCGGAGAATCGCCGGGGTGCCGCTCTACTGGCACCGCACCTGCGCCAATGAGTGCCGATTCTCCGCACACCGGAGAATCGCCGGGGGGCCGCTCTACCGGCACCGCACCTGCGCCGATGAGTGCCGATTCTCCGCACACCGGAGAATCGCCGGGGGGTGAGGCGCTCTACCGGCACCGCACCTGCGCCAATGAGCGCCGATTCTCCGCACACCGGAGAATCGTCGGGGGGGTGCACTACCGGCACCGCACCTGCGCCAATGAGTGCCGTTTCTCCGCACACCGGAGAATCGCCAGGGGGCCGCTCTACCGGCACCGCACCTGCGCCAAGGAGCGCCGATTCTCCGCACACCGGAGAATCGCCAGGGGGCCGCTCTACCGGCACCGCACCTGCGCCAATGATCGCCGATTCTCCGCACACCGGAGAATCGCCGGGGGGCCGCTCTACCGGCACCGCACCTGCACCAATGTGCGCCGTTTCTCCGCACACCGGAGAATCGCCGGGGGGCCGCTCTACCGGCACCGCACCTGCGCCAATGAGTGCCTATTCTCCGCACACCGGAGAATCGCGGGGGGGGGGGGCGCTCTACCGGCACCGCACCTGCGCCAATGAGCGCCGATTCGCCGCACACCGGAGAATCGCCGGGGGGCCGCACTACCGGCACCGCACCTGCGCCAATGAGCGCCGTTTCTCCGCACACCGGAGAATCGCCGGGGGGCCGCACTACCGGCACCGCACCTGCGCCAATGAGCGCCGATTCGCCGCACACCGGACAATCGCCGGGTGGGCGCTCTACCGGCACCGCACCTGCATCAATGAGCGCCGATTCTCCGCACACCGGAGAATCGCCGGGGGCCGCTCTACCGGCACCGCACCTGCGCCAATGAGCGCCGATTCGCCGCACACCGGAGAATCGCCGGGGGGCCGCTCTACCGGCACCGCACCTGCGCCAATGAGCGCCGATTCTCCGCACACCGGAGAATCGCCGGGGGGCCGCTCTACCGGCACCGCACCTGCGCCAATGAGTGCCGTTTCTCCGCACACCGGAGAATCGCCAGTGGGCCGCTCTACCGGCACCGCACCTGCGCCAATGAGCGCCGATTCGCCGCACACCGGAGAATCGCCGGGGGGGCCGCTCTACCGCACCGCACCTGCGCCAATGAGCGCCGATTCGCCGCACACCGGAGAATCGCCGGGGTGCCGCTCTACTGGCACCGCACCTGCGCCAATGAGTGCCGATTCTCCGCACACCGGAGAATCGCCGGGGGGCCGCTCTACCGGCACCGCACCTGCGCCGATGAGTGCCGATTCTCCGCACACCGGAGAATCGCCGGGGGGTGAGGCGCTCTACCGGCACCGCACCTGCGCCAATGAGCGCCGATTCTCCGCACACCGGAGAATCGTCGGGGGGGTGCACTACCGGCACCGCACCTGCGCCAATGAGTGCCGTTTCTCCGCACACCGGAGAATCGCCAGGGGGCCGCTCTACCGGCACCGCACCTGCGCCAAGGAGCGCCGATTCTCCGCACACCAGAGAATCGCCAGGGGGCCGCTCTACCGGCACCGCACCTGCGCCAATGATCGCCGATTCTCCGCACACCGGAGAATCGCCGGGGGGCCGCTCTACCGGCACCGCACCTGCGTCAATGAGCGCCGATTCTCCGCACACCGGAGAATCGCCGGGGGGCCGCTCTACCGGCACCGCAACTGCACCAATGTGCGCCGTTTCTCCGCACACCGGAGAATCGCCGGGGGGCCGCTCTACCGGCACCGCACCTGCGCCAATGAGTGCCTATTCTCCGCACACCGGAGAATCGCGGGGGGGGGGGGCGCTCTACCGGCACCGCACCTGCGCCAATGAGCGCCGATTCGCCGCACACCGGAGAATCGCCGGGGGGCCGCACTACCGGCACCGCACCTGCGCCAATGAGCGCCGTTTCTCCGCACACCGGAGAATCGCCGGGGGGCCGCACTACCGGCACCGCACCTGCGCCAATGAGCGCCGATTCGCCGCACACCGGACAATCGCCGGGTGGGCGCTCTACCGGCACCGCACCTGCATCAATGAGCGCCGATTCTCCGCACACCGGAGAATCGCCGGGGGCCGCTCTACCGGCACCGCACCTGCGCCAATGAGCGCCGATTCGCCGCACACCGGAGAATCGCCGGGGGGCCGCTCTACCGGCACCGCACCTGCGCCAATGAGCGCCGATTCTCCGCACACCGGAGAATCGCCGGGGGGCCGCTCTACCGGCACCGCACCTGCGCCAATGAGTGCCGTTTCTCCGCACACCGGAGAATCGCCAGTGGGCCGCTCTACCGGCACCGCACCTGCGCCAATGAGCGCCGATTCTCCGCACACCGGAGAATCGCCAGGGGGCCGCTCTACCGCACCGCACCTGCGCCAATGAGCGCCGATTCTCCGCACAGCGGAGAATCGCCGGGGGGCCGCTCTACCGGCACCGCACCTGCGCCAATGAGTGCCGTTTCTCCGCACACCGGAGAATCGCCAGTGGGCCGCTCTACCGGCACCGCACCTGCGCCAATGAGCGCCGATTCTCCGCACACCGGAGAATCGCCAGGGGGCCGCTCTACCGCACCGCACCTGCGCCAATGAGCGCCGATTCTCCGCACAGCGGAGAATCGCCAGGGGGCCGCTCTACCGCACCGCACCTGCGCCAATGAGCGCCGATTCGCCGCACACCGGAGAATCACCGGGGGGCCGCTCTACCGGCACCGCACCTGCGCCAATGAGCGCTGTTTCTCCGCACACCAGAGAATCGCTGGGGGGCCGCTCTACCGGCACCGCACCTGCGCCAATGAGTGCCGATTCTCCGCACACCGGAGAATCGCGGGGGGGGGGGGGCGCTCTACCGGCACCGCACCTGCACCAATGAGCGGCGATTCTCCGCACACCGGAGAATCGTGGGGGGCCGCTCTACCGGCACCGCACCTGCGCCAAAGAGCGCCGATTCTCCGCACACCGGAGAATCGCCGGGGACCCGCTCTACCGGCACCGCACCTGCGCCAATGAGCGCCGATTCCCGCACACCGGAGAATCGGCGTTGGGGCGGCATCGTGGATTCACGCCCGGCCCGGCGATTCTCCGACCCAGCGTTCAGGCAGTGGGGGCGGCAGGGCTGGCATCAAATCTTCCTGACACCATCAATTTTGAGGATGAGGCTATTTTAACAACCTGGCCACATTTTCACCCCATCCGACCAGCTGCCTGCATTAAAGAGGTGGAAAGCGGCACCTGGCAGTCTTCAAGTGAGTCAGTGAAGATGATGTGGAAGGTTGGAGTGCCGTGAAGGTGGGGGGAGTGTCGGGGGAGGGTAGGAAGATGGGGTATGTATCCCTTTAACTGTTAAAGGGACAGGCAGGCTCCATGTGGAGACAGTATGAAGTCTTACAACACCTGGTCAAAGTCCAACAGGTTTGTTTTGAATCACTAGCTTTTGGAGTGCAGCTCCTTCATCAGACGAGTGGAGAGACGATGGACTGAGCTCCTTCTAACCGTTAAAAGTGACAGCTGTCTCTTCCTGGGGTCTATGTGGTCTTTTCAGGTTGGGTGGCTTTACCTCATAGAACATAGAACATACAGTGCAGAAGGAGGCCATTCGGCCCATCGGGTCTGCACCGACCCACTTAAGCCCTCACTTCCACCCTATCCCCGTAACCCAATAACCCCTCCTAACCTTTTTTTGGTCACTAACGGCAATTTATCATGGCCAATCCACCTAACCTGCACGTCTTCGGACTGTGGGAGGAAACCGGAGCACTGGGAGGAAACCCACACAGAGACAGGGAGAGCGTGAAGACTCCGCACAGACAGTGACCTCGACCCTGAACGCATTGGAGGAGCAGCTTCGAGGGCGTTTGGAAACATTGCAGCTGTACAACACGCTAACGGCTGTCACATGTTTTTAATCCAAGTCTGACGAACTGAGAAAGTCAATTCATGAAAGAGTCATTGCACAGGTTAACAAACGTAACAGGGACTGAGGCTGGGGAAAGGTGAATGTGAGAACTCCTGCACCATCTAGTGGCAGCTGTTTGAAGGGAATCTGCAGCCGTCTCATTGGCAAAGAAAGGCTGACATTAACAGAGTACCTTACTGAAGGCTGACAATCCTTTAGGATTGCCCTGGAGTCACCAGAATAAAATAATATTCTCCTGTGTGAAAGCCAGAGAAAAATTAGTGGGGCAGCAAAAACAATTGTGTTCCTTCCCTTTAGTGCTGCCCGAGTGGCTCAGTTGGTCATGATTGCCTCCAAGTGATCAATGTTCTTGTTTCGAGTCCCACTCCAGGACTTGCGCATTGAACATCAAAGGCGATGGTGGTATCGAGGGAGTGCCACACTGTTGCAGATGCTGCCTCTTGGGATGAAATATTACAGTGAGGTCCTGACTGCCCCTCATAGGTGGGTGTAAGAGGCACTATTGCTTGGTGCTTTCATTAAAGACAAAATACTTTCCTGAACTCTGAGCTCTGCTTCGGAACTTCGGGCCTCGGGGGAGACGGTGACATAGAGGTAATCCCGCTGGACTGGTGATGTAGAGCAGTCATTTTCAAACTCAGGGTCGCGACCGTCACGGTGGGTCATGGGCAGGTGTCGGGAAGGTCACTGGGCCACAGTCACGATGATCCCGATCAAGGGAGGAAGTACTCAACGGCCGCCACTGGCTTTAAAAATTTTGTCCACGACTGTCTCTCAGAATGCCTGCCGTCCCGCGCAGGCATGCCCCCTCAGCAGTGCGCAGACCCGGAGCCCAGCAAGACAGAACACCTCAGCGTGCTGACCCAGGAGCAGATTATTTTAAAAAATCAATGGGAGTATTCTCTCCAGAAGCGGCGGCAGAGAGCAGGTCACGTGCCCGTACACTGACGTCATATGCTCTGGGCGCAAGAGAGATTCCTCCAATTTGTAGCTGCCAGCAGTGCTGGCCTGAGCTTCAGGGCCTCTGGTGAACAACCCATGAAGAAAAAGCTGAAAACAGGAAAAAAGCAGCACAAAGATGACAACTTGAGGTATGGCTTTGCTAATTGTGCCACTGCAAATCAGGATGCAAAGGTCACGTGTGTTATATGCAGGGAAGTACTGACAAATAAAAGATTAAAACCCTCAAAACATCAAAGACATTTGAAAACTAAGCATGGTAAGTTTGAGGACAAACCTCTTGATTTTTCTTCAGTGGATGCAGTGAGATCTTAACTCATCAGCTGAAGTCCTTAGCAGAAATGTAACATTGAATGACAAAGCAAGTTGAGTCATGAGTGTGGTAATATAGTTAGCGATGTGACCTCCAACCAGCTGGTGGCAATAGAGATCTGTCATATGACTTGAGACACCAGCCAGTTGGTAGTAAGACGTACATGTGGTTGGTCGCACTAGAAGTAACTCCAAGAGAATTCATTGAATTAATTTATTCGTTACTGTCTGTATGACAATTCGTTAGTTATCTTTATACATGTTAATTTTGTTAATAAATCATCTTACTAGTCAAAGAGCTAGATGTTCTGTGTTCATCTGTACTACGGCAATTACACAGAACATAACAATGAGGACCAAGCAGGTTCACCTGTCACATTAAAGTTTAGTGAAAATGGTGGGTCATGATGTTCGGCGGCTTGAATCGCTAAGTTCAGCATGGGCCCGGAAGGTCGGTTGGCATGCGAAGGTTGGCTAGCGTGGGTCCCAAAGGCCGGCCGGCGTGAGTCGCGAAGGTCGGCTAGTGTAAGCTGCGAAGGTCGGCCGGCATGGGTCCTGAAGGATGGTGTTTTGGTAAAAATGGGTCCCAGGCAAGAACGTTTGAAAAACACTGATGTAGAGACTCAGGGTAACGCTCTGGGGACCTGGGTTTGAATCCCACCACGGCAGATGGCAAGAATAGCTTTGATTGTCGATTTTTGAAAAACCCATCTGGTTCACTAATGTCCTTTCGGGAAGGAAACCTGCTGTCCTTACCTGTTCTGGCCTACATGTGACTGAAGACACCAGCAATGTGGCTGGCTCTAGAGTGCCCCCTCAATTAGGGATGGCTAATGAATGTGGGCCTAGCCAGCGACGACCACGTCCCATGAATGAATCATAAAAGAGGCATGGCTGCCAAAGGTGGAGTGATGGACATTATTGATGCAGAAGAGACTAGATTGGAGACATAGTGGGGATTTGTAGGGATGGAGGACATTTCAGAGATTGGGAGAGGTGAGGCATTGG
Organism: Scyliorhinus torazame; assembly: GCF_047496885.1. Taxonomy (NCBI): domain Eukaryota; kingdom Metazoa; phylum Chordata; class Chondrichthyes; order Carcharhiniformes; family Scyliorhinidae; genus Scyliorhinus; species Scyliorhinus torazame. Next base: position 119,235,556 of record NC_092719.1, read on the forward strand.
AGGAATTTGAAAAGAAGAATGATCATTTTAAAAGTCCTGTGTTACTGGGTCATAAGCCACTGTTGGTCAGCGAGGGTGGGTGTATGGAAGATAGGATATGGATAGCAGAGGTTTGGCTGATTGGAAGGTGTGAAGGGGGGGAAATGGGAGGCCAACCAATCCGTCTTTGGAATAGGTTTAAATGTGTCAGAGGCATGACGAAGGGTCTCAGCAGCAGATGAGGTGGACCAGAGGGGAGAGGGGCGATGTTATGGAGTAACGCTCCCTCTACACAGCCCATCAAACACTTCTAGGTATGTGCATCATGAGCTACATAAGGAATAAAACCCCTTCGACACTGCCACAACATTAACCCCAGAAGTGCGAGATTGTTCTACTTCCCACCCAGTCATTCTCTTTATGTTGGAGTAGTTTATGTGGCACTGGCCTCGAACTGTACCAAGCCCTAATCTTTTTATTAAATGTATTTTATTCCAAATGTATATAAAAAATTACAACACATAAACAATTCAGGAAACAAACTCCCCAACACAGCTATACAGTGTGTACATATTTTCCCCCTTTTTCGCCCCCCCTCACCCCCCCCCCCCCCCCCCCCCCCCCGCGACAAGCAACTCAAACACGCGCACAAACATTGCCTCGAAACCTTCCACTGAACCCCTTAACTCACACTTGACCTTTTCCAGCAGAAGAAAGCCATATCAGTCGCCCAGCCAGGCTCCTAACCCCAGTGGCGTTGCTGACCGCCACTCCAATAAAATTCTTCGCCGGGCAATCAGAGAGGCGAAGGCCATATCATCGGCCTTCTTGCCCCCCATCAGCTCCGTCTTCTCCGACATCCCAAATATCATCGCCAAAGAATCCGGCTCAGCTCTCCCCCACCATCCTTGTTGACGCCACGAACATTCCCGCCCAGAATCTCTCCAACGTTCTGCCGCCCCAGAATATATGTGTGTGATTCACTGGTCCCCGCCTACACTTGTCACACTCGTCTGCCACCCCCTGAAAGAACGCACTCATTTCTGCCTGAGTCATTTGTACACCTTGAACTGTATCAGGCTCACCTTGCGCACGGGAAGGTCGCATCTATCCTTCGTAGCGCCTCACTCCATACACCCCAGTTTTTCTCCTCTCCCATTCCCCTTTCCACTTCTCCTTAATCTTCACCAACCGCTCACCTCCCTGTTCTCCCAGCCACCTGTATATGTCTCCAATCTTGTCCTCCCCTTCCACATCCAGAAGCAACAATCGCTCCAGCAGGGTGTACCTCGGCAACCTGGGGAACTCTTTCCAAACCTTCAGCGCAAAAGTCCTTTACCAGCAAAAGTCCTTTTAAATAAACTCACTTCCTCTCGGGATCTCTACCCTCTCCTCCAATTCATCTATACTTGCAAACCCTTCTTCCAGATACAAATCCCTCACCTTAACCAGCCCACTTCTCTCCACTTCTTATTTATGCCATCTATCCGCCCCGACTCAAGACCGTGGTTTTCACACAACGGCGTAAACACCCGCATCCACTCTATCTTAAAGTGCCTCCTCAGCTGGTTCCAGATCTTCACCATGAACTGCACCACCAGGCTCCCTGAGTACCTGCATGGCACCATTGACAATGCCACCATCACCATCGCCCTTAAGCTAAACTCCTTACAGCATTCCTCCTCCATCCTAACCTATTCTACCTCTTCTCCTTCCCACCATCGCCTCACCTTCTCCATGTTCGCCGCCCAATAGTAATGTAGCAGGTATGGCAATGCCAACCCTCCCTGCTGCCTCTGCCTCTGTAACAGGGTTTCTTAACCCTTGACACCTTCCCTGCCCATACAAAGTCTGAAATAATCGTGTCTAGTTTTCGAAAGAGGGCCTTCGGTATAAAGACTGGAAGTGTCTGGAATATGAACAGGAACCTCAGCAGAATGTTTATCTTCACCACTTGGACCCTCCCTGCCAAAGGCAAGCGCACTGCGTCCCGCCTCTTGAGATCCTCTCTAACCACCTCCACCAGTTTTGTTCAATTTCATTTGTGAAGCATCGCCCATTCCCTCGCTACCTGAATCCTCAGGTATCTAAACCTGTCTCTGTCCACCTTAACTAACATCTCCCCGAAATTGGTACACCGACCCAACACATTCACCGGGAACACTTCGCTTTTCCCTACATTTAACTTATATCCCGAGAATGCCCCAAACCTCCCCAACAGGCCCATGATCCTCTCCATGCTCCCCAGTAGGTCCGATACATACAATGGTAGGTCATCCGCGTATAGCGACACCCGATGCTCCCTCTGTCCCCTCATAATTCCTCACCACTCTTCTGACCTCCTAAGAGCCATTGCCAGAGCTCTACAGCCAGCACAAACAGCAGCGGTGACAGCGGGCACCCCTGCCTTATTCCTGATGCACCATCAATTACGACGAGACAAGAGTAGAGTATAATCGAGGCTTTATTACGCAGAGATGTGGAGCCTCCCGCAGTTGCTGCCGAAATGGCTGCAGCTCGGAGAGCCCACACATTTATACTCCACCTGCTGGGCGGAGCCAGCAGGCAGGGATCTACCCCCGTACCTGTAGTAGAGGGGCCTTACCGTAATACCCTCGTATGCAGTATATACAATGCAACAGTGGTGACTCACACAGTTCCCCTGTGTAGTTCAAAGTTCCATGAACCCATGTCATTGGTCCGCACACTCACCCTCGGTGACACATAAAACAGGCGCACCCATGTCACAAACGTCTGCCCAAAACAAACCTTCCCAGGATCTCAAACAGGTACCGTCACTCCACCTGGTCGAATGCATTCTCCGCATCCATGGCCATCACTACCTCCAGTACCTGAGCTCTCGACAGGGTCATGATCACATTTACAGCCTCCTTTTTTTACTGGAAGTGCCTGCCCATTACGAAACCGTAACCACCCTGGGACACATCCTTCTACCCTTCCCACCACCAACTTAGCTAGCACTTTCACGTATGTATTTAACAATGATATGGGCCTACACAACCCAAATTCCTATGGATCCTTCCCCTTTTTTGGTATTAATGTCATCGTCTCCAGCAGCTCCCCCTTCTCCAACGCCTCATTAAACACCCCCAAGAGATGTGGTGCCATGTCCGTTGCAAACCTCGTAAAATTACGCCGGGTCGCAATGGGGCCCCAGGGCTTCTCCGACTTCATAGCCCTTATACTGTCCAATATCTCCCTCAGCTCCATGGGTTCTTCTAGCGCCTGCCTCTTCTCTACCTCCAGCTGAGGAAACTCCAATTCGTCTAAGAACCATGCCATTGTCCCCCTCTCCACACCCAGGGTCCGCGCTGTACAGCTCGCTAAATAATCCCTCAACGTCTTGTTTATCTTTCCCGGATCCGACACCACATCCCCTGCCCCAGTCCGTATCTTCAACATTTCCCTGGACGCGGCCTGCCTCTGTAGCTGATGTGCTAACATTCGACTCGCCATCTCCCCATATTTGTACTGCACCCCCCTTGCCCTACACAGCTCTCCTACCGCCTTTCCTGTTGTCAGCCTGTCAAATTGTCCCTGTAAATCTTTTCTCCTCGCTAATCCCTCCGTGGTGGGCACCCTCCTTATCTACCTCCACTATCCCGTTCATTAGATGTTCATATTTCTCCCTCCTTTCCCTATCCGCGTGTGCCTTGAACGAGATCATCTCCCCTCGGACCACTGCTTTTAGTGCTTCCCAGAAAGTGGCTGCTGGCACCCCCCCCGTTTTCTGTTCAGTTCTACATAATCTTTAATCACAGCCCGCACTTTATCATGAAACCCACTATCTGCCAACAACCCCGATCGAGCCTCCAACCCGGCCTCTGCACCCATCTCGATCTGAGGCGAATCTCCAGCCTATGGGGCGCATGGTCTGAGATTACTATCCCCACGTACTCTGCCCCTTCCACTCTGAGCAAATCCTCCCGGCTCACCACAAAAAAGTCAACTTTGGAATACACCCTATAAACATGCGAGAAAAAGGAATATTCCCTTCCCCCTGGGTCCTTGAAGCCCCACGGGTCAACCATACCCATCTTTTCCATAAACCCGGCTAGATCCTTTACCAATCGTATCTTACCCATTGACCTGGGGCTCGATCTATCTACCCTCGGCTCTGGGACACAATTAACATCTCCTCCCAGAATCAACTGGTGCGTGGCCAAGTCCGGGATTGCTGCCAGAAACCCCTCATAAAATCTGAATCATCCCAATTCAGTGCATATACATTCACCAGTACCACCGGCGTCCCATCTAATACTCCACTCACAATCACATATCTACCACCCAGGTCTCTCATTTCCTTTGTGCTCACAAACCCCGTTTTCTTACTCATTAAAATTGCCAACCCCCTGCGACTTTGAATTAAACCCCAAGTGGAAAACCTGACCAACCCACCCCTTTCTTAGTCTAACCTGGTTCTTCACGCGGAACTGCGGCTCTGCAGAAAGACCACCTCCGCTTTCAAACTCCTGAGGTGCATAAAGACCCGAGATCTTTTGATCGGTCCATTGAGTCCTTGCACGTTCCATGTTATCAGCCTTACTGGGGGCTTATGTCTCCACTCCCCTCTGCCGTCCGCCATCCTCCCCTTTTGGCTCTAATTTCACCCTATACCTGGCCTATCCAAGAGGGCCCCTTTCTCCGCCCCTAACCATGTTTCTTCTCCAACCTCACCTTGTCACGTCACACGCACCCCCCACCGGTCACCTTCTCCCCCACCTCACTTCTGTTCACCAGCATTACCTACCAGCATGGCAGCTCCTGCCCAAAGGCTCCTCCTACTGACCCTCCACCCCTCCCCCTCCACCACCTCTCTGTTCTGTGAGGAAGGTTCCCCTCTGACCTCATTCTTCCCCATAGAAACAAAGACTCATCTCGAACCACCGGTCACCTTCCCCAAGAGCAAACAAAAAGAAAAACACAGCCCCAGGCAGCAGGAGGGGGGTGGGGAACAGCCGTCCCCTTACAAACTTTTCACCCCTGCTACCCTTTGTCAACCCAACAGTAAAAAGAAAAAAAACCTCCACATCGGAGGAAAAGAAACCCCTCCCCTCCAACCCCCACTCTACCTGTATTCCCAATTACTTCAAAGTGCCAGCACCTCAGTCTCCCAGAATTGCTCAGTTCAGTTCTCCCCAGTTTGTGCTCCTTGATAAAATTATTGACCGCTTCTGGGGTCTCAAAATATTAATCCCGGCCTTCATACATCACCCAAAGCTTCGCTGGGTACAGCACCCCAAACCTGAGCTGCCGTTGATATACCTCTTCCTTGGCTCTGTAGAATCCCACACGTGTTTTGCTATCTCAGCTCCAATGTCCTGGTATATTCGGACCTTGTTCCCGTCCCATTCGCAGTTGCGCTTCTCCCTGGCCCACTACTGAATCTTCTCCTTCTCCACGAACTTGTGGAGCCTCACGAACACCACCCGCAGTGGCTCCCCAGCTCTAGGCTTCTGCCTCAGAGACGTATGCACTCTGTCCACCTCAGGGTCCTTATCCAGTGCCCATTGTAGCGCACAATGACTCACGAGAGACGAAGAGTGATGAAGTCGATCCAGGCTTTATTAAGCGATGCTTGTCCCCAGCAGCTCAGCAACAGAATGAAGCTGCGGGGAGAAGCTCGGGTTCTTATACTCCGCCTTCAGGGCGGAACCAGGAGTCAGCAGCCAACCAGGACCCGGGATCTGTCAGCCAATAGCATATCGGCTTCACAGTCCCACATGACCCCTAATACATACCACCACATTCACCCCTTGTTAAAAAGGAACCCGGCGGGGTGGTGGTTCGCATGGTGGTAGGGGTTTACAAGGCTGGCCCTGGAAGGAAAATTTCGGACAGTGTTACTACAGTTTTAGCCCTACACTGGGCTATGTACAAATTTGTGCGAACTATTTACAATATCAGCAAATTTTTTTGTTACAACAACATTCTTGGTGTCACGCGGATTCCACGAATCGAGCGGGCGGTCTGGTCTTCCTCGTCGATCGCCTCAGCCCCGGTGGTGGTGCAGGTGCTTGCTCAGGCATTGTCGTCTTCGGGAGCATTTCGGTGTTTGTTCCTGTTTTACTCCTGGGCGGGCACGGGAGGAGGACCGATCCCCCGGGAAGGGGGCGGTCACGGGGTGCGCCGGTGGCAGGGAGGGGATGATCGGCGTCGGGGGGTGTGTGTGTTGCCGGCGGGCGCCAGGTCCCGCAGGGAGACCGTGTCCTGTCGGCCATCGGGGTATGCCACGTAGGCGTACTGCGGGTTCGCATGGAGAAGGTGAACCCTCTCGACCAACGGGTCCGATTTGTGCGCCCGCACATGTTTCCGGAGCAAGATGGATCCTAGGGCCGCCAGCCAGGTCGGCAGAGACGTTCCGGAGGAGGACTTCCTGGGGAAGACAAGGAGGCGCTCATGCGGCGTTTGGTTAGTGGTGGTACACAGCAGCGACCGGATGGAGTGGAGAGCGTCCGGGAGGACCTCCTGCCACCGGGAAACTGGGAGATCCCTGGACCGTAGGGCCAGTAGAACGGTCTTCCAGACCGTGCCGTTCTCCCTCTCTACTTGCCCGTTCCCCCGGGGGTTGTAGCTGGTCATCCTGCTCGAGGCTATGCCCTTGCTGAGCAGGAACTGGCACAGCTCGTCACTCATGAATGAGGTCCCCCTGTCGCTATGGATATACGTGGGGCAACCCAACAGTGTGAATATGGTGCCAAGGGATTTAATGACTGTGGCCGCTGTCATGTCGGGGCAGGGGATGGTGAAGGGGAAACGAGAGTACTCGTTCAACACGTTCAGGAAGTATGCGTTGCGGTCGGTGGAGGGGAGGGGCCCTTTGAAATCCAAACTGAGGCGTTCAAAGGGGCAGGAAGCCTTGATCAGGTGCGCTCTACCCGGCCTGAAAAAGTGCGGTTTGCACTCTGCGCAGATGTGGCAGTTCCTGGTGACTGTACGGACCTCCTCCACAGAGTAGGGGAGGTTGCGGGACTTTACGAAATGGTAGAATCGAGTGACCCCCGGGTGGCAGAGGTCCTCGTGGAGGGCTTGGAGGCGGTCTATTTGTGCGTTGGCACATGTGCCGTGGGATAGGGCATCGGACGGCTCGTTCAGCTTACCGGGACGATACAAGATCTCATAGTTGAAGGTGGAGAGCTCGATCCTCCACCTTAAGATCTTGTCATTTTTAATTTTGTCCCGCTGTGCATTATCGAACATGAAGGCTACCGACCGTTGGTCGGTGAGGAGAGTGAATCTCCTGCCGGCCAGGTAATGCCTCCAATGTAGCACAGCTTTCACTATGGCTTGGGCTTCCTTTTCCACTGAGGAGTGGCGGATTTCTGAGGCGTGGAGGGTTCGGGAGAAAAAGGCCACGGGTCTGCCCGCTTGGTTATGGGTGGCCGCCAGAGCTATGTCGGATGCGTCGCTCTCGACTTGGAAGTGGAGGGACTCGGCGATGGCGCGCATCGTGGCCTTTGCGATATCCGCTTTGATGCGGCTGAAGGCCTGGCGAGCCTCTGTCGACAGGGGGAAGGTAGTGGACTGTATTAGCGGGCGGGCCTTGTCTGCATACTGGGGGACCCACTGGGCGTAATATGAAAAGAAACCCAGGCAACGTTTCAGGGCTTTGGAGCAGTGGGGGAGGGAGAATTCCATAAGGGGGCGCATGTGTTCGGGGTTGGGGCCTATTATCCCATTGCGCACTACGTATCCCAGGATGGCCAGCCGGTTTGTGCTAAAAACGCACTTTTCCTCGTTATATGTGAAGTTCAGGGCGTTAGCGGTCTGGAGGAACTTTTGGAGGTTGGCGTCGTGGTCCTGCTGATCGTGGCCGCAGATGGTTACGTTGTCGAGATACGGGAACATGGCCTGCAACCCGTGCTGGTCAACCATTCGGTCCAGCTCCCGTTGGAAGACCGAGACCCCGTTTGTGACGCCAAATGGGACCCTTAGGAAGTGGTATAGACGCCCGTCTGCCTCGAAGGCAGTGTACTTGCGGTCACCTGGGCGGATGGGTGCTGGTGGTAGGCGGACCTGAGGTCCACGGTGGAGAAAACCTTATACTGGGCAATCCGATTGACCATGTCGGATATGCGGGGGAGAGGGTACGCATCTAGCTGCGTGTACCTGTTGATGGTCTGACTGTAGTCTACGACCATCCTTTGCTTCTCCCCGGTCTTTACTACTACCACCTGGGCTCTCCAGGGACTATTGCTGGCCTGGATTATGCCTTCCTTCAGCAACCGCTGGACTTCAGACCGAATAAATATCCGGTCCTGGGCGCTGTACCGTCTGCTCCTAGTGGCGACGGGTTTGCAATACGGGGTGAGGTTTGCAAACAAGGACGGCAGTTCAACCTTGAGAGCTGCGAGGCCGCAGATAGTGAGTGGGGGTATTGGGCCGCCGAATTGAAATGTTAGGCTCTGCAGGTTACACTGGAAATCTAATCCCAGTAATGTGGGCGCGCAGAGTTGGGGAAGGACGTAGAGCCTGTAGTTCTTAAACTCCCTCCCTTGCACCGTCAGGTTCGCGATGCAGAACCCTTTGATCTCTACGGAGTGGGATCCTGCAGCTAGGGAAATCTTTTGCGTGCTTGGATGGATGGTCAGAAAACAGCGTCTTACCGTGTCTGGGTGAATAAAACTTTCAGTGCTCCCGGAGTCGATCAGGCATGGCATCTCATATCCATTGACCAGCACCGTTGTTGTCGTCGTCTGGAGCGTCCGGGGCCGCGATTGATCCAGTGTCACCGAAGCCAGTCGTGGTAGTAGTGTCGCGGCGTCTTCTTCGGACCCCGTGGAGCCGTCGATGCTGGGGTCCTTTGTTGTCAACCAAGATGGTGGCGTCCATGAATCGCACGCGGCCGGGGGTGGACAAAATGGCCGCCCCCATGGATCGCATGTGGTCGGGGGTGGACAAAATGGCCGCCCCCATGAATCGCACATGGCTGGGGGGTCACAAGATGGCGGCGCCCATCCTTCCCTCGTGGTGCCCGGGACCCAAAATGGCAGCGCCCGCGGGTCGCACATGGGGCGCTGGGGGGGTTGGGGAGCGTTTGGGATGTGCTGGGCTCGTTCTTCTCCGGGGATTGCGGCGACCCCCCAGGACCGGCACACTGCCGCGTAATGGCCCTTCTTGCCGCAGCTTTTACAAATAGCTGCGCGGGCCGGGCAGCGCTGCTGGGGGTGTTTCGCTTGTCCACAGAAATAGCAGCGGGAACCCCCCGGGATGGTCTGGCGCTTTAACCGCGCAAGCTTGCGAGGGGGGGGGAGTTTGTCACGACGGGGATCCACGGAGCCCAAGGGGTTGCCGCGCAGTCGGGGCCGTAGGTGTGGGCGTTTTGTGAGGCCACATCTAGGGAAGCTGCAAGGGCCCGTGCCTCTGAGAGTCCTAGCGACTCTCTTTCTAAAAGTCTTTGGCGGATTTGGGGAGAGTTCATACCTGCCACAAATGCATCGCGAATTAGCATGTCCGTGTGTTCGATCGCGTTCACCGGCGGGCAGCTGCAGCCCCGTCCCAAAATTAGCACCGCGGCGTAGAATTCTTCTAGCAATTCGCCGGGACTTTGCCGTCTCGTTGCGAGTTGGTGGCGCGCGTAGACCTGGTTAACGGGCCGAACGTAGATGCCCTTCAGCAATGCGAGCGCCGTCGGGAAATCCTCTGCATCTTCTATGAGAGGGTAGATTTCCGGACTTACCCTCGAATGCAGGACCTGCATTTTCTGGTCTTCTGTGATCCGGCTGGGGGCCGTTCGGAGGTAGCCTTCAAAGCATGCTTGCCAGTGTTTAAATACTGTTGCCGAGTTCGCTGCGTGGGGGCTGATCCGCAGGCATTCCGGGGCGATCCGGAGCTCCATAGTCCTTTAAGCTTGCTTAATAAATTGTAGCGCACAATGACTCACGAGAGACGAAAAACAGAATGAAGCTGCGGGGAGAAGCTCGGGTTCTTATACTCCACCTTCAGGGCGGAGCCAGGAGTCAGCAGCCAACCAGGACCCAGCCAATAGCATCTCAGCTTCACAGTCCCACATGACCCCTAATACATACCACCACACATCAGCATCCTCAAAATGTATCTCGTGGCACTCACACCTTCCACTCGTTCAGGCAGGCCGACTATCTGCAGATTCTGCCTTCACAATCTACTTTCCTGTTCCTCCACCTTTGATCTCAACATCTTGCAAAGAGCCTCACCTCCGCCTCCAGTGCCACCACCCGATCGCTGTGGTCCGAAATCACCCTCTCGATCTCTCAGATCTGTGACCCCTGCACCTCCAAGCATTTCTCTATCCTCTCCATTGAGCCCTTCAGGGGTGCCACAGCCCCTGTGATGGCCTTCAAGCGCTCCTCCAGCATCTCCTTCCTCTGCTGGTGGAACACTTCCTTTTTAAAAATATTTTTATTCTCCTCCTTTTTCATATTTTCTCCCAAATTTACACCCACCAACAATAAACAATAATCAGTAACAAATATGTCAATCCCCATATCAATAACAACGATCCCATCCTCCCACTAAACCCCAAACATTAGCCCGCATGTTCACACAAATAAATGACAAAAAGGAATTAGGGATCACCCATAGTCGTCATTAACACACACCGCCCCCCCCCCCTCCCCAACCCTCCCCCCCCCCCCCGCCCCCCCCCCCCCCCCCCGCGCAACTAATGTTCTATATTATCCAGTTCTTGAAAGTGCACGATGAATAATGCCCATGAATCGTATAACCCCTCCATCCTTCCCCTCAGTTCAAACTTAACCTTCTCAAGAGTCAAGAATTCCAACAGGTCCCCCCGCCACGCCAGGGCACAGGTTGGAGTGGTTGCTCTCCAACCTATCAGGGTCCGCCTTTGGGCGATCAACGAGGCGAAGGCTACAACATCTGCCTCCAGCACATACTTCGCTTCCTGCTCCTTCAATCATGCAAACCGACCCTTAAAAAACAAATCTTTTTGTGTCTTAATCCCCTTCTCCTCCCATTTCCGAAAATTTCCATCTCACCTCCCTGGCTCAAATCTGTGGTCGCCCCGAAACGTCATTTCCTTTGACCCTGCCCCCAACCCGAAGTGTTGGCGAAACTGCCTCCAAATTTTCAATGAAGCTATTATTACCGGACTCCCTGAGTATTTCCCCGGGACCATCGGGAGTGGCGCTGTCGCTAGCGCCTTCAATCCCCACCCCCCTGTACAAACTCTCCTCCATTCTGACCCACTGGGAATCGACCCCTCTGACCCAGCTCCGCAACTTCTCCACATTCGCCACCCAGTAGCAATACATCAGGTTCGGAAGACCCAAACCCCCTGCCTGCCTTCCCCTCTGTAGCAGCACCTTTCTAACTCTGGCCACCTTCCCTCCCCATATGAACGAAGTAATCCTTTCTTCAATCTCTCTGAAAAAAGCCTTTGGCAGTAAAATCGGCTGACATTGAAAAATGAAAAGAAATTGTGGCAACACATTCATTTTAACCGCCTGTACCCGACTCGCCAGTGACAGAGGGAGACCATCCCACCTTGCCAGATCAGGTTTCACTCTCCCCACCAAACTAGAAATGTTGTACCTGCGGGGCCCCCCACCAATCCCTGGCAACCTGCACCCCCAGGTACCTAAAGTGAGTCCCTGCCCTACGGAATGGCAGCCCCCCACCCCTGCCCCCACCCCCGGCCGAGACACTACAAAATACTCACTCTTGTCTAGATTTAGTTTGTACCCAAGAAAGACCCAAACACTTGAAGCAGCTCCAATATTCCCCCTATCCACGCACTCGGTTCCAACACGTATAACAGCAAGTCATCGGCATATAAAGACACCCTGTGCTCTATTCCCCCCTGTGGTAGTATGCATTAGGGGTCATGTGGGACTGTGAAGCCGTGATGTCATTGGCTGACAGATCCCGGGTCCTGGTTGGCTGTTGACCTCTAGCTCCGCCCTGAAGGCGGAGTATAAGAACCAGGAGTTCTCCCCCGCAGGCCAGTCTGTTACTGAACTGCGGGGAACAAGTCACGCTTAATAAAGCCTCATCGACTTCATCTCTATTCGTCTCTCGTGAGTCTTTGTGCGCTACACCCCCCCCCCGCACTATTCCTTTCCAGACCTCCAAACTTCTTAACGCGATGGCCAACGGCTCGATCGCGAGTGCAAACAGCAGGGGGGACATAGGACATCCCTGTCTTGTCCCACGGTGGAGAGAAAAGTATCTCGAGCTGATGTTGTTTGTGCGGACTCTCGCCCTCGGCTCCTTATATAATAGCTTTACCCAGTTCACAAATCTTGGTCCAATCCCAAACCGCTCCAGAGCTGCCATCAAGTACCCCCATTCTACCCGGTCGAACGCCTTCTCAGCATCCAATGCCACAACCACCTCTGTTTCCTTCCCCTCTGCCGGTGCCATAACGACGTTCAATACCCTTCTAACGTTTGAAAAGAGCTGCCTCCCTCTCACAAACCCCGTCTGATCCTCACCTATCACCTTCGGGAGGCACTCCTCCAGCCTACCCGCCAGTACCTTCGCCAATACTTTTGCGTCAACATTCAGAAGTGATATGGTCCTATACGACCCACACTCCGACGGATCCTTATCTTTTTTTAGCAACAGGGAAATCGATGCCTGCCCCAAAGTTTGTGGCAACACCCTCTTCTGTGGAACTATTCCTTGATGAAGACCACCAGCTGTTCCATCTGGGGCTTTGCTACTTGCACAAGCCCTTCCCCCCCACACCATCCTTCCACTGGCTGCTGCACCACAAATCTCTTCCAACCTCTTGGCCAGGTCTTTCACTGTTTTCTGCCGGGTTTGGTGACGAGCAGACATGCCTCTCCTGGGGGGAACTTCTTCCCCCAACCTTCAATTACACTTTTCCATCGAAGTTGCACCCAATTTTGTGTAAAAAAAAGCTCTTTTCTATGCCTTCAAGCAGGAGCTGCCCTGTATGTGACCACTCACACCATGGTCGCCACCGGAAGTCGTACCAAGCCCATCTCACCAAGTATCTTGACAGAGAAATCTCTTAATTCCAAGTGTTTGGACATCATCTGATCCAGGTCCCAATTACCTAACAAGCTGCTTGACTTTGAAGTTATGTTTTGCTGGTTATTTTTGATTGTTTTGCTGGATTGTGTTCATTGGACTATAATACAGGGCACTCGTGGCTGAACTCACTTGAGCCCACAGGACAATGTACTCAAAAGGATGGGATCTTTAGCATCTGCCTGAGCCACTGGAACAGGAAGGTTGGGGCTTAGAACAATGCAGCATGTACTCAGTACTGTCTTTGTCACCTCCAGTCTTGACTATTGGGACGACTATCCAGTTCATGTCAAAGTTTTAAAGATAGTATTTAGTTCTGGGTAGATTATTGTTGTGAAGGTAAAGTAACAAACATGCTGGGTTTTAAAAATTTCCAGAACACCTAAAACAAAAGGACAGTTCAGAAAGTCACCCATCATAGAGTCAGAATAGAAGAGATGGAATAACAAAACAGCAGGTGGGTTTACTTGTTTTGGAGTTCGAGCTAGAATAGTTTAAAAGCATTCAGTGGACCCTGAAAGGCTGCCTGATCGTGGAGATGGGTGGAGCTCAAGAAGGTTCTCTGATTTCAGCTTATCTGTGTGTTTCCTGGATAGGGGATTGGTTGCAGTTTGGACCTTGTGGGGTTTACAGCTCACAAAGGAACCTTGGGAGCTGTTAGTAGGTTCCAGATGGTCAGGGAACATAAGAAGTACTGGGGAACTGAAAGGTGGCAGAGGGTGGGTGGTTCTGTGCTGGAAATAGTTAGGGCTCAGAGAAGCCCTGGGAGCTAGTTATAGCTTGATGCAGCCAGAGGACTAGAGATGGAAAAACAATGCCAGCTTCATGAAACTAGCAATCTGTTGAAGAATTGGAATTTGAGGCGGGAAACCAGCTTTGATAATCTTGTGGAGCACAGTCTTAGAAGAAGCGATTGAACCATCTGGAGATCAGCAGTCATTGGGACGGTCCGAGTCAGAGCGGTTTGTGAGTGAATTCAGAGGCTAGATCTTCGAAAGTGTATTCCCTCGTGAGGGAGACAGAGTTTTAACGAGATGGGGAACACTGACGTCTGTGGTGGTTGTTGAGAAATCTGTGGGACCTGTCCTGGTCACATCTGACATTTAATGTGCAGTGTGGTGTGTGTTAAAATATGATTTGCCTGTTAATTCATGTTTACTTTATGTTAATTCTGGACGTCAAGAGCATAAGATCGATATTGTACAGGGTTTTACTTTTTAACTTTGGAAAGTAAAGTTTATTTTGTTTGTTTAAAACGGTGGAATGTTATTGTTTTATTCTCCTAGTGGGTGACTAGGATTTCAAACTTTTCTACTGGTCCCTAAACTGTTCATAACATTATCCTCATGTTATCATTGCTTATAGCCCGATCTCCAGTTGTCATAAACGTCAACATAAAACTCTTGCCATTCATGTCCTGTCCAGCAAAATGTCTTGCTCTTCCATCAGCTTTATATCATGTTAAGCTACCTCAACCTTAGCTTAAAGTAATAATATTCACACAGCAGTGATGCCAGTGGTGTATAGTTTGGTAGTAAGCAGTGACCAGACTAACCCCTGCATTTCCACACAAGGCCAAGCATCCATTCTCAATAGTTGATATCATCTACAAAGGAGGGTCCCATTCTGCCGGTGACAATCTGGACATGCCCAATATTCTGCAGCAATATGTCACAATTCAGGTATGTCAGACATAACTCTCCCTCCTCTCGTTCCCCTTTGCCTCCAAGCTCCTTCTGTAATTTGCCAATCCACACTGAGGTTGAGAATCCCCGCCAGCTGGCGCGGAAATGCGGCGCATGCGTGGGAGCGTCAGCGGCCGCTGTCAGTTTCCCGTACATGCGCAGTGGGGAGAGTCTCTTCCGCCTCCGCCATGGTGGAGGCCGTGGCGGAGGCGGAAGGGAAAGAGTGCCCCCACAGCACAGGCCCGCCCGCGGATCGGTGGGCCCCGATCGCGGGCCAGGCCACCATGGGGGCACCCCCGGGGTCAGATCGCCCCGCGCCCCCCCCCCAGGACCCCGGAGCCCGCCCACGCCGCCTGGTCCCGCCGGTAAATACCAGGTTTGATTTACGCCGGCGGGACAGGCAATTTCTGGGCGGGACTTCGGCCCATCCGGGCCGGAGAATCCAGCGGGGGGTTCCGCCAACCGGCGCGGCCGGATTCCCGCCCCCGCTCAATCTCCGGGAGCGGAGACTTCGGCGGGGGCGGGGGCGGGATTCACGGCGGCCAACGGCCATTCTCCGACCCGGCGGGGGGTCGGAGAATGACGCCCCATATCTGAAACACTTGCCCTGTCTGCTTTAGGTGAACAAGAGAGAGCCCACGTGAAAAAGAGTAGGGAAGGTACCCCTGCTGACCTGGCCAATTTCTTTCCCTCAACCAACATCACACTTTCTCCTGCTTGGGGACATTTTGCCACATTGTTACATGGTGCCTGGAATGCCGAGGTATGTCCCTCCCAGCAACCTACTTACTACTGCTTCCCAAGGTTGTCATGAAGAAAATGGCTGTAGGCCCCAGGAACATCCAGGTATTCCCATGAATCTGCTGCGCTTGTCCTCCAAGGTTGTTGAGGTCATGGACTTGGAAGGTGCTGTCAAAGGAGTCTTGGTGAGTTGTTGCAGTGAATCTTGCAGATGTCTAGGCCTCAAACTCTGTCAACGTCCATCAGGGTGCAAAGGTTCCCATCTATGGAGTACCTCTATCTCCTCAATCCATTGTCTATCCCACTGGGAGTCTGCCATACCCAGCCTCAGGAAACTGGGCGAGGATTCTGGCAAGTGTTGAATGGATAAGCGGGAATGATAATCCTGGCCAAAGTACCTTGAAAAATCAACACCTTCTAGGGATTACTTAAGGCGTATAGGAATATAATTTCACGCCTTCAGGATTCCAGCTCCCTCCAGTAACGTCTAAACCGATTACTGCTGCAAACTCTTGTAATACTTGAAAGAACTGCAATTACCAAATGGATTCCTTATTGAGAAAGCCCCCAAACCAACCTGAAGGATCAAACCAGAAATAGTAGACAACCATTAACTGCTTCAGAACTGGTCATGGTGGGTGCTGCCACCTTTTCCATAGATGAAAGACTGAATCATTCCCATTAAGAGATAGTCAAACACTTCCCGCAGAAGAGATCCACAGGCAGGTTACAAGAGTGCCACACTGTTAGACCAGATGTTTTGGCCTGAATATCTGACTTAAATAACCATATTTGGTTTGTTTTTTGCTACTATTCTATGAAAAAGGAGAAAATTTGCATCCTTCATTTTATTCCCTTGTTAGGTTACTGTCTGTTCTGTGTTTCCTTTTTAATTCCTGTCCTACTGGCTGCCTTTGATTTGATCTACAGTCTTCTTGCTAGTGACTACAACACTGAGATGTTGTACTTATGTTATAGACTTTGGACAAACCGAAACACCCCTGGTCTAATGAACAAGCCAGGACTTCCCCTTTGGGTGCATGATGTCAATTTGATACACTTGGCTAGCAGCCAACCGGTGAATCTGAAATTCTGAGCCATATCCTGTTGTTGCTTGCGATTGGTGGAGCCATTCAGAATCTTCCAGAAGGAAGACCGGTCATGTGAAGAGCTCCATTTTTGTCCTGCATTCTGTGAGGTTGAAACAGGCAGGAAGCAGCTGAAAGATACTCTCTATCTGCTCTCTCCCTGCCAGGCAATTTAAAAGTGAATGCACTCCTATTTGGAATACTGTAGACAGCAGTCAGAACTGAGGAAGGGACTTCTGGAATGAAAGATTGCAAGCAGTTTCCTCTGTCTGAATGCCTGGGAAGAACGCAAGCTGAGAACTCTCTTTATAATACAGCTGGTATATCTGCACAGAGATCAGGCAAACTGAAAAGTCTATAAAATTCTCAGCTGTAAAGCTCCAGTAATATCTCAGGGACAAGAGGCTCCATCTGGTGGTCGGAAATCAGAATTGCATCGACTGGAATTTCCGGTGTGAGGCTCCATCTGGTGGGCGGAGGTCAGAATTGTATCAACCTCAATCGCCTATGTAAAGCTCCATCTGATAGTCGAAGGTCAGAATTGCACCGACCTGAATTTCTTGTACAACCAACTCCCCAGAGGGTCACATTCGGAGAAGACAGATGCCTACAGAGGCCACAACTGCAGCAATGAAGAATCATCTCAAACCTTTTTCCTTCCATTCCCGTTATTCAAACCCTTTTCCTATCTCTTCACCGTGTGTCTGTTTTGTGTGTGTGTCTGGGCGGAGGGTGGGACAGGGTTTTGGGAATAGATAGACGAGTAGACCATAGTTCCAATTATGTTCAGCTTTTCCTCTTGTTATAAATAAACAGTTTGGTAATGTTTTACTTATAAATCTGGTGTCTGAAACTCATTGGGGGCAGTCAGGGGTAAAAGATCTCAGGAAAATACAAATTATTGGTCAATTGACTTGGGACTCCGGAGTCTGTGAGGCTGGAACTGACCGGGCACTCGCCCAGGGTGTCGTAACACCCTCCAACCAGAAGAAGAATCGGTTTATCTACAGCTTTCATTATGTCGAGCCTGCTCCCTGATTCATTTTCAGTCTAACCTCTTGACTTAATGTGTGATTACCCTTAGATCTTTCTTTTTCTGTGGGAAAGTGCCAACTCCTTTGAGACAATTGGCTGGCTTTTGCCAGCTGTATAGGTTGGTTGATAGCACATTAGGCCTAATGGGGAGGGGAGGGGGGGGGGGGGTCAATTAAAGTGTTATTAAACATTCCTACCATCTTATGCCAAAACAAGTTCCAGTATTTTATAAATACAGAGCCTTTTACTGTAGTAATATTAGGAGTATCTTGGCCCTGCTAAACTGCTAAGGAAGTCACCGGGTTATCCAAACCAAGGCTCCAGTGTACTTGTGAAATAAGAGTTCACACAATTGGTGCCAGCTCATTAACTTTTCTCATTTGGCCGCCTTTGAGAATTTCTATTCTTTCTTTTTTTCAAAAAGATATAGCGACCTTGTGGTTTCACGGTTCTTTTGGTTAAAAATGAGCTTTGGTGAAGGTTGGGAGCAAATAAATCAGAAAGAAGAGACAGTTTATTTCAAGGGAAACTGCTGTCGCGATCATTAATATTCCGCGTCTTAATGCGCAACCAGGAGCCAACCCAAGGATTACTGCATCCAACATGCCGCAGACGCTGAGCCGGCAACCAATGCCAACCGTGTTTCAACCAGACGGGGCCAACAGCCCACTAACCGAGATCAATCGGTATTCGACCAGCCAAGGTTAACTGTCCACCAACCAGGATTGTCCATATTTTATAAACTGTGGTATTGTAGACCTACCACATCCTCGTCGCCAGTTTAATAAGGACAGGGGAGTCCACACCGAGTAAAATAAGTTAAAAAGTTATATTTACACAAACGATATGTACACTACCCGGTAGATCCCTACCAGATTCCTGCTGAGGTTGGTGCCATACTAGCCGACCTTATATACATGGGTTAATTGAGATACCACGGCCCTAGTGGGAGAGCTAATACTCTGTGAGGAGCATGGGGAAGACCAGCATTTCCACCCCGTAGGTTCCGTACGGCATATTACAAGGTGTTTCTCTGAAAGGGGCATGTGACCTGCTGGTCCAATGGGGAGTTGAGTTGGAAACTCACCGGGACTTGCCTGGATCTGTTCCAACAGTCGGAATTTCGGGGCTGTCGGACTAAGACCCCTTTTCCTTGCTCTGTTATGTACATGGTTGTTCTGATATTAACCTTTATTAATTCACTGATGGGAGTTTGAGCCTTACCTCGCTACGCTACACTAACACAATTGGCAACCAATCTGACTAATGCTGATTTCCCATTCCCGCAATTCAAGGATTCCAATGTTTTAAACAACAACTCTTACCTGTTGCTCAATGACAATGAGGTTGGGTGACTGCAGTCCTACAGAAATAACATTAAGTGGGGTAACAATATGAGAAATCTCACCGTTGCTGATGGATTATTGACCAAGGTTGAGAGTGGTGCAACAGGAGTGAGTCTGGCTCCAGGTCTGATAGCTGAGTGTTCAAATTCAGAGCATGGCGAGCAACTTACGGTATTGGATCCAGATATTCCGCTTCAGCGCAATTGGAATTATTCCCTGGTTGGCGGGGTGGTCTCTCTGGCCTGGCAGGGTAGTCTCTCTGGTCTGGCAGGGTGGTCTCTCTGGTCTGGCAGGGTGGTCTCTCTGGTCTGGCAGGGTGGTCTCTCTGGTCTGGCAGGGTGGTCTCTCTGGCCTGGCAGGGTAGTCTCTCTGGTTTGGCAGGGTGGTCTCTCTGGTCTGGCAGAGTGGTCTCGCTGGCTTGGCAGGGTGGTCTCGCTGGCTTGGCAGGGTGGGGCCCCTTCCCAAAGTCACGGCCTTTGATCCCGGTTGACCTTCCGAACTTGCCGCTTTTCGTATGCGGCGCGCCCCCGCCAGCAGCAGGATCCTCCGTTCCGGCAGCCGGCCAATGGGATTTTCCATGTCGGCCACCCCACGCCTTTGGGAAACCCGCGGGCGTGGGTGCGCTGCAGGCAGAGCTGAGGATCCCGCCGACAGAGAATTCCGCTGATGGTCTTTGAGATACTTGACAGCCTATGTCAGAGACTGCCAGAAAAAGGACATTTAAACATTCAGGTGACAACATTTAATTTGAGCCCTTGAAACAGGCACAGGGACTGGGATTCTCAATGCCCATTACTTCTTCCACAGGCATCAAATCAACTTCATACTGCCCTGCAGATTTGCACGATAGCCGTGTGCAGTTCAGTGATAAACACACTCAGTGCCTGCACACCTCCATAGGCGGACCAAGTGTGTGTGAGCCGAGTATTACTTAAAGGTATCCTGAACTATCCTGAAGGATAGGATTTCTGAGCATCTGGAAAGACACTGCTTGATTAGGGATAGTCAGCACGGATTTGTTAGGGGTAGGTCTTGCCTTACAAATCTTATTGAATTCTTTGAGGAGGTGACCAAGCATGTGGATGAAGGTAAAGCAGTGGATGTAGTGTACATGGATTTTAGTAAGGCATTTCATAAAGTTCCCCATGGTAGGCTTCTGCACAAAGTAAGGAGGCATGGGATAGTGGGAAATTTGGCCAGTTGGATAACGAACTGGCTAACCGATAGAAGTCAGAGAGTGGTGGTGGATGGCAAATATTCAGCCTGGATCCCAGTTACCAGTGGAGTACCGCAGGGATCAGTTCTGGGTCCTCTGCTGTTTGTGATTTTCATTAATGACTTGGATGAGGGAGTTGAAGGGTGGGTCAGTAAATTTGCAGACGATACGAAGATTGGTGGAGTTGTGGATAGTCAGGAGGGCTGTTGTCGGCTGCAAAGAGACATAGATAGGATGCAGAGCTGGGCTGAGAAGTGGCAGATGGAGTTTAACCCTGAAAAGTGTGAGGTTGTCCATTTTGGAAGGACAAATATGAATGCGGAATACAGGGTTAACGGTAGAGTTCTTGGCAATGTGGAGGAGCATAGAGATCTTGGGGTCTATGTTCATACATCTTTGAAAGTTGCCACTCAAGTGGATAGAGCAGTGAAGAAGGCCTATGGTGTGCTCGCGTTCATTAACAGAGGGATTGAATTTAAGAGCCGTGAGGTGATGATGCAGCTGTACAAAACTTTGGTAAGGCCACATTTGGAGTACTGTGTACAGTTCTGGTCGCCTCATTTTAGGAAGGATGTGGAAGCTTTGGAAAAGGTGCAAAGAAGATTTACCAGGATGTTGCCTGGAATGGAGAGTAGGTCTTACGAGGAAAGGTTGAGGGTGCTAGGTCTTTTCTCATTAGAACGGAGAAGGATGAGGGGCGACTTGATAGAGGTTTATAGGATGATCAGGGGAATAGATAGAGTAGACAGTCAGAGACTTTTTCCCCGGGTGGAACAAACCATTACAAGGGGACATAAATTTAAGGTGAAAGGTGGAAGATATAGGAGGGATATCAGAGGTAGGTTCTTTACCCAGAGAGTAGTGGGGGCATGGAATGCACTGCCTGTGGAAGTAGTTGAGTCGGAAACATTAGGGACCTTCAAGCAGCTATTGGATAGGTACATGGATTATGGTTAAATGATATAGTGTAGATTTATTTGTTCTCAAGGGCAGCACGGTAGCATTGTGGATAGCACAATTGCTTCACAGCTCCAGGGTCCTGGGTTCGATTTCGGCTTGGGTCACTGACTGTGCGGAGTCTGCACGTCCTCCCCGTGTCTGCGTGTGTTTCCTCCGGGTGCTCCGGTTTCCTCCCACAATCCAAAGATGTGCGGGTTAGGTGAATTGGCCAATGATAAATTGCCCTTAATGTCCAAATTGCCCTTGGTGTTAGGTGGGGGTGTTGGGTTTGGGTGGGGTGCTCTTTCCGGGGGCCGGTGCGGACTCGGGGGGCCGGGTGGCCTCCTTCTGCGCTGTAGATTCAATGATAATCTATGATTAATCTAGGACAAAGGTTCGGCACAACATCGTGGGCCGAAGGGCCTGTTCTGTGCTGTATTTTCTGTGTTCTGTGTTCTGTGAACTACTCAAAGCCATACTGCACCTCTTAAATGGGAAGTGCAGTGAGGCTGCAGCACCTATGGAACTGGTGGCAGAAGAGAACGTGTGCAGGAAGCACACTGACCAATGACACAAGGCAGACAGGATGCTCCAAGGCTCTCTGATGCTGCATTGGAGGCTTCGATGGAGGAGGTGGAGAGGAAGAGAGATGATATTGAGCCACAGGCAGAAGTGGGTTCTCCAGACAATCTGTGCAAATAAGGCAGAGGTACTGTGGCTTTCCATGTCAGGAGTCAACCCCCAAGAACCAGGATGCAGCCTTGCAAGAGTTCAGTGACCTCACATGAATGGTCAAGGTCAGTGAATTCATCGTCAATTGTGACGCACCTTTAGCTTCAGACCCTTCTCCAAGCAGCACATGCCCATCACTCACCCATCAGCAATCTCAATCAGTCACAACACATACCGACCATTCATGTGCTTCACCTCATCCTGACTTAACACTTACTGTAAGCTTCACACCCACACTCTCAGACATGGCAAGCTAACGCACATCACTCAAACAACTTGCACTCCATTCACTGATACATGTCTCTCAATGTGGCAGGACAAGACGCCATACAACTGGAGGCCCCAGGGGAAGCCATTGCTCCTTACCCTTACCCCAATGGAGGAGACAATGCTCACCAATACTGGTGCAACCATCGATGAGGCCGTGGCCAGTGGTGGGGCTGAAACCATTGAAGACGATTGTTATATCTCTGAATTTTCTGCAAAGTGAAAAGGTATGGAGGTGCCACATTCTTGGATTCTTACAAACACGATAAGAAGTTTTCTTAGGAGATGTTGCTCACACAATCCAAGATGGAAAACTGAAGCCTGCGCAAAACTCTGTTGACGTCACTACAGAACACGTGACCCTTCCCCAGCAGGGATGTCATCTCGGATACATAACAATGATGGTATCCACATACCTGATCATCCATCTCGAATCCCGCCTACTCCTCTTCCCAGAATCCGCCGGACAACTTTAACTCTATACCATTTCCCTTGCAAATACCCAAGAACTGTAGCCTAACCAGGCAGTGGTGGAAGTACAACAGTTGCCAATGAAGAAAAATAATACCTCATTTTCATAATCACAGCAACCACTTCAGATATTAGTGTCATGTATGCTTTAGAGGAGAGACAGGACCCGCACATGATGAGACACTGGACAGGAGTAGCCTACAGCCTGGGCACTGCAGATTTCAGCTGATCTGTGTATCAGGACTTGTAGGAACATAGGAGCAAGAGTAGGCTATTCGGCCCTTCAGTCCCGCTCAACCATTCAACAAGATCATGGGTGATCTGATTGTGGCCTTAACTTCATTTTCCTGCCTGTTCCCCATAACCCTTGAATTCCTGTCCATCAAAAATCTGTCCAACTCGCCCTTGTATAAATTCAGTGACCCAGCCTCCACTGCTCTCTGGGGGAGAGAAATTAAAATGTCCTAATCTCAGTCTTAAATGGGAGACCTCCTGTGTCTCCCTAATTTTAGTCTCCCCAACAAGTGGAAACATTCTCTGGGGATCCACCCTATCAAGTCCGCCACAAGGTCTTATATTTTTCAATAAGATCACCTGTCCTAAATTCCAACTCTACCTCCAGTCCCGCTACAGAGAGCTGAGGATTTTTTTGGGACGGGCTACAGAGGAACGTGAATGGGTCGACACACAGGAATGCTTGGTGCATCAACACACCTGCCAAAACACCCAAAGTCGATGTTGAGGAGAAGAGAGGAACTGAGCACCAACTTGTGGCAGGGCTTTGCGCAGAGCTTAGAGCCCACTCTTTCCAACTCCATTAGCACACTTGCTGGCCCAACCAGGATGCAGGTTTGATTTATAAAGTTGGTTTGGAATGATTACTTTGTGGCAGATTTTATGTTTGCGTTGGCGTCAGGCAGACGCCAAGATGGTCAGTAAGAGAAGAAAGGTGTGGGCCTGTTGGGTGACTGGGGTTGCACTGACTGGAGCCACAGAGAGATTGGTCTGAGAGGGGCTGCTTAGTTGGCCTCTTCTCTTCAGCAGGTATCTAGTGGTTTGTTCTGCACTCTCATGATGTTGGGGTCATTGAGTGTGCAGAGATCGCTATGACCCCATGCCGAGCACCCCAGGTCTTCTTCAGAGTGGTCCGAGCGATGGAGGAAAGGTTATTTAGCACACTAATGGGGGTGTTGTTTCAGAGCAATATTCTTGTCACCGCCCGCCAGTCAGCAGTGGTGACATAAATGCAGCGGACAGCCACAGAATGAAAGAATCGTGACTGTTGCCAGGATACTAGTCATTGACCTGAATGATTCACTGCCTATGGTCGTGCACCAGTTGGACACAGGGAGAGTGCAATCCCTTTCAGCTGCGCAATATCGCAGAGATGATTTGCAGGGCCTGGTAAGTAGATAGAGTGGCACGTGCCACCCTCATGAAAATGGCGTCTGGCGCAGCTCATACCCAATGCGTTTGCCCCAGACACAATTTTGGAGCCAAAACTGTACACACTGTGCTTAAAATACAGCTGCTATGTAACGGAATGTTCCAGCCTTACAATCTTTCGGCTAGAATGTGTGCAATGGTCTGTGTGGGTCAGGAAGCCTTGTTCTTGTATCCAGTCGTCTTGGAATACGGAGCCTCAGAGATCTCCTCAGTGCAACACAGAACGTCAAACTGGGAAATGTTGCAAATATCATCAGCTCCTGACTGGAAGGAACCCAAAGTATAAAGATCACGGTCACCTTCACAGCGACTGGCAATGCCATGCTCACCTTGCCCTGTGGTTGCAGTTGCGGCTGGAGTAGGCGGCAAATTTCAGTGAGGACATCCTTATTGAAACATAAGCGCTTCATGCCTTGTTTCTCACTGAGGTGCAGCTCGGAGGATTGATCCCTGAACTCTCTGGGTGAATATGACCGCTTGTTGAGAGCCATAACCTTTCCTCCTCCCTCTTCCAGCAGCTTGCCCTCCTCTGTGCCACCTTTGCTCATTGGTCCTGTCACGGTATAATCTGAGGCAAATTTTGTCTCAGGTGGCCCGTGCAGGATCCTTGAAGTCAGGACAAAGTCCTTCAACATGTGCCACTCCTCTTCCTGTAACTTAAAAAAGTCAGAAAACAGCCAGAAACCTCAACCATCACAGCAATACCAATATAAATCAAATGAAACCAATCTACACGTTCTTGATGTTCCCTTTCAATCGGGTTTATTGGGGGTGAAGGGGGTGTGGACAGGGAGAAGGAAGCCCCATCTGTTGCTGTTCCATTGTGTATATTGAATTCGGGACACATGCAGGGGTGTTGAGCTTTGAAAGAGCACGCTGACATCGAAACAGCATTACACACTGTCACAATCTGTCTAACTTAAACATGGGCACAGCTCCATGCACCTGCCATCCGCATCAAAAAGGTGTCAGGCACAGCTCATACCCGAAGTGTGTGCATGTGCCGCAGACAGAATTCTGTAGTCAAAACAGTAAACACATGGCCGAAAATCCAGGTGCTGTGCAGCGGAATGTCTCGGCCTTAGAATTTTTTTACTTAAAAAAAATATTTTTACTGGTATTTTCAATTTATACACAGTATGACTTTATGTTTAATACTTATAGCATGCGTGTCCCTCCTTGATATCCCCATTTTGTATTCCAGGTGTACTGCCCCCTGACTCCTATTCTCCCCCCCCCTTCCCTTTATGTTTTCTTTTGCCTGCCTTGTGGGTTCTCCCTCCCCCCCCATGCTTCTTCCTGTAATTCCCCTGAGTCCCATCCTCTCCCCCCCCCCCCCCACCCCGCCACTTCCCCCCAGAGTTGTGTGTTGCTGTCTGTCTTCCCCCATCTCTTACGTTTTCCCCTATTCGTTGTTGGCTTCAAACAGGTCTTGGAACAGGCCGACGAATTGTGCCCATGCTTTGAGGAAACCGTCCTCTGACCCTCAGATGGTGTATTTAATCTTCTCCAGGTGGAGAAATTCCGAGAGGTCAGCGAGCCAGTCTGCAGCTGTGGGAGGTGCTGCCGATCGCCAGCCGAGCAGGATTCTCCGGCGTGCGATTAGGGAAGCGAAAGCAAGGGCATTAGCCCCCTTCCCCATGTGTAGCTCTGGCTGTTCTGATACCCCGAAGATTGCCACTCTCGGGCACGGCTCCACCCTCACCCCCACAACCTTGGATATTGTCTCGGAGAAGGCTGTCCAGAACCCAGCAAGTTTGGGACAGGCCCAAAACATGTTGGCCGGGCCCCTCTGGCACCGTTCACATCCGGGAAGAACCTGTTCATTCGGGTTCTGGTCAGGTGCGCTCAGTGCACCACTTTGAACTGCATGAGGCTGAGCCTTGCGCAGGAGGAGGTGGAGTTGGCCCTGTTCAGTGCTTTGCTCCAGAGTCCCCAGCCCACCTCTGTCCCCAGTTCATCTCCCCATTTTCGTTTGGCTTCATCCAGTGGCAGTCTCACCCTGCCCAATAGCTGTCTGTAGATTATCCCACAATTTCTCCCTTCCTTACTGTCTGTGTTTATCAGGTCCTCCAGTAGTGTGGTCTTAGGGGCCCGAGGGTACCTCACTGCCTCCTTGCGGAGAAAGTGCTTTACTTGTAGGTGTCTATGTTCCTGCCCTGTCAGTAGTGCCAGTTCCTCCGTCAGGTCGCTCAGTATCATTAATCGGTCCCCCATGCAAAAGTCCCTGACTGTCAGCGTCCCACCCGTCCTGTCTCCATTTTGTGAAAGTAGTGTCTAGTATAGCTGGTGGGAACTTGTGGTTTCCGCAGACGGGGGCCATGGGGGACATCTCGGTCAGACCGAAATATTGCCTCATCTGATTCTGCGTCCTTAGTGTTGCTACAACCACTGGGCAGGATGTTTCGTCATGGGCGGGGGGTGGGTGGGAATGAGAGTGCTGCCATGGTGAGAGCCTGGATGGTCGTTCCCTTGCAGGATTATTCCTCCATCCTCATCCATTCCGTGGTGGGTTCACGGATCCACCCTCTCACTCTCTCTGCCGTAGCTGATAGTGCCAGGCCGCCCCTGTCTTGTCTCCTCTGAGTGTTGATTTGGGGACTTCCGGGTTCTTACCCCCCCACACACACACAAATGGCATGATCGTTTTGTCTATGTTTTGGAAAAAGGCCTTGGGGATGAAAATCGGTCTGAACCTGAACAGGAAGAGGAACCTTGGCAGTCTGTTCATTTTGATGGTCTGCACCCTCCCTGCCAGGGTGTGCGAAAGCGTGTCCCATCTCTTTAGGTCCTTTTTGGCATCCTCCGCCAGACTGGTCAGATTCCACTTGTGGATCTGTGTCCAGTCTCAGGCTATCTGGATCCCCAGGTAGCGGATTTTGTTTTGGGCTAGTTTGAATGGGAGTCCCTCCAGCTCTGTCCCTCCCCCGTTTGGGTTCACTGGGAATGCCTCGCTCTTGCCCAGGTTACGTTTATAACCTGAGAAGCTTCTGTACTCTTTCAGGAGCCGCATGATTGCTCTCAGGCCCTCCTGTGGTTCCGAGACATAGAGAAGCAGGTCATCCGCATAGAGTGTGACTCTGTGCCCTCTGCCTCCCCTTTGGATGCCTTTCCAGCTTTTTGAGTCTCGCGGGCCGATCGGCAGGAGTTTCATTGCCAGGGCGAACTGGGGCGGGGACAGTGGGCATCCCTGCCTTATGCCTCTGTGCAGCTGGAAATATTCAGAGCTGGTGGTGTCGGTTCGAACGCTGACCTTGGGGGCACTGTACAGGATTTTCACCCAGGATGTGAATCCTGCCCCTAGCTCAAACTGCTTCAGTACCTCAAAGAGGTACTTCCATTCGACTCTGTCGAACGTCTTCGTCCAGGGAGATGATCACCTCTGGTGTTTCGTGTAGCCACTTAAATTGGCCAACTCCCGATTCAAAATGGCGAACGGCAAAGGCTGATGGGAAAGTCAGCCAACAAGACTAAAAGCAGCAGCTGCAGGTTTGCTGTGTATTTACCTCTGCAAATACCAGACAACATCGATACCAGCGGTCATCAGCATAACAAAGTAACAGCCATCTGCATACTGATGAGCAATCCCCTGGAACAATAAGTAATATTTTGACACACAAAGAAAAGCCAGACTCCTCGGCACCAGCAGGAGCCAAAACAAAGGAGGTGAACGAGCACCTCAAGACCGCCCATCGATCAGGGAACCGCTCCAGTATTGGAGAAAATCGAACTAAGCGATTGGGACAAAGTCCAATCACTTGGGACCAGGTACAGGTTCCAAAAGGCGGGAAGCTCCTGGGGACTATAAGAATTGAGCCCCAAGTTCAAATCGCTCTCTTCTTCGCCTCTTCTCTCTCCTAGTGCTCTTCTTCCTGCCCGGGTCACCCAGCAACAACGAACCAACATTGACCGTGACCGGTACAGTGACTCCAGTGATCATCAAACTCAGAAGTCTTAATTCAACGCTCGCTACGAGATAGGCGCTCCTAGCTACAAATCCGTACCAACTTCGAATCCCGCAGACTCAGAACCCGAACGAAAGGCCATTTGTTCCCCTGACCTGGTGGGCCAGTCCGAAGTTAAGTATAGGCCTGTTAGTTGTAGAAGTAGCTTAGACGTAGAATTTGTGCATGAGTAGCGATTATTGTGCATAATAAATGTGCTTTGATTTAAATCTTACTAATCGGTGTGTTGGATTATTGATCATTACTCGGACTTGAACCACGTGGCGGTATCATAAAGATACCTGGCGACTCGAGAGCAAAGGTAACAAATCAGAGCAATTGAAACAAGGCAAAGTTAGCAACATTCGGCCTTAGAATTTTACAGCTAGAATGCGTGCAATGGTCAGTGTGGGTTAGTATCTCAGTGAAGGACTGTGGGAGTGCTTATCTCAGTGATGGACTGTGTGTGTCAGTATCCCAGTGGTTAGCTGTGTGATTCAGTATCTCAGTGATGGGCTGTGTGTGTCAGTATCCCAGTGGTTAATTGTGTGATTCAGTATCTGAGTGATGGACTGTGTGGGTCAGTATCTCAGTGATGGACTGTGTGGGTCAGTCTCTCAGTGATGGACTGTGTGGGTCAGTATCTCAGTGATGGACTGTGTGATTCAGTATCTCATTGATGGACAGTGTGGGTCAGTATCTCAGTGATGGGCTGTGTGGGTCAGTATCTCAGTGATGGGCTGTGTGGGTCAGTATCTCAGTGATGGACTGTGTGGGTCAGTCTCTCAGTGATAGACTGTGATTCAGTATCTCAGTGATGGACTGTGTGGTTCAGTATCTCAGTGATGGACTGTGTGGGTCAGTATCTCAGTGATGGACTGTGTGGGTCAGTATCTCAGTGATGGGCTGTGTGGGTCGGTATCTCAGTGATGGACTGTGTGGGTCAGTCTCTCAGTGATGGACTGTGTGATTCAGTATCTCAGTGATGGACTATGTGTGTCAGTATCTCAGTGGTTAACTGTGTGATTCAGTATCTCAGTGATGGACTGTGTGGGTCAGTATCTCAGTGATAGACTGTGTGGGTCAGTCTCTCAGTGAAGGACTGTGTGATTCAGTATCTCAGTGATGGGAGTGTTTGGGTCAGTATCTCAGTGATGGGCTGTGTGGGTCAGTATCTCAGTGATGGACTGTGTGGGTCAGTATCTCAGTGAAGGACTGTGTGATTCAGTATCTCAGTGATGGACTGTGTGATTCAGTATCTCAGTGGTGGACTGTGTGGTTCAGTCTCACAGTGAAGGACTGTGTGATTAAGTGTCTCAGTGATAGGCTGTGCGATTTAGTAACTCAGTGGTGGACTGTGTGGGTCAGTCTCTCAGTGAAGAACTGTGTGGTCAGTATCTCAGTGATGGACTGTGTGGGTCAGTATCTCAGTGAAGGACTGTGTGATTCAGTATCTCAGTGATGGACTGTGTGGGTCAGTATATCAATGAAGAACTGTGTGGTCAGTATCTCAGTGAAGAACTGTGTGATTCAGTATCTCAGTGATGGACTGTGTGGGTCAGTCTCTCAGTGAAGCAATGTGTGATTTAGTATCTCAGTGATGGACTGTGTGATTCAGTATCTCAGTGATGGACGGTGTGGGTCAGTATCTCAGTGATAGACTGTGTGGGTCAGTCTCTCAGTGAAGGACTGTGTGATTCAGTATCTCAGTGATGGGAGTGTTTGGGTCAGTATGTCAGTCAAGAACAGTGTGGTCAGTATCTCAGTGATGGACTGTGTGGGTCAGTATCTCAGTGATGGACTTTGTGATTCAGAATCTCAGTGATGAACTGCATGGGTCATTATCTCAGTGATGGACTGTGTTGGTCAGTATCTCAGTGATGGACTGTGTGATTCAGTATCTCAGTGATGGACTGCGTGGGTCAGTATCTCAGTGATGGACTGTGTGGGTCAGTCTCTCAGTGAAGGACTGTGTGATTCAGTATCTCAGTGATGGACTGTGTGGGACAGTATCTCAGTGATGGACTGTGTGGGTCAGTATCTCAGTGATGGACTGTGTGGGTCAGTATCTCAGTGATGGACTGTGTGGGTCAGTATCTCAGTGATGGGCTGTGTGGGTCAGTATCTCAGTGAGGGACTGTGTGATTCAGTATCTCAGTGATGGACTGTGTGGGTCAGTATCTCAGTGATGGACTGTGTGGGTCAATATCTCAGTGATGGACTGTGTGCGTCAGTATCTCTGTGAAGGACTATGTGATTCAGTATCTCAGTGATGGACTGTGTGGGTCAGTAACTCAGTGATGGACTGTGTGGGTCAGTATCTCAGTGAAGGACTGTGTGGGTCAGTCTCTCAGTAAAGTACTGTGTGTTTCAGTATCTCAGTGACGGACTGTGTGGGTCAGTATCTCAGTGAAGGACTGTGTGGGCAGTCTCTCAGTGTTGAACTGTGAGGGTCAGTATCTCAGTGATGGACTGTGTGGGTCAGTATGTCAGTAAAGAACTGTGTGGTCAGTATCTCAGTGATGGACGGTGTGGGTCAGTATCTCAGTGATGGACTGTGCGGGTCAGTATCTCAGTGTTGGACTATGTGATTCAGTATCTCAGTGATGGACTGTGTGGGACAATATCTCAGTGATGGACTGTGTGGGTCAGTATCTCAGTGATGGACTGTGTGGGTCAGTATCTCAGTGATGGACTGTGTGGGTCAGTATCTCAGTGATGGGCTGTGTGGGTCAGTATCTCAGTGAGGGACTGTGTGATTCAGTATCTCAGTGATGGACTGTGTGGGTCAGTATCTCAGTGATGGACTGTGTGGGTCAATATCTCAGTGATGGACTCTGTGGGTCAGTATCTCAGTGAAGGACTGTGTGATTCAGTATCTCAGTGATGGACTGTGTGGGTCAGTAACTCAGTGATGGACTGTGTGGGTCAGTATCTCAGTGAAGGACTGTGTGGGTCAGTCTCTCAGTGAAGGACTGTGTGATTTAGTATCTCAGTGACGGACTGTGTGGGTCAGTATCTCAGTGAAGGACTGTGTGGGTCAGTCTCTCAGTGCTGGACTGTGTGGGTCAGTATCTCAGTGATGGACTGTGTGGGTCAGTATGTCAGTAAAGAACTGTGTGGTCAGTATCTCAGTGATGGACTGTGTGGGTCAGTATCTCAGTGATGGACTGTGTGGGTCAGTATCTCAGTAATGGACTGTGTGGGTCAGTATCTCAGTGATGGACTGTGTGGGTCAGTATCTCAGTAATGGACTGTGTGGGTCAGTATCTCAGTGATGGACTGTGAGGGTCAGTATCTCAGTGTTGGACTGTGTGGGTCAGTATCTCAGTGATGGACTGTGTGGGTCAATATCTCAGTGATGGACTGTGTGGGTCAGTATCTCTGTGATGGACTGTGTGGGACAGTACCTCAGTGATGGACTGTGTGGGTCAGTATCTCAGTGATGGACTGTGGATTCAGTATCTCAGTGATGGACTGTGTGAGTCAGTATCTCAGTGATGGGCTGTGTGTGTCAGTATCTGAGTGATGGACTGTGTGATTCAGTATCTGAGTGATGGACTG
Organism: Scyliorhinus torazame; assembly: GCF_047496885.1. Classification (NCBI taxonomy): domain Eukaryota; kingdom Metazoa; phylum Chordata; class Chondrichthyes; order Carcharhiniformes; family Scyliorhinidae; genus Scyliorhinus; species Scyliorhinus torazame. The sequence continues at coordinate 119,267,032 of NC_092719.1, forward strand.
TGTGGGTCAGTATCTCAGTGATGACTGTGTGGGTCAGTATCTCAGTGATGGACTGTGTGGGTCAGTATCTCAGTGATGGACTGTGTGATTCAGTATTTGAGTGATGGACTGTATGGGTCAGTATCTCAGTGATGGACTGTGAGGGTCAGTATCTCAGTGATGGACTGTGTGATTCAGTATCTCAGTGATGGACTGTGGATTCAGTATCTCAGTGATGGACTGTCTGAGTCAGTATCTCAGTGATGGGCTGTGTGTGTCAGTATCTGAGTGATGGACTGTGTGATTCAGTATCTGAGTGATGGACTGTGTGGGTCAGTATCTCAGTGATGACTGTGTGGGTCAGTATCTCAGTGATGGACTGTGTGGCTCAGTATCTCAGTGATGGACTGTGTGGGTCAGTATCTCAGTGATGGACAGTGAGGGTCAATATCTCAGTGGTGGACTGTGTGGGTCAGTATCTCAGTGATGGACTGTCAGGGTCAGTATCTCAGTGATGGACTGCGTGATTCAGTATCTCAGTGATGGACTGTGTGGTCAGTATCTCAGTGACGGACTGTGTGGGTCAGTATCTCAGTGATGGACTGTGTTGGTCAGTATCTCAGTGATGGACTGTGTGATTCAGTATCTCAGTGATGGACTGTGTGATTCAGTATCTCAGTGATGGGCTGTGTAGGTCAGTATCTCAGTGATGGACTGTGTGGATCAGTATCTCAGTGATGGGCTGTGTGATTCAGTATCTCAGTGATGGACTGTGTGGGTCAGTATCTCAGTGATGACTGTGTGGGTCAGTATCTCAGTGATGGACTGTGTGGGTCAGTATCTCAGTGATGGACTGTGTGGGTCAGTATCTCCGTGATGGACAGTGAGGGTCAATATCTCAGTGGAGGACTGTGTGGGTCAGTATCTCAGTGATGGACTGTCAGGGTCAGCATCTCAGTGATGGACTGTGTGGTCAGTATCTCAGTGACGGACTGTGTTGGTCAGTATCTCAGTGATGGACTGTGTGATTCAGTCTCTCAGTGAAGGGCTGTGTGATTCAGTATCTCAGTGATGGACTGTGTGGTCAGTATCTCAGTGACGGACTGCGTGAGTCAGTATCTCAGTGATGGGCTGTGTGGTTCAGTATCTCAGTGATGGACTGTGTGGGTCAGTATCTCAGTGATGGACTGTGTTCGTCTGTATCCCAGTGATGGACTGTGTGGGTCAGTATCTCAGTGATGGACTGTGTGGGTCAGTATCTCAGTGATGGACTGTGGATTCAGTATCTCAGTGATGGACTGTGTGAGTCAGTATCTCAGTGATGGGCTGTGTGGGTCAGTATCTCAGTGATGGACTGTGTGGGTCAGCATCTCAGTGATGGGCTTTGTAATTCAGTATTTGAGTGATGGACTGTGTGGGTCAGTATCTCAGTGATGGACTGTGAGGGTCAGTATCTCAGTGATGGACTGTGGATTCAGTATCTCAGTGATGGACTGTGTGAGTCAGTATCTCAGTGATGGGCTGTGTGGGTCAGTATCTCAGTGATGGACTGTGTGGGTCAGTATCTCAGTGATGGGCTGTATGATTCAGTATCTCAGTGATGACTGTGTGGGTCAGTATCTCAGTGATGGACTGTGTGGGTCAGTATCTCTGTGATGGACTATGTGGGTCAGTATCTCTGTGATGGACTGTGTGGGTCAGTATCTCAGTGATGGACAGTGAGGGTCAGTATCTCAGTGGTGGACTGTGTGGGTCAGTATCTCAGTGATGGACTGTCAGGGTCAGTATCTCTGTGATGGACTGTGTGATTCAGTATCTCAGTGATGGACTGTGTGGTCAGTATCTCAGTGACGGACTGTGTGGGTCAGTATCTCAGTGATGGGCTGTGTGATTCAATATCTCAGTGATGGACTCTGTGGGTCAGTATCTCAGTGATGGACTGTGTGGGTCTGTATCTCAGTGATGGGCTGTGTGATTCAGTCTCTCAGTGAAGGACTGTGTGATTCAGTATCTCAGTGATGGACTGAGTGATTCAGTATCTCAGTGATGGACTGCGTGGTCAGTATCTGAGTGACAGACTGCGTGGGTCAGTATCTCAGTGATGTGCTGTGTGGTTCAGTATCTCAGTGATGGACTGTCTGGGTCAGTATCTCAGTGATGGACTGTGTTCGTCTGTATCCCAGTGATGGACTGTGTGGGTCAGTATCTCAGTGATGGAGTGTGTGGTTCAGTATCTTAGTGATGGACTTTGTGCGTCAATATCTCAGGGATGGACAGTGTGGGTCAGTATCTCAGTGATGGACTGTGTGGGACAGTATCTCAGTCATGGACTGTGTGGGTCAGTATCTCATTGATGGACTGTGTGGGTCAGTATCTCAGCAATGGACTATGTGGGACAGTATCTAAGTCATGGACTTTGTGGGTCAGTATCTCAGTGATGGACTGTGTGGATCAGTATCTCAGTGATGGACTGTGTGGGTCAGTATCTCAGTGATGGACTGTGTGGGTCAGTATCTCAGTGATCGACTGTGTGAGTCAGTATCTCAGTGATGGACTGTGTGGGTCAGTATCTCAGTGATGGACTGTGTGGGTCAGTATCTCAGTGATGGACTGTGTGGGTCAGTATAGAACATAGAACATAGAACAATACAGCGCAGTACAGGCCCTTCGGCCCACGATGTTGCACCGAAACAAAAGCCATCTCACCTACATTATGCCATTATCATCCATATGTTTATCCAATAAACTTTTAAATGCCCTCAATGTTGGCGAGTTCACTACTGTAGCAGGTAGGGCATTCCACGCCTCACTACTCTTTGCGTAAAGAACCTACCTCTGACCTCTGTCCTATATCTATTACCCCTCAGTTTAAAGTTATGTCCCCTCGTGCCAGCCATATCCATCCGCGGGAGAAGGCTCTCACTGTCCACCCTATCCAACCCCCTGATCATTTTGTATGCCTCTATTAAGTCTCCTCTTAACCTTCTTCTCTCCAACGAAAACAACCTCAAGTCCATCAGCCTTTCCTCATAAGATTTTCCCTCCATACCAGCCAACATCCTGGTAAATCTCCTCTGCAAACGCTCCAAAGCCTCCACGTCCTTCCTATAATGCGGTGACCAGAACTGTACGCAATACTCCAAATGCGGCCGTACCAGAGTTCTGCACAGCTGCAACATGACCTCCCGACTCCGGAACTCAATCCCTCTACCAATAAAGGCCAACACTCCAGAGGCCTTCTTCACAACCCTATCAACCTGGGTGCCAACTTTCAGGGATCTATGTACATGGACACCTAGATCCCTCTGCTCATCCACACTTTCAAGAACTTTACCATTAGCCAAATATTCCGCATTCCTGTTATTCCTTCCAAAGTGAATCACCTCACACTTCTCTACATTAAACTCCATTTGCCACCTCTCAGCCCAGCTCTGCAGCTTATCTATATCCCTCTGTAACCTGCTACATCCTTCCACACTATCGACAACACCACCGACTTTAGTATCGTCTGCAAATTTACTCACCCACCCTTCTGCGCCTTCCTCTAGGTCATTGATAAAAATGACAAACAGCAACGGCCCCAGAACAGATCCTTGTGGTACTCCACTTGTGACTGTACTCCATTCTGAACATTTCCCATCAACCACCACCCTCTGTCTTCTTTCAGCTAGCCAATTTCTGATCCACATCTCTAAATCACCCTCAATCCCCAGCCTCCGTATTTTTTGCAATAGCCTACCGTGGGGAAACTTATCAAACGCTTTGCTGAAATCCATATACACCACATCAACTGCTCTACCCTCGTCTACCTGTTCAGTCACCTTCTCAAAGAACTCAATAAGGTTTGTGAGGCATGACCTACCTTTCACAAAGCCATGCTGACTATCCCTAATCATATTATTCCTATCTAGATGATTATAAATCTTGTCTCTCATAATCCCCTCCAAGACTTTACCCACTACAGATGTGAGGCTCACCGGTCTATAGTTGCCGGGGTTGTCTCTGCTCCCCTTTTTGAACAAAGGGACCACATTTGCTATCCTCCAGTCCTCTGGCACTATTCCTGTAGCCAATGATGACATAAAAATCTAAGCCAAAGGTCCAGCAATCTCTTCATTGGCCTCCCAGAGAATCCTAGGATAAATCCCATCAGGTCCCGGGGACTTATCTATTTTCAGCCTGTCTAGAATTGCCAACACCTCTTCCCTACGTACCTCAATGCCATCTATTCTATTAGCCTGGGGCTCAGCATTCTCCTCCACAACATTATCTTTTTCCTGAGTGAATACTGACAAAAAATATTCATTTAGTATCTCGCCTATCTCTTCAGACTCCACACACAATTTCCCATCCCTGTCCTTGACTGGTCCTACTCTTTCCCTAGTCATTCGCTTATTCCTGACATACCTATAGAAAGCTTTTGGGTTTTCCTTGATCCTTCCTGCCAAATACTTCTCATGTCCCCTCCTTGCTCGTCTTAGTTCTCTCTTTAGATCCTTCCTCGCTACCTTGTAACTATCCATCGCCCCAACCGAAACTTCACACTTCATCTTCACATAGGCCTCCTTCTTCCTCTTAACAAGAGATTCCACTTCCTTGGTAAACCACGGTTCCCTCGCTCGACGCCTTCCTCCCTGTCTGACCGGTACATACTTATCAAGAACACGCAGTAGCTGATCCTTGAACAAGCCCCACTTATCCAGTGTGCCCAACACTTGCAGCCTACTTCTCCACCTTATCCCCCCCAAGTCACGTCTAATGGCATCATAATTGCCCTTCCCCCAGCTATAACTCTTGCCCTGCGGTGTATACTTATCCCTTTCCATCATTAACGTAAACGTCACCGAATTGTGGTCACTGTCCCCAAAGTGCTCTCCTACCTCCAAATCCAACACCTGGCCTGGTTCATTACCCAAAACCAAATCCAACGTGGCCTCGCCTCTTGTTGGCCTGTCAACATATTGTTTCAGGAAACCCTCCTGCACACACTGTACAAAAAACGACCCATCTATTGTACTCAAACTATATCTTTTCCAGTCAATATTTGGAAAGTTAAAGTCTCCCATAATATCTACCCTGTTACTTTCGCTCATATCCAGAATCATCTTCGCCATCCTTTCCTCTACATCCCTAGAACTATTAGGAGGCCTATAAAAAACTCCCAACAGGGTGACCTCTCCTTTCCTGTTTCTAACTTCAGCCCATACTACCTCGGAAGAAGAGTCCCCATCTAGCATCCTCTCCGTCACCGTAATACTGCTCTTGACTAGCAGCGCCACACCTCCCCCTCTTTTGCCTCCTTCTCTGAGCTTACTAAAACACCTAAACCCCGGAACCTGCAACATCCATTCCTGTCCCTGCTCTATCCATGTCTCCGAAATGGCCACAACATCGAAGTCCCAGGTACCAACCCATGCTGCCAGTTCCCCTACCTTGTTTCGTATACTCCTGGCATTGAGGTAGACACACTTCAAACCACCTACCTGAACACTGGCCCCATCCTGCGACGTCAAATCTGTGCTCCTGACCTCTATACTCTCATTCTCCCTTACCCTAAAACTACAATCCAGGTTCCCATGCCCCTGCTGCATTAGTTTAAACCCCCCCTGACCCACTGATGGAATGTGTGGGTCAATATCTCAGTGATTGACTGTGTGGGTCAGTATCTCAGTGATGGACTGTGTGGGCCAGTATCTCAGTGATGGACTGTGGATTCAGTATCTCAGGGATGGGCTGGGTGGGTCAGTATCTCAGTGATGGGCTGTGTGATTCAGTATCTGAGTGATGGACTGTGTGGGTCAGTATCTCAGTGATGGACTATGTGGGTCAGTATCTCAGTGATGGACTGTGTGGGTCAGTATCTCAGTGATGGACTGTGTGTGTCAATATCTCAGTGATGGACTGTGTGGGTCAGTATCTCAGCGATGGACTGTGTGGGTCAGTATCTCAGTGATCGACTTTGTGGGTCAATATCTCAGTGATGGACAGTGTGGGTCAGTATCTCAGTGATGGGCTGTGTGGGTCAGTATCTCAGTGATGGATTGTGTGGGACAGTATCTGTGATGGACTGTGTGGGTCAGTATCTCAGTGATGGACTGTGTGTGTCAGTATCTCAGTGATGGACTGTGTGGGTTAGTATCTCAGTGATGGACTGTGTGGGCCAGTATCTCAGTGATGGACTGTGGATTCAGTATCTCAGGGATGGGCTGTGTGGGTCAGTATCTCAGTGATGGGCTGTGTGATTCAGTATCTGAGTGATGGACTGTGTGGGTCAGTATCTCAGTGATGGACTGTGTGGGTCAGTATCTCAGTGATGGACTGTGTGGGTCAATATCTCAGTGAATGACTGTGTGGGTCAGTATCTCAGTGATGGACTGTGTGGGTCAGTATCTCAGTGATGGACTGTGAGGGTCAGTATCTCAGTGCTGGACTGCGTGGGTCAGTATCTCAGTGATGGGTTGCGTGATTCAATATCTCATTGATGGACTGTGTGGGTCAGTATCTCAGTGATGGACTTTGTGCGTCAATATCTCAGTGATGGACTGTGTTCGTCTGTATCCCAGTGATGGACTATGTGGGTCAGTATCTCAGTGATGGAGTGTGTGGGTCAGTATCTCAGTGATGGACTTTGTGCGTCAATATCTCAGTGATGGAATGTGTGGGTCAGTATCCCATTGATGGACTGTGTGGGTCAGTATCTCAGTAATGGACTATGTGGGACAGTATCTCAGTCATGGATTGTGTGGGACAGTATCTCAGTGATGGACTGTGTGGGTCAGTATCTCAGTGTTGGAATGTGTTAGTCAGTATCTCAGTGATGGACTGTGTGAGTCAGTATCTCAGTGATGGACTGTGTGGGTCAGTATCTCAGTGATGGACTGTGTGGGTCAGTATCTCAGTGATGGACTGTGTGGGTCAGTATCTCAGTGATGGACTGTGTGGTCAGTATCTCAGTGATGGACTGTGTGGGTCAGTATCTCAGTGATGGGCTGTGTGATTCAGTATCTGAGTGATGGACTGTTGGGTCAGTATCTCAGTGATGGACTGTGTGGGTCAGTATCTCAGTGATGGACTGTGTGGGTCAGTATCTCAGTGATGGACTGTGTGAGTCAGTATCTCAGTGATGGACTGTGTGATTCAGTATCTCAGTGATGGAATGTGTGATTCAGTATCTCAGTGATGGACTGTGTGATTCAGTATCTGAGTGATGGACTGTGGGGGTCAGTATCTCAGTGATGGACTGTGTGGGTCAGTATCTCAGTGATGGACTGTGTGGGTCAGTATCTCAGTGATGGACTGTGTGGGTCAGTATCTCAGTGATGGGCTGTGTGATTCAGTATCTGAGTGATGGACTGTGGGGGTCAGTATCTCAGTGATGGACTGTGTGGGTCAGTTTCTCAGTGATGGACTGTGTGAGACAGTATCTCAGTGATGGACTGTGTGGGTCAGTATCTCATTGATGGACTGTGTGGGTCAGTATCTCAGTGATGGACTGTGTGGGTCAGTATCTCAGTGATGGACAGTCAGGGTCAGTATCGCAGTGATGGGCTGTGTTCGTCTGTATCTCAGTGATGGACTGTGTGGGTCAGTATCTCAGTGAGTGAGTGTGTGGGCCAGTATCTCAGTGATGGATTGTGTGGGTCAGTATCTCAGTGAAGGACTGTGTGGGCCAGTATCTCAGTGATAGGCTGTGTGAGTCAGTATCTCAGTGATGGGCTGCGTGGGTCAGTATCTCAGTGATGGACTGTGTGGGTCTGTATCTCAGTGATGGACAGTCAGGGTCAGTATCGCAGTGATGGGCTGTGTTCGTCTGTATCTCAGTGATGGACTGGTGGGTCAGTATCTCAGTGATGGACTGTGTGGGTCAGTATCTCAGTGAGTGAGTGTGTGGGCCAGTATCTCAGTGATGGACTGTGTGGGTCAGTATCTCAGTGAAGGACTGTGTGGGCCAGTATCTCAGTGATGGACTGTGTGGGTCAGAATCTCAGTGATGGACTGTGTGGGTCAGTAACTCAGTGATGGACTGTGTGGGTCAGTATCTCAGTGATAGATTGTGTGAGTCAGTATCTCAGTGATGGGCTGTGTGGGTCTGTATCTCAGTGGTGGACTGGGAGGGTCAGTATCTCAGTGATGGACTGTGTGAGTCAGTATCTCAGTGATGGGCTGTGTGGGTCAGTATCTCAGTGGTGGACTGTGAGGGTCAGTATCTCAGTGATGGACTGTGTGGATCAGTATCTCAGTCATGGGCTGTGTGATTCAGTATCTGAGTGATGGACTGTGTGGGTCAGTATCTCAGTGATGACTGTGTGGGTCAGTATCTCAGTGATGGACTGTGTGGGTCAGTATCTCAGTGATGGACTGTGTGGGTCAGTATCTCAGTGATGGTCTGTGAGGGTCAGTATCTCAGTGGTGGACTGTGTGGGTCAGTATCTCAGTGATGGACTGTCAGGGTCAGTATCTCAGTGATGGACTGTGTGGTCAGTATATCAGTGACGGACTGGGTGGGTCAGTATCTCAGTGATGGACGCTGTGGGTCAGTATCTCAGTGATGGACTGTGTTGGTCAGTATCTCAGTGATGGACTGTGTGATTCAGTCTCTCAGTGAAGGACTGTGTGATTCAGTATATCAGTGATGGACTGTGTGATTCAGTATCTCAGTGATGGACTGTGTGGTCAGTATCTCAGTGACGGACTGTGTGAGTCAGTATCTCAGTGATGGGCTGTGCGGTTCAGTATCTCAGTGATGGACTGTGTGGGTCAGTATCTCAGTGATGGACTGTGTTCATCTGTATCCCAGTGATGGACTGTGTGGGTCAGTATCTCAGTGATGGACTGTGGATTCAGTATCTCAGTGATGGACTGTGTGAGTCAGTATCTCAGTGATGGGCTGTGTGGGTCAGTATCTCAGTGATGGACTGTGTGGGTCAGTATCTCAGTGATGGGCTGTGTAATTCAGTATTTGAGTGATGGACTGTGTGGGTCAGTATCTCAGTGATGGACTGTGAGGGTCAGTATCTCAGTGATGGACTGTGGATTCAGTATCTCAGTGATGGACTGTGTGAGTCAGTATCTCAGTGATGGGCTGTGTGGGTCAGAATCTCAGTGATGGACTGTGTGGGTCAGTATCTCAGTGATGGGCTGTGTGATTCAGTATCTGAGTGATGGACTGTGTGGGTCAGTATCTCAGTGATGACTGTGTGGGTCAGTATCTCAGTGATGGACTGTGTGGGTCAGTATCTCAGTGATGGACTGTGTGGTCAGTATCTCAGTGATGGGCTGTGTGATTCAATATCTCAGTGATGGACTCTGTGGGTCAGTATCTCAGTGATGGACTGTGTGGGTCAGTATCTCAGTGATGGACTGTGTGATTCAGTCTCTCAGTGAAGGACTGTGTGATTCAGTATCTCAGTGATGGACTGTGTGATTCAGTATCTCAGTGATGGACTGTGTGGTCAGTATCTCAGTGACGGACTGCGTGGGTCAGTATCTCAGTGATGGGCTGTGTGGTTCAGTATCTCAGTGATGGACTGTGTGGGTCAGTATCTCTGTGATGGACTGTGTTCGTCTGTATCCCAGTGATGGACTGTGTGGGTCAGTATCTCAGTGATGGAGTGTGTGGTTCAGTATCTTAGTGATGGACTTTGTGCATCAATATCTCAGGGATGGACAGTGTGGGTCAGTATCTCAGTGATGGACTGTGTGGATCAGTATCTCAGTGATGGACTGTGTGGGACAGTATCTCAGTGATGGACTGTGTGGGTCAGTATCTCATTGATGGACTGTGTGGGTCAGTATCTCAGCAATGGACTATGTGGGACAGTATCTAAGTCATGGACTTTGTGGGTCAATATCTCAGTGATGGACTGCGTGGGTCAGTATCTCAGTGATGGACTGTGTGGGTCAGTATCTCAGTGATCGACTGTGTGAGTCAGTATCTCAGTGATGGACTGTGTAGGTCAGTATCTCAGTGATGGATTGTGTGGGTCAGTTTCTCAGTGATGGACTGTGTGGGTCAGTATCTCAGTGATGGACTATGTGGGTCAGTATCTCAGTGATGGACTGTGTGGGTCAGTATCTCAGTGATGGAATGTGTGTGTCAATATCTCAGTGATGAACTGTGTGGGTCAGTATCTCAGTGATGGACAGTGTGGATCAGTATCTCAGTCATGGGCTGTGTGATTCAGTATCTGAGTGATGGACTGTGTGGGTCAGTATCTCGGTGATGACTGTGTGTGTCAGTATCTCAGTGATGGACTGTGTGGGTCAGTATCTCAGTGATGGACTGTGTGGGTCAGTATCTCAGTGATGGTCTGTGAAGGTCAGTATCTCAGTGGTGGACTGTGTGGGTCAGTATCTCAGTGATGGACTGTCAGGGTCAGTATCTCAGTGATGGACTGTGTGGGTCAGTATATCAGTGACGGACTGTGTGGGTCAGTATCTCAGTGATGGACGCTGTGGGTCAGTATCTCAGTGATGGACTGTGTTGGTCAGTATCTCAGTGATGGACTGTGTCATTCAGTCTCTCAGTGAAGGACTGTGTGATTCAGTATATCAGTGATGGACTGTGTGATTCAGTATCTCAGTGATGGACTGTGTGGTCAGTATCTCAGTGACAGACTGTGTGAGTCAGTATCTCAGTGATGGGCTGTGTGGTTCAGTATCTCAGTGATGGACTGTGTGGGTCAGTATCTCAGTGATGGACTGTGTTCATCTGTATCCCAGTGATGGACTGTGTGGGTCAGTATCTCAGTGATGGACTGTGGATTCAGTATCTCAGTGATGGACTGTGTGAGTCAGTATCTCAGTGATGGGCTGTGTGGGTCAGTATCTCAGTGATGGACTGTGTGGGTCAGTATCTCAGTGATGGGCTGTGTAATTCAGTATTTGAGTGATGGACTGTGTGGGTCAGTATCTCAGTGATGGACTGTGATGGTATGTATCTCAGTGATGGACTGTGGATTCAGTATCTCAGTGATGGACTGTGTGAGTCAGTATCTCAGTGATGGGCTGTGTGGGTCAGAATCTCAGTGATGGACTGTGTGGGTCAGTATCTCAGTGATGGGCTGTGTGATTCAGTATCTGAGTGATGGACTGTGTGGGTCAGTATCTCAGTGATGACTGTGTGGGTCAGTATCTCAGTGATGGACTGTGTGGGTCAGTATCTCAGTGATGGACTGTGTGGTCAGTATCTCAGTGATGGGCTGTGTGATTCAATATCTCAGTGATGGACTCTGTGGGTCAGTATCTCAGTGATGGACTGTGTGGGTCAGTATCTCAGTGATGGACTGTGTGATTCAGTCTCTCAGTGAAGGACTCTGTGATTCAGTATCTCAGTGATGGACTGTGTGATTCAGTATCTCAGTGATGGACTGTGTGGTCAGTATCTCAGTGACGGACTGCGTGGGTCAGTATCTCAGTGATGGGCTGTGTGGTTCAGTATCTCAGTGATGGACTGTGTGGGTCAGTATCTCAGTGATGGACTGTGTTCGTCTGTATCCCAGTGATGGACTGTGTGGGTCAGTATCTCAGTGATGGAGTGTGTGGTTCAGTATCTTAGTGATGGACTTTGTGCGTCAATATCTCAGGGATGGACAGTGTGGGTCAGTATCTCAGTGATGGACTGTGTGGATCAGTATCTCAGTGATGGACTGTGTGGGACAGTATCTCAGTGATGGACTGTGTGGGTCAGTATCTCATTGATGGACTGTGTGGGTCAGTATCTCAGCAATGGACTATGTGGGACAGTATCTAACTCATGGACTTTGGGGGTCAATATCTCAGTGATGGACTGCGTGGGTCAGTATCTCAGTGATGGACTGTGTGGGTCAGTTTCTCAGTGATCGACTGTGTGAGTCAGTATCTCAGTGATGGACTGTGTGGGTCAGTATCTCAGTGATGGATTGTGTGGGTCAGTTTCTCAGTGATGGACTGTGTGGGTCAGTATCTCAGTGATGGATTATGTGGGTCAGTATCTCAGTGATGGACTGTGTGGGTCAGTATCTCAGTGATGGAATGTGTGTGTCAATATCTCAGTGATGGACTGTGTGGGTCAGTATCTCAGCGATGGACTGTGTGGGTCAGTATCTCAGTGATCGACTTTGTGGGTCCATATCTCAGTGATGGACAGTGTGGGTCAGTATCTCAGTGATGGGCTGTGTGGATCAGTATCTCAGTGATGGATTGTGTGGGAAAGTATCTGTGATGGACTGTGTGGGTCAGTATCTCAGTGATGGACTGTGTGTGTCAGTATCTCAGTGATGGACTGTGTGGGTTAGTATCTCAGTGATGGACTGTGTGGGCCAGTATCTCAGTGATGGACTGTGGATTCAGTATCTCAGGGATGGGCTGTGTGGGTCAGTATCTCAGTGATGGGCTGTGTGATTCAGTATCTGAGTGATGGACTGTGTGGGTCAGTATCTCAGTGATGGACTGTGTGGGTCAGTATCTCAGTGATGGACTGTGTGGGTCAATATCTCAGTGATTGACTGTGTGGGTCAGTATCTCAGTGATGGACTGTGTGGGTGAGTATCTCAGTGATGGACTGTGTGGGTCAGTATCTCAGTGATGGACTGTGTGGGTCAGTATCTCAGTGATGGACGGTCAGGGTCAGTATCTCAGTGATGGGCTGTGTTCGTCTGTATCTCAGTGATGGACTGTGTGGATCAGTATCTCAGTGATGGACTGTGTGGGTCAGTATCTCAGTGAAGGACTGTGTGGAGCAGTATCTCAGTGATGGACTGTGTGGGTCAGTGTCTCAGTGATGGGCTGTGTGAGTCAGTATCTCAGTGATGGACTGCATGGGTCAGTATCTCAGTGATGGGCTGTGTTCGTCTGTATCTCAGTGATGGACTGTGTGGATCAGTATCTCAGTGATGGACCGTGTGGGTCAGTATCTCAGTGAAGGACTGTGTGGGTCAGTATCTCAGTGGTGGACTGTGTGGGTCAGTGTATCAGTGATGGGCTGTGTTCGTCTGTATCCCAGTGATGGACTGTGTGGGTCAGTATCTCAGTGATGGAGTGTGTGGTTCAGTATCTCAGTGATGGACTTTGTGCGTCAATATCTCAGTGATGGACTGTGTGGGTCAGTATCTCATTGATGGACAGTGTGGGTCAGTATCTCAGTAATGGACTATGTGGGACATTATATCAGTCATGGACTGTGTGGGACAGTATCTCAGTGATGGACTGTGTGGGTCAGTATCTCAGTGATGGACTGTGTGTGTCAATATCTCAGTGATGGACTGTGTGGGTCAGTATCTCAGCGATGGACTGTGTGGGTCAGTATCTCAGTGATCGACTTTGTGGGTCAATATCTCAGTGATGGACAGTGTGGGTCAGTATCTCAGTGATGGGCTGTGTGGGTCAGTATCTCAGTGATGGATTGTGTGGGACAGTATCTGTGATGGACTGTGTGGGTCAGTATCTCAGTGATGGACTGTGTGTGTCAGTATCTCAGTGATGGACTGTGTGGGTTAGTATCTCAGTGATGGACTGTGTGGGCCAGTATCTCAGTGATGGACTGTGGATTCAGTATCTCAGGGATGGGCTGTGTGGGTCAGTATCTCAGTGATGGGCTGTGTGATTCAGTATCTGAGTGATGGACTGTGTGGGTCAGTATCTCAGTGATGGACTGTGTGGGTCAGTATCTCAGTGATGGACTGTGTGGGTCAATATCTCAGTGAATGACTGTGTGGGTCAGTATCTCAGTGATGGACTGTGTGGGTCAGTATCTCAGTGATGGACTGTGAGGGTCAGTATCTCAGTGCTGGACTGCGTGGGTCAGTATCTCAGTGATGGGTTGCGTGATTCAATATCTCATTGATGGACTGTGTGGGTCAGTATCTCAGTGATGGACTTTGTGCGTCAATATCTCAGTGATGGACTGTGTTCGTCTGTATCCCAGTGATGGACTATGTGGGTCAGTATCTCAGTGATGGAGTGTGTGGGTCAGTATCTCAGTGATGGACTTTGTGCGTCAATATCTCAGTGATGGAATGTGTGGGTCAGTATCCCATTGATGGACTGTGTGGGTCAGTATCTCAGTAATGGACTATGTGGGACAGTATCTCAGTCATGGATTGTGTGGGACAGTATCTCAGTGATGGACTGTGTGGGTCAGTATCTCAGTGTTGGAATGTGTTAGTCAGTATCTCAGTGATGGACTGTGTGAGTCAGTATCTCAGTGATGGACTGTGTGGGTCAGTATCTCAGTGATGGACTGTGTGGGTCAGTATCTCAGTGATGGACTGTGTGGGTCAGTATCTCAGTGATGGACTATGTGGTCAGTATCTCAGTGATGGACTGTGTGGGTCAGTATCTCAGTGATGGGCTGTGTGATTCAGTATCTGAGTGATGGACTGTGTGGGTCAGTATCTCAGTGATGGACTGTGTGGGTCAGTATCTCAGTGATGGACTGTGTGGGTCAGTATCTCAGTGATGGACTGTGTGAGTCAGTATCTCAGTGATGGACTGTGTGATTCAGTATCTCAGTGATGGAATGTGTGATTCAGTATCTCAGTGATGGACTGTGTGATTCAGTATCTGAGTGATGGACTGTGGGGGTCAGTATCTCAGTGATGGACTGTGTGGGTCAGTATCTCAGTGATGGACTGTGTGGGTCAGTATCTCAGTGATGGACTGTGTGGGTCAGTATCTCAGTGATGGGCTGTGTGATTCAGTATCTGAGTGATGGACTGTGGGGGTCAGTATCTCAGTGATGGACTGTGTGGGTCAGTTTCTCAGTGATGGACTGTGTGAGACAGTATCTCAGTGATGGACTGTGTGGGTCAGTATCTCATTGATGGACTGTGTGGGTCAGTATCTCAGTGATGGACTGTGTGGGTCAGTATCTCAGTGATGGACAGTCAGGGTCAGTATCGCAGTGATGGGCTGTGTTCGTCTGTATCTCAGTGATGGACTGTGTGGGTCAGTATCTCAGTGAGTGAGTGTGTGGGCCAGTATCTCAGTGATGGATTGTGTGGGTCAGTATCTCAGTGAAGGACTGTGTGGGCCAGTATCTCAGTGATGGACTGTGTGGGTCAGAATCTCAGTGATGGACTGTGTGGGTCAGTAACTCAGTGATGGACTGTGTGGGTCAGTATCTCAGTGATAGGCTGTGTGAGTCAGTATCTCAGTGATGGGCTGCGTGGGTCAGTATCTCAGTGATGGACTGTGTGGGTCTGTATCTCAGTGATGGACAGTCAGGGTCAGTATCGCAGTGATGGGCTGTGTTCGTCTGTATCTCAGTGATGGACTGGTGGGTCAGTATCTCAGTGATGGACTGTGTGGGTCAGTATCTCAGTGAGTGAGTGTGTGGGCCAGTATCTCAGTGATGGACTGTGTGGGTCAGTATCTCAGTGAAGGACTGTGTGGGCCAGTATCTCAGTGATGGACTGTGTGGGTCAGAATCTCAGTGATGGACTGTGTGGGTCAGTAACTCAGTGATGGACTGTGTGGGTCAGTATCTCAGTGATAGATTGTGTGAGTCAGTATCTCAGTGATGGGCTGTGTGGGTCTGTATCTCAGTGGTGGACTGGGAGGGTCAGTATCTCAGTGATGGACTGTGTGAGTCAGTATCTCAGTGATGGGCTGTGTGGGTCAGTATCTCAGTGGTGGACTGTGAGGGTCAGTATCTCAGTGATGGACTGTGTGGATCAGTATCTCAGTCATGGGCTGTGTGATTCAGTATCTGAGTGATGGACTGTGTGGGTCAGTATCTCAGTGATGACTGTGTGGGTCAGTATCTCAGTGATGGACTGTGTGGGTCAGTATCTCAGTGATGGACTGTGTGGGTCAGTATCTCAGTGATGGTCTGTGAGGGTCAGTATCTCAGTGGTGGACTGTGTGGGTCAGTATCTCAGTGATGGACTGTCAGGGTCAGTATCTCAGTGATGGACTGTGTGGTCAGTATATCAGTGACGGACTGGGTGGGTCAGTATCTCAGTGATGGACGCTGTGGGTCAGTATCTCAGTGATGGACTGTGTTGGTCAGTATCTCAGTGATATACTGTGTGATTCAGTCTCTCAGTGAAGGACTGTGTGATTCAGTATATCAGTGATGGACTGTGTGATTCAGTATCTCAGTGATGGACTGTGTGGTCAGTATCTCAGTGACGGACTGTGTGTGTCAGTATCTCAGTGATGGGCTGTGCGGTTCAGTATCTCAGTGATGGACTGTGTGGGTCAGTATCTCAGTGATGGACTGTGTTCATCTGTATCCCAGTGATGGACTGTGTGGGTCAGTATCTCAGTGATGGACTGTGGATTCAGTATCTCAGTGATGGACTGTGTGAGTCAGTATCTCAGTGATGGGCTGTGTGGGTCAGTATCTCAGTGATGGACTGTGTGGGTCAGTATCTCAGTGATGGGCTGTGTAATTCAGTATTTGAGTGATGGACTGTGTGGGTCAGTATCTCAGTGATGGACTGTGAGGGTCAGTATCTCAGTGATGGACTGTGGATTCAGCATCTCAGTGATGGACTGTGTGAGTCAGTATCTCAGTGATGGGCTGTGTGGGTCAGAATCTCAGTGATGGACTGTGTGGGTCAGTATCTCAGTGATGGGCTGTGTGATTCAGTATCTGAGTGATGGACTGTGTGGGTCAGTATCTCAGTGATGACTGTGTGGGTCAGTATCTCAGTGATGGACTGTGTGGGTCAGTATCTCAGTGATGGACTGTGTGGTCAGTATCTCAGTGATGGGCTGTGTGATTCAATATCTCAGTGATGGACTCTGTGGGTCAGTATCTCAGTGATGGACTGTGTGGGTCAGTATCTCAGTGATGGACTGTGTGATTCAGTCTCTCAGTGAAGGACTGTGTGATTCAGTATCTCAGTGATGGACTGTGTGATTCAGTATCTCAGTGATGGACTGTGTGGTCAGTATCTCAGTGACGGACTGCGTGGGTCAGTATCTCAGTGTTGGGCTGTGTGGTTCAGTATCTCAGTGATGGACTGTGTGGGTCAGTATCTCTGTGATGGACTGTGTTCGTCTGTATCCCAGTGATGGACTGTGTGGGTCAGTATCTCAGTGATGGAGTGTGTGGTTCAGTATCTTAGTGATGGACTTTGTGCATCAATATCTCAGGGATGGACAGTGTGGGTCAGTATCTCAGTGATGGACTGTGTGGATCAGTATCTCAGTGATGGACTGTGTGGGACAGTATCTCAGTGATGGACTGTGTGGGTCAGTATCTCATTGATGGACTGTGTGGGTCAGTATCTCAGCAATGGACTATGTGGGACAGTATCTAAGTCATGGACTTTGTGGGTCAATATCTCAGTGATGGACTGCGTGGGTCAGTATCTCAGTGATGGACTGTGTGGGTCAGTATCTCAGTGATCGACTGTGTGAGTCAGTATCTCAGTGATGGACTGTGTGGGTCAGTATCTCAGTGATGGATTGTGTGGGTCAGTTTCTCAGTGATGGACTGTGTGGGTCAGTATCTCAGTGATGGACTATGTGGGTCAGTATCTCAGTGATGGACTGTGTGGGTCAGTATCTCAGTGATGCAATGTGTGTGTCAATATCTCAGTGATGAACTGTGTGGGTCAGTATCTCAGTGATGGACTGTGTGGATCAGTATCTCAGTCATGGGCTGTGTGATTCAGTATCTGAGTGATGGACTGTGTGGGTCAGTATCTCAGTGATGACTGTGTGTGTCAGTATCTCAGTGATGGACTGTGTGGGTCAGTATCTCAGTGATGGACTGTGTGGGTCAGTATCTCAATGATGGTCTGTGAAGGTCAGTATCTCAGTGGTGGACTGTGTGGGTCAGTATCTCAGTGATGGACTGTCAGGGTCAGTATCTCAGTGATGGACTGTGTGGGTCAGTATATCAGTGACGGACTGTGTGGGTCAGTATCTCAGTGATGGACGCTGTGGGTCAGTATCTCAGTGATGGACTGTGTTGGTCAGTATCTCAGTGATGGACTGTGTCATTCAGTCTCTCAGTGAAGGACTGTGTGATTCAGTATATCAGTGATGGACTGTGTGATTCAGTATCTCAGTGATGGACTGTGTGGTCAGTATCTCAGTGACAGACTGTGTGAGTCAGTATCTCAGTGATGGGCTGTGTGGTTCAGTATCTCAGTGATGGACTGTGTGGGTCAGTATCTCAGTGATGGACTGTGTTCATCTGTATCCCAGTGATGGACTGTGTGGGTCAGTATCTCAGTGATGGACTGTGGATTCAGTATCTCAGTGATGGACTGTGTGAGTCAGTATCTCAGTGATGGGCTGTGTGGGTCAGTATCTCAGTGATGGACTGTGTGGGTCAGTATCTCAGTGATGGGCTGTGTAATTCAGTATTTGAGTGATGGACTGTGTGGGTCAGTATCTCAGTGATGGACTGTGATGGTATGTATCTCAGTGATGGACTGTGGATTCAGTATCTCAGTGATGGACTGTGTTCGTCTGTATCCCAGTGATGGACTGTGTGGGTCAGTATCTCAGTGATGGAGTGTGTGGTTCAGTATCTTAGTGATGGACTTTGTGCGTCAATATCTCAGGGATGGACATTGTGGGTCAGTATCTCAGTGATGGACTGTGTGGATCAGTATCTCAGTGACGGACTGTGTGGGACAGTATCTCAGTGATGGACTGTGTGGGTCAGTATCTCAGTGATGGACTGTGTGGTCAGTATCTCAGTGATGGGCTGTGTGATTCAATATCTCAGTGATGGACTCTGTGGGTCAGTATCTCAGTGATGGACTGTGTGGGTCAGTATCTCAGTGATGGACTGTGTGATTCAGTCTCTCAGTGAAGGACTGTGTGATTCAGTATCTCAGTGATGGACTGTGTGATTCAGTATCTCAGTGATGGACTGTGTGGTCAGTATCTCAGTGACGGACTGCGTGGGTCAGTATCTCAGTGTTGGGCTGTGTGGTTCAGTATCTCAGTGATGGACTGTGTGGGTCAGTATCTCTGTGATGGACTGTGTTCGTCTGTATCCCAGTGATGGACTGTGTGGGTCAGTATCTCAGTGATGGAGTGTGTGGTTCAGTATCTTAGTGATGGACTTTGTGCATCAATATCTCAGGGATGGACAGTGTGGGTCAGTATCTCAGTGATGGACTGTGTGGATCAGTATCTCAGTGATGGACTGTGTGGGACAGTATCTCAGTGATGGACTGTGTGGGTCAGTATCTCATTGATGGACTGTGTGGGTCAGTATCTCAGCAATGGACTATGTGGGACAGTATCTAAGTCATGGACTTTGTGGGTCAATATCTCAGTGATGGACTGCGTGGGTCAGTATCTCAGTGATGGACTGTGTGGGTCAGTATCTCAGTGATCGACTGTGTGAGTCAGTATCTCAGTGATGGACTGTGTGGGTCAGTATCTCAGTGATGGATTGTGTGGGTCAGTTTCTCAGTGATGGACTGTGTGGGTCAGTATCTCAGTGATGGACTATGTGGGTCAGTATCTCAGTGATGGACTGTGTGGGTCAGTATCTCAGTGATGCAATGTGTGTGTCAATATCTCAGTGATGAACTGTGTGGGTCAGTATCTCAGTGATGGACTGTGTGGATCAGTATCTCAGTCATGGGCTGTGTGATTCAGTATCTGAGTGATGGACTGTGTGGGTCAGTATCTCAGTGATGACTGTGTGTGTCAGTATCTCAGTGATGGACTGTGTGGGTCAGTATCTCAGTGATGGACTGTGTGGGTCAGTATCTCAATGATGGTCTGTGAAGGTCAGTATCTCAGTGGTGGACTGTGTGGGTCAGTATCTCAGTGATGGACTGTCAGGGTCAGTATCTCAGTGATGGACTGTGTGGGTCAGTATATCAGTGACGGACTGTGTGGGTCAGTATCTCAGTGATGGACGCTGTGGGTCAGTATCTCAGTGATGGACTGTGTTGGTCAGTATCTCAGTGATGGACTGTGTCATTCAGTCTCTCAGTGAAGGACTGTGTGATTCAGTATATCAGTGATGGACTGTGTGATTCAGTATCTCAGTGATGGACTGTGTGGTCAGTATCTCAGTGACAGACTGTGTGAGTCAGTATCTCAGTGATGGGCTGTGTGGTTCAGTATCTCAGTGATGGACTGTGTGGGTCAGTATCTCAGTGATGGACTGTGTTCATCTGTATCCCAGTGATGGACTGTGTGGGTCAGTATCTCAGTGATGGACTGTGGATTCAGTATCTCAGTGATGGACTGTGTGAGTCAGTATCTCAGTGATGGGCTGTGTGGGTCAGTATCTCAGTGATGGACTGTGTGGGTCAGTATCTCAGTGATGGGCTGTGTAATTCAGTATTTGAGTGATGGACTGTGTGGGTCAGTATCTCAGTGATGGACTGTGATGGTATGTATCTCAGTGATGGACTGTGGATTCAGTATCTCAGTGATGGACTGTGTTCGTCTGTATCCCAGTGATGGACTGTGTGGGTCAGTATCTCAGTGATGGAGTGTGTGGTTCAGTATCTTAGTGATGGACTTTGTGCGTCAATATCTCAGGGATGGACATTGTGGGTCAGTATCTCAGTGATGGACTGTGTGGATCAGTATCTCAGTGACGGACTGTGTGGGACAGTATCTCAGTGATGGACTGTGTGGGTCAGTATCTCAGTGATGGACTGTGTGGTCAGTATCTCAGTGATGGGCTGTGTGATTCAATATCTCAGTGATGGACTCTGTGGGTCAGTATCTCAGTGATGGACTGTGTGGGTCAGTATCTCAGTGATGGACTGTGTGATTCAGTCTCTCAGTGAAGGACTGTGTGATTCAGTATCTCAGTGATGGACTGTGTGATTCAGTATCTCAGTGATGGACTGTGTGGTCAGTATCTCAGTGACGGACTGCGTGGGTCAGTATCTCAGTGATTGGCTGTGTGGTTCAGTATCTCAGTGATGGACTGTGTGGGTCAGTATCTCTGTGATGGACTGTGTTCGTCTGTATCCCAGTGATGGACTGTGTGGGTCAGTATCTCAGTGATGGAGTGTGTGGTTCAGTATCTTAGTGATGGACTTTGTGCATCAATATCTCAGGGATGGACAGTGTGGGTCAGTATCTCAGTGATGGACTGTGTGGATCAGTATCTCAGTGATGGACTGTGTGGGACAGTATCTCAGTGATGGACTGTGTGGGTCAGTATCTCATTGATGGACTGTGTGGGTCAGTATCTCAGCAATGGACTATGTGGGACAGTATCTAAGTCATGGACTTTGTGGGTCAATATCTCAGTGATGGACTGCGTGGGTCAGTATCTCAGTGATGGACTGTATGGGTCAGTATCTCAGTGATCGACTGTGTGAGTCAGTATCTCAGTGATGGACTGTGTGGGTCAGTATCTCAGCAATGGACTATGTGGGACAGTATCTAAGTCATGGACTTTGTGGGTCAATATCTCAGTGATGGACTGCGTGGGTCAGTATCTCAGTGATGGACTGTATGGGTCAGTATCTCAGTGATCGACTGTGTGAGTCAGTATCTCAATGATGGACTGCGTGGGTCAGTATCTCAGTGATGGACTGTATGGGTCAGTATCTCAGTGATCGACTGTGTGAGTCAGTATCTCAGTGATGGACTGTATGGGTCAGTATCTCAGTGATCGACTGTGTGAGTCAGTATCTCAGTGATGGACTGTATGGGTCAGTATCTCAGTGATCGACTGTGTGAGTCAGTATCTCAGTCATGGACTGTGTGAGTCAGTATCTCAGTGATGGACTGTGTGAGTCAGTATCTCAGTGATGGACTGTGTGGGTCAGTATCTCAGTGATGGATTGTGTGGGTCAGTTTCTCAGTGATGGACTGTGTGGGTCAGTATCTCAGTGATGGACTATGTGGGTCAGTATCTCAGTGATGGACTGTGTGGGTCAGTATCTCAGTGATGGAATGTGTGTGTCAATATCTCAGTGATGAACTGTGTGGGTCAGTATCTCAGTGATGGACTGTGTGGATCAGTATCTCAGTCATGGGCTGTGTGATTCAGTATCTGAGTGATGGACTGTGTGGGTCAGTATCTCAGTGATGACTGTGTGTGTCAGTATCTCAGTGATGGACTGTGTGGGTCAGTATCTCAGTGATGGACTGTGTGGGTCAGTATCTCAATGATGGTCTGTGAAGGTCAGTATCTCAGTGGTGGACTGTGTGGGTCAGTATCTCAGTGATGGACTGTCAGGGTCAGTATCTCAGTGATGGACTGTGTGGGTCAGTATATCAGTGACGGACTGTGTGGGTCAGTATCTCAGTGATGGACGCTGTGGGTCAGTATCTCAGTGATGGACTGTGTTGGTCAGTATCTCAGTGATGGACTGTGTCATTCAGTCTCTCAGTGAAGGACTGTGTGATTCAGTATATCAGTGATGGACTGTGTGATTCAGTATCTCAGTGATGGACTGTGTGGTCAGTATCTCAGTGACAGACTGTGTGAGTCAGTATCTCAGTGATGGGCTGTGTGGTTCAGTATCTCAGTGATGGACTGTGTGGGTCAGTATCTCAGTGATGGACTGTGTTCATCTGTATCCCAGTGATGGACTGTGTGGGTCAGTATCTCAGTGATGGACTGTGGATTCAGTATCTCAGTGATGGACTGTGTGAGTCAGTATCTCAGTGATGGGCTGTGTGGGTCAGTATCTCAGTGATGGACTGTGTGGGTCAGTATCTCAGTGATGGGCTGTGTAATTCAGTATTTGAGTGATGGACTGTGTGGGTCAGTATCTCAGTGATGGACTGTGATGGTATGTATCTCAGTGATGGACTGTGGATTCAGTATCTCAGAGATGGACTGTGTGAGTCAGTATCTCAGTGATGGGCTGTGTGGGTCAGAATCTCAGTGATGGACTGTGTGGGTCAGTATCTCAGTGATGGGCTGTGTGATTCAGTATCTGAGTGATGGACTGTGTGGGTCAGTATCTCAGTGATGACTGTGTGGGTCAGTATCTCAGTGATGGACTGTGTGGGTCAGTATCTCAGTGATGGACTGTGTGGTCAGTATCTCAGTGATGGGCTGTGTGATTCAATATCTCAGTGATGGACTCTGTGGGTCAGTATCTCAGTGATGGACTGTGTGGGTCAGTATCTCAGTGATGGACTGTGTGATTCAGTCTCTCAGTGAAGGACTCTGTGATTCAGTATCTCAGTGATGGACTGTGTGATTCAGTATCTCAGTGATGGACTGTGTGGTCAGTATCTCAGTGACGGACTGCGTGGGTCAGTATCTCAGTGATGGGCTGTGTGGTTCAGTATCTCAGTGATGGACTGTGTGGGTCAGTATCTCAGTGATGGACTGTGTTCGTCTGTATCCCAGTGATGGACTGTGTGGGTCAGTATCTCAGTGATGGAGTGTGTGGTTCAGTATCTTAGTGATGGACTTTGTGCGTCAATATCTCAGGGATGGACAGTGTGGGTCAGTATCTCAGTGATGGACTGTGTGGATCAGTATCTCAGTGATGGACTATGTGGGACAGTATCTCAGTGATGGACTGTGTGGGTCAGTATCTCATTGATGGATTGTGTGGGTCAGTATCTCAGCAATGGACTATGTGGGACAGTATCTAAGTCATGGACTTTGTGGGTCAATATCTCAGTGATGGACTGCGTGGGTCAGTATCTCAGTGATGGACTGTGTGGGTCAGTTTCTCAGTGATCGACTGTGTGAGTCAGTATCTCAGTGATGGACTGTGTGGGTCAGTATCTCAGTGATGGATTGTGTGGGTCAGTTTCTCAGTGATGGACTGTGTGGGTCAGTATCTCAGTGATGGACTCTGTGGGTCAGTATCTCAGTGATGGACTGTGTGGGTCAGTATCTCAGTGATGGAATGTGTGTGTCAATATCTCAGTGATGGACTGAGTGGGTCAGTATCTCAGCGATGGACTGTGTGGGTCAGTATCTCAGTGATCGACTTTGTGGGTCCATATCTCAGTGATGGACAGTGTGGGTCAGTATCTCAGTGATGGGCTGTGTGGATCAGTATCTCAGTGATGGATTGTGTGGGAAAGTATCTGTGATGGACTGTGTGGGTCAGTATCTCAGTGATGGACTGTGTGTGTCAGTATCTCAGTGATGGACTGTGTGGGTTAGTATCTCAGTGATGGACTGTGTGGGCCAGTATCTCAGTGATGGACTGTGGATTCAGTATCTCAGGGATGGGCTGTGTGGGTCAGTATCTCAGTGATGGGCTGTGTGATTCAGTATCTGAGTGATGGACTGTGTGGGTCAGTATCTCAGTGATGGACTGTGTGGGTCAGTATCTCAGTGATGGACTGTGTGGGTCAATATCTCAGTGATTGACTGTGTGGGTCAGTATCTCAGTGATGGACTGTGTGGGTGAGTATCTCAGTGATGGACTGTGTGGGTCAGTATCTCAGTGATGGACTGTGTGGGTCAGTATCTCAGTGATGGACGGTCAGGGTCAGTATCTCAGTGATGGGCTGTGTGGATCAGTATCTCAGTGATGGACTGTGTGGGTCAGTATCTCAGTGAAGGACTGTGTGGAGCAGTATCTCAGTGATGGACTGTGTGGGTCAGTGTCTCAGTGATGGGCTGTGTGAGTCAGTATCTCAGTGATGGACTGCATGGGTCAGTATCTCAGTGATGGGCTGTGTTCGTCTGTATCTCAGTGATGGACTGTGTGGATCAGTATCTCAGTGATGGACCGTGTGGGTCAGTATCTCAGTGAAGGACTGTGTGGGTCAGTATCTCAGTGGTGGACTGTGTGGGTCAGTGTATCAGTGATGGGCTGTGTTCGTCTGTGTCCCAGTGATGGACTGTGTGGGTCAGTATCTCAGTGATGGAGTGTGTGGTTCAGTATCTCAGTGATGGACTTTGTGCGTCAATATCTCAGTGATGGACTGTGTGGGTCAGTATCTCATTGATGGACAGTGTGGGTCAGTATCTCAGTAATGGACTATGTGGGACAGTATATCAGTCATGGACTGTGTGGGACAGTATCTCAGTGATGGACTGTGTGGGTCAGTATCTCAGTGTTGGAATGTGATAGTCTGTATCTCAGTGATGGACTGTGTGAGTCAGTATCTCAGTGATGGACTGTGTGGGTCAGTATCTCAGTGATGGACTGTGTGGGTCAGTATCTCAGTGATGAACTGTGTGGGTCAGTATCTCAGTGATGGACTGTGTGAGTCAGTATCTCAGTGATGGACTGTGTGATTCAGTATCTCAGTGATGGAATGTGTGATTCAGTATCTCAGTGATGGTCTGTGTGGGTCAGTATCTCAGTGATGGACTGTGTGGGTCAGTATCTCAGTGATGGACTGTGTGGGTCAGTATCTCAGTGATGGACTGTGTGAGTCAGTATCTCAGTGATGGACTGTGTGATTCAGTATCTCAGTGATGAAATGTGTGATTCAGTATCTCAGTGATGGACTGTGTGATTCAGTATCTGAGTGATGGACTGTGGGGGTCAGTATCTCAGTGATGGACTGTGTGATTCAGTATCTGAGTGATGGACTGTGAGGGTCAGTATCTCAGTGATGGACTGTGTGGGTCAGTTTCTCAGTGATGGACTGTGTTGATCTGTATCCCAGTGATGGACTGTGTGGGTCAGTATCTCAGTGATGGACTGTGGATTCAGTATCTCAGTGATGGACTGTGTGAGTCAGTATCTCAGTGATGGGCTGTGTGGGTCAGTATCTCAGTGATGGACTGTGTGGGTCAGTATCTCAGTGATGGGCTGTGTAATTCAGTATTTGAGTGATGGACTGTGTGGGTCAGTATCTCAGTGATGGACTGTGATGGTATGTATCTCAGTGATGGACTGTGGATTCAGTATCTCAGTGATGGACTGTGTGAGTCAGTATCTCAGTGATGGGCTGTGTGGGTCAGAATCTCAGTGATGGACTGTGTGGGTCAGTATCTCAGTGATGGGCTGTGTGATTCAGTATCTGAGTGATGGACTGTGTGGGTCAGTATCTCAGTGATGACTGTGTGGGTCAGTATCTCAGTGATGGACTGTGTGGGTCAGTATCTCAGTGATGGACTGTGTGGTCAGTATCTCAGTGATGGGCTGTGTGATTCAATATCTCAGTGATGGATTGTGTGGGTCAGTTTCTCAGTGATGGACTGTGTGGGTCAGTATCTCAGTGATGGACTATGTGGGTCAGTATCTCAGTGATGGACTGTGTGGGTCAGTATCTCAGTGATGGAATGTGTGTGTCAATATCTCAGTGATGAACTGTGTGGGTCAGTATCTCAGTGATGGACTGTGTGGATCAGTATCTCAGTCATGGGCTGTGTGATTCAGTATCTGAGTGATGGACTGTGTGGGTCAGTATCTCAGTGATGACTGTGTGTGTCAGTATCTCAGTGATGGACTGTGTGGGTCAGTATCTCAGTGATGGACTGTGTGGGTCAGTATCTCAATGATGGTCTGTGAAGGTCAGTATCTCAGTGGTGGACTGTGTGGGTCAGTATCTCAGTGATGGACTGTCAGGGTCAGTATCTCAGTGATGGACTGTGTGGGTCAGTATATCAGTGACGGACTGTGTGGGTCAGTATCTCAGTGATGGACGCTGTGGGTCAGTATCTCAGTGATGGACTGTGTTGGTCAGTATCTCAGTGATGGACTGTGTCATTCAGTCTCTCAGTGAAGGACTGTGTGATTCAGTATATCAGTGATGGACTGTGTGATTCAGTATCTCAGTGATGGACTGTGTGGTCAGTATCTCAGTGACAGACTGTGTGAGTCAGTATCTCAGTGATGGGCTGTGTGGTTCAGTATCTCAGTGATGGACTGTGTGGGTCAGTATCTCAGTGATGGACTGTGTTCATCTGTATCCCAGTGATGGACTGTGTGGGTCAGTATCTCAGTGATGGACTGTGGATTCAGTATCTCAGTGATGGACTGTGTGAGTCAGTATCTCAGTGATGGGCTGTGTGGGTCAGTATCTCAGTGATGGACTGTGTGGGTCAGTATCTCAGTGATGGGCTGTGTAATTCAGTATTTGAGTGATGGACTGTGTGGGTCAGTATCTCAGTGATGGACTGTGATGGTATGTATCTCAGTGATGGACTGTGGATTCAGTATCTCAGAGATGGACTGTGTGAGTCAGTATCTCAGTGATGGGCTGTGTGGGTCAGAATCTCAGTGATGGACTGTGTGGGTCAGTATCTCAGTGATGGGCTGTGTGATTCAGTATCTGAGTGATGGACTGTGTGGGTCAGTATCTCAGTGATGACTGTGTGGGTCAGTATCTCAGTGATGGACTGTGTGGGTCAGTATCTCAGTGATGGACTGTGTGGTCAGTATCTCAGTGATGGGCTGTGTGATTCAATATCTCAGTGATGGACTCTGTGGGTCAGTATCTCAGTGATGGACTGTGTGGGTCAGTATCTCAGTGATGGACTGTGTGATTCAGTCTCTCAGTGAAGGACTCTGTGATTCAGTATCTCAGTGATGGACTGTGTGATTCAGTATCTCAGTGATGGACTGTGTGGTCAGTATCTCAGTGACGGACTGCGTGGGTCAGTATCTCAGTGATGGGCTGTGTGGTTCAGTATCTCAGTGATGGACTGTGTGGGTCAGTATCTCAGTGATGGACTGTGTTCGTCTGTATCCCAGTGATGGACTGTGTGGGTCAGTATCTCAGTGATGGAGTGTGTGGTTCAGTATCTTAGTGATGGACTTTGTGCGTCAATATCTCAGGGATGGACAGTGTGGGTCAGTATCTCAGTGATGGACTGTGTGGATCAGTATCTCAGTGATGGACTATGTGGGACAGTATCTCAGTGATGGACTGTGTGGGTCAGTATCTCATTGATGGATTGTGTGGGTCAGTATCTCAGCAATGGACTATGTGGGACAGTATCTAAGTCATGGACTTTGTGGGTCAATATCTCAGTGATGGACTGCGTGGGTCAGTATCTCAGTGATGGACTGTGTGGGTCAGTTTCTCAGTGATCGACTGTGTGAGTCAGTATCTCAGTGATGGACTGTGTGGGTCAGTATCTCAGTGATGGATTGTGTGGGTCAGTTTCTCAGTGATGGACTGTGTGGGTCAGTATCTCAGTGATGGACTATGTGGGTCAGTATCTCAGTGATGGACTGTGTGGGTCAGTATCTCAGTGATGGAATGTGTGTGTCAATATCTCAGTGATGGACTGAGTGGGTCAGTATCTCAGCGATGGACTGTGTGGGTCAGTATCTCAGTGATCGACTTTGTGGGTCCATATCTCAGTGATGGACAGTGTGGGTCAGTATCTCAGTGATGGGCTGTGTGGATCAGTATCTCAGTGATGGATTGTGTGGGAAAGTATCTGTGATGGACTGTGTGGGTCAGTATCTCAGTGATGGACTGTGTGTGTCAGTATCTCAGTGATGGACTGTGTGGGTTAGTATCTCAGTGATGGACTGTGTGGGCCAGTATCTCAGTGATGGACTGTGGATTCAGTATCTCAGGGATGGGCTGTGTGGGTCAGTATCTCAGTGATGGGCTGTGTGATTCAGTATCTGAGTGATGGACTGTGTGGGTCAGTATCTCAGTGATGGACTGTGTGGGTCAGTATCTCAGTGATGGACTGTGTGGGTCAATATCTCAGTGATTGACTGTGTGGGTCAGTATCTCAGTGATGGACTGTGTGGGTGAGTATCTCAGTGATGGACTGTGTGGGTCAGTATCTCAGTGATGGACTGTGTGGGTCAGTATCTCAGTGATGGACGGTCAGGGTCAGTATCTCAGTGATGGGCTGTGTGGATCAGTATCTCAGTGATGGACTGTGTGGGTCAGTATCTCAGTGAAGGACTGTGTGGAGCAGTATCTCAGTGATGGACTGTGTGGGTCAGTGTCTCAGTGATGGGCTGTGTGAGTCAGTATCTCAGTGATGGACTGCATGGGTCAGTATCTCAGTGATGGGCTGTGTTCGTCTGTATCTCAGTGATGGACTGTGTGGATCAGTATCTCAGTGATGGACCGTGTGGGTCAGTATCTCAGTGAAGGACTGTGTGGGTCAGTGTATCAGTGATGGGCTGTGTTCGTCTGTGTCCCAGTGATGGACTGTGTGGGTCAGTATCTCAGTGATGGAGTGTGTGGTTCAGTATCTCAGTGATGGACTTTGTGCGTCAATATCTCAGTGATGGACTGTGTGGGTCAGTATCTCATTGATGGACAGTGTGGGTCAGTATCTCAGTAATGGACTATGTGGGACAGTATATCAGTCATGGACTGTGTGGGACAGTATCTCAGTGATGGACTGTGTGGGTCAGTATCTCAGTGTTGGAATGTGATAGTCTGTATCTCAGTGATGGACTGTGTGAGTCAGTATCTCAGTGATGGACTGTGTGGGTCAGTATCTCAGTGATGGACTGTGTGGGTCAGTATCTCAGTGATGAACTGTGTGGGTCAGTATCTCAGTGATGGACTGTGTGAGTCAGTATCTCAGTGATGGACTGTGTGATTCAGTATCTCAGTGATGGAATGTGTGATTCAGTATCTCAGTGATGGTCTGTGTGGGTCAGTATCTCAGTGATGGACTGTGTGGGTCAGTATCTCAGTGATGGACTGTGTGGGTCAGTATCTCAGTGATGGACTGTGTGAGTCAGTATCTCAGTGATGGACTGTGTGATTCAGTATCTCAGTGATGAAATGTGTGATTCAGTATCTCAGTGATGGACTGTGTGATTCAGTATCTGAGTGATGGACTGTGGGGGTCAGTATCTCAGTGATGGACTGTGTGATTCAGTATCTGAGTGATGGACTGTGAGGGTCAGTATCTCAGTGATGGACTGTGTGGGTCAGTTTCTCAGTGATGGACTGTGTTGATCTGTATCCCAGTGATGGACTGTGTGGGTCAGTATCTCAGTGATGGACTGTGGATTCAGTATCTCAGTGATGGACTGTGTGAGTCAGTATCTCAGTGATGGGCTGTGTGGGTCAGTATCTCAGTGATGGACTGTGTGGGTCAGTATCTCAGTGATGGGCTGTGTAATTCAGTATTTGAGTGATGGACTGTGTGGGTCAGTATCTCAGTGATGGACTGTGATGGTATGTATCTCAGTGATGGACTGTGGATTCAGTATCTCAGTGATGGACTGTGTGAGTCAGTATCTCAGTGATGGGCTGTGTGGGTCAGAATCTCAGTGATGGACTGTGTGGGTCAGTATCTCAGTGATGGGCTGTGTGATTCAGTATCTGAGTGATGGACTGTGTGGGTCAGTATCTCAGTGATGACTGTGTGGGTCAGTATCTCAGTGATGGACTGTGTGGGTCAGTATCTCAGTGATGGACTGTGTGGTCAGTATCTCAGTGATGGGCTGTGTGATTCAATATCTCAGTGATGGATTGTGTGGGTCAGTTTCTCAGTGATGGACTGTGTGGGTCAGTATCTCAGTGATGGACTATGTGGGTCAGTATCTCAGTGATGGACTGTGTGGGTCAGTATCTCAGTGATGGAATGTGTGTGTCAATATCTCAGTGATGAACTGTGTGGGTCAGTATCTCAGTGATGGACTGTGTGGATCAGTATCTCAGTCATGGGCTGTGTGATTCAGTATCTGAGTGATGGACTGTGTGGGTCAGTATCTCAGTGATGACTGTGTGTGTCAGTATCTCAGTGATGGACTGTGTGGGTCAGTATCTCAGTGATGGACTGTGTGGGTCAGTATCTCAATGATGGTCTGTGAAGGTCAGTATCTCAGTGGTGGACTGTGTGGGTCAGTATCTCAGTGATGGACTGTCAGGGTCAGTATCTCAGTGATGGACTGTGTGGGTCAGTATATCAGTGACGGACTGTGTGGGTCAGTATCTCAGTGATGGACGCTGTGGGTCAGTATCTCAGTGATGGACTGTGTTGGTCAGTATCTCAGTGATGGACTGTGTCATTCAGTCTCTCAGTGAAGGACTGTGTGATTCAGTATATCAGTGATGGACTGTGTGATTCAGTATCTCAGTGATGGACTGTGTGGTCAGTATCTCAGTGACAGACTGTGTGAGTCAGTATCTCAGTGATGGGCTGTGTGGTTCAGTATCTCAGTGATGGACTGTGTGGGTCAGTATCTCAGTGATGGACTGTGTTCATCTGTATCCCAGTGATGGACTGTGTGGGTCAGTATCTCAGTGATGGACTGTGGATTCAGTATCTCAGTGATGGACTGTGTGAGTCAGTATCTCAGTGATGGGCTGTGTGGGTCAGTATCTCAGTGATGGACTGTGTGGGTCAGTATCTCAGTGATGGGCTGTGTAATTCAGTATTTGAGTGATGGACTGTGTGGGTCAGTATCTCAGTGATGGACTGTGATGGTATGTATCTCAGTGATGGACTGTGGATTCAGTATCTCAGAGATGGACTGTGTGAGTCAGTATCTCAGTGATGGGCTGTGTGGGTCAGAATCTCAGTGATGGACTGTGTGGGTCAGTATCTCAGTGATGGGCTGTGTGATTCAGTATCTGAGTGATGGACTGTGTGGGTCAGTATCTCAGTGATGACTGTGTGGGTCAGTATCTCAGTGATGGACTGTGTGGGTCAGTATCTCAGTGATGGACTGTGTGGTCAGTATCTCAGTGATGGGCTGTGTGATTCAATATCTCAGTGATGGACTCTGTGGGTCAGTATCTCAGTGATGGACTGTGTGGGTCAGTATCTCAGTGATGGACTGTGTGATTCAGTCTCTCAGTGAAGGACTCTGTGATTCAGTATCTCAGTGATGGACTGTGTGATTCAGTATCTCAGTGATGGACTGTGTGGTCAGTATCTCAGTGACGGACTGCGTGGGTCAGTATCTCAGTGATGGGCTGTGTGGTTCAGTATCTCAGTGATGGACTGTGTGGGTCAGTATCTCAGTGATGGACTGTGTTCGTCTGTATCCCAGTGATGGACTGTGTGGGTCAGTATCTCAGTGATGGAGTGTGTGGTTCAGTATCTTAGTGATGGACTTTGTGCGTCAATATCTCAGGGATGGACAGTGTGGGTCAGTATCTCAGTGATGGACTGTGTGGATCAGTATCTCAGTGATGGACT
Source organism: Scyliorhinus torazame (assembly GCF_047496885.1). Taxonomy (NCBI): domain Eukaryota; kingdom Metazoa; phylum Chordata; class Chondrichthyes; order Carcharhiniformes; family Scyliorhinidae; genus Scyliorhinus; species Scyliorhinus torazame. The sequence goes on from NC_092719.1 coordinate 119,298,926, forward strand.
GTGTGGGACAGTATCTCAGTGATGGACTGTGTGGGTCAGTATCTCATTGATGGATTGTGTGGGTCAGTATCTCAGCAATGGACTATGTGGGACAGTATCTAAGTCATGGACTTTGTGGGTCAATATCTCAGTGATGGACTGCGTGGGTCAGTATCTCAGTGATGGACTGTGTGGGTCAGTTTCTCAGTGATCGACTGTGTGAGTCAGTATCTCAGTGATGGACTGTGTGGGTCAGTATCTCAGTGATGGATTGTGTGGGTCAGTTTCTCAGTGATGGACTGTGTGGGTCAGTATCTCAGTGATGGACTATGTGGGTCAGTATCTCAGTGATGGACTGTGTGGGTCAGTATCTCAGTGATGGAATGTGTGTGTCAATATCTCAGTGATGGACTGAGTGGGTCAGTATCTCAGCGATGGACTGTGTGGGTCAGAATCTCAGTGATCGACTTTGTGGGTCCATATCTCAGTGATGGACAGTGTGGGTCAGTATCTCAGTGATGGGCTGTGTGGATCAGTATCTCAGTGATGGATTGTGTGGGAAAGTATCTGTGATGGACTGTGTGGGTCAGTATCTCAGTGATGGACTGTGTGTGTCAGTATCTCAGTGATGGACTGTGTGGGTTAGTATCTCAGTGATGGACTGTGTGGGCCAGTATCTCAGTGATGGACTGTGGATTCAGTATCTCAGGGATGGGCTGTGTGGGTCAGTATCTCAGTGATGGGCTGTGTGATTCAGTATCTGAGTGATGGACTGTGTGGGTCAGTATCTCAGTGATGGACTGTGTGGGTCAGTATCTCAGTGATGGACTGTGTGGGTCAATATCTCAGTGATTGACTGTGTGGGTCAGTATCTCAGTGATGGACTGTGTGGGTCAGTATCTCAGTGAAGGACTGTGTGGAGCAGTATCTCAGTGATGGACTGTGTGGGTCAGTGTCTCAGTGATGGGCTGTGTGAGTCAGTATCTCAGTGATGGACTGCATGGGTCAGTATCTCAGTGATGGGCTGTGTTCGTCTGTATCTCAGTGATGGACTGTGTGGATCAGTATCTCAGTGATGGACCGTGTGGGTCAGTATCTCAGTGAAGGACTGTGTGGGTCAGTATCTCAGTGGTGGACTGTGTGGGTCAGTGTATCAGTGATGGGCTGTGTTCGTCTGTATCCCAGTGATGGACTGTGTGGGTCAGTATCTCAGTGATGGAGTGTGTGGTTCAGTATCTCAGTGATGGACTTTGTGCGTCAATATCTCAGTGATGGACTGTGTGGGTCAGTATCTCATTGATGGACAGTGTGGGTCAGTATCTCAGTAATCGACTATGTGGGACAGTATATCAGTCATGGACTGTGTGGGACAGTATCTCAGTGATGGACTGTGTGGGTCAGTATCTCAGTGTTGGAATGTGATAGTCTGTATCTCAGTGATGGACTGTGTGAGTCAGTATCTCAGTGATGGACTGTGTGGGTCAGTATCTCAGTGATGGACTGTGTGGGTCAGTATCTCAGTGATGAACTGTGTGGGTCAGTATCTCAGTGATGGACTGTGTGAGTCAGTATCTCAGTGATGGACTGTGTGATTCAGTATCTCAGTGATGGAATGTGTGATTCAGTATCTCAGTGATGGTCTGTGTGGGTCAGTATCTCAGTGATGGACTGTGTGGGTCAGTATCTCAGTGATGGACTGTGTGGGTCAGTATCTCAGTGATGGACTGTGTGAGTCAGTATCTCAGTGATGGACTGTGTGATTCAGTATCTCAGTGATGAAATGTGTGATTCAGTATCTCAGTGATGGACTGTGTGATTCAGTATCTGAGTGATGGACTGTGGGGGTCAGTATCTCAGTGATGGACTGTGTGATTCAGTATCTGAGTGATGGACTGTGAGGGTCAGTATCTCAGTGATGGACTGTGTGGGTCAGTTTCTCAGTGATGGACTGTGTTGATCTGTATCCCAGTGATGGACTGTGTGGGTCAGTATCTCAGTGATGGACTGTGGATTCAGTATCTCAGTGATGGACTGTGTGAGTCAGTATCTCAGTGATGGGCTGTGTGGGTCAGTATCTCAGTGATGGACTGTGTGGGTCAGTATCTCAGTGATGGGCTGTGTAATTCAGTATTTGAGTGATGGACTGTGTGGGTCAGTATCTCAGTGATGGACTGTGATGGTATGTATCTCAGTGATGGACTGTGGATTCAGTATCTCAGTGATGGACTGTGTGAGTCAGTATCTCAGTGATGGGCTGTGTGGGTCAGAATCTCAGTGATGGACTGTGTGGGTCAGTATCTCAGTGATGGGCTGTGTGATTCAGTATCTGAGTGATGGACTGTGTGGGTCAGTATCTCAGTGATGACTGTGTGGGTCAGTATCTCAGTGATGGACTGTGTGGGTCAGTATCTCAGTGATGGACTGTGTGGTCAGTATCTCAGTGATGGGCTGTGTGATTCAATATCTCAGTGATGGACTCTGTGGGTCAGTATCTCAGTGATGGACTGTGTGGGTCAGTATCTCAGTGATGGACTGTGTGATTCAGTCTCTCAGTGAAGGACTCTGTGATTCAGTATCTCAGTGATGGACTGTGTGATTCAGTATCTCAGTGATGGACTGTGTGGTCAGTATCTCAGTGACGGACTGCGTGGGTCAGTATCTCAGTGATGGGCTGTGTGGTTCAGTATCTCAGTGATGGACTGTGTGGGTCAGTATCTCAGTGATGGACTGTGTTCGTCTGTATCCCAGTGATGGACTGTGTGGGTCAGTATCTCAGTGATGGAGTGTGTGGTTCAGTATCTTAGTGATGGACTTTGTGCGTCAATATCTCAGGGATGGACAGTGTGGGTCAGTATCTCAGTGATGGACTGTGTGGATCAGTATCTCAGTGATGGACTGTGTGGGACAGTATCTCAGTGATGGACTGTGTGGGTCAGTATCTCATTGATGGACTGTGTGGGTCAGTATCTCAGCAATGGACTATGTGGGACAGTATCTAAGTCATGGACTTTGTGGGTCAATATCTCAGTGATGGACTGCGTGGGTCAGTATCTCAGTGATGGACTGTGTGGGTCAGTTTCTCAGTGATCGACTGTGTGAGTCAGTATCTCAGTGATGGACTGTGTGGGTCAGTATCTCAGTGATGGATTGTGTGGGTCAGTTTCTCAGTGATGGACTGTGTGGGTCAGTATCTCAGTGATGGACTATGTGGGTCAGTATCTCAGTGATGGACTGTGTGGGTCAGTATCTCAGTGATGGAATGTGTGTGTCAATATCTCAGTGATGGACTGTGTGGGTCAGTATCTCAGCGATGGACTGTGTGGGTCAGTATCTCAGTGATCGACTTTGTGGGTCCATATCTCAGTGATGGACAGTGTGGGTCAGTATCTCAGTGATGGGCTGTGTGGATCAGTATCTCAGTGATGGATTGTGTGGGAAAGTATCTGTGATGGACTGTGTGGGTCAGTATCTCAGTGATGGACTATGTGTGTCAGTATCTCAGTGATGGACTGTGTGGGTTAGTATCTCAGTGATGGACTGTGTGGGCCAGTATCTCAGTGATGGACTGTGGATTCAGTATCTCAGGGATGGGCTGTGTGGGTCAGTATCTCAGTGATGGGCTGTGTGATTCAGTATCTGAGTGATGGACTGTGTGGGTCAGTATCTCAGTGATGGACTGTGTGGGTCAGAACCTCAGTGATGGACTGTGTGGGTCAATATCTCAGTGATTGACTGTGTGGGTCAGTATCTCAGTGATGGACTGTGTGGGTGAGTATCTCAGTGATGGACTGTGTGGGTCAGTATCTCAGTGATGGACTGTGTGGGTCAGTATCTCAGTGATGGACGGTCAGGGTCAGTATCTCAGTGATGGGCTGTGTTCGTCTGTATCTCAGTGATGGACTGTGTGGATCAGTATCTCAGTGATGGACTGTGTGGGTCAGTATCTCAGTGAAGGACTGTGTGGAGCAGTATCTCAGTGATGGACTGTGTGGGTCAGTGTCTCAGTGATGGGCTGTGTGAGTCAGTATCTCAGTGATGGACTGCATGGGTCAGTATCTCAGTGATGGGCTGTGTTCGTCTGTATCTCAGTGATGGACTGTGTGGATCAGTATCTCAGTGATGGACTATGTGGGACAGTATCTCAGTCATGGACTGTGTTGGACAGTATCTCAGTGATGGACTGTGTGGGTCAGTATCTCAGTGTTGGAATGTGATAGTCTGTATCTCAGTGATGGACTGTGTGAGTCAGTATCTCAGTGATGGACTGTGTGGGTCAGTATCTCAGTGATGGACTGTGTGGGTCAGTATCTCAGTGATGAACTGTGTGGGTCAGTATCTCAGTGATGGACTGTGTGAGTCAGTATCTCAGTGATGGACTGTGTGATTCAGTATCTCAGTGATGGAATGTGTGATTCAGTATCTCAGTGATGGTCTGTGTGGGTCAGTATCTCAGTGATGGACTGTGTGGGTCAGTATCTCAGTGATGGACTGTGTGGGTCAGTATCTCAGTGATGGACTGTGTGAGTCAGTATCTCAGTGATGGACTGTGTGATTCAGTATCTCAGTGATGAAATGTGTGATTCAGTATCTCAGTGATGGACTGTGTGATTCAGTATCTGAGTGATGGACTGTGGGGGTCAGTATCTCAGTGATGGACTGTGTGATTCAGTATCTGAGTGATGGACTGTGGGGTTCAGTATCTCAGTGATGGACTGTGTGGGTCAGTTTCTCAGTGATGGACTGTGTGAGTCAGTATCTCAGTGATGGACTGTGTGGGTCAGTATCTTAGTGATGGACTGTGTGGGTCAGTATCTCAGTGATGGACTGTGTGGGTCTGTATCTCAGTGATGGACAGTCAGGGTCAGTATCTCAGTGATGGGCTGTGTTCGTCTGTATCTCACTGATGGACTGTGTGGGTCAGAATCTCTGTGATGGACTGTGTGGGTCAGTATCTCAGTGAGTGAGTGTGTGGGCCAGTATCTCAGTGATGGACTGTGTGGGTCAGTATCTCAGTGAAGGACTGTGTGGGCCAGTATCTCAGTGATGGACTGTGTGGGTCAGTATCTCAGTGATGGACTGTGTGGGTCAGTATCTCAGTGATGGACTGTGTGGGTCAGTATCTCAGTGATGGACTGTGTGGGTTAGTATCTCAGTGATGGACGGTGTGGGTCAATATCTCAGTGGTGGACTGTGAGGGTCAGTATCTCAGTGATGGACTGTGTGAGTCAGTATCTCAGTGATGGGCTGTGTGGGTCAGTATCTCAGTGGTGGACTGTGAGGGTCAGTATCTCAGTGATGGACTGTGTGGATCAGTATCTGAGTGATGGGCTGTGTGATTCAGTATCTGAGTGATGGACTGTGTGGGTCAGTATCTCAGTGATGACTGTGTGGGTCAGTATCTGAGTGATGGACTGTGTGGGTCAGTATCTCAGTGACGGACTGTGTGGGTCAGTATCTCAGTGTTGGGCTGTGTGGGCCAGTATCTCAGTGATGGACTGTGGGGTTCAGTATCTCAGTGATGGACTGTGTGGGTCAGTTTCTCAGTGATGGACTGTGTGAGTCAGTATCTCAGTGATGGACTGTGGGGTTCAGTATCTCAGTGATGGACTGTGTGGGTCAGTTTCTCAGTGATGGACTGTGTGGGTCAGTATCTCAGTGATGGACTGTGTGATTCAGTATCTGAGTGATGGACTGTGGGGGTCAGTATCTCAGTGATGGACTGTGTGATTCAGTATCTGAGTGATGGACTGTGGGGTTCAGTATCTCAGTGATGGACTGTGTGGGTCAGTTTCTCAGTGATGGACTGTGTGAGTCAGTATCTCAGTGATGGACTGTGTGGGTCAGTATCTTAGTGATGGACTGTGTGGGTCAGTATCTCAGTGATGGACTGTGTGGGTCTGTATCTCAGTGATGGACAGTCAGGGTCAGTATCTCAGTGATGGGCTGTGTTCGTCTGTATCTCACTGATGGACTGTGTGGGTCAGAATCTCTGTGATGGACTGTGTGGGTCAGTATCTCAGTGAGTGAGTGTGTGGGCCAGTATCTCAGTGATGGACTGTGTGGGTCAGTATCTCAGTGAAGGACTGTGTGGGCCAGTATCTCAGTGATGGACTGTGTGGGTCAGTATCTCAGTGATGGACTGTGTGGGTCAGTATCTCAGTGATGGACTGTGTGGGTCAGTATCTCAGTGATGGACTGTGTGGGTTAGTATCTCAGTGATGGACGGTGTGGGTCAATATCTCAGTGGTGGACTGTGAGGGTCAGTATCTCAGTGATGGACTGTGTGAGTCAGTATCTCAGTGATGGGCTGTGTGGGTCAGTATCTCAGTGGTGGACTGTGAGGGTCAGTATCTCAGTGATGGACTGTGTGGATCAGTATCTGAGTGATGGGCTGTGTGATTCAGTATCTGAGTGATGGACTGTGTGGGTCAGTATCTCAGTGATGACTGTGTGGGTCAGTATCTGAGTGATGGACTGTGTGGGTCAGTATCTCAGTGACGGACTGTGTGGGTCAGTATCTCAGTGTTGGGCTGTGTGGGCCAGTATCTCAGTGATGGACGCTGTGGGTCAGTATCTCAGTGATGGACTGTGTTGGTCAGTATCTCAGTGATGACTGTGTGGGTCAGTATCTGAGTGATGGACTGTGTGGGTCAGTATCTCAGTGACGGACTGTGTGGGTCAGTATCTCAGTGTTGGGCTGTGTGGGCCAGTATCTCAGTGATGGACGCTGTGGGTCAGTATCTCAGTGATGGACTGTGTTAGTCAGTATCTCAGTGATGGACTGTGTGATTCAGTCCCTCAGTGAAGGACTGTGTGATTCAGTCTCTCAGTGATGGACTGTGTGATTCAGTATCTCAGTGATGGACTGTGTGGTCAGTATCTCAGTGACGGACTGCGTGAGTCAGTATCTCAGAGATGGGCTGTGTGGTTCAGAATCTCAGTGATGGACTGTGTGGGTCAGTATCTCAGTGATCGACTGTGTTCGTCTGTATCCCAGTGATGGACTGTGTGGGTCAGTATCTCAGTGATGGACTGTGGATTCAGTATCTCAGTGATGGACTGTGTGAGTCAGTATCTCAGTGATGGGCTGTGTGGGTCAGCATCTCAGTGATGGACTGTGTGGGTCAGTATCTCTGTGATGGGCTGTGTAATTCAGTATTTGAGTGATGGACTGTGTGGGTCAGTATCTCAGTGATGGACTGTGAGGGTCAGTAGCTCAGTGATGGACTGTGGATTCAGTATCTCAGTGATGGACTGTGTGAGTCAGTATCTCAGTGATGGGCTGTGTGGGTCAGTATCTCAGTGATGGACTGTGTGGGTCAGTATCTCAGTGATGGGCTGTGTGATTCAGTATCTGAGTGATGGACTGTGTGGGTCAGTCTCTCAGTGATGACTGTGTGGGTCAGTATCTCAGTGATGGACTGTGTGGGTCAGTATCTCTGTGATGGACTGTGTGGGTCAGTATCTCAGTGATGGACAGTGAGGGTCAGTATCTCAGTGGTGGACTGTGTGGATCAGTATCTCAGTGATGGACTGTCAGGGTCAGTATCTCAGTGATGGACTGTGTGATTCAGTATGTCAGTGATGGACTGTGTGGTCAGTATATCAGTGACGGACTGTGTGGGTCAGTATCTCAGTGATGGACGCTGTGGGTCAGTATCTCAGTGATGGACTGTGTTGGTCAGTATCTCAGTGATGGACTGTGTGATTCAGTCTCTCAGTGAAGGACTGTGTGATTCAGTATATCAGTGATGGACTGTGTGATTCAGTATCTCAGTGATGGACTGTGTGGTCAGTATCTCAGTGACGGACTGGGTGAGTCAGTATCTCAGTGATGGGCTGTGTGGTTCAGTATCTCAGTGATGGACTGTGTGGGTCAGTATCTCAGTGATGGACTGTGTTCATCTGTATCCCAGTGATGGACTGTGTGGGTCAGTATCTCAGTGATGGACTGTGGATTCAGTATCTCAGTGATGGACTGTGTGAGTCAGTATCTCAGTGATGGGCTGTGTGGGTCAGTATCTCAGTGATGGACTGTGTGGGTCAGTATCTCAGTGATGGACTGTGTGGTCAGTATCTCAGTGATGGGCTGTGTGATTCAATATCTCAGTGATGGACTCTGTGGGTCAGTATCTCAGTGATGGGCTGTGTGATTCAGTATCTGAGTGATGGACTGTGTGGGTCAGTATCTCAGTGATGACTGTGTGGGTCAGTATCTCAGTGATGGACTGTGTGGGTCAGTATCTCAGTGATGGACTGTGTGGTCAGTATCTCAGTGATGGGCTGTGTGATTCAATATCTCAGTGATGGACTCTGTGGGTCAGTATCTCAGTGATGGACTGTGTGGGTCAGTATCTCAGTGATGGACTGTGTGATTCAGTCTCTCAGTGAAGGACTCTGTGATTCAGTATCTCAGTGATGGACTGTGTGATTCAGTATCTCAGTGATGGACTGTGTGGTCAGTATCTCAGTGACGGACTGCGTGGGTCAGTATCTCAGTGATGGGCTGTGTGGTTCAGTATCTCAGTGATGGACTGTGTGGGTCAGTATCTCAGTGATGGACCGTGTTCGTCTGTATCCCAGTGATGGACTGTGTGGGTCAGTATCTCAGTGATGGAGTGTGTGGTTCAGTATCTTAGTGATGGACTTTGTGCGTCAATATCTCAGGGATGGACAGTGTGGGTCAGTATCTCAGTGATGGACTGTGTGGATCAGTATCTCAGTGATGGACTGTGTGGGACAGTATCTCAGTGATGGACTGTGTGGGTCAGTATCTCATTGATGGACTGTGTGGGTCAGTATCTCAGCAATGGACTATGTGGGACAGTATCTAAGTCATGGACTTTGTGGGTCAATATCTCAGTGATGGACTGCGTGGGTCAGTATCTCAGTGATGGACTGTGTGGGTCAGTATCTCAGTGATCGACTGTGTGAGTCAGTATCTCAGTGATGGACTGTGTGGGTCAGTATCTCAGTGATGGATTGTGTGGGTCAGTTTCTCAGTGATGGACTGTGTGGCTCAGTATCTCAGTGATGGACTATGTGGGTCAGTATCTCAGTGATGGACTGTGTGGGTCAGTATCTCAGTGATGGAATGTGTGTGTCAATATCTCAGTGATGGACTGTGTGGGTCAGTATCTCAGCGATGGACTGTGTGGGTCAGTATCTCAGTGATCGAATTTGTGGGTCCATATCTCAGTGATGGACAGTGTGGGTCAGTATCTCAGTGATGGGCTGTGTGGGTCAGTATCTCAGTGATGGATTGTGTGGGAAAGTATCTGTGATGGACTGTGTGGGTCAGTATCTCAGTGATGGACTGTGTGTGTCAGTATCTCAGTGATGGACTGTGTGGGTTAGTATCTCAGTGATGGACTCTGTGGGTCAGTATCTCAGTGATGGGCTGTGTGATTCAGTATCTGAGTGATGGACTGTGTGGGTCAGTATCTCAGTGATGACTGTGTGGGTCAGTATCTCAGTGATGGACTGTGTGGGTCAGTATCTCAGTGATGGACTGTGTGGTCAGTATCTCAGTGATGGGCTGTGTGATTCAATATCTCAGTGATGGACTCTGTGGGTCAGTATCTCTGTGATGGACTGTGTGGGTCAGTATCTCAGTGATGGACTGTGTGATTCAGTCTCTCAGTGAAGGACTCTGTGATTCAGTATCTCAGTGATGGACTGTGTGATTCAGTATCTCAGTGATGGACTGTGTGGTCAGTATCTCAGTGACGGACTGCGTGGGTCAGTATCTCAGTGATGGGCTGTGTGGTTCAGTATCTCAGTGATGGACTGTGTGGGTCAGTATCTCAGTGATGGACCGTGTTCGTCTGTATCCCAGTGATGGACTGTGTGGGTCAGTATCTCAGTGATGGAGTGTGTGGTTCAGTATCTTAGTGATGGACTTTGTGCGTCAATATCTCAGGGATGGACAGTGTGGGTCAGTATCTCAGTGTTGGGCTGTGTGGGCCAGTATCTCAGTGATGGACGCTGTGGGTCAGTATCTCAGTGATGGACTGTGTTGGTCAGTATCTCAGTGATGGACTGTGTGATTCAGTCCCTCAGTGAAGGACTGTGTGATTCAGTCTCTCAGTGATGGACTGTGTGATTCAGTATCTCAGTGATGGACTGTGTGGTCAGTATCTCAGTGACGGACTGCGTGAGTCAGTATCTCAGAGATGGGCTGTGTGGTTCAGAATCTCAGTGATGGACTGTGTGGGTCAGTATCTCAGTGATCGACTGTGTTCGTCTGTATCCCAGTGATGGATTGTGTGGGTCAGTTTCTCAGTGATGGACTGTGTGGCTCAGTATCTCAGTGATGGACTATGTGGGTCAGTATCTCAGTGATGGACTGTGTGGGTCAGTATCTCAGTGATGGAATGTGTGTGTCAATATCTCAGTGATGGACTGTGTGGGTCAGTATCTCAGCGATGGACTGTGTGGGTCAGTATCTCAGTGATCGAATTTGTGGGTCCATATCTCAGTGATGGACAGTGTGGGTCAGTATCTCAGTGATGGGCTGTGTGGGTCAGTATCTCAGTGATGGATTGTGTGGGAAAGTATCTGTGATGGACTGTGTGGGTCAGTATCTCAGTGATGGACTGTGTGTGTCAGTATCTCAGTGATGGACTGTGTGGGTTAGTATCTCAGTGATGGACTCTGTGGGTCAGTATCTCAGTGATGGGCTGTGTGATTCAGTATCTGAGTGATGGACTGTGTGGGTCAGTATCTCAGTGATGACTGTGTGGGTCAGTATCTCAGTGATGGACTGTGTGGGTCAGTATCTCAGTGATGGACTGTGTGGTCAGTATCTCAGTGATGGGCTGTGTGATTCAATATCTCAGTGATGGACTCTGTGGGTCAGTATCTCTGTGATGGACTGTGTGGGTCAGTATCTCAGTGATGGACTGTGTGATTCAGTCTCTCAGTGAAGGACTCTGTGATTCAGTATCTCAGTGATGGACTGTGTGATTCAGTATCTCAGTGATGGACTGTGTGGTCAGTATCTCAGTGACGGACTGCGTGGGTCAGTATCTCAGTGATGGGCTGTGTGGTTCAGTATCTCAGTGATGGACTGTGTGGTCAGTATCTCAGTGATGGGCTGTGTGATTCAATATCTCAGTGATGGACTCTGTGGGTCAGTATCTCTGTGATGGACTGTGTGGGTCAGTATCTCAGTGATGGACTGTGTGGTCAGTATCTCAGTGATGGGCTGTGTGATTCAATATCTCAGTGATGGACTCTGTGGGTCAGTATCTCTGTGATGGACTGTGTGGGTCAGTATCTCAGTGATGGATTGTGTGATTCAGTCTCTCAGTGAAGGACTCTGTGATTCAGTATCTCAGTGATGGACTGTGTGATTCAGTATCTCAGTGATGGACTGTGTGGTCAGTATCTCAGTGACGGACTGCGTGGGTCAGTATCTCAGTGATGGGCTGTGTGGTTCAGTATCTCAGTGATGGACTGTGTGGGTCAGTATCTCAGTGATGGACCGTGTTCGTCTGTATCCCAGTGATGGACTGTGTGGGTCAGTATCTCAGTGATGGAGTGTGTGGTTCAGTATCTTAGTGATGGACTTTGTGCGTCAATATCTCAGGGATGGACAGTGTGGGTCAGTATCTCAGTGTTGGGCTGTGTGGGCCAGTATCTCAGTGATGGACGCTGTGGGTCAGTATCTCAGTGATGGACTGTGTTGGTCAGTATCTCAGTGATGGACTGTGTGATTCAGTCCCTCAGTGAAGGACTGTGTGATTCAGTCTCTCAGTGATGGACTGTGTGATTCAGTATCTCAGTGATGGACTGTGTGGTCAGTATCTCAGTGACGGACTGCGTGAGTCAGTATCTCAGAGATGGGCTGTGTGGTTCAGAATCTCAGTGATGGACTGTGTGGGTCAGTATCTCAGTGATCGACTGTGTTCGTCTGTATCCCAGTGATGGATTGTGTGGGTCAGTTTCTCAGTGATGGACTGTGTGGCTCAGTATCTCAGTGATGGACTATGTGGGTCAGTATCTCAGTGATGGACTGTGTGGGTCAGTATCTCAGTGATGGAATGTGTGTGTCAATATCTCAGTGATGGACTGTGTGGGTCAGTATCTCAGCGATGGACTGTGTGGGTCAGTATCTCAGTGATCGAATTTGTGGGTCCATATCTCAGTGATGGACAGTGTGGGTCAGTATCTCAGTGATGGGCTGTGTGGGTCAGTATCTCAGTGATGGATTGTGTGGGAAAGTATCTGTGATGGACTGTGTGGGTCAGTATCTCAGTGATGGACTGTGTGTGTCAGTATCTCAGTGATGGACTGTGTGGGTTAGTATCTCAGTGATGGACTCTGTGGGTCAGTATCTCAGTGATGGGCTGTGTGATTCAGTATCTGAGTGATGGACTGTGTGGGTCAGTATCTCAGTGATGACTGTGTGGGTCAGTATCTCAGTGATGGACTGTGTGGGTCAGTATCTCAGTGATGGACTGTGTGGTCAGTATCTCAGTGATGGGCTGTGTGATTCAATATCTCAGTGATGGACTCTGTGGGTCAGTATCTCTGTGATGGACTGTGTGGGTCAGTATCTCAGTGATGGACTGTGTGATTCAGTCTCTCAGTGAAGGACTCTGTGATTCAGTATCTCAGTGATGGACTGTGTGATTCAGTATCTCAGTGATGGACTGTGTGGTCAGTATCTCAGTGACGGACTGCGTGGGTCAGTATCTCAGTGATGGGCTGTGTGGTTCAGTATCTCAGTGATGGACTGTGTGGGTCAGTATCTCAGTGATGGACCGTGTTCGTCTGTATCCCAGTGATGGACTGTGTGGGTCAGTATCTCAGTGATGGAGTGTGTGGTTCAGTATCTTAGTGATGGACTTTGTGCGTCAATATCTCAGGGATGGACAGTGTGGGTCAGTATCTCAGTGATGGACTGTGTGGATCAGTATCTCAGTGATGGACTGTGTGGGACAGTATCTCAGTGATGGACTGTGTGGGTCAGTATCTCATTGATGGACTGTGTGGGTCAGTATCTCAGCAATGGACTATGTGGGACAGTATCTAAGTCATGGACTTTGTGGGTCAATATCTCAGTGATGGACTGCGTGGGTCAGTATCTCAGTGATGGACTGTGTGGGTCAGTATCTCAGTGATCGACTGTGTGAGTCAGTATCTCAGTGATGGACTGTGTGGGTCAGTATCTCAGTGATGGATTGTGTGGGTCAGTTTCTCAGTGATGGACTGTGTGGCTCAGTATCTCAGTGATGGACTATGTGGGTCAGTATCTCAGTGATGGGCTGTGTGGGTCAGTATCTCAGTGATGGAATGTGTGTGTCAATATCTCAGTGATGGACTGTGTGGGTCAGTATCTCAGCGATGGACTGTGTGGGTCAGTATCTCAGTGATCGAATTTGTGGGTCCATATCTCAGTGATGGACAGTGTGGGTCAGTATCTCAGTGATGGGCTGTGTGGGTCAGTATCTCAGTGATGGATTGTGTGGGAAAGTATCTGTGATGGACTGTGTGGGTCAGTATCTCAGTGATGGACTGTGTGTGTCAGTATCTCAGTGATGGACTGTGTGGGTTAGTATCTCAGTGATGGACTGTGTGGGTCAGTATCTCAGTGATGGACTGTGTGGGTCAATGTCTCAGTGATTGACTGTGTGGGTCAGTATCTCAGTGATGGACTGTGTGGGTGAGTATCTCAGTGATGGACTGTGTGGGTCAGTATCTCAGTGATGGACTGTGTGGTTCAGCATCTCAGTGATGGACAGTCAGGGTCAGTATCTCAGTGATGGGCTGTGTTCGTCTGTATCTCAGTGATGGACTGTGTGGATCAGTATCTCAGTGATGGACTGTGTGGGTCAGTATCTCAGTGAAGGACTGTGTGGGTCAGTATCTCAGTGATGGACTGTGTGGGTCAGTGACTCAGTGATGGGCTGTGTGAGTCAGTATCTCAGTGATGGACTGCATGGGTCAGTATCTCAGTGATGGGCTGTGTTCGTCTGTATCTCAGTGATGGACTGTGTGATTCAGTATCTGAGTGATGGACTGTGTGGGTCAGTCTCTCAGTGATGACTGTGTGGGTCAGTATCTCAGTGATGGACTGTGTGGGTCAGTATCTCTGTGATGGACTGTGTGGGTCAGTCTCTCAGTGATGGACAGTGAGGGTCAGTATCTCAGTGGTGGACTGTGTGGGTCAGTATCTCAGTGATGGACTGTCAGGGTCAGTATCTCAGTGATGGACTGTGTGATTCAGTATGTCAGTGATGGACTGTGTGGTCAGTATATCAGTGACGGACTGTGTGGGTCAGTATCTCAGTGATGGACGCTGTGGGTCAGTATCTCAGTGATGGACTGTGTTGGTCAGTATCTCAGTGATGGACTGTGTGATTCAGTCTCTCAGTGAAGGACTGTGTGATTCAGTATATCAGTGATGGACTGTGTGATTCAGTATCTCAGTGATGGACTGTGTGGTCAGTATCTCAGTGACGGACTGTGTGAGTCAGTATCTCAGTGATGGGCTGTGTGGTTCAGTATCTCAGTGATGGACTGTGTGGGTCAGTATCTCAGTGATGGACTGTGTTCATCTGTATCCCAGTGATGGACTGTGTGGGTCAGTATCTCAGTGATGGACTGTGGATTCAGTATCTCAGTGATGGACTGTGTGAGTCAGTATCTCAGTGATGGGCTGTGTGGGTCAGTATCTCAGTGATGGACTGTGTGGGTCAGTATCTCAGTGATGGACTGTGTGGTCAGTATCTCAGTGATGGGCTGTGTGATTCAATATCTCAGTGATGGACTCTGTGGGTCAGTATCTCAGTGATGGGCTGTGTGATTCAGTATCTGAGTGATGGACTGTGTGGGTCAGTATCTCAGTGATGACTGTGTGGGTCAGTATCTCAGTGATGGACTGTGTGGGTCAGTATCTCAGTGATGGACTGTGTGGTCAGTATCTCAGTGATGGGCTGTGTGATTCAATATCTCAGTGATGAACTCTGTGGGTCAGTATCTCAGTGATGGACTGTGTGGGTCAGTATCTCAGTGATGGACTGTGTGATTCAGTCTCTCAGTGAAGGACTCTGTGATTCAGTATCTCAGTGATGGACTGTGTGATTCAGTATCTCAGTGATGGACTGTGTGGTCAGTATCTCAGTGACGGACTGCGTGGGTCAGTATCTCAGTGATGGGCTGTGTGGTTCAGTATCTCAGTGATGGACTGTGTGGGTCAGTATCTCAGTGATGGACTGTGTTCGTCTGTATCCCAGTGATGGACTGTGTGGGTCAGTATCTCAGTGATGGAGTGTGTGGTTCAGTATCTTAGTGATGGACTTTGTGCGTCAATATCTCAGGGATGGACAGTGTGGGTCAGTATCTCAGTGATGGACTGTGTGGATCAGTATCTTAGTGATGGACTGTGTGGGACAGTATCTCAGTGATGGACTGTGTGGGTCAGTATCTCATTGATGGACTGTGTGGGTCAGTATCTCAGCAATGGACTATGTGGGACAGTATCTAAGTCATGGACTTTGTGGGTCAATATCTCAGTGATGGACTGCGTGGGTCAGTATCTCAGTGATGGACTGTGTGGGTCAGTATCTCAGTGATCGACTGTGTGAGTCAGTATCTCAGTGATGGACTGTGTGGGTCAGTATCTCAGTGATGGATTGTGTGGGTCAGTTTCTCAGTGATGGACTGTGTGGCTCAGTATCTCAGTGATGGACTATGTGGGTCAGTATCTCAGTGATGGACTGTGTGGGTCAGTATCTCAGTGATGGAATGTGTGTGTCAATATCTCAGTGATGGACTGTGTGGGTCAGTATCTCAGCGATGGACTGTGTGGGTCAGTATCTCAGTGATCGAATTTGTGGGTCCATATCTCAGTGATGGACAGTGTGGGTCAGTATCTCAGTGATGGGCTGTGTGGGTCAGTATCTCAGTGATGGATTGTGTGGGAAAGTATCTGTGATGGACTGTGTGGGTCAGTATCTCAGTGATGGACTGTGTGTGTCAGTATCTCAGTGATGGACTGTGTGGGTTAGTATCTCAGTGATGGACTGTGTGGGTCAGTATCTCAGTGATGGACTGTGTGGGTCAATGTCTCAGTGATTGACTGTGTGGGTCAGTATCTCAGTGATGGACTGTGTGGGTGAGTATCTCAGTGATGGACTGTGTGGGTCAGTATCTCAGTGATGGACTGTGTGGTTCAGTATCTCAGTGATGGACAGTCAGGGTCAGTATCTCAGTGATGGGCTGTGTTCGTCTGTATCTCAGTGATGGACTGTGTGGATCAGTATCTCAGTGATGGACTGTGTGGGTCAGTATCTCAGTGAAGGACTGTGTGGGTCAGTATCTCAGTGATGGACTGTGTGGGTCAGTGACTCAGTGATGGGCTGTGTGAGTCAGTATCTCAGTGATGGACTGCATGGGTCAGTATCTCAGTGATGGGCTGTGTTCGTCTGTATCTCAGTGATGGACTGTGTGGATCAGTATCTCAGTGATGGACCGTGTGGGTCAGTATCTCAGTGAAGGACTGTGTGGGTCAGTATCTCAGTGGTGGACTGTGTGGGTCAGTGTATCAGTGATGGGCTGTGTTCGTCTGTATCCCAGTGATGGACTGTGTGGGTCAGTATCTCAGTGATGGAGTGTGTGGTTCAGTATCTCAGTGATGGACTTTGTGCGTCAATATCTCAGTGATGGACTGTGTGGGTCAGTATCTCATTGATGGACAGTGTGGGTCAGTATCTCAGTAATGGACTGTGTGGGACAGTATCTCAGTGATGGACAGTGTGGGTCAGTATCTCAGTGTTGGAATGTGATAGTCTGTATCTCAGTGATGGACTGTGTGAGTCAGTATCTCAGTGATGGACTGTGTGGGTCAGTATCTCAGTGATGGACTGTGTGGGTCAGTATCTCAGTGAAGAACTGTGTGGGTCAGTATCTCAGTGATGGACTGTGTGAGTCAGTATCTCAGTGATGGACTGTGTGATTCAGTATCTCAGTGATGGAATGTGTGATTCAGTATCTCAGTGATGGACTGTGTGGGTCAGTATCTCAGTGATGGACTGTGTGGGTCAGTATCTCAGTGATGGACTGTGTGGGTCAGTATCTCAGTGATGGACTGTGTGAGTCAGTATCTCAGTGATGGACTGTGTGATTCAGTATCTCAGTGATGGAATGTGTGATTCACTATCGCAGTGATGGACTGTGTGATTCAGTATCTGAGTGATGGACTGTGGGGGTCAGTATCTCAGTGATGGACTGTGTGATTCAGTATCTGAGTGATGGACTGTGGGGGTCAGTATCTCAGTGATGGACTGTGTGGGTCAGTTTCTCAGTGATGGACTGTGTGAGTCAGTATCTCAGTGATGGACTGTGTGGGTCAGTATCTTAGTGATGGGCTGTGTGGGTCAGTATCTCAGTGATGGAATGTGTGATTCAGTATCTCAGTGATGGACTGTGTGGGTCAGTATCTCAGTGATGGACTGTGTGGGTCTGTATCTCAGTGATGGACAGTCAGGGTCAGTATCTCAGTGATGGGCTGTGTTCGTCTGTATCTCACTGATGGACTGTGTGGGTCAGAATCTCTGTGATGGACTGTGTGGGTCAGTATCTCAGTGAGTGAGTGTGTGGGCCAGTATCTCAGTGATGGACTGTGTGGGTCAGTATCTCAGTGAAGGACTGTGTGGGCCAGTATCTCAGTGATGGACTGTGTGGGTCAGTATCTCAGTGATGGACTGTGTGGGTCAGTATCTCAGTGATGGACTGTGTGGGTCAGTATCTCAGTGATGGACTGTGTGGGTTAGTATCTCAGTGATGGACTGTGTGGGTCAATATCTCAGTGGTGGACTGTGAGGGTCAGTATCTCAGTGATGGACTGTGTGAGTCAGTATCTCAGTGATGGGCTGTGTGGGTCAGTATCTCAGTGGTGGACTGTGAGGGTCAGTATCTCAGTGATAGACTGTGTGGATCAGTATCTGAGTGATGGGCTGTGTGATTCAGTATCTGAGTGATGGACTGTGTGGGTCAGTATCTCAGTGATGACTGTGTGGGTCAGTATCTGAGTGATGGACTGTGTGGGTCAGTATCTCAGTGGCGGACTGTGTGGGTCAGTATCTCAGTGTTGGGCTGTGTGGGCCAGTATCTCAGTGATGGACGCTGTGGGTCAGTATCTCAATGAT
Organism: Scyliorhinus torazame; assembly: GCF_047496885.1. Lineage (NCBI taxonomy): Eukaryota > Metazoa > Chordata > Chondrichthyes > Carcharhiniformes > Scyliorhinidae > Scyliorhinus > Scyliorhinus torazame. Next base: position 119,317,063 of record NC_092719.1, read on the forward strand.
GGACTGTGTTGGTCAGTATCTCAGTGATGGACTGTGTGATTCAGTCCCTCAGTGAAGGACTGTGTGATTCAGTCTCTCAGTGATGGACTGTGTGATTCAGTATCTCAGTGATGGACTGTGTGGTCAGTATCTCAGTGACGGACTGCGTGAGTCAGTATCTCAGAGATGGGTTGTGTGGTTCAGTATCTCAGTGATGGACTGTGTGGGTCAGTATCTCAGTGATCGACTGTGTTCGTCTGTATCCCAGTGATGGACTGTGTGGGTCAGTATCTCAGTGATGGACTGTGGATTCAGTATCTCAGTGATGGACTGTGTGAGTCAGTATCTCAGTGATGGGCTGTGTGGGTCAGTATCTCAGTGATGGACTGTGTGGGTCAGTATCTCTGTGATGGGCTGTGTAATTCAGTATTTGAGTGATGGACTGTGTGGGTCAGTATCTCAGTGATGGACTGTGAGGGTCAGTATCTCAGTGATGGATTGTGGATACAGTATCTCAGTGATGGACTGTGTGAGTCAGTATCTCAGTGATGGGCTGTGTGGGTCAGTATCTCAGTGATGGACTGTGTGGGTCAGTATCTCAGTGATGGGCTGTGTGATTCAGTATCTGAGTGATGGACTGTGTGGGTCAGTATCTCAGTGATGACTGTGTGGGTCAGTATCTCAGTGATGGACTGTGTGGGTCAGTATCTCTGTGATGGACTGTGTGGGTCAGTATCTCAGTGATGGACAGTGAGGGTCAGTATCTCAGTGGTGGACTGTGTGGGTCAGTATCTCAGTGATGGACTGTCAGGGTCAGTATCTCAGTGATGGACTGTGTGATTCAGTATGTCAGTGATAGACTGTGTGGTCAGTATCTCAGTGATGGATTGCGTGGGTCAGTATCTCAGTGATGGGCTGTGTGATTCAATATCTCAGTGATGGACTCTGTGGGTCAGTATCTCAGTGATGGACTGTGTGGGTCAGTATCTCAGTGATGGACTGTGTGATTCAGTCTCTCAGGGAAGGACTGTGTGATTCAGTATCTCAGTGATGGACTGTGTGATTCAGGATCTCAGTGATGGACTGTGTGGTCAGTATCTCAGTGACGGACTGCATGGGTCAGTATCTCAGTGATGGGCTGTGTGGTTCAGTATCTCAGTGATGAACTGTGTGGGTCAGTATCTCAGTGATGAACTGTGTGGGTCAGTATCTCAGTGATGGACTGTGTGAGTCAGTATCTCAGTGATGGACTGTGTGATTCAGTATCTCAGTGATGGAATGTGTGTTTCAGTATCTCAGTGATGGACTGTGTGGGTCAGTATCTCAGTGATGGACTGTGTGGGTCAGTATCTCAGTGATGGACTGTGTGGGTCAGTATCTCAGTGATGGACTGTGTGAGTCAGTATCTCAGTGATGGACTGTGTGATTCACTATCACAGTGATGGACTGTGTGATTCAGTATCTGAGTGATGGACTGTGGGGGTCAGTATCTCAGTGATGGACTGTGTGATTCAGTATCTGAGTGATGGACTGTGGGGGTCAGTATCTCAGTGATGGACTGTGTGGGTCAGTTTCTCAGTGATGGACTGTGTGAGTCAGTATCTCAGTGATGGACTGTGTGGGTCAGTATCTTAGTGATGGGCTGTGTGGGTCAGTATCTCAGTGATGGAATGTGTGATTCAGTATCTCAGTGATGGACTGTGTGGGTGAGTATCTCAGTGATGGACTGTGTGGGTCTGTATCTCAGTGATGGACAGTCAGGGTCAGTATCTCAGTGATGGCCTGTGTTCGTCTGTATCTCACTGATGGACTGTGTGGGTCAGAATCTCTGTGATGGACTGTGTGGGTCAGTATCTCAGTGAGTGAGTGTGTGGGCCAGTATCTCAGTGATGGACTGTGTGGGTCAGTATCTCAGTGAAGGACTGTGTGGGCCAGTATCTCAGTGATGGACTGTGTGGGTCAGTATCTCAGTGATGGACTGTGTGGGTCAGTATCTCAGTGATGGACTGTGTGGGTCAGTATCTCAGTGATGGACTGTGTGGGTTAGTATCTCAGTGATGGACTGTGTGGGTCAATATCTCAGTGGTGGACTGTGAGGGTCAGTATCTCAGTGATGGACTGTGTGAGTCAGTATCTCAGTGCTGGGCTGTGTGGGTCAGTATCTCAGTGGTGGACTGTGAGGGTCAGTATCTCAGTGATGGACTGTGTGGATCAGTATCTGAGTGATGGGCTGTGTGATTCAGTATCTGAGTGATGGACTGTGTGGGTCAGTATCTCAGTGATGACTGTGTGGGTCAGTATCTGAGTGATGGACTGTGTGGGTCAGTATCTCAGTGGCGGACTGTGTGGGTCAGTATCTCAGTGTTGGGCTGTGTGGGCCAGTATCTCAGTGATGGACGCTGTGGGTCAGTATCTCAATGATGGACTGTGTTGGTCAGTATCTCAGTGATGGACTGTGTGATTCAGTCCCTCAGTGAAGGACTGTGTGATTCAGTCTCTGAGTGATGGACTGTGTGATTCAGTATCTCAGTGATGGACTGTGTGGTCAGTATCTCAGTGACGGACTGCGTGAGTCAGTATCTCAGAGATGGGCTGTGTGGTTCAGTATCTCAGTGATGGACTGTGTGGGTCAGTATCTCAGTGATCGACTGTGTTCGTCTGTATCCCAGTGATGGACTGTGTGGGTCAGTATCTCAGTGATGGACTGTGGATTCAGTATCTCAGTGATGGACTGTGTGAGTCAGTATCTCAGTGATGGGCTGTGTGGGTCAGTATCTCAGTGATGGACTGTGTGGGTCAGTATCTCTGTGATGGGCTGTGTAATTCAGTATTTGAGTGATGGACTGTGTGGGTCAGTATCTCAGTGATGGACTGTGAGGGTCAGTATCTCAGTGATGGATTGTGGATTCAGTATCTCAGTGATGGACTGTGTGAGTCAGTATCTCAGTGATGGGCTGTGTGGGTCAGTATCTCAGTGATGGACTGTGTGGGTCAGTATCTCAGTGATGGGCTGTGTGATTCAGTATCTGAGTGATGGACTGTGTGGGTCAGTATCTCAGTGATGACTGTGTGGGTCAGTATCTCAGTGATGGACTGTGTGGGTCAGTATCTCTGTGATGGACTGTGTGGGTCAGTTTCTCAGTGATGGACAGTGAGGGTCAGTATCTCAGTGGTGGACTGTGTGGGTCAGTATCTCAGTGATGGACTGTGTGATTCAGTATCTCAGTGATGGACTGTGTGATTCAGGATCTCAGTGATGGACTGTGTGGTCAGTATCTCAGTGACGGACTGCATGGGTCAGTATCTCAATGATGGGCTGTGTGGTTCAGTATCTCAGTGATGGACTGTGTTCGTCTGTATCCCAGTGATGGACTGTGTCGGTCAGTATCTCAGCAATGGACTATGTGGGACAGTATCTAAGTCATGGACTTTGTGGATCAATATCTCAGTGATGGACAGCGTGGGTCAGTCTCTCAGTGAGGGACTGTGTGAGTCAGTATCTCAGTGATGGACTGTGTGGGTCAGTATCTCAGTGATGGACTGTGTGGGTCAGTATTTCAGTGATGGACTGTGTGGGTCAGTATCTCAGTGATGGACTGTGTGGGTCAGTATCTCAGTGAAGGACTGTGTGGGTCAGTATCTCAGTGATGGACTGTGTGGGTCAGTGTCTCAGTGATGGGCTGTGTGAGTCAGTATCTCAGTGATGGACTGCATGGGTCAGATTCTCAGTGATGGGCTGTGTGATTCAGTATCTCAGTGAAGGACTGTGAGGGTCAGTATCTCAGTGATGGACTGCGTGGGTCAGTATCTCAGTGATGGGCTACGTGATTCAATATCTCAGTGATGGACTGTGTGGTTCGGTATCTCAGTGATGGACTTTGTGCGTCAATATCTCAGTGATGGACTGTGTGGGTCAGTATCTCATTGATGGACTGTGTGGGTCAGTATCTCAGTAATGGACTATGTGGGACAGTATCAGTCATGGATTGTGTGGGACAGTATCTCAGTGATGGACTGTGTGGGTCAGTATCTCAGTGATGGAATGTGTTAGTCAGTATCTCAGTGATGGACTGTGTGGGTCAGTATCTCATTGTTGGACTGTGTGGGTCAGTATCTCAGCAATGGACTATGTGGGACAGTATCTAAGTCATGGACTGTGTCGGACAGTATCTCAGTGATGGACTGTGTGGGTCAGTATCTCAGTGATGGACTGTGTGGGTCAGTATCTCAGTGATGGACTGTGTGGGTCAGTATCTCAGTGATGGCCTGTGTGAGTCAGTATCTCAGTGATGGACTGTGTGATTCAGTGTCTCAGTGATGGAATGTGTGATTCAGTATCTCAGTGATGGACTGTGTGATTCAGTATCTGAGTGATGGACTGTGGGGGTCAGAATCTCAGTGATGGACTGTGTGATTCAGTATCTGAGTGATGGACTGTGGGGTCAGTATCTCAGTGATGGACTGTGTGGGTCAGTTTCTCAGTGATGGACTGTGTGGGTCAGTATCTCAGTGATGGAATGTGTGATTCAGTATCTCAGTGATGGACTGTGTGGGTCAGTATCTCAGTGATGGACTGTGTGGGTCTGTATCTCAGTGATGGACAGTCAGGGTCAGTATCTCAGTGATGGGCTGTGTTCGTCTGTATCTCAGTGATGGACTGTGTGGGTCAGTATCTCAGTGATGGACTGAGTGGGTCAGTATCTCAGTGAAGGACTGTGTGAGTCAGTATCTCAGTGATGGACTGTGTGGGTCAGTATCTCAGTGATGGACTGTGTGGGTAAGTATCTCAGTGATGGACTGTGTGGGTCAGTATCTCAGTGATGGACTGTGTGAGTCAGTATCTCAGTGATGGACTGTGTGATTCAGTATCTCAGTGATGGAATGTGTGATTCAGTATCTCAGTGATGGACTGCGTGGGTCAGTATCTCAGTGATGGGCTGTGTGGTTCAGTATCTCAGTGATGGACTGTGTGGGTCAGTATCTCAGTGATGGACTGTGTTTGTCTGTATCCCAGTGATGGACTGTGTCGGTCAGTATCTCAGTGATGGAGCGTGTGGTTCAGTATCTCAGTGATGGACTTTGTGCGTCAATATCTCAGGGATGGACAGTGTGGGTGAGTATCTCAGTGATGGACTGTGTGGATCAGTATCTCAGTGATGGACTGTGTGGGACAGTATCTCAGTGATGGACTGTGTGGGTCAGTATCTCATTGTTGGACTGTGTGGGTCAGTATCTCAGCAATGGACTATGTGGGACAGTATCTAAGTCATGGACTTTGTGGGTCAATATCTCAGTGATGGACAGCGTGGGTCAGTCTCTCAGTGAGGGACTGTGTGAGTCAGTATCTCAGTGATGGACTGTGTGGGTCAGTATCTCAGTGATCGACTGTGTGAGTCAGTATCTCAGTGATGGACGGTGTGTGTCAGTATCTCAGTGATGGACTGTGTGGGTCAGTATCTCAGTGATGGACTGTGTGGGTCAGTATCTCAGTGATGGACTGTGTGGGTCAGTATCTCAGTGAAGGACTGTGTGGGTCAGTATCTCAGTGATGGACTGTGTGGGTCAGTGTCTCAGTGATGGGCTGTGTGAGTCAGTATCTCTGTGATGGACTGCATGGGTCAGTATCTCAGTGATGGGCTGTGTGATTCAGTATCTCAGTGATGGACTGTGAGGGTCAGTATCTCAGTGATGGACTGCGTGGGTCAGTATCTCAGTGATGGGCTGCGTGATTCAATATCTCAGTGATGGACTGTGTGGTTCATTATCTCAGTGATGGACTTTGTGCGTCAATATCTCAGTGATGGACTGTGTGGGTCAGTATCTCATTGATGGACTGTGTGGGTCAGTAACTCAGCAATGGACTTTGTGGGACAGTATCTAAGTCATGGACTGTGTCGGACAGTATCTCAGTGATGGACTGTGTGGGTCAGTATCTCAGTGATGGACTGTGTGGGTCAGTATCTCAGTGATGGACTGTGTGGGTCAGTATCTCAGTGATGGACTGTGTGAGTCAGTATCTCAGTGATGGACTGTGTGATTCAGTGTCTCAGTGATGGAATGTGTGATTCAGTATCTCAGTTATGGACTGTGTGATTCAGTATCTGAGTGATGGACTGTGGGGGTCAGTATCTCAGTGATGGACTGTGTGATTCAGTATCTGAGTGATGGACTGTGGGGTCAGTATCTCAGTGATGGACTGTGTGGGTCAGTTTCTCAGTGATGGACTGTGTGGGTCAGTATCTCAGTGATGGAATGTGTGATTCTGTATCTCAGTGATGGACTGTGTGGGTCAGTATCTCAGTGATGGACTGTGTGGGTCTGTATCTCAGTGATGGACAGTCAGGGTCAGTATCTCAGTGATGGGCTGTGTTCGTCTGTATCTCAGTGATGGACTGTGTGGGTCAGTATCTCAGTGATGGACTGAGTGGGTCAGTATCTCAGTGAGTGAGTGTGTGGGCCAGTATCTCAGTGATGGACTGTGTGGGTCAGTATCTCAGTGAAGGACTGTGTGGGCCAGTATCTCAGTGATGGACTGTGTGGGTCAGTATCTCAGTGATGGGCTGTGTAATTCAGTATTTGAGTGATGGACTGTGTGAGTCAGTATCTCAGTGATGGGCTGTGTGGGTCAGTATCTCAGTGGTGGACGGTGAGGGTCAGTATCTCAGTGATCGACTGTGAGGGCCAGTATCTCAGTGATGGACTTTGTGGGTCAGTATCTCAGTGGTGGACTGTGAGGGTCTGTATCTCAGTGATGGGCTGTGTGATTCAGTATCTGAGTGATGGACTGTGTGGGTCAGTATCTCAGTGATGACTGTGTGGGTCAGTATCTCAGTGATGCACTGTGTGGGTCAGTATCTCAGTGATGGACTGTGTGGGTTAGTATCTCAGTGATGGACTGTGAGGGTCAGTATCTCAGTGGTGGACCATGTGGGTCAGTATCTCAGTGATGGACTGTCAGGGTCAGTATCTCAGTGATGGACTGTGTGATTCAGTATCTCAGTGACGGACTGTGTGGGTTAGTATCTCAGTGATGGGCTGTATGGGCCAGTATCTCAGTGATGGACTGTGAGGATCAGTATCTCAGTGATGGACTGTGCTGGTCAGTATCTCAGTGATGGACTGTGTGATTCAGTCTCTCAGTGAAGGACTGTGTGATTCAGTATCTCAGTGATGGACTGTGTGATTCAGTATCTCAATGATGGACTGTGTGGTCAGTATCTCAGTGACGGACTGCGTGAGTCAGTATCTCAGTGATGGGCAGTGTGGTTCAGTATCTCAGTGATGGACTGTGTGGGTCAGTATCTCAGTGATGGACTGTGTTCGTCTGTATCCCAGTGATGGACTGTGTGGGTCAGTATCTCAGTGATGGACTGTGTGGGTCAGTATCTCAGTGATGGACTGTGGATTCAGTATCTCAGTGATGGACTGTGTGAGCTAGTATCTCTGTGATGTGCTGTGTGGGTCAGTATCTCAGTGATGGACTGTGTGGGTCAGTATCTCAGTGATGGGCTGTGTAATTCAGCATTTGAGTGATGGACTGTGTGGGTCAGCATCTCAGTGATGGACTGTGAGGGTCAGTATCTCAGTGATGGACTGTGGATTCAGTATCTCAGTGATGGACTGTGTGAGTCAGTATCTCAGTGATGGGCTGTGTGGGTCAGTATCTCAGTGATGGACTGTGTGGGTCAGTATCTCAGTGATCGGGGTGTGATTCAGTATCTGAGTGATGGACTGTGTCGGTCAGTATCTCAGTGATGACTGTGTGGGTCAGTATCTCAGTGATGGACAGTGTGGTTCAGTATCTCTGTGATGGACTGTGTGGGTCAGTATCTCAGTGATGGACAGTGAGGGTCCGTATCTCAGTGGTGGACTGTGTGGGTCAGTATCTCAGTGATGGACTGTCAGGGTCAGTATCTCAGTGATGGACTGTGTGATTCAGTATCTCAGTGATGGACTGTGTGGTCAGTATCTCAGTGACGGACTGTGTGGGTCAGTATCTCAGTGATGGGCTGTGTGATTCAATATCTCAGTGATGGACTCTGTGGGTTAGTATCTCAGTGATGGGCTGTGTGGGTCAGTATCTCAGTGATGGACTGTGTGATTCAGTATCTCAGTGATGGACTGTGTGGTCAGTATCTCAGTGACGGACTGCGTGGGTCGGTTTCTCAGTGATGGGCTGTGTGGTTCAGTATCTCAGTGATGGACTGTGTGAGTCAGTATCTCAGTGATGGACTGTGTTCGTCTGTATCCCAGTGATGGACTGTGTGGGTCAGTATCTCAGTGATGGAGTGTGTTGTTCAGTATCTCAGTGATGGTCTTTGTGCGTCAATATCTCAGGGATGGACAGTGTGGGTCAGTATCTCAGTGATGGACTGTGTGGGACAGTATCTCAGTGATGGACTGTGTGGGTCAGTATCTCATTGATGGACTGTGTGGGTCAGTATCTCAGCAATGGACTATGTGGGACAGTATCTAAGTCATGGACTTTGTGGGTCAATATCTCAGTGATGGACAGCGTGGGTCAGTATCTCAGTGATGGACTGTGTGGGTCAGTATCTCAGTGATCGACTGTGTGAGTCAGTATCTCAGTGATGGACGGTGTGGGTCAGTATCTTAGTGATGGACTGTGTGGGTCAGTGTCTCAGTGATGGACTGTGTGGGTCAGTATCTCAGTGATGGACTATGTGGGTCAGTATCTCAGTGATGGACTGTGTGGGTCAGTATCTCAGCGATGGATTGTGTGGGTCAGTATCTCAGTGATCGACTTTGTGGGTCAATATCTCAGTGATGGACAGTGTGGGTCAGTATCTCAGTGATGTGCTGTCTGGGTCAGTATCTCAGTGATGGATTGTGTGGGACAGTATCTGTGATGGACTGTGTGGGACAGTATCTCAGTGATGGAATGTGTGGGTCAGTATCTCAGTGATGGACTGTGTGTGTCAGTATCTCAGTGATGGACTGTGTGGGTTAGTATCTCAGTGATGGACTGTGTGGGTCAGTATCTCAGTGATGGACTGTGTGAGTCAGTATCTCAGTGATGGACTGTGGATTCAGTATCTCAGGGATGGACTGTGTGGGTCAGTATCTCAGTGATGGACTGTGTGGGTCAGTATCTGAGTGATGGACTGTGTGGGTCAGTATCTCAGTGATGGACTGTCTGGGTCAGTATCTCAGTGATGGAATGTGTGGGTCAGTATCTCAGTGATGGACTGTGTGGGTCAGTATCTCAGTGATGGACTGTGTGGGTCAGTATCTCAGTGATGGACAGTCAGGGTCAGTATCTACGTGATGGCTGTGTTCGTCTGTATCTCAGTGATGGACTGTGTGGATCAGTATCTCAGTGATGGACTGTGTGGGTCAGTGTCTCAGTGATGGGCTGTGTGAGTCAGTATCTCAGTGATGGACTGCATGGGTCAGCATCTCAGTGATGGGCTGTCTGATTCAGTATCTCAGTGGTGGACTATGAGGGTCAATATCTGAGTGATGGACTGTGTGGGTCAGTATCTCAGTGATGGACTTTGTGCGTCAATATCTCAGTGATGGACTGTGTGATTCAGTATCTAAGTGATGGAATGTGTGATTCAGTATCTCAGTGATGGACTGTGTGATTCAGTATCTGAGTGATGGACTGTGGGGGTCAGTATCTGAGTGATGGACTGTGTGATTCAGTATCTGAGTGATGGACTGTGGGGGTCAGTATCTCATTGATGGACTGTGTGGGTCAGTATCCCTGTAATGGACTGTGTGGGACAGTATCTCAGTGAAGCACTGTGTGGGTCAGTATCTCAGTGATGGAATGTCTTAGTCAGTATCTCAGCGATGGACTGTGTGAGTCAGTATCTCAGTGATGGATTGTGTGGGTCAGTATCTCAGTGATGGACTGTGTGGGTCAGTATCTCAGTGATGGACTGTGTGTGTCAGTATCTCAGTGATGAACTGTGTGAGTCAGTATCTCAGTGATGGACTGTGTGATTCAGTATCTCAGTGATGGACTGTGTGGTCAGTATCTCAGTGACGGACTGTGTGGGTCAGTATCTCAGTGATGGGCTGTGTGATTCAATATCTCAGTGATGGACTCTGTGGGTCAGTATCTCAGTGATGGACTGTGTGGGTCAGTATCTCAGTGATGGACTGTGTGGGTCAGTATCTCAGTGATGGACTGTGTGGGTCAGTATCTCAGTGATGGACTGAGTGAGTCAGTATCTCAGTGATGGAATGTGTGATTCAGTATCTCAGTGATGAACTGTGTGATTCAGTATCTCAGTGATGGACTATGTGATTCGGTATCTGAGTGATGGACTGTGGGGGTCAGTATCTCAGTGATGGACTGTGTGGGTCAGTATCTTAGTGATGGACTGTGTGGGTCAGTATCTCAGTGATGGACTGTGTGGGTCAATATCTCAGTGATGGACTGTGTGGGTCAGTATCTTAGTGATGGACTGTGTGGGTCAGTATCTCAGTGATGGAATGTGTGATTCAGTATCTCAGTGATGGACTGTGTGGGTCAGTATCTCAGTGATGGACTGCGTGGGTCTGTATCTCAGTGATGGACAGTCAGGGTCGGTATCTCAGTGATGGGCTGTGTTCGTCTGTATCTCAGTGATGGACTGTGTGGGTCAGTATCTCAGTGATGGACTGTGTGGGTCAGTATCTCGGTGAGTGAGTGTGTGGGCCAGTATCTCAGTGATGGACTGTGTGGGTCAGTATCTCAGTGATGGACTGTGTGGGTCAATATCTCAGTGATGGACTGTGTGGGTCAGTATCTTAGTGATGGACTGTGTGGGTCAGTATCTCAGTGATGGAATGTGTGATTCAGTATCTCAGTGATGGACTGTGTGGGTCAGTATCTCAGTGATGGACTGCGTGGGTCTGTATCTCAGTGATGGACAGTCAGGGTCAGTATCTCAGTGATGGGCTGTGTTCGTCTGTATCTCAGTGATGGACTGTGTGGGTCAGTATCTCAGTGATGGACTGTGTGGGTCAGTATCTCGGTGAGTGAGTGTGTGGGCCAGTATCTCAGTGATGGACTGTGTGGGTCAGTATCTCAGTTAAGGACTGTGTGGGTCAGTATCTCAGTGATGGACTGTGTGATTCAGTATCTCAGTGATGTACTGTGTGGGCCAGTAATTCAGTGATGCACTGTGTGGGTCAGTATCTCAGTGATGGACTGTGTGGATCAGTATCTCAGTGATGGACTGTGTGGGTCAGTATCTCAGTGATAGACTGTGTGAGTCAGTATCTCAGTGATGGGCTGTGTGGGTTAGTATTTCAGTGGTGGACTGTGAGGGTCAGTATCTCAGTGATGGACTGAGTGAGTCAGTATCTCAGTGATGGGCTGTGTGGGTCAGTATCTCAGTGGTGGACTGTGAGGGTCAGTATCTCAGTGATGGACTGTGTGAGTCAGTATCTCAGTGGTGGACTGTGTGGGTCAGTATCTCAGTGATGGACTGTGTTCGTCTGTATCCCAGTGATGGACTGTGTGGGTCAGTATCTCAGTGATGGAGTGTGTTGTTCAGTATCTCAGTGATGGTCTTTGTGCGTCAATATCTCAGGGATGGACAGTGTGGGTCAGTATCTCAGTGATGGACTGTGTGGAACAGTATCTCAGTGATGGACTGTGTGGGACAGTATCTCAGTGATGGACTGTGTGGGTCAGTATCTCATTGATGGACTGTGTGGGTCAGTATCTCAGCAATGGACTATGTGGGACAGTATCTAAGTCATGGACTTTGTGGGTCAATATCTCAGTGATGGACAGCGTGGGTCAGTATCTCAGTGATGGACTGTGTGGGTCAGTATCTCAGTGATCGACTGTGTGAGTCAGTATCTCAGTGATGGACGGTGTGGGTCAGTATCTCAGTGATGTGCTGTCTGGGTCAGTATCTCAGTGATGGATTGTGTGGGACAGTATCTGTGATGGACTGTGTGGGACAGTATCTCAGTGATGGAATGTGTGGGTCAGTATCTCAGTGATGGACTGTGTGTGTCAGTATCTCAGTGATGGACTGTGTGGGTTAGTATCTCAGTGATGGACTGTGTGGGTCAGTATCTCAGTGATGGACTGTGTGAGTCAGTATCTCAGTGATGGACTGTGGATTCAGTATCTCAGGGATGGACTGTGTGGGTCAGTATCTCAGTGATGGACTGTGTGGGTCAGTATCTGAGTGATGGACTGTGTGGGTCAGTATCTCAGTGATGGACTGTCTGGGTCAGTATCTCAGTGATGGAATGTGTGGGTCAGTATCTCAGTGATGGACTGTGTGGGTCAGTATCTCAGTGATGGACTGTGTGGGTCAGTATCTCAGTGATGGACAGTCAGGGTCAGTATCTACGTGATGGGCTGTGTTCGTCTGTATCTCAGTGATGGACTGTGTGGATCAGTATCTCAGTGATGGACTGTGTGTGTCAGTGTCTCAGTGATGGGCTGTGTGAGTCAGTATCTCAGTGATGGACTGCATGGGTCAGTATCTCAGTGATGGGCTGTGTGCTTCAGTATCTCAGTGGTGGACTATGAGGGTCAATATCTCAGTGATGGACTGTGTGGGTCAGTATCTCAGTGATGGAATTTGTGCGTCAATATCTCAGTGATGGACTGTGTGATTCAGTATCTAAGTGATGGAATGTGTGATTCAGTATCTCAGTGATGGACTGTGTGATTCAGTATCTGAGTGATGGACTGTGGGGGTCAGTATCTGAGTGATGGACTGTGTGATTCAGTATCTGAGTGATGGACTGTGGGGGTCAGTATCTCATTGATGGACTGTGTGGGTCAGTATCCCTGTAATGGACTATGTGGGACAGTATCTCAGTCATGGACTGTGTGGGACAGTATCTCAGTGAAGCACTGTGTGGGTCAGTATCTCAGTGATGGAATGTCTTAGTCAGTATCTCAGTGATGGACTGTGTGAGTCAGTATCTCAGTGATGGATTGTGTGGGTCAGTATCTCAGTGATGGACTGTGTGGGTCAGTATCTCAGTGATGGACTGTGTGTGTCAGTATCTCAGTGATGGACTGTGTGAGTCAGTATCTCAGTGATGGACTGTGTGATTCAGTATCTCAGTGATGGACTGTGTGGTCAGTATCTCAGTGACGGACTGTGTGGGTCAGTATCTCAGTGATGGGCTGTGTGATTCAATATCTCAGTGATGGACTCTGTGGGTCAGTATCTCAGTGATGGACTGTGTGGGTCAGTATCTCAGTGATGGACTGTGTGGGTCAGTATCTCAGTGATGGACTGTGTGGGTCAGTATCTCAGTGATGGACTGAGTGAGTCAGTATCTCAGTGATGGAATGTGTGATTCAGTATCTCAGTGATGAAATGTGTGATTCAGTATCTCAGTGATGGACTATGTGATTCGGTATCTGAGTGACGGACTGTGGGGGTCAGTATCTTAGTGATGGACGGTGTGATTCAGTATCTGAGTGATGGACTGTGTGGGTCAGTATCTCAGTGATGGGCTGTGTGATTCAATATCTCAGTGATGGACTCTGTGGGTCAGTATCTCAGTGATGGACTGTGTGGGTCAGTATCTCAGTGATGGACTGTATGGGTCAGTATCTCAGTGATGGACTGTGTGGGTCAGTATCTCAGTGATGGACTGAGTGAGTCAGTATCTCAGTGATGGAATGTGTGATTCAGTATCTCAGTGATGAAATGTGTGATTCAGTATCTCAGTGATGGACTATGTGATTCGGTATCTGAGTGATGGACTGTGGGGGTCAGTATCTCAGTGATGGACTGTGTGGGTCAGTATCTTAGTGATGGACTGTGTGGGTCAGTATCTCAGTGATGGACTGTGTGGGTCAATATCTCAGTGATGGACTGTGTGGGCAGTATCTTAGTGATGGACTGTGTGGGTCAGTATCTCAGTGATGGAATGTGTGATTCAGTATCTCAGTGATGGACTGTGTGGGTCAGTATCTCAGTGATGGACTGCGTGGGTCTGTATCTCAGTGATGGACAGTCAGGGTCAGTATCTCAGTGATGGGCTGTGTTCGTCTGTATCTCAGTGATGGACTGTGTGGGTCAGTATCTCAGTGATGGACTGTGTGGGTCAGTATCTCGGTGAGTGAGTGTGTGGGCCAGTATCTCAGTGATGGACTGTGTGGGTCAGTATCTCAGTGATGGACTGTGTGGGTCAATATCTCAGTGATGGACTGTGTGGGTCAGTATCTTAGTGATGGACTGTGTGGGTCAGTATCTCAGTGATGGAATGTGTGATTCAGTATCTCAGTGATGGACTGTGTGGGTCAGTATCTCAGTGATGGACTGCGTGGGTCTGTATCTCAGTGATGGACAGTCAGGGTCAGTATCTCAGTGATGGGCTGTGTTCGTCTGTATCTCAGTGATGGACTGTGTGGGTCAGTATCTCAGTGATGGACTGTGTGGGTCAGTATCTCGGTGAGTGAGTGTGTGGGCCAGTATCTCAGTGATGGACTGTGTGGGTCAGTATCTCAGTTAAGGACTGTGTGGGTCAGTATCTCAGTGATGGACTGTGTGATTCAGTATCTCAGTGATGTACTGTGTGGGCCAGTAATTCAGTGATGCACTGTGTGGGTCAGTATCTCAGTGATGGACTGTGTGGATCAGTATCTCAGTGATGGACTGTGTGGGTCAGTATCTCAGTGATGGGCTGTGTGGGTTAGTATCTCAGTGGTGGACTGTGAGGGTCAGTATCTCAGTGATGGACTGAGTGAGTCAGTATCTCAGTGATGGGCTGTGTGGGTCAGTATCTCAGTGGTGGACTGTGAGGGTCAGTATCTCAGTGATGGACTGTGTGAGTCAGTATCTCAGTGGTGGACTGTGAGGGTCAGTATCTCAGTGATGGTCTGTGTGAGTCAGTATCTCAGTGGTGGACTGTGAGGGTCAGTATCTCAGTGATAGACTGTGTGGGTCAGTATCTCAGTGGTGGACTGTGAGGGTCAGTATCTCAGTGATGGGCTGTGAGGGTCAGTACCTCAGTGATGGGCTGTGAGGGTCAGTATCTCGGTGATGGGCTGTGTGGGTCAGTATCTCAGTGATGGACTGTGTGGGACAGTATCTCAGTGATGGACTGTGTGGGTCAGTATCTCAGTGATGGACTGTGTGGGTCAGTATCTCAGTGATGGACTGGGTGAGTCAGTATCTCAGTGGTGGACTGTGAGGGTCAGTTTCTCAGTGATGGACTGTGTGGTGTGTCAGTATCTCAGTGATGGACTGTGTGAGTCAGTATCTCAGTGGTAGACTGTGAGGGTCAGTATCTCAGTGATGGACTGTGTTCGTCAGTATCTCAGTGATGGACTGTGTGGGTCAGTATCTCAGTGATGGACTGTGTGAGTCAGTATCTCAGTGATGGAATGTGTGGGTCAGTATCTCAGTGATGGGCTGTGTGGGTCAGTATCTCAGTGAGTGACTGTGTGGGTCAGTATCTCAGTGATTGGCTGTGAGGGTCAGTATCTCAGTGATGGACTGTGTGGGTCAGTATCTCAGTGATGGACTGTGTGGGTCAGTATCTCAGTGATGGACTGTGTGGGTCAGTATCTCAGTGATGGACTGTGTGGGTCAGTATCTCAGTGATGGACTGTGTGAGTCAGTATCTCAGTGATGGACTGTGTGAGTCAGTATCTCAGTGATGGACTGTGTGGGTCAGTATCTCAGTGATGGGCTGTGTGGGTCAGTATCTCAGTGATGGACTGTGTGGGTCAGTATCTCAGTGATGGACTGTGTGAGTCAGTATCTCAGTGATGGACTGTGTGAGTCAGTATCTCAGTGATGGACTGTGTGAGTCCGTATCTCAGTGATGTACTGTGTGGGTCAGTATCTCAGTGATGGACTGTGTGGGTCAGTATCTCAGTGATGGACTGTGTGAGTCAGTATCTTAGTGATGGACTGTGTGAGTCAGTATCTTAGTGATGGGCTGTGTGGGTCAGTATCTCAGTGATGGGCTGTGTTTGTCAGTATCTCAGTGAGTGACTGTGTGGGTCAGTATCTCAGTGATTGGCTGTGAGGGTCAGTATCTCAGTGATGGGCTGTGTGGGTCAGTATCTCAGTGATGGGCTGTGTGGGTCAGTATCTCAGTGAGTGACTGTGTGGGTCAGTATCTCAGTGATTGGCTGTGAGGGTCAGTATCTCAGTGATGGGCTGTGTGGGTCAGTATCTCAGTGATGGGCTGTGTGGGTCAGTATCTAAGTGATGGACTGTGTGGGTCAGTATCTGTGTGATGAACTGTGGATTTACTACTCAGTGATGGACTTTGTGGGTCAGTATCACTGGTGAACTGTGTGGTTCAGTATCTAATGATGTGACCTTGGACACACAGACCATAATGTCAATGTTTGCAACAGACACAACTTCCGGAAATGTAACTAACAGTGTAGGAAATTTCTGGACCCACTGGGGATGTGAGGTGGGTAGGCTAGCAAAATTGGTTTGGGAGGATTGCTCACATCGTCCTGCCACCATGGCATTCTGCCAGCATCCGGCAGACAACAGACAAGGCGCTGGATACTCCAAAAATGGGACTACGCCAGCGAAAAACGCTGCAGTTTTAGTCCGGAGATTCCTAGAAAAAAGATGAATAAATTCACTGCCCTGCAGGGGGCTAGCAGTGATCCGGAGTGATTTTCGCAGCTTTAGCTGCGGATACAGTCCCCCACACATCCATGAATGCCAACACTGGCAGCCTCCAGCGGTGCGCCGAGCACCATGGCGGACATGGACAGCTCCCAGTGCAGCCTTGATGGGCAGACGCAGAAATTAGACCCCCCGATCGGGCGCGCGCCCAATCATCTAACCACGCAGATCTAACCCCCAGCCGCCTATATGCCCCCCCCCCTCCCACGGTGTCCAATTCCCCCGCCACCCACCAGGGCGGCCACAGACTGAGTCCGCTGCCGCCATGCCAGCATCCTGACTGGCAATAGGTGGTTAATTCCACACCGTCGGGAACTCGGCCAGTCGGGACTGGAGGATCGCTGGGAAGGCCTCTGTCAATGGGCCCACAGCCACGCGGTGTACTCCGCGATCACACAAATTTTCCAGACCCAGAGAATTGGCAGTACGGTGCCGGGCCAAATTTAGCGTGATAGTGGATTCTCTGCCCCCGCACCGAACGCGATTTCGGCGCGGGGCCGCGGAGAATCCAGTCCGTGTTTCCCGCTTGGTATCCAACTGAGTTACTCAGTAGCCTATTGTGACCTCTTCTCTGGTGTGTTCGTACATTGCCAACAACAGGAATCACGATACCACAACAAGACCACCTTTGATAAACCTCGATGGGCGTTGGGAGGGTGCGGCCTCTTTTTTTGGACATGCTTTGGCCCACAATAAGGACCCCCAGCAACTACGCCGACTCCTCACCCCACCTGGGCCCTGTGCCACCCACCTGGCTTCAAGGGTCTTTGCTGCACCATCAGGTGCAGACCCAGCATAGGCCACAGCTCCCAGTACAGCCTTGATGGGCTGAATGGCTTCCTACTGTGCCATCCTTGGCCTCATAACTCTCTGACACGCTTGCGCAGTCCTGAGAGGGTACTGCACTGTTGGACGTACTCCCTCTGAAACGAGACATTAAACCAAGGTCCTATCTGCTCTCTGACATGGGTATGAAAGAATTCACAACACTATTTCGAAGAAGAGCAGCGTCCCAGCCAATATTCATCCAACAATCAACAACCAACATCAAAAGAAACGTTGCTATTTGTGGGAGCTTGCTGTTGTCATGTGAGGGTACCTTTCAGACATGGAAGTTTAAGCAATGTACTTTTAAGAAAACAGTGATGTCAGAGAGTGGGTGGAGCTGGGCTTTAGGTCAGCCATTTTGTAGTTTAGTTTTGCAGTTGGAAAAAGAGCTTGTGTGTGTCTGTGTGTTTCCAGAGAGCAGCAGTTTCAGTTTTGAAAAGGGCTTGTGTGTGTCTGTGTTTTGCAGTGAGCTGGATCTCACCATGAAAGACTATCTCTGGATCATTTGGGTGATCTAAAGTAAAGCCTTTAACCTGATGTGATTTTGTTTAAAGGTGTTAAGTCTCTTGGAAGTTTGAAGGAACATTTTAAGGAGTTATTTACTGTTGCAATATTTTCTGAGTTTTCTTTGAAGTAAGGGGTGTTAAGAGATCCAATGTTTAGTTAAGATGTTAAGTTGAGTTCATGGAATAAACAGTGTTTTGTGTTTAAAAACCCACGTGTCCATAATTGTAATCCCACACCTAGGGGACGAGCGGTGTGCTAGGAAAAGCAACAAATCCATTAAAGGGAGAGGTTGGTTGAACTCCATGATACATTTTGGGGTTCTGAAAACGCCTCGCCCATAACACTGTGCACAAACTGGCAGCCACATTTGTTACATTACAACAGTTAGTCCACTTCTACGATATTGGCTGTAAAAAAGCTTCAGGATGTCCTGAGAGTTTCTAAACAAACGCAACATTTTACACAGCGAGCTTCTTGTATT
Organism: Scyliorhinus torazame; assembly: GCF_047496885.1. Lineage (NCBI taxonomy): Eukaryota > Metazoa > Chordata > Chondrichthyes > Carcharhiniformes > Scyliorhinidae > Scyliorhinus > Scyliorhinus torazame. The sequence continues at coordinate 119,335,471 of NC_092719.1, forward strand.
TTGGAAAGCCCTGCCTGAAGGAGTGATGGAAGCAGCTTCAATAGTAACTTTCAAAAAGGAACTTTCTTGAAAGGAAACATTCACAGGATTCTACAGAAGACTGCAGGAGCGGAACTGATGATACAAATGCAAAATGCTCAGGATTGTGGAAATCTGAAATAAGAGGGAAAATATTGGAAATGCTCAGCAGGCCTGGCCGCATGCCATGGACTGAGAAACTCAGCTGGTGTTTCGTTTTTTCATTTTTAGAATCGTTACCGCACGGGGCGGCACTGTGATGCTGCAGTTAGCACTGCTGCTTCACGGCGCCGAGGACATGGGTTCGATCCCGGCCCCGGGTCACTGTCCATGTGGAGTTTGCACATTCTCCCCAGGTCTGCCAGGGTCTCACTCCCATAACCCAAAGATGCGCAGGGTAGGTGAATTGGACACGCTGAATTGCCCCTTAATTGGAAAAAAAAAGAATTGGCTTATCTAAATTTAAAAAGAAGAAACGTAACTGCATGAAAGCAAAAGTCAGGCAAAGACCACCTGCTCCATTCCGTATGCTTCACTGACTATGTTATTCTCTAATTCTGAATAACAACTGTAGACTTACAGTTAACACAAACACTTTATTCAAAGGGTTCGTTCTGCTTCCAGAGCTCAACTAGATGCAAAACAGTCAAGAGGTATCACCAGTAAACTAAGGTAAACTGCCTACGCTAAGCTATCCCTGTGTGCTGCTGCTCACTAGCTCGGTGCTTCTAAAAGAGGTGGATCCTGCCTTGGGCTCGACCCTTTATACCCGTCTCTGATGCTCCCTCTAGTGATGCTGTGGCTGTCACATCTGTGCTGCAGTCCCTGGTGTATGTGCAGATGTATATACAGATGTACAGATCACTACACTGACCACTTAACCCATCACCTCCCACCACCTAAGGTCAGGCAAGCATCCTGCATGAGGCAAAGAAAATAAAGAATTGGAAGCTCTGGGAAGCCACAGTGACTGATACCACAGCACTTGGAACCCACCAACCATCCAGAAATCCCAAGTCTTAGTTCCCCTGCACAGATGCTGGATCGCTTGTGAACATTTGTAAGAAATCAGCAATTCAGCAACTGGAACAAAAATTATTTGAAAGCAATACCATATTGTATATTCTCCAGAGAATATAAACACCCGGAGGGTAAAATTCCCTCCCGATAAAAATGTACCTCCCAGTTCCCACTGGGAAAGTTCCTCCCAGTGGGCCCGATCTCTTGAGCAATGTAATCAGCTCTGTTACACTGTGTCAATGGCATTGTTTCAAGTTTTCAAGAAATTCCAAACTAATTATTAACATTTCAAAAGTTTAACTTGGTTCCAGATGCTTTCGAATAATAAGATTGTGGATCCATGACACACACAGGGAACCTGATCAGATAATCAGGCTTTTAAAAAAATTCATTCATGGGATGTTGGCATCGCTGGCTGGACCAGCATTTATTGCCCATCCCTAATTTCCCTTGAGAAGATGGTGGTGAGCTGCCGTCTTGAACCTCGGCAGTCCATCTGCTGTCGACACACCCACAGTGCTGTTAGGGAGGGAGTTCCAGGATTTTTAACCCAGCGACAGTGAAGGAACGACGATACATTTCCAAGTCAGCGTGGTGAGTGGTTTGGAGGGGATCCTCCAGGTGGTAGTGTTCCATGTTTCTGCTGCCTTTACCTTCTTCTTGATAGTAGTCATGGATTTGGGAGCTGCTGTCTAAGGAGCCTTGGTGAGTTCCTGTAGTTCATCAGGTCGTCACTGCAGTGTGGTACTGAGGGAGGTATTGTCTCCAGCATGAGATGTTGAAGCCTGCTTGCATCGACACAATGTCCTGGGCAATATCTATCCTTCAACCAGCACCAATTATCTGATGATTCAGCTGACTTGCTGTGGGTGCCATATTTGCCTGTAAACAAAGAATAGCTGCACGTTGTAAAGTGCTTTGAAACACTCTGAGGAGGTAAAAGGCACTATATAAATGCAAGCTCTTTACGATTCCTCACTCTTAAATGTGTGTATAAAAACTGGTTACTGATTTCATTCTCAAACGTTTCCCCTAAATAATTCAACAAAAGCTCAGTTCATTGCTGTTCAGTGCTGGATCCAGATTTGAATTGATTATCTCAGTGACTCTGTGAATGGAATACTTTACCCGCTGCCAGCCCTCGAATGGCTCGCAACGCTGGGCTGTTCCCCCCCCCCACTGATACCAGTTGGTGTTTAATGTCAGTGCTTATCAGATGGCAACCGCAGGCAAAAGCAAGATGCCAGATTGGCAAACTGGCAATGATTCCAGTCAATTTCCCACTCAGTGCTCGCAGCTGGTATCTCAGTGCCCACTACAGCTGCTCCGGCAACATCTCCACTTCCTGATGACCTCAATGCAACACCATTTCATCCCGATTGAGACACAACCTACGAACGAACATGCTGCAGAACAGAAGTGCTGGTGTTTGCTGATGAATGTGGTGTTCACCTCCATTTGTAATTCCTCACATAATGAAGCAGTGCATGGCTGGAGGCACATTATTATGGTTCAGACATTCTGATCAAAAACACATTTTTGTCTATCCAGAATTGCTGGCACATTGATGGAGGGACTCAGCTGACCCTTCTTAACACCTGCACAGAAACTACCTGCTCTTGATCATCGGTTTAGGTTCTGCCAGGGTCACTCAGTGCTGTCCATTGTGGAGATCGGAAGCCAGGAAGCACTTTGGGTCAAAAACTAACGGAACTTTATTTAGAAGGTGTGTTCACGACACGTTGCTGCTTCACTCTGGCGGTCCCGCGCTAGCGACCCGTGACATCCCTTACGGTGACGACTAGCATTTATTATACACTTGTTTTGATGTATTTTATTCCGAACTTATTAAAAAAATACAAAGACATGAATAATCCGGGGAACACTCTCTCCAACTCACAATTTTACAGTCTGTACAAGTTTTTCCCCTTTATCACCCAGCTCTCCCTCCGGCTGCCCCCACCCGCGATGAACAACACCTTGAACATGGCCATGAACAATCCCCACCCTGTCTCAAAGCCCTCTGCTGAACCCCTCAATTCAAACTTAATTTTGTCCAATCGGAGGAAGTAATTTAGATGCCCTAGCCAGGCTGCCACCACTGGTGGCATAGTCAACCGCCATTCAAGCAAAATTCTTCACAGGGCAACCAGAGAGGCGAAGGCCACAACGTTGGCATTCCTCCCCTCCATCAGCTCCGGCATTTCATTATCCCAAAAATCGCCACCATCAGGTCCAGCCCGACATCCACCTCCACAATCTTTGCTAGCGTCCCGAACACTCCCACCCAGCACCTTTCCAACTTGTCACAGCCCCAGGACAAATCTGGTTGTGCTGGTCCTCACCCACACTTCTCACACTCGTCTGCCATCCCCTGGAAGAGCCCACTCATCCTCGCCCGAGTCATGTGCAACCTGTGTACCAGCTGAAACTGTATCAAACTCATCCTCGCATACGAGGTCGAATTCACCCTATGCAGCGCCTCACTCCAACTCCCCAACCTGTCTCCTCCACCCCACCCCCGCAACTCCTCCTCCCATTTCTCCTTGATCCTGACCACTTGCGTACCCCCCCTGCTCTCCCAACCACGCATAAATGTCCCCAATCTACCTTCCCCTTCCATGTCCGGAAGCAGCAACCATTCCAAAAGGGCATATTTTGGCAGCCTTGGAAACCCTCTCCACACCTTCCATGCAAAGTCCCTTACTTGAAAATACCTCAATTCACTTCCATTCGGGAGCTCTACCCTCTCTCTCAGCTCCTCTCGGCTTGCAAACCTCTCTTCCAAATACAAATCCCTTGCCGTCATCAGCCCCTCCTCTCTCCACCTCCTGTACATACCATCCATCTCCACCGGCTTAAAACCGTGGTTCTCACACAATGGTGTGAGACATCAACATCCAACATCCCCTCCATCCTAAAATGTCCCCTCAGCCGGTTCCACACCTTTATTGTGGACTGGACCACCGGGCTCTCAGTATATCTCCTCAGTGCCATCAGCAGCACCATTGTCACCATGGCCCTCAGGCTGGACCCCCTCCATGACTCCTCCTCTATCCTAACCCATTCTAACCCCTCACCTTCCCACCACCGCCTCACTTTCTCCACATTCGCTGCCCAATAGTAGTGTAGCAGGTTCAGTAACGCCAATCCTCCCTCTGTCGCTCCCTCTGCAGCAGAGCTCTCTTCACTCTTGGCACTTTCCCCACCCACACAAATTCGGAAATGACTTTGTCCAACTTCCAAAAAAAGGCCTTTGGAATAAAAATCAGGAATGTCTGGAATATAAATAGGAACCTTGGCAGGACATGCATTTTCACCACTTGAACCTTCCCCGCCAGCATCAGGTGCAGTGTATCCCATCTCCTAAAGTCCTCCTTTACCTCCACCACCAACTTTAAGTTCCATCCACTCCCCCGTCACCTAGATCTCCAGATACCTTAACCTATCCCCGGCCATCCTAAATGGCAACTCCCCTAAATTAGCTCCCTGGTCCGACTCATCCATGGGGAACATCTCACTTTTCCCACGTTCAATTTATAACCCGAGAAAGCCCCAAACTTCTCTAATAGGCTCATAATCCTCCCCATACTCTCCAGCAGGTCTGACACATCTAATAGCAGGTTGTCCGCATACAGCGAAACCTGGTGTTCCCTACTCCCCCTCCTAAACCCCTGCAACTCTGCTGATCCCCGAATGGCCATTGCCAAGGGCTCTCTCACTAACGCAAGAAGCAGCGGCAACTGCGAACGGACACCCCTGCCGCGTTCCCCTATGCAACCCAAAACTCCATGAGCTTATCTCATTAGTCCATACACTTGCCACCGAGGCCACAGACATGCAGACGCACCCATCCCACAAACTTTGGCCCAAACCTGAACCTTCCAGGACCTCAAACAGGTACAGCCACTCCATCTGATGAAATGCCTTCTCTGCGTCCATAGACACCACTACCTCTGTTGCCCGTCTTCCCAACAGGGTCATGATCACATTCAATACTCATCTTATATTCCTCGACAATTGCCTGCCCTTCACGGAGCCGTTTGATCCTCTGCAAACAGCTCTGGAACGCATCCTTTCATCCTCCCCGCCACTAACTTAGCCAACACTTTCATGTCCATATTCAACAGTGAAATGGGCCTATGCGACCCACATTCTAACAGGTCCTTCCCTTTCTTTGGTATTAGCATGATCGTCGCCTGAGTCATTTGTGATATTATGTGAAATGTTCAGAACACAAAGGGTTAATGTCATATCATAATTAACTTAATAAACAGCAATTTGAAGTTTTTTTTATCTGCCTCCGCGTTAGAATCGTAAAATTGTGCCCCTCCTCAATTTGGCTGGATCGCAGGCATTACAATTATCTAATTCCTTTGAATTCACACAGTGAAGATAAGGAAAAATTTGAATGGGTCCCGGACAAATTTGCAAAGCGCAAGTGAATGAAATGTACGAGCGCTGTACGTTAAGAAAAAGGCTGCAGCTAAAAGTAGAATCGATAGATTTGTTTATAACTGACTAAAGACTGAGAGTGCAGTCCTGTAATTTTTCCTCCGTTGCAGATTCGACATTGGGGATCAATAGGGAGAACTGACTACAGGTGTTCCTGGAGGGACGCAGAGGGTGCGATCCAACGACTACACTGCATCTGAAAAGCAGCTCATTGCGACCATGTGTGGCCATTGAAAGCCGGGAGACCCCGTTTCCGGATTCAATCTACCCAGATTCAACCCAATCTCGCGAGATGGTGCGTTGTGAATCCCATCCACAATAGGTGGGATCACCTTTTAGCAAATCTGCATATTAGAGCGAGCCAGCAAGTCTCAGTTTACCGTACAGATCCCCGAGGTACCTGAGGCTTTGGGAGTCCCCACAAACGAACCAGATGGAACGGCATTCTTGGGGGTCTCCAAGGGGATCAGTGGCCTGTAGCTCCATACCCTTTGGGTATGTTGGTGCACTGGCACTGCTGTGCCACCTGGGCATCCTGGTACTGCCAGCTTGGTACCCTGACAGTGCCATATTTGAGATAAATCTATTAAATCCTTAATAGGGATGCTGGAAATGAAATTCGGCTTGTACATAGTATTATAGAAGGACACAGCACTGAAAGAGACCATTCAGCCCATCATGCTTGAAGCCAGATTCCTCCAATCCAGTCACAGCACACAACTTAAAACTAATGGTGCTCACCAGACTAACTACCCACAACTTTGCAAGATGTGCTCGTTGGATTTCTCTGTGAGCTGTTAACTTGGGGAGGAACCAAGCCATACAATTCAAATATAAACAACTTGAGTTATTTGTTCTTTTGTATATGTCTCATTACTCCTTTTCAATGTAGCCATCAGTTATTCAAATCAAAGAAGTCCTAGGAAATGTTTCAGGAGTTTTTCAATTTCTTTGGATCATGCATACTTAGAGAATCAATATGGGATTAAGAGAGTGAGGACAACAGTCCTTCCCATGGATTGTAAAACAGGAAGGAAGTAACAAGCAATGTAGATAAAGGGGAACCTGTGGATGACCTGTACTTAGATTTCCAGAAGGCATTTGACAAGGTGCCACATCAAAGCTTACTATGCAAATTAAGACCTCATGTGTAGGGGTTAACATATTAGCATGGATAGAGGATTGGTTAGTTTACAGTATACATAGAGTACACATTAATGGGTCATTTTGACGTGTCAAGTGCAATGTCACTGAGACCTGTGCTGAGGCCTCAACTATTTACAATTTATATCAATGACTTGGATGAAGGGATTAAATGTATGGTAGCTAAATTTGCAGATGGCATAAAGATAGGTAGGAAAGTAAAGACGAGGACAAAAGGAATCTGGAAAGGAACATAAGTAGGTTAAGTGTATGGGCAAAGATTTGGCAGATGGAGTATAATGTGGGAAAATGTGAACTTGACAGTCGATTTCGGCGGCGTGAGAGCAGCTGGTTAGTCAGTTTCAGCGGGAGCATTGCGGAAGGAGGTTGCTGGGAGGTAAGTCAACCTTTAAAAGCACTTCTCTTTGCAGGGGCAGGCCAGTCGATTTCGGCGGCGTGAGAGCAGCTGGTTAGTCAGTTTCAGCGGGAGCATTGCGGAAGGAGGGTGCTGGGAGGTAAGTCAACCTTTAAAAGCACTTCTCTTTGCAGGGGCAGGCCAGTCGATTTCGGCGGCGTGAGAGCAGCTGGTTAGTCAGTTTCAGCGGGAGCATTGCGGAAGGAGGGTGCTGGGAGGTAAGTCAACCTTTAAAAGCACTTCTCTTTGCAGGGGCAGGCCAGTCGATTTCGGCGGCGTGAGAGCAGCTGGTTAGTCAGTTTCAGCGGGAGCATTGCGGAAGGAGGGTGCTGGGAGGTAAGTCAACCTTTAAAAGCACTTCTCTTTGCAGGGGCAGGCCAGTCGATTTCGGCGGCGTGAGAGCAGCTGGTTAGTCAGTTTCAGCGGGAGCATTGCGGAAGGAGGGTGCTGGGAGGTAAGTCAACCTTTAAAAGCACTTCTCTTTGCAGGGGCAGGCCAGTCGATTTCGGCGGCGTGGGAGCAGCTGGTTAGTCAGTTTCAGCGGGAGCATTGCGGAAGGAGGGTGCTGGGAGGTAAGTCAACCTTTAAAAGCACTTCTCTTTGCAGGGGCAGGCCAGTCGATTTCGGCGGCGTGAGAGCAGCTGGTTAGTCAGTTTCAGCGGGAGCATTGCGGAAGGAGGGTGCTGGGAGGTAAGTCAACCTTTAAAAGCACTTCTCTTTGCAGGGGCAGGCCAGTCGATTTCGGCGGCGTGAGAGCAGCTGGTTAGTCAGTTTCAGCGGGAGCATTGCGGAAGGAGGGTGCTGGGAGGTAAGTCAACCTTTAAAAGCACTTCTCTTTGCAGGGGCAGGCCAGTCGATTTCGGCGGCGTGAGAGCAGCTGGTTAGTCAGTTTCAGCGGGAGCATTGCGGAAGGAGGGTGCTGGGAGGTAAGTCAACCTTTAAAAGCACTTCCCTTTGCAGGGGCAGGCCAGTCGATTTCGGCGGCGTGAGAGCAGCTGGTGAGTGGTGAGTCAGTTTCAGCAGGAGCTGAGACTTTTTCTCTTTTCTTTAAATTAGTTTTTTAGGCGGGATCAGGAAGTCGACCCGCGGACGTCTGGGAAGACCCTCACCAATAAATTCTGGTGGAGAGGAAACCCGAGACACTACACGTGTAGTGTCTCCCACCCGCCCTCCTCCTCTAACCTAATAATAAAACCCATTGGTCTGAGGTAAGTACCATATTTTTATTATATTATTATTATTTTTTATAAAAATTTAATTTAGTTGTTAGCCAGATCTTGGTAGAAAGTTAGAGGAATGGCAGGGAAGGGAGTACAATGTTCCTCCTGCAGGATGTTTGAGGTGAGGGATGCAGTTAGTGTCCCTGCTGATTTTACCTGCAGGAAGTGCTGCCATCTCCAGCTCCTCCAAGACCGAGTTAGGGAACTGGAGCTGGAGTTGGAAGAACTTCGGATCATTCGGGAGGCAGAAGGGGTCATAGATAGCAGCTTCAGGGAATTAGTTACACCAAAGATTGGAGATAGGTGGGTAACTGTAAGAGGGACTGGGAAAAAACAGTCAGTGCAGGGATCCCCTGCGGTCGTTCCCCTGAGAAACAAGTATACCGCTTTGGATACTTGTGGGGGGGACGACTTACCAGGGGTAAGCCATGGGGTACGGGCCTCTGGCACGGAGTCTGTCCCTGTTGCTCAGAAGGGAAGGGGGGAGAGGAGCAGAGCATTAGTAATTGGGGACTCTATAGTCAGGGGCACAGATAGGAGATTTTGTGGGAGCGTGAGAGACTCACGTTTGGTATGTTGCCTCCCAGGTGCAAGGGTACGTGATGTCTCGGATCGTGTTTTCCGGGTCCTTAGGGGGGAGGGGGAGCAGCCCCAAGTCGTGGTCCACATTGGCACCAACGACATAGGTAGGAAAGGGGACAAGGATGTCAGGCAGGCTTTCAGGGAGCTAGGATGGAAGCTCAGAACTAGAACAAACAGAGTTGTTATCTCTGGGTTGTTGCCCGTGCCACGTGATAGTGAGATGAGGAATAGGGAGAGAGAGCATTTAAACACGTGGCTACAGGGATGGTGCAGGCGGGAGGGTTTCAGATTTTTGGATAACTGGGGCTCTTTCTGGGGAAGGTGGGACCTCTACAGACAGGATGGTCTACATCTGAACCTGAGGGGCACAAATATCCTGGGGGGGAGATTTGTTAGTGCTCTTTGGGGGGGTTTAAACTAATGCAGCAGGGGCATGGGAACCTGGATTGTAGTTTTAGGGTAAGGGAGAATGAGAGTATAGAGGTCAGGAGCACAGATTTGACGTCGCAGGAGGGGGCCAGCGTTCAGGTAGGTGGTTTGAAGTGTGTCTACTTCAATGCCAGGAGTATACGAAACAAGGTAGGGGAACTGGCAGCGTGGGTTGGTACCTGGGACTTCGATGTTGTGGCCATTTCGGAGACATGGATAGAGCAGGGACAGGAATGGATGTTGCAGGTTCCGGGGTTTAGGTGTTTTAGTAAGCTCAGAGAAGGAGGCAAAAGAGGGGGAGGTGTGGCGCTGCTAGTCAAGAGCAGTATTACGGTGGCGGAGAGGATGCTAGATGGGGACTCTTCTTCCGAGGTAGTATTGGCTGAAGTTAGAAACAGGAAAGGAGAGGTCACCCTGTTGGGAGTTTTTTATAGGCCTCCTAATAGTTCTAGGGATGTAGAGGAAAGGATGGCGAAGATGATTCTGGATATGAGCGAAAGTAACAGGGTAGTTATTATGGGAGACTTTAACTTTCCAAATATTGACTGGAAAAGATATAGTTCGAGTACAATAGATGGGTCGTTTTTTGTACAGTGTGTGCAGGAGGGTTTCCTGAAACAATATGTTGACAGGCCAACAAGAGGCGAGGCCACGTTGGATTTGGTTTTGGGTAATGAACCAGGCCAGGTGTTGGATTTGGAGGTAGGAGAGCACTTTGGGGACAGTGACCACAATTCGGTGACGTTTACGTTAATGATGGAAAGGGATAAGTATACACCGCAGGGCAAGAGTTATAGCTGGGGGAAGGGCAATTATGATGCCATTAGACGTGACTTGGGGGGGATAAGGTGGAGAAGTAGGCTGCAAGTGTTGGGCACACTGGATAAGTGGGGCTTGTTCAAGGATCAGCTACTGCGTGTTCTTGATAAGTATGTACCGGTCAGACAGGGAGGAAGGCGTCGAGCGAGGGAACCGTGGTTTACCAGGGAAGTGGAATCTCTTGTTAAGAGGAAGAAGGAGGCCTATGTGAAGATGAAGTGTGAAGTTTCGGTTGGGGCGATGGATAGTTACAAGGTAGCGAGGAAGGATCTAAAGAGAGAGCTAAGACGAGCAAGGAGGGGACATGAGAAGTATTTGGCAGGAAGGATCAAGGAAAACCCAAAAGCTTTCTATAGGTATGTCAGGAATAAGCGAATGACTAGGGAAAGAGTAGGACCAGTCAAGGACAGGGATGGGAAATTGTGTGTGGAGTCTGAAGAGATAGGCGAGATACTAAATGAATATTTTTCGTCAGTATTCACTCAGGAAAAAGATAATGTTGTGGAGGAGAATGCTGAGCCCCAGGCTAATAGAATAGATGGCATTGAGGTACGTAGGGAAGAGGTGTTGGCAATTCTGGACAGGCTGAAAATAGATAAGTCCCCGGGACCTGATGGGATTTATCCTAGGATTCTATGGGAGGCCAGGGAAGAGATTGCTGGACCTTTGGCTTTGATTTTTATGTCATCATTGGCTACAGGAATAGTGCCAGAGGACTGGAGGACAGCAAATGTGGTCCCTTTGTTCAAAAAGGGGAGCAGAGACAACCCCGGCAACTATAGACCGGTGAGCCTCACGTCTGTAGTGGGTAAAGTCTTGGAGGGGATTATAAGGGACAAGATTTATAATCATCTAGATAGGAATGATATGATCAGGGATAGTCAGCATGGCTTTGTGAAGGGTAGGTCATGCCTCACAAACCTTATTGAGTTCTTTGAGAAGGTGACTGAACAGGTAGACGAGGGTAGAGCAGTTGATGTGGTGTATATGGATTTCAGCAAAGCGTTTGATAAGGTTCCCCACGGTAGGCTATTGCAAAAAATACGGAGGCTGGGGATTAAGGGTGATTTAGAGATGTGGATCAGAAATTGGCTAGCTGAAAGAAGACAGAGGGTGGTGGTTGATGGGAAATGTTCAGAATGGAGTACAGTCACAAGTGGAGTACCACAAGGATCTGTTCTGGGGCCGTTGCTGTTTGTCTTTTTTATCAATGACCTAGAGGAAGGCACAGAAGGGTGGGTGAGTAAATTTGCAGATGATACTAAAGTCGGTGGTGTTGTCGATAGTGTGGAAGGATGTAGCAGGTTACAGAGGGATATAGATAAGCTGCAGAGCTGGGCTGAGAGGTGGCAAATGGAGTTTAATGTAGAGAAGTGTGAGGTGATTCACTTTGGAAGGAATAACAGGAATGCGGAATATTTGGCTAATGGTAAAGTTCTTGAAAGTGTGGCTGAGCAGAGGGATCTAGGTGTCCATGTACATAGATCCCTGAAAGTTGCCACCCAGGTTGATAGGGTTGTGAAGAAGGCCTATGGAGTGTTGGCCTTTATTGGTAGAGGGATTGAGTTCCGGAGTCGGGAGGTCATGTTGCAGCTGTACAGAACTCTGGTCCGGCCGCATTTGGAGTATTGCGTACAGTTCTGGTCACCGCATTATAGGAAGGACGTGGAGGCTTTGGAGCGGGTGCAGAGGAGATTTACCAGGATGTTGCCTGGTATGGAGGGAAAATCTTATGAGGAAAGGCTGACGGACTTGAGGTTGTTTTCGTTGGAGAGAAGAAGGTTAAGAGGAGACTTAATAGAGGCATACAAAATGATCAGGGGGTTGGATAGGGTGGACAGTGAGAGCCTTCTCCCGCGGATGGATATGGCTGGCACGAGGGGACATAACTTTAAACTGAGGGGTAATAGATATAGGACAGAGGTCAGAGGTAGGTTCTTTACGCAAAGAGTAGTGAGGCCGTGGAATGCCCTACCTGCTACAGTAGTGAACTCGCCAACATTGAGGGCATTTAAAAGTTTATTGGATAAACATATGGATGATAATGGCATAGTGTAGGTTAGATGGCTTTTGTTTCGGTGCAACATCGTGGGCCGAAGGGCCTGTACTGCGCTGTATTGTTCTATGTTCTATGTTCTATGTTCTATGTTCTAAGAAGAGGAAAGCAACATATTATTTAAATAGAGAGAGACTGCAGAATTCTGTATAGAGGGATCTGGGTGTTCTGGTATATGAATCACTAAAGGTTAGTATGGCGGTACAGGAAGTGATTAGGAAGGCAAATGAAATGTGGCTTGAGAGCTATCAGGCTGCTGCCATTCCAAACTCTGCATATTAGAGCGAGCCAGCAAGTCTCAGTTTACCGTACAGATTCCCGAGGTATATAGCACTTTATATAGTGCTATATAAAACAAAAAAGTCTTTATAGCACTTCACAGAATGATGTTGCAGATCTAAATGTATCATCATTTAGAGGCTCCGAGAGAGACCAAGATTTTCCAGGCCACTCACCGGTGAAATAATGGGAATCCTGCCACAGAAGGTCGGGAACTTCATTAAAATACATTTGCATCTTATTAGCGAGTTCTCTTGCTGCGACTTCCCCCCTCACTGAATATTAATCGGGGCGCTAGCGTGACATAAACGACGGCACGATTAAACAGCTCTATAAAAACAAGAGCCTGGTGACCTGACTTCTGAAGGGGATATCGGAGGGGAGCACTCAGGTCGTCATCACCCTCCAGGGTGCTAATCGCAGAGGGTGCCAATCACTTGAGAGGATGGGGGGAACCCAGACAAGTACATCTCGAGGCCAGGGGGGGGGGATTCCCCCATGAAGTCAGAATGCAAGTCCATTGAATGCACTCAACTGTACTCACTCCTCAGCCTTGGGGGAGTCACATGGTCTGCTGGGGCTCTCAAGGGTTGAAGCGTTTCATTCATGTGGAGTTGAGAGGGGGTACCTGTTGGGAAGAGGTGACTTTGTGACAGGGGAGAGGTGCCCCAGATCGTGAGAGGGCTGTGGATCAGGGCATTGTCAGGACTCCTCATTGCTCACTTTGATGTTCTCTTCCTTTCAGGTTTTGCTTCAGAGGAAGAGGGTGAAGGTCCTGTTGATCTGCTAGGAGTAGGGCAACAGATGGCAGAGCCTTGGAGGAGACACAACCAGCCATGGTAATTCCTTCGTAGAACTTCTTATTCCAGATGTCAGAGGTCCAATGCCGGAGAAGATTGCGCCTGTCCCGGGGGACGATCGGCCACCTGTGCCAGGTGATGCAAGAATTGATACCACATTGATTTGGAAGTCACCCATTGCCTGTGGCCCTAAAAGTCACAGCCGCTCTGAACGGCTCGTTTCAGAGCTGCACAGATGACCGGTGTGACTTCTCCCAGTGTACTGCACACAAGTGCACGGATGCGCAATTTGCGAGGGACCACATGTACATCAACTCGGAGAGGGACCAGGTGAGCCTTGACGTCAGGGCCATGGGCTTCTCCTGCATAGCAGGCAAGCCCCAGATGCAGTGTGTCATTAACTGCACCCATGTGGCATCATGCAGGTGTGTGCCTGTTTCCCGGGTAGCGTATGTGTTAGTTGCATCGTGGGGCACTCGCTGATCCCAGCCAATTTTGAGGGTGACTAATGTTTCGAGGGATGGCTCCTCAGGAATAAAGCGTACCCACTCAGCAGGTGGCTGATGACACCAATACAGAGGCCACAAACACCAGCTTAGACTGGCTACAACGAGGCGCAAGTTCCAGTGCCTGGGCCGGTATTGGGGAGTCCTCCAATACAGCCCCCAAACAGTGTCCCACATCATAGTAGTCTGCTTCCCTCTGCAGGACCTGACACTGCAGTGGGACGCTTTAGTGCCCTGTCCATGTGGGTCCTCACAAATTGCACATCTGTGCACTTCTGCAAGGTAGACTGGGAGATACCACGCCGGTCAGCAGGAGGAGATGGAGGAGCGCCACATTTCCTCGGATGAGGAGAATGTTGAGGATGGCAGCGAGGGATAACTTGCAGAAGAAGAGGAGGAAGAACTTCAGTGATGGCCTGGATCTGCATGGGGCACAGTGCTAGGGACACCCTAATAACATCTCGGTTCATGACTAGGATGTGAAGACCTCTCCCACCGTGAGTTCTGACATTCGCTCACTACTGCGGTGCCTGTGGGAGGTCATTGTGATGGTGATTACATCCATGTGCTGGGTACTAGAGCGATTGGCCAGCCACTGTAGCAGAATGATGACAACTTGCAGTGAGGACAGAGTGATGCTCCCCACATCCTCTGCGATTGTCTGATTGCTGCCTGACAGACCTGAGTTCAACTTGTCACTGAATGGGGTGCATGCACTGGTTGATGTCAGGGGCCCAGATAGGCAGTATAACACATTTCAGCTGCTTCTACCTCCTCCGAGGTCAGGGTCCCAGTGTTTATCTCCACCTACTGAGGAGGAAAACAGGCTCTCGACACGTTTTCAGCCCTTGATATCCTCATAACTAGAGAATTCTGGCAGACATGAGAGGCCTGAGCATTGTTGTTGGGGGGGGGGGGGGGGGGCGTTGTGAACCTTCACTGGATGGGGGGGAGGGGGCCTGGGAGACTTGTGTCAGCAGCAGCAGACATTCTGCATTGTCAGTATGCAAGGTGGCGGAGACATAGCACTGCCATTCTTACACTGCACAGGGATGATGGGCCGAGTTTGCGTGGGGGTTTACGGAGCATGCCGCCTTGTCTGGACAGCATGGAGAATCTGTGTGGGTGAACACACTCATTCTTAATACAGGGTATTGAACTCGATGATCAACAATGATCATAATAAATGGCAGAGCAGGCTCGAAGGGCCGAATGGCCTCCTCCTACTTTTAGTTTCGATGTATGTTCCTATGAAAGAGCACAGGAAGAAGTCTTACAACACCAGGTTAAAGTCCAATCGGTTTGTTTCAAATCACTAGCTTTCGGAGCACTGCTCCTTCCTCAGGTGAATGAGCAGTGCTCCGAAAGCTAGTGATTCGAAACAAACCTGTTGGACTTTAACCTGGTGTTGTCAGACTTCTTACTGTGTCCACCCCAGGCCAACGCTGGCATCTCCGCATCATGCCTATGAAAGAGGCTAATGAGGTGAAAAGGGTTGGGGGGGGGGGTTTCTGGGGGAGGATTGCGTGGACTATGAACGCTGACACAGACCAGTGTGAGACTAAGGGCGGGATTCTCCGACCGTGTCCGCCCGGCAACCAGAGAATGGAGCTCTCCGTTGTAGGCATCTCGCCCGTGGCATTCTTGTGGCCTGGGGGGCAGGGTGGGTATGACAATCCTGCCCGAAGCGTTGATGCCGGGGCAGGACTCGTGGACTTCCACGACAGCAAAACTGGGGCCGAACCTGGACCGCTTCAGTGACTGTGGAGGGGCTAGCACCGGTGCCACGTGGAACACAATCGAATCCAATGAGAAACATTGCGGGATCCATGACACTCAGGAGGCTGACAGGCTGCAGCCACACATACACATTACAATTCCCACGCACACTTATCCCAGCCAACAAGGTGGCACTGGTCACGCTGGTGCGCACCCAGCCCATTGATGTGTCGGCTGGAGCCGGAGGGTATCTAGGGGGGGTGCCCCCCATACGACCTGTGGCCCTAAGTTCACGGTGGGCAGTCAGCAGTGTGCACAGTGTAGCACCATCGATCACACACGAGGCGAGACGTAGAGAACTTCAATCGAGGCTTTATTGGGCAGACTGTTCCCCAGCAGCTCAGTCACAGAATGCAGCTGCGGGGAGTAAACCGGGTTCTTATACCCCGCCTATCTGGGTGGAGCCCAGTAGGCAGCAGATCCAATCGGGACCCAGCATCTGTCCTCCAATAGCTCCTCGGCATTCATGGTGTACCGTATTACCCTAATACATACCACCACACACAGCTGCATGACGACCTTGTAGGCCGCGGCAATGGTGCTCCGTGCCCGTCCACCCTGTCCCTTCAGCCCACCTCCTGGCCACCCCCGCTGCTCCATCTGGCCCTTGCAGAACCCCCACCCCCAGCCTGCAACCTAACTGTCAGCAAACATGGCGATGTTGGACACTTTCCGTACCCCCTCGCCCTCCCTCACCAGCTACGGCGCCAGTTTCGCGATTTTTAAAAGCACCCATTGGAGGAGAATCGAGGAGGCCCCGGAGAATACCTTCGGGCCTGCTAATGATATGCAAATGGTGTTTAATGTACGTGTGTTCTGGAACACATTGATGCCACTGTTAAGGCGACGGGGAATTGTGATTTGGCGTGAAATCTGCGCCTGCCGTGATTTCGGCGTCGGAAACGATTTTCCACGCAATCACATTTCGCGATTCCAGCGTCGGTCGATGGAGATTCCTGCAGCATGCAAATTTATTACACAACAGGTGAACCAAGAATAAAGGTAATACACATTTGCAGTTGTTATTGGATTATGCTAACTCCTCAAGTAGAGATAAATTATATATAGATCATAATTTATATTCTCCATTATAATTATATAATTAAACTTTTTTATAAAATATTTTATTCAAGGCATTTTCACATCCAAAAACAAAATATCAGAAGAACAAAACAACTCAATAAATTACCACAACCCACCTGCGCCCCTGATAACAACACCCCGCTACATCCTGCCTTCCCATTTTAACACCCTTACCCTGCACCCCCCCCCCAACCAGACGCCCCACCCCCCCCAGCGCTAATCCCTTAATCCTCCTTAAAGAAATCGATAAACGGCTTCCAGCTCCAGGTGAACCCCTCTGCTGACCCCCTCAAAGTGAACTTGACCTTCTCCAGCCTCAGGAATTCTGCCACATCGCTCACCCACACTCCCGCTTTCCCGCGGCGCCATGTCCCGCCATCCTAGCAAAATCTGTCTCCGGGCTACCAGGGAGGCAAAGGCTAAGACGTTGGCCTCTCTCACCCCCTGGACTCCCAGGTCTTCCGACACTCCAAATATCGGCACCTCCGGAACCACCGCCCACACCCAACACCATGGACATCACATCTGAGAACCTCTGCCAAAACCTCCTCAGTCTTGGATACGCCCAGAACATGTGGACATGTTCACACTGCCCACACCTATCGTCTACCCCCGCAAAGAACCTACTCATCTTCGCCACCATCATATGAGCCCTATGCACCACCTTAAACTGGACGAGACTTCAGCTCGCACACGACGAGGATGCGTTCACCCTCCACAAGGCCTCCGCCCACATCCCGGCCCCACCTCCCCTCCCAGCTCCTCCTCCCATTTACGCTTAATGGCCCCCACCAGGGCAGCCTCCCACTCCACCAATTCCCTAGATATATCCGACACCTTCCCCTCTCCTATTTCATCCTTTGACAGCACCTTGCCCTACAGCCCCAGGTATGGCAGCACCAGAAAGAACGGCACCTCCTCCTGATGAAGTCCCGAACCTGCAGGTACCTACAGCCACTCCCCCTGGGCAGCTCATACACTTCCTCCAGGCCCTCCAGCCCTGCAAATTTGCCCCCTATAAACAAATCCCCAAAGTGCTTAATCCCTGCCTGCTGCCACCCCCTCGCATTCAGCCCCGCCGGTGCAAACCTATGGTTATCGCAGATCAATGCCCACACCGAGGCACCCTGCAGCCCCAAATGCTGCCTCCACTGCCCCCATACCCTTCGAGCCGACACCAACACTGGGCACACGGAGTACCTGGTCGGCGAGAATGGCAAAGACGCCAACAATAAAGCCCCCAAACACATACCCCAACACGATGCCACCACCACCCGCCCCCACACCGACCACCCCCCCACGGCCCATTTCCTCACCATTGCAATGTTCGCTGCCCAGTAATAATTTTTCATATTCGGCAACGCCAGCAACGCCCCCTGCACCCGCGGGGTCTTTCCCACCCACACAAACCTGGAAATCAGCCCATTGACTTTCCTGAAGAACAACTTGGGAACAAAGATTGGGAGGTTCAGAAACCTTGGCAGCACCGTCATTTTCACTGCCTGCACCCGCCCTGCCAGGTGACAGGGGCAGCACATCCCACCTCTTAAAATCCACTTTCATCTGCTCCACCAGTCAAGCCAAGTTCAGTTTATGCAACTTCGCCCAGCTCTATGCCACCTGCATACCCAAAACTTACCCCACCACCCTAAATGGTAACACCCACAATCTTCTTTCCTGACTTTGGCATTCATCAGGAACATCTCACTCTTTCCCATGTTCAATTTATATCCCGAACACCGGCCAAACTCCCCCAGAATTTCCATCATACCTCCATTGCTGCTCACCGGGTCCGAGATATACAAAAACAGGTCGTCCGCATACAATGAGACGCTATGCTTAGCACCCACCTGCACTCAATCCCTCTCCAATCCCTTGACGCCCTAGACGCCATTGCCAACGACTCTATCGCCAAAGTGAAAAGCAACGGGGAGCGTGAGAACCCCTGCCTCGTCCCACGGTGTAAGCCAAAGTATGCCAAACTCACTCGCTTGGTCCTCACCTTCGCCACTGACGCCTTGTACAGCAGCCGGACCCAGTCCACAAAACCCTGCCCGAACTCAACCCGCCCCAGCACCCTCAGCAAATACGCCCACTCCACCCGATCAAAAGCCTTTCCTGCGTCCATCGCCACCACCACATCCACCTCCTGCACCTCTGAAGACATCAAAATTACATTGAGTAGCCTCCACACATTCGCCGACAACTCCTTCCGTTCACAAACCCCGTCTGATTCTCACCTATCACCCCCTGCACACTCATCAATCCGAGATGCCAGCACCTTCGCCAATAACTTGGTATCTACATTCAACAATGATATTGGGCGGTACGACCCACTCTGCTCCAGATCATTATCCTTTGATAAAATGAGGGAGGTGGAAGCCTGCGACAATGTAGGGGGGAGTTCCCCCTTCTCCCTCACTTCATTGTACATCCTCACCAGCAGTGGCCCCAGATCAGTCCCAAACGTTTCATAAAACTCTACCGGCAACCCATCCGGCCCTGGCTCCTTACCTGCCTGCATCGCCCCCATACCATCCATCACCTACCTAAGATCAATTGGGGCCCCCAGACACCCCTTTGGGAAACTCCAGCCCTTCCAGGAACCCCACATCTCCTCCTCCCCGGTTGGGAGCTCCAACTCGTACAGCCTCCTATAAAAGGCCTTAAACTTCCCATTTGCCCCCTCCGGGTCCATCACCATCTTACTTATATCATCCCTAACTCTACCAATCTCCCTTGCCAACTCCTGCCTCCTCAGCTGATGAGCCAACATCCTACTCACCCTTTCCCCATATTCATACACAGCCCCTGTGACCCTCCGCAACTGTCCCACCGCTTTCCCCGTAGAAACCGGTCCAAGCTCCATCTGGAGCCTCTGCCTCTCCTTCAACAACCCCACCTCCGGCGCCTCCGAGTATCTCCTGTCCGCCCTCAATATCTCATCCATTACCCTTGCCCTCTCCTCCCGCTCTCCTTCTCCCTATACACCTGAACCGATATGAACTCTTCCCTGACTACCACCTTAACATGGCGACTGTGACCTCCCCATGTCGTTCAACGCGATGTAACCCTGAATGGCAGTCCGCACCCACTCACACACCTCATCCGCCAAAAAAAACACATCTAGCCCCCACTGCAGCCGTTGGGCCTCCCCGCTGAGCCACCCACAAATCTATCCAGTGCGGCGTGTGGTCGGAAACCACAATTGCCAAATAGCCCATGTCAGCCACCCCCGCCAGCAACGCTATGTCCATAACAAAAACGTCAGTCCGGGAGAACACCCGGTGCACATGTGAGAAGTATGAGGATTCCTTCACCTTCCGCCTCCCAAACATCCACGGGTCCACCCCCCCATGCGCTCCATGAACCTCCTCAGCTCTCTCGCCATTGCCGACACCCTTGATGACTTCAGACTCGACCGGTCCAAGCTCGGATCTATGACCGTGTTAAACTCTGCCCCAACCCCAATAATGAACCGATGCGAGTCCAAGTCCGGGATCTTCCCTAACACCCACCTCATAAAATCCACATCATCCCAATTTGGGCATAAACTTTTACCAGAACCGCCGGACCATCACATACCTTCCCCCCCGATCGGTCACAAAATTCCCCACTTCGAACACCACCCTCTTATTGATGAACACCGCCACCCCCCTCGTCTTCATATCCAGCCCCGAATGAAAAACCTGCCCCACCCATTCCTTTCTAAGCCTCGTCTGATTCCCCCAACTTCAGCTGCGTCTCCGTCAAGAACACAATGTCCGCCTTCCGACTCCTCAGATGCGTGAACACACATGACCATTTAACCGGCCCAATCAACCCCCTCACGTTCCACGTGACCAGCCTGATCGGGGGGATCATTGCCCACTTCCCCTGCTGATCAGCCAAACCACTTTTAGAGCCAGCCCCCGGCTCGTGTCACCCGCCCCTCCAGGCCCAGCCTCGGATGTCCACCACCGTCGATCCCTTCCCAACTGCTCCACACCAACCACACCCATGCCAGCAGCCCTCCCCTCCACCCCTGCACCCCCCCCCCCACCCTCAAACAAAGAACCAACCATATCACATCCCCCCCCGCAATGCCTTCCTCCTGGCAACCTCCCACTTCACTCCCATTAACTAGCTCGCCCAGCTAGCATGGTGCCCCCGCCCAAGGCATCCAACTTCTCCCCTGCCCATCTGTCTCCCCCCCCCCCGATCATCTCAAACATCAAGCCACAAAGTGTAACAAAAGGCACACTGGCCATCACTGCTCCTCTGTCAAGACCTGCCCTGGAAACCCACCCCTAAACACTTTAAAAAGCACACCCCTACAAAGTTCAATGTCCTCACACTCCTCCAGTCCATTGTCCCTCATAAAGTCCGCCACCTCCTCTGGCGTATCAAAATAAAGCTCCTCGGCAGGATTCCCCGTTTCGAGACTAAGGGTTGCTGCCGGGGCAGGATTCGTGGAGTTCCACGACAGCAAAACTGGCGCCGTACCTGGACGGATTCAGCGACTGTGGAGGGGCTAGCACCGGTGCCACGTGGAACACAATCGATTCCAATGAGAAACAGTGCGGGATTCATCGGGTCCGTGATTGACGCTCGGGAGGCTGACAAGCTGCAACCACATATACACACTTCACTCCCCACACAAACCAGCCCAGCCAGGCCTCCCCCCGCTACTCCTCCGTCCCTGGCAGAAGCACCCCCGGCCAGCGTCATGCCTTTCAGCAAACTATGGCAATGTTGGACACTTTCCATACCCCCACTCTCTCCTTCAGCAGCCATGGCGCCGATTTCACAATATTTAAAAGCACAAATGAACCTCGCCATCGGGAATTCACCCCAGTGGACGTGGAGCATCGCGGAGGCCCGTAGAATATTGTGTCTGGCCCGCTAATGATATGCCAACGGCATTTACTGTGCGTGCCTTCTGGAATGCATTGACGCCACTGTCGAGACACCGGAGAATTGCGATTTGGCATGAAACTGACACCCGTCAGGACTTTGGCGTCAAAACCGAATTCTCCACCTCAAAACTTTCCTGGGAGGCTAGTGATATAGGGGATGCAAACTGAAGAACTGGTTTTGTTTGGCTGTTGGTTGGCAGTTTTTGCAAAGCAATAGAGGTACCTGAGCAGTGGACAGCAGTCATGGCGGCCAATGAAGTTGGACATGTGCAGCCGTGGCATGTTGGAGCCGTACAGAAACAGTCAAAGTGTTCAGCCTTGATCTTAGCAGATCTGTTCAAATGTGGCATCGAACACATTGCTACTGACAAAGAAGAAGAAATTACAGGGGGTAGGCCATCAGCCATAGGTCTAATAAATGTCCACACATTTACTCGGATATGTTATAAGGAAGACAAGAGTCAGAGTGCAGAAGCCAATATGTAGAAATTTGTCAACTTTTCCCTCCCTTTCCTGACGTAAGTTTGGTAAAATAGAGATAGTTTATTTTTGAAGAAACTTGTTTTTTTAAAGTAAACTGGAGCACACTGTCAGAAACAGGACACCGAGGTTAACAGATTGTCACTATCCTTTGTCTTGCTTTAAGGAAGAGTTGGATTCAAGTTGTTCTCTTGGCTCTGGCAGTGACTGCATATCCGATGGTTTAAAACCTCAAATCTATTTTCAAAAGATTGTGCATTTGTTTTATTAATATTCCATATGTTCTGTACCATGTGGCAAATATAGTCAGCTAATCGCCACATGTTTAGTGAACATCAAAATCTATTGGACAACACTGTTTTATACCAAGGCCTTCTATGTTCTAATGGGTGGATGTTAAAGAGCTCACAGAGCCATTTTTGAAGAGGAGCAAGAGAATTCCATGCAATCCTCAAATCACATCATTCAAACAGCTGACTTGGTCTTCATAGGAACATAAAAACAGGCTTAGAATTGTGGTCACATATCTGGGCCAGGATCCTCACTTCTGGGGACTTAGTCCCCACGCCGGTGGGAAAACCGGTGCCAACGACTCCGGTGTCAACAGCCGCCCCAAGGTGAGGAATTCTCACCTGTCTAGGGGGCTAGGTTGATGCTGGAGGGGTTAGCGCCGCTCCAGCCGGCGCCAAAGGGATGGTGCGACTTCGCGCATGCGCAGAACGGCCGGCATGATTCTGTGCATGTGCGGATCGGCCGACGTATTCTTGCACATGCGCAGGGGGTTCTCTTCTCTGCGCCGGCCATGGCGGAGCCCTACAGGGGCCGGCGCGGAAGGAAGAAGTGCCCCCACGGAACAAGCCCACCCGCAGATCGGTGGGCCCCGATCACGGGCCAGACCACCGTGGGGGCCCCCCCGGGTTGGATCCCCCCCCCCCCCCCCCCCCCCCCGAGGACCGCCCACGCATACTCACCTGCCAGGTCCCGCTGGTGCATGAGGTGAGTGATTCACGCCGGTGAGCCTGGCCAAAAATGGACAGCCATCGGAGAAACGCCGGGGGTGCTGCTGTCAACGCCCCCCCGACCAGTGTGACGGCGATCCTGCCCCCGCCTGAAAAACGGCACCGGAGAAACAGGCAGCCGGCCTCAGGGAGGCGGGGCGGGATTCGCACCTCCCACTGGGGATTCTCCGACCTGTCGGGGGGTCGGAGAATCCCGCCCCTGATATCTAACTCCACGGGCCTACCTTTTCTCCACATTCCTTAGTCTCTTGGATAAGAATAATCCACCAATCACAGATTTAAAATGACCAAATAGCAACTGTTGGCGGAGGCGATAAAGAGTTCCAACCATCTACTTCCCTTTCCATGGAGAATAGTTCCCAAATTTCACTCCCGTAAGGCCTGGCTGTGTTCTTTTCTTTATATACAAATATATACAAATAATTGGACAATGACAACAGGAAAAGCGACTGAAGTCATTCAGCCCATCCAAAATAATTTTGATGCCCGGTGTTTCTAAATACAGACACACCCCACTCTGTTAAAAAAAAACTACCTATTCTCCTGGGATAGGCAAGAAAAACATAAAATCCCACCCTGGGCAGCCCGCACTGCTGCCTCACGGCACCGAGGACCCGCGTTCAATCCTGGCCAAGGGTCACTGTCCGTGTGGAGTTTGCACATTCTTTGTGGGTCTCGACCCACAACACAAAAAGATGTGCAGATACGTGGATTGGTCACGCTAAATTGCTCCTTAATTGGAACATATTTTAAAATATTTTTTTAAAAATCCCAGCTCAAGTTGGAGGAGACAGGTATGGGAAATATTTCTCAGTTATGCATGGATGGAAAAATGACAATGGGCCGGATTCCCCGCTCCGAATTCACCCCACCACCGCTGCCAGCGAGAAGGGAGAATTTGACACTCAGCCAAAACTCCATTCACTACAGTGGGACCGGAGAAAGCCAGATGGGAAGGGACGGAGAATTCCGTCCAACGTTTGGGAGAATGCCTCAGCCAGATTCAGACTGAATATCGTAGCCTTGAGTGAATTTTCTACCCCCATGGGACGTTCTCTGCCATCGTGACACGTTGCGTGGGATTCTCCGGTCCCCCAGCTGCGTGACTCTCGGCGTCACGCCATTCACTGGTGGTGGCATCCTCTCTTCCCGCCACTTGCCAATGGGACTTGTCAGCAGGAACAGAGAATTATAACGGCCTGAATCTTGCAGTGGCAACCATTGTTTTTGGGCACCATGGTAATACTGTTAGCTGCAAGGAGTGAAAAGTCTGAATATTGCCGCTTTAAATCTCCTTATTTCATTCAATGCATGTGTCCTAATTTTAGAAAACTGCGCTGTAAAGCCTTTCCTGACTAACAAGTAATAAAAATGACCCTCACTTGTCTGGCCAAACCAATGTAACGAAGCATGTACTCAGGTCTGTCATATGGAAAGACCCTGAAGTAAATTTTCTGCAGCGATAAAGCAAAGAACATTGGGTTCCCTGAAAACTGTACCCCGAGGGATCAGGCCTATTTTCAAATGATAATCTCCTGTGGCCTGACGCAAAAGCTTCTGATAGAATCACATTAAGGATTTTGACAGGACTGAAATCAGGCCCAGGGACAAGCCGTCAACTACAATATCTGATTTGTTGTGTTGTTTCTTGGGGGGGCTCCGCTCAATAAATGCTACAGCAGTCTCGTTGGAATGTCTGACTTACTCCAGAGCACCGTGACAGCAATGCCATCAGCAGTTCTGGTCAATAGATTTCCTCTTTAAAGATTAGGAAAGGAGAAGGAAAAACAACAACGTTGACCTTTCCTTGGAGGTTTCCTTGACCCACCCATGGTCCACATCTTGCACGGAACGAATGACAGCACCAAAAACAGTCACCGATTTCTCAATTTCTCTTTTTGGCCAGGCAAGACATCGCATTAGCCCACAGGCATTCCTTCACTGGTGCAGAATTCAGCCCTGCAATTGGCACCATTAAGTTACCCTTAATGGCAATATGGATGGGGGAATGGGCAGCATTTCCACTCATGATACCCGTGGTCAAGGCTGTCGAATGTAAAGCGCTGGAATAAAAAACTATTTGGGATACTGTGCAGATATCTTGCTCCCTAAGGGAAGATTCAGCACTGCTTGGGGCAGGACGGAATAGGAACAGGAGTAGGCCATTCAGCCCCTCAAGCTTGCTCCGCCATTCAGTTGGGTTTAGGTGAAACTCACCAATATCCATTTGCAATGAAGAAGGAACTAAAGAACTTGCATCTCATGACCTCAGGATGTGGTGCAACCTTTACATTCCCGCAAGGTCTTTTGAAAGGCTGACAAATGTTTTACAACTATCTTTAGCCTTTTTAAATACTGGAAAAATATTTTCCCTCTGCCCCTTCGCCCCATCACACAGTCACATCCCTTTAAGTGTCCTCAGCAGTGCCAAGATATCATGTGCTAGCCATCTCCCTCCCTCCAATAATATAATGTTCACCTAGCTATTTTTTGTAAAGTTATGTTAATTCTTTTACCCATACTCCACTTAAATAGACGAGGAGGGACCTCAGCCTCCCAATATTCAAATCAAACATGGCTGATCTGTACTCCATCTGATCTGCCCACCTTGCTTCCATTTCACTCAGTAACCATGCCCAACAAAAATACATCAATCAGGATTTTGAGGTGTTCAATTGAACCCCAACTTCAACAGCGTTTTACAGGAAGGAGTTCTAGATTTTCACTGCCCTTTCTGTGAAGTTGTACTTCCTGGGGCATCACTCCTGATTGACTCAAATCTAATTTTAAGGTCATGCCACCTTGTTCTAGACTCCCCCTGCCAGAGGAAATAGGTTCTCCCTCTTTCACCCCATCAATTCCTTTAATTTCCCAAACTGCTCAGATAGATTAATTTTCTGTATTAAACCTTAGCCATGCAAACTGGCCTCATAATTTAACTCTTTTTCTGGGTCAACAATGCACCTCATGACTCCCCAAAATCTGTTCACCATCTAAAAGGCGCAAGTCAGGAGTGTGATGGAATACTTTCCACTTGCCTGGATGAGTGCAGCTCCAACAGCAATCAAAAAGCTCAACACCATCCAGGCCAAAGCAGCCTGCTTGACTGGCACCCCATTTGTCATGATATTCAAACACACACATCATGATAGACACACCAACAGACAAATCAGAACACACAACACCACAACCAATGACAGAAAGATATAAAAGCACAGACACGACCCCCGGTGGTCAGTATTAGCTGCAGAGGAGGACCAGGACAGATCTGTTACCAAACACACTCAGGGAGACAGCACGTGCAGAGTATCCAGAACGAACTGTATTATAAGAGTTAAAATAAAATAGAGTTGTACCACATACAACTGTGTTGGCTCATCTGTGCACCAGAGCACCCAACACCACATGGTACAGGAGTGGATCGATACCGGCCGGCATACCTCAGTGTACAGAGACAACCAGCAGTGCCCAGGCAAAATGATAGAGCTCCCGGTTCCGCAGCCGCTCCAGTGCTACGGCGATCTCCGCGAAAACTGGCGGCGATTCCGGCAATGGTTCGAATTGTTCCTGGTGGCAGCTGAACTCCAAGACCTGGCTGATAGCGAAAAAATTGAATTTCTCCTCACCATCGCCGGTGCAAGGGCAAGAGAAATATTCACAAGGTTCAGGTTCTTCAGGAGGCAGCAAAGGTATGATTACCAGGCAGTCCTGGACAAATTCTCCAAGTACTGTGAAGAAAACGCAATCCAATCGGCAAGTAAAGGTAAGAAAAGCTGCAGTACTCACCTCGTGGCTGGGATCCCGGAGCCCGAATTCCCAGAGGCCGAAATCCCGGGCCTGAGAGAGGGCTGGGTCGAGGTTGGCGGCCATCTTGCTAAAGGTATCACGCTAGCACAGTTGCGCGAGCAGTGCGCAGAACCGGAAGTTTTGTTTGCGCATGCGCGAGATGCTGCGCATGCGCAGTCAAGAAAACGGCCATCGGTAAAGGAACAGCGATCTGAGCATGCGCAGTCGCTTCCTACGTGCTACATACCGAGCGTCAGGATGTCAGAGGCCCCAGACTGCACCAATTTAAAGGGGAAATGTCCCAAATCCAATTTAAAAGGGAAACGTCCCAAATCAAAAAAACAAAAATCTGTTAAAGCTGTAAAACAACCTTCCCTCACCTGGAATGACAGCACATTGCCGCAAATTGACCCAGGAGATGAATTTGACCTCCGAAGAACCCTCCGACAAGCAGTTACCTACGCACAAGCCGATGATTCCGACCTCGAATACTTCGATGACGATCTTTACAGTGTTTCCGGACCTCGCGAGCCCAATGATAGCTCCGTGGTCCTATACGACTATGACTCGGACGAACCTTTCGTGTTGCACATTGGCGGCCCCCACACTGAATCCGACGCAGATGCGGATTCATTTTTCGGATTTGAGGATCTTCAATCCAGCAGATATGACGTTCCAACTTATCAGTACCGGATGATGATGCAGCCTGACATTAACAGACAGGGAGCGGTGCAAGCACACGGAGAGCGCCCTGCTGCCACACAGAGCGTGGTCCACGTCCCGCTCAACGTTCCCGACTCTATGAAAGAAGACATGCAAGACTCCAGAGTGCAGTCCTCGCATGAACCAGAAGTGACTCCAGTGTCACAAGCTTCCACAGCAAGCTCGTGGACAGACTCCACAATTGCAGAAATGCAAGACTCCAGAGCGCAGTCCTTGCACGGACAAGAAGTGACTCCAGTGTCACAAGCCTCCACAGAGAGCTCGTGGACAGCCTCCACGATAGAAGCAACGCAAGACTCCAGAGCGCAGTCCTTGCACGAACAAGAAGTGACTCCAGTGTCACAAGCCTCCACAGAGAGCTCGTGGACAGCCTCCACGATAGAAGCAACGCAAGACTCCAGAGCGCAGTCCTTGCACGAACAAGAAGTGACTCCAGTGTCACAAGCCTCCACAGAGAGCTCGTGGACAGCCTCCACGATAGAAGCAACGCAAGACTCCAATGTGCAGTCCTTGCAGGAACAAGACCATGAGGGTCTAGCAACCTCTCCTGACCAACCAGCGGCAGACGATGCAAGTCTGCCATGCTCACGTGAACAGCAAGAAGGCTATAACAGCCTACCATGCTCCACTACACAGCAGCATGACCATGACGGTCTCTCATGCTACAATGAAGGGCACAGCGCTGAAGACTGTTCAAGCCCAACTGAAGACAAGCCAAAGGAATCGCCTCGTCCAAGCCCGAAGAAAAAAGGTTTATGCGCTGACCTTCAGGATCATTATAGCTGAACAGAGATTAATAATGCTGCACGGCCACAGAAGGATGCTGAGGATTTGCTAACGAAATTAATTGAATGTTTAACTTGCAAGGAGCAGACTGAGAATTGCCAGTGTTTTAGTACGGATCGAAAAAATGGACAAGACATTGATCCTCAGGTAATGGAAATAACACAACCTGAATCATATCTACAGCAGGGACAAATGTCTCCCTTCAACACAACGCCGCAAAATCCCAACTTCGGAGACCAGCAGTTAGTCAGTAATGACTCTTCAAACCTTGAGGGGAACATTAATTGCATTGAACCTATACACACTCCACTGATTATTGAGCAGAACATTGGAGCAAGAATCCTGAGGACACCGACATCGAGTAGCCAGATAACGAATTTAAAACCCACAGCAGTTTCAAGTGAACCAAGTGTGCTTTCCACTAATGGTGAAGATGCAGATAAGGTCGACCCGATTATCCATTGTACCACACTAACCCCAGTGATTAAGCAGTTATGTATGGGGAGTATAATGTGGGCAATTGAGAACAGTAAAAGAGAGACTGTGACCATGCCAGTCCCAGCAAAATCAGACCCAAAGACCATGAAGGCATGTACATTAGACAAAGATACATATGAGGTACCTGAGAAGAAAAGTGAAACGGAATGTTCTTTGGAAAATAGTACAATGTCGATAGAAACATTGGATCCTATATTCGAGACCATACATATGGGAGAATTTGGGGGTAATAAACAAGGTTCTGCAATGTCTGGGGGAAGATTTAAAATTCCAAAGAAGAAAAGCCCAAATGAAGGACAACGGCAAGACAATGACAGTCCACCGACATGGTGTGCACCACCAGATGAAAACTCTGACAATTTACCCAACCCTAGTGAACAGCAAGCTGCTAATGAGGATCTATCCACGGGATGTGAGACGAGTGACGACAGCATCCCACTTCCCATGCAAAAGGTGCAAGGTGACAGACCTCGCCTAGTGCGTACCAAGGCACTCGACGATCACGGTGGGACCACTGATGACTGCGGTGGCGGCGCACCGCTTCCACCCTCGATGGCTCGAGCCTCTCCACTGGTTGGTGCATTCCTGCATGTTCCGACTCCAGAAGTGCAGCTTCAGGGAATCTCGGCTGCCTCCAGTGAACCTGTTGGGACTCCGGACGGGGGGCATCGACGGAAGGCAGACCGGACTCCAGATGGGGAGCAGCCAAGCGCCGACTCTGATTTGCGCACGCCAGACCTTGCTCCGGACGGGCGGTGTCGCGGCCTCGGTGATGGCACGCTCAGGGTGACGGCGGATGCCACGGCGACAGGGAATGGATCGCGTGGCAGTCCCACTGGGTCGGCAGTGGCAACCAGCACCGGCGGTCCAAGATGGACACACCAATTCGCGCCATCGCCAGACGTTGATGCGAGCAACAATTCTCTCTCCAAGGCGACATGCTTCGACGTTTCTCTGCGGAGTCGCCCTTCCGGCACAGCAGGTGGCCGGAACCAGCAGGTGCACGGTCTCGGCCAACTTCCACATCTGGCACAGTCATCGCCTTGCATGATATTAGTGATGGTGCTACTTCGATGGCAACGACCCATCGGCTACAAGATGCCGTCCACCACAAACATAAAAAGAAAAAGACTCCACCTTGTTCCTGGCATGCAGGGCGGATGGATTGGTGCATAGGCGCAATCAGCGAGCTTTGCGCCGCCTTCCACGCTCGCAACTGAACCGTACGCACACGCCGGATCCTCCACTGGTTCCCAAGGATGACTTCGTGGAGATGCCACGGATCATGCCCCTTTCATCGCCACCAGAACCAAACCACAGCCAAGGCACCACTAACAAAGATGTTGAATGTTATATTTGCACGAATGAAAAAACCAAGCACTGCACGAAGTACAACAAATGGTAAAGTAGAGACTTCGGCAACAGCATCACCTCCAACAGTCCAAGGTGAACCAGTGTGACCCCAAATCTCCACAGCTGAACCGGCTTGAGGACCAGCCCATTCTTGAGGCGGTCACCCATTAGACTGGACTTATAACGCTGTTCATACATTCAAAAAGTCAAACACTTCTGTATTGTAACCTGTTGTTGTTTATTGTTCCAGATATCGTCTGACCAGACCAATGTTCAAGTTTTTTTTTCTCTCGCATCCAAGTTTTGTTATGGTACAACCTTGTTAGTGTGACGCACCCGACATCGCCCCATGTAAATAGTTACGTCATATACACACGCTGTACACAACACACACACACACTCTTAGATGCACTCACGACACAATTATATTTATAACCACGTAGGCACATATCTTTGTAAAAAGGGGGGATGTCATGATATTCAAACACACACATCATGATAGACACACCAACAGACAAATCAGAACACACAACACCACAACCAATGACAGAAAGATATAAAAGCACAGACACGACCCCCGGTGGTCAGTATTAGCTGCAGAGGAGGACCAGGACAGATCTGTTACCAAACACACTCAGGGAGACAGCACGTGCAGAGTATCCAGAACGAACTGCATTATAAGAGTTAAAATAAAATAGAGTTGTACCACATACAACTGTGTTGGCTCATCTGTGCACCAGAGCACCCAACACCACACCATTCACAAATATTTATTCTCTTCACCACCAATGAACAGTAGCAGCCGTGTGTACCAGGTGCAAGATGCACTGCTGGAACTCACCAGGGCTCCTTAGGCAGCACCTTCCAAACCCACGACCGCTCCCATCTAGACAAGGGCAGGAGAGATCTTGGAACTCCAACACCTAGAAATCCCCATCCAAGTCACTCACCAAGAGATGGTGGGCTGGATTCTCTGATTGCCGAAGCCGAAATTACGTTCGACGATCGGCCGGAGAATCCGTTTTTACTTCGAAATTGGGGCCGTCGCCATTTTTCAGATACTCCGCCCCCTCAAAAAATGCCGCATGCCGTTGGGACAATTTCAGGGCGTCACCTGAGGCCCTCCCCCGATAGGCCGACTTCCCGACGGCGTGGGACACGAGTCTTCTCAACTTTCGGGAACCTGGCATGGCGGCTGTCGACTGTGTCCAGCGCCGCCACAGTCTGGGGGGGGGGGGGGTGAGCCGTTCCGCTGGCAAGGGGGGCTTCGACGGGGGCTGGGGGTACTGGTGGGGAGTGGTCCCAGGGTGGTGAGGGGGGCACTATCTGGCAGGCTGGGTCCTCCCGTGTCCACCGCCATGTTGTACGGTGCGGCCGCCGCAGGCCGCCGTTCGCATGCGCAGCCACGGGCCCGGCCATTCTGCATCCGTCTCTGCAGGTAAAGCCGGGGGCTTTACCAGGTGCGGCTGCTAGCCCCCCACTGGGACGAGCATCGGTGCATGGGTGGTGGCGACTTGTTGGTCGTAAGACCAGACGCTTCCTCCAGACATAGCCGCAAAATCAGAGAATCCAGCCCGAGGTGCTCACTGCCGAATTCCCAATCTCTGACCTGACCTTGTAGCCATCGTATTCATGCACGTTTGTCCAGTTCAGTTTCTGGTAAATGCCAATGCCCAGGATATTGATAGCGGGGAATTCAGCGACGGTAATGACATTGAATGTCAAGGGCCAGAGCTTAGGTTCGCTCTTATTGGAGATAATTATTGACTGCCACTTGTGTGCTGTGAACGTTACTTGCCATGTATCAGCCCAAGCCTGGATATTGTCCAAGTCTTGTTGCATATGGACAAGGACTGCTTCACTATCTGATGAGTTGCAAATGATGAACATTGTGCAATCATGAGCAAACATCCCCACTTCTGACCTCATGGTGGAGTGAAGCTTTTTGATTAAGCAGCTGAAGATGGTTGGGGCAGGACATATAAATGGGAAACAGAAGCGGGACCCCATATGCTGCTCGTTACACATTACATATCATCCCACCAGGATTGAGCTTGTGCCAGCGTTGATCAAACTGGCACTAAATCTGTGACATTTGTTCCTGATGTGGGCTAAGGAATTGACCACTGTGGGGCGAGTTAGACAGCAGCTGTTCTTTGCTATCATTACTACTGCCGTTAAAGCCTGAAGTAATTTACGTTGGCCAGATTGTTGAGTGTATGCACATTGCCAAATCTTTGTTTGTCTTTGCCTTGTCTTGTTCAAGTTGGTGTTGCTTCAGTCACAACATAAGCTGCATCCACGCCACAAGTTGAACATTGAAGTAAAGTGAAGCGAGACTATCCGTGGGATGTGTGGGTAGTTCTCAATGGTGTAAACTGCCAATCAGGAGCTTGCAACCCGTAAATACCCAGCAGGTGCAATGTTTTAGACTGACATGACATTTTCAGAGCCTTCTGTACTCTTACAGCTCGACTCTTCTGGGTTGATGTAGCTCTATTTTTACTGCTCTTAATGTAGTGTGAATGATGTAAGTGAGGACTGTCACTTTCTGATCTCTGCAGCAAAGTCATATTAATGAAAGAGGGGTTCGCACAGCAAGTGCTGCTGACAAACAGCCAGCCCACAATGCTTTGCAGTAAATGTACGGAACTGAGCAGAGAGTCCTGGCCGAAGGAGCCAGATATTGCAATGATGTGGACAGAAGGCCCCTTTAAGCTTCAACTATTCCTCTGAATTTTGGAGATGTTTCATCCTCCCATGTGCTGAGATTTAGAGTATGTTCATAATGAGCAACAATAGTAGTCACGGCAAAATAAATGGCCTTGCTCACCTCAAGTCGCTGAATAAAGATAATAAATCCATTTAAATAGAAGATTGTGAGTGTTTGACCTATTTTTTGACTTTACATAATTGCGTTTCTGGAAATGAGATTTGTTTGGACTGGGTCCCAGTGAATTGATTTGCTCCTGTCATTCGTGGCCTCAAAGCTTGACAATATAATTGATGCCTGCTTTAGGGCCAACTCTCATGTAAGGACATTTCCTGGCCAAAGAACAAGCCAAAAGTTGTTGGCAGTTAAATTGCAAGCCCGTGAACAACACACAACGCTGAATCAGTCAAAATTAAAAGGTTTGCATTTATATAATGTATTTCACAACCTCCAGATGCCTCAAAGTGCTTTACAACAACCCATGAAGTACTTGTGAAGAGCAACCACTGCTCTAATGTAGGGAAGCAAGATAAGCAAGTTATGCACGGCAAGGTCCCGTAAATAGCAATAAGATAAATGATCAGGCCATCGGTTGTTCAGATGAGATGTTCAACCGTGTCTGCCCTGTCCAGGTGGACATAATAGATCCTGTGGCGACTTCCGGGTGCGGCGATGACCAGCTAAGTCGCACGTTTCGGCAGCTCCCGGTGGAAAGGACTTTTGGGCTCTTAATAGGAGCCCCAACGGCAATTTTAACGGCTAAACCAGAAGGGAATCCCCCCTGGACACGGATGGAAAAAGGAGAGGAAAGTGGCCGGATTGCGGTGGATCCTCTAGAGCAGCGGCCAGGAAGGCAGGCACAAAGCAAGATGGCGTCGGAAGGAGGCAGTTTAATATGGGGCCCTGACCAACAAGAGTTCCTGCGGCGTTGCGTGGAAGAACTTAAAAAGGAGATGAAGAAGGAGCTGCTGGCCCCGATATTACAGGCGATTGAAGGGCTAAAGGAGGAGCAAAAGAACCAGGAGCAAGAGCTTCGGGTCGTGAAGGCAAAGGCTGCTGAGAATGAGGACGACATACAGGGCCTGGTGGGGAGGACAGAGATGCACGAGGCACAACACAACAGGTGTGTGGAAAGGCTGGAGGTGCTGGAGAATAATGCGAGGAGGAAGAATTTAAGGATTCTTGGTCTTCCCGAAGGTGCAGAAGGGGCAGACGTCGGGGCATATGTGAGCACGATGCTGCACTCGTTAATGGGATCGGAGGCCCCGACGGGCCCGTTGGAGGTGGAGGGAGCCTATCGAGTTATGGCGCGAAGACCGAGGGCTGGAGAAATTCCTCGAGCCATAGTGGTGAGATTTCACCGATATAAGGACAGAGAGATGGTCCTCAGATGGGCAAAGAAAACTCGGAGCAGTAGGTGGGAGAACGCGGTGATCCGCATATATCGAGATTGGAGTGCGGAGGTGGCGAGAAGGAGGGCAAGCTTTAATCGGGCCAAGGCGGTGCTGCACAAAAGGAAGGTTAAATTTGGAATGCTGCAGCCGGCAAGACTGTGGGTCACACATCAAGGGAAACACCACTACTTTGAAACGGCAGAAGAGGCGTGGACATTTATTGTCGAGGAGAAACTGGAATAAGCGGGCTAGAAAAAGAACGTTTGGGACAAAGTGGTGGGGCGAATATGTGGGGTGAAGAGGGGGAAAAGGGGGAAGAGATGATTTCCCAAGTTGTCAATCCTGCGACCCTGTAACTTTTCTCTCTCCCCCATGTCGTGGGGGAGGGGGGAGGGAGGATGAGGAGCTGGGGGCGCCGGCCATTGGGGCGGGGCCAAATGGGAAGCGCGGGCTTTGTTCCCGCGCTATGGTAATCATGGCGGGAACAGGGAAGCAGGATGGAGGGGGCCTTGCACAGTGGGAGCCGAGGTCACGGGGGGAAGCCGAGGTCGGCCAGAGTTTGCTGACTTCTGGGAGCAACATGGGGGGTGCAATTACGCTAGTGAGGGATCTAGCGGGGGGGGGGGGGGGGGGGCGGGGAGGGGGGGGGTTAACTGGGTTGCTGCTGCTGGGGAGAAGGGGGAGCTGGTATGGGGTGGGGTGGTCGGGGCGGGAGGGCGCCGTTGGGGGGAGATACGGCTACGTGGGAACCGGGTGAGGAGCTGGATTGAAAAAGGAGATGGCTAGTCGACAAGGGGGGGGGGGGGGGGGGGGTAAAGAGCCCCCCAACCCGGCTGATCACGTGGAATGTGAGAGGGCTGAACGGGCCGATAAAGAGGGCACGGGTACTCGCACACCTAAAGAAACTTAAGGCAGATGTGGTTATGCTGCAGGAGACGCATCTGAAACTGATAGACCAGGTCAGACTACGCAAAGGATGGGTGGGGCAGGTGTTTCATTCGGAGCTAGACGCAAAAAACAGGGGGGTGGCTATACTAGTGGGGAAGCGGGTAATGTTTGAGGCAAAGACCATAGTGGCGGATAGTGGGGGCAGATACGTGATGGTGAGTGGCAAATTGCAAGGGGAGGCGGTGGTCTTAGTGAACGTATATGCCCCGAACTGGGATGACGCCAACTTTATGAAGCGTATGTTAGGACGTATCCCGGACCTAGAGGTGGGGAAGTTGGTAATGGGTGGAGATTTTAACACGGTGCTGGACCCAGGGCTGGACAGATCGAGGTCCAGGATCGGAAGGAGGCCAGCTGCAGCTAGGGTGCTTAAGGACTTTATGGAGCAGATGGGAGGAGTAGGCCCCTGGAGATTTAGTAGACCTAGGAGTAAGGAGTTTTCGTTTTTCTCCTATGTCCACAAAGTTTATTCACGGATAGACTTTTTTGCTTTGGGAAGGGCACTGATCCCGAAGGTGACGGGGACGGAGTACACGGCTATAGCTATTTCGGATCACGCTCCACATTGGGTGGACCTGGAGGTAGGGGAGGAAAAAGAACAGCGTCCACCCTGGAGAATGGACATGGGGTTATTGGCAGATGAGGGGGTGTGTTTAAGGGTGAGGGGGTGTATTGAAAGGTACTTGGAACTCAATGATAATGGGGAGGTTCAGGTGGGAGTGGTCTGGGAGGCGCTGAAGGCAGTGGTTAGAGGGGAGCTGATATCTATTAGGGCACATCAAGGAAAGCAGGAGGGTAGGGAAAGGGAGCGGTTGTTGAAAGAACTTCTGAGGGTGGACAGGCAATATGCGGAGGCACAGGAGGAGGGACTGTACAGGGAAAGGCAAAGGCTACATGTAGAATTTGACTTGTTGACTACGGGTAATGCAGAGGCACAATGGAGGAAGGCACAGGGTGTACAGTACGAATATGGGGAGAAGGCGAGCAGGTTGCTGGCCCACCAATTGAGGAAAAGGGGAGCAGCGAGGGAGATAGGGGGGGTGAGAGATGAGGAGGGAGAGATGGAGCGGGGAGCAGAGAGAGTGAATGGAGTGTTCAAGGCATTTTATGAAAGATTATATGAAGCGCAGCCCCCGGATGGGAAGGAGAGAATGATGTGCTTTCTGGATCAGCTGGAATTTCCTAAGGTGGAGGAGCAGGAGAGGGCGGGACTGGGAGCACAGATTGAGACGGAGGAAGTAGTGAAAGGGATTGGGAGCATGCAGGCGGGGAAGGCCCCGGGACCAGACGGATTCCCAGTTGAATTCTATAGGAAATATATGGACTTGCTGGCCCTGCTACTGATGAGAACCTTTAATGAGGTGAGGGAAAGGGGGCAGCTGCCCCCGACTATGTCAGAGGCAACGATATCGCTCCTCCTAAAGAAGGAAAAAGACCCGCTGCAATGCGGGTCCTATAGGCCTATTTCCCTCCTGAATGTGGACGCGAAGATTCTGGCCAAGGTAATGGCAACGAGGATAGAGGATTGTGTCCCGGGGGTGGTTCATGAGGACCAAACTGGGTTTGTGAAGGGGAGACAGCTGAATACAAATATACGGAGGCTGCTAGGGGTAATGATGATGCCCCCACCAGAGGGGGAAGCGGAGATAGTGGTGGCAATGGATGCCGAGAAAGCATTTGATAGAGTGGAGTGGGATTATTTGTGGGAGGTGCTGAGGAGATTTGGCTTTGGAGATGGGTATATCAGATGGGTACAGTTGCTGTATAGGGCCCCGATGGCGAGCGTGGTCACGAATGGACGGGGGTCTGATTATTTTCGGCTCCATAGAGGGACGAGGCAGGGATGTCCTCTGCCCCCGTTATTGTTTGCACTGGCGATTGAGCCCCTGGCCATAGCATTGAGGGGTTCCAGGAAGTGGAGGGGAGTACTCAGGGGAGGAGAAGAACACCGGGTATCTCTGTATGCGGATGATTTGTTGCTATATGTGGCAGACCCGGCGGAGGGGATGCCAGAGATAATGCGGATACTTGGGGAGTTTGGGGATTTTTCAGGGTATAAATTGAACATGGGGAAAGGTGAGTTGTTTGTGGTGCATCCAGGGGAGCAGAGCAGAGAAATAGAGGATTTACCGTTGAGGAAGGTAACAAGGGACTTTCGGTATTTGGGGATCCAGATAGCCAAGAATTGGGGTACATTACATAGGCTTAATTTAACACGGTTGGTGGAACAGATGGAGGAGGACTTTAAGAGATGGGACATGGTGTCCCTGTCACTGGCAGGGAGGGTGCAGGCGGTTAAAATGGTGGTCCTCCCGAGATTCCTTTTTGTGTTTCAGTGCCTCCCGGTGGTGGTCACAAAGGCTTTTTTCAAAAGAATCGAGAAGAGTATTATGAGTTTTGTGTGGGCCGGGAAGACCCCGAGAGTGAGGAGGGGATTTTTGCAGCGTAGTAGGGACAGGGGGGGGATGGCACTACCGAGCCTAAGTGAGTACTACTGGGCCGCCAATATTTCAATGGTGTGTAAGTGGATGGGAGAAGAGGAGGGAGCGGCGTGGAAGAGATTGGAGAGGGCGTCCTGCAGTGGGACTAGCCTACAAGCTATGGTGACGGCGCTGCTGCCGTTCTCACCGAAGAAATACACCACAAGCCCGGTGGTGGTGGCTACATTGAAAATTTGGGGGCAGTGGAGACGGCATAGGGGAAAGACGGGAGCCTCGGTGCGGTCCCCGATAAGAAATAACCATAGGTTTGTTCCGGGGAGAATGGATGGAGGATTTGGAGCATGGCAAAGAGCAGGGGTAGCACAATTGAGAGATCTGTTCGTAGATGGGACGTTTGCGAGTCTGGGAGCACTGACGGAAAAATATGGGTTGCCCCAAGGGAATGCATTTCGGTATATGCAACTGAGGGCTTTTGCGAGGCAACAGGTGAGGGAATTCCCGCAGCTCCCGACGCAGGAGGTGCAGGATAGAGTGATCTCAGAGACATGGGTGGGGGATGGTAAGGTGTCGGACATATATAGGGAAATGAGGGACGAGGGGGAGATCATGGTAGATGAGCTGAAAGGGAAATGGGAAGAAGAGCTGGGGGAGGAGATTGAGGAGGGGCTGTGGGCTGATGCCCTACGTAGGGTAAACTCATCGTCCTAGGCTAAGCCTGATACAATTTAAGGTGTTACACAGGGCGCATATGACTGGAGCACGGCTCAGTAAATTTTTTGGGGTAGAGGATAGGTGTGCGAGATGCTCGAGAGGCCCAGCGAATCACACCCACATGTTCTGGTCATGCCCGGCACTACAGGGGTTTTGGGTGGGGGTGGCAAAGGTGCTTTCGAAGGTGGTGGGGTCCAGATCAAACCAAGCTGGGGGTTGGCTATATTTGGGGTTGCAGAAGAGCCGGGAGTGCAGGAGGCGAGAGAGGCTGATGTTTTGGCCTTTGCGTCCCTAGTAGCCCAGAGCAGGATATTGTTAATGTGGAAGGAAGCCAAACCCCCGGGTGTGGAGACCTGGATAAACGACATGGCAGGGTTTATAAAGTTAGAACGGATTAAGTTCGTATTAAGGGGTTCGGCTCAAGGGTTCACCAGGCGGTGGCAACCGTTCGTCGACTACCTCACAGAAAGATAGAGGGAATGGAAAAGAAGAAGACAACAGCAGCAACCCAGGGGGAAGGGGGGGAGT
Organism: Scyliorhinus torazame; assembly: GCF_047496885.1. Lineage (NCBI taxonomy): Eukaryota > Metazoa > Chordata > Chondrichthyes > Carcharhiniformes > Scyliorhinidae > Scyliorhinus > Scyliorhinus torazame. The sequence goes on from NC_092719.1 coordinate 119,374,353, forward strand.
GGGGAGGAATCGGACGGACTCTCAGGGATGTTATTGTATATGTATAGGCACTTGTTTTAGGTCATGTATATTGGACTGTTGGATTGTATCTTTGGAGAGTATTTATTTTTGACCAGGCAGTTGCCATTTAGTTTGGTTTTTGTTTCTGTTCATATATTATTTATTTATTTGTTTAAAACTGGCCACTGTTATTTATATTGCTTTATTGTTGTTTAAAAGAAACACTACGTACTGTTATGTTTGGCCAAAAAATCTTGAATAAAATATATATTTTTTAAAAAATATATTTCCTGTGGCACTATTCAAAGCTGAGCAGGGAACCTCTTCCCCCAAGGACCCCATAAATAAGAAGACATGCCCAAGGGCCCACTAAATAGGGAGCCCCCCCTGAGAGGATCACTTTACTTAGGGGGTCTCTGGGGGGAGTGCTTTTAGTTAGGGGGTCACTGTGAAGGTTCCTCCATTTTACGGGGTCTCCGGGAGACGCGGTGGGGAGGAAGGGTCTGGTTGGTGAGGGTGGACAGGTAGCGCATTGTGGGGGGGGGGGGTGGGGGGCGGACCTCAGGTAGACTTTGGGGGTAACTCCCTTAAGGAGATAGTCTCTTGGCCCACCGCGAGGTCCACCACATCAGGTTCACATTTGGTGATACCTGTACTGACACCCACCCATTTGATTCCCGGTCCAGAAGACCAGAAACATCACGCAGGCCCAGATATTCTGGTGCTGTGCCCGCTATGTTTACATTCTTCCTCTGGTGTGAGGGTATGAAAACCCCGATCCCATCACCAGAGGGGGGCTGGAGCATTACGATCAGGGGCGGGATTCTCCGACCCCCCGCCGGGTCGGAGAATCGCCGGGGGTCGGCGTGAATCCCGACCCCGCCGTCCTCCAAATTCTCCGGCCCCCAAAAAATCGGCCCGGCGTGAATCGGCCCGGCGCCGCCTGCCTCAGAGAATGGCGGGGACCAGCGCGACTCAATGGGCCCCAGGGCTGCCCGAATTCTCCGGCCTGCGATTGGCTGAAGTCCCACCCATTTTTTGCCGGTCCCTCCAGCGTAAATTGGTGTTCGTCCTTACCGGCGGGACCTGGTGGCGTGGGCGGCCTCCGGGGTTCTTGAGGGAGTGTGGGGGGATCTGGCCCTGGGAGGTGCCCCACGGTGGCCTGGCCCGCGATTGGGGCCCACCGATCCGGGGGAGGGCCTGTGCCGTGGGGGCATTCTATTGTTCCGCACCGGTGGCTGTAGCAGTCTGCCATTGCCGGTGCGGAAACAAAGCCCACTGAGCATGCGCGGGGATGATGCCGCCCTCCCACGCATGCGCCAACTTGCGCCAGCCGGCGGAGGCCCTCCGGCACCGGTTGGCGTGGCACCAAGCCCCTTTCCCGCCGGCCGGCGGGGCGAAAACTACTCCGGGGCGGGCCTAGCCCCTGAAGGTGCGGAGGATTCCACACCTTTGGGGTTGCCCGCCCCGCTGATTACGGCAGAATCCCGCCCCAAATTTTTCCCAGATGCGTGATTCACCACCGCACTGGGGACCCTGCTACCGGCGGCTGGTGGCAGAGAATCCAGCCCAATGTTTCTAATGATCTATTCCCCAGAAATTCTCACAAAAATCCACTAGGCCTCTCCTTATAAACATAAGCATGGCTTGAAAAAATTATATCACTTTTACAACATTTTAATTGCAGCTTCGGCAGCCACAATGTCTGTCTGTCTTTTAAACCAGGATTTTTTAATGTTACTGCAGCAGATACATACACAACCTAACTCAGGCTTTTAAGACCATTACCGCAACAAACACAGATGCTACAATATATATACCAGTTTCTCACATTCATCATAAGATTAACTGGACATGATCTCATTGATGTTGTGGAACATTGCTGTGTGTAAATAGGCTGTTGTGTTTCCTACATTACAACAGTGATTACTCTTCAAAAATACTTCATTGGCTGTAAAGCACTTTGGGACGTCCTGAGGTGGTGAAATGTGCAATGTAAATGCAAGCTCTTTCTTTTTGATTTCCCCTGTGAGTTAATCCCCATCAATGAGTCCTTGTAAGAAAATGTATTTACTTAACTTTGCAATAAAATGCCAAAGTCTAAGAATGTTACAGTTGTGTTCAGATCAATAATAGCTTTAAGCAAAATGCTTATCGGGTACTTTTAGCGACAGTGCAGTGTCAGTTAGATTCCACTCTTGGAGTAAGTAATTCTGCTCTTCCGTTTTCCCCCCACTGTATATGCTTCAAATCAGAACTGGATTGTTGGCCTTTATATAATAAATATTCTTGGTCTCAGTACCTCCCATGCCTTTAAATGTAACTCCCCTATCTCCATTGCTTGAATATGTCTCCATGAAACTCAGTTTTCCTGCTTATGACAACTATTTTATTTCCCCTTAGTAACATTTGACCATCTACGCAGGACTCTGGAGAAACAGCAAGATAGTGGGATTTAGCTGGATAATTCTTTCAAAGTGCTGACACAGACACAGGGGACTGAATTACCTCCTCTGTGAGGTATAATCCTCCGCTAAAGCCCCTTTCGTCCAATACTTCAATACTTCTCCCATATCTGGAGATGGTAACACAGTGGTCACAAGAAACAAGGAGAGATTTTGCTGAGTGATGGGCAGTATTGCTGCCAACTCTAACCACTAATCATGGTCTCCATAACAATTGTTCCTGTATGTGTGCCTTTCTTTATATGAAAATGAAATGAAATGAAAATCGCTTATTGTCACAAGTAGGCTTCAAATTAAGTTACTGTGAAAAGCCCCTACTCGCCACATTCCGGCGCCTGTTCGGGGAGGCTGGTACGGGAATTGAACCGTGCTGCTGGCCTGCCTTGGTCTGCTTTAAAAGCCAGCTATTTAGCCCAGTGTGTTTTACAACAGTCAGTGTTCCTCTGAGCCTCTCTCTCATTCTCATAAACTCCAAGTGCTCTTCCACCAACTCTTCCTCCTTCCCACATTGTCATTGCATGGAAATCAAGACCCCTTTGCAGCCCCCAATTCTAATTTGTCCCTTCTCCCAGACCCCAGATTGGGGCGTTCCACGTTTCTCTTGATCTTTCTAGCATCTTCCAACCTTCAGGGTCTTTGAACAGGAACTTGAGGCCTTGCTTCTTCCTATCTCTGTAGCAACCTCCTAACTTGAAGCCTTCTTTGATATCTGCGATCCTCCAGCTCTGAACTTCTGTGCACCCAGATTTTAAGCGCTGCACCCGTGACTGTGCCTTCAGTGGCCTAGACGTGAAGCTACTGAATTCCCTCCCTAAACCTTCCCACCTCTCTCTCTGTTTCCTCCTTTGAAGATGCTCCTTGAATCCTTCCACTTTGACCAAGATTTTGCCCTAATATGTCCCATGTGGCTCTGTGTCAAATGTCATTTGATAACCGGGGGTGACACAGTGGTTAGCACTTCTGCCTCACGACACTGAGGACCCGGGTTTGATCCCCGCCCCGGGTCACTGTGCGAAATTTGCACCTTCTACCTGTGTCTCATAACTCAAAGATGTGCAGAGTCGGAGGATTGGGCACGCTAACTTGCCCCTTCATTGGAAAGTTTTTTTTAAATTATGTGATAACCCACCATATTACTATGTTGAAGAAGTACTATAAATAACAGTTTTTGGTCTTGCCACCTATTACTGACTCCCTGTGTCTTTTGTGGAAAATCTCATCGTTGTTTGCTGTATGTCTTTCTCATCTGCGAATAGCAACTCAAAACGGCAGCAGCTATGACAGTCAACAACACCACAAAAGCTAGATGCTGTACATCTTGGTGTTCACTCATAAGGGTCTACAAGATGTACTGCAGTAACTCCCAAGGTGCCTGAGGCAGCACCTACCAACTCCGCAACCTCTACCATTTGGAAGGACCAGGGCAGCAGAAATAGGGGAATACCACCACCTGCAAGTTCCCCTTCAAACCACACTACATTCTGACTTGGAACTATAACCCTGTTCCTTCACTGTGGCTGGGTCAAGATCATGGAACTCCCTCCCCAACAGCACTGTGGGTGCATCTGCATCAGATGGACCTAGCGGTCCAGGAAGGTGACTCACCACCGCCTTCTCAAGGGAAATGTAGGATGAGTGGTGCCTCGCGAGCACCGCCCACTACCCATGAAATAATTTTTTAAAAGCGGGACAAGATCCACATCCATTCTAATATTTTTATCGGACACGGCCAGTTCATTTGAAATCCATGGCTCCATTAAATTATTTTGTGCAGCTGCATTTGTGTGGTAATTTAAAGTAGTTTGTGCGGAAATGATCAGGTCAGCTTCACAACTCAGGGGGAATGTTGGTCAGGGCAAATAATCCAGGAGAGGTGAATTCAAATCCCACCATGGTCGCTTGAGACTTTAAATTCAGATAAACAAATCAAGAACGAAGAACCAATTTCTGTAAAGTGACCTTGAAATTGTGGAATCGTCATAAAAAAACGCAATTGGTTCATCAACGCTCTTTCAGCCAGGAAATCTGCCATCCTTACCTAGTCGGGCCTACATTTGCCTCCTGTCTTATGCTAATGTGGTTGACTTTCAACTGCTCTTTCAATCTCAAGGGCAATTAGAATGGCAATTAGTTTAGAATCTGAATACGTTTAGAATTACTACAGTGCAGAATGAGGCCGTTTGGCCCATTGAGACTGCACTGTCCCACTGAAACAGTACCCGACCTAGGCCCACTCCCCTACCCTATCCCTGTAACCCCATCTAACTTACACTTCATTGGTCAATAAGGGACAATTTAGCATGGCCAATCTACCTAACCTCCACATATTTAGACTGTGGGAGGAAATTGGAGCACCCGGAGGAAACCCACGCAGACATGGGGAGAATGTGCAGACTCCACACAGACAATTGCCCAAGGCCAGAATTGAACCCAAGTCGGTGGCGTTGTGATGCAGCAGTGCTAACCACTGTGCACCGTGCCGTGGCCGGGTAATAAATATTGGCCTTGCCAGCAATTACCATGTCCTTGAAATTGTTATTTTTTAAAATCATTTAAATCACCTTTTCTCCATAATTCGGAATATCCTTGCCCAACCAAACCTATCAATCTCAGTCTTGAAAATTTCAATTGACACAACATCCACAGCCTTTTAGTGAATACCAAGGCTCATGTTTATAAGGTCTACCCATGCCAGTACTCAGAAACTCTTGTTTTTGCTTGGTGCTTGCAATGAGACCATCCCCTGAAGAGCAAACTGATGCAAATACAGCAAAGATTGACACAGACAAACGGTCAGGGGTTGACACAGATGGTCATTGTCATTGCAATGTTCACTCACTACTGTGAACTATCAATAATCATGCTGCCCCAACCGCCTCCCATCAATTGGCTCTGTCTACACCTCTCGCTGCCTGGGGAAAGCGGGCACAATAATCAAAGACCCCTCCCACCCGGCTTACTCACTCTTCCAACTTCTTTCATCGGGTAGGAGATACAAAAGTCTGAGCACTAACAGATTCAAAAGCAGCTTCTTCCCCGCTGTTACCAGACTCTAAATGACCCTCTTATGGGCTGAACTGATCTCTTCATCCCTAATGCCAGCGACCCTTGGGGAGTGGGGAGGGTGGGGTTGATGCACTGAAGCCCTGATGCTGGAAATGGTGGTGGCTGGGTCCTTTACAGTCACTGTGAGGTCGGAGCCAGCTTCAAAGATGGATCTCTGAAGTTGGCTTTGCCGACAAGTTTAGACCCCACCCCTCCACGTGCCTTTGCGAAACTCTCCCCTCAAAAAAAAATTCTAAGTGGATCGATTGCAACCTGGGTTATGTCAACCCACCTGACGGGAATCGCACGTGTTTTCCGGTAGGGACCACGAGCGTAAAGTCCCCGAGCGAGCGCATTTAGCCACGTGTTTCCCCACACTGGCAGTGCCGAGAAACACATGGATATTCAACGCCACTCACTTTGGGTAAGGGGCCCTTAACGGGGAATGCACGGCCAAGGCCACACATAGCCCCGCTCTTTACAATGGGGAGCTCTGCTCACTGGAACTCCCCGTTGTAGTGAGAGATCGGGACGCCGTTTTTAAATGGCATCCTGATCTCCAAGGCCTACAAAAAAAAACCCGACCTCCCCCCCCCCACCCAGCCCGAACCCAACATGGGAGGGTCTCCCTCAGCCCGCAAAAAATGCCAGTTTGGCAGTTAGGAGCAGGACTAGGCCATTCAGCCCTTCAGTTATGCTCCACCATTCATTAAGATTGTGGTTGATCGGCTGTGGTCTCGGCTTCACTTCACCCCCCCCCCCCCCCCCCCCCCCCCCCACTAACCCTTGACTGTCTTGTTTATCAAAAATCTATCCAACTCTGCTCTGAACAAATGTCATGACTCAGCGTCTATTGCCTTCCGGGATAGAGAATTCCACAGACTAATGGCCCTTTGCGTGAAATAAGTTCTCCTCGCCTCGTGGGAGATTGTGTTTGCTTAAAGTGTGTTCCATCGTTCTAGTCTGCCCATATTTTCCAGTTCTGATGAAGGGGCCATGATCAGAACATTAGTCTATCTTCTATCTTCACAAAAACTGACAGATCCATTATGTAATCCCTGCTCTAGTTACTTTTACTCCCAATAGTACAGCAGAACCGTTCAAACAATGACTTTATCACTCCAGTCTGGAATCACTGAAGTGTGATTTAATTTATGGCTGCTGTATGAATCTAGCTAACACAATCAAAACAAAATTGTTCACTAAAGCCCACCAACTGTTAATTAATGTATAATCAAATGCAGCAGTTTTAATCAGGTCAAAGGATGGTTGATCAGCAACAGGCGACCTGTAAGGTAATCAATAACACCATTTAATTATTCATTCTGTTTGCATTAAGGCGCAGTGACGTTGATTTAAGAATGCCAGGCATCTGAACCAACTCACCTTATTTCATGGTCAAAAGTAGCAAGCTATTCAACTAGAGAAGGCATCACAAAATCTCTGGCATGGTGATCTTAGGTTTTAAGCCATTGTGACAAGTAGGAATTGTTTAACCTTCAATTTTATTTAATTCATAAGGTTAATTATGTTTGAAAGGAAGACAGCTCCTTCATCAAGTTAAAAATGACTTCTCAGGAGCGTTTCACAGTCACAGAATCCCTACAGAGCAGAAGGAGGCCATTTGGCCCATCGGGTTGCACGACCCTCTGAAAAAGCACCCTATCGGGACCCACACCCCTGCCCTATCCCTGTAACCCCCAACTAACGTTTTGGACACGAAGGGGTAATTCAGAATGGTCAATCCACCTAACCTGCATATCTTTGGACTGTAGGAGGGAACTGGAGCACCTGGAGGAAACCCACGCAGACACGGGAAGAATGTACAAACTCCACACAGGCTGTCACCCAAGGCCAGAATTGAACCCGGGTCCCTGGCGCTGTGAGGCAGCAGTTCTAACCACCGTGCCACCATGCTGCCCAAAAAACTTGACTTTCTGAATGAAATGGCACATTGTTAAGTCTGACAGTCTAGGAGGAAAAGTTTATTTGAAATGAAAATCGCTTATTGTCACAAGTAGGCTTCAAATTTCAGTCAGAGGCTGGAAATCATGGGGAGATGGTGTGTGGTAGTGATGTCACTGGGCTAGTAATCACAAGGCCCAGGCTAATGGGAGACATTGGTGAGATCACATCTGGAGTATTGTATACAGTATTGGTCTCTTTATCTAAGGAAAGATGTAAATGCATTAGAAACAGTTCAGAGAAGGTTTACTAGACTAATATCAGGAATGGGGGAGTTGTTTTATGAACAAAAGTTGGAGAGGTTAACTTTGTATCCATTAGAGTTTAGAAGAATAAGAGGCAACTTGATCAAAACCTTTAAATTTCTGAGGGGTATTGACAGGCTGGATGTGGAGAGGATGTTATGTTTCCTGCGGGAGAATCTAGAACTAGGGGTAACTGTTTAAATGTTTTCTCTCAGAAGGCTGTGTGTGGCTGGAACTCTCTTCCTCAAAAGGCAGTGGAAGCAGAATCTTTGAATATTATTAAGGCACAGCGAAATAGATTCTTGATCAGCAAGGGGATGAAAGATTATCAGGCATAGGCAGAAATGTGGGGTCAAAGTTACGATCAGATCAACTGGATTTAATTGAATGCCAGAGCAGGATCGAGGGGCCAAGTTTCCTGGGGACAAGGGTTCAAATCCCACCACAGCAGCTGGTGGAATTTAAATTCTATTAATAAATCAGGAATTGAAGCGGGTCTCAGTAATGGTGACCATGATCGTTGTGAAAAACCCATCTGGGTCACCAATGTCCTTTAGGGAAGGTAATCTGCCGTCCTGACCAGGTCTGGCCTACATGTGACTCCAGAGCCACAGCAATGTGGTTGACTCTTAGCTGCCCTCTGAAATGGCACAGCGGGTCAAGACCTTATTTAATAGCAGAGCAGGCTCGAAGAGCTGGATGGTGTGCATCTTGTCTGAATTTGGGTTTGGTATGTACTTCGCATGTGTTTGCTGTGTACTTGCTATCTGACATATGGCTGCTGAAAGGTAAGCCATCCACTTGACTTAGTCCCAAAGTTAACTTTCCATCGTGAGAAATGCTAAGTCCTCGGGAGCATGTTTCATTGAGGTCAGCAATGAAGAAAGGCTGCATGCAGATAGCTCTTCAGGAAACAATGCTTTCCACGCCCAGGCCAGTCAAATGACTTGGTGAGGAAATTTCAGGTGCATTAGCCGTGGTTTTCCAAAGCTCTTGAGATTTAAAGATTTCACATTTGGATTGGAAGATTGCAAATGTCACTCTATTATTTAAGTAGGATGGCAAAGAAGATAACGACAGGCCTGTCAGTCTAAGATCAATTGTGGGCCATCTTCCTGGGGCTATCATTAGAGACATGAGTGACTGAGCACATGGACAGGTATTAGTTTATCAGAGAATTGGCATGGATTTGTGATGGGTAGGAGATGACTGACCCGTCTCTTTAAACGTTTGAGTCAGTCACTAGCAGAATATCTACGAACGATTTCTGATGTCGATATTTAGGAGGCGTTTGATAAAGTCCCGCACAAGAGATTAATAACAAAACTGAGAGTGCATGGAATTAGAATTTTTTTTGAATAAATGTTTTCATTGAGTTCTTTGTGGTATAGAAGGCAAGGATAATTATGGACAAACATTAGTAGACAGAGGTAAAATAAAAATATTGACACACCAGTCGGTTTCAACACATACATCATTGTTCTTTCTCTTGCGTTATTTACAGTGGTGGTTGTTTTTCGTTCCCCGCTGTTTATTTGGTTCTGGCTGTTGCCCCTGCCACCACCCCCTTCTTTTTTCCTTTTGTTGGGCATGGTTGGGATCCATGGGGCGTCATTCTCCGACCCCCCGCCGGGTCGGAGAATGGCCGTAGGCCGCCGTGAATCACGCCCCCGCCGAAGTCTCCGGTACCGGAGATTGGGCAGGGGCGGGAATCGGGCCGCGCCGGTTGGCGGGACCCCCCGCTGGATTCTCCGGCCCGGATGGGCCGAAGTCCCGCCCAGAAATTGCCTGTCCCGCCGGCGTAAATAAAACCTGGTATTTACCGGCGGGACCAGGCGGCGTGGGCGGGCTCAGGGATCCTGGGGGGGGGGGCGCGGGGCGATCTGACCCCGGGGGGTGCCCCCACGGTGGCCTGGCCCGCGATCGGGGCCCACCGATCCGCGGGCGGGCCTGTGCCGTGGGGGCACTCTTTCCCTTCCGCCTCCGCTACGGCCTCCACCGTGGCGGAGGCGGAAGAGACTCTCCCCACTGCGCATGCGCGGGAAACTGACAGCGACCACTGACGCTCCCGCGCATGCGCCGGGAAACTGTCACCGGCCGCTGACGCTCCCGCGCGTGCGCCGCATTTCCGCGCCAGCTGGCGGGGCAACAAACGCCATTTCCGCCAGCTGGCGGGGCGGAAATCCCTCCGGCGTCGGCCTAGCCCCTCAATGTTGGGGCTCGGCCCCCAAAGATGTGGAGCATTCCGCACCTTTGGGCCGGCGCAATGCCCGTCTGATTGGCGCCGTGTTTGGTGCCAGTCGGCGGACATCGCGCCGTTGGGGGAGAATTTCGCCCCATGTCTCCCTGCCCCATTCAACCACCCCCCCCGCCCCCCCACGCTTCCTTGCTGTGTCGTGGCTACCCACTCCTGTACTTTGGCGATGGTGGCCAAACCCCTCCCCCCCCCCAGGTTCCGCCCCTCTGATGAGGCCGCATCCCGCAGCCAGCACCCGGGACAGGGCCGCACGGTTGTGCATGTGCTGTCAACAAGTGAGCCGGGGCCCTCCGGCCCCAGAACCCCCAGTGGACATCCACCGGGGACATCGAAAGCCACGGGATATAGTAAGCAGCTGGCTGCCTTCACCTCAGATGTGTGTCCTGGGGGCACACCTAATAATAAAAAAAGAATTGTTATTTATTGTGGGGCAAAATGGCAGCTGTAGCCACACACAATGGCAAAGAAACACACTGTACACCGCACTGGCGAAGCATCACAATCCAGCGTCAAACCGGCATCTGCCCGATTCCAGCGTCGGATTCCATTCTCCGTCCAATTGCCGATCCCAATTTCGGCGTCGGGCTACGGAGAATCCAGCCTAATGTTTCTAACCAACTTGGCCTGATGATGTAATTAGTAGGAGGTGCTAAGTTACCAGGCATTTTCAGAAAAGCAGTTTAGTTGAGTTTTATATTGGGATGTGAGCAAAAGTCAAGTATCTGGGGCGTCATTCTCCGCCGGCGGGAGTCTCCGTTTTGCCGGCGCCCGGGTGTTTCCCGACGGCGTGGGGCTGCCCCACAATGGGAAACCCCATTGACCGGCCGGTGTAACGGAGACTCCCGCCGGCCGGTTGGGGCAGAAATGTGGCGGGGCGGGTAGGAGAATTTCGCTCCTGCTCTCACTGCAGTTCAGTTAAAGATATTCCGACAGACAGATTAGCAGTTTCTTTCCAAGCAGTTCAGAATTGTGCGGCTGAAACAAGCTGAGAAGTGTCTTCTGAAGAAATGCAGCTAGAGTTTCTGCATGGTTCTGACAGGATTCAGGGGCGTCATTCTCCGACCCCCCGCCGGGTTGGAGAATCGCCGGGGGCTGCCGTGAATCCCGCCCCCCGCCGGTTGCCGAAGTCTCCGGCACCGGATATTCGGCGGGGGCGGGAATCGGGCCGCGCCGGTTGGCGGACTCCCCCGCTGGATTCTCCGGCCCGGATGGGCTGAAGTCCCGCCGATAAATTGCCTGTCCCGCCGGCGTGAATTAAACCACCTTTTGAACGGCGGGACAAGGTGGCGTGGGCGGGCTCCGGGGTCCTGGGGGAGGCACGGGGCGATCTGACCCCGGGGGGTGCCTCCACGGTGGCCTGGCCCGCGATCGGGGCCCACCGATCTGCTGGCGGGCCTGTGCCGTGGGGGCACTCTTTCCCTTCCGCCTTCGCCACGGTCTCCACCATGGCGGAGGCGGAAGAGACTCCCTCCACTGCGCATGCGTGGGAAACTGACGCTCCCGCGCATGCGCCGCCCCGAGATGTCATTTCCGCGCCAGCTGGCGGGGCAACAAAGGCCGTTTCCGCCAGCTGGCGGGGCGGAAATTCCTCCGGCGTCGGCCTAGCCCCTCAATGTTGGGGCTCGGCCCCCAAAGATGCGGAGCATTCCGCACCTTTGGGGCGGCGCGATGCCCGTCTGATTGGCGCCGTTTTGGGCGCCAGTCGGCGGACATCGCACCGTTTTGGGAGAATTTTGCCCCAGGTCTTTTATTTAAAGCAGTGTCAAAAGATCTCTCTTTCTCAAAGTAGAGTATCCCCACATCTCTGTACAGCAGGTATTCCTGAGCGCTAACCGTATTTGGAATTTATTTTGTTGTTTGAGTGGGAATAAAGATAGCAGTCAAGGGTAATTGTGCCACTGTCTGGATTAGCATTGTTTAAGGACTAATTTTAAGCTATTTTCTTTTGTGATGTTAAAGATATTTTAATAATGTGCCAGTAATAAAGTTTTAATATAGCATATCCCTATTTTTTGCGAAATCACTCCTGGTGTGAGGTATCCTTTCATCACAGTCTACAAAATAAAAATAAAATAGTGGGGTTTCTGTCCAGCATCCTAGCCACTGCTGGGGTCTGGTCCAGGATCGTAATAATATTGGGGGCTCTTTACAGGGATTTTAAAGTGTAATTCCTTGTTTGGCTTGGGATTATTGAATTTAAATAAAGTGAGTGTGTGTGGAATGGTTGCTTTCTTTCAGGTTTCAAAGTTCAAATAGGCAGTGACTGGAGACGGCTCTTTCAGTTGCAAACTAGAGGTGGAAGAGTTCACTCGGGCTCGTTTACAAAGGGTGACTGAAACAAAACATTTGGGTTTGGCGGACACGTTGCGGTTAACTTTATCTGAAGGGGTGAGGAAGGTAGAGATATCACAAACAATAGCTCAGCATTTACATTTGCTAGAGACACAGCCCGAATCATTAGAATTAGCTAGAATTCAATTAAAATTAAACTAAGAATTCAATTAAGAATTCAATTAGAAATGCAGGAAAAAGATAAACAGGGCGGCACGGTAGCACAGTGGTTAGCACTGTTGCTTCACAGCGACACGGTTCCACGTTCAATTCCCGGTTTGGGTCACTGTCTGTGTGGAGTCTGCACGTTCTCCCCATGTCTTCATAGGTTTCTCCCGGGTGCTCTGGTTTCCTCCCACAGTCCAAAGATGTGCAGGTTAGGCTAAATTGCCCCTTAGTGTCCAAAGGTTGCCTAAGTTGCCCAAAGAATAGGTGGGGTTATGGGCTTACAGGGAAGGAGTGGGGAGTAGGATGCTCTTTTGGAGGGTCGGTGTGGACTCGATAGGCCAAATGGCCTCCTTCTGCACTGTAGAGCTTCTATAATATTCAGCAGCAAGAAGGTCTCCTCCATCAGCACTATTGAAATGGATGATCATCTACTTATAGATTAGTTGCAGGTTGTTGTATTTTTGTTTCCATGATTGCTGCTACAATACTACAACTGTTTGGTGCTCTCTTTCGTTGTTTCAAGTTGCCAAGTCCACAGAGAATGGGTGTGGCAGTGGTTCATGGAATATTACCTAACTTCTAGTGTTCTGCACTGTTATAACCTGCCTACTGATGATTGGCTGGGGACTAATGACTATCCCACAATCCTATGGGAGTATGAACTTCCCCAATGAGGGGGGCGGAGAAACTCCTACTATAAATAAGCTGGCCAGTCCAGGAACCAGGAGGAAGGAGAAGGTAGCAAGGGAAGTTACTGCTACTGTTATGTATATATTGTTATAGTAAATAAACGTTATTATTTTGTATCCTTAAAACTCGTGCTGGATTCTTCGGGGCCCTTACAAAACTGGCGACGAGGATGGAATAGAGACGCTGACATGACGGAGGCAGCAGACTCTGACTCCGAGATGGAGACACAGGATGAATCAGGGGGGGAATCCTCGGGTCCACAGGCCGTGGATGTACAACCGCGCCGTTCATCACGGAAGCGCCGGTCTCCGTCTTGTTATACGCCGCCTGATCCAGCGCCGCGTGCAAATGGCGTCCGGCCTGCGGCCAAAAGAGTTCGACGCCTTCCTTCGCCAGGGCCTACGGTGGATTCCTTGGACTTTGGGGGGGAGGGATGTTATAACCTGCCTACTGATGATTGGCTGGGGACTAATGACTATCCCACAATCCTATGGGAGTATGAACTTCCCCAATGAGGGGGGCGGAGAAACTCCTACTATAAATAAGCTGGCCAGTCCAGGAACCAGGAGGAAGGAGAAGGTAGCAAGGGAAGTTACTGCTACTGTTATATATATATTGTTATAGTAAATAAACGTTATTATTTTGTATCCTTAAAACTCGTGCTGGATTCTTCGGGGCCCTTACAAAATGCACAAACAAGAGGAGAGCAGAACGAGATGTTAGAAGAGGGAAGAGAAGGAGAAAGTGGAGATGGGCACTCAGTAGGATTCCAGCTTTGACTGGAGTATTCAGGGAACAATTCCCCACCTTGAACTATGTGTGAGATGTCTGCATCTCAATAAGAGCATTCACAACGTCACTTGCTGGGCAGGACAAGGACCCCACTGCCTGGCAATGACATTTTCTGCAATTGGCTCCTACCAGGCTAGAGCAGGAAATAATTGAAAATTGCAGTTTACCATTGACTGATGTCTTAGGGAGGCCACTGTGACTCTTTAGAGCTCATTTAGAGCTAACTGCATTTAATTTTCTATTGCCACAGACTAACAAGCGGAGTGAGCAGGTGGTTTCACTCGGATTGCAGGCTTCCCCACAGGGAAGGGTGCCACTGACTGTATGCACATCGCTTTGTGACCACACCGTCCCAGCCATGTACCGGAACTGAAAGGACACCCTCTATGTCCAGCTGGTGTGTGATCATAGACAACCAATCATGCAGGTCAATGGCAGTATCCCGATAGCAGTTATAATTTCTTCATTCTGTGGCTGCCCGCTGTACCAGTTGCATTTGAGACAACACAGCAAACCAGAGGGTGGCTGATGGCATGGCTCTTGACTCTGGTGCAACCATCCATGGCACACGGTGTACAGCCAAGCCTATAGTGAAAGCTATGCTGCCATACTAAATAAAAGCCACCACAAAATAAACATTACAAACCAGACATCACGCCCTGTTACACCAATTAATCAGCCTTGTGCATTTTCTGAGCCTGTCTTTCATGTGCCTTTGGCTGTCCGAGTGCTCCCTCAGTGGCTTTTATAGAATCCCTACAATGCAGGAGGAGGCCATTTGGCCCATCGAGTCACTTCATCTTGTCAAGATCGGTATTAACCGTTTCTGTCAGTGTGACACGTAATTTAGACATCTCAAGAGATTTTCCACTCCAGTCGGCAAACCACTCCGATTAAAACGGGAATGGAAAATCCCTGCCCACGTGTCTGGAGGGCTACTTTTCAACTGCTTCACCAAGGCCTCCAGTGCTGCACCTGAAAGTGGTGGACCCACCTTCACCCCCTGCGTTTTGCTCCGTTCCACATTGTTTCCCAGACAGACCCACTTCCCCCTAATTCCCATAACTTGTTCTGCTCAGTGCACTTCCCCTTTAAGAGATGAAAGCTGGCTTTAGGTAGCACCAGCTGCTCACGATATTGTCCACCCTGTTGATGTATCTGGCCAATTAGTAGTGGCATGTGCACTGCCCTGATAGCGAAATCCTTGAGAGATCAAGTACTTAGTTGGCATGCTGTCTCTTTGCAATGACTGGCCATGGGTTAATCGCACATTGTGATTCTGACACCCGCTTCTGAGGGCTGACCAGTTTAACCCCTAAGCAGCTTCCACATCACAACTTTTTGCTCTATGTGTGTATCATTCACACCCTCAAAGAGTTTTGAAAAAAATGTAATTCCAGTTGCATCTTGCCATGAAAAGAAAACACATCTTATTTTTCATCTCCAGTCCCTATCGCCTGGCATCACATCCCCTGGTGATTCAATCAAAGATAATGCCAGAGTAAGGAGACTCGAGAAGTGCTGCAGAATAAAACCTATCATACGAGGTGATTAAGACAATTGAATAAGGGATGATTTTCTCTCTCACTTTGCTATATCACTTTCCAAATGAATGTAGCCACCAGCCAAGAATAATAATGCTTTTAGTAAAAGGCCATTTCATATCTAGAATATGGATTCCTGGTTGGGAACTACAGGATAATACCAATACACAATAAAAAATGAATTTAATCTAAGGTTTCGATACAGAATTAGTGGACCTCCTGTGGTGTTGCTCCTGTGGTGTTGCTCCTGTGGTGTTGCTCCTGAATAAAGTAATTATGTACCTGTAACTGGCAGCCTCTCTAATTTTACCTGCCCCCTCTTTTAGTACTATCATGCTATTTTATGATAAGAACGGCTGAGTCTAAATGGAATAAAGGGAGGGATTTATTTTATTATTCATTTACAGGATATGGGCTTCGTTGGCTAAGCCAACATTTGCAAGGGTGATAGCAAAGCTGTAATATCTGTCAGGATATATTATACGGACTAAGGTTTTTTGCTTAGAAGGGATAGGTGACTTGATTGAGGCCTCCCAGGCAGCGCATTCCAAATCCTTACCACTCGCTGTGTGAAAATGTTTTTCCTCATGTTGCCATTGCCTCCTTTGCCAGTTACCTTAAATGTTGTCTCTGGTTCTCGATCCTTCCACCAATGGGACGTTTTTCTCTATCTACTCTGTCCACATTCTTCATGATTTTAAATGCTTCTATCAAATCTCCTCTCAATCTTCTCCCAGGAGAATAGTCCCAATTTCTCCAATTTGCTGATGTAACTGAAGTTCCTCATCCCTGGAATCATTTTTCTGCACCCTCTCTAATGCCTTCACTACCTCCCTAAAGTGCGGCACCCAGAACTGGATTCAGTACTCCAGCTGAGGCTGAACTAGTGCTGTGTAAAAGTTCAGCATAACCTCCTTGCTCTTGTACTCTCTGCCCCTATTAATAAAGCCGAGTATACTTTATTAACCACTCTCATCCTGTCCAGCGAGCTTCAATGATTTATGCACATATACACCCAGGTCCCTCTGCTACTACACCCCTTTTAGAATTGTAACCTTTGTTTTATACTCCATCCCAGGTTCTTTCTACCAAAATGGCACACTGCACACACCTCTGTGTTAACATTCATCTGCCACATGCCCACCCCTTCCATCACCTGTCGATATCCTTTTTGAAGTTTTACACTATCCTCAGCACAGTTCACAAAATTTCAAAATTTTGCATTGTCCACATATTTTGAAATTGTGTCCTGTGTATCCTGTATATATATCAGGCCAAGCAAGGGTCCCAACACTGATCCCTGCGGTTTCCACTACAAACCTCTCTCCAGCCCAAAAAATATCCATTAACCATTACCCTGTTCCCTGGGTGGGATTCTCCCACCCCCTGCCGGGTCGGAGAATCCCCGGGGGCGGTGCGAATCCCGCTCCGCCGCATCGACGCTGGCTGCCGTATTCTCCGGCGCCGTTTTCGGGCGGGGGAGCGATTCCCGCCATGCCGGTCGGGGGCCGTTGGCAGCCCCCTCGGTGATCTTCTGGGCCCCGATGGGCCGAGCGGCCGTTCATTTTTGGCCAGTCCCGCCGGCGTGGGTTACGTATGGTCCCACACGACGGGACCTGGCAGGTAAGTCAGCGTGGGGGGTCGCGGGGGGATCCGACCCCAGGCGTGGCCCCCTTGGTGGCCTGGCCCGCGATCTGGGCCCACCGATCTGCGGGCGGGCCTGTTCCGTGGGGACACTTCTTCCTTCTGCACCGGCCCCTGTAGGGCTTCGCCATGGCCAGCGCGGAGAAGAGAACCCCCCGCGCATGCGCCAAAATACGAGGGCCGGTCCGCGCATGCGAGAGGTCACAACAGCCGTTCCGCGCATGCGCGAACTCACGCCGCCCCTTCGCCACCGGCTGGAGCGGCGCCAACCCCTCCGGTGTCCACCTAGCCCCCTAGACAGGTGAGAATTCCTCACCTTGGGGGCCTGTTGACGTCGGAGTCGTTGGCGTCGGTTTTCCCGCCGGCGTGGAGACTTAGTGAAAGGGAGAATCCCGGCCCCTGTCTCTTATCCATGTTGCTACTGACTCTTTTATTCCATCAGCTCTAACTTCGCTCACAGGTCTGGTGTATGGCAATTTACCAAATGCTTTTTGGAAGTCCATGCATGCCACATCAATAGCATTACCCTCATCAACCCTCTCTGTTATCTCTTCAAAAAAGGTCAAGCAAGCTTGTTAAATATGACTTGCCCTTAACAAATCGTGTTGGCTTTCACAGAGGAGATACAGAATCCCTACAGCGCAGAAGGAGACCATTCGGCCCATCAGGTCTGCACCGACCGTCTAAAACGCACATTACCTAGGCCCATTCCCGCTTCCTATCCCCATAATCCCACCTAACCTGCACAATTTTAGACACTAAGGGGCAATTTGAGCATGGCCAATCCAACTATCCTGCACATCTTTGGACTGTGGAAGGAAACTAGAATACCCGGCGGAAACCCACGCAGACACGGGAAGAAGGTGCAAACACCACACAGTCGCTCATGGCTGGAATTGAACTCGGGTCTCTGCGCTGTGAGGCAGCAGTGCGAATCACTTAGCCACTGTGCCATCATAAATTAACCCTCATTTGTTCAAGTGACTATTAACTTTGTAATGAATTATCATTTCTAAACGATTCCAATGCAAGTACATCCTCCTTAAGTTGGGTGAACAAACTGTACACTAGGTATGGTCTCACCAATGTCCTGTACAATTACAAGACTTCCCTACTTTTATGTTCCATCCCCCTTGCAATAAATGGCAACATTCCATTTGCCTTCCTAATTACTTGCTTTACTTGCATGCTAATATTTTGTGATTCTTGTACAAGGATGCCCGGATTCTTCTGTAGCATTCTGCAATCGCTCTTCATTTAAATAAAACTGCTTTTCTACTGTTCCTGCCAAAGTGGACAACCTCACATTTTCCCACATTAATAATAATCTACTAATGTCACAAGTAGGCTTATATTCACACTGCAATGAAGTTACTGTGAAAATCCCCTAGTCGCCACACTCCGGCGCCTGTTTGGGCACACTGAGGGAGAATTCAGAATATCCAAATTACCTAACAAGCACGTCTTTCGGGACTTGTGGGAGGAAACCGCAGACGCGGGGAGAACGTGCAGACATTATACTACATCTGTTAAATTTTTACTCACTCACTGAACCTACCTAATTCCTTTGTAGATTCTCTATGTCCTCTTGACAACTTACTTTCCTTCCTATCTCTGTAGCGCCAGATTGGCGACAATAGACTTACTTGGGTCTCTTCATCCAACTCATTAATGTTGGTCATAAATAGTTGAGGCCCCAACACTGATCCCTGTGGCACTCCATGGGTTACAGCTTGCCAATCTGAGAATGATGCATTTAGCCCAACTCTTTGTTTTCCGTTAGTTAGTCAATCCTATGTCCATACTAATAAATCACACCCAGCATCACAAGCTCTTATGTGCAGTAACCTTTTTTATGTGGCACCGTATCAAATGTTTTTTAGAAATCCAAATAAACTATGCTTTATCCACCCTGCTTATTCGATCCTCAAAGAACAAATTTGCCAAACACAATTTCCCTTTCATAAACCATGATGACACTGCTTGATTGTATTATGACTCACTAAACGTCTAGCTGCTACCTCCTTAATAATGGATTCTAGCATTTTCTCAATCACAAGTTGTCAGGCTAACTGGCCTATTTGCTTTCTGTCTCCTTCCTTTCTGGAATTCACATGTTACATTTCTGGTTTCCAATTTGCTGAAACCTTACAAGAACCTAGGGAATTTAGGAATATTACATCCAATGCTGTTCAAATGAGATTTGTGGAGGCAGCTTTGCTGGCTGAGCACTGTCCCTCAACTTGATATCCATGACCACTTCGCACAATCTTATTCTTCCTGGCTCTTTCCTAAACTGCCTTCTTTCCTCCACAGGGTAGCGGAAGACCCCAACATGGCTGCTGCTGACGTTTATCGTGGGCGCCAGGCAGGCAATTCCCAAGCTCCAGCGGGTCCTTGCACTTCTGATTGAACGCCAATCTCACCTCCCATTAACTACGGCATTTAAATTTTAAAATAGCATTGAGTGAGTGACACAGATCAGTCAAGATCTGGAACTCAATCTGTGTGACGAGATCCCATCCCACATTAAAAATCAGGCCCCAGATGTTCCATCCTGTCCCACATTCATGATGGTCAAAACGTCAATTCCACAATGCACCCCTCCTCCCTCTGCCCATTTCAGTCCTTAATTCTGAATTATATCTTATTTTAATTATTATTTTCGACTAGAAAATGTCCTAGTTTATCTGGTGCTCTCAGACGGAAAGCTTCAATTCATTCGCAGTCCGGAATGATCACAGCAGCTTTTGTGCCTTAGGCTGCACAGAGGCTGCAGCTGTGACATGGCCCAGGCTTCTCCTGTTTCTTGATGACCTTCAAACCCTATAACCCAGCTGGGTAACTGCCAGGGAAATCAAGATTACTGAAGTGGGAAAAGGAAGAGAAAATAACAGCTTGAGTTTGCTGCTCTCTAGCCCTCTCTTAACTTCTCCCTCCATGTAAGCTGCCCAAACCATTTTCAGGGCTACCCCTTTGATGTTGTTGTCTCAGGCAGCCCCATTGTCTCAATCAATCTCTGATCACTTCCTTCTTTCACTCTCCAATCAAATCCCCCTTCCATGCCCCAACAGTATCTCCTCCTGTGCCCTCCCCTGGAGGCAATTATCTTCTAACTCACTTACAACTGCACTTTCATTGACTAGCCATTGGCTCTCTGTATGTTGCAAGGTTTCTACAGCTAGCGATCTGCTCAGTTGCACTCTATCCTCTAGTTTTGATGCCTCAGTCCCCACTTACCCATCGATGTGTCTCACGCTGTCCAAACCTCCTAACACAGCCCCGCACCTTCACTTCCTTAACTCCAAGAGACGCAAATGTGAAAGGAAGGGCAGACAACTGGTCCAGCCTTTCACACAAGGTCTGGCTGGACCAAATAATGCACCAGCGGATCCTGTTCTCATCTGTAAATCATCATTCCAGGATCATTCTAGACTGCAAAGATAACCCCTTCTATTCTCTGCTGAAAACGGTCTTCTTAAAACTCTCTCCTGTGTCACCCCCACCCTCACTTCCAACAATAAGGGCGAGGAGCTCATGGCCTTTTTTTGTAACTAAGATTAATACCATCCGATCAGTTTCCTCCCTTCTATTGCCCACTCTACCAGACTTTCTGTAAACCTCCATCATCTCATTTTCCTCTATTTTCTCTCCGAACCCCCCCCCCCCCCCCCCCCCCCGCCGCCCTCCCATACACTTTCTCAGCTCGCCTTGACCACACGGGACCCACCTCCTGCTCCCTCAACCCTTTTCCCACCAAATTGGTTGACCACGTATTGTTAATGGCTCCTGTTCTTCACTCCTTCAGGGGCTGGTTTAGCACAGGGCTAAAGAGCTGGCTTTTAAAGAAGACCAAGGCAGGCCAGCAGCACGGTTCAATTCCCGTACCAGCCTCCCCGAACAGGCGCCGGAATGAGGCAACTAGGGGCTTTTCACAGTAACTTCATTTGAAGCCTACTTGTGACAATAAGCGATTTTCATTCATTTCATTTTTTTTTTCATTTCATATGTGCCATGATCAGCCCTCTCCACAAAAAAACCTTTGATTCCATCATCCTTGCAAACTATAACCCCACCTCCAACCTCCCTCAAAGTTCTTGAACGTGCTGACACGTCTAAAATACATGCGCAGCTTTTCTAGAACTCTGGCCGGGATTTGCGCCTTGGGTTTGTCACGGGCGCAAATGGCGACGTGGGCGCAAAATCTCACGAGAGGCCAAAAACGAGAATCTCGCCAGTGAAATCTCACCACGCGACTGTCTCCCCCTACCCCAACCCCACTAATTGACGTAACACAGTTCATGCTCAGGAAGGGCAGGAACTTCATTCAAATACTTTTCAATGTCATTAACGGGCTCCCCCCTTGCATCGTTCCCCCCCCCTTCGCCTTCACATCAACGAGGTTTACAACAGGTCTGGAGTAATGTGAACCAGGTGAAAATAACCCATAGGTAAGTGCAGCTCCCTGGGAGGAAGAGGAACATGCCCAGGAAGTGTCCTGACAGTGCCTCCTGGTGCCAAGGGGCAATGCCAGAGTATTGCCAGAGACAGTGTCAGGGGGGGGGCTTCCTCTGGGGAGCTCCATAGTGGGGGGTGGGTCGGGGGGGTGGGTCGGGGGGGGGGGGGTGTGCAGGGTTCCCTGTGTCCATGAGGCGAGTTCCCCGTGTCGGTGTGTCAGGGGTGTAGTGTTCTCTGTATGTGTGGGGTGGGTACCCCGTGTGTGTGTGTGGGTGGGGGTTCGCTGTGTGTGTGGGGGAGGGAAGGTACTCCACGTGTGTGTGGGGGCTATGTTCTGCGTGTGTGTGGGGGGGGAGTGTTCTCTGTGTGTGTGGGGGGAGAGAGGGTAGCCTATGTGTGTGTATGGGGGGGGTTATGTTCTGTGTGTGTGGGAGGGAGGTTCCCCATGTGCATTGGGGAGGAGCTCTCTGGGTTGTTGGGTCTTTGATTTTAACTCTTGTTCCGTTGGATTGGGGCACCCTTTAAAAACGGCACCCACATCTCTGGCAGGCCAATGTTGCCGGCTGGATGGGTTCCCCAGCATGATGGCATGGAATCCGCTGATAGCATTTTTTCTTAAGTGCTAGAAAATATGGTGAGAAAATCCAGCAGTGGAGCCGGCGGGCTGCAGTGGAGCCGACGGGCTGCAGTGGAGCCGGCGGGCTGCAGGAGAGCCGACGGGCTGCAGTGGAGCCGGTGGGCTGCAGTGGAGCCGATTGGCTGCAGTGGATCCGGCGGGCTGCAGTGGAGCCGGCGGGCTGCAGTGGAGCCGGCGGGCTTCAGTCGAGCCTGCGGGCTGCAGTGGAGCCGGCGGGCTGCGGTAGAGCCGACGGGCTGCAGTAGAGCCGACGGGCTGCAGTAGAGCCGATTGGCTACAATGGATCCAGCGGGCTGCATAGAGCCGACGGGCTGCAGTAGAGCCGACGAGCTGCAGTAGAGCCGACGGGCTGCAGTAGAGCCGGCGGGCTGCGGTAGAGCCGACGGGCTGCAGTGGAGCCGATTGGCTGCAGTGGATCCGGCGGGCTGCAGTGGAGCCGGCGGGCTGCAGTGGAGCCGGCGGGCTGCGGTAGAGCCGACGGGCTGCAGTAGAGCCGACGGGCTGCAGTAGAGCCGATTGGCTACAATGGATCCAGCGGGCTGCATAGAGCCGACGGGCTGCAGTAGAGCCGACGAGCTGCAGTAGAGCCGACGGGCTGCAGTGGAGCCGACGGGCTGCAGTAGAGCCAATTGGCTACAATGGATCCAGCGGGCTGCAGTAGAGCCGACGGGCTGCAGTAGAGCCGACGGGCTGCAGTGGAGCCGACGGGCTGCAGTAGAGCCGACGGGCTGCAGTAGAGCCGACGGGCTGCAATGGAGCCGACGGGCTGCAGTAGAGCCGACGGGCTGCAGTGGAGCTGGCGGGCTGCAGTGGATCCGGCGGGCTGCAGTGGATCCGGCGGGCTGCAGTGGAGCCGGCGGGCTGCAGTGGAGCCGACAGGCTGCAGTAGAGCCGACGGGCTGCAGTGGAGCTGACGGGCTGCAGTAGAGCCGACGGGCTGCAGTAGAGTCGACGGGCTGCAGTGGAGCCGACGGGCTGCAGTAGAGCCGACGGGCTGCAGTAGAGCCGATTGGCTGCAGTGGATCCGGCGGGCTGCAGTAGAGCCGACGGGCTGCAGTAGAGCCGACGGGCTGCAGTAGAGCCGACGGGCTGCAATGGAGCCGACGGGCTGCAGTAGAGCCGACGGGCTGCAGTGGAGCTGGCGGGCTGCAGTGGATCCGGCGGGCTGCAGTGGATCCGGCGGGCTGCAGTGGAGCCGGCGGGCTGCAGTGGAGCCGACAGGCTGCAGTAGAGCCGACGGGCTGCAGTGGAGCTGACGGGCTGCAGTAGAGCCGACGGGCTGCAGTAGAGTCGACGGGCTGCAGTGGAGCCGACGGGCTGCAGTAGAGCCGACGGGCTGCAGTAGAGCCGATTGGCTGCAGTGGATCCGGCGGGCTGCAGTGGAGCCGACGGGCTGCAGTAGAGCCGACGGGCTGCAGTAGAGCCGACGGGCTGCAGTGGATCCGGCGGGCTGCAGTAGAGCTGACGGGCTGCAGTGGAGCCGACGGGCTGCAGTCGAGGTGGCGAGCTGCACGCCACGTTTCTCTCCTGAGCCAACACTTGGGGAAAAAAAAGGGAAAATCCTACCCTCCATCATTGAGCCCCACAGCGTAGTACCGGCACAGTTAACCACTGAATCCTCCTCCTGTCATCCAGCTGGGTGGGCCTGCTCTCAACTGGATCTGTTCTAATCTGTTAGAACATCACCAGAAATGGTTTCTCTTTTCACATGCATATGAAATGATCACAATATTAGTCCAACATCCGGAATTGGATGTGCAGCAATTTCCTCTAATTAAATTTTATGAAGACAGGAGCCTTTGCCTTCACTTCAGCCACGTCATTCCCTAACTGCTGACTCAACTACCTGGCAGCATAGAAGCTGAACCAATCTGTTCACAACCTTGGTGTCATATTTGGCCCCAAGGTGAGTTTCCGACCACATACCCCCACTATCACTAGGATACTGCCCCTACCTCAGCTCATCTGCTGCTGAGACCCTCATCCTGTCCTTTCCTACCTCAAGACTTGACTATTCCAACACACCCCTAGCTGCCCTCCCACATGGTACCCTAAATAAACATGAGGTCAGGTAAAACTCTGCTGCCCGTGGTCCTAACTCTCACCAAGCTCCATTTCCCCATCACCCCTGTGTTCACTGACACACTCCATGATAAGAAACACCATGAACTTCAAATTCTCATCCTTGTTTTCAAATCCCTCCATGCTCCTCCCTATGGCTGTAACGTTTTCAGCTCCACAATCCTCTTAGATATCAGGGGCGGGATTCTCCAACCCCCCCGCCGGGTCGGAGAATCGCCGGGGGCTGGCATGAATCCCGCCCCCGCCGGTTGCCAAACTCTCTGGCACCGGATATTCGGCGGGGGTGGGAATCGCGCCCCGCCGCTTGGCGAGCCCCCCCGGCGATTCTCCGGCCCGGATGGACCGAAGTCCCGCTGCTGGAATGCCTGTCCCGCCGGTGAGAATCAAACCACCTCTCTTACCAGCGGGACAAGGCGGCGCGGGGGGGCTCCGGGATCCTGGGGGGGCGCGGGGCGATCTGGCCCCGGGGGGTGCCCCCACGGTGGCCTGGCCCGCGATCGGGGCCCACCAATCCGCGGGCGGGCCTGTGCCGTGGGGGTACTCTTTTCCTTCCGCCTTTGCCATGGTCTCTACTATGGCAGAGGCGGAAGAGACCCCCTCCACTGCGCATGCGTGGGGATGCCGTGAGCGGCCGCTGACGCTCCCGCGCATGCGCCGCACGGCAAAGTCATTTCTGCGCCAGCTGGCGGGGCACCAAAGGCCTTTCCCCCCAGCTGGTGGGGCGGAAATCAGTCCGGCGTGGGCCTAGCCCCTCAAGGTGAGGGTTCGGCCCCACAAGATGCGGAAAATTCCGCACCTTTGGGGCGGTGCGATGCCGGACTGATTCGCGCCATTTGTGGCGCCGGTCGGCGGACATCGCGCCGATTGCAGAGAATCCCGCCCCTGATCTCCACTCATTCTGGCCTCTTAAGCATTCCCAATTTTAATTGTTCCACCATTGGTTTCCTGGGCCCTAAGTTTTGGAATTCCATCCCCTCACCACTTTGCATTTCGTTCGTTCTCTAAGGCACTTCCTAAAACATACCTCTTTGCCAAGCTTTTGGACACCTACCCTTGTATTACCTTATGTGGCTAGGTGTCTAATTTTGCTTCACAATGCTTCACAAGACATTTTGTTGCATTAAACGGGAAATGTAAATACAGGTTGCAGTTATATAGGGGAGATGGTGTCATAGTGCTAATGTCACTGGATTACAATTCCAAAGATGCCTACTAACGCTCTGGAGACATAGGATCAAATCACATCAAAGAAGCTGGCGGAATTTAAATTCAGTTAATAAAATCTGGAATTTATTAATCTAATCAGGGCCAGAATTTTACATTGCTCAGGCAGGCATGCACCCGACCTGGAAGCGGGCAAAAATCGTGCGAGGAGACATCGGGCGTGTGTCCCAATATCATTGGTCCCTCACACGATATTTCGATCAGCCGCAGGCACGGGCCCAAGTTGGAAGCACTGACACTAAATAAGCCAATTTAAATTAATTAAGCAGCCATTGACTGAGATTTTGCGTGGCCCGTCTGCCTTTATGGTTGGCGGGCGACCTGATTGGTCAGGCGGCCTTTCCATTTAAGCTGCAACCTTGATCCAGGGCTCGAATAAAATTCACAATTGAGTCAGGGGACTGAGTCTTGTGTATGATTGTGCTGCCCAGATATTCGGGGCATAGTTGTTCAATTGATATTTATTTTTCACATGTCAGCAGCTCCCTGAGGCAGCTCCACAGAGGCTGCCCCCCTGAGGGAGCACATTGGAAGCGCAGGCTCACACCCTCTCTTTTCTTGGCCTTTCTTCCCGCCTTCCCCGGCAGCGCTCAGCCTTTCACAGAGCGCATTTCACGCTGGATGGCCGTTAATTGCCCACCCATTATAAAATCAGGCTAAAATAACAACAAGACCTAGGAGGGAACGGATTTCACATCCACATCCGCCCAGGCAAACCTCAGGAGTGCCCCGAACGTAAAATCAGGCCCAGGAAACTAGCATCGTCGTAAAAACCCACCTGGTTCAGTCATGCTCTCCTCTGCCCTTCTTACCCGGCCTGGCCTACAAATTACTCAGATCTAGAGCAATGTGACTCTTAACAGGCCCCTGAAATGGCTATGCAAGCCTCTCAGTTCAAAGGCAATTAGGGATGGGTAACAAATGCTGGTTTTGGCAGTGTTACCCACATCCCAAAAAAGCATTAAAAAAAAGAGTGCCTTTCACAATCTTAGGAGCGTTACAGCTAATAATGTACTTTTGAAGTGTAGTCACTGTTGTAATAGGAAACATGGCAATCAATCTGTGCACAGCAAGCTCCCACAGTGGCGATAGGTATTATGACAAGGTGATTTGTTTTTTTTGTGATGTTGGTTGAGGGATAAATATTAGCAGGACATGAGGGAAAAATTCATTGAATTGTGTTGTGGGATATTTTACATCGCCTGAGAGGGTAGACAGGGCCTTGTTTAACATCTCATCTGAAATACCGCACCTGAGATAGTGCAGCACTCCATAGTGTTACACTGGAGTCTCAGCCTAGATTCCTGAGGGGAGACTTCATCCCACAACATTCTGCCTCAAGAGGCAAGATAGGGACTGAGCTTGGCTGTCACCATGGAGGCGTGATGTGGAGGGTATTTCCACCCTGACCACTCTCAAGCCTAGCTGTCATAGAACATATATAGAACATAGAACATACAGTGCAGAAGGACGCCATTCGGCCCATCGAGTCTGCACCGACCCACTTAAGCCCTCACTTCCACCCTATCCCCGTAACCCAATAACCCCATCTAACCTTTTTGGTCACGAAGGGCAATTTATCATGGCCAATCCACCTAAGCTGCACATCTTTGGGTTGTGGGAGGAAACCGGAGCACCCGGAGGAAACCCACACAGACACGGGGAGAACGTGCAGACTCCGCACAGATAGTGACCCAGCAGGGAATCGATCCTGGGACCACATACTCCTCATGACCCATCAATATCAACACATGCCACCCCATGCACCCGCCCCCCTTGGCCCCTCGTACTCTCTATGCCAACTGATGCCCCACTCTTCCAAAGGCCCTGAGCAGATCGCAGCATCTGTTCTTCCTGAGCGAGCCTAAACCCATAATCATTGGCAGGCTTGTCAACCACGGAGTACATCACAGCCAGGCCCAACCCTACCCCCAGCTCAGGCCCACCACTTTGCAGCAGAAGTTGCTGGGTAAAATCCGAGATCCTGCTCAAATATTCCTTCCTTAACCCAAGAACTCTGCGGCCAACTGGAGTCGTCCAACTGCCATCCCAAACAGCTGAGCCTCAGCACAACAAACTAAACCTGCAACCTTAAGGTTTCCACATTGCCATTTCCAACTGAGCTGGGAAGGAACACGGCACCTTTCCTTCGATGTAACCAGTCGTGTGGCAGCAGCCATTTCTAGTTCAGTAAAATAAATGATCCAAGGGACATTCCCCACAAGCACCATCTCTGTTAAACGTTTGAAGCTTTGGGGGATTGGCAAGCCTTCTAAGAATAAATCTGTGCAAACAGAACCTGGCTTATAAACGAGGGTCTGAGTCCAGTAATCAGCAGGAGGCGCCTGACAGTAAGCTGAGCTCCCAGGCTCTGTGTGTGTTCTCTGCATCTTTGCAAGGATAACACTCCAGGCACTCTGAAATAGGAGAGGAGCTTCAATGGTCTCATAAAGTGCTAATTTCAGGATTTACAAGACAGGGGGCAAGGTAGCACTGGAGAGATTTTTACCGTCACAGCTTGGGCAGTAATCTGGCAGGACAGATAATCTGCCCATTACAGAACCCTCACATGTTTTACTCCATGTTACTTGCTGTTTGTGGGTTATGCTGTGTGCATTACTGGCTGCCACTTTGCCTTATATTGCAACATACTTCACTGGCTGGAAAGCTCTTGGGATGTCCTGAGGTTGGGAATGATGCCATACAAATGGGAGATCTTTTCTGTGTCAGCAGCAACTCACTGACCTGACTGCAATCTTGTAGGCTCTTGATTTTACTTCAAACTTTGTAATGATACACGCACACATAACACAAACACTCATCTCTGACACCCTCTGTTCTGGAGTGTTCCGCCAGATCTGTTCAGGCATCGGAATTGCATCATCAGCATCCCTGTGGAGTACTCAACCAATGTCCTGGTTGCGGCCTGAGCCTCACTGTACCTTCTCTCTGCAGGGAGCTGAGGCTGTCACACGGGCATCATCGCCACCTCCTTTGTGGATACCCTGGGCGGGATTCTCCCATCTGACGGCAGAGTGTTGACGCCGTCGTAAAAACTGGAGAGTTTAACGACAGCTTCATCAGACCACTAAGTGTAGCGATCCTCTGCCCTACAGGAGACCAGCACGGCACTGGAACGACCCACGCCGCTCCAGCTGCCGAAACAGGCCTCAAATGAGTGCCGCGGGTCTGCGCATGCGAGCTGTGACCGACGCGAATGCGCGCATTCGCACTGCAACCGGTGCGAATGCGCGGTAGCCTCCTTCTCCGCGCCGGCCTTGACGCAACATGGCGTAGGGCTACAGGGGCCGGTGCGGAGCAAAAGAGGCCCCCACTAGGAGAGGCCGGCCCGCCGATCGGTAGGTCTCGATCGTGGGCCAGGCCACGGTGGAGGGCCGCCCCAGGGTCGGACACCCCTCCCCCCCCACCAGGCCGCCCCCGACAGGATGGGTGCTGAGGTCCCGTCGGGTAAGACCAGATGTGAACGGCGCCGGCGGGACTTGGGCTATTTTGGACCGGCGTCGCGATTCGCGCCCGGCCCAGCGATTCTCCGAACCGGCATGGGCTGAGAGAATCCCGCCCCCTTTGTTCTCAAGGAGCCAGCCATAGATTGTGAGTGGTCCCTCATAGATCTCAGTGATCTGCTCAAGATATATGTGAGTCATGGATCCTTCCTGGCACGCTACAGTATCACAGTGGTTAGCACTGTTGCTTCACAGTGCCAGGGACCTGGGTTCGATTCCCAGCTTGGGTTTTCCTGTTTAAGTATTGTAGGGACAGCTGCCAAGGAGCTTTGATAGCTAAATGAGTTCCGCTGATGGCATGTGTACCCGTGGATATTCACAAATCTCAGGGAAGGCCAGTACTCTATCAGGGGAGTGCTTGATCTCTGGTGAAGTTGATATAATTGTGGGCCTTGACCAAAAGGTTTCTGTGACCTCAAATATGCATAATTTATGGACGCATGAGAGATGACACAGAGGTCCCCGGTCGGGTCCTGGAAGGAGTCAACGGCATAGAAGTTGAGCACGGTTGTTCCTTTCACAGCCACTGGCAAAAGATGTCCTCTCAGTCCACATGACACCAATTCATGCAGAATTTAGCAATTATCAGTCATTAGATCCCTGGATGTGTAGATACGTCAGCATCACTCATTCTCGGTCATCTTCAGATAGGACAGGCGGCGTGGTACACTCTTGGTACAGTGAGGTGCCTATCTCAATTCTGTTTCCCTGAAAATTTGAGTCTGGAGGGGGCACATCTGGGCCTTGGTCTTCAGGGTTTTGCTCCTGGCTTTTGGCGGGCCAGCCTCCTCCTTTGCAATCATCGCCTTGTTCTCTCACTTCTGACTGCAATGATGCCGGCAGCAATGAATGCGGGCTCTCTCTGCCATGTGGCCTCCTCTGTGCAGTATAAATGAGAAACACACAGATCTCGTCTGCCATATTAATCTGGTTGTCAATGACTCGTGAGCAACAGTGAGTTAGACTGAGTTTTGATTTTTGGAGAGCCAAACGTTTAGGGATGCTGGGTACGGCGGGGGGCGGCCATGGAGGAGGCAGGGCGATGGAATTAAGGTCACAATCAGACCAACCGTGATGTGATTGAATGGCAGGGTTGGTTTTAGAGGCTGAATAGTCTACTTCTGCTCCTATTATTCATGGTGTGTTCAATAATGTCCCTCATGCCACAGTTCCTATTTTTCATCCTCAGCTACCCTAACAGTGTCTTTGACTGGCATTGGGGGTATGGCTCGCGACCACTGGAAGGGACGGACTTGAACTCATTTTACCCAGGCCATCTGTACAGGTATAAGAATAGAAAATAGTTACATCTCTGCAACATCCAGAAAAACAGCCATTCCTTTTGCTGACGGAGCCTTTTCCCTTCTGTGCTTCTAAGCAGAGCTTTACCACAAGCAGTAGGTCAAAGGATTGACAAGGGAAGAATGGGCTGGCAGACAAGCCTCATTCTTCTGACAGGACATCAGCGTCAGCAGCCTGTGCAAGGCCTGCCCTCAGGCACGAAAAGAATGAGCAATTACACAGAGCCACTCCTCCAGGATGTAAACCTTTAGCCAGAAAGGGAACTTATCAGAGATGCTGCCTTGTGACTCACAGCTGCTCCTCGCAGATAATGGCACTGTAAAAATTTGAAATGAAAATTGATGCCTATGCTCCACTTTCACAAACTAACAGTAAGGGCCCTCATTCAACACAAAATAAGTTATCAGTGTTGGGCGGGAGGAGTTGCCGGGGGTTGGGGGGGGGGGGCGGGGGGGGGGGGGGGGCGGTGGAGAGACTTCAGCACAGGTGTTTTTGGAGCTATGCATCCAGAAAAGTTTCAATCGTATTAACATTTTCATTAAGCCTTTCTGAATCAAGCAGGGCTCAGCTTGGAAAAGTCATGGCTTTGAAGTTAATTGGCTCCATTTTTTTTCTTTATACCTTTGGCAATCTGGGCATCCCAGTCGGAGAGTCTCCAAGTAAATCTCTGGAAAAGCTTTTTCTCTGCTCAGCGTTTTGAGTTGGCAACCCTTCCCAATCGCTCTGAAGTCTCCAGGAATTAGGCAGCACAGTGGTTAGCATTGCTGCCGCACAGGGCCTAGCTGACATCATGCAGAGACATCTCCAGGAACAGGTCGCACCAGAGTTGGCAACCCTGGGAACACTCAGACATAAAAAGAGAGGATAAAGGGGCAGAGGCTAGTAATGCCAGGCTCTGCCCTGCTGCTTTTGGAATGCCTACAAGCCTCTAGTGGTTACCTAAGGGGAGTGGGGGTTGGATGTGCATGTGCAAGGGTGGTAATCATACTAATGAGGCTGGAGTAACATCACAGAATATTCAATCTAATTTTTCTGGGTCTCTGCTCCTTCGGGGAATCGATGCAGTCAGCAGGCCCCAAGGCCTCATTTTCCCACAGTGCACAGTAAGTGGTATTTTCACTGGACTCGGTAATCTAGCAACCCTGTGTAATGGACTGGGGACCCAAGTTCAACTCCCACCATGGCAGGTAGTGCAATGAATTCTACAAAAATCTGGGATTGAAAGTCGAATGAAGACCATTGCAGACTGTTGCAAAATCTCAACTGGTTCGCTATTGCCCTTTCGGGAAGGAAATCTGCCGTCCTTTCTAGGTCTGGCCTACATGTGATTGCAGACCCACAGCATTGAAATATTGGGTACGATTCTCCCAAAAAATGGCTCATTTTGGAAGGGTTTGGCAGGGTGATTCATGCTGTGTGTTTCGGTGCGATCCGGACCTGTATTAACCCATGCTTGGTCATTTTTTTGGTGGAGATTGGGGAATTTCTTAATGGTAAATCCCAAACTTTTTCTGCAGTGGGGAACTAAGGACACTGGCAAGACTGGCTCCTCAGAGATCGTGGCACAATTTTCAAAGGGAGGTTTAGGGTCCCCCCCTCCCATGGACATTGCGACCCCTGCAGACATGGGCAACACCCCTAACCCTCAACACCGGAAGGGCAAGCCCCCCGCCATCACTAAAAGTCTGCATGACCTCCAACCCACCACTCTGGCATGAGGGTGACCCAGGCTCAGACACGTCCATCCTCGTGGGCATCAGGGCATCATCCTTCCTCCCGAAGTGAGCATACCCCACTAGGGGGCGCTGCATGCCCTCACCTTTAGGGCACCCCCCTTTCAGTCCCCCTTTTCACTCCCTCCCCACCCTCATACCCCCCTTCACTCTCCCACCCTTCATACCCCCCCTTCATGCCCCTTTCAGGAGCATGGCCCCCTCAGGCCCTGTCCCTTGGCAGAGCCCCTGGCCCTTCATACCTGGCACCCGGGTACTGCCCATGGCAACCTGACAATGCCAACCTGTAACCCCTGCAGTGCCAGATTGGCATTGCCTGGATGCCTGGGGCACTGCCAGGGCACCATGTCCTGGCTCCGACAACCCAGGAGGCTCCAATGGCCCACGTGACCCTCGGCACCGTAATCGCACCTGGTCTCTGCTTGTGGAGGCCAGTACTAATTTGTGCTGGAGTGAGTGCTGACTGGTGACGACCGGGAGCCTGGAGACTGCGGCCTCAAATAGGATGTGCATATTTGAATATGCCTAATGGCTCACTTAAATATGCTTATCTGGATCATGCCCAGCGAGGGCATGATCCAGATCCCGCCAGGCATAGAAGGTCAGGTGCATTGTGATCACCTGGTGCAACAGGATCAGCGCCGGGCATAACGGGGTGGGAAAACCTTGCCCATTTTCTTTTCCTTCCAGTTGGTTTGAACAACCTCTCTTTTACTAGTTATAAAAGTACTGGAGTTGGAGGGGGTAGGCTGTTGAGCTTCATCCTCCTGAAAAGTCTTTTCAGTTTCAAAGTGGTTTGGGAAGGCAGGGCACCATTCAGATGGACGTGTTGAACGACCAGTGGATGGAGCCCAGGACTGAGCCATGTGATGGAACTTTCAGGAATACATTAAACCAGAGTTGGCAATCTAACCTGGTGTCCAGGAAGAAGCAATTGAAAATAAGCACTTTCCGGCCAGTAACCAAATAAATTTGGTGCATCGCCTTTTGGTGCTGACAGAAGTTGTGCGTGCATGACATCTCGGATATTGGCAGTATTGACTGCCACAAACCATGCCCTCTAGCTAGCTACCTCTTGTCCATCTTTATTGCATGTTTAACCTATTCAGGAGACTAAGGTTTGTGGGCAATCTACCTTCGAAAGAACACACTGAGGCCCTGAAGAGATGACCCCAGGATTCAGTGTTTTAAGTTGTGTGGAAGTTGGCGGAGTTTTCACTGAGGAATGGGAGTCCTAAAGGGGCCTTTAAAGAGACAAACATTGTTGATAAGCCAGGTGTAAGCAGATCACTTCAAATCCTCTGCTGTTGTGACAGGGGTCAACTGTGGAGCACAACCGTTCAGAGCTATGCATATGGGTTGTAGGGTTGGGCGAATCGTCCAACGTTTTGTTCATTAGGACCGGAAACATACATAGAAAATAGAAGCAGAAGAAGGCCATTCAGCCTCCAAATCATTGGTACATAATATGAACTGTTGGGATCCTCGCACAGATCCCTGCGGTACCCTACTAGTCATTGTTATATTGCCATGATTGGTAACATGTTGTATTCTTTGTTCTTTCTTCCAGAATGACCCAATATAGTGTTGACAAAGAATATACCAATCAAAAGATTGAAACAAAACTAATTTATTATTACACTATTAATTAAATGACGTTTGAACACTCTACTGAGCTACAGATAATAATGAAGTGATATTGAATCTGTCTTACAGTACTCAATAATCTAAATAGTCACTAACTACACTATGATCTAACCGCGTGCTAACTCTATCGACTCTAATCTTCTTATGCTTTCACCATGCTTTCTCCTTATGCAACTCTCAGAATTCCCTGAGACTGACTTAAATACAGAGAAGTGGTAACGCCCTCCAGTGTTTTATTTACACTGAGATGTACTTAGTAACCCTTCACTAAATTGATTATATGTATATCATTACACCCCACTTTTTTGTAGAAATTTATTTCTATTAACAAAGGAAAAAATGTATAATATCGGTACACATACAAGATATGTATATGAATTGAACGTGTTGTGTAAAAAATCAATAATTAAAAAGTTCAATAGGTATTATTCACAAATTGAGTCTGCCTGGCTTCCTTCTTAAGGAAGGTCTGGTTGACCTTCTTAAACCACGAAGAGGAGACTCAGAAGATTTAAACGTCTTCTGTGAATCTTCAATAACTTTGGAAGATGTCATTGTATCGTTGAAAAGACTTTCACGTATTGTAGATCTGGAAAAATCTTGTTAGATGGTTTGATTTTCAAAAGTGCTTGTTGATTACGTCGAACAATTGAACCTTCATTTGTTTGAATGATATAGGAGTGTGGTGCTGCTGGACGATTAGCTTTGGCAGTGGCAAACCATCCTCCATCAGGAATTCTAATCCTGACTTGATCCCCTGGATTCAGTGTTTCCAGTGTAGTCGCATGTTGATTGTGGTATTGTTGTTGCATTTTTTGTTGACGTTGCATCTTTTTTTATTAAGGGTAGTTGATCTGGATCAGGTAGTCTAATGGACGGAAGAGTAGTCCTTAACTCCCTGTTCATCAACAATTGTGCTGCTGATAAACCCGCGGCAAGCGGAGTTGCTCGGTAATTGAGTAAAGCAAGGTTTATGTCAGCATGAGAATCAAAGGATTTATGAAGAAGTTGCTTCATGATGTGAACCCCTTTCTCAACTTTCCCATTTGATTGCGGATAATGCGGACTTGATGTGATGTGAGCAAAATTATATTTTCTGGTGAATTCAGCCCATTCATGACTATCAAAGCACGGTGTGTTATCAGACATGGCAGTGTTCAGAATACCACGTCTGGCAAAGATTTCTTTTGTAGCCTTTATAACAGATCGAGAAGTTAAGTCTGACAACTTGATGACTTCAGGATAATTCAAAAATTGCCTATGATCAACACGTAATCACGACCATTGAAATGAAACAAATCCATTCCTACTTTTGACCATGGAGTTTTCCCAATGCATGCGGTAGAAGTTTTTCTTTGCATTGTGCAGGTTGGTATTTTTGACATGTTTCACACTCAAGGATCAGATTTGTGATGTCTCGGTTGATACCTGGCCATACACAGCTGGTCTTGCTCTTCTCTTGCATTTTTCAATGCAGAGGTGACCTTCATGTATCTGTTTCAGAATCATGGGTCGAAGTGACATAGGTATCACTATTCGATCAAGTCGAAGTAACAATCCATCCACAACTGTTAGTTCAGCTTGTATGTTCCTATACTTCGAACAATGTCCTTTTGGCCAACCATTGTTCAAATGGTCTATGACTCGAAGTAGCATTGAATCTTTCTTGGTTTCTTCATGGATGAGTTTCAGTTTGCCGTCTGATGCAGGTAAGGTTTCAGCTCGAAGCTGCACTTGAGCTTCCATGTACTGAATATTCAGGTGGTTGCTCTTCTGAATTAACAGAATGTGATAACGCGTCAGCAATTATCAATTCCTTGCCTGGAGTATATACAAGTCGAAAGTCGTATCTCCGTAGCTTCATCGGGATACGCTGTAACCTTGGTGTCATATCATTCAAATCCTTGTGAATGATATGAAAAAGAGGCCTGTGATCAGTTTTGACTGTAAATGTAGGAAGACCATAAACATAATCGTGAAACTTGAGAACACCCGTCAGTGAACCCAAGCATTCCTTTTCTATTTGGGCATAGCGTTGTTCAGTAGGCGTCATTGCTCTTGAAGCATAGGCAACTGGTAACCATAAAGAATTGTCATCTTAGGGCAGCACGGTGGCGCAGTGGTTAGTGCTGCTGCCTCACGGCGCTGATCCTGGCTCTGGCTCACTGTCCGTGTGGAGTTTGCACATTCTCCCCGTGTTTGCGTGGGTTTTGCCCCCACAACCCAAAAGATGTGCAGGTTGGTGAACTGACCACGCTAAATTGCCCCTTATTTGGAAAAAAATGAATTGGGTACTCTAAATTTATTTTAAAAAAGAATTGTCATCTTTCTGTCAAAGAACTGCTCCAATTCCACTTTGACTTGCATCGTTGAGATTTTTGGTTCTCTGTTGGGGTCAAAGAAAGAAAGAACATGTGCAGCAGTTAGTTGAGACTTCAAATCAATCCATTCTTTTTGATGAGCGTCAGTCCATGCAAACGTGGTCGACCTTTTGATGAGATGTCACAAAGAAGTAGTTCTGGATGAGAGGTTAGGATTGAACTATCCCAGAACATTAACACCTAAGAATCTCAGCACAGCTTTCTTGTCCTCTGGGAATTTCATTTTCTGTATGGCAGGAATCTTGTCACCGTCAGGTCGCACACCATGGGTGGGATTCTCCGACCCCCTGCCGGTCGCGGCCCCCCCCCCCCCGGCGATTCTCCGGCCCGCGATGGGCCAAAGTCTCACTGCTGGAATGCCTGTCCCGCCGCCGAGAATCAAACCACCTCTCTTACCAGCGGGACAAGGCGGCGCGGGCGGGCTCCGGGGTCCTGGGGGGGGCGCGGGGCGATCTGACCCCGGGGGGTGCCCCCACGGTGGCCTGGCCCGCGATCGGGGCCCACCGATCCGCGGGCGGGCCTGTGCCGTGGGGGCACTCTTTTCCCTCCGCCTCGGCCACAGCCTTCACCATGGCTGACGCATAAGAGACCCCCCTCCCTGCGCATGCGCAGGGATGACGTCAGCAGCCGCTGATGCTCCCGCGCATGCGCGGACTTCTGCCGACCGGCGAAGTCCTTTCGTCCCCAGCTGGCGTGGCGCCAAAGGCCTTCCACGCCAGCCGATGGAGCTGAAACCACTCTGGCGCGCGCCTAGCCCCTCAAGGTGAGGGCTTGGCCCCTAAAGGTGCGGAGAAATCCGCACCTTTGGGATGGCCCGACGGCAGAGTGGTTCCCGCCACTCCATCCTGCTGGGACCCCCGCCCCGCCGGGTAGGATAGAATCCCGACCCATGTTCCGAAATTTGGGGCGTCATTCTCCGACCCCCCGCCGGGTCTGAGAATGGCCGTTGGCCGCCGTAAATCCCGCCCCCGCCCCCGCCGAAGTCTCCGGTACCGGAGATTGGGCGGGGGCGGGAATCGGGCCGCGCCGGTTGGCGGAACCCCCCGCTCAATTCTCCGGCCCGGATGGGCTGAAGTCCCGCCCAGAAATTGCCCGTCCCGCCGGCGTAAATCAAAGCTGGTATTTACCGGCGGGACCAGGCGATGTGGGCGGGCTCCGGGGTCCTGGGGGGGCGCGGGGCGATCTGACCCCGGGGGGTGCCCCCACGGTGGCCTGGCCCGCGATCGGGGCCCACCAATCCGCGGGCGGGCCTGTGCCGTGGGGGCACTCTTTCCCTTCCGCCTCCGCCACGGCCTCCACCATGGCGGAGGCGGAAGAGACTCTCCCCACTGCGCATGCGCGGGAAACTGTCGGCGGCCGATGACGCTCCCGCGCATGCGCCGCATTTCCGCGCCAGCTGGCGGGGCAACAAACGCCATTTCCGCCATCTGGCGGGCACAAACGCCATTTCCGCCAGCTGGCGGGGCGGAAATCCCTCCGGCGTCAGCCTAGCCCCTCAATGTTGGGGCTCAGCCCACAAAGATGCGGAGCATTCCGCACCTTTGGGCCGGCGCGATGCCCGTCTGACTGGCGCCATTTTTGGCGCCAGTCGGCGGACATCGCGCCGTTGGGGGAGAATTTCGCCCTTGGTCTCCAAGGAACTTCAGGGTTGAGATACCAAAACTACATTTGGCTCTATTCCGTTTTAAACCAAATTTATGGACTCATTGAAATACTTGTAACAACCTTGCATTGTGTTCTTCTCTTGTAGATGACCAGACAATTATATCATCCACATACACTCATACATCTTCACTACCTTCAGTCATCTGTTCCATCGCTTGATGTAAAATCTCTGATGCTGAGATAATTTCGAATGGCATTCTGTTGAAACAGTATCTACCAAATGGTGTGTTGAATGTACACAGCTTCTTGCTTGTGTCCTCTAATTGCATTTGCCAAAATCCATTCGAGGCATCCAGTTTGGAAAAAAATTTAGCATTCGCCATCTCACTGGTAATTTCTTCTCGCTTGGGTACAGGATAGTGCTCACTCTTAATATTTTTATTAAGATCTTTAGGATCGTTGCATATCCTTAATTCCCCAGAAGGTTTCTTTACACACACCATGGAACTGACCCAGTCAGTCGATGCTGTTATTTTGGATATTATGCCAAGATTGTTGCATACATGCAAGCTCAAGCTTCAATCTCTCCCGAAGCAGTGCAGGAACACTTCTCGGCGGGTGTACCCTGGTTTGGCATCTGGCTGTAACTGAATTTTACATGGTAGGGAAGAGTACCCATGCCTTCAAAGACGTGCGGAAAGCGATCAAGAATTCCTTGTATGTTGTCTTGAATAGGTGGATGAGATGAACCCGCACTATAAATTCTCTGAATGAGATGAAGATACTTACAGACTTGCGCACCTAAGAGTGAAGATTTGTTTGAATCATCAATCTCAAATCTTAGAGATATGGCAGTGTCGTGGTTGGTAACCAATAAATAGCAAGATCCCGCTGTGGTGATGGCATTGCCATTATAGTCAAGCAATTAGGGCAGCACGGTGGCGCAGTGGGTTAGCCCTGCTGCCTCACGGCACCGAGGTCCCAGGTTCGATCCTGGCTCTGGGTCACTGTCCATGTGGAGTTTGCACATTCTCCCCGTGTTCGCGTGGGTTTCGCCCCCACAACCCAAAAGATGTGCAGGCTAGGAGGATTGGCCACGCTAAGTTGCCCCTTAATTGGAAAAAATGAACTGGGTACTCTAAAAAAAAAAATTAATTAAAAAAAGTAAAATAGTCACGCAATTGACAATTTGATTTCTTGATTTTAGGAGTTTGCTTCAGCTGTGAAAGGTCATGCCTGTTGAGCAAGTTTGCAGAAGCTCCTGTGTCAAGTTTAAAATTGATTTGAGAACCATTAGCTTGAAGTACTGTGCTCCATTCCGATTCTGTGTTGATAGAATAAACTACATTAAAAGGAGATGAAACATCTGTGGTATCATCACATTTCTCAATAATGCTTATGAAGAATGAATCTTCTAAACAGTAAGCATCAAGATCATTGGAAATAATTTTTTCTGATAAGCTTCTTCTGTTGTGACTACACTTCTTACATTCATTTGCTATTTATTTAAAATAGCAGATTTAAATTTAAGAGTGGATCTGCACTGTGCAGCAAAGTGGTTGTGTTTGTCACATTGTGAGCAAACTTTTCCTTGTGCTGGACATTTTTTGTGTGGGTGGGCGTGTCCACAGCGTCTACACATCATGACGTTCACGTCGTCACGCGTACAGCTTCTTCGTGCATGCGCAGATCAGTCTTCTTCTGTCTCGCGTCTTTTTGCGAAGTGCGCATGTGTAGGCTGAGAATACGCGTGCGCAAGGTGGCTGCCATCCAAAACAAGCATCTTTCTGAGCTGCGCCACAGCTCCAGCGCATTCCACCTCGAGGCTTGTTTTTACGCCCTTTTCTCGCACAGAATCTCAATGTATTGACTTTTGGATAATTGATGCATACAACACATTTTGATAGCATTTTCAAGCTGGAGATCTTTCGGTCTCAGCAAACGATCCCTGAGCTTATCATCCATTATTCCAAATACAATTTGATCTCTGATCATTGAATCAGTTAAAACGGAGAAATTACTTGTTTGTGTTAAGAGTTTGAGATCAGTCACAAAGCAATCAATCGATTCCCCATTATTTTGCATTCTTCTTTTGAAGACAAAACGCTCAAAAGTTTCATTAATCTGCATCTTGCAGTGAAGATCAAATTTTGCTATGACTACATCATATTTAGTCTTATCTTCAACTGTAGTAAATTGAAATGAGTTATACAGTTCTATGGCTTGTGGGCCAGCCATCGTTAGAACTAAAGCTAATTTCCGATCATTACTCGCATCATTTAAATCAGAAGCCGACATATATAACTGAAAGCGTTACTTGAACACTCGACAGTTAACATCTAGTTTACCGGTGATCCGGAGTTCTCGTAAAGCATGAGCTTTCTCCATGAGTCCTGGATTCTTCGATGTCTCGCAGTAACTGGTGTGTTCTTCAAAATTCGAGTTGCATGTTAGTTTTTCTTGACTAAATTCTTACTAAACTATCTAACTAGCTTCAGCAGTCACCTGGTACCATGCTATATTACCATGATTGGTAATATGTTGTATTCTTTGTCCTTTCTTCCAGAATGACCCGATGTAGTGTTGACAAAGAATATACCAATCAAAAGATTGAATCAAAACTGATTTATTATTACACTACTAATTCAATGAAGTTCGCACACTCTACTGAGCTACAGATAATAATTAATTGACATTGAATCTATCTTACAATACTCAATAATCTAAATAGTCACTAATTACACTATGATTTAACCTTGTGTTAACTCTATTTACTCTAATCTTCTTTTAATGCTATCACCACGCTTTCTCCTTATGCTACTCCCAGAATTCCCTCAGAGTCTGACTTAAATACTGAGAAGTGGTAACGCCCTCTAGTGTTTGATTTACACAGAGATGTAACTATTAACCCTTCACTAACCTGACTATATACACATCATTACAGTCATTGCCTGCCAATTAGAAAAAGATCAATTTATTACAGGTTTTTGCTTCCTGTCATGTAACCAGCTTTCTATCCATCTCAAGACACTACTCGGAATCCCATGCACTTTAACTTTACATATTAATCTGCTATGCGAGACATTGTCAAAAGCCTTCTGAAAGTCTAAATCAACCACATCCACCAGTTCTCCCCGGTCAACTCCACTAGTTACATCTTCAAAGAATTCTAATAGATTTGTCAAGCATGATTTTCATAAATCCATGCTTTCTTTGCCTGATTACACCACTGCTTTCTGAAATCCTTGATAATGGACTCTAGCAACTTCTCTACTACCAGCGTTCGGCTCACTGATCTATAGTTCCCTGTTTTCTCTATACCTCCCTTTTTGAATAGCAGGCTTATATTAATTACCCTCCAATCTGTAGGAACCATCCCAGAGCCCAAAGAATTTTGGAAAATGACCACCAATGAATCTACTATTTCTAGGGCCACTTCCTTAAGTACTCTGGGATGAAGATTTTCAAGCCCTGGAGATTTATCCACCTTCAATCCCATTAATTTCCCCAAAACCATTTCTTTACTAATACTAATTTCCTTCAGTTCCTCACTGAAACTTGTGGTTCTCAGAATTTCCGGTGAAGACAGAAGTAAAGTACAAATTTAGTTCCTCAGCCATTTCTTGGTTCCCTGCTATGAAATCCCCCATTTGTGACTGTAAGAGGCCTACATTAGTTTCTATCAATCTTTTTCTCTTTACATACCTATAGAAAACTTTTACAGTCAGTTTTTATGTTCACCACTAGCTTACATTCACATTGTATTTTACCCTTCTTAATCAATCCCTTGGTCCGCCTTTGCTGAATTTTAAACTGTTCCCAATCCTCAGGTCTATTGCTTTTTCTTGCTAATTTGTATGCTTATTCTTTGAATCTAATACTATCTCATTTCCCATGGTTTGGCAACAGCTCCCTTTCTACTATTGTGTCAAATGGGAATAAACAAGTTTTGGAGATTATCTATTCATTCCTTGAATGCCTGCCATTGCCTGCCCGCTGTCCTTCCTTTCAGTAAAGTTTCCCAGTCCACCATAGCCAACTCATGCCTCATACCATCATAGTTACCTTTATTGAGATTCAGGACCCTGGACTCAGAGTCAACTACCTCACTATCCATTTTGATAAAGAATTCTATCATATTACGTTAATCATCCCAAAGGGTTCTCTCACAACTAGATTGTCAACTAATCTTTTCCCATTTCAGTCCAAGATGACCTGTTCCCTTGTTGGTTCCCCAGCATATTGGTCCAGAAAATCATCCCATCTACACTCCAGAAATCCCTCCTCTATTGTACTGTGCCTAATTTGACTCACCCAATCTATATGTAGATTAAATTCTCTGTTCCCACCAACGGCGCAGCTCTGCTTGTAGGGTTTCCCGGTGGCGAGGAGTGGATTCAATGGGAAATTCCATTGATAAGCGGCGGGAGTAGAGAACATCGCCGCCAGCGAATGGCACGTTGCCAAGAAACGCGTGGCTGAGGGACCGGAGAATCCAGCCCTTGGTGTTTAGGGAGCTGGACCACCCAGTGACATCTCCTCAGAGATTGCCTCTCTGGGCTGAGAGTGTTCAGTAATAGCCACGACAGTACGTAGGCGACCTAGAAACAGCAGATTTCAAAGCTGAATAGCCCTCCTATTCCCCTACTTTCATAGAGTGTGATTGGTTCTTATTCAATAACAAGCCAATGTCTGCATTGATAAACAGAGGGAACTAAAGAATCATCCCACCCGAACTGCGCAATATTTCACTTGATCTGACATTAGAGTGACTGATTTGATAGTTCCCTAAGTAGGCCTGGGTTATAGATTTTAGTTTAAATCGACTATTTTTAGGACGGCTCCACATTAAATTCACTGTGTTGAGTTAATGGGGTCAAGACGCCATTTTGTACTAACATTGGTTAAATAAGTAATTTCTGCTTCCACACTTAACAATCATTTCCCCTCTGGAACAAGAATTGCTGTATAATTAGTAACTAGCCAGAAACAGATGATTAAATAAGTAATATGCCTCAATTATGTTATGATTTAAGAATAGGTAATTAAGCAAGTGGTTATTAACATTGGGAATATATATTAGTTGTATGCTAACATCTGTAAGTTTAGAAGTGTTAATTTGCTACTGTAAACTTTGTCTGTGTGGAAAGGGAGCAATCATATAGCACAAAGCATGAATCTCAGTCCTATCCTTGGTTGTCTGGTGTAGATACCCGGTAATGAACAGAGACTTGTACAGATTCAGATAAAGGAAACCTCATGAACAGCCCCACTTCATGGGACAATGAGCACCAATGGCAAAATCTAATAAAATTAGCCCTGTAACAACGATTGACAAATGGACTAATTAGCATACTCGATTCGAGGTGAGGTAATGCTGAATTAAAGGTTCAAAATGGAGGTTTTGAGCTTAATTAGTTCATTAGTCAAGAGAGAGAGAGAAGATAGGAGAGAGGAGAGAGGGGAAAAGAGAGACACTGGGCGGGATTCTCCGACCCCGGGCCGGGTCGGAGAATC
Organism: Scyliorhinus torazame; assembly: GCF_047496885.1. Classification (NCBI taxonomy): domain Eukaryota; kingdom Metazoa; phylum Chordata; class Chondrichthyes; order Carcharhiniformes; family Scyliorhinidae; genus Scyliorhinus; species Scyliorhinus torazame. Next base: position 119,417,609 of record NC_092719.1, read on the forward strand.
GGCGCGGGGAGGGGGCACAATTTGCGTGACGCTGCTCCGACGCCAGGCCGCCGATTTTCCGGCGACCAGAGAATCAGCGGCAATGGTGCCAGCGCGGTAGCCACGGCGCCAGTCGAGGGCCGCTCAACGCGGCCCCCCCCGGCGATTCTCCACGCTCGATGGGCCGAATGCCCGCCAAGTTCGGCCGAGTCCCGCTGGCATTGTTAGTGTGTGGTCCTACCCGCGGGACCTCGGCGTTCTGGCTGTGGGGGCCGTTCTGGTGGGGGGGGGGGAGGGGGGATCCGACACTGGGGGTGGGCCTCCACTGTGGTCAGGCCCGCGATCGGGGCCTACTGATCGGCGTGCGGGCTAATTCCGAGGGAGCCTATGTTCCTCCGCGCCGGGCCCCTGTAGGGCTCCGCCATGTTGCCTGGGGGCCAGCGCAGAGACAGCAACCCACGCGCATGTGCGGACCTGCGCCGCCTGTGGTGGCACCCGTATCGGCATCTGGAGCTGCACGAAGGGCTCCAGTACCGTGCTGGCCCCCTGTGCGGCGCAGGATCGCTGCTCCTATTGGCCACATGACACCGTCGTAAAATGCTCCGCCGTTTACGACGGCGTCAACACTTAGCCCCATTATCGGAGAATCCCGCCCACTATCCGTGAGGGGTAGTGCTCCCTCAGACGAGATTTCAGGGTAGTCTTGGGGTCGTCTTGGCAGTCAGGGAAACTGAAGTCAACTTACATTTCTACCTGGATTGATCACTCAATTGAAGTTGTATACGTCTGTTGTGTATTTGATAAGTTTACCTTTTTCCTTTCAAACAAAAAGGTTCTTTCAAAATTCACTGTCCAGAGTTCTGCTTTTGCCTTGATTAGTTGAAGTCTTGTCAGAACCAAAGTGAATCTATTAAGTTCCAGAGGACAAGGTCAGATGACATAAATCTTTTGTTAAAGTTTACACTTCTTCCTCAATCTCATTACTGTTTGTGGGAGCTTGCTTTGTGCACTTTGGCCACTATGTTTCTCATGTTCCTTCAAAACAAGGGTCTGTAAATCACTTTGGGACGTCTCAGGGTGTGAAAGGTGTCATGTTAATGCAAATTTTGGGCGGCCCAGCTGCACAGTGCTTAGTGCTGTTTCTTCACAGCGCCTGTGACCCGGGTTCGATTCCTGGCTTGGGTCACTGTCTGTACGTTCTCCCTGTGTCTGCATGGGTCTCCTCCTGGTGCTCCGGTTTCCTCCCACAGGTCCCGAAAGACGTTGGGCTGGATTCTCCGCACCCCGACGCCGAAATCGCGGGATTCCATTTCCCCACACGGAATCGGGACTGACGCCGGTTCCCCGATTCAGCAGGTCGCGAAATGCGACGTACTCAGGAAGTACGCCGCACCACCTAGCACTTACCTGGGGCCATTGCTGGAGGCCCGCTCTGCCATTCTTCCCCTCGACCGGCCGAAGTCCCGACGGCGCGGATCTAATGTGGTCCTGCCGGTCGGGATACTGGCATGGCGGCTGCGGACTCAGTCCGCGGCCGCCCTGGTCGGGGGCGGGCTGATTGGAGGTTAGGGGGCCTTATTCGCGGCTGGGCAATGTTCGGGCAGGCGGTCATGGTAGGGCGTACGGCTGACTGAGGGGTCTATTTTCAGTGTCTAGCTCCGCGGGCCGAGTCTGCCATGGAGCAAGGCACGGCCGCTGCAGGCTGCCGTCGTGCGCATGCGTGGCCTCCGACCCAGACGTGCGGGGCCCATATCTGCAGCAAAAGCTGCTCAATTTATGCCGGGTCCCTGCCTCTGCAGGGCTCGGAATATGTGGTCCTTTCACGCCAATTTTTCGGCGTGAATGTCCACAGTTAAGTCTCCGGCGTAGGGACATAGTCCCAAAAACAGAGAATCCAGCCCGTTGTGCTTGTTAGATGAATTGGACATTCTGAATTCTCCCCCAGTACCCGAACAGGCGGTGGCGTGTGGCAACTAGGGGATTTTCACAGTAATTTCATTGCAGTGTTAATGTAAGCCTACTTGTGACGCTAATAAATATTATTATCATAAATTCTTTCTTTAAATCATACTATCTGTAGGTCGAGGGGGTCAGTTAGCTCAGTTGACTGGACGGCTGGTTTGTGATGTGGAGCAATGCCAACAGCGAGGGTTCAATTCCCGTGCCCGTTGAGGTTATTCATGAAGGTCCACCTTCTCAACCTTACCCCTTGACACCACTCAGCCCTCAAAGGGGAGAGCAGCCTATGGTCCTCTAGGACTGTAGGTTCCATTGCATGACCCAACTGTGGGCCATCAGTCTTGTAAAAAACGGTCTTATAGGATCATAAGAAGTAGGTTTCTCCAGCTAAGAGATAGTGCTGCCTGCGCTGACATAGAGCAGGTTTAATCATAATGGATAAGGGTTTTAACAAGCTATTGTTACATGATCAAGGCCTTGGCAAAGAAACAGGCCTTTGTGCAGAGCTGAGGCTGATAAGAAGGAGCTTGGGGAAAGAAGCTCGCCATGATCAGCATATTTTACAAAAATGTCTGGGAGAAGTTAACCAGAGGTCCTTAGAAAAGGTAAATAGAGGCATATCGCACAGGGCTGCAGCCTCGGATAGGCAGGCTCGACCTTGTGTATCTATTCCCCAGTAATTGGACAATTGGAGAGGGTAAACCGAATAATTGATGTGAGGTATTCACCGGGCCCAAATATATAGGGCGGGATTCTCCAGTCTCCGACGCCGAAATCGCGTTCGATGTCAGCCGGAGAATCCACGTTGTCGCCGAAATCAGGGGCGGCGCCCCTTTTGCAATGCTCCGCCCCCACTGAAACGGTGTATTCTAGGATACGCTCCCGACGTTACTTGAGGCCCTCCCCCCGATGCTCCGTCCCCGACGGGCCGATTCCTGATGGTGTGGGTCTCTCATGCTATTTATTGTCGGGAACTTGGTGTGTCAGCTACGGACTGAGTGCAGCGGGCAGGAGGGCTTTGGTAGTGGCTGGGGGCACTGATGGGGGGTGGTCCGGGGTGGTGAGCCAGGCCAAGGGGGGCACTATTTGGCAGGCCGGGTTCACGCACGGCCGGCGCCATGTTGCACGGTGCGGCCACTGCAGGCCGCCACCGTGCGCATGCGTGGCCACGGACACGGCAATTCTCCAGCCATATAGGTAGCTAGAGTCGGGTGCTCTACGCCAGGCATTGTCAAACTCGGGGGCGCGACCCGCGGGTGGGTCGTGGGCGGATGTAGGGAGGGTCGCGGAGTGGTCCGTCGCGGCGCTCCTGATCGCGCAAATCTGCGCGCAACAGCCGCAGCAGCCGGCTGTTATAACGCCGACTGCAAGCGGCCTTCAAAATGTCCGCGAACATTATTTTAAAATGTGGCCGCACTGCGCAAAACTATGCGTATGCGCGCCGATGATTGGGCAGGCATGCGCAGTGCGGCCGCTTTTTTTTAAACAGTCGCAGCTTTTTGTTTTATAAGTTAGCGGGGGGGGGGGTTATTCATTTTATTCATTTAGTTTATTCATTTTATTTTTAAATTTGTTTACAAGTTCGGGGGAGTTTTATTTGATAAAAGTTTACAGGAAGAAAATGGAGAACTTTGGACAGTTGGAGACTCCATACTTTCCAACACACGGAAGGCTTCACCTTCATCCAACAGGTTCCATTGGAGGAGCGTGTACGAGGGCCAAAAGGCCAAAACCATATGGGTATCTAGAGCCGGGTGCTCTACGCCAGGCATTGTCAAACTCGGGGACCCAAAACCATTTCCTCCATTTTTGTCAGCAGCAAACTAGGTAAGAAAAAATGGGAGTCATACAGGTCGGCCGGCGTGGGTCGCGAAGGGCGGCCGGTGTGAGTTGCAAAGGTTGGCCAGGTTGGGTCCTGAAGGTTGGCCGGTTGGTAAAAATGGGTCCCCGGAAAAAAAGTTTGAAGAACACTGCTCTACGCTGCGTGCCTGCTAGCCCCCCATCAGATGGGGGATTGGCCATTTTGCGCCATTTTTCCACTCTAAAAAGCCACCGCTCCCACGCCGGCGTCAGCACTTAATCTCAGAATCGGGGAATCCAGCCCAAGATACATCAACAAACAGTTGAGAAGGGAAATATCATAGAATCGTAGAATCCCTAGTGTTGAAGGAGGCCATTCGACCCTCCGAGTCTGCACCGACCCTTCCAATGAGCTCTCTACCCATGCCCACTTCCCCCCCTATTCTCATAACCTAACCTTCACATCCCTGGACACTAAGGGGCAATTTAGCATGGCCAATCCACCTAATCGGCACATCTTTGGACTGTGGGACGAAACTGGAGCACCCGGAGGAAACCCACATAGCCACGGAGAGAACGTACAAACTGCACACCGACAGTGATGCAAGCCGGAATTGAACCTGGGTCCCTGACGCTGTGAGGCAGCAGTGCTAACCGCTATACCACCATGCTGTACTGTGTCACAGAGGAAAGCTCTCCTGAGGTGGATCCATGCTAGCTTTGGCTTAACACCTCAGCCTGCTCGATGGGTGACTGAAGAATAAGAGATGATTAATGCTGCAAAGCTCAAAGATTCCTGCCTGTCACACAGTCTGGGCCCGGTGAACCATTCTCATCCACTACATCCATCCTGATTATATGTTGTGTTTGAACTGTCGCGACGCAATACAATTGCTTGTTACTCCTCGACTCTTACGGGTAATCAGTGCCCTTGATTAAATCTTACCGTGAGCCCAACCCTCCATTAGTTTCATGCAACAGCTACAGCCAACTCCGCGAATGCTGCAATTGTGACATCACTCCATAGCTGGGCCTGTTTATTGATCACTATCTGATGACCCCAACAGATCGGTCCCATGTGTGCACACACCAGACAAGAACACAACCAGACTTAAAGCAACATATTGCAGTTGTTAAAAATCTGAAATAAAAACAGAAAATGCTGGCAAAACTCAACAGGTCTGGAAGCATCTATGGAAAGCGAGACAAAGTTAACGTTTTGAGAGCAATATGCCTCTTTGACGAAAAGTAATATTGGACTCAAAACATTAACTCTCTCTCTCTACAAATGTTGCTAGACCTGCTGAGCTCCTCTAGCATTTTCTGTTTTTATTTATTGAGGAGACAACGAGACTCGGCTTTGATACCCACACAGCCAAATAGCCCAACGTCACTTGCTGTTCAGATTCACTCAAGAAACAGAAAGGTTACAATGGTGAGCTGTGTGAGGGACTGCAGGGCTGGTGGGATAAGCAGAATGATATTTTTTTTAAATTATTCATTCATGGGATGTGGGCGTCGCTGGCTGGGCCAGAATTAAAGAACAGAACAGAACATACATGACATAATATACACCAGTATATCATGGTGCAGACACACACTGATGGACACACAGTGGGACCAATCAACATACGCAACACCGCAGCCAATCACCAGTGAGAGCACACGCACGCAAAAGACAGGGGACACAGAGTTCCGGCTCATTCGAGTAGCAGCTAGCTAAGAGCACAGACCTCACAGCCTGCAATACAGACATTCACCATGTGCTCAGTGCATCAACTGGTTAGGACAAGGCAAAGGTCTTTAGTTAAAGCTAGTATCGTATTTACCCACAGTTCAAGTATGTTTAAATAGCTGGACCTTTTAGTAAAATAGTGTTGCACTACTTCAAGTGTTGGTGACCTGTATGTGATCCAGAATACCCAACACATCAATACATACAGTGCAGAAGGAGGCCATTCGGCCCATCGAGTCTGCACAGACCCATTTAAGCCCTCACTTCCACCCTATCCCCGTAACCCAATAACCCCTCCTAACCTTTTTGGATACTAAGGGCAATTTATCGTGGCCAATCCACCTAACCTGCACGTCTTTGGACTGTGGGAGGAAACCGGAGCACCCGGAGGAAACCCACGCAGACACAGGGAGAACGTGCAGACTCCGCACAGACAGTGACCCAGCGGGGAATCGAACCTGGGACCCTGGCGCTGTGAAGCCACAGTGCTATCCACTTGTGCTACCATGCTGCCCCTAAATTATTGGTCATCCCTGATTGTCCCATGAGTGTGGCGGTGAGCCATCTTGAACTGCTGCAGTACACGTGGTGTAGGTACACCCACAGTGCTGTTAGGGAGGAAGTTCCTGGATTTTGACTCAGTGAGAGTGAAGGAACTCCGATACATTTCCAAGTCAGGATGGTGTGTGGCTTGGAGGGGAATTTATGGGTGGTGGTGTTCCCAGGCATCAGCTGCCCTTGTCCTTGGAGATGGTAGGGGTTTTTGCTCAGTATTAACCAGCAGTAAAATGGGCGGAGGAGTAGGTGGGACTGTTATTCCGACTGCTGTAGTCTGATCTTCAGAACCAACTATGATTGCATTAAACGGCAGAGCAGGCTCGATGGACAGAATGGCCTACTCCTGTTCCTAATCAAAGTGGGAAACAAAATATTTACTTGTCTCTACATTCCTTGAGGCATGGCTCAATTTAAATTCTTCCACCCATCAATATGTCACAAATCCGCAGAATTGCTATCGAGACAGAACATCCTCCAGAGAGTCTGGTGTGCCCCTGTTGTCTTTTTCATGGCCAGGGGTGAGGAAAATGTGGGCGATGCCGCCTTCCCAACCTCCAGAATGTCCATCTGAAGTATATTTGTGAGACTGCGGAGGGAGGGGAGGGTTATGCAATTTACAGAGAGGCAGAATGATATTGTTGTCTTTAGTCATTTAGTTTGAATTTAATTGTATATCCACAACACAGAGTCCACTGAGTACCGCTCACTGACTCCCAATGCCCCAGCTGAGAGCTGCAGCTGATAAACTGATAGTGACAGCAGTGAACTCAAAACTGAACAGGACAACCAGATTAGATGCACGCTGCATAGGAGAGTGTTGCAGACTGTTGATAGGATCGGCACCTCACCGGCCAAATCATTACCAATATATTCAAGCTTTGTTCTTCTCTGTTGGTGCTATAACTCACCTCGGAGTCAGGAAACTGGGAGGCTGCAAATCAGCAATAAAGGTAGAAATTGCTGGGAAAAAACTCACCAATTCTGGCAGCATCTGTGGAGAAAGAAACAGAGCTAATGTTTCAGGTCTAGTCTTCCATGATAAAAAGGTCGCAGACCTGAAACATTGGGCGGGATTGTCTGGTGCGTCTGCCCAGCGACCGGAGAATCCCGCCACATGTAAATGGAGTTCACCATTGTACGCGTCTCGCCCGTGGCGTTCTTGCGCTGGTGGGGTGGGAGAATCTTGCTCATTAACTCTACTACCCTCTCCACAGATGCTGTCAAGCCTTTTCCTGCATTTTCTGTCTTTATTTCTGAGCCCCACTCACAGAAGAACACAGAAATCCAGGCTGACATCCCAGTGCATTACTGAGAGAGTGCTACACTGTTGGGAGCTGCTGGCCGGGATTCTCCGAGCCCACGCTGAGTCAGAGAATCGGCGTTGACGCCGAAAATTCCCACCACGCCGCTCCGACGCCGGGCCCCGATTCTCCGGCGACGCGGCGACGGTCGGGGGCCGTAAAAAGAGTCCCCGCGCCGGTTCTCCGCGGTCGACCGGCCGAGTACCTGCCGAGTTCCACCAGCGTAGTTCACATATGGTACCACCCGGCAGGAGCTCGAACCCGCGGCCGCGGTGGCCATCCAGGTGGTGGGGGGGGGGGGGATTAGACTCCGGAGGGGGGGCCTCCACGATGGCCAGGCCACGATCGGGGGGTCCAATCAGCGGGCGTGCGTGATCTGGGGGGGGGGCCTACCTTCTTCCGCGTCGGTCCGGTGTGTCGCTACGCCATGTTGCGCAGCGCTGACATGGAAACGGCCATCACACGCATGCACCGTCGCCAGCAGTGCAGGGCCGCGTATCGTCGCCAGAGCTTTGTGGACCATTCCGGCGCCGTGCTGGCCCCCTGTGGGCCACTGAATCGCTGGGCCAAGAGGCCCGTCGACGCCGGCGTGAAACACTCCGGTGTTTACGCCGGCGTCAACACTTAGCCGGGATTTTGGAGAATCCCGGCCACTGTCTTTTGGATGAGGTATTAAACCGAGCCCCCGTTTGGCCTCTCAGATGATTGCAGAAGAACCCAAGACACTATTTCAAGGAAGAGCAAGGGAGTTTATCAAATGGATCTAAGGCAGACCGCAAAGTATGAAACAAGACACAATTCTTTTCCTTGATAACAGATTTATTCACAGGGTGCAGCATTACAGATCGCTGTCTCCTAACTACTAACCCAGTGTCACAGCTGACTCGCTTTATATGCTTTTTTAGAACAAACAAAATAAACAATTTAACAGCCCTTTAAAGGGGCACTGTAACTTTAAATTCCACCAGTGGCCATTTGAACCCATGTCCCCAGAGCATTAGCCTGGGCCTCAGGACTATGAATCCAGTGACATTACCAGCAGGCACCACCATCCCAAATCTCTTTATATGTGATCCTTAATCAGACAATGCCAAAACCTGGGTATCTTTAACTTACTTCAATAAACCACCTGCAGAGCTATTCCTCGTGTCCTGGCCAATATTTATCTCTCAACCAACATAACAAAAGCAGATGATCTAATTGTGGAATCCTGCTGTGTGCCAACTGCCTGGTGTGTTTCTTACATCACAACAGTGACAACACTTTGAAAGTACCTGATTAGGATGTAAAGCAGTTTGATGCACCCAGTGGTTGTGCAAGGTATTATATAAATGCAAGCCAGTCAATGGCTTCATCCTCACCTCTTGATCAGATTCCATCTGGTGACATACTCCTGAGCATCTGATATTCCATATATAAACCACTCATTGAGATTACAATCTGTATTTTGTTCCCAGGAGTCAATTAGTCTACCGCAGACCGCAATGTAAAAGTCAACCTTTGCAGCTTTGAAAAACCATTCCAAAAATAGGGGTCGATGGAAAGGCTGAGTCTTATACACTGGGTCGCCTTATACACTATGATCTACGCTATATATAAACAACCTCAACCCCTCGATTAGGTTCATCCTATAATTCACTCCCAGGTATCCATGATTAGATTCCAGATTGTAACTTACTCACAGATATCCATTATTCTGTATCTAAACCACCAAACAGATTACAGTCTGTAATTCACTTCTAGATGCTTGTTATTCGAAATAAAAGCCCCATGGACACCACAATTCGATTCCAGCCTGTAAATCATTCGTGTGCATCCATTATTCTATCACTAAATCAAAAGCAACATTTTACAACCTTGTGTGTTGCATGTTTTTAAGAGCATAAAACATTTTGAAGTACATAGCAGATGATCAGGATAATATCTCACTGTGATTTTTCACCAGAAATATTTTAGGTTCTGCTACACCCTCAAGAACTTCTAACTCAGATGTTCTTTGCAAGTCCCTTGGACTTGGACCTGCAGCTCAGGACGACTTGGAAGATCTTTGAAAATGGTGGGCAGGACCAGAATGCAAGCCCCGCTTCCATTTCCAGCAGACCCCATTTTTTACAGCAGGATGGGGGGGGGGGGGGGGAGCAGGGCAGGAATTGCACAGGCGGGATACCTAAATTAGCAGGGCCTTTTGATTTGACCACTGAATATAAACACACCCAATTTTCATTCCCCAACAGCCTTAACTGGAAATGTGGAAACCATAATTTTACGGCGGAGGCATAATCAATTGTAACAGGTGGATATAAAGTATGTTTAAGTGCCATGATCAGAAATTATATAAACACCCAGCCCTTTAAAATTGAAAAAATAGACTGCAGCTTTCATTCAGAATAAAGAAAATACAAACTGCTGGATTTTATGATTGGCAGGCCATCTGGTGCAGCTTAGAAAAATCATTAGTCATCTGTTTTGCAATTTCAATAGACTCCATTGTTTAGATTTCCCAAGTTTTGACATTTGAGCTGCATTCATTGTGAATGCTTGGCTAAGTTTCAATGGTCCAGAACTACTTACCTCAGCAGGGGACTGTATAGACATTTTGGATTGACAGTTTTAGATGTTATCAAAGGATTATCTGTCTGTGATGTGGTTCGTGAAATAGATGTTTGTTCGTGAATACAATTTTAGCTTGAATGTGAGATCTGCTGGATTGCACATTTTTCAACCATAATCTTACTGAATGGTGGAACAGGCTTAAAGGATTAAATGGCTTAGTCCAAAATTCCACATGCCTCCTGAAGTCTGCTCATTGTGGGTACTGGGTGAGTGGCCAGGGAGGATGCATGGGGTCATGGGGCTATGAGGGTATGGAGGTGGCATGGTGATCACGGGTGTGAGGAGTGAGGGCCTAACAGCCTTTAAGGAAACTGGGTTTAAGGTCTAGAGAACCCAGGCAGGCCTTCTAAAAATCATCCCCAGCACTTGCACTGGCTGGCTGCTTCCAAAGATCAATCTTTTTCAATTTTCTTTTTTTCTCTTTAAAAAAAAAAATTTTTAGAGTACCCAATTCATTTTTTCCAATTAAGGGACAATTTAGCGTGGCCAATCCATCTATCGTGCATATCTTTGGGTTCTGGGGGTGAAACTCATGCGAACACAGGGAGAATGTGCAAACTCCACATGGACAGTGACCCAGAGCTGTGATTGGACAGTGACCCAGAGCCTCCACTGCACCTGCATAGCTAGATGTGGAGATGTTGGCTGATGAGCAGGCATGTGAGCGGGTGAGGGCTGCCATCCGGGGGTATGTGAAGTCCAATGACATGGGGCAGGTCACGCCCGCCACTTTTTTTTTTAAGAACATTAGAACATTGCAGCGCAGTACAGGCCCTTCGGCCCTCGATGTTGCGCCAACCTGTGAAACCACTCTAAAGCCCATCTACACTATTCCCTTATCGTCCATATGTCTATCCAATGACCATTTGAATGCCCTTAGTGTTGGTGAGTCCACTACTGTTGCAGGCAGGGAATTCCACGCCCTTACTACTCTCTGAGTAAAGAACCTACCTCTGACATCTGTCTTATATCTATCTCCCCTCAATTTAAAGCTATGTCCCCTCGTTCTAGACATCACCATCTGAGGAAGAAGGCTCTCACTGTCCATCCTATCCAATCCTCTGATCATCTTGTATGCCTCAATTAAGTCACCTCTTAACCTTCTTCTCTCTAACGAAAACAGCCTCAAGTCCCTCAGCCTTCCCTCATAAGATCTTCCCTCCATACCAGGCAACATTCTGGTAAATCTCCTCTGCACCCTTTCCAATGCTTCCACATCCTTCCTATGATGCGGCGACCAGAATTGCACGTAATACTCCAAATGCGGCCACACCAGAGTTTTGTACAGCTGCAACATGACCTCATGGCTCCGAAACTCAATCCCTCTACCAATAAAAGCTAACACACCGTACGCCTTCTTAACAACCCTCTCAACCTAGGTGGCAACTTTCAGGGATCTATGTACATGGACACCAAGATCTCTCTGCTCATCCACACTGCCAAGAATCTTACCATTAGCCCAGTACTCTGTCTTCCTGTTATTCCTTCCAAAATGAATCACCTCACACTTTTCTGCATTAAACTCCATTTACCACCTCTCAGCCCAGCGCTGCAGCTTATCTATGTCCCTCTGTAACTTGTAAAATCCGTCCGCACTGTCCACAACTCCACCGACTTTAGTGTCATCTGCAAATTTATTCACCCATCCTTCTACACCCTCCTCCAGGTCATTTATAAAAATGACAAACAGCAATGGCCCCAAAACAGATCCTTTTGGTACACCACTAGTAACTGGACTCCAGTCTGAACATTTCCCATCAACCACCACCCTTTGTCTTCTTCCAGCTAGCCAATGTCTGATCCAAACTGCTAAATCACCCTGAGTCCCATGCCTCCGTATTTTCTGTAGTAGCCTTCCGTGGGGAACCTTATCAAACGCTTCATTGAAATCCATATACACTACATCAACTGCTTTACCCTCATCCACCTGTTTGGTCACCTTCTCAAAGAAGTCAATAAGGTTTGTGAGGCACGACCTACCCTTCACAAAACCGTGTTGACTATCTCTAATCAAATTATTCCTTTCCAGATGATTATACATCCTATCTCTTATAAACCTTTCAAAGATTTTGCCCACAACAGAAGTAAGGCTCACTGGTCTTTAGTTACCGGGGTTGTCTCTACTCCCCTTCTTGAACAAGGGGACAACATTTGCTATCCTCCAGTCTTCTGGCACTATTCCTGTAAACAAAGATGACTTAAAGATCAAAGCCAAAGGCTCAGCAATCTCCTCCCTAGCTTCCCAGAGATAAATCCCATCCGGCCCAGGGGACTTATCTATTTTCACACTTTCCAGAATTGCTAACACCTCCTCCTTATGAACCTCAAGCCCTTCTAGTCTAGTAGCCTGAATCTCAGTATTCTCCTCGACAACATTGTCTTTTTCCTGTGTGAATACTGGCGAAAAATATTCATTTAGCACCTCTCCTATCTCCTCGGACTCCAAGCACAACTTCCCACTACTGTCCTTGACTGGCCCTACTCTTACCCTAGTCATTTGTTTATTCCTGACACATCTATGTCACATATCGCTGTGAGAGGCACTCAAAGTGGTGGTTCAGGGGGGAGTTTATTTCAATTCGGACACATGGGGAGAAGGCGGAATGGGCAGAGACGGCAAGGCTGGTAGAGGAGATTCTGAGGGTGGACAGAAGGTATTCTGAGGCCCCGGAGGCAGGGTTGTTGAAGGAGAGGCAGAGGCTCCAGATGGAGGTCGAGACTAGTGTCCAAGGGGCCGCTACTTCAGGCCCATTGGGGCATCATGGGGACTTTTGAGCACTTTGGTCCCGGGTACAAGTTGAACATGGGAAAGAGCAAGACTTTCCCAATTGAGACCAGAGGGCAAGAGAGGTTAGGAGAGTTGCCGTTCAAGGTAGTGGGGACAAGCTGGGCATTCAGGTGATGCAAGGTTGGGCGAAGCTGCGCAAGTTAAATTTGACTCGGCCGGTGGTGCAGATGAAGGGAGACTTCAAGAGGTGGGATGTGCTGCCATTGTCGCTGGCAGGACGGGTGCAGCCGGTGAAGGTGACGGTACTGCCAAGGTTCCTGGTCTTGTTTCAGAAGCTCCCGATCTTTGCCCCAAAGTCATTCTTTAAAAAGGTTATTGCACTGATCTCTGGATTTGTTTGGAAGATGTGGGTCAAGAGGGCTATTTTGGAGCGGGGGCGGCGGGCGGCTGGCATTGCCGAATATAATGAACTACTACTGGGCAGCGAACATTGCCATGGTTAGGAAATGGGTAGTGGGGGAGGGGTCAGTATGGGGGAGGATGGAGAATGGAGGTGGCTTCTTGTAGGGGAACAAAGAACAAAGAACAAAGAAAATTACAGCACAGGAACAGGCCCTTCGGCCCTCCCAGCCTGCGCCGATCCAGATCCTTTATCTAAACCTGTCTCCTATTTTCCAAGGATCTACTTCCCTCTGTTCCCCGCCCGTTCATATATCTATCTCGATGCATCTTAAATGATGCTATCGTGGCCGCCTCTACCACCTCCGCTGGCAAAGCGTTCCAGGCACTCACCACCCTCTGCGTAAAAAACTTTCCACGCACATCTCCCTTAAACCTTCCCCCTCTCATCTTGAAATCGTGACCCCTTGTAATTGACACCCCCACTCTTGAAAAAAGCTTGTTGCTATCCACCCTGTCCATACCTCTCATAATTTTGTAGACCTCAATCAGATCCCCCCTCAACCTCCGTCTTTCCAACGGGAACAATCCTAATCTACTCAACCTTTCTTCATAGCTAGCACCCTCCATACCAGACAACATCCTGGTGAACCTCCTCTGTACCCTCTCTAAAGCATCCACATCCTTCTGGCAATGTGGCGACCAGAACTGCACGCAGTATTCCAAATGTGGCCTAACCAAAGTCCTATACAATTGTAACACGACCTGCCGACTCTTGTACTCAATATCCCGTCCGATGAAGGCAAGCATGCTGTATGCCTTCTTGACCACTCTATCGACCTGCATTGTCACCTTCAGGGTACAATGGACCTGAACTCCCAGATCTCTCTGTACATCAATTTTCCCCAGGACTCTTCCATTGACCGTACAGTCCGCTCTTGAATTAGATCTTCCAAATGCATCACCTCGCATTTGCCTGGATTGAACTCCATCTGCCATTTCTCTGCCCAACTCTCCAATCTATCTATATTTTGCTATATTCTCTGACAGTCCTCCTCGCTATCTGCAACTCCACCAATCTTAGTATCATTTGCAAACTTGCTAATCAGACCACCTATACCTTCGTCCAAATCATTTATGTATATCACAAACAACAGTGGTCCGAGCACGGATCCCTGTGGAACACCACTAGTCACCTTTCTCCATTTTGAGACACTCCCTTCCACCACTACTCTCTGTCTCCTGTTGCCCAGCCAGTTCTTTATCCATCTAGCTAGTACACCCTGAACCCCATACGACTTCACTTTTTCCATCAACCTGCCATGGGAAACTTTATCAAACGCCTTACTGAAGTCCATGTATATGACATCTACAGCCCTTCCCTCATCAATTAACTTTGTCACTTCCTCAAAGAATTCTATTAGGTTTGTAAGACATGACCTTCCCTGCACAAAACCATGCTGCCTATCACTGATAAGTCTATTTTCTTCCAAATGTGAATCGATCCTATCCCTCAGTATCTTCTCCAACAGTTTGCCTACCACTGACGTCAAGCTCACAGGTCTATATTTCCCTGGATTATCCCTGCTGCCCTTCTTAAACAAAGGGACAACATTGGCAATTCTCCAGTCCTCCGGGACCTCACCCGTGCTCAAGGATGCTGCAACAATATCTGTTAAGGCCTCAGCTATTTCGTCCCTCGCTTCCCTCAGTAACCTGGGATAGATCCCATCCGGACCTGGGAATTATCCACCTTAATGACTTTTAGAATACCCAAAACTTCTCCCTTCCTTAAGCAGACTTGACCTAGAGTATTTAAACATCCATCCCTAGCCTCAACATCCGTCATGTCCCGCTCCTTGGTGAATACCGATGCAAAGTACTCATTAAGAATCTCACCCATTTCCTCTGACTCCATGCATAAATTCCCTCTTTTGTCTTTGAGTGGGCCAATCCTTTCTCTAGTTACCCTCTTGCTCCTTATATACGAATAAAAGGCTTTGGGATTTTCCTTAACCCTGTTAGCCAAAGATATTTCATGACCCCTTTTAGCCCTCTTTATTGCGCGTTTGAGATTTGTCCTACTTTCCCGATATTCCTCCAAAGCTTCATCAGTTTTAAGTCGCCTAGATCTTATGTATGCTTCCTTTTTCATCTTCGCTAGTCTCACAATCCCACCCGTCATCTATGGTTCCCTAATCTTGCCATTTCTATCCCTCATTTTCACAGGGACATGTCTGTCTTGCACTCTAATCAACCTTTCCTTAAAAGACTCCCACATTTCAAATGTGGATTTACCCTTAAACATCTGCCCCCAATCCACATTCCCTAGCTCCTGACGAATTTTGTTATACTTGGCCTTTCCCCAATTTAGCACTCTTCCTTTAGGACCACTCTCGTCTTTGTCCATGAGTATTCTAAAGCTTACGGAATTGTGATCGATATTCCCAAAGTAATCACCGACTGAAACTTCAACCACCTGGCCGGGATCATTCCCCAATAACAGGTCCAGTATGGCCTCTTCCCGAGTTGGACTATTTACATACTGCTCTAAGACACTCTCCTGGATGCTCCTTACACATTCGGCTCCATCTACGCCTCCAACACTACATGAGTCCCATTCAATGTTGGGGAAGTTAAAATCTCCCCTCACCACCACCCTATTGCTCCAACATTTTTCTATAATCTGTCTACATATTTCTACCTCTACTTCACGCTCGCTTTTGGGATTCTTGTAGTAAAGTCCCAACAATGTTACTGCACCCTTCCTATTTCTTAGCTCTACCCATATTGCCTTAGTGCTCGAATCCTCCATCGTGCCCTCCTTAATCACAGCTGTGATATCATCTCTGACCAGAAATGCAACTCCTCCACCCCTTTTACCTCCCTCTCTATCCCTCCTGAAGCATCTATACCCTGGAATATTTAGTTGCCAGTCTTGCCCTTCCCTCAACCAAGTCTCAGTAATAGAAATAACATCATATTTCCAGGTACTAATCCAAGCCCTAAATTCATCTGCCTTACCTGCTACACTTCTCGCATTGAAACAAACGCACCTCAGACCACCTGTCCCTTTGCGTTCATCATCTCTTCCCCGTCTACTCTTCCCCTTAGTCACATTGAGTTTATTATCTAGTACCTTACTGGCTTTAGTTGCTGCCTCTTTACTGACCTCTAACTTCCTAATCTGGTTCCCATCCCCTGCCACATCAGTTTAAAACCTCCCCAACAGTGTTAGCAAAAGCACCCCCAAGGACATTGGTTCCAGTCCTGCCCAGGTGTAGACCATCCGATTTTAATGGTCCCACCACCCCCAGAACCGGTTCCAATGTCCCAAAAATTTGAACCCCTCCCTACTGCACCATCTCTCAAGCCATGTATTCATTCTGACTATTCTTGAATTTCTACTCTGACTGTCTCGTTGCACTGGTAGCAATCCTGAGATTACTACCTTTGAGGTCCTACTTTTTAACTTATCTCCTAACTCCCTAAATTTTGACTGTAGGATCTCATCCTGTTTTTTACCTATATCGTTGGTGCCTATGTGCACCACGACAACTGGCTGTTCACCCTCCCCCTTCAGTATGTCCTGCAGCCGATCTGAGACATCCCTGACCCGTGCACCCGGGAGGCAACATACCATTCGGGAGTCTCGTTTTCGACCACAGAAACGCCTGTCTACTCCCCTTACTATTGAATCTCCTATGAATATAGCCCTGCCAGTCTTTTTCCCGCCCTTCGTGCAGCAGAGCCAGCCACGGTGCCATGAGCCTAGCTACTACGGCCTTCCTCTGGTGAGTCATCTCCCCCAACAGTATCCAAAACGGTATATCTGTTTTGGAGGGAGATGACCGCAGGGGACACCTGCACTGCCTTCCTGTTCTTTCTCTGCCTTTTGGTCACCCATTCCCTGTCTCCCTCACCTATCCTAATCTGGGGTGTGACCAACTCACTGAACGTGCTATCCACGAACTCCTCAGCATCACGGATGCTCCAAAGTGAGTCCATCCGCATCTCCAGTGATAATCTATGATTAATCTAGGACAAAGGTTCGGCACAACATCGTGGGCCGAAGGGCCTGTTCTGTGCTGTATTTTCTATGTTCTATGTTCTATGTTCCAGAGCCGTCATGCGGTCTAACAGGAGCTGCAGCTGGACACATTTCCCGCACATGAAGGAGTCAGGGGCATCGGCCGCGTCCCTGAACTCCCACATTGAGCACGAGAAGCATAACGCGGGTCTGGGATCTCCTGCCATTTTTACTTTACCGTAACTGATTACAAATATAATATCAAATAATGAATAAGTGAAAGGAGTAAAGATTTTACTTAGCAATCACAATACTTACCAACACACGAAGAGTTAAATTTCTCCCAGCTCCTGCTCATTGGAGCACTTTCCTTACCAGCCAATCAGGTCACTGCTTTGCTGTGATGTCACTCTTCAAGGTAAGTTTTTAAAGTGGAAAACTTACCTTCCCGACAGAGCCCTGGCCACTGCTCCTGCCGAAAATCTGAAAGCCGCTTCTCCGGCAGCTGTGTCCCCGCCGCTCTCCTCGCGCTCTTTTATCCTGTGTCCCCGCCGCTCTCCTCGCACTCTTTTATCCTGTGTCCCCGCCGCTCCCCTCGCGCTCTTTCACTGAGTCTCCGCCGCTCTCCTCGCGCTCTTTTATCCTGTGTCCCGCCACTCTCCTCGGGCACTTTCACTGATCTCCGCCGCTCTCTTCGCATTCTTTCACTGAGTCCCCACCGCTCTCCTCGCGCTCTTTCACTGCAGGCTGTGACGTGACGGTTCAACTTCTTTCTACTTCTACCTTCCCTCGAGTCTCCCTCTTGATCTTTACTCGGCTGGGATCCTTACAGTGATTGTCTTTTTTTTTGGTTAGAGGAGGAGATAGGGAGAGAAACACTGAAGAAGTGTTTCGGGTTTAACTGTCACTTGACAACAGCTCCTCCACAAACCACCTTCAAGATACGGTGAGCACAATGCACTGTTGCAAATTTTGTCCGCAACAGCCAATCAGCAGCTCCGCTCTACTGCCCTCTGCTGGATGCTTGCCTTGACTTGAACACCTAGGGTGTCTTGCTCAGGTACACTTTCTGGATGCAGTGACCGGAAGGCACTTATGCAAATTTTCCCCACAACCGCCAATCAGCAGCTCCGCTCTACTGCCCACTGCTGGATCTCTACTGCCCTCTGCTTGATCAAGCTTAAGGGCACTGTTAGCACTTCTCGCCAGCCAGGCACTCCATGAGCCCAGTGGTCGTGTCGGCCTTGAGGTATGGGAGCAGTGGAGACAGCATTTGGTGCTGGAGGGTGCCTCAATGTGGGCACTGATCTATGATAAACATAGGTTTGCACCATGGTGTTTGGATGTGAGGTTTCGGGGGTGGCGGCAGGCAGGGATTGAGCGATTCAGTGACCTGTTTGTAGGGGGCAGTTTGGAGAAATTGGAGGACCTGGGGAAGTGTATGAGCTGCCCAGGGGGAACAGTTTCAGGTACCTGCAAGTTAGGGATTTTTGGAAGAGAGAAATGTCCCAGATTATTGCACTTGGAGTTGCAAGACAAGGTGTTGTCGAAGGGGGAGATGGGGAAGGGGAAGGTGTCTGAGGTCTACAAGGAGCTGATGAATTGGGAGGGGATATAAAGCGGACGTGGAGGAGGAGCTGGGTGAGGAAGTGGAAGTCAGGATGTGGGCTGAGGCCCTGTGGTGGGTGAATGCGTCTTAATCGTGTGCAAGGCTAAGCCTCATTCAGTTTGAAGTGGTCCATAGGGCACATATGACAGTAGCGCCGATGACTATGTTTTTTGAGGGGGTAGAGGATAGGTGGGGGCGATGTGCGGGTAGGCCCGCGAGTCACGTCCACATGTTCTGGGCTTGTCCGAAGCTTGAGGGGTTCTGGCTGGGGTTTGCAGACATAATGTCCAAGGTGTTGGGGGTGAAGGTGCCCCCCCTCCCCCCCCCCCGAGTCCAGAGGTAGCGATAATTGGGGTGTCGGAAGATCAGTGAGTCCAGGGGGCGAGAGAAGCTGATACTTTGGCCTTTGCCTCCCTGACAGCCCGGAGACAGATCTTACTTGGGTGGAGGGACTCGAAGCCGCCGAAAGCGGGGGTGTGGGTGAGCAAACTGGCAGAATTCCTGAGGCTAGAGAAGGTCAAGTTCGTCCTGAGGGGGTCAGTAGATGGGTTCACTCAGAGGTGGGAGCTGTTCATTGACTTCTTAAGGGAGAGTTGAGGAGTCGGCGAAGGGGGAAGGGGGAAAGGGGTTAAATTGGGGAAGGCAGTATGGGAGAAGGGGGTGAGAGTGGGGAGCAGACGGGGAGAGTGGGTGTTGGGTATTTATGATGTTGTATGATGTTTCTTCTGCTTTGGTTAGTTTGTATGAAAATGCCTGAATAAAATATGTTTTTTTAAAGTTTCCTGACGTTTCACGTCTTTGAAGGAGATGATAGAACAAGTGACCAAAGGCTTTGTTAAAAAGGTAGATTTTAAGAAATGACTTAAAGGAGACAGAGAGGGAAGGAGACAGTGAGGTTTCAGAAGGGAATTTCAGGGCTTAGCGTCTCAGCAGCTGAAGAATCCCACCCTTGGTAATCAAAGAAGCTCAGGGGAAGCCCTGGGAATTGAAGAGCACCGAGGAGAAGCTCTAATAATTGAAAAGGGCCCAGGGGAGTTGTTGAGAAATCCATGGACTCTGTCGTGGTTGCATTAGCTATTTACTGTGCAGTGCACCGTGTTTGACCACAGTTTGCCTGTTGATTCACATGCACCTCATATTAACTGATTGTTAGAATATAAGATAGATCTGGTAAAATGCTTTATATTTCCGACTTTATATAATAAACTTTCTTTTTGTTTGTTCAAAATCTTGTGGCTCTATTCACTGACCAAACGTCTTGAATCTCAAATTTTGTTCACTTTGAACAAAAGATGATTGGTCCTGAACCGAACCTTACCAAAGCCTTGTGGGCGTGGCCAAGGATCAAAACAGAATTAAAGTCTGCTAACCTCCGCCTTTTTTCCTACTTTTTAATTTAAAATGGGACTTCTTCTTGTCCCTGTCCGGGATTCTTCTTTGAGGTGCTTCCCAGTCCCCTCTCTTTTAGGGCCCTCTCCCTGTCCCCTGCCTGGGGGACTTGTTTTCAATGGCACGCTGCTCCTGGTCACATGACTCTGGTTTTCACATCATTTTCCATCTCTGCACCAGTGCCCTGGGCCTGTACACAACCCAAAGAACTTAAAATGATGAATTGCACATGCGCAAACTGCTATCATTCCACATATGTACAAGATCTGAGATCTGTTGGAACTTGGAGTTCCCGATCTCCGCTCTCAATGTTTAGATAGTAAGAAGTCTTACAACACCAGGTTAAAGTCCAACAGGTTTGTTTCGATGTCACCTGTTGGACTTTAATCTGGTGTTGTAAGACTTCTTACTGTTCTCACCCCAGTCCAACGCCGGCATCTCCACATCAATGTTAAGATAAATTGACTTCCTTAGCACCTCATCCCTTGGAAGAAAGAAAGCTTCACTTTCTTTATCAGTATTTAACATCATAAACATCTAACAAATTGCTTATCACATAGTATACCTTTTCATTGTGTTCTACCATTACACATATAATATAAAGTTACTAAGATTTACCAAAACAAAAGCTAGTACATGTAGCGGGTGGGATTAGCAGAATCCAAACATCACAGAATTATCATAACTCAGAATCTGCCTTTTCTCCTACATCTTTGCTTTAACTCTAAATGTAACGTCAACATTCACAGTTTTTGGCCATAATTTTTTCTTGGTCAACAAAAGATGGTGAAGATACATTAACATTTTCTTTCAGAACACCTTGACCAGCTTGTACCTTTATTTTGTGCCAGTATTTGAAGTCTTACTGGTGTGACTGCAAATCAGGTTTTCCCCTGTACACGTATAGATGTACGTTAATCACAGTATGTGATTCAAATGGCTTTCAGATAGGTTTCTCAACTTTAGTGCAGAATAGCATAGGATTTTTCTGACTCTTCTCATCTAGTAATGGAGACATGGCTGCAATGGATCCTTTAACTTTTCTACAGGAACTGTGTACGTCTGTTTGGCACCTGGCTTCAAAATTACCTTCTTCACTCACCTCTCCCATAACAGACTTTCTCTTTTCATTTTTTTGATCATCACCAGGTTAATAAGCTTTTGCTTTGAGAGTTTTCCTCTCAACTCATGTTCTAGCCAATCCAAGAGACACTCCACAGTCTTCTGCACACATTCACATTCTTCCCACTGAAGTCTTGAGAATGGAACCTTCATTTCCATTGCATTCACAATTTCACTCAAATATTTTGTTACTCTCTTACTTTCCAATTCTTTTCCATTTATCGATCTTTTCATTTAACTCAGCAATTAGGCTAGTGAGTTCAGTTGTCTTTGTTTCAGAGTCATGTGTGGAACCCTTACACAAACTTGACTTCAGCATTCAGTTCATTTCGGAATCTTACTTACGACTGCTCCTTAGACTTCCCCAGTTCACCCATTAGATCCTCGATCTGTTTCTTCAAATTTTCCTGATCTACTTTCCAAGTCTGGATCTGCTCTTCCACGCTGCCCATCTCATTCTTTTCAAATCTCCAGATTGTATCAGAGTTCAAGAGTCTCATTGCTCTTTTCGCAGTGAAGTTCCAACAATCCATCGGTCTTAGTGATTCATCAGTAATTCCCGTTCCTGTTCATGGCATGTTTTATCATACTTGATAGAGAATTCTGATACTTCAAGTTCACCAAGTTTTAATTGAAAATCTATTTTTGCTTCTACGAGCTTATCATTTCGACATTTCGAGTCCTTATTCAAGTGTTCTACTTCCTGTGACTGACACATAAGTGTTCTCATCAGTTCTTGTTTTTCATTAGCAAACTCATCTTTCGTGCCTGAAAGTTGATTCTCTGCACTAATCAGATTTTCTATCAATTGCCCGTTATAGGCAATCGGCTTCTTGTGTTTGGCCGCAGTATTTATTTTACAGGAGTTTGGCAAGATCAGCATAACCAAGTGGCTGCTGCAACACAGTTGTTACCATGTTCCCATCTACCCGCGCCAAATCATTACACAATATAAAATTTACTCCATTCCTCAGCTGAACTATTAGACACCTTTTCTCCTCATAACCTAAACCTATCTCTCACCATTTTTTTTTATTCATTCAAGTGGTTGTCACTGGGCCAACATTTATTGCTATCCTGGAGAGCATTTAAGATTCAACCTGCATGGGTCTGGAGTCATAGAACATAGAGAAACATAGAACATACAGTACAGGAGGCGATTCGGCCCATCAAGTCTGCACCGACCCACTTAAGCCCTCATTTCCACCCTATCCCTATAACCCAATCTAACCTTTTTGGTCACTAAGGGCAATTTAGCATGGCCAATCCACCTAACCTGCACATCTTTGGACTGTGGGAGGAAACCGGAGACAGTGACCCAGCAGGGAATCGAAACTGGGACCCTGGCGCTGTGAAGCCACAGTGCTATCCACTTGTGCTACCATATGTAAGCCAGACCTGGTAAGGATGACAAATTTCCTTCCCTAGAGGGCATGAGTGAACTAGATGGTTTTTACAATAATGTTTTCACGGTCATCATTAGCTTTTTCATTCCAGATTTTTCATTGACTTCAAATTTCATTATCTGCTATAGTGGGTATTGAACCCAGGTCCCCAGAGCATTACCCTGCATCTCTGGATTACCGTGTTTGATTTCTTTTTCTTTCTGGAGTTCAGGTTTAAGCTTTCACATTTCCATTTATCTTGCTCTTTTTCCTTTTTCCAATTCAATTTTTTTTCTTAAGTTCTCTATCTCTTTCTATCTCAAACTACTTCATCTGCAACTGAATTCTAGCTAATTCAACTCAATTGCAACCTGGATTAACTTTTTCTTCTTCCAATCCCACATGTTGTTCTATCACCTCAATATTTCTGCTTCCTTAGCCCCTGCTTATAACTCTAACTCTTCTGCTGAAACAATTAACCTGGCTTTGGTTAATTTTTGCAAATCACTTCGAGACAAACCTTCCCCCTCCAGAAAACGCATTGCGATGACAAAGCCATCCTGTTTTTCAATCTGTACAGAAAAATTCACTGTGGAATTCTTATCAGCTTTTATCGCAGCAAGTACTCATATTTGACTGTGGATTTGAAACTCCTAAAGAGCCCTTAATTCATGTTGCAATCCTTTAACAGACCCCCAAGATTTTTGTAAGATCTATGTAAGGGACAAATAATGTTTTGCTTAAAATAAAAAAAGTTTGAGATTCAAGACACTTGCTCAGTAAATAAAGCCACAAGGTTCCACGGGTTTTGAACAAATAAAAAAATATTCACTCTTTAAGGTCAGAAATATAAACAATTTACAATATCTTTCTTATACTCTAACCTTCAGGCTAAGTATGAGATACGTGTGAATTAATAAGCAAACTGTGGTTGAACACACAATACTGTACAAGGAATTGCAAATGTGACCTAGATAGAGTCCATGGATTTTTCAACAACCCACCCAGACACCAGTAACACTGTGGGTCAACTAATCTCACTGAAATCTCTTTACTAAGGAACTCCAGTCATCACCTTCGAAGATCAAAGCTGGGAATTCTCTCCAAATGTCGCTCCAATTCAGACGGCATCAACAACAATCCACCTCACAGGGTTTCAAACACAGTTCCCAGGATTCCATTCCATTGAATCCCCCGAGTATGCACTGAAGCACCAACTCACAAGCACAACTACAGCTCCTTTAGCCATGCCAAACAGAACACTACTGCTCCTATGGCAGCGTGGAGTCATCGAATCTCAGCTGGCTTCATGCATGTTCGGGGCTCCCCAAGCCCTCTTTGATTGCCAGGGCTTCCCCTGAGCCTCTCCCTGTCCCCTTTTCCATTCGGACATCTCCTTGTCCCCTGCCTGGGACACTTATTTTCAATGATGCTCTGCTCCCAGTCACATGATTTTTGCACTGTTCTCCATCTCTGCCCTGGCATGTTTGGCCCAGCCTCGACCCAAAGAACTGAAAATGCTAAACTGCACAGGCATGGAGACTCCGAGGTCTATCGGGGTTTGTAGCTCCTCGATTCCGCTCTCAATGCTACGTTAAGTTGACTTCCACGACACCCGGAACATACTTGAACTCGGCGATGGTAGATTCCTGGGCGTGTATGAAGTCAGCATCTGGGTGCCAGGTACATGGCGCAGAACTTGCAGCAAAAGATTCTGTTCATGAAGAATATTTGGTAATTAGCCATTCTTTTAAAAAATAGATTTGCACTCATTTCAGACAAGCTGTTGAGATCTGGAATGCACTGCTCAAAATGGAGGTGGGAGCAAATTTAATAACAATATTCAAAAGAGATTTGGATAAATATTCCATGGGGGGAAATCTGTAGAGCTATGAGGAAAAGGGCCCAAGGAATGGTGCTGATAGGATAACTCTTTGTAAGAGTTATGATGGGCTAAAAGGTCTCCTTCTGTGCTTTAACATTCTTGGAAAGGCTGGCTGTAAATGGGTGAATTTCCAAACTGGCAGTAGCGTTGAGAAACTGACATTTTCTGGCATCTTTCATCGATGCAAAGGATTATTCCAAGGAAATGCTGCTAATTTTAATACCATTTATCTTGCCTATTTATCGACATAGACTTTGCATCGAATACTGACTCTCCCATGGACTTACTGGGGAGGAGGATAACAGAATATCCTCAGGCTCCCAAAACCACTGTGTTAGGAGATAGCCAGGCATCAGAATATTGGTGCACTGTACTTTAAGCCAGGTGCATCTTGTGTATGTGCTGGGTGGGCCTGAGGAGCTTTCGAGTCATACAATGAACTGAAGGGACAGTTCAGGGACAGGTCAATTGCATTAGAGAACCTCTGGGAGCTCCTGGTTCAGGAATGCCCAGCACAGAGCATCGAAGGCACAACGGCTCCTTCCAGCATTACCAATCGCCCAAGAGTGGCTCCAAAAATTGAAGATCAATCTCCAGGACACTGCTGTGTACAACGCTGGAGAAACATCTGCGGGACATTGAAAAAGATTAGGTTTGTTTGTCATTTTCTTGGAACATTTCTCTTTTCAAGACATAAAAATATTGAAAATAGGGGGAGAAAAGCCTGTTGGGATGACAGTCAAGCACCACCCAATTGGGTAATGAGTCATTTTTATTTCCATATGGCGTAAGAAGGCAGTGCGTCATAAAGAT
This sequence comes from Scyliorhinus torazame, assembly GCF_047496885.1. Lineage (NCBI taxonomy): Eukaryota > Metazoa > Chordata > Chondrichthyes > Carcharhiniformes > Scyliorhinidae > Scyliorhinus > Scyliorhinus torazame. The sequence goes on from NC_092719.1 coordinate 119,442,914, forward strand.
GGACGTGTTGGCCGACCCATGGCTGAAGGGTGGGGACATGTCATGTGATGAAACCCCCAGGAATATATTAATCACAGTTGGCAACCCTGCCACTTTCGATGTCAGTCTCGCCAACTGTTTCTCAGATGGGCATAAGTCTTGGGATATCTGAAAGCCACCACGGCGGAGGGGGGGGGATTTGTGCAAACTGGTGCCATTTTAAGTCATGCCATTTACAGAGCAAATCGCTCTGAGCCACTTAACAGCTTCCAGTCAGCACCATATAGGGAGGGGGGTGGGGGAGTTCGGGAGGGTCCTAAAATGTGATGAAACAGCAAGGTTGTCATGGGGCTGAATGGTTACAGATCATTTGGTTTGAGGTATAAACACACCGCAGTGTTGGTAGAATGGAGAAAGTTTGGCCCAAGTTTCATTCACTCACTACTTCTGTTCTCACAAACCTAAATTGGCTCCTGGTCTAACATGTCTCGGCCTTGTGCTCAGTGCCTGCCGTGGCCTCACCCCTCCCTATCTGAATAACCTCCTTCATCCCTGTAACCCTCCAAGATCTCTGTGCTCCTCCAATTCTGGAGTCTTCCAAATCTTCTCCCTAATTGTGGCTTTGGCTTCAGCTGCATCGGGTATAAGTTCTGGTCCTCCCTTTCTGTCTCTCTACCACTATTTCCTCCTTTAGGATGCCCTTTAAAACCAATCCCTTTAACCAATAACTCCTTGAGATGGTTTATTATATTAAAGGTGCCATATAAATGCAATTGTTGAATGTGATTGAATGTTGTTGAAAGATGAGTGTGTAATGATATGTAGATAGACAAGTTAGTGAAAGGTTAATTATTACATCTCAGTGTAATTCAAACACTAGAGGGCACCACCAGTTCTCAGTATAAATATCAGACCTCAGGGAATGCTGGGTAGTTAGCAAAGGAGAAAGCCTGAGAGAGAGTCATCAACTCAACGGACCATTCTGGATCAAAAGGCAAAGAACAACAGCAGATTACCATCAAAGGTAATATAGCTGAGTGCAGCTCCAACAACACTCAAGAAGCTCAATACCATCCAGGACAAAGCAGCTTGTAATTTGGCACCATATTTCTAAGCATTCACTCCCTCCACTACCAATGCACAATGGCAGCGTGTGTACCATCTACAAGCTGCACTGCAGCAACTCACCAAGGATTTTCGATAGCACCTTCCAAACCCACAACCTATATCACCAAGGAGGACAAGGGCAGCAGATACGGACGGCACGGTAGCATAGTGGTTAGCACTGCCGCTCCACAGCTCCAGGGTCCCAGGTTTGATTCCCAGCTTGGGTCACCCTCTGTAAGGAGTCTGCACGTTCTCCCCGTGACTGCGTGGGTTTCCTCCGGGTGCTCCGGTTTCCTACCACAGTCCAAAGACGTGCAGGTTAGGTGGATTGGCCATGATAAATTGCCCTCAGTGTCCAAAGAGATTGGGTGGGGCTACTGGGTTACGGGTATGGGGCACAGGTGTGGGCTTAAGTGGGGTCCTCTTTCCAAGGGCAGGTGCAGACCCGATGGGCCGAATGGCCTCCTTCTGCACTGTAAATTCTATGTCTATGTCTATGACACCATCTGCAGATACCTGGGAACACTTTCATATGCAAGTTTCCCTCCAAGGCACCCACCATCCTGATTTGGAAATCTATCGCCGTTCCTTCACTGTTGCTGGGTCAAAATCCTGGAACTCCCTTCCTAACAGCACTCTGGGTGTACCAACATCACATAGACTGCAGATGTTCAAGAAGGCAGCTCACCACCACATTCTCAAGGGCAATTAGGGATGGGCAACACATTCTGGCCCAGCCAGCGACGCCCACATCCCATACAAGAATATGATTTTTAAAAGTGGCAAACATACCTGATACATTGGTTGGAGAAGGCTGCAAAAGGAGTGCGGAGGAAGGCCGGGGCGGTGAGGGAAATTTGAAATTGATGCATTGAGAGAGGTGGAGCCAAGTATAAAGGTGGGAGGTAAGACCTATTGACAGTGGAGTCTGCAATCAGGGTGAGCTTTTGGAACAAAGAAGAGGGCATTGTTAGAATGGTTATCATTGTTAGAATGGTAATTGATATTATTTGATTTTAATCATTTTCCAAAAGGTGTCATTGAAAGGGATAAGTCATGATTGGAGAGCTCAAAGCTGTGATGTGCTCCTCCTGCTTTATGTGGGAAGCCATGAACATTTCCAGTGCCCTGGGTCAGCATGTGTGCAGGAGATGTCTCCAGCTGAAGCTATTATTAGCCCAGGTTTCGGATCTGGAGCAGCAGCTGGGGACACTCTGGGACATCTGCGAGGCAGAGAGTACCTTCGATAGCTCGTTTAGAGAGGTTAAGGCTCCACAGGCAGCAAGTGAATGGGTGACCACCAGGTACAGTGAGAGGGCGAGGCAGGCAGTGCAGAAATCTCCTGTGGCCATTCCCCTGAAAAACGAGACCTGGGTGCCCTTGTACACCAGTCACTGAAACATGCAGGTACAGCAGGCGGTAAAGAAAGCAAATGGTATCTTGGCCTTCATAGCGAGAGAATTCGAGTACAGGAGCAGGGATGCCTTGCTGCAGTTATACAGGGCTTTGTTGAGACCACACCTGGAATACTGTGTGCAGTTTTTGTCTCCGTATCTGTGGAAGGATGTTCTTGCTCTAGCCGTAGTGCAGCAAAGATTTACCAGACTGACTCCTGGGATAGCCGGACTTCCATGTGAGGAGAAATTGAGTCATTTAGGATTATATTGTCTGGAGCTTAGAAAAATTAAAGAGGAGAGTCTCACAGAAACGTATAAACGTCTATCAGGACTAGACAGGGTAGCTGAAGGAAGGATGTTCCCGATGGCGAGGGGAATCCACAACCAGGAGACACAGACTGAGGATACCAGGTAAACCATTTAGGACTGAGATGAGAAATCTCTTCACCCACATAATAATAATAAACTTTATTGTCACAAGTAGGCTTACATTAACACCGCAATGAAGTTACTGTGAAAAGTCCCTCGTCACCACACTCCGGCGCCTGTTCGGGTACACAGAGGGAGAATTCAGAATGTCCAAATTATCTAATAGCACGTCTTTCGGGATTTGTAGGAGGAAACCGGAGCACCCGGAGGAAACCCATGCAGATACAGGGAGAACATGCAGACTCCGCACATACAGTGACCCAAGCTGGAATCGAACCTGGGACCCTGGTGCTGTGAAGCCACAGTGCTACCCACTGTTACCACAGAAAGCAGTTGAGGCCAAAACATTGTGGGTGGGATTCTCTTCAGAAACTAAACTGGTCAGTGGGCCCACAGAGAGGGAAGTGGCTGAGATGGAGGTCAGCCTCGGGAGACCGAGTGACATCCAGCTGCGTTGCGGTTTCCCAAGGCACAAACCCCCCCCCCCCCCCTCACCACCTCCTCACCACACCCAGCCACACACACCCCCCCTCACCACCTCCTCACCACACCCACCCACCCCACACACCCTCACCACCTCCTCACCACACCCAGCCACCCCACACAAACCCTCACCACCTCTTCACCACACCCACCCACCACACCCCCCCTCACCACCTCCTCACCACACCCAGCCACCCACACACACCCTCACCACCTCCTCACCACACCCACCCACCCCACCCCCCCTCACCACCTCCACACCACATACAGCCACCCCACACCACCCTCACCACCTCCTCACCACACCCACCCACCCCACACCCCCTCACCACCTCTTCAGCACACCCACCCACCCCACCCCCCTCACCACCTCCTCACCACACCCAGCCACCCCACACACACCCTCACCACCTCCTCACCACATACAGCCACCACACACCCCACCTCACCACCTCCTCACCACACCCACCCACCCCACACCCCCTCACCACCTCTTCAGCACACCCACCCACCCCACCCCCCCTCACCACCTCCTCACCACACCCAGCCACCCCACACACACCCTCACCACCTCCTCACCACATACAGCCACCCCACACCCCACCTCACCACCTCCTCACCACACCCACCCACCCCACCTCACCACCTCTTCACCACACCCACCCACCCCACCCCCCCCCATCACCTCCTCACCACACCCAGCCACCCCACACACACCCTCACCACCTCTTCACCACACCCACCCACCCCACCCCCCCTCACCACCTCCTCACCACACCCACCCACCCCACCCCCCCTCACCACCTCCTCACCACACCCACCCACCCCACCCCCCTCAGCACTCCTCACCACACCCACCCACCCCACCCCCCCTCACCACCTCCTCACCACACCCAGCCACCCCACACACCCCTCACCACCCCCACCCACCCCACCCTCCCTCACCACCTCCTCACCACACCCAGCCACCCCACACACTCCCTCACCACCTCTTCACCACACCCACCCACCCCACCCCCCTCACCACCTCCTCACCACACCCACCCACCCCACCCCCCTCACCACCTCCTCACCACACCCAGCCATCCCACACATACCCTCACCACCCCCCTCACCACCTCCTCAGCACACCCACCCACCCCACACCACCCCCACACCACCCCCTCACCACACCCACCCAGCCCACACACACCCTCACCACCTCCTCAGCACACCCACCCACCCCACACCACCCCCACACACACCCTCACCACCCCCACACACCCCCTCACCTCACCCACCCACATCACCCCACCCCCTCACCACCCCCACAAACCCCCTCACCACACCCACCCACCCCACACCCACCCCACACCACACCCTCACCACCCCCACCCACCCCACACCACCCCCTCCCCACCCCCTCACCACACCCACCCACCCCACCCACCCCACCCACTCACCACCCCTGACCCCAACTCCAAGCGGATTCCAGTGACGAGGGGCTGATGTATAGCGAGGGAACACACCAAACACCAGCCCATGACACCCCGGAGCACCTGTCGGGTATGACATTGATTCCCCGTCGCAGCTATCTCCAACACCCTCCACCATCCGAGAGACACTCACCTCGGTTGGGCACTTTAGTGAAGAGGCTCCTGGGATACTATCTGGTCGCATCACACACGTGCTGCAGTACATCAGGTGGAGGTAGGAACCCCACTGCCACAGGGATGGGTGCCAGGGTCAGAGGCCCCCAATGTGGTGGGCACCGACAGGGCTAGGGGTACTGTGCAGAGGGCAAAGTGTCTGGGAGAATGACCAGGGGTAGGCAGGCGGATGGGGGAGGACGGGTGGGTAGGATAGGGGGGGACATGCAAGGGCTACAGAGCAGGCCGGGTTCTCCTTGTAGCCCAGTGGACTTGGTTGGGCACGGCGGTACACACTATGCCAAAATGTCTGCCTTTCTCCCACTACTACAGACAATGTACTTCGGAATCCACCCAGGAATAGTGGCATTGATTCCAAGCCGCCGCAGCACTGTGGGGTGCACTAAGGCTGCACGAGCAGGAGCTGCCCAGGGTGGCACCTGCAGCAGCGAAGCCTGCCCCAGGCCGCGTCTTTCATTCGGTGACCTGCCAGACCACGCATGCCGTCGAAGACTCCGGCTAAGCAGGGGGAACAGTGCAACATATCTGCTGGGTAATGGTGCACCTGGAGGCGCGGGGGTATGGGAGAGGCTACACGGTGGCCCCAGCCTCCACTGCAGCCCCTTCCACTGCATGTTCCTAAACCTCTTTTGTTACTCTTCTGAAGTATGTTTGGTTATACTACTGAACGTAACATACGTTACTCAATCCAGTTGCTGGTGCGGTTTTCTGTATCTTGATGAAAAAGACTCAAAGTCGTCCAGAAGTAATGAAAGGTTTATTGTGTAACTAAATCAACAATTTTGTGAGTTCTTTACTTTAAGATTAATACTAGTTGTAAGGTTACAAGATCTAAATACAGTAGCTACGTTTGACTACACTAATCACTCTGAGCAAAATCTATGCTCCTGCTTTCATTACAGTACAACCAAAAGAGAGAGAGGGACAGCTTGAGTCTGGCTTTTATACCCATTAGTGCTGCCCTCTAGTGATCTTCTGATTAAACATTAACCCCATATAGAGATCACTACAAAACTCACCCCCTCGTCCTCCCCCATACCCACGTGTATGCCTGGTAATTCCTCCTGGTGCTCTGCCCTCAGCACCTCACCCCAGGCCCCGACGGTGCCTGGGGGCCCTTGGTCCTGGCCCCCGGCCCTACCGGCAGTGGTAACGGAGGCTGTCACGGAGAATATAGTGTCGGGCTTGTTAATGATATGCCAACAGAGTTTACTGTATATGCAGAGTATAATATATTGGCGCCAGTGTCGAGGCACCGGAGCATGGCAGTCTGTCGGACGCCTGGCGTCGCCCACAGTTTTCATCTCCCACGCAATTCACCACCACTCGCGCTTCCCAATTCCAGCGTCACTGGACGGAGCAACCCGACCGGTATGTTTTCAAGAAAGAATTAGATATAGCTCTTGGGCTAAAGGGATCAAAGTATATTGGGGGGAAAGTGGGAGCAGGTTAATGAGTTAGATGATCAGTGATGCACTATCAATTACCACAAAGACGAGAGTAGTGGAATAATCGAGGCTTTATTGAGCAAGATGTTGTGCCTCCTGTAGCTGGAACCAGAATGGCTGCAGCACAGAAGAGCACACATATGCGGAGCCAGCAGGCAGGGATTTACCCTTGTACCTCTAATATACAGGCAGTGCGGTAATACATATAATGTACTACCAGTGGTGACTACCACAATCAGGCATGGTCATAATTTGTTTTATTCATTCATGGGATGTGGGCATCACTGGCTGGGCAGCCTTTATTGCCCATCCCTAGGCGAATGTAAGAGTCAACCGCATTGCTGTGACCAGGCCAGACCAGGGTGACAGATTTCCTTCCCTTCAGGACATTAATGAACCAGATGGGTTTTTACGACAATCGACAATGGTACATGGTTACAATTAGTCATTTAATTCCAGATTTTTCGATTGAATTCAAATTCCACCATCTGCTATGGTGGGGTTCGAACCCGGGTCCCCAGAGCACTTTTCTTGGGACTCTGGATTACTTGTCCAGCGACAATACCACTGCCTCCCCATAATGAATGGCAGAGCAGGCTCGAAGGGCCGAGTGGCCTCCTCCTGCTCCTATTTCCGATGTTTCTATGTTCAGACTGAAGGAGTAAAGGAGGAGTGAATTAGTGGCAGTGGAGGGGAGGCGGAAACAGGGCTGGACCATATTTCAGAGGTGAAAGCAGGTTGCTGACTAATTGTGGAGTCAATAAAAATACAAAAGCTGGCGATTCACCCAGGCTGACGTCAAGAACTGGATTGCAAGCTTCCTCCCCACCTTACTGCAACGACAGACAATATCACACACCACAATGGGTTTACTTCTGATATTTTAGATTGAAATGAAGCAAAAGGAATCATCTCAAGTGTTTATACCTACTTTGTGAAGCAGAGGGGAAGATTGAATAAGATATTTAGGGGTGTCACCCAATACCAGTGCAGGTACAGTAAATAACCTGGGCTGTGTGAGTGTTCGAGTGCTTGACGTGACCTTTCTGACATGTGTCTTAGTTAATGCATCCATTAAAGTAGCAGGCAGGAGTATGTCATCTGAACATGTTAAGTGCTCAGCATCACTGGCAGCCAGTCATTTGTAGCCCTATATTTCAGCTGGGGAGAAGAGAGCCCATTTAAATGATCTACTCAGATGAAATATGCAGCCATAAATGTTGCATCTGGAACAAGAAGGAAGATCTACGGCCCAATTTTGGAAAGAAGGAAACCACAGCATTATATGAGATTGTAATCTGATTCTAAAAGCAAAACTGTGAACTCCATGGTGGATGTCAGGCTTAGAAGGACGGAGTGATTAGTGCTTGGATTAACCCATTGTGTCTCTCCCTTGCATCAGCTGATGCAGAGCAGTAATGCTGCCAGCTGCCAGTTTAAGCTCATTTTCTTGCGCTTTAACGACTTCCGCCCTGTGGTTTGCGCCCTGATTGGAGTGAGAATGGAGGTGGGTGGGTGTGGAAATTCGGAGTGCTGGGCAAGCATGCCCACTTCCCGGTACCATCCCAGGAGCACAGTGGGTAGCACTGTGACTTCACAGCGCCAGGGTCCCAGGTTCGATTCCCGGTTTGGGTCACTGTCTGTGTAGAGTCTGCACGTTCTCCCTGTGTCTGCGAGGGTTTCCTCTGGGTGCTCTGGTTTCCTCCCACAAGTCCCCAAAGACATCCGTTAGGTGAATTGGATATTCTGAATTCTCCCTCTGTGTACCCGAACAGTTGCCGGGATGTGGTGACTTGGGGCTTTCCACAGTAACTTCATTGCAGTGTTAATGTAAGCCTACTTGTGACAATAAAGATTACTGATTGATTGTTAGCCAGTTCAACTTCCTGATTAAGACCAACATTCAGAGGCCAAATGAAATTTTACAATAGGCCTTCGGGTCCCTGGAGGTGCGGGGGGCAGTGTAAACCTCCTATGCCCCCTAGTCACTGACCTCTCTGCTAAAGTAAACTGGCCCTTCCCAAATCATCTATCCAGGCCCCTCACAACATTGTACATCCCAATCAAATTTCTCCTCAGCCTCCTCTGATCCAAGGAGCATATACCCCAATCTTTCCTTATCGCTGCAAAAAGCTTCACTTGATCAAATTCCTTTATTTCATGCATTTGGAAAACAAACAGACCGAACTGCAGCAAAATATATCTGTAAGGTTCAACCTAGATATCAGATTCTGAGGGTGGGTAACTAGTAATTTATTCCCCCAACACACTAAAAGTTCATATGCTTTAGTTGAGATCCTTTTGAACATGGAGTGATTTTAACTAAAGGAAACTAGATAGGCAATTAAACTGGTGCATGGGCATTACCCGCACCGAACCTGCCAGCTTCTTTCAGGAGGTAGCATTAATTTCTTGCCTCTGCTAGTGAGAGGGACACTTGTGGGAGCTTCCTTAAATATGCAGATGTCATCTGTCATGTTGGGTGTTCTGATGTACAAACGATCCAACATGGCTGGAGATGGTGTAACTCAGTTTTATTAACTATTCAGCTGTAACAACACACTGCTAACTTGGGTACGTGCATTACCAGCTAATCTGTGGACCCTGTCCTATCACTATCTGGGTGAGGCACTCAGCACATGGTGAATGTCTGAGTGGCAGGCTCTGAGCTCTGTGCTCTGTGCTGCCTGCTGCTGGAAAGAGCGGGAACTGTAGTGTCCCCTGTTTTTATAGTGCGTGTGCTCTCACTGGTGATTGGCTGCGATGTTATGTGTGTGTTGGTTGGTCCTACTGCATGTCCATCAGTGTGTGTGTGATTGCACCATGATGTACTGATCTAAATATCATGACACATCAGTAGTCAGAGAAGCCACTGTAGCTTCCCTCCCCACTGGACTGTCAGGACACCCATTCCAGGTCTCAAACCACATCAACCATCCTCACCACTCCCACTGCATATATCTTGGGTTCTCGGTTAGTGTTTCCTGTTGAGTTCGAATGGCAGACTGGATGGGGCCTATCGATGAGATGTGTTGTGTTCGGTCGCTTCCTTGATCATGAAGGTCACAAACGATTCCATCTCCGTTACTGTAAAGCCATGGAGGGACATGCCTGTCTTCCTGTCCGTCCTACCGCCATGTGCTCCGTCTCCTATCCGTCCCCCGATATATATATATCTGTGTTGGTGTTTGGTTCCACCTGCTGGCGGTAGGTCAGAACTGTCCCTACATGTATTGGTCAGTGGTGCTACTATATACCAATATATACATTGGTACAACTATGTACAATTATATATAGATATGCCTGTACGCACATCACCACAAGATGCAGGATTTAAAATCTCCACAGGTTAACATTGCAGATGGGCAGGGAATTTATATTCTACCTCGTAGCCCAGATTTAAAATTGTCCCTCTTGTCACCTACAAATAAATGAAATGCTGCTGCGTTATCCACCTTCCCTATTTTGCTGCCGCCTCATTTCCCTTCCCTATGAAGGAATCGGTCTCTCATGTCCATTGAAGTATGAGAAAAGGCGGCGGGCATGAAAGATTGTGGGTGGGATTTTCACTCAAAGTCAACAAACTTTTGGCCGCTCTTCAAATTCTCTGGGCTCACCCACAACACTGCCCCCCGCTGATGGAGCCAGAAAATCCCGGCCTGCGTGTGCAAGTCACAGAGAATGAAGCCTCATCACCTGAATCCTTTCTTGGGGACTGCACCATAATCTGATGGGAAGACTCCATTGCTCTTATAACTGGAGGATACAATGGCAGGGATATGACACCAAATTAGGCCACATGAGCCAGAGCGGTGGAAAGGTAGGAGCCAGTCAAAAGGCATTGCACCACCCTCATGGTTAGTGGAGTCAGATTAATGATCTGTCCACATGGAGATGCCTTGTAATAGGGGAACAACCCAGAAACCGCTATAGACTTTCAAATATAGACATCAACTGCGCAGGAGAACGATCTGCTGAATGGTGGAGTTGCTCTAGGCTGGGGTTTCCCTGGGATCCTGCGGCAGGCCAGGCACATCTGTAAAATTTGAAAAGCTGCTTGCCCAATAGGAGATAGAAACAAATGACTGCGAATGCTGGAATCTGAAACAAAGCCAGAAAATGCTGGGCAATCACGGCAGGTTTGAGAGTAGCTGTGGAGAGAGAATGGAGCTAACGTTTGCAGCCTGGATGACTCTTCGTCAAAGCTCGCTTTTCAGAAATCCAGCCTCTGATGGCACGAGCTGGAAACAGCATGAAACAGAGAGTGTGATTCTCCAGCCTCCCAGCTGCATGTTTCACAGCAGCGCACCGTTCACTGGTGGCATGATTCTCTGTTCCCACTGCTATCATTGGGAATTCCCATTGAAGCCATCTCAAGCCGCCGGGAAATCCACGGGCAGGGTGTTCTGCCGGCGGAACCAGAGAATCCCACCACCAGCAAACGGATGGAGAAACTCAGCCAAAGTCTTCAGAACAGCAGAGTGATTGGAAGAATGGGCGTGAGTGGGAGAAGGTGGCCATCAAAGCAGGAAGGGAGGAAAGCTCAACTGAGGGAACGGACCCTGAGAGAGGCCAGAGCCACAGGGGCCCAAGAGAGGTGTGTATATGTGTTTGTGGGGTGAGTAGGTGTGGGGGGGGTGTATGTGTGTGAGAGGGAAGGGTGTGTGTGTGTGAGAGAGAGAGGGGTGTGTGTGTGTGTGAGAGAGAGAGAGAGGGGCTTGTGTGTGTGAGAGAGAAGGGTGTGTGTGTGTGAGAGAGAGAGGGGTGTGTGTGTGTGTGTGAGAGAGAGGGGTGTGTGTGTGTGAGAGAGAGAAGGGTGTGTGTGTGTGAGAGGGGGGGGGTGTGTGAGAGAGAAGGGTGTGTGTGTGAGAGAGAGAGAGGTGTGTGTGTGTGTGTGTGTGTGAGAGAGAGAGAGGTGTGTGAGAGAGAAGGGTGTGTGTGAGTGAGAGAGAAGGGTGTGTGTGTGAGAGAGAGAGAGAGTGGGGTGTGTGCGTGTGAGAGGGAAGGGTGTGTGTGAGAGAGAGAGAGGGGTGTGTGTGTGTGAGAAGGGTGTGTGTGTTAGAGAGAGAGAGGGGTGTGTGTGTGTGTGTGAGAGAGGGGTTTGTGTGTGTGTGAGTGGAGAGAGGTGTGTGTGTGTGTGAGAGAGAGAGAGAGGGGTGTGTGTGTGTGAGAGAGAGAGAGAGAGAGGTATGTGTGTGTGTGTGAGAGAGAGAGAGAGAGAGAGAGGGAGGGGTGTGTTTGTGTGAGTGTGGTAGTCACCACTGTTGCATTATATCGTATATACTGCACTGCATACGAGGGTATTACGGTAAGGCCCCTGTACTACAGGTACGGGGGTAGATCTCTGCATGCTGGCTCCGCCCAGTAGGCGGAGTATAAATGTGTGTGCTCTCCGAACTGCAGCCATTTCGGCAGCAGCTGCAGGAGGCCACACATCTCTGTGTAATAAAGCCTCGATTACTCTCTACTCTCTCTCATCGTAATTGATAGTGCATCAATTTATTACACAGAGATTTTACAAAGATGGATCTCCGCATCAAGCCGGATCGCCTGCAGCTGCACCCTCAAGCAGACAATGCCAAAAAGGACTTCGCACATTGGCTAGCTTGCTTTGAAGCATAAATCGGGTCTGTGACAGACCCAATCTCAGAAGCACAGAAGCTCCAGATTCTGTACATGCGGCTGAGCTCCGATATCTTTCGCCTTATCCAGGACGCACCTACCTACGCAGAGGCCATGGCGCGACTGAAGGAGAACTACGCTCAGCAGACCAACAAGATCTACGCCAGGCACCTCCTATCCACGCGGCACCAACTTCCCGGTGAGTCTGTGGAAGATTTCTGGAGTTCCCTGCTCGCCCTGGTGAGAGACCATTTCGGCCACTGAACATTCTAACCTGCTAATGAGAGACGCGTTCATTACGGGCATAGGGTCGGCCTACATCTGCCAGCGCCTCTTAGAAGGGGCTACGCTTGACCTTGCGGCGACCAAGAAACTAGCTCACAGTCGCCTCACGCAACGTACAGGCGTATGCCCCCGACCGCACGGCCCACCTCTCCTGGGCATCGTGGACCCCGCCAGCAGCCACCCCATCGTGGACCCCATCAGCGACCGCCCCAGTCAACTCCACGCCTGCGCCGCGCGGAGCCAACCAACTCCGGGGGACCCAAGTGCTACTTCTGCGGACAGACAAAACACCCCCGACAGTGCTGCTCGGCACGAAGCGTGCTCTGCAAGGTCTGCGGCAAGAAAGGACATTTTGCTGCAGTGTGCCAGGCCCGCTCAATCGCCACTATTGTCCCTGCACCCCCCGCGTGCGGCCAGTGGGCGCCGCCATCTTCCTCGCCTCAGACCACGTGCGGCCCGTGGGCGCCGCCATCTTGCTCCCCTCACAACACGTGCGGCCCGTGGCCGCCACCATCTTGCGTGCCTCACAAACAATGGGCGGAGCCATCTTGCATGCCCCAGGACACGTGCGGCCCGTGGGCGCTGCCATCTTCCCCGCCTCAGGACCCCTGCCCATCGGGCACCTGATTGGGCCGCTCATCGGCTGCAACTGCCGCCGACAACCCGCGTCTCGCCTCCGTCACGATCGACCAGGCCCGACCGCACAATCTCGCAACCGCGTCGACAAAGGTGATGGTCGACGGGCATGAGATATCCTGCCTTCTGGACTCCGGGAGCACTGAGAGCTTCATGCACCCCGATACGGTAATGTGCTGCTCCCTCGTGGTACACCCCATTTACCAAAAAATCTCCCTGGCCTCCGGATCCCACTCCGTGGCGATCCAGGGTACTGCATCGCCACCCTCACCATCCAGGGTGTAGAGTTCAGCGGCTTCCGGCTCTACGTCCTCCCCGACCTCTGCGCTGCCTTGCTACTCGGCCTGGACTTCCAGTGCAACCTCCAGAGCCCAACCCTGAAATTTGGCGGGCCCCTACCACCCTTTACTGTTTGCAGCCTCGTGACCCCTAAGGTCGACCCGCCTTCCCTGTTTGCAAATCTCACCCCGGATTGCAAACCCGTCGCCATCAGGAGCAGACGGTACGGCGCCCAGGACAGGACCTTCATCAGGTCTGAGGTCCAGTGGCTGCTGCGGGAAGGTATCATTGAGGCCAGCAATAGCCCCTGGAGAGCCCAAGTGGTTGTGGTGAAAACGGGGGAGAAAAACAGGATGGTCATTGACTACAGTCAGACCATCAATCGGTACACGCAGCTCAACACGTACCTCCTCCCAAGCATATCTGATATGGTCAATCAGATTGCACAGTACCGGGTCTTCTCGACAGTGGACCTGAAATCTGCCTACCACCAGCTCCACATCCGTAAGGCGGACCGCCCGGACACCGCATTTGAAGCGGACGGCCGCCTTTACCACTTCCTTAGGGTTCCCTTCGGCATCACTAACGGGATCTCGGTCTTCCAACGGGAGATGGACCGAATGGTTGACCGGTACGGACTGCGGAGGAAGACAGTGTCCTGCTGCCCGTCATGGTGTGCCACGTAGGCGTAGTGTGGATTCACGTGGAGGAGGAGGGCTTTTTTGACGAGGGGGTCTGACTTATGGGTCCGCGCATGCTTCCAGAGGAGGATGGGCCCAGGAACTGTCAGCCAGGTAGCGAGCGATACCCAAGAGGTGGACTTCCTGGGGAAGGCAAACACACGTTCATGAGGAGTCTCATTGGTAGCAGTGCATAGGAGCGACCGGATGGAGTGGAGCGCATCGGGGAGGACCTTCTGCCAGCTGAGACTGGGAGATTCCTAGACCAAAGGGCCAGCAGGACGGCCTTCCAGACCGTCGCATTCTCTCTCTCCACCTGTCCGTTTACCCCAGGGTGGTAGCTGGTAGTCCTGCTCGAGGCGATGCCTTTGCTGAGCAGGAACTGACGCAGTTCATCACTCATGAACGAGGATCCCCTATCACTGTGGATGTAGGTAGGGAAACCGAACAAAGTGAAGAGAATTTGTTTGGCCTTGATGAGAGTGGCTGAAGTCATGTCAGGGCATGGGATGGCGAAAGGGAGTACTCATCAATAATGTTGAGGAAGTACACATTGCGGTCAGTGGAGGGGAGAGGCCCTTTGAAATCGATGCTGAGGCGCTCGAAGGGGCGAGAGGCCTTTACCAGGTGCGCTCTGTCTGGCCGGTAGAAGTGCGGTTTGCATGCCGCGCAGACCTGGCAGTCCCTGGTCACGGTCCTGACCTCCTCGATGGAGTAAGGCAGGTTGCGGGTCTTGATAAAATAGAAGAACTGGGTGACCCCCCGGTGACAGAGGTCATTGTGGAGGCCCCGAAGTCGGTCTACTTGTGCTCTGGCACTTGTACCGTGGGATAGGGCATCTGGGGGCTCATTGAGCTTCCCAGGACGATACAAGATCTCGTAGTTATAGGTGGAGAGTTTGATCCTCCACCTCAAGATCTTGTCGTTCTTAATCTTGCCCCGCTGTGTATTGTTAAACATGAAGGCAACCGACCATTGGTCAGTGAGGAGAGTGAATCGCCTGCCGTCCAGGTGATGCCTCCAATGTCGCTCAGCTT
Organism: Scyliorhinus torazame; assembly: GCF_047496885.1. Taxonomy (NCBI): domain Eukaryota; kingdom Metazoa; phylum Chordata; class Chondrichthyes; order Carcharhiniformes; family Scyliorhinidae; genus Scyliorhinus; species Scyliorhinus torazame. The sequence goes on from NC_092719.1 coordinate 119,457,945, forward strand.
CCACAATGGCTTGGGCTTCCTTTTGAAAATTAAAATGAAATGAAAATCGCTTATTGTCATAAGTATGCTTCAAATGAAGTTACTGTGAAAAGCCCCTAGTCGCCACATTCCGGCGCCTGTTCGGGGAGGCTGGTATGGGAATTGAACCGTGCTGCTGGCCTGCCTTGGTCTGCTTTCAAGCCAACGATTTACCCCTGTGCTAAACATCTTTTCGACAGAGGCATGGAGGGTACAGGAGAAGACAGCCACGGGTCTGCTCGCCTGGTTAAGGGTGACGGCCAGAGCCACGTCCGATGCGTCACTCTCCACCTGAAATGGGAGGGACTCGTCGACTGCGTGCATCGTGGCCTTGGCAATGTCTGCCTTCATGTGGTTGAAAGCCGTCAGGGGGAAAATGGTGGACGTGATGAGTGGGCGGGCCTTGTCCGCACAATTAGGGACCCACTGGGCGTAATATGAGAAGAATCCCAGGTATCGCTTCAGGGCCTTGGGACAATGAGGGAGGGGGCATTCCAGGAAGGGGCGCATGCGGTCGGGGTCGGGCCCTAGGACTCCATTTTCCACAACGTAGCCAAGGATGGCTAGGCGGGTTGTGCGGAAAACGCATTTCTCCTTATTATAGGTAAGGTTAAGGAGTTTACAGGTGTGGAGGAATTTCTGGAGATTCGCATTGTGGTCTTGCTGGTCGTGGCCGCAGATGGTGACGTTATCCAGATACGGGAATGTGGCCCGCAGCCCGTACTGGTCAACCATTCAGTCCATCTCTCGCTGGAAGAACGAGATCCCATTGGTGACGCCGATGGGAACCCTAAGGAAATGGTAGAGGCGGCCATCTGCTTCGAATGCAGTGTATTGGCGGTCCTCCGGGCGGATGGGGAGCTAGTGGTACGCGGATTTCAAGTCAACGGTGGTGAAGGGGTCCTGGGGTGCGTTCCAAGATGGCGGCGAAGATGGCGGCACCCACGGGGTGCACATGGCGGGCGACATCCAAGATGGCGGCGCCCACGGGCCGCACGTGGCGGCACTCCTGGATCGCACATTGGGGATGTTGCGGTAGCGATGTTGGGCCTAGAAATGGCAGCGACCGATCGGGCCTGGCAAACGGTGACAAAGTGGCCCTTCTTGCCACAACCATTGCAGGTCGTGCTCCGTGCTGGGCAGCGTTGTCTGGGGTGTTTGTTCTGGCCGCAAAAGTAGCATTTGGGGCCTCCGGAGTTAGCTCGCTGCCGCGCGGCGCAGGCTTGCGGCGTACCCGGGTCAGATGATGACGGGGCCCATGACGCCCACGAGGGTGCCGCGCGGTCGGGGTTATAGAACTCCAGGTTGCGGGAGGCCACTTCTAAGGAGTTCGCGAGCTATACTGTTTCTGTGAGGCCGAGTGTACCCCTTTCTAATAAGCACTGGCGGATGTAGAACATAGAACATAGAACAGTACAGCACAGAACAGGCCCTTCGGCCCTCAATGTTGTGCCGAGCTTTGTCCGAAAACAGGATCAAGCTATCCCACTCCCTGTCATTCTGGTGTGCTCCATGTGCCTATCCAATAACCGCTTGAAAGTTCCTAAAGTGTCCGACTCCACTATCACAGCAGGCAGTCCATTCCACACCCTAATCACTCTCTGAGTAAAGAACCTACCTCGAACATCCCTCCTATATCTCCCACCCTGAACCTTATAGTCATGCCCCCTTGTAACAGCTACATCCACCCGAGGAAATAGTCTCTGAATGTCCACTCTATCTATCCCCCTCATCACCTTCTAAACCTCTATTAAGTCGCCTCTCATCCTCCTCCGCTCCAAAGAGAAAAGCCCTCGCTCCCTCAACCTTTCCTCATAAGACCTACCCTCCAAACCAGGCAGCATCCTGGTAAATCTCCTCTGCACCCTTTCCAATGCTTCCACATCCTTTCTATAGTGAGGTGACCAGAACTGCACACAATATTCCAAATGTGGTCTCACCAGGGTCATGTACAGTTACAACATAACCCCACGGCTCTTAAACTCAAGCCCCCTGTTCATAAATGCTAACACACTATAGGCCTTCTTCACGGCTCTATCCACTTGAGTGGCAACCTTCAGAGATCTGTGGACATGAACCCCAAGATCTCTCTGTTCCTCCACATTCCTCAGAACCCTGCCGTTGACGCTGTAATCTGCATTCAAATTTTTCCTACCAAAATGAATCACCTCGCACTTATCAGGGTTAAACTCCATCTGCCATTTTTCGGCCCAGCTCTGCATCCTATCAATGTCTCTTTGCAGCCTACAACAGCCCTCCACCTCATCCACTACTCCACCAATCTTGGTGTCATCAGCAAATTTACTGACCCACCCTTCAGTCCCCTCCAAGTCATTGATAAAAATCACAAATAGCAGAAGACCCAGCACTGATCCCTGTGGTACACCGCTGGTAACTGGTCTCCAGTCTGAAAATTTTCCATCCACCAACACCCTCTGTCTTCTATGTGATAGCCAGTTACTTATCCAATTGGCCAAATTTCCCTCTATCGGGCTACAGGCGGCTGGGTGAGGCGGGGACCCCTTCGGGGGAAAAACAGGGGGTGCTTGTGTAACAATCATGGGTGGCTTTTTGGTATTAGTAGATGTTTCTTCCTTTTGACGTGTTACTGTTTTCTGTTATTTTTGACTGTACCATCTCTATATGTCGATGAATTGGTTTTGTTATGTAACTGTTCAAATGTATTGGGGCCCTGTGCCCTGTGATTGTTGTACTCATGTGACTGTCAAAATGTTACCACATTAAAAGATTGAGCGAGGGGTGCGTGTGTGACAGAAAGAGAGAGGTGTGTGTGTGAGAGAGAGAGAGAGAGAGGGGTGTGTGTGTGTGAGAGAGAGGGGTGTGTGTGTGAGAGAGAGAGAGAGAGAGGGGTGTGTGTGTGAGAGAGAGGTGTGTGTGTGTGAGAGAGAGAGAGAGAGGGGTGTGTGTGCGAGAGAGGGGTGTGTGTGCGAGAGGGAGAGAGGGGTGTGTGTGCGAGAGAGGGGTGTGTGTGCGAGAGAGAGATGGGTGTGTGTGCGAGGGAGAGAGAGAGGGGTGTGTGTGTGTGAGAGAGAGGGGTGTGCGTGTGTGCGAGAGAGAGAGAGGGGTGTGTGTGAGAGAGAGAGAGAGGGGTATGTGTGTGTGAGAGGGGTGTGTGTGTGTGAGAGAGAGGGGTGTGTGTGTGTGAGAGAGAGGGGTGTGTGTGTGAGAGAGGGGTATGTGTGTGTGAGAGAGAGGGGTGTGTGTGTGTGAGAGAGAGGGGTGTGTGTGTGTGAGAGAGAGGGGTGTGTGTGTGTGAGAGAGAGGGGTGTGTGTGTGTGAGAGAGAGGGGTGTGTGTGTGTGAGAGAGAGGGGTGTGTGTGTGTGAGAGAGAGAGAGGGGTAAGTGTGTGTGTGTGAGAGAGAGAGAGAGGGGTATGTGTGTGTGTGTGTGTGAGGGAGAGGGGTGTGTGTGTGTGTGTGTGTGTGTGAGGGAGAGGGGTGTGTGTGTGTGAGATAGAGAGAGGGGTGTGTGTGTGAGCAAGTGAGGGATAAGTGTGTGCGTGTGAAAGCAAGGTGAGTGTATATGTGTGAAAGAGGGGTGGGTGCACATGTGTGAGAGAGCGGGTGAACGTGTGTCTGAATGAGGGGTATGTGTGTATGTGTAAGAGAGCAGAATGAGCGTGTGTGTGAGGGAACAGTGAATGTATGTGTGTGAGACAGAGGAAGAGAGAGAGAGGGGTGAGTGTGTGAATGAAGGGTGCATGTGTGTGAGGGAGCAGTGTGTGTGTGTGAAAGAGAGCAGTGAGTGTGTGTGTGAAAGAGCCACGAGTATGTGTGTGCGAGAGAGTGAGTGTGTGCGTGAGAGAGGGGTGAGTATGTGTGTGTGACTGAGTGGTGTGTGTGTATGAGAGAGAGGGTGGAGGGTGTGTGTGTGACCAGAGAGAGAGTGTATGTGTGTGAGAGAGAGAGTGAGTATGTGTGTGTCAGAGAGAGTGAGTGTGTGTGTGACAGAGGGATGAGTGTGTGTGAGACTGAAATGAGAATCCAGCTCTCCGGCAGCACTCTGAAGTTTGAAATGAATTTGTAAATGACAGATCAGCATCACTCCTCCCATGACAAATGACAAAAAGAAGGTAAGACTTGGAAGTGTTTGTTGAATAACAGAACACTTTAAATATAGCAAATTTATACATATAAGACAGTAGAAACAAATATTAAATTTGTTTTTGTCTGTTTCTATCTATAATAATACTGCAATAATAATCTTTTTTTGTGGTTTATTTTTTCAATATAATAAGAATGTTTCTCAGGGTTCCATCAGTGCTCTTGGGAGAACAAAAGCTTTGGGGAGCTGCTCTAGACAGATAGCAGTGGAAGAAATGGGTTGCCCTCTCAGGCATTGAGCACAAGTGACTCGAGCTAAATCACAATTTGACCCGTATATTCCGTGGAATCTGGCTGAGCCGAGGGGCTTTTAATAATGGTGAGCAGGACCCAATTCTGTGATTCCCACCCCATTCTTATTCACAGCAATCCTTTTCCTGCACAGGATAAGTACGTGGGTAGAGAACAGTAGTGACACCCCCGCTGGCACCATTTCCAGGCTGAGCATTTCAACAACACCTCCCCCCCCCTCACAATTTTGATGAAATCAGCCCAATTTTATTCGGCAACCTGATGCAAAACACTTCAGAGGGGTTGTGAGCAGGGGGCGAACCCTCGTCACGAGCAAAAAAATATATATACATCATTCCCTTTGAACACTACAAGCAGATATCCAAATATATATATATAAATAGAGGTACAGATATACATATCGAAAGACGTATCTACACATGCATAAATAGAAAGTGTGACTTAAATTCAACTTTGTTCTGATTCCATTTGAACAAAGTGTCTTGGGATGTTTCCATGCATTAACGGTGTTATATAATGTAGTGATCTGTATATCTGCTGGTATGTAAGGGGTTAACATCTGTAAGATAGTAAGAAGTTTTATAACACCAGGTTAAAGTCCAACAGGTTTGTTTCGATGTCACTAGCTTTCGGAGCGCTGCTCCTTCCTCAGGTGAATGAAGAGGTCTGTTCCAGAAACACATATATAGACAAATTCAAAGATGCCAAACAATGCTTGGAATGCGAGCATTAGCAGGTGATTAAATCTTTACAGATCCAGAGATGGGGTAACCCCAGGTTAAAGAGGTGTGAATTGTACCAAGCCAGGACAGTTGGTAGGATTTCGCAGGCCAGATGGTGGGGGATGAATGTAATGTGACATGAATCCCAGGTCCCGGTTGAGGCCGCACTCATGTGTGCGGAACTTGGCTATAAGTTTCTGCTCGGCGATTCTGCGTTGTTGCGCGTCCTGAAGGCCGCCTTGGAGAACGCTTACCCGGAGATCAGAGGCTGAATGCCCTTGACTGCTGAAGTGTTCTCCGACTGGAAGGGAACATTCCTGCCTGGTGATTGTTGCGCGATGTCCGTTCATTCGTTGTCGCAGCGTCTGCATGGTCTTGCCAATGTACCATGCTTCGGGACATCCTTTCCTGCAGCATATGAGGTAGACAACGTTGGCCGAGTCGCACGAGTATGTACCGCGTACCTGGTGGGTGGTGTTCTCACGTGTAATAGTGGTATCCATGTCGATGATTAAGAGGTCTGTTCCAGAAACACATATATAGACAAATTCAAAGATGCCAAACAATGCTTGGAATGCGAGCATTAGCAGGTGATTAAATCTTTACAGATACCTCTTCATTCACCTGAGGAAGGAGCAGCGCTCCGAAAGCTAGTGACATCGAAACAAACCTGTTGGACTTTAACCTGGTGTTATAAAACTTCTTACTGTGCTCACCCCAGTCCAACGCCGGCATCTCCACATCTGTAAGATAGTGCTAGACAACCACAAGATGGCAGCACCAGATCTAAGTTTCACTCAGAGGAGACTCCCTCTGAGCAGAGTATTAGAGATTATCAGCGGAATTCTCCAACCCCCCGCCGGGTCGGAGAACCCCCGGGGGGGGGGGGGGGGGGGGGGGGGGGGTGCGCGAATCCCGCCCCGCCGCACCGACGACGGCTGCCGTAATATCCGGGCGGGGGTGGGGTTCACGCCACGCCGGTCGGGGGCCGTTGGCAGCGGCCCCCCCGGCAATTCTCTGGGCCCTGATGAGCCGAGCGGCCGTCTGTTTTTGGCCAGTCCCGCCAGCGTGGGTTATACATGGACCCACAAGACGGGAACTGGCAGGTATGTCAGTGGGGGCGGTCATCGGGGGTCGCGGGGGGGATCCGACCCCGGGGGGGGGGGGGATCTGACCCCGGGGGGGGGGGGGCCCATGGTGGCCTGACGCGCGATTGGGGCCCACCAACCTGCGGGCGGGCCTGTGCCATGGGGGCACTTCTTCCTTCCGCATCGGCCCATGTAGGGCTCCGCCATGGCCGGCGCGGAGAAGAGAACCCTCCACGCATGCGCCAAAACACCCCGGCAGTTCCGCGCATTCGCGAGATCATGCCGGCCCTTTGGCGATTGCGCGAACTCGCACAGTCCCTTCGCCGCCAGCTGGCGCAGCGCCAACCCCTCCGGCGTCCACCTAGCCCCCGTAAGTGCGGAGAATTCCGCACTTTCGGGGGCTGTTGACGCCGGAGTGGATCGTGCTGGTTTTACCACCAGCGTGGGGACTTAGCCCCCGGAAAAGAGAATCCCGGAGCCCTCCCGCGCCACCTAGTCCCGCCGGTAAGAGAGGTGGTTTGATTCTCGCCGGCGGGACAGGCATTCCAGCAGCGGAACTTCGGCCCATCGCGGGCCGTAGAATCGCCGGAGGGGAGCCCGCCCATCGGCACGGCGCGATTCCCTCCCCCGCCGAATATCCGGTGCCAGAGAGTTTGGCAACCGGTGGGGGCAGGATTCACGCCAGCCCCCGGCGATTCTCCGACCTGACGGGGGGTCGGAATATCCCGCCCCTGGATACAATAGGGGCGCCATTCTCCGACCCCCCGCCGGGTCGGAGAATGGCCGTTGGCCGCCGTGAATCCCGCCCCCGCCGAAGTCTCCGAAGGGAGAAAAGTCGGCGGGGCGTTAATGGCGCCGCTGCCGCGGAGAATGTCACGGGTCTGCGCAAGGCAGCCGATTTTCGGCCTGCCGATATTCTCCCTTCCGGATGGGCCGAAGTCCCGTCGACGTGATGACCGTTCACGTCGACGTGAATTAAACCTCCTTTTCATCGGCGTGACCCGGTGCTCCAGGCTCACGCCGACCAGCGAGGAGGTGAGTGACGGCCTGGGGGGTTGGCTCTGGGCAGGAAATGGCGTTGCCGCAGACTGATTGCGTGAGGAGAGGTGTGTCTCGGCTTGTGTGTGTGTGTGTGTGCGGCGGGGGGGTGGTGGTTAGAGTAGGCTGGGCTCCGGGGGAGTGCCGGGAGGGGGTCCGTGCTGGGGTGGAGGTTGGGGGGGGGGGGGTCCGTGCTGGGGTGGAGGTTGGGGGGGGGGTCCGTGCTGGGGTGGAGGTTGGGGGTTGGGGGGGGTCCGTGCTGGGGTGGAGGTTGGGGGTTGGGGGGGGTCCGTGCCGGGGTGGAGGTTGGGGGGGGGTCCGTGCTGGGGTGGAGGTTGGGGGGGGGTCCGTGCTGGGGTGGAGGTTGGGGGTTGGGGGGGGGGTCCGTGCTGGAGTGGAGGTTGGGGGTTGGGGAGGGGGTCCGTGCCGGGGTGGAGGTTGGGGGGGGGGGTCCGTGCTGGGGTGGAGGTTGGGGTGGGGGTCCGTGCTGGGGTGGAGGTTGGGGGGGGGGGTCCGTGCTGGGGTGGAGGTTGGGGGTTGGGGGGGGTCCGTGCCACGGTGGAGGTTGGGGGGGGTGTCCGTGCTGGGGTGGAGGTTGGGGGGGGGTCCGTGCCGGGGTGGAGGTTGGGGAGGGGGTCCGTGCCGGGGTGGGTGATGGGAGGGCAAATGAGTTGGTCCACCTGGCCAGGTGCCAGCCTCCAACAGTTGGACCCATGCGGTCCATGCCACCTGGCTGGGGGGAGGAGGGGATATGGGCAATGATGACATGTCGTCGTTCCCCTCCCCCCCCACCAGGCCGTCATGTTTTCAGACCATCCAGCGATGTTGGCCGCCATGGTGGCAGCCGCTCATGTCTATGTTGCCCTGGATCAGGAGGAGGAGGAGGAGGAGGAGCGTGCCAGAGAGGCGGCGCAGGCTGCCGCAGAGGGGCAGGCGGCAGCCGCCCAGGCTGGAGGGACACCTGACCGACAGGACGAGGAGGGGGAGGAGGACGTCGCGGCCCCACGGCAACGGAGGCACCCGAAGGCGCCCCGTGTGTACCGGCCCCGGCAGTCATACCAGGACCTCACTGACCGGGAATGCAGGAGGAGACTCCGGATGAGCCGGGAAACCGTGGCACACATCTGCCACCTGCTGGCACACCTGTCACCGCATGGCACTGGCGGGGGACACCCTCTCCCCGTGTCCGTCAAGGTTACGGTGGCCCTGAACTTTTATGCAACGGGGTCATTCCAGGCACCGAGTGGGGACCTGTCCGGCATATCGCAGACATCGGTGCATTGGTGCATCCGGGCAGTGACAGATGCCCTTTATGCCATGGCGCACCGCTACATCCGCTTCCCCGTGGACCGGGCCAGCCAAGATGCCCGGGCCGTGGGCTTCTCTGCCGTTGCCGGGTTCCCCATGGTCCAGGGTGCGATCGATGGGATGCACGTCGCGGTGCGGCCACCTGCAGAGAACAGGGCCGTGTTCACTAATAGGAAGGGGACCTATTCGATGAACGTATAGGTGGTCTGCGACCACCGCATGATGATCCTGCACGTCTGCGCCCGTCACCCAGGCAGTGTACACGACTCATTCATGTTGTCGCGGTCATCCATCTCCGGCATGTACGAGGGACGCCATCCCCGGCTGAGGGACTGGTTGCTGGGCGACAGGGGCTACCCATTGCGATCGTGGCTGATGACGCCTATACGGAGGCCACGCAATGAGGCGGAGAACCGCTACAATGATGCCCATGTAGCGACAAGGGGAGTGATCGAGAGGTGCTTTGGCGTGCTGAAGATGCGTTTCAGGTGCCTGGACCTCTCTGGGGGCGCCCTCCAGTATCGGTCAGATAGGGTCGGCCGCATCATTGTGGTGTGCTGCGTCCTGCACAACATAGCCCAGCAGAGGGGCGATGTGCCGCAGGCAGAGGAGGGCGGAGTGGAGGAGCAGCAGGAAGAGGCGTAGTCCTCCCCAGATGAGGGGGATGGGGGCAATGGTCAGGGCAGACGGGGTAGACACAGGCGGGTGGCTGTCCACCGTTACCGGCTGGCCCAGCGGGCACGGGACAGACTGATAGACGCCCGCTTCACTGACTAGATGGGCGTGGGAATCGGGTAGTATGGCCACAGACCGCACACCATGGCAACAGCCGACCACCCACACCCCCCACCCATCCACCCACCCAGCACCCTCACCCCCCTCCCCAACCCCACACACCCCACCCACATGCACACCACCCCCCCCCCCCCCAATTGCCGATCCACCGGCGGCACAACGGGCCGGGCTCACCCAGTTGCGGGTGGACGCGTGTCTATCGCAGGCCATGGAGGATGATGACAACCCGCCTCCGATGAGCTCCTGGCTCTACATCGTTGGACTATGTCTGACCCATGGCCACAGTACCACCATCCACCCGGACCATCCCTGCATGCGGCTGTGACACTGCAGCGCATGGTCCCGTCCTCTGCCCGGGGGATGTTGATGGCGGCCCAGGGGGAAGGGGGCAGACTCACCTGGGGCTGAGGTCAGACCACCCGTCACACACACACTTGCGCTCAACGTACATGACACGCCCGCACACTTTGGACAGAGCACAAAGGCAGCTTCGGTAGGTGTAACATTGACTTTAATAACCAAAGGAGTTCATGCACGTGCCCTAGCCCCTAAAACTCATCTGTGCCCTGCACCCGTGCCAACTTACTCAGTGTCTAATTGTTTGGCCTTACGGGCCCTTTGACTACGTCTACGTGGTTCCCCAGACGGTACAGCAGAACTGGAGGTGGACTCCTGTGATTCCTGCCCTCTGACACTGGATCCCTTTGGCGGCCGTTTCCTGGGGCGTCCTGGCCTAGATGGGCCAGGCTGCGGCCCGGGCGACTGGGATGGCGAGCTGCCAGCCTGTCCTGCCCGTTGCCCACCCGATGCACCTGGGACGGAAGGGGGGGAGTCCGAGGTGTCGCGGTGTACCGGGACCTCCCCTACAGAGGGAGCCGGGACGGACCACACTACCTCCTCCTCCCTCAGGGTGCCCGATGGCCCCCAGGCCTCTACATGGGTGGGGGATGCGAACGGACTGGCCATCCGACGCGCCCCCGACATCTGGCGCTGCCAGTCCTGGAGGCCCGTGCTGGTATCGACAGGGGTCTGCAGGTTTGCAGCCATGGAGCCCAGGGGGTTGTCAAACCCTGTCTGTGACAGTGCGACGCCGGCTCGCACATGGCCACTGGCGCCGATGCCCTCAGCGATGGCCTGCTGAGACTGGGCCATGGCCTGCTGAGACTGGGCCATGGCCTGCAGAGACTGGGCCATGGCCTGCAGAGACTGGGCTATGGCCTGCTGAGACTGGGCCATGGCCTGCAGAGACTGGGCCATGGCCTGCAGAGACTGGGCTATGGCCTGCTGAGACTGGGCCATGGCCTGCTGAGACTGGGCTATGGTGTTGAGCGCCTCTGCCATCTGGCGCTGGCACTGGCTCATGGCCTCCTGTGAGAGGGCAGCCATTTCCTGGGCCACAGACGCCGCCTGCACGGAAGGCCCCAGGCCTCGCAAACCGTTCCCCATGTCTGACACCGTCGCACCCATTGCCTCCACCGCGGACGCCACCCGTGCGGTGTCAGCCTGGGTGGCACGCATGACCGGGACCACTCCCAGCTCCTGGACGCGGGTGGACTCCTCCACCTGCGACCGCAGCCGCCGCAAGCCACCCGTCACCCTATTCGCTCGTCTCCGTGTTGGTGGTTGCATCGGATCTATGTGTGGGTGTGGTAACTGCAGGAACCCGGGATCCATCTGGGCGGCAGATGTTCGCTTGGCCTGGGCTGCCCTCCGACCACCCGGTCCCTCTGCTGCTCCTACCTCCACCCGCTGTACCTGGACGGCTGTGTTGTGCGCACCAGTGAGTGTACCAGACGCCTCATCACTAAAGTGCCCAACCGTGGTGAGTGTTTCTGCGATGGTGGAGGGTGTTGGTGACAGCAGTGGCGTTGTGTCGTGCTCTTCGTCCCACTCTGACTCCATGGCACTTTGGGGTGGGGGTTCGTCTCCACCCAACCACTCTGAGTCACTGTCCGGTATTTCGTCTTCCCGGGTAGGGGTGTCCTGGGTAGTGCTGTCCCGGGTAGGGGTGTCCTGGCTAGTGGTGTCCCGGGTAGGGGTGTCCTGTGTAGTGGTGTCCCGGGTAGGGGTGTCCTGGATAGTGGTGTCCTGGGTAGTGGTGTCCTGGCTCGGATGTGATGGGGGCCTGTGGCTGCCCCCCTCATCGCTGGGTGGTCGCTCCCGCACGTGACGGGGGTGTCGTCTCCCTGTTGCTCCAGGTCTCTCCGTCTCCCATGGTCTCCGAGGGGCATCCTGCGGGCGTTGCATGCTGGAGGGTTCGGGTCTCTCCATCTCCTGTGGTCTCCGAGGGGCATCCTGCGGGCGTCGCATGCTGGAGGGTGCGGGTCTCTCCATCTCCTGTGGTCTCCGAGGGGCATCCTGCGGGCGTCGCATGCTGGAGGGTGCGGGTCTCTCCGTCTCCCGTGGTCTCCGAGGGGCATCCTGCAGGCGTCGCATGCTGGAGGGTCCGGGTCTCTCCGTCTCCCGTGGTGTGCGAGGGGCATCCTGCGGGCGTCGCATGCTGGAGGGTGCGGGTCTCTCCGTCTCCTGTGGTCTCCGAGGGGCATCCTGCGGGCGTCGCATGCTCGAGGGTCCGGGTCTCTCCGTCTCCCGTGGTGTGCGAGGGGCATCCTGCGGGCGTCGCATGCTGGAGGGTCCGGGTCTCTCCGTCTCCCGTGGTGTGCGAGGGGCATCCTGCGGGCGTCGCATGCTGGAGGGTCCGGTCTCTCCGTCTCCCGTGGTGTGCGAGGGGCATCCTGCGGGCGTCGCATGCTGGAGGGTGCGGGTCTCTCCGTCTCCTGTGGTCTCCGAGGGGCATCCTGCGGGCGTCGCATGCTGGAGGGTCCGGGTCTCTCCGTCTCCCGTGGTGTGCGAGGGGCATCCTGCGGGCGTCGCATGCTGGAGGGTCTGGGTCTCTCCGTCTCCCGTGGTGTGCGAGGGGCATCCTGCGGGCGTCGCATGCTGGAGGGTCCGGGTCTCTCCGTCTCCCGTGGTGTGCGAGGGGCATCCTGCGGGCGTCGCATGCTGGAGGGTGCGGGTCTCTCCGTCTCCTGTGGTCTCCGAGGGGCATCCTGCGGGCGTCGCATGCTGGAGGGTCCGGGTCTCTCCGTCTCCCGTGGTGTGCGAGGGGCATCCTGCGGGCGTCGCATGCTGGAGGGTCCGGGTCTCTCCGTCTCCCGTGGTGTGCGAGGGGCATCCTGCGGGCGTCGCATGCTGGAGGGTCCGGGTCTCTCCGTCTCCCGTGGTGTGCGAGGGGCATCCTGCGGGCGTCGCATGCTGGAGGGACCGGGTCTCTCCGTCTCCCGTGGTGTGCGAGGGGCATCCTGCGGGCGTCGCATGCTGGAGGGTGCGGGTCTCTCCGTCTCCTGTGGTCTCCGAGGGGCATCCTGCGGGCGGTGTGCATCTGCGGGGATGGGTGCCTGGATGTTTGGTCCTGCGATACACAATGAAGCATGCATGGTTAGACATCAGGCAATGATCAGGTGATATGGGGGAGGGGGATATAGGGGAGGGGGGATATGGGGACGGGCTGTTGGTGGCTCACTTGCTCGTGGGCCCCCGACCTCTGCATCAGCAACCTCCCGGTCCTCAGGTCCGCCAGCCAGTTCCAGGGCCCTTTCCTCGTGTACGGTCAGTGGCCTCTCATCAGTGGGGCCTCCTCCAGTCCTCACATGCTCCCTATTGTTGTGTGCGCGCTTCTCCTGTGGGGGGGGGGGGGTGGTTAGGGGTAAAAGGCAACAGGGTTAGGCAGGTATATGAATGCACGCCATCGGTTGCGCGTGCATTGCAGAGGTTAAGGTTAGGGCTGGATTCACTTGGGGATATGGGGGATATGGGGGAGGGGGGATATGGGGGAGGGGGATATGGGGGAGGGGGGATATGGGGGAGGGGGGATATGGGGGAGGGGGGATTTGGGGGAGGGGGGATATGGGGGAGGGGGGATATGGGGGAGGGGGGATATGGGGGGGATATGGGGGAGGGGGGATATGGGGGAGGGGGGATATGGGGGAGGGGGGATATGGGGGAGGGGGGATATGGGGGAGGGGGGATATGGGGGAGGGGGGATATGGGGGAGGGGGGATATGGGGGAGGGGGGGATATGGGGGAGGGGGGATATGGGGGAGGGGGGATATGGGGGAGGGGGGATATGGGGGAGGGGGGATATGGGGGAGGGGGGATATGGGGAGGCTCACCCTGCCTGCTCTGACGAGGTCGTTCACCTTCTTGTGGCACTGGGTGCCTGTCCGTGGTGTCAGGGCCACAGCGGTGACGGCCTCTGCCACTTCCCTCCACAGACGCCGGCTGTGGCGTGGGGCAACTCTGCGGCCGTGCCCGGGATACATGGCGTCCCTCCTCTGCTCCACCGCGTCCAGGAGCGCCTCCACATCGCGTGACTCGAACCTCGGGGCTGAGCGACGGCCAGCCATCAAGTCGGGTGTTGCGGTCGGCTGTTCCGGTCGGGTGGGGGGGAGCTGCGCGGCCTTATGAGCCGTCACGCCGTGCAGCGCGTATGACGCTGCACGGCGTGAACCACTGCGCAAGCGCGGATCCCGTTACGTCGCTGCTAGCCCATTTCGGGCCGCAGACTATCGGCCCATTTTTATGACGTGACGCAAGTGGGATTTGCGCCGTTTTTTGCGCCGATCGGCGGACTTTCCGCCGATAATGGAGAATTTCGCCCAAGAGATCTGGGGCGAGATTCTCCGACCCCCCGCCGGGTCGGAGAATCGCCGGGGGCTGGCGTGAATCCCGCCCCCGCCAGTTGCCGAATTCTCCGGCACTGGATATTCGGCGGGGGCGGGAATCACGCCGCGCCGGTTGGCGGGCCCCCCCCCCCCGCGATTCTCCGGCCCGGATGGGCCGAAGTCCCGCTGCTAGAATGCTTGTCCCGCCGGCGTAGATTAAACCACCTACCTTACCGGCGGGACAAGGCGGAGCGGGCGGGCTCCGGGGTCCTGGGGGGGGGCGCGGGGTGATCTGGCCCCGGGGGGTGCCCCCACGGTGGCCTGGCCCGCGATTGGGGCCCACCGATCCGCGGGTGGGCCTGTGCCGTGGGGGCACTGTTTTCCTTCCGCCTTCGCCACGGTCTCCACCATGGCGGAGGCGGAAGAGACTCCCTCCACAGCGCATGCGCGGGGATGCCATGAGCGGCCGCTAACGCTCCCGCGCATGTGCCGCCCGGAGATGTCATTTCCGCGCAAGCTGGCGGGGCACCAAAGGCCTTTTCCACCAGCTGGCGGGACGGAAATTAGTCCGGTGCGGGCCCGGCCCCCCAAGATGCGGAGGATTCCGCACCTTTGGGGCGGCGCGATGCCCAACTGATTTGCGCCGTTTTGGGCGCCGGTCGGTGGACATCGCGCCTGGGGCGGGATTCTCCAACCCCCTGCTGGGGTCGCTGATGTCATCCTCGCGCATGCGCAGGGGTGTAGTGTCTCTTACGCGTCGGCCATCGCGGAGGCTGTGGCCGAATCGGAGGGAAAAGAGTGCCCCCACGGCACAAGCCCGCCCGCGGGTCGGAGAATCCCGCCCCTGGATAAGATATGGGGCGGGATTTTACGTTCCTGAGACTAAGTGTTGACGCCGACGCAGATTTGTGGACTTTCACGACAGCAAAACTGGCGCTGAACCTGTATCAATTCAGCGACTGTGGAGGGGCGAGCACCGGCCCCCCCGTGGAACACAATTGATACCAATGAAAAACGGTGTAGGATTCACTTCGTCCCTGATTGACACTCGGGAGGCTGACAAGCTGCAGTCCCATATACACATTACACTCCCCACACACACTCATCCCAGCCAACACGATGGCATTGGTTGTGCTAGAGCGCACCCATACAGCTGATGGGTCGGTGGCTGGGGCCAGAGGGCACCTAGTGGGTGGCCGGGGGGGGACACCGATACGACCCGTGCCCAACGTTCACAGTGGGCTGTCAGCAGCTGCCTTTCCGGCTGCGGCAATGGTGTTCCGTGTCCGTCCATCCCTACCCCACAGCCCACCTCCTGGCCGCCCCCAGCTACTCCTCCCGGCCCTAGCAGAAGCCCCCTGGCCAACTATCAGCAAACTATGACGATGTTGAACACTTTCCTTCCCCCTCTCTCTCCCTCAGCTGCAACTACGCCAGTTTCATGATTATTAAAAGCACAAGTGAACCGTGCCATCGGGAACTTGGCCCACCAGAGGCGGAGCTTCATGGAGGCCCCGGAGAATACGGGCCGCTAATGACATGCAAATGATGTTTACTGTATGTGCGTTCCGGACCGCATTGATGCCATTTGGCATCAAATCGGCACCTGCCGTGATTGTAGCGGTGGAACTATGGGGGATTTGGATTGTTCCTGTTGATGGAAGAATTGTTAACATGGACTGCTTGTTGAATACCCTTTTCAATCACAACACAAATGGAAACGTCCGTGCTACTTTGACATCACCACCACTGGCTGGAGGTTGTGGCATGTTTACAGAGATCTTGGGCGGGATTCTCTGAGCCCGCGTCGGGTCGGAGAATCAGCACCCGGGGGGGGGGGGGGGGGGGGGGGGGGGGGCGCGAATCCCGCCACGCCGTTCCGGTTCTGGGCCAGCGCGGTCGACACGGCGCCAGTCGGGGGCCATTGAAAGCGGCCGTCGCCGCGATTCCGCTGAGTCCCGCCGGCGTCGTTCGCGTCTGGTCCTACCCGGTGGGACCTCGCCGTTCTAGCTGCGGGGGCCGTCCTGGTGGGGCTGCGGGGGGAGTCGACTCCGGGGGGGGGGGTGCCTCCACGGTGGCCAGGCCCGCGATCGGGGGCTACCGATCGGCGGGCACGCTCATTCCAGGGGGGGGCCTATGATCCTCCACGCCGGGCCCCTGTACGGCTCCACCATATTGCCCGAGGGCAGGTGCGGAGATGGCCGTGGCGCTCATGCACGGATCCGCGCTGGCCATGGCGCACATGCGCCAACCAGCGCTGGCCATGTAGTGCCGGCTTTCGGCGCACAGAGCAGCGCAGAGCACTCCAACACCGTTCCAGCCCCCGAGGAAGCGGTGAATGACTGGGTCTAGAGGCCCGTTGACGCCGCCGTCAACACTTGGCCGGGATTTCGGAGAACCCCGGCCCTTTTCTATTATAAGTGTGGACACTTAGGGCAGCACGGTAGCACAAGTGGATAGCACTGTGGCTTCACAGTGCCAGGATCCCAGGTTTGATTCCCCGCTGGGTCACTGTCTGTGCAGAGTCTACACGTTCTCCCCGTGTCTGCGTGGGTTTCCTCCGGGTGCTCCGGTTTCCTCCCACAGTCCAAAAACGTGCAGGTTAGGTGGATTGGCCATGATAAATTGCCCTCAGTGACCAAAAAGGTTAGGAGGGGTTATTGGGTTACAGGGATAGGGTGGAAGTGAGGACTTAAGCGGGTCGGTGCAGACTCGATGGGTCGAATGACCTCCTTCTGCACTGTATGTTCTATGATATCTATGATACTAGGGGCAGGAATCTCTGTTTGGGAGACTAGGGTTCTCCAGCCAGATTAGAATCACTCCTAGACTGCACTGGCGGTAGGAGCGGCGCCCAGGAACAATTCTTTCTCCCTTGCCAAGCAAACCTAGGCATAGCGAAGAGCTCGTGGGGTGCCAGGATCTCGCTATCGGACCGCCATTTTGAGCAAGTGGCTCAATACGAAACAGGTGGCTGCCTCTATCACCACCCCCACAACGCAAATCCTGCTTCCCCCCCCCCCCCAGCTGACAGGTAGGGGCATCCCCCACCCCCTCACCACCTCCACCGCAGGAAGTACGGGTCACATCCCCACAGCACGCACGCATGAGGTAGGCCCGGCCCCACTCCACCCCACCAAAAACCCCCCATCAGACCCCAACAGAGACCCCCCCCATCAGACATGCAATTTGAGACCTGCCATCAGAGGCCCCACATTAGTAACCCCTGACTGAAAGCTAAAGAGCAGTCCAGGCAGAAAGTGAAAAATCACTTCTTTTTAACTGACCAGGACCCTCACGCCTTCTGCAGGAGTTGTTACTTCATAGAAAGTCAAGGCATCCCATGGCATTAAACCCCCTCAGATCATTTGATCTGCAAGGCTTCTATTCACTTTCAAAAATAAATAGCTTTTATTAGGCTGTAACTGACAGGCTAATAGCTTCCAGACAGCCAGGTGCCTGGGTTGTTTATTTTAATTTCCCTCACACTTGAATGCATCTCAAGTACCCTGCTGTGAAGCTAATCAAAATGTTTATAAACACCTCGGAGATAAGTGCTTTAATTTCCTCTTTTTCTCTGCAGAAAGCACTTAACGGCTTTTGATGTGTTAAAAATCTGTCAATCACAGCTAGATGTTTATAAATATCGTGGAGCTGATTGTGTGCACACATCCCAGTCCAATTATTCCTTGCCCTCGAATGCTGCTTCATACAGCCATGATTGAATGGCGGAGCATACTCGATGGGCCGAGTGGCATAATTCTGCTCCTATATCTTATGGTCATATACTTTCTTTACTGACAAAAAACATTTTGTAACACGTGGCCAGCCCTACGTGTCCCATCAGATGACCAGATGAGCGACTCTAGCAATGTCAGCTCCCGTTCAATAGTTCTGGTAGTAATTGTTTTCCCTCATATCAGAAGTGTCCACCCCCCACACACACCAACACCCCACAACCATCTCAACCCAGTTAGTACAACGCTATAGTACAGCAGTTAGGTCAGAAGGAATTATCGTGAATGCTCCAAAGTGCCATTTGAGCTTGTAGTTACTGATTGTCACATCACAAGGCGGGAAGAAGAAAGACATCAAGTGCATTTTTGAGATCCAGAGTGATCCTGATTATTCATTTAGAGAGTTCATCTTAGAGTTATTGAGTCATAGAATTTTACGACACAAAAAGAAGCCCTTCGGCCCATCGAGTTTGTGCCGACCATCAAGCACCTATCCATTCTAATCCCATTTCCAGACCATGGTTCGTAGTCTTGCATGCTATGGCATTTCAAGTACTCACCTAAACGCCTATTAAATATTGTGAGGGTTCCCGCATCCACCACCATTTCAGGCAGTGAGTTCCAGATTGCCACCACCCTCCACTTTCCAATACCGCTAAAGGATGTACACACAACATTTTAATCATTCTCTTCAAATACTGACAAACTTGTTGCTGTTTTCAGCATTTTGTGTGTATTAAGTTGACGTTTCTTTTAATTGATGACACTAATCTTCTTGCAGTTTCAAAAAAAAATCCAGAGAGATATTCCCTAATGATTGTTTTATTCTAATTTCCCCTCTTTCACTCTCCCATTCCTTCTTTCATCTCAATTCCGCAGACAGGAGCAATAACTCACCAGTTTATGCTCGTCACCCTCCCTTAATCACACATCCATTGTAGGTTTGCCCTGCTCAAAGTAAACAGGAGGTCTGTATGTGCCCAACAGTGAACTCAAACCCAGGGAATAAATGACTATTATGCACAATAGCAAAGGCACTGGATCCTTAATGAGCAGATATTCCACACTGATTTATCATTACCTGCTGAATACATGAATATTCTACATCGAATCATCATTACCCTGCTGAATAAACAGATTTTCCACACGGAATAATCCTTACCCTGCTGAATAAACAGATATTCCACACGGAATAATCCTTACCCTGATGAACGAACAGATATTCCACACGGAATAATCCTTACCCTGCTGGATGAACAGATACTCCACACGGAATAATCCTTACCCTGATGAATGAACAGATATTCCACACGGAATAATCCTTACCCTGATGAATGAACAGATATTCCACACGGAATAATCCTTACCCTGCTGGATGAACAGATATTCCACACGGAATAATCCTTACCCTGCTGGATGAACAGATATTCCACACGGAATAATCCTTACCCTGATGAATGAACAGATATTCCACACGGAATAATCCTTACCCTGCTGGATGAACAGATATTCCACACAGAATATTCCTTACCCTGATAAATAAATAAATATTCCATACCGAGTAATACTTACATTGCTGAATAAATTGCTCCACTTGCTGCCTAATCTTTACCCGACTGAGTACAAATATCTGCCATGGCAAGTTATTTGAGGTTATTGCCTGGGGATTCTGTTACCCTAACTGCAGGTTCTTTAATTCCATTATAAAAAATCGTCAAACAAGAATAATTTGCATTTTATTTAGCAGCTTTACTGCAGGAAAATGTCCCAAGGAAGTTTATGGAGGAAATAATCAGACAAAAATCAATGCGGAGTCAGAGAAGGATATATGAGCTGGGGTGACTAGAAGCATGTTCTACAGGTGTGTTTTTTGGAGGATCTTAAAGGAGGGGAGAAGGAAGATTCCAGAATGTGGGGCCTAGATGGCTGAAGGTTTGACATCCAATATTGGGTTGAAATGAGAGAGCTGGAGGAATGCAGGATTCTGAAGGGCTTATAAGGCGGATTACACAAAGAGAGTCAAAGCCATGAAAGAACTTGGAGACATGAGCGGGGTTCTCCGGTTCCCCAGCCATGTATTTCTCGGCTGCGCCCCGTTCGCTGGCGGCAGGATTCAATCTTCCCACCGCTTGTAAGTGGGATTTCCCGCCGGCAAACCCATGGGTGGGGTGTGCTGCCCGCGGGGAAAGTGAATCGCAACATCCGGAGAATTCCAGCCAACGTTCAGTTGGAGATTTTCGGAAGCCAGAAAGCAATGGGTGGAATTTTCCAGCTCTTCCCGCCGGCAGGATCTTCTGACCCCCCCACCCCATTCCCCTCATGGCAGTTTCACCAGCGATGGACGGTACGGGCCACACAATACCCCGTAGACATCAGCGGGACTGAAAGATCCCGGGCTGGATTCTCCGCTTGGGAGACTAAGTCCCCACGTTGGCGTGAAAACGGTGATGTTTTACGGCAGGAAAACTGGCGCAAAATGGCCACCGATTCCCTGCTCCGGGGAGTGGGGGGGGGGGGGGGGGGGGGGGCTAGTAGAGAGTCAGCATAGAGCTCCCAGCTCTAGCTGCCGATATGACCCGGAGCCTGCAGCGGCCACGCCATGCTTCATGGCAGACATAGCCCGCAACCCTGGACTGCAAAAATAGTATCCCCCTTTGGCCGCTTGAGCGCCCTAGACCGCCCCTCCCACATTGTCCCTAGCCCCGAATGAAGCCCCCCTTGCCCGCGAATCGGACCTCCCCCAACTGTGGTGGCGCCTGACTGAGTCCGCAGCCGCCATGCTAAGTTCACGACAGGTGAGACTATGAGAGTCCCACGCCATTGGGAACTCGGCCAGTCGGGGATGGTGCATTGTGGGGCGGGCCTCAGGAAATGGCGTGAGGCCGTGGATAAGGCGTGCGCTGAACTCTTGAGAGTATAGTGCTTTTCAGGGGGCGGAGCATTGATAGCAGCACTGCCCCCGATTTGGGCATCATTTGGGATTCTCTGCCCCGTTGCCGAACCCAATTTCGGCGTCGGGCATCGGAGAATCCAGCCCCCTGTCACCGGCCAACAACAAGCTACCCCTGCCACTGGAAAATATGTTGCAGAGGGACGGAAAATCCCACCCGATGTACGTAGGTGGGAATGTCGTTCAGAGTCAAGTGGGAATTGGAAAAGTTTTGGAAGAGCTGAAGTTTATGGAGGTTGGAGAAGGGGTGGTTGGGCAGCCTAGTATTGTCAAGTTGAGGTGAAAAAAGGCACAGATGGGAGTTTGAGCAGAATATAGACTGAGAGAGGGTTTAAGTGGCGAGATCTGTGGTGGACAAGGGTCAAAGTCTTCTGGTCTTTGTAAGATGACACCACCATTTTGTTTCCCTGCTTCAGTTGGTGGCACTCTCTCTTCTGAATATTGAGCCATGGGTTCAAAGCCCACTACAGAACCCGAGCTCATCATCTAGTTTGACATTCCATTACAATATTGAGAGGTGCTGCATTATCAATGGTATCACATGTAGCGCAACAATTACTCACTCAAGTCGAGAAGAGATTAAATCAATCGAGGCTTTATTAAGCAAGACTTGTTCCCCAGCAGCTCAGTTACAGAATGCGGCTGCTGGGAGAACTCGAGCTCTTATACTCCGCCTTCAGGGCGGAGCCAGAAGGCGGCAGATCCAACCAGGACCCGGGACCTGATAGCCAATAGCCTCTCGGCTTCACAGGTACCGTATTACCCCTAATACATAACACCACATTCACCCCTTGTTAAAAAAGAACCCGGCGGGGTGGTGGTTCGCATGGTGGTAGGGGTTTACAAGGCTGGTCCTGGAACAAATTTCTAACAGTGGCTATGCATTTAGCCCAACAGTTAACTAAGTACAAGTTCTGTCAGAATTATTATTTACAGGTTTTGTCAGAGTTATTTACAAGTTTTTCTGGTGTCACGCGGATTCCACGAGTCGAGCGGGTGCCCTGGTCGTCCTTGTCGATCGCCTCAGCCCCGGTGGAGGTGCAGGTGCTGGCTCGGGCACTGTTGTCTCTGGGAGTGTTGCGCTGTTCGTTCCTGTTTCTTTACTCCTGGGCGGGCACGGGAGGAGGACCGATCCACCCAGGAAGGGGGCGGTCGTGGGGTGCGCCGGTGGCAGGGAGGGGGTGATCGGTGTTGGGGGGGGTGTGTGTTTCCAGCGGGCACCAGGTCCCGCAGGGAGACCGTGTCTTGTCGGCCGTCGGGGTACGCCACGTAGGCGTACTGAGGGTTTGCGTGGAGAGGGTGAACCCTCTCGACCAACGGGTCCGATTTGTGCGCCCGCATCTGCTTTCAGAGCAAGATGGGTCCTGGGGCTGCCAGCCAGGTCGGCAGCGACGTTCCGGAGGAGGGCTTCCTAGGGAAGACAAGGAGGCGCTCGTGAGGCGTTTGGTTAGTGGTGGTACACAGCAGCGACCGGATGGAGTGGAGGGCATCCGGGAGGACTTCCTGCCACCGGAAAACTGGGAGATATCTGGACCGTAGGGCCATTAGGACGGTCTTCCACCGTACCATTCTCCCTCTCTACCTGACCGTTCCCCCGGGGGTTGTAGCTGGTCGTCCTGCTCGAGGCAATGCCCTTGCTGAGCAGGAACTGACGCAGCTCGTCGCTCATGAAGGAGGACCCCCTGTCGCTATGGATGTACGCGGGGAAACCGAACAGTGTAAAGATGGTGCCAAGGGCTTTAATAAAGGGGAAACGGGAGTACTCATCCACCATAAGAACATAAGAACTAGGAACAGGGTAGGCCATCTGGCCCCTCGAGCCTGCTCCGCCATTTAATGAGATCATGGCTGATCTTTGTGGACTCAGCTCCCCTCTCCGGCCCGTACACCATATCCCCGAATCCCTTTATTCTTTAGAAAGGTATCTATCTTTTTCTTAAAAACGTTTAAAGAAGGAGCCTCAACTGCTTCACTGGGCAAGGAATTCCAGAGATTCACAACCCTTTGGGTGAAGAAGTTCCTCCTACACTCCGTCCTAAATCTACTTCCCCTTATTTTGAGGCTATGCCCCCTAGTTCTGCTTTCCCCAACCAGTGGGAACAACCTGCCCGCATCTATCCTATCTATTCCCTTCATAATTTTATATGTTTCAATAAGATCCCCCCG
Organism: Scyliorhinus torazame; assembly: GCF_047496885.1. Taxonomy (NCBI): domain Eukaryota; kingdom Metazoa; phylum Chordata; class Chondrichthyes; order Carcharhiniformes; family Scyliorhinidae; genus Scyliorhinus; species Scyliorhinus torazame. The sequence continues at coordinate 119,480,807 of NC_092719.1, forward strand.
CATCCTTCTAAATTCCAATGAGTACAGTCCCAGTCTACTCAACCTCTCGTCATAATCTAATCCCCTCAACTCTGGGATCAACCTAGTGAATCTCCTCTGCACTCCCTCCAGTGCCAATATGTCCTTTCTCAGGTAAGGAGACCAAAACTGAACACAATACTCCAGATGCGGCCTCACCAACACCCTATACAATTGCAGCATAACCTCCCTAGTCTTGAACTCCAGGTCCCTTTGCACAGCAGCATGCTTTAACATCCTACCGTTTAAATAATAATCCATTCTGCTATTATTCCTTCCAAAATGGATAGCCTCACACTTGGCAACATTGAATTCCATCTGCCAGACCCTAGCCCATTCACCTAACCTATCCAAATCCTTTTGCAGACTTCCGGTATCCTCTGCACTTTTTGCTATACCACTCATCTTAGTGTCGTCTGCAAACTTTGCCACATTGCACTTGGTCCCCAACTCCAAATCGTCTATGTAAATTGTGAACAACTGCGGGCCCAACATTGATCCTTGAGGGACCCCACTAGTTACAGGTTGCCAACCAGAGAAACACCCATTTATCCCCACTCTCTGCTTTCTGTTAGTTAACCAATCCTCTACCCATGCTACCACTTTACCCTCAATGCCATGCATCTTTAGTTTATGCAGCAACCTTTTATGTGGCACCTTGTCAAAAGCTTTCTGGAAATCCAGATATACCACATCCATTGGCTCCCCGTCATCTACTGCACTGGTAACATCCTCAAAAAATTCTACCAAATTAGTCAGACACGACCTACCCTTTGTGAACCCATGCTGCGTCTGCCCAATGGGACAATTTCCCTCCAGGTGCCCCGCTATTTCCTCCTTAATGATAGATTCCAGCATTTTCCCTACAACTGAAGTTAAGCTTACCGGCCTATAATTACCCGCTTTCTGCCGACCTCCTTTTTTAAACAGTGGTGTCACGTTTGCTACTTTCCAATCCTCTGGGACCACCCCAGAGTCTAGTGAATTTTGATAAATTATCACGAGTGCGTTTACAATTTCCCTAGCCATCTCTTTTAACACTCTGGGATGCATCCCATCAGGGCCAGGAGACTTGTCTACCTTTAGCCCTATTAGCTTGCCCAATACTGCCTCCTTAGTGATTACAATCATCTCAAGGTCCTCACCTATCATATCCTTATTTCCATCAGTCACTGGCATGTTATTTGTGTCCTCCACTGTGAAGACTGACCCAAAAAACCTGTTCAGCTCCTCAGCCATTTCCCCATCTCCTATTATTAAATCTTCCTTCTCATCTTCCAAAGGACCAATATTAAACTTAGCCACTCTTTTCTGTCTTATATATTTGTAGAAGCTTTTACTATCTGCTTTTATGTTCTGAGCCAGTTTACTTTCATAGTCTACCTTACTCTTCTTTATAGCTTTTTTAGTAGCTTTCTGTTGTCCCCTAAAGACTTCCTAGTCCTCTAGTCTCCCACTAATTTTTGACACTTTGTATGTTTTTTCCTTCAATTTGATACTCTCCCTCACCACCTTAGATATCCACGGTCGATTTTTCCCCTTTCTACCGTCTTTCTTTTTTGTCGGTATGAACCTTTTCTGAACACTGTGAAAGGTCGCTCGGAAGGTTCTCCACTGTTCCTCAACTGCTTCACCATGAAGTCTTTGCTCCCAGTCTACCTTAGCTAGTTCTTCTCTCATCCCATTGTAATCGCCTTTGTTTAAGCACAAAACACTAGTGTTTGATTTTACCTTGTCATCCTCCAACTGTATTTTAAATTCCACCATATTGTGGTCGCGTTCAGAAAGTATGCGTTGCGGTCGGTGGAGGGGAGGGGGCCTTTGAAATCCAAACTGAGGCGTTCAAAGGGACGGGAAGCCTTTATCATGTGCGCTCTATCTGGCCTGAAAAAGTGTGGTTTGCACTCTGCGCAGATTTGGTAGTTCCTGGTGGCTGTACGGACCTCCTCCACAGAGTAGGGGAGGTTGCGGAACTTCACAAAATGGTAGAATCAAGTGACCCCCGGGTGGCAGAGGTGCTCGTGGAGGGCTTGGAGGCGGTCTACTTGTGCGTTGGCACATGTGCCGCGGGATAGGGCATCGGACGGCTCGTTCAGCTTTCCGGGACGATACAAGATCTCATAGTTATAGGTGGAGAGCTCAATCCTCCACCTCATGATCTTGTCATTCTTGATTTTGCCCCGCTGTGCATTATCGAACATAAAGGCTTCCGACCGTTGGTCAGTGAGGAGAGTGAATCTCCTGCCAGCCAGGTAATGCCTCCAATGTCGCACAGCTTCCACTATGGCTTGGGCTTCCTTTTCCACTGAGGAGTGGCGGATTTCTGAGGCGTGGAGGGTCCGGGAGAAAAAGGCCACGGGTCTGCCCGCTTGGTTGAGAGTGGCCGCCAGAGCTACATCGGATGCGTCGCTCTCGACCTGGAAGGGGAGGGACTCGTTGATTGCGTGCATCGTGTCCTTTGCGATATCCGCTTTGATGCGGCTGAAGGCCTGGCGGGCCTCTGTCGACAGGGGGAAGGTAGTGGACTGTATTAACGGGCGGGCCTTGTCTGCGTACTGGGGAACCCACTGGGCGTAATACGAAAAGAAGCCCAGGCAGCGTTTCAGGGCTTTGGAGCAGTGAGGGAGGGGAAATTCCATAAGGGGGCGCATGCGTTCGGGGTCGGGGCCTATCACTGCATTGCGCACTACATATCCCAGGATGGCCAGACGGTTGGTGCTAAAAACGCATTTTTCCTCATTATAGGTGAGGTTCAGGGCGTTAGCGGTCTGGAGGAATTTGCGGAGGTTGGCGTCGTGGTCCTGCTGGTCATGGCTGCAGATGGTTACGTTGTCGAGGTATGGGAACGTGGCCCGCAACCCGTGCTGATTAACCATTCGGTCCATCTCCCGTTGGAAGACCGAGACTCCGTTCGTGACGCCAAATGGGACCCTTAAAAAATGGTAGAGACGCCCGTCTGCCTCGAAGGCCGTGTGCTTGCGCTCACCCGGGCGGATGGGGAGCTGGTGGTATGCGGACCTGAGGTCCACGGTGAAAAAGACCTTGTACTGTGCAATCTGATTGACCATGTCGGATATGCGGGGGAGAGGGTACGCTTCTTGCTGCGTGTACCTATTGATGGTCTGACTATAGTCTACGACCATCCTCTGCTTCTCCCCGGTCTTCACAACTACCACCTGGGCTCTCCAGGGACTATTACTGGCCTGGATTATGCCTTCCTTCAGCAGCCGCTGAACTTCAGACCGGATAAACGTCCGATCCTGGGCGCTGTATCGTCTGCTCCTAGTGGCGACGGGTTTGCAATCCGGAGTGAGGTTCGCAAACAAGGAAGGCAGTTCAACCTTGAGTGTCGCGAGGCTGCAGATAGTGAGTGGGGGTATTGGGCCGCCGAATTGGAACGTTAGGCTCTGGAGGTTACACTGGAAATCTAACCCCAATAGAGTGGGAGTGCAGAGTTGGGGGAGGACGTAAAGCCTCTAATTTTTATACTCCCTCCCTTGCACTGTTAGCTTCGCGATGCAGAACCCTTTGATCTCTACTGAGTGGGACCCCGCTGCCAGGAAAATCTTTTGGGTGCTCGGACAAATGGAAAGAAAACAGCGTCTTACCGTATCCGGGTGGGTAAAACTTTCCGTGCTCCCAGAGTCGATCAAGCATGGCGTCTCGTACCCGTTGACCAGCACCGTTGTTGTTGCCGTCTGGAGCGTCCGGGGTCGCGATTGGTCCAGGGTCACCAAAGCCAGTCGTGGTTGTTGCGTCGCAGCGTTTTCTTCCGACCCCGTGGAGCCGTCTATGCTGGGGTCCTTGGCTATCAGCCAAGATGGCGGCGTTCATGGATCGCACGCAGTCGGGAGTGGACAAAATGGCCGCCTCCATGAATCGCACATGGCCGGGGGGTTACAAGATGGCGGCACCCATCCTCCCCGCGTGGTGTCCAGGACCCAAAATGGCAGCGCCCGCGGGCCGCACATGGATCGTTGGGGGGCTGAGTCTGCTGTCCCCGTTCTCCCCCAGGGATTGCGGCGATCTCCCGGGACGGGCACACCGCTGCATAATGCCCCTTTTTGCCGCAGCTTTTACAAATAGCTGAGCGGGCCGGACAGCGCTGCCGGGGGTGTTTCGCTGCCCGCAAAAATAGCAGCGGGGCCCACCGGGATGGTCTGGTGCTCTAACCGCACAGGTGTGCGGGGGGGAGGGGGGGTGCCGGGGAGTCGGTTGCAACGGGGGTCCACGGAGCGCAAGGGCTGCCGCGCGGTCGGGGCCGTAGGCGCGGGCGTTTTGTGAGGCCATGTCGAGGGAGGCCGCAAGGGCCCGTGCCTCTGTGAGTCAAAGAACAAAAGAACAAAGAAATGTACAGCACAGGAACAGGCCCTTCGGCCCTCCAAGCCCGTGCCGACCATACTGCCCGACTAAACTACAATCTTCTACACTTCCTGGGTCCGTATCCTTCTATTCCCATCCTATTCATATATTTGTCAAGATGCCCCTTAAATGTCCCTATCGTCCCTGCTTCCACTACCTCCTCCGGTAGTGAGTTCCAGGCACCCACTACCCTCTGCGTAAAAAACTTGCCTCGTACATCTACTCTAAACCTTGCCCCTCTCACCTTAAACCTATGCCCCCTAGTAATTGACCCCTCTACCCTGGGGAAAAGCCTCTGACTATCCACTCTGTCTATGCCCCTCATAATTTTGTATACCTCTATCAGGTCGCCCCTCAACCTCCTTCGTTCCAGTGAGAACAAACCGAGTTTATTCAATCGCTCCTCATAGCTTATGCCCTCCATACCAGGCAACATTCTGGTAAATCTTACCAGAAGTCCTAACGAGTCTCTGTCTAACAGTCTTTGGCGAATTTGAGAAGCAGTCATACCTGCCACAAACGCAACTCTGATCCTAATCAACCACATTTTTCTATGTGACTACTAATTCTATCCTGAATAATTGTTTCTAGAAATTTCCCCGCCAGTGAAATTAAACAGACTGGTCTGTTATTCCTGGGCTTAACTTTACAGATTTGTTTTGAAAATGAACGTAATGTTTGTTATTCTCCAGTCCTCTGGCACCTCCCCTGAGTCTAGAGAAGACTGAAAGATATGGCCAGTGCCCCTGCAATTTCCACTCTCACTTCCTCCAATATCCTTGGATGCATTTCATCCGATCCTGGTGCCTTGCCAACTTTAAGTACTGACAGTCTATCCAACATTTCTTTCTCGTCAATTTTACCTTTTCTCGGGACAACGTTTCCTTGTCTGTCTCAGTGGCCTGGGTAGCAACTACCTCCTTGCTAAAGAGGATGCGAAGTATTTATATAATACCTTAGCCATGCCTCCAGCCTCTATGTGCAAATTCCCTTTAGGTCCCTAATCAGTCCTATTCCACCTTTTACCACCCTTTTACTATTTATGTGCCCATAGAAAATTTTGGAATTCCTCTTTATGTTGGTTGCCAGTTCCTTTTCCCTTCCCTAATGTGCATTTTCACCTCCCCTCTGAACCTGCTATATTCTTCTTGATTCTCAGAATCAAGGGCGAAGGGTGGAGGGGTTTGCATCCTCATCAACTCCTCCTGGTGCTTGGATGTGGCGACCCTGCAGACTTACTGCTCCCCGGACCTGGAATATCTGACTGTGAAGTGCCACCCATACCATCTTCCATGTGAGTTCACTCAGCCATTATCACAGCGGTCTACATCCCACCCCAGGCAGAAATTAGGAAGGCCCTGGACAAACTGTACATAATTATAAACAACTACGAAACAGAACATCCGGAGGCCTTGTTCATCGTGGCTGGAGACTTCAACAAGGCCAACCTCAAGATTGTACTGCCAAAATTCCACCAGCACATCTCCTGTCCCACCAGAGGAGACAACACTCTTGACCACTGCTACTCAAAACTCAAGGGCGCCTACCGTTCCATCCCCCAACCGCACTTTGGGAAATCAGACCATAAGACAGTGCTCCTTCTCCCGGCATACAAGCAGAAACTCAAGCGGGAGAATCCAGCTAAGAAGGTCATGCAGTGCTGGTCTGAGGAGACAGAAGAGCTCTTATGTGACTGCTTAGAGACAGTGGACTGGTCCATATTTAAGAACTCAGTGACCAACTTAAATGAGTATGCCACCACCGTCACAGATTTCATCAGCAAATGTGTGGACGACTGCGTGCCAAAGAAAGCAGTACGTACGTTCCCCAACCGGAAACCATGGCTCAATCGCGAGATTGACTCCCTACTGAAGGACCGATCTGAGGCGTTCAAGTCAGACGACCCTGATCTATACAAGAAATCCAGGTACGACCTCTGCAAAGCCATCCGAGATGTCAAGAGAGAATATCAAACCAAGCTAGAGTCACAGACAGACCCTCGGTGATTGTGGCAAGGACTAAACAACATAACGGGCTACAAAGCAAAGCCGAGCAGTATCTCTGGCAGCAGCGCACCCCTCCCCGATGAACTCAATGCATTCTATGCTCGGTTCGAGCAGGTAACCAACAATCCGCTGTCGAGTGCCCCAGCAGCCCATAATTCACCCATACCCACCATCACAGCTTCCGAGATCAGATCGGCCTCCCTGAAAGTGAACCCTCGGAAGGCGACGGGCCCAGACGGGATCCCTGGTCGTGCATTCAGAGCCTGCGCGAACCAGCTGGCAGAGGTATTCGCGGACATCTTTAACCTGTCCCTACTCCACTCCGAGGTCCCCACCTGCTTCAAGAAGACCACCATTATACCAGTGCCAAAGAAGAACCAGGCAACGTGCCTCAATGACTACTATCCGGTGGCCCTGACTTCAGTCATAATGAAGTGCTTCAAGAGGTTGATCATGAAGCGCATCACCTCCATACTCCCAGAATACCTTGATCCACTGCAATTCGCATACTGTCGCAACCGGTCCTCATTTCCCTGGCCCTACACTCATCCCTAGAGCATTTCGACAACAAGGACTCCTACATCAGACTCCTATTTATTGACTACAGCTCTGCCTTCAACACCATAATCCCAGCCAAGCTCATATCAAAGCTCCAAAACCTAGGACTTGGCTCCCCACTCTGCAACTGGATCCTCGATTTTCTGACCAACAGACCACAATCAGTAAGAATGAACAACAACACCTCCTCCACAATAGTCCTGAATACAGGGGCCCTGCAAGGCTGTGTACCTAGCCCCCTACTCTACTCCCTGTTCACACATGACTGTGTGGCAAAAATTTGGTTCCAACTCCATCTGCAAGTTTGCTGACGATACGACCATAGTGGGCTGGATCTCGAATAACGACGAGTCAGAATACAGGAGGGAGATAGAGAACCTAGTGGAGTGGTGTAGCGACAACAATCTCTCCCTCAATGCCAGCAATACTAAAGAGCTGGTCATTGTCTTCAGGAAGCAAAGTACTGTACACACCCCTGTCAGCATCAACGGGGCCGAGGTGGAGATGGTTAGCAGTTTCAAATTCCTAGGGGTGCACATCTCCAAAAATCTGTCCTGGTCCACCAACGTCGCACTACCACCAAGAAAGCACAACAGCACCTATACTTCCTCAGGAAACTAAGGAAATTCGGTATGTCCATATTGACTCTTACCAACGTTTACAGATGCATCATAGAAAGCATCCTATCGGGCTGCGTCACAGCCTGGTATGGCAACTGCTCGGCCCAGGACCGCAAGAAACTTCAGAGAGTCGTGAACACCGCCCAGTCCATCACACAAACCCGCCTCCCATCCATTGACTCCATCTACACCTCCCGCTGCCTGGGGAAAGCGGGCTGCAAAGACCCCTCCCACCCGGCTTACTCACTCTTCCAACTTCTTCCACCGGGCAGGAGATACAGAAGTCTGAGAACACGCACGAACAGACTCAAAAACAGCTTCTTCCCCGCTGTCCGCCAGACTCCTAAATCGCGGCAGGCACCGGTTTGATGTCGAATCACGATGCTCCGCATTCTTGAAAACAGCGTCAATGCGACACACGGCACACGTTGTTGAAACGCCGTTTGCATCTCATTTGTGATCCCACCCATCTGCCTCCGATGGGCCGAGTTCCCGACGGCGCGGTCTACTTGTGCTCTCATGTGGTGGCTGCTGAGTGAGAGAGAGGGCGTACGGACAGTGTCCAGCACCGCCATACTTCGCTGACAGTCGTGCCGCTGGCCGGGGGGCTTCTGCCAGGGCTGGGGGGAGTAGTGAGGGGCAGCCAGGAGGTGGGCTGTGGGGTCGGGGTGGACGGGTACGCAACACCATTACCGCAGCCGGCAGGGCAGCCATGCAACTGCGCATGCCGCTGACAGCCCACTTTACACCTGGTGCCCTGGGTCATATAGGAGACCCCACCCCCCCGGGGCACTCCCCTGGGTGCCCTTTGGCTCCAGCCTACCCATCAGCTGTATGGGCGCTCCAGCACAACCTGCCCCATCTTTTCGGTCGCGATCAGTGTGTGTGGAGGGTGTATAGTTAAAGCACGGCTGCAGGGAGTCAGCCCTGCAAGTGTCCATCACGGACCCAGCGATTCCCACACCGTTTTTCGCAGGTTTTGCTGGTGTTCGTTGCAGCGCCGGTGCTAGCCCCTCACCAGTAACGGAATCAGTGCAGGTGTGGTGCCAATTTTTCTGACATGAAACTCCACGGATTCTCCGCTGGCGTCAGCACTTAGACTCAGAAACTGAGAATCCAGCCCCTTGGCTGTGCCTGAACCATTTCTTTTTGGGAGGTAGCCATTGTTCAACTACAGTTTTCCCAGCTAACCTTTCATTCCAGCCTGTTCTTGCCCTGTTGAAGTGAGCTCTCGCCCAGTGAATAATTTTTCCTCTGAATTACCCATTGTCCTTTTCTGCCATCATTCTTAACCTTTCAATACATTGATCACCATCTCCTAAATGTTCCCCCACTAACATTTTGATCTCCCTCGCCCACCTCATTTCCAACAGTGCCTCCTTTCTTGTTGGACAAGGCACATACTGCTGTGTCCAGCACCACCAAACTTTTCCATGAACACAATCTAGGAATGTTTGCCCCTCTCCACCCTTTACACCGCCACTATCCCAGTCTACTCCAGCCAAATTAATTCTGTCTTTGAAGCCTCTGGGTCATCCTCTCTCTCCGGGAGCAATACAATGCTCTCCTTAACCAATAACGCCAGCCCTCTTCCTTTCCTATAATTACTGAACACCTTGTACTCGGGAATATTTAACACCCAGTCCTGCCATCCCTTGAGCCAAGTCTCTGTTATCATCACAACATCATGGGCGGGATTCTCCATCCGTTCTCGGCAGTGGGATTCTCCGCTCCCGCCGCAGTGAATGGGAGATTTGGCTGAGCGTCAAATTTTCTGTCCTCGCTAGCAGCGGTAGCGGGGCGGACTGGCAATGGAGAATCCGGGTCCCTATATCCACTGAAGACACAGGTTGTTTAACTAATTGCTGCTTATGGGATCTTTTGTCTGCACAGCCACTGTCGATGCGCCTTGAAGTAATTGATTGTCGATTAATCATTTTGGGGAGTTTGGGAAAGGCAGGGTGTGGTCCTATTTAAATACAGCTCATTTTGTTTTAAAGAAAGCTGTTCACTGGACTGTTAAAGCACATCAAGAGGAAGGTTCTGGCATTTGACAGTGTATTTTATAGCTTTTCCTGACTCAAGCAGCCAAGTGCATGGGCTCCTGCAGCCACAGGCTGGCTCTCGGCAGCCACCCACTCATGGAACATCTCCAACCCCGGATTGTTTTACGGGTGGATGAAAAGAATCGGCAAAATCAACAATCTCACTGGATTCACAACCAGGAATTAAATAAGACCAACTGTGCTTTCCGTAGCTCACTGGAACACACATAAATGAATATTTATGATGATGTTACTCCTTTCTAACACTAATGGAAAGTCACACTGAGATACGTGACCAGTCTGTAGGCATCCCATGGATTCCGTTTACGCTGCTCTGCTTCCATTTTCAATCTGCAGAGCCACATGCAGAGATAGGGACAGATTAGGATTTTTGTTATTATGAAAGGTTTAATAACAATCATTTGTCTGACTCTGAACCTAATTTAAACTGCAAATGCTGACTCACTGAGGCCACTGGAAGAGGGACACTCCACTCACACCGGGGCAGATTGTTAGCGTAGGGTTCTGGTTGGCAGGAGTTGGTGTACCCAACGGTGTAGAGAAGCTGGATTAGGTGGTTGAAGGCACCGTCACCACTCATGGGGCAAAGGAAGTGGGGGAGGTAGAAGTGGCCAGAATGGAGGGAACAGAGAAATCTCGGAGGATTACGGGGATAGGGCAGGAGAGTGAGTCTAGGTAAGGTGCTCGTTCAGAAGGTCGGTGCAGACTCGATGGGCTAAATGGCATCCTCTGCCATAAAAATTGTCAATGACTCCACTTCCAATTCTGAAGCAAGGTTCTAAAGTCGCACAACTCTCTCAGAGGAAAGAAATTCTCCTTATCTATGTCCTAAAAGAGTACCCCCTAGTTCTGGACTCACCCACAAGAAATGGCAAACCACTATTCCCCCTCCACCTTGTCAAGACCATTCAGGAGAGCTGAGCCTCTGCCTGTACACCCTGTGTTGGGTTTCACCTTCGTTCAGCTGGATCTCGGTGTCCATTCCATCTGTCCGGTGGTGGCTGAGGAGAAGGCAGCTGGTGCTGCTGTTGGAACAGTTGGCAGTGGCATGACCTCTGCCGTCGCTCCTCAGCAGATGTGGAAGTGGCATCAGCTGCTCCCAATGCCATGGTGAAGGCAGACAAGCAAAGAACATGCAGCAAAGTGAATGAAGGGCACGACAGGCAAAGTGCCTTCCAATAAGTTGGAAAACATCTTTACAGCTCTGAAAGCACTCTCTGAGCGAATACATGCTTTAAACAGCAGTCTTTCAATGGCCATGGCTGGAGCTCTTCAGTGTAACTGACTGAAGTCTTCCCAGCTTGTCATTTCACTGAGAACGCACTTCCTGGTGTGCATGCACCTCCGTGACCCTGACAAGTCAGGAGCACAGGGTTGATGCCAGAAAAAACAGGGGCTGGATTCTCCATTTCAGCGGCTAAGTGCCAGCTGAAGCGGAGAATTTGCGGGCCTTTTCGACGCCAAAATCAGCGCCGAAGCCTCACTGATTCCGGAACTGGTGAGGGGCTAGCAGTGGCGCCAGGTGAAACTCCCGGCTCCCGCACCAAAAATGACCGGAGAGTGGCCGGTTCCTTGGCCGAACAAGCGCACGGCGATGACCTGCAGCGGTCGCGCTGTACAACATGGCGCAGCCGTGCGCAGATCCGACTCGCCAAATGCGACCCCACAGGCCACCCACTGGCCACCGCCTAGCCACCCCCCACCAGTCCCCCTAGCCCTCACGAAGCTCCCCCTGGCCAGCGGCACGGATCCCGGCCGAATGTGGTGGCGCTGGACACAGTCCGCAGCCGCCACACCGGGGGCGAAATTCTCCGGAAACGGCGCGGTGTCCGCCGACTGGCGCCCAAAACGGCGCAAATCAGTTGGGCATCGCGCCGCCCCAAAGGTGCGGAATGCTCCGCATATTTGGGGGCCGAGCCCCAACCTTAAGGGGCTAGGTCGGCGCCGGACGAATTTCCGCCCCGCCAGCTGGCGGAAAAGGCCTTTGGTGCCCCACCAGCTGGCGCGGAAAAGGCATCTCCGGGCGGCGCATGCGCAGGAGCGTTAGCGGCCGCTGACGGCATTCCCGCGCATGCGCAGTGGAGAGAGTCTCTTCCGCCTCCGCCATGGTGGAGACCGTGGCGAAGGCGGAAGGGAAAGAGTGCCCCCACGGCACAGGCCCGCCCGCGGATCGCACCCCCCCGGGGCCAGATCGCCCCGCCCCCCCCCAGGACCCCGGAGCCGCCCGCGCTGCCTTGTCCCACCGGTAAGGTAGGTGGTATAATCTACGCCGGCGGGACAGGCATTTTAGCGGCGGGACTTCGGCCCATTCTGGCCGGAGAATCGCGCGGGGGGGGGGGGGCGCCAACCGGCGCGGCGCGATTCCTGCCCCCGCCGAATCTCCGGTGCCGGAGACTTCGGCAACCGGCGGGGGCGGGATTCACGCCAGCCCCCGGCGATTCTCCGACCCGGCGGGGGGTCGGAGAATCCCGCCCACGATATCGGCGTTGGGCAACGGAGAATCCCACCCCTGGACTCTCAGCTCAAGGACCTCATAATTGACTTCTTGACATCTTAACAATCGCAAACATTTTTGTGTACTTCGCCGATGGATCATCGGGGTGGGGGTGGGTTGAGGAGGGGGGAGGCGGTGGCATGGTGCAGAGTCCCCACTCACCTTCAATGCTGCTGTGGGGAAATCTGGAAGAGGGCAGGATCATGTTGAGATCCTGACCAAACTCCAATTTCCAGGAAGTTCCCACCGCCCTCACCCCCAAAACTGACCCCAATGGCCTGGCGAAAGCCCACCACACTGGCAGAAAAGTGCTCTGGGATGTCTTGAGGTCACGAGAAGCGTGTTTTCTTTTTTTTTTGTAAAGTGCAGATGGCTCGGAATTCAATCGTGATGCCAGAAAAACCGAACATTTGCTGAGCAGTTTTGAAACAGGAGGAAGAAACTCAGCTTCATAGCAATTCACGATTCATTAGACAGTGCTCTTCAATCCATTCAAGAAATTATTACATGGCCGTTGCTATTGGCAACTGCATAGACTGTTTAAAGTGGATGTCATAATCACTAATCTTAATGGATTCAAATCATGATGAGTTCCCTTGTATCTAAGTGCTATTGAGCTTCATAGCAAAAGCTGCTTATTACACTTCAACTGATCTGAGCTTTGCTGAGTGGGTGCTCCGAATCCTGAGGAGTTCCCTGTTTGTCTACAACTCTGGAAATGTTTGGAATGACCCGCTTTTTCCCCTCCGAGAAAGTACTTATGGGTCACAATTTCAACCTACCCACACCACACACTTCTCGCCACCCCCCACCCAGCCCCCCGCCCCCCATTACAATTTTAAAGAACATGTTTCTTTCATATATGTCAAGCTTGAATTGAACTCTTACTTAATTCTGGTCAATTACCTTGGGGTTCACACGAAAGATGAGTCACCAGTCTCCTTGTGTACCTCTTCAATTTTAGAAGTTTCTGTTTATAACTATCCGGAAGGGCAGTTAGTCTATCATAACCACATTGGCCATTGACACAACACAATCTCACTGTCGGGCACATGCCTAATTATTGTGACCCTATATCCCTGGAGAGATCTACCATCTCAGCTGGCGTGGCCGGTGGCCATTCTCCAATTTGTGCTCATTCGCGCAATCTCGTCTCTGAGCAGAAAGGATATCAGCGGAATTCTCCATCGGCAGGATCCTTCGGTCCCTATTGGACGGCTGTGGGAGCAGAGAACCCCGCTGCCGGCGGGGGGATTGGGGGGGGCGCCATGCTGGAAAACACAGCTGGCGGACCGGAGAAAGTTGACGTCCCACCATGGAGAACCCAGCACACAATGCTGACGAACATTCCATTGCAGAGTGAGCGCATTATCAGGGGTGCTGGGTGTAATCTCTAAATGTCACTTTGGGCATGTTTGGCATGTTGTGCCCCGATGGCTTTCTGGGTGAGATCCACACTGGTATTCACCCACTCTTCAGGCATGATCTAAGAGACCTCTCGTGAGATTTACTTGCTCATTACGCAAGAGGTCACAAACTGGATCCTGCCTACAATGGGCGGGACCCAAATCAAATCCCCTCCTCTCGGAAACCCTGAGTCAGTGCCATTTAGCACTGGTCTCCATAAACGTGGCCCAGGTGGAATAGCACTTGTGGGGCTCCGCGAGGTGATCGGAGGCCCCCGGGTGGTCGGTCTCTGAGCAGGGTGCTACCCGGGCACTGCTGATGCCACCCAGGCATCATGGCACTTCCAGCCTCACACCCTGGCAGTGCCAACCAGGCACCCTGGCAGTGCTGCCCAGGTGCTCCCCTGGCACTGCCAGGGTGCCCAGGTGACACTGCCAGACTGGCAGGGGTGCTGTCAGGCTGGCAAGGGCACTGTCAGGTTTCCAGGCAGGCAGTGCCCAGGTGGCATCTTGCCCATGCCAGGAATCGCCCGCAAAGGTGCCCTGCCCTAATGAAGTGGGGTGTGGGGGACTCGAGTGCCCCATAAACAGTAAGTTGGGACATTGAGAGGGTCCAGGGGTTGCATTGGGAAGCAGAGGATTTGGGGTGCCATTGGTCTCTTCCTTCACTGACAAGCTGAGCTCGTCAGTGCAGGAAATGAAAGTAAGCACGGTCTAGATGTGGCCTTCATCACCGAGGCCCAACAAATGAACAGTATCCCATTTAATAGCGGGTTCATTCTGCTAAAAGCGTTCAACATGGAACTCTGATTTTTTACTTAGTCACTTTTAATAACGGCGTGGGTCTCTCATGGTTTCACCCGTCGGGAACTCAGTGTGGTGGCTGCGGGCTCAGTCCACTTATAGAGGGTCGAACTTATAGAGGTCTACAAAATAATGAGGAGCATAGATAAGGTAGATAGTCGGCATCTTTTCCCAAAGGTAGAGGAGTCTAGAACCAGAGGGCATATGTTTAAAGGGCATAGGTTTAAAGTGAGAGGAGAGAGATACAAAAGAGACCAGAGGGTAAATTTCTTCACACAGAGGGTGATGAGTATCTGGAATGGGCTCCTAGAGGCAGTGGTAGAGGCGGGTATGATTTGGGCTTTTAAAAATCAGTTAGACAGTTACGTGGGCAGGGTGGGTATAGAGGGATATGGGCAAAATGCGGGCAAGTTGGACTAGTTTAGTGATAGAAACTGTGCGGCATGGACAAGCTGGGCCGAAGGGCCTGTTTCCATGCTGTAAACATCTATGACTATGACTCCATTAGTGTCACAGGTAGGTTTACATTAACACTTCAATGAAGTTACTGTGAAAATCTTGGGCCTTCGGTAGTTTCTCCCCAGATTAGCCCACACTTCAAAATATTTTCAGTAGTTGGGTGCTGACCCCAGCAGTGAAACCGGCTCCTCGGAGATCGGGCCACCATTTTGAAAAGGTTCCCCAACTGCACTTGAGGGCCCCCCCCCACATCCCACCCCAAGTGAGGACACCATGAGGTCACTGAGGGCCCCCCGACCACCCCATTCACCCTCCTCCATTTTCAGGACCCGCTTCATCCCCCAAGCCTCTATGAGGCCCCTTCATACCCCCTCTTCACCTCCCACTCCCCCCCTTTCATGGTCACGGCCCCCCTCTCCAGCCTCAATCCTCAGCAATGCCAACCATACACCCAGGCACTGCTAGCCTGACAGGACTAAATGGCACCCTGGTGAGGCCTCCCAGAATCCCAGGCCCTGGGACAATCCTGCACATGAATATTTAAATATGCATGTCTGGATCTCGCCCAGCGGGAGAGACTTCCAGATCCTGACATTCCATTGGGTGCAACGAATCCCCCCCGTCTTGGTCTGCCCTCTCAGATGGACACAGAAGTGGCAACATTCTAAACCAGCATCATTGAATCAGATTTTTTTTTTTTTTCATTTTATTGCCAAGCCCCTTGCTATTTCAGAGGAGTCACAGATTTCCTAAAGACTTTTAAATTCCAGAACTAGCAAATTCAAATTTCACCATCTGCCATGATGGGATTTGAACCCAGGTCCCTGGAGCATTGCCTTTTGTCTCTGAACTGCTAGTCATGTGACAATAGCACTATGCCACCGCCTTCCCTGGTTATTTTCCTCACTGCTGTCTGTGGGAGTGTCTGAACACAAAATGACTCCTGTATTTCTTTACATTGACTAAACTTCATAAGTACTTTATTGACTGCAAAATGCTTTTGGACATTCCAAGGTCATAAAAGACGCAATATAAATGGAAGTCTTTCTTTTCTTTGAGTCGGCTAATAGCTGATCCACATCAGAAGCTCCTCCCATTCTGTGGCTTCCAATCACTGTGCCAGTTGTCGGGTGATCCCACAGTCAGCTCCCATTCCTAACCCCAGGTGTATTACTTCATCAAACAATTTGTTGCCATCAAAACTTGTTGACCTCTTGTATCAGTCCATATTTCTCCCAATTCTCGAAGTCTAAAAGTAGCAGTGATGTTAAGTAAATAACTCAATTGGTTTCTGGGACGAGAACGTTTTAAAAAAAATCTTAATATTTGCATTTCTCATTTTTATAAACAATTGTATATATACATCACATTTTTCTTACCCGCATTAATTTACTTTATTGTACAGAACGGCTTATTTCTTCTGTCTTTTAATTGGTCCTATATGCATTTTGTCGCCCTCTAGGTCAGTCTATGATCCCTCCTCCTCCCACCCCAACCCCTCCCCACCCACCCTTGTGTGCTCCCCCTGTCCCTTCCCCCCCTTCCCCACATACCCCCGTTAGCTTCAGCTGTGCTTTGCTTTTATTTTCACGGGGGAGGGTTTCCCACGGGTTACCCATCCCTCCTCTTCTCGTCTTTTTTATGGTTTCTCCACCTTCCTTCCATTCCACACATCCCCCCCCCCCCCCCACCCCCCACAATACCCTGGGTTGCATAGTCCTGTGGTTCATCATCTATCTTGTTTTTTTTTTAAATTTATTAAAGTTTTTCATTAAATATCAATAACAAAATGAGAAAGAAAAAAGAACCCAACAGGGTTAAGTACAAAACACAATCTAAAAAAGCAACCCACCAAACCCCTCCCCCCCTGTACATAAATAACACCCCGACTTAACACAACAGGTGTATACACCCCCTCAAACCCTCCAGTGTAAATAACATAAACAAAAATAAAGTTAACCCCCCCCCCCCCCCCCGAGCTGCTGCTGCCATTGACCAATGTCTATCGTTCTGCCGGAAAGTCTAAGAACGCTTGCCACCGCCTAAAGAACCCTTGTACCGACCCTCTCAAGGCGAATTTCACCCTCTCTTATCTTGGTTTTTAATTCTTTACTTACTCCTCGTTGCTGGCCTCGAACAGGTTTTGGAACAGGCCGACAAACTGCCCCCAGGTATCCAGGAAGGCTTCCTCTGACCCTCGGGTGGCGTACTTAATCTTCTCCAGATGGAGAAATTCCGAGAGGTCAGCGAGCCAGTCTGCAGCTGTGGGTGGTGCTGCCGATCGCCAGCCGAGCAGGATTCTCCGGCGTGCGACTAGGGAAGCGAAACCAAGTGCGTTGGCCGCCTTCCCCATGTGTAGCTCTGGCTGCTCCGATACCCCGAAGATTGCCACTATTGGGCATGGCTTCACCCTCACCCCCACAACCTTGGACATTGCCTCGGAGAAGGCTGTCCAGAACCCAGCAAGCTTGGGGCAAGCCCAAAACATGTGGGTGTGGTTGGCCGAGCCCCTCTGGCTCCGTTCACGTTGATCCTCTACCTCCGGGAAGAACCTGCTCATTCGGGTTCTGGTCAGGTGCGCTCTGTGCACAGTTTGAGCTGCGTTAGGCTGAGCCTTGCGCAGGAGGAGGTGAAGTTCACCCTGCTCAGTGCTGCGCTCCAGAGTCCCCATCCTACCTCTGTCCCCAGTTCTTCCTCCCATTTTTGTCTGGTATCCTCCAGTGGTGTTCGTGCTCTGTCCAGTAACAGTCTGTATATTGTCCCACATTGCACCCCCTCCTTGTTGCTTGTGCCTATCAGGTCCTCTAGTAATGTGCTTTCTGGGCCCCCGGGGTACCCAACTGTCTCTTTGCGGAGGAAGTGCTTTATTTGGAGGTGTCTCATTTCCTGTCCTTTTGCTAGTTTCCACTTCCTCGTAAGTTCGTCCAGTGTCGCCAGTCTGTGCCCTCTCTGTGCCAGGTTCGTGTACCCATCCCCTCACTCTTTCTGCCGTTGCTGCCCAGTGGTAGTATTATAGGTTCGGTAAAGGCAAGCCCCCTTTGATTTTCCTTCTTTGCAGTGCAGTTTGGGAATTATCGGATTCTTCCCCCCCCCCCCCCCCCCCCCACATAAACACCATGATTAGACTGTCTACATTTTGGAAGAAGGCCTTGGGGATGAAGATCGGTATGGATCTAAACAGGAAGAGGAACTTCAGCAGTACGTTCATCTTGACCGTCTGCACTCTCCCCGCCAGGGAAAGTGAGAGTGGGCCGCACCTTTGTAAGTCCTTTTTTACTTCCTCTACCAGGCTGTCCAGCTTCTACTTGTGGATCTGTGTCCAGTCTCTGGCTATCTGGATCGGCAGGTAACGGAATCTGTTCTGGGCCGTTTTAAACGGGAGCACCTCCAGCTCTGCCCCTCAGCCATTTGGGTTCACTGGGAATGCCTCAGTTTTGCCCAGGTTAAGTTTGTAGCCCAAAAAGGTTCCAAACTCTTTCAGGATCTGCAGTATTGCCTTCAGTCCCTCCTGTGGCTTCGAGACATAGAGGAACAGGTCATCTGCATAGAGTGAGACTCTGTGCTCTCTGTCTCCTCTCCGGATGCCCTTCCAGCTTTTCACATCCCGCAGGGCTATCGGCAGGGGTTCAATCACTAGCGCGAACAAGAGTGGGGACAGGGGGCAGCCCTATCTTGTTCCTCCCTGTAGCTGGAAGTATTCAGAGCTGGTGGTGTTAGTTCGGATGCTCGCTTTGGGGGCGTTGTACAGGAGCCTCACCCAGGCAGTGAATCCCGCTCCTAGCCCAAACCGTTCCAGTACCTCGAGGAGGTATTTCCATTCGACTCTGTCGAGGCTTTTTCTGCATCCAGGGAGACGATCACCTCTGGTATTCTCTCCCCGGGGGGGTGTCATTATCACATTCAGCAGCCGCCTGATGTTAGCTATGAGCTGCCTACCCTTGACAAAGCCCATGTGGTCCACTGCGACCACCTTCAATACGCAGCACTCCAGCCTTTTGCCCAGGACTTTGGGAGTATTTTCGAGTTCGCATTCAGCAGTGAAATGGGTGTGTATGATCCACATTCCGTCGGGTCTTTATCTTTTTTGGGTATCAGTGAAATAGTGGCCTGCGCTAGTGTGGGGGGGCAGGGTGCCCCTTGCCAGTGAGTCTGCGAACATGTCCCTTAGGTGTGGGGCCAGGACTGGTGCAAATTGTTTGTAGAAGTCGCTGGGAACCCATTGGGTCCCTGTGCCTTTCCCGCCTGCATGGAGCTGATGCTCTCCATGGTTTATCCCAGATCTATTGGTGCTTCCAGCTCCCCCCTTCTGTCTTCCCCCACAACTGGTAGTTCCAGTCTGTCTAGGAACTGTTTCACCCCCGCGTCCCTGTCGGGGGGCTCGGAAGTGTACAGTCTCCGGTAGAAGGTCTCAAATGCCCGACTAACCGCCGTTGGTTCCGCTACCAGTCTGCTTCTGCTATCCTTTACCTGCGCAATTTCCCTCTTCCTGCCTGTTTTCCCAGCTGGTGAGCCAATAGGTGGCCAGCCTCGTCTCTGTGTTCGTAGAAGGTCCCCATGTCTGGCGGAGTTGGTACACTCCTGTCCTGCTGGCTAGCAAGTTAAAGTCCATTTTCAGTTTCAACCTCTCTGCCAGCAGCTCCACGGTCGGAGCCTCGGAGTATTTTATGTTGACTTCCAGAATGGAGTCCACTCGTCTTAGCATGGCCACCCTCTCTTCCTATCTCTGCTAGCCTTGTAGGCTATGATCTCTCCTCTAATCAAGGCCTTCAGTGCCTCCCAAAACGTGGTTGTTACTAACGTAATCGCCTATGTCCCGCGATGTTTTTTTAGCAGAAGGTCTTGTCGGCCAGGAGGTCCTTATCTAGCCTCCATGTGGGGTGCTGGGCACGGCCTGTCTCCAACCTCACATCTATGTAGTGTAGAGCATGGTCGGAAATAACGATCGCGGAGTATTCCGCGCCCTTGATCCCTGGAAGCACCGATTTCCCCAGTGCAAAGAAGTCGATACGGGTGTGTCGTGTTAATCACCCTGGGGTAACACGGACTGCAACTGGATGCAGTTGTACTTGAAAGGAGACTCCAAACTTTTATGTTAGTTTAATACGCTTTATTGAACTTGTTAAGCAGTGCACACAGTTCGCTGTGGGTTTGACACTCGACTAATCTAAGCGTACTTACTATAACTAACTAGACCAGACTAGCTCTGAGCCACGTGTAGAAGATGCTAACTGATATATACACCCTGACTGTCACTCCAGTTGTCACCAGTGGAAAGAGGCAGAGTGTTGAAGCCCCGTGTGTTTTATAGTGGGAGACCACCTTCTAGTGTTCTGCCTGGTGATTGGTTCTGTTCTGTGCTGTGTGTTGATTGGCCGTACTGGGTGTCTGTCACTGCCTGTCTGTATCTCACTATGTGCATGAATGCATATCATGACATCTCCCCTTTCTAAAAAAAAATGTTGGTTGCTTGGAGCATATGCGCCTGTATTTACATGTGTAACTATTTACATTAAATGGCGAGTGGATGAATATATACATAAGAGGTGTCTAGCGTTTTTACAAGATAATTTACAAGATAAATGTCTGTAAGTCCAATCTTTGGGGCTTGTGTCTGAACCTTGTCGACCGCCTGAGATGTGGAGGTGGGGACGACGGCGCCTTGACAGGCGGGATTGCTGCCAAATTGGTGGCCTCATGGTGCGAGGTGTCCGGAGGAGGCATAACAACAGCTAGAAAGGTAGGATCTGGTGGAGGGCAGGCAACTTTGCGCAGTGCCCTTCTGTTGTGCCTGACAATGGAGCCATCAGCCATACGAACTACAAACAATCTGGGAGCAGCCTGTCGAACAACAACAGCTGGAGCTGACCAGCCTCCATCAGGTAGCTTGATCCGAACAGCATCTTCCGGAGAGAGCACAGGCAAATCGGTAGCATGAGCATCGTACGTCAGCTTTTGCCGGTTCCTGAGTTGCTGCACCTCTTGCAGCACTGGGAGGTGATCCAGGTCTGGTAAGTGTATGGCTGGAACAGTCGTCCGCAGATCTCTATTCATGAGGAGTTGAGCCGAAGACATACCGGTGGACAGAGGGGTTGCCCTGTACGCCAACGGCGCAAGGTTGAAGTCAGAAGCAGAGTCCGCAGCCTTGCAGAGCAGTTGTTTCACTATATGGACCCCTTTCTCGACCTTCCTGTTGGACTGCGGGTAGTGTGGGCTTGAGGTAATGTGGTTGAATTGGTACGACTTGGCGAAATTGGACCACTCTTCCCTGTGGAAGCAGGGACCATTGTCACTCATGACAGTGAGTGGAATACCATGCCTGGCAAATGGCTCCTTGCAGGCCTTGATGACTGTCCTTGATGTGAGGTCTGACAGCTTCACAACTTACGGGTAATTTGAGAAGTAATCTATGATGAGCACATAGTCACGCCCATTTGCGTGAAAAAGGTTGATTCCCACCTTGGACCACGGAGAGGTCATGATCTCGTGTTGCTGGAGTGTTTCTTTTGTTTGAGCAGGCTGGAAACGCTGGCAGGTCGCACAATTGAGGACCATGTTGGATATGTCCTGGCTGATTCCAGGCCAATAGACAGCCTGCCGGGCCCTGCGCCTACACTTTTCGACACCTAGGTGTCCCTCGTGGATTTGTTTGAGCACTAAGCTCTGCAGACTATGAGGAATAACGATACGATCCAGCTTGAGGAGGATCCCCTCGACGACTCTCAGGTCGTCCTTCACATTAATGAACTGAGGGCATTGCCCTTTTTGCCAGCCATTTGCGAGGTGGTGCATTACACGCTGCAGAAGGGGGTCTTTGGCAGTCTCTCCACGAATGCTGATCACTCTTTCATCTGAGGCCGGGGGGTTGCTGGCACACAGCTGCACCTGTGCCTCAATCTGGTGGATGAAGTCAACCTGTTCACAGGGCGAGGTGATGGAGCGGGACAGGGCATCCGCAATTATCAGCTCCTTGCCTGGTGTGTATACTAACTCAAAATCGTACCTTCGGAGTCGAAGGGAATGCGCTGAAGCCTGGGCGTCATGTCATTCAAGTCCTTATGAATGATACGGACCAAGGGTCTGTGGACAGTCTCCACTGTGAATGTTGGTAGATCGTAGACGTAGTCATGGAACTTTACAAAGTCGGTTAGGAGGTCCAGGCACTCTTTTTCTATCTGGGCTTACCTCTGTTCAGTAGGAGTCATGGCCCTTGACGCCTAGCAACTGGAGCCCAGGACGAGGAGTCATCCCTCTTGAGGAGCACCACATCAATGCCGTCCTGGCTTGCGTCTGTGGAGATTTTTGTTTCCCTGTCCGGGTCAAAAAACGCTAGTACCGGAGCAGTGGTGAGGTTTGCTTTGAGCCCGAGCCACTCTGCTTGATGTGTGGGTAGCCACTGGAATGCAGTGGACTTCTTCACCAGATGCCTGAGAGCCGTGGTGTGTGAGGCCACGTTGGGAATGAACAGCTTGAGGCCGTTTGCATGGACACGTCGAAAGACCTGTTTGAGAGGAGATATGTGTTCCTCAGGGGTCGTGGACCATATGATTACATCATCTATGTAGACACGTACACCATCAATGCCCTCCATCATCTGCTCCATGATCCTGTGGAAGATTTCAGAGGCTGAGACAATGCCGAACAACATACGGTTATAACAGTACCTGCCAAATAGTGTGCTGAACGTGCAGAGCTTCCTGCTGGACTCACCCAGTTGTATCTGCCAGAAACCACGCAATGCATCGAGCTTTGTGAAGAATTTGGCGTGTGCCATCACACTGGTCAGTTCCTCGCGCTTCAGAATCGGGTAGTGTTCCCACATTATGTATCGGTTAAGATCTTTGGGATCTATGCATATCCGCAACTCTCCTGAGGGCTTCTTCACACAGACCATTGAGCTGACCCAGTCAGTCGGTTCTGTCACTTTGGAGATGATGCCCTGGTCTTGGAACTCCTGCAGCTGTGCCTTTAAACGTTCCTTCAGAGGAGCCGGCACACGGCGTGGTGCATGGATTACAGGCGTGGCATCAGGCCTGAGTAGGATCTTGTAGCAGTATGGCAGCATACCCATTCCACTAAACACATCTGGGTATTGAGCAAGGATGTCATCAATGTCAGCCTGAAGATCCACATTGGAAGAAGACATGGCATGGACTCACTGTACGAGGTTGAGTAGCTTGCATGCATGGGCACCAAGCAGGGATGCTTTATCAGGCTTGACGATTTCGAATCGCAGTGTGGCATTGATGGTCTTGTTGAAGACGAACAGATGACACATCCTAGTGCAGTTATGGCATTGCCATTATAATTGAGGAGCTGGCAGGCTGGCGGAAGAATTTTGGGTTGCTTTTTAATGTGGTCAAAGTCAGCTTGAGAGATGGGATTGGCAGAAGCACCAGTGTCCAGCTTGAACTGGATGCTGCATTGGTTTACGTGTATGACAGCATGCCATTTGTCCGCGGAATCCACATTGAGGATAGATAGGCGTCTTTCTGAATTTGAAGAGGCATACTCACATGCAGTGATGATGCCCACACGATAGGGGGACTCCAGGCAGTCGTCCTCTGGATCCGTAGTGCTACCAGGATCAGAATCCAGTAAACCTTGCTGTACAAATCGAACGCGCTCGTGTTGAAATTGGGATCGCTGGCCCTTGACTGGTGGTGCAGACCTGCACAAGGCTGCATAATGTCCAGGCTTCCCGCAATTTAAACATTGCCTGCCTTTTGCAGGGCATTACCGCTTTAAGTGGGCAGTGCCGCAGTTCGGGCACGTCATGACTCGCACGTGTGCAGTGCGGTCAGCCGACGTTCGCACCTGCACAGTTTGGTTTTCGTCTGCTTCGGTCTCCCGTTCGTGTTGCGCATGCGTGGTGCCCCGGGAAAAGCGCGCAAAATGGCTGCTTTCATCGCTACTGAGGCGCTGCATCCGGGCAATGGCCTGTACACTCTCTGCCTCGTGGGAGGCAAGTTTTTCGTATTCTGCCGATTTGAAACAGGAGTACCGATTTCTCGCCTGTTCATGCACTATACACGTCTCGATTCCGACTGGCAAGGTAATGTGCTTAATTTTGAGGAGCTGCTCCTGCAAGGAATCGGAGTGCGCCCCAAACACGATCTGACCCCTGATCATGGAATCAGCGGTTTCACCATAATTGTAGGACTGCGCTAATATACGGAGATGAGTTTGAAAGAAGTGGAATGGTTCATCCTTACGCTGAAGGCGTTGCTGGAGAAAGCTCTCATTTGTTTTGACTTCAGAGTGACTGTCGAACTTCTCCAAACGGTCTTGAATTTGGTCTTGTCCTGGCCGTCGGTAAAATTAAGGGAGTTGAAAATCTGGATGGCTTGGTCCCCCGCAGTTGATAGGAGCAACGCGATTTTTCTGGCATCAGGCGCATCCTTGAGGCCTGAGGCCTCAATGTAGAGAAGGAACTTTGGCTTGAAGATCCGCCAGTGGGCGCCGAGATTGCCGGAGATCCGTAGCTGTGGAGGGGCCTGGATCTTCTCCATGCCGCTGGAAGGCACTTGCTGGTCGTCACGGAATCACTCGAGGTAAACCACTTAGAGAAAGTAGACTACTGGTACCATGTCGTGTTAATCACCCTGGGGTAACACGGACTGCAACTGGTTGCAGTTGTACTTGAAAGTAGACTCCAAACATTGGTGTTGGTTCAATTCGCTTTATTGAACTTGTTAAGCAGTGCACACAGTTCGCTGTGGGTTTGACACTCTATTAATCTAAGCGTGCTTACAATAACTAATTAGACCAGACTAGCTCTGAGCCACGTGTCGAAGGTGCTAACTGATATATACACCCTGACTGTCAGTACAGTTGTCACCAGTGGAAAGAGGCAGAGTGTTGAGGCCTCGTGTGTTTGATAGTGGGAGACCACCTACTAGTGTTCTGCCTGGTGATTGGTTGTGTTCTGTCCTGTGTGTTGATTGGCTGTACTGGGTGTCTGTCAGTGCCTGTCTGTATCTCATTATGTGCATGAGTGCATATCATGACAGGGTGTACACCTTGTGCACTTGTAAAAAGTATGAGAATTCTTTTTCTCCTGGGTGCAGGAACCACCATGGGTCTACCGTCCCCATCTGCTCCATAAATGTTCC
This sequence comes from Scyliorhinus torazame, assembly GCF_047496885.1. Taxonomy (NCBI): domain Eukaryota; kingdom Metazoa; phylum Chordata; class Chondrichthyes; order Carcharhiniformes; family Scyliorhinidae; genus Scyliorhinus; species Scyliorhinus torazame. Next base: position 119,505,712 of record NC_092719.1, read on the forward strand.
TAGTTCCCTAGCCATGCCAGTCTTTTTCCCTGTTCTGGGGTTTGCTCGGTCGGTCAGTGGGTCCTGTACACAGTTGAAGTCGCCCCCCATGATCAGTCGGTGTGTGTCAATGTCGGGGATTTCCGCCATGGTCTTCTTTATGAATTCTGAGTCGTCCCAGTTGGGAGTGTACACATTTACCAGTACGACAGGTGCCCCTTCCAGGACACTGCGGACCATGACATACTGTTCCCCTGGGTCCGTAACTGTCTTGGTTTCTGTAAACCTCGTCCTCTTGTTGATTAGTATTGCTACTTCCCTTGCCCTCGCCCCATAACATGAGTGATATGTCTGCCCAACCAGCCCTTCCTTACCAGCAGTCGGTCTTTCTCTCTCAGATGTGTCTCTTGTAAGTAGATTATGTCTGCTTTTAGGCTTCTTAAGTGCTGTTTTCACTGGGCTATTGAGTCCCCTTACATTCCAGGTAACAATCCTGGTGAGGGGTTTCTGACCCCCCCAGTCCTGTGGGACCACCCATACTTACCTGTTGGAAGGTGCCCCTGCACCCCGGGGTTTCCCTTTGTTAGGGGGCCGTCCAAAAAGGCAGCGGTCGCCACTCTCACCATGAGGTCGGGCCCCAGCGTTCCCCTTTGTCCAGGGGGCATCCAACGTGCCCGCCAACTATGTGTACGCCACGTGGATGCGCCCCTGCATGCCGGGGTCTCCCTTCGCCCTGATGCCCTCCCGAGTGGCTGTTTGCGGCGCCATCTTTGTTCCTCACTCTGCTCCATGCCTGCCGAGGCCTGTGTCCGCTCTGTTTCTCTACCTCAAACTTCCCTTTGCTTCTTTTTTGCTCTGCACTCCTCCCCAATCACTCTCTCCCCCCCCAGCCCCTGTCCCTTTCCCCCCCCCTCACCTGTGTTCATCCTTCCCTTCTGTTCTGTCCTCATCCCCTCTTTGTGCTCAGTGTTCCCTCACCCCTGAGAAGTGCGCCACGGCCCTCCTTTCTTTCTACCCTCCCGTGTTGGCCCTCCTTGCTAGTACGGCGGCTCCCCTCCCAGTACTTGCCCAGCTCTGGCCCTGCTTTACCCTCCTCCTTCCAGCCTTTTCTCTACCTCCTGTCTGCTTTTTCATTCTCGTCCTCCCTGCTCTGCGCCCCAAAAACAAGGCAGCATAGTCCCGTGTAAAACAGAAAACATATGCATACAGTACATGATATTATTGTCTGTCTGCGGTCAGTCCTCCGCTCTTTGTTCCGATTCTTTTTCCACCCCTTAACTTTCATTGTTGTTGTTGCGATTGTTCGATTTAACGAACCCGTCAGCCTCTGCTGGGGTGTTAAAATACAGCTCGTTTCCCTTGAATGTTACCCAGAGTCTGGCCGGGAATACGGCAGCATGGTAGCATTGTGGATAGCACAATTGCTTCACAGCTCCAGGGTCCCAAGTTCGATTCCGGCTTGGGTCCCTGTCTGTGCAGAGTCTGCACGTTCTCCCCGTATCTGCGTGGGTTTCCTCCGGGTGCTCTGGTTCCCTCCCACAGTCCAAAGACGTGCAGGTTAGGTGGATTAGCCATGATAAATTGCCCTTAGTGTCCAGTGGGGTTACTGGGTTATGGGGATCGGGTGGAGGTGTTGACCTTGGGTAGGGTGCTCTTTCCAAGAGCCGGTGCAATCTCGATGGGCCGAATGGCCTCCTTCTGCACTGTAAATTCTATGTTAATCTATGAATAACATCCCAAATCGCTCCCCACTTTTGTAGAGTGCTGATTTTGCTCTGTTGAACTCGGCTCTCTATTTTTCAGGTCCGCCCCAATGTCTTGGTATACCCATATGTTCTTCCCTTCCCACAGACATGATTTCATCTGACCTTAAGATTTTTTCCCGATCCTGGAACCGGAGCAGCTTTGCAACAATTGCTCTGGTCTACTCCCCGGCTTTGGGCCTGGGTCGAAGCGACCTGTGCGCCTGTCCATTTCTAGAAGGGTTTGGAAAGTCCTCCCTCCCCACTAGCTTGCCCAGCATTTGGGCAATGTAGCCCGTTGGGTCTCTACCCTCTATCCCCTCTGGCAGTCGTGAGACTATTCTTACGTTCTGCCATCTGGACCTGTTTTCCTGGTCCTCCACCTTCCCTCTCAGGCTCCCCTGGGCCGCCACCAACCTTCTCACTTCGGTTTCCAGAGCTACAATCCTGTCGCTCTGGTCCCAGGTGGCCATCTCCAACTCCAGGATTGTTTTCTCCTGCGCCCACCTTCCTTCCCAGGCCTTCTATTGTTCGCTGCATTTTGTTCGTCGCCTCCGACATCACCTCCTTCATCATTGTGTGGAGCCAGCAATCCTGCGATGGCAGCGATCCCGCCTCTCCACGTGCAGGCGGCTCCTGATCCACCTCTGCGGCGATCAACAATAATTCGTCGTCCACCACAAAGACTGAATCTGTGGACTGAACGTTTGTACATTTTGTGACTTCATCGATTTAACCTCTGGAAATATTGTTTTGTTTACCATGTATCTGCCCTATCGGCACCTTCCTATGTATATACGTTCATTTAGACACCTTTTGTATATAGTCAGGAATATATATATGTATACGCACGCACACCTTAGTATTTATTTATCGGAAAAAAAGGGGGGGGTGATGTCATAATATCCACTCATGTATATAATGAGATGCAGACAGGCAGTGATTGACACACAGGATGACCAGTCAGCACACAACACAGTGCAGCCAATCACCAGACAGGACACTAGCACTATAAAACCAGAGGGCACTAGGTTTCCCGCTCTCTCGGGACCCAGCCACTGAGACAGTCAGAGTCCACGAGCTAGCAAGTGCAAGCACCATGCGGTAGCTAGTAAGTCTGGTCAGGCTACTAAAAGGTCTCCAGTCAGTTCAGTATAGTGTCGACCCACAGCTGAATATGTATATCAGTTCTATTGTTGAATAAAATAGTGTTGGATCTTCTCCAGTGTTGGACGTCTGTTTCTAGCTTCCCTGCATCGAGTGCAGTCCACATCGAACCTACCTGCCTAACACATCAATGATCTTATCGAATGGAGGAGCAGCCTCAAGGGGATGTATGATCTACACCTGTTCCTATCTCCATAGAACCTCTACTGAGGGCATCGAGTCTGCACCGACCCTCTGTAAGAGCACCCTACCTAGGCCCACATCCTGCCCTATCCCATTAACCCCACCTAACCTGCATGTCTTTGGACTGTGAGAGGAAAACAGAGCACCCAGAGGAAACACGCAGACACGCTGAAAACGTGCAAACTTAACACAGTCACCCAAGGCCTGAATCGAGCCCGGGTCCCCATTTGCTGTGAGCCAGCAGTGCTAATGTCTGTGCCCTCGTGCTGCTCTTAAGTTCTTAAATGGTGTTGAATCAATTGCAAGGATCAGATCTTACCAAATGCTCAGATCTTCAGCTATTGTGAACTGTGCTCTGACTCCCGTTGGCATTTCCTTTCAATACTATTTTGTAGTTCGATGATTTCCTATTTTGCATGCATTTCTCAATGCATGTTCTTGCACCACACCAAAGGAGCCCAGCCTGCAGTCTTCACATATATCCTCCAAGCCCTGGCAATCCAGCCCTCGAAACCCCAGCTGTGTAGTCCTCTCTGCACCTGTATTTCTTATTTGCTGATTTCTCCTCTTGGAATATTCTAAGCCTGGAGATGTGGAATGGATTAGGTTTAGTGCTTTTGCCTCTGATGGATAGATTCTGAATCAGAACAGCGAGATCTGTCAACATTAATAAATTGAGACATGGAATCCTTGAGAGAAGACCATTTGATTAATGATGCCTGTACCAGCTCTAAGAAAGTTCTATCCATTTAGTCCCACTTGATGCTCTTTCCCCATTGTCCCACAAATGTTTCCTTTTTAAGTATTTACCCAATTCTCTTTGCAAGTCATTATAAAATCTGTTTCCCCCGCCTTTCCAGCCAGCGCATTCCAGACTGACTGTGTAAATAACATTCTCCTCAGGCTCCTTCTTGCCAATTACCTTTTATCTGTATTCTCCACCTGTTATATATTGCTGTATTAACTGTAAATGGCTGGGAACAAATGTGTTATGTGTTAGTGTTCCAGAGGCCACATTTCACAGCTGTACTAGAAACTCACGTGACATCTATCAGAACTAGTTCAATCCCATCCTTCTTTGTCGCAGGCAGCATGGCATAATTAAACATAAAGAGTTTCTTATCTTTCCAAGTTTAAAGTGTGATTATTACCAACATCTGAGAACCATGATGACAAAGCTTAGATTAGCTTCTGCATTAGGCTATGATCGAGGCCGCTTACCCACATTGTAACCAAGGGGCTACCAAGTGCCTACTCTAGCTGGTGTTACAACTCCTGTTGATGTTATAACTGGAAGGGAAGAGTCCAGAATGGGACGTTGGCTCAAAAGACCGTAACTTTTACTTTTTTTTAATGAAATGTGGAGGAAAAGAATCACAGGACCACTAATTCATTTTAACAGCGATAAAAACTATTTATTAAACATGAAGAAATTGGATTATGATATAATACTCATTTACTCCTCCCCTTAGTTAAACAATTGCAGGTTTTAGGATTAACACGGATTACAAAGTACATCTCAATCTACAATGGCCTCCTCAACATAAAGCCCCCTTTTGAGCACATTTGACTGTGGGCAAATACTCTTCACTCTGAATCCCAAGTGAATGTTAGTGGACATCGCCTCAGAATCCCCCAGATGATTGTCACGTGAGAGTTTTCAAACTCCACTCCCAAAAACACACTTTGAAATCTTTTCTCATAAGTATACTTTCCTTTAGCAGTTTGCATTCCATAATCCAGACCAGGGGCGAAATTCTCCGTTATCGGCGCAAAGTCCGCCGACCGGCAGCAAAAACGGCACAAATCCCACTTGCATCACGCCGCCAAAAACGTCGCAAAGTCTCCGGCCCGGAATCGGCTAGCAGCGACGTGACGCTATCTGCGCTTGCACACGTGGTTCACGCCGTGCGGCGTCACACACGCCGTACGGAGTGACGGCTCATAAGGCCGCGCTGCTCCCCCCACCCGACCGGAACACCCGACCAGAACACCCGACCGGATGGCCGGCCGCCGCTCACACCCGAGGTTCCAGTCTCGTGACATTGAGGCGCTCCTGGACGCAGTGGAGCAGAGGAGGGAGGCCCTGTATCCCGGGCACGGCCGCAGAGTTGCCCCACGCCACAGCCGGCATCTGTGAAGGGAGGTGGCAGAGGCCGTCACCGCTGTGGCCCTGACACCACGGACAGGCACCCAGTGCCACAAGAAGGTGAACAACCTCGTCAGAGCAGCCAGGGTGAGCCCCGCCCCCCCCTGCCCGATATCCATAACCCCCATATCCCCCCTCCCCCATATCCCCCCTCCCCCATATCCCCCTCTGCCCCATATCCCCTCTCCCCCATATCCCCCTCCCCATATCCCTCCTATCCCCTCTCCCCCATATCCCCCCTCCCCCATATCCCCCATATCCGCCTTCTCCCATTTCCCCAAGTGAATCCAGCCCTAACCTTAACCTCTGCAATACATGCGCAACCGATGCGATAGATATACCTGTCTATCACTGTTGCCTTTTACCCCTGCCACCACCCCCCACAGGAGAAGCACGCACACAACACCAGGGAGCATGTGAGGACTGGAGGAGGCCCAGCTGATGAGAGGCCACTGACCGAACATGAGCGAAGGGCCCTGGAGCTGGCTGGCGGACCTGAGGACCGGGAGGTTGCTGATGCAGAGGTCGGGGGCCCACCAGCAAGTGAGCCACCGACAGCCCGTCCCCATATCCCCCCCATCCACATATCCCCCTCCCCCAAATCCCCCCCTCCCCCATATCAACTGATCACTGCCTGCGTGTCTAACCATGCATGCTTCATTGTGTATCGCAGGAGCAAACGTCGAGGCACCCATCCCCGCAGATGGAGATGCATGATGCCCCTCGGAGACCACGGGGGATGGAGAGACCCGGACCCTCTGGCATGCGACGCCCGCAGGATGCCCCTTGGAGACCACTGGAGATGGAGAGACCCAGACCCTCTGGCATGCGACGCCCACACGATGTCCCTCGGAGACCACTGGAGATGGAGAGACCTGGAGCAACAGGGAGACGACGCCCCCGTCTCGTGTGGGTGCGACGACGCAGGCGTGTGCCACCCAGCGACGAGAGGGGCAGCCACAGGCCCCCATCACAGCCGAGCCACGAAACCACTACCCAGGACACCACTACCCAGCACACCCCTACCCAGGACACCACTACCCAGGAAACTGAAATACAGGACAGTGACACAGAGTGGATGGGCGGAGACGGACTGCCACCCCAAAAAGTGCCATGGACTCAGAGTGGGACGTGGCGCACGACACAACGCCACTGCTGTCACCAACACCCTCCACCATCGCAGAAACACTCACCTCGGTTGGGCACTTTAGTGATGAGGCGTCTGGTACACTCACTGGTGCGCACAACACAGCCGTCCCGGTACAGCAGGTGGAGGTAGGAGCAGCAGAGGGGCCGGGCGGTCGGAGGGCAGCCCAGCCCAAGCGAACATCTGCCGCCCAGATGGATCCCGGGTTCCTGGAGTTACCACACCCACACATAGATCCGATGCAACCACCGAACCGGAGACGAGCGAAGAGGGTGACGGCCGGCTTGCGGTAGCTGCAGTCGCAGGTGGAGGAGTCCACCCGCGTCCAGGGGCTTGGAGTGGTGCCGGTCATGCGTGCCACCCAGGCCGACACCGCACGGGTGGCGTCCGCGGTGGAGGCAATGGGTGCGACGGTGTCAGACATGGGGAACGGTTTGTGAGGCCTGGGGCTTTCCGTGCAGGCGGCGTCTGTGGCCCAGGACATGGCTGCCCTCTCACAGGAGGCCATGAGCCAGCGCCAGCGGCAGATGGCAGAGGCGCTCAACGCCATGGCCCAGTCTCTGCAGGCCATGGCCCAGTCTCAGCAGGCCATAGCCCAGTCTCTGCAGGCCATGGCCCAGTCTCAGCAGGCCGTCTCTGAGGCCATTGCCCATGTGCGAGCCGGCATCGCACAGTCACAGACAGGGTTTGCCAATCCCCTGAGCTCCATGGCTGCAAACCTGCAGACCCCTGTCGATACCAGCACGGGCCTCCAGGACTGGCAGCGCCAGATGTCAGGGGCGCGTCAGATGGCCAGTTCGTTCGCATCTCCCACCCATGTAGAGGCCTGGGGGCCATCGGGCACCCCGAGGGAGGAGGAGGTGCTGTGGTCCGTCCCGGGTCCCCCTGTAGGGGAGGTCCCGGAACACCGCGACACCTCGGACCCCGCTTCCGTCCCAGGTGCATCGAGTGGGCAACGGGCAGGACAGGCTGGCAGCTCGCCATCCCAGTCGCCCGGGCCGCAGCCTGGCCCATCTAGGCCAGGACGCCCCAGGAAACGGCCGCCAAAGGGATCCCATGTCAGAGGGCAGGAATCACAGGAGTCCACCTCCAGTTCTGCTGTACCGTCTGGGGAACCATGCAGACGTAGTCACAGGGTCCGTAAGGCCAAACAATTAGACACTGAGTAAGTTGGCACGGGTGCAGGGCACAGATGAGGTTTAGGGGCTAGGGCACGTGCATGAACTCCTTTCGTTATTAAAGTCAATGTTACACCTACAGAAGCTGCCTTTGTGCTCTGTCCAAAGCGTGCGGGGGTGTCATGTACGTTGAGCGCAAGTGTGTGTGTGAGGGGTGGTCTTACCTCAGCCCCAGGTGAGTCTGCCCCCTTCCCCCTGGGCCGCCATCAACATCCCCCGGGCAGAGGACAGGACCGTGCGCTGCAGTGTCACAGCCGCATGCAGGGATGGTCCGGGTGGATGGTGGTACTGTGGCCATGGGTCAGACATAGTCCAACGATGTGGAGCCAGAAGCTCATCGCAGGGTGGGTTGTCATCATCCTCCATGGCCTGCAATAGACACGCGTCCACCGGCAACTGTGTGAGCCCGGCCGTTGTGCCGCAGGTGGATCGGCAATGGGGGGGTGGTGTGCATGCGGGTGGAGTGGGTGGGGTTGGGGAGGGGGGTGAGGGTGCTGGGTGGGTGGATGGGTGGGGGGTGTGGGTGGTCGGCTGTTGCTATGGTGTGCGGTCAGTGGCCATACTACCTGATTCCCACGCCCATCTAGTCAGTGAAGCAGGCGGCTATCAGCCTGTCCCGTGCCCGCTGGCCCAGCCGGTAATGGTGGACAGCCATCCGCCTGTGTCTAGCCCGTCTGCCCTGACCATTGCCCCCATCCCCCTCATCTGGGGTGGACTGCGCCTCTTCCTGCTGCTCCTCCACTCCGCCCTCCTCTGCGTGCGGCACATCGCCCCTCTGCTGGGCTATATTGTGCAGGACGCAGCACACCACAATGATGCGGCCGACCCTATCTGACCGATACTGGAGGGCGCCCCCAGAGAGGTCCAGGCACCTGAAACGCATCTTCAGCATGCCAAAGCACCTCTCTATCACTCCCCTTGTCGCTACATGGGCATCATTGTAGCGGTTCTCCGCCTCATTGCGTGGCCTCCTTATAGACGTCATCAGCCACGATCGCAATGGGTAGCCCCTGTCGCCCAGCAACCAGCCCCTCAGCCGGGGATGGCGTCCCTCGTACATGCCAGTGATGTATGACCGCGACAACACGTATGAGTCGTGTACACTGCCCGGGTAACGATCGCAGACGTGCAGGATCATCATGCGGTGGTCGCAGACCACCTGTATGTTCATCGAATAGGTCCCCTTCCTATTGGTGAACACGGCCCTGTTATCTGCAGGTGGCCGCACGGCGACGTGCATCCCATCAATCGCGCCCTGGACCATGGGGAACCCGGCCACGGCAGAGAAGCCCACGGCCCGGGCATCTTGGCTGGCCCGGTCCACAGGGAAGCGGATGTAGCGGTGCGCCATGGCATATAGGGCATCTGTCACTGCCCGGATGCACCGGTGCACCGATGTCTGCGATATGCCGGACAGGTCCCCACTCAGTGCCTGGAATGACCCCGTTGCATAAAAGGTCAGGGCCACCGTAACCTTGACGGACACAGGGAGAGGGTGTCCCCCGCACCCCATCCTCCTCCCCTCCCGTGTTGGCCCTCCTTGCTAGTACGGTGGCTCCCCTCCCAGTACTTGCCCAGCTCTGGCCCTGCTTTACCCTCCTCCTTCCAGCCTTTTCTCTACCTCCTGTCTGCTTTTTCATTCTCGTCCTCCCTGCTCTGCGCCCCAAAAACAAGGCAGCATAGTCCCGTGTAAAACAGAAAACATATGCATACAGTACGTGATATTATTGTCTGTCTGCGGTCAGTCCTCCGCTCTTTGTTCCGATTCTTTCTTCCACCCCTTAACTTTCATTGTTGTTGTTGCGATTGTTCGATTTAACGAACCCGTCAGCCTCTGCTGGGGTGTTAAAATACAGCTCGTTTCCCTTGAATGTTACCCAGAGTCTGGCCGGGAATACGGCAGCACGGTAGCATTGTGGGTAGCACAATTGCTTCACAGCTCCAGGGTCCCAAGTTCGATTCCGGCTTGGGTCCCTGTCTGTGCAGAGTCTGCACGTTCTCCCCGTATCTGCGTGGGTTTCCTCCGGGTGCTCCGGTTCCCTCCCACAGTCCAAAGACGTGCAGGTTAGGTGGATTAGCCATGATAAATTGCCCTTAGTGTCCAGTGGGGTTACTGGATTATGGGGATCGGGTGGAGGTGTTGACCTTGGGTAGGGTGCTCTTTCCAAGAGCCGGTGCAATCTCGATGGGCCGAATGGCCTCCTTCTGCACTGTAAATTCTATGTTAATCTATGAATAACATCCCAAATCGCTCCCCACTTTTGTAGAGTGCTGATTTTGCTCTGTTGAACTCGGCTCTCTATTTTGCAGGTCCGCCCAAATGTCTTGGTATACCCATATGTTCTTCCCTTCCCACAGACATGATTTCATCTGACCTTAAGATTTTTTCCCGATCCTGGAACCGGAGCAGCTTCGCAACAATTGCTCTGGTCTGCTCCCCGGCTTTGGGCCTGGGTCGAAGCGACCTGTGCGGCCTGTCCATTTCTAGAAGGGTTTGGAAAGTCCTCCCTCCCCACTAGCTTGCCCAGCATTTGGGCAATGTAGCCCGTTGGGTCTCTACCCTCTATCCCCTCTGGCAGTCTCACTATTCTTACGTTCTGCCATCTGGACCTGTTTTCCTGGTCCTCCACCTTCCCTCTCAGGCTCCCCTGGGCCGCCACCAACCTTCTCACTTCGGTTTCCAGAGCTACAATCCTGTCGCTCTGGTCCCAGGTGGCCATCTCCAACTCCAGGATTGTTTTCTCCTGCGCCCACCTTCCTTCCCAGGCCTTCTATTGTTCGCTGCATTTTGTTCGTCGCCTCCGACATCACCTCCTTCATCATTGTGTGGAGCCAGCAATCCTGCGATGGCAGCGATCCCGCCTCTCCACGTGCAGGCGGCTCCTGATCCACCTCTGCGGCGATCAACAATAATTCGTCGTCCACCACAAAGACTGAATCTGTAGACTGAACGTTTGTACATTTTGTGACTTCATTCAGACTGCGGCCACGCCATCGCCTCTCCAGCGGCCAACCCCCCAGGCCGTCACCCACCTCCACGCTGGTCGGCGTAAACCTTGAGCACAGGTTGACGCCGATTGAAAGGTGGTTTGATTTACGCCGACGTGACCCGTCATCACGTCGGCGGGACTTCGGCCCATCCGGACGGGAGGATATCGGCAGCCCCAAAATCCATTGCCTTGCGCCCACCCGTGCCATTCTCCGAGGTGTGCGGCGCCATTGACGCCCCGCCGACTTTTCTCCCTGCGGAGACTTCGGCGGGCGGCGGGGGTGGAATTCACGGCGGCCAACGCCCATTCTCCGACCCGCTGGGGGGTCGGAGAATCTCGCCCCAGGTTTTCCAAATGGCACTTTTAAACAAAGCTTCTGCTCCACTTGTAACAGCTAAACCAGTCCAGGATTTTACACCAGCCCTGGTTGGATTTCTTTGTCTTGACTGCTGTGCAAACTACTCAAAATTGCTTTAATTCTGGATTCCCAGACTATTAAAATGGTATCAGATATTTGATTTACCTTTGAAGTCTGCTGAACCATTTTAAATCTGATTACTACAATTGTCTCTTTATCTCAGGACACTATTCACTCTAACTATTCTGAGCCACAAAAGGTTCTGGGTGCAAATCACACTCTGGAAAATTGAGCTCAAAAGTACTGAGGGAATAATGACTGATAGAGGTGTCTTTTATCAGATGAGACATTAAACCAAGACTCTATTATCCTCTCGGTGGATGCAAACAACGCTATGACATTATTTCAAAGATGAACAGGTGTGTTCTCCCAAGAACCTTAACCAATATTTATCCTTGAAACAACATCACGAGAAATAGATTATCTGGTCATCATCTCATTGCTGTTTGTGAGATCTTGCTGTGTACAAAATGGCTGCCACATTTCCTAAATTCCAACAGTGACTACACTTCCTTTATTGGCTGTAAAGTACTTTGAGGCATTATATAAATGCAAGTCTTTTTTTTGTTGGATAATACTTCCAATTCAAGTTGCCCAGTCAGACAATTGAACTTCAGATTATTGCTTAGATTGTTCCAGAGTATAAGGAATTCAGGGCAGTAAGCGTTCACTGAGTCAATCCAATCCTTTGATTTTCATGCACTATAAATTTAGGAGCACACAAATTAATTCAACGTCTTCCACAACGCTGAGAGTTGGCAAAGGCTTTACTTGGTTGTAGCTTTCTGTGACATTTCTGGACCTTTCGCAGCTGAGCCCCAGGTCAGAGCAGTGAATTAGCTGCTCTCAGTAGCAACCAAGCATTGAGAACGGTGTCAGTACAGCTGTCGCCCAGTCTGTTTCATTGATTCATTCTTGCAGTTAAGCAAGGATTGTGGCATAGATTACAAGAGAAGTGTTAAGTCATGGAATTCATTGACTGATCAAGGAAACCTGCATTTATATAGTGTCACTCATGTCTTCCAGTTGTCCCAGTCCTCTTCAATAGCCAATAAATGAACTGTCGTCACTATTGACAAGTGCGGCAGACAACTTGCATCAAATTTCCTTGGTGTGCCAGGGGAGGGATCAACTGGGGCTGAAAATACCAGTGGCGGCTGGTTTATTGCTGCCGGCCACCTTTGCAGATGCAAGATCAGGGCCGGCAGTGTTACTGCCACCAAGTGGTGGGAGCCACTGGTTAAGAGCATTGTTAAGTGCAATAAAAGAAAGTCGATTCCAGTTTCCCGCTGGTTTAGGCACGGCAGTAGAGAACGTGACCAGCAGCCCCAGCAGATCTACAGGCACACCCTGCCTGCCTGGGTGAAAGAGCAGCTGCTTGCCACCATCTGGAGAGGTTCCCAACCACCCGACCCACAGTGGGCTCTGGCTCTTGAAATTAATTTTTAAATAAGATTGGTGAGAGTACACCTCCATGTTGAAGCACCTCTCTGTTAGTTAAGAGACTGATTTTTTTTTCTAGCAACCCCCCGCAATTTTCGTGGAGTCAGACCGTCTTCTCCATGACTCATGATTCAGGGTCATTTAGAGGAGTCATCAACCAGAGTCTGGATTCAGGAATGTTTTGAAAGGTAAGTTCATAAGGGGCTGGTTTAGCACACTGGGCTAAATCGCTGGCTTTTAAAGCAGACCAAGGCAGGCCAGCAGCACGGGTCAATTCCTGTACCAGCCTCCCCGAACAGGCGCCGGAATGTGGCGACTAGGGGCTTTTCACAGTAACTTCATTGAAGCCTACTCGTGACAATAAGCAATTTTCATTTCATAAGCTCTTACTTAAGCTCCCCTCCAGACACTCCCCATGGCCTTTCATGTACTCCCTGCCAACTCAATGACAGTTCATGCCCCCCCCCCCACAACTCCCTGTGGCCCCTCTCATTCTGCATGTCAACTCATTGTGTATGTTCACATCTGAAAGGCAGCAACTTCAAAAGTGCTGTACTCCTTCTGAAGGCAGTCAAGCTTCCTGTTGCAATATGGACTTGTTCCATCACCTTTTTCTAATATAAGTAGAGTACATCCCTCGTCAGGGCAGCACGGTAGCATTGTGGATAGCACAATTGCTTCACAGCTCCAGGGTCCCAAGTTCGATTCCGGCTTGGGTCACTGTCTGTGCGGAGTCTCTGCGTGGGTTTCCTCCGGGTGCTCCGGTTTCCTCCCACAGTCCAAAGATGTGCAGGTTAGGTGGATTGGCCATGATAAATTGCCCTTAGTGTCCACAATTGCCCTTAGTGTTGGGTGGGGTTACTGGGTTATGGGGATAGGGTGGAGGTGTTGACCTTGGGTAGGGTGCTCTTTCCAAGAGCCGGTGCAGACTCGATGGGCCGAATGGCCTCCTTCTGCACTGTAAATTCTATGATAACCATAAGATGCAGGAGCAGAAGTAGGCATTTCAGCCCATTGAGTCTGCTCCACCGTTCAATGAGACCATGACTGATAAAAGCAAATTGCTGGGCATGATGGAATCTGAACAAAAACAGAAAATACTGGACTGACTGATCTGATCTGATAATCCTCAAATCCACTTTCCCTATTCCCTCAATTACCCTATCAAGCGGGCAGTAGCTTGCCCAATAAGAAATATACGACGAGAGCTTACAACCAACTGTTCCAACCTGGACCGACATCTCGTATGTCCCCGGGCTTGGACGCCTGTGTTGTAAGCCATGACAGCGCCCTTAAAATAAAGGGGTTTGCTGTTGAAAGACTGGCCGTGGCAATGTTATTACAACCCTGAGAATCCTATGGGCACAATTTCTCTAAAAAGAACAGCCTCCATTAGGGCAGAAATCGAGGGGTTTGACGCACCGGGAAGGACCCCGCTACCTAACGGCACTCTGGATTTTTGAGGGGCCGGTGGGAATGCCCCGCCGAGGCAGCACTTAGCTGCATATCCTGCACTGAGGAGCTAAATGGCCCCCAATCTCTTGACCCTCAACAGCCCACCTCAACTGTTGGGGGGTCCTCCCGCATCCTACCACATACCAGCAGGGCACCACTGGGCCCAATCCCCAGTGTGGGAAAAATATTAGCTTGGCACCTTGGCACAGCCAGCCTGGCACCCAGGTAGCACTGTCAGGGTGCCATATTGACATTTCCAAGGTTCCTGGGTGACACCAGCAGTGCCAGGGTGCCACCCTGCCCTGAGGCCCGCCAATCACCTGGGAGATCCCCTCAAGTGCCATTTGTTGGGGTCTCCTCAGCGAGGCCAACAGATGCCGGGTGGCCGTTCGATCCAGCATCGGCAGAGTTAAGTGTATTTTTAAATTCACTTGACTCTGAGACTGGGTCCCAACCATGGTGGGTAGGATCCAGATCGCGACGTCTCAAGTGATTTGGTTAGACCTTGCGAGGCTTAACAACCGTTGGGAATCTCAGGAGACACCTGTCCCAGGATCTACCGGTCACGTCCTGCCCTGATTCCGGCAGGACGCGGCCGGTAAAGCACGTCCTCTATGTCTCAATAAGGTCACTTCTCATTCTTCTAAACTCCAATGAGTACAGGCCCAACCTACTTAACCTCCCCTCATAAGAAAATCCCTCCATAACTGGGATTAACCGAGTGAACCTTCTCTGGATTGCCTCCAATGACAGTATATCTTTCCTTAGATAAGGGGACAAAAACTGTTCACAGCATTCCAGGTGTGGTCTAACTATTGCCTTGTATAGTTTTAGCAGGACTTCCCTATTTTTACACTCAATTCCCCAGGAAATAAAGGCCAACATTCCATTTGCCTTCCCAATTACCTGCTGAACCTGCATGCTGGCTTTTTGTGATTTATGCATGGTGACCCCCAAATCCCTCGGCGCTGCAGCTTTCTGCAGTCTTTCTCCTTTTAAATATATGTTCTTTGGTGATTCATAAAATGGTACAACTGACGCCAAGACAAATTTCTTGTTTTATTCTTTGACGGGGTGTGGGGGTGTCGTTGGTAAGGTCAACTAATTACCCTTGAGCTGAGTGGCTTGCCGGGCCATTTCAGAGGGCAGTTCAGACATTGCTCTGGGTCTGGAGCCACACGTAGGCCAGACCGGATAAGGATAGCAGATTTCCTTCCCTAAAGGATATTAGGAACTAGTTGGGTGTTTACGACAATCGCCGATGGTTTGATGGTCACCATTACTGAGACTAGCTTCAATTCCACATTTTTATAAATTGAATTTAAATTCCATCAGCTGCTGTGGTGGGTTTGAACCCCTGTCCCCAGAGTATTAGCCTGGGCCTCCGGATTACTAATCCAGTGACATCACCGCTACGCCACCAAGCTGGGAAGATGCCCAACGTGGACCCAAACTCACACATGCTGTGATCCTGACAGTTTTTGAGAAGGCACCTCACTTACATTGGAGCAGCATGTGCAGGTATCACACAACACATTACTTTGGTAACCGTCTGCCCCTTACACCAGGAAACTGGGACAACTAGGTCAGGTGATCGAGCCCCAACTCGCCTCCTGCTCCAATAGGCACTTGAGCAAACAGGCCAAGGTTGGCGCTCCAGTGCAGTACTGAGGGAATGCTGCACTGCTGGAGGCATCACTTTGTGCACGTCTGCTCTCTCAGGCAGCCATAGAAAATCCTATGGTACGATGTCAAAGCACTGATGGGTCGTTCCTGATATACTGCTCAATATTTATTAATGCCTTAAAAAATCAGAATATCGGGACCTTATTGCTGTTTGTGGAATTTTTGTTCTGGGGAAATTGGTTGCTATATTACCTTACCTTTCGACAATGGCTACAATTCAAACGTTTGTGAAAGGCGCTACAAAAATGAAGTTCCTTCTTCCTCAGCATTGTATCAAAATGTTTAATCTCACAATTTCCTCTATGCATTTGAGTTGGCAATGCAGAAACTGCCTTCTCGAATGTATTTAATTTTATTGTACAACATGCAATTGTACACATTGAATAACGAGCTCTGACTGTTGCCACGACCAGCCTATCTCTGCAATCTGTAGATACTTCTGCAGCAGGATTCTCTGCTGGCGGAATTCTCCGTTGCGCTGGTAGTGCACCCACACCCATAGGTTTCCCGGCGGCATGGGGTGGCCACAATGGGAAATCCCGTTGGCAGGTGACGGGAATGGAGAAACCCGCTGCCGGCGAGGGCACGCTGCCCAGGAAAGCGGGGCTGGCAGACCAGAGAATCCCGCTCCTGGTGTGGAAAATGTCAGTATTCTGTTGAAATAACAGAGATGTTGAACGTTTATACATTTTCAGTTAGTTTTTTTTCTAACCAACACGTGTACAGATCAGATTGAATTGGGATATATATGGTGCAATGTTTATTGAAAATCAAACTGACTCTCCCTTGGAGAGACCTTTTGCATTGTTATTCATTCCTGTCCATCGCCACAGCTCTCCTCCCCACTTTCCTATACTGCCCCCAAAACAAGAGCCTCTGCCAATGCCAGGGCCATGCCTAAACGCTGCTTGTGAACCCACATTACTACTCTTTTTTTGTACGGACATTGAGGCCCCTCTCAACAAACAGGCCAGTCAAAATCTTGGAAGTCAACTTGTGGTCATAGTCAAATCCTAGCTCATGGCAGTCTCATCCATTGACAAATGGTCAGCTGTCACTCTCACCCATTTCTTTTTTTTTTAATAAATATTTTATTGAAAATGTTTGGTCAACCAACACAGTACATTGTGCATCCTTTACACAACATTATAACAATACAGATAATAATGACCTTTTTTATATAAACAAAAAACAACAAATAAATAAGTATTAAATAACAAAAATGAAAACTAGCCCTAATTGGCAACTGCATTGTCACAGGCTATACCCCCCCAACCCCCCCCCCCCCATCCCTCCCCCCCCGCCCCCCCCCCCCAAGTCCTGGGCTGCTGCTGCTGCCTTCTTTTTTCCCCCATCTATCTTTCCGCAAGATATTCGACGAACGGTTGCCACCGCCTGGTGAACCCTTGAGCCGACCCCCTTAGGATGAACTTAATCCGCTCTAGCTTTATGAACCCCGCCATATCATTTATCCAGGTCTCCACCCCCGGGGGCTTGGCTTCTTTCCACATTAGCAATATCCTGCGCCGGGCTACTAGGGACGCAAAGGCCAAAACATCGGCCTCTCTCGCCTCCTGCACTCCCGGCTCTTGTGCAACCCCAAATATAGCCAACCCCCAGCTTGGTTCGACCCGGACTCCTACTACTTTTGAAAGCGCCTTTGTCACCCCCACCCAAAACCCCTGTAGTGCCGGGCATGACCAAAACATATGGGTATGATTCGCTGGGCTTCTCGAGCACCTCGCACACCTATCCTCCACCCCAAAAAATTTACTGAGCCGTGTTCCAGTCATATGTGCCCTGTGTAATACCTTAAACTGAATCAGGCTTAGCCTGGCGCACGAGGACGACGAGTTTACCCTGTTTAGGGCATCTGCCCACAGCCCCTCCTCGATCTCCTCCCCTAGCTCTTCTTCCCATTTCCCTTTTAGTTCGTCCACCATAGTCTCCCCTTCGTCCCTCATTTCCCTATATATATCCGACACCTTACCATCCCCCACCCATTTCTTTGAGATGACTCTGTCCTGCACCTCTTGTGTCGGGAGCTGCGGGAATTCCCTCACCTGTTGCCTCGCAAAAGCCCTCAATTGCATGTACCTGAATGCATTCCCTTGGGGCAACCCATATTTCTCGGTCAGCGCTCCCAGACTTGCGAACTTCCCGTCCACAAATAGATCTTTCAGTTGCGTTATTCCTGCTCTTTGCCACATTCCATATCCCCCATCCATTCCCCCCGGGGCAAACCTATGGTTGTTTCTTATCGGGGACCCCCCCAATGCTCCGGTCTTTCCCCTATGTCGTCTCCGCTGTCCCCAAATCTTCAATGTAGCTACCACCACCGGGCTCGTGGTGTAGTTCCTCGGTGAGAACGGCAATGGGGCTGTCACCATAGCCTGCAGGCTGGTCCCCCTACAGGACGCCCTCTCTAATCTCTTCCACGCCGCTCCCTCCTCCTCTCCCATCCACTTACTCACCATTGAAATATTAGCGGCCCAATAATACTCACTTAGGCTCGGTAATGCCAGCCCCCCCCTATCCCTACTACGCTGTAAGAATCCCTTCCTCACTCTCGGAGTCTTCCCGGCCCAAACAAAACCCATGATGCTCTTTTCTATCCTTTTAAAAAAAGCCTTCGTGATCACCACCGGGAGGCACTGAAACACAAAGAGGAATCTCGGGAGGACCACCATCTTAACCGCCTGCACCCTCCCTGCCATTGACAGTGCTACCATATCCCATCTCTTGAAATCTTCCTCCATCTGTTCCACCAACCGCGTTAAATTTAGCCTGTGCAATGTGCCCCAATTCTTAGCTATCTGGATCCCCAGGTAACGAAAGTCTCTTGTTACCTTCCTCAACGGTAGGTCTTCTATTTCTCTACTCTGCTCCCCTGGATGCACCACAAACAGCTCGCTCTTCCCCATGTTCAATTTATACCCTGAAAAATCCCCAAACTCCCCAAGTATCCGCATTATTTCTGGCATCCCCTCCGCCGGATCCGCCACATATAGTAGCAGATCATCCGCATATAAAGATACCCGGTGTTCTTCTCCTCCCCTAAGTATTCCCCTCCATCTCTTGGAACCTCTCAGCGCTATCGCCAGGGGCTCAATCGCCAGTGCAAACAGTAATGGGGACAGAGGACATCCCTGCCTTGTCCCTCTATGGAGCCGAAAATATGCCGATCCCCGTCCATTCGTGACCACACTCGCCACTGGGGCCCTATACAACAGCTGCACCCATCTAACATACCCCTCTCCAAAACCAAATCTCCTCAACACCTCCCACAGATAATCCCATTCCACTCTATCAAATGCTTTCTCGGCATCCATCGCCACTACTATCTCCGTTTCACCCTCTGGTGGGGCCATCATCATTACCCCTAACAGCCTCCGTATATTCGTATTCAGCTGTCTCCCCTTCACAAACCCAGTTTGGTCCTCGTGAACCACCCCCGGGACACATTCCTCTATTCTCATTGCCATTACCTTGGCCAGGACCTTGGCATCCACATTTAGGAGGGAAATTGGTCTGTAGGACCCGCATTGTAGTGGATCCTTTTCCTTCTTTAAGAGAAGTGATATCGTTGCTTCAGACATAGTCGGGGCAGTTGTCCCCTTTCCTTTGCCTCGTTAAAGGTCCTCGTCAGTACCGGGGCGAGCAAGTCCAAATACTTTCTGTAAAATTCAACTGGGAATCCGTCCGGTCCCGGGGCCTTTCCCGTCTGCATGTTCCTAATTCCTTTCACCACTTCTTCTACCGTGATCTGTGCTCCCAGTCCCACCCTTTCCTGCTCTTCCACCTTGGGAATTTCCAGCCGATCCAAAAAATCCATCATTCTCTCCCTCCCATCCGGGGGTTGAGCTTCATACAATTTTTTATAAAATGTCTTGAACACTTCATTCACTCTCTCCGCCCCCCGCTCCATCTCTCCTTCCTCATCCCTCACTCCCCCTATTTCCCTCGCTGCTCCCCTTTTCCTCAATTGGTGTGCCAGCAATCTGCTCGCCTTCTCCCCATATTCATACTGTACACCCTGCGCCTTCCTCCATTGTGCCTCTGCAGTGCCTGTAGTCAGCAAGTCAAATTCCACATGCAGCCTTTGCCTTTCCCTGTACAGTCCCTCCTCCGGTGCTTCCGCATATTGTCTGTCCACCCTCAAAAGTTCTTGCAGCAACCGCTCCCGTTCCTTACTCTCCTGCTTCCCTTTATGTGCCCTTATTGATATCAGCTCCCCCCTAACCACCGCCTTCAACGCCTCCCAGACCACTCCCACCTGAACCTCCCCATTGTCATTGAGTTCCAAGTACTTTTCAATACATCCCCTCACCCTTAGGCACACCCCCTCATCCGCCATTAGTCCCATGTCCATTCTCCAGGGTGGGCGCCCTCCTGTTTCCTCCCCTATCTCCAAGTCTACCCAGTGTGGGGCATGATCAGAAATGGCTATAGCCGTATATTCCGTTCCCCTCACCTTCGGGATCAATGCCCTACCCAACACAAAAAAGTCTATGCGCGAATAGACTTTATGGACATAGGAGAAAAACGAGAACTCCTCACTCCTAGGTCTACTGAATCTCCACGGGTCCACACCTCCCATCTGCTCCATAAAATCCTTAAGCACCTTGGCTGCTGCCGGCCTCCTACCAGTCCTGGACTTCGACCTATCCAGCCTTGGTTCCAACACCGTGTTAAAGTCTCCCCCCATTATCAGCTTTCCCGTCTCTAGGTCCGGGATGCGTCCTAGCATTCGCCTCATAAAGTTGGCATCATCCCAGTTCGGGGCATACACGTTTACCAAAACCACCATCTCTCCCTGTAATTTGCCACTCACCATCACGTATCTGCCCCCGTTATCCACCACTATAGTCTTTGCCTCGAACATTACCCGCTTCCCCACTAATATAGCCACCCCCCTGTTTTTCGCATCCAGCCCCGAATGGAACACCTGCCCCACCCATCCTTTACGCAGCCTAACCTGGTCTATCAGTTTCAGGTGCGTTTCCTGTAACATAACCACATCTGCTTTAAGTTTCTTAAGGTGTGCGAGTACTCGTGCCCTCTTTATCGGCCCGTTGAGCCCTCTCACGTTCCACGTGATCAGCCGAGTTGGGGGGCTTCCCCCCCCCCCCCCCTTGCCGGTTAGCCATCATCTTTTTCCAGCTTCTCACCCAGTTCCCACGCAGCTGTATCTCCCCCAGGCGGTGCCCCCCCGCCCATCCTCTCCCGTACCCACTCCCCCCTTTCCCCAGCAGCAGCAACCCAGTAATTCCCCCCTCCCACCCCCCCGCTAGACCCCCCGCTAGCGTAATTACTCCCCCCATGTTGCTCCCAGAAGTCAGCAAACTCTGGCTGACCTCGGCTTCCCCCCGTGACCACGGCTCGCACCGTGCGACGCCCCCTCCTTCCTGCTTCTCTATTCCCGCCATAATTATCATAGCGCGGGAACCAAGCCCGCGCCTCTCCCTCGGCCCCGCCTCCCATGGCCAACGCCCCATCTCCTCTCCCTCCCCACCTCCCCCCATCACCACCTGTGGGAGAAAGAAAAGTTACCATACCGCAGGATTAGAACATAAAACCCCTCTTCGCCCCCCCCATTCGCCCCACCACTTTGTCCAAACGTTCTTTTTCATAATCCACTCATTCCAGTTTTTCTTCTACAATAAAAGTCCACGCTTCATCCGCCGTCTCAAAGTAGTGGTGCCTCCCTTGATATGTGACCCACAGTCTTGCCGGTTGCAGCATTCCAAATTTTATCTTCCTTTTGTGAAGTACCGCCTTGGCCCGATTAAAGCTCGCCCTCCTTCTCGCCACCTCCGCACTCCAGTCTTGATAAACGCGGATCACCGCGTTCTCCCATTTACTGCACCGAGTTTTCTTCGCCCATCTAAGGACCATTTCTCTATCCTTAAAACGGAGGAATCTCACCACTATGGCTCTGGGAGTTTCTCCTGCTCTCGATCCTCGCACCATAACTCGGTACGCTCCCTCCACCTCCAACGGACCCGTCGGGGCCTCCGCTCCCATTAACGACTGCAGCATCGTGCTCACATATGCCCCGACGTCCGCCCCCTCCACACCTTCAGGAAGGCCAAGAATCCTCAGGTTGTTCCTCCTTGCATTGTTTTCCAGTGCCTCCAACCTCTCCACACATCGTTTCTGGTGTGCCTCCTGTATCTCCGACTTCACCACCAGGCCCTGTATATCGTTCTCATTCTCGGCTGCTTTCGCCTTCACGACCCGAAGCTCCTGCTCCTGGGTCTTTTGTTCCTCCTTTAGCCCTTCGATCGCCTGTAGTATCGGGGCCAACAACTCTTTCTTCATTTCCTTTTTTATCTCCTCCACGCAGCATTTCAAGAACTCTTGTTGTTCAGGGCCCCATATGAAACTGCCACCTTCCGACGCCATCTTGGTTTTTGCTTGCCTTCCTTGCCGTTGTTCCAAAGGATCCGCTGCAATCCGGCCACTTTCCTCTCCTTTTTCCATCCGTGTCCAGGGGGAACACCCTCCTGGTTTACCGCACGGTGTTTTTAGCCGTTAAAATTGCCGTTGGGGCTCCTATCAAGAGCCCAAAAGTCCGTTTCACAGGGAGCTGCCGAAACGTGCGACTCAGCTGGTTATCGCCGCACCCGGAAGTCCACTCTCACCCATTTCTGATTGGAATCTACATGGGTAGGCTCCACAAATGGAGTTGCTACTCGTCCTCTGAAATCTATAATTGTGTGTTGTCAAAACATAATGGAGAAATTAGAGGCGGGATTCTCCACTCCTGCGCCGAAGTGCCCGCTCCGTCAGTGAATGCCGTCGAGGTTCACGACGGCGCGAAACGGCCCCGATCCCGACCAATTCAGGCACCGACAATGGGCTAGGATCGGGGCCGCGTCATCTACACGTGCCAGGCCTTGTCGCAGCGCCGCATAGATGACGTGTCGGCGCCGCATAACTGGCGTCACCCGCGCCGGGGGGAACCCGCCGTTTTGGCCTGGGCGCTCGGCCCATCCGGGCCTGAGAATAGCGGGGGTGCCGGAGAATCGCCATTTTGGGTGTCTCCGGCGATTCTCCGGCCTGCGGCCCGCGGAACTCGAATGGGCCGTTCCCGCCGCTTGGGAGAATCGCGGGAGGGCGTCGGACCGGCGTCCCGGGAAGTTTTGGCAGCCCAGGCGATTCTCCCAACCGGCGTGGGAGTGGAGAATCTCGCCCAAGATATCCGGGGAAAACTGGGTTCCATCTAAACCTGTAACTATCATAATGGATTTTATTTATTCCAGAGATGCCATCTCCTCTACAGCAACCTAAAGCAATATTGCAGTTCTGCATTAAAACTAAATTTCTCTATTTTGTCCGGTTCAGTTCTTCTTAATGGAAAGAAAAATGAACAAAAAACTAAAACAAAGTTGTTATTATTGCATGGCCCATACATCCCCCACACCACCGCCCAAGAGAATCATGTACATTCCTTTTCTGTTACCTCTGTACTGCCTATCCACTATCGGCAGCTCGAGCACATTCATTTTTGTCTGGCCGGTACTCGATCACTTTAAAGTCTTGGTTTTTCCCCGCTTCCTGGAGGAGTTAGTTCAGGGGAGATATCGGTGCACTTGTTTTATTCCTCTGCCACTGACTATGCAAGATAGCAAGTATAGGCAAGCTATTCGACTCGGCGGGGCACCTTTGCAGTTGAACCCAACATTGCTCTTATCCAAAGGCTACATTTGCACTTTCCAGCCGTGCTATTCGGGCGCAGCATGCCTGGCTGACTTCCCTTGCCATGTTCCTGGGTATGGAGGCCAATTACAGAACCCTTCAAGATGGTCAGTTAACATGGTGTAAGGTGCGGATCAAATTCCTGTGCATTCTTAAAGGTACCGTTACACTGGCCAGAGGTTTCCTCATTTAGGGGCATTCTCACTTCTGAATCGAAGGCATGTGCTTTCAAGCCCAAAATCCAGGCCACCATTTCAGTGCAATACTGAGTGAATGCTGGCACCGTCCACAGACCCTATGATGTAGGAGCTGAAATAGGCGATTCGGCCCTTCGTCTTATTCAAGGTCTCATCACGTAGAATCGAGACCCCCAGCCAGGGACTTCACAAGATGCTTTGCAGCTAATGAAGAACTCTTAAAGGTTAATCATTATTTTACTACTGGAAGATTCAGGAGTTAATTCGCACATGGCAAGGTCCCACAACCAGCAAGGTGATAATTGATTGGATCATCTGGTTCTGGCACTGTTGGAGGCACTCCTTCAGTCTTGTACTGAAGTGGTGAGTCCTTCTCTACCAGCTTTGATCTAGGATTTTTCTGAAGATTGCTAATTCTATACAAATCAGGCAAAGTTTTAAACACTTTGGATATTTCTTCAGTAAGAATAATAATCTTTATTATTGTCGCAAGTAGGCTTACATTAACACTGCAATGAAGTTACTGTGAAAAGCCCCTAGTCGCCACATTCCGGTGCCTGTTCTGGTACACAGAGGGAGAATTCAGAATGTCCAATTCACCTAACAGCACGTCTTTCGTGACTTGTGGGAGGAAACTGGAGCACCCGGAGGAAACCCACGCAGACACGGGGAGAATGTGCAGACTCCTCACAGACAGTGACCCAAGCCAGGAATTGAACCCAGGTCCTTGGCACTGTGAAGCAACAGTGTTAACTACTGTGCTACTGTGCCAAAGAGGAATAAAGTCAGAGTTCCTTCACCATCTGAAAGATAAGTTACATGTTTAAACGAGTATGTAGTTTGTTGCCTCTGGATTAGTTTGGGACACTGTCCCTTTCAGTTTGGGGGTCTGAACTTAGACCAAGAAAGACCCTGATGACAGGTAAAGAAGTCTCACCTGTTTGTATTGTAATACAAAGATCAGGCATATATAGGGTTAATCCATAGAATCCCTACAGTGCAGAAGGAGGCCATTTGGTCCACCGAGTCTGTGCCGACCTTCTGAAAGAGCAGACTACCTAAGCCCACTCCCCCACCCTATCCACGTAACCCCATCTAACCTTTGGACGCAAGGGGCTGATTTAGCATGGCCAATCCACCTAACCTGCACACCTTTGGACTGTGAGAAGAATAGGAGCCCCCGGAGGAAACCCACGCAAACTTCACACAGTCACCGAAGGCCGGAATTGAACTCAGGTCCCTGGCGCTGTGAGGCGGCAGTGCTATCCACTGTGCCACCGTGTGCTGTAGGACTGAGTAGAGTACAGACTACACAGTGATGTAAGAGAACACATGACCCACACCTCAGGGTCAGTCTTGTGTTAGACAGAGACTTGTGCACAAGCCAGTATGGAGACAGCTCTTATCTTGAACCCTTTACTGTCTGAATGTAAGTGGTTCTTGTAGTTAATGCATTCATATTTAACCTTCTTAAGAGTATGAAGACTTAATTTATACCTATCGAACAGTATCCAACACCCTACAACATGTGTCAATGTGAAATGAAATTAGCTTTGGATAACGTATAAGCCAACAGGCACAGATTGGTAGCACAAAGGCTCTGCATGATACAGGAGTTAACTGGCAATCGAGCTAACGGGTGCCTGAGGATGACCAGTGTGGGAAATGGAATCACCCCACTCATCCAGTGCAGGTGTTTTTCAGAGCCTGAGGGTTGAGTAGATTCATTTTGCATCTATTCTATGGAAAGGTGGAAAGGTTTGAATGCTACCATCGGCTGCATAAAATGAATATTCCAGTTCCTTTTGATGTAACAATCTCAAAGCAACCTGAAAGGCTCGTTGGACACCCGGAGGTGTCTTCTTTCTTCCTCTTCCAATAACCCACCTTCTCCTTTCCATCTCCCTCCACTACGCTTGTCACTGAATAGAGTTCGGAACCTTCCCAAAATGTGGAGGAATTTATCGCAAGCAGCTGGGGAGGAGCGACAGGTAACCACAGCACGGGGAGGCACATAACTAAATGAAACAAAGATTAATATCAAACTGCCGGCTTCATTCCGGGGGCACAGCTGCTTGCAAACAGAAACATCAGCTCCTGAAACCATCTGCTTGAGAAACAAAAATGATATAACATAATGAGCATGAAAAAAAATGAGTCTGGGGTCGAAAACCCTAGTCCACCACAGGTCTTGCAATTTATTTTTACTCAGTAATGGGATGTGAGCATGGTTGGCAAGGCCATTATTGATTGCCAATCCCTAATTGCCCTTCAGAAGAGCTTACATGATGCCAGGGCACATATATTTCTTACTTCTATTGCCGACAATGTGCGGCAAGATACTGATGGCACTTACAGGGGAAGGCACTCAGGTACAGGCATGTCCACCATCACATCTCCACACCCACCCCACCCTTACCCCGCCGACCAAATCCAAAGCAACACATTCAAAAGAGCGTCTGCTGCTCCAGTTTTGCTGATACCCAGGGGCAAGTGAAGGCCAGACCTCTAACCAACTTTACTAATCACCAGGGAAGGAAGAAAAAAAGGGAAAAGAAGAAAGTAATTAAAGAACAATGGACAGCAGGAGTGAGTTGCAGACTGGAATCTAATTGAGGAGATTACATATGGAGTAATGGATGCCTCGGAGTGAATAACCTAATTGAAACCAATCAATGAGTTTGGATGATTTATACACTAAATTAACAATACAGGGAGAAGAGCTACAGAGGTCATTGAGCACGTTATTTATGCTGTTTTTTTACTACAACAATCCCAAACTAATCTCACTGGCCTGCTGTCTGCTTGAGCCCTGTATCTCCTACTGTTTCAAATGCTTATCCAGTTGTTTCTCAAAAGGTGCAATAGTCTTTGCTTCATCCTATGACAGTGTTCCATGCTCCAACAACTCTTACCTTAAAAAAGATTTCCCCTCACCTCCCTCCTCACTCTCAGTGATAATAGTTCATTGATGAACTCTCAGTATTCCCCAATCAGGCCTCTATTCCTCAGTTCAATCCTGTTTGCGAACAAACTTGCTCAAAGGTCTCCTTCTCGCTATACATAAAAATACAATCCCCCAACAACATTGTCATAATATAC
Source organism: Scyliorhinus torazame (assembly GCF_047496885.1). NCBI lineage: Eukaryota > Metazoa > Chordata > Chondrichthyes > Carcharhiniformes > Scyliorhinidae > Scyliorhinus > Scyliorhinus torazame. The sequence goes on from NC_092719.1 coordinate 119,532,252, forward strand.
ACCAGTATATCATGGTGCAGACACACACTGATGGACACACAGTGGGACCAATCAACATACACAACACCGCAGCCAATCACCAGTGAGAGCACACGCACTATAAAGACAGGGGGCATCAGAGTTCCCGCTCATTCGAGTAGCAGCTAGCTAGGAGCACAGAGCTCACAGCCTGCAACACAGACATTCACCATGTGCTGAGTGCATCAACTGATTAGGACAAGGCAAAGGTCTTTAGTTAAAGCTGGTATCATATTTACCCACAGTTCAAGTATGTTTAAATAGTTAACCTTTTAATAAAATAGTGTTGCACTACTTCAAGTGTTGGTGACCTGTATGTGATCCAGAACACCCAACACATCAAACATGACAGCTGCCCCCACCCACCCCCGTTCCCCAACTCAAGGCAAATAAATTCAGTCCCAAAGATATCCAGTAAATCCTTCCTATTTAAAATGGCATTATCCTAAACCAATACTGCCTTCAATAAGTCCAAAAGGCAGTCGATGAGAAATGTCTATATCCTGAGAGGGCTTAGAATGTGGAACATGCCACCACCAGAAATTGGTGAGGCAAATGCATTTAAAGAAAAGGTCGATAAGTACAGAGGAGGTTTTGTGGTACAGTGGGTAGGAATGCTGCCTCTGAGCCAGAAACCTGTAGCAGGATTTTCTAGGCTCCCACGCTGCGTGTTTCCCGGCAGCGAGAGGCGACACACCGTTCGCTGCCGGCAGGATTCTCTGTTTCCGCCGCTGTCAATGGAAATTCCCACTGAAGCCGCTCCACACCGCCGGGAAGCCCGCTGGTGGGGGTGCGCTGCCGGCAGGATCAGAGAATCCCGCCGTTAGCGAACGGCCGGAGAATCCAGCCCAGGTCTGACTCCCCGGTGAAGGTGCTTCCATGATGCAGCTCAACAGGTTAATTATCAACCTGCAAATCATTCCAACACCCTCCACTAGCAGGCAGTTAGAGCAGGACAGATTCCTGGGCAACTGTGTGATTGACAGAATACTGGAGTCTTTACCATCACTATCCATAGCCCTGGATGCCAACATGCACATAAAACATGGTGCCATGGCAAATCAGACTCCCTGAATGAACTGTAACCACACCACCACCGGCTCAGTGTGAGGGAGAAAGAAATTGGAGAGTTTGAAAGTGTTAATGAAGTTGGGTGGGAACGGGCTATACGGAATATAAAAACAGGCACAAGGGCAGCACGGTGGCGCAGTGGTTAGCACTGCTGCTTCACGGCGCCGAGGTCCCAGATTCGATCCCGGCTCTGGGTCACTGTCCGTGTGGAGTTTGCACATTCTCCCCGTGTTTGAGTGGGTTTCGCTCCCACAACCCAAAGATGTGCAAGGTAGGTGGATTGGCCACGCTAAATTGCCCCTTAAATGGAAAAAATGAATTGGGTACTCTAAATTTAGCTTTTAAAAATTAAAAATGAGCATATTGGGCAAAATGCCCTCTTTCACTGTTGTACATTCATTGTAGCTCAGTTTGCGAACTTCCCGTCCACAAACAGGTCCCCCATCCTTCTAATATCTGCCCTGTGCCAGCTCAGAAACCCTCCGTCCATCCTCCCCGGGACAAACCGGTAGTTCCCCCGAATCGGGGACCACACCGAGGCCACCACCTCCCCCCGTGACATCTCCATTGCCCCCATATTTTGAGGGTAGCCGCCACCACCGGGCACGTGGTATACCTCGTTGGAGGAAGCGGCAGAGGCGCCGTCACCAGCGCCTCCAGGCTCGTGCCCACACAGGACGCCATCTCCAGCCTCTTCCATGCCACCCCATCCACCTCCATCACCCACTTACGCACCATCACCACGTTGGCGGCCCAATAATACCCACAGAGGTTAGGCAGCGCCAACCCCCCCCTCCCCCCCTATCCCTGCACCGCTTCAGAAACACCCTTCTCACCCTCGGGGTCTCCTGCGCCCACACAAACCCCATAATGCTCCTATTAACCCACCTGAAGAAGGCCTTAGGGATCAGGATGGGGAGGCACTGGAACAGGAACAAAAACCTCGGGAGCACCGTCATTTTAACTGACTGCACCGTACCCGCCAGGGAGAGTGGCAGCACGTCCCACCTCTTAAACTCCTCCTCCATCTGCTCCACCAGCCTCGTGAAGTTAAGCTTAGGCAGGGCCCCCAAACACTTAGCCACCTGGACCCCCAGGTACCTGAAATTCCTCTCCGCCCTTTTTAGCAGGAGCTCACCAATCCCTCGCTCCTGGTCCCCTGGGTGAACAACGAACAACATGATCTTCCCCATATTGAGCTTATACCCAGAGAAATCCCCAAACTCCCTGAGAATCCTCATCATCTCCTCCCCCCACCGGGTCCACCACATATAACAGCAAATCGTCCGCTTAGAGCGACACCCGATGTTCCTCCCCACCCCGCACCATCTCCCTCCAATTCTTCGACTCCCTCAATGACATGGCCAGGTGCTCAATTGCCAGCGCAAAGAACAGGGGGACAGGGGACACCCCTGCCTCGTCCCCCGGTGTAACCGAAAATACTCTGACCTCCTTCTGTTCGTGGCCTCACTTGCCACTGGGGCCTCATACAGCAACTTAACCCACCTGACAAACCCCTCCCCGAACCCAAATCTTTTCAGCACCTCCCACAGGTACTCCCACTCTACCCTTTCAAAGACCTTCTCCGCATCCATCACCGCCACTATCTCCGCCTCCCCTTCCACCGCCGGCATCATTATAACATTCAAAAGCCTCCGTACATTCGTATTCAGCGGTCTCCCTTTCACGAACCCCGTCTGATCCTCGTGAATGACCTGTGGCACACAGTCCTCTATCCTCGTGGCTAAAATCTTCGCCAACAACTTTGCATCTACATTTAGGAGTGAGATCGGCCTGTATGACCCACATTGTAGGGGATCCTTGTCCCGCTTCAGGATCAAGGAGATCAGCGCCCGAGACATCGTCGGGGGCAAAGCCCCTCTTTCCCTTGCCTCGTTAAAGGTCCTTACCAACAGAGGGCCCAGCAGGTCCGCATACTTCTTATAAAATTTGACCGGGAACCCATCTGGCCCCGGTGCATTCCCCGCCTGCATGCTTCCTATCCCTTTGACCAACTCCTTCAACCCAACCAACACCCCCAGCCCCATCACCTGCCCCTCCTCCACCCTCGGGAATCTCAACTGGTCCAGAAAGCGACCCATCCTTCCCTCCCTCCAGTGGGGGCTCGGACCGATACAGTTCCTCGTAGAAGTCCCTGAAGACCCCATTAATACCCACCGCACTTCGCACCGTGCTCCCTCCTCCATCCCTAACTCCCCCGATCTCCCTAGCTGCCTCTCGCTTCCGAAGTTTGTGCACCAGCATCCGGCTCGCCTTGATCCATATTCATATATCGCCCCCTGCACCTTCCTCCACTGCGCCTCCGCCTTCCTAGTGGTCAACAGATCAAATTCGGTCTGGAGGCTGCGCCGCTCCCTAAGCAATCCATCCTCCGGGACCTCTGCGTACCTCCTTTCCACCCTCACTATCTCCCCCCACCAGCCTCTCCCTCTCTCTCTTCCTCCTCTCCTTATGGGCCCTAATGGAGGTCAGCTCTCCCCTGACCACCACCTTCAGCGCCTCCCAGACCACCCCCACTTGGACCTCCCCATGGTCATTAGCCTCCATGTACCTCTCTATACACCCTCGGACCCGCCCGCTCACCACCTTGTCCGCCAGCAACCCCACCTCTAAGCGCCACAGCGGGCGCTGGTCCCTCTCCTCCCCCAGCTCGAGGTCTACCCAATGCGGGGCGTGATCCGAAATGGCTATCGCCGAGTACTCAGTACCATCCACTCTCCGAATCAGCGCCCAAGCAGTTTACCTGCCCCCCTCCACGAGCCCACCCGGCGGACCCAACCGAAACAGTGCCCAACCAACCCCCGAAAAACAAAGAACCAACAATGAACAAAGAACCCCCCTCAAAATACAGCACAATCCCCAACCATCCCTTCACCGCGGCCCCCCGCCCTTGACCCTCAGTCCAAGTCCAATTTTTCGGCCTGGACAAAGGCCCACGCGTCCTCCGGGGACTCAAAATAATGATGTCGGTCCTGATAGGTGACCCACAGACGCGCCGGCTGCAGCATGCAGAACTTCACCCCCCTCCTGTGCAGCACCGCCTTCGCCCGATTGTACCCGGCCCTCTTCTTCGCCACCTCCGCGCTCCAATCTTGGTAGATCCGGACCTCCGCGCTCTCCCACCTGCTGCCCCGCTCCTTCTTGGCCCACCTTAGCACGCGCTCCCGATCAGCAAACCGGTGGAACCGCACCAGCACCGCCCGCGGCGGCTCGTTGGGCTTCGGCCTCCTCGCCAGCACTCGGTGGGCCCCCTCCAGCTCCAGGGGCTCCTGGAAGGACCCCGCTCCCATCAGCGAATTCAGCATGGTGACCACGTAGGCCTCCACGTCCGACCCCTCCAATCCCTCCGGGAGGCCCAGGATCCGCAGATTCTGCCGCCTCGACCGGTTCTCCATCTCCTCGAACCTCTCCTGCCATTATTTATGGGGCGCCTCGTGCGCCTCCACCTTTACCGCTAGGCCGGGATCTCATCTTCATTCTCAGAGACCTTTTGCCGGACCTCCCGGATCGCCGCCCCTTGAGCCGTCTGGGTCTCCAGCAGCTTATCGATTGAAGCCTTCATCGGCTCCAGCAGATCCGCTTTCAGCTCCCGAAAGCAGCGCTGAAGAAATTCCTGCTGTTCCTGCGCCCACTGCATCCACGCTGCCTGGTCTCCACCCGCCGCCATCTTGGTCCTCCTCCCTCGCACCTTCTTTTGCTTCACTGCCACTTTTTTGGTCGCCCCACCCCTGGTCCAAGCCATACACTATTGGGGGAATGTTGCTATCTCCTTCCCACACCGGGAAACGTCGAGCAAGCGCCGTTACGGACTCTTAAAAGAGCCCAAAAGTCAGTTTCTAGCGGGAGCTGCCGAACGTGCGACTTAGCTCTGCATAGCCGCAACCGGAAGTTAGCGAAGCAGACTCAATGGGCCGAATGGCCGACTTCTGCTCCAACGCCTTATGGTCTTTTAAGAACAAAGGTGACCCTGTACTGTCTCCAGAGGTCCTTGGCAAATGCACACACTTCCAGATACTCACTAGTTTTATCTTATTATTTTATCTTATTATTAGGGCAGCACGGTAGCATTGTGGATAGCACAATTGCTTCACAGCTCCAGGGTCCCAGGTTCGATTCCGGCTTGGGTCACTGTCTGTGCGGAGTCTGCACATCCTCCCCGTGTGTGCGTGGGTTTCCTCCGGGTGCTCCGGTTTCCTCCCACAGTCCAAAGATGTGCGGGTTAGGTGGATTGGCCATGCTAAATTGCCCTTAGTGTCCAAAATTGCCCTTAGTGTTGGGTGGAGTTACTGGCTTATGGGGATAGGGTGGAGGTGTTGACTTTGAGTAGGGTGCTCTTTCCAAGAGCTGGTGCAGACTCGATGGGCCGAATGGCCTCCTTCTGCACTGTAAATTCTATGATAATCTCAAATTAAGGATTCCAAGAGTTTGCCCACAATTGACATGTGGGTTGGTAATGGAGGGAGGATGGACCCAGTGGTTTGTAATGCATGGTATCAAAAGGATGCCAGTGTCTTTGGGAATCAGTAAGGGCATTGTGGAATGTGGGAGCTTTGGGCATGGTAGTGGTGTTTGAAACTACTGGAAGAGGATAGCACGGTCTGAAAAAAGTGGGAGATCATTGGGAGTATGGCAACAATCTGAGGAAGAAGGCAAAGCTCTGGAGTGAGAGAGAAAAGGGAAGGGGCTCTTAATGCAAACATTAAGAGGGTGAATTGAATGTAGAAATGGTGTTCAGGCAGATATGGGGTTGTCTTATTAGTATTGGAGAATATTCAGTCAAGGCCTGGGATTTAAGGATTGAAGTTGGGGGTCTTCTTGACTCTTGGTGATGTAGAATCACAGATACAGTGGGAGCTTGATGTGAGATTACGGTTTCTGAGTCGAACCTGGTCAAATGGAGGAATGAACGACATCAGGGGCGGGATTCTCCCATCACGCGGCAGAGTGTCCACGCCGTCGTAAACGTTGTCGCGTTTTATGACGGCTTGAACGGGCCACTGCCAGGAGTAATTCTGGGCCCTACTGGGGGCCAGCACAGCACTGGTGCGGTTCGCGCCGCTCCAGCTGCCGATCCCGTGTGAGCCGCAGGATTTGCACATGCGCAGTGGCAACGGGCCAACGCGCACATGCGCAGTGGCACCGACGCCAACGCATGCATGCGCGTTGGCCTCCTTCAACGCGCCGGCCCCGACGCAACATGGCGCAGGAGTACAGGGGCTGGCGCGTAGGAAAAGAGGCCAGGACACAGAGAGGCCGGCCCGCCGATCGGTGGGCCCCGATTGTGGGCCAGGCCGTATCGGAGGCCCCCCCAGGGTCAGAGCCTCCCTCCCCCCTCCACAGGCTACCACCTGACCCTTCCATGCTGAGTTCCCGCCGGCTGCGAGCAGGTGTGGTCGGCACCTGCGGGACTCAGCGTTTTAACTGCAGCCGCTCGGCCCATCCCGGGCCGAGAATCGGCAGACCGGCAGCGTAGAGCGGCCCGCGACCGGCACCGTGCCAAACACGCCGGTGCCATTGGTGCCGATTCTCCGCTCTTGGGAGAATCGCGTGTCGGCGTTGGGGCGGCGTGGCCCAGTAACGAGATTCTCCGGCCCGGCCCAGGGCTGGAAGAATCCCCCCGCAGGTGTGAATTGGGAGGAGACAAAAGACTGCAATATAGTACCTCCAAGGCAGGTGGCGATGTGGAGTCCACAACCTATCCCTACAGAATGGTGGACTAAACCAGTAAAATAAATAAGTAAGTTTAATCATGGCAGAAATAAGAACATCAAGAGAAAATAATTGCATGTTGGCTGCCGGGAAGTGCATGCAGATATAAGAATTTATAATTATTTTATCTGGGGAATCATGCTATTGTAATAAAATTACTTTGATGTTTACCTTGGTCAGAAGTGGTGCCTGAAGGAACAGTTTCACTTTCACCTTGAAACTCAATCACTTCTGTCTCATCACTTTCTGTTTTGGTCCTGAAATTAGTTTGGGAAAATGCCAATGGATGATCATTTTCCAACAGCACAGATCCCGGGGGTGATTCTCCGAGCCCCGCACCGGGCCTGAGAATCGGCGCAACCGCACTACGACGCCCCGACACTGGCGCGCGATTCTCCGAGGTGCGGAGAATCGGTGGCATTTGCGCCGCCGCATTTGACGCGGCCGCTGGAATCGGCAGGGATGCCGATTCTCCGGCCCGGGTGGGCCGAGTGGCCGCGCGGATACGACAGAGACCTGCCGGCGCCGTTCACCCCTGGTTGCTGCCGGCGGGAACTCTGCGCGAGGGGTCGGGGGGGCAGCCTGTGGGGCGGGGGAAAGCGATCTTTCACCGGGGGGGGGGCTCCGATGGGGTCTGGCCCACGATCGGTGCCCATCTGATCGGCGGGCCTGCCTCTCCTCCCCGGGCCTACTTTGTTGCCCCTGAACACCGACGCCATGTTCAGTCAGGGCCGGCGCGCTGAAGAAATCCCCCGCGCATGCGCGGGTTGGCGCCGCGCCCATTTGGCGCCGGGAAGGGAGGTTGGGACGGCGTGAACCGCCCCAGTGCCGTGCTGGCCCCCTGTGGGAGACAGAATCGGTCGTACCCGGGCCCGATTCGCACTGTCGTGAAACGCGACGGCGTTCACGACGGCGTGAATACTTGGTCTCCATTTTGGAGAATCGCCCCCCATATCTTTGAAACAACAGCGAAATTGCAATGAGTCAAACCCGGATTAAACTAAATTCGGTTATGTCAATCTCATCAACTATTCCCAAAACAGAAGAGAAACTCCTATAGACCAATGCCCAGGATGAGCTGAGCCTCCACACTGGTAAATCCAGACTAGCTGGTCATATCTGACCCCTTGTCAAATGATTGCGCAGTTCAATCAGAGTGGAATTGGACCACACAAGAGCATAAAATCATGGAGCAGTGGGCAAGTTACCATTTGACCTTGAGGTCTCCCTGTGATAGGATGTGCAAAGCCTCTGAGTATGGTAAAGCTTTAAGAAAACTGAAAGGGTTGTCGATCGGACAGAAAGTGAAGTTGATCTGGCAAGTGGAAAACTGTGGCACAAGCGAAAAGCAAACATCACAAAAGAGTGAGCAATTCCACCGTCCAGTTTGTCAACCAATATGAAACACAAACCGAGAGCTTCAACAAGCAGGTCTTCTATCCAGAAAGGAAGAAGATGTGAACAGCTGCCTATCCCGACGTTGAAGAAGCTCTAATAATCTGTTTCAACGCAGAAAAGCTGGGCCACATGGGGTTCATCTATAGAGACGGTTGGCTGGATTAATTCAGCACAAGGTATGGCATCATCTTCCATGTGGTAAGGGTGCGGCGATGATGGCAGCAATGACAGATGATCGGCTCCAAGTCTTAAACAAGTATGAACCATGAACCGTTTTAACCCAGATGAAACTGGACTGTTCTGCCATCTGTTGTCAGACATCAATGGTGGAAAGCAAAGCAAGGAATGTGCCACTGCTATGGTCTGCGCCAACATGGATGGCACCGAAAAGCTGCCACTTCTTGTGAAAAGAAAGTCCCAATTATCAATGTTGCTTGGAGGATGTCAAGACACTACCCACACAGTGCACGACTAACAAGACTGCCTGGATAGCCTCCAGTAATTTTGAGGTGGGGATCGGAAAAGTAGATGAAAGGTATCAGTGGAAGAAAAGGAAGATTCTCATTGTTGCAGACAACTGACCACACACCCTGACGTTGCTGACCTCAAGAGCATCAAGTTGATGGTGACGGAAGACACAATTGCCATCTGCTCCCACCATGCTGGGTTCAAGGTTCAGGATACACAAAACGTCAAGAATGAAGACGAGCGGGGTGAAGCCAATCAATCTGTTGGTGAGGCACTTTTCGTTCGGCTGCAGGATGTTGGTATAGATATTCCAGCAAGAGGCAATCATGGAAATGGACATGGAGGTGGAAGATGCCGTACGATGCACGATGGAACTGACAGTTGATGCAATCCTAGATGCACTGCGTTCTTCAACCGCGCAGCCTGAGGAGGTCAGGGACCCTGAAGAGTCTGAATGACCTCCCCCTCCAGCTCCACGCCACCCCCCCCCCTTCTCCCCTCACTCCCCTAACCCTGCCCACCTATTTCCTTAACCGGTGTGACTGTGGTAAACACCACTGGTAACACATTGCATGTATTACGGTACTGCCACTGTATTACAGGTACCACAGTAAATCCCAGCCTGCTGGCTCCTCCCAGCAGGCGACGTATAAAAGTGTATGCTCTCCTGCGCTGCTCCCATTCTGGTTCCAGCTGCAGGAGGCACAACATCCTGAGCAATAAAGCCTCGATTGTTTCACCATCTCATCTCGTGGTAATTGATGGTACATCAATTTATTGCACAAGATTTTAAAAGATGAACATCTTAATCAAGCCTAATCGCCTGGAGCTGAACCCTCACGCAGCCAACGCCACGTCCACCTTCGAGCACAGGCTAGCCTGCTTTGAAGGCTACCTCAGAGCAGCCTCTGAAGAACTCTCAGACCCACAGAAGCTCCAAGTCCTCTACTCACGGGTGAGCCCTCAAGTTATTCCCCTCATCCGGGATGCGCCCGCCTACACAGAAGCGATGATGCTACTAAAGGGACACTACATTAAGTTGGTGAATCAAGTGTATGCCAGGCACCTCCTGGCCACGAGACGGCAACTCCCGGGGGAGACTCTGGACGATTTCTTGCGGGCTCTACAGATTCTCGGTAGGAACTGTGACTGCCAGGCAGTTTCGGCAGTCCAACACACCGAACTACTAATCAGAGACGCTTATATCACGGGCATTTAAGTCTACGTACGTTCGCCAGCGACTATTGGAAGGGGATACGCTCGATCTTGCAGGGACTGTGCAGCTTGCTAATTCCCTAGAAGTGGCCTCCTGTAATCTGGAGGCCTACACCTCCGACCGCGCGGCACCCTCGTGGGCATCGTGGGCCCCACCAGCTGCCAACTCGAGTACACCGCAAGCCTGCGCCGCGCGGCAGCCAGCCAACTCCGGAGGGCCCAAATGTTATTTTTGTGGCCAGATCAAATATCCCAGGCAGCGCTGTCCGGCGCGGAGCACGACCTGCAATGGGTGTGGGAAGAAGGGCCACTTTGTTTCCATTTGCCAGGCCCGGTCGGTCGCACTGTTTCCAGGCCCGGCATTGCTACACATCCCACGTGTGATCCAGGGGCGCCGCCATCTTCTCCATCACAGGCCACGGGCGGCCCGTGGGTGCTGCCATTTTTGATGCCGCCCGCCATGTGCGCCCCATGATCTTCGGCGCCATTTTGGACCGTGCCTCAGGACCCCTGCTCGTCTGGCCATTCGCTGCCCGCTGATACCTCCACCACTGCTGATCAGCCCGGGACCTCCCAACATCTTCCGCAGCTCGCCTCCATCACCCTTGATCAGTCTTGGCCTCGCAACCTCGCGACCGCTACAACGACGGTAAAGATCAACGGGCATGAGACAACCTGCCTCTTTGACTCCGGGAGCACTGAGAGTTTCATCCACCCTACTACGGTAAGGCGCTGCTCCCTCCCGGTACTCCCCGTCACCCAGAAAATCTCATTGACCTCTGGATCCCATTCCGTGCAAACCGGGGGTACTGTGTCGCGATCCTCACCGTTCAGGGTGTAGAGTACAGCAACTTCAGGCTCTACGTCCTCCCCCATCTCTGCGCGGCCCTGTTACTAGGTCTTGATTTTCAATGCCACCTCCAAAGCATTACTTTGAAGTTCGGCAGACCACTGCCCCCCCTCACCGTCTGCGGCCTCACGACCCTTAAGGTCAATCCAGCTTCACTTTTTGCAAACCTCACCCCGCACTGTAAGCCCGTCGCCACTAGGAACAGATGATACAGTGCCCAGGACAGGACCTTCATCAGGTCGGAGGTCCAACGGCTTCTGCGGGAGGGAATCATTGAGGCCAGCAACAGCCCCTGGAGAGCTCAAGTGGTGGTAGTGAAGACTGGGGAGAAGCACAGGATGGTCATTGACTACAATCAGACCATCAACCGGTACACGCAGCTCGATGCGTACCCCCTCCCATGCATATCTGACATGGCCGCCTCTATCATTTCCTTAGAGTTCCCTTCGGCGTCACCAATGGGGCCTCAGTCTTCCAGCGAGAGATGGACCGAATGGTTGACCAGCACGGGCTGCGGGCCACCTCCCTGTACCTAGATAACGTCACCATCTGCGGCCACGACCAGCAGAACCACGACGCAAACCTCCAAAAATTCCTCCATACCACCAAACTCCTTAACCTCACCTACAATAAGGAGAAATGTGTGTTCCGCACCAACCGCTTAGCCATCCTTGGCTACGTAGTGGAAAATGTCCTAGGGCCTGACCCCAACCACATGCGCTCCCTCCTGGAACTCCCTCTCCCCCACTGCCCCAAGGCCCTGAGATGATGCCTGGGGTTTTTCTCGTATCACGCCCAGTGGGTCCCTAATTATGCGGACAAGGCCGTCCACTCATCAAGTCCTCAGTTTTTCCCTTGACGGCTGAGGCCCGCCAGGCCTTTAACCATATCAAGGCAGACATCGCCAAGGCCACGATGCACGCAGTCGACGAGACCCTCCCCTTTCAGGTGGAGAGCGATGCATCGGACGTGGCTCTGGCCGCCACCCTCAACCAGGTGGGCAGACCCGTGGCTTTCTTTTCCCGCACCCTCCATGTCTCCGAAATTCGGCACTCCTCTGTCGAAAAGGAGGCCCAAGCCATTGTGGAAGCTGTGCGACATTGGCGGCATTACCTGGCCGGCAGGAGATTCACTCTCCTCACTGACCAACGGGCGGTTGCCTTCATGTTTAACAATACACAGCGGGGCAAGATCAAAAAAGACAAGAGCTTGAGGTGGAGGATCGAGCTCTCCACCTATAACTATGAGATCTTGTATCATCCGGGGAAGCTCAATGAACCCCCAGGTCACAGGGCAGGTATTAGAAGGATGGGGGACCTGTTTGTGGACGGGAAGTTCGCAAGCCTGGGTGAGCTGGAGGAGAGGTTCGGGCTCCCCCCGGGGAACACTCTCAGATATATGTAGGTAAGGGCGTTTGTTCGGTGGCAGGTGGTGGAGTTCCCACTGTTGCCACCACGCAGGGTCCAGGACAGGGTGCTGTCGGGGGTGTGGGTTGGAGAGGGGAGGATCTCGGTAACGTATCAGGTGATGCAGGAGAAGGAGGAGGCCTCGGTGGAGGAGCTGAAGGGTAAGTGGGAGGAGGAGTTGGGTGAGGAGATTGACGAGGGGACGTGAGCGGATGCCCTGGGGAGAGTGAACTCTTCCTCCTCTTGCGCAAGGCTCAGCCTCATACAATTTAAGGTGCTGCATAGGGCTCACATGACCGGGGCAAGGATAAGCCGGTTCTTTGGGTGCGAGGACAGGTGTGTTAGGTGCTCAGGGAGCCCAGCAAATCACACCCACATGTTCTGGGCTTGCCCAGCGCTGGAGGACTTTTGGAAGGGTGTAGCGAGGACGGTGTCGAGGGTGGTCGGTTCCAGGGTCAAGCCGGGCTGGGGGCTCGCAATATTTGGGGTGGCAGAGGAGCCGGGAGTGCAGGAGGCGAAAGAGGCCGGTATTCTGGCCTTTGCGTCCCTGGTAGCCCGGCGAGGGATTCTTCTTCAGTGGAAGGATGCGAGGCCCCCAAACGTGGAATCCTGGATCAGCGATATGGCGGGGTTTATTAAATTGGAGAGGGTGAAATTTGCCTTAAGGGGATCGGTGCAAGGGTTCTTCAGGCGGTGGCAACCGTTCCTACACTTCCTGGCAGAGCGTTAGAAGATGGTCAGCAGCAGCAACCCAGGGCGGGCTCGGGGGGAAGGGGGGGGCAGGGCAGGTATATTTCTTGAGTGGGCGCGTATATTTGCTTTTGTGTTGATGATGGCTGTCAATTTATTATTTATGTATACAGGAGGGGGGGTTGTTCTTTTCTTTTTGTATTTTGTTGTTGATATTTTGTGAAAATTTGAATAAAAATTATTTTTGTTTTAAAAATGAGCCCCCTGATGCCCTGTCCCGCGGTACATGTGCCAGCACACAAGTGGACCAACTCCGGGCTCTCCACAATGACCTCTGCCACCTGGGGGTTCCCTTTTGCCATCCCATGCCCCAACATGACTTCTGCTACGGTCATCAAGGCCCTGCACAGCATCTTCACCCTGTTTGTTTTCCCCACCTACATCCATAGCGATCGGGGATCCTCTTACATGAGTGATGAGCTGCGTCAGTTCCTGCTCAGCATGGGCATCACCTCAAAGAACAAAGAACAAAGAAATGTACAGCACAGGAACAGGCCCTTCGGCCCTCCAAGCCCGCGCCGACCATACTGCCCGACTAAACTACAATAAAGAACAAAGAAAAAGATACTTTGAAAAGCCCCTAGTCGCCACATTGCAGCGCCTGTTCGGGGAGGCCTGTACGGGAATTGAACTCGTGCTGCTGGGCTTGTTCTGCATTACAAGCCAGCTGTTTAGCCCACTGTGCTAAACCAGCTCCAAACCTCGAGCAGGACAACCAGCTACAACCCCCGGGGAAACGGGCAGGTGGAGAGGGGGAACGGGACGGTCTGGAAGACCGTCCTGCTGGCCCTTCGGTCTAGGAATCTCCCGGCCTCCCGCTGGCAGGAGGTCCTCCCCGACGCGCTCCACTCCATCTGGTCGCTCCTGTGCACCGCTACTAATGATACCCCTCACGAACGTATCTTTGCCTTCCCTAGGAAGTCCATCTCCAGGGTCTCGCTCCCAACATGGCTGACAGTTCCTGGGCCCGTCCTCCTCTGGAAACATGTGCGGAGCCATAAATCAGATCCCTTGGTTGAAAAAGTCCACCTCCTCCATGCAAACCCGCAGTACGCCTACGTGGCACACCCCGACGGACGACAGGACACAGTCTCCCTCCAGGACCTGGCACCCGCTGGGACCCCGCCCACAACCCCCGACCTGATACCGCTCCCCACCCCGGTTGCCTCGTTCACTCCTGCGCCACCCACCCTCCTGCCAGCGAACCTCGGCGCAGCCCCCACAGTATCTGTCCCCCCACTGGATCCACTAAGGGGTGACGAAGGAGTGGACAACACGCTCCCTGAGTCGCAGGTGACCACATCGGCGCCCACACCACCACCAGGACTGAGGCGATCGCAGCGGAGGGTCAGAGCCCCCGACAGACTCAATCTGTAATGTTTTCTTCACCCCCGCCGGACTTTTTCTAAACAGGGGGTGAATGTGATAGATTGAGAATCTGGTGAACTGGTGCGATAACAGTCATCCCTCCCTCAATGTCAACAAAACGAAGGAGATTATCATCGACTTTAGGAAGTGTAGTGGAGAACATCGCCCTGTCTATATCAATGGGAATGAAGTAGATAGGGTTGAGAGCTTCAGGTTTTTAGGTGTCCAGATCACCAACAGCCTGCCCTGGTCCCCCCATGCCGACACTATAGTTAAGAAAGCCCACCAACGACTCTACTTTCTCAGAAGACTGAGGAAATTTGGCATGTCAGCTACGACCCTCACCAACTTCTACAGATGCACCATAGAAAACATTCTTTCTGGTTGTATCACAGCTTGGCATGGAGCCTGCTCTACCCAAGACCACAGGAAATTACAAAAGGTTGTGAATGTAGCCCAGTCCATCACGCAAACCAGCCTCCCATCCATTCACTCTATCTATAATTCCCGCTGCCTCGGAAAGGCAGTCAGCATAATTAAGGACTCCACTCACCCCGGACATACTCTCTTCCACCTCCTTCCGTCAGGAAAAAGATACCAAAGTTTGAGGTAACGTACCAACCGACTCAAGAACAGCTTCTTCCCTACTGCCATCAGACTTTTGAATGGACCTACCTCGTATTAAGTTGATCCTTTCTCTACACCTTGCTATAACTGTGACATTATATTCTGCAGTCTCTCCTTCTTTCCCTATGTACGATATGCATAGTTTGTACAGCATGCAGGAAACAATACTTTTCACTGTATACTAATGTATGTGACAATAATAAATCAAATCAAAAATGTGGTAAACACCTCTGGTAACACATTGCATGTATTACGATACTGCCACTGTATTACAGGTACCACAGTAAATCCCAGCCTGCTGGCCCCTCCCAGCAGGCGACGTATAAAAGTGTATGCTCTCCTGCGCTGCAGCCATTCTTGTTCCAGCTGCAGGAGGCACAACATCTTGCGCAATAAAGCCTCGATTGTTTCACCGTTCTCGTCTCATGGTAATTGACGGTACATCAGTTACAAAGAGACAGTCCAGGATTTCGCACTGTGGCACAGAATCACTAAGTACATGTTTGACTGCATTGACGACATGATGGACTGTATCGCGCAGGTCCAAACACAGTAGACTAAGCGGGGGGGAAATTACCAAGCCTTTCCAAAGCTAACTCCCTACATGGCTCAATGTAAAACCTTGGCCTTTTACAAGGTCAGGCCATTGTGAGGTGTGTACAAATTGAAAAAATATTGTTCACACATTTACTGGTTTACTGTGTTTTCATCTGACATTTGAATCTGTTGCTTTTGACACAGACTGCATCTGTAAGGCATGTCGGGTTACATCAGGACATACTCATCTGTATGCGGCCTCCTCGATTCACATAAACCGCCGCTTAACACAATTTGTGGGTGGATCCCCTGGATTCGATTCAGCGGGGTTTTATTGTACTAAAAATACACGAAAAGGGAAGGGAAAGTAATTACGAACAAGCGACATTGAGAACTAGTCTAAATGTTTCTGCTTACTCTTGCTTCTCTGTATTGTTTTCCCCCAGTGACTAGTTGACTCTTTGAGGGATAAAGCTTTTGACAGTAAATGCCCTGGTATCTCTCAACTACTGATTGAGCGACTGGGGATTCAGATTAAATTTGCAAGTCATGACTGAATAATCAACTGGAGACTGAGATAAGGAATATAATTGTAACTCCTTCTGACTTAGACACCGTGTAGTTCAGCCAGATGAACTGTTCATTTAGCTGGACTGATTGTTGGCAAACTCTTCGCAAGTGCTTGAAAAGGCTCGTGCCTCCGTAGTGACAACCCTCCATCAGCCCTAATCTACCGAGCATGGAGCAGGAATTTCCCAGTTGGATTACAGAAGTAGTACAGAGGAAGTACAGGCAGTTATGTTTTCATTGTTGGGTCCAGTGTTCAAACCTCATTTTAACATGCCTGATATGGCTAAATCTGAGCAAGGTCAAGAGATCCACATGAAAGCATTTTACCTCAAGGTCTACAGGGGAGTTGTGGGGGTGGAGGAGGGGGGGGGGGGGGGGGGAGGTGGCTTTGCATTAGCCAACTTACTCCTTTTGAACAGCAATGTGTCAGTAGGGTGATTCGATGGCATTACGCTCACCCCATAGCAATGTCGGTACTGAATAAGGTAATTCAGCCCCTCAAGCCCATTCTCCCATTCACTGAGATCATGGCTGAGCTGTGACCTAACACTGCAGACCCACCCTTCTCCCATATAGAAACATAGAAAATAGGCCATTCAGCCCCTCAAGTCTGGAATGTGATCGTGGGCGATCCTCTATCTCAATGCCATACTCCCACTCTCTCCCCATAATCCTTGATGCCTTTAATGTCTAGAAATCTATCCAGTTCCTTCTTGTATATACTCAGAGACTTGGCCTCCACCACCTTCTGTGGGAGAGAATTCCACAGGTTCACCACCCTCTGAGTAAAGATGTTTCTCCTCATCTCGGTCCTAAATGGCCTACCCGGTATCCTGAGACTGTGGCCCCTTGTTCTAGACAACCCCAACAAGAAGAAAGCATCATCCCTGCATCCAGTCTGTCCAGCCATGTCAGTTTTAAATGATTTAATAAGATCCCCTCTCCATTCTTCTAAACTCAGTTGACCCAATCTCGCCTCATACGACAATCCTCCATCTCAGGAATAAATCTGGTAAACCTTTGCTGCACTCCCTGTATGGCAAGAATATCCTTTCTAGGTGAGGAGACCAAAACTGCACACAATACTTCAGGTGTGGTCTCACCAAGACCTAGTACAGCTGCAGTAAGACATGCTTGCTCCTGTACTCAAATCCTCTTACAATGAAGGCCAACATACCATTTGCCTTCCTAGCTGCTTGCTTCGCCTGTATGCTTGCTTTCAGTGACATGTGTACAAGGACATCCAGGTCCCTTTGCAAATCAATATTTCCAAATCTATCACCACTTAAATAATCCTCTGCCAGTCTGTTTCTCCATCCAAAGTGGATAACTTCATATGGACCAAAGGACAAAACTCATATGGAGTTAGGCTACAGATCAGCCATGATCTCATTAAAGGACGGGACAGGCTCGAGGAGCTGAATGGCCTACTCCTGTTCCTAAGTTCCTATCCACATTATTCTGCATGTGTCATGTATTTGCCCAATAACTCAACTTGTCAAAATCGCCTTGAAACCTCGAAACATCCTCCTCACCACTCACATTCCCACCTAGTTTTGTGTCATCAGCAAACTTTCAAATATTACATTTGGTTCACTCAACCAAATTACTGATGTATATTATGATCAGCTGGGGCCCAAGCACTCCAAGCGTTATCCCACTGGTGAAAGAGACCCATTTATTCCTACTCTCTGTTTCCTGTCTGCTCACCAATTCTCACTCCTGTGCTTTACATTTGTACAATATGTGGGACTTTATCAAAAGCTTTCTGAAAATCCAAATACACCACTTCTACTGGTTCTCCTTTATCTATTCTACTAGTCACGTCATCAAAAAAAACTCCAGTGGGCTTGAATTTCCCTTTCATAAATCCATGTTGACTTTGTCTAATCCTGTTGATATCTTCAAAGTCTTCTGTTGCTTTATAATAGACTCCAGCATTTCCCCAACCACTGATGTAGGCTAACCAATCTGTAATTGCGTTTTCACTCTCCTTTCTTTTTTAAATAGCGGGGTTACATTTGCCACCCTCCTATCTTCTGGGACTGTTCTAGAATCTAGTGATTTAGAAGGTGATAACCAACATGGTCTCCATGAGGGTGAGGGTGGCATGAGGGTGGCTGCCTGTTCCAGTGTGGGCCTGGAGGAGAGGTGAAACTGCACTGTAAGAGTTAGTCTATTTACTCTTAGTACCGGGGTTCTCAGGTATTGTTTTCTAGGGTGGCACGGTGGCATAGCGGTTAGCATTGCTGCCTCACAATGCCAGGGCCCCATGTTCAATTCTGACCTCGGGTGGCTGTCTGTGTGGAGTTTGCACATTCTCCCCGTGTCTGTGTGGGTTTCCTCCGGGTGCTCCGGTTTCCTCCCACAATCCAAAAGTGTGCAGTTTTGGTGGATTGGCCATGCTAAATTGCCCCTTCGTGTCTAAAGGTTAGATAGAATTACGGGGGATAGGGCGGGGGGTTGGTCCTAGGTAGGGTGCTCTTTCGGAGGCAATGGGTCAAATGGCCTCCTTCTGCACTGTAGGGATTCTATGATCCCTCTGTCATTCTGTTTTTAGTCTATGAGTGTGATGTAGGTCTAAATTGTCGCCTGTATCGTGTTTGGGTGGAGACGGGTCATTAATCCGTGGAGGGAACCTGTTGGAGATTTTGTCCCTGATTCATCCAATTTTGTTGTTCTTAATGCTGCAATGACTGTTGTTTTGTGATGTTCTTGTTGAACATCGACACCTGGAGCTGTCTTTTTTGCTTTTGATTGTTTTGTGCGATTTTTGAAATTGAAAAACTCCAATAAACAGACGTTTAAAGAAAAACTTGTGGAGCTGAATTTCACCATTTACCCGTGAGCTGAAAGACAGCAACATGGACCAATGAATTAGGGACCACTGTGCCACCAGCAGTATACCCGCCCCAGTCCACCTAACCCCACCACCCTCCCCAATTTTACAAGTGGCCATGGAGGGATCGGATGATTTCTGTGAGCATTGCCCAAGTGAAGCCTGTAAGTGTATAATTTTAACCCAATTTGGGTTCATTCCGCCCCCCCACCCCCCCCCCCCCAACCTCTCTGATAAAGCAAGCAGTGTGAGAGACCTGTGCCCAATGTGTAGCCTGGTGGGTTTAACCAAGTGAGCAGCTGGCTAGTGAAATGGGAAGGTGGAAGGAGGTGCCTAGGCCCAACCACCCCACAGTTTTGCCTCTCCATTTCCACCCTCCCTTCCCGCCCTGTCCACAGCCTATCAGCCTGGCTCCAGTTTTGGACTTAATTTAATGTCCAGGCTCTTGGCCAAATGTCACCTCTTTGGCCTACCTGCAGAACCGGCAGTGGCCAACACTCCTGCTTGGCGCAGCTGTTGTGCCAAGATGCTGTCCTCCAATTGGACGAAAGCCGTACGAGGTGTTCAGCCTGGAGATGGACAGAAGCCCCGCCTCATACTAATTAACCTGAGGAAGGAGCAGTGCTCCGAAGACTAGTGATTTGAAACAAACCTGTTGGACTTTAACCTGGTGTTGTAAGACTTCTTACTGTGCTCGCCCCAGTCCAACGCCGGCATCTCCACATCATACTAATTAAAGCTGGCTATGCTGAGGAGAGGTCCCCAGATTTATAGTGGGGCGCAGGGAGCCTGCACTCAGTATAAAATCCAGGCCTTGGATTCCAGTAATCATTCAGCTAAACCTACACCTAGGGGCCCCAACACCAAGTTGCCAGAGATGGTGAACTCCGAGATGGAGACTCAGGCAACCTTGCCACGGATTAGTCATCAGCGGTACTTCAAAGCCTTTGTCTCGCTGGTCCTGACCATGCTGTACTCTCCCGCCAATATCGGGGAACGTAAGGCTGAGGTGGGTCTTGAACCTTTGGCCCATCAACAGTTTCACCGGTACTACGCCAGTCGCTGGGATTCTGACTGTTGCTTGTAAATACTTTCCTTTTGGAAACAAGCCATTTTTTGACACTCCTTTCTGGACTCCTCCATGACTACTAAAGCAGTGTTTCGAGGAAGAGCTGGGGAGTCCTCCTTAACGGCCAGGTCAATCTTTATCCTGCAGCCTGCATCACTGAAACAGATCATTGCTATTTGTGGGACCGTGCTGCATACAACTTGGTTGCTGCATTTCATAGAATCCCTTTTCCCTTTCATAGAATCCTTTTTCCTCTGTCTCCTTTTCCCCAAGTAGAATAAAGTTTGTGGGCAGCACTGTAGCACAAGTGGATAGCACCGTGGCTTCACAGCGCCAGGGTCCCAGGTTTGATTCCCCTGTTTCACTGAAAGTAAAGGCCTCCGAGGGTCAGTGCACAAGATGGGCAAGGGGCTTGCAGGACATAGAAAGAAAAGTGAGGCCAACACAAGAAAAATAATCCATTCACGATTCTGAGCTGCAAGTGACTGTTGATCAAAATTGGCCACTTTAATTGTTCAGGGACTGGTTTAATATGTATGCCTTAAGATAAGCTTGCAATATGCATCAATTAATTGTTACTTGAGAATTACCGGCACATAAACAGGGTATATAAACTGGAGCAAAACCAAATTAAAGACCCCTTTGTCCCGCTGTTAACTTCATTCCGTTGCAATTCACCTGTGAGTATCATAGGGAGGCAGCTCGATCTGCCAAAGTAAAGAACTTGCACTTTTATAATGCATTTCAGGGCCTCTGGGCATCCCCTAAGAGTTCCACGGCTAATTAATTATTTTTATGTGCAGTCATTATTGCTTTGGAGGCAAGCAATTATTGCTTTGGGGGTGGGAAGGGGTGGTATTGTCGCTGGACTGGTAACCCAGAGACCCACGGTAATGCTCAGGGGACCTGGGTTCAAGTCCCACCACGGCAGATGGTGAATTTTGAATTCGATGTGAAACCATTGTCCATTGTTGTAAAAATCCATCTGGTTCAGGAAGGAAATCTGCCACCCTTACCTGGTCTGGCCTACATGTGACTCGAGATTGTTGAATCTTAAATAACCTCTGAAATGGCAGAGCAAGCCATTCAGTTGAAGGGCAATTAGAGATGGGAAACAAATGTTGGCCCTGCCAATGACACTGCTGCCATTCTTTTCAAACATACTGAGGGATGGATGGACACACACATACACACAACAGTGCCCACGTTACCAATCTGCATGATATCAGAGCATTTTATCTCCCCGCTGCCAAATTTGAAGCATTTATTCCTCTTTGAAACGATAGGAACAATGGACTCGCACGGCCAGTTTCAGGCCATCTGTGCTGCATTGCTGGACAGTTTTATTCTCAGCTCTGTGCCTACTCGGAATCAAAGTGACACCACCTTCACCTTTGATGCTTCCAGCCAGCACAGAAACACTCCCTATACGTTAACCGCTGTTTCACATCATTATAGATGACTAGTTTCATACTTTATTAAAGAAAATCCATTCCAATCCATGCAACCATCATCATTTCTTCAAATGATTGGAACAGACAAGAGGGATTGCAACATAAAAAAGAATTGCTGTGTTTTTCTCCACAGTATCCCTCAAGATGTCAGCGTTCCCTGCCAAATACAGACGCTCTTGACACAACAATGTTAAATGCTAGTGCACTGAGACCGTCTTGTGTGACATTACCATATGAAAGATGAACGTATTCCCACTGTTATTTTGAGGGAGGACATTAACCCATTCATGGATAGAATGATTTTACCACATTAAAGGACAGCTGAGTTTTATACCAGCATTGTTGAGCTTTCATACGCTATCAAGTAATAAGTGTCACTCCACTGATATTTAAAGACAATATTGAGAAGAAAATATTAACATCTGAAATGAGCGAGGGAAAATAAAAGTACCTTTTCTCAAGGATTTACAGATAAAGGTAATGTTGACTCTGGTGTATTGCAGGTGATGATGAAGACGTATTTCTTGGCACCTTCAAATTCCAGTAGAATAAATCCCTTTTCAATCCCAAACCCCTGCCTTTCACTGCCAATGTAAAGAATTTCAGTGGACCAGAGAATCGTTGGGGAACAGAAGGAGATCATTCGGCCCATCAATTCGATGCTGGCCAACGACCTCATTCATTAGATTGCAGGGAGAGAGACAAATGAGGAAAGCCATTCGATACATCCCATCTCACCCAGCTTGAAAGACCGTAAGGTATCCCAACACCACCACACAAAGTTTTCGAGCTTGTCTCTCCACTACCTCAGCCAGAAGTCCATTCCAAGTGTTAATCCCCAGTTATTTGGAGAACAACTTTGGACTTTGGTCTTACATCCGTCCAATAATGGTTGAACCTCTGTCCTTTGGCCTTGAATCTCTAAAGTAGTAGTCCAGTATCTTTTCTACAGTAATAACTAGTTAGCCCACTGGGGTGAGGTGCCCTCTTAAGTCCCTCTTTTCAAGTTTTCCTAGTCTTTCCTCATGATCCTGGACTCAGTCACATGTCTCGGTCTCGAACCATCCCTGGGACTGAAACAGCCCCCTCTGTATCAAAGGTGTCGTCTGATCAGAACTCTCTGTGACTTGAGCAGGACTTTAAAACAAATGACCAAAACACAGTTGGCATCACTTAATCACAACCCTTTTCAGGCATTTTCCTCTCCTGCTTCTTTCAGCTATTGGGGCACAACCCTGATCATCCCCCAGGTTCGCCACTGGCAATGTCTCTGAAGTAACTATTAGCTATTACACAATTATTTGGAGTCATAGCCCAATACAATATTAACACCAGGCAGCTTTCATTTCAGGACGGAAAAACAGTTCTTTGAGACCAGGAAATATAGCTTGTCCATTTTACTTGTTAATTATCTTTCTTCCTTCTCCCAAAGAGCCAATGGCTCATTCAGGTCCTCACCCCACACTATACCAAAGCCGTACATTTACAGCAAGGGTCACTGAATAGTGATCAGAAGAGGACTATTGGACCTCTCACAAGCACAGATAGTGGCAACTTCCAGCCATACAAACCCCGTACAAACCCCTTCCTGAGCATGGAATATGGGCCAGCAGTTATTGCCCATCCCGAATTGCCCTTGAACTGAGTGGTTTGCGAGGTCATTTCAAAGGTTTGAAGGCAGTTAAGAGTCAACCATATTCTGTGGGTTTGGAGTCATGCGTCGGCCAGGCAGGCTGGCTGGTAGGTGGCTCTCTGGATTACAGGTCCATGTGACAATACCACTATGCCATAGCCTCCCCTTAGTATAGACTGGGTAGCACGTAGCTTTTTACACAACTCCCTGCAGCTGCGAAAAACACCAAATGGCGAAGAAACGGTGGGCGTGGGAAGAAAGATGGTTACAGGCAGAGGTCGAGCAGTAAAACGTCAAGAGGTTTTTGAGGGAAGTGTCATGATATTCACTCATGCACAGAATGAGATACAGACAGGCAGTGTGACAGACACCCAGTACAGCCAATCAACACACAGGACATAACACAACCAATCACCAGGCAGAACGCTAGAAGGTGGTTTCCCCCGAAAAACACACGAGGCATCAACACTCTGCCTCTTTCCACTGGTGACAACTGGAGTGACAGTCAGGGTTTATATATCAGTTAGCACCTTCTACACGTGGCTCAGAGCTAGTCTGGTCTAGTTAGTTATAGTAAGCACGCTTAGATTTGTAGAGTGTCAAACCCACAGCGAACTGTGTGCACTGCTTAACAAGTTCAATAAAGCGTATTGAACCAACACCAAAGTTTGGAGTCTACTTTCAAGTACAACTGCATCCAGTTGCAGTCCATGTTACCTCAGGGTGATTAACACAACATGGTACCAGTAGTCTACTATCTCTAAGTGGTTTACCTCATGTGATTCCGTGACGACCAGCAAGTGCCTTCCAGCGGCATGGAGAAGATCCAGGCCCCTCCACAGCTATGGATCTTCGGCAATCTCGGCGCCAACTGGCGGGTCTTCAAGCAGAGGTTCCGTCTCTACATTGAGGCCTCTGACCTCGAGGATGCGTCCGATGCTAGAAAACTCACGCTGCTCCTATCAACTGCGGGGGACCAAGCCATCCAGATTTTCAACTTGTTTAATTTTACTGACGGCCGGGATAAGACTAAATTCAAGACCGTTTTGAAGAAGGTCGACAGTCACTGTGAAGTCGAAACAAACGAGACCTTTGAGCGCAATATCTTCCAGCGACACCTTCAGGGTAAGGATGAACCATTCCAATCCTTTCTAACACATCTCCGTATATTAGCGCAGTACTGCAATTATGGTGCAACCACTGATTCCATCATCAGGGATCAGATCGTGTTTGGGGCGCACTCCGATTCCTTGCAGGAGCAACTCCTCAAAATTAAGCACATGACCCTGCCAGTCGGAATCGAGATGTGCATAGTGCATGAGCATGCGAGAAATCGGTACTCCCGTTTCAAATCGGCAGAATACGAAAAACTTGCCTCCCACGAGGCAGAGAGTGTACAGGCCATTGCCCGGATGCAGCGCCTCAGTATCGATGAAAGCGGCCATTTCGCACGCTTTTCCCGGGGCACCACGCATGCGTAACACGAACGGGAGACCGAAGTGGCCGAAAACCAAACTGCGCAGGTGCGAACGTCGGCTGACCGCACTGCACATGTGCGCCGACGCATGGAGCGTAACGACGTCAACGTCATGACGTGCCCGAACTGCGGCACCGCCCACTTAAAGCAGCAATGCCTTGCAAAAGGCAGGCGATGTTTAAATTGCGGGAAGCCTGGACATTATGCAGCCTTGTGCAGGTTTGCACCACCAGTCAAGGGCCAGCGATCCCAATTTCAACACGAGCGCATTCGATGTGAACAGCAAGGTTTACTGGATTCTGATCCTGGTAGCACTACGGTTCCAGAGGATGACTGCCTGGAGTCCCCCTATTGTGTGGGCATCATCACTGCATGTGAGTATGCCTCTTCAAATTCAGCAAGACGCCTATCTATCCTCAATGTGGATTCCACGGTCGAATGGTGTGCTGGCAGACACGTAAATCAATGCAGCATCCAGTTCAAGCTGGACACTGGTGCTTCTGCCAATCTCATCTCTCAAGCTGATTTTGACCGCATTAAAAAGCAACCCAAAATTCTTCCGCCAGCCTGCCAGCTCCTCAATTATAATGGCAATGCCATAACTGCACTAGGATCTTGTCACCTATCCGTCTCCAACAAGACCATCAATGTCACACTGCGATTCGAAATCGTCAAGCCTGACAAGGCATCCCTGCTTGGTGCCCATGCATGCAAGCTACTCAACCTCATACAGCGAGTCCATGCCATGTCTTCTTCCAATGTGGATCTTCAGGCTGACATTGATGACATCCTTGCTCAATATCCGGATGTGTTTGATGGAATGGGTACTCTGCCATACTGCTACAAGATCCTACTTGGGCATGATGCCACACCTGTAATCCATACACCGCGCCGTGTGCCGGCTCCTCTGAAGGAACGTTTATAGGAGCTCCAAGACCAGGGCATCATCTCCAAAGTGACGGAACCGACTGACTGGGTCAGCTCAATGGTCAGTGTGAAGAAGCCCTCAGGAGAGTTGCGGATATGCATAGATTCCAAATATCTTAACCAGAACATAATGTGGGAACACTACCCGATCCTGAAGCGGGAGGAACTGACCACTGAGATGGCACACACCAAATTCTTCACGAAGCTAGATGCATCGCGTGGTTTCTGGCAGATACAACTGGATGAGTCCAGCAGGAAGCTCTGCACGTTCAGCACACTATTTGGCAGGTACTGTTATAACCGTATGTTGTTCGGCATTGTCTCAGCCTCTGAAATCTTCCACAGGATCATGGAGCAGATGATGTAGGGCATTGAGGGTGTGCGTGTCTATGTAGATGATGTAATCATATGGTCCATGGCGCCCGAGGAACACATATCTCATCTCAAATAAGTCTTTCGACGTGTCCATGAAAACGGCCTCAAGTTGAACAAGGCCAAGTGCTCCTTTGGCAAGTCAACCATCAAGTTCTTGGGCGATCAGATATCCCAGCAGGGTGTGCGACCAGATTCGGACAAGGTCAAGGCCATTAACGCCATGAAGACCCTGGAAGACAAGAAGATGCTTCCTCGGAATGGTGAACTTCTTGGGAAAATTCATTCCCAACTTGGCCTCACACACCACGGCTCTCAGGCATCTGGTGAAGAAGTCCACTGCATTCCCGTGGCTACCCACACATCAAGCAGAGTGGCTCGGGCTCAAAGCAAAGCTCACCACTGCTCTGGTACTAGCGTTTTTTGACCCGGACAGGGAAACAAAAATCTCCACGGACGCAAGCCAGGACGGCATTGGTGCGGTGCTCCTCCAGAGGGATGACTCCTCGTCCTGGGCTCCAGTTGCTTATGTGTCAAGGGCCATGACTCCTACTGATCAGAGGTACGCCCAAATAGAAAAAGAGTTCCTGGGCCTCCTAATCGTCATTGTAAAGTTCCATGACTACGTCTACGGTCTACCAACATTCACAGTGGAGACTGTCCACAGACCCTTGGTCCATACCATTCATAAGGACTTGAATGACATGACGCCCAGGCTTCAGCGCATTCTCCTTCGACTCCGAAGGTACGATTTTGAGTTAGTATACACACCAGGCAAGGAGCTGATAATTGCGGATGCCCTGTCCCGCTCCATCACCTCGCCCTGTGAACAGGTTGACTTCATCCGCCAGATTGAGGCACAGGGGCAACTGTGTGCCAGCAACCTCCCAGCCTCAGATGAAAGAGTGATCAGCATTCATGAAGAGACTGCCAAAGACCCTCTTCTGCAGCGTGTAATGCACCACCTCGCAAATGGCTGGCAAAAAGGGCAATGCCCTCAGTTCTTTAATGTGAAGGACGACCTGAGAGTCGTCGAGGGGATCCTCCTCAAGCTGGATCGTATCATTATTCCTCACAGTCTGCAGAGCTTAGTGCTCAAACAAATCCACGAGGGACACCTCGGTGTCGAAAAGTGTAGGCGCAGGGCCCGGCAGGCTGTCTATTGGCCTGGAATCAGCCAGGACAGATCCAACATGGTCCTCAATTGTGCGACCTGCCAGCGTTTCCAGCCTGCTCAGGCAAAAGAAACACTCCAGCAACATGAGATCGTGACCTCTCCGTGGTCCAAGGTGAGAATCGACCTTTTTCACGCCAATGTGCGTGACTGTGCGCTCATCATAGATTACTTCTCAAATTACCTGGAAGTTGTGAAGCTGTCAGACCTCACATGAAGGACAGTCATCAAGGCCTGCAAGGAGCCATTTGCCAGGCATGGTATTCCACTCACTGTCATGAGTGACAATGGTCCCTGCTTCCACAGGGAAGAGTGGTCCAATTTCGCCAAGTCACACCAATTCAACCACATTACCTCGAGCCCACACTACCCACAATCCAACGGGAAGGTTGAGAAAGGGGTCCGTATAGTGAAGCAAGTGATGTGCAAGGCTGCGGACTCTGCTTCTGACTTCAGCCTTGCGCTGTTGGCGTACAGGGCAACCCCTCTGTCCACCGGTATGTCTCCGGCTCAACTCCTCATGAATAGAGACCTGCGGACGACTGTTCCAGCCATACACTTACCAGACCTGGATCACCTCCCATTGCTGCAAAAGGTGCAGCAACTCAGGAACCAGCAAAAGCTGACGTACGATGCTCATGCTACCAATTTGCCTGTGCTCTCTCCGGAAGATGCTGTTCGGATCAAGCTACCTGATGGAGGCTGGTCAGCTCCAGCTGTTGTTGTTTGACAGGCTGCTCCCAGATCGTTTGTAGTTCGTTTAGCTGATGGCTCCATTGTCAGGACAACAGAAGGGCACTGCGCAAAGTTGCCTGCCCACCACCAGATCCTACTTTTCCATATGTTGTTATGCTTCCTCCGGACACCTCGCACCATGAGGCCAACAATCTGGCAGCAATCCCGCCTGTCAAGGCGCCGACGTCCCCACCTCCACCTCTCAGGTGGTCGACAAGGTTCAGACGCAAGCCCCAAAGATTGGACTTATAGACATTTATCTTGTAAATTTTGTTCTGTATCTGCATGCTAGACACCTCTTATGTATGTATTCATCCACTCGCTTTCATCCACTTGCCATTTAATGTAAATAGTTCTACATGTAAATACAGTCACATATGCTCCAAGCAACCAACATTTTTTTTAAAAAGGGGAGATGTCATGATATGCACTCATGCACATAATGAGATACAGGCAGGCAGTGACAGACACCCAGTACAGCCAATCAACACACAGGACAGAACACAACCAATCACCAGGCAGAACACTAGAAGGTGGTCTCCCACTATAAAACATACGAGGCATCAACACTCTGCCTCTTTCCACTGGTGACAACTGTAGTGACAGTCAGGATGTATGTATCAGTTAGCACCTTCTACACGTGGCTCAGAGCTAGTCTGGTCTAGTTAGTTATAGTAAGCACGCTTAGCTTAGTAGAGTGTCAAACCCACAGCGAACTGTGTGCACTGCTTAACAATTCAATAAAGTGTACTAAACCAACACCAAAGTTTGGAGTCTACTTTCAAGTACAACTGCATCCAGTTGCAGTCCGTGTTACCACAGGGTGATTAACACGACAGGAAGGGAGCTATGCAGGTGTCAAGATTCAAAGAGATTGTTCCAGATTGCAGGAAGTACACGTTTTTATTCAGTGTCTCCAGTGATTAGATGCAGTTCCAGAGTGAATGATGTAATGAGGAAACATTGCTCTATGGGTGTAAGACCTGCTGAGGTGCATGGTGATAAAAAATACAACTCAGCTGTAAGAGCACTGGTAAAAATTCAGAAATCGCACCAATAACACGGAGGTCTTTAAAGATTTGTGTGTTGTGAATTTTGATAAACCTCCTCCTACTCTCTACTGCCTCATGGGAAACCCTGATGCCTAACTCAAATTTATGAAGGGCAAACATGAAGAATTGAGTAAATCGAATGTGGAGGAACAGAGTGATGACAGTGTTGTGAAATAAAAATAATTAAAGAGCACCTCGGTGACACAAAGGCACCATCGTGTATATGCTATCACTTTCATGACAGAGTTTGGAGGAACATAAAGCCCATTGTTTAGTATCATAAAATCCCTACAATGCAGAAAGAAACCATTCGGCCCATTGAGCCTGCACCAGCCCTCTGAAAAAGCACTCTACCTCGGCCCACTCCTTTGCCCTATCCCCACACCTCTGTTCATTGTTCATGATCAATCCACCGAACCTTCACATCTTTGGACTGTGAGAGGAAACTGGAGCACCCAAAGGAAATCCACTCAGCCACTGGGAGAATGTGCAAACGCCACACAGACAGTCACCCGAGGCAGCAGTGTTAACCAGTGTGCCACTGTGCTACCTATAGCACGCCACTATAGGCAGACGGACTGCGTCTCAGGAGACTTTAGTGGCGAATCCCAACAAATCACTGCTAGAAGTACGCCCAGTACATACAACCAGATCTATACTCCATAAATGTAGCCCCGACAAAATTTCAGCATATGTGGCTTAATACGGTCAGGTTTATTATAATATTTATAGTTCCATTTGTGTCCATTTAAGACTCTACATTTTTTTATTCAGCGAACACTGAGCAAATTCCTTTGGATGTCATTTGATAAATTATAGATTTCTAGCTCCAGGATTGTCTACTTGGAGAGTACCTTTGTCCGCTTTATATTGTTCTTGCTACTTCTCTGAGGGCCCAGTCAGATCTTCATCCCCACACCACAGCCATATGCAGGTCATTGGTTGGTGATCAGAAGTGACCTGATTCTGTCCCTCCCAATGTACCCTACCCTAACCTATCAACTCTTTGCTGAGCTTGACGAACAAAGCGTAGACTCGAGATTTTGCACTTGGCAGCGTACAGATGCCTCAAGCCCAATGACAGGATGTGAACATTTTAAAATCTTATACCATGAGAAAAGACTGAATGCTGATGGGTGCATATAAAGCCTCCCAGAAAACTCAGTTTGAGCTGGGACTGGATGCGGGTGAGTAAGGGGTTTTCGCTTCTTTAATCTTATACATTTTGGTGGCAGTTGAAATTTAACTGAAATCTAGAGTTCAATTCTCAAGTTCACAGCCGTAAGCAGGGTTTTAACAAAGCCTGCACTGGAAGAGCAGTTGGGTTGAGCTAATTAATGGCAGCTCAGACCAGTTCCTGTGTAACTGACTCAGCTGACGTTTGCCTCAGCAGCATGTATAGCCAGCCAGCTTGGTGCAGCTTCGCACCAGTGTGATTTCGAATAGAGTGCTGGAAGTTGGACAATTAAAGGGAGTTAGGGAAAGAGATGCTCTTTTGCAGTTGGCTTTTCTATCTTCCTCAGCCTTCAGAGGTGGTCTTACTCTGCTACAGGAGAAGAAGCGAGATATTTGGTGAGTACCGGGCAAGTGACAAAGGTTTATTACATTCTTGAGATTCAAAATAGTATAGCAACTGGGGATAGGTTAATTAAATATATAAAACCAAAAGTAAAATAAATAATTGGATTAAATAATGAATTAGAGCACATGAAGGAGGGCAGGACTGGTGATGCATCACAGCGGCAGTATGTGTGAAAGTTCTGAATGCAGGTTTGATCCAGGGTGAACGCAACTGCAGTAAGTTTGAGCAGTGAGGCTGAACTACAGAGATTGCAATGCATCAAGGAGGGAGAAGGTTAACTGGATTCTTTGCACCAAGAGGCAGTCACACCTCTTTGGAGAGGGTTTTTGGATTTGGTCAATAGTCAGGAACAGGACAAAGAGTGTGACAACAAGGGAGGCAGATAAGGGGCCTCAGAGGGCAGTACAGGAGCTTCAGCCTTTACGATTGTCCAACAAGTTTGAGATTTTATTCAGCTTGTTTGGATGAGAGTGAGGGCTGCAGGTCGGATGAGCTAATTGACCATGGCATTGTGGTACAGGACGCCATTTAAGTAGAGGGAGCAAAAAGGAATGTAGTGCAAGTAGGGGGCGGTATAGTCAGAGGGATTGACACTGTTCCGTGCAGCAAAGAGCCAGAGTCCAGACACTTGTGTTGCCTGCCCAATGCTGGGTTCGGGACCATTGCTCAGAGCTGAAGAGGAACTTGCAGTGGGAGGAGGAGAGCATAGTCGCCGTGGTCCATGTCGGTACCAATGACATAGGCAGGAAAAAGAAAGAGGTTTTGTCTAGTCAGCACGAGGAGCTTAGCACCAAATTAAGAAACAGAACCTCAAATGTCATCATCTCTGGATCATTACCTGAGCCACGTTCAAATTGGCACAGGACAAATCAGACTTGCGGGGAGGAATGCGTGGGTTGAAGATGTGGGATAATTGAATTCTGGGCACAGACACCAGTGCTAGGGAAAGTGGGAACTGTACTGTTGGGATGGTCTGCACCATAAACATGCTGGGACCAGTGTTCTTGCGAACCACATAACTAGGGAAGTAGAGAAATAGTGAGGATAAGGGATCAAATTTGGGAAGACACGATAAATCAAAGAGTAGAGACAAGACAAAAGAGAAAGATATCATTGAGAAAAATTAAAAACAGACCGTGACAGGAAGGGATAGAGAGTACAAATAGAGAGTACAAATAGAGAGTATAAATCAACAGGTGAGATTAGAGATTAAAACCATTAATGGATAAAACTAAAAGCTCTGTATCTGAATGCATCTAGCATTTGAAACAAAACAGATGAGCTGACAGCACATGTAGCAACAAATAAGTATGATTTGAGAGCCATTACGGAGACATGGCTGCAGGAGGACATGATTCAGGACCTGAGTATTGAAGGGTGGAGGATACTTCTGAAGGACAGGAAGCAATGAAAAGCTGGAGGGTTGGCTCTGTTAGTTAATGATGGTATTAGCACAATACAGAGGGATGACCTAAGTTCAGAGAACCCGGATGTGGAAATAGTTTGGGTAGAGATGAGAAATGGTAAAGGCAAGAAGTTACTTGTGGGAGCTATGAACAGGCCACCTGACAGTAACCATATGGTAGGATGGAGCATAAAGGAAGAAATAATTGGAGTTTGCCAGAAAGGTACAGTGATAATTATGGGAGATTCTAATCTATATATAGACTGGAAGGGTCAGATAGACAAAGGTAGCCTTGATGAGGAGTTCATTGAATGTTTTCAGGATAGAGCCTCAGAACAGCATATTCTGGAGCCAACCAGAGCTATACTAGACCTGGTATTGTGCAACGAGATGAAAGTAATTCATGATCTCACAGTGAAGGTGCCCCTAGATAGAAGTGACCATAATATTCTTGAATTTTACATTCAGTTTGAGGGAGAGTAATGTGGGTCTGAGACGATGATTTTAAACTTAAACCAAGACAATTATCAGGGCATAAAAGTTGAGCTGGCTAAAGTGAATTGGAAAATTGGATTAAGGGATAGGTTGATAGAGATGCAGTGGAAAACATTTAAGGGGATATTTCAGAATGCACAGAATAAATACATTCTAACGATTAAGAAGAAGTCCAAAGAACAGACCCACCGCCCGTGGTTAGCTAGAAAGGTTAAAAATAGAATCATACTTAAAAAATCATTTGTAATTGTGCAAAGACAAGTGGAAGGTCAGGAGATTGGGCAGAATATAAGGAACAACAAAGGATGACTAAAAGACGAATACGGAGGGAAAAATTAGAGTACAAGAGAAAGCAAGTCAGAAATATTATAACAGATAGTAGAAGTTTTTCTAAATATTTTTTTTAAAAGAGTTAACAAAGTGAACGTTGGTCATATAGAAAGTGAGTCTGGAGAATTGATAATGGAAAACAAGGAGATGGAAGAAGAATTGAAGAGGTATTTTGTATTCGTCGTCATTATAGAGTACACAAGTAACATCCCAGAAGCAGCTATAAATCAGGAAACGGAAGGGAGGGAGGAACTCAGGAAAATTACAGTCACCAGAGATAAAGGGCGAGATTCACCGACCCCCCGCCGGGAGGATTCCGCACCTTTGGGGCGGCGCGATGCCGGACTGATTAGCGCCGTTTTTGGCGCCGGTCGGCGGAAATCGCGCCGATACTGAAGAATTTTGCCCCATGTGTTGGAACTACGGACTGATAAGAGCACAGCTCCTGATGGACTTCATCCTAGGGTCGGCACAGTAGCACTGTTGCTTCATAGCTCCAGGGTCCCAGGTTCGATTCCCGGCTTGGGTCACTGTCTGTGTGGAGTCTGCACGTTTTCCCCGTGTCTGCATGGGTTTCCTCCGGGTGCTGTGATTTCCTCCCACAAATCCCGAAAGACGTGCTTGTTAGATGAATTGGACATTCTGAATTCTCCCTCCGTGTACCCGAACAGGCGCCGGAATGTGGCGACTAGGGGCTTTTCACAGTAACTTCATTGCAATGTTAATGTAAGCTTACGTGTGACAATAAAGATTATTATTATTATTATTAAAAGAAGTGTCTTGTGAAATAGTTGTTGCATTAGTTTTAATTTTCCAAAACTTCCTAGATTCGGGAAAGGTCCCATTAGATTGGAAGATCGCAAATGTAACTCCATTGTACAAAAAGGAATGGAGACAGAAAGTGAGAAACTACAGGCCAGTGAGCTTAGCATTGGTCATAGGGAAAACGTTAGTAGCTATTATTAAAGGAGTTAAAGCAGGGAACTTGGATTAGTTCAAGGTAAACAGGCAGAATCAATATGGTTCTGTGAAAGAGAAATTGGGCGGGATTCTCCCAGCCCTGGGCCGGGCCGGAGAATCCCCGCGAATGGGCTATGCGATTCTCCGCCATTGGCGCCGGCGTGGTTGGCGTGGCACCGGTGGCGTACCGCTCTACCCGGCCGGCCCGCTGATTCTCCGGGCCGGATGGGCCAGTCGGCCGTAACAAAAGAGCAGAGTCCCGCCGGCGCCGTTCTAACCTGCTCTGAACCGGCGGTACCTCGGCGTTGAAGGGTCAGGCGGCGGCCTGTTGGGGGGAGGGGGGGTCCGACTCTGGGGGGCCTCCGATGTGGCCTGGCCCGCGATCGGGGCCCACCGATTGGCGGGCCGGCCTCCGTGGCTGAGGGCCTCCTTTCCTAAGCGCCGGCCCCTGTAGTCCTGTGCCATGTTGCGTCGGGGCCAGCGCATTGGAGGAGGCCACTGCGCATGCGCGCGTCGGCGCTGGCGCAACTGCGCATGCGCGGATCCCACGGCGCACAGTTCGCGCCAGGATCGGCAGCTGGAGCGGCACAAACCAGTAGGGGCCAGAATTAGTCCTGGGATCGGCCCGTTCATGCAACGGCGTTTACAACGGTGTGGACACTCTGCCGCGGGATTGGTGAATCCCGCCCCCTGTGTTTAAACAACTTATTGTTTAAACACCATGTGCTGTGGATAAAGTGGAGCCAGTGGATATACTGTACTTAGATTTCCAGAAGGCATTTGATAAAGTGTCTCATCAAAGGTTATTGCGGAAAATAAAAGCTCATGGCATAGGGGTAACACATTGTCATGGATAGAAGATTAGCTAACTAAGCTGAGAATAGGCATAAATGGGTATTTTTCAGGTTTGCAAGGTATAACAAGTGGTGTGCCATATGGACCAGTGCTGGGATCTCAACTACTTACATTTTATATGAATGACATGGATGAGGGGATTGAATGGATGGTTGCCAAGATAGGTAGGAAAGTAAGTTGTGTACAGTATTGGTCACCTTATTCAAGGAGAGATGTAATTGCATTGGAAGCAATTCAGAGAAGGTTTTCCAGACTAAGACCTGGAATGGGGGGGTTATTGTATGAGGAAAGGCTGGGGCTTGTATCTGCTAGAGTTTAGAAGAGTAAGAAGCGACTTGATTGAAACATACTAGATGCTGAGAAGTATTGACAGGGTGGAGGTGGAGACAATGTTTCCTCTTGTGGGAGTATCTAGAACTAACGGTCACTGTTTAAAAATAAGCGGTCACCCATTTATAATGGAGTTGATGTGAATTTGTTTCTCAGAGGTCGTGAGTATTTGTAACTCTCTTCCTGAAAAGAATGTGGAGACAGAGTCTTTGAATATTTTTCAGGCAGAGATGGATAGATTCTTGGTAAGCAAGGGGGTGATAGGTTATCAAGGATATTCCAGTCAATGTGGAGTCCTGAAAGGGTGTGTAAAAAATAGAATCATAGAATCACTACAGTGCAGAAGGAGGCCAATCAGCCCATCGAGTCTGCACTGACCCTTTAAAAGAGCACCCTATCTAGGCTCATGCCCCCACCCTCTCCCTATAACCCAATAACCCCACCTTTTGGACACTAAGGGGCAATTTGACATGGCTAATCCACCTAAACTGCACATCTTTAGACTGTGGGAGGAAACCGGAGCACCCGGAGGAAACCCACATAGACACGGGGAGAAGGTGCAAACTCCTCACAGTCACCCAAGTCGGGAATTGAACCAGGACCCTGGTGCTGTGATGCAACAATGCTAACCACTGTGCCACCCTGTTGTCCGAGTAGTTTATTTCCTCACAGTTAGGAAATACAGTCCAAGTACCAGTCAGGACCATCCGGAGATGCCGGCTCCTTCCTGGGTCGGCTTTTACCTCGGGGAATTAGCGCACCCATTGTTGGGCTCAACTGGTTACCCACCAACACTACGGGGAAATCAATCGGGTCGTCCCCATGGGTCTCCTAGGGGTTACAGAGGGGTAGATGGGATGCAGATTTGAGGTTACGATCAGATCAGCCACGATCTTATTTCATAGAATAGAATCATAGAATCCCTACAGTGCAGACAGAGGCTAATCGGCCCATCGGGTCTGCACCGGCCCTTGGAAAGAGCAGCCTACTTAATCTTAAACCCATGCCTCCAACCTATCCCCGTAACCCAGTAACCCCACCTAACCTTTTTGGACACTAAGGGGCAATTTATCATGGCCAATCTACCTAATCTGCACATCTTCGGACTGTGGGAGGAAATCGGAGCACCCGGAGGAGACCCACACAGACACGGGGAGAAAGTGTTAACTCCACACAGGCTATCAACTGAGGCTAGAATTGAACCCGGGTCCCTGGAGGTGTGAGGCAGCAGTGCTAGCAACCGTGCCACCCATTATTAAATGTCAGAGCCGGCTGGAGGGGCCGAATGGCCTACTCCTGCTCCTTAAGGGACTGGTTTAGCACAGTGGGCTAAACAGCTGGCTTGTAGTGCAGAACAAGGCAGCAGCACGGATTCAATTCCCGTATCGGCCTCCCCAAACAGGCGCCGGAATGTGGCGACTAGGGGCTTTTAACAGTAACTTCATTGAAGCCTACTTGTGACAATAAGCAATTATTATTATTATTATTATTGTTCGTACGTAAAGAACCAATATTCACATAGTGACCTTATCTTACCATCAGCATATCCCAAAGTGTTTTACAACCAGTGGATTATCTAAGAGGTGCCAATAGGATCACGTGTCAGCTCGCCAATCCCAACAGCGCCAGCTGGTGGCAACTGCTGGAACTACATACAACCGCCCGCACCAGCTAAGTCTGGGATCCAGAGAAGGAAGTGGAGACAGTGGGAAGAGAGGTGGGAGCTAGGTTGAAGAGGTCGGGTGTGAGGGTTAAAGAGGGAGAGTTAAAGAGGGACATAACCTTGGGTGAATGGTGGCTCTGATGGGTCCAGGGGGCCTGCAGAAGGGGTTCCAAATCTACTCTTGCCAGATAGCAGCTCACGCAGCTAAAGCTGCCAGACATGCCACACGGCATGGACATGGGTAAGAGTACTGGCGGAAGTGGCCATTACTTAGCTGCTTGTGGGCCTCATTTGGTTCGCAGGAAGGAAATCCGCCTGACACTTCCTCCCAACCCCTGTAAAATTTCAGACAAGTCTGGGCCGAGCGGGCGGGAAGGCCTCCTGTTGGATTTTACTTGGGGCCTCCATCCTGAACCTTCATGCAGGTGGGAGAGTGAGTGTAAAATCCAGCCCACAGTCACCGTTACAAAATCGGAGAATCTCTGAAAATGTGACACTCCCTCAGTATTGTGCTGAAGTGTTAACCTCAATCATATAATCAAATCCACAGTGGGGATTAAACCTACAATCTGGCTACTAAGACAAGTTGACACTGCATGTAGACATTAGTCATAGCTTGTAGTATTTGTAATCAGTCTTTAAGCAGGGCTTCGGAGTTAAATGAAAATATATTTCTGTGAAACTCCTATTCAGAGATGGATTGTGACAAGGATTAAATGTTTCTATTGAAACTTGTGTGCCAGTGCTGTGCGTGTTTATCTGAATAGTGTACTATCAACATGCTCAGCCTCCCTCAAAGAGGACAGGAACATCCGGAAGCTATTACCTGAGGACTGGATGATAAGAGCTCAATCTCTACTCGTGACTGACTTGCACAAGAGACAGATTACCGGCTGCCGAGTGAAGCTGCTCCTCCATCTGTTGGAACACATGTTGGGTGGCTAGTGTGTGTGCCCACATTGTACTCACAAAGCCAACACCCCCATACCTCGTTGTATGAGAAGGTTGGTTTAGCTCAGTTGGTTGGGCAGCTGGTTCGTGATGCAGAGCTAGGCCAACAGTGTGGGTTCAATTCCTCTACCAGCTGAGGTTGTTGATGAAGGCCCCGCCTTCTCAATCTTGCCCCTCACCTGAGGTGTGGTGACCCTCAGTAAATCATCACCAGTCAGCTCTCCCCCTCAAAAGGGAAAGCAGCCTATGGTCATCTGGGACTATGGTGACTTTACTTACTTTACCTTGTTTGATAAGCGGATCAACTCATCATGCTACTCATTTCTGCTGTCCTTCCGTGAAGGGCTTAAACACACATGCTTGCATTATCTAATGGCCAGTGAGTAGATCTGTTTCTAGAGTGGAGGGAGGAGATAAGCAGGATGTCACTGGAAGCAGGTTGATTCCAAAATGACAGACTGGTATTGGAAGGTTGGCATTAGCCATTTCGAGTAGATTTGATAATTTATCACCAGAACCAGAATCTATGATTAACTCCCGGGCAACACTGATGATTGGCCAGAGTGTTTGGTAGATCTATCAGTGGGGGCCTAGGATCTTTTACTCCTGACTTCCGATAACCCTGTAAACTAGTGGCTCAACAGGTAGAACCATCCTGGCAAAATAGGCAAAAGAGATTCTCCTAATGGTTTTATAAAGACGGGTTGGGTGTTTAAAAAAAGTTAACCTTCAGTCATAACCCAATTCAAATGTCCCTAAGCTTTGACTTTTTGATAACGTATACCCAAACACTCAACCCTTAACTAATTCTGATGTGTCTATATAGGGAGAGAATGCACTCTCCATGTCTGGTCAAACACAGTCCACTCCTCTGGATAACCTCAGCCACTGGAGGTGAGCGTTAAACATGGGCTTCCCTGCATGTCAGGCAGCAGCTTTTGAAGTTAAAATATGAAGAATATGCCAAACGTTCATAATAAAAAGACTTCAGAAATCTACATTCTGCCACGGGATGACTGATTACTAACACCCACTATTTGGGGACGCAACGTGCTGTGAGACCTAGCTTGTAAACGTTGGACCATCGTGGCAACCAGCTGTGCGCCAGGAAAAATTGCAACAAAAACTGATAATGCAGGAAACTCTCAGCAGTCTGGCCATCCAGGCCCAAAATGTTAGCTGTTTCCCTCTCCATAGATGTTGTCAGACCTGCTGCGATTTTCCAGCATTCTCTGTTTTTGCTTAAGATTCCAGCGCCCGCAGTAATTTCCTTTTATTGCAGAAAGATTTGCAACTTGCCTGTTACGTCTTTAAATCCCAGGTTTACAGAGGAGCAGAATGTTTCCGTTATAAAGCAGGTATAAAAATGCACTCATCAGAACTATGCAGCCTTTTCTATCAGAACACTTTCGATTACATTATGTGTAACGCTCACACGACGTTATACATCCCAAGTGTCTGAAAGCTTCCATTGAAATTCAGATCTGTTGAGAATAACTGAAGTGTGATTGGTTCCATTGAGGAAGGTGACAAAGGGTAATAAACAGATCTAGGCTGCAGAGTTTGAAAAATAGAATAACTTAATTCATTGTGTAACTGTCAGGTTAAAGCTTGGCCTTATTTGTCACCACTGATTATTTGAGCATTCTACAAACCTGCCCATGCCAACAGCATAGAACTGGAATCTGTGGCCGGTTGTCAATCCTCCATTACATTGCAATTGAAGGAAAACTGCAGCAGTTGCTACGATGCTCATGCTCTGTATCTGAGTTAGTGTGTGCTTGTCAATTTACTTGAATAGTCTTCTGCAGGGAATCCAAAATGGCCTTGATGCTCATTATGCAAGGTGTTGCTGGAGCTCTGCTGCGGACAACATTATTGGCACGGGCAACACAATGGTTATCACAGGGCCAGGGTGCCAGGTTCGATTCCCACTTGGGTCACTGTTTGTGCGGAGTCTGCACGTTCTCCGTGTTTCTCCGTGGGTTTCCTCCGGGTGCTCCGGTTTGCTCCCACAAGTGCAGAAAGACGTGCTTTTTCGGTGAATTCGACATTCTGAATTCTCCCTCTGTGTAGCCGAACAGGTGCCGGAATGTGGCGACTAGGGGATTTCCACAGTAACTTCATTGCAGTGTTAATGTAAGCCTACTTGTGACAATAATAAAGATTAATTATTGTGTTAAACAGTTATGTCCATTTCTCGAATGAATTGTTGTAACTGAACGTGGCACACTGGAGTGTGGCTAAGCTCATTGGAAACCTCTGGTCTGCATGTTGCTCAATTGTACAATAGAAATAACATTTACATAGTGCCTTTCATGATTGCAATACCCAAGGTGCTTTATGACTATTTTAGAAGCGTAGCAATTATACCAATGTAGGGATCCAATTTTCCACAAACAGAAATAAGATAAATAACCAGAAAATATACTTGCAATGTTTGTCAAAACGGGCTTTGGGTAGATCTCACGTACCCTTCTCCAAACGGTGCTCCGGGTTCTTTTGCATCCATCCAAGAAGGCAATGCAAACTGAGCTTGGTTTAACATCTCTCATGAAAGAGAGTATCACAATGAGGACAGCATTTGCTCGATACTATAGTGAAGTCAGCTTAGATTTACAAAGTCGATAGGTGTGAGCGCTGTTCAAGGGGGCCTGCTAATCACATGCACATGTTCTGGTCCTGTCCGAAGCCTGTGGGCTTTTGGTTTGCCGTTTTAGCACCATTTTGGCGATCCTGAATATTGAGCTGGATCCCTGTCCCTTAGCGGCTATATTTGGGGTTTTGGACTTGCCGGAGCTGTGGACGGGCACGGGGCCTTAGCCTCGTTGGTTGCTCGGAGGCATATCCTGTTTAGTTGGAGGTTGGCGACACC
Organism: Scyliorhinus torazame; assembly: GCF_047496885.1. Classification (NCBI taxonomy): domain Eukaryota; kingdom Metazoa; phylum Chordata; class Chondrichthyes; order Carcharhiniformes; family Scyliorhinidae; genus Scyliorhinus; species Scyliorhinus torazame. Next base: position 119,572,438 of record NC_092719.1, read on the forward strand.
ACCCAGTGCCTTGGCGTGGCTAGCGGACTTAATGGCGTTTTTACATTTGAAGAAGGTTAAATACATTGTGAGCAGGTCACTTGAAGAGTTCAACCAGAGAAGGTAACCGTTTATACTATATTTCAAGGAATTGGTCACCGTCAGCTGTTAGAGAGGGGTTAGGGGGGTAGGGGGAATGTGTACATGGGGGGTGTTCTTTTTGAGAGGGGGAGTTGTATAGATTTGTTTATTGTTCTTTTTAGTTTACAGTTACTGTTGTTTGCATTTTTGTATTGTTATAGGTGAGGCGTTTTCAGAACCCAAAGTGTATCATGGAGTTCAACCAACCTCTCCCTTTAATGGATTTGTTGCTTTTCCGAGCACGCGGCTTTTTCCCTAGGTGTGGGATTACAATTATGGACACGTGGGTTTTTAAACACAAAACACTGTTTATTCCATGAACTCAACTTAACATCTTAAATAACATTGGATCTCTTAATACCCCTTACTTCAAAGATAACTCAGAAAATATTGCAACAGTAAATACTTCCTTAAAATGTTCCTTCAAACCTCCAAGAGACTTAACACATTTAAACAGTATCACATCAGGTTAAAGGATATATATAGTTTCTGTAGAATAGCAGAGATATATTAGCTTGGTTGCCTTCAGCTCCAGCAAAACAGCCAGGCACTTTTAAACTGCTCTCAGCAAAACCAGCCAGGCACTTTTTAAGCTGCAAAACCAAACTGCAAAACTTGCAGCTCTCTGGAAACACACAGACACACAAACGCTGCTTTTAAACCTAAAACTAAAAACCTGCAAAATGGCTGAACTGAGCTGAGCTCCACCCACTCTATGACGTCTCCGTTTCCTGAAAGGTACATTGCTTAAATATCCAGTTCTTAAAGGCACTCTCGCATGACAGTATAAAATGACAAAGGTTAATAAAAATATATATTTTTAAAAGATTTACAAAGACACTGGAGTGGTGCTTGAACCCTTAATCTTCTAACTCTACCAGCAGTACTGGCACTTGGAATTTACTACAACATTCCACCTTCACAACCGACCAAGAAAGTAAAATGTAAGGTATTCTTCTAATTTTCTCAGGCCGTGCTTACGTCACGAAGCATAAAGAAGTAGGAAACAAAGCTAATTCTTCCACATATGTGAATATTGTTGTCCATCATTGACTCCTCTTAATCTCTCGAGGGGAAAAAAAACCTGTGGATATACATCCTGAACCAGAAGACAGCTAACTCTCCAAACTCCAACCCGAGCTGGCTGGCAATTTCTGGAGAAGAAACAAGGCGGCACGATCGATCAGCCTCATCACGAGACCTCTCATGCGATTTACCAGCCTCGTGGCGCATCGTGTGATCTAACGAGATCTTGTGATCTGGACTCGCCCATTGAAGTTGGAATCCAGATTGGATCCAAGTGAGTAGTTAGTCTCACTTGAATATGTCTGGACAGGAGTTACCCAAGACGCGGGATCAAACGGCCTCGCCTAGTAGACCCCAAGCGGGCGTTTAGAAGTGGTTTCCACAAACGTGTTCCAGGTGTACTGGCACTTGGGAGGGAGTGCCACCCGGGGTGGGGTCACCCAGGGACCCCAGTCTGGCACCCTGGCAGTGCCACCCACGTACCACCCTGGCAATTCCAGGGTGTACATGTGGCAGTGTCAGGCCGGAACGGGCACCTCCAGGGTGCCATTAATGGTGGTGTCGTACTCAGCATTGCAAGCACCAGGAAACACCCAGCAAAACACGCCCAACAGGGGCATCTGTTTCATTTCCATTAAATCGCGCCAAGACTGAGAGCTGACCTAGTAGGGTTTTTTTTAAATGGCAAAAAGGGTTTGATAGGTAAATGTGGAGATTGCAGGAGAAGCCAGAACCATAGGTCATGAATATAAGACAATCTTTAAATAAATTCAGTAGGGAATCCAGGAAAAACTTCCTTGCCCGGACATTGCTGAGAACATGGAACTCGCTACCATAAGGAGTAGTTGAGGCAACAGCATAGGTGTACTTAACTAACCTCCCCTTGAATGAATGAGGGAAAAAGGAAAATAAAAGCATTCTGAACAGTTGAGCTGAAACAGGGCGGGTGAAGGCTGGTGTGGAACACTGGTTCAGACCAGTTGGGCCTCTTTCTGTGTGGTAAATTCGATAAAAGATTTCAACAGCATTCTTCACCTCCTGTGAAGACCAAGCGACTCAGCAACCGTTATGCTGTGTGAGGTACTTGATAGGTCTATATTCAGCCCTGAAACATTCAATTCCATTCCAGCTCTTTTCTTTGAGAGTGTAAATCGGCATGACACAAATTAGTTTTGCTGACAAGTCTGTTCTCCATACCCATTGATCCACAACGAAAAAAACTTTTTTTTTCAAATCTCGATCCCACTGGCGATATGCAGAAAGCCGTGATTTTTAACTGCAAGACTTCCACTACTCTCCTGAACTGCATTCATATCTCATGCTGATGGCACCAAGCTGCATGTAGTTTAAAGAATGGATCTTGTACACTATTGTCACAGAAGCGATTACAATTGTGCATTCATTCATTGTTCAGGAGACGCAATACAAAACAAAGGGTACAATTCTAACACAGGTGCAGGAACACAGGGACTTACAGGTTATGTGTGCACAAAGAATTGAAGGCAGCCAGGCTGGTTGAGAAAGTGGTTATTAATGTATGTGGGATCATGGGTTTTGTGAGTTCAGGTATCCACAGGTTAAGGACTTCGTGCACAAGGTCTGGAGGGGGTTCCCTAGGTTGCTGAGATACACCCTGCTGGAGCGACTGCTGCTTCCGGATGTGGAAGGGGAGGGAAGAATTGGGGATATACAAGTGGCTGGGGGAGCAGGGAGGCGAACGGGTGGTGAAGATCAAGGGAAGTTGGGAGGAGAATCAATTGGGGAGTATGGAGTGAGGCACTGCGAAGGGTAAACGGGACCTCCTCTTGTGCAAGGATGAGCCTGATACAGTATAAGGTGGTGCACAGGGTGCATATGACTCGGGTGAGACTGAGTGGGTTCTTCCAGGGGGTAGCAGATGAGTGTGAGAGGTGTGGGCGGGGGCCAGCGAATCATGCGCACATGTTTCGGAGTTGTGAAAAACTGGGAAGATTCTGGGTGGGAGGGATCGTGGTCCTAGCCACGATAGTGGGGGAGGAGGTGGACTCGGACCCTCTGGCGGCGATATTTGGGGTTTCAGAGAAACTCAAACTCATAGAGAGGAGGAAGGGCGATGTCATGGACTTCGCCTCTCTGATTGCACGGCGGCGAATTTTGCTGGAGTGGCGGTCGGCATCGCCACCGGGGGTAGCAACTTGGTTGGGTGACCTGTACGACTTCCTGTGGTTGGAGAAGATAAAGTGTGAGTTAAGGGGCTCAGCAGGGGAGTTTGAGAAAAGGTGGGGGATGTTTGTGACCGTGTTTGAGGAGCTGTTCGTCACAGGGGGAGGTGAAAAAGGGGAAAAATCCAGACCTTGTGCACGAAGTCCTTAACCTGTGGATACCTGAACTCACAAAAACTGTATAGTTTTCTTTTTAATTTAGAGTACCCAATTCATTTTTTTCAATTAAGGGGCAATTTAGCGTGGCCAATACACTTACCCTGCACATCTTTGGGTTGTGGGGATGAAACCCACGCAATCACGGGGAGAATGTGCAAACTCCACACGGACAGTGAGTGACCCAGAGTCAGAATCGAACCGTGGACCTCGGCACCGTGAGGCTGCAGTGCTAACCACTGCACCACCGTGCTGCCCGCAGACTGTATAGTTGATTGCTGGGAAGTGTGTTTCCCGGGGTGTTTATTTGCTGTATCCTGTTTTGATACATGTTTGTAATAAAATACATATATTTTTTAATGGGATCCAGGGTTTTGTAAATAGAGGGATAGAATAGAAAAGCAAGAAGGTTATGTTACATCAGTATAAAACAGTGCATCAGTCTCAACTAGAGTATTGCGTACTGTTCTGGGCAGCACACTTTAAGAAGGATGTGAAGGCCTTTGTGGGGGATGCAGAAAAGATTCATGAGAATGTTTCAGGTTCAGGAGATGAGGGATATTAGTTGCTTGGAGAAATGGGAAAGGTTGGGGCTGTTGTCCTTGGAGAAGAGAAGGTTGAAGAGATTTGAATGATGTGTTCAAAATCATGAGGGGTCTCGTAACGACGCCCTGAACTAGTGCGTGGTCAATTTTATACTGAATTACTAGTCGAGCGACAACACCACTACGCCACTGCCTCCTCGAAGAGTCTGGATTCTCCTTCCTCCAAACACAAAGCTGGGAATACTGTATCTTTACTGGGGCTGGTTTAGCACACTGGGCTAAATAGCTGGCTTGTAATGCAGAATAAGGCAGCAGCGCGGGTTTAATTCCCGTACCGGCCTCCCCAAACAGGTGCCGGAATGTGGCAACTAGCGGCTTTTCACAGTAACTTCATTGAAGCCTACTCGTGACAATAAGCGATTACTATTATTATTCAAACTTTGAGTCTTCTACCTTCTTCTCTCTACTTAAAGGTACACCACCATTATTGATCCACGGACCAAAAACGATAAAATAAATAAATGGAAGGACTCTTGCAGCCTGGATGGGATCGATAGGGAGAAACTGTTCCCATTGGCGGAAGGAAGGTAATTTGAAGAAGAAGCAATATCAATATCAGGAAATAACTTTTTCACACAGCGAGTGGCTTGGATCTGGAGTGCTCTGCCTGAGAGTGTGGTGGAAGCAGGACCCATCGAGGCTTTAAAAACAGAATTGGATTATTACCTAAAGAGTAAAAGAAAGTTGGACTTTGGGGAAAAAAGGCAGGAGAGTGGGACTTGCTCTTGCAAAGAGCCAGCACGGACACAACAGGCCGAATGGCCTCCTTCTGCGTGATAACCATTCTGTGACATGCAGACCTATCAGGCTACTCCTGAACCCATAGCATAGTTAGGCCAGATGCAGTGTATTGAGTGCATTCAAAATGCCTGTGGTTGACAGCAAGTGTTTTAATTGCATCCCCATGGGTTGCAGAAGCAGGCTTTTCAAGAAAGGAAGGGAGCAAAGGGAGTGAAGTAAGGAAGAAGTATAGCACCTTTCACAACCTCAGGATGTCCCAAAGCGCTTGACAGCCAATGAAGTACTTTTTGAAGCGTAGTCACTGTTGTAACATGGCAAATCGGGCAGCCAATAGGCACACTGCAAGTTCCCACAAGCAACATTTAACGAAGTGGCCAGATCATCTGTTTTAGTGGTGTTTTATGAGAGGTGTGTTGGCCAGGACGTCAGGGAGAACTGGATGAAAGCAAATTACAGCGGATGCTGGAATCTGAAACCAAAGAGAAAATGCTGGAAACTCTCAGCAGGTCTGGCAGCATCTGTAGGGAGAGAAAAGAGCTAACGTTTCGAGTCCAGATGATCCTTTGTCAAAGCTAAAGACAGAGAATGTGGGAAATATTTATACTATCACCTGCATGTCGGGACAAGTTTTGGTGAAGTCATTAAAATGCAATTGACCCTGTCTCATTAATTACTATGGGCACGATCCAATGGCCATGCTGTGCCTGAAAAGCAGCTCGCCATGGCGCAGCATGGCCAATAGAATCCAGGAGATCCCGCTCCCGGGATCTCCCTGGCTCGCAACGCCTCACCAAGCTCTGACAAGATCTTGCGGGATGTTGTGATGTAAATCCCGCCTATTGTGGGCGGAATCACTCTTTAGCAAATCGGTATATGAAAGCCAGACGGTTAGTCTCACTTCCCGAGTTACCCGCGGCATGGGATCTATCTCCATCGCCTCAGAAACGTCGGGCACAAACGGAGACCAGACAGAATGGCACTCGTGGGCGTGCCCAGGGGATCAGAGGCCCCTGGGTGCATGCCCTGTGGACAGGATGGCACCTTGGCACTGGTGGTGCCACCTGAGGACCTGGTGCCAGCCAGGTACTCTGGCAGTGCCAACTGGGAGCCAGCCTGGCACTGCCAAGGTGGCAAACTGGCACATTTTGCGAGCTGGTGATCAGAATAGGGGTGCCCTGCATGGGTTTGGTGCAGGTGCTGGCGGGGGCAGGGACCCTCCCATAATAGTAATAATAATAATCTGTATTAGTGTCACAAATAGGCTTACATTAACAATGAACATAGAACATAGAACAGTACAGCACAGAACAGGCCCTTCGGCCCTCGATGTTGCACCGACCTTTGTCCGAAACCAAGATCAAGCTATCCCACTCCCTGTCATTCTTGTGTGCTCCATGTGCCTATCCAATAACCGCTTGAAAGTTCCTAAAGTGTCCGACTCCACTATCACAGCAGGCAGTCCATTCCACACCCTAATCACTCTCTGAGTAAAGAACTTACCTCGGACATCCCTCCTACATCTCCCACCCTGAACCTTATAGTTATGCCCCCTTGTAACAGCTACATCCACGCGAGGAAATAGTCTCTGAACGTCCACTCTATCTATCCCCCTCATAATCTTATGAACCTCTATTAAGTCGCCTCTCATCCTCCTCCGCTCCAAAGAAAAAAGCCCTAGCTCCCTCAATCTTTCCTCATAAGACTTACCCTCCAATCCAGGCAACATCCTGGTAAATCTCCTTTGCACTCTTTCCAATGCTTCCACATCCTTCCTATAGTGAGGTGACCAGAACTACACACAATATTCCAAATGTGGTCTCACCAGGGTCATGTAAGTTACTATGAAAATCCCCTAGTCGCCACGCCTGTGTGTTGGGACTTGGGAGAGTCGGGGGTTGCATCGGTGGCCTCGGGGATGGAGACGCCATTTGAAAATGGCATACCAATCTCTCACTATACTGAGGAGTACCAGCCAATGGAGCTCCTCAGTGTAGAAAACGCAGCTATGTGCGGTCGCGGCCACACGTTCCCCGCTGTGGTCCCTAATTTGACGTGAGTGGTGATTTATAGCCATGTGTTTCTTGGCTCTGCGAGCGTCGGAAAACACTCGGCTAAATGTGCTCGTAATGGGACTTTGTTCCCATTTAGTCAAATCGTGCCCTATATTTCTCCAACTAGTTAAAGCAAACTGATTTTACAATACTTCTGCAGTCTTCCATATTCCAGACTGGGAACCCAGAGAATTGGTGTGAAAAATTCTATTTTATTGATATGATATGCAGATAGGTGATACTCGGACTTCATTGCTTGTCAGTGACGTAGCCATCCAAAACTATTTGTCAGGACAAGGGAAGGAGATGCCTTGGTCACATGACTGAAACTGGGTTTCTGATAAGGAGATTTAAGAAGGCATATTTTTTGCAGCAGACATGGCAAAAATGCCTACCCAGTGAAGGAGAAGGAACCTGCATAAAAAACACCAATAGGCAGAAAGCTGGGTAGTCCTTGGCCTCGCTACCTGAGGAACCAGACCAGGGCTTGGACACGGAGCTTCACTGCTGCATCTTGATTTGGAATGGAACAAGAGAAATCTGCTACTGGGATCAATAAATAACAGAAACCCATCTTCCTAAACCTCAGACTCTTCTTCAGTGGACTTAAAAAGGAATACCAACCTCCATCATTTTCAGTCTTCACCCAGGGAAAAGCAAGCATGACAAAGAAGAACTCTTGAACATTTAAGACCTAAACCCATGCTAATTTGTAATCATAGGGGTGAATTCTCCGTCTTCCCAGTTGTATGTTTCTCAGCAGCGAGCCATCGCTGCCAGCGAGATCTCTGTTCCCCCGCTGCCAATGGGAATTCCTATTGAAGCCCCCCCACACCGCTGGGAAACCAGCGGAGAGGAGTGCACTGCCGGCGGAACGGAGAACCCCACCAGCAGAGAATTCACCCAAAATCTTTTCTTGTGTATGTGTGTGTATATATATGGGTGTATCTGTATGAGTTGCAAGTCGGTGCGACTGTACATAATTTGGCTGTTGAATAATAAACCGTCATGTTATTTTTGAACTTATGAGACAACCTGTCATTTGTCTGCTCCTGACAGTTACAGCACTTGGGCTAAAACACTCTTTAAAACATGTTAGGCAGCATTGTCTAGTCCCGCCCCATCCCAGACTGGGAAATCCCAGCTGAGGTCAACAGACCGATTGCTTGTCCGTCGAATTCTCTGTCCCGCCCATGGCGATTCCCGCGGCAGGTGAGACCAGAAGATTTAGGCTGTTGTCTTCAGTCATTCCAGAGGTGGGAAAAGAGGGAATCACCCCTCTCATCTCCCCGCTGTGTAGAACACAGGGTGCAGCCTATTATCCCTCAAGCTGATCACAGAGGGACATGCCGGGGGCATTGTTGACATATGGCAGCCAATGCGCACACAGCAAGGTCGACAAACAGCAATGTGATAATGACCAGATAAAACATACTTATTGAGGGATGTTGGTTGAAAGATAAATGTTGGCCAAGGCGCCACAGAGAACTCACTTGCTCATCTTCAAATAATGCCCATGGGATCCTTCACATCTGCCTGGGAGAGCAGGCAGGGTCTCCAATTAACACCTTATCTGAAAGACCCCCACCTTAGACTGTGCAGCAGTACCTGAGTACTCAAACTACATTCTGTGCTCGAGTCCCTCAATTAGAACTCAAACCTGCTACAGCTGGTCCACAGCGGAGACCTGGAATATTCCTTCCTCACAGGTCACATCAACACGTCCAGCTATAAACGTTTGAGGGGCAGTTGATAAACCTACCGCCTGAATATAGTCAGACAAAGTTGACATTGAATGAGGAAATAATGAAGAAGGAAGCTCGTAAGTTCAAAAAAAAATTACCAATCATTTCTTTAAGAATAGAAAATAATGGGGAAAGCAGCCCTTTCTCTGCAAGAGGGGCTGCACTGGGACCTCTTTGCCCAAGTGCCTAGCCAAATCTGCATTGGCATTGTTCACACTTGATAGCAAAGTACATTTACCACATGGCTTAAAGGTACAAAAGCCTCATCAAGGTACCTGCTAAACTGCGCGCCTTCATTAATTGAAATGTCCAGTGACGTAAATGAATGTCTGAATGAAGGTGGCGTGAATGCAATGACAGCCCTCAAACCAATTCAAAGCGCGGGCACCATGGAACAGTTTGAGATGACCTCTCGTACTGCTTTTATTTCACCTGGAAGGAAGTGCTATGCCTGTGAGTGTGCCACAAATATGTGCGCCAGTACCACTGGGTTGTTTGCGAAGACCATATGGTACGCTGCTCCGAGCAATTCTATAGGCCCTAGAAAAAACAATGTCCAGTTTCAGGGAATGAGGGGGATTTTACACTTGACCAGACTGAGCTGGGAAATGTGAACAGTTGGATTGAACGGAAGGGAACATGAACACTTGTGCTTCCACGCCCATCCCAATTGCATCATTCAAACATGTCCCAAAGGACACCAGCAGGATCCCAAGATAATGACAAGAATGGCCAGATAATTAGGTTCATTTTTTTTTTAGGTTGTGCTTTGTGAGGGACGAACGTTGGCTTGGGCAAGAGAACAACATCCCACTCTTTAAAAGTGCCACAGGCTCTTTAACATGTATCAGGCACACAGCAAAAGGCCGACAGCAGTGCTAACAAAGCAAAACGTCCTCAGTTTTGCAGTGCAATGGCAGATTAACATAATATACACAGAAGGTGAGTAAAACCTTGCAGGGGCGCTGGGTGCAGCATTGCATGGAGTTCCAGAGGCTGCAGCGCTGCACCACATTACAGGGATTGAGTGCGGCAATGCATGGAGTTACAGGGCTTGAGTGTCGCATTGCACGAAGCAACAGGGATTAAGTGCAACATTGCATGAAGCAAGAGGGATTGAGTGCAGCATTGCATGAAGCTACAAGGATTGAGTTGCATGGAGTTACAGGAATTGAGTGCAATATTGCATAAAGCTAGAGGGAGTGAGTACAACATTGCATGAAGCTACAGGAATTGAATGCAGCATTGCATGAAGCTACAGGGATTTAGTTGCATGGAGTTACAGGAATTGAGTGCAGTATTGCATAAAGCTAAAGGGATTGAGTGCAACATTGCATGAAGCTAGAGTGCAGCACTGCATGAAGCTACAGGGATTGACTGCAGCATTGCGTGAAGCTACAGGGATTGAGTGCAGTGTTGCATGAAGCAACAGGGATTGAGTGCAGCCTTGCGTGAAGCTACAGGAATTGAGTGCAGCATTGCATGAAGCAACAGGGATTGAGTGCAGCATTGCATGAAGCTACAGGGATTGAATTGCATGGAGATACAGGAATTGAGTGTAGTATTGCATAAAGCTAAAGGGATTGAGTGCAACATTGCATGAAGTTACAGGAATTGAGTGCAGCATTGCATGAAGCTACAGGGATTGAGTGCAGCGTGCAATGAAGCTGCAGGGATTGAGTGCAGCGTTACATGAAGCTACAGGAATTGAGTGCAGCATTGCATGAAGCTACAGGGATTGAGTGCAGCATTGCATGGAGTTACAGGGATTGAGTGCAGCATTGCATGGAGTTACAGGGATTGAGTGCAGTGTTACATGAAGTTACAGTGATTGAGTGCAGCATTGCATGAAGCTATAGTGATTGAACACACTGGTGCATGGAGCAACATGGATTGAACACAGTGTTGCATGGAGCAACAGGGGTTGAGTGCGACATCGCATGGATGTACAGAAATTGAACACAGCGTTGCATGGAGTTACAGGGATTGGATACTGCACTGCATGGAGTTACAAGGATTGAATGCATGATTGTATGAAGCTACAGGGATTGAGTGTAGCGTTGCATGGAGTTACAGGGATTGAGTGCAGCGTTGCATGAAGGTACAGGGATTGAGTGCAGCATTGCATGGAATGGAGTTACAGGGATTGAGTGCATGATTGTATGAAGCTACAGGGATTGAGTGCAGCATTGCGTGAAGGTACAGGGATTGAGTGCAGCATTGCATGGAGTTACAGAGGCAGAAGCACTGTATACCATTACAAGTACGAAGTCTTACAACACCAGGTTAAAGTCCAACAGGTTTGTTTCGATGTCACTAGCTTTCGGAGCGCTGCTCCTTCCTCAGGTGAATGAAGAGGTCTGTCCAGAAACACATATATAGACAAATTCAAAGATGCCAAACAATGCTTGGAATGCGAGCATTAGCAGGTGATTAAATCTTTACAGATCCAGAGATGGGGTAACCCCAGGTTAAAGAGGTGTGAATTGTACCAAGCCAGGACAGTTGGTAGGATTTTGCAGGCCAGATGGTGGGGGATGAATGTAATGCGACATGAATCCCAGATCCCGGTTGAGGGAATCCATTACAAGGATTAAGGGCATTTAACAAACTTTCTTCTCTTGACAAATGGTACGTTCCAGGGCTTTCCAGGGTCATATGAGTTGTTAGGAAGTATACACCACCTGGTTCAGACTAATAACCATGTTACTGTGCAATTGGCAGGAGACTAAACATGTCATGCTTGCTCCTCACAGCACCATCTCTGCTGTCCCATGCACACGAGCCAAGGTTTTCAATTATTCCACTGAAACAAACAGTAGCTTTCAGAAAAATCAATGCTCAAGATATTTACTGCCCTCCAGAGCTTGATTCAAAATGGTTTTATTTCCCCATTTATTCTGCCTTCCCAGTCCGCCATCCTCGATTAATTGGAATTTACATCCACGTGATTCATATGTTTAAACACAAGCATTGAGAGACACCAAAAGAAATGTTACTTTAAAGACACATTCAAGCTGCCCTTGAGCTCTGTTCCTTACAACTCATTTGAACAAATTCAATTTTTAAATAGAATGAAAAGTTATCAGTCACGCTTCTGTATTCCATTATAAATTCTAATTATAATGTTCAATTCACATAGAGATATCAGTCCAGTACATGTAGATTTTCCACTCCACTTCAAGGAGGGAGGTCTGGTTTTCTCATGCTAACATGTTTTTGTTTGACACTGGGTTATATATTTTGTCTTCGGAGGAGATCACACGTAGATTGATTGGTGCCATTGCTGTGCTGACAATCACATTAAGAGTGACCAGTTATGGGAACAGCATTGTACAGGACCCATGTCATGCTCCTCATGTGCGATGTGGGAGCTCAGGGACACGTCCACTGTCCCTGGCTCCTTCACGTGCAAGAAGTGTGTCCAGTTGCAGCTCCTGTTAGACCGCTTGACGGCTCTGGAGCTGCGGATGGACTCACTTTGGAGCATCCGCGATGCTGAGGACGTCGTGGATAGCACGTTTAGCGAGTTGGTCACACCGCAGGTGAAAGGTACTGAGGGAGATAGTAAATGGGTGACCAAAAGACGGAGCAAGAGTAGGAAGGCAGTGCAGGTGTCCTCTGCGGTCATCTCCCTGCAAAACAGATATACCGCTTTGGATACTGTTGAGGGAGATGGCTCACCAGGGGAAGGCTGCAGCAGCCAGGTTCATGGCACCGTGGCTGGCTCTGCTGCACAGCTGGGCAGGAAGAAGAATGGCAGGGCTATAGTGATAGGGGACTCAATCGTAACGGGAATAGACAGGCGGTTCTGCGGACGCAATCGAGACTCCAGGATGGTATGTTGCCTCCCTGGTGCAAGGGTCAAGGATGTCTCAGAGCGGTTGCAGGACATTCTGGGGGGGGAGGGTGAACAGCCAGCTGTCGTGGTGTACATAGGCACCAACGATATAGGTAAAAAATGGGACGAGGTCCTACAAGCTGAATTTAGGGAGTTAGGAGTTAAACTAAAAAGTAGGACCACAAAGGTAGTAATCTCAGGATTGCTACCAGTGCCACAAGCTAGTCAGAGTAGGAATGTCAGGTTAGATAGGATGAATGCGTGGCTCGAGAGATGGTGCAAGAGGGAGGGATTCAAATTCCTGGGACATTGGAACCGGTTCTGGGGGAGGTGGGGCCAGTACAAACCGGACGGTCTGCACCTGAGCAGGACTGGAACCGATGTCCTAGGGGGGGTGTTTGCTAGAGCTGTTGGGGAGAGTTTAAACTAATGTGGCAGGGGGATGGGAACCGATGCAGGAAGTTGGAAGGTAGTAAAACAGGGATAGAAACAAAAGGCAGTAAGTGTAAGGCAGAGAAGCCATAGTCAAAAATCAAAAAGGGCGACAGTACAAGGTACAGTGACTGAGGGGAGCTCAGTGAATAGGACCAGGAATACTAAAAGGAATAAAACGGGAAGTGAAAACATTAATGGTAAACGACGCGTCAGATTGTTACATGAAGATATGGGTTCAACGACAAGGAAAATTAGGAGAAAGGTTAAGAGGAAATATAACTTAGGAGAGGTTACTGATAGAGGTGTTAAGATTCAGAACAAAGGTAAAAAAAGCCAACATAAGTGTACTTTACCTGAATGCTCGTAGTATTCGGAATAAGGTAAATGAGTTGATGGCGCAAATCATCGTGAATGACTATGATTTAGTGGCCATTACTGAAACATGGTTAAAGGATGGTCACGACTGGGAGTTAAATATCCGAGGGTATCAAACTATTCAGAAGGGCAGAGTGGATGGTAAGGGAGGTGGTGTAGCTCTGTTATTTAAGGATGACATCCAGGCAACAGTAAGGGATGACATCGGTGCTATGGAGGATAATGTTGAATCCGTTTGGGTGGAAATCAGGAATAGTAAGGCGAAAAAGTCACTGATAGGAGTAGTCTATAGGCCACCAAATAGTAACATTATGGTGGGGCAGGCAATAAATAAAGAAATAACTGATGCATGTAGAAATGGTACAGCAGTTATCATGGGGGATTTTAATCTACATGTCGATTGGTTTAACCAGGTCGGTCAAGGCAGCCTTGAGGAGGAGTTTATAGAATGTATCCGCGATAGTTTCCTAGAACAGTATGTAATGGAACCTACAAGGGAACAAGCAGTCCTAGATCTGGTCCTGTGTAATGAGGCAGGATTGATTCAGGATCTCATAGTTAGGGATCCTCTCGGAAGGAGCGATCACAATATGGTGGAATTTAAAATACAGATGGAGGGTGAGAAGGTAAAATCAAGCACTAGTGTTTTGTGCTTAAACAAAGGAGATTACAAAGGGATGAGAGAATAACTAGCTAAGGTAGACTGGGAGCAAAGACTTTATGGGGAAACAGTTGAGGACCAGTGGAGAACCTTCCAAGTGATTTTTCACAGTGCTCAGCAAAGGTTTATACCAACAAAAAGGAACGGTAAAAAGAGGAAAAATCGACCGTGGATATCTAAGGAAATAAGGGCGAGTATCAAATTGAAGGACAAAACATACAAAGTAGCAAAGATCAGTGGGAGACTAGAGGACTGGGAAATCTTTAGGGGGCAACAGAAAGCTACTAAAAAAGCTATAACGAAGAGCAAGATAGATTATGAGAGTAAACTTGCTCAGAATATAAAAACAGGTAGTAAAAGTTTCTACAAATAGATAAAACAAAAAAGAGTGGCTAAGGTAAATATTGGTCCTTGAGAGGATGAGGAGGGAGATTTAATAATGGGAGATGAGGAAATGGCTGAGGAACTGAACAGGTTTTTTGGGTCGGTCTTCACAGTGGAAGACACAAATAACATGCCAGTGACTGATGGAAATGAGGCTATGACAGGTGAGGACCTTGAGAGGATTGTTATCACGAAGGAGGTAGTGATGGGCAAGCTAATGGGGCTAAAGGTAGACAAGTCTCCTGGCCCTGATGGAATGCATCCCAGAGTGCTAAAAGAGATGGCATGGGAAATTGCAAATACACTAGTGATAATTTACCAAAATTCACTAGACTCTGGGGTGGTCCCGGCGGATTGGAAATTAGCAAACGTGACACCACTGGTTAAAAAAGGAGGTAGGCAGAAAGCGGGTAATTATAGGCCAGTGAGCATAACTTCGGTAGTAGGGAAGATGCTGGAATCTATCATCAAGGAAGAAATAGCGAGGCATCTGGATGGAAATTGTCTCATTGGGCAGACGCAGCATGGGTTCATAAAGGGCAGGTCGTGCCTAACTAATTTCGTGGAATTTTTTGAGGACATTAACAGTGCGGTAGATAACGGGGAGCCAATGGATGTGGTATATCTGGATTTCCAGAAAGCCTTTGACAAAGTGCCACACTAAAGGTTACTGCATAAGATAAAGATGCTTGGCATTAAGGGGAAAGTAGTAGCATGGATAGAGGATTGGTTAATTAATAGAAAGCAAAGAGTGGGGATTAATGGGTGTTTCTCTGGTTGGCAATCAGTAGTTAGTGGTGTCCCTCAGGGATCAGTGTTGGGCCCACAACTGTTCACAATTTACATAGATGATTTGGAGTTGGGGACCAAGGGCAATGTGTCCAAGTTTGCAGATGACACTAAGGTAAGTGGTAAAGCAAAAAATGCAGAGGATACTGGAAGTCTGCAGAGGGATTTGGATAGGCTAAGTGAATGGGCTAGGGTCTGGCAGATGGAATACAATGTTGACAAATGTGAGATTATCCATTTTGGTAGGAATAACAGCAAAAGGCATTATTATTTAAATGATAAAATATTAAAACATGCTGCTGTGCAGAGAGACCTGGGTGTGCTAGTTTAAGCTGCAATTGTATAAGGTGTTAGTGAGGCCACACCTGGAGTATTGTGTTCAGTTTTGGTCTCCTTACTTGAGAAAGGACGTACTGGCACTGGAGGGTGTGCAGAGGAGATTCACTAGGTTAATCCCAGAGCTGAAGGGGTTGGATTATGAGGAGAGGTTGAGTAGACTGGGACTGTACTCACTGGAATTTAGAAGGATGAGGGGGGATCTTATAGAAACATATAAGATTATGGAGGGAATAGATAGGATAGATGCAGACAGGTTGTTTCCACTGGCGGGTAAAAGCAGAACTAGGGGGCATCGCCTCAAAATAAGGGGAAGTAGATTTAGGACTGAGTTTAGGAGGAACTTCTTCACCCAAAGGGTTGTGAATCTATGGAATTCCTTGCCCAGTGAAGCAGTAGAGGCTCCTTCATTAAATGTTTTTAAGATAAAGATAGATAGTTTTTTGAAGAATAAAGGGATTAAGGGTTATGGTGTTCGGGCCGGAAAATGGAGCTGAGTCCATAAAAGATCAGCCATGATCTCATTGAATGGTGGAGCAGGCTCGAGGGGCCAGATGGCCTACTCCTGCTCCTAGTTCTTATGTTCTTATGTAAGAGACCATTTGGCAGGAGTGTCGTTGGCATCTGCAATTGTCCAGCATGTTTGAGGTTCTTTCATCTTGAGAATGGATGAGCAAATTGGCCATAGCACCATGGTACAGGAAACCATTCAAGTGGGAGGATCACATAAGAATGTGGTGGCAGTAGGGGACAGTATAGTGAGGAGGATTGACACCGTTATCTGTAGAATGGAGTGACAGTCTGTTTTGCCTGCCCAGTCCCAGGGTTCGACATATCTACTCCAAGGGAGTAACTTGCAGTGGGAAGGGGAGAGTCTTGTTGTCAAGGTCCATGTGGGTAACAAGGACATATGTAGAATGAAGATAGAGGTTCTGCATAGAGAGTTTGAGGAGGTAGTCACTCAATTAAACAACAGAACCTCCAAGGTTAGACGGCTCAATTCAGTGGACACAAGTTTCAGTCAGCTGAACTGCACACTTAGCGGGGTGTTTCTTGGTGGCTGCATGCTAATAAACATCCCGCTATTCAACGGCACCTTGCCTCTTTTTTTGGCCTCAGTGTGTTTCTCCCCTTGGGGGCCACATTTTGAGGCATTGAACAGGCTCCTCGCAGATCAAGGCACCATTTTGTCCAGCATCCCCAATCTCTGCCTCCCGCCTCCCCCCCACTTCATTTTCAGGTCCCACCTCACACTTTGCCCCGACCCGCCTCACTCCACCACCATTGGAGAGGCCCACGGAAACACACCCTTATTGCCCCGCTCTCTACATGGAACCGACGACTGGCAGTCCCTATCTGGGATCTGGGCACCTTCAGTGCTTTCTGGGCACCCTGGCATTGTCATGGTGCCCGGATGCCAGAGGGACTAACAGGGAGCCTCACGTTCTTTCCCTGCCCCAACCAGCCAACGGCCTGGAATTATGCACAGATCCCATTATGAGTGTTACATGTCTGTGTCGACCAGCACTAAATGGTGCGTAGGCGAGGTCTCCCGGGCACAACCGGTGGGTCCCGTGCACTGGGTGAGTCCTGGTCCATGGCCGAACCCGTCATCTGGGTATTTTTTAAATGATCCATAAGGCAGTTAGTTCATCACTGAGATACTGACCCTCACAGTCCATCACTGAGATACTGGCCCTCACAGTCCTTCACTGAGATACTTACCCACACAGTCCATCATTGAGATACTGACCCATACGCACCGTCAGAGAGATATTGACCAATACAGTCCATCACTGAGATACTGACCCACACAGTCCATCACTGAGAATCTGACCCTCACAGTCCATCACTGAGATACTGACCCACAAAGTCCATCACTGAGATACTGACCCTCACAGTCCATCACTGAGATACTGACCCTCACAGTCCATCACTGAGATACAGACTAACACAGTCCATCACTGAGAAGCTGACCCTCACTGTCCATCACTGAGATACAGACTAACACAGTCCATCACTGAGATACTGACCCACACAGTGCATCACTGAGATGCTGACACTCACTGTCCATCACTGAGAGACTGACACACACAGTCCAATACTGAGATACTGACCCTCAATGTCCATCACTGAGATACTGACCCACACAGTCCATCACTGAGATACTGACCCACAAAGTCTATCACTGAGATACAGACTAACACATTCCATCACTGAGATGCTGACCCTCACTGTCCATCACTGAGATACTGACCCACACAGTCCATCACTGAAATACAGACTAACACATTCCATCACTGAGATGCTGACCCTCACTGTCCATCACTGAGATACTAACCCACACAGTCCATAACTGAGATACTGACCCACACAATCCATCACTGAGGTAATGACTCACACAGTACATTACATATCTACTGACCCACACATTCCATCACTGAGATAGTGACCCACACAGTTCATCGCCGAGATACTGGCCCTCACAGTCCATCACTGAGATACTGAACCACACAGTCCATCACTGAGATACTGACCCTCACAGTCTATCACTGAGATACTGACCCAGCCAGTCCATCACTGAGATACTGAATCACACATTCCATCACTGAGATACTGACTCACACAGTCCATCACTGAGATACTGACCCAGCCAGTCCATCACTGAGATACTGACCCAGCCAGTCCATCACTGAGATACTGATCCACACACTCACTCACTGAGATACTGACCCACACAGTCCATCACTGAGATACTGACCCTCACAGGCCATCACTGAGATACTGAACCACACAGTCCATCACTGAGATACTGACCCACACAGTCCATCACTGAGATACTGACCCTCACAGTCCATCACTGAGATACTGAATCACACAGTCCATCACTGAGATACTGACCCTCACAGTTCATCACTGAGATCCTGACCCTCACAGTCCATCACTGAGATACTGAACCACACAGTCCACCACTGAGATACTGACCCTCACAATCCATCACTGAGATACTAAACCACACAGTCCATCGCTGAGATACTGACCCACACAGTCCATCACTGAGATACTGACCCGCACTGTCTATCACTGAGATACTGACCCAGCCAGTCCATCACTGAGATACTGAATCACACATTCCATCACTGAGATACTGACTCACACAGTCCATCACTGAGATACTGACCCAGCCAGTCCATCACTGAGATACTGACCCAGCCAGTCCATCACTGAGATACTGATCCACACACTCACTCACTGAGATACTGACCCACACAGTCCATCACTGAGATACTGACCCTCACAGACCATCACTGAGATACTGAACCACACAGTCCATCACTGAGATACTGACCCACACAGTCCATCACTGAGATACTGACCCTCACAGTCCATCACTGAGATACTGAATCACACAGTCCATCACTGAGATACTGACCCTCACAGTTCATCACTGAGATCCTGACCCTCACAGTCCATCACTGAGATACTGAACCACACAGTCCACCACTGAGATACTGACCCTCACAATCCATCACTGAGATACTAACCCACACAGTCCATCGCTGAGATACTGACCCACACAGTCCATCACTGAGATACTGACCCACACAGTAAATCACTTAGCTACTGACCCACACAGTCCATCACTGAGATACTAACCCACACAGTCCATCACTGAGATACTGACCCACACATTCCATCACTGAGATACTGACCCACACACTCACACACTGAGATACTGAACCACACAGTCCATCACTGAGATACTGACCCTCACAGTCGATCACTGAGATACTGAGCCACACAGTCCATCACTAAGATATGGAACCACACTGTCCATCACAGAGATACTGACCCACACAGTACATCAATGAGATACTGACCCACACAGTCCAACACTGAGATACTGACCCACACAGTCCATCATGAGATACTGACTAACACAGTCCATCACTGAAATACTGACCCACACAGTCCATCACTGAGATGCTGACCCACACAGTCCATCACTGAGATACTGACCCACACAGTCCATCACTGAGATACTGAACCACACAGTCCATCACTGAGATACTGGCCCACACAGTCCATCACTGAGATACTGACCCACACAGTGCATCACGGAGATACTGACCCACACAGTCCATCACTGAGATACTGACCCACACAGTCCATCACTGGGATACTGACTCACACAGTCGATCACTGAGATACTGACCTTCACAGTCCATCACTGAGATGCTGACCCACACAGTCCATCACTGATACTGACTAAAACAGTCTATCACTGAGTTACAGACTAACACAGTCCATCACTGAGATACTGACCCACACAGTCCATCACTGAGATACAGACGCACACAGTCAATCACTGAGATACTGACCCTTACAGTCCATCACTGAAATACTGATCCACACAGTCCGTCACTGAGATACTGACCCACACAGTCCGACACTGAGATACTGACCCAACCCACACAGTCCATTACTGAGATACAGACCCACACAGTCCATCACTGAGATACTGACCCATACGCACCGTCATTGAGATATTGACCAATACAGTCCATCCCTGAGATACTGACCCACACAGTCCATCTCTGAGATACTGACCCACACAGTCCATCACTGAGATACTGACCCACACAGTCCATCACTGAGATACAGACCCACACAGTCAATCACTGAGATACTGACCCTCACAGTCCATCACTGAGATACTGACCCACACAGCCCATCACTGAGATACTGACCCACAGAGTGCATCATTGAGATACTGACCCACACAGTCCATCACCGAGATACTGAGCCTCACAGTCCATCACTGAGATACAGAGGAACACAGTCCATCACTGCGATACTGACCCTCACAGTCCATTACTGAGATACTGACCCACACAGTCCATTACTGAGATACTGACCCACACACTCACTCACGGAGATACTGACCCACACAGTCCATCACTGAGATACTGACCCTCACAGTCCATCACTGAGATACTGACCCACACAGTCCATCATTGAGATACTGAACCACACTGTCTATCACTGAGATACTGACCCACACAGTCCATCACAGACATACTGAACCACACAGTCCATCACTGAGATACTGACCCACACAGTCCATCACTGAATTAGTGACCCTCACTGTCCATCACTGAGATACTGACCCACACAGTCCATCACTGAAATACAGATTAACACATTCCATCACTGAGATACTGACCTACACAGTCCATCATTGAGATACTGAACCACACTGTCTATCACTGAGATACTGACCCACACAGTCCATCACAGACATACTGAACCACACAGTCCATCACTGAGATACTGACCCACACAGTCCATCACTGAATTAGTGACCCTCACTGTCCATCACTGAGATACTGACCCACACAGTCCATCACTGAAATACAGACTAACACATTCCATCACTGAGATGCTGACACACACAGTCCATAACTGAGATACTGACCCACACAGTCCATCGCTGAGATACTGACCCACACTGTCCATCACTGAGATACTAACCCACACAGTCCATAACTGAGATACAGACCCACACAGTCCATCACTGAGATACTAACCCACACAGTACATTACGTATCTACTGACCCACACATTCCATCACTGAGATAGTGACCCACACAGTTCATCGCCGAGATACTGGCCCTCACAGTCCATCACTGAGATACTGAACCACACAGTCCATCACTGAGATACTGACCCACACAGTCCATCACTGGGATACTGACTCACACAGTCGATCACTGAGATACTGATTAACACAGTCCATCACTGAAATACTGACCCTTACTGTCCATCACTGAGATACTAACCCACACAGTCCATAACTGAGATACTGACCCACACAGTCCAACACTGAGATACTGACCCACACAGTCCATCATGAGATACTGATTAACACAGTCCATCACTGAAATACTGACCCACACAGTCCATCACTGAGACACTGACCCACACAGTCCATCACTGAGATACTGACCCACACAATCCATCACTGAGATACTGAACCACACAGTCCATCACTGAGATACTGGCCCACACAGTCCATCACTGAGATACTGACCCACACAGTGCATCACGGAGATACTGACCCACACAGTCCATCACTGAGATACAGACCCACACAGTCCATCACTGGGATACTGACTCACACAGTCGATCACTGAGATACTGACCTTCACAGTCCATCACTGAGATGCTGACCCACACAGTCCATCACTGATACTGACTAAAACAGTCTATCGCTGAGTTACAGACTAACACAGTCCATCATTGAGATACTGACCCACACAGTCCATCACTGAGATACAGACCCACACAGTCAATCACTGAGATACTGACCCTCACAGTCCATCACTGAGATACTGACCCACACAGTCCATCACTGAGATACTGAACCACACAGTCCATCACTGAGATACTGGCCCACACAGTCCATCACTGAGATACTGACCCACACAGTGCATCACGGAGATACTGACCCACACAGTCCATCACTGAGATACTGACCCACACAGTCCATCACTGGGATACTGACTCACACAGTCGATCACTGAGATACTGACCTTCACAGTCCATCACTGAGATGCTGACCCACACAGTCCATCACTGATACTGACTAAAACAGTCTATCACTGAGTTACAGACTAACACAGTCCATCACTGAGATACTGACCCACACAGTCCATCACTGAGATACAGACGCACACAGTCAATCACTGAGATACTGACCCTTACAGTCCATCACTGAAATACTGATCCACACAGTCCGTCACTGAGATACTGACCCACACAGTCCGACACTGAGATACTGACCCAACCCACACAGTCCATTACTGAGATACAGACCCACACAGTCCATCACTGAGATACTGACCCATACGCACCGTCATTGAGATATTGACCAATACAGTCCATCCCTGAGATACTGACCCACACAGTCCATCTCTGAGATACTGACCCACACAGTCCATCACTGAGATACTGACCCACACAGTCCATCACTGAGATACAGACCCACACAGTCAATCACTGAGATACTGACCCTCACAGTCCATCACTGAGATACTGACCCACACAGCCCATCACTGAGATACTGACCCACAGAGTGCATCATTGAGATACTGACCCACACAGTCCATCACCGAGATACTGAGCCTCACAGTCCATCACTGAGATACAGAGGAACACAGTCCATCACTGCGATACTGACCCTCACAGTCCATTACTGAGATACTGACCCACACAGTCCATTACTGAGATACTGACCCACACACTCACTCACGGAGATACTGACCCACACAGTCCATCACTGAGATACTGACCCTCACAGTCCATCACTGAGATACTGACCCACACAGTCCATCATTGAGATACTGAACCACACTGTCTATCACTGAGATACTGACCCACACAGTCCATCACAGACATACTGAACCACACAGTCCATCACTGAGATACTGACCCACACAGTCCATCACTGAATTAGTGACCCTCACTGTCCATCACTGAGATACTGACCCACACAGTCCATCACTGAAATACAGATTAACACATTCCATCACTGAGATACTGACCTACACAGTCCATCATTGAGATACTGAACCACACTGTCTATCACTGAGATACTGACCCACACAGTCCATCACAGACATACTGAACCACACAGTCCATCACTGAGATACTGACCCACACAGTCCATCACTGAATTAGTGACCCTCACTGTCCATCACTGAGATACTGACCCACACAGTCCATCACTGAAATACAGACTAACACATTCCATCACTGAGATGCTGACACACACAGTCCATAACTGAGATACTGACCCACACAGTCCATCACTGAGATACTGACCCACACTGTCCATCACTGAGATACTAACCCACACAGTCCATAACTGAGATACAGACCCACACAGTCCATCACTGAGATACTAACCCACACAGTACATTACGTATCTACTGACCCACACATTCCATCACTGAGATAGTGACCCACACAGTTCATCGCCGAGATACTGGCCCTCACAGTCCATCACTGAGATACTGAACCACACAGTCCATCACTGAGATACTGACCCACACAGTCCATCACTGGGATACTGACTCACACAGTCGATCACTGAGATACTGATTAACACAGTCCATCACTGAAATACTGACCCTTACTGTCCATCACTGAGATACTAACCCACACAGTCCATAACTGAGATACTGACCCACACAGTCCAACACTGAGATACTGACCCACACAGTCCATCATGAGATACTGATTAACACAGTCCATCACTGAAATACTGACCCACACAGTCCATCACTGAGACACTGACCCACACAGTCCATCACTGAGATACTGACCCACACAATCCATCACTGAGATACTGAACCACACAGTCCATCACTGAGATACTGGCCCACACAGTCCATCACTGAGATACTGACCCACACAGTGCATCACGGAGATACTGACCCACACAGTCCATCACTGAGATACAGACCCACACAGTCCATCACTGGGATACTGACTCACACAGTCGATCACTGAGATACTGACCTTCACAGTCCATCACTGAGATGCTGACCCACACAGTCCATCACTGATACTGACTAAAACAGTCTATCGCTGAGTTACAGACTAACACAGTCCATCATTGAGATACTGACCCACACAGTCCATCACTGAGATACAGACCCACACAGTCAATCACTGAGATACTGACCCTCACAGTCCATCACTGAAATACTGATCCACACAGTCCGTCACTGAGATACTGACCCACACAATCCGTCACTAGATATTGACCCAACCCACACAGTCCATTACTGAGATACAGACCCACACAGTCCATCACTGAGATACTGACCCATACACACCGTCATTGAGATATTGACCAATACAGTCCATCCCTGAGATACTGACCCACACAGTCCATCTCTGAGATACTGACCCACACAGTCCATCACTGAGATACTGACTCACACAGTCCATCACTGAGATACAGACCCACACAGTCAATCACTGAGAGACTGACCCACACAGTCCATCACTGAGATACTGACCCACACAGGCCATCACTGAGATACTGACCCACACAGTCCATCACTGAGATACTGACCCACACAGTCCATCACTGAGATACTGACCCACACAGTCCATCACTGAGATACTGACCCTCACCGTCCATCACTGAGATACTGACCCACACAGTCCATCACTGAGATACTGACCCACACAGTCCATCAATGAGATACTGACCCACACAGTCCATCACTGAGATACTGACCCACACAGTCTATCACTGAGATACTGACCCACACACTCCATCACTGAGATACTGACCCACACAGTCCATCACTGAGATACTGACCCACACAGTCCATCACTGAGATACTGACCCTCACCGTCCATCACTGAGATACTGACCCACACAGTCCATCACTGAGATACTAACCCACACAGTCCATCACTGAGATACTGACCCACACAGTCCATCACTGAGATACTAACCCACACAGTCCATCACTGAGATACTGGCCCACACAGTCCATCACTGAGATACTGACTCACACAGTCCATCACTGAGATAGTGACCCACACAGTCCATCACTGAGATACTGACCCACACAGTCCATCACTGAGATACTGACCCACACAGTCCATCACTGAGATACTGACCCACACAGTCCATCACTGAGATACTGACCCACACAGTCCATCACTGAGATACTGACCCACACAGTCCATCACTGAGATACTGAACCACACAGTCCATCACTGAGATACTGACCCACACAGTCCATCACTGAGATACTGAACCACACAGTCCATCACAGAGATACTGACCCACACAGTCCATCGCTGAGATACTGAACCACACAGTCCATCGCTGAGATACTGACCCACACAGTCCATCACTGAGATACTGACCCTCACAGTCCATCACTGAGATGCTGACCCACACAGTCCATCACTGAGATACTGACATTCAGCCATTTTGCCATCTATTTGATAAAGTTAGATTTATTTAACAACTCTCAGCCTCCTACCCTTGCTTATAACTCTGAAATTGTTCATCTTGCAATATGTCTACAATTCCACTTTGACAGGTACGATTGAATCTGCTTTGACCATCCTTTCAGGCAGTGCATTCCCAATATAATAGTTCACTGCATTGAACAGGTCTTTCCTCACATCACTTCTGGTCCTTTTTCCAATTACCTCATTATGTGTCCTTGGTTATCGATCCTGCTGCCATTGGGATGTGCTTCTTCTATTTTAATTCATTGAAACCTTCTTGCTTTTGAATGCCTCTACCAAATTTGCCATTAACCTTCTCTGTGCTAAGTTTAACCATCGCATCTTCTCCAAACTCCGCATATGATTAAAGTCCCTCACATACCATTCTAGTCAATCTGATTCGCTCCGCACTCGATCCTTCCTAAACTGTCATAACTGTCAGTGGTCAGAACTGAATACAGTGCTCCGGTATCCGGTTTCCTCCCACAGTCCAAAGATGTGCAGGTTCGGTGGATTGGCCACGCTAAATTACCCTTCGTGTCGAAAAAGGTTAGGTGGGGTTATTGGGTTACGGGGATAGAGTGGAGGTGAGGGCTTAAGTAGGGTGTTCCTTCCAAGGGCTGGTGCAGACTCGATGGACCGAATTGCCTCCTTCTGCATTGCAAATACTATGATTCTATAAAGGCATATAGCTTGAGGGAGCCATTCCACGACGAACATGGCTGACCAGGAGTCTCTCTTGCTTTTACCGACAGCCATTTCCTTGTTGGGAGGTTTGCAGGTTGATACTTAACCTGTTGGCCATGTTTAGAATGCACCTTCCTCGGTCATCAGGTCTTAGGTAGGACTTGAACCCAGAGCTTCTGGACTCTACCCACTGTGCCACAAGAGCCTAAGGACAATTAAGGATGCGCAATAAATGCTGGCCTTGCCATCATTACCCACAGCCCATGAATGAATAACTCTACGGCCCTATTCTTGAAGCCTACTCAGTTTGTGCTGCCACTTTCAAAGATTTCCGCTGTGGCATCTCCGGTCTCTCTTACAACCCCTTTAAAAATCCCCACTGAGTCCGTATCTCAGTAACCGGCTGCATGGGTCATTTTTGTACCATCTAGTTTACATAGAACATAGAACGATACAGCGCAGTACAGGCCCTTCGGCCCACGATGTTGCACCGACATGGGAAGTCAAAAAACAAAAGCCATCTAACCTACACTATGCCATTATCATCCATATGCTTATCCAATAAACTTTTAAATACCCTCAATGTTGGCGAGTTCACTACTGTTGCAGGTATGACATTCCACGTCCTCTCCACTCTTTGCGTAAAGAACCTACCTCTGACCTCTGTCCTATATCTATTACCCCTCAGTTTAAGGCTATGTCCCCTCGTGCTAGCCATTTCCATCCGCGGGAGAAGGCTCTCACTGTCCACCCTATCTAACCCTCTGATCATTTTGTATGCCTCTATTAAGTCACCTCTTAACCTTCTTCTCTCTAACGAAAACAACCTCAAGTCCATCAGCCTTTCCTCATAAGATTTTCCCTCCATACCAGGCAACATCCTGGTAAATCTCCTCTGCACCCGTTCCAAAGCTTCCACGTCCTTCCTATAATGAGGTGACCAGAACTGTACACAATACTCCAAATGCGGCCGTACCAGAGTTTTGTACAGCTGCAACATGACCTCATGACTCCGGAACTCAATCCCTCTACCAATAAAGGCCAACACACCATAGGCCTTCTTCACAACCCTATCAACCTGGGTGGCAACTTTCAGGGATCTATGTACATGGACACCTCGATCCCTCTGCTCATCCACACTTCCAAGAATTTTACCATTAGCCAAATATTCCGCATTCCTGTTATTCCTTCCAAAGTGAATCACCTCACACTTCTCTACATTAAACTCCATTTGCCACCTCTCAGCCCAGCTCTGCAGCTTATCTATGTCCCTCTGTAATCTGCAACATCCTTCCGCACTGTCGACAACACCACCGACTTTAGTGTCGTCTGCAAATTTACTCACCCACCCTTCTGCGCCCTCCTCTAGGTCATTGATAAAAATGACAAACAGCAACGGCCCCAGAACAGATCCTTGTGGTACGCCACTTGTAACTGAACTCCATTCTGAACATTTCCCATCAACCACCACCCTCTGTCTTCTTTCAGCTAGCCAATTTCTGATCCACATCTCTAAATCACCCTCAATCCCCAGCCTCCGTATTTTCTGCAATAGCCTACCGTGGGGAACCTTATCAAACGCTTTACTGAAATCCATATACACCACATGAACTGCTCTACCCTCGTCTACCTGTTTAGTCACCTTCTCAAAGAACTCGATAAGGTTTGTGAGGCATGACCTACCCTTCACAAAGCCATGCTGACTATCCCTAATCATATTATTCCTATCTAGATGATTATAAATCTTGTCTCTTATAATCCCCTCCAAGACTTTACCCACTACAGACGTGAGGCTCACCGGTCTATAGTTGCCGGGGTTGTCTCTACTCCCCTTCTTGAACAAAGGGACCACATTTGCTATCCTCCAGTCCTCTGGCACTATTCCTGTAGCCAATGATGACATAAAAATCAAAGCCAAAGGCTCAACAATCTCTCCCCTGGCTTCCCAGAGAATCCTAGGATAAATCCCATCAGGCCCCGGGGACTTATCTATTTTCAGCCTGTCCAGAATTGCCAACACCTCTTCCCTACGTACCTCAATGCCATCTATTCTAATAGCCTGGGTCTCAGCATTCTCCTCCACAACATTCTCTTTTTCCTGAGTGAATACTGACGAAAAATATTCATTTAGTATCTTGCCTATCTCTTCAGACTCCACACACAACTTCCCATCACTGTCCTTGACTGGCCCTACTCTTACCCTAGTCATTCTTTTATTCCTGACATACCTATAGAAAGCTTTTGGGTTTTCCTTGATCCTACCTGCCAAATACTTCTCATGTCCCCTCCTTGCTCGTCTTAGCTCTCTCTTTAGATCCTTCCTCGCTACATTGTAACTATCAAGCGCCCCAACTGAAACTTCACACCTCATCTTCACATAGGCCTCCTACTTCCTCTTAACAAGAGATTCCACTTCTTTGGTAAACTACGGTTCCCTCGCTCGACGCCTTTACATTGCCACCCCCCCCCCTCGTTATTCCTCGCATTCCTCTTTGTCCAATCTCAATTGCCTCATGCGTGCCCATTTTACCAGTCTTGCTTTGACCTGCTGAAGTCTGTACTGTCCTCCTCATTGTTAACTAATCATTAACAGATCTGAAATGTTGCAGAGTTTGAACCAGAATACTGCTCCCCAAAGGTTTGTGAGGCAACAGTTCTGATTACTGGGAGGAATGTCAGAAGAAGAGGGGGACATTTGACACATTCGCAATTTAGTCTATTTGTGTTCAATGGTACCATTGACCCTGTTCATCTCACTGCATCTTCAGAGCAGTTACAACCCCAGAGGTGATTGGCCCATCTCGCAGAAATGGGCACCTTCAAAACAGACCATTCAGCCCAAGTGTTCTGTGCTAGTATTTATGCTCCACATGAACCTCCTCCCAGCCTAATTCACCTAATCTTGTCAGAATATCTCCCTGTTCCATTCGCCCTCATGCATTCAAAGTAAGTTAAACAAGTATGTCTCTGCTATTTGCCTCAATTGCTCCACATGGTAGCAACGTTCACATCATAACCAGTCTGAACAGAGAACTCCTTACGGACTTATTAGTGACCAACCTGTATTTATGGCCTCAGGTTTCATACTAACCCCCACCACCCCTTCCACCACCAAGTGGAAATATCTTCTCTATGTTTGTCCTATCAAATTATTTTGTTTGTATTAATAACCCGTATACCAGGTCACCTCTTAGTCTTCTCTTTACTACAGAAAAGATTCCCTCACCTGTTCAATCTTACCTGATGGATATAATTTCTCAGGTCTGGGGTAAATCACCAGAGTTTTCTGAAATGCCTCTGCATCATTTTGTTTTTGTAAAATGGAGGCTGGAACTGTGACCCCAATCCTCAAAAGTACAAACTGATCAAGGTTCAATCTGAGCTTAATGTAACGTCATTATTATCAATTGTGTGTTTTGATCTTTAATTCCTACAAGATGGAAGGTTATTGCGGCAAACACATTTTTGACATCGACATCTCTGTTACAAACAGTGCCTGCTGCCGATCAAACCTTCCCTGCCATGGAAACGTAAGGGAGGCGGGGCCTGCTCCTGGTCACATGTCATGGTCACAATTCTCAAGCTAATACTATACAGGTCATTTTCCAACCGCATTCTCCTGGCAGAGAGGCTCCAATCTTCATCCCAATCATCCATAAAGACAGTAACACTCTTCATGATGCCCTGTCTCAGCCGCTAGCACTCTCGCCTCTTGAGTGACAAGGTCCAGGGTTCAAGTTCCACTCCAGGTCTTGAACACAAAAATCTGGGCTGACATTCCACTGCAGCACAGTGGGAGTGCTGCCTTATTGGAGGTGAGCTCTTTCAGAGGAGATGTTGAGCTGAGACCCCGAGTGTCTGCTCTGCTGGAAGCAGAAGATCCAGCAAGATTACTTTGAAGAAGAACATGGGGGCTAATCTCTCGGTTTCTGGCCAATATTTATTCCCTCAGTCTTTTCTGGTCCCTCTTTCTGGTCCCTCATACTGATCCCATAATGTTCCTGTTTAAAGCAACAGACGGGATAGCCAATGTTGGAATATGAGAATTAGTGTTACCAGTTCCTTTACAGCAAACTCGGTCACAAAACTAAAATGACTGAGGATATGCTGGATAAGTAATGGCACATTTGTGGCACAAGCCATTATTAATGAGTTATATTTTTTTTAAACTGCTATTTATGAGAAGGAAGCACCGTCGACTTCTCCCCAAGTTTGGAAACAGGTGTATGTTCACCATAAATACAAATTAAACTTTGCCACAAACCTGGAAGCTCAGTAAAGAAACAACTGCAACTGTACGGCCTCACTCCCAAAGCTAGTAAAATTTCAGAGAGGGTTTATTACATTTTTGAATTATCTTCTTATGTTTCCTTTCTGCCTCTTTTTTTCCTTTCTTTTAATCCACGCTCTTTCCCCCATCGTTATTTTCTCTTGTATCCATTCTCTCTCTCTTGCACACCCTGTCTCTCCTTCTGCCTCTTAGTTGGAGGAGGCCTCGCTCGTTCATTGGGGTCCGAGATGCCCCTTTGACCTCTGCAGATTTGGAGCTGAAGGGCGAGGAAGAGAAGAAATCCAATTCGCGGTGACAAATTCCAGGGCAACATTTTCCTCTGTTGCCCTCTGCGCCAGTGCATTTGTAAACCGGATAAAGTTGGCCGATCGCCTCCATCGCTTCAGACAGCATGCCTCACATGCCCAGGGCACTTCAGCAGGATTGAATTCCTGATAATTATTTTCATCAGTCGGACTGCACAGGCAGCAACACTTCAACCCATGTACTTTCTACTGGCCTCCTGTCGCGAGCCAGGGACCGTGACCAAATGATGAGCTGCAGCCCTGTGGGATATTTATATTGCGCCACTGACCAGCGACGCTTCTTCCATAATAATCCCATGTGATCCAATGACCTGTGATTGGTCACCTCCTGCTCGCAGAGGGCCATGATCGGAAATTAGAGCCAGTGAATTATTTCATCAATCTCAATGATTTATTTACTTAAAATCTGGAAGGTCTCCCTTGTATTATCTAGGAAGCTCATTCGTATTCGATGCAACGAATTGTGCCGGTGTAGACTGAATCTTCTGTAAATCACTTGCTAACACTTTATAACTCATATTCTGCTGTAATATACTGGGGAATGAGGCAGCTTAGAGGTTTTGTGATGATGGATGACTAAACTGGAAAAATAAAACAACATCATTTTTTTCCAGTCAGCAGCCAGAAACTGTGCCAAGCTGTCATGTATTAAGTGCTCGCACAAACCCAATACTCAATGAATTACCAGCAACGAATCTTCAGCAGACTACACATCAAGCAACTTTCAAATTTATTTAATAACTCCAATAATTCAATTCACACCAGGCACCACTGCTGGAGTCTTAATGTAAATTGCAAGAGCAACCTCAGCAACAAGGCAAAACAGAACATTGGGGCAGCTCGTTTTTTTTTTGATTCACTTGGGCAGTTCAAGTCTGCAAGCAGTTTGAGGCCTGAAAGCCAGCACTCATATGTCTCCCACCGGGGCGTGTCCACAGGGACAACTGAGGCTGGAATAGTGCGACAGCGAGCACGAAACTCAGACTGAGATGTGGCAACCAATGGCCAACTGCGGGAGGCAAAGGCGAGGTCAGTGTCACGAAAAGAAAAGGATCGACGAAACGTACATTCACATAGCGCCTGTCACCGCTTTAGTACTTTCTGAAGGGCAGTCGTTATCGTGACGGTAATGTGATAATGACCAGACAAGCTGTTTTATGCTGTTGGTTTGCAGGCTAGGTCGTGAGCAGGGCACCGGGGACACTTCCATAGCACGTCTTCCAAGTTATGCCAAGGGATATTTTAGCCAGCGGAGAGGACAGGCAGGGCCTCCGATTGACGAGTCAATCAAAAGTCAGCAACTCTGTAGATCGAGTGGTCGCATGATGACGCGGCTACTTAAAGAGTCACGTGACGGGAGCGCGGGAGTTCTCCCCGGAGAACGGGCAGAGTACAAGCATGGAGAGCTGCTCAAATTAGTGAATAAAATACGATTGTTGTAAGTCTTTGGTAAGATATTGAAACCCAAAACTTCAACAAACTCCAAAGATACTGCTACAGGAGGTCAGCCTAAATAACATGAGTCTTGGGTCCGGTCTTGAACCACGACCTGCAGACTTGAAGGCAGTGGTGCCGCTGAGTAACAAAGCTTTTTGTTTGACACAGGGTGGGGGGGAGCAACAGATCAGTTATAAAGTAATTGAATTCTGTACATATTTGCAGTCATAATTAAGTTGAAGGGACGGAAACCCTATGGCATGCATTGTCATATCCAAACCTGGTTGAAGTATTTTCCAAGATTCTTTACCAAGCTAACAGCGTGCCCCTGATGGAGCAGCACTTCCTCAGTACAGCACTGGAGTGGCAGCCTGGTTTATGTGCCCAGGTTTCTGGGGTGTGAATCAATCTACAAGCTTTATGACTCAGACTAGAGCCTGCTAGCACTGAACCAGGTCTTGTGACAGCTGTGGCCGACTTTAGTCATAAAGTCATACGCCCTTCGGCCCACCGCATCTGCACCAGTCAAAAACAGCCACCTAACTATTCTAATCCCATTTTCCAGCCCATAGCCTTGTATGTCTTGGCATCACAGTGCGCATCTAAACACTTCATAGAATCATAGAATTCAAAGTGCAGAAGAGGCCATTCGGCCCATCGAGTCTTCACCGGCCCTTGGAAAGAGCACCCTACCAAAGCCCACACCTCCCGGCTATCCCTGTAACCCAGGAACCCCACCTAACCTTTTTGGACACTAAGGACAATTTAGCATAGCCATCCACCTAACTTGCACATCTTTGGACTGTGGGAGGAAACCGGAGCACCCGGGGGAAACCCACTCAGACACGCGGAGACTCCGCACAGACAGTGACCCAAGCCGGGAATCGAACCTGGGACCCTGGAGCTGTGAAGCAACTGTGCTAACCGCTGTGCTACCATGCCGTCCTTAAATGTTATGGGGGTCTCTGCCTCCACCAGTGAGTTCCAGACTACCACCACCCTCTGGGTGAAAATTCTTTCCTCACATCCCCTCTAAACCTCCTGCCTTACCTTAAGTCTATGCCTCCTGGTCATTGGCCCCTTCACCAAGGAGAAATGGTTCTTCCTGTCTACCCTATCTAAACTCCTCATAATGTTATACATCTCAATCATGACCCCCCCCCCCCCCAGTCTCCTCTGCTCCAAGGAAAACAACCCCAGTCTATCCAATTTCTCTTCATAACTAAATCTCGCCAGCCCAGGCAACATCCTGGTAAATCTCCCTCCCAGGGTCCTGCCATTTACCAAGCATTCCCTTGCCTTGTTTGTCCTGTCCAAGTCAATCACCTCACACTTATCCGGATTGAATTCAATTTGCCACTGATCAGAGCATCTGACCAGCCTATCTATATCCTCCTGTAATCTTTTTTTCAACTGTATTTTATTACAAACATGTATCAAAACAGGTTACAACAAATAAATCCCCCGGGAAACATACTTCCCAGCAACCGAGTCTACAGTCTGTACAGATTTTTTCCCTTTTTCGCCCCCACCACCCCGCCCCCACGATGGTCCTCAAACATGGTTACAAACATCCCCCACCTTTTCTCAAACTCCCCTGCAGAGCCCCTTAACTCATACTTTATCTTCTCCAACCGCAGAAAGTCGTACAGGTCACCCAACCAAGCCGCCACCTCCGGTGGCGATGCCGACCGCCACTCCAATAAAATTTGCCGCCGTGCAATCAGAGAGGCGAAGGCCACAACATCGGCCTTCCTCCTCTCCATGAGCTCCGGCTTCTCTGAAACCCCAAATATCACTACCAAAGGGTCCGGGTCCACCTCCTCCTCCACTATCCTGGCTAAGACCGCAAACACTCCCGCCCAGAATCATCCCAATTTTTCACAACCCCAAAACATGTGCACGTGATTCGCTGGCCCCCGCCCACATCTCTCATACTCATTTGCTGCCCCCTGAAAGAATCCACTCATTCTCGACCGAGTCATATGCACCCTGTGCACCAACTTAAACTGTATCAGGCTCATCCTTGCACAAAAGGCGGTCCCGTTTACCCTACACAGTGCTTCACTCCATACTCCCTGTCATGATATGCACTCATGCACATAATGAGATACAGACAGGCAGTGACAGACACCCAGTGCAGCCAATCAACACACAGGACAGAACACAACCAATCACCAGGCAGAACACTAGAAGGTGGTTTCCCACTATAAAACACACGAGGGATCAACACTCTGCCTCTTTCCACTGGTGATAACTGGAGTGACAGTCAGGGTGTATATATCAGTTAGCACCTTCTACACGTGGCTCAGAACTAGTCTGGTCTAGTTAGTTATAGTAAGCACGCTTAGATTAGTAGAGTGTCAAACCCACAGCGAACTGTGTGCACTGCTTAACAAGTTCAATAAAGCGTATTGAACCAACACCAAAGTTTGGAGTCTACTTTCAAGTACAACTGCATCCAGTTGCAGTCCGTGTTACCTCAGGGTGATTAACACGACACTCCCCAATTGATCTCCCCTCCCAACTCCGCTTCCCATTTCTCCTTGATCTTCACCACCCGCTCATTTCCCTGCTCCCCCAGCCACTTGTATATATCCCCAATTCTTTCCTCCCCTTCCCCATCGTGCAAAGTCCCTAACCTGCAGATACCTAAACTCACTCCCCCTCGGCAACTTCTACCCTCGCCCTTTCCTCCTCCAGGCTGGCAAATCCTCACCTTGCCCAGCCTCACTTCCCTCCACCTCTTGTATACACTATCTATCCCCCCCGGCTCAAACCCATGATCTTCGCCCAGCGGCGTTAGCACCGACATCCCTTCCGCCCTAAAGTGCCTCCTCAGCTGATTCCATATCTTCACCGTGGACTGCACCACTGGGCTTCCTGAATACTTACTCGGAGCCATTGGCAATGCTGCTGTCACCATAGCCCTCAAACGAGATTCCTCCTCCCTCCATCCTAACCCACTCTACCCCTTCTCCTTCCCACCACCGCCGCACCTTGTCCACATTCCCCGCCCAATAATAATAATAATAATCGGCAATGTCAACCTCCCCTGCTGCCTCTGCCTCTGTAGCAGGGTCCTCCCCACCTTCGGCACCTACCCTGCCCATACAAAGTCTGAAATGATCGTGTCCACTTTCCGGAAAAAGGCCTTTGGTAGAAACATCGGGAGAGCCTGAAAGATAAACAAGAACCTTGGCAGAATATTCATTTTTGCCACTTGGACCCTCCCCGCCACGTTAAGTGCAGCGTATCCCATCTCTTAAGATCCTCCCTGGCCTCCTCCACCAGCTTCATTAAGTTCCACTTATGGAGCCCCATCCATTCCCTCGATACCTGAATCTCCAAATACCTAAACCTATCCCTCGCTACCGTAAATGGCATCCCCCCTAAATTAGCCCGCTGTCCCGCTCATTCACCTGAAAAGCCTCGCTTTTCCCTACATTCAATTTGTACCCGGGGAACCCTCCATACATCCCCAGCAGGCCCATAATCCTTCCATACTCTTCAACAGATCCGAAACATACAGCAAGAGATCATTGGCATAGAGCATCCTCCTGTAATCTAAGGCTATCCTCCTCACTATTTACCATCACCAATTTTCATATCAGCCGCAAAATCAGCCCTCCTACATTCATATCTAAATAATTTATTTAAACCACAAACAGCAAGGGCTCCAACACTGACCCCTGCAGGACCCCACTGGACACAGTCTTCCATTCAGAAAAACAACCCTTGACCATCACCCTCTGCTTTCTTTTTTTTTTAATAAGCATTTTCTTGAGGTATTTTGCGGCATTGTAACAGCAGCAATATAAACAATATACATGAGACTATAAACATAGTGCAAATACCACCTCCCTCTCTAACAGGTCCCACCATTACTTAACCCCCTGCTCTACGCTAACCTAACCCCCCCCTCTCGGCTGACGATTAATTATCTGCGAAGAAGTCGATGAACGGCTGCCACCTCCGGGCGAACCCTAACAGTAACCCACTCAAGGCGAACTTGATTTTCTCCAAACAGAGAAAGCTAGCCATGTCCGATAACCAGGTCTCCGACTTTGGGGGCCTTGAGTCCCTCCATGTTAATAATATCCTTCTCCGGGCTACCAGGGAAGCAAAGGCCAGAACATCTGCCTCTTTCTCCTCCTGGATTCCCGGATCTTGCAACACCCCGAAAATCACCACCTCTGGACTCAGCGCCACCCTTGTTTTTAACACCGTGGACATGACATCAGCAAACCCCTGCCAAAATCCCCTAAGCTTCGGACATGCCCAGAACATGTGGACATTGTTCGCTGGTCCTCCCGCGCATTTTTCACACCTGTCCTCCATCCCAAAGAATCTGCTCATCCGGGCCACTGTCATGTGGGCCCAGTGAACGGCCTTGAATTGAATCATGAGCCTGGCACATGTTGCGGTCGCGTTGACTCTACTCAACGCGTCCGCCCATAGACCATCCTCTATCTCTCCTCTCAGCTCCTCCTCCCACTTGCGCTTCAGCTCCTCGGTCTGCGTCTCCTCTGATCCCATAAATTCCTTGTAAATGTCAGAGACGCTCCCCTCTCCTACCCATCCTCTGGAAACTACCCTGTCCTGAATCCCCCTTAGCGGCAGGAGTGGGAAGGCTGATACCTGTCTACGCAGAAAGTCCCGCACCTGCAGATATCGAAATTAATTTCCCCTCACCAATGCAAACTTCTCCTCCAGCGCCCTAATACTCGGAGAGCTACCCTCTATAAACAAGTCCCCCATCCTCTCAATCCCCGCTCTCCGCAATATTCAGAACCCCCCCGTCCATCCTCCCCAGGGCAAACTGGTGATTATCGCAGTTTGAGGACCTGACCGATGCTCCCCCTGCTCCCACATGTCTCCTCCATTCTCCCAGACTCTCTGGGCCGCCACCACCATGGGGCTGGTGGAGTACCGTGTCGGCGGGAATGGCAGAGGCACAGTTATCAATGCCCCCAAACCTGTGCCCTTGCATGAAGCCGCCTCCATACGCACCCATGCTGACACTTCCCCCCTCCAACCACTTCCTAATCATGGCTATGTTAGCCACCCAGTAATAGTTGCGAAAATTTGGCAGCGCCAGCCCGCCCTCTCCCCGACTCCGCTCAAGCATTACTCTCCTTACTCGCGGGGAGTTGCCCCCCCACGACACGAAGCCCGCAATAACTTTGTTGACTCGCTTAAAAAAGGACCGCGAATAAAGATGGGGGGCGTAATTTTCCGGTATCGGCGCGATGTCCGCCGACCGGCGCCGAAAATCAGTCGGGCATCGCGCCGCCCCAAAGGTGCGGAATCCTCCGCATCTTGGTGGGCCGAGCCCTAACCTTGAGGGGCTAGGCCCGCGCCGGACTGATTTCCGCCCCGCCAGCTGGCGGAAGTGCCCCGCCAGCTGGCGCGGAAATGACATTGCCGGACGGCATCCCCGCGCATGCGCTGTGGGGAGAGTCTCTTCCGCCTCCGCCATGGTGGAGACCGTGGCGAAGGCGGAAGGAAAGGAGTGCCCCCACGGCACAGGCCCGCCCGCGGATCGGTGGGCCCCGATCGCGGGCCAGGCCACCGTGGGGGCACCCCCCGGGGCCAGATCGCCCCGCACCCCCCCCCAGGACCCCGGAGCCCGCCCGCGCCACCTTGTCCCGCCGGTAAGGTAGGTGGTTTAATCCACGCCGGCGGGACAGGCATTCTAGCAGCAGAACTTCGGCCCATCCGGGCCGGAGAATCGCAGGGGGGGCCCGCCAACCGGCGCGGCACGATTCCCGCCCCCACCGAATCTCCGGTGCCGGAGAATTCGGCAACCGGCGGGAGCGGGATTCACGCCAGCCCCCGGCGATTCTCCGACCCGGACCTTTCCCCCCCCCCTTCTTAAACAGAACTCAAAAACAGAAGAAAAAAAAAACCCCAATATAAGCCAAAAAGTTGCATCAAAGTTCAAAAGTTCTCAGTCCACCACCAGTCCTTTTCTTTTCGCGAAGTCCAGCGCATCTTCAGGCGACTCAAAATAATGATGCTGGTCCTCATATGTGACCCAGAGACGAGCCGAATACAGCAGTCCAAACTTATCTGTTTCTTGAAAAAGATTGACTTAACTTGGTTGAAGCTTGCCCTTTTCCTGGCCACCTCCACACTCAGGTCCTGGTAGACCCGCAGGATACTGTTGTCCCACTTACAGCTCCACGTTCGCTTGGCCCACTGAAGAATGCATTCCTTGTCCAGGAACCTGTGGAATCTCACCACCATTGTCCTCGTAGGGTCCCCCGTTCGCGACTTCTGCGCAAGCGCTCAGTACGCCCTGTCCACCTCCAAGGGTCGGGAGAATATCCCCTCCCCCAGCAGCTTCTCAAACATACCCGCTATGTATGCCCCGGCATCAGCTCCCACAGCCCCCTCCGGGAGCCCGACAATTCTTAAGTTCTGCCGATGGGACCTATACTTTAGGTCCTCCACCTTCTCCAGCAGCCTTTTCTGCTGGTCCCTCAGCATCCCCACCTCCAGCTCCACCGCAGTGTGATGCTCCTCCTGCTCGGCCAGCGCCTTCTCAACCTTCTGGATCGCCCAATCCTGGGAGTCCAATCTGAGGTCCAGCCGATCAATCGACTCTTTTATCGGGTCCAGACAGTCCCGTCTCTGCTTGGCAAAGCCATCCTGGATGACCTGCATCAATTGCTCCGTTGATCGCTGGGCCGCCACCCCAGGGGTCCGGTCCTCGGCCATGCTGTCTCCCGCGGCAGCTTCAGCACAGCTCTTGCCTGTTTTTTTTATATCTGCCTTTTCGTGCACTTCTGGTTCTTCTCTCCATACACCGATACGTGGAAACGGTGCCCAATTGCCTCAGCCTCCGAAATCACCGTTTAAAACCGGAAAAAAGTCGGGGGGAAAGGTCCAATAGTCCGACCAGAGCGGGAGCCACCAAATGTGCGACGTACTCCTTCATAGCCGCCACCGGAAGTCGCCACCCTCTGCTTTCGGACACTCAGTCAATTCTGGATCCAATTTGCCAAATTTCCTTGGATCCCATGGGTTCTCACCTTTGCTAGCTGTCTCCTGAGTGGGACCTTATCAAAAATCTTGCTGAAGTCCAAGTAGACTACATCTACACACCTGGTCACCTCTTTGAAAAATTCAATCAAGTTGTTCAGACGTGACTTCCCCTTAACAAAACCATGCTGACTGTTTTCGGTTAAGCCTCTCCAAATGTAGATTAATTCTGTCTCTCAGAATTGCTTCTCATCGTTTCTCCACTGAGGTTAGACTGACTGGCCTGTAGTTTTCTGGTTTATCTCTCCCTCCCTTCTTGAATAATGGTATCACATTGGTTTTCCTCCAGTCCTCCGGCACCTCTCTGTGGCCAGAGGGGAATGAAATTTATTTTTTTAAACGCATTTTATTCAAACTTGATTCAAAGTAGGTTACAGCAAATAAACACCCCGGAAAACATTCTTCCCAACAATCAACTTTACAGTTTGTACAGATTTTTCTCCTTTTTCACCCCTCCTCCCCATCACCCCCTGCCCCCCCCCCCCGCCCCCCTGCGACGAACTGCTCCTCAAACACGATCACAAACATCCCCCACCATTTCTCAAACTCCCCTGCTGAGCACCTTAACTCATACTTTATCTTCTCTAACCGCGGGAAGTCATACAGGTCACCCAACCAAGCTGCTACCTCCGGTGGCGATGCCGACCGCCACTCCAGCAAAATTTGTCGCCGTGCAATCAGAGAGGCGAAGGCCACAACATCGGCCTTCCTCCTCTCCATGAGCTCCGACTTCTCTGAAACCCCAAATCTCACCACCAAAGAGTCCGGGTCCACCTCCTCCACTATCCTGGCTAAGACCACGAACACTCCCGCCCGGAATCTTCCCAATTTTTCACAACCCCAAAACATGTGCACGTGATTCGCTGGCCCCCGCCCACACCTCTCACACTCATTTGCTACCCCCTGAAAGAACCCACTCATTCTCGCCCGAGTCATATGCACCCTGTGCACCACCTTAAACTGTATCAGGCTCATCCTTGCACAAGAGGAGGTCCCATTTACCCTTCGTAGTGCCTCACTCCATACTCCCCAATTGATCTCCATTCCCAACTCCGCTTCCCATTTCTCCTTGATCTTAGGGAATTGAAAATTATTGCCAGCGCCCCAGTTATTTCCTCCCTTGCCTCACTCAACAGCCTGGCATACATTCCATCTGGCCCTGGAAATTTGTCTACTTTTAAGCCTGCCAGACCACTCAGAGCCTCCTCTCTGCTTCTGTTAATAACTTTAATTTTATCACAGTCCTTCTCCCTGATTTCTATCTCCACACTGTCTACTTTGTCTACTTTAAAGCCTGCCAAACCATTCAGAACCCCCTCTCTGCTTCTGTTAAACTCTTTCATTTTATCACAGCCCTTCTCTCTGAATTCTATCTCCACACTGCCCCTCTTTGTCTACTTTTAAGCCTGCCAAACCACTCAGAACCCCCTCTCTGCTTCTGTTAGTAACTTTAATTTTATCACAGTCCTTCTCCCTGATTTCTATCTCCACACTGTCCCTCTCACTAGTGAACACCGACACAAAGTATTCTTTTCAAACCCTACCTAGGTCCTCTGGCTCCACTCACAAATTACCAATGTGGTCCTTAATGGGCCCTACTCTTTCCCTAGTTATCCTTTTACCCTTAATGTACTTGTAAAACAATTTAGGATTTTCCTTTATTTTATCAGCCAGTACCCTTTCATATCCCTTTTATCTCTCCTAATTTCCTTTTTAAGTTCTTCCTTGCACATTCTGTGCACCTCTAGGGCTTCTGCTGTTTTGAGTCCTCGATATCTTCCATAAGCCTCCCTTTTTCTCCTTCGCCAATGCTGTATATCCCTCGATATCCAGGGTTCACTGAATTTATTGGTCCCACCCTTTTTCTTGATTGGAACAAGTCCTCTCCCTATTTCCTCCTCAAATGTGTCCCACTGTCCTGTCACAGATTTACCAAAAAGTGTCTGCTCCCAGTCCACTCTGGCCAAATCGATCTTATTAAAATCGGCCTTCCACAGTTTAGAACTTTGGTTTCATGCACATCCTTGTACTTTTCCTTAACATTGATTATGACTTCCAAATGAGTGCGATGTTTCCAAGTTCAACAATGCAATCCAATCCAATATCCTCCATCTCTTTGTCTCTCTCCTGAACAAGTAAGTTGGTTTTCCCCGAGTTGAATGCAAAAACAAAGTTGGGGAGCTGGAGACACGGGATGTAATGAGTCACAATATTTTTAGAGGGACAGGAGGCCATTCAGCATCACAAGCCTATCTCCCCATTCAAACGGTATCTGATCTGTATCTTCCATGTAGCCACTATGGTTTCACATCCCTTAATATACATTGCCCAACAAAGATCAACCTCAGTGCTAAAATTTCAAATTGACACCAAGCCTCAGCATTTACTTTTGATGTGTTGGGGTGGAAGGGGGGCAGTGGAGGCAGATTTTTACAAGTCTTTGTATGCAGAGGGCGGCATGGTGGCAAAGTGGTTAGCACTGCTGCCTCACAGCACCAGAGGCCCTGGTTTAATTCCAGCCTTGGGTGACTGTCTGTGTGGAGTTTGCATGTTGTCCCCTCTGGTTTACTCTGGGTGCTCCGGTTTCCTCCCACAATCCAAAAGACGTGCAGGTTACGTGGATTGGCCATGATAAAATTGTCACTTAGATTCCAGGGATGTGCAAATTAGGTTAAGGGGATAGGGCGGGTGAGTGGACCTGGTTGAGTGTTCTTTCGGAAGGTCGGTGCAGACTCAACGGGCCGAATGGTCTCCTTCTGCACTATATGGATTCTATGATTGCTGACGACACCCCTGAAACTGCTAGCTCCAATTTTAAAGTTGTTCTGGGCTCACCCGCCAGGGGAAATGCTTTCTTGCTATCTACCCTAATTTCCTTAATCATGTTTAAAACCTCAATTAGATCGCTCTTTCATCTCCTATGTTCAAGGGAATATATGCCTAGTCTGTATAACCTACCCTCATAAAATGACCCTTTTCAATGTCCTTTCAAATCTTCATTCTGGATCTGAACCTTGCCCAGAATGAAAAGAAAACAGCTTTCATCTGCTCTCTCTTTCTCTCGATCTCTGAAGTGAACTCGGACAAACATAATTGCGTACTGAGTAAGCATGAATGCCCATCGAACTGACTATCATTTGTAATTAAACTGGCAGGCAGGCATACTCGTAAATAACGGCTGGTGTGAGAAATGGAGATCACACTGGTGTGCCTGCACATCTGAGTCTGTTACTGAAACACTCTATTGACATTGGAGTGCTGGAAGTTTATAATGCACTAATGGCTTTTCTCTGCACCAAATCCATTATTTATGTGACCTAGGAATGGTAAGGCACTGTGCCAGGAAATGGCAAACTGTTCCATTGCTCAGCACCCCATCATTCACCTTGGTTGATACAAAACTCATCAAGTTGACAAAAAAAGAAACCTAAAGGCAAAATGCCATTTGACTCATCTCTCCTAAAATGCTGCGCATAGATTTCACAGAAATAGGCTCTTCCTTACTTAAACCTATAAAAGCTGACACCTCAGAAACAGCCTTAAATATAGGCCTTATGATATTTGAAGGTAAGAGGTTATACTGAGCATGCAGTGGGGCACCAGCTGATTACAAATTAAGCGTAAGAATTATCTCACTTTTAATACAGAGGTGGGAGAAAAATCCCGAATTGCACACCGAGGTGGATTTATAAAATTACAGAAGGGGACAGCGAGCATTGAAGGAATGAGATGTCGGCTGGAACTTTTCTCCAGGATGGTTTAGTTGCTGAGGGCCTAAATCTTCCAGTCCCGCCCGCCTGCCACGGGATCGTTGCGACTGGGATGGTAAAGATGACGGATAACCCTTTGACCTCGGGTGGGAATTTCCGGTCCCGGGGCAGGCAGGACTGTAAAATCCCATCTGAGGTGAGCTCGGATAATATTTCACCCCGTTGCACCCAATCCTTTTTGTAAATTATTGATTCACTTGATGGCGGGGTGGGGGGATTCTGGCTATCGCTGGCAAGGCCAGCATTTATTGCCCATGTCTAACTAGGCTTGCTAGGTAACATCGGAAGGCAGTTAAGATTCAACCACCTTGCTGTAGGCCTGCCGAGTTAAAGGCCGGGCTGGGCAAGGACGGAGGAGTTTCTTCCCTAAAGAACATTCGGGAACCAAAAGCGTTATGTCTTTGCTAACAGCCAAAGAGCTATTTTTTTTAAATTAAACTAGATCCTACTGTAGTTCATTAAGTGGAAGCAAGATGAGAGAGAAAGGTACAGATGATTATGCTGAGTATGTAAGATGAAAGGAGGCTCATGTGGAGCGTTATACTTTATACAATTTTGCCTTACAAACATTTCTCTTGGAATGTTATGAGCTTATTATTCCAGATGTATTTAATTAACTGAATTTAAACTCCCCAGCTGCTGTGTGGGGGATTTGAACCCTGGATTATTAGCCGAGAGTACTAGACCAGTGATACAAACACTATGCTATTGCTCCAGCTGTGACCATGCCTCTTTGATTTCAGTTGGGGGTCATTACACTTGGAGAGAAGGATCCCAGCTGTACATATTATACAGAGTAAGGCAGGTAGTAAATGAACTCAGGCAGCGCCACAACACACCACTCACTACTGCATTAGAAGA
This sequence comes from Scyliorhinus torazame, assembly GCF_047496885.1. NCBI lineage: Eukaryota > Metazoa > Chordata > Chondrichthyes > Carcharhiniformes > Scyliorhinidae > Scyliorhinus > Scyliorhinus torazame. The sequence continues at coordinate 119,616,355 of NC_092719.1, forward strand.
GGAAAGAGTTCCCCAATCAAAGGGTGAAGATGGGATGGAACCGATGCAGAGGTGAGTGGAGCCAATTTTGAACGGTGTAGCAGACACCAAAACATGAAATACAGAATCGCAGATAGAGACGGGGTGAAAAATAGTAAGGTATTAGGTAGCGTCGGTGTAAGAGGGAATGCACTAAGACCCAAATTAGCTTCACTGTTACTGCATGTAAATGTGAATACGGATGTCTCGTGGCGCAGTGGGTAATGTCCCTACCTCTTGGCTAGAAGCTATGGGTTCAAGTCCCACTTCAGGATTAGTTGGCCAAGGAAGGTGTGATTGTACATGGAAATTATGAGGAGACCATTCGGCCCTTCGAGCCCGCTCCGTCATTCATTATGACCGTGGCTGATCATCCAACTCAATAGCCTAATCCCGCTTTCCCCCCCATATCCTTTGATTCCCTTCGCCCTAAGGACTATAACTCTAACTGCTTCTTAACAACATGCAATGTTTTGGCCTCAACTACTTCCTGTGGTAACAAATACCCCAGGCTCACCACCCTCTGGGTGAAGAAATTTCTCCTCATCTCTGTCCTAAATGGTCTACCCTGTATCCTCAGACTTTAACCCCTAGTTCCTGGACACACCCATCATCAGGAACCTCCTTCCTAGTCCTGTTAAAATTTCATAGGTTTCTATGAGATCCCTCTCATTCTTCTGTAGCACAGTGGGTAGCACTGTTGCTTCACAGCTCCAGGGTCCCAGGTTCAATTCCCGGCTTGGGTCACTGTCTGTGCAGAGTCTGCACGTTCTCCCCGTGTCTGCGTGGGTTTCCTCAGGGTGTTCTGGTTTCCTCCCACAAGTCCTGAAAGACGTGCTGTTAGGTTAATTGGACTTTCTAAATTCTCCCTCTGTGTACCTGAACAGGTGCCGGAATATGGCGACTAGGGGCTTTTCACAGTAATTTCATTGCAGTGTTAATGTAAGCCTACTTGTGACAACAAATATTATTAAAATTAACTCCAGCAAATACAGTCCTAACCGATTCAATCTCTCCTCATATGTCAGTCCCGCCATCCCAGGAGTCATCTGGTAACGTGACCAAACAGGTTGATTATCAGCCTGTCCATCTTTCCAGTGTACCTAATGGCAGGCGGTAAAAGTGGGAGAGACTCCTGGTTACCACACTGCAGCAGCGAACCACTGCAGTACTTTGCCAAGCATAACCATGGGCCAATCCAAAGGAAGTTCATGGTTGCCAAAGCCCCTTTAGGGCATGGTCCATGGAGGAGGAGGGCATACATAAATGCACCTTGGTAAATAAATTGGGTGGGTTGCAGGCACAGATAACCACATGTGAATATGTGTAGGTGTAAACAGCAACCTGCTCAAAGAAAGACATAACTCAGGACTAAGTAGCCCTGTAAACAATATGTTGAGAAAAAGTAGAGAAAGAAAGAAAGGAGAAGGGGTGTCAGTATTGTTTCATGAGAATATTACAGAGCCAGCGAAAGAGAATGTGTTAGCAGGGTCAAGGAGAGAATATATTTGTTTAGAGTTACACCATCAACTAATGGAAAAGATATAGAGGAACACATCTACAAGGAAATTACAGAGAGTTGCAAAGATTATCGAGCAGTGTTAATGGGGGACTTTAATTATCCTAAGCGAAACTGGGATTGTAATAGTGCAAAGGGCAGAGAGGGGAAATAGTTTTGAAGTAGTTTCTGAAGAATGTACTTGCTCAGCATGTTTCCAGCCAATAAGGAAACAAACATTCTGGATCTGATTCTAGTGAATAAGATGGGCCAAGTGTTAATAGGGGAACATTATGGGAACAGTGATCATAGTATCATAAGCAAAAACAGAAAATACTGGACAATTCAGCAGGTCTGACAGCATCTGTGGAGAGAGAAGGGAGCTAGCATTTCAAGTTTGAATGACTCTTTGTCAAAGCTAGAGAGAACTGGAAATGGGGTCAGATTGATACTGTTGTGGGCGGGGGGGGGGGGGGGGGGGGTGAGGAGCGGTGATGCTGGATAGGGGGCCAACGATAGATGGAGATTGACAAAGATGTAATGGACAGAAAGTCAAAAGGAATTTAAATGGGGGCTAAGAAGGGTACCGATAGTGGCGTAAAGAGATTAGAAGGTGTGAATGGCAAATAAAGGTGAACGGTGTGTCAAAGGGCAACTGGGAACAAGGAACAGATGGCCCAAGTGGGGTGGGGGGAGGCAGACACTGGTGAGAGAAAAATAGATCTATGGAAGAGTGGCGAAGGTTGAGAGCCCATATTATTCAACAATTATTTAGATGTGCACTTGCGATGCCAAGGCATACAAGGTTATGAGTCAAGTGCTGGAAAATGGGATTAGAATACTTATGTGGTCGTTTTTGACTGGTGCAGACGCAATGGGCTGAATGATCTTTTCTGTTCTGTAGATCTTTATGACTCTATGACTAAACAAGGATTCTGGTTGAAACCCATTGTGTTGTGGAACAGGTAACAGATATGCCATTAACACCACCTGGGGATATTAGGAGTCACAAATGACTGCCTTTGTCCTTCGCTGGCTGGACAGCCATACTGTAACCGGGGCTATATTTTTGGAAATTTGATTGTCAGCAGTCACAGAGGGCATTAGCACCTCCAGAGAGATTAGTCTCAGATATATTGAGTCTCTGCTATGATTAGTCGTGGAGCTTTGACCATTAAACAAAAAGCTCATTTTTGCAGAATGGCCAGTCCTATCTCAAGCAGGACATAGGAAACTGATAGCAGCTGTGAACGGTTATTTTTCAGAGCAGAGGAAGGTATACAGTGGTGTTCCCCCAGAGTCAGTATTAGAACCAGAGCTTTTCTTGGTCTATATTAATGACCTGGACTTGTGTGTGCAGAGTTGACACAAAACATGGAAGCATTGTAAATTGTGGGGGGAATAAACATAGACTTCAAGAGGACATAGGAAGGTGTGGAACGGCCAGACCCTGGCAGATTAAATTAAATGCAGAAAAGTATGAAGTGAACATTTTGGAAAAAACTATGAGGAGAGGTAATATAAAAAAAAGATGCAATTCTTTAGAATAGGGAACGCAGGAGAAGAGAAGCTTGGGGATATTTGTCCGCAAATTGTTGGAAATGGCATGACAAATTGGGAAAATGGTGTAAAGCGTAAATGGGATCCTTGATTTTATAAGTGGAGGCACACGTACAAAGCAAAGAAGGTAACAGCAGGCAGTGAAGAGGAGATACAGATTTTACAGATGGATGTAGATAGGCTAGGAGATTGTGCCAAAGTTTGGCAGATGTAGTTTAATGTGGATAAGTGTGAGGTTATCCATTTTGGCCGAAAAAATAGAAAGGGATTCAAAATGTGTCTGGGCAGAGGGGCCTGGGTGTCTGTTCATGAATCGCAGAAAGTCGGTATGCAGGTACAGCATGTAAATTAAAAAGGCAAATGGAATGTTAGCATTTATTGCAGAAGGAGTGAAGTATAAATGTAGAGAGGTGTTGTTGCAATTGTACAGGGTGTTGGTGAGACCACATCTGGAGTATTGCATCCAGTTTTGATTTCCTTATTTGAAGAAGGATGTGGTGGCATTGGAGGCAGTTCAGAGGAGGTTCACTAGATTGATTCTGGGGATGAAAGGGTTGACGTGTGAGGAGAGATTAAACAGTTTGAGCTTATACTCGCTGGAGTTTAGAAGGATGAGAGGGGATCTGATCGAGGTGTATAAAATACTAAAAAGGATTGATAAAGTAAACGTAGACCAAATGTCCCCCCTTGTGAGGCAATCTAGAACAAGAGGTCACCGATATAGGTTGTGATGCGGTCGATTTCAAACTGAGATGAGGAGGAACTACTATTCGCAGAGGGTGGTGAATTTGTAGAACTCGTTGCCCCATAGTGCGGTGGAGTCCAAATCAGTAAATGGTTTCAAGAGGGAGATAGATATATTTCTGATTTTAAAACGGGTTAAAAGGATATGAGGAACAGGCAAGGGAGTGGATTTGAGACCAGGAAGAGATCAGCCATGATCTGTTTGAATGGTGGAGCAGGCGCGAAGGGCTGAATTGTCTACTTCTGCTCCGAATTCCGATGTTCCTATGTAAGTTATGATGAGCCTTTATGAAATAATGGTTTGCCCTCAGCTGGAGTATTGTGTCCAATTCTGGATGCTACACCTCAGGAAGGCATTGGAGAGGGAGCAAAAAGTCTTCATGACAATGGTTTCAGTGATGAGGAACGTCAGCTATGTGGCAAGACAGGAGAGGCTGGGGCAACTCGGTTTAGAGAAGGGTACGAGGAGATTTGATAGTAGTGTTCAGGGTTGGACTAGCTAAGAGAGAAATGATTCCCATTGGTGAACGATTGAGAACCAGAGGATACTGATGGGTGAATGGAAAAATGACCAAGGTGACATGAAAAATTTTCTTTTTAACCGCAGTGAGTGGTCAGGATGTGAAACGAAATGCCCCAGGATGTGGTGCAGGCAAATTCAATTGTAGCTTTCCAAAGGTAAATAGAGAAGCAACTGAAGAGAAAACTACCGCAGGATCATGGGGAAAGGGCTGGAGAATGGGACTAACCAAGTTACTCTTGCAGAAGGCCGACTTGGAGACAAAGGGCCGAATGGTTTTCTTCTGTGTTGTAACCATTCTACAATGGTTGCCCCGAGTGGCTCAAGAAGAGTTGACATCATGGAATACAACTGGAGGAGCAGATTAGGAGAGGGGGAGATGGCCTGGTAATAATTCATTTCCTCATTCTCCACCTTCAATGCAATAGTACTGTCATCCCTCTCTGATCTTACCTGGGTCTGGCAGTACTGTCGGGGGCAGGAACATCATCAGCTGGCTTTCCAAATCCGAACCTTTGTTACCATTTAAACACAGCAAGCATGTGAGGGGGTGAGTGACTGAGCTCCCGCTGGGAGACAGACAACAGGGGAGAGTTCCAGGGTCAGAAATCATTCATGAGATCTGATAGCAGAGAATCTAGACTCTTTTACAGGAGATTTTCTGCCATGTTAGAACTTGGGTACAGTGCCAAATGATACAAGGTTGATAATTCCAAAGTTACAAGTTCAAATCCAACCACAGCACGTTGTAAATAGCACCCAGTAAAAATATGGGGCTGGATTCTCCGCTTCGCAAAGCCGGAAGCGAGAATCGCGATTGAGCGGTGGTATCAAGGGTTGTGCCCTGTGCTAGCGGATTGATGCGAAACCATAATTTGCTTGGATTTTACTGTCATTAACACCTTGGACACTTTTCATGCTCCACCCCTCCGCGATGCTCCATCGTACTTGGGCGGAAGTCTTGTGAACGTGAACTAGTGCAAGTATTTACAAGCGGGGCCTGGACAGCAAGGCTGCGAAGGGGGAGCGGGATGCTAATAAAACTCTGAAAAGCCTAAAGAATTGTTGGGCTTGCTGAGGGGTGGCTGCCCACACCCGGGGTAGCAGCAAGGAACAACTTAGTGGCAAGTCCTTGAACTCGGGGTGCCTGTGCGGGATTGGGGTGGCCTGGCTCAGACCACTATTTCTGGAGTATGTGGATTTAAACACACCCCTCTGGTCTATTTACAGGCTCGTGGATGCTCACAATGCTGAGTGTGCTGTCTGCATCCATTGAATGCTCAGAGAGCCTCTGGTCATCTGGGAGCCCACCCAGGCTGCCCCTATGGCCACCCGCATGCCGCATTTGTTTCATCAAGGGGCTGGGCAGGGCCAAGCTCAATCAGGGGCCCACCAGGCTACCCCTCAGAAGCGCTGTCCCACTGCAGATGAAGCAGGGGATCAGCAGAACTCACCCTAATCAAAGGACACTTGCACCATGGCCTTTGGAACCCTCTCTGGTCTCTACCTATCAGAGAGGACTCACCTGTGTCCCCACACCCTTCCAAATCACCAACTCTCTCCTCGTGGTGAGTCTGGCAGCACCGACAGCCACGACCACTACCTCCCAGGCACTCTTCAGGAGGGCGGGCTTAAGTCTGCAGTGCACCCTGAGGAAGAGGGTGTCTCTCCCCTCCTCACTGGTATGGAGCTGTGGGTCCACCTCGAACTCCCGAACCTGGGGGGCAGGTCTTCTGTGAGCCATCTTCATGGCTGCAGTGAGTGTGTGGTCAGTGGAGTGCTTAAAATTACAGTTTGGTGGCCTATTTGCATGTCTTGTCTAGCTTACCAAATGGCACCTCCAACGGATATGTGAATTGGACGCTATTCCGTCCCAGTGTCTGGTCCTACGACCAAAATGTTGGCGCCGCCCCCGCACCGATCCTCCGCCCGGTGAGGGGCTAGCAGCCATGCCACGTAAAGCCGGCTTTACCTGTGGACACAGGCACACAATAGACAAGACCGTGGCCGCGCATGCGCATAGCGCCGGTCTGTGGCGGCCGCGCCGTACAACAGGGCGCCAACCGCGGGCGGACCCAGCCATCCAAAAACTGCACCCATGTAACGCCCCTTGCCATACCCGGACCACCCCCCACCAGTCCCCCCAGCCCCGCCAAAGCCCCCCCTGCCAGTCGAACGGCTCCCCCCCGCCCCCCCCCCCCCCGACTGTGGTGACGCTGGGCACCGTCCGCAGCCGCCACCCAAGGTCCCCGAAAGTTGTGAGGACTCGCGCCCCACGCCATCGGGGACTCGGCCATTCGGGGGAGGGCCTCAGGTGACGTTCTGAGGCCGTCCCGACGGCGTGCTGCGTACTGTTCGACTACATTATTTTTGAGAGGGTGGAGCATCGGAAAAAAGGCGCCGCCCCGATTCCAGCGTAAAAACGCATTCTCCGGCCGATCGCTGAATGCGATCTCGGCATCAGCCATCGGAGAATCCATCTCATAGTTTCTGAAACGGAGACTCCCGCTCTTAGTCTGCCAAAACGGAGAATTCCGGCCATGGTCATTGGTGGGGTTAAGAAAATGTCCAGGAAAGCTGCCAGGTTGTCATAAAAACTAAAATGGTTCACTAATACCCTTCACGAAAGGTAAGCCCTGGTCTGACCTGCCCTACTCCAGTCCTGCACTATGACTCTTGATGGCCTCTGAAGTGGCCCAACCAAGGCAACAAAAATGTCCAACATCCAGAGAGCTATTATTTTTAAATGTTTGCCACCCTATATCGCAGGTGCATCTAGGAGGAAGCTAGCTGAACACATAGAGAAAGCTGCAAGGGTTATGCTGATAGGGTGAAATGAAGAGAGTTAAGTGGAAGGCTTGTTTGAAACATAAAGTTGTCCCTAATTTTTGTCTTTTGAACATTTTCACTTGGAAAGCTGACAGCTATGCAATAAGAAATAAAAATAATTGCAAGAACTTCAACACAATTGTTATAGGGTCACTAAGCGGCCTTCCTCTTCTTTGAATAGCAATCAAATCTGGTCTTAAAACATGCAAGTCTGGAAATTGGAGCTGACTGACAGGAGAGCGATGCTTCACACAGTTATAAAGGCAGTCCGTTTTCAGCTATTTGGAGTATGAGCCAGCTAATTTGCTTGTACTGGAAATAACATTCTTTACACACTGCAATGATAAAACAAATGCTGGAGTGCATGAAACCATCGCTTGTGGCAACAGGCACCAGGAGCTGAATGTTATTTTCTCAGCGCTATTTAACGTTGCCTCCAGTGGCAGTTTTTAATCTATTTTATTGCTTATTGTCACTCGTCACATTTCCCCGTGGATGTTGTCTGCTCGATTACAGAAGGTGCAGGCTCTCTGCCTGGTTATTGCAAAGGGAACTCCACCCACGAGTATGTAAGAACAGATTTCAGAATTACAGAACATCACAATCAGCCCCGCAGTCTATCTCACACACCACATCAGTACACTGTCAGAAAATTCCCAATAATCACAGTTCAGCTTTTTTTTAATTAAGCAAAATGTATTATCAGTCCAAGCTCAATTATCTGTTTCATTTCAAAATCCTGAAAGTTCCGCAAATGTACAATTCGGAATATTTAATTAAAACCATTTCTTGCACGCAAACAAGACAATATCTCAAAACTGCAGATACAATTCCTCTGGAAGGGAATAATTCTGTACATGAGCATCATCAGGCATACCTCACAAAGTGACATTGAGAATAATATGTTTTCAGAAGCTGTCTGTTCATCTTAAACATTTCCAGATTTGTGATGGTAGAAACCAATAACAAATTAGTTCTAATTCCAATCTGATTGGCCCTGATCAGGCTCCCCAGTGCCAATTGATCTAACTTGTTGAACATAAGAAATAGGAGCAGAGGATGGCACGGTGGCACAGTGGTTAGCACTGCTGCCTTACAGCTCCAGGGACCTGGGTTCAATTCCGGTCTTGGCTGTCTGTGCGGAGTCTGCACTTTCTCCCCGCGTCTGCGTGGGTTTCCTCCGGGTGCTCCGGTTTTCTCCCATAGTCCAAAGATGTGCAGGTTAGGTGGACTGGCCACTCTAAATTGTCCTTTAATGTCGAACGATGTTAGGGTTAGGTTAAGGAGTTATTGGGATGGAGTGGGGGAGTGGGCTTGGGTGGAGTGCTCTCTCAGAGGGTCGGTGCACACTTGATGGACCAAATGGCCTCCTTCTGCACTGTAGGGATTCTATGTGTAGGTCATTCAGCCCCTCCAACCTCCTGTGCCATTGTATGGGATCATAGCTGATCTAATTGTGATCTTGACTTTCCTGCCCGCCCTCCATAATGCTTGTCAATCAAAAATCTAACTCAGCCTTGAATATTTGCAATTACCCAGCCGCCATTGCTCTCTTATGGATGAGAATTCCAAACACCAACAACCCTTTGAAATCAAATCCCTCCTCATCTCCATCTTTAATGGAAGACGCCATTTCCAAAATGGTTATAGATTCTCCCACGAGGGGAAGCCTCCTCTCGGCATCCACTCTGTCAAGTCCCCTCATAATCTTATTGTTTCAGTAAGATCACCTCTCATTCTTCCAAATCCCAATGAGTTTAGGCCCAACCCACTGCACCTTTCCTCAAAAGACAAACCGCCTCCCCATCCCAGGAATCAACCTGGTGAGCGTTCGCTGAACTGCCTCCAAAAAAGGTTGATTCTTCGTGGGGAACAAAGACACGGATTGAAACATTAATGGCTGTCGCATAAGTGGCTGGGTGAAACTTTCAGTCCCCTGATCCAACACTCAACCGTGACGCAGTTATGGTGAGGTTTGAGGGTTTGCGGTCTAGGGTTTGAGCATGTAATCTGGGACTGATGCTTCAGTGCCGTACTGAGGGAGTGTTGCACTCTCTGAGGTGCTGTCTTTCAGAGCCAGGAGATATTAAATGATGGACTTGTCTGGCCTCTCGATTGATTGTAAAAGATCTCACTGGACTATGCGAGAGAAGAACAAGGGAGTTCAGCCTGGTGCCCGGGTCAACCCTTCGACCAACATCAGTGAAACAGTTGAACTGGTTATTAACACATTGCTGTGTTTCTATGTTATGGGATGAAAATGAAAATCGCTTATTGTCACAAGTAGGCTTCAAATGAAGTTACTGTGAAACGCCCCTAGTCGCCACATTCCGGCACCTGTTCGGGGAGGCTATTACGGGAATTGAACTGTGCTGCTGGCCTGCCTTGGTCTGCTTTCAAAGCCAGCGATTTAGCCCTGTGCTAAACAGCCCCTGGGATGCCCAGGGATTGTGAAAGATGCTATATAAATACAAGGTTTTTCTTTCTGCCGTGACGCTGAATTGGAGGAGGCTGTGACTCATCCATGATTTGATGTCAAATAAACAGTCTGACAACACGGAGGCGAATAAAAATCTCAGCTGATGCATCACAGACAAGATTAGACTCCGTGCTGTTGCAATACAATGATGATCAATGACAACCTATCACATCTGCCACACATTCATTGACTGACACACGGAGGCGAACTGCGCTGTAATTACGGAGGAAATTGAGCTTGCTGATGAAAGGTGCAACATAAACAGGCCATACATCTCCCGTTGCAACAGACCACTAGCTGTTAAAAGCTCTATTTGTGACACTATCCTCTAAAAGAAACACTTAGATTTTATATATACTGCCTTTCAATCATTGAGGATGTGCCAAAAGATACAGAACCAATGAAATGCTTTTAAAGCATAACCACTGTTGGCAACTGCTTTAGAGCCAATGTATGCTCAGCAAGCTACCACAGGAGGCAATGTGATAATGACCAGATTATCTGTTTCTGAGATGTTGGTTGTGGGATAAACATTGGCCCAGATACCTGAGAAAATTCTTGGTCTCCTCTGCAAAAACAATGCCTTAACATCTTTAACGTACTCCGGAGCGGGCTGACGGAATCTCAGTTTTGTCTCATCCGGAAGTCAGCTTTGCAAACAGAGTGATGAACTAGAATATAAATGTCAATGAGAAACTGGAAGGACCCAAGCCTGACCTGGTGACCACAGCCCTGCCTGTATCTAAAGAAAAAGATGATATCAATCAAAACTTGGGCACAAAAGGATGGGGTCTCTAGGATCCTCAGAAAATAATGGAATGAGTTGCTGGTAGAAAAACTGCAGAAGAATAGGGTTCTCTTTGTCTTCCAATTCAAGGACACTAGCAGACAACATAGGAGGAAGTAGTAGTTCCACTCTCTCCACCATCAGTGGAGTTGTATTAAGTTGATCTTTTCTCTACGCCCTATTTATGACTGTAACATTACATTCTGTAGTCTCTCCTTCCTTCTCTATGTACGGTACGTGTTGTCTGTATAGCATGCAAGAAACAATACTTTTCACTGTATACTAATACATGTGACAATAATAAATCAAATCAGTGCATTGAGGCTGCAATGTGTACGATCTACAAGATAAACTGCAGCGGTCACGGAGGTTCTGACAGAACCTTCCAAACCTACAGTGTTGAGCACCAAGTGTAACAAGTTCATGAGAAACCAATTGCCTGAACATTCTCCTTCATGTCACACACCATCCTGACTTGGAAAATATATCACAATTCCTTCATCGTTGCTAAGTCATAATCCTGAAAAACACGACCCAACATCACTGGAGGAGCCCCTTCATCACAAGGCTTCACCGTACATTATCATTCACTTTCTGAAGGGTGACTGACTTCCCTATCGGGCCGCACTCCAAATGGCAGCCTGATAGCGGGATTCCTTCAGGAATCCCTCGAATTCCTCACTGCGCATAAGTCTGCATGTCAAGGAAATTGGAATTGCACCCTGATATCCGTTCCCAAACCGAGAATTCAGTCCATAGTCTTTAGCCAATTCCCAATTTACGCTTCCAATTGACAACAGAAAGACTCAAAAATCAATTAATAGTTTGCACCTAACATAGCCCACAGCTCAGTAACCTTCCTATACAAGGTTAGTGTGACAGTTGGACTCATTAAACTCACAGAAGCATTGCAAAACAAAATATGACATTGAGCTGCATGAGGAGATATTAGGTCAGGAGAGGAGTTTGGTCAAAAATGAATAACCGTTTTTACTGAGAGAGATGGTTCCCGTTTCCTCCCCCTTTCTGCCATCTCGTGAGGATCTCCCTTCACCTCACACTGTCCGCCACCATTCCGCAGTCTGCTCTTCGGTTCAATCCAAGACCTCAAGAAAGGTGAGCAATTATATATAGTGCCTCTTTATCTCTCTCAGAGGAGTGCTGCTTACAAGTTACTTTGAAGTTTGTTCATTATCACATCACCAAATGCAGCAGCCAATTCCAAAACAATTCCATTCAATAAACAAACTGAGTACGCAGCTTGGCTATTCTGATAGCCCTTGTAATGAGCAGCACCAATGGTTTAACATTTTTATGAACTTTATTGATTCTTCTGGTGCTGGAGGGATTTCAACACACCGTGCCAAAGAGGCAGCGTAGAATCACCAGCACAGAAACAGGGCATTTGGCCAGCAATTATATACCCATCTTAATTATCATTCCACCCTTACCCCCGCCTCCACATCCTTCTATTCACCTCCCATTCATGGAAGCATCAAGCCTGCACTTGAATGTGTCAATGTTGTCTGGCTCAAGTGGAGTAGTGTCAAGGATTCCCATTGTACAGCGCTGTGGCGATGGCCTGGAGAGGTTTGTGACCAAAATCACCCCATATGCCAAATTTCTTGTCCATATAGGAACGGCAAACGAAGACCAAGGGGCGGGATTCTCCGTTGCCCGACGCCGAAATCATATGTTCGGCGATCGAGCAGAGAATGGGCTCTGACGCTGAAATCGGGGCCCGTGCCGGTTTGACACCGGTCAGCCATGCTCTGTCCCCTCTGAAATGGCGTCATTGCGACGCGCACCACTGCAACGACGTTGGCGCATCATCGGCCGGCCCTCCTGCGATGCTCCACCCCTGATGGACCGAGTTCCCGACAGCGCGGGGCACGCGTGGTCTCAGCCACGTGGGAATCCGTGCCACTGGCCGGTGGGGCACCTGAGAGGGCTGGTGGGGGTGACCAGGGGCTGGGCTCTGGGGTCGCGGATGGTGGGTCGGGTCCACGCACGGCCGGCGCCATTTTGTACGCCGTGACCGCTGCAGGCCGTCAGGCGTGCGCATGTTCAGCCTGGGACCCGGCCATTCTCCAGCCATTTCCGTCGCGGGAGGCGGGAGTTTTACCCGGATCCAGTGCAGGCCCCTCACCAGTCCCGTAATCGGTGAGGGTTTCACGCCGATTTTTTGGTCGTCGGCACTTAGCCGCTGAAACAGAGAATCCAGTCCCAGATTCTTCCCCACTGCGAGGCAGCTTTACCCCAGGTGTGCTCTCCCGCAAACCCTCATGGCTACTTTCAGCTTGCTGGCAGCAGCTAAGCCCTTGAGAACATTGGTTGCCAGATACCGGTTGGCCCACACTGCTCCACCCAGGTAAAAAATACTAATGTAACAGGTTATTTGAATGAAAAAGTTCATTTTCCATTCTAAATTATATATATTCATATGTTGTTCCATGGACCATCTGTTCAATAAAACCGTTGGCTGTTAGTTGTGCCTCAGAATATTCATTAGGAGCAGCAGAATGTACATGTACTCAGCTAATATGTGATGCAAATCATTTTGTCAGGTAGCTTTGTAAACAGCAAGATCGCTAGTTTTTGCAGTACTCAGGCAATCTTAATTATCTATCCCATCTGCCCAAGGCATCACCCCCACTGCAGCCACTGTCTGCTCCCCCAGTATTCTCCACTTCCTTTACGCCCAATGACGCTTGCTGGGTACGGACTTAGGGGCAGTAACAGATCTCCAGTTTATCACAATCTTGGTGAGCGTTTCTGTTTTACTATCTGAGGATTTGGCAGCCCAGTCAGTCCAATCTGCTTATTTGACACTCACATCTCCAATGGACTACGATTACGAACGGAAACCATACTTGGTCTTTTCATGAGCTGTCCAAGAGAAATTCAGCTGAGCGCTTGTGCCAGCAGAGAAGACCAGCTAACTCAGCACAGCCCTCTGATCCAATCTATGGTTTGAATTGCTGACTACTACCAGCCCTCCTGTGAACATGACGATTCCATTATATTCTCTGTATTATGACCAACCCCAAGGTGAGGTTCCCCAAACGTTGTTAATCCGGGCGATACCACTCGATTTGTCAACATCCATCTGGGACACCCCACAAATTGTTACAAACCCCGGTGAAGAGAGATGAACTGGCTCCTTGTCTTTATTCAAACCACATCCCCACACCACCCCTCCCCCCCACCCACCTCCACCTTCCCGCTGGTAGCAACAAGGTTTAATCTAAACATGATTCCTTTTCCGTCACTATCTTTCCTGACCCAATAGTTATGTTTAAACAGTAGCCAATTTAACCAGGTTTTCTTGAGTTAAGGATGGAGTAAGTGGCCAGGAGAAAAATAATAAACACATGCATCTACGTTCGTACATATCTGAAGTAAGAATTGAGTCCAATAGTAAGAATGTATAAATAAAAAGTTACACGGAACAGTCCTTAACTCGTGATGGTCGATGGTGAAGAGTGCAGCCGTTATCAGTTGATTTCAGTAGATTTAACTTTGGTAGGCGAATAGTTGGTTCTTCGATTCCAGTGTTCTATGGTTTGGCAGAGAAGTTACCCTGGTCTCTTTCCAGCTCCGATTCTTTGATGGCTGGGCTGACGTCCACAGTCAGAGAGAAGGAGATATACCTGCAAAATCTGCTAACTTGCAGGTGCACTGCTGGCTGTTTCTCACTCTTATTTAAAGGCCAACATTTCCTTATGCAATTCCGTGATATTTTCTCTATCATCATGACATCTGTTATTCAGATGAATCAAGTGGAAGACTAACAATTTAGCTCTGGATGCTGTTCCATTTTTCATTACAGACCATAGTGCATGTCTGGCCCACATTCCCATCAGTTCCAACAGTGGAAACTACTACATTGCTAAACTACAGGCTAAAACTACTGTCCCGATTTATTTACAAATAAAATAACAGAAAGGAGAAATATCAGCAAGAGTCAACAGTCGAGTCCTTTAAATTAGATTCACAGAATCACAGAATCCCTACGGTGCAGAAGGAAGCCATTTGGACCATTGAACAATTTATTTATTCATTTCAACTTTTCTCTTGTACTGATTTATTTGAATGCCTTAAAAAAGATTGCTTTTCTATTGAGCCTTTCATGACCTCATCATGACCCAAAGCAATTACAACCAATTAAGTATTTTCACAGCAGCCGCACAGCACAGAGATCTAATAATTAGTAATAATAATCTTTATTGTCGCAAGTAGGCTTACATTAACACTGCAATGAAGTTACTGTGAAAATGCGGCCTCCCATTTGAGACGGAGATGAGGAGAATTTGTTTTCTCTCAGAGGGCCAGTAAGCTGTGGAACCCTCTTCCCCAGAGAGTCGTGGAGGCTGGGTCATTGAATATTCTTATGGCCGTGTTAGCTAGATTGTTGATTGACAAGGGAGTCAAAGGTTATGGGGGTAGAAGGAAGGTAGCGGCCACAAACAAATCAGCCTTGTTCTCATCAAATACCAGAGCAGGCTTAAAGGGCCGAATGCCCTACTCCTGCTGTTAATTTGTGCGTGCAAATGTTTGCCACTGTTGTAATGTCGGAAACACGGCAGCCAATTTGTACACAGGGAGGTCAGCAAACAATAATGGAATAAGTGATCAGATAATCTGTTTTAGTGTGACGCTGACTGGGGGTATAGATGTTGGCATAAAGCAGGGAGAATTCACCTGCCGTCCTTTGAAAAATGCTGTGAGGTCTTTGATGCCCATTTGATAGGGTAGACAGGAACCATCCATTTAACATCTCATCTGACAAGCAATACTTCTTACAGTGCAGCTTTTTGGGCTCCATCATGGTTAGCCTGGCAGTGTTGCCATGAAAGTTCCCACCACTTCCACATGGAGCTTCCAAAGAGCATTTGACACATGGCTATATTTGACAGACTTGTGAGCACAGTTATAGCTGACAAAACAAAAGGGACAGTCGCAACATGAATATGAAATTGGCTGAATGACAGGAACCGGGGAGTAGTGGTTAATGGATATCTTTCAGGATGGAGTAAGGTTTGTAGTGGAGTTATCCAGGGATCAATATTGGGATCCTTGCTTTTCCTGTTAGAAATTAATGATCTAGATCGTGGTGTGCATGGGGCCAATTTCAAATATTGAGATCGTATGAACTTGGTACGTTATGGACTGTAAAGAGGATAGTCTAGAACTTCAAAAGGACATGGACAAGTTGGAGGAATGAGTGGACAGGTGGCAGATGACTGTCAATGCAGAGAGATGTGGAATGGTTCATTTTGGTAGGAAGAACATGGAGAGACAGGGAGTACTGGAGAAGAGGGGCCTTGGTGTTTATGTGCATAAGACATTGAAGGTGACAGGGCAGCTTGGGAGTGGTTAATAAAGCACACAGTACAAGGGCTTTATTAACAGCAGCATAGAGTACAGGAGTATAGAGTAGAGAATGTGGCAGCGGGCGAGAAAAGAGGTGTTGAAGCCGCCGTGTGAAGGGCGACTTTCTCTGCCATATCGTTAAGGAGATAGAGAAAAAGAATTTGAAGGAGCAGTCCCCACAACATCACGCTGGCAGGGCGGGCTCAGCAACTGTCCTATCACCACTGTCCTGGTTGCACTCATACCTTGTGACTCACTATATACTGATCCCAGCTCTGCTCCAGCCTCTAAGGCATGCACTGTGCCTGTAGTTGAGCTGATGGCTGCGAGTTTTTGAGCAAATGCCAATGCTTCTTCCAGAAAGATCTGCTGTTTTCCTCACTCATCCACACGAAGGTGCAGTGGTTCTCGAATATTTGACGGCACAAGATCATAAGGGATGGGAATAGATGAGGGAAGAACAGTGGGGAGGAAGTCAGCAGTTCCAAGGTCAATCTATTTGCAACTTCCATTTATTGGAATGGGCAATGCTGGGTGCCAGTGGCTCTTGACATCTCCAGGGCACCGAGGGGATGCAGGCGGACTGATTCTCTACCCGTCCTTTGTGTCCCCCTCCTGTCGTGTGGCATCTTCTGCTGCAAGAGAGAGTGCAGAACCCAGTGACCATGCATCAGTGTGTCTGGGTGGTGTGCCTGCTACAGCCAAACAGCTGTCGGTTTGTCGAGGCGTGTAGAGCTTGTGCCTGGCTGGCATAACTGGAAGTTCTGTATGTGGGTGAGGTGCGGTGTTAGGATGTTGGGGTGAGTCCTGAGTGCAAGGGAGTGCTGCTGGGTGTGTCAGGGATGTGGTGCATTGAGCAGTATGAGAGGTGGGTGGCGTGGTTGATCTGAGAGGTGGTGTGCATATGAGTTCACTCACCTTGACCAGCCGAATGAGGTCAGTAAACTCTCTCCGGTAATGCTCGTATCTCCAGGAAACGTGACCATCTTCCTGGCCTCCACTTATGTTCAGCCAGGGCCTTGTCACCAAAGCCCTTTGATTCCCTGGTGCGCCATCCTCCATCTCCCTCAGCACCCCAATGTGATTATCCAACAGCCTGCATTGCTGTAACTTCCCAGTTACAGGGACTAGGGTGGCCGCTACATGTGGCGTCTCCACAACAAGCCTGGCCCCCTGCGACCCCCTGAAGTGTGCAGAGGACGTCGGCAGCACAGTGGAGTCACGAGAAGCTGGTGGGCAGGGTGGGAGCCTCGCTCGTAGCCACACGATAATCAGAGGACTGAGGTGGCCGTGTGTATTCTACAGAGTGCCCATCTCATTACCAACCACCGTGGGCAGCCCCAGCACCCAAACATTGGAGAAACATATTTCCTGCCCTGAGAAAGACTGGCAATACTCACAAAAACATCTAAAGGATCCTGTGTGCCCCATCCTGTGGACTGCCGCTGAAGAATGGCTCAGGACCTGACACTGAGACATGGTTTTACTGATGTTGCAACAGTGATTTCAAACATCGTCTATAAGTAGCAGAACAAGCAGACTGACTGTGGTAAACCACTGTAATGTATAATACGTGTAATGTGGTAAATGGCCACTGCATTATGTGTAGTATGGTAAACCGCTGCTGATGGCTTCGCCTCCCCTTGGGCCGGTATAAAGGTGGCTGGCCTCCGCCTCTGATCCAGTTCGGGATCGAGGCCAGGAGGCTTTCTGTTTAGTTTATTAAAGCCTCAGTTACGTTCACTACTCGTTTTGTGTTCATTGATGGTGTATCAATTTAATAAACTAAACATCTAAGATGAATTCATCACTAAAGCCTGATCGCCTGGAGCTGGACCCACAGGCAGCCGACGCCACTGCAACATTCGAGCACTGGCTAAGCTGCTTCGAAGCGTACCTCGGATCCTTCACCGAACACTTCACCGACCTCCAAAAGAAGCAGATCCTCCACGCACGGGTGAGCCCACAAGTCTTCTCATCAGGGACGCCCCCTCGTATACGGAGGTGATAATGCTGCTGAAGGGACACTATGTTAAGTCTGATTCAGCACTCCTCCGTCGAAAAGGAAGCCCAAGCCATTGTAGAAGCTGTGTGACATTGGAGGCATTACCTGGCCGGCAGGCGATTCACTCTCCTCACTGACCAGCGGTCGGTTGCCTTCACATTTAACAATACACAGCGGGGCAAAATCAAGAACGACAAGATTCTGAGGTGGAGGATCGAGCTCTCCACCTACAACTACGATATCTCGTATCGACCTGGGAAGCTCAATGAGCCCCCAGATGCCCTATCCCGCGGTACATGTGCTAGTGCACAAGTAGACCGGCTTCGGGCCCTCCACAATGACCTCTGTCACCGGGGGGGGCACCCGTTTGTTTCATTTTATCAAGGCTCGCAACCTGCCTTACTCCATCGAGGAGGTCAGGACCGTGACCAGGGACTGCCAGGTCTGCGCGGGGTGCAAACCGCACTTCTATCGGCCAGACAGAGCGCACCTGGTAAAGGCCTCTCGCCCCTTTGAGCACCTCAGCGTCGACTTCAAAGGGCCCCTCCACTGACCGTAATATGTACTTCCTCAACATTGTTGACGAAAACTCAAGATTCCCTTTTGCCATCCCATGCTCTGACATGACCTCTGCCACCGTCATCAAGGCCCTGCAGACTTTTCACCCCCTTCGGGTTCCCCACCTACATCCATAGCGATCGGGGTTCCTCCTTCATGAGTGACGAGTTGCATCAGTTCCTGCTTAGCAAGGCATCGCCCCCAGAAGGACGACCAGCTACAACCCCCGGGGCAACGGACAGGTGGAGAGGGAGAACGCGCCAGTCTGGAAGGCCGTCCTCCTGGCCCTACGGTCTAGAAGTCTCCCAGTCTCCCGCTGGCAGGAGGTCCCCTCCGATGCGCTCCACTCCATCCGGTCGCTCCTGTGCACTGCCACCAACGAGACCTCTCACGAATGTATGTTTGCCTTCCCCAGGAAGTCCACCTCCGGGGTCTCGCTCCCGTCCTGGCTGACAGTCCCAGGGCCCGTCCTCCTCAGGAAGCATGCGAAGAGTCATAAATCGGATTCCCTCGACGAGAAGGCCCTGCTCCTCCATGCCAATCCACAATATGCCTACGTGGCACATCATGGCGGGCGACAGGACACAGTCTCCCTTCTGGAATTGGCACCTGCAGGTTCCCCAGCGACCATCACCACCACCCCCGACCCTACACCGTTCCCCCTCGCCTCTACCCACCTACCTCAAGAACAGGCACCCGCAGGCCCACTGGCGACCATCACCACCACCCCCGCCCATACACCGCCCCCCCTCCAGTGACTCAACAACTGGGTGAAGAAGAGGACGACAAGCTCCCGGACGCGCAGGTCTCGACACCGATGCCCACACCACAGCCGGGACTGAGGCGATCACGGCGAAAGGTCAAGGCCCCCGACAGACTTGATCTTTAAGTCCTCTTCACCCCTGCTGAACTCTTTTTAACAGGGGGCGAATGTGGTAAACCACTGTAATGTATAATACATGTGATGTGGTAAATGGCCACTGTATTATGTATAGTATGGTAAACCACTGCCGATGGCTCCGCCTCCCCTCGGGCCAGTATAAAGGTGGTGGTCTCCGCCTCTGATCCAGTTCGGGATCGAGGCCAGGAGGCTTTCTGTTTAGTGTATTAAAGCCTCAGTTACGTTCACCACTCGTCGCGTGTTCATTGATGGCATACCACTGACAGAACAACCAACAATACACTGGTGCTTCAGCTGGCTTCACCTTTTTACTGAGACTGATTTTAACACGTGATGCTATTCAAAATTACGTATTCCGATTGCCATAACTAAGCTGAATAACCTAACGTAGGCCCATGGGGCACCGTCTTCCATTTATTTTAGTCATGTTCTCTCTAATAGCCCAGAAGTCCATTTGGTACAAGAGCAGACATACAATCCCACATTAGCACTTGCTGGGCTGTGCCTTGGTGAGGGACCACCTTTCCCAATGGCTGCACTTCAAAATTAAATGTGAAGGGCTTTGGGGTCTCTTCCTTTTCTTTATAACTCTCATTACCTGCTCCATGAAGATTAACCTGCCAATAGCACTGGCATGACGAAAACACTCAGCAGACTTTCCGATCAGAATTGGTGAGAGTTCACCTCTGCATCCTAGACAGAGAAATTTGAGGCTCTTTTTTTCCCCAGCAGGCTCAGGACACAACCCTGGCTGCACAATGACTCAGCCACACGGGGCACAGGTCTCAGCTATATGACCTCAGGAATGTATAGCCCACTCCTTCTCCCCGGGTCTAACAGTCGGGAGCCAAGGCAAAACAAACAGTATCAACCCTTCCAAGCTGCATGCCAGCATAGCAAAGCTAAGCAACTTGGTTGTACCAATCATTCCTATTTTGTAAAATCAACCTGTGTCACCATGGGCGGCATGGCAGCACAGTGGTTAGCACAGTTGCTTCACAGCTCCAGGGTCCCAGGTTCGATTCCCGGCTTGGGTCACTGTCTGTGTGGAGTCTGCACGTTCTCCCCATGTGTGCGTGGGTTTCCTCCGGGTGCTCCGGTTTCCTCCCACAGTCCAAAGATGTACAGGTTAGGTGGATTGGTCATGTTGAATTGGGTGGGGTTACTGAGTTACCGGGATAGGGCGGAGGTGTGACCTTAAGTACGGTGCCCTTTCCAAAGGGCCGATGCAGACTTGATGGGCTGAATGGCCTCCTTCTGCTCTGTAAATTCTGTGATGGTACGGACAGATATATATGGAAATTGGCACTTCCATAAAATGTCAATGTACACAACAGATCAGAATTTTAAAAATTCATCCTTGAGATGTGGGTGTCGCTGGCTATGCCAACATTTATTGCCCATCCCTAATTGCCGTTCAGGAGGTGGTGGTGAGAAGCATTATTGAACCGCTGCAGTCAATGTGTTTGTAGGGACGCCCGCTGCATGCAAAATATATGTGTGAGTGTTGACCTGTGTACAATAACTATACAAAACATACAAACAAATGTAAATTGAGAATACAATAACATTTTGAAATCACAAAAGGATTTGAGTAGCTTTGTTTAAAGGCGTCATTTTCGTTTTGGAGTCATGTAGTCATGGGTTCAAGCCTCACTCAGGCAATTTGAGCACATACTGAGGGATTGCTGCCCTGTCTTTTGAACAGAACGTTAACCCAAGGCCCAATCTGCCCTTCTGGGGGAAAATAAAATATGTCACAATTGAAAGACCCCCATGGGCGGCCTTCTCAGTTTCCAGCCCAATGTTTGTCCCTCGATTAAAAGGGTCACCGGAGTCTCCTGCCAAAAAGATATATGTGGCAGGATTCTCCGTCAGCTGACACCGGAATCGCGAAACCCGATTGGGCGGAGAATCGGTTCCGACTTCGAAATCGTGGCGGATGCCGATTTTACGCCAAATTGCAATTCTCCGTCGCCTCGACAGCAGCGTCAATGAGTTCCAGAAAGCACGTACAGTAAACAACATTTGCATATTATTAGTGGGCCGACCAGAGACTGGATTCTCAATTATTGAGACGATGTCCCCACGCCGGTGTCAAAACAGTGGAGTTTTACTCCTGAAATACCTGCAAAAAGGTGAAACAAATTCATAGCCCTGCAGGGGGCTAGCAGGGGCCCGGAGTGAATCTCGCAGCTTTTGCTGCAGATATGGGCCCCGCACGTCCGGGTCAGAGGGCGCGCATGCGCGCGGCGGCAGCCTGCAGCGGCCGCGCCGTGCTCCATGGCGGACTCGGACCGCAGAGCCAGACCGAAGAAAGAGACCCCCCCGATCGACCGCGCGACCGACCCTCAAACTCCGCACATTAAATCCCCGGCCCCCCCGATCTCCTATCCGCCCGCCCCCGACCAGGGCGGTCACGGACTGAGTCCGCAGCCGCCAAACGAGCATCCCGCCCGGCAATAACAGGTTAGTTCCCAACCGTCCGTAACTCAGCCGGTCGGGATGAAGGACTGCTGAGCGAGCCTCTGGTAATGGCCCTCCGGTGGCGCGGCATATTCCGCGGTGACGCCGATTTTCGGCGCCCGGGGAATCGCCGAACTGACGCTGGGCCTGATTACGGTGTTGGGGTGCGGAGAATCCAGCCCCTGGTATTCTCCGGGGACACCGCGATTCTCTGCCTCCGATGGGCCGAATTACTGATGGCGAGGGTCACTTGTGCTTTTAAAAATCATGAAACCGGCATCGTGGCGATTGAGGGAAAGAGCGGGGGTATAGAAAGTGTTCAACATCGCCATAGTTTGCTGACAGTTGTGCCGCTGGCCGGGGGGCTTCTGCCAGGGCAGGGGGAAGTAGCGGGGGGTGATCAGGCGATGAGCTGTGGGGTCGGGGTGGACGGGCATGGAGCACCATTGCCGCGGCCTGCAAGGCTGCCATGCAGCTGCGCACGCCATTGACTGCCCGCTGTGAACTTAAAGCCACAGGTCGTATAGGTTTCCCTCCAGGGCACTCCCCTAGGTATCCTCTGGCCCCAGCCGACCCATCAGCGGGATGGGCGCACTCCGGCGCAATCAGTGCCACCTTGAGGGCTGGGATGAGTGTGTGTGGGGCGTGTAATGTGTATATGCGGCTGCAGCTGGTCAGACTCCCAAGTGTCAATCACAGACCTGCCGAATCCCGCACCGTTTTTCATTGGAATCGATTGTGTTGCACATGGCGCCGGTGCTAGTCCCTCCATAGTTGCCGAATCGGTCCAGGTTCGGCGCCAGTTTTGTTGTTATAAAAGTCGACAAATTCTGCCCCGGCGTCAACACTTAGCCTCAGGAATGGAGAATCCAGCCCATGTTTTTCTTTAAACGACCAGAATATGGAGGTGAGAGGAGCAGAAGTGCTCCGACTGACTCCAGAGCGGTCTCAACGATTATTGCCTGCGCCTTCTCTATTGCCTCCACCACACCAGTCCTGCACATACCTTCAGGTTGAAACAAATCTCCACCTCACAGTCTTAAATGTCACTTTTAAATCCAGATTTTCCCCAGGTAAAATCGTGTCAAATTAAACAAAATCCCCACTTTTCCCCGTGGCTCATTTCCAGAGTGATACCCACGTCTTTGCTCTCGGCCACGTTTAGGTTTGACTCAGGCCCAGGTCCAATAATTGTCCTTCACCTGTGGTAAACATCTCAATGGGGAAAGAGATGGGTCCTCAGGAAAGGTGCAAGTGCTGTGGTGAAATAATACAACTCACATTAACATATCTCCTCTGATCTCCCGGTCCTGTTCACTTTCCTAATCCCTTTAATGTTCCAGTTTCCTAATCCCCTCTTTAAAAAAAATATGTAGGCTACGCTTCAACATGATTTAGTGGGAGGGAATTACACCTTCTAACTGCATAGAATCACACAGCAAATCGTGCCTGTGATGGTTCTTTCGAGGAGCCGACGAATTGGTCCCACTCCTCTGCACCGCCTTGCAAAATCTTCAAGCTCTATGTTCGATTTCCTTTTGAAGACTGTGTTTGAATCTGCTTCCATCTCCCTTTCAGAATGTGCATTCCAGATCACAACATCTCATCCTCCTGTTCCTTTGCAATGATCTTAACTCTGCATCCTCATGATAACTGACCCCACCCCCATTTCCGGAAGCTTGTTACTCCTCATCAACTTCGTAAAAAATCTTTCAGAATTTTAAACATTCACACCGAATCTCCTGTTGACCTTCACTGCTCTCAAGAACAATAATCTTGATGCCTCCGAGTCTCTCCATGTAAATCACACACAATCATGCAAAACCACACAACCAAGGGGAGGCAATGGTGTGGTGGCATTGTCAGTGGAGGAGCAATATAGCAACTGAAGGTAATGCTTTGGGGATCGGGGTTCGAATCCCACTATGGCTAATGGTGAAATTTGAATTCAATAAAAATCTGGAGTTAAAAATCAAATAAAGGCCATGGGTCGATTTTTGTTCTTGAGAGCAGTGAGTTAGTGGCCCTCTGCTGAAGGGGCAGCGGGGAAGGGGATTGGTGGAGAGAAACAAATTTCTGCCTTTGATTCTTTTAAATAGTGCCCATTCTTTGCTCAATGCTAAATGGAAGGCACGTGGCCAGGTTTCTCCGCTCTGGGCCTAAATGCCTCTGCCAGAGGAGAATCACGAATGGTCTCCGCTGGCGCCAGGAGGGGGGTGCCGTAAGCGAGTCTCTCCACGCTAATTTATGCCTGGGGGAGAGCTGGCCAGATTCCGTCGGAATCCAGGTACTGGGCCGCCCACTCAAAATGGGGGGTCTGATGGGGGTTCTGAAGGGGGGGTGCGGTCTGATAGGGTGTCTGATGTGGGGTTCTGTTGGGGGGGGTGGAGGGGTTGGCGGGGAAGGGGATTGGGCCAACCGAGTGTGTCCATGCTGTGGGGTGAGTGATCTGATCTGTTATTCCCGTGGTGGTGGGTGGGGTGGATTTGCAGTGGAGGGGTTAAGGGCCTCCCGATGGACTCTGGAGTGCACCTCAGTTACACACCGACTCCGATTCCCTTGAACCAACTCGGGGTCAATCACGTCAGCGGCACGCTTGCACAAACTTCACTTAGGCACCAGAGCGGAGAAACTCGGCCACGTGTCTTCCACTTTGCATTCAGCAAAGCAAGAGGGCCACTAACTCACTGCTCTCAAGATCTAAACCCATGTCCTACTGTTGGTAAAATGGCTGGCCAATGCTGTATCTCAATGGTAATGCATGCAAATGTGAACCAATTTAATGGAATGTTGGCAGAGTGAGAAAAGAGTGGCAGAATTTTCAGGCCTTTCCCCCCAGCGAGATCTTCTAGTCCTGCCGCTGGCATCCCCGCCACCCCCTCCCCCCCCCACCCTTCCCCCCCCACCATGGTGGGCTTCCCAGTGGCACGTGGCCGCCGAACAACGCAAAGGACCATAGAGGACCAACGGGACTGGAACATCCCTCTGCCAGGCAATGGCAAGCCGCCTCCACGGCAGAAAACACGCCGCGGTGAGGGGGTGTGAGGAATGTCTCACTCGCGGATTTATGAAATGAAATGAAAAATGAAAATCGCTTATTGTCACAAGTAGACTTCAATGAAGTTACTGTGAAAAGCCCCTAGTCGCCACATTCCGGCACCTGTTCGGGGAGGCTGGTACGGGAATTGAACCGTGCTACTGGCCTGCCTTGGCCTGCTTTAAAAGCCAGCGATTTAGCCCAGTGAGAGAAACCAGCCCGTGCGGTATGTCGCGGAACGGTCTCCCGCCGGAGCTCTTTTCGTCTGACCCGCGATGGAAATTTGGACGGAAATTTGTTGAGATGAATGGATTGAGTTTCCCACAATAAAGGAATACATAATCAGTTCAGAACTAGGCAACAGAAGAAGAAAGAAACAGCTTTGAGTGCCTTGGTGGAGAAGAAAATGGCGGAGGTGATTGCAGTGTCAGGGGCCACCCCACTAACTATTGAAATTTTAGCTGTGGACCTGCAGAAACTGTGCCGAGAGGTCTCGGGAGACCATGAGAAGGTGATTGAGGTGACAATTTCCTCGATTCGAGGGGCCCTGGCTAAGGTGGACGAGGTGGTGAAGCAGCAGGGTGCAAAGCTGCAGGAGTTGAGGGTTGCTCTGTTGAGACAGAGTGGCCAGATTGCGTCTCTGGAGGTGGCAAGGGTGGTGGCCAGCAACAAGTGTTTGAGGGCTAAGGCGGACGATCTGGGAAATCGGGCGAGAAGGCAGAATCTGAGGGTGGTTGGGTTGCCGGAGGGGCTGGAGGGCCCGAACCCGGCAAAGTTTATGGTGCAGTTGTTCCGGAGGATGGTGGGGGAGGGGGAAACGGCAGACCCTCCCGAGCTGGATGGAGCCCACAGGTCGTTGAGGCAGAGGCCATGTGCTGGTGAGTTACGTTGTGCGTTTATTGTGCAATTCCACAGCTGCCAAGCTGAAGGAAGAATGTTCTGGTGGGCGGAGGAGAATCGGAATAGCAGGTGGGAAGGCCACGAGGTGAAAATCTACCAGGATGTTGGAGCAGAGCTGGCCAAGAGGCGTGCAACTTTCAATAAGGCCAAGGCAGCACTAACAAAGTTAGGTATGGCGTGGTTTACCCCGCGTGCCTCCTGGTGACCTCTATGAAAATAGGGGCCACTATTCGGGACACCAGAGGAAGCTGAAGATGGACTGGGGTTGAAATCATTGTAGTGTATTATATATGAATTGAGGGCTGTTTGTTCGAATGTGGGAGGGAGTTGTTTGATTTTCTCTTTGTTTATTTATTATCAATGGTTGAAGGGGTGATGATGGGGTTGTTTTGTAACTTTACATGTTAAATTGTATTTTGGGGGTTGGGGGGGATGAGTGTTGCTTTCTTTTGGAATTAATAAAGTCGGTTTTGGGTGGGGGTGCGGTGCTGGTCTGGTGTTTTAAAATTTTGGGGTTGTGAATGGTTCTTGTGTGGGGGCCACCCAGCTAGCCAGAATTGTCAGTCAATGGAACTGAAGGCATGGGGTTAACTGTGGTTATCAGTGGGGGGGTTATTAGATATGGTTATTGGTGGTTGGGGTTTGACGGTGACCAGGGGGTTGTATGGGAGTTTGGATGGGGTTTGCTTGGTTGCTTGGGTGTGGAGTTGGTGGTGGTGGGAAGGGCAGGGGTGGATTAAGTCTTTTGATGGTGGCTGGAGACTTTTCTTTGTCCTGTTGTGGTGGGGATCTGGTGGCCATTTTGGGCGGGCCTGGTGTCGGCCCTTCTCGGTGGGTTGCTGGGCAGCCTCACAAGGCGGGAGTTGCTGACTCTGGCGAAGTGGGGAGGGGTAGTGTGATGAACGGTTACTGCCTTATCATCATGTAAGGTGATGTCCCCTTTAAGACCGGGCTTGGAACCCTGGGGACTCCGCCTCTGGCTCCGCCCATCTGGGAGCCATACATAAAGGCCTGCCTCATGGTCTGCATAGCAGTCAGCTCTCGTCCAAATCTATAGCATAGTTATTAGCCTAATAAAGCCTTCTTTACAGTTTAATCTCTAAGCATCATTATTGAGGGTACCTCAATTTATTAGGCTAAACTAGATTCAGGATGGATGCAGGCCTAAAACCAGAGAAGCTCAATCTGGAAGCACGAACGCCGGAGGCAAGGACATTTTTAAATACTGGCTGCGGTGCTTCGAGGCCTACCTGGACTCCGCAGAGACTCCCATCCTGGGGCCATGCAAGCTGCGTCTACTCCACGCCCGGGTGAGTCACAGAATCTCCGCCACGCTCGAAAAGGCGACGATTTATGGGGAAGCGATTGAGTTGCTCCGCAAGCGGTTTGTCAAACCCGTCAATGAGGTGCACGCCCGGCATCTGCTCTCTACCTGCCGGCAGCGCTCGGGGGAATCGCTCGACGAGTTTGTTGAGAAACTCACCGCGCTGGCCAGGGACTGTGACCATCAGGATGTGACAGGGGAAGTCCATATG
Source organism: Scyliorhinus torazame (assembly GCF_047496885.1). Taxonomy (NCBI): domain Eukaryota; kingdom Metazoa; phylum Chordata; class Chondrichthyes; order Carcharhiniformes; family Scyliorhinidae; genus Scyliorhinus; species Scyliorhinus torazame. The sequence continues at coordinate 119,643,568 of NC_092719.1, forward strand.
AACCTGCACATCAGAGATTCTTTCGTGTCCGGCATCCGCTCGACCTACATCCAGCAGCGACTGCTCGAAAACGGGGCAAAAGGCCTCCAGGAGACGCTAACGCTCGCCTCCTCGCTGGAGGTGGCCCGACATAACTTGGGTACATACCCCGCGGACTCTGCCAGCCCCCCCGGACTTCCTCAGACTCGCCCGTATTACAGGCCTGCGCCACGCGGCGACCCGCTCACCATGGGGGCACACCTTGCTACTTCTGCGGGCAGGGCCAGCACCCACGCCCACGCTGCCCAGCCCGCTCCGCGATCTGCAACGACTGTTGGGAAGAAAGGGCACTTTGCGAGGGTCTGCCTGGCCAGACCCAGGGGCCAGGAAAACAAAGAACAGCCGGCCCGAAAATCAGGCTCTCAGGCCTGCAGGCCTCGCAATGCTGCTGCGCACCGACCCGACACGTCCTCTTCTGACGCGTCATCAGCCTCGTGCGAATCATGGGAGCGGCCATCTTCTCGACCCGACACGTGCGACCAACGGCAGCGGCCATTTTACGACTCCGACTACCCGCGACTGGGTGCGATCACCCTCGATCAAACTCGGCCAAAACACCTGCAGAACTCCATGATGCAGGTCCAGGTCAACGGGCACGACACTGCATGCCTCTTCGACTCCGGGAGCACGGAGAGCTTTATCCACCCTGAAACGGTAAGGCGCTGCTCCCTACGCACCCATCCCACATCCCAAACCATAACCCTCGCATCTGGGTCCCACTCGGTACAAATCACGGGGTACTGTATTGCGGATCTCTCGATCCAGGGTGCCAAATACACCCGTTTCAAATGTTATATCCTCCCTCACCTCTGTGCCCCCCTGCTGCTCGGACTGGATTTCCAGTGCAGCCACCGAAGCCTGACACTGAAGTTCGGCGGACCCTTGCCCCCCCTCACGGTGTGCTGCCTTGCGACACTGAAAGTCACCCCCCCCTCGCTATTCGCTAACCTCACTCCCGACTGTAAGCCCGTCGCCACCAGGAGCCGGCGCTACAGTGCCCAAGATATGGCTTTTATCAAGTCAGAGGTCCAGCGTTTACTGGGAGAGGGGGTCATCGAGGCTAGCAACAGCCCTTGGAGAGCGCAAGTGGTGGTAGTCCGGTCCGGGGAGAAGAAACGGATGGTCGTGGATTATAGCCAGACCATAAACCGATTCACGCAGCTTGATGCGTACCCCCTTCCTCGCATCGCGGAAATGGTAAATCGGATCGCCCAATACCGAGTCTTTTCCACGGTCGACCTCAAATCTGCCTACCACCAGCTCCCCATCCGACCAAAAGACCGCCTCTATACTGCCTTCGAAGCAGCCGGCCGGCTCTTCCACTTCCTCAGGGTCCCCTTTGGTGTCACAAATGGGGTCTCCGTCTTTCAAAGGGCGATGGACCAAATGGTGGACCAGTACGGTTTGCGGGCTACATACCCGTACTTGGACAATGTCACCATCTGCGGCCATGATCAGCAGGACCATGACGCTAACTTCAAAAAGTTCCTCCAGACCGCCCGAGCCCTTAACCTGACCTATAACGAGGGCAAATGCGTTTTCCACACCACCCGGCTGGCCATCCTCGGCTATGTCGTGGAAGACGGGGTCCTAGGTCCCGACCCCGACCGCATGCGCCCCCTTAAGGAACTCCCTCTCCCCCGCAGCCTCAAGGCCCTCAAACGGTGCTTGGGGCTTTTCTCCTATTACGTCCAGTGGGTCCCCAAGTATGCGGACAAAGCCCGCCCACTCCTAAAGACCACCACTTTTCCCCTCTCGGCTGAGGCTCAATTGGCCTTCAACCGCATCAAGGCCGACATCAACAAGGCCGCCATGCATGCGGTGGACGAAACCATCCCTTTCCAGGTAGAGAGCGATGCATCAGACATCGCCCTGGCTGCTACCCTCAATCAAGGAGGCAGACCAGTAGCGTTCTTCTCCCGAACCCTCACCGCCTCCGAGATTCGACACTCTGCAGTCGAAAAAGAGGCACAAGCCATTGTGGAGGCTGTGCGGTGCTGGAGACACTACCTCGCCGGTAGGAGGTTTACCCTCGTCACCGACCAACGGTCGGTCGCCTATATGTTCGATAACACGCAACGGGGCAAAATAAAAAACGATAACATTTTGAGGTGGAGGATCGAACTCTCCACCTACTCGTACGATATCAAGTATCGTCCAGGGGAGCTCAACGAGCCCCCAGATGCCCTGTCCCACGGCACATGCGCCAACGCGCAGGAGGACCGCCTCTAAGCCATCCACAATGACCTCTGCCACCCAGGGGTTACCCGGCTCGTCCATTTCATCAAGTCCCGCAACCTACCTTACTCAACCAAGGAGGTCAAGGCCATGGTCAGGGCCTGCCAGGTCTGTGCGGTGTGCAAACCGCACTTCTATCGGCCAGACAAGGTTCGGCTCGTGAAGGCCTCGGGCCCCTTTGAGCGACTGAGCGTGGACTTCAAGGGGCCCCTCCCGTCCACCAACCGTTATGCCTATTTCCTCACCGTGATCGATGAGTTCTCCCGTTTCCCATTCGCCATTCCCTGCACCGACATGACCTCAGCCACGGTGATTAAGGCACTGCACAGCATCTTCACCCTGTTCGGTTTCCCTGCTTATATCCACAGCGATCGGGGTACATCGTTCATGAGCGATGAACTGCGTCAGTATCTGCTCAGCAAAGGCATCGCCTCGAGCAGAACGACCAGCTATAACCCACAGAGAAACGGGCAGGTGGAGAGGGAGAACGCGACCGTGTGGAAGGCTGTCCTTCTGGCCCTGCGATCGAGAAATCTCCCAACCACCCGCTGGCAGGAGGTCCTACCCGATGCCCTACACTCCATTAGGTCACTCCTCTGCACGGCCACAAATGAGACCCTTCATGAGCGATTGTTTCTCTTCCCCAGGAAGTCTACCTCCGGGGTCTCGCTTCCACCTTGGCTGACGGCTCCGGGACCTGTGCATCTCCGGAGGCATGCGAGGAGCCATAAAACGGACCCCCTAGTTGAAAAGGTCCGACTGCTCCACGCCAACCCCAGTTACGCCTACGTGGAGTACTCCGACGGCAGGCAAGATACGGTTTCCCTCCGGGATCTGGCGCCTGCTGGATCCTCCACCACAGACGACCCTTCCCGCGCCGCTCCCCTGCAGGACCCGTCGCCCCCTACAACACACCCCCTTCCGGCCCTACCACCCGTTGGTGAGCTCCTACCGTGCGCCCCCCCTTGCACTCCCCCTTTACACACCCCGCCGGCGCCGGCTCCGCTACCCCCGGCCCTGCCTAGTTCCTCTTCCCCGACCCGGACCGAAGCTCCGACCGCTGTGCTCCCGGATGTGCCCTCAACCGGGACGTCCGTGCCCACCGCACCACCGCCCGAACTGAGGAGATCGAGGAGGACGATCCGGCCGCCGAGACGGATGGACCAATGATGGCACTTCACCCCCGCCGGACTCCTTTTTAAACAGGGGGTGAATGTGATGAACGGTTACTGCCTTATCATCATGTAAGGTGATGTCCCCTTTAAGACCGGGCTTGGAACCCTGGGGACTCCGCCTCTGGCTCCACCCATCTGGGAGCCATACATAAAGGCCTGCCTCATGGTCTGTATAGCAGTCAGCTCTCGTCCAAATCTGTAGCATAGTTATTAGCCTAATAAAGCCTTCTTTACAGTTTAATCTCTAAGCATCATTATTGAGGGTACCTCAGGTAGACTGCCCCCCATCCGGCTGGTCACATGGAATTTTGTGAGAGGGTTGAGTGGGCCGGTAAGCTGTTGACGCACTTTAGGACTTTGAAAGCTGATATGATGCTGTTGCAGGAGACCCATTCGCGGGTTAGAGATCGAATAAGATTGCAGAAGGGTTGACTGGGCTGTTGTTTCATTCAGGGATTGATAGTAGGACCCGAGAGGTAGCGATCCTGATTGATGAGAATGTAGCCTTTTCAGCAGGGAAGATTTTGACAGATCGGAATGGGATAAACGTGGCGGTTAGTGGGTTGTTAGCAGGTGCACGGGTGGTGCTGGTCAATGTATATGCCCCAAATTGGGACAATGTAGCTTTTATTAATAAATTGTTGTCTTTTAACCTGGATTTGGATTCACACTTGCTAATCATGGGGCGGGATTTTAACTTGTATTGGAACCCTGACTGGATAGGTCAAGGTCTAAGGCGTTGAAGCCTTTTGGGATCGTAAGGGCACAAATGAACTTTAAGGCGTAGATGAGGAGGGACGTGGGGGATGGGGGGGGGGGGGGGGGGGGGGAGGTGCGGGAGGGGGGGGGAGGTGCAGGGGTGGGGGGGACTGGCAGTCCCTTGGATATTTGTACAACCAGGGGAGAAGGATTTTCTGTTCTTCGCTCAAGTTCACCAAATGTATCACAGGATCAATTTCTTTGTAGTAGGTAGGTTCCTGCTGCCAGGGGTGGTGGGGGTGGGTTATTCGGCGATAGTGCTTTCTGACCACGCTCCACATTCTGTGGGTGTGGTGGTTGGGCTGGGCCCACCATGAAGGTTTGATACATCGCTGCTGGCGGATAATGGCTTCTGCAAGTGGGTCTCCTCTGTCATTGAAGAGAATCTGAGATTTAATAAGAGTGCGGAAGTTTCGCCTTCGTTAGGAGGCATTGAAAGTGGATGTTCGGAGGAGATCATTTCTTTTAAGGTGCACAAGGAGAAGAGTGAAAGGGTGGAGAGGCAGAGATTGGTGGATGTCACCTTGGAAGTGAACCGTTAATGTTTGATCAGACACCAGAGTTACCGGCTAGTAGGAACTACATATTGGGGTTTGGCTTGCTGTAAATGGATAGTGAGGTACGCCTGGTGCGATATTTTTCTGAGCATGGGGAAAAGGCTAGTCATTGTTGGCGCATCAGTTGAGATGCCAAGCGGCCTTTTGGGAAATTGTGCACGTTAGAGAGGGGTGTAGAGTGGACTCTGCTCTGGCCAAGGTCAATGAGGCATTTGCCATTGTAATCCCATTGTAATCTCCTTTGTTTAAGCACAAAACACTAGTGTTTAATTTTACCTTCTCATCCCCCATCTGTATTTTAAATTCCACCATATTGTGATCGCTCCTTCCGAGAGGATCCCTAACTATGAGATCATTAATCAATCCTGTCTCATTACACAGGAACAGATCTAGGACCGCTTGTTCCCTCGTAGGTTTCATTACATACTGTTCTGGGAAACTATCGCGGATACATTCTATAAACACCTCCTCAAGGCTGCCTTGACTGACCTGGTTAAACCAATCGACATGTAGATTACAATCCCCCATGATAACTGCTGTACCATTTCTACATGCATCAGTTATTTCTTTGTTTATTGCCTGCCCCACCATAATGTTACTATTTGGTGGCTTATAGACTACTCCTATCAGTGACTTTTTTGCCTTATTCTTCCTGATTTCCACCCAAATGGATTCAACCTTATTCTCCATAGCACCGATGTCTTCCCTTACTGTTGCCCGGATGTCATCCTTTTTAAAAAAAAATATGTTTATTCAAGTTTTTCAATAAATTTTTACAAAACACTCCAAAAAGGAAAGAAAATATACATACGAAAAGGGAGGCCTTACTCCACCCCCTCCAACAACTTAATCCACTAAACATTAAACTATCTAACAAACAGAAAGAAAAAAAATGGGGCAAACACCCCTTACAATAGTAAACACGAGCCAAACCGCCCCCCCCTCTTCTCCCCCCTGGGTTGCTGCTACTCTTGACCTCCACCTAATGTTCCGCGAGAAAGTCTAGGAACGGTTGCCACCGCCTGGAGAACCCCTGAACAGACCCTCGCAAGGCAAACTTTATCCTCTCCAACTTGATGAGCCCTGCCATGTCATTAATCCAAGCCTCCACGCTTGGGGGTTTCGCATCCCTCCACATTAGTAAGATCCTCCTCCAAGCTACCAAGGATGCAAAGGCCAGAATCCCGGCCTCTTTCGGCTCCTGCATTCCCGGCTCATCTGATACCCCGAATATTGCTATCCCCCAGCTCGGTTTTACCCGAGTATCCAATACTTTGGACATAGCCTTGGCAAAGCCCTTCCATGACCCCTCTAACGCTGGACACGCCCAGAACATATGGGCGTGATTCGCTGGGGTCCCGAGCACCTCACGCATCTGTCCTCCACCCCAAAAAACTTGCACATCCTCGCCCTTGGCATATGTGCCCTGTGAACCACTTTGAACTGGATCAGGCTCAGTCTGGCGCAAAACGAGGAGGCGTTAACCTTACCCAGGGCCTCCGCCCACAAGCCCTAATCCAGTTCCTCACCCAGCTCCTCCTCCCACTTGCCCTTCAGCTCCTCCACCGAGGCTTCCTCCGCCTCCTGCAACTGCTGACAGATCGCCGAGACCTTGCCCTCTCCCACCCATACACCCGAGGTCACCCTGTCCTGAATCCTCCGTGCGGGGAGCAGCGGAAATTCCCTTACCTGCCTTCTCACAAACGCCCTCACCTGCATGTACCTAAAAGCGTTTCCGGGGGGTAGCCCAAATTTCTCCTCCAGCGCCCCCAGGCTAGCAAAAGCCCCGTCGATAAATAGGTCCCCCATCCTTTTAATTCCCGTCTGATGCCGGCTCAGGAATCCACCATCTATCCTGCCCGGTGCAAACCTATGATTATTCCATATTGGGGACCAAATTGAGGCCCCCAACTCACCCCTGTGCCGTCTCCACTGCCCCCAGATCCTCAGAGTCGCCGCCACCACCGGGCTCGTGATGTACCGTGTTGGCAGTAGCGGCAAAGGTGCCGTCACCAACGCTCCCAAGCTAGTGCCCACGCACAACGCCGTCTCTAATCTTTTCCACGCCGCCCCCTCTCCCTCCATTACCCATTTCCGAATCATTGCCACATTGGCTGCCCAGTAGTAACTGCACAGATTCGGTAGCACCAGCCCACCCCTGTCCCGACTATACTCCAGAAACAACCTCTTGACCCTCGGGGTCTTACTTGCCCATACAAACTGCATAATGCTCCTGCTTACTCGCTTAAAAAAGGCCTTGGGGATGAGGATGGGCAGGCACTGTAACACAAACAGGAACCTAGGAAGGACTGTCATCTTAACAGACTGCACCCTGCCTGCCAGGGAGAGTGGCAACACGTCCCATCTCCTTAAAGTCTTCCTCCGTCTGGTCCACCAATCGTGCCAAATTAAGCTTATGCAGGGCCCCCCAACTCCTGGCCACCTCGATACCCAAATACCGGAAACTCCTCTCCGCTCTCTTAAGCGGCAGCTCCTCCAGCCCCCTTTCCTGGTCCCTTGCATGCACCACAAAGAGCTCACTCTTCCCCACGTTAAGCTTGTAGCCTGAAAAGTCCCCAAACTCCCTAAGGATCCGCATGACCTCTATCATCCCCTACACTGGATCTGCGATGTACAAAAGCAGGTCATCAGCCTACAACGAGACCCAATGTTCCTCCCCTCCCCGGACCAACCCCATCCAGTTTCTAGATTCGGTCAATGCTACGGCCAATGGCTCAATTGCCAAAACAAACAACAGAGGGGACATTTCCGAATCCCTGTCTCGTCCCAAGGTACAACCTAAAATATTCTGATCTCTGCCGGTTCATAGATGCGCTCGCCACCGGGGCCTGGTATAACAATTTGACCCACCCTATAAACCCCACCCCGAACCCAAACGTACCAAGCACTTCCCATAGGTACTCGCACTCCACCCGATCAAAGGCCTTCACCGCATCCATTGCCACCACCATTTCTGCCTCCCCACCCTCCGAGGGCACCATACTCACATTCAGGAGCCTCCGCACATTTGCATTTAGCTGCCTGCCCTTCACGAACCCCGTCTGGTCCTCGTGTATCACTCCCGGGACACAATCCTCAATCCTTGTGGCTAGGACCTTTGCCAGCAACTTGGCATCTACATTAAGGAGTGAGATCGGCCTATACGAGCCACACTGCAGCGGGTCCTTGTCCCGCTTGAGGATCAGCGAGATCAGCGCCCGAGACATTGTCGGGGGGAGAATCCCTTCCTCCCTCGCCTCGTTGAAGGTTCTCACAGCAGCGGACCCAGAAGATCCACAAACTTCCCGTAGAATTCGACCGGGAACCCATCAGGCCCCAGGGCCTTGCCTGCCTGCATACTCCCCAACCCCGTTACCAGCTCCCCTATCCCAATCGGGGCCCCCAGGCCTTCCACTTGCCCCTCCTCCACTCTCAGGAACCTCAAATGGTCCAGGAACCGCCGCATCCCCCCCCCCCCCCCCCCCTCCGGGGGTTCTGACTTATACAGGTTCCCATAAAAATCCCTGAATGCCTCGTTTATTTTAGCCGAACTTTGCACCGTATTCCCCCCTCCGCCCCTGATTCCTCCAATTTCCCTCGCTGCCTCCCTCTTGCGTAGCTGATGCGCCAGCATCCGGCTCGCCTTCTCCCCATATTCGTATACTGCCCCCTGCACCATCCTACACTGGGTCTCAGCTTTCCCCGTGGTCAACAAGTCAAATTCCATTTGGAGGCTCCGTCGCTCCTTCAGCAGCCCCTCTTCAGGGGAATCCCCAGACCTCCTATCCACCCTTAATACCTCCCCCACCAACCTCGCCCTCTCCATCCTCTCTCTCTTCTCCCCGTGAGCCCTAATTGAGATTAACCCTCCCCTAACCATCGCTTTCAGAGCCTCCCAAACCACACCAACCGGAACTTCCCCATTATCATTGGCCTCTATGTATCTCTGAATGCACCCCCGGACCCGCCCACAAACCTCCTCTTCTGCCAACAGTCCCACGTCCAAGCGCCACAGCGGGCGCTGGTCCCTTTCCTCCCCCAACTCCAACTCCACCCAGTGCGGGCCGTGGTCCAAAATCGCTATGGCTGAATATTCCGTTCCCTCCACTCTTGGAATCAGTGCTCAGCTCACCACAAAGAAGTCTATCCATGAATAAGCCTTATGCACGTGGGAGAAAAAGAGAACTCTCTGGCCGCTGGCCCAGCAAACCTCCACGGATCCACTCCCCCATCTGATCCATAAACCCCCTGCGAACCTTGGCCGCAGCTGGCCTCTTGCCCGACCTTGACCTGGATCGGTCCAGTGCCGGGTCCAGTAACGTATTAAAGTCCTCCCCATTATCAGGCTCCCCGCATCCAGATCCGGAAACCAACTCAGCATGCGCTTCATGAACCCTGCATCGTCCCAATTTGGGGCAGACGCATTCACCAGCACCACCAGGGTCCCCTGCAGCCTACCACTCACCATCACATATCGACCCCCATTATCAGCAACAATGTTCAACGCCTCGAACGACACCCGCTTCACCAGAATTGCCACCCCTCTATTCTTCGCATCCAGCCCTGAATGAAAGACCTGCCCAACCCATCCCTTTCTTAGCCTGATCTGATCCACCACCTTCAAATGCGTCTCCTGCAGCATAGCAACGTCTGCCTTCAGTCCATTTAAGTGCGTGAACACCCGGGCCCCCTTGACTGGCCCGTTCAGGCCCCTCACGTTCCATGTGAACAGCCGGATCGTGGGACTGCCACGTTTAGATTCCCGTCAAAGTCCCCCCCTCCCCTTTCAAATTGATATGGACACCCCTCCGGTACCGCCCCTCCCGTCGGACCATGCCCCCCCCCCCCCCATCTCTAGCACGGGAAAAAAGCCCAATATTTTTTACCTGGGCCGGTGCCGCCCCCTGTGGCACAGCTCCTTCCTCCTGCAGCCTCTCCCCAATTCCCGACGACTCAGGGTCTCCTGCCCCCCCCCTCCTCCCCTTCGAACGCGAGGAGCGGCCCCTCCAAAACAGTACCCATGTCCATTAAAACACACATCACATCCAATCACCTCTTCCCACTCCCCAGCTTTCCCAAAACCCACAGCAAACCATTAGTTCGAGTCCAATTTTTTGTTCTGGATAAAGGTCCACGCCTCCTCTGGCGTATCGAAATAATGGTGGCGGTCCTGAAAAGTGACCCACAATCGCACTGGCTGCAACAGCCCGAACTTCACCCCCTTTCGGTGGAGAACCGCCTTTGCCCGGTTGAATCCTGCCCTCTTCTTAGCCAGTTCTGCACTCCAGTCTTGGTGGATGCCAATCTCCGTGTTCTCCCACCTGCTACTCCGTTCCTTCTTCGTTCATCTCAGGACGCACTCTCTGTCCGTAAAGTGGTGAAACCTCACCACTATGGCCCTTGGCAGCTCATTTGCCTTAGGCCTCCTTGCCAGGACTCTGTGAGCCCCGTCCAGCTCCAGTTGCCTCGGGAACGCTCCTGCGCCCATTAGCGTATTCAGCATCGTGGCTACATATGCCCCGATGTCGGACCCCTCCAGACCTTCAGGTAGACCCAGAATCCGGAGCTTCTTCCTCCTCGACCTGTTCTCCAGGTCCTCAAACTTTTCCTGTCACTTTTTATGCAGCGTGCGCCTTCACCTTCACCGCCAGGCCCAGGATCCCGTCCTCGTTTTCGGAGGCTTTCTGCTGCATTAGCCTCTCAACCGGCGCTTTCATTGGGGCCAGCATCTCTGCTTTCAGCTCCACAAAGCAGCTTTTCAGGATCTCCTGCTGCTCCCGCGACTATTGCGCCCACGCTGCCTGGTCTACGCCCGCCGCCATCTTACTTTTTCGTGCCCGTTCTCCTCTCTTCTCCAAGATCCCTTTTTTCACCGCTCCACTCCTGGTCCACTCCATGCACTGCTGTCGTCTAAGTGCCACTGGGGCTCCTCAAAAGGGCCCAAACGTCCGTTCACGGCAGGAGCCGCCGAACGTGCGACCTACCCAGGCATAGCCACAACCGGAAGTCCCGGATGTCATCCTTAAATAACAGAGCTACACCACCTCCCTGACCATCCACTCTGTCCTTCCGAATAGTTTAATACCCTTGGATATTTAACTCCCAGTCGTGACCATCCTTTAACCATGTTTCGGTAATGGCCACTAAATCATAGTCATTCACGATGATTTGCGCCATCAATTCATTTACCTTATTCCGAATACTACGAGCATTCAGGTAAAGTACACTTACGTTGGCTTTTTTACCTCTGTTTTGAGTCTAACACCTCGATCAGTAACCTCTCCTAAGTTATATTTCCTCTTAACGTTTCTCCTAATTCTCCTTGTCGTTGAACCCATATCTTCATGTAACAACCTGCCGTGTTGCTTACCATTTATGTTTTTACTTCCCATTTTATTCCTTTTAGTATTACTGGACCTATTCACTGAGCTCCCCTCAGTCACTGTACCTTGTACTGTCGCCCTTTTTGATTTTTGACTATGGCTTCTCTGCCTTACACTTTCCCCCTTACTGCCTTTTGTTTCTGTCCCTGTTTTACTACCTTCCAACTTCCTGCATCGGTTCCCATCCCCTGCCCCATTAGTTTAAACCCTCCGCAACAGCTCTAGCAAACACCCCCCCGAGGACATCGGTTCCAGTGCTGCCCAGGTGCAGACGGTCCGGTTTGTACTGGTCCCACCTCCCCAGAACCGGTTCCAATGCCCCAGGAATTTGAATCCCTCCCACTTGCACCATCTCTCGAGCCACGCATTCATCCTATCTATCCTGACATTCCTTCTCTGACGAGCTCGTGGCACTGGTAGCAATCCTGAGATTACTACCTTTGAGGTCCTACTTTTTAGTTTAACTCCTAACTCCCTGAATTCTGCTTGTAGGACCTCGTCCCATTTTCTCCCTATATCGGTGGTGCCTATGTGCACCATGACAGCTGGCTGTTCAGCTCCCCCCGTGAATGTCCTGCAGCCGCTCCGAGACATCCTTAACCCTTGCACCAGAGAGGCGACATACCATCCTGGAGTCTTGATTGCATCCGCAGAACCGCCTGTCTATTCCCCTTACGATTGAGTCCCCTATCACTATAGCTCTGCCATTCTTATTTCTGCCCTGCTGCGCAGCAGAGCCAGCCACGGTGCCATGAACCTGGCTGCTGCTGCCTTCCCCTGGTGAGCCATCTCCCTCAACAGCATCCAAAGCGGTATATCTGTTTTGCAGGGAGATGACCGCAGGGGACACCTGCACTGCCTTCCGACTCTTGCTCTGTCTTTTGATCACCCATTTTCTATCTCCCTCAGTAACTTTCACCTGCGGTGTGACCAACTCGCTAAACGTGCTATCCACGATGTCCTCAGCATCGCGGATGCTCCAAAGTGAGCCGTCAAGCGGTCTAACAGGGGCTGCAACTGGACACACTTCTTGCACGTGAAGGAGGCAGGGACAGTGGATGTGTCCCTGAGCTCCCACATCACACACGAGGAGCATGACACGGGTCTGGGATCTCCTGCTATGTCTTAAACCTTAGGTTAACTTAGACAACTCCAATTCCAAAAAACAAAAGAAAAAATAAACAAATAAATTAGACAATGAAAAGACAAACTACTTACCAGTCACTTACCAGTGTTAAAAAGCACCTCCTCCCCACCTAGCTTCAAATTCCCAAACTCACCCTTTGCTGTCTCACTCTGACTGTGTCTTCTCTGGCTCACTGGGAGAACACATTACAATCCCCACACACACTCATCCAGCCAACAAGATGGCACTGGTTGCGCTGGAGCGTGCCCATTCAGCTGATGGGTTGGTTGGGGTCAGAGGACACCCAGTGGGGGGGGTTGCCCTGATGGGGGCATCTACATGACCTGTGGCACTAAGTTCAATGTGGACTGTTAACGGTGTGTGCAGCTGCATGGCTGCCTTGCTGACTGCACAATGGTGTTCCCTGTCCGACCACCCCGACCCCACAGCCCCATCTCCTGGCAACCCTCCAGTTTGACCATAACCCCTGATACCCTTATTAATCAAGAACCTATCAATCTCTGTCTTAAAGACACTCAGTGATTTGGCCTCCACAGCCTTCTGCGGCAAAGTGTTCCACAGATTCACCCCCTTCTGGCTGAATATATTCCTTGTCATCTCTGCTTTCAAGGATCGTCCCTTTAGTCTGAGATGGTGTCCTCTGGTTCTAGTTTTTCCTACAAGTGGAAACATCCTCTCCACGTCCACTCCATCCAGGCCTCGCAGTATCCTGTAAGTTTCAATAAGGTCCCCCCTCATCCTTCTAAACTCCAAGGAGTACAGACCCAGAGTCCTCAACCGTTCCTCATACGACAAGCTCTTCATTCCAAGGATCATTCTTGTGAACCTCCTCTGGACCCTTTCCAAGGCCAGCACATCTTTACTCAGATTAGAGGCCCAAAACTGCTCACAATACTCCAAATGGGGTCTGACCAGAGCCTTATCCAGCCTCAGAAGTACATCCCTGCTCTGGTATTCTAGCCCTCTTGACGTGAATTCTATCATTGCATTTGACTTCTTAACTGCCGACTGAACCTGCACGTTAACCTTAAGAGAATCATGAACAAGGAGTCCCAAGTCCCTTTGTACTTCTAATTTCCCAAGCATTTTCCCATTTAGAAAATAGTCTATGTCGAAATTCCTCCCTCCAAAGTGCATAACCTCACACTTTTCCACATTGTGTTTTATGTCACTTCACTGCCCACTCTCCTAGCCTGTTCAAATCCTTCTGCAGTCCCCTTGCTTCCTCAATACTACCTGTCCCTCTTCAGATCTTTGTATCATCTGCAAACTTATCAACAGTGCCTTCAGTTCCGTTCTCCAGATCATTAATATATATTTTGAAAAGTTGTGGTCTCAGCACAGACCCCTGAGGGACACCACTCATCACCGGTTGCCATCCTGAAAAATACCCCTTTAACCCACTCTCTGCCTTCTGCCAGTCAGCCAATCCTCTATCCATGCCAGGATCTCATCCTTAACACCATGGGTTATTAAACTTATTTAACAATCTCCTATGCGGCACCTTGTCAAAGGCCTTCTGGAAATCTAAATAAATCACGTCCACTGGTTCTCCTTTGTCTAACTTCCTGCTTACCCCCTCAAAGAACTCTAACAGATTTGTCAGACATGACCTCCCTTTGACAAAGCCGTGCTGACTCAGTCCTATTTTACCATGCACTTCCAAGTACTCCGTAATCTCATCTTTAATAACAGACTCTAAAATCTTACCAATGACCGAAGTCAGGCTAACCGGCCTATAATTTCCCGTCTTCTGCCTCCCTCCCTTCTTAAACTTTCCCTTCTCCCCCTGCCCTTGCAGAAGGCCCCGGGCAGCGGTGTGACTGTCAGCAAACTATGGCAATGTTGGACACCTTCCGTGCGCCCATTCTCCCTCGGCAGCCGCCACGGCGGTTTCACGATTTTTAAAAGCACACGTGAACCATGCCATCGGGAACTCGGCCCATTGGAGGAGGAGAATCACGGAGGCCCCGGAGAATACCAGGTCGGGCCCGCTAATGATATGCAAACGGTGTCTACTGTACGTGCGTTCTGGAAAGCATTGATTGTTAGATGTTTAGCTGCTGTTGCATAAAGAGTCAAAGGTTCTGCTCCTTTTCCACAATCACCTTTATTTCACTTTAACAGGCTCTGCACAAAGCGCTATCATCACATCACCTGACACAAAGGCCACCTGAAGCCCCATTAAATATCAGTGCCAATTATTGGATACTTAACATAAATGAGACAACTAATTGGAATGTCTCTTAACCCATTACTTAAGTCTCCCCTTCCTTGGAGAAAAAATAATAATTAGGTGAAAACAAAATTTCAAGAAACTCAAAAACACACACGCAATTTCCCCCCTTCTTTTTTTTTTTGAAGAAAAAAAGTCACAGAAACAGGCGCCCTTCATTAACAATATCCAAAAGTTTCTGTGAACTAGCCCCTCTTTTTGTAAAACAGTCTGACAATTGATAGTCACTGTTAACCCATTTAATTTTTGCAATTTCCCCTCTGTCCAACATCTGCTTCAGACTTGCGATGTCTATCCTTAATCTTTTTTCATTGACACTTTTTGTAGAGTGCACATTTTCCCACAGGGGTTTATTGTCAATGTGACATTCAATAGGCATATTACCCAAATCACTCAATCCCAAAATTTCTGTCAATATCTGGTGGATATGGCATAAAATGCCATATCCACCACCTCTACAAGGCTTAATGTCTCAGCAGCCAAAGTGCTTTTGACCACTCTCCTTATTTTCTTTGTTTCCCACAGAAGAGGGCAACATTTACCATTGTTCCCCAAAAGGAAAATTATAAAACCTCCTGCGCTTGAAACCCCATCACATAAATGTGCAGAGGACGCATCACTATAAACTATGAGTTTCAAGTGCCTAAGATCACCTAAAACCGGGAACCTCAAAACACACTCCTGCATTTTTAGTTTGGTCAATGCTTTATTTGCTCTTATTATGTCTTCCACTTTGGGATCATTTATTTTTCTACTCAACTTTAAGACATTAAAACTCACGTCCGGTCTCATCTGTCTACCTAACCAATTCAGTTGCCCAAATTAAACTTCGCAGTTGCTCTTTTTCCATCTTTGAAACCATTGCGTCTTTCTGTGAAACCCGGCCACGACTAATTGCTATTGGGCTGATGCTTTCCAAATAAGATTGCTGAGGTAAAGTTGCCCCTAACTTAGTTTGTCCGATTTCCAATCCAATATATTTAAATGCACTGGAAGCCTGACATCGAACCCTGAATTCTTTCCTCAAACCAGAGATTACAATAGCTTCAAAATCACTCGTCCCACCCCACAAAAAATCATCGACATGCATCATAAAATGCCAGAAAGATTTCCTTTATAGTGCCAGTAAAACATTGCCGGATCTGTTTTCAACTGGCAACAGCCTAACTTTAACAAAACTGACCTTACCGAAAAATACCAGACTCTAGAGGCATCATTTAATCCATATACACATTTGTTCAACTTCCAGAGTACCCCTTCTGTGTTAACTGCCTCTTTAGAAGGACGGAGAAAAATGTCTCTCTGGAGCTGATGCCCCTGCAAAAAGGCAGCTTTTATATCTATAGATTTGCATTCCCATGCCTTTGTGGCTAATAGAGCCAAGAAGATCTTTAAAATAACCTTTCCTGCCGTAGGTGAATCTACCCTTAAATCCAGATCTTCTAAGTTTTCTTCAAATCCCTTTGTCTTATAAGTTCCATCCAAAAGAACCTTTTCCGTGCAAATCCATCTGTGGGATAGAGCTCTTTGTCCCCTATCCGGTACTTCCGTGTATACCCCAAATTCACTCCAACTATGCAGTTCTTGCTGTTTGGCATCATTGATAACTTTTTCATCTAATTTATCGGAAGCTACCAAAATCCCCCGTGCATGTGGGCTTCTACTCCTATTAGTATTTGTAGTCTTACTCATGTTCCGAGATCTTGATAAACTACGTCGTCCCCTCTCCTGCCTGGTTTCTCGTTCTGTACTGCGACTGCTTGATCTTTCCCTTCTGCTGTGGGATGTCCTTTCAATAGTTCTCAACCTTTTCCTGTGGACCTGTTCACTATCCGATGTACTATCTGAACTGGCACTGCGTTTCTGTGCCCTCCATTCTTGAACTTTGTGTTCCCAATCCCTTGTCTTGACTCTCTCCCCTGAATGCTGTACATTCAACGAATGTTTATACTTTCCAGTGGCCTTCCCTGCTCTACTAACAGTTGCATCCTTCCATTGACTAGACCCTTCAGGCAAGTATGTCACTTTTGTACCAACTTTTGATAGTTAGCTTTTTGGAAAAATGGCCTGTTCTACAGGAACACAACACTAAGAAGTGTTGTGTTCCTCTACAGAAACCCTGTCTATATCAATTAACTGGTCCTCGTAGTTCTGTAACACGTGTGTACCAGATGACCCTGGTTCCTCGTCATGTCTGCCTGCTCTGTCTAAATTTGAAAATTTGTAATCTGTACCCATTATACTTGATGAATGCACGCTAACAGTTTGATTACCACGTTGCAAAATAATTGTTTTGCCATCTATGCCTATGATCTTCCCTGGGCCTTTCCATTCATTAAAATTGTCTCTCTTATAGTATACTATGTCTCCTTGCTGAAAAACGATATTTGATGGCCGTACATTATGCCTTAAAGCTCTGCGAATTCTTTCAGAGACTTCTGCTTCCAAAAAAGCTTTTCTACTGTTATGTAATGCATTTACATGCTCAGCAAAGGCAGAGCATTTATAGTCCCTTCATAAAGCTGGAGGCTGGTCATCCAAAATGGACGGAATTTTTGGATTTCTACCAAACACTAATTGATAGGGACTATAGCCCCCAACCATCTGCAATGAATTCTTTGCATGTACCGCCCATGCAAAAGCTGAATTTAGCCTGCAATTCGGTCGATCTGCCAAAATTTTCCAGAACATGTCATCTATTACTGCATGGTTTCTTTCACACACACCATTACTAAATGGGCTTTCCGCAGCCGTATTCATAACTGTAAACATATATCTCTAAACTCATCGTTAGCAAATTCTCCCCCATTATCTGTAAGGAATTTTGCCGGTGGGTCCATTCCTGTCCCTATCCATTTTTCCACGATTTGATCGAGAATTACTCTCTTTTCTTTACTTCGTACAATCGTTGATTGACTAAATCTGGTTGCTAAATCTACAAAATGCTAAATAAATATATTATTGGCTTTATCCCAGATCTTAAGGTCCCTGGCCACAATGTCGTTAAAATCCCTGGCCAAAGGTAGGGTTACTATCGGTCGTGCTGGTGTCTTTCTGTACTTCCTACAAACTTCACAGCGATCACTAACATGTTCTATCTGTTTAGTATAGTCTTCATCCCTTAGTAAATTTTTCAGCCTCCGAGGAAACGGATGCGCAAATTGCCTATGCAGTTTTAATAGAACAAGCTTTTTATCAGCTAAAGTCCCATTTTCAACTGCGATTAACACATCCTTAACAACTGTACTTGAAATATTATTTGTCAATAATGGAATACAATAGTGTCCCGACTGTGTAAATAGTAAGTCCACCGTCTTTCCAAAAACTGTTGCCTTATCCTGTTCCATATCAAGTTTCATGTGTGCTTTCTTCATCGATGGTCTGTTTAGAAGCAAAGGTATTTCACTTGATACAACATCCGTGCTAATGAAATGATTCACTCCGGCAATATTGCAAGGGATCACCACTCTTTTCAGCGACTTCAGAGTATTATCATCCCCAAACCTCAAACTTGTGGAACTTTCAAATTCCTTAACCTTGTTATGATTTTCAGCATTCAAGGAGTCTAGGTAACATTTTAACCAGTCAATTCCACACACAGTCGATGTGCAGCCACTATCTAATACAGCACAATTGAAGGATTCTGCAACCAACATCCTCATTAATAGGACAATGCCTTCTTTCTGGTCACTATCTTTTTCCTCTTCTGACTCTTCCGTGTCACGTGTCGCTTGAAACACTCTATTATAACGTGTTGGACAGAAAGCATAATGGTATTGAGAGTCACATCGAAAACATCGATTTATCATGCCCCGTTCATTTCTGGGGTTCATCTTCCTATTGTAGGTTCTAACTGGGTTTCTCTCTTCATAATTTCCGGGTCCCGATCTCCTTCTATAGTCCAGGAACCCCGCCCCCCACCCACAGGCCACCCCCCCAGCGTTCCCGCGCTGTTGCCACCGGCAGCGACCAGGTGTGGACGGCGTCGGCGGGAACCTGTCATGTTGGGCAGGCCGCTCGGCCCATCCAGGCCAGAGAATCGCCGCTCGCCCGTTACAATCGACGAGCGGCGATTCTCCCAGCGGTCAGCCGTGCTTCTCGCACCGGTTTGGGGGGGTGGGAGAATCGCGTGCGGGTGCCGGGGCGGCGTGGCGGGACTCGCGCGGTGCCCCGGCGATTCTCCCACCCGGCGTGGGGGGGAGGAGTATTCCATCCAAGGTATCCTTATTCGCAAACTGAACTTCTGTCACAACCAGGAGCCTATCCATGTTGCTCACTCCAGCACAGTCAAGTAATTTAAAGGCCAACACACTGTGGAAATTCCAGTTTGCTTTCTGCGGCCTTTTATATAGTCTGCCAAATTCCATTTTATAGTCTTTAATAGAAGAATCTTCTATTTTCCGGAACTTATCAAAATCCGACCATGCTTCATACACACTTAACAAGTCAGCCTTTTTATAAATCTTATCCATATAACGTAATAGAGTCTCCAGACCTTCTTCTGAGACTAACTCTTCCAATTCCAGCTCAGAAAGCACTTTGTTTCGGATTTTACTGCCATAAGGAAGAGAAAGAGCCAATGCCATACCTTGTTTTCTCTTTCCCAAGGCAGTTACGTTAATCCACATAACTACTGCACTTCTCCATTGGTCGTACGATCCCCTTACAGAAAATAAGGGGGATTGTCATATCCAGCCATCTTTATCCTAGGTTCAGCCATGTATCCTTTTTTTTTCTTCTCACTCACTCCTTGGTTTGGTCTGGAAAAGTTGTATCGTTCAACCCTTCACATTTGCACAACAACCATCCTCTGCTACCATTTGTTAGACGTTTAGCTGCTGTTGTATAAAGAGTCAACAGTTCTGCTCCTTTTCCACAAACACCTTTATTTCACTTTAACAGACTCTGCACAAAACGCTATCATCACATCACCTGACACAAAGGCCCCCTGAAGCCCCTTTACATAATCAGTATCAATTATTGGATACTTAACATAAATGAGACAACTAATTGGAATGTCTCTTAATCCATTACTTAACATTGATGTCACTGTCGAGGTGTTGGAGCATTGCGATTTGGCGTCAAATCGGCGCCTGACACGATCTGGCGTCGGAACCGATTCTCCGCCCATTCGCCATTCCCGGTTTCGGCGTCGGCTAACGGAGAATCCCACCCCTGGTTCCTTCTCAGGGTATAAGCTGAACTTGGGTAAAAGTAAATGCTTTCCGGTCAATCTCCCAGGAAGGACCTGGGAAAGTAGCCTTTTCGCTTGGCCAGGTCCAGCTTTCATTATTTGAAGCTGGATGGCCCATGATTGGGCCTCTCAACAGAAGTTGCATTTCGGGGAACTGGTTAAAGCAGTGAAGGCTGACCTAAAGAGGTGGGAAAGCCTCCCGCTGACTTTAACAGGGAGGCTTCAGTCGCTTAAAATGAATATCCTCCCAAGATTTCTATTTCTGTTTTAGTGCCTTCTAGTTTTCTTCCGAAAACTTTCTTCGATGAGAGTCAGTAAGATGATCCCGTCTTTTATTTGGGCGGGCAGGACGCCCCGGGTCCGTAGGAGGTTTTTACAAAGGGGGGGCAGGCAGTCAGGGGGCCTAGTGTTGCCCAACCTGTTATACTAACCTGTTATATTGGGCAGCGAATATTGAGAAGGTGGTATCGGGGTCAGAGTCCATGTGGGGGCGGATGGAGAGGAATGACTGTAAAGGCATCGGTTTGAGAGCATTGGTCATGCCTCCCCTTCCGTTTTCTCCGATGAAATCGACTACCAATCCGGTGGTGGTGACTACCTTGAGAATATGGGGACAATTTTGGCGTCATCTTAAACCAGGTGCGATATCAGTGTTGGCTCCAATTTCTGAAAGCTATCGTTTTGTGCCTGCGGTTTTGGACTTGTCCTTTGGAGCTTGGAGGGAGGAGGGGTTAGAGCGAATTGTTTGTAGATGAGAAATTCACCAGTTTTGAGGATTAGCTGAAGAAGTACAAGCTTCTGAGAGTTAACCAGTTTTGGTACTATCGGGTGCGAAATGTTGTACTCAAGGGGATCGCTTCCTTCCCTTTGGCTCCCCCACCCTCGTTGATGGACAGAACTCTCTCAGCGGTTGATGTAGGTGAGGGGAGGGAGTCGAACTTTTATAGTTTGCTGGGATCGACAGAGCATGTCCCATTGGACGAGATCGAAAGGAAATGGGAGGAATAGTTGTGTCAGGAGTTTAAGGGGGTGTGGAGTGAGGATTTATATGGAGTCAACTCTACCTCCTCATGCGCTACGCTCAGCCTGATTCAATTTAAAGTGATGCACGGGGCACATCTGACTAGGGATGTAGGGGATAGGTGGTGCTCTAGGGGCCCAGCGCATCATACACACGTGTTCTGATCCTGTACTAAGCTTGTGAGTTTCTGGGTCTCCTTCTTCAGCACCACATTGGGAATTCTTGGAGTTGATTTAGAACCATGCCCTTTGGGGGCTATTTATGAGCTCTCAGATTTACCAGCGTTGCAGACAGGGGTGAAGGCAGATGTTCTTACCTTCGCTTCCTTAATAGCCCAAAGTGGGTTCTGTTTGGTTGGAAGTCTTTGGCCCCGCCCCGTGCCGCGGCGTGGTTAAGTGACCTGATGGAGTTTTTGTACATGGAAAAAATCAAGTATGTAACGAGAGGGTCGGCTGAAGGGTTGTAGCTGAGGTGGTAGCCATTTATTTCCTATTTCAGGAAGTTGGGTCACTGTCAGATGTTAGCTGGGTCGGTGCATGGAATTTGGTTGTTGTTTCTTTTGGGCTGGGGGATTGGAAAGGTTGAAATATTGTAAACCATTATACATAATATGGATGTAAAGGTGTTATATTCAAAAATTTGTTAATAAAATTATTTTTTTTTTAAAAGAAATATATTTCCCAAGATATCATTTGGCACAATCCTTTAAAGACCTGAACCACACCAGCACACTCTGCTGATTTTCGAATGGTACAGCTCTGGTATCCAACCAGGTGTCTGTACCCATGGTCATTCAACTGAGTTTCACAGTGGCAATGTTGTGATGGTGTCACATGGGTAATATCTCAATCCTGCGTAAACTATTGTTGTGAGACTTTTCAACAACAACTTGCATTTATAAAGTCTCCTTAAGATAATAAAATACAGAATGTGGCACCAAACCAAATAAGGAAGTATTATGACAGAATTTCAGTTGTACATTTATAGCGATATGGTGAAATATACTGAGATACATCTGCTTCTGCAGTGATATCTGACATGGATGCCATATTTTGATAACAGCCTAACATGTCCACTTTGGTTGTACTACTCAACGTCCACCTTTAATCGCCATTTTACATCTCTTAGGCTTCTCCGCAGTGGGAGATTTCTTCGAGAGGCCAACAGCAGTTGTCATGGAGTAAGGACAAGGCAAGTAATTGGGGGTGCATAAGAGGCTAAAACTGGAGGAGTGCCGAGATCTCGGAAGGCAGTAGAATAGATGAGGTACCCTCAATAATGACGCTGAGAGATGAAACTGTAAAGAAGGCTTTATTAGACTAATAACTATACTACAGCTAGAGACGAGAGCTGACTGTTACACAGACCATGAGGCAGGCCTTTATGTATATCTCCTAGATGGGCGGAGCCAGAGGCGGAGTCCCCAGGGTTCCAAGACCGGTCTTAAAGGGGACATCACCTTACATGATGATAAGGCAGTAACCGTTCATCACATTCACCCCCTATTTAAAAAGGAGTCTGGCGGGGGCGAAGTGCCATCATAGGTCCATCCGTCTCGGTGGCCCGATCGTCCTCCTCGACCTCCTCAATTCGGGCGGTGGTGCGGCGGGCACGGACGGCCCGGTTGAGGGCACATCCGGGAGCACAGCGGTCGGAGCTTCGGTCCGGGTCGGGGCAGAGGAACTAGGCAGGGCCGGGGGTAGCGGAGCCGGCGGGGTGTGTAAAGGGGGGGCGCACGGTAGGAGCTCACCAATGGGTGGTAGGGCCGGAAGGGGGTGTGTTGTAGGGGGCGACGGGTCCTGCAGGGGCGCGGCGCGGGAAGGGGCGTCTGTGGTAGAGGATCCAGCGGGTGCTAGATCCCGGAGGGAAACCGTATCTTGCCTGCCGTCGGAGTACTCCACGTAGGCTTAACTGCGGTTGGCGTGGAGCAGTCGGACCTTTTCAACTAGGCGGTCCGTTTTATGGCTCCTCGCGTGCCTCCGGAGAAGAACAGGTCCCGGAGCCATCAG
Organism: Scyliorhinus torazame; assembly: GCF_047496885.1. NCBI lineage: Eukaryota > Metazoa > Chordata > Chondrichthyes > Carcharhiniformes > Scyliorhinidae > Scyliorhinus > Scyliorhinus torazame. The sequence continues at coordinate 119,666,326 of NC_092719.1, forward strand.
CCAAGGTGGAAGCGAGACCCCGGAGGTAGACTTCCTGGGGAAGAGAAACAATCGGTCATGAGGGGTCTCATTTGTGGCCGTGCAGAGGAGTGACCTAATGGAGAGTAGGGCATCGGTTAGGACCTCCTGCCAGCGGGTGGTTGGGAGATTTCTCGACCGCAGGGCCAGAAGGACAGCCTTCCACACGGTCGTGTTCTCCCTCTCCACCTGCCCGTTTCCCCGTGGGTTATAACTGGTCGTTCTGCTCGAGGCGATGCCTTTGCTGAGCAGATACTGACGCAGTTCATCGCTCATGAACGATGTACCCCGGTCGCTGTGGATATAAGCAGGGAAACCGAACAGGGTGAAGATGCTGTGCAGTGCCTTAATCACCGTGGCTGAGGTCATGTCGGTGCAGGGAATGGCGAATGGGAAACGGGAGAACTCATCGATCACGGTGAGGAAATAGGCATAACGGTTGGTGGATGGGAGGGGCCCCTTGAAGTCCACGCTCAGTCGCTCAAAGGGGCCCGAGGCCTTCACGAGCCGAACCTTGTCTGGCCGATAGACGTGCGGTTTGCACTCCGCACAGACTTGGCAGGTCCTGACCATGGCCTTGACCTCCTTGGTTGAGTAAGGTAGGTTGCGGGACTTGATGAAATGGACAAGCCGGGTAACCCCCGGGTGGCTGAGGTCATTGTGGATGGCTTGCAGGCGGTCCTCCTGCGCGTTGGCGCATGTGCCGCGGGACAGGGCATCTGGGGGCTCGTTGAGCTCCCCTGGACGATGCTTGATATCGTACGAATAGGTGGAGAGTTCGATCCTCCACCTCAAAATGTTATCGTTTTTTATTTTGCCCCGTTGCGTGTTATCAAACATATAGGCGACCGACCGTTGGTCGGTGACGAGGGTAAACCTCCTACCGGCGAGGTAGTGTCTCCAGCACTGCACAGCCTCCACAATGGCTTGTGCCTCCTTTTCGACTGCAGAGTGTCGAACCTCGGAGGCGGTGAGGGTTCGGGAGAAGAACGCTACTGGTCTGCCTCCTTGATTGAGGGTAGCAGCCAGGGCGATGTCTGATGCATCGCTCTCTACCTGGAAAGGGATGGTTTCGTCCACCGCGTGCATGGCGGCCTTGATGATGTCAGCCTTGATGCGGTTGAAGGCCAATTGAGCCTCAGCCGAGAGGGGAAAAGTGGTGGTCCTTAGGAGCGGGCGGGCTTTGTCCGCATACTTGGGGACCCACTGGGCGTAATAGGAGAAAAGCCCCAAGCACCATTTGAGGACCTTGAGGCTGCGGGGGAGAGGGAGTTCCTTAAGGGGGCGCATGCGGTCGGCGTCGGGACCTAGGACCACATCTTCCACGACATAGCCGAGGATGGCCAGTAGGGTGGTGTGGAAAACGCATTTGCCCTCGTTATAGGTCAGGTTAAGGGCTTGGGCGGTCTGGAGGAACTTTTTGAGGTTAGCGTCATGGTCCTGCTGATCATGGCCGCAGACGGTGACATTGTCCAAGTACGGGTATGTAGCCCGCAAACCGTACTGGTCCACCATTTGGTCCATCGCCCTTTGAAAGACGGAGACCCCATTTGTGACACCAAAGGGGACCCTGAGGAAGTGGAAGAGCCGGCCGGCTGCTTCGAAGGCAGTATAGGGGCGGTCTTTTGGTCGGATGGGGAGCTGGTGGTAGGCAGCTTTGAGGTCGACCGTGGAAAAGACTCGGTATTGGGCGATCCGATTTACCATTTCCGCGATGCGAGGAAGGGGGTACGCATCAAGCTGTGAGAATCAGTTTATGGTCTGGCTATAATCCACGAACATCCGTTTCTTCTCCCCGGGCCGGACTACCACCACTTGCGCTCTCCAAAGGCTGTTGCTAGCCTCGATGACCCCCTCTCCCAGTAACCGCTGGACCTCTGACTTGATAAAAGTCATATCTTGGGCACTGTAGCGCCGGCTCCTGGTGGCGACGGGCTTACAGTCAGGAGTGAGGTTAGCGAATAGCGAGTGGGGTGCGACTTTCAGTGTCGCAAGGCCGCACACCGTGAGGGGGGGCAAGGGTCCGCCGAACATCAGTGTCAGGCTTCGGTGGCTGCACTGGAAATCCAGTCCGAGCAGCAGGGGGGCACAGAGGTGAGGGAGGATATAAAATTTGAAACGGGTGTATTTGGCACCCTGGATCGAGAGATCCGCAATACAGTACCCCGTTATTTGTACCGAGTGGGACCCAGATGCGAGGGCTATGGTTTGGGATGTGGGATGGGTGAGTAGGGAGCAGCGCCTTACCGTTTCAGGATGGATAAAGCTCTCCGTGCTCCCGGAGTCGAAGAGGCATGCAGTGTCGTGCCCGTTGACCTGGACCTGCATCATGGAGTTCTGCAGGTGTTTTGGCCGAGTTTGATCAAGGGTGATCGCACCCAGTCGCGGGTAGTCGGAGTCGTCAGCCGAGTCGGACTCGTAAAATGGCCGCTGCCGTTGGTCGCACGTGTCGGGTCGAGAAGATGGCCGACGACCAGATGGCCGCTCCCATGATTCGCACGAGGCTGATGATGCGTCAGAAGAGGGCGTGTCGGATCGATGCGCAGCAGCATTGCGAGGCCTGCGGGCCTGAGAGCCTGTTTTGCGGGCCAGCTGTTCTTTGTTTTTCTGGCCCCTGGGTCTGGCCAGGCAGACCCTCGCAAAGTGCCCTTTCTTCCCACAGTCGCTGCAGATCGCGGAGCGGGCTGGGCAGCGTGGGCGTGGGTGCTGGCCCTGCCCGCAGAAGTAGCATGGTGTGCCCCCCATGGTGAGAGGGTCACCGCGTGGCGCAGGCCTGTAATACGGTTGAGTCTGAGGAAGTCCGGGGGGGCTGGCAGAGTCCGCGGGGTACGTACCCAAGTTATGTCGGGCCACCTCCAGCGAGGAGGCGAGCGTTAGCGTCTCCTGGAGGTCTTTTGCCCCGTTTTCGAGCAGCCACTGCCGGATGTAGGTCGAGCGGATGCCGGACACGAAAGCATCCCTGATGTGCAGGTTCATATGGACTTCCCCTGTCACATCCTGATGGTCACAGTCCCTGGCAAGCGCGGTGAGTTTTTCAACAAACTCGTCGAGCGATTCCCCCGAGCGCTGCCGGCAGGTAGAGAGCAGATGCCGGGCTAAGATTGACAGCTTAATCTAGGCTGGCACTTTGGCGCAGTACTGAGGTAAGGCTGCACCTCATTGACGGTTTTGACAAACCGCTTGCGGAGCAACTCAATCGCTTCCTCATAAGTCGTTGCCTTTTCGAGCATGGCGGAGATTCTGTGACTCACCCGGGCGTGGAGTAGATGCAGCTTGCGTGGCCCTAGGATGGGAATCTCTGCGGAGTCCAGGTAGGCCTCGAAGCACCGCAGCCAGCATTTAAAAATTTCCTTTGCCTCCGGCGTTCGTGCTTCCAGATTGAGCTTCTCTGGTTTTAGGCCTGCGTCCATCCTGAATCTAGTTTAGTCTAATAAATTGAGGTACCCTCAATAATTGACGCTTAGAGATGAAACTGTAAAGAAGGCTTTATTAGACTAATAACTATACTACAGCTAAAGACGAGAGCTGACTGTTACACAGACCATGAGGCAGGCCTTTATGTGTGGCTCCCAGATGGGCGGAGCCAGAGGCGGAGTCCCCAGGGTTCCAAGCCCGGTCTTAAAGGGGACATCACCTTACATGATGATAAGGCAGTAACCGTTCATCACAATAGAGGAACGTACAGAATCGAGGAGGGTTGAGGCCAAGGTAGGGTTCAAACACAAGGCTTTTGCCAGCGTAGGTCAGCGAACACAGGTACGATGAGCATCTAGACTTGGTACAAGTTAGGATGCAGGCAGTTGAATGTCAGCTCCAAGTTGAGGTTTGTGACTCTGGACATGAATAACTTTTGAAGCATCAACGGCACTACATTCTCAAAGATAAGAGAACACAGATCACCCGTGTCACATTCAATGACTGAGAGCCAGAACCCTACTCTGACATTCCCTTTGCTGGGGAAGATTAAGAGCTGCCTTGCAGTGCAGCATGTTTATCAGTATGACAGGCTGGAGCAAGGCTTTGGTGAGCTGCCATTTTCAATAAATCTTCCGTCTCTGTTTTCATTTCACTGTCTGTGTGTTGCTGATGTGCTTTAAGCCATCGCCTTATGCCATCAATTTATAAACTAGACAATCAATGTGGAAAAACAAAGACTTCCAGTTGATTTTGGGTAGCAATTATGCATAGTAATCAGGCCTGTCACCATTCAACAAATCCTAAATGTGAGCCCTCCACCTGAAATGCAGGCCGACACCAATATAAACATGGACACAAGCAGCAAGCTGTGCTGCTCATATGGATTCAGAATATATTTGCACATTTGTCCCTACCTTTCATCCCTTTATTACTGGTTTTGAGAATTGTGAGTGTTTTCACTTGCCAGCTTGGCACAGTTGGTCGCACCCTGAGGCAGAGGGCATGGGTCCAAGCTCTAGTATAGGATTTGACAGCTTAATCTAGGCTGGCACTTTGGCGCAGTACTGAGGTAAGGCTGCAGTGTTGGAAGTTCAGTCCTTCTGAGGACAATTAAACCTGACCGAAAAGATCCCAAAGCAGTCTTTGAAGAGGAGCAGAGCATTCTCCCAAAGTCATAGAGAGAGCAGTATAGTGCAGGAAGGCCCTTCGGCCCATCGAGCCTGCAGTGACAAAACTACACTAAATCTAAATCCTGCCGAATATTCCTCTTTCAACCACCATCATCCAAACTGATCAATGATTATTCATCTCATCGCAACAGGTGGAACAGGAGGGGGCCATTCAGCCCATCGAGCCTGCTCTGCCATTCAATTAGATCATAGCTGATTATCAACACCCCATCCCGTGCTGTCCCCATATTGCTTGATGTCATCGGTCTCCAGAAACCTATTGCTTTCTGTCTTGAACATGCATACGCTGGCGCTCCCGCGCATGCGCCAACTCACGCCGGCTGGCGTAGGCCCTTCTGCGCCGGTTGGCGTGGCGCCAACCCCTTCGGCGCCGGCCTAGCCCCGATTCCGCACCTTCGGGGGCGGCCCGACGCCGGAGTGGTTCACGCTACCCCTCGGCGCCGGTGTAGCCCGCCCCGCCGGTTCACGGAGAATCCCGCCCATGATTTTACAGTCAAATTCAGCTTCAAACACAATCTCATGAGAGGGTTGTGTAAAGTTGGGATATTTCCATTGTGGTCACTCTCCTTGGAAGTTGGGTCGGGACTGGCTTTCTAACTACCAACAAAACGTTTTGCCATTTTGCAGCTAGTGTACATTTTAGTCTTGTTTTTTCCCCTTACATCTGCAGATAGTTTTTTTTATCCCTAAATTTTCAGTGGTTGCAATTGGGATGGAATGGCTGCCACATTTTGCCAAAAAGATCTTTGTAAATAGATCTAATTCAGACTGCACTTTTGACAGTTTGTGCTTAACATCTTATCTCGGGCAGTGAAAGGGAGCATTAGTTCTGGGAAGTGTATGTCTGCTGGATAGGATTAATTAAATTTGAGCATCTTTAACAGAGCAATTTATTTCTGAAGTCTGAACCAACTTCGAGCTGAGAATATTGAGAGCTGAAACAAAGGCCTCAGGAGTGACAATACTTCCCAATTTAAGGCCAGCTTAATTATTTTAGAAAGGCTTTGCTTCAGTACTGATGATGATGGGAGTGTATTTGAGAACAGCCATCAGGAAATGAAATTTGCTCATCTACCGATCCTAATAGTCAAGCTTTCTAAACTGGTTACAGAGAGCAGCTCTGAAATGCCCTGATGCAGCGCAGGCTTTTTTTTCAATCAATTTTGTCCTCAGCATCATCCCCCCCGGCTCCCCTCCGGCCCCCTGCCCACCATCCATTTCCTACAAAACAAACTCAGCCTGGAGGGGGAGCAGAATTAATGTTACCCTTCGCTCCCTGGAGCTGACCTAAGGTTTTGGCCTAATTTTCCAATTCCTGCACACTCCCCTTCATACCAAATTTCTGGCAGTTTTCCATTTCATCACGCATCACCAATCTTTGACTAAGCTTTTGGCCAGCGGACTTTAACTTCTCGTTGTGATAGAGCGTTATTATTATGCATCTTCTTACTTAAATCCATTGCTGATGTCATCGGTAAGTGCAGTGATGTCATTGATTGTCCTTACCTGTGTATGTTCGTTTTTAACTGCCGTTAGTTCTGTGTTTTTTCTGTTACTGCTACTTTTATGTTTAACTCGCTGCTCCCATTTTTGAGCCCATACTGCATTTTAAACTTCGTTATTTGTATAAATTAAAGACAATTACTTTATTTATTAACTTTTTTATCAACACATTTCGACTGCCTTTTTGTGGTCAAGTTACCACATCCTTTTGGCAACAAGAATAAAACAAACTGGAGTTTCAGCATGTTCAACACAAGGTTTTGCTAAGTTTACAGATGGAAGACAAGTTAGGCACACCATGGCTATGTAGATCCTATCAGTGAGTAGGTGGAAGAGAAGGGGACTGGACTGAATATGTGGAAAGGTTGGAACATTTTTTCTTGGCAAATGGGATTGCAAACGAGGCTAGAAGGCACTCAATACTCCTGAGTGCGTGTTGGGCGTAGATTTACAAGCTAATGAGAAATTTAGCAACACCACGGAAACCAGGGGAGCATTTAATTTGCTGATTTATTTACACTCATTCAGAATCACCACAATCCTAAACCCTCAGTAATTGCACAACGTTTCAAACTCCATTGTCATTTTTGGAAGGTGGCACAGTCTGTAGCTAAAAAAAATTCTGAATTGTGCCAGCTCCCTGATCATTGCGAGCTTGGGTCAGTTTTGGAAGACATGCTTTGGGACAGACAAGTTTGTGGCATTAATGAGGACAACATTCAACAATGTTTGCTGGGAGAAGCCACATTTACTTTTAAGAAGGCTCTAGAAATTTCTCAAGGCATGGGAACGGCTGCTAATAATACAAAAGATATTTAGGAAACTAATGGTGGCATGCAGTCAGGTGCTCTGCACCAAGTAGAAAAAGAAGCTGCATGTAAAAAGGTGAAGACAGTGGAGTGTTTTAGGTGTGGAAGGTCACACTATGCGAATCATTGGAATGCTGTTCATCACCAGTACTACAAGGAGGCGCATTTAGCGAAGAGGTGCTGAGGGTGCTCAGAGAAATTCAAAGGCTGAGCAGAGAACTTCAAATGCAAGGAAGCCTCAGTCGATGGTGCGTCACTTGGAAAGCTCAGACCAGGCATAGGAATATTATCATGACATGTTTAATCTGAGTGAGGGGCATCCAGAGCCTCTTTATGCGACAGTGGGGGGTCAATGGACAGAAAATCAAGATTGAGGTTGGCACAGGGGCTTCTGCATTGGTTGTCAGTGAGGAGATCTTCAGGAAGATTTGGGGCTCTAAGCAGGCACCAGACATTACTCAGGCAAAAATCAACCTGCCAACATACACTGGTGAAACTATACCATTGCTTTGAGCGTTAGTGGTGGACATCTTAAGGGGGATTAAAATTTAAGGGGGTAGAAGTGTTATAGAGTGTTATTATCATACATCTTCACAATTAAATCCATTGCTGATATCATCAGTATTGTCACATCATTAGTTGTTGCTGTTACCTGTGTATATTCATATTTAACTGCCATTATTTCTAATTCTATTCAGCGACTGACATTTCAATGTTTAACTTGCTGCTCCCATTTTTGAGTCCATATTGTATTTTAAACTTCAATATTTTTATACCCCGTATATTAAAGAAGATTAACATTATTTATTTACTTTATTAACAATGTGATTCGACTACCTTTTATGGTAAAGTTGCCACATACATTATTTGTTCCGGTCTGATATTTTGTTTTGATTTAAAACGTTCCTATAAAGCGCCTTGGGATGTTTCATTATGTTAAAAGACTTCCGGTGGCGGCCATGGAGGAGTAGGTCGCACATCCGATAGCTCCCGCCTGAAACGGACTTTCAGACTTTCTTTCCCCGGAGTTTTGTGGACTTTATGAAATAAATCGGTGGAGTGAGCAATAGTAAGGAGGACCGCGCCCCCCCCCCCCACCCCCCCCCCCCCCGATGTATGGATAGCTGGACCAGAAGTGGCTGTGTGAAACTAATTAGTCCCGAAAGAGGGAAGCGAGTGCAGCTGGCAGTGCGGCGAAGCATGGCAGACGGCAAGGACCAGGGAGCGGCGGGCGGCTCACTAGCCGAAGGAGCAGCAGATGGAGTTTTTCAAGAGTTGCTTTGCCGAGCTAAAAAGGGATACGCTTGACCCGATGAAAGCATCGATTGACCAAATGGTCGTGACTCAGGCGGCCCAGGGAAAGCGATTCAGGAGATTGAGTTAAAACTTTCCAACCAAGAGGACGAGATAACTGTACTGTAGCACAAGGTGGAGGTGCTAGATGACCACCACAAGAAGATGCAGGAGGAACTGGAGAGCAGGACCAGGAGGCAGAATTTAAGAATCGTTGGTCTTCCTGAAGGCATTGAGAGACCTGGGGCGACATTCTCCGACCCCCCGCCGGGTCGGAGAATCGCCGGGGGCTGGCGTGAATCCCGCCCCCGTCGGTTGCCGAAGTCTCCGGCACCAGAGATTCGGCGGGGGCGGGAATCGGGCCGCGCCGGTTGGCGGCCCCCCCCGCTCGATTCTCCGGCCCGGATGGGCCGAAGTCCCGCCGATAAATTGCCTGTCCCGCCGGCGTGGATTAAACCACCTTTTGAACGGCGGGACAAGGCGGCGTGGGCGGGCTCCGGGGTCCTGGGGGAGGCGCGGGGCGATCTGGCCCCGGGGGGTGCCCCCACGGTGGCCTGGCCCGCAATCGGGGCCCACCGATCCGCGGGCGGGCCTGTGTCATGGGGGCACTCTTTCCCTTCCGCCTCCGCCACGGTCTCCACTCCACTGCGCATGCGCGGGAAACTGTCAGCGGCCGCTGACGCTTCCGCGCATGCGCCGCCCGGAGATGGCATTTCCGCGCCAGCTGGCGGGGCAACAAAGGCCGTTTCCGCCAGCTGGCGGGCGGAAATTCCTCCGGCGTCGGCCTAGCCCCTCAATGTTGGGGCTCGGCCCCCAAAGATGCGGAGACCTTTGGGGCGGCACGACGCCCGTCAGATTGGCGCCGTTTTGGGCGCCAGTCGGCGGACATCGCGCCGTTTCGGGAGAATTTCGCCCCAGATGTGGGAGCATATGTGTCGGGTATGCTGCAGTCGTTGATGGGAGCGGGAGCTTTCCCTCGACCCCTGGAGCTGGACGGTGCGCGCAGAGCCCTCGCAAAGAAGAACAAGGCGAATGACCCGCTGAGGGCCATGGTGGTTTGTTTTCACCGTTTTTCAGATAAGGTGCGTGTCTTGTGGTGGACAAAGGAGGAACAGAGCAGCAAGTGGGAGAACAGTGAGGTGCGCATCTATCAGGTCCTGGGAGCGGAGCTGGCCAAGAGACGTGTGGGGTTCAACTGGGCAAAGGCGACCCTCTTTAAGAAGGGGGTGAAGTTTGGGGTGTTATACCCAGCGAGGCTGTAGGTAACGCATGAAGATCAACACTACTTTTTCGAGTCGCCAGATGACGTTTGGACATTTAGTAAAGAGAAGAAGTTGGACTCGAGTTAAAAGACACTTAAGCTTCGAAGGTGTGATGTGGCGGTGGTTTGTAATTGTGTTCTGTTTTAAACAAAATTGTATTTAGTCTTGGGCGAGAGAATGGGCTGGAGGGATGGTTGGAGGGCACTTTGTTTAGCAGGGAGTTGATACGGGGAGGGAGGGGGGCCTTGAAGTTAGCATTATCCTTCGGGAAACTGGGGGCGAAATTCTCCTACCCGCCCCGCCACATTTCTGCACCGAACGGCCGGCTGGAGTCTCCGTAACACCGGCTGGTCAATGGGGTTTCCCATTGTGGGGCGCCCCCACGCCCACAAAACCCCCCCCCCCGGCGCCGGCAGAACGGAGACTCCCGCCGGCGGAGAATGACGCCCTGGGTTTTGTTTTAAGTGAGTGTGTCTGTTCTGCTTTATGGTTATGTTAATGTCTTCTTGAGAGCTGTTGTTTACTTACTAGGGAATGTGATCCTGTAAATAGGTTTTTCTATGTTGGGAGAGGGGTCCGGACAATAAGGTGAAAGTCTGATCGGTGCCAGGGGTGGGGGTTAGCGGGTCAGCATGGGTCAGCTGACTCTCGGAAGCGTGGTGGGGGATGAGTTAGTGTTCAGTTGGTGTCTGATTTGGGAGATTAGGGGCGTCATTCTCCGACCCCCCGCCGGGTCGGAGAATGGCCGTTGACCGCCGTGAATCCCGCCCCCGCCCCCGCCGAAGTCTCCGGTACCGGTGATTGGGCGGGGGCGGGAATCGGGTCGCACCGGTCGGCGGGACCCCCCGCTCAATTCTCCGGCCCGGATGGGCCGAAGTCCCGCCCAGAAATTGCCTGTCCCGCCGGCGTAAATCAAAGCTGGTATTTACCGGCGGGACCAGGCGGCGTGGGCGGGCTCCGGGGTCCTGGGGGGGGCGCGGGGCAATCTGACCCCGGGGCGTGCCCCCACGGTGGCCTGGCCCGCGATCGGGGCCCACTGATCCGCGGGCGGGCCTGTGCCGTGGGGGGCACTCTTTCCCTTCCGCCTCTGCCACGGCCTCCACCATGGCGGAGGCGGAAGAGACTCTCTCCACTGCGCATGCGCGGGAAACTGTCGGCGGCCGCTGACGCTCCCGCGCATGCGCCGCATTTCCGCGCCAGCTGGCGGGGCACCAAACGCCAGCTCCGCTAGCTGGCGGGGCAACAAACGCCATTTCCGCCAGCTGGCGGGGCGGAAATCCCTCCGGCGCCGGCCTAGCCCCTCAATGATGGGGCTCAGCCCCCAAAGATGCGGAGCATTCCGCACCTTTGGGCCGGCGCGATGCCCGTCTGATTGGCGGCGTTTTTGGCGCCAGTCGGCGGACATCGCGCCGTTGGGGGAGAATTTCGCCCCAGGTTTCTGGTGTTCTGGTGGGGGGGGTGGGGGAGCTGCTTTGCTGGCAAGGCAGAAATTATTTTCAGGGAATAAATGGGAGGTCGGGGGCGACTGCTGCTTAAGGGGGTGCTCAGGGAAGCGGAGGGCGCGGGCTCGGGGCTGGCCTAAAAAGGGTGTTGGCTAGTCGGGGGGGTGGGGGGGGGGGGGTAGTCCAGGCTGATTACGAGGTCTGAATGGGCCAGTTAAGAAAGCACACGTGTTCGTGCATTTAAAGGGACTAAAGGTAGGCGTGGCAATGCTTCAGGAGACACATCTAAAGGTCACAGACCAGATGAGATTAAGGAAGGGTTGGGTTCGTCAGGTGTTCCACTCAGGGCTGGACTCGAAGACCAGGGGGGTAGCAATTATGATCAGTAAGCGAGTGGCATTTGAGGCTGGAGAATTGTGGCTGATAAAGGGGGTAGGTATCTTATGGTGAGTGGGGAGCTGGAGGGGGTCCGAGTGGTGCTTGTGAACGTCTACGCCCCGAACTGGAACAATGTGGATTTTATGAGGCGCCTGTTAGGCAAAATCCCGGACCATGGGCGTCATTCTCCGACCCCCCAGCGGGTCGGAGAATGGCCGTTGGCCGCCGTGAATCCCGCCCCCGCCGGTTGCCAAAATCTCCGAAGGGAGAAAAGTCGGCGGGGCGTTAATGGCGCCGCTGACGTCGGAGAATGGCACGGGTCTGCGCAAGGCAGCCGATTTTGGGCCTGCCGATATTCTCCCTTCCGGATGGGCCGAAGTCCAGTCGACGTGATGACCGTTCATGTCGACGTAAATCAAACCTCCTTTTCATCGGCGTGAACCTGGAGCACAGGTTCACGCCGACCAGCGTGGAGGTGAGTGACGGCCTGGGGGGTTGGCCGCTGGGCAGGCGATGGCGTGGCCGCAGTCTGAATGTGTGAGGAGAGGTGTGTCTCGGGTTGTGTGTGTGTGTGTGCGGCGGGGCCGGTGGGGAGGGGGGGTTTAGAGTGGGATGGGCTCCGGGGGAGTGCCGGGAGGGGGGTCCGTGCCAGGGAGGGGGATGGGGGGTCCGTGCCGGGGAGGGGGATGGGGGGTCCGGGCTGGGGAGAAGGATGGGGGGGGGGGGGGTCCGTGCCGGGGAGGAGGTTGGGGTCCGTGCCGGGGAGGGGGATGGGGGGTCCATGCCGGGGAGGGGGATGGGGGGGGGGTCCGTGCCGGGGAGGGGGATGGGCGGGTCAGTGCCGGGGAGGGGATGGGGGGGCAAGTGAGTTGGCCCACCTGGCCAGGTGCCAGCCTCCAACAGTTGGACCCATGCGATCCATGCCACCTGGCTGGGGGGAAGGATGGGATATGGGCAATGATGACATGTCGTCGTTCTCCCCCCCCCCCCCCCCCCCCCCCCCCGCAGGCCGTCATGTTTTCCGATGTTGTGGCGGCAGCCGCTAATGTCCATGTTGCGCTGGATGAGGAGGAGGAGGAGGAGCGTGCCAGAGAGGCGGCGCAGGCTGCCGCAGAGGGGCAGGCGGCAGCCGCCCAGGCTGGAGGGACACCTGACCGACAGGACGAGGAGGGGGAGGAGGACGTCGCGGCCCCATGGCAACGGAGGCACTCGAGGGCGCCCCGTGTGTACCGGCCCCGGCAGTCATACCAGGACCTCACGGACTGGGAATGCAGGAGGAGACTCCGGATGAGCTGGGAAACAATGGCACACATCTGCTACCTGCTGGCACACCTGTCACCGCGTGGCACTGGCGGGGGACACCCTCTCCCCGTGTCCATTAAGGTTACGGTGGCCCTGAACTTTTATGCAACGGGGTCATTCCAGGCACCGAGTGGGGACCTGTCCGGCATATCGCAGACATCGGTGCATCCGGGCAGTGACAGATGCCCTATATGCCATGGCGCACCGCTACATCCGCTTCCCTGTGGACCGGGCCAGCCAAGATGCCCGGGCCGTGGGCTTCTCGGCCGTGGCCGGGTTACCCATGGTCGAGGGCGCGATCGATGGGATGCACGTCGTCGTGCGGCCACCTGCAAATAACAGGGCCGTGTTCACCAATAGGAAGGGGACCTATTCGATGAACGTACAGGTGGTCTGCGACCACCGCATGATGATCCTGCAAGTCTGCGCCGTTACCCAGGCAGTGTACACGACTCATACGTGTCGTCGCGGTCATCCATCCCCAGCATGTACGAGGGACGCCATCCCCGGCTGAGGGGCTGGTTGCTGGGCGACAGGGGCTACCCATTGCGATCGTGGCTGATGACGCCTATACGGAGGCCACGCAATGAGGTGGAGAACCGCTACAATGATGCCCATGTAGCGACAAGGGGAGTGATCGAGAGGTGCTTTGGCGTGCTGAAGATGCGTTTCAGGTGCCTGGACCTCTCTGGGGGCGCCCTCCAGTATCGGTCAGATAGGGTCGGCCGCATCATTGTGGTGTGCTGCGTCCTGCACAACATAGCCCAGCAGAGGGGCGATGTGCCGCAGGCAGAGGAGGGCGGAGTGGAGGCGCAGCAGGAAGAGGCGCAGTCCTCCCCAGATGAGGGGGATGGGGGCAATGGTCAGTGCAGACGGGGTAGACACAGGCGGGTGGCTGTCCACCGTTACCGGCTGTCCCAGCGGGCACGGGACAGACTGATAGCCGCCCGCTTCACTGACTAGATGGGCGTAGGAATCGGGTAGTATGGCCACAGACCGCACACCATGGCAACAGCCGACCACCCACACCCCCCACCCATCCACCCACCCAGCACCCTCAACCCCCCTCCCCAACCCCACCCACCCCACCCGCATGCACACCCCCCCCCCCCCCCCCCATTGCCGATCCACCTGCGGCACAACGGGCCGGGCTCACACAGTTGCGGGTGGACGCGTGTCTATTGCAGGCCATGGAGGATGATGGCAACCCGCCCTGCGGTGAGCTCCTGGCTCCACATCGTTGGACTATGTCTGACCCATGGCCACAGTACCACCATCCACCCGGACCATCCCTGCATGCGGCTGTGACACTGCAGTGCACGGTCCCGTCCTCTGCCCGGGGGGATGTTGATGGCGGCCCAGGGGGAAGGGGGCAGACTCACCTGGGGCTGAGGTAAGACCAGCCCTCACACACACACTTGCGCTCAACGTACATGACACCCCCGCACGCTTTGGACAGAGCACAAAGGCAGCTTCTGTAGGTGTAACATTGACTTTAATAACCAAACGAGTTCATGCACGTGCCCTAGCCCCTAAAATTCATCTGTGCCCTGCACCCGTGCCAACTTACTCAGTGTCTAATTGTTTGGCCTTACGGGCTCTTTGACTACGTCTACGTGGCTCCCCAGACGGTACAGCAGAACTGGAGGTGGACTCCTGGGATTCCTGCCCTCTGACACTGGATCCCTTTGGCGGCCGTTTCCTGGGGCGTCCTGGCCTAGATGGGTCAGGCTGCGGCCCGGGCGACTGGGATGGCGAGCTGCCAGCCTGTCCTGCCCATTGCCCACCCGATGCACCTGGGACGGAAGGGGGGGAGTCCGAGGTGTCGCGGTGTTCCAGGACCTCCCCTACAGGGGGAGCCGGGACGGACCACACCACCTCCTCCTCCCTCGGGGTGCTCGATGGCCCCCAGGCCTCTACATGGGTGGGGGATGCGAACAGACTGGCCATCCGACGCCCCCCCCGACATCTGGCGCTGCCAGTCCTGGAGGCCCGTGCTGGTATCGACAGGGGGTCTGCAGGTTTGCAGCCATGGAGCCCAGGGGGTTGGCAAACCCTGTCTGTGACAGTGCGACGCCGGCTCGCACATGGCCACTGGCGCCGATGCCCTCAGCGATGGCCTGCAGAGACTGGGCCATGGCCTGCAGAGACTGGGCCATGGCCTGCTGAGACTGGGCTATGGTGTTGAGCGCCTCTGCCATCTGGCGCTGGCACTGGCTCGTGGCCTCCTGTGAGAGGGCAGCCATGTCCTGGGCCACAGACGCCGCCTGCACGGAAGGCCCCAGGCCTCGCAAACCGTTCCCCATGTCTGACACCGTTGCACCCATTGCCTCCACCGCGGACGCCATCCATGCGGTGTCGGCCTGGGTGGCACGCATGACCGGCACCACTTCCAGCTCCTGGACGCGGGTGGACTCCTCCACCTGCGACTGCAGCCGGCGCAAGCCGGCCGTCACCCTCTTCGCTCGTCTCCGGGTCGGTGGTTGCATCGGATCTATGTGTGGGTGTGGAAACTCCAGGAACCCGGGATCCATCTGGGCGGCAGATGTTCGCTTCGGCTGGGCTGCCCTCCGACCGCCTGGCCCCTCTGCTGCTCCTACCTCCACCTGCTGTACCGGGACGGCTGTGTTGTGCGCACCAGTGAGTGTGCCAGACGCCTCATCACTAAAGTGCCCAACCGAGGTGAGTGTTTCTGCGATGGTCGAGGGTGTTGGTGACAACAGTGGCGTTGTGTCGTGCTCTTTGTCCCACTCTGAGTCCATGGCACTTTGGCGTGGGGGTTCGTCTCCACCCATCCATTCTGAGTCACTGTCCGGTATTTCGTCTTCCTGGGTAGTGATGTCCCGGGTAGGGGTGTCCTGGGCAGTGCTGTCCTGGGTAGTGGTGCCCTGGGTAGTGGTGTCCTGGGTAGTGGTGTCCTGGGTAGTGGTGTCCTGGCTCGGATGTGACGGGGGCCTGTGACTGCCCCCCTCGTCGCTGGGTGGTCGCTCCCGCACGTGACGGGGGTGTCATCTCCCTGTTGCTCCAGGTCTCTCCGTCTCCCGTGGTGTGCGAGGGGCATCCTGCGGGCGTCGCATGCTGGAGGGTCCGGGTCTCTCTGTTTCCCGTGGCCTCCGAGGGGCATCCTGCGGGCGTCGCATGCTGAAGGGTCCGGGTCTCTCTGTCCCCCGTGGCCTCCGAGGGGCATCCTGCGGGCGTCGCATGCTGGAGGGTCCGGGTCTCTCAGTCTCCCGTGGCCTCCGAGGGGCATCCTGCGGGCGGTCTGCATCTGCGGGGATGGGTGCCTGGACGTTTGGTCCTGCGATACACAATGAAGCATGCATGGTTAGACACGCAGGCAGTGATCAGGTGATATGGGGGAGGGGGGATATGGGGGAGGGGGGGATATGGGGGAGGGGGGATATGGGGACGGGCTGTTGGTGGCTCACTTGCTCGTGGGCCCCCGACCTCTACATCAGCAGCCTCCCGGTCGTCAGGTCCGCCAGCCAGTTCCAGGGGTGGGGGGTGGAGCACCGGGTCTCGTTCTACATGGATGATCTCCTCCTGAATATTTCGAGCCCACTGAAGCGGATGGGGGAGGTCATCCGGATCTTGAGGGAATTTGGCAGTTTTTCGGGGTATAAACTGAACGTGGGGAAGAGCGAGTTGTTTATGATCCAGGCTAAAGGGCAGGAGAGGAGACTGAGTGAGCTACCACTTAGGAGGGTAGAGAAGAGCTTTCGCTACCTGGGAATACAGGTGGCTTGGAAGTGGGATTCATTGCATAAGCTTAATTTGACCTGGCTGGTGGACCAAATGGAAGGGGACTTCAAAAGATGGGACATGCTCCCGCTGTCACGGGCGGGGAGGGTACAGACCATGAAAATGACGGTCCTTCCCAGAATTCCAATTGTATTTCAGTGCCTTCCCATCTTCATCCCTAAGGCCTTTTTCAAGCGGGTGAGTAAGATCATCTCGGGATTTGTGAGGGTGAATAAGACCCCGCAAGTAAAGAGAGAGCTGCTGGAACGCAGTCGGGGGGAGGGTGGGGGGGTGTCATGTAAAGGCACCAGTTTGGGAGCACTGGTAACGGCACCTCTGCCGTTCTCGCCGGCCCGTTACTCTACAAGTCCGGTGGGTGTGGCAGCACTGAAGATCTGGGGGCAGTGGAGGAGACACAAGAGGGTGGAAGGCGTGTCGATCTGGATCCCGATATGTAATAACCACAGGTTTCTACCAGGTAGGATGGATGGCGGGTTCCTGAGCTGGCAGAGGGCAGATATCAAAAGGATGGGTGACCTGTTTATAGATGGGAGCTTTCCCAGCCTGCCGGCGCTGGAGGACAAATTTAAACTGCCGCCAGGGAACGGCTTTAGATATTTGCAAGTGCGGACCTTCCTGAGAAAACAGGTGGTGGCCTTCCCGCTTCTGCCGCTGTAGCGCACAAAGACTCCGAGAGACGAATAGAGTGAAGTCGATGAGGCTTTATTAAGCATGACTGTTCCCCCAACAGTTCAGTAGTGTACTGCCTGCGGGGGAGGACTCCTGGTTCTTATACTCCGCCTTCAGGGCGGAGCTAGAGGTCAACGGCAAACCAGGACCCGGGATCTGTCAGCCAATGACATCACGGCTTCACAGTCCCACATGACCCCTAATGCATACTACCACATTCACCCCTTGTTAAAAATGAACCCGGCGGGGTGATGCTTCGCATGGTGGTAAGGGTTTACAAGGCTGGTCCTGGGAGGAAAACTTTCGCATGTTATTACAGTATGTCCAAGGTTTTTTTTGTTTCGAACTATTTACAGTAATCGTCAGGAGAAAAAGACAAAATGTTCTCGTTAAAAGTCCACATATTGCAGTGTTAGATCGACGCCACGAGTCGGTCGGGCGGTCTGGTCGTCCGTGTCGATCGCCTCGGCCCCGGTGGTGGTGGTGGTGCTTGTTCCGGTGTTGTCGAGGTTGCGAGACTTAATAAAGTGGTAGAACCGAGTGACCCCCGGGTGGCCTTTGCGATATCCGCTTTGATGCGGCTGAAGGCCTGGCAAGCCTCTGTCGACAGAGGGAAGGTCGTGGTCTGTATTAGGGGGCGGGCCTTGTCTGCATACTGGGGGACCCACTGGGCGTAGTATGAAAAGAACCCCAGGCAGCGTTTTAGGGCTTTTGAGCAGTGCGGGAGGGGAAATTCCATGAGGGAGCGCATACGTTCGGGGTCGGGGCCTATTATCCCATTGCGCACTACGTAGCCCAGGATGGCTAGCCGGTTTGTGCTAAAAACGCACTTGTCCTCGTTGTACGTGAGGTTCAAGGCTTTAGCGGTCTGGAGGAATTTTTGGAGGTTGGCGTCGTGGTCCTGCTGATCGTGGCCGCAGATGGTTACATTGTCGAGATACGGGAATGTGGCCTGCAACCCGTGTTGATCAACCATTCGGTCCATCTCTCGTTGGAAGACCGAGACCCCGTTTGTGACGCCAAATAAGACCCTTAGGAAATGGTATAATCGCCCGTCTGCCTCGAAGGCTGTGTACTTGCGGTCACTTGGGCGGATGGGGAGCTGATGGTAGGCGGACTTGAGGTCCACGGTGGAGAAGACCTTATATTGGGCAATCCGATTGACCATGTCGGATATGCGGGGGAGAGGGTACGCGTCTAGTTGTGTGTACCTGTTGATGGTCTGGCTATAGTCTATGACCATCCTTTGCTTCTCCCCTGTCTTTACTACTACCACCTGTGCTCTCCAGGGACTATTGCTGGCCTGGATTATGCCTTCCTTCAGTAGCCGCTGGACTTCGGACCGAATGAAGGTCCGGTCCTGGGTGCTGTATCGTCTGCTCCTAGTGGCGACGGGTTTGCAATCCGGGGTGAGGTTTGCAAACAAGGATGGGGGCTGAACCTTGAGGGTTGCGAGACCGCAGATAGTGAGTGGGGGTATTGGGCCGCCGAATTTGAAGGTTAGGCTCTGTAGATTGCACTGGAAGTCTAATCCAGTAATGTGGGGGCGCAGAGTTGGGGAAGGACGTAGAGCCTGTAGTTTTTGAACTCCCTCCCTTGCACCGTTAGGGTAACTATGCAGAAGCCTTTGATCTGTACGGAGTGGGATCCTGCAGCTCGGGAAATCTTTTGTGCGCTGGGACGGATGGTCAAAGAACAGCGTCTTACCGTGTCGGGGTGGATAAAGCTCTCCGTGCTCCCGGAGTCGACCAGGCATGGTGTCTCGTGCCCGTTTATCAGCATCGTTGTCGTCGTCGTCTGGAGCGTCCGGGGCCGTGCTTGGTCCAGCGTCATTGAAGCCAGCCGTGGTTGTAATGGTTGAGCGTCTTCTTTCGAACCCCGTGGAGCCGTCGACGCTGGGGTCCGTTGTTGCCGTCCAAGATGGCGTCGGGGGTGAACAGGATGGCTGCCCCCATGCATCACACATGGCTGGGGGGTCACAAAATGGCGGCGGGGTGGACAAAATGCCGCCCCCATGCGTCGTACAGGTCTAGGGTGGTCCAAGATGGCGGCGCCCCTCCTCCCCTCGTGGTGCCGGGACCCAAAATGGCGGCGCCTGCGGGTCGCACATGGGCGCTGGGGGGGTTGGGAGCGTTAGGAACACGCAGGACTCCCTCTTCTCTGGGGACAGCGGTGGCCGGGACCCAAAGTGGTAGCGCCGGCGGGTCATACATGGGGCGCGGGGGGGGGGGGGGTTGGGAAGCGTAAAAGGCGTGCAGGGCTCCCTGTTCTCCTGGGACCGCGGCGACCTCCCAGGACCGGCACACAGCCGCGAAATGGCCCTTTTTCCCGCAGCTCTTACAGATCGCTGCGCGGGCCGGGCAGCGCTGCCAGGGGTGTTTCGCCTGGCCGCAGAAATAGCAGCGGGCTCCCCCGGTTCGACTTGGCGTTTGAACCGCGCAAGCCTGTGGAGTGTCCGGGGGGGGGGGGTAGGTTTGTCGCGACGGGTGCGTACGGAGCCCAATGGGCTGCCGCGCGGTTGGGGCCGTAGGCGCGGGTGTTTCGCGCGGCCACGTCTAGGGAGGCTGCTAGGGCCCGTGCCTCTGAGAGTCCTAGCGATTCTTTTCTAAAAGTCTTTGGCGGATTTGGGCGGAGTTCATACCTGCCACAAAAGCATCGCGCATTAACATGTCCGTGTGTTCATTTGTGTTCACCGGCGGGCAGCTGCAGGCCCGTCCCAAAATTAGTAGCGCGGCGTAGAATTCATCTATCGATTCTCCAGGACTTTGCCGTCTCGTTGCGAGTTGATAGCGAGCGTAGATCTGGTTTACTGGGCGAACATAGAGACTTTTTAGTGCTGCGAACGCAGTCTGGAAATCCTCTGCGTCTTCGATGAGAGAGAAAATCTCCGTGCTTAACCTCGAGTGCAGGACCTGTAGTTTTTGGTCTTCTGTGACCCGGCCGGGGGCCGGAGGCCTCGAGACAAGTCTGCCAGTGCTTGAAAGCTGCTGCTGCGTTCACTGCGTGGGGGCTAATCCTCAGGCATTCCGGGATGATCCTGAGCTCCATAGTCCTTTAGTCACGCTTAATAAATTGTAGCGCACAAAGACTCCGAGAGACGAATAGAGTGAAGTTGATGAGGCTTTATTAAGCGTGACTGTTCCCCCGCAGTTCAGTAGTAGACTGCCTGCGGGGGAGGACTCCTGGTTCTTATACTCCGCCTTCAGGGCGGAGCTAGAGGTCAACGGTCAACCAGGGCCCGGGGTCTGTCAGCCAATGACATCACGGCTTCACAGTCCCACATGACCCCTAATGCATACTACCACAGCCGCCACGGGAGATACAGGATAGAGTAGTTTCCGGTACCTCTGTGGGGGAGGGGAAGGTATTGGATATCTACCAGGAACTGCTGGAAGCGGAGGAAACCCCGGTGGAGGAGCTTAAGGGCAAATGGGAGGAGCTGGGAGGAGAGTTAGAGCCGGGTCTGTAGGCAGAAGCCCGAAGTAGGGTCAATTCCTCCTCATCATGTGCCAGGCTCAGTTTAATCCAGTTTAAGGTGGCCCACCGGGCACACATGACGGCAGTGAGGTTGAGCAAGTTTTTCGGGGTAGAAGACAGATGTGCGAGGTGCGCGGAAAGCCTAGCAAACCATGCCCATATGACTTGGGCATACCCGAAGCTTGGAGGGTTCTGGCAGGGGTTTGCCAAGGCAATGTCCACGGTGCTAGATACGCGGGTGGTGCCGAGTCCAGAGGTGGCGATCTTTGGAGAGTCAGAAGACCCGGGAGATCAGGGAGAGAAAGAGGCCGACATTCTGGCCTTTGCCTCCCTGGTAGCCCGGAGACGGATCCTTTTAATGTGGAGGGACTCGAAACCCCTGAGTGTAGAGATTTGGGTCAATGACATGGTTGGGCTTCTCAGCCTCGAGAAAATAAAGTTTGCCTTAAGAGGATCAATGCTCGGGTTCTCCCGAAGGTGGCAGCCGTTCGTCGACTTTCTTGGAGAAATTTAAGGGGGGGGGGGGGGGGGGGGGGGGCGGGGGGTGGGGGGGAGTGTTATTTCATGTGGTCTGCGAAGATAGAGCCGGTTGGGGAAATGTCTTTTTTATTTTTCACTATCTTAATGTTTAATGTTCACTGTTCTTTTTCTGTTATTGTTACAAAAATTTTACAAATACTTCAATAAAAATATATTTTTTAAAAGAGTCCATAACAATGTACATTGTTGCTGGTGGTAGTGTCTGATTTAGCCACAACATCTCTATTTAATCCTCTCCACCCCACCCCGGCTTTGGAAATAAACTCCTCAAAACACTTTTCTTCTATCTGGAAGCTAATGGCATCCCTGGAGGTTTCATCAAATGACTTAACATTCCCGCACCCTGCGCTCCAGCTATTAGTCAGCCAACATATCCATCCTTGTGATGTGCTAAGCCAATTGGAAAAGCAAAGATACTCATTACCCAATTGGATAATGCTTGACTGTCAGTCAAATGGCCTTTTTGTCCCCTATCATAATCCCCACGAGACCCATGGGGAAGCCATTATCCCAATGGGGCTCATGGAGTACGAGCTTCCCAGGTAGGGGGTAGACGCCACCCAGCTGGGGCTCATTAAGCCGAGCATAAAAGCCGGCCCGAGCAGGGACTGGCATGCTGGTTGTCCCAGTGGGGCCTGTGATTGTCGATAGTTACTGCGGCGGGCAGATTATTGTTCAAGGTAAAATAAATCTTTTCCTTCCTCCCGCTGGCTTCCTTGACCATTCAATTCCCCATCTTTAATCTTTTTTATATCCGGTAAAGAGAAATATTCAAAGAAAATGACAAAGACACCACTGTTTTTGAATATCCCAATGATTTTTCTCCAGGGTTGCACACAACAGTGTCCTGGAGATTGATCTTCAATTCCTTGATCTTCAATTCCTGAAGGATTAGCAACACTGGGACCGGGTGGGAAGGGGGAAGGTATGTGACAGTCAGTCTGGAGGAGATGTAGAGCCATTTGTCTCATCAGTTAGCATGAGGATCAGGAAGGAAAGGTGAAGCAGAAACATTGAAAATTTGAGTGATTTCTTCCCCCAAGGCCTGGCCTCTTTGACGAACAGTAGGTTGCCGAGCTTAACTTTTGCTTTCATTGTCCACAGGCCCCTCCTAAAGGGGAAAAGGAGGAAGCTTAGAGAGGGAAGTCACCTCTACCCGGAAAACAGGGAATATTTCTTCCTATTACATCTGGCCTCTCTCTCTGAAACTGTTAGCTGGGGAAAGCAGTTAAACACCTATCAAGAAGACAGGTAATTAGCCATGCCTCAGGATATGCAGTGGATGTTCTGCTCATATGCCCAAGAGTGTTAGCGTCGCCTTATGAGAAGCCTACTTCAGTGACTGATTCATAACCTGTTTAGATGGATTGCAGAAATTTCCTGCTTGAGTGCAGCCTGTTAAGATGTGCTTGTTTCTATCGTACAGCTATCAGCCTTCCCACTTAATGTAGAGCAGGAAGGGAAAGAAAGATATGAAGAGTAACAGAAAAGGGGCGCGATTCTCCGCTCCCGCAACTAAGTGCCCACGCCGTCATGAATGCCGTCGAGGTTCACGACGGCGCGAAATGGCCCCGATCTCGACCGATTCAGGGCCCGAAAATGGGCTAGGATCGGGGCCGCGAGAAACTCGGTGGGCGTGTCGCGAAAGCAGCGTCGTCAGCGCGCGCCGGGCATTGGGGCCACGTAAAAGGCGTAACTGGTGTCACCCGCGCATGCGTGGGTTTGCCAGCGCCAGCCGGCTCCAACCCGCGCATGCGTGGTTGCCGTCCTCCCCGAGGCCGCCCCGCAAGAAGATGTCGGATGGATCTTGCGAGGCGCGGAGGAAAGGAGGTCCTCCTTCAGAGAGGCCAGCCCGCCGATCAGTGGGCACCGATCGCGGGCCAGACCCCTTTTGAGTCCTACCCCGGTGAAAGAACCACCCTCGCCCCCCCCGCAGACCGCCCCCCCCCCCCCCCCCCAGCGTTCCCGCGCCATTCCCGCCAGCAGCGGCCAGGTGTGGATGGCGCCGGCGGGAAGCCGTCGTTTTGGGCAGGCCGCTCGGCCCATCCAGACTGGAGAATAGCGGGGTGTAGCGGAGAATCGCCACTTTGGGTGTTCTGGGCAATTCTCCGGCCTGCGCCGCGCAGAACTCGACGGGGCCATTCTTGCCGCTTGGGTGAATCGCGGGAAGGCGTCGGACCGGCGTCGCGGGGAAAAATGGCTCGCCAGGGGATTCTGCCAACCGGCGCGGGAGCGGAGAATCGCGCCCATGGAATAGAGAGCAAGATAGAACGAGCAAAAACAAGAGATAGAGTGAGGGTTCAGGGAGAACGAGCAAATATAAGGAGAAACTGGAGTGAATTTTAAAGTGGATCTCGAGATATTTGAGTTATTGCAACGTGCAGGCAGCTATTCAGCCCATTGAGTCCATGCCAGCTCTTTGTTGAACAATCCAGTCAGTCCCATTCTATCCCCATAGAATTCCGAGTTCCGTCCGGTGTTACTACCACATGTTGCATAAAGAAAGGTTCTTCCTCCCATTCCCCCTCTGCATCTCTTGGTCAAAGCCTTAAATGTGTGACCCCTGTTGCTTGAAAATATTCACAAGTAGACCTTAACATGAGCAAAATAAGCAATTTATTGTTGCAGAGCTCTGGGAGAAAGTCCTGGACCCCTCGGTCCTGCCGGTACACTATATCGCTGAGCTGTGGCTTAAATTGCCTTAATATACCCTTTCAAAAGCAGAATTAGTTCGCATTCTCATTTACATACAGCCAATCAATTATCATAGTTAATTCCATATATAGTTATCAATTCTTTATACAGTATGTTACATCCGTCCAATCAATATGTTGCGCGCGTGATTACATAAGGTCATAAGGTTATAAGTTGCCAATCATAAGGTCATGAGTTGCCAGTCCTGGATGTGATTTAGAGGCCCTCTTTCATCTCGCAGCTGTTTTGACAGCTTAGAATAACAGCTCCTGCAGTCCATGGAGCACTGGTCATGACTGACCCATTGTTTTTGGAGGTTACATCTGTTAGAGTCATTCTTAGTCCAAAGTTCGCTGTCGCAGCAGGAAAAAACCATGTAGCAACTTAAAAGTAAGTGTAATTCATATAGCCAAGTATCCCAGCACACACTGCCAAAGCAGAACGTTTACACCAACAACCCCTAATCCCTGTACCATCAGCTAGTGGGAACAGCTTTTCTCTGGCCACCGTATCTAAACCTGTTGTAATTTGTCCACCTCTGACAGGTCTCCCCTCGGCCTGCTTTGCTGTAGGATGAACAACTGCAGCTCCCCCAACATAAACTGGGAATGAAATTCCCTCATCCCTGGAACCATTTGGACAAATCTATCTCTGCACCCTCTCAAGGACCCTAGCATCCTCCCTAAAGTGTGCTGAGCGGAACTGGGTGCAATCCATGCAACAAACTGTACTGTTCAAGTATAATCTGCAAATGTGATAACTGCAAGAGGAACCCACAAAATAGCAATGACTTTCTTTCGTGGTCCAAAGAATCAGAGAACACTTATAGTGCAGAAGGAGGCCCTTTGGCCCATCAGATCTGCACCGACCCCCTGAAAGAGCAGCCTAACCTAGGCCCACTCCCCCGCCCAATCCCCATAACCACTCCTAACCTTTTGAACACTAAGGTCCAATTTAGCATGGCCAATCTACTTAACCTGCACATCTTTGGACTGTGGGGGTAAACCGGTGCCCCCCAGAGGAAACCCACACAGACACGGGGTGAACATGCAAACCCTATGAAGCCACCCAAGGCTGGAATTGAACCTGGATCCCCAGCTCTGTGAGGCAGCAGTGCTAACCACTATGCCATTGGTGAACTCTTCAGTCATATCTGATTAGTACCATGGAATAGTGACAGGCAGGATAGGTCATCCCTGAGGCTTATCCACCCAAGGGGCCTCAGTTTAACATCTTTCCCAGAAAGTGGCTTCACTGAGTCTGCAGCCTCTCAGTACTGTACGAGAGAAACAGCCGCAATTATGGTCTGAAGCCCTGGAGTGGGATTTAAACCCATAAAATTTCACTCAGAAGGCAAGGGTACTACGTATTGAGATATGCTGACACTTCGGGCCAAATTGGCATGGAGTAGCTCCATTTCTGGAGATCTTTAGAAATGGCAGGAAGGGGCAGCACGATGGCACAGTGGTTAGCACTGCTGCCTCACGGAGATGAGGACACGGGTTCGATCCCAGCTCCGGTTCACTGTCCGTGTGGAGTTTGCACATTCTCCCCGTGTTTGCGTGGGTCTCACCCCCACAACCCAAAGATGTGCAGAGTAGGTGGATTGGCCATGCTAAATTGAAGATCTAAATTTATAACAAAAAGGAAATGGCAGGAAGGACCTGGATGCAGACTACCCCCATTTTGGCCAATACAAATGTTGCCAGGAGGGGAAAGGGGGTAAGGCATGAATAACACGGTGAGAAATACAAATCTGCTGGATCAGCCATTTGAAAATAGTGCTGAGTTCAAACAGCCTCCGTTTTCAATATCGCAAGGGTCTCAGCATACAATGCAGGAGTCACAAATTTATGGAGATGTTTATGTAGAGCAGCAAATGTCTGTTTAAGTGTCATGATTTGGGGCGAGATTCTCCATCCCCCCCCCCCCCCCCCCCCCCCCCGCCGGGTCGGAGAATCACCGGCGGCTGGCGTGAATCCCACCCCCGCTGGTTGCCGAATTCTCCGGCACCGGATATTCGGCGGGGGCGGGAATCGCGCCGCGCCGGTCGGCGAGCCCCCCCCCCGGCGATTCTCCGGCCCGCGATGGCTGAAGTCCCGCTGCTGGAATGCCTGTCCCACCGGCGAGGATCAAACAACCTCTCTTCCCGGCGGGACTAGGCGGCGCAGGCGGGCTCCTGGGTCTTGGGGGGGGGCGCGGGGCGATCTGGCCCACCGATCTGTGGGCGGGCCTGTGCCGCGGGGGCTCTCTTTTACTACGCGTCAGCCGTGTAGGTCTCCGCGATGGCCGACGCATAGGTGACCCCCCCTGCGCATGCGCGGGGATGACGTCAGCAGCCGCTGATGCTCCCGCGCATGCGTGGACTTCCACCGCCCCGGTCGGCAGCGGGCAAACCACTCCGGCGCGGGGCTAGCCCCTCAAGGTGAGGGCTTGGCCCCTAAAGGTGCGGAGAAATCCGCACCTTTGGGGCCGCCCGATGCCGGAGTGGTTCATGCCACTCCATACCGCCGGGACCTCCCGCCCCACCGGGTAGGGGAGAATCCCGCCCCTGATGTCACTTAAATCCCCAACCCTTTAAAATGAAAAAAAGCTAGGTTGTGGCTGTCGGATACAATTAAAGAAAACCGCACTGCTGGAGTGCATTTATTGACAGACCATCTGGCAAGTTTAGAAAAAGCCATTACCCTCTGTTCCTTCAATTTCAACAGACTTCATTACTGACATGTCCTATGGGGTAGTTATTACAGCTGAATCCATTATGAATATTTGGCTGAGGTTCGAGATGTCCAAAACCACTTATCTCAGCAAGAGCTGAGTTCACATTTCAATTGACAGTTATAAGAGGCTATTAAAGGATTTGAAGTCTTTGTGGTTACTGAATTTGTTTGTTTTTATAACAGATTGACCACATGGGGGATTTTAAATCTTTTCATGAATTGTTTCATGAATAAGGGATTTTTTTCTGTATCAAAAGTTTGTATGAGTGAGAGGTGTATTAGATTTTCAGGAGTTTCATTTTTCTCATCTCCACATGGCTCCTGAGCCTCCAACTGCCTCCCCCACTCTCCCACAGTGGATACCGGGTGAGTAGCTATGGAAGCGGCATGGAGGCTGTGAGTTGGCATGGAGAGGATGCGTGGGTGTAAGGCAGCATGGTGGGTGAGTTGTGATTGTGGGGTGAGGGCTAGGAGGCCCAACAGCATTTTATCAAACTGGGCCACGGTCTCAGAGAACTGAAGCGGGTCTTCTAACCAGCTCGTCTTGGCTCTTACCTGCCTCCGTGGCAGCCTCCAAATTGCCTGCGGAGGTGGTTGACTCCATCAGGTCGCCACCTCCCCAGACAGAAAATTGCGTTGTGATGGGGCCTTTGCATTGAGGCAGGTCTGCCAAGTCAGGAAATTTCCTGCCTTGAGCTACTCACCTTGGTAGCAAAAATTCTGACCTTAGCGTTGCCACTTGTCGGTCTCAATGTGTCAGCCCACATGCTCTCTCTGGTTAATGGCCATTACGCCTGGGTCAGGTAATGTCAGATGTTCAACTGCTCTCGGAACACTGCCCTTGAACAGCTCCCAGTGTTTACACTTTGAGAATTGCCGCTCCGAGCACATCGGCGAGTGCAATCTGACTAAACCGACACATCTGAAATGAGATGTAAAACATAATTGAACAGGACATTGTTAGACCAGCATTCTTTGCCCATCGCTAACTGTCTGCGAGAAGGTGGTGGTGAGCTGTCTTCTTGAACTGTTACAGTCCATGTGGTGTAGGTACTGTATCCATCTGGGATGGCCACGTCCCGATTACAAAATGGACACTTGCAAAGAATGCAGGGAAAATTGGACAATACTGAGAAACAAGCAGGTGCAAGGTCTGTCTGTTGATTAGAGCCTTGGCTCTCAGACAGGACAGAAACTGCTAAGCCATCTCCATACTTATGAGCCATCTCCGGGGACAAAAGGGAAACATTTAGATAAACAATGTTAAGGCAGACACCCCGGCGCCAGAGGAGACTCAAACAAAGCAAACCAACGGCCACCTAGGACACGCCCAGCAACCAGGGGACCCACCCCTCTATTGGAGGAAGATCGATAAGAATGATTGGGAAAGGCCCAATTAATTGAGGCCAAGTTCAAGGCCCGCCCAAAAGCACGCAAAGCCCTTTTAGGTATAAAAAGTATTCCCCAAGAGAGAATCTTTCTTCTTTGGCCTTGGCTCTCAGCGAAGAGAGACCAGCCTAGCAGCTACGCAAGACCAAGTAAGTTCCAAGTCAACGCACACTACAAGATAGATGCTCCTAGTTGCTATCCTGTAAACAGCTCAACCCAGCAGCCTCAGAACCGAGCAACGGCCATTGTTCCTCTGACTGAGTGGGCACCCGAAGCTAAGTTTAGGCTTTAGTAATAGTGATAGTTTAGGTTGTAGAGTTTTATGCATGAGTACATTTGACTGTGTGTAAATAAATGAACATTGCTTTTGAACTTACTAACTGGTGTATCAGTATTCGGTTCTGAACCTTGTGACAGTGTTGAAAAATACCTGGCGACTCTTGAGCAAACGTAATTAAACGGAGCCAAATTAAGAGACAACACCAAAGTTAGCAACATTTACTGGCGACCCAGATGGGACTCGACTTAGAAGTGGCCTAACCACTCTGAGAGAACCCAAATTTGAATTGTGAATCCAATTGGAAACAGAAAAACCACAAGCGTAAGAACAGTACTGATCAAGCCTCTGGGATTCGGAAGTGTGTTAATGCATGCGTACTAACAGGGATATAAGGTAAACCTGAGAGATTTTGTTGCGTAAAACTGTCGGGAGTTTTGCAGGCCGAAAATTAGCGTAAGCCGAACCCGTGTTTACATCACCGCTTTATCACCCCCTGTTCCAAATTCAGTAGAGAACCTAGAGAGAATGGCAATGAAGGCAATGGAATGCCTTATGAACCCCCAGGAATTCGAGGTCGCAGCGACCAGTAGAGTAGGACAGTGTCCCGTTTGGGAAGATGAGATCAGGAAATATCTCAAAGGGAAAGGATGGCCCCTTTGGAGTGAATTCTGCGCTAATGAGGAAACAGGTCCCGGGAGTATAGGACATACTTGGTGGGAGAACCTGTCAGAGATACACAAGAAGTGCTTAGGGAAAGCTCGCAATCGTGTCCTGTTAGGCACAATTGTGAGGCACAGAGGAGGTCGTTAGGACACTCCATAGAGAGATAGAGGAGAGAGACAGAAGTAGTGAGGTAGACGTGAACGAGGTAGAGAAGATGTGGAGATGCCGGCGTTGGACTGGGGTGAGCACAGTACGAAGTCTTACAACACCAGGTTAAAGTCCAACAGGTTTGTTTCGATGTCACTAGCTTTTGGAGCGCTGCTCCTTCCTCAGGTGAATGAAGAGGTATGTTCCAGAAACACATATATAGACAAATTCAAAGATGCCAAACAATGCTTGGAATGCGAGCATTAGCAGGTGATTAAATCCTTACAGATCCAGAGATGGGGTAACCCCAGGTTAAAGTGGTGTGAATTGTATCAAGCCAGGACAGTTGGTAGGATTTCGCAGGCCAGATGGTGGGGGATGAATGTAATGCGACATGAATCCCAGGTCCCGGTTGAGGCCGCACTCATGTGTGCGGAACTTGGCTATAAGTTTCTGCTCGGCGATTCTACGTTGTCGCGCGTCCTGAAGGCCGCCTTGGAGAACGCTTACCCGGAGATCAGAGGCTGAATGCCCTTGACTGCTGAAGTGTTCTCCGACTGGAAGGGAACATTCTTGCCTGGTGATTGTTGCGCGATGTCCGTTCATTCGTTGTCGCAGTGTCTGCATGGTCTCGCCAATGTACCACGCTTCGGGACATCCTTTCCTGCAGCGTATGAGGTAGACAACGTTGGCCGAGTCGCACGAGTACGTACCACGTACCTGGTGGGTGGTGTTCTCACGTGTAATAGTGGTATCCATGTCGATGATCTGGCACGTCTTGCAGAGATTGCCATGGCAGGGTTGTGTGGTGTCGTGGTCACTGTTCTGAAGACTGGGTAGTTTGCTGCAAACAATGGTTCGTTTGAGGTTGCGCGGTTGTTTGAAGGCAAGTAGTGAGCACAAAAGAAATTGGTTGTAAAGTCAACCCCAAGAAGACCCAAATTTTGCAAGAGAGAGTGATTTACTTGGGAACAGTGATCACTCATGGTAAACGCGAGATCGAGCAAACGAGAATTGACTCCATCGTCAACTTGTCCCTTCCCCACAATGTCTCAGCCCTCCTGTCATTTTTAGGACTGGTTGGCTACTGCCGAAACCATATTGACGGTTTCGGCACTAAAGCAGCGCCCCTTTCCGAACTTCTCAAGGAGCAGGCACCTTGGGAATGGCTTCCACAGCATACAGATGCCGTGGATGCATTAAAAAGAGCACTTTGCACAGCCCCCGCACTACAGGTCCCAAATCCACATTCCCCGTACTTTATCGAGGGAGCAAGCACCGACTGAACCCTTTCGGCCGTACTCCTCCAGGAATGCCATGATCAATTACGCCCCGTAGCATATGCCTCACGCGTGTTAGACCCCGTAGAGCAAGGATTTTTTGCCTGTGAAAGGCACCTGCCCACAGTTTTTTGGGCAGTGCAATACTTCGCCTACATTACAGGACTCAACCCCATCACCATTCTCACAGAACACACCACAACACAGCTATTGTTAGACGGCCGACTTAAAGATCGTCAGCCAAATCCGCGAAGCCCGTTGGACCCTTCTTTTGCCGGGACGGGACATCACAGTAAAACGAACCAAGACCCACACCTTTCTTGCCGATAATTTGCAGTATGCAGGCACCCCTCATGAATTTGAGATCATCACTACGAAACAGAACACAGGCCCACTTATTCCTAAAACACCTCCCAGGAAAACAGGTAGTACACCCCAGAGACCCCAGCCCACAGACACGTGCGCACCCCTGAAGATTTATGTGGATGGCTCCTCCACAGTGTTAAATGGAAAGAGAATTACCGGTTGCGGTATTAATGTATAGGACGCGCAGGGACGCGCCCTAGATGAGATTGCATTAAAGTTGCCAGGACACTTAGGCTCGCAGGCAGCAGAACTGGCAGCAATCGCTTATATTGTAGACCACCCCGACTCGTTCCCGACCCCAGCAGACATCTATTCGGACAGCTTGTATGTCTGTAATAGTATGAAAGAGTTCCTACCACTCTGGGAAACAAGAGGATTTGTTTCCGCGGACAGTAAACCCCTACCCTCAGCCCCATTACTCCGCCATATCTTAGAGACAGCGAAGGATCGAAAATATAGAATAATTAAGGTTCGCAGTCAGCACCGTTCTTCCCCCCCTGGTAACGTTAAAGCAGACGCCCGAGCAGGTTCCAGGCACGGTTATTTTTGGAACCCCCCCGAAAGCACCCCAGTACACGCATTTCAGGTCTCACAGACCAACAATCAGGATCTAGCGAAGGCCCAGAAAGAGGACAAGAAACTCAGGGAAGTTTTAAAGGGAACCTTCCCAGCCCCGTATGATAAACACAAAAACACAATAGCTACACATGACGGTGTGATTTTAAAGGATGGCATTTATATAGTTCCCAGCCAGGACAGGAACCAGATCATTTGTCAGTTCCATGACAATCATGGACACCAAGGAATTGAACCCACCCTAGCCCACCTCAGACCGCTCTGCTGGTGGCCTGATTTAAAAACCGATGTAACGCACGACATAGAGAATTGCTTAATCTGTGCCCAGAACAATCCGGACAGATATGAGAAAAAGGCTCAACTTAGTCGTACCCGCCCCGTTAATGGCCCCTGGACAAATCTCCAGATAGATTATATAGGACCCCTACCCCCGGGCAGAAATGGTTATAAGTATGTGTTGGTGGTCATAGACACCTTCTCAAAATGGGTGGAAGCATTTCCAACGCGAACTAATACGGCCAAGACAACGGCTAAAATATTAACACACCACATCTTTACAAGATGGGGCCTCCCCACAGTATAGACTCCGATCAAGGCTCCCATTTCACAGGACGTGTAATGAAAAACGTCCTCACGATTTTCGGCATTCGACAAAAGTTTCATATTGCCTACCACCCCCAGTCAAGTGGTATTGTCGAGGGGGTGAATAGGACATTAAAAGCCACCCTCAGGAAAATGGTTCAGCAGAATAACAGCACCTGGGATTCAGTTCTCCCATTTGCTTTAATGTTTATAAGAAACACAGTATCCACGTCCACAGGATACACCCCCCACACCCGCATGACCGGGCGCCCCATGAAAGACACTGAGTATTTATTAGGACTGGATTTAGCCAGCCCCGCAGTTACAGCCCTCATGCATGAAAATGCGGTTCAACAACTGCTCCAGAACATAAAGGCAGCCCAACACGCAGCAGCTGTGAGACCTGGAACCAGGAAGAAACAGAGCAAGGCTTGTTTCGACAAAACAGTACACGACACTGAGTTTACAGTAGGGCAACAAGTTATGCTTTCACTTTACAACCCCAGTTCATTCCTTCCCCAAAATTTTCCGGACCGTACTCCATTTCGGACAAAGTCAGCCCCTCAGTATACAAAATAACCTATCCCAATGGTAAGTCTGCGTGGTTTCACATAAACCAGCTCAAGGCTTACGGCTCGCAGAATAACCACACACACATCCTGCTCGCAGCAGCAGACGAGCACGCCCCGCCCACAGATGACGTTTTCCTACCCTCCCCCACCCAGTCCAGCCCACCCTCAGACACGACTTCAACTCCGCCCCCAGAGGCACGACTCCGCCTCTCCCATCCCTCAACCAGCAGCGACAGTGTTAGCGATCACGATGACGACAGCCACAGCACACCACGTTACGACTATCCCCCTGAACTAGGCCCCACTCCCAGCGAATCCGAGCATGATTCCACTGACCCCTTCGAGATTACATATATCAAAGCCCCTGACCCAGACCCACTGCCCGACGATTACGGATTGAAGCATAGTAGCTCCAACCTCGACACACGATTCTGGCACCGAGACAATTCATTCAGGCTCATCCGGAATGATGAGATAGACCCCAATTCACCTCAAGCAGCTTTAGCACGGTTACTACATCATAGATGAATCATAGAATTCACAGTGCAGAAGGAGGCCATTCGGCCCATCGAGTCTGCACCGGCTCTTGGAAAGAGCACCCTACCCAAGGTCAACACCTCCACCCTATCCCCATAACCCAGTAACCCCACCCAACACTAAGGGCAATTTTGGACACTAAGGGCAATTTATCATGGCCAATCCACCTAACCTGCACATCTTTGGACTGTGGGAGGAAACCGGAGCACCCGGAGGAAACCCACGCACACACGGGGAGGATGTGCAGACTCCGCACAGACAGTGACCCAAGCCGGAATCGAACCTGGGACCCTGGAGCTGTGAAGCAATTGTGCTATCCACAATGCTACCATGCTGCCCTCTACAGTCAAGAGTTTGGCAGCCGGGAGAAGATGATGACTTAGAGTCTGACTCCCACCAAACAAATCCCTTTGCGACCCTGTTCACTATTGAGCAGTGAGGTGTCCAAATGATAGAGAAAAACAAGGAACCGCTGGAGAGATACGGTGTCCTTTCTGATGGAACCTGCACCATGTTTGTTGTATGTTTGTTCATTAGTGTTAACGTTAAGTGTTGTTCGTAAACTCGAAAGTTTTTACGGCCCCACTTCACCACTCCTTTGATGCCCAATGCCTGTTAATGGAACAAGTTTGTCCCCAGACAATAGTTCAGAGGAACTAGTTTGTCAACAGAAACCAGTTTAAAGGTACAAGTTTGTCGCCAGACAACCGTTCAGAGGAACTAGTTTATCGACAGAACACGACTCATAGCTACTCTCCTGATTCGAGAGGAAGCCCCCACGATGACCACATTCTTACCTGTTCTTGCCGGTTGCTCAGGCAGTGGGGAAACGGCAATGGTCCCCTCCCTGCCTGAGGACCCGCCCTCTGGTCAACTACGCTTGGGTAGAGCACAAACGGCATTGATCACCGTCCTACTCGGGGATTCCACCCATTTCTTACCCGCCGCGGCCCATACCACCCCATTTTGGCTCGTTACGTTCAAAATTCTTTTGTTTGGTTTTGGCAACCCTTAGGTTGCTTCCGTATGCTATTTACATCCTCAAACACTGGGATGGTAGATCACACAGGCTTCGAGACGGCTCGCAGTATGGCAGTATTTTTCTTAGATGTCTTGTCCCAACATTCGGTTTCAAAAAAAAATGAGGGAGTCACAGATGGTGACCAATTATAAAGGGAAATTGGCAATAAATGACAGACAGACAGACATACGAGATCTTAAGCAAGATAATAACAGAAATTATGCTTGTGTTCACAGAACTCCGGAACCTCAGGAACCCCAGAGGAAGAAGAAGTCCGACAAAGATGAAGACAGCCTTCATGTTCACATGGATCTTAGCGGGATCCCTTCAGTTGCACGCGGACGCTACCCCCCTAACCCCTACCACACAAGCCGTGAATGATTCCCACCCCTGCAATACACGGAACCCCGAGATAACTAGCCCTGCGACAGCTAGCAATACCCCGACCTGGTGTGATAAGTTTATCACCTGGTACTCACTCTCATATGTAGTTGAAGCACTCTTAGTGCTGGCGATACTTTGCAGTGTCGTGCAAACATTTAGAGTTAGGAAACGGCGAAAGAGAGCATATCGCTCTCGCACCCCGGTATATAGGTTTAGGTCCCCCATTTTCAGATTTCACCAGACCCCCGAACCCATTGGGACGGATTAAAGTGCATCCATTTTTCTTTGTGTATTCTGTGGAATAAAGAGATGTAAACCTCAGTGTCTGACTGCCAGGCCAGAGAAATTTGTGTGCTGCTATTTTGTACAGTTTAAGATGTTGTAGATTTTTGGATTGTTTGAATGAGGATAGTTTATTGAGAATAGTTAGAGGTTCCAGTTTTTTTTACTTTTCTGTAATGCATGTATTAATGTCATAGCGCCCCGTAGAGTTTTATGATAATGAATGTATTTAAAATGGTTTAGGTAAAATTGTGTTGCATAGGATAGGACAGTGTAGATCCTAAATATGGGTGCCCTGTTTGGTCAGAGGATGAAGACGACGTAGTAATGTGATCCTTCACGCTTTGCGTTGAGGATCACAAGGAGGGAGTGTAGCCATCTGGGATGGCCACGTCCCGATTACAAAATGGACACTTGCAAAGAATGCAGGGAAAATTGGACAATACTGAGAAACAAGAAGGTGCAAGATCTGTCTGTTGATTGGAGCCTTGGCTCTCAGACATGAGGATTGGGATAAAGGAATTCCATTCGTATTGTTTGCAATTA
The DNA here is from genome assembly GCF_047496885.1 of Scyliorhinus torazame. NCBI lineage: Eukaryota > Metazoa > Chordata > Chondrichthyes > Carcharhiniformes > Scyliorhinidae > Scyliorhinus > Scyliorhinus torazame. Next base: position 119,701,427 of record NC_092719.1, read on the forward strand.
GGGATGCACCTAATGGGTCTACCAAATTTAGTCCTTTTGAACTAATTTTTGGTCATGAGGTAAGAAGACCACTTAAATTGATTAAGGAAAAATTGGTGGGTGAGAAATTGGAAATTGCACTATTGGATTTTGTGTCAAATTTTAAGGAATGATTAAATAGAGCAGGTGAATTGGCTAGACAACATTTGAAAGTTGCACAAAATGTTATGAAACGGGTAGCGGACAAGAAATCCAAAGTTCATAGTTTTGCTAGTGGGGATAAAGTTTTAGTGTTGTTACCAGTGGTAGGGGAGCCTTTAATAGCTAGGTTTTGTAGACCGTATCAGATTGAAAGGAAATTAAGTGAGGTGAATTATGTGGTAAAAACACCAGATAGAAGGAAGACTCACCGAGTGTGTCATGTGAATATGCTTAAAAGGTACTTTGAAAGGGAAGGAGAGAAAAAGGAGGTTTTAATGATTCTAACTCAAAGTGACGAACCAAATCCAGATGACTGTGAATTTGACATACCTCAAATTAAATTGGAAAATGAGGATGTTCTTAAAAATTGGGATGAATTGTTAAATTACCTTCCAGAGGAAAAACAAACTGACCTGAAAGAGTTATTGATATCACATGAGCAAGTTTGTAGAGATAAATTGGGAAGTCTAAAATGGCTATACGTGATGTAGATGTGGGAAATGCTGTTCCGATCAAACAACATCCATATAGACTTAACCCTTTAAAATTGGCACAGGTTAACAGAGAGATTGAGAGTATGCTGAAGAATGGCATAATTGAAGTGGGTTGCAGCCAATGGAGCTCACCCATAGTAATGGTACCTAAACCAGATGGTACCCAACGGTTGTGTGTGGACTATCGAAAGGTGAATGCAGTTACAAGAACGGATTCTTATCCTATCCCACGTTTGGAGGATTGCATTGAGAAAGTGGGACAATCCGCTTTTATTTCCAAATTGGATTTACTGAAAGGTTACTGGCAAGTACCTTTATCTGAAAGGGCGAAGGAAATTTCAGCTTTTGTGACTCCAGATGGTATATACCAGTTCAAAGTTATGTCATTTGGCATGAAAAACGCCCAAGCAACATTTCAACGGTTAACTAATACAGTTTCAGGATTACCCAATTGTGCGGTATACATCGCGCTCTGGTAATTTTCAGCCAGACATTGAAAGAACATTTTCCAACATCTGAGGGAGTTATTCGATCGAACTTCAGGAGGCGGGTTTGGTGATAAACCTAGCCAAAAGTGAATTTGGAAAAGCCCAAGTCACTTTCCTTGGCCATACAATCGGACAGGGTCGACTGGTCCCACGGGATGTGAAAACGAAGGTTATTGGGGAGTTTCCGATACCCTCGACATGATGGGAAATAATGCGATTTCTTGGTATGAGTGGATTTTACCGGAAATTTGTACCAAATTTTAGCAATGTGGTCGCTCCACTGACGGCCTTGCTCAAGAAGCGTAACAAATTCCAGTGGACAGCGGAGTGTCAACAGGCATTTGACGGCCTGAAGGCTGTGTTAACCACTGCTCCTGTGTTAGTCATCCCAAATTATACCAAACCCTTCAAAGTGGCTGTGGATGCGAGTGGTGCTTCAACAAGATGACGACGAAGGGCTAGAGCGGCCTGTTGGTTATTTTTCAAAGAAATTGAATTCTCACCAGAAAAAGTATTCGACGATTGAGAAGGAGACTTTGAGTTTGGTGCTGGCTTTGCAACATTTTCACATTTATGTGACCAGCATTCCATCTGACACCATTATATATACGGATCATAATCCTTTGACGTTTTTGGAGCGATTCCGGAATAACAATGCAAGACTGTTTCGCTGGAGTTTGTTGTTACAGCCATTTCATTTAAAAATAGTACATGTGGCAGGACGGGAAAATGTGATAGCCGATGCTTTGTCATGAATGTGATCAATTGAGAAGGATTTCGGTTGGAGGAAGAACAAAGAACCATGGACTATATTATTATACTTGTTTGCATGTGTTGTTTTTTTTTTAACAAAAAGGTATATTTACTGTGTACATTTCATAGTCGATGGTGCAAAGGTGAAAAATGAATCCATCTTGAAGTTGATGGTTTATTTTTTTTTCTTGGGGGGAGGTGTCATGCGAGAGTGCCTTTAAGAACTGGATGTTTAAGCAATGTACCATTAAGAAAACAGTGATGTCATAGAGTGGGTGGAGCTCAGCTCAGGTCAGCCATTTTGCAGGTTTTTAATTTCAGGTTTAAAAGCAGCGTTTGTGTGTCTGTGTGTTTCCAGAGAGCTGCACGTTTTGAAGTTTAGTTTTGCAGCTTAGAAAGTGCCTGGCTAGTTTTGCTGAGAGCAGTTTAAAAGTGCCTGGCTGTTTTGCTGGAGCTGAAGGCAACCAAGCTAATATATCTTTGCCATTCTACAGAAAATATATATATCCTTTAACCTGATGTGATACTGTTTAAAGGTGTTAAGTCTCTTGGAAGTTTGAAGGAACATTTTAAGGGATTATTTACTGTTGCAATATTTTCTGAGTTATCTTTGAAGTAAGGGGTGTTAAGAGATCCAATGTTTATTTAAGATGTTAAGTTGAGTTCATGGAATAAACAGTGTTTTGTGTTTAAAAACCCACGTGTCCATAATTGTAATTCCACACCAAGGGAAAAAGCCGTGTGCTCGGAAAAGCAACAAATCCATTAAAGGGAGAGGTTGGTTGAACTCCATGATACATTTTGGGGTTCTGAAAAACCTCGCCCATAACAGACAGGACAGAAACTGCTAAGCCATCTCCATACTAATGAGCCATCTCCGGGGACAAAAGGGAAACATTTAGATAAACAATGTTAAGGCAGACATCCCGGTGCCAGAGGAGACTCAAACAAAGCAAACCAACGGCCACCTAGGACACGCCCAGCAATCAGGGAACCCACCCCTCTATTGGAGGAAGATCGATAAGAATGATTGGGAAAGGCCCAATTAATTGAGGCCAAGTTCAAGGCCCGCCCAAAAGCGCGCGAAGCCCTTTTAGGTATAAAAAGTATTCCCCAAGAGAGAATCTTTCTTCTTTGGCCTTGACTCTCAGCGAAGAGAGACCAGCCTAGCAGCTACGCCAGACCAAGTAAGTTCCAAGTCAACGCACGCTATGAGATAGATGCTCCTAGTTGCTATCCTGTAAACAGCTCAACCCAGCAGCCTCAGAACCGAGCAACGGCCATTGTTCCTCTGACTGAGTGGGCACCCGAAGCTAAGTATAGGCTTTAGTAATAGTGATAGTTTAGGTTGTAGAATTTTATGCATGAGTAGATTTGACTGTGTGTAAATAAATGAGCATTGCTTTTGAACTTACTAACTGGTGTATCGAGTCTTTGATCAGTATTCCATTCTGAACCTTGTGGCGGTGTTGAACGATACCTGGCGACTCTTGAGCAAACATAATTAAACAGAGCCAAATTAAGAGACAACACCAAAGAGAGCAACAGTACACCCATAATTGCTGCTGTACCATTGCAGTAGCTGAGCAGGTTGCTCCTCGTGGTCTGGTATCTCCTGGATTTTAACAGTATCAACAGGTAGGCCTGTCAAGTCTATCAGCTTCACTGGGTTCCAGCCATGTTTGATATAATTATGACAGGACAGTTCCCATCACTACACCCCCATCCCAAACTTGATACGAAGGTGAGAATCAGGTGGCTCGCAACGGTGAAGTTGCTGCGTAGAATAAGAAAGACGTTGAATTTGTATAGCATCCTCCAACATCCCAGGACATCCTGAAGTGCTTTAAAGCTGAAGAAGTGTTTTTTCAAGTGTACTTGCTGTTGTAATGTAGGAAACATGGCAACCAATTTGTGCAGAGCAAGATCCCACAGGCAGCAATGTGATAATGACCAGAGAACGTTATTATTATCTTTTAAATTGCTGTTGGTTCAGGGATAAATATTGCCCAAGATACAGGGGAGAACTCCCTAGTGCTTCTATATAACATAACAAGATTTATTTAACATCGACCTGAGAGAGCAGACAGAGCCTTGGTTTAATGTCTCATTTGGAAGACGGGACCTCCAGCAGTACAGCACTCCCGAGTATCAGTGGTTAGTGATGGAACCTCCAGCAGTACAGCACTCCCTCAGTGTCAGTGGTTAAGTATTGGAACCTCCAGCAGTACAACAGTCCCTCAGTGTCAGTGGTTAAGTGTTGGAACCTCCAGCAGTACAACAGTCCCTCAGTGTCAGTGGTTAAGTGTTGGAACCTCCAGCAGTACAACAGTCCCTCAATGTCAGTGGTTAAGTGTTGGAACCTCCAGCAGTACAGCACTCCCTCAGTGTCAGTGGTTAAGTGTTGGAACCTCCAGCAATACAGCACTCCCTCAGTGTCAGTGGTTAAGTGTTGGAACCTCCAGCAGTACAACAGTCCCTCAGTGTCAGTGGTTAAGTGTTGGAACCTCCAGCAGTACAGCACTCCCTCAGTGTCAGTGGTTAAGTGTTGGAACTTCCAGCAGTACAGCACTCCCTCAATGTCAGTGGTTAAGTGTTGGAACCTCCAGCAGTACAGCACTCCCTCAGTGTCAGTGTTTAAGTGTTGGAACCTCCAGCGGTACAGTACTCCCTAGTATCAGTGGTTAGTGATGGAACCTCCAGCAATACAGCACTCCCTCAATGTCAGTGGTTAGTGATGGAACCTCCAGCAGTACAGCACTCCCTAGTATCAGTGGTTAGTGATGGAACCTCCAGCATTACAGCACTCCCTAGTATCAGTGGTTTGTGATGGAACCTCCAGCAGTACAGCACTCCCTCAGTGTCAGTGGTTAAGTGTTGGAACCTCCAGCAGTACAGCACTCCCTCAGTGTCAGTGGTTAAGTGTTGGAACCTCCAGCAGTACAGCACTCCCTCAGTGTCAGTGGTTAAGTGTTGGAACCTCCAGCAGTACAGCACTCCCTCAGTGTCAGTGGTTAAGTGTTGGAACCTCCAGCGGTACAGTACTCCCTAGTATCAGTGGTTAGTGATGGAACCTCCAGCAATACAGCACTCCCTCAATGTCAGTGGTTAAGTGTTGGAACCTCCAGCAGTACAGCACTCCCTCAATGTCAATGGTTAAGTGTTGGAACCTCCAGCAGTACAGCACTCCCTCAATGTCAGAACAGACCTCTTCATTCACCTGAGGAAGGAGCAGCACTCCGAAAGCTAGTGACATCGAAACAAACCTGTTGGACTTTAACCTGGTGTTGTAAGACTTCGTACTGTGCTCACCCCAGTCCAACGCCGGCATCTCCACATCAATGTCAGTGGTTAGTGATGGAACCTCCAGCAGTACAGTACTCCCTCAATGTCAGTGGTTAAGTGTTGGAACCTCCAGCAGTACAACAGTCCCTCAGTGTCAGTGGTTAAGTGTTGGAAACTCCAGCAGTACAACAGTCCCTCAGTGTCAGTGGTTAAGTGTTGGAACCTCCAGCGGTACAACAGTCCCTCAGTGTCAGTGGTTAAGTGTTGGAACCTCCAGCAGTACAACAGTCCCTCAGTGTCAGTGGTTAAGTGTTGGAACCTCCAGCAGTACAGCACTCCCTCAGTGTCAGTGGTTAAGTGTTGGAACCTCCAGCAGTACAGCACTCCCTCAGTGTCAGTGGTTAAGTGTTGGAACCTCCAGCAGTACAACAGTCCCTCAGTGTCAGTGGTTAAGTGTTGGAACCTCCAGCAGTACAGCACTCCCTCAGTGTCAGTGGTTAAGTGTTGGAACCTCCAGCAGTACAACAGTCCCTCAGTGTCAGTGTTTAAGTGTTGGAACCTCCAGCGGTACAGTACTCCCTAGTATCAGTGGTTAGTGATGGAACCTCCAGCAATACAGCACTCCCTCAATGTCAGTGGTTAGTGATGGAACCTCCAGCAGTACAGCACTCCCTAGTATCAGTGGTTAGTGATGGAACCTCCAGCAGTACAACAGTCCCTCAGTGTCAGTGGTTAAGTGTTGGAACCTCCAGCAGTACAGCACTCCCTCAGTGTCAGTGGTTAAGTGTTGGAACCTCCAGCAATACAGCACTCCCTCAATGTCAGTGGTTAAGTGTTGGAACCTCCAGCAGTACAACAGTCCCTCAGTGTCAGTGGTTAAGTGTTGGAACCTCCAGCAGTACAGCACTCCCTCAGTGTCAGTGGTTAAGTGTTGGAACCTCCAGCAGTACAACAGTCCCTCAGTGTCAGTGTTTAAGTGTTGGAACCTCCAGCGGTACAGTACTCCCTAGTATCAGTGGTTAGTGATGGAACCTCCAGCAATACAGCACTCCCTCAATGTCAGTGGTTAGTGATGGAACCTCCAGCATTACAGCACTCCCTAGTATCAGTGGTTTGTGATGGAACCTCCAGCAGTACAGCACTCCCTCAGTGTCAGTGGTTAAGTGTTGGAACCTCCAGCAGTACAGCACTCCCTCAGTGTCAGTGGTTAAGTGTTGGAACCTCCAGCAGTACAGCACTCCCTCAGTGTCAGTGGTTAAGTGTTGGAACCTCCAGCAGTACAGCACTCCCTCAGTGTCAGTGTTTAAGTGTTGGAACCTCCAGCGGTACAGTACTCCCTAGTATCAGTGGTTAGTGATGGAACCTCCAGCAATACAGCACTCCCTCAATGTCAGTGGTTAAGTGTTGGAACCTCCAGCAATACAGCACTCCCTCAATGTCAATGGTTAAGTGTTGGAACCTCCAGCAGTACAACAGTCCCTCAGTGTCAGTGGTTAGTGATGGAACCTCCAGCAGTACAGCACTCCCTCAATGTCAATGGTTAAGTGTTGGAACCTCCAGCAGTACAGCACTCCCTAGTATCAGTGGTTAGTGATGGAACCTCCAGCAGTACAGCACTCCCTCAATGTCAATGGTTAAGTGTTGGAACCTCCAGCAGTACAGCACTCCCTCAATGTCAGAACAGACCTCTTCATTCACCTGAGGAAGGAGCAGCACTCCGAAAGCTAGTGACATCGAAACAAACCTGTTGGACTTTAACCTGGTGTTGTAAGACTTCGTACTGTGCTCACCCCAGTCCAACGCCGGCATCTCCACATCAATGTCAGTGGTTAGTGATGGAACCTCCAGCAGTACAGTACTCCCTCAATGTCAGTGGTTAAGTGTTGGAACCTCCAGCAGTACAGCACTCCCTCAGTGTCAGTGGTTAAGTGTTGGAACCTCCAGCAGTACAGCACTCCCTCAGTGTCAGTGGTTAAGTGTTGGAACCTCCAGCAGTACAACAGTCCCTCAGTGTCAGTGGTTAAGTGTTGGAACCTCCAGCAGTACAGCACTCCCTCAGTGTCAGTGGTTAAGTGTTGGAACCTCCAGCAGTACAGCACTCCCTAGTATCAGTGGTTAGTGATGGAACCTCCAGCAGTACAGCACTCCCTCAGTGTCAGTGGTTAAGTGTTGGAACCTCCAGCAGTACAGCACTCCCTCAGTGTCAGTGTTTAAGTGTTGGAACCTCCAGCGGTACAGCACTCCCTAGTATCAGTGGTTAGTGATGGAACCTCCAGCAATACAGCACTCCCTCAATGTCAGTGGTTAAGTGTTGGAACCTCCAGCAGTACAGCACTCCCTCAATGTCAATGGTTAAGTGTTGGAACCTCCAGCAGTACAGCACTCCCTCAATGTCAGAACAGACCTCTTCATTCACCTGAGGAAGGAGCAGCGCTCCGAAAGCTAGTGACATCGAAACAAACCTGTTGGACTTTAACCTGGTGTTGTAAGACTTCGTACTGTGCTCACCCCAGTCCAACGCCGGCATCTCCACATCAATGTCAGTGGTTAGTGTTGGAACCTCCAGCAGTACAGCACTCCCTCAATGTCAGTGGTTAAGTGTTGGAACCTCCAGCAGTACAGCACTCCCTCAGTGTCAGTGGTTAAGTGTTGGAACCTCCAGCAGTACAACAGTCCCTCAGTGTCAGTGGTTAAGTGTTGGAACTTCCAGCAGTACAGCACTCCCTCAATGTCAGTGGTTAAGTGTTGGAACCTCCAGCAGTACAGCACTCCCTCAATGTCAGTGGTTAAGTGTTGGAACCTCCAGCAGTACAACAGTCCCTCAGTGTCAGTGGTTAAGTGTTGGAACCTCCAGCAGTACAGCACTCCCTCAGTGTCAGTGGTTAAGTGTTGGAACCTCCAGCAGTACAACAGTCCCTCAGTGTCAGTGGTTAAGTGTTGGAACCTCCAGCAGTACAGCACTCCCTCAATGTCAGTGGTTAAGTGTTGGAACCTCCAGCAGTACGGCACTCCCTCAATGTCAGTGGTTAAGTGTTGGAACCTCCAGCAGTACAACAGTCCCTCAGTGTCAGTGGTTAAGTGTTGGAACCTCCAGCAGTACAGCACTCCCTCAGTGTCAGTGGTTAAGTGTTGGAACCTCCAGCAGTACAACAGTCCCTCAGTGTCAGTGGTTAAGTGTTGGAACCTCCAGCAGTACAACAGTCCCTCAGTGTCAGTGGTTAAGTGTTGGAACCTCCAGCAGTACAGCACTCCCTCAATGTCAGTGGTTAAGTGTCAGCCTGCATCATTTACTCAAATGTCTGCAGTGGAATTTGAACCCACAGCTTCCTGACACTGCATGAGAGAACCACCCACGCAGCCATAGCTAATAATTGGAGGATTGACATGACTGCAATGCACAAAGACACAAAACTCAAATGCAAACTTGGCAGCTTGGCAGGTGGGAGAAACCATTTTGACTCCTCTATCATCAGTATTGTTCATTGGACATGCCAAGTGAGAGGCACCCTCCCCCACCCCGCCACTCCTCCAGCCCCATACCTCATTCGAGGAATATTCTATTGCCCACAATTACAGCGGCTTCAACCACTCCATGTAACAGAGTTCCCTCATGATATTCTGACAGGATTTCCTGTCCGATAAAAATACCCATGTCGAGAGGTGTCTATACTTCTGTGATATGCAGTTACAGGGAAGGGGCTTTCCCTCCTCAGTTGACAGTGCTTGGAGAAGGCAGGTCATGGAAAGAGAGTCACGCTGTTGGCTGACTCACAGTTGCAGACACCCCTTCTATCTACAGTCATGAGACCTTAAAAGTTCCAGATGGGTGCATAGGTGGAGATGTCCTGAACATTGTGGCAACCATGAGAGCAAATAATGCCACCCTATTCCTAATAGCCTCGTTTGATGCTAAAAACTGGCAGAAGGTACTAAAAAGTTTACATCAGTCAGTTCACGCCTCACTCACCCCCACCACCAATCCCACGCCCCCCACCCCCTACACACACACACACACACACACACAGAAGCATTGGCCACAGAAATTGAGGATGCCTTCTCCCATCTGTAGGCCTCTGCCTCTAATTCAGGTGCCTGAGGCCTACACAGGTCATGACCCCATCCTCTCCAGCTTCCCATCCCAAGGTGGGCTTGCCTGGCGCAGATCAGAATCCTGAGAGAAATATGTCAACAAAGCTGACCCTGAGAGACTGCACTGCACCCAGCAGAACATTCTTCAGACGGGCACAAATTGAGCCTTGCCACTTCGTACTCCCCAAGAGGGAAATCCTTAGCAGGGCTGTTGTTCTAAGAGTTAAGTCCAGTTACCGTGCATTATCCACATACCTCAAGCAACTGGATGCTTCTTTATCATGAATCCTTTGGTCTTGTGTATTAAAAGATTATGCCCACCCTCAATGCCTTGCTGCTCTCTGCTTTCCGGTTTGATGAATGCTGCTGAGCTTTGCAGGATGTGAGCAGAGAGAGAGGACAAAACAAAAGAATCAAAGGCAATATGAGGAAAAGCTTGCTCTCTCAGTGAGTGCTTATGATCTGGAATGCACTGCTCAAAAGCTTGGTGAAGGCAGATTCACGCGTGCGTTTCCAAAGGCAATTGGATAAAAGCCTGAAGGGAACACCACAGCAGGGTTACAGTTAAATTACATAGAATTTACAGTGCAGAAGGAGGCCATTTGGCCCATCGAGCCTGCACCGGCCCTTGGAAAGAGCACCCCCATTTAAGCCCAGAACCCCGCCCCATACCCGTAACCCAGCAACCCCACCCTTTTGACACTAAGGGCAATTTAGCATGGTCAATCCACCTAACCTGCACATCTTTGGACTGTGGGAGGAAACCGGAGCACCCGGAGGAAACCCACGCAGACACGGGGAGAACGTGCAGACTCCGCACAGACAGTGACCCAAGCCGGAAATCGAACCTGGGACCCTGAAGCTGAGAAGCGACAATGCTAACCACTGTGCTACCGTGCCGCCCAATAGCTTGTATAAAAAGTGGCACGGGCTTGCTGGGCCGAATGGCCTCCTTCTGTACCACAACCAGTCTAGAACTCCGTGTGTGTATTATATTCAATGAGGTGGTGACCAGCACAGGCTCGAGGAATGGGCAGGGGAGAGGGGGCAAAATTATGTCACTGCAGCTTCCAAGTTGGTTCAGTTCCAAGATGGCAGCTCTGACAAAGGAAGAGCCACAGTCCAGATTTCTTCATGTACACTACAGTCTCTAGCAGGGACGGTGCGGTGGCATAGTGGTTAGCACTTCTATCTCACAGCTCTAGGGACCCAGGTTCAATTCCAGCCTTGGATGACTGGGGCGTTTGTACGTTGTCTGTGTTGGTTTCCTCTGGGAGCTCCGGTTTCATCCCACAGTCCAACGATGTGCAGGTTTGGTGGGGTTACGGGGATAGGACAGGGAAGTGGGTGTAGGTTGGATGCTCTTCCAGAGGGTCGGTGCAGACTCAATAGCTTGAATGGCTTCCTTCTGCACTGTCAGGTTTCTATGGATTGAGAGGCTGTTGCAAAAAATTCTTGCCTCATCCCTGCTACAAGCTACAAATTTTGTGCACCTTACATTTCAGTGGATTTACAAGCCCCGTTTACATAGAAGATAGGAGCAGGAGGAGGCCTTTTGGCCCTTCGAGCCTGCTCCGCCATTCATCACGGTCATGGCTGATCATCCAATCAATAGTCTAATCCTGTTTTCTCCCCATAGCCATTGATCCCATTCTCCCCAAGTGCTATATCCAGCCGCCTCTTGAATATATTCAAAGTTTTAGCATCAACTACTTCCTGTGGTAATGAATTCCACAGGCTCACCACTCTTTGTGTGAAGAAATGTCTCCTTATCTCTGTCCGAAATGGTTTACCCTGAATCCTCAGACTGTGACCCCTGGGGCGTCATTCTCCACCGGTGGGAGTCTCCGTTTTGCCGGCGCCCGGGAGTTTCCCGACGGCGTGGGGCTGCCCCCCAATGGGAAACCCCATTGACCGGCCGGTGTTACGGAGACTCCCGCCGGCCGGTCAGGGCAGAAATGTGGCGGGGCGGGTAGGAGAATTTCGCCCCTGGTTCTGGACGCACCCATCATTGGTAACATCTTCCCTGCATCTACCTGTCTAGTCCTGTTAGAATTTTATAAGTTTGGCCGGCCCTTGGCTCTCTTCTGCTCCTTCGTTCGCAAACATGTTTAAACATTCCTTTGCAACATGTACAGGAGTCAAGGTCAGCCTGAAGTTACAAAATTAGCAGCACCTCTCCCTCCAATTAAGGCAAATCTTACTACATACATCCTGTCATTTTGTGAGTTCACAGAAGCACAGGAAATTAAATTGCAACACTTCAGTGTATTTTAAGAAACATTAAATAATTAATGTTTAATTTTGGGCTCAAGTCAGGATACTATGGTTCCAATGTGGAGCAAAATGTCATCTGTGTTGCCCTGTCACACATTCTTAGGTCAGGTAAAGTATGGGTTAAACGCAGGGTAAAAGTCCCTCCATATAATCTGTCAAGCATTCTAAGGTCAGGTACAGTGCTGGTTAGATTTAAACTTCCTGGCACAGTGGTTTAGCCCTGCTGCCTCACGGCGCCGAGGTCCCAGGTTCGATCCCGGCTCTGGGTCACTGTCCGTGTGGAGCTTGCACATTCTCCCCGTGTTTGCATGGGTTTCACCCCCACAACCCAAAAAATGTGCAGGGTAGGTCGATTGGTCACGCTAAATTGCCCCTTAATTGGAAAAGAAATGAATTGGGTACTCTAAATTTTTTAACAATAAAAGATTTAAACTTCCTTTGTGCTGTGTCTAATGTACTTTAGCCTATGCATGACTGTCTGCAACTTAATAATCTTGCCAATGTTATTCGGCATGCGACAGAATGAACCTAAGTATTCTCCTGTACGGTGAGAAGGCAGAGCTCATCGATCACAAAACCAAACTACAAAGTAGAAGCGTTCCTGAAAAATTGGCCTGTTGTTCAGTGCTGCTGACAAGCTGGTGAGGTAAACACTGCCTGCGCAGCTGCATTATGTTTCTTGCAGGATGTAATGGGTTCAGCACAGGGTGCCTTTGGTGTGCAAATGAGCCGTGACTGGAAACCTGACAAAGAGTTTGCCCTAAGTTGGCAGTGTTAAGCACCTCAACATAATGTGCTGCTGATTGGCATGGAATGGCAGCCTTGAGCTGTAACTTTCAATTGCCAGGGAGTCTCTTATCCTTCCTAAAGAATCTGGGAAGATGCGACAATCAGTTTTGGATACAATAGGGGGAACAATCAACAGCGCGTGTCATTAGCTTCTCAATCGCTTCAAGTTAATTATGTGTACATTAGTCCAGGTGTAATGTTTATTACTCTATAATGAATTAGTCCACCCTCCAAACATAAACACAGCCTTTGGCTCGCTCTCACCTGAATTAGAATGTATTGGGTTTGTTATTCACTGTAGACACGAGCTCTAAATCTTGGTTGACATTCCAGCACAGCCTTTTGAGTACAGTACCGAGGGGTGCTGCACTCTGGGTAGGATAGACAACTTTGATTAAATGTATTCCTGGAGGGTTCATCCCATGAATAACCCCCATGCTCCAGCCGTTAGCCAATGCTTCCATTCTTGTGATGTACCGCCTTCCTCCGCCAATTGGAAAGCAAGAAGACTCATTAGCTAATTAGATGATGCTCTGGAAAAGATCCGTGGCATTGTTTCGCAGAAGAACAGATGAGTTCCTACTGGGATCCTGGCCAATATCTAAAAGTAAAAAGTAAAGTCACCAAAGGCTGCTTTCCCCTTGAGGGGGAGAGCTGACTGGTGGTGATTTAACCTGAGGATCACCATCAAGGGTCAAGGTTGAGAAGGTGGGGCCCTCATGAATAACCTCAGCACACTGGTGGCGAGTGTCCAAACAAATCGGTTGACGTCGGACTATTTTAAATTGCACTGAGCGACTAGGCAGGGATGCCCCCTCTCCCCACTGCTGTGCGCTTTGGCCATAGAGCCACTGGCAATGGCGCTAAGAGCTTCAAGGGACTGGAAGGGGTTGGTCGGAGGGGGGTGGGGTGTGTGTGTGGGGGGGGGGGGGGGGGGGGGGGTAGAGCACAGGGTCTCACTATACGCTGACGACCTGGTCCAGTACATTTCTGACCCGTTAGGGGGATGGGAGAGATTATGAGGATTTTTGGGGAATTTGGCCGGTTTTCGGGGTACAAATTGAATATGGGGAAAAGTGAGATGTTTGCAATCCAGGCAAGGGGGCAGGAGAGGACACTGGGAGAGCTGCCGTTCAGAGTGGTGGGAGGGAGTTTCATTATTTGGAAATCCAGGTGGCCCGGGAATGGGAGCTGGTACATCAACTAAATTCGACCCGGCTAGTGAAACAAATGAAAGAGGACTTTCGAAGGTGGGACATGCTCCCTCTGTCACTGGCAGGGAGAGCACAGACCCTTAAAATGACGGTCCTCCCGAGGTTTCGGTTTGTTTTCCAGTGCCTCCCCATCTTTATCCCAAGGGCCTTTTTTAAACAAGTAAACAAGGTGATTTGGGGTTTTGTGTGGGTAAAACCCTGCGAGTGAAGAAAGTGTTTCTGGGGCGTGGCTGAGGGGAAGGTGGCTTGGTGCTGCCGAACTTTAGCAACTGTTACTGGGCGGCAAATATAGCCATGATTAGGAAGTGGGTAGTGGGTGGAGTCGGAATGGGAGAGAGTAGAGGCGGCTTCATGCAAGGACACAAGTTTGGGGGCATTGGTAAAGGCACCTCTGCCATTCTCGCCGGCTTGGTACTCCACAAGCCCAGTGGTAGTGGTGGCCCTGAGAGTATGGGGGCAGTGGAGGAAGCACATGAGAGTGGAGGGAGCATCGGTCTGGGCCCCAATTTGTAACAACCATCGGTTTGTATCAGGAAGGCTGGATGGGGGGTTTCGGAGATGGCAGAGAGCAAAGATTAAGAGGATGGGGGATCTATTTATAGATGGGAGCTTCCCCTGTTTGAAGGATTTAGAGGAAAAATTTGAACTGCCAGTAGGAAATGAATTCAGATATCTGCAGGTACGGGATTTTTTGTGAAGGCAGGTTTCGACTTTCCCACTCCTACCGCCACGAGGGATGCAGGACAGGGTAGTTTCCAGAACGGGGTGGAAGAGGGGAATGTTTTGGATATTATAAAGAACTCATGGAGTCGGAGGAAACACAGATAGAGCAGCTAAAGTGCAAATGGGAAGAGGAGCTGGGGGGAAGATAGAGGCAGGTCTTTGGGCGGATGCGTTAAACAGAGTCAACACATCCTCATCATATGCCAGGCTCAGCCTGATTCAGTTTAAGGTCGTTCACTGGGCACACATGATGGTGGCCCGGATGAGCAAGTTTTCTGGGATAAAGGACAGGTGTGCGAGATGTGTGGGAGGGCCAGCAAACCATGTCCATATATTCTGGGCATGCCCGAAGCTTAGGGGGTGTTGGCAGGGATTTGCAGAGGTCATGTCAATGATGCTAAAAACAAGGGTGGTGCTGAGTCCAAAGATGGTGATTTTCGGAGTGTCAGAAGATCCGGGGTCCAGGGGATGAGAGAGGCTGGCGTCTTGGCCTTTGCTTCCTTGGTAGCCCGGAGACGGCTATTGTTAGCATGGAGGGACTCGAAGCTCCCGAACTCAGAGATCTGGCTTAGTGACATGGCTTGGTTTCTCAGACTCGAGAAAATAAATTTTGGCCGAAGAGGGTCAATACTAGGGTTCGTCCGGAGATGGCAGCCATTTGTCAACTTCTTTGGAGAAAACTAACTGTCAGCAGAGGTGGTGGGGGGCAGGGGGAAAGTTAGATTATTGTTTTTTGGTTAATAAACAATTGTATTGAGGCATTTTTGCAATGTAAAACAATAACATTGTATAGTACTGTACAAAAGGAAAAGCAAGTAACACATAGTGCAAACCACGACTCCATTTGCGCAAGGACCTGTCTAAGCCACCCCCTACTCTACTCTACCCTAGCTCCGCCCCCCCCCCCCCCGCCCCCCCCCCCCCCCCCCCCCCCCCCCCCACCCCTGCTGACGATTAATTCTCCGCGAAGAAGTCAATGAATGGCTGCCACCTCCGGGCGAGCCCCGATAGTGAACCTCTCAAGGCGAACTTAACCTTTTCTAGACAGAGAAAGCTCGCCATGTCCGATAGCCATGCTTCGGTCTTCGGGGGCTTTGAGTCCCTCCATACCAACCGTATTCGTCACTGGGCTACCAGGGAAGCAAAGACGTCGGCCTCCTTCTCCTCCTGGACTCCCGGGTCCTCCGACACCCCAAAGATTGCCACCTCGGGACTCATTACCACCCCAGTTTTCAAAACCCGGGACATGATGTCCGCGAATCCCTGCCAGTACCCCCTGAGTCTACGGCACGACCAGAACATGTACTCGTGATTAGCCGGCCCACCGGCACATCTGGCACACTTGTCCTCCAGCCCGAAGAATTTACTCATCCGGGCCACCGTCATGTGGGCCCGGTGCACGACCTTAAACTGGATCAGACTGAGCCTGGCGCATGTTGCGGTCGTGTTTACTCTGCCCAGAGCTTCTGCCCAAATACCGTCCTCCATCTCCCCCCCCGAGCTCCTCTTCCCACTTAAGCTTCAGGTCCTCAGTCTGTATATCCTCTGCTCCCATTAGTTCTTTGTAAATATCTGAGACTCTACTCTCACCTACCTCTCCCCGAGGAACTACCCTATCCTGCCTCCCCTTTGGCGGGAGGCGTGGGAAGGATGGCACCAGCCTGCGCATGCAATCCCGCACCTGCAAGTATCTAAAGTCATTCCCTCCCGCCAGCCCAGACTTCTCCTCCAACACCCTCATGCTTGGAAAGCTCCCTTCCAGGAACAGATCGCCCACCCTCACAATCCCCGCCCTCCGCCACAGTCGGTACCCACCGTCCATGTTCCCTGGGGCAAATCGGTGATTGCCGCAGATTGGGGTCCACACCGATGCTCTCACTTTCCCAATATGCCTCCTCCACTGGCCCCAGATCCGCAGAGCCGCCACCACTAGAGGGCTGGTGGAGTACCGCGGCGGGGGGAGCGGCAGAGACACCGTAACCAGGGCTGCCAAACTGCTGCCCCTGCACGAAGCGGCCTCCATTCGCCCCAAACCGACCCCGTATCCACCATCCATTTCCTTATCATCGCTATGTTGGCCGCCCAGTCGTATTGCTGAAGTTCGGCAACGCCAGCCTCCCTTCCCCTCTGTTCCTTTTGAGCATCACCTTCCTCACCCGCGGGGACTTCCCCGCCCAGACAAATCCCAGGATAATTTTATTCAACCTGTTAAATAAGGACCTCAGGATGAAAACGGGGAGACGCTGAAATATGAACAAGAATCACGGGAGAATCGCCATCTTGAGAGTCTGCACCCTCCCCGCTAGTGACAGCGGGAGTGCATCCCAACTCTGAACCTCCTCCCTCACTCGTTCCACCAGTCGGGACAGGTTGAGCTTGTGCAACTTGCCCCAGTCCCGTGCCACCTGTATCCCCAAGTATCTGAAGCTTTCTCCGACCAGCCTGAACGGCAACCCCTTCAGCCGACTCTCCTGCCCCCTCGCCTGAATTACAAACAACTCGCTCTTAGACATGTTCAATTTATATCCTGAAAACCGGCCAAATTCCCTCAGGATTTCCATGATACCGTCCATCCCCGCCATTGGGTCCGATACGTATAACAGCAGGTCATCCGTGTATAACGAGACTTTATGTTCCACTCCCCCCCGGACCAGCCCTTTCCAGTCCTTTGAAGCTCTCAGCTCAATTGCCAGCGGCTCTATGGCCAGCGCGAACAGCAGTGGGGAGAGAGGGCAACCCTGTCTTGTCCCGCGGTGTAGTCTGAAATAATCTGATGTCATCCTGTTCGGCCTTACACTAGCCTCTGGGGCCTGATATAACAGCCTAACCCAGTCAATGAACCCCTCCCTGAACCCAAACCGTCCCAGCACCTCCCACAGATAGTCCCACTTGACCCGGTCGAAAGCCTTTTCCGCATCCATAGCTATCACTATCTCTGCCTCCCTGCTCTCCGGGGGCATCATAATCACATTAAGCAGCCTTCTTAGATTGGCCGCCAGTTGCCTACCCTTTACAAACCCGGTTTGGTCCTCCTCAATTACATCCGGTACACAGTCCTCAATTCTAGTCGCCAAGGTCTTGGCCAGTAACTTAGCGTCTACGTTGATCAAAGAGAGCGGCCTATAAGACCCACAGGCCTCCGGGTCTTTATCCCATTTCAGAATAAGCGAAACAGTGGCCTGCGACATCGTCGGGGGTCGGACCCCTCTGTCTCTTAAAAACCCTGACCAGCACCGGCCCCACTATCTCGGCAAACTTTTTGTAAAACTGCACCGGATACCCATCCGGCCCCGGGGCTTTACCCGACTGCATGACCTTCAGGCCCCCCAGTACCTCTTCGATCCCGACCAGGGCCCCAGTCCGTTTACCAACCCCCTACCCACTCTTGGGAAGTTCAGTCCGTCCAGGAATCGTCTCATCCCCTCCGGTCCCCTGTGGTGTTCCGAAGTGTATAGCTTACTATAAAAGTCCCTAAACATCTTGTTCAGCCCTGCCGGGGCCCCCACCAGATTTCCCTCCCCATCCGCTATCCTTCCTATCTCCCTCGCCACTTCTCGCTTCCTTAGTTGTTGCGCAAGCATTCTGCTGGCCTTCTCTCCATGCTCATATGTCGCCTTTTGCCTTTCTAAGCTGCTCTACAGCTATGCCTGTAGTCAGCATCCCGAACTCGGCCTGCGGCCTCTGTCGGTTCCTGAGTAACTCTGGCCTCGGGGACTCCGCGTAGCTCCTGCCCGTCCGTAAAATTTCCTGAACCGGTCGGTCCAATTCTGCCCTGTCTGTCCTGTCCCTATGGGCCCGGATTGAGATCAGCTCCCCGCTCACCACTGCCTTCAGTGCCTTCCAGAGCACCACTGCTGAGACTTCTCCGGTATCATTTACCTGCAGGTAATTCTGCATGCATTTCCTGAGTCCCTCACACACCGCCTCGTCCGCTAGCAGTCCAACTTCCAACCTCCATTGTGGGCGCTGGAAGCTATCCTTACAAATCCGTAGGTCTACCCAGTGCAGAGCATGGTCCGAAATAGTAATTGCCGAATATTCTGCCCGCACCATCCCAGCCAGCAAGTCCCTACTCATGACAAAGAAAACAATTCAGGAATACACCTTGTGGACGTGGGAATAGTACGAAAACTCCCTCGCCGACGGCCGACTAAATCTCCACGGATCAGCTCCCCCCATTTGCTCCATGAACCCTCTCAGTTCCTTTGCCATCGCTGGCAACCTGCCCGTTTTTGAAGACGACCGATCCAGGCTCAGGTCCAGGACTGTGTTAAAGTCCCACCCATGATCAGTTTGTGTGAGTCCAAGTTGGGGATCATCCCTATCAACCTCCTGATAAAATCCGCATCGTCCCAATTAGGGGCATACACACTGACCAAGACTACTCTCACCCCTTCGAGCTTACACCTAACCATAACAAATCTGCCCCCGTCCGCAACTGTACCCTCCGCCTCAAATTGAACCCTTTTATTGATCAGGATCGCAACCCCCCTAGTCTTAGTGTTGAGCCCCGAATGAAAGACCTGGCTAACCCAGCCCTTCCTCAACCTAACCTGGTCTGCCACTTTCAGGTGCGTCTCCTGCAGCATGACTACGTCCGCCTTCAGAACCCGCAAATGCGCGAACACATTTCCATTTCTTCACTGGCCCATTTAGCCCTCTAACATTCCAGGTGATCAGCCTGGTTGGGGGGCACTTTGCCCCCCCCCCCTTTGCCGATCAGCCATCCCCTTTCCTTGGCCAGCCCCCCAGCCATGTGTCGCACTTCCTCTGGCCCGCCTCCTGGCCGGCTCCACCCATGACCTCCTCACTGTTGCCATGTCCAGTTTCCATCTTCGTCAGCAGATCAACTTCATCCCCTCCCCCCCCCCCCCAGTAACACCATCCTACCATCCAACCCCTGCTCTAGTCTAACTGTATGAATCCCCCCCACCTGGCTTCCGTTGACTAGCCCACCCAGCTAGCCTGGTGGCTCCCAGCTTCGGCGCCAACGCGTCTCTCACCCATTGTTCCTTGGCTCCCCTCCCCTCCTGCTTAAACACACACTCTATACAAGTCAGAAACATCCCCCACAATAGTGCAATTTAAATCAAACAGATAGAGATAAGAAGTACCAGGCACTCTCAGCCCTTCCCCTCTACACACAGAAAAAGATTGCAAAAAATTCCCCCGAAAACCCCATCATAACCACACCTTTTAAACTATTTTATTTTTTATTTTCCCCCTCCGAAACCTCCAACCCAACAAGAGACCCCAAAAATGAAACATTTAGGGAAACCACGAAAAAGAACAAGAAAAACGCATCGCAAATACATCAACCTAAAAAGGTCGAAAAAACAAAAAGAACGGACCCAAACATGCAGGCATCTCTCACAGCGAGACAGAAACAAAATAGACTTAAAAGTTCTACCATGAGTCCAAGAGTCCTCAGCTCAGGGCCAGCCCTTGCTTCTTAACAAAGTCCATCGTCTCCTCGGGATCCTCGAAATAGTGGTGCTGACTCTCATACGTAACCCACAGTCACGCCTGAAAAAGCAGCCCGAATTTCACCTTGTTCTTGTACAAAATTGCGCTTCAGAGCTAAAAAGCCCTCCTGCATGGCCTGTAGCAGCTGCTCCATTGTAGGCTGGGCTGTCGGCGCCTTGCTCTGGACATCGGCCATATTGGTCTCTCTCACAGCCTCCACCGTGCCCTTGCTTGACCACGTCTTCTGCTGTTTACGGTCCCTCCGGCTTCTTAAATCCATACAACTCTGTATGGGTCCAGTGCCTGAGTACTATTGCTTTCCAGTTCCGCGCTCAAAAGCGTAAAAAAGTCGGGGGGAAAATTCCAAAGGTCCGACCGAAACGGGAGCCACTGAATGTGCGACCTACTCCCTTATAGCCGCCACTGGACGTCCCCGAGATTATTGTTTAGAGGAGATGGGACTTGTGAGGGAGCGAGGCGGTCGTTGCACTATGTTTATATTTGTACTGTTTACTATTATTATAAAACTATAAATACCTTAATTAAATGTGTTTTTAAAAAAAAGAATAACATCAGCTGGTATGGGAATTGAACCCGCACTTTCAACCTCATTCTGTATCACAAACCAGCTGTCCAGCCAACTGAGCTAAAGCAGCTAATAGCTATCCCTCAACCAACAACACAAAAACAGAATGGTAAAAGTGGCACGCCATGAGTTGGACCTTTTCCTGCCAACATTTCTTGTGCCTCAACCCTCTGAAAGTACAAGCTAGGAAAGGCATGGTGGATGCTATGGGACATCCAGGATCTTTGTCAGCAAAGGAGCTAATGGTGAAACTCTTTAACCAATAAGGTGCAAGGATTGAGAATGAACCAGAGGGAAGGTGGAGAAAAAATAAGTTGAGTTCAAGTTAAATCAGGTCCAGAAAGAAAAATAAAGAGAGGAAGAGAAATGAATTATGAGTGGATAAAAAGGAGAAGAAGATTTAAAGAGAAGCAAATCTAAAACAATTCATAACCTAAAGAAATGAAACACCACGGTTGAAATTGATCTTTTTCTGAGTCAAACCAGTTGGTTGGTAGTCTTTAACAATTATCAAGTCATTAAAAAGCAAATCTCACCATGCTTAACTTCCTAAACTGAGTTTAATGGTCAATTAATGTCTAAATCCACCACGTTCTGAAAAATAACGGGGAAGTTAAGCAGAAGAGATGCCTTGTGAAAGGAATCAGCCAAGGAGCATAAATTAACCTGTAAACTCGGGAGAGTCACAACTCGTGGAATGTCTCTTAAACCCTGAACGAATTATACATTAACAACAGCATTCGTCGTTAACAGCACCATTCTTTCCACAGCAATATCTGGCCTATATCTGGTCTTTATCATGCCACTGCTAATGGGACATCATTGTTTACCATTTGGTTGCTGCATTCCCTACATTACAACGGTGACAACACAACAAAAGTCTGTGGTGCTCCAAGGTTGTGAAAAGCATTATACAAATGCACATCAGCCTTTTCATTTCAATATAGTATTGCTTACAGTGATCTGCAACCACATACTTTATCCCAAATATTAGCAAATTACTTTTCAGTCAGAATCAAGGATTGGCCCATTTTATCCAAGAACTGGACAGTTCTCTCAAAGAAGCACTACTCACCTGCTAACTCCAGTCCCGTCATACCCATGGAGAATTCACCCTTCTGCCTCTCGATTCTGGACCCCATGAAGTCTCATGGCACCAGGTCAAACATGGGCAAGGAAACCTCCTGCTGATTACGGACCCCCTCAGCTGATGAATTGGTACTTCTCCAGATTGAACCTGGAGGTCACACTGAGGGTGGCAGAGGCACAGAATGTACTCTGGGTGGGGGACTTTAATGTCCACCACCAAAAGTGGCTTGGTAGCACCACCCGTACCAGCCTCCCCGAACAGGTGCCGGAATGTGGCGACTAGGGGCTTTTCACAGTAACTTCATTTGAAGCCTACTTGTGACAATAAGCGATTTTCATTTTCATTCATACTGACCGAGCTGGCCGGGTCCTAAAGGACATAGCTGCTGGATCTGATCTGCGACTGGTAGTGAGGGAACCAAAAAAAGGGGGGGAAAATACAAGACCTATCTTCACCAACCTGCTAGCCGTGGATGCATCTGTGCATGTCAGTATCGGTAGGCGTGACCACTGCACAGTTCTTACGGAGACAAAGTCCGGTCTTCACATTGAGGATACGCACAATCATGTTGTGTGGCACTACCACCGTGCTAAATGGTATAGACTTTGGACAGATCTAGAAAGTCAAGACTGGGCATCCACGAGGCTCTGTGGGCCATCAGCAGCAGCAGAATTGTATTCAACCACAATCTGCATCCCCATGGCCCAGCATATCCACACTCTACCATTACCACCAAGCCAGGGGATCAACCCTTGGCCAATGAAGAGTGCAGGAGGACTTGCCAGGAGCAGCACCAGGCATACCGAAAAATTAGGTGTCAACCTGGTGAAGCTCCATCATAGGACTTGTGTGCCAAAAAGCATGAGCAAAAGGTAATACACAAAGCTAAGCGATTTCACAACGAGCGCATCAGATCTAAGCTCTGCAGTCCTACCACATCTGACCATGAATAGTGGTGGACAATTAAACAATTCACTGGAGGAGGAGGCTCCACAAATATCCCCATCCTCAATGATGGAGGAGCCCAGCAAAAGACAAGGCTGAAGCATTCACAACAATCTTTAGCTAGAAGTGCCGAGTGGATGATCCATCTCAGCCTCGTCAGATGTCAGTCTTCAATCAATTGGATTTCGGGCCCTTTGGATTTCGGCGGCAGCGGTGCGCAGGGGCCTTCTTGGAGGTGAGTAGTGTATTTAAAAAGCCTTACCTTTACAGGAGCAGCCCTTTGGATTTTGGCGGCAGCGGTGCGCAGGGGCCTTCTGGGAGGTGAGTAGTGTATTTAAAAAGCCTTACCTTTACAGGAGCAGCCCTTTGGATTTCGGCGGCAGCGGTGCGCAGGGGCCTTCTGGGAGGTGAGTACTTACTTTAAAAAGCCTTACCTTTACAGGAGCAGCCCTTCGGATTTCGGCGGCAGCGGTGCGCAGGGGCCTTCTTGGAGGTGAGTAGTGTATTTAAAAAGCCTTACCTTTACAGGAGCAGCCCTTTGGATTTCGGCGGCAGCGGTGCGCAGGGGCCTTCTGGGAGGTGAGTACTTACTTTAAAAAGCCTTGCCTTTACAGGAGCAGCCCTTTGGATTTCGGCGACAGCGGTGCGCAGGGGCCTTCTTGGAGGTGAGTAGTGTATTTAAAAAGCCTTACCTTTACAGGAGCAGCCCTTTGGATTTCGGCGGCAGCGGTGCGCAGGGGCCTTCTGGGAGGTGAGTACTTACTTTAAAAAGCCTTGCCTTTACAGGAGCAGCCCTTTGGATTTCGGCGGCAGCGGTGCGCAGGGGCCTTCTTGGAGGTGAGTAGTGTATTTAAAAAGCCTTGCCTGGTCCCGTGTCTGTTCTTCTTTTCTGTTTTATTTGTTTTTATATAAGGCGGGAACCGGAAGTTCGACCCGCGGACCTCTGGCAAGTCCCCCCCGCACCCCCCCCCAACCAATAAATTCTGGTGGAGAGGAAACCCGAGACACTACACGTGTAGTGTCTCCCACCTGTCCTCCTCCTCTAACCTAATAATAAGACCCATTGGTGTAAGGTAAGTGCCATATTATATTATTATTATATTATTAGCATTGTGCAAGTCAAGGTTTGGAGGTGGAGGAGCAGTCTCTGTCTGCGAGAGAACCTGAGAACATCTAAGACACTCAGAAGGTAAGAAGGTAAGTAAGTGATTTTTACTTATTTTTACTTTTATACCTTTTTTCAAATTGTGTGTGTCGGGGGGAAACTGAAGTGACATCACAGAAAAGCTGTGGCCAGAGTGGCTGGTTGGGATTCTAACCTAAATTTTAAAAAAAATTTGAGTATTTGGGAACTAATTAAACATAATAACTTAATTATAATTTAGAGGATATCTAAGCCAGAGATCGGAGAGTATTATAGTTAGCTATCGCATTTCTATTAGAAATCTAGTGCTAGGAAACAGATAGTTGACAGTAACTTTGAAATTTAAAAAAAAGTATTTAAAAAAAGACAAGTTTTCATTTTAATTAATTGACGCAATGTCAGTTAGAGGGGTGCTGTGCTCTGACTGTGAGATGTGGCAGGTCCGGGAGGCTTCCAGCGTCCCGGATGGCTTCATCTGCAGAAAGTGCACCCAACTGGAGCTCCTCACAGACCGCATGGTTCGGTTGGAGCAGCAATTGGATGCACTTAGGAGCATGCAGGTGGCGGAAAGCGTCATACATCGCAGTTATGTAAATGTGGTCACACCCAAGGTGCAGGCAGAGAAATGGGTGACCATCAGAAAGGGCAGGCAGTCAGTGCAGGAATCCCCTGTGGTTGTCCCCCTCTCAAACAGATATACCCCTTTGGATACTGTCGGGGGGATAGCCTATCAGGGGAAAACAGCAGCAGCCAGAGCAGTGGCACCACGGCTGGCTCTGATGTTCAGAAGGGAGGGTCAAAGCGCAGAAGAGTAATAGTAATAGGGGACTCTATAGTCAGGGGCACAGATAGGCGCTTCTGTGGACGTGAAAGAGACTCCAGGATGGTATGTTGCCTCCCTGGTGCCAGGGTCCAGGATGTCTCCGAACGGGTAGAGGGAATCCTGAAGGGGGAGGGCAAACAGGCAGAGGTCGTTGTACATATTGGTACGAACGACATAGGCAGGAAGGGGCATGAGGTCCTGCAGCAGGAGTTCAGGGAGCTAGGCAGAAAGTTAAAAGACAGGACCTCGAGGGTTGTAATCTCGGGATTACTCCCTCTGCCACGTGCCAGTGAGGCTAGAAATAGGAAGATAGAGCAGATAAACACGTGGCTAAACAGCTGGTGTAGGAGGGAGGGTTTCCGTTATCTGGACCACTGGGAGCTCTTCCGGGGCAGGTGTGACCTGTATAAGATGGACGGGTTGCATCTAAACCGGAGAGGCATAAATATCCTGGCCGCGAGGTTTGCTAGTGTCACACGGGAGGGTTTAAACTAGTATGGCAGGGGGGTGGGCACGGGAGCAATAGGTCAGAAGGTGAGAGCATTGAGGGAGAACTAGGGAATAGGGACAGTGTGGCTCTGAGGCAGAGCAGACGGGGAGAAGTTGCTGAACACAGCGGGTCTGGTGGCCTGAAGTGCATATGTTTTAATGCAAGGAGCATTACGGGTAAGGCAGATGAACTTAGAGCTTGGATTACTACTTGGAACTATGATGTTGTTGCCATTACAGAGACCTGGTTGAGGGAAGGGCAGGATTGGCAGCTAAACGTTCCAGGATTTAGATGTTTCAGGCGGGATAGAGGGGGATGTAAAAGGGGAGGCGGAGTTGCGCTACTTGTTCGGGAGAATATCACAGCTATACTGCGAGAGGACACCTCAGAGGGCAGTGAGGCTATATGGGTAGAGATCAGGAATAAGAAGGGTGCAGTCACAATGTTGGGGGTATACTACAGGCCTCCCAACAGCCAGCGGGAGATAGAGGAGCAGATAGGTAGACAGATTTTGGAAAAGAGTAAAAACAACAGGGTTGTGGTGATGGGAGACTTCAACTTCCCCAATATTGACTGGGACTCACTTAGTGCCAGGGGCTTAGACGGGGCGGAGTTTGTAAGGAGCATCCAGGAGGGCTTCTTAAAACAATATGTAAACAGTCCAACTAGGGAAGGGGCGGTACTGGACCTGGTATTGGGGAGTGAGCCCGGCCAGGTGGTAGATGTTTCAGTAGGGGAGCATTTCGGTAACAGTGACCACAATTCAGTAAGTTTTAAAGTACTGGTGGACAAGGATAAGAGTGGTCCGAGGATGAATGTGCTAAATTGGGGGAAGGCTAATTATAACAATATTAGGCGGGAACTGAAGAACATAGATTGGGGGCGGATGTTTGAGGGCAAATCAACATCTGACATGTGGGAGGCTTTCAAGTGTCAGTTGAAAGGAATACAGGACCGGCATGTTCCTGTGAGGAAGAAAGATAAATATGGCAATTTTCGGGAACCTTGGATGACGAGTGATATTGTAGGCCTCGTCAAAAAGAAAAAGGAGGCATTTGTCAGGGCTAAAAGGCTGGGAACAGACAAAGCCTGTGTGGCATATAAGGAAAGTAGGAAGGAACTTAAGCAAGGAGTCAGGAGGGCTAGAAGGGGTCACGAAAAGTCATTGGCAAATAGGGTTAAGGAAAATCCCAAGGCTTTTTACACGTACATAAAAAGCAAGAGGGTAGCCAGGGAAAGGGTTGGCCCACTGAAGGATAGGCAAGGAAATCTATGTGTGGAGCCAGAGGAAATGGGCGAGGTACTAAATGAATACTTTGCATCAGTATTCACCAAAGAGAAGGAATTGGTAGATGTTGAGTCTGGAGAAGGGGGTGTAGATAGCCTGGGTCACATTGTGATCCAAAAAGACGAGGTGTTGGGTGTCTTAAAAAATATTAAGGTAGATAAGTCCCCAGGGCCTGATGGGATAGAACATAGAACATAGAACAATACAGCGCAGTACAGGCCCTTCGGCCCACGATGTTGCACCGAAACAAAAGCCATCTAACCTACACTATGCCATTATCATCCATATGTTTATCCAATAAACTTTTAAATGCCCTCTACCCCAGAATACTGAAGGAGGCTGGAGAGGAAATTGCTGAGGCCTTGACAGAAATCTTTGGATCCTCGCTGTCTTCAGGGGATGTCCCGGAGGACTGGAGAATAGCCAATGTTGTTCCTCTGTTTAAGAAGGGTAGCAAGGATAATCCCGGGAACTACAGGCCGGTGAGCCTTACTTCAGTGGTCGGGAAATTACTGGAGAGAATTCTTCGAGACAGGATCTACTCCCATTTGGAAGCAAATGGACGTATTAGTGAGAGGCAGCACGGTTTTGTGAAGGGGAGGTCGTGTCTCACTAACTTGATAGAGTTTTTCGAGGAGGTCACTAAGATGATTGATGCAGGTAGGGCAGTAGATGTTGTCTATATGGACTTCAGTAAGGCCTTTGACAAGGTCCCTCATGGTAGACTAGTACAAAAGGTGAAGTCGCACGGGATCAGGGGTGAACTGGCAAGGTGGATACAGAACTGGCTAGGCCATAGAAGGCAGAGGGTAGCAATGGAGGGATGCTTTTCTAATTGGAGGGCTGTGACCAGTGGTGTTCCACAGGGATCAGTGCTGGGACCTTTGCTCTTTGTAGTATATATAAATGATTTGGAGGAAAATGTAACTCGTCTGATTAGTAAGTTTGCAGACGACACAAAGGTTGGTGGAATTGCGGATAGCGATGAGGACTGTCGGAGGATACAGCAAGATTTAGATTGTCTGGAGACTTGGGCGGAGAGATGGCAGATGGAGTTTAATCCGGACAAATGTGAGGTAATGCATTTTGGAAGGTCTAATGCAGGTAGGGAATATACAGTGAATGGTAGAACCCTCAAGTGTATTGAAAGTCAAAGAGATCTAGGAGTACAGGTCCACAGGTCATTGAAAGGGGCAACACAGGTGGAGAAGGTAGTCAAGAAGGCATACGGCATGCTTGCCTTCATTGGCCGGGGCATTGAGTATAAGAATTGGCAAGTCATGTTGCAGCTGTATAGAACCTTAGTTAGGCCACACTTGGAGTATAGTGTTCAATTCTGGTCGCCACACTACCAGAAGGATGTGGCGGCTTTAGAGAGGGTGCAGAAGAGATTTACCAGAATGTTGCCTGGTATGGAGGGCATAAGCTATGAGGAGCGATTGAATAAACTCGATTTGTTCTCACTGGAACGAAGGAGGTTGAGGGGCGACCTGATAGAGGTATACAAAATTATGAGGGGCATAGACAGAGTGGATAGTCAGAGGCTTTTCCCCAGGGTAGAGGGGTCAATTACTAGGGGGCATAGGTTTAAGGTGAGAGGGGCAAGGTTTAGAGTAGATGTACGAGGCAAGTTTTTTACGCAGAGGGTAGTGGGTACCTGGAACTCGCTACCGGAGGAGGTAGTGGAAGCAGGGACGATAGGGACATTTAAGGGGCATCTTGACAAATATATGAATAGGATGGGAATAGAAGGATACGGACCCAGGAAGTGTAGAAGATTGTAGTTTAGTCGGGCAGTATGGTCGGTACGGGCTTGGAGGGCCGAAGGGCCTGTTCCTGTGCTGTACATTTCTTTGTTCTTTGTTCTTTGTTTTGAATAGTGGTGGACAATTAAACAATTCACTGGAGGAGGAGGCTCCACAAATATCCCCATCCTCAATGATGGAGGAGCCCAGCAAAAGACAAGGCTGAAGCATTCACAACAATCTTTAGCTAGAAGTGCCGAGTGGATGATCCATCTCAGCCTCGTCAGATGTCAGTCTTCAATCAACTAGATTAATTTGACGTAATACCAAGAAACGGTTGAAGGCACTGCAGACTGCAAAGGCTTTGGATGCTAACAATATTCCAGCAATAATACTGATGACTTGTGCTCCAGAACTTTCCAATGCCTAGCCAAGCAGTTCTAGTGCAGCCACAACACTGGCATCTGCACACCAATGTGGAAAATTGCCCAGGTGTGTCCTATACACAAAAAACAGGACAAATCCAACCCGGCAATTTCCTGCCCCATCGGTCTACTTC
Organism: Scyliorhinus torazame; assembly: GCF_047496885.1. Taxonomy (NCBI): domain Eukaryota; kingdom Metazoa; phylum Chordata; class Chondrichthyes; order Carcharhiniformes; family Scyliorhinidae; genus Scyliorhinus; species Scyliorhinus torazame. The sequence goes on from NC_092719.1 coordinate 119,729,855, forward strand.
CGATCATCAGTAAAATGATGTAAGGGGTCATCAACAGTGCAGACAAGCAGCACTTGCTTCGCAATAACTTGCTCACGAAAGCTCAGTTTGGGTTCCGCTAGGGTCACTCAGCTCCTGACCTCATTACAGCCTTGGTCAAACATGGACAAAGAGCTGAATTCCAGAGGTGAGAGTGACTGCCCTTGACATAAAGGGATAATTTGACCAAGTGTGGCCTCAAGGAGCCTTGGAAAAACTGCAGTCAATGGGAATCAGGGGGAAAATCATCCGTTAGTTAGAGTCATACCTGGCACAAAGAAAAATGGTTGTGGTGGTTGGGTCAAGCATCTCAGCTTCAGGACATCACTGCAGGAGTTCCTCAGGGTAATGGCCCAGGCCCAACCATCTTCAGCTGCTTAATCAATGACCTTCCTTCCATCATAAGATCAGAGGTGGGCATGTTAGCTGATGACTGCAAAATGTTCACCACTATTCGCAACTCCTCAGATAATGAAGCAGTCCATGTCCAAATGCAGCAAGACCTGGACAGTATCCAGGCTTGAGCTGACAACTGAAAAGTAAAATTCATGACACACAAGTGCCAGGCAATGACCATCTCCAATAATAGAGAGTTTAAACATTGCCCCTTGACAATCACTGGCATTACCTTCACTGAATCCCCCACAATCAACATTCTAGGAATTACTTTTGACCAGAAATTAAACTGGACTCGCCATAAAAATACTGTGACTACAAGAGCAGGCCAGAGGCTAGGAGCCTTAAGATCATTAGACCATAAGACATAGGAGCAGAAGTAGGCCACTTGGCCCATTAAGTCTGCTCCGCTATTCAATCATGGCTGATATTTTTCTCATCCTCATTCTCCTGCCTTCTCCCCGTAACCCCTGAACCCCTTATTGATCAAAAAGCTATCTATCTCTGTCATAAAGACACTCAGTGATTTGGCCTCCACAGCCTTCTGCGGCAAAGAGTTTCACAGATTCACCACACTCTGGCTGAAGAAACCCCTCCTCATCGCTGTCTAAAAGGATCGTCCCTTTAGTCTGAGATTGTGTCCTCTGCTTCTAGTTTTTCCTACAAGTGGAAACACCCTCTCCACGTCCACTCTATCCAGGCCTCGTTGTATCCTGTAAGTTTCAATAAGATCCCCCTCATCCTTTTAAACTCCAACGAGTACAGATCCAGAGTCCCCAACCGTTCCTCATACGACAAGCTCTTCATCCCAGGGATCATTCTTGTGAACCTCCTCTGGACCCTTTCCAAGGCCAGCACATCCTTCCCTGACTCCCCAAAGCCTGTTCACCATCTACAAGGCACAAGTCAGGAGTGTAACGGAATACTCTCCGCTCCACCTGGATGAGCGTAGCTCCAACAACACTCAAGAAGCTCGGCACCATCCAGGACAAAGCAGCCCACTTGATTGCTTCCCCTTCTACAAATATTCAATCCCTCCACCACCGGTGCAGTGTGTACCATCTACAGGGTGAACTGTAGGAACTCACCAAGTCTCCTTAGACAGCACCTTCAAAACCCTCTGCCTCTATCATCTAGAAGGACAAGGGCAGTAGATACCTGGGAATGCCACCACCTGGAGATTCCCCTCCAAGACACTTACCATCCTGACTGAGAAATATATCGCCACTCCTTCACCATCGCTAGGTCAAATTGTGGAACACTCTCCCCAACAGTGGTACCTGTACTTCAAAGAATCATAGAATTTACAGTGCAGAAGGAGGCCATTCGGTCCATCGAATCTGCACCACCCCTTGGAAAGAGCACCCTACTTAAGCCCACGCTGCCATCCTATCCCCATATCCCAGTAACCCCACCAAACATTTTGGACACGAAGGGCAATTTATCATGGCCAATCCACCTAACCTGCACATTTTTGGACTGTAGGAGGAAACCAGAGCACACGCACAGACAGTGACCCAAGCCGGAATTGAACCTAGAACCCTGGAGCTGTGAAGCAACTGTGCTAACCACTGTGCTGCCATGCTGCCCTCGAGGACTGCAGCGGTTCATGAAGGAAGCTCACCACCACCTTCTCAAGGGCAATTAAGTATGGACAATAAATGCTGGCCTAACCAGTGATGTCTACATTCTGTAACTTAATTTTACAAACTAGCTTCCAAATATAATTTTGTTGAAGAGTACCTTCTGAGCTGGGCTATGCCTATCCCGAAGAGCATCGTGACAACCCAAACCAAAGATAAGACAGATAGGGCTTTCTTACATCGTGGTTTCCCTTTACTCCTCCCTCCCTTCCCCCGGCACACACCCCTATCTAATGAGTGGCCCTCAATGTTCAGCCCATTTGACTTACCTGTTCTAAATTACTGCACCTTCCCAATACAGTGCAGCTAGCCTGGCCTCAGCCAAGGTCTTCCTGTGTGTAATTAAATACTTCATGTTACCAGTCCTAACTCTGCTCCTCACTGTAGGTTTTAGTGTTGACAACTCTGAGGGTTTCCAGAGGGATTTATCTCATGACTCCTAGCCTCGTACCACCCAATTCAAAAGCCTTTTCTCCCCATTCCTGATATCTGTAAAACCAATGGACAAAAATGCTCAAAGAAAATATACCATTTTATTTTCAACACCCCTGGAATGTTTCTGTGAGATTGTTCAGACCAATGTCTAGAAAGTTTGGGCGGGATTCTCCCCTACCCGGTGGGGCGGGGGGTCCCGGCGGGACAGAGTGGCGTGAACCACTCCAGCATCGGGCCGCCCCAAAGGTGCGGAATCCTCCGCACCTTCAGGGGCTAGGCCCACCCCGGAGTGGTTTGCGCCCTGCTGGCCGCGCCACGCCCACCGGCGCCGAAGGGCCTCCGCCGGCCGGCGCGAGTTGGCGCATGTGCAGGAGCGCCAGTGCGTGCTGGTGTCATCCCCGTGCATCCGCAGGGGGCTTCGCTTCCGCACCGGGAATGGCGGACCTGTACAGCCTCCGGTGCAGAAGGAGAGAGTGCCCCCACGGCACAGGCCCGCCCGTGGATCGGTGGGCCCCGATTGCGGGCCAGGCCACCGTGGGGGCCCCTCCTGGGGCTAGATCGCCCCATGCCCCCCCAAGAACTCCGGAGCCCGCCTGCGCCGCCAGGTCCCGCCGGTAAGGGACCTACTCCGATTTACGCCGGCGGGACTGGCAAAAGACAGGCGGGACTTTGGCCCATCGTGGGCCGGAGAATTCGGGCAGCCCCAGCGCCCATTGAGTCGCGCCGGACCCTGCCATTCTCCGAGGCGGGCGGCGCAACTCACACCGGGCTGTTTTTGGGGGGCCGGAGAATTAGGAGGACGGCAAACTCACACATGGAGAGAACACATGGTTGGAGCAGAGTAGAGAGAGCTTTGATCTGCATCAAACTGTTCTACATCCAGCCTCGGAAGAGTTGCTTTTTTCTATATTCTTTGATGGCATGTGGCGTCTCTGGCTGGGGTGCAGATGTTGCCCATCCTTACTTGCCCTTGAACTGAATGGTTTGCTTGGCCATTTCAGGGGGTAATTAAGAGACAACCACATTGTTGTGGGTCTGGAGTCACATGTAGGCCAAACCAGTTAAGGACGGAAGATTTCGTCCCCTGAAGGACAATAGTGAACCAGATGGGCTTTTACAGAAATCAAAGATGGTTGGCACGGTCACTAGCTTCATATTCCAGAATTATTAATTGAATTTAAATTCCACCTCCCCAACTGGTGCTTGAACTGCAAAAAGTTTCATTCCCCAGCACCGAGAACCTCTTAACAAATGAATAAAATTCACAACAAGAAAAAAATGAAGTATAAACACATCTTGAATAATGGACCCTCAGAACGGATCAATGAGAGTCAAGAGTTAGGGCTGCTCTAAGGATCTGTCTCCCGTATCGAACGGCCTTTGTCCTCAATTAAATCTTCCCTGTGCTTGAGTCATAAAAAACCCGAGCAGTTTGCCATAAATGTCACTCCTTGCCCCAGAAAATATCACAGTGACCTGCAATTTAAACTCATTCATCTCATGGATCCGACAAGCGCATCACAATCATTACGCACCCCAGGCACAAGGCCACAATTCATTTTCATGCATTTTCAATTTTCGAGTTATTTTCGCCCCCATTTTCTATTGGAGGGTGACATTGTATTTCTCCCTCACTCCCTCTCCAGCCCTCAATGAGCTCATCCCTAGCTTCAGGCCCTGTGCCCTCATTTCCCTCTCAACTCAACATTCCCACAACCATATCCATATTAGCCCAATGTTCTCCCATATTACCAATAGCTCCTTCTCTTCAGACCCTGACCTGTACCTTGCAAGGAAACTTTAACAAACCTTCAATTAAACCCTCAATGTCCTCCCCCGGTGGCACAGTGGTTAGCACTGCTGCCTCACAGACCAGGGACCCAGGTTCAATTCCCACTGGGGGTGACTGTGTGGATTTTTTCAGATTCCATGGCTGGCATTCTCCGAGCCTGCGCCGGGTCGGAGAATCGCCGGTCATGCCGGAAATTCCCACCATGCCGCTCCTACGCTGGAACGCGATTTTCCGGTGACTGGAGAATCTGTGCCAGTCGCGCGCACGTGGTTGACACGGAGCCAGTCGGGGGCCGTTAAAAACGGTCCCTGCTGCGATTCTGCGCGATCGACCGGCCAAGTTCCGCCGGGGTGGTTCCAACCTGCTACCACCGGCCGAGAGCTTGGACCCGCGGCCGCGCTGGCCATTCTGGTGGGGGGGCAGGGGGATCAGACTCCGGTGGGGGGGGGGGCCTGCGCGACGGCCAGGCCCGCCATCGGGGGCTACCGATCGGCAGGCCCACACGATCTGAAAGGGGCCTCTACTCCTTCCGCGTGGGCCCGCTATGTGGCTCCACCATGTTGCGCGGCGCCGGCGCGGAAACGGCCACCACATGCATGCGTGGACTCGCGCCGGCAGTGCAGGGAAGCGTATCGGCGCTGGAGCTGCGTGCAGCACTCCAGCGGTGTGCTGGCCCCCTGAGGGCCACTGAATCGCTGGGCGAAGAGGCCCGTTGATGCCGGTGTGAAACACTCCGGTGTTTATGCAGGCGTCAACACTTAGCCGGGATTTTGGAGAATCCCGGCCCAAATGTTTTGTTGCCACTTCTCATATCGTTCTCCCAATCCCTTCATTCTGATCATCACCTTGCCCACAGCACCAAAACTGCACTCATCAAAGTCACCACTGATATTCTTTGTGATGGTGATTATGGGGCATGCCACCCTCTCATCTTTGTCTGCTTCTCTATGGTGTTTGACACATTCAACCCACGCCATTCTGCTGCAATCTCTTGTTAATTAAGGGGAGTGGGACAAGGTAGAATGTCCTTTCAGAGAGCCAGTGCAGACTTGATGGGCTGAATTACCTCCAGCTGCACTGTAAACATTCTGTGATAATACTCTTGTGAATGCTTTAGGACGTTTTATTACTTTAAAAACTGCTATGTAAATATAATAAAAGCAAAATACTGCAGCTGCTGGAAATCTGAAATAAAAGCAGAAAGTGCTTGGAAAGCTAGCAGGTCTGGTCACATCTGTGGAGAGAGAAAGAATTAACATTTTGAGTCTAATATGACTCTTCTTTGCAACTGAACTCTGTGTGAAGAAGAGCCAAATTGGACTCAAAACTGTAATTCTGACTTTCGCTCCACTGATGCTGCCAGACTTTCTGAGTTTTTACGAAACTTTATAAATATAATTACTAAAACAAAAGATATTTGCTGTCAAGATTTTCATCTTGCACTCATCACACCAATTGTAAAGGGAACAACAATGTATACTGCACTAGAGGAGAGTTCTAACTGTCCCCTGGTGCATTCTCCATGGCAACGCCGCTACCTATCAGAGTCCATTTGCCAACCATTCGGCATTCTCCACTCACGTAGTATAAATTGTTGTTCCCTTTACAATTGATATTCCAGCAAATCTGTCCTGATGAGTGCAAGATGTACAGCTTTCAGAGGGTGGCTCTTTTTTCAGCAATGCTCAACTTATGTATGACCAGGTGACTATATAGGCGGTTCGATGGCACAGTGGTTAGCACTGCTGCCTCACAGCGTTAAGAACCCAGGTTCAATTCCGACCTTGGTGACTGTTATAACCTGCTCGGATCCTCTTGGCTGGGGACAATTGTTACCCCAGGATCCTTGGGGAATATGAGTTCCCCCAATGAGGGGGGGGGGGAGGTGGGACAATCATTGGCAGTGCAGCTGTATAAATAGAGCTGGTCAGTGTGGTACCGGCTAGAAGGGGAACCAGTAGTGAACTGCTGTTACTTTGTGCATCTTGTTGTAAATAAAGTGACTTTCTGTTTGACTCTACAAACTCGTGCTGGATTCTTCATGGCCCTCACAAAAGTGACTGTGTGGATTTGCACATTCTCCCTGTGTCTGCGTGGGTTTTCTCCCACAGTACAAAGATGTGCAGGTTGGGTGAATTGGCTGTGCTAATGTGCAGGGATAGGGCAGAGGGGTGGGCCGAGGTAGGGTGCTCTTTTGGAGGGTCAGTGCAGACATGATGGGCCGAGTGGCCTCCTTCTGCACTATAGGGATTCCATGGATAAATATAAGTTGTTTTTTATTGATGTTGGTGGTGTAACTGGACAAAGTTCCTTTCTTTCTCATTATTAAAGTCAGCCCACGGCATCAAAGATACCCAGGAAAATGCTCTCCCCGAGAAGTTTTACGATGGCTCCAAGATTGTTGGAACCTGGTCCTCAGCAATGCGCTTCTACTCCCGCTTCTGGTATGTGCATGAGGACTACCCCCCCCCCCACCAGCCTATCCAGGGAAACCTAGCCTCCTCCTGGAGTTCATCTCACTCACCAGAGCATCCAAGCCAGTGATGTTCCCTTGTGTGCTGTGTCATTGTGATTTAATAGGGAGCAAGCCTTTAAGAGGAGGGTGTTTGCTGCACCATATGACCTGCAAACAACACTCCTCGGCCCCCCTGCAGAGCACAGAAGCCAGAGGCAGCATGGAGAACTGAACAGCAGTGCTGGAGCCTCTCGGGGCAGCCATACAATCACTCAGACAGGGCGGGTGCACCATGTTTGTCTGTTACCCCACCTCCATCTGAACGAGCACTGCCAGGCTCCAAATTGTATCCCTCTCCTCAGCCCCCATTAGGAGCCACCATCCCAACCTCAACTAAGCTGAAAACCACTGCACCACTGCAATACTGTTTTACATTTTCTCATTTCCCACACCCCAGCCAACCTGTGGCCTCTCTAAGCTAAGCTGCCAGTTTTGTTTTTATTCCAGTTTTCATTCTGGGGATGTGTGCCCTTGAGGAGGTAGTGGTGAGCCACCTTCATGATCAGCTGTGTACACCGACAGTCCTGTCCGGAAGGGTTTTGACCCAGACTTTGTGAAGGTGCAACGATATAGTTCAAAATCAGGAAAACACCTGGCGGTGAAGGGAACTTGCTGATGGTGGTGTTCCAATGCGTCTGCTGCCCTTGTCCTCCTAGGTGATGGAAGCCGGGGTCAGACACTCAAGTACTCGGGATATTTCAGATCCTGAGAGGGCCACTAGTGTCAGAAGAGGGAGATATAAGGAAAGAGTAATTGATTCGCGTCTTTCGGCCTGTGTTAGAAGTGATGAATAAGTCACCTCATTGACGTGAGCTAAACAGTAAAGATATAGAAAAGATGCATCTAAAATAATTACTTCAAACTATGCTGCAAAAGTACAGTAAAAGGACAATTAAATCATTAAAGCAATGGTTTAGCTTTCTTCAACTAAACAGCAGACATAGGGCGGGATTCTCCCAACGGGAGTCTAAGTGCCGACGTGGGAGTATTGCCCCCAAGGCCTCCACACCCAAACCCATCTCCTGGATTGCTTTTGCTGGGAATCCGTTTCCTACCTCTGGTAAAAGCTTTCATTTATATAGTGCCTTTCATGGCCTCACAGCATCCCAAAGTGCTTCACAGCCAGTGACATTTCTATGAAGTGCAGGCACCACTGTAATGTTCAGTCAATTTGTGCACAGCAAGATCCCCAAAAACATCAACAAAATACATCTGTTTTGGTGGTGCTGCCTGAAGAAAATAGAGTGAGCATTGCCCAGAGAAACTCTCAGGTTCTTCTCATGGGATGTTTTGCGACACACCCTCAGGACCATCGTAAAGTGTCAGTTTAACTTGTACACTTTGCCCTGCAGTGGCTCTTGTACCCACAGCCTTCAGACACAGAGACGAGCATGCTACCAACTGAACCACAGCTGGCACACAAGGAGGAACAAACATAAATCTCATGGTCCAAACCTATAGATTGCTAGTCGGGTAACCTAGTCCCCACTGTAAACATCAATCTTCCCAAAAGCTGGAGCGCCGGTCCTGGGTAGTAACTGTAATGATCCAATAATGGTCTGAAGAAACGTTCCAGCCTCCAAATATCATTAACTGAACATGAAGGGTCACGTCTGTTACAGACTGTTTCCTACTCTGTTTTAATTATCCAAAAATATAACTGCAAATAAAAAGCATGCCTGTAACCTGCCTCTCTCTCAGGGTGCTGTGGTGATATACATCACTGTAAGTACACAAAGTGTTAATGTACATACACTACACCTAACTAGACACTAGAGGGTGCACCAGAGACATGACACAGACAGGTCAGTAAGATAGGACACAACCAATGGGCATTCAAGATACACACAGAGGTGACACGACCACAGGAGGGCATTACACCAACCCATATATAAGGACATAGCACACATGCTCAGTCTCTTTCCAGTGGAGATTCTCAGTGAGTACAGACACAGGGTTGATTGAACATCACACCCACCACGTGGATTGTAGCAGACTGGTCCGTCAGTCTGAGTAGATATAGCAGGATTAACAGGAGAGTCGATTCCAAGTAGGAGAATTGTTAATAGTTTAATAAATGTGTTAAAGCTATCTCCAAGTCGGAACCTTCCTTTGTCAGAGTGCACATCAAGGAAGCAGCTTATGCTACGACAAGAGCATAACAAAACAGGTGCGGCATCTTTTTATTGCACGGGTGCATTGTACTCAGTGATCACAGGAGTGAGAGAATTCCACCAGGGGTTTGTGCCTTTCTTATTCACTAACAGTGCTTTGATTTACACAAGTGGCCACGAAACCTGTCTTAGCCTTAAGATAGAAGCTGGAGGAGGCCATTTGGCCTATCAGGCCTGCACTGCTATTCAATATGATCCTGGCTGATCCTGTACCTCAACGCCATACTCCGGGATCAAACCTGGGACCTCGGCGCCGTGAGACAGCAGTGCTAACCACTATGCCACCGTGCTGCCCCTTATTTCTTTCTTAAGGAGTAGTAATTTTTTTGAAGCATGTTTCTGAAATGGAAGTGAGAGGCAAAATGGCTGGCAAAGACGCAATAAGTGGGCAAGGAGAGGAGGCAGGGTCTGTGTGCACTGATGGAACAGCCAGAGAGGGACTGGCCAATTGGAAAATCCAGACATTTCCCGTGTGTTTCCCAAGCACAGTTCCATAGCGCAGGCACCCCTCTACCCCTGTTAGAGACCCAAAGAATCTCAAACCCTTTCAGAGGAGTCAATCTGCCCCTGAAACCCCCACCTCCCCCCACACCCTCTAGTTTGATACCTGGCAGTGCGGAGGTGCTGCAACCTCTGGGTGCCCTGCTCAGATGGCAGCTTGCCTGACAGGAGGAGCACTGGCGTGCTGCATTGTCGAAAAGAGTCATCCTTCAGTGAGACGCTCAATCCAGGTCACATCTGCGTGTTCCAATGGATCAGGTGTATGTTAAACAGCCTGTGGCACTGTTCAAAGAGCAGAGAATTCTCCATAGGAGCCTGGCCAATTTCTCTCCCTCAACCAACAGCAACAACAGGCAGGCAGGCTTGGGGGGGGGGGGGGGGGTGGTAAAAACAGATTATCTCAATTATTTATGTTACTGACAGAAAGACTAGCAAGCTTGCCTACGTAAATCACTGTGTTACAAAAAGCATTTCATCCTGAGTAGCACTTTGAAATGTAGCACACAAGTAGTTAGCAACATTTGCACTGTCTACAATACCTGCAAACTGCAACACATTTTGTTAAAATTCAATCATGTTATTTAATGTTTGTGCACAGGTACTGCTGCTGCTAATTTAAAACAGCATTCTGGCGGAGGGAGTATCTCTTAGGTGAATTACATTAACTGGATCCCTGTGCGTAGCTAGGCAGATGGGTTCTGCAGAAGAAACATAAAATCCTTATTAAGCATGCATTAGGATTCTCCAGACCAAGTGCGTAAGAGAACCATCTCTGCAGAGCACTCCTGTCTCTCTGCAAACGGTTACAGACTGGACGTCAGCCTCCACTGGGGCTGGGAATAGAGACAGAATATCGCACCATCGGCCTGCATGCCAGTTCACCAGCTCCATCCCGTGCCTGAGCCATTTTCCCAGAAACACAATCAGGTCAGCAGGGCCCACAAGTGGCAAGAGGTTTTGAGGCGTAATGAAGAGGGCTGACTATCCACCCTCTGCAACTGGGGCTGCTTTAGCTCCGTTGGCTGGACAGCTGGTTCGTGATTCAGAATGAGACCAATAGCGTGGGTTTAATCCCTGTACTGGCTGAGGCTGTTCATGAAGGCCCCGCCTTCGCAATCTTGCCCGTCGCATGAGATGTGGTGATCCTCAGCTTACTGCCATTCCCCTGTCTTTTCCCTGTATCTCAGCACATTGTTTCGATTCAAATAGTCATTTAATATCCTCTTAAATGCCTCGACTGAACCTGCCTCTAACACATTTCCAGGCCGTGCATTCCAGACCAGAACCACTCGTTATGTGAAAAAGTTTTTTCTCACATCACATTTGCTTGTTTTGTGAATCACTTTTAATCTGTGCCCTCCTGATCTTGATCCTTTTACGCGATGGAACAGTTTCTCCCTATCTGCTCTGTCCTGTCCAACTCCCTCATGACTTTGAGCTCTGTTAAATCTCTTCTTAGCCTTCTTCTCTCCAAGGAGAACAGTCTCAACCTCTCCAATCTACCTTCATAACTGAAGTTGATCATCCCTGGGACCTTTCTTGTGAACCTCTTCCGCACTCTCTCCAATGTGTTCACATCCTTCCTACAGGGTGACGCCTAGAACTGTACACAATAATCCAGCTGAGGTCTAACCAGTGTCTTGTGTAAATTCAGCATAACCTCCTTTCTCTTGTTCTCTATGCTCCTGTTAATGAAGCCCAGAATATTATATACTTTATTAACTGCTCTCTCCACCTGTCCTGTCACCTTCAATGATCTCGGCACATATACACCCAGGTCCTTCTGCGCCTGCACTCGTTTAAGAATTTTACCCTTTATTTTGAATTGTCTCTCCATGTTCTTCCTACCAAAATGCATCACCTCACATTTTTCTGCATGACTTCATCTGCCACCTATCTGCCCTCTCCACCAACTTGTCTAAATCCTTTTGAAGTTCTACGCTGTCCTCTTCACAGTTTACAATAATTCCAAGTTCTTTGTCATCTCCAAACTTTGAAATTATTCCCTGTTCACCAAGATCTAGATCATTAACATATATCAGGAAAAGCAAGAGTCCCAATACCAACTCCTGCGGAATTCCACTAAAAACTTTCCTCCAACCCGCAAGATATCCATTGACACAATGCAAGACAAAGCAGTCCACTCGATTGGCACTCCATCCACAAACATTCAGTCCCTCCACCACCAATGCACATTGGTAATGGTGTACATCATCAAGACTCCCTCGACAGCTCCTTCCAAACACGCAACCTCTACCATCTAGAAGGACAAAGGCAGTAGTTACATGACAGCACCACCACCTGTAATTCCCCCTCCAACCCACTCATCATCCGGACTTGGAAACATATTTTTGTTCATTCTGTCGATGGGTCAAAATCCTGAAACACCCTTCTTAACCATGATGTGGAGATGCCGGCGTTGGACTGGGGTGAGCACAGTAAGAAGTCTTACAACACCAGGTTAAAGTCCAAAAGGTTTGTTTCAATGTCACTAGCTTTCGGAGCGCTGCTCCTTCCTCAGGTGAATGCAGAGGTATGTTCCAGAAACATATATATCGACAAATTCAAAGGTGCCAGACAATGCTTGGAATGCGATACCCTTCTTAACAGCACTGTGTGTGTACCTACATCACATGGACTGCAGCAGTTCAAGAATGTGGTTCATCATCACCTTCTTAAGGGCAATTAGGGATGGACAACAAATGCTGGCCAGCTCTCCAAACAGGACTAGAAATCCTCCCTACCCACCTGCTTGGGTGTTGCAACCGTAGACCGCACTGTAGAGGGGATTCAAGTCCAAACACTCCTCCACCCCAACCCCACCTCCTGGGCCCCCCAACAGTGGTGGCCTGCCTGGAATGGCCATTTATACACAACGTCTGAAAACAATGGAGAGAGGAAGCGTCCATTTTGAAGCATCCTCTCCCTCTATTACCTGTCTTGGCATCACGCTGCTGCTTACAAGCTGGAAGGACACTGATTGGCCCTCCAGCTTTGAGATCCCGCCCAACATCCATAATTGATCTCTGGCCGTTAATTGGTAGATCCAGGAAAAAGTTATCTAGAGTAACTATTTCCCACATAGTGCAGAACCCCCATTTGAGCCTGACAGTAGGGGTCAGATGCCTGTGTTATATGATCTTACCTTCATTACTTTCTAATGTTGATATTTTCAACTAATTACCCATTCCCCAACAAATCGTTAATCATCTTCTATTCAAATACAATGTTCTAGATTATAAGGGTCTCCTTCCCGGCATGTTCCTCATCAGATGAGGCCTGGCGTTCCTCCTCCTCCTCCAGCACATTGCCCCTCTGCTGTGCGATGTTGTGGAGGACGCAGCAGGCTGCCACAATGCGTGCGACCCTCCAAGCATCACACTGGAGGGCCCATCCAGAGTGGCCCAGGCACCTGAACCACAAGTTCAGGAGGCCGAAGCACCGCTCGATCACACTCCTGGTCGCTGTTTGGGCGTCGTTGTAGCGGGTCTCCGCATCGTTCTGTGGCTTCTGGATAGGTGCAATCAGCCATGACCACAGTGGATAACCCCTGTCACCCAGGAGCCACCCCACCAGCCGGTGGAGGGGGTCTCGAACATGTCAGGAATCGTCGAATGTTACAGGATGAAGGCGACGTGCACACGGTCCAGGTATCGGGAGCAGACGTGCATGATGCATAGCTGATGGTAACATATCAACCAGGGGCATGTTTAGCACAGTGGGCTAAACAGCTGGCTTGTAATGCAGAATAAGGCCTGCAGCGCGGGTTCAATTCCCCTACCGGCCTCCCCGAACAGGTGCCGAATGTGGCGACATGCTTTTCACAGTAACTTCATTGAAACCTACTTGTGGAAATAAGTGATTATTATTATATCAGCTGCACGTTCAGCAAGTGGACCCCTTTCGGTTTGTGTAGAGCGGCCTGTCATCTGCAGGTACTCGCAGGGGGACAAGCATCCTGTCAATCACCACCTGGACCCGGGGCATCCCGTCGATAGCAGCGAACCCTGCTGCCCGGACTCATGGTGGGCTCAGTCCACATGGGTCGGTACAAATGGATATATTGAACCACCTGGGCATATAAGGCCTCCGTGACGGCATGGATGCACCTGTGCACCTAGGTCTGAGAGATCCCGGACAGGACCCCACTCGGCACCTGGAAGGACCCCATCATGGAAAGGTTCAGGGCGAACGTCACCTTGTCCTCCCCCATAACTCCACGGTGCCAGGTTCGCCATGGTCTGGTAACTATGTCGCGCTGTCTCCCTGCTCAGCCAGTATCTTCGACGGCATGCCTGGTCAAGCAGGTCCTCGAATGACAGGCGCTGCTGATACACACAAGGCCTCATGCGGCGCTTCCTTGACATCGCCTCCCCCTCGGCCTGTTGGGCGGCTGGCTCTCCATCCTGGCTGGCTGCCTCCTATCCCATGCGGCACCCTCCACTGCTGTCCGCTCCGGTGCTGCAGCTTTCTCCTCAAGCAGCACCCGCTCGAACAGCCGCAGGGCGTCCCCCAGGGCTACAACGACTAGCAGGAAGTCCACCATTGCTGGTTTAATTCCAATATCCATTGTCTGCAGGTGTTGAAAGGCCGATATGTTAGCATGGTGCGTACCACATGTGCCCAACCAGGTCCAATGGGCTACATGATGGCCCTGTTTGGTACTGCTGGCTCTGCCCCCGCATGTCAACCCTCCCCCCCCCCCACCACCTCCGCACCCCTGGCCCTGTGGGTGGCCGTCACTGTGGGGGCCACTGACCCTGGCGCAGTCCCTGATGAATACAGGGGTGATTGGTGCACTGGACTTTGGGCTTACTGTGGATTTGCCCTGAGTGGTCCGCCGGGGGATGGGCGATGGGGTGTATGGCGGAGGGTGGGGTTGGGATGGAGGTACCCATCCGGTCGGTGTCACTCTGTAGAACCAGCGGCCAAGGTGGGTGGTCAGGGGGGTACGCAGCAAGATGGCTGCCTTGCAGACAGTGGTAATGACGTTCCATACCACCGACCACGTCCAGTTTCCTCTGATCTGCCATGGTCAGGGGCCGCAGGTCCAGCGATCCCCCTCCAGTCTTCGCCCGCTCCTAGCGGTTGTCGGCAGCCTTCTCCTTGGGGGAAGTAATCAGAAAACGACAGAGTTAGACAGTCCGACCCATGCAGCCCAGGGGGTGGGTAGCTGGTGGCCTCAGTGGCCAGGGCACCCGGGCATGGCCCGAAGGTGTGGGTGCCGGCATGTGGTGCAGGGTGGGGGTTCTGTCACCCTCCGAGTTGGGGGGGTGATATTACGGATGTTACGGATGTGTGGGATGGGGGTTGGTACCATGGGCACTGTGCTGCCTACTCACCCTGGCTGCCCTGAGGAGATTGTGCAGCTTTATCTGGCAAGGCTGGCCGTTCCAGACTGTGTTGCTGGTGGGGCTGACCGCCTCTACCACCGTCACCCAGGCACGGCGAATGGCGACGGCCGGCAACCTCCTACCCGGGCCTGGGTACAGGGTCATCCGCCTCTCCCCCACCGCGTCCAGGAGGTTCTCCAGCTCGGCATGTGAAGCGTGGGCTGTGCGTCTTGCTGCCATCTTGTTGGCTGGGATAGCGTGTGTGGGGGGGTGAAGTCAGCCTCCTGAGTGTCAATCGCAAAACCGGCGAATCCGGCTCCGTTTCTCATTGGAATCGATTGTGTTCCAGGTGGCACCAGTGCCAGCCCCACGACAGTCACTGAATCGGTCCAGGTACGGCGCCAGTTTTGCTGTCGTGGAACTCCACGAATTCTGTTGGCGTCAACCCTTAGTCTCAGGAACGGAGAATCCCTCACCATATGTTTTTTTTAAATGTTTGAAAGTTCAGTCTAATTTTGATGCGAATCACTTCACTCAACCTCACTTTTCCCCCAGTAGTAAATGTTTCAATTCCTTCCTGAACTTCCTATAGTTTCCTGGGTTATTAACTAGAGTTTGCCCCTGGCATTTGCTACAAACCTTTTTTCCCGGTTTTAGTTCAACTTTGATTTCTTATCAGCCAGTGTGGCTTAGTTTTGGATGCTCAAAAGGAGTGTGCCGAATTTGTACCTGACTACCTGGTCCCTGAATGCTCTCCATTGCTCTGTTTTATCGCTTTACACAGCCTTCACCGTGTTGGATCTCTTTTTAAAAATATTTAAGTCAGCTCTTCACTTTTTGTGGTTGGTCTCCCACATTATACTATGTGTATACTTGAGGTCACCCAAAACGCTGCTGTCTTAACTCGCACAAAGTCCAGTGCACCAATCAGCCCTGTACTCACTGACCTACATTGATACCTGGTCAAACAACATCTTGACTTTATAATTCTCATCTCTGTTTTCAAGTCCCTCCATGATCTTGCTCTTCCCGATCTCTGTAATCTCCTCCAGCCCCACAACCCTCCAAGATAGCTGCGCTCCTCCAATACAGGTCTCTTGAACGTTCTGGGTAGTTGCTCCAATATTGGTGGCTCTTTCTTCAGTTGCCTCAGCCTCAAGCTCTGGGATGCCCTCCCGACATCTCTCCACCTCTGTCCCTTGATTTCCTCCTTCTTAAAATGTCCCTCTTAACCAAGCTTGGGTCATCAGACCTAATATCTGATGTGACTCGGTGACATACTTTCATAGAATCCCTCCAGTTCAGAAGGAGGCCATTTGGCCCATTGAGTCTGTACTGACCCTCTGAAAGAGCATCCCATCTAGGCCCACTCCTCCGCTCTATCCCCGTAATCCCACCTAACCTGCACAATTTTGAACACTAAGGGGCAATTTGGCGTGGCTAATCCACTTAACCTGCACAGCTTTGGACTGTGGGAGGAAACCAGATCACCCAGAGGAAACCCACGCAGACACGGGGAGAATGTGCAAACTCCACGCAGTCACCCAAGGCTGGAATTGAACCCAGGTCCCTGGCGCTGTGAGGGAGCAGTGCGAACCACTGTGCCACCGTGTCACCTGCTTCTGTGACGCGCATTGGGATGTTTTAGTGCAATAAAGGCTATGCAAATAAGCTGCAGTAGTAAAATAAATTCTTACCTTTGATATTATCTGGTAGCTTTTCTAAAATCCCTTCAAACCGGTCACTGGATGATCTCCTAATGTAACACACTCCATTTGCCCGACTGACTGGATTGGCCGGAACCAGATCCAACCCGACTTTCTGCCTGTTGGACTTAAGTCATATTTTAACTTTCCAGTGGAAACAGTTAGTCACAAACACACCCCCCTCATAACCTTAATTTCCAACGGGATATGGCGCTCGACTCATCGATCGACAATTCCAACGCGCCACAGCAAAAAACCGCACCGACCGCCTCAGAAGACAAACAGGGGACACAACCGACAGAGTACCCTTCATCGTCCAGTATTTCTCCGAAGCGAAGAAACTACAACATCTTCTTTGCAGCCTTCAACACGTCATCGATGAAGATGAACATCTTGCCCAGGTCATCCCCACATACCCACTACTTGCCTTCAAACAACTGCGCAACCTCAAACAAACCATTCTTTGCAGCAAACTACCCAGGCTTCAGAACAGCGACCACGACACCACACAACCCTGCCATGGCAATCTCTGCAAGACGTGCCAGATCATCGACATGGATACCACTATTACACGTGAGAACACCACCCACCAGGTACGCGGTACATACTTGTGTGACTCGGCCAACATTGTCTACCTCATATGCTGCAGGAAAGGATGTCCCAAAGCGTGGTACATTGGTGAGACCATGCAGACGCTACGACAGCGGTTGAACGGACATCGCGCGACAATCGCCAGGCAGGAATGTTCCTTTCCATCGGAGAACACTTCAGCGGTCAAGAGCATTCAGCCTCTGATCTTCGGGTAAGCGTTCTCCAAGGCAGCCTTCAGGACGCGCGACAATGCAGAATTCCGAACAGACACTTATAGCCAAGTTCCGCACACATGAGTACAGCCTCAACCGAGACCTTGGATTCATGTCGCATTACATTCACCCCCCCACCATCTGGCCTGGGCTTGCGAAATCCTACCAATTGTCCTGGCTTGAGACAATTCACTCTTCTTTAATCTGGGATTATCCTTCTCTCTGAATCTGTAAAGACTTAATTACCTGCAAGTGTTCGCATTCAAAGCATTGTGATGCATCTTTGATTTTGTCTGTATATATGTTTCTGGAACCTATCTCTTCATTCACCTGAGAAAGAAGCAGGCCCCGAAAGCTAGTGATTTGAAATAAACCTGTTGGACTTTAACCTGGCATTGTAAGACTTCTTACAGTGCTCACCTCAGTCCAACGCCGGCAACTCCACATCATGTTTAGAAGACCTGGAGGTAATAAACCTAGTGTAGTTTAAACCATTTCAATGTTACTTTGCCGACAATTTAGATGCAAGTTATTTTTGTGGTGTGGAGCATTGTGAATAAATGTAAACATCACCACAGTCCCCGAGGACCATAAGCTGCTTTCCCCTTTGAGGTGGAGAGCTGACTGGTGGTGATTTAACCCGAGGAGCAAGGTCGAGAAGGCAGGGCCTTCATGAATAACCTCAGCCAGTACAGGAATTGAACCCGTGCTGTTGCTGTTGAATTAACCAACCCCCTCCCATGTATTAACAAGGCAAATGTCCACCAATCCAAAGAAGAAGACACCTGGACAAATGATCAAAAGCTTGGTCAAAGAGATAGGTTTTAAGGAGGAGAGACAAATGAGGAGACGGAGAGGTTTAGGCTGGGAATTCCAGAGCCTCGGCCTAGGCATCTGCGTACGGCCACCGATGGTGGGTGAAGCAATGGTGAACACACAGAGTTAGATAAACACAGAGATTTGAGGGCACAGAGCTGGAGGATATCACAGAAATAGAGAGGGGTGAGGCTCTGAAGTAATTTGAACACAAGGATGAGAACTTCATAAATCAAGGTGCTGGTGGACCTGGAGTTAGTGATCAGCGACTACAGGACTGATGGGTCATACCCAACCCAATCGTCCATTGCAACTCACACCTACCTTAATCCTACCTTAATCCAAGCAGCGATATGCTCCACATTCCCAAAAACTGGCACCTATCCCCGCCTCATACACCTTAACAGCTTTGAGTTGGAGACAGTGTTAGCTGGGTTGAGGGAATGCCAAATTAACTATTGTAGCCGAAAAAACATTTATTTTTACATAGCTACGGGACCACCAAGGGCGAGTCAATTAAATTACAATAAACGCATTGAAAGCGAGTTCAGATGAAGTGGCAGGCGTTTTTCATCTTTCAGATGTTGATCAGCCTGCTGTACAGCGTAAACAGCTGTTATTTTAAACTTTAAGACAGGAGGCTATAAATTAACATTGCTGATGGTAATGTACAATGCCGAGCACGTTCGAAGGACAGCGCTCAAAATCTCAACCCTGTTTAAATGGTTCAGACTTTGATACTGGAAATCAAACTAATTACACACCGCATTCGTTAAAAGAAAGTGTATGAAAACTCGCACGGGCCGGAGCTGGGAGCTGGTTGTTGTCCTTCTCAGCAAGATTTAACACTACCTCCAGTCTTGTGTCTGTAATCTATTTTATTGCTATTGTCCCTCTGCACACTTCCCCATGGAGGCTGACTGTTTGATTACAGGTGGGGTTACACCATCCGGGGACTAGGTGGTTGGCTTGTGATGCAGAGTGAGGCCAACAACATGGGTTCAATTCCACCCCAATTCACACATTCCTAGAAGCTTTGGTTTAATTTTAACCTGAGGCAGAACTTCACAGACTCACTTATACCTCTAAACACTGCCAATTGTAGGGACAGGCTGGAACATGAGGAGCCCACTCAGGCCCATGAGCCTGTCCGGCCAATCAATTTTTTATTTCTTTCACCAGGTGTGGACATCACTGGCAAAGCCAGCATATGCTGTCCATTCCTTGCTGGGCCATTTCATGAGGCCAGTCACACTGCTGTGGGTCTGGAGTCACATGTAGGCCAGACCAGTTAAGGACAGCAGATTTCCTTCCCTGAAGTGACATTTGTGAACCAGATGGGTTTTTACACCAATCGGTGATCGTTTCATTGTCGCCATTGCTGAGACTAGCATTTCATTTTTGTGTTTATTAGTTGAATTTAAATGCCACTAGCTGCCATGGGGAGATGTGAGCCCATGTCCCCAGAGCATTTGCCTGGGCCTCTGGATAACTAGCCCAGTGACATTACCACTACACCACTGCCTCCCCCAGAATTAGGCCAGGGTTAGAAGACATCTTGGCTTCAGACGCAGTTGACAATGGAATAGACATGTAGAAGTCTCCTCCCTCAGTAAGCTGGGGATTTTGGATCAGGTAAAGCTTTATAAACTGAGGCTGACAGATTTTTGATGGGTAAGGGCCCAGGTGAATATGGAGCTTAGACAGGAAAATTGAGTTGAGGTAAAATCCACCTCTAACTAAATGGCAAAGCAGATCAGAAGGGCGAATGGCCTGCCCCTGTTCCTGACAGATACCAATAAAGCTGCTGAGAGCAAACACCCTCCTTCTCTTCATAAAACAGCTGCAAATACTGATGAAAAAAAAATAACTTTCAAGTATGATAATAGCAGATCATGGATCATAAAGTCAAATAGATACTTTAAAACAAAATCCACATCATAGCAGTGTCTTAGATCATGGACAAACACAAAATAAATGTGATCTGGAACCGGAACGCTCAGAAACCATCAGCCCGTCTTAAAATGCGCCTGCCTCATGGTTATTAACAGCCATTTCCAGGACAAACTGGTCTCAAACTTACTGTTTGCATTTCCCAGTCCCATTTTCTAAACAATCTGGTTGGTTCCAACTGAGAAATAAGTTCCTCTTTGACCCTTTCAAATGATCAGAATCAGTGCAGGGGATCAGATGTACTGTATTGCCTGTAAAGCCACTCACTTTCCTAACGTTACACTTTTTAGTCAAGAGCCAGTACAGCTCACTCTTGAGAAGATGCAGAATCAGCACCCACCACTTTGGCAATGCATTCCAGATGTCATGCAAGGCTGGCACTGCCAGTTGCGAGAAGGATCAGGTATGTCCTCAATTTCCCTGCCTCCATCTCCCACATCAGCGTCGACCCTTCACCAGATGAGTTCCCAATGGAGAATGCAACAGGGACTGGGGACCTCATGCACTTCATGTGTACTTCAGCTTGACCAACTCTCGATCTGAATCCCAAAGGGAAAATATACCTCAGTGCATCTGGCTCAGAACCACAGCGAGTAGGCAGATTATAGAGTCTTCGACGGACAAGGCGTGCAATTCTCACAGTAACTTCATTTGAAGCCTACTTGTGACAATAAGCGATTTTCATTTAATTTCATTTCAATTCGCAAAAAAAACTTGTATTTAGGCAGCACCTTTTTCGTAAACTGTCCCAAGGTGCTTCACAGGAGCATTTGTCTTCATAGAATCATAGAAATTCTACAGCGCACTGTCCCGGGGAAGATGGACGGGGGGTTCCAGAGCTGGCATCGGGCGGGGATTGGAAGAATGGGGGACCTGTTCATCGACGGGACGTTTGCGAGCCTAGGGGCACTGGAGGAGAAGTTCGAGTTACCCTCGGGAAATGCCTTTAGAAAATGCAGGTGAGGGCTTTTGTGAGGCGACAGGTGAGGGAATTCCCGTTGCTCCCGGCACAAGAAGTTCAAGATAGGGTGATCTCGGGTGTATGGGTTGGGGAGGGCAAGGTGTCGGAAATACACCAGGAGTTGAAAGAAGAGGGGGAAGCGCTGGTAGAAGAGTTGAAGGGTAAATGGGAGGAGGAGCTGGGGGAGGAGATCAAGGAAGGTCTGTGGGCTGATGCCCTAGGTAGGGTTAATTCCTCCTCCTCGTGTGCCAGGCTCAGCCTGATACAATTTAAGGTGGTCCACAGAGCGCACTTGACGGGGGCGAGGTTGAGTAGGTTCTTTGGGGTAGAGGACAGATGTGGAAGGTGCTCAGGGAGCCCGGCGAACCATGTCCATATGTTTTGGTCATGCCCAGCACTGGAGGGGTTCTGGAGGGGAGTGGCGGGAGCAATATCTCAGGTGGTGAAAGTCCAGGTCAAGCCAAGCTGGGGGCTAGCACTATTTGGAGTAGTGGATGAACCGGGAGTGCAGGAGGCGAAAGAGGCCGGCATTCTGGCCTTTGCGTCCCTAGTAGCCCGGCGAAGGATCTTGCTAATGTGGAAGGAGGCGAAGCTCCCCAGCCTGGAGGCCTGGATAAATGATATGGCTGGGTTCATAAAGTTGGAGAGGATTAAGTTCGTCTTGAGAGGGTCGGCGCAGGGGTTTTACAGGCGGTGGCAACCGTTCCTAGACTATCTCGCGGAGCGTTAGAGGAAGGTCGGTCAGCAGCAGCAGCAACCTTGGAGGGGGGGGGGGAACGTCCTGGGGGGGGGGGGGGGAGAGGGGGGACTGCCTGGGAGGGTGGATGAGCAAGAGATAACATGAAGGGTTGGGGAAACTGGCACGTACGGGTGAGGGCCAGTGTATAAAGCTGTGTAAATATATCATTTTGCCATGTATATATCTTGCTCTGCGCGATTTCTCGGGTTTTTTTGGTTACGGGGGGGGGGGTTATTGTTTGTAAGGGAGAAAAATTGTGTTAAAAAACTTTAATAAATATATTTTTTTTTTTAAAAAAGGAATTCTACAGCGCAGAAGGATGCCATTCGACCCATTGCGTATGCACCAACCCTCTGAAAGAGCACACTCCCCGCCCTATACCTGTAACCCATAGCCTCACCTAACATTTGGGCACTAAGGGGCAATTTAGCTTGGCCAATCCACCTAACCCGCACATCTTTGGAAACCAGAGCACCCAAAGGAAACCCATGCAGACATGGGGAGAAGGTGCAAACTCCACACAGACAATCACCCAAGTTTGGAATCAAACCCGGGTTCCTAGCGCTGTGAGGCAGCAGTGCTAACCACTGTGCCACCGCAAGATGCCCGCCGATACCTATGTGTGCACTGCCCCACACTTGTGCAGACAACCAATGATGTTACTCCGCTGTTCCCAGCTCCAACCTGTCAGTACCCGACTGCACATACACAATGCCTCAGACATAGTGAAATTACATTATTGTATAAATACTGCACATGAATTTTGAAACTTGAGGAAGTTCACATGCAGAGAATTTAATACATTTAATACGACAGTTTACAATTTGGAACTTTTCTCCAAATAGTCTATTTAACACACCTGTCTCACTGGGGTTAAAAATGTGGCACCTAGATTTTTAGTCATTGATTGAATACATATTCATGTTGCTAAGTTTCAATATTTTCTCCATCTAGTGGATTTGGAATGCCGTATGATGTCTTATGGACGGATAAAAGGACCTGACACCTAAAACAGAGCTGTGATGAATTGACCAGTGCCATCTTTGAACCTTGCCACTGTTCACTCTGTCACTCACAGTGATGTCATGGAGGAACACACCTGAACTGTGCATGCACGGTATTAACAGCAATCACAACCAAGCATTAGCAAATATAATTTGACAACAAGTCACCGAAAGAAAGGTTAGGCCAGATGACAAAACGCTTGGTAAATCAGGTAGGTTATTAGGAAGTGTCTTAAAGGAGGAATGTGAGGTAGAGGAGCAGAAAGGTGTAGGGTGGGAATTCCAAACCTTGGGGCCCAGGCAGCTGAAGATACGGCCACCAGTGGTGATACGATTACATTCGGGAATTTGCAAGGGGCCAGAATTGGTTCAGAGCAGCTGTCTCATTAGTTTGAAGGAAAGGCGGAGGTCACAGAAGTAGGGAGGTGCAAGACCATGGCGGGATTTGAAAACAACAGTGGATAGTTTAAAATCAAGATTTTGGGTGTGATCGATCAGCCTCATCACACTCGGCGATGCGATGAGGCCGTTAAATCGCGAGAGGCCACTCAAGATTTGCGAGGCTCAGAAAGCCTTGCGAGATGAGCCATTAGGCTCATTTAAATATATCGGCGCCTGATTCTCATGAGGCCCTGGAACGAATGACCATGCCTGGGAGACCATGGTGCC
The DNA here is from genome assembly GCF_047496885.1 of Scyliorhinus torazame. Taxonomy (NCBI): domain Eukaryota; kingdom Metazoa; phylum Chordata; class Chondrichthyes; order Carcharhiniformes; family Scyliorhinidae; genus Scyliorhinus; species Scyliorhinus torazame. The sequence continues at coordinate 119,753,313 of NC_092719.1, forward strand.
ATTTGGCACTGGTCCACACAAACATGGACCAGGCATAACAGCACCTGCATTCTCCCAAGCCATCGAAGGCCCCTGGATGGTTGGGCTCTGGGCAGGGTGCCACACCCACTGTCACCTGGGCACCTTGGCACTGCCACCTGGGCACCCTGGCAGTGCTGCCCAGGCATGCTGGCAGTGCCAGTGTTCCCGGGTGGCACTGCAAGGCTGGTGGGGGCACTGCCTTGCCAGGAGAGCATTGGAATAGTCAAGTCCAGAGGTAAAATGTCGCCATTGTCCCTGAGGACCATAGGCTACTCTCCCCTTTGAGAGGTGAATGGTGGTGATTTAACCTGAGGGTCACCCCACCTCAACAGCATGGATGAGGGTTTCAGCAGTAGGTGAGCTGCAGAAAGGTCAGAGCCCGGCAACATTAGAGAAGTGGAAACATGTAGTCCTAGCGATGGCGCTTGTTACGACCAGTCCCCAGATGAGGTTCCCCAAATTTGTTAACATGGGTGAGATCCCTCAATCTGTTAACATTCGGCTGGGATATCCCCCAAATTGTTATGCCCCGAGTGAGAAGAGATGAATTGGCTCCCTTTCTTTATTCAGCACCCTCTCCTGGTCATAACAAGATTAATCTAAAAAGGATCCCTTCCTTCATGATCCCTTTTCTCAGTCCCAAAATTAATGTTTTAAAAGGAGCCAATTTAACCAGGTTTTTTTCTCAGTTAAAGGTAACGTGAATTTATTAACTATTAAAAGCAAGAAAATAATAAAACACATGCATATACACTCACACAATAAGAAAAGAGAATTGAGTACAAAGTAAGTTTTTTAAAAAGTATGTAAAACATTCCTTGACTCAGGAGGAATAGATGGTTGAGAGTTGTAGCCATTGTGATTGGTAATTCCATTAGTGCTGACTTTAGCGACGAAAATTTGGTTTTGAGATTCCAATGTTTCGTGGTTTGGCGGAGAGGTTTCCCTGTTTCCATTTCAGTTGTAGTCATTGCTCACACACACACACACACACACACACACAGGTGAAATCTACAAATCCATCTGGATATTTCAACAGACTATCTCTTGATAAGAGGATACCCATTTCCAATATATCCCATTGTCTCCACCAGAGACAGCAATTAGTTTCTGGATGGTTTATAAGTGTTTTTGTCCAGAAATAGGATGGGGTTCCATTGTCTCTCTCAGAGTATCACTCACCAGCAATTCAGCCAGTGACTTCAGCCATCTTTGGCTTGTACGTCGATTTAAAGAATGACAAGGTCTTATTCAAAGTTCAATATTTATGGACCTAATTCGGTATTTTTCCTTCATTATCATGACACGCTCCATGGTAACCACATCTCCAGTCATTTTGACTTGTCAAACAACCATGAACAGACATACATACAAGACTGAGAGAGCATAGGGGTTGACCAAGCGTGATCCATCTCCACTTTAATCAACTCACATGCACACCTGACCGACAAAGCAAAAAATAAGATTCAGACAATTCTTCCTCGCCCACACTGCGGAAAGCTATCAAGTCAATAATAGGACACCACAACCATGTTAGAATGCACAACAAATTACCATGGCCATCCGATGAAGGGTGGTCAACAATATTGAAGGTTGTAGGTAATTTGATAAACACAAGAAGGATAGTTTATCTTTGTCACGATCACATGGGATATAATTTGTGATTTTGAAAGGAGTCATTTTGGAACTGTGGCAGGTGCAGGAACCTGATGGCAGGGGTTCAAAATATGGAGTTCCCACATGAATAGGCAGAAACCTATGGCACCATTATTCAAGAAGGGATAAACCAGGAAACAACAGGCCAGTCAGTCTAACCTCAGTGGTGGGGAAATATTGGAAGCAATTCTGAGAGACTAAATTAATCTGCATTTGGAGAGGCAGGGATTAATCAAGAACAGTCAGCATGGTTTTGTTAAGGGGAGGTTATATCTGACCAACTTGATGGAATTTTTCAAAGAAGTGACCAGGTGTATAGATGGGGGCAATGCATTTGGCATAGACTACTTGGACTTCAGCAAGGCTTTTGATAAGGTCCCACAAGGAAATTTGGCAAACTGGATCCAGAATTGACAGAGTGGCAGGAAACAGCGGGTGATGGTCAAGGGGTGTTTTTTTGCCTGGAAGCCAGTGTCCAGTGGGGTCCCAGAGGGATCAGTGTTAGGGCCCTTTCTGTTTTTGGTTTATATAAATGAATTAGACCTGAATAAAGGAGGGTTGTTCATGGGTGATAGGACATTTGGGAAAGTGGTAAATAGTGAGGAGGATAGTCTTAGATTACAGGAGGATATAGACAGGCTGGTCAGATGGGCTGATCAGTGACAAATGGAATTCAATCCGGATAAGCGTGAGGTGATGCACCTGGGCAGGATAAACAAGGCAAGGAAATACATGATAAATGGCAGGTCCCTGGGAATCACTGAGGATCAAAGGGACCTTGGTGTGCATGTACACTGATCGTTAAGGTAGCAGGGCAGGGAGATACAAAGATTAAGAAGGCATATGGTGGACTTCCGGCGGCGATCGCGAACGGAGCGGCTGCAGCAAAATCGCTCCCGCACAGCCACAAAATCGCGGCTTTTTTGGGAATTTCGCCCAAAAAAATTCTTTAGGCCCTGCGAATTCGGCCCTGCCCAGGCGCCAAAGCTCCGTTCCACGGAGCTGGAGAGGGAGGAAAAAATAGGAGAGACTGGCCCCGGTGAGCTGGACGTGGAGGAGGAGTGGGGATCGCTCAGAAACGGCCTGAAAGTCGGAGCACGGAGAGGACCACAAGAACAAAATAAGAATTTTTTAATTCAACCTTCCTTGTTCCTGTCCTGCATATTAAAAAAAAAGAAAAACTTTTTTAAAGGGAAAAAAAACTTTCCAAAAAAAAAAATCCCTTTTTATAAAACAAAAATCGTTTTTAAAAGGAGAAAAAAAAACCCTTGGGGTCTTTGTTTTCTTTGGGGGGAACAAAAAAAAAAGAATTTATTTTACGCACCAAAACCCAGGAAAAAAAGAGAAAGGCACAGACAGAAATATGCCTGCAAATAATAAATTGGGGGGACAGCGAGATGTAAGAAGGAAGAGCAGCGAAGGCGAAGGAAAAAAGCAGGAGCTGCGGCCGCGCAGGCAGACAACCCCACGGGACGAGGCGGAGGTTCAGGCGAATCAGGAAGCGGAAAAGCTGGCGAGCCGAGAAGCGGAGCAGGAACAGGACCCCCCCACCCCCAGGGGGAGGAATGGAGAAGCGTGCTGAAAACGGAAATAAACGCCATAAAGGAGGGGATAAAAACGGAGATAAACGCCATGAGGGAGACACTCAGGACTGAGCTCCACACAATGATGAAGGAGATACTGGCGGAGACAACAGAAAAAATGCAGCGAACCATCAACGGCCTGGAAAGGAAGGTGGAGGTGTAGGAGAAAACTATTCAGGGGTTTGAGAGGGCTGCCTCGGACCAGAGCGACAGGATGGTAACTCAGTAAACCGAGGTGAAAAGGCTGTTAACGACCCAGGGGAGCCTAAGAGGGAAAGTGGAGGGCCAGGACAATAGGTCCAGATGGCAGAATGTAAAATAGTGGGTCTGCCAGAGGGGATGGAGGGCAGAGACCCAACAGGCTACGTCACCCAAATGCTGGGCAAGCTAGTGGGAAGGGAGAAGTTTCCAAACCCCCCAGAAATCGACTGGGCGCACAGGTCGCTCCGACTCAGGCCCAAAGCCGGGGAGCAGCCCAGTGCGATTATCGTGAAGCTGCACAGGTTCCAAGACAGGGAAACAATGCTAAAGTGGGCCCGGCAGACGAAAGTGAGCACGTGGGAAGGGAAGACCATAAGGGTGTACCTTGGGGCGGACCTGGCCAAAAGAAGGGCTGAATTCAACAGGGCCAAGTCAGCACTCTACAAAAGTAATGTGAAATTTGGGATGCTGTTCCCGGCCACACTCTGGGTAACATTTGAGGAGAAGGAGCTGTTTGTTAACACCCCAGCGGCAGCAGAGGAGTTTGTTAGAGCGAACAAACTGGGTGAGGGACAGCTACAACGGCCACCATGAAAGCGACGGGGATGGAAAAGAAAGGAAGAATCAGAACAAAGAGCAGCGGGCAGACCGCAAACAGAGACAATACGATCATGAACTGTACACACGTGTTTGGTGCACTGTGCGGGACTGTGCTAACTCGTTCCCGGGCTCGTTCCACCTCTCAATGCAATGGGGGGGAGCGATGCAAGGTGAATGAGGATGAAAAAGGCGGACAGGAGGGCAAGACAAGGGCTAGCAAAAGGAAGGTAAAACAGGACCAGAGCAGGGCAAGTGCTGGGAGGGGGGCCACCGTGCTAGCGAGGAGGGCTAACACAGGAGGGCAGGAAGAAAGGAGGGCCGCGGCGTGCTTCTCAGGGGAGAGGGACGCCTGGCACAAAGAGAAGGGGGGGAGCAGGGCAGAAGGGGGGTGTAGCGCACAATGACTTACGAGAGAGACGAGAAGTGATGAAGTCAATTCAGGCTTTATTAAGCGAGACTTGTCCCCAGCAGCTCAGCAACAGAATGAAGCGGCGGGGAGAAGCTCGGGTTCTTATACTCCGCCTTCAGGGCGGAGCCAGGAGTCGGCAGCCAACCAGGACCCGGGATCTGTCAGCCAATAGCATCACGGCTTCACAGTCCCACATGACCCCTAATACATACCACCACATTCACCCCTTGTTAAAAAGGAACCCAGCGTGGTGGTGGTTCGCATGGTGGTAGTGGTTTACAAGGCTGGCCCTGGAAGGAAAATTTCGGACATTTTACTACAGTTTTAGCCCTACACTGGGCTATTTACAAGTTTGTGAAAAACTATTTACAATTTTAGCAAAAAAAATTTTTTTTTGTTACAACAACATTCTTGGTGTCACGCGGATTCCACGAGTCGAGCGGGCGGTCTGGTCTTCCTCGTCGATCGCCTCAGCCCCGGTGGTGGTGCATGTGCTTGTTCGGGCGTTGTCGTCTCCGGGAGCGTTTCGGTGTTTGTTCCTGTTTTACTCCTGGACGGGCACGGGAGGAGGACCGATCCCCCCGGGAAGAGGGCGGTCGCGGGGTGCGCCGGTGGCAGGGAGGGGATGATCGGTATCGGGGGGGGGTGTTGCCGGCGGGCGCCAGGTCCCGCAGGGAGACCGTGTCCTGTCGGCCGTCGGGGTACGCCACGTAGGCGTACTGCGAGTTTGCGTGGAGAAGGTGAACCCTCTCGACCAACGGGTCCGATTTGTGCGCCCGCACATGTTTCCGGAGCAAGATGGGTCCCGGGGCCGCCAGCCAAGTCGGCAGCGACGTTCCGGAGGAGGACTTCCTGGGGAAGACAAGGAGGCGTTCATGAGGCGTTTGGTTAGTGGTGGTACACAGCAGCGACCGGATGGAGTGAAGAGCATCCGGGAGGACCTCCTGCCACCGGGAAACTGGGAGATCCCTGGACCGTAGGGCCAGTAGGACAGTCTTCCAGACCGTGCCGTTCTCCCTCTCTACTTGCCCGTTCCCCCGGGGGTTGTAGCTGGTCGTCCTGCTCGAGGCTATGCCCTTGCTGAGCAGGAACTGGCGCAGCTCGTCACTCATGAAGGAGGACCCCCTGTCGCTATGGATATACGCGGGGCAACCGAACAGTGTGAATATGGTGCCAAGGGCTTTAACGACTGTGGCCGCTGTCATGTCGGGGCAGGGGATGGCGAAGGGGAAACGAGAGTACTCGTCCACCACATTCAGGAAGTATGCGTTGCGGTCAGTGGAGGGGAGGGGCCCTTTGAAATCCAAACTGAGGCGTTCAAAGGGGCAGGAAGCCTTGATCAGGTGCGCTCTATCCGGCCTGAAAAAGTGCGGTTTGCACTCTGTGCAGATGTGGCAGTTCCTGGTGACTGTACGGACCTCCTCCACAGAGTAGGGGAGGTTGCGGGACTTTACGAAATGGTAGAATCGAGTGACCCCCGGGTGGCAGAGGTCCTCGTGGAGGGCTTGGAGGCGGTCTATTTGTGCGTTGGCACATGTGCCGCGGGATAGGGCATCGGACGGCTCGTTTAGCTTTCCGGGACGGTACAAGATCTCGCAGTTGAAGGTGGAGAGCTCGATCCTCCACCTTAAGATCTTGTCATTTTTAATTTTGCCCCGCTGTGCATTATCGAACATGAAGGCTACCGACCGTTGGTCGGTGAGGAGAGTGAATCTCCTGCCGGCCAGGTAATGCCTCCAATGTCGCACAGCTTCCACTATGGCTTGGGCTTCCTTTTCCACTGAGGAGTGGCGGATTTCTGAGGCGTGGAGGGTCCGGGAGAAAAAGGCCACGGGTCTGCCCGCTTGGTTAAGGGTGGCCGCCAGAGCTACGTCGGATGCGTCGCTCTCGACCTTGAAGGGGAGGGACTCATCGATGGCGCGCATCATGGCCTTTGCAATATCCGCTTTGATGCGGCTGAAGGCCTGGCGAGCCTCTGTCGACAGGGGGAAGGTAGTGGACTGTATTATCGGGCGGGCCTTGTCTGCATACTGGGGGACCCACTGGGCGTAATATGAAAAGAAACCCAGGCAGCGTTTCAGGGCTTTGGAGCAGTGGGGGAGGGGAAATTCCATAAGGGGGCGCATGCGTCGGGGACGGGGCCTATTATCCCATTGCACACTACGTATCCCAGGATGGCCAACCGGTTTGTGCTAAAAACGCACTTTTACTCATTGTATGTGAGGTTCAGGGCGTTAGCGGTCTGGAGGAACTTTTGGAGGTTGGCGTCGTGGTCCTGCTGATCGTGGCCGCAGATGGTTACGTTGTCGAGATACGGGAACGTGGCCTGCAAACCGTGCTGGTCAACCATTCGGTCCATCTCCCGTTGGAAGACCGAGACCCCGTTTGTGACACCAAATGGGACCCTTAGGAAGTGGTATAGACGCCCGTCTGCCTCGAAGGCTGTGTACTTGCGGTCGCCTGGGCGGATGGGGAGCTGGTGGTAGGCGGACTTGAGGTCCACGGTGGAGAAAACCTTATACTGGGCAATCCGATTTACCATGTTGGATATGCGGGGGAGAGGGTACGCATCTAGCTGTGTGTACCTGTTGATGGTCTGACTATCGTCTACGACCATCCTTTGCTTCTCCCCGGTCTTTACTACTACCACCTGGGCTCTCCAGGGACTATTGCTGGCCTGGATTATGCCTTCCTTCAGCAACCGCTGGACTTCAGACCGAATAAATATCCGGTCCTGGGCGCTGTACCGTCTGCTCCTAGTGGCGACGGGTTTGCAATCCGGGGTGAGGTTTGCAAACAAGGACGGCGGTTCAACCTTGAGAGTTGCGAGGCCGCAGATAGTGAGTGGGGGTATTGGGCCGCCAAATTGAAATGTTAGGCTCTGCAGGTTACATTGGAAATCTAATCCCAGTAATATGGGTGCGCAGAGTTGGGGAAGGACGTAGAGCCTGTAGTTCTTAAACTCCCTCCCTTGCACCGTTAGGTTCGCGATGCAGAACCCTTTGATCTCTACGGAGTGGGATCCTGCAGCTAGGGAAATCTTTTGCGTGCTTGGATGGATGGTCAGAAAACAGCGTCTTACCGTGTCTGGGTGAATAAAACTTTCAGTGCTCCCGGAGTCGATAAGGCATGGTGTCTCGTGTCCGTTGATCAGCACCGTTGTTGTCGTCGTCTGGAGCGTCCGGGGCCGCGATTGATCCAGTGTCACCGAAGCCAGTCGTGGTAGCAGTGTCGCGGCGTCTTCGTCGGACCCCGTGGAGCCGTCGATGCTGGGGTCCTTTGATGTCAACCAAGATGGTGGCGTCCATGAATCGCACGCGGCCGGGGGTGGACAAAATGGCCACCCCCATGAATCGCACGTGGCTGGGGGGGTCACAAGATGGCGGCGCCCATCCTCCACTCGTGGTGCCCGGGACGCAAAATGGCGGCGCCCGCGGGTCGCACACGGGGCGCTCGGGGGGGTTGGGGGGTGTTTGGGATCTGTTGTCCTCGTTCTTCTCCGGGGATTGCGGCGACCCCCCGGGACCGGCACACTGCCGCGTAATGGCCCTTCTTGCCGCAGCTTTTACAAATAGCCGCGCGGGCCGGGCAGCACTGCCGGGGGTGTTTCGCTTGCCCGCAGAAATAGCAGCGGGCCCCCCCGGGATGGTTTGGCGCTTTAACCGCGCAAGCCTGCAAGGGGGGGGGGGGTTTGTCGCGACGGGGGTCCACGGAGCCCAAGGGGCTGCCGCGCGGTCGGGGCCGTAGGCGGGGCGTTTTGTGAGGCCACATCTAGGGAAGCTGCAAGGGCCCGTGCCTCTGAGAGTCCTAGCGACTCTCTTTCTAAAGGTCTTTGGCGGATTTGGGGAGAGTTCATACCTGCCACAAATGCATCGCGAATTAGCATGTCCGTGTGTTCGATCGCGTTCACCGGCGGGCAGCTGCAGCCCCGTCCCAAAATTAGCAGCGCGGCGTAGAATTCTTCTAGCGATTCTCTGGGACTTTGCCGTCTCGTCGCGAGTTGGTGGCGCGCGTAAACTTGGTTAACGGGCCGAACGTAGATGCCCTTCAGTAATGCGAGCGCCGTCGGGAAATCCTCTGCGTCTTCTATGAGAGGGTAAATTTACGGGCTTACCCTCGAATGCAGTACCTGCATTTTCTGGTCTTCTGTGATCTGGCCGGGGGCCGTTCGGAGGTAGCCTTCAAAACATGCTTGCCAGTGTTTAAATACTGCTGCCGAGTTCGCTGCGTGGGGGCTGATCCGCAGGCATTCTGGGGCGATCCGGAGCTCCATAGTCTTTTAAGCTAGCTTAATAAATTGTAGCGCACAATGACTTACGAGAGAGACGAGAAGTGATGAAGTCGATTCAGGCTTTATTAAGCGAGACTTGTCCCCAGCAGCTCAGCAACAGAATGAAGCGGCGGGGAGAAGCTCGGGTTCTTATACTCCGCCTTCAGGGCGGAGCCAGGAGTCGGCAGCCAACCAGGACCCGGGATCTGTCAGCCAATAGCATCACGGCTTCACAGTCCCACATGACCCCTAATACATACCACCACAGGGGGGAAGAACACGGGGGGGGCGGCAGAGGAACAGGGACTAAGGGGGGGGAGAGGAGTCGGGGGGAGAGCGCAGAACAAAAGAGAAGCAAAGGGAAGGGTGAGGTAGATAAGCAGCACGAACACAGGCCTCGGCAGGCATGGAGCAGGGCGAGGAACCAAGATGGTGCCACAAACAGCCACTCGGGAGGGCTTCAGGACGAAGGGAGACCCTGGAGTGCAGGGGCGCAGCCACGTGTTGTACACACACCTGGCGGCCATGGTGGGTGCCCCCTGGACAAAAGGAAACTCCGAAGCCCTGGGGCCTGACCTCATGGTGAGAGCGGTGACCGCAGCCATTTTGGACGGCCTCCGAACGTAAGGGGACTCAACGGCCCGGTCAAAAGATCCAGAGTCTTCGCCCACCTAAGAAGCCTAAAAGCAGACATAATCTACCTTCAAGAGACGCACCTGAGGACCGACTGCTAGTAAGAAAGGGCTGGGTGGGACAAACATACCACTCATGCTACGGGACGAGGGCTAGGGGTGTAGCAATATTAATTAGTAAGAGGTCGAGGTTTACGGAAACCAAGACAGTTACGGACCCAGGGGGACGGTACGCCATGGTCCGCAGTGTCCTGGAAGGGGCACCGGTCGTACTGGTAAATGTGTACACTCCCAACTGGGACGACTCAGAATTCATAAAGAAGACCATGGCGGAAATCCCCGACCTTGACACACACCGACTGATCATGGGGGGGCGACTTCAACTGTGTACAGGACCCACTGACCGACCGATCAAACCCCAGAGCAAGGAAAAAGACTGGCATGGCTAGGGAACTGGGAGCATTTATGGAGCAGATGGGGGCGGTGGACCCATGGACATTCCTGCACCCGGGAGAGAAGGAATTTTCATACTTCTCACAAGTACACAAGGTATAAACCCGTATCGACTTCTTTGCAGTGGGGAAATCGGTGCTTCCAGGGATCACGGGAACGGAGTACTCCGCGATCGTTATCTCTGACCACGCTCCACACTATATGGAGGTTGGACAGGCCGTGCCCAGCGCCCCACATGGACACGGACCTCCTGGCCGACAAGGCCTTCAGTCAGAAAACATCGCGGGCCATAGACGACTACGTGAGTAACAACCAAAACGGGGAGGTCTCACCCTCCACGTTCTGGGAGGCACTGAAGGCAGGCATAGCCTACAAGGCTAGCAGAGATAGGGAAGAGAGGGTGGCCAGGCAACAGCTAGTGGACTCCATCCTGGAAGTCGACAGAAAATACTCCGAGGCCCTGACCGTAGAGCTGCTGGCCGAGAGGAAAAAGCTGCAAATGAACTTTAACCTGCTATCCACTAGGAAAGCAGTGTACCAACTCCGTCAGACACGGGGGGCCTTCTACGAACACGGAGACAAGGCTGGCCGCCTATTGGCTCACCAGCTGAGAAAGCAGGCAGCCACAAGGGAAGTAGCGCAGGTAAAGGATAGCAGAGGCAGACTGGTAACAGCCAAAGGAGGTCAATCGGGCATTTGAGACCTTCTACCGGGGTCTGTACGCCTCCGAGCCCCCCAACGGGGATGCGGGGATGAAACAGTTCCTAGACAGACTGGAACTACTAGTTGTGGGGGAAGACAGACAGGCAGAGCTGGAAGCACCAATAGACCTGGGAGAAATCATGGAGAGCATCAGCTCCATGCAGGCGGGGAAGGCACCGGGACCCGATGGGTTCCCGGCGGACTTCTACAAAACATTTGCACCAATCCTGGCCCCACACCTAAGGGACATGTTCGCGGACTCACTGGCAGGGGGCACCCTGCCCCCAACGCTAGCACAGGCCACAATTTCACTGATACCCAAAAAAGATAAAGACCTGACGGAATGTGGATCACACAGACCCATTTCACTGCTGAACGTGGATGCGAAAATACTCGCAAAGGTCCTGGCCAAAAGGGTGGACGGCTGGGTACCAGAGGTGGTCGCAGAGGACCAAACCGGCTTTGTCAAGGGTAGGCAGCTCACAGCGAACATCAGGCAGCTGCTGAACGTATTAATGACCCCCTCTGGGGAGAGAACACCAGAGGTGATCGTCTCCCTGGACGCAGAAAAGGCCTTCGACAGAGTTGATAGTGGAACGGTTTGGGCTAGGAGCTGGGTTCACCGCCTGGATGGGGCTCCTGTACAACGCTCCCAAAGCGAGCGTCCGAACTAACATCACCAGCTCTAAACACTTCCAGCTGCAGAGAGGAGCAAGATAGGTCTGCCCCCTGTCCCCACTCTTGTTCGCGCTAGCCATCGAACCCCTGGCGATAGCCCTGCGGGACGTGAAAAGCTGGAAGGGAATCCAGAGAGGAGACAGAGAGCAGAGTCTCACTCTATGCAGATGACCTGCTCCTCTATGTCTCGAAGCAACAGGAGGGACTGAAGGCAATACTGCAGATCCTGAAAGAGTTTGGAACCTTCTCGGGCCACAAACTGAACCTGGGCAAAAGCGAGGCATTCCCAGTGAACCCAAATGCGGGAGGGAGAGAGCTGGAGGGGCTCCCGTTCAAAACAGCCCAGAACAGATTCCGCTACCTGGGTGAGATACCCTCAATTACAACTCAGAAGAGAAGATTTATCATTCAAAGGCTTTCATTACCAGAGAACCAGAGAACGGCCAGAGTGTGCTCACTGCACGCTGCCCACTGAACGTAACCTTATACACAGCTCCCTGGGGGCGGAGCTGGAGGCGGAGCCGGTGGCGGAGTCCCCCAGGGTTCCAAACCCGGTCTTAAAGAGGCCTACGCATTAAAGGCACATGTGTATACAGATATCATTCATCACATTCACCACCTATTTAAATAAAATGCATAGTCCGTCAGGGGTGAAGTGGAATTACAAGTTCAGTCTTTTGGGTGGTCTGATTGTCCGTGTCGACCTTCTCAGCTCCGGTGGTGGTGCGGTGGACACGGTCATCCTCGGTGGTGGTATATCCTGGAGCACGGTTGTCTGAGCCTTTGCCCACGTTGGAGCAGGGGTGGTATCCGGAGTGACTAAGGTGATTGGTGCTGCCGCCAGCTGGGGGGAGGGGGGCGCTATGGGGGGGGGGGGGGGTGCTGTCAGAGTCGACAGCCGGGGCGGGGAGGGGAGCATCGGTAGAAGGGGGTGCGTCGGTGGGCGAGCCAGCGGGTGCCAGGTCTCTGCCTGCCGCCGGAATGCTCGACGTAGGCGTATTGAGGGTTTGCGTGTAGTAGATGGACCCCCTCGACCAGCGGATCTGTCTTATGGCTCCTCACGTGCCTCCGGAGTAGAACTGGTCCCGGAGTCGTCAGCCAACGTGGAAGCGAGACCCCAGAGGTGGATTTCCTGGGGAAGACAAACAAACAGTTATGAGGGGTCTCGTTCGTGGCCGTACAGAGGAGCGACCTAATGGAGTGTAGGGCATCGGGTCGGACCTCCTGCCAGCGGGCGATTGGGAGACTTCTTGACCATAGGGCTAGGACAGCCTTCCAAACTGTCGCCTTCTCCCTCTCCACCTGCCCGTTTCCCCACGGGATATAGCTGGTCGTTCTGCTCGAGGCGATGCCCTTGTTGAGCAGATATCGACGCAGCTCATCGCTCATGAACGATGTACCCCGGTCGCTGTGGATATAAGCGGGGAAACCAAACAGCGTGAAGATGCTGTGCAGTGTCTTGATTACGGAGGCCGAGGTCATATCGGGGCAGGGGACAGCGAAGGGGAAGCGGGGGAATTCATCGATCACAGTGAGGAAATAAATGTTGCGGTTGGTGGATGGGAGGGGCCCTTTGAAGTCCATGCTTAGTCGCTCAAAGGACCCAGAGGCCTTCACCAGGCGAGTCTTCTCTGGTCGATAGAAGTGCGGTTTGCACTTCGCACAGATCTGGCAAGCCTTGTGTAGCAGTATCGGGTATTGCGGTACCCGAGAGGCTGTAGACCATTGGGTAAGCCTAGAAGCTTACCATTGGCTGTTTGGTATGTGGCTCCGCCCTGACAGGCGGGGTATAAGAACAGGTGCTGTCCCAGCAGCCCTCATTCAGTACCGAAGCTGCTGGGGAACAGACCTAGTCTATTAAAGCCTTCAGTTATGATACAACCCCGTCTTCGAGTCTAATTGATCGTGCATCTATTTAATAGACTACTCTTGAGCTGAAAGAATGGATCTCCGAATCAAGCTGGAGTGTGTACAACTCAGCCCCCACGCGGAGAACTCGGCTGCGATTTTCAAGCACTGGCTGGTGTGTTTCGAGACGGCCGGAGGCACCCCCTCAGGAGAACAGAAACTGCATCTACTGCACTCGAGAGTAAGCCCTGGAATCTTCTCCCTCATCGAGGAGGCGGAGGACTATGATGATGCAATCGAACTGTTAAAGGGACATTATGTACGCCCTGTAAACCAGGTTTACACATGTCACCTGCTCGCAACTAGACGGCAAAGCCCCGGGGAATCGCTGGAGGACTTCTACCGTGCGCTACTGGTGCTGGGCAGAAACTGTGGCTGCCTGCAAGTTTCGGGCAGCGAGCACATGGAACGTCTAATCCGGGATGCATTCGTAGCAGGTTTGAGCTCTTCAGAGATCCGACAAAGACGTTTAGAAAAGAACACCCTGGTACTGAGAGAAGCAGGGGCCCTGGCAGGGTCCATGGATGTTGCCTCCAGAAACACGCAGTCATATGCGCCCGATCGCGCGGCGGCCCCCTGGGCTGCGTGGCATCCCGCAGCGGCAGCCGCACTGACCTTCCCCGTGTCCCCGCAGGCTTGCGCTCTAAGACGGCCCGCTAGCTCCATTGGGCCCCGTGCTTCTTCTGCGGGCAGGCGAAGCACCCCCGCCAGCGCTGCCCAGCCTGCACCTCCACCTGCAAAGGGTGCGGCAAGAAGGGCCATTTTATGGGGGTCTGCCAAGCACGAGCCGTGGCCGCAATCTCCAATGACTCCGGACAGCCGCGGCAACCTTCCTTTCGGGCCCCAGGCGGCCAGCACTCACCGCCACCCCCCTATCCTAGGGCCACGTCCGACCCACGGGCGCGGCCATCTTGCCCCTCGGACGCCACGCTGGATGGATGGGCGCCGCCATTTTGTCCATCCCCGACCACCATGTGCGATCCATGGGAGACGCCATCTTGGATGGGGCCCCAGGCCCCCAGCACAGCCGACTACATGCTGCCCGATCACAGCCCACAACTGCTCCATCTGGCCTCGGTGACGCTGGACCAAAATCGACCTCGGACACTCGCAACAGCAACGACGACGATCTTCATCAACGGCCACGAGATGTCTTGCCTGATCGACTCTGGGAGCACGGAGAGCATTATACACCCCGACACGGTAAGGCGCTGTTCACTTGTTACCCACCCTGTAATCCAAAGAATCTCCCTGGCCTCCGGGTCACACTCGGTGGAGATAAAGGGGTTCTGCCTAGCAAACCTCACTGTCCAAGGCAGGAAATTCAACAATTTCCGCCTTTATGTCCTTCCGCACCTCTGCGCGGCTACACTCCTGGGGTTGGACTTCCAATGTAACTTGCAAAGCCTCACTTTTAAATTCGGTGGCTCTATAGCCCCCCTTACTGTCTGTGGCCTCGCGGCCCTTAAGGTCGACCCGCCTTCCCTGTTTGCGAACCTCACCCCGGATTGCAAACCCGTCGCCACCAGGAGCAGACAGTACAGTGCCCAGGACAGGACCTTTATCAGGTCAGAGGTCCAAAGGCTGCTGAGGGAAGGGGTTATCGAAGCGAGCAACAGCCCCTGGAGGGATCAAGTAGTGGTGGTGAAGACCGGGGAGAAACATAGGATGGTCATTGACTACAGTCAGACCATCAACAGGTTTACGCAACTGGACGCATACCCTCTCCCCTGCATATCCGACCTGGTGAACCGGATCGCGCAATACAAGGTCTTCTCCATGGTGGATCGCAAGTCCGCCTACCATCAGCTACCCCTCCGCACTAGTGACCGCTGGTACTCTGCCTTCGAAGCAGATGGGCGGCTCTACCAATTTTTAAGGGTTTTCTTTGGTGTCACTAATGGGGTCTCGGTCTTCCAATGCGTGATGGACCGAATGGTTGACCGGTACGGCTTACACGCAACGTTCCCGTATCTTGATAATGTCACCATCCGCGGCCATGACCAGCAGGACCATGACACCAACCTCCAAATATTTCTCCAGACCGCGAAAGTCTTTAACTTAACGTACAATAAGGATAAATGCGTCTTTCGCACTGACCGCCTAGCCATTCTCGGCTACGCAGTGCGAAATGGAGTTATAGGCCCCAACCCTGAACGCATGCGCCCCCTCATGGAGTTCCCCCTCCCTCACTGCCCCAAGGCCCTGAAGCGCTGCCTCGGGTTTTTCAGCTATTACGCACACTGGGTCCCCAACTACACAGACAAAGCCCGACCCCTAATCCAGTCCACAACCTTCCCCCTGTCGATGGAGGCCCGCCAGGCCTTCTGCCGCATCAAAGCAGACATTGCAAAGGCCACGATGCGCGCCATCGATGAGTCCCTCCCCTTCCAGGTCGAGAGTGATGCGTCCGACATAGCTCTGGCCGCCACCCTCAACCAAGCAGGCAGACGCGTGGCCTTCTTCTCCCGTACCCTCCATGCTTCAGAAATTCGCTATTCCTTGGTCGAAAAGGAGGCTCAAGCCATAGTAGAAGCTGTGCGACACTAGCGGCATTACCTGGCCGGCAGGAGATTCACTCTCCTCACTGACCAACGGTCGGTAGCGTCCATGTTCGATAATGCACAGCGGGGCAAGATAATAAACGACAAGATCTTGCGGTGGAGGATCGAACTCTCCACCTACAACTACGAGATCTTGTACCGTCCTGGGAAGCTAAACGAGCCTCCCAATGCCCTGACCCGCGGCACGTGTGCCACCGCACAAGTGGACCGCCTCCGAGCCCTCCACGAGGACCTCTGCCACCCGGGGGTCACTCGCTTTTTCCACTTCATTAAGGCCCGCAACCTGCCCTACTCCATCGAGGAGGTCAGGACAGTCACCAGGGACTGCCAAATCTGCACGGAGTGCAAACTGCACTTCTACCGGCCAGAGAGGGCGCACCTGATAAAGGCTTCCCATCCCTTTGAATGCCTCAGTATGGATTTCAAAGGCCCCCACCCCTCCACCGACCGCAACACGTACTTCCTGAATGTGATAGACGAGTACTCCCGGTTCCCGTTCGCCAACCCCTGCCCCGAAATGACCACGACCACTGTCATAAGGCCCTCCAGGGTATCTTTACACTGTTCGGGTTCCCCGCGTACACACACAGTGATAGGGGGTCCTCCTTTCTGAGCGACGAACTGCGTCAATTCCTGCTCAGCAAGGGTATCGCCTCAAGCAGGACGACCAGTTACAGCCCCCGGGG
Source organism: Scyliorhinus torazame (assembly GCF_047496885.1). Lineage (NCBI taxonomy): Eukaryota > Metazoa > Chordata > Chondrichthyes > Carcharhiniformes > Scyliorhinidae > Scyliorhinus > Scyliorhinus torazame. The sequence continues at coordinate 119,769,676 of NC_092719.1, forward strand.
AAACGGACAGGTAGAGAGGGAGAACGGAACGGTCTGGAAGACCATCCTACTGGCCCTACGGGTCCAGGAATCTCCCAGTCTCCCGCTGACAGGAAGTCCTCCCGGAGGCCCTCCATGCCATTCGGTCGCTGCTCTGGTTATAAAAATGACAAACAGCAGTGGCCCCAAAACAGATCCTTGTGGTACACCACTAGTAACTGGACTCCAGTCTGAACATTTCCCATCAACCATCACCCTTTGTCTTTTTCCAGCTAGCCAATTTCTGATCCAAACTGCTAAATCACCCTGAATCCCATGCCTCCATATTTTCTGCAGTAGCTTACCGTGGGGAACATTATCAAACACTTTACTGAAATCGAAGGACAAACTAAACCTCTGTATAATAAAGGAAATTAGCGCGGACGAGAAAAATGTGATGTGCATATATACAACTGTTTATAAATATGAGAAATGCCAATAAAAATACTTTTTTAAAAAAAGAAGGCACATGGTACACTTGCCTTTATTAGCCGAGGCAAGGAGTTTAAGAGCAGGGGGGTTATGCTGGAACTGTATAAAATGTTGGTTAGGCCACAGTTAGAGTACTGTGTGCATTGCTGGAATCCACATTATAGGAGGGATGTGATAGCACTGGAAAGGGTGCAGAAGAGATTTACCAGGATGTTGCCTGGGCTGGAGAGTGTTAGTTATGAAGAGAAATTGGATAGACTGGGATTGTCTTCTTTGGAGCAAAGGAGACAGAGGAGGGACATGATTGACATATATAACATTCTGAGGGGCATTGATAAAATAGACAGGAATAAACCTTTCCTCTTGGTGGAGGGATCAATGACCAGGGGGCATAGATTTAAGGTAAGGGGCAGGAGGTTTTGAGACATGTGAGGAAAAACCTTTCACCCAGAGGGTGTTGGCAGTCTGGGACTGACTGAAAGGGTGGTGGAGGCAGAGACCTCATAACATTTTAAAAGTATTTCGATCTGTACTTGCAATGCCAGGGCAATCAAGGCTTTTGGGATTAGAATAGTTAGGTGGCTGTTTTTGACCAGCGCAGATGCAATGGATCGAAGGGCCTTTATAAAAAATAAATTCAGAGTACCTAATTTTTTTTTTCCAATTAAGGGGCAATTTAGTGTGGCCAATCCACTTACCCTGCACATCTTTTGGGTTGTGGGAGGAAGTGAGACCCACGTCGACACGGGGAGAATGTGCAAACGCCACACGGACAGTGACCCGGGGCCGGGATCGAACCCGGGTCCACGGCGCCGTGAGGCAGCAGTGCTAACCACTGCGCCACCGTGCCACCCTCAAAGGGCCTTTCTGTGCTGCAGGCCTCTGACTCTATGAAAAATAGGCATTACAGGAAAATAAACCTCAAAAATATTCTCGGGCTGAATTCTCCACCTCCTGACGCCGGCAGCTAGAATAACAATCGGGTGGAGAATCGTGGGTAATGGGAAAATTGCGATTTGTTCCCGGAGCCGATTCCGGCGCCATACTCTGGTCCCTTGTTGGCGACATTAATAAAATTCGCAACACATGATGACGAGCCCATACAAAGCCATCATTTGCATGGATTTAAGTCTCATATTTTAAGTTCCCCAATATTTTATTTTAATTTTGTAAGACTGTGAGGAAAGGATACCTTGCTCCAGGAGTGATTTCATGAAAAATAGGGATATGGTATATTAAAACAAACTTTATTGCTAACATAATATTAAAATATCTTTAACATCACACCAGGAGCTAACTTACAATTACCCCAGGAACAATCCTAATCAATGCAGTGGCACGGTAACCCTTAACTTCTATCATTATTCCCACTCAAGAAAAATAATTTTAGATCTCAATCCACTTTAAATACCATTAGCACTCAGGAACACCTGTTTTACTGAGATGTCTGGATACTCTACTTTGAGAAAGAGAGATATTTTGACACTGCTTTCAAGAAAAGATCTGACTCCTGTCAGAATCATGCAGAGGTTCTGGCTGTATTTCTTGAGAAGCTGCTTTAGCTGACATGTTCACCTTTCCAGCAACACTGCTAATCTGTCTATCGACATATCTTTTAATGAACTACAGTGAGAACAAAATCTTGACTTCAGCTCATAGCTTCATCTAAATCTCCACTGACCTGCTTTTCAACAAAATGCCTGATACCTTGTCTCCACCCAGTAACTGCATCACCTCACCAAGCTGAAATGTAATTAACTCCACAGGAACCCCTCTTAATTAAAACATAACTGCATTTGCTCACACTTTTTACCACGGTTTAATTGCAACCCTGGTTCCCAACCTTTCAAACTAAGATTATTTTAAAACATGACTGCAGGAGCTTCCGGTGGTGGCTATAAGGGAGTAGGTCGCACATTTATGGGCTCCTGTTTCAGTCGGACTTTTGGACCTGTTCCCCCGACGTTTTTGCGCTTTTGAGCGCGGAACTGGAAAGCAATAGTACTCAGGCACTGGACCTATACAGAATTGTATGGACTTAAGAAGCCGGAGGGACCGTAAACAGCAGAAGAAGTGGTCAGACAAGGGCACAGTGGAGGCTGAGAGAGAGAGACCAATATGGCCGATGTCCAGAGCAAGGCGCCGACAGCCCAGCCTACAATGGAGCAGCTGCTGCAGGCCATGCAGGAGGGCTTTTTAGCTCTGAAGCGCGATAATTTGGAGCCACTCCAGAAGTCGATGGACCGATTGGAAAAAAGGCTGGATGATCAGGCTGAGAAGCTCCAGAAGCTGGAGAAGACGGTGAAGGAGCAGGCCATCTTTCAAACGGTGGCAGACGTGGAGATTCGGAGGTTGAGGGATCAGCAGAAAATGCACCTGGAAAGGCTGGAGGACCTGGACAACAGATCTCGCCGGCAGAATGTAAGAATCATTAGCCTCCCGGAGGGGGCTGAGGGGCTGGATGCTGCCGCGTATATGAAAGGTATGTTTCAGAAGCTGCTGGGGATTGAGGTGTTCCCTCGACCGCCGGTGGTGGACAGGGCACACAGAGTGCAGGTGAGGCAGCCACGACGAGGGGGTCCCGCATGAGCGATGGTGGTCGGTTCCATAGGTACCTGGACAAGGAGCGGGTTCTGCAATGGGCCAAGAGCACATGAAGCTGTACCTGGGACAATAGCACCCTGCGTGTTTACCAAGACCTGAGCTCTGAGGTGGCCAGGAGGAGGGGAGGCTACCGGCAGGTGAAGGAGATTTTGTACAAGAACAAGGTGAAATTCGGGCTGCTTTTTCCGGCGTGACTGTGGGTTACGTATGAGAGTCAGCACCACTATTTCTAGGAACCCGAGGAGACGATGGACTTTGTTAAGAAGCAAGGGATGGCCCTGAGCTGAGGACTCTTGGACTCATGGGAGAACTTTTAAGTCTATTTTGTTTCTCTCTCGCTGTGAGAGATGCCTGCATGCTTGGGTCCGTTTTTTTTGTTTTTTCGACCTTTTTAGGTTGATGTATTTTGGTTGCGATGTGTTTTTCGTGGTTTCCCTAAATGTTTCATTTTTGGGGTCTCTTGTTGGGTTGGAGGTTTCGGAGGGGGAAAATAAAAAAGAAAATAGTTAAAAAGGTGTGGTTATGATGGGGTTTTCGGGGGAATTTTTTGCAATCTTTTTCTGTGTGTGGAGGGGAAGGGCTGAGAGTGCCTGGTACTTCTTATCTCTATCTGTTTGATCTAAATTGCACTATTGTGGGGGATGTCTTTGACTTGTATTGAGTATGTGTTTAAGCAGGGCTGGTTTGGGGAAGTGACATGGATGGGCCGGGGTGAGGGGAGCCAGGGAACAATGGGTGAGAGACGTGCTGGTGCCAAAGCTGGTTGGGCTAGTCAACAGAAGCCGGGTGGGGGGGGGGGGGGGTGTTCATATAGTTAGATTAGAGCCGGCGTTAGGTGGTAGGATGACGTTACTAGGGGGGGGAGGATGGAAATTGGACATGGCAACAGTGAGGAGGTCATGGGTGGAGCCGGCCAGGGGGCGGGCCAGAGGAAGCGCGACACATGGCTGGGGGGCTGGCCAAGGAAAGGGGATGGCTGATCGGCAAAGGGGGGGGGGCGGGCGAAGTGCCCCCCAACCAGGCTGATCACCTGGAATGTTAGAGGGCTAAATGGGCCAGTGAAGAGGGCGCGTGTGTTCGCGCATTTGCGGGTTCTGAAGGCGGACGTAGTCATGCTGAGGAGACGCACCTGAAAGTGGCAGACCAGGTTAGGTTGAGGAAGGGCTGGGTTAGCCAGGTCTTTCTTTTGTGGCTCGACACTAAGACTAGGGGGGTTGCCATCCTGATTAATAAAAGGGTTCAATTTGAGGCAGAGGTTACAGTTGCGGACGGGGGCGGCAGATTTGTTATGGTTAGGTATAAGCTCGAAGGGGTGAGAGTAGTCTTGGTCAGTGTGTATGCCCCTAATTGGGACAATGTGGATTTTATCAGGAGGATGCTAGGGAAGATCCCCAACTTGGACTCGCGCAAACTGATCATGGGTGGGGACTTTAACACAGTCCTGGACCCGAGCCTGGATCGGTCGTCTTCAAAAACGGGCAGGTTGCCAGCGACGGCAAAGGAACTGAGAGGGTTCCTGGAGCAAATGGGGCGAGCTGATCCGTGGAGATTTAGCCGGCCGTCGGCGAGGGAGTTTTCGTACTATTCCCATGTCCACAAGGTGTATTCCCGAATTGATTTCTTTGTCATGAGTAGGGACTTACTGGCTGGGATGGTGGGGGCAGAATATTCGGCAATTACCATAGCGGACCATGCTCGGCACTGGGTAGATCTACAGATTTGTAAGGATAGCTTCCAGCTTCCAGCGAGGCGGTGTGTGAGGGACTCAGGAAATGCATGCAGAATTACCTGCAGGTAAATGATACCGGAGAAGTCTCAGCAGTGGTGCTCTGGGAGGCACTGAAGGCAGTGGTGAGAGGGGAGCTGATCTCAATCCGGGCCCACAGGGACAGGACAGACAGGGCAGAAACGGACCGACTGGTTCAGGAACGGACAGGAGCTACGCGGAGTCCCCGAGGCCAGAGTTACTCAGGAAACGACAGAGGCTGCAGGCCGAGTTCGGGGTGCTGAACACAGGCAAGGCCGTAGAGCAGCTTAGAAAGGTAAAAGGTGCGATATATGAGCATGGAGAGAAGGCCAGCAGAATGCTCGCGCAACAACTAGGAAGAGAGAAGCGGCTAGGGAGATAGGAAGGATAGCGGATGGGGAGGGAAATCTGGTGGGGGACCCGGCAGGGCTGAACAAGGAGTTTAGGGACTTTTATAGTAAACTGTACACTTCGGAAGCCCCCAGGGGACCAGAGGGGATGACACGATTCCTGGACGGACTGACCTTCCCAAGAGTGGGGAGGGGGTTGGTGAACGGACTGGGTTCCCTGGTCAGGATCGAAGAGGTATTGGGGGGCCTGAAGGTCATGCAGTCGGGTAAAGCCCCGGGGCCGGACGGGTATCCGGTGGAGTTTTACAAAAAGTTTGCCGAGATAGTGGGGCCGGTGCTGGTCAGGGTCTTTAACGAGGCAAGAGACAGAGGGGTCCGACCCCCGACGATGTCGCAGGCCACTGTTTCGCTTATTCTGAAGCGGGATAAAGACCCGGAGGCCTGTGGGTCTTATAGGCCGCTCTCTTTGATCAACCCAGACGCTAAGTTGCTGGCCAAGATCTTGGCGACTAGAATTGAGGACTGTGTACCGGACGTAACTGCGGAGGACCAAACCGGGTTCGTAAAGGGTAGGCAACTGGTGGCCAATCTAAGAAGGCTGCTTAATGTGATTATGATGCCCCCGGAGAGCAGGGAGGCAGAGATAGTGGTAGCTATGGATGCGGAAAAGGCTTTTGACCGGGTCGAGTGGGACTATCTGTGGGAGGTGCTGGGACGGTTTGGGTTCGGGGAGGGGTTCATTGACTGGGTTAGGCTGTTATATCAGGCCCCAGAGGCTAGTGTAAGGCCGAACAGGATGACATCAGATTATTTCAGACTGCACCGTGGGACACAACAGAGTTGCCCTCTCTCCCCACTGCTGTTCACGCTGGCCGTAGAGCTGCTGGCAATTGCTCTGAGAGCTTCAAGGGACTGGAAAGGGCTGGTCCGGGGGGGAATGGAACATAAAATCTCGATATACACGGATGACCTGCTGTTATACGTATCGGACCCAATGGCGGGGATGGACGGTATCATGGAAATCCTGAGGGAATTTGGCCGGTTTTCAGGATATAAATTGAACATGTCTAAGAGCGAGTTGTTTGTAATTCAGGCGAGGGGGCAGGAGAGTCGGCTGAAGGGGTTGCCGTTCAGGCTGGTAGGAGAAAGCTTCAGATACTTGGGGATACAGGTGGCACGGGACTGGGGCAAGTTGCATAAGCTCAACCTGTCCCGACTGGTGGAACGAGTGAGGGAGGAGGTTCAGAGTTGGGATGCACTCCCGCTGTCACTAGCGGGGAGGGTGCAGACTCTCAAGATGGCGATTCTCCCGTGATTCTTGTTCATATTTCAGTGTCTCCCCGTTTTCATCCCGAGGTCCTTCTTTAATAGGTTGAATAAAATTATCCTGGGATTTGTCTGGGCGGGGAAGTCCCCGCGGGTGAGGAAGGTGATGCTCAAAAGAAACAGAGGAGAAGGGAGGCTGGCGTTGCCGAACTTCAGCAATACGACTGGGCGGCCAACATAGTGATGATAAGGAAATGGATGGTGGATACGGGGTCGGTTTGGGGCGAATGGAGGCCGCTTCGTGCAGGGGCAGCAGTTTGGCAGCCCTGGTTACGGTGCCTCTGCCGCTCCCGCCAGCGCGGTATTCCACCAGCCCTATAGTGGTGGCGGCTCTGCGGATCTGGGGCCAGTGGAGGAGGCATATCGGGGAAGTGAGAGCATCGGTGTGGACCCCAATCTGCGGCAATCACCGATTTGCATCAGGGAACATGGACGGTGGGTATCGACTGTGACAGAGGGCGGGGATTGTGAGGGTGGGTGATCTGTTCCTGGAAGGGAGCTTTCCAAGCATGAGGGTGTAGGAGGAGAAGTCTGGGCTGGCGGGAGGGAATGACTTTAGATACTTGCAGGTGCGGGATTTTGTGCGCAGGCTGGTGCCGTCCTTCCCACGCCTCCCGCCAAAGGGGAGGCAGGACAGGGTAGTTTCTAGGGGCGAGGTAGGTGAGGGTAGAGTCTCAGATATTTACAAAGAACTAATGGGAGCAGCGGATACACAGACTGAGGACCTGAAGCTTAAGTGGGAAGAGGAGCTCGGGGGGGGGAGATGGAGGTCGGTATTTGGGCAGAAGCTCTGAGCAGAGTAAACACAACCGCAACATGCGCCAGGCTCAGCCTGATCCAGTTTAAGGTCATGCACCAGGCCCACATGACGGTGGGCCGGATGAGTAAATTCTTCGGGCTGGAGGACAGATGTGCCGGTGGGCCGGCTAATCACGTGCACATGTTCTGGTCATGCCGTAGACTCAGGGGGTACTGGCAGGGATTCGCGGACATCATGTCCCGGGTTTTGAAAACTGGGGTGGTAATGAGTCCTGAGGTGGCAATCTTTGGGGTGTCGGAGGACCCGGGAGTCCAGGAGGAGAAGGAGGCCGACGTCTTGGCCTTTGCTTCCCTGGTAGCCCAGTAACGAATACTGTTGGCATGGAGAGACTCAAAGCCCCCAAAGACCGAAGCATGGCTATCGGACATGGTGAGCTTTCTCTGTCTAGAAAAGGTTAAGTTCGCCTTGAGAGGTTCACTTTCAGGGTTCGCTCGGAGGTGGCAGCCATTCATTGACTTCTTCGCGGAGAATTAATCGTCAGCGGGGGGGGGGGGGGGAGAGCTAGGGTAGAGTAAAGTAGGGGGTGGCTTGGGCAGGTCCTTGCAAGAATGGAGTCATGGTTTGCACTATGCATTAAATGCCTTTCTTTCTGTACAGTACTGTACAATGTAATTGTTTTATATGCCAAAAATACCTCAATTAAATTGTCTATTAAAAGAAAACATGACTGCAGCAGTTAAACACACTAATCCAGGCTTTTAACCCTTACTATGCCAAATAATTACAATACAATATATCTGAAATTCCTACATTCATCACACAGTACTGACTGTATCTGCCACCTCCTCCCAGGCGCTGTTCAAGAGGGCAGGCTTGTATCTGTGGCCCATCCTGGAGAAGAGTATGCTCCTCCTCACCTCATTGGCATCATGCAGTGGGTCCACTCCTGAAATGGGGGGGGGGGTGGGGGTGGAGGTTTGGTTGGGAGAGCAGATCTTATCTGAGCCATCTTTGTGGCGAGAATGGGTGTGTGGCGAGTGGAGCGTTTAGAAGCATCTCCAGCTTGTCGGGTTCTTCAGTTCAAATTCCAGCCCCAGTGGTTCCGCCACCAGCGGGGATGAGAATTGCTCCCAATTCACACCGGCAGAGTGTTGGCCCATTTGCACACCCTGAATCTCGGAAACAAAGAGCGCCCTCCACTGGGAAAACGAGTTGCTCGCTATTCACCTGTGACGAGAACACTTAGTCTCCCAAACGGAGAGTCCAGTCCTCTTATTATTATTCAATGTTTGCTGAAAAAAATGCAAAAGATTTCAAACTTTGCCTTTTCTTCATTTTTAGACCATTCAGTTCATGTGCTATGGTTATTATCTTCTTGTTATTTCTTTCTTGATTTTGTATATCATACTCATAAATTTGTAGAAACCTGGCCAATTAATTTAGTCTGTATGCATCGGTCCAGGAAGTGTCATTTTCTGTCACCTGAGGTGTCAGAAGAATGTGGTGCATGCATTTCGCAAAGAGCAATTTGCCACGATTCAGAGCTAATTGTTGAACCAACACACAAAGGGCAGAAATTGGACACAAGTTTTGGCTCGTGAGAGATTTGTTTATGTAAATTGTACACCATGAGATAAGCATTGGGCGAAAGCCCAAACTCCAACACCTACATCTAATCAAAAGCCTCTCACCAATCAATAAATACTTGTCCACCAAACAATTCTTCGGAGAACTGTAAGTGCTGATTGCTTGTGCGTTTGATTAATCTTTCAGTAGTTACTCTGCAGCTTATACGTCACAAAACAATCAGCATCCAGTTCCAGTGATAAATCACCAGATCCGGAAAAATGACCTGCCACAGCCAAGAGACTAACTGCAACAATTTGATACCCCTCATTTGACTAGCAACATAATGTTTAGGGTTAGTGCGCACTTGGAGATGGACAGCCACACTGTAACTGCTGGATCCCAGATAAAATGGTGGTGTAGGCAAGGTCAGAGGTAACCAGGTATAGGAAAGGTCAGAGGTAACAAGGTGTAGGAAAGGTCAGAGGTAACAAGGTCAAAGGTGTAGGCAAGGTCAGAGGGAACATCATGCCCATAAAGAGTGTTGTTGGGAAAGAGAATAACTGGCATTTTATATTAATGACAAAACAATCTCATAACATGGATTGAGTTACACAAGGAGGTAACTGTTTTGTTATGCTCTTGACGTAGCATAAGCTGCTTCCTTGATGTGCACTCTGACAAAGGAAGGTTCAGACTTGGAGATAGCTTTAACACGTTTATTAAACTATTAACAATTCTCCTACTTGGATTCGACTCTCCTGTTAATCCTTCTATAGCTACTCAGACTGACGAACCAGTCTGCTACAATCCACATGGTGGGTGTGATGTTCAATCAGCCCTGTGTCGGTACTCACTGAGTGTCTCCACTGGAAAGAGGAAGATCATGTGTGCTGTGTCCTTTTATATGGGTTGGTGTAATGCCCTCCTGTGGTGGTGTCACCTCTGTGTGTATCGTGAATGCCCATTGGTCGTGTCCTATCTTACTGACCTAATGGTTGAATGTCTGTGTGTCATGTCTCTGGTGCTCCCTCTAGTGTCTATCTAGTCTAAGTGTATTTGCATTAACCCCTTGTGTATCTACAGTGATGTATATCACCACATCCCCCCTTTTTTCGTGTTACATATTTTCTGTACAGTGTTAAAGAAAATTGAACAAAAACAGGTAGATAAGTGATGCTAGTTATGATGACTGTGATGACTATACAATAGTATACAAGACCAAATAATAGTTGCGATAACTTTGAGGATAAGACAATACAAAATAAAAGTTATGAGTCCAAAGTTCATGAATTTATATGGTCCGGTATGGAAGTGTCAATGATGTCATTCCCTTGTGAACGCTGTCAGTGTCCTGGTGTTTGGTCATCAGGAGGTGTTCAAGTGTTCAAATCACTTAATTGACTGACTTGGAGTCTGTTTCTTTTATTTTCGATGCTTATGGTAGCAATTCTTGATGGCATCTGTCCTGAAAGCCAGGTTGCCTGTTGGTAGTGCAGCAAACGTGAATTGGTAAGATGCATCGTCCTGCCATGGTATGTCATTGTACTGAGCTGAGCAGTAACAGTGTCCCGCATTTGCAGAGTTGTACCATGTCGTACCAGTCGTAGTTCCATTGTTGTTGTTTTGTCGTGCTTGTTGTCGATGTTGTTGCCTCTGGTACGCTTCTTGTTATTGTCTTTGATGTTGTCGTTGTGTTGGTTGGTTTTGTTGTCGTGTTTGCTGCGCTCAAGGACCACACTCTGTGGATAATACGAGTCCTTCACACAGTTACTCGTGTCAGCGTGCTTTGTGGCATCTGCTGTCTCCTTGAGTGTGCCGTCACGGAGTTTGCGGCGCTCCCCGTCTGGAGTCATGTCCGGCTTACTCGAATCAGCTTTGGCTTGTCGATGCTCCCCATCTGGAGTCCGGTCTGTTTCACCTGAGTCAGTTTTGGTTTGTCGATGCTCCCCTTCCGGAGTCATTGCAGGTTCACTTGAGTCAGCTGAGATTTCTTGATGCTCCACGTCCGGAGTCATTTCAGGTTCACTTGAATCTTCTGAAGTTTCGTGATGCTCCCCGTCGGGAGTTAACATTGAGGAATGCATTTGCTTGTGGAGAGGCTCGAGCGGATGAGGATTGAATTAACGTGGTGTCACCGGAGTCACCAGTAGTCTCTCTGTGATGGTCGAGTGCCTCTGTACATTCTAGCTGAGGTCTGTCACGTTGCACATCTGGTATGGGAAGTGGGATGCCGTCGTCACTTGTCGCACATACAGTGGGTATAGCCTCAGTGTCTTCTTGCTGTGCACTTGAGCTGGGTAGACTGTCATAGCCTGCTTGCTGTACACTTGAGCGTGGCAGACTTGCATCGTCTGCTGCTGGTTGCTCAGAGGAGGTTGCTAGACCCTCATGGTCTTGTTCATGCAAGAACTGCGCTTTGAAGTCTTGCATTGCTTCTATCGTGGAGGCTGTCCACGAGCTTGCTGTGGAGGCTTGTGTCGCTCCCTCTGTGGAGTCTTGCAGCGTTCCCTGTGTGGAATCGTGCATTGGTCTCGCTGTGGGGACTGTCATCACTTCTTGTTCATGCAAGGACTGCGTTCTGGAGTCTTGCGTTGCTACTATCGTGGAGTCTGTCCACAAGCTCACTGTGGAGGCTTGTGTCACTGGAGTCACTTCTTGTGTGGAGACGTGCAGTTGTCTCGCTGTGGAGTCTTTCATCACTTTCTGTGTGGAGACTGGGACCCTTTGTGGTGCGTGGACCACTCTCTGTGTGGAGTCGGGAACCCTTCACGGTGCGTGGACCACTCTCTGCGTGGCAGCAGGCTGCTGTCTGTGGGCGTGTACCGCTCTCTGTCTCTTCGCGTCAGGCCGCAGCATAATCCTGCACTCACGAGTCGGCATGTCATATGTGCTGGACTGAAGATCCTCAAATTCGAAGAACACATCCGCGTCTGTGTCGGATTCTTCACTGTAGAGCACATCTCGTTGCGGTTCAGATTTGGTACTGGGGTCGCCATCTCCAATGATGAAATCATCGTCTGAGTCGTAGTCTTCTCGGACCATATCATCACGTTTTGTGTCGGAGCTGGCATTTGGCTCGCGATGTCCAAAGAAGAATTCAAGATCTGAGTCATAGTCTTCAAGGACTGGATCATCTCTTTGGGCGGTGCTAACTGCTTGTTGCAGGGTTCTGCGGAGGTTACTTTCTGCTACTGGTCGAATTTCAGGCATTGTGCTGTAGTTCCAGGTGAAAGAATCAGGTTTTACGGCTTAAAGTTTTTTTTCCCGTGTTTTGGGACATTTCCCCTTTAAGTGGCCGTGGTCCGGGGCCTCTGACGCCACGAAGCGTGTGATGTAGTGCGGAGGAAGCGATTGCGCATGCGCAGATTGCTGTTCCTTTACTTGGGGTCTTTTGCGCAATTGTGCATGCGCGACTTCTCGCGCATGCGCAAACGGACCTTCCCGTTCTGTGCACTCTTCGCGCAACTGCCAAGATGGCTGCAATTCAAAACTGACGTTCGTTGCTGCAAGCCCACCTCGTGGTGAGTTTTGGCACATCTTTTACCTTTTCTTCTTGTATGTTCCTCGCAGAATTCTTGGAATTTGTCCAGGACTGCCTGGGAGTCGCTCTTGTTTTGCCCCTTTGAGTATTTGAAGGTCTGGAAGATTTCAGCTGCTTCTGGACCTGCGATGGTAAGTAGAAGCTTTATTTTCTCTGCATCCGCCACGCCATCTAAGTCGGACGCTACCAGGTAGATCTCGAATCTCTGCCTGAACCAACGCCAGTTTTCACGGAGATTGCCTTGGTACCTGAGCTGCTGTGGAACCGGAATCTCAAACATCATCTTGACTGGCTGCTGTTGCTGGTTGTCACTGTTCGCTGAGTTGTGCTATATGGATTTAAACTCCTGGGTACCATGTTTTGTTATGCTCTTGACGTAGCATAAGCTGCTTCCTTGATGTGTACTCTGACAAAGGAAGGTTCAGACTTGGAGATAGTTTTAACACGTTTATTAAACTATTAACAATTCTCCTACTTGGATTCGATTCTCCTGTTAATCCTTCTATAGCTACTCAGACTGATGAACCAGTCTGCTACAATCCACGTGGTGGGTGTGATGTTCAATTAACCCTGTGTCTGTTCTCACTGAGTGTCTCCACTGGAAAGAGGAAGATCATGTGTGCTGTGTCCTTTTATATGGATTGGTGTAATGCCTTCCTGTGGTGGTGTCACCTCTGTGTGTATCGTGGATGCCCATTGGTCGTGTCCTATCTTACTGACCTATTGGTTGAATGTCAGTGTGTCATGACTCTGGTGCCCCCACTAGTGTCTATCTAGTCCAAGTGTATTTACATTAACCCCTTGTGTATCTACAGTGATGTATATCACCGTAGTAACTATGGATTATCGTTCTATAACTGCTGGTGGTTGCAAGCCAGTCATCAATATCCCTTTGCACCATTTTGCTAAAACACATTGGCAGCACATCCCATCTCAATTCCATTTAAAAGCAGTTTCACACTGTCCCCACCAACTCCAGGTATCTCCATCCTTAATAGGTAATGAGAACACCTCAGAGTTTGCACTGCGAACTTTGGCACCTCTCTCAACGTTAACTATGTGGTCTTAGCTAATCAAAACTTGCCCCATATCAGAGCATGGAGGTTATGTTGGAGCTGTACAGGACTTTGCTTAGGACACAGCTGGAGTACTATATTCAGTTCTGGTGGCTGCACTATAGGAGGAATGTGATTGTACTGGAGAGTGTGTTGAGGAGATTCACCAGGATGTGGCCTGGGATGGAACATTTTAGCCATGAACAGGGAGTGGATAAGCTCAAGTTATTTTCTTTGAGAAGGCTGAGAGGGGACCTGATTGAGGTGTATAAGATTATGAGGGGCATGGACAGGGTGGATAGGAAGGAACGTTTCCCCTTAGCGAAGAGATCAATGACCAGGGCGCATAGATATACGGTGAAAGGTAGGACGTTTAGAGGGGATTTGAGGAAAGCGTTTCTCACCCAGAGGGTGGTGGGAATCTGGAATGCACTGCCTGATAGGGTATTTGAGGCAGGAAACCTCACAATCTTTAAAAAGTAACAAGGCATCACGGTAGCACAGTGGTTAGCACTGCTGCCTCACGGCGCCGAGGTCCCAGGTTCGATCCCGGCTCTGGGTCACTGTCCGTGTGGAGTTTGCACATTCTCCCCGTGTTTGCGTGGGTTTCGCCCCCACAACCCAAAGATGTACAGGGTAGGTGGATTGGTCAAGCTAAATTGCCCCTTAATGGAAACAATAAATTGGGTACTCTAAATTTATAAAGAAAATAAAAATAAAAAGTATCAAAAACAGAAAAAGCTGGCCAATCACAGCAGGTCTGACAGCATCTGTGGAGAGAAGGGAGCTCATGTTTTGAGTCAGGTTGACTCTTTAAAAAGTACTTGGATGAAATGAAAATCGTTCATTGTCACAAGTAGGCTTCAAATGAAGTTACTGTGAAAAGCCCCTAGTCGCCACATTCTGGCGCCTGTTCGGGGAGGCTGGTACAGGAATTGAACCGTGCTGCTGGCCTGCCTTGGTCTGCTTTAAAAGCCAGCAATTTAGCCCAGTGTGCTAAACCAGCCCCTAAATGTCACTTGAAATGTCATAACATTCAAGGCTCTGGCCAAGTGCGGGGAAGTGCAATCAATGTCAGTGCAGACTTGATGGGCCAAAGGGCCTCTTTTGTACTGTATGATTCTAACACACAGTGCAGCTACACATGGGTGTAACTTTCTCTTGGCGTCATAGAGAGAGTCATAGAGATTTTACAGCACAGAAAGAGGCCCTTCGGCCCATCGTGTTTGCACCGGCCATCAAGCACCGATCCACTCTCATCCAATTTTTCAGCACTTGACCTGTATTTTATGACATTTGAAGTGCTCATCTAAATACTTCTTAAATGGTTCCTGCCACTAGCACTCTTTCAGGCAGTGAGTTCCAGATTCACACCATCCCCTGGATGGAAAAAATTTTCCTCAAATACCCTCTAATTTGCTGCCCCTTACCTTGAATCTATGCCCCCTGGTTATTGACCTTTTGCGAAGGGGAAAAGTTCCTCCCTATCCACCCTATCTATGCCCCTCATAATTTTAAACACCTCAATCAGGTCCCCCCCTCAGCCTTCTTTCCTGTAAGGAAAACACTCCAGCCTATTCCTCTCTCTGTCTGATCAGAAGGGTGGACCAGCATGTGTGGTGAATGTATTACTGCTACCATTCACCATTGTATTACATTACATTACATTGTATTATGTTGGTGCCCTTGTGGGCTCCGCCCCCTCGGGGGTGGTATATATATCTGCAGCCTGTAGGCGGCACTCAGTACAGAGCAGTCGCAGGCAGGCACAGTTCCAGCTGATCAAAATCACCGTTCACTTCAACTCTCCGTCTCGTGTGAATTGATGGTCGCACCAGCATGTTAGATCACTGAGTGGCTCATTTATTTTCTTCCACAAATAAATAACATGGGGAAAAAGAGAGTGAGAGGAGGAGAGAGAGTAAGTGGGAGGGGGAGAGAGAGGAAAGGAAGAGGGGGAGTGGGGGAGGGAACTGAGGGAGTGGGAGGAGGCGAAAGTGGGAGCAGAGATTGGGAGAGTGGGAGGGGAGAGGAAGTGGGAAGAGGGGAGAGAGGGAGTGGGGTGACTAGACAGAGGGGTTGGGGGGAAGGGAGAGAGGGAAGGAAGAGGGAGAGTGGGGGAGGGAACAGTGGGAGTAGGAGGAGGGGAGAGAGGGAGCAGATTGGGAGAGGGAGAAGTGAGAGGAGGGGAGACAGGGAGTGGGAAGAGGGGAGAGGGTGAAAGAAGAGCGGGAGTGGGAGGAGGGAAGAGAGGAAGCAAAAAAGGGGAGGGGGGCGTGGGAGAGGAGAGATAGGTAGGGAGTGGCTAGGGAGTGGGAAGGGAAGGGAGGGCGTGGGGCAAGTGGAGTGAGGAGTGGAGGATGGGAGAGCAGGAGTGTGGGGAGGGTAGAGAGGGATGGGTGGCGAGAGATGATATAAGGGATAGGAGGAAAGAAACAGGAAAGTGAGAGAGAGTACACAGAGAGGCGGGCAGCGGGGAGGGGTAAGGGCAAGGTGGGGGGACGTGGCCGAGAGAGAGAGTGCGAGAGAAAGAAAGAGGAGGGTCAAACGAGAGGAAAGAGGCAAGAACGAGAGGGTAGAGTACCAGTGAGAAAATGGGAGAAATGACAGATCAGAACGATGCAACATAACCAGATAGAAAAAAGATTAAGAACTGCAGGCACACCATGACTGCTTCTGGGCACAGCTTAGTGGCTGACATCAGCATTTACCCTCTCTGTGATTGGCAAAAGACGGCCAAGGAAAGTTTAAAACAAAAAGATCATCACCATTAATTCATCCCTGACATATAAAAGGGGAGGCAATGGTGTAGTGGTATTGTCACTACAGGGCACTGCACTGGGGCCCTGAACTCAAATCCCACCATGGCAAATGGTGAAATCTGAATTTCAATTTTTTTTTAAAAATCTGCAATTACAAGTTTAAAGATCACCATGAAATCATTGTCAATTGTCATTTTTTAAAAACCATCTGGTGCGCTAATGTCCTTTAGGTAAGGAAATCTGTCAACCTTACCTGAACTAGACAGCTGTCTCCAGATCCACAGCACTGTGGTTGACTCATAACTGACCTCAATGCAAGGGCAATTAGGGATGGGCCACAGCTGGCGATGCCCACATCCCGTGAACGCATTTATTTAAACGATTGAAATGTTACTGCTACAATAACAAAGGTAAGAGGCACGGTGGCACAGTGGTTAGCACTGCTGCCTCACAGATCCAGAGTCCCGGGTTCGATTCCGACCTCAGGTGACTGTGTGGAGTTTGCACCTTCTCCCTGTGTCTGTGTGGGTTTCCTCCGGGTGCTCCAGGTTCCTCCCACAGTCCAAAGATTTGCAGGTTAGGTGGATTGGACACGCTAAAATTGCCCCTTAGTGTTCAAAGGTTAATTGGGTTTACAGGAACATAAGACCATATGACAAATGAACGGAATTAGGCCACTCGGCCCACCGAGGCTGCTACGCCATTCAATCATGGCCGATATTTTCCTCATCCCCATTCGCCTGCCTTCTCCCGATAGCCCCTGATCCCCTTATTAATCAAGAACCTAGCTATCTCTGTCTTAAAGACACTCAGTGATTTGTCCTCCACAGCGTTCTGCGGCAAAGAGTTCCACAGATTCAGCACCCTCTGGCTGAAGAAATTCCTCCTCATCTCTGTTTTAAAGGATCGTCCCTTTAGTCTGAGATGGTGTCCTCTGCTTCTAGTTTTTACTACAAGTAGAAACTTCCTCTCCACGTCCACTCTATCCAAGTCTCGCAGTATCCTGTAAGTTTCAATAAGGTCCCCCCTCATCTTTCTAAACTCCAACGAGTATGGACCCAGAGTCATCAACCGTTCCTCATACGACAAGCTCTTCATTCCAGGGATCATTCTTGTGAACCTCCTCTGGACTCTTTCCGAGGCCAGCACATCCTTCCTTGGATACAGGGCCCAAAACTGTTCACAATACTCCAAATGAGGTCTGACCAGAGCCTTATACAGCCTCAGAGGTATAACCCTGCTCTTGTATTCTAGCCCTCTCGACATGAATGCTGACATTGCATTTGCCTTCCTAACTATCGACTGAACCTGCACGTTAACCTTAAGAGAATCATGAACAAGGACTCCCAAGTCCCTTTGTGCTTCTGATTTCCTGAGCATTTCCCCATTTAGAAAATAATCTGTACCTCCATTTCTCCTTAAAAGTGCATAACCTCACACTTTTCCACATTATATTCCATCTGCCACTTCTTTGCCCACTCTCCAAGCCTATCCAAGTCCTTCTGCAGCCCACCTGCTTCCTCAATACTACCTGCCCCTCTACAGATCTTTATATCATCTGCAAACTTGGCAACAGTGCCTTCAGTTGCTTCATCCAGATCATTAATATATGTTGTGAAAAGTTGTGAAACAGGTTGGGGATTGGTCCTAGGTAGGATGCTCTTTCAGTGGGTCGGTGCAGATTCGATGAGCCGTATGGCCTCCTTCTGCACTGTAGGGATTGTATGATTCTATGAATGAGAAATAGGGGGCTAGGTTCTCAAAAGGTGGGGCTATTTGACCACGCTGGCGTACAAACCCTGGCGTTTCACGCCAGACTTTCTTTAAAAAATGTAAAACCTATTCACCTACCTGCTGGGGGCTGGCAGTGCCCCGGAGTGCTTCGCGCAGCTTTAGCTGCAGATTCAAGCCTCCGCACTTCGGTGCCGAGTCCGCGCATGCCCACTGCGGTGGCGGACTCAGCCGGCGGACCTGGACCAACAAAAAAAGGTCCGAACGATCTGGCCTGCGCCGCTCCATGTAATCTGCCCGATCGCCAGATGTGGTTAGAACCACGCCGTCGGGAACTCGGCCAGTTTTGCCCGGAGAATCGCTGGGGCCGCACCGCGTAATCAGCGCGCGAGCGATTCTCTGGGGACCGGAGAATCGCAGGAGCGGCACCAGCTACGATTCCCGCGTGAACATCGATTCTCTGCCCCCACGCCAAACGCGATTTCGTCGCGGGGCTGCGGAGAATCCCGTTCAAGATCTGCTCTCCCTACCAATCCCCCCCCCGCCCTGATTTCAGGAGTGGACCCACTGCACAATGCCGATGAGGTGAGGAGGGACACCCTCTTCGGGAATTTGGCCTATCAGGACAGGAGCATCGCTGGGAAGGCTTCTGGCAATGGCCCCCCAGCTGCGCGGGGACCGGAGAATCGCAGGAGAGGCGCTGAACCTGATTTGGGCGTAAAAGTGGACCCTCTGACCCTGCGCCAAACGAGATTTTGGTGGTGGGCTGCGGAGAATCTAGCCCAGGAAATAATCCACTTCCAGAGTAACCTTTAACAAACAGGACTTTATCCAAGGAGAATTTTGAGACTTAACCCTATACCAACGAAATACAACTTCGGATCAGTTTCATTGGACCATTATCGCAACCAAAAAAGGGAGGATTTAAAAATAATTTTGCAACTTGTGCCACAAAGGGATGTTTGTGTTCAATCGATAATGAAAGGATTGGAGTTGCATACAGGGAGACAGACAAAGATAAAGTAATGCCAAATCCACTTGTTCAAAAAATGAGAGACAAATTCTCTTTCACAGTAACTTTGTTGCAGTGTTAATGTAAGCCTACTTGTGACACTACTAAAGATTATTATTATTATTATTATTATTAAACATCAAGACATTTGGGATAAAAATGAGTCTCTAAACGTAAACCGACGTCAGTCGCAAGTTGCCTCATGGTTTATTAATATCTGGCAGGTCAGAGTTTTTGACAGAAACAAAATAGTCGTATTCAAACTGCTTTATAAAAAAAAACTTTTTAAAAATCCTACCAATTATCCCAGCAAGTGTTATTGAAGAATTTGTCCTTTCATCACAGTAGAATGGTGCAGAACAGAACGAGGCCATTTTGATCATTGTGCCTGTATTGGATCTTTGACAAGCTAGCCAATTAGTCGCACTGCCCTGCTCTTTACCCATAGCACTGTGATAGTTTCCACTTCCAGGGGCCTCCCTCCTCTCCATTTTTAGGCCCCACCTCTTGCGAGGTCACAGTTTAACTGTTGTACCATCCAAGGTGCCCTTCCGCCAGCTATTCAACCATGAAGGGCATCAAAGATGGGTGCAAACATTCTTTCACCCACTCTCCACACACAAACCCATACCTGTCTGTACTTCACGGTAGAGATCACGTGGAATTCAGGAGCAGAACCTCTGGCCCAGATTTGTGCTCTGGGGCTGGGTACTCAGGGGCAGGAGAATTCTCAGCCTGCAGTTGGTATTTTGATTCTGGAAGGGGTGGGCTGGTTTGGATGTTAGATCACCACCGCCGAAACGGCCGCAAAGACTACCGGGTGCAGAGGCGGCTGGGTGCAGAGGCGGCTGGGTGCAGAGGCGGCTGGCTGTAGAGGCAGCTGTGTGCAGAGGCGGCTGGGTGCAGAGGCGGCTGGGTGTAGAGGCGGCTGGGTGTAGAGGCGGCTGATGTAGAGGCGGCTGGGTGTAGAGGCGGCTGATGTAGAGGCGGGCTGGGTGCAGAGGCAGCTGTGTGCAAAGGCGGCTGGGTGTAGAGGCGGCTGGGTGCAGAGGCAGCTGTGTGCAGAGGCGGCTGGGTGTAGAGGCGGCTGTGTGCAGAGGCGGGCTTGGTGCAGAGGCGGCTGGGTGTAGAGGCGGCTGGGTGCAGAGGCGGGCTTGGTGCAGAGGCGGCTGGGTGCAGAGGCGGCTGGGTGTAGAGGCAGCTATGTGCAGAGGCGGCTGGGTGTAGAGGCGGCTGGGTGCAGAGGCGGCTGGGTGCAGAGGCGGCTGTGTGCAGAGGCGGCTGGGTGTAGAGGCGGCTGATGTAGAGGCGGGCTGGGTGCAGACGCAGCTGTGTGCAGAGGCAGCTGTGTGCAAAGGCGGCTGGGTGTAGAGGCGGCTGGGTGCAGAGGCGGGCTTGGTGCAGAGGCGGCTGGGTGTAGAGGCGGCTGGGTGCAGAGGCGGGCTTGGTGCAGAGGCGGCTGTGTGCAGAGGCGGGCTGGGTGCAGAGGTGGCTGGGTGTGGAGGCGGCTGGTGCAGAGGCGGCTGGTGCAGAGGCGGCTGTGTGCAGAGGCGGCTGGGTGTAGAGGCGGCTGTGTGCAGAGGCGGCTGGTGCAGAGGCGGGCTTGGTGCAGAGGCGGCTGGGTGCAGAGGCGGCTGGTGCAGAGGTGGCTGGGTGTGGAGGCGGCTGGGTGTAGAGGCGGCTGTGTGCAGAGGCAGGCTTGGTGCAGAGGTGGCTGGGTGCAGAGGCGGCTGGTGCAGAGGTGGCTGGGTGTGGAGGCGGTTGGGTGTAGAGGCGGCTGTGTGCAGAGGCGGGCTGTGTGCAGAGGTGGCTGGGTGTGGAGGCGGCTGGGTGTAGAGGCGGCTGGTGCAGAGGCGGCTGGGTGTAGAGGCGGCTGGTGCAGAGGCGGCTGTGTGTAGAGGCGGCTGGGTGTAGAGGCGGCTGTGTGTAGAGGCGGCTGGGTGTGGAGGCGTGTTGGTGCAGAGGCGGCTGTGTGCAGAGGTGGCTGGGTGTGGGGGCGTGTTGGTGCAGAGGCGGCTGGGTGTAGAGGTGGCTGGGTGTAGAGGCGGTTGGTTGCAGAGGCGGCTGGGTGCAGAGGCGGCTGGGTGCAGAGGCGGCTGGGTGTGGGGGCGTGTAGGTGCAGAGGCGGCTGTGTGCAGAGGCGGCTGGGTGTGGGGGCGTGTAGGTGCAGAGGCGGCTGTGTGCAGAGGCGGGCTGTGTGCAGAGGTGGCTGGGTGTGGAGGCGTGTTGGTGCAGAGGCGGCTGGGTGTAGAGGTGGCTGGGTGCAGAGGCGGCTGGGTGCAGAGGCGGTTGGTTGCAGAGGCGGCTGGGTGCAGAGGCGGGCTTGGTGCAGAGGTGGCTGGGTGCAGAGGCGGCTGGGTGTGGAGGCGGCTGGGTGTAGAGGCGGCTGGGTGTGGGGGCGTGTTGGTGCAGAGGCGGCTGTGTGCAGAGGCGGGCTGTGTGCAGAGGTGGCTGGGTGTGGAGGCGTGTTGGTGCAGAGGCGGCTGGGTGTAGAGGTGGCTGGGTGCAGAGGCGGCTGGGTGCAGAGGCAGTTGGTTGCAGAGGCGGCTGGGTGTAGAGGCGGCTGGGTGCAGAGGCGGCTGGTGCAGAGGTGGCTGGGTGCAGAGGCGGGCTTGGTGCAGAGGCGGCTGGGTGTAGAGGCGGCTGGGTGTGGAGGCGTGTTGGTGCGGAGGCGGCTGGGTGTAGAGGCGGCTGGGTGCAGAGGCGGCTGGGTGTAGAGGCGGCTGGGTGCAGAGGCGGCTGGGTGCAGAGGCGGGCTTGGTGCAGAGGCGGCTGGGTGTAGAGGCGGCTGGGTGCAGAGGCGGCTGATGTAGAGGCGGCTGGGTGTAGAGGCGGCTGTGTGCAGAGGCGGCTGGGTGTAGAGGCGGCTGATGTAGAGGCGGGCTGGGTGCAGAGGCAGCTGTGTGCAAAGGCGGCTGGGTGTAGAGGCGGCTGGGTGTAGAGGCGGCTGGGTGCAGAGGCGGCTGGGTGCAGAGGCGGCTGTGTGCAGAGGCGGCTGGGTGTAGAGGCGGCTGTGTGCAGAGGCGGCTGGGTGTAGAGGCGGCTGATGTAGAGGCGGCTGGGTGTAGAGGCGGCTGTGTGCAGAGGCGGCTGGGTGCAGAGGCGGCTGATGTAGAGGCGGGCTGGGTGCAGAGGCGGGCTTGGTGCAGAGGCGGCTGTGTGCAGAGGCGGCTGGGTGTAGAGGCGGCTGTGTGCAGAGGCGGCTGGGTGTAGAGGCGGCTGATGTAGAGGCGGCTGGGTGTAGAGGCAGCTGTGTGCAGAGGCGGCTGGGTGTAGAGGCGGCTGATGTAGAGGCGGGCTGGGTGCAGAGGCAGCTGTGTGCAGAGGCAGCTGATGTAGAGGCGGGCTGGGTGCAGAGGCGGCTGGTGCAGAGGCGGCTGGTGCAGAGGCGGCTGGTGCAGAGGCGGCTTGGTGCAGAGGCGGCTGGTGCAGAGGCGGCTGGTGCAGAGGCGGCTGGGTGTAGAGGCGGCTGGTGCAGAGGCGGCTGGATGCAGAGGCGCGCTGGGTGCAGAGGCGGCTGGGTACAGAGGCGGGCTGTGTGCAGAGGCAGGCTTGGTGCAGAGGTGGCTGGGTGCAGAGGCGGCTGGTGCAGAGGTGGCTGGGTGTGGAGGCGGCTGGGTGTAGAGGCGGCTGTGTGCAGAGGCGGGCTGTGTGCAGAGGTGGCTGGTGCAGAGGTGGCTGGGTGCAGAGGCGGCTGGTGCAGAGGTGGCTGGGTGTGGAGGCGGCTGGGTGTAGAGGCGGCTGGTGCAGAGGCGGCTGGGTGTAGAGGCGGCTGGTGCAGAGGCGGCTGGGTGTGGAGGCGGCTGGGTGTAGAGGCGGCTGTGTGCAGAGGTGGCTGGGTGTGGGGGCGTGTTGGTGCAGAGGCGGCTGGGTGTAGAGGTGGCTGGGTGTAGAGGCGGTTGGTTGCAGAGGCTGCTGTGTGCAGAGGCGGCTGGGTGTGGAGGCGGCTGGGTGCAGAGGCGGGCTTGGTGCAGAGGTGGCTGGGTGTAGAGGCGGCTGGGTGCAGAGGCGGGCTTGGTGCAGAGGTGGCTGGGTGCAGAGGCCGCTGGGTGCAGAGGCGGCTGGTGCAGAGGCGGCTGGGTGTGGGGGCGTGTTGGTGCAGAGGCGGCTGTGTGCAGAGGCGGGCTGTGTGCAGAGGTGGCTGGGTGTGGAGGCGTGTTGGTGCAGAGGCGGCTGGGTGTAGAGGCGGCTGGGTGCAGAGGCGGCTGGTGCAGAGGCGGCTGGGTGCAGAGGTGGCTGGGTGCAGAGGCGGCTGGGTATGGAGGCGGCTTGGTGAAGAGGCGGCTGGGTGCAGAGGCGGCTGGGTGCAGAGGCGGCTGGGTGTGGAGGCGGCTGGGTGTGGAGGCGGCTTGGTGCAGAGGCGGCTGGGTGCAGAGGCGGCTGGGTGTGGGGGCGTGTTGGTGCAGAGGTGGCTGGGTGCAGAGGCGGCTGGGTGCAGAGGCGGCTGGGTGTGGAGGCGGCTTGGTGCAGAGGCGGCTGGGTGCAGAGGCGGCTGGGTGTGGGGGCGTGTTGGTGCAGAGGCGGCTGTGTGCAGAGGCGGGCTGTGTGCAGAGGTGGCTGGGTGTGGAGGCGTGTTGGTGCAGAGGCGGCTGGGTGTAGAGGTGGCTGGGTGTAGAGGCGGCTGGGTGCAGAGGCGGCTGGGTGCAGAGGCGGTTGGTTGCAGAGGCGGCTGGGTGTAGAGGCGGCTGGGTGCAGAGGCGGCTGGTGCAGAGGTGGCTGGGTGCAGAGGCGGCTGGGTGCAGAGGCGGCTGGCTGCAGAGGCGGCTGGGTGCAGAGGCGGCTGGGTGCAGAGGCGGGCTTGGTGCAGAGGCGGGCTTGGTGCAGAGGCGGCTGGCTGCAGAGGCGGCTGGGTGCAGAGGCGGCTGGGTGCAGAGGCGGGCTTGGTGCAGAGGCGGGCTTGGTGCAGAGGCGGCTGGGTGCAGAGGCGGGCTTGGTGCAGAGGCGGCTGGGTGTGGAGGCGGCTGGGTGTAGAGCCGGCTGGGTGCAGAGGCGGCTGGGTGCAGAGGCGGGCTTGGTGCAGAGGCGGCTGGGTGCAGAGGCGGGCTTGGTGCAGAGGCGGCTGGGTGTAGAGGCGGCTTGCTGCAGAGGCGGCTGGGTGTGGAGGCGGCTGGGTGTGGAGGCGGCTGGGTGTAGAGGCGGCTGGGTGCAGAGGCGGCTGGGTGCAGAGGCGGGCTTGGTGCAGAGGCGGGCTTGGTGCAGACGCGGCTGGGTGTAGAGGCGGCTGGCTGCAGAGGCGGCTGTGTGCAGAGGCGGGCTTGGTGCAGAGGCGGCTGGGTGCAGAGGCGGCTGGGTGTAGAGGTGGCTGGGTGTAGAGGCGGCTGGGTGCAGAGGCGGGCTTGGTGCAGAGGCGGCTGGGTGCAGAGGCGGCTGGGTGCAGAGGCGGCTGGCTGCAGAGGCGGCTGGTGCAGAGGCGGCTGGTGCAGAGGCGGCTGGTGCAGAGGCGGCTGGCTGCAGAGGCGGCTGGCTGCAGAGGCGGCTGGTGCAGAGGTGGCTGGGTGTAGAGGCGGCTGGGTGCAGAGGCGGCTGGTGCAGAGGCGGCTGGTGCAGAGGCGGCTGGGTGCAGAGGCGGCTGGTGCAGAGGCGGCTGTGTGCAGAGGCAGCTGTGTGCAGAGGCAGCTGTGTGCAGAGGCGGCTGGGTGTAGAGGCGGCTGGGTGCAGAGGCGGCTGGGTGCAGAGGCGGCTGGGTGCAGAGGTGGCTGGGTGCAAAGGCGGCTGGGTGCAGAGGTGGCTGGGTGCAGAGGCGGCTGGGTGTAGAGGCAGCTGGTGCAGAGGCAGCTGTGTGCAGAGGCAGCTATGTGCTGAGGAGGCTGGGTGTAGAGGCGGCTGGTGTAGAGGCGGGCTGGGTGCAGAGGCAGCTGTGTGCAGAGGCATCTGTGTGCAGAGGCGGCTGGGTGCAGAGGAGGCTGGGTGTAGAGGCAGCTGGTGCAGAGGCAGCTGTGTGCAGAGGCAGCTGTGTGCAGAGGCGGCTGGGTGCAGAGGTGGCTGGGTGTGGAGGCGGCTGGTGCAGAGGCGGCTTGGTGCAGAGGCGGCTGGGTGCAGAGGCGGCTGGGTGCAGAGGCGGCTGGGTGCAGAGGCGGCTGGGTGCAGAGGCGGCTGGGTGTGGGGGCGTGTTGGTGCAGAGGCGGCTGGTGCAGAGGCGGGCTTGGTGCAGAGGCGGCTGGGTGTGGGGGCGTGTTGGTGCAGAGGCGCCTGGGTGCAGAGGCGGCTGGGTGCAGAGGTGGCTGGGTGTAGAGGCAGCTGGGTGTAGAGGCAGCTGGGTGTAGAGGTGGCTTGTTGCAGAGGCGGCTGGGTGTAGAGGCAGCTGGGTGTAGAGGCGGCTGGGTGTGGGGGCGTGTTGGTGCAGAGGCGGCTGGTGCAGAGGCGGCTGGGTGTGGAGGCGGCTGTGTGCAGAGGCGGCTGGGTGTGGAGGCGGCTGGGTGCAGAGGCGGCTGGGTGTGGGGGCGGCTGGGTGCAGAGGCGGCTGGGTGTGGAGGCGGCTGGGTGCAGAGGCGGCTGGGTGTGGAGGCGGCTGGGTGCAGAGGCGGCTGGGTGTGGGGGCGGCTGGGTGCAGAGGCGGCTGGGTGTGGAGGCGGCTGGGTGTGGAGGCGTGTTGGTGCAGAGGCGGCTGGGTGTGGAGGCGGCTGGGTGTAGAGGCGGCTGGGTGCAGAGTTGGCTGGGTGTGGAGGCGGCTGGGTGTAGAGGCGGCTGGCTGCAGAGGCGGCTGGGTGTAGAGGCGGCTGGCTGCAGAGGCGGCTGGTGCAGAGGCGGCTGGGTGCAGAGGTGGCTGGTGCAGAGGCGGCTGGTGCAGAGGTGGCTGGCTGCAGAGGCGGCTGGTGCAGAGGCGGCTGTGTGCAGAGGCGGCTGGGTGTGGAGGCTGCTGGTGCAGAGGTGGCTGGCTGCAGAGGCGGCTTGGTGCAGAGGCGGCTGGTGCAGAGGCGGCTGGGTGTGGGGGCGTGTTGGTGCAGAGGCGGCTGGTGCAGAGGCGGCTTGGTGCAGAGGCAGGCTTGGTGCAGAGGCGGCTGGGTGTGGGGGCGTGTTGGTGCAGAGGCGGCTGGTGCAGAGGCGGCTTGGTGCAGAGGCGGCTGGGTGTGGGGGCGTGTTGGTGCAGAGGCGCCTGGGTGCAGAGGCGGCTGGGTGCAGAGGCGGCTGGGTGCAGAGGTGGCTTGGTGCAGAGGCGGGCTTGGTGCAGAGGCGGCTGGGTGTGGGGGCGTGTTGGTGCAGAGGTGGCTTGGTGCAGAGGCGGCTGGGTGCAGAGGCGGCTGGGTGTGGGGGCGTGTTGGTGCAGAGGCGCCTGGGTGCAGAGGCGGCTGGGTGCAGAGGCGGCTGGGTGCAGAGGTGGCTTGTTGCAGAGGCGGCTGGGTGTAGAGGCAGCTGGGTGTGGAGGCGTGTTGGTGCAGAGGCGGCTGGGTGCAGAGGTGGCTTGTTGCAGAGGCGGCTGGGTGTAGAGGCAGCTGGGTGTAGAGGCGGCAGGGTGTAGAGGCGGCTGGGTGCAGAGGCGGCTGGGTGTGGAGGCGGCTGGGTGCAGAGGCGGCTGGGTGTGGGGGCGGCTGGGTGCAGAGGCGGCTGGGTGTGGGGGCGGCTGGTGCAGAGGTGGCTGGGTGCAGAGGCGGCTGGGTGTGGAGGCGGCTTGGTGCAGAGGCGGCTGGGTGTGGGGGCGGCTGGGTGCAGAGGCGGCTGGGTGTGGAGGCGGCTGGGTGTGGAGGCGTGTTGGTGCAGAGGCGGCTGGTTGTGGAGGCGGCTGGGTGTAGAGGCGGCTGGGTGCAGAGTTGGCTGGGTGCAGAGGCGGCTGGGTGTGGAGGCGTGTTGGTGCAGAGGCGGCTGGGTGTGGAGGCGGCTGGGTGTAGAGGCGGCTGGGTGCAGAGTTGGCTGGGTGTGGAGGCGGCTGGGTGTAGAGGTGGCTGGGTGCAGAGGCGGCTGGCTGTAGAGGCGGCTGGCTGCAGAGGCGGCTGGTGCAGAGGCGGCTGGGTGTAGAGGTGGCTGGTGCAGAGGCGGCTGGCTGTAGAGGCGGCTGGCTGCAGAGGCGGCTGGTGCAGAGGCGGCTGGGTGCAGAGGCGGCTGGTGCAGAGGTGGCTGGTGCAGAGGCGGCTGGTGCAGAGGTGGCTGGCTGCAGAGGCGGCTGGTGCAGAGGCGGCTGAGTGCAGAGGCGGCTGGTGCAGAGGTGGCTGGGTGCAGAGGTGGGCTTGGTGCAGAGGCGGCTGGCTGCAGAGGCGGCTGGTGCAGAGGTGGCTTGGTGCAGAGGCGGCGGATGCAGAGGTGGCTGGCTGCAGCGGCGGCTGGCTGCAGAGGCGGCTGGCTGCAGAGGCGGCTGGTGCAGAGGTGGCTGGCTGCAGAGGCGGCTGGTGCAGAGGCGGCTGTGTGCAGAGGCGGCTTGGTGCAGATGTGGCTGGTGCAGAGGTGGCTGGCTGCAGAGGCGGCTGGTGCAGAGGCGGCTGGTGCAGAGGCGGCTGGGTGTAGTGGCGGGCTGTGTGCAGAGGCGGGCTTGGGGCAGAGGGGGCTGGGTGCAGAGTCGGGCTTGGTGCAGAGGCGAGCTTGATGCAGAGGCGGCTGGGTGTAGAGGCGGCTGGGTGTAGAGGTTGCTGGGTGCAGAGGCGGGCTGTGTGCAGAGGCGGGCTTGGGGCAGAGGCGGCTCGGTGTAGAGGCGGCTGGGTGTAGAGGCGGCTGGGTGTAGAGGCGGCTGGGTGTAGAGGCGGCTGTGTGTAGAGGTTGCTGGGTGCAGAGGCGGCTGGTGCAGAGGCGGGCTTGGGGCAGAGGCGGCTCGGTGTAGAGGCGGCTGGGTGTAGATGCGGCTGGGTGTAGAGGCGGCTGGGTGTAGAGGCGGCTGTGTGTAGAGGTTGCTGGGTGCAGAGGCGGCTGGGTGTAGAGGTGGCTGGGTGCAGAGGCGGCTGGGTGCAGAGGCGGCTGGGTGTAGAGGCGGCTGGGTGTAGAGGCGGCTGGGTGTAGAGGCGGCTGGGTGTAGAGGCGGCTGGGTGCAGAGGCGGCTGGGTGTAGAGGCGGCTGGGTGTAGAGGCGGCTGTGTGTAGAGGTTGCTGGGTGCAGAGGCGGCTGGGTGTAGAGGTGGCTGGGTGCAGAGGCGGCTGGGTGTAGAGGAGGCTGGGTGTAGAGGTGGCTGGGTGCAGAGGCGGCTGGGTGTAGAGGCGGCTGGGTGTAGAGGCGGCTGGGTGCAGAGGCGGCTGGGTGTAGAGGCGGCTGGGTGTAGAGGCGGCTGTGTGTAGAGGCGGCTGGGTGTAGAGGCGGCTGGGTGTAGAGGAGGCTGGGTGTAGAGGTGGCTGGGTGCAGAGGCGGCTGGGTGTAGAGGCGGCTGGGTGTAGAGGTGGCTGGGTGCAGAGGCGGCTGGGTGTAGAGGTGGCTGGGTGCAGAGGCGGCTGAGTGCAGAGGTTGCTGGCTGCAGAGGCGGCTGGTGCAGAGGTGGGCTTGGTGCAGAGGCGGCTGGGTGCAGAGGCGGCTGGGTGCAGAGGCGGCTGAGTACAGAGGCGGCTGGGGGCAGAGGCGGGCTTGGGGCAGAGGCGGCTGGGTGCAGAGGCGGCTGGTGCAGAGGCGGCTGGTGCAGAGGCGGCTGGTGCAGAGGCGGCTGGGTGCAGAGGCGGCTGTGTGCAGAGGCGGCTGGGTGTAGAGGAGGCTGGGTGTAGAGGCGGCTGGGTGTAGAGGCGGCTGGGTGTAGAGGTGGCTGGGTGCAGAGGCGGCTGGGTGTAGAGGTGGCTGGGTGCAGAGGCGGCTGGGTACAGAGGCGGCTGGGGGCAGAGGCGGGCTTGGGGCAGAGGCGGCTGGGTGCAGATGCGGCTGGTGCAGAGGCGGCTGGTGCAGAGGCGGCTGGTGCAGAGGCGGCTGGGTGCAGAGGCGGCTGGTGCAGAGGTGGGCTTGGTGCAGAGGCGGCTGGGTGCAGAGGCGGCTGGGTGCAGAGGCGGCTGGGTACAGAGGCGGCTGGGGGCAGAGGCGGGCTTGGGGCAGAGGCGGCTGGGTGCAGAGGCGGCTGGTGCAGAGGCGGCTGGTGCAGAGGCGGCTGGTGCAGAGGCGGCTGGGTGCAGAGGCGGCTGTGTCCAGAGGCGGCTGGTGCAGAGGCGGCTGGTGCAGAGGCGGCTGGTTGCAGAGGCGGCTGTGTGCAGAGGCGGCTGGTGCAGAGGCGGCTGGTGCAGAGGCGGCTGGTGCAGAGGCGGCTGGTGCAGAGGCGGGATTGGTGCAGAGGCAGCTGGGTGCAGAGGTGGGCTTGGTGCAGAGGCGGCTGGGTGTAGCGGCGGCTGGGTGTAGAGGCGGGCTGTGTGCAGAGGCGGGCTTGGGGCAGAGGTGGCTGGGTGCAGAGGTGGGCTTGGTGCAGAGGCGGCTGGCTGCAGAGGCGACTGGTGCAGAGGTGGCTTGGTGCAGAGGCGGCTGGTGCGTAGGTGGCTGGCTGCAGCGGCGGCTGGCTGCAGAGGCGGCTGGCTGCAGAGGCGGCTGGTGCAGAGGTGGCTGGCTGCAGAGGCGGCTGGTGCAGAGGCGGCTGTGTGCAGAGGCGGCTTGGTGCAGATGTGGCTGGTGCAGAGGTGGCTGGCTGCAGAGGCGGCTGGTGCAGAGGCGGCTGGTGCAGAGGCGGCTGGGTGTAGTGGCGGGCTGTGTGCAGAGGCGGGCTTGGGGCAGAGGGGGCTGGGTGCAGAGTCGGGCTTGGTGCAAAGGCGAGCTTGATGCAGAGGCGGCTGGGTGTAGAGGCGGCTGGGTGTAGAGGTTGCTGGGTGCAGAGGCGGGCTGTGTGCAGAGGCGGGCTTGGGGCAGAGGCGGCTCGGTGTAGAGGCGGCTGGGTGTAGAGGCGGCTGGGTGTAGAGGCGGCTGGGTGTAGAGGCGGCTGTGTGTAGAGGTTGCTGGGTGCAGAGGCGGCTGGTGCAGAGGCGGGCTTGGGGCAGAGGCGGCTCGGTGTAGAGGCGGCTGGGTGTAGAGGCGGCTGGGTGTAGAGGCGGCTGGGTGTAGAGGCGGCTGGGTGTAGAGGCGGCTGGGTGTAGAGGCGGCTGGGTGCAGAGGCGGCTGGGTGTAGAGGCGGCTGTGTGTAGAGGTTGCTGGGTGCAGAGGCGGCTGGGTGTAGAGGTGGCTGGGTGCAGAGGCGGCTGGGTGTAGAGGCGGCTGGGTGTAGAGGCGGCTGGGTGCAGAGGCGGCTGGGTGTAGAGGCGGCTGGGTGTAGAGGCGGCTGTGTGTAGAGGCGGCTGGGTGTAGAGGCGGCTGTGTGTAGAGGCGGCTGGGTGTAGAGGCGGCTGGGTGTAGAGGAGGCTTGGTGCAGAGGCGGCTGAGTGCAGAGGTTGCTGGCTGCAGAGGCGGCTGGTGCAGAGGTGGGCTTGGTGCAGAGGCGGCTGGGTGCAGAGGCGGCTGGGTGCAGAGGCGGCTGGGTACAGAGGCGGCTGGGGGCAGAGGCGGGCTTGGGGCAGAGGCGGCTGGGTGCAGAGGCGGCTGGTGCAGAGGCGGCTGGTGCAGAGGCGGCTGGTGCAGAGGCGGCTGGGTGCAGAGGCGGCTGTGTGCAGAGGCGGCTGGTGCAGAGGCGGCTGGTGCAGAGGCGGCTGGTTGCAGAGGCGGCTGTGTGCAGAGGCGGCTGGTGCAGAGGCGGCTGGTGCAGAGGCGGCTGGTGCAGAGGCGGCTGGTGCAGAGGCGGGATTGGTGCAGAGGCAGCTGGGTGCAGAGGTGGGCTTGGTGCAGAGGCGGCTGGGTGTAGAGGCGGCTGGGTGTAGAGGCGGGCTGTGTGCAGAGGCGGGCTTGGGGCAGAGGTGGCTGGGTGCAGAGGTGGGCTTGGTGCTGAGGCGGCTGTGTGCAGAGGCGGGCTTGGTGCAGAGGGGGCTGGGTGCAGAGGCGGGCTTGGTGCAGATGCGGCTGGGTGTAGAGGCGGCTGGGTGCAGAGGTAGGCTTGGTGCAAAGGCGGGCTTGGTGCAGAGGCGGCTGGGTGTAGAGGCGGCTGGGTGTAGAGGCGGCTGGGTGTAGAGGCGGCTGTGTGTAGAGGCGGCTGTGTGCAGAGGCGGGCCATGTGCAGAGGTGGCTGTGTGCAGAGGCGGGCTGTGTGCAGAGGTGGCTGTGTGCAGAGGCGGGCTTGGGGCAGAGGCGGGCTTGGGGCAGAGGCGGGCCAGGTGCAGAGGTGGCTGTGTGCAGAGGCGGGCTTGGGGCAGAGGCGGGCCAGGTGCAGAGGCGGGCTTGGGGCAGAGGCGGGCTGTGTGCAGAGGCGGGCTTGGGGCAGAGGCGGGCCAGGTGCAGAGGCGGGCTTGGGGCAGAGGAGACTGTGTGCAGAGGCGGGCTTGGGGCAGAGGCGGGCCAGGTGCAGAGGCGGGCTTGGGGCAGTGGCGGCTGTGTGCAGAGGCGGGCTTGGGGCAGAGGCGGGCCAGGTGCAGAGGCGGGCTTGGGGCAGGGGCAGCTGTGTGCAGAGGCGGGCTTGGGGCAGAGGCGGGCTGTGTGCAGAGGCGGGCTTGGGGCAGAGGCGGGCTGTGTGCAGAGGCGGGCTTGGTGCAGAGGCGGGCTTGGTGCAGAGGCGGCTGGGTGCAGAGGCGGCTGGTGCAGAGGTGGGCTTGGTGCAGAGGCGGCTGGGTGCAGAGGCGGCTGGGTGCAGAGGCGGCTGGGTACAGAGGCGGCTGGGGGCAGAGGCGGGCTTGGGGCAGAGGCGGCTGGGTGCAGAGGCGGCTGGTGCAGAGGCGGCTGGTGCAGAGGCGGCTGGTGCAGAGGCGGCTGGGTGCCGAGGCGGCTGTGTCCAGAGGCGGCTGGTGCAGAGGCGGCTGGTGCAGAGGCGGCTGGTTGCAGAGGCGGCTGTGTGCAGAGGCGGCTGGTGCAGAGGCGGCTGGTGCAGAGGCGGCTGGTGCAGAGGCGGCTGGTGCAGAGGCGGGATTGGTGCAGAGGCAGCTGGGTGCAGAGGTGGGCTTGGTGCAGAGGCGGCTGGGTGTAGCGGCGGCTGGGTGTAGAGGCGGGCTGTGTGCAGAGGCGGGCTTGGGGCAGAGGTGGCTGGGTGCAGAGGTGGGCTTGGTGCAGAGGCGGCTGGCTGCAGAGGCGACTGGTGCAGAGGTGGCTTGGTGCAGAGGCGGCTGGTGCGTAGGTGGCTGGCTGCAGCGGCGGCTGGCTGCAGAGGCGGCTGGCTGCAGAGGCGGCTGGTGCAGAGGTGGCTGGCTGCAGAGGCGGCTGGTGCAGAGGCGGCTGTGTGCAGAGGC
This sequence comes from Scyliorhinus torazame, assembly GCF_047496885.1. NCBI lineage: Eukaryota > Metazoa > Chordata > Chondrichthyes > Carcharhiniformes > Scyliorhinidae > Scyliorhinus > Scyliorhinus torazame. The sequence continues at coordinate 119,801,692 of NC_092719.1, forward strand.
GGCTTGGTGCAGATGTGGCTGGTGCAGAGGTGGCTGGCTGCAGAGGCGGCTGGTGCAGAGGCGGCTGGTGCAGAGGCGGCTGGGTGTAGTGGCGGGCTGTGTGCAGAGGCGGGCTTGGGGCAGAGGGGGCTGGGTGCAGAGTCGGGCTTGGTGCAAAGGCGAGCTTGATGCAGAGGCGGCTGGGTGTAGAGGTTGCTGGGTGCAGAGGCGGGCTGTGTGCAGAGGCGGGCTTGGGGCAGAGGCGGCTCGGTGTAGAGGCGGCTGGGTGTAGAGGCGGCTGGGTGTAGAGGCGGCTGGGTGTAGAGGCGGCTGTGTGTAGAGGTTGCTGGGTGCAGAGGCGGCTGGTGCAGAGGCGGGCTTGGGGCAGAGGCGGCTGGGTGTAGAGGCGGCTGGGTGTAGAGGCGGCTGGGTGTAGAGGCGGCTGGGTGTAGAGGCGGCTGGGTGTAGAGGCGGCTGGGTGTAGAGGCGGCTGGGTGCAGAGGCGGCTGGGTGTAGAGGCGGCTGTGTGTAGAGGTTGCTGGGTGCAGAGGCGGCTGGGTGTAGAGGTGGCTGGGTGCAGAGGCGGCTGGGTGTAGAGGCGGCTGGGTGTAGAGGCGGCTGGGTGCAGAGGCGGCTGGGTGTAGAGGCGGCTGGGTGTAGAGGCGGCTGTGTGTAGAGGCGGCTGGGTGTAGAGGCGGCTGGGTGTAGAGGCGGCTGGGTGTAGAGGAGGCTTGGTGCAGAGGCGGCTGAGTGCAGAGGTTGCTGGCTGCAGAGGCGGCTGGTGCAGAGGTGGGCTTGGTGCAGAGGCGGCTGGGTGCAGAGGCGGCTGGGTGCAGAGGCGGCTGGGTACAGAGGCGGCTGGGGGCAGAGGCGGGCTTGGGGCAGAGGCGGCTGGGTGCAGAGGCGGCTGGTGCAGAGGCGGCTGGTGCAGAGGCAGCTGGTGCAGAGGCGGCTGGGTGCAGAGGCGGCTGTGTGCAGAGGCGGCTGGTGCAGAGGCGGCTGGTGCAGAGGCGGCTGGTTGCAGAGGCGGCTGTGTGCAGAGGCGGCTGGTGCAGAGGCGGCTGGTGCAGAGGCGGCTGGTGCAGAGGCGGCTGGTGCAGAGGCGGGATTGGTGCAGAGGCAGCTGGGTGCAGAGGTGGGCTTGGTGCAGAGGCGGCTGGGTGTAGAGGCGGCTGGGTGTAGAGGCGGGCTGTGTGCAGAGGCGGGCTTGGGGCAGAGGTGGCTGGGTGCAGAGGTGGGCTTGGTGCTGAGGCGGCTGTGTGCAGAGGCGGGCTTGGTGCAGAGGGGGCTGGGTGCAGAGGCGGGCTTGGTGCAGATGCGGCTGGGTGTAGAGGCGGCTGGGTGCAGAGGTAGGCTTGGTGCAGAGGCGGGCTTGGTGCAGAGGCGGCTGGGTGTAGAGGCGGCTGGGTGTAGAGGCGGCTGGGTGTAGAGGCGGCTGTGTGTAGAGGCGGCTGTGTGCAGAGGCGGGCCATGTGCAGAGGTGGCTGTGTGCAGAGGCGGGCTGTGTGCAGAGGTGGCTGTGTGCAGAGGCGGGCTTGGGGCAGAGGCGGGCTTGGGGCAGAGGCGGGCCAGGTGCAGAGGTGGCTGTGTGCAGAGGCGGGCTTGGGGCAGAGGCGGGCCAGGTGCAGAGGCGGGCTTGGGGCAGAGGCGGGCTGTGTGCAGAGGCGGGCTTGGGGCAGAGGCGGGCCAGGTGCAGAGGCGGGCTTGGGGCAGAGGAGACTGTGTGCAGAGGCGGGCTTGGGGCAGAGGCGGGCCAGGTGCAGAGGCGGGCTTGGGGCAGTGGCGGCTGTGTGCAGAGGCGGGCTTGGGGCAGAGGCGGGCCAGGTGCAGAGGCGGGCTTGGGGCAGGGGCAGCTGTGTGCAGAGGCGGGCTTGGGGCAGAGGCGGGCTGTGTGCAGAGGCGGGCTTGGGGCAGAGGCGGGCTGTGTGCAGAGGCGGGCTTGGTGCAGAGGCGGGCTTGGTGCAGAGGCGGCTGTGTGCAGAGACGGGTTCGGGGCAGAGGCGGGCTTGGAGCAGAGGTGGCTGTGTGCAGAGGCGGGCTTGGGGCAGAGGCGGGCATGGTGCAGAGGCGGGCTTGGTGCAGAGGTGGGCTTGGTGCAGAGGTGGGCTTGGTGCAGAGGTGGGCTTGGTGCAGAGGCGGGCTTGGTGCAGAGGTGGGGCAGGTGCAGAGGCGGGCTTGGTGCAGAGGCGGGCTTGGTGCAGAGGCGGCCTTGGTGCAGAGGTGGGCTTGGTGCAGAGGCGGGCTTGGTGCAGAGGTGGGCCAGGTGCAGAGGCGGGCTTGGTGCAGAGGCGGGCTGTGTGCAGAGGCGGGCTTGGTGCAGAGGCGGGCTTGGTGCAGAGGCGGGCTTGGTGCAGAGACGGGCTGGGTGTCGAGGTGGGCTTGGTGCAGAGGTGGGCCAGGTGCAGAGGCGGGCTTGGTGCAGAGGCGGGCTGGGTGTAGAGGTGGGCCAGGTGCAGAGGCGGGCTTGGTGCAGAGACGGGCTGGGTGTAGAGGTGGGCTTGGTGCAGAGGCGGGCTTGGTGCAGAGGTGGGCCAGGTGCAGAGGCGGGCTTGGTGCAGAGGCGGGCTGTGTGCAGAGGCGGGCTTGGTGCAGAGGCGGGCTTGGTACAGAGGTGGGCCAGGTGCAGAGGCGGCTGTGTGCAGAGGCGGGCTGTGTGTGGAGGCGGGGTGGGTGCAGAGGCGGCTGTGTGCAGAGGCGGCTGGGTGCAGAGGCGGGCTTGGTGCAGAGGCGGCTGGGTGCAGAGGCGGGCTTGGTGCAGAGGCGGGCTTGGTGCCGAGGCGGCTGGGTGCAGAGGCGGGCTTGGTGCAGAGGCGGCTGGGTGCAGAGGCGGCTGGGTGCAGAGGCGGGCTCTGTTTGGAGGCGGGGTGGGTGCAGAGGCAGGTCGGGTAACTTCATTGTAGTGTTAATGTCTATTATTATAGTGGAGTGGTGTAACAACAACAATCTCTTCCTCAATGTCAGCAAAGCCAAGGAGCTGGTCATTGACTCATTGACCTCAGGCAGCAATGTATCATACACACCCCTGTGTCTGCATCAATGGGGCCGAGATGGAGATGGTTGACAGCTTCAACTTCTTAGGTGTGCACATCACCAACAATCTGTCCTGGTCCACCCACGTCGACGCTACGACCAAGAAAGCACAACAGCGCCTATACTTCCTCAGGAAATTAAGGAAATTCGGCATGTCCACATTGACTCTTACTAATTTTTATAGATGCATCAGGGCTAAATCGCTGGCTTTGAAAGCAGACCAAGGCAGGCCAGCAGCACGGTTCAATTCCCGTAACAGCCTCCCCGAACAGGCGCCGGAATGTGGCGACTAGGGGCTTTTCACAGTAACTTCATTTGAAGCCTACTTGTGACAATAAGCGATTTTCATTTCAGTTCATAGAAAGCATCCTATCGGGCTGCATCACAGCCTGGTATGGCAACTGCCTGGCCCAAGACCGCAAGAAACTGCAGAGAGTCATGAACACCGCCCAGTCCATCACACTAACGCGCCTCCCATCCATTAACTCTGTCTACACCTTCCACTGCCTTGGGAAAGCAGGCAGCATAACAAAGACCTCTCCCACCCGAGTTATTCTCCCTTCCAATTTCTTCCATCAGGCAGGAGATACAAAAGTCTGAGAACACGCACTAACAGACTCAAAAACAGCTTCTTCCCCGCTGTTGCCAGACTCCTAAACGACCCTCTTATGGACTGATCTGATCTCTTCACACATTTTCTCTACTGAGTAGTACTACACTCCGTATGCTCACCAGCTGGCGGAAATGGCGTTTGGTGCCCCGCCAGCTGGCGCAGAAATGCGGCGCATGCGCGGGAGCGTCAGCGGCCGCCGACAGTTTCCCGCGCATGCGCAGTGGGGAGAGTCTCTTCTGCATCCGCCATGGTGGAGGCCATGGCGTAGGCAGAAGGGAAAGAGTGCCCCCACAGCACAGGCCCGCCCGCAGATCGGTGGGCCCCGATCGCGGGCCAGGCCACCATGGGGGCACCCCCTGGGGTCAGATCGCCTACGCTGCCTGGTCCCGCCGGTAAATACCAGCTTTGATTTACGCCGGCGGGACAGGCAATTTCTGGGCGGGACTTCGGCCCATACAGGCCGGAGAATTGAGTGGGGGGTCCCGCCAACCGGCGCGGCCCGATTCCCGCCCCCGCCCAATCTCAGGTGCTGGAAACCGGCCGTCACCCCCTTCTCTTGTCCCTGGGTCTCTGACTGGGTGTGGAATTTCCAGGAACCCGGGACCTGTCTGGGTGGCAGCTGGTTGCTGGGGCCGGGCTGCCCTCCGACCGTCCGGCCCCTCGGCTTCTCCTACCTCCACCTGCAGTACCGGAGCGGCTGTGTGGTGCTCACCAGTGAGTGTCCCAGAAGCCTCATCGCTAAAGAGCCCAACCGAGGTGATAGTCTCTGCGATGGTGTAGGTTGTAGGAGATAGCAGTGCCGGAAAGTCAGTGTCCTCATCGGACCTGAAGTCCGCGGTCCCCTGGGTTGCTGTGTCATGTCTGTCTTTCCCCTGTGTGCTGGTCCCCTGGGTTGTGGTGTCATGTGTGTCTGTCCCCTGTGGCTCCGTCCCCTGGATCATGGCTCAACTGGGCCGGAGGGCTGTTGTTGCGGCTGCCCTCCCTGTCGCTGCTTAAGTCCCTGGGGGGTGGCTGCCCTGGCACTGGCTGGGGGGCGGGGGTGCTCCGTTGGTGGGCTGGGTCGCTCGCCGGGTGGTCCTGCAAGACACAATGCAGCATGGTTAGACTGGCGGACGGGGGTGAGACGGTGGGGTGAGGGGGTCCTCGGTCCAGATCTTCGGGTCCGCCAGCTATGCCCAGTGCCCTCTGTTCATGCACAGTGAGGGGAGCAATTCAGGTGCACCTCCTCCGGTTTTCTCCTGCTCTCGGCAGTTATGGCCGCTCTTATCACTGCACACAAACATCAGCAGTGTTCGGTGGTCCGATGCATGCAGCCCAGCAGTTGGGTCTATGTTGGCATAGTGCACAGGGCATCCGGCCAATGCAGCTGGCATGGGTGGGTGCAGCCATGTGGGTCATGGCTGGGGTTTTACCGCCCCCCTGGGGAGGGGGGGGGTGTCACATGTGTGGGGGGAGTAGAGGGGTTAGTCCATGGGCACAGTGCTGGGTACTCACCCTGGCTGCCCTGAGGAGGCCGTTCATCTTCCTGCGACACTGCTCACCTGTCCTGGGTGTCAGCACAACGGCACTGGCGGCCTCGCCCACCTCCCTCCACATATGCCGGACGATGTTGGCTGCGACCCTGCGGCCGGATCCGGGGTACAGGTCCCCCCTCCACTGCTCGATGGCGTCCAGGAGCATTTCGATGTCGCGGTCCCTGAACCGGGGCGCTGCGCGGCAGGTGGCCATCTTGAAGAGTCAGCTGTGTGTTGGGGGGGCCGCGTTTATTTGAGAGCGGCGCCGCGCCGCGTCAATTACGTGAAGCGCATCTCTGACGCCGGTCTGGGGCCGCGCCCCCGCGCTTCCCGTGGCGCCCCTGCTGGCTCCTTCTGGGCCGCAGAATCACTGCATTTTGGGGCCCATTGAAGCCGGCGTGAACCACTCCGGTGTTTACGCCGGCGTCAACACTTCACTGCCGTTTCGGAGAATCCCGGCCCACGTTTCACACATCTGGCTGACCATTCAGTGGAGGTAGCTGGTGATTTAAGTGGCCAGCTGATTCCGTAAACTGTGCACGATGCAAATCCAGCCCCGCTCAAGTCCTACCCCCCATGAAAGTAGGAAATGCTGTGTTCAGCGGCAGGGCTTAGGAATTCTGGCCATTTCCAGTGGTTAGCACTGCAGTCTCACGGTGCCGAGTTCCCAGGTTCGATCCCGGCTCTGGGTCACTGTCCATGGGGAGTTTGCACATTCTCCCTATGTTTGCGTGGGTTTCGCCCCCACAACACAAAGATGTGCAAGGTAGGTGGATTGGACACACTAAATTGCCCCTTAATTGGAAAAAATTAATTGGGTACTCTAAATTTATTTTTAAAAAGTTGGCTACAATTTAACATGTGACAATGGACACTTAAACTGTGGACAGTTTTCGATCCTGTTACCAATATTTTGTTACACGGGAGCCTAAATGGACATCCGGTGGTGGTTATGTGGTGAGCAGTCGCACACGTGGTGGCTCACGCAAGGGTACTTTGTTTCAGGCATTTTTTACCCAGTTTTTTGGTGATGTTTGGGGAAATTTGATTAGTTCGATGAGATAATGTCCCCACATTAAAGTAATGACCAATAAGTATAATACAAGGCAGAAGTCGGGCAAATAATCATCATCGGACTCAGAAGCCCCCCGAGCCTCATTGGTGGAGAAAATGGCGGAGGTTCCTGCTGTGAGTTTGGTCTCTCTGTGGACGTCCAATATGCTGGCAACCTTCTTGGTGGACGAATTCAAGCATCAGTGGCTGGCGGTCGCTGAGGACCTTGATAAGGCAATGGGAGGGGCTCTAGCCCCCATCCGTGTGACCCTGGAGAAGACGGAGGAAAAGGAGCAAGGGCAGTGATACAAAAGGTGAAATTGGCACCAGAGTGACAGGATTGTTTCCCTGGAGGTGGAGATAGCGTTGTTGGCTGAAGGGGACAAAGCTTTGAAGATTAAGATTGACAACCTGGAAACTGCTCCAGACGGCAGAATTTATGAATCGTTGGGCTGCCGGAGAGGCTGAAGGGCCAAAGTCCTATGGAATATATGACCATGACATTTGGGAAGATAGTAGGGGGGTGAGGGGAGAGTTGGTTGTCATCGTCTTCTGAGTTCGACTGGGCCCATCGGTCACTGAGGCAGAAGCCCAGATTTGGGGCACCACCACGGCGATCATCGTCAGGTTCCACGGGTAAAGACAAGAAGCAGGTCCTGAAGTGCGCGGAAGACCATTGAGACTACAGATAGGAGGGCCACACCATCAGGCTATATCAGGACACGGGAGTTGAACTGGCGAGAAGGTGTGCGGTTTTCAACAAGGCCAAAGCCGCATTGTACAAGAGTAATGTGCGATTTGGTGTGGTGTATCCAGCTCGTCTCCGAATGACTTTTAAAGAGAGAGAATATTACTTTAATGTGCCAGAGGATGCGAATGAGTTTGTTGAGAAGCATGAAGTGGGGGTGAACTACATATCTGCTAACTGTCAGATGCATTTGTATCTGTATTTATTGCAGGATTTTTGTATTGTGGGTGAGGGCAAATGATTATGGGGATTTGCTGGGGGAATGGTTTCTGGGCAAGTTTGGAGATTGTATTTTATATTTTTCCAATTGTTTGTGGGATGGGGATTGGTATTCAGTTTCCCTCTAGCTTTCTGTATTAAAGTTGGATGTGGGCGGGGGCTGGATGCGAGGTGTTTAATGCCTTTTATCGATAGCTATATAAGTCAGAGCCGCCAGAGGAGAGACTGTCAGTGATGCAGTTTTTGGACAGGTTGTCCTTCCCGGTGGTGGAGCAGGGGAGAAGGGAAGAATTTGAGTCGATGATGGGGCCGGAGGAGATTATGAAGTGCATCAGATTGATGCATTCGGATAAAGCTCCAGGTCCGGATGGGTTCCCTATCAAATTCTGTAAAACGTTTCTGGGTCAGTGGATCCCACTTTTGCTGGAAATGTTCAATGATTCCATGTCCCGTGGGGTGTTGCTGGTCACGTTAGCGCAGGTATCGAATTCCCAGATCCTGAAAAAGGATAAGGATCTTACGGAGTGTGGGTCGTTCCAACCCATTTCGTCGTTGAATGCTGCCGCTAAGTTCTTGGCGAAGGTGCTGGCTATACGTTTGGAGCTCTGCCTTCCAGGGGTGATTTTAGAGGAGCAGACTGGTTTTGTTAAGGGCCAGCAGTGGGCGGCCAATATACAGAGATTGTTAAACATCATTCTGTCACTCCCCTTGGTGCCAGAGACAAAGGTGATTATTTCACTAGACGCTGGAAAAACATTTGATCGGGTTGAGTGGGAGTACCTATTTGAAATCCTTGGAAGGTTAGGCTTTGGCCAAAATTCATATCATCTATTTAGCTTTTGTACAAGGTCCCCACCGCGAGTGTGCATACGAATGCCCTGAGTTTGGTTTACTTTCAATTGAACAGGGGTACAAGGCAGGGGTGTCCATTGTCCTCACTTTTGTTTACCTTGACGATTGAGCCTCTGGTCATTGCGTTGAGATCGTCCACTACATGGAGGGAGATAGAGCTGGGGGTGGGGAAGATGGAGAATAGGATGTCCTTATGTGAGGATAATCTGCTTCTGTGTATTACGGACCCACTCTCCAATTTAGAGGAGACAATGAAGATTCTTAGCAGCTTTGCTCTTTCTCGGGGCACAAACTGAATCTGTGCGAAAGCCCCCAGTGATTACTTTCACTGTGACCCCAAAACCCCTGGCAATTACTGTCACTGTGACCCCAAAACCCCTGGCGATTACTCTCGCTGTGACCCTGAGATACCCTCAATTACGACTCAGGAGAGAAGATTGATAATTTAAAGGCTTTAATTACCAGAGAACCAGACAGCTGCCGAGAAGTGTGCTCACTGCACGCTGCCCACTGAACATAACCTTATATACAGCTTCCTTGGGGGCGGAGCCAGAGGCGGAGTCCCCAGTGTCCCAAACCTGGTCTTAAAGGGGCCTACGCATTAAAGGTACATGTGTGTACAGATATCATTCATCACATTCACCCCCTGTTTAAAACAAAACGCATAGTCCTTCGGGGGTGAAGTGGAATTACAGGTTCAGTCTTTTGGGTGGTCTGATTGCCCGTGTCGACCTTCTCAGCTCTGGTGGTGGTACGGTGGATGCGGTGGTGTTATATCCGGGAGCACGGTTGTCTGAGACTTTGCCCGCGTTGGAGCAGGGGGAGGTATCCGGGGTGACCAGGGTGATTGGTGCCGGTGCCAGCTGGGGGGAGGGGGGCGCTATGGGGGGCACTGTTGGAGTCGACAGCTGGTGCGGGGAGGGGAGCGTCGGTAGAAGGGGGGCGTCGATGGGTGAGCCAGCGGGTGCCAAGTCTCGCAGGAAAACAGTGTCCTGCCTGCCATCGGGGTGCTCGACGTAGATGTATTGAGAGTTTGTATGACTTCTCGACCAGTGGATCTGTCTTATGGCTCCTCACGTGCCTCCGGAGTAGAACTAGTCCCGGAGTCGTCAGCCAACGTGGAAGCGAGGTGGACTTCCTGGGGAAGACAAACAAACGGTTGTGAGGGGTCTCATACAGAGGAGTGACCTAATGGAGTGTAGGGCATCGGGTAGGACCTCCTGCCAGTGGGCGATTGGGAGACTCCTTGACCGTAGGGCTAGAAGAACAGCCTTCCAAACTGTCGCGTTCTCCCTCTCCACCTGCCCGTTTCCCCGCGGGTTATAGCTGGTCGTTCTGCTCGAGGCGATGCCCTTGTTGAGCAGATATCGACGCAGCTCATCGCTCATGAATGATGTACCCCGGTCGCTGTGGATATAAGCAGATAAACCAAACAGCGTGAAGATGCTGTGCAGTGCCTTGATGATGGAGGCCGAGGTCATATCGGGGCAGGGGACAGCGAAGGAGAAGCAGGAGAATTCATCGATGACAGTGAGGAAATAACTGTTGCGGTTGATGGACGGGAGGGGCCCTTTGAAGTCCACGCTTAGTCGCTCAAAGGGCCCAGAGGCCATTTACCAGGCGAGCCTTGTCTGGTCAATAGAAGTGCGGTTTGCACTCCGCACAGATCTGGCAAGCCTTGGTCATGGCCTTGACCTCCGCGGTGGAGTAAGGTAGGTTGCGGGACTTAATGAAATGGGCAAGCTGGGTGACCCCCGGGTGGTAGAGGTTATCGTGGATGGCCCTCAGGCGGCCTTTTTGCGCGTTGGCGCACGTGCCGCGGAACAGGGCATCTGGGGACTCGTTGAGCTTCCCCGGACGATATGTAATATCGTATGTGTAGGTGGAGAGTTCGATCCTCCACCTCAGAATTTTATCATTCTTTATTTTGCCCCGTTGTGCGTTATCGAACATAAAGGCGACCGATCGTTGGTCGGTGACGAGGGCGAACCTCCTACCGGCTAGGTAGTGCCTCCAGTGCCGCACGGCCTCCACTATGGCTTGTGCCTCCTTCTCGACTGCAGAGTGTCGAATTTCAGAGGCGGTGAGGGTTCGGGAGAAGACCGCTACTGGTCTGCCCGCCTGGTTGAGGGTAGCAGCCAGGGAGACGTCTGATTCGTCGCTTTCTACCTGGAAGGGAATGGTTTTGTCCATCGCGTGCATGGCGGCCTTGATGATATTGGCCTTGATACTACTGAAGGCCGACAGGGGAAAAACCGTGGTCTTAATGAGTGGACGGGCTTTGTCCGCATATCTGGGGACCCACTGGGCATAATAGAAAAAGAGCCCCAGGCACCGTTTGAGGGCCTTGAGGCTACGGGGGAGGGGAGGTTCCTTAAGGGGGCGCATGCGGTCGGGGTCTGGGCCTAGGACCCCGTTTTCCAAGACGTAGCCGAGGATGGCTAGCCGGGTTGTGTGGAACACGCATTTCTCTTTGCTGTGTGTCAGATTGAGGGCCCGGGCGGTCTGGAGGAACGTCCTCAGGTTTGCGTCGTGGTCCTGCTGGTCATAGCCGCAGATGGTGACGTTGTCCAAGTACGGGTATGTAACCCATAAGCCGTACTGGTCCACCATTTGATCCATTGCCCTTTGGAAAACTGAGACTCCGTTTGTGACACCGAAAGGGACCCTGAGGAAGTGGAAGAGCCGACCGGCTGCTTCGAAGGCTGTATAGGGGCGGTCCTCTGGGCGGATAGGGAGTTGACGATAGGCAGATTTTAGGTCGACCGTGGAGAATACTCGATACTTGGCGATTTGGTTCACCATTTCTGCTATGCGGGGGAGTGGGTACGCATCGAGTTGCGTAAAGCGGTTTCTGATCTGACTATAGTCCACCACCATACGTTGTTTTTCTCCGGAGCGGACTACCGGTACTTGTGCCCTCCAAGGGCTGTTGCTAGCCTCTATGACCCCTTCTTTTAGGAGCTGCTGAACCTCTGACTTGATGAAAGTCATGTTTTGGGCACTGTACCGCCGACTCCTGGTGGCGATGGGCTTACAGTCGGGAGTGAGGTTCGCAAAGGGGGGGGGGGGGGGGGGTGCAACTTTGACTGTTGCCAGGCTACATACCGTGAGCGGGGGCAGGGGTCCGCCAAACTTCAGTGTCAGGCTTCGGTGGCTGCACTAAAAGTCCAGACCGAGCAGCAGGGGGGCGCAGAGGTGAAGGAGGACATAAAGTTTAAAATGGGCGTATTTGGCGCCTTGAATAGCGAGGTTTGCGACACAATACCCCGTGATTGAGACCCAGATGCGAGGGCGATAGTTTGGGAGGCGGGATAGGTGCGCAGGGAACAGCCTCTTACCGTGTCTGGATGGATAAAACTCTCCGTGCTCCCGGAGTCAAAAAGGCTGGGGGTGTCACGGCCGTTGATTTGAACCTGCATCATTGAGTGTCGCAGATGCTTCGGCCGAGATTGATCGAGCGTGATCGCTCCTAGTTGCCGGCAGTCAGAGTCCTCGGTTGAATCGGACTTGCAAAATGGCTACCGCCGTCGGTCGCACGTTTTGGGTTTTGACGATGGCCGCCGCCAAGGTGGCCGCCCCATGACTCGCACGAGGCCGATGACACGTCGGAAGTAGGCGTGTCTGGCCGCTGCGCGGCCGCGTTGCGGGAGTTCGATTTCTGGGCCCGATGAGACTTTTGTTTCTGGCCTTTGGGCCCAGCCAGGCAGACCTTTGCGACGTGCCCCTTCTTTCCGCATTTGTCGCAGATAGCGGAGTGTGCCAGGCAACGCTGGCATGAGTGCTGGCCTTGCCCACACAAATAGCATGGGGGTGTGAGCGGGTCGCTGCGCGGCGCAGGCCTGTAGCGTGGCCGAGACTGGAGGGGATTGAGAGGGGTTCGCAAGGTCCGCTGAGTACGTGCGAAGATTATGGTGGGCCGCTTCCAGGGAAGAGGCGAGCGTTACCGTGCCTTGGAGGTCCTTTGCTCCGTCTTCTAGGAGCCGCTGCCGGATGTACGTGGATCGGATCCCGGACACGAAAACATCACGAATATGTAAGTTCATGTGGACTTCTGCCGCACCTCTTTATGGTCGCAGTTCCTGGCGAGTGCGGTGAGTCTCTCCAAGTATTCATCTAGCGTTTCCCCAGAGCGCTGGTGGCATGTCGAGAGCAAATGTCTGGCGTGTACCTAATTTATCGGCTTTACGAAGCGCTTCTGTAGGATTTCGGCCGCCATTTTGTACGTCGTAGCTTTCTCGATCACGGAGGATAGTCGGTAGCCCACCCGGGCATGTAGTAGCTCAGCTTGCGAGGTCCATCAACTTCTGTCTCTGAGGAGTTCAGATAGGCCTCAAAGCACCGGAGCCAGTATTAAAACATTTCAGTGGCCTCCGGCGACCGAGCGCCCAAATTGAGCTTCTCCAGCTTTAGACCGCTGTCCATCATGATGTAATCTGATAAATAAATTGAGATACCCTCAATTACGACTCAGGAGAGAAGATTGATAATTTAAAAGCTTTAATTACCAGAGAACCAGACAGCTGCCGAGAAGTGTGCTCACTGCACGCTGCCTACTGAACGTAACCTTATATACAGTTCCCTGGGGGCGGAGTCCCCCAGGGTTCCAAACCCGGTCTTAAAGGGGCCTATGCATTAAAGGTACATGTGTGTACAGATATCATTCATCACAGACCCCAAAACACTCAGTGATTACTCTCACTGTGACCCCCAAAGCCCTCAGCAATTATTCTCACTGTGACCCAAAACCCCTGGCAATTACTCTCAGTTTGACTCTCGCCCTGTCAATGACTCTAAACCAACTCCCCCATTGATTACCCCAGGGTGACCCCCACATTCCCGCTGCCCCTTCACTGCCCTCACCCCTGTCGATTGGGGCTATATCCTATCAGGCAGGGACCCTGACGTTAGCCAGAAAGTCAGGAACGACTTTGCCTTGAATGTTTTGGGCAGACCCCCAGCTGAATTTTCTGGTGTTCAGACAATTAACTGGCTGTCCCCGAGGCTCCCATTCCGTTAAATAACAGGAGTCCGCACCCCAAGAGCTACTGGCCCTCCGATTGGTCAGCAGATCTTCAATCTCAGCAGCACCACTGAGAGGGTCAGCCATTGCTGGAATTACAACTGTCCTGGAGTGTGTGTGTGTGATTGGGGGGGGGGGGCTGTGATGCACAGTGGGAGTGTGAAGAATGTTCCCGTGGCCTTACTGCCGGGAGCCCCTCCGGGGACCATTGAACACCCAATCAGGAGGGCGACCCATCTGTACGCAGAGAGGTGGCCAGGAATAATTTTGCAATCTCCCCACGTGTGGCGGCTAACTTGGGCACTAAGGGGCAATTTTGCATGGTCAATCCACCTAACCTGCGCATATTTGGATGTTGAGAGGAAACCGGAGCTCCCAGAGGAAATCCACACAGACACACAGAGAACATGCAAACTCCACACAGTCACCCAAAGTCAGAATCAAACCCGGGTCCCTGGCGCTGTGAAGCAGCAGTGCCTACCACCTGTGCCACTGTGGGGTCACAGTGAGGGCAATTGCCAGGGGTTTTGAGGTCACAGTGAAAGTAATTGCCAGGGATTTGTGGGTCACACTGAGAGAAATCATTGATTGTTTTGCGGTCATACTGAGAGTAATCGCTGTTTTTTGGGGTCTCACAGAGTAATCGCTGGGGTCACAGAGAGAGCAATCGCAGGTTGTTTTGGGGTCACAGTGAGAGTAATTGCTGGTTGTTTTGGGATTGCAGTAGAGTAATCGCTGGTTGTTTTGGGGTCACACTGAGAGAAATTGCTGGGGGTTTGGAGGTAAGAGTGACAGTAATTGGAGGGCCATCCTCTAACCTCTCCATTGCTAATGAGATTCCATGACATTAAGAGGACAATGGACACGCCACACCCCACCATTCAAGGGCTCCTCCCCCACCCCCCCTGTCTCCCAGGCTGCCCATTGAGGGCGGGGAAAATTCTGCACTTCGAGTGATCTTCCCCCCAACCCTGCCCGGCCATCCCTCCCCTGTCATTTGCACTCAAGTCTATCATGCGCCCCCGGTCGTGGGTTCTCCTCAGTGTTTACACAGTGAAACTTTCAATCGATTTATGTAACATTCTCCTGCACATCAGCTAATCTCTCTGATATTTGTGTTCTGCCCTTTCCCCTGCCAAATTCCCGGGGAAGAAACAGAGCTTCATAATAATGGCAAGGTCATTATACAGGTGAATGAGCAACAGTGCAATGCGGCAGCAGAACCTTCCAGGGGTGAAATTACACAGATTTAATCAGCACACATTGGTGGAGGAAGGCACAAATTATAAATAATAGAAATGTTCCCAAACCATGTTGTAACAGAGCAAATCCTGTTCATAGAGCAGAATGCCAGACTGATAGAGTCTGTGGAACAAATGCGCATCCTGCGCAGTTTCTGTTCAATGAAATTATTTAAAAATAATAATATATTAGAATGAAGGGGAAAAGAATTCATGCCGCGTTGTTCTGCCTTGTGCCAGAAACGCACCAACCTGCTACAAACCCCCCTCAGAAACAACTTGGAACTTCCAGTACATCTTCCTGACCAGACAGCTCGGTAACCCTCGGTGCTGTCTTTTTTTACCACGCCGTTTCTCATCATCCTGTGTGGATTTCCTTTGGGAGCTCCGGTTTCCTCTCAAAGCCCAAAGATGTGCAGGTTAGGTGGATTGACCATGCTAAACACACACGGGAACAAATGCCTTTTCATTCTCCAGCTCAAAGGCAGCTGCCGATTGTGAATCAGCACGCTGGCGAACATTTATCCCTCAGTCAAAAGATTTCCGACTCAATATCACCATGCTTTTTGTGGGATCTTGCTGTGCACACACTGGCTGCTGCCGCCCCTGTATTAAAACGGTTTCAACGTACTTCATTTGGCTCGGAACAGCAGCATAAAAATACAAGTCATTTTTCTTCTTCAATCAGATTAAATTGGACATACTTTCTTGAAAAGCATAACTTTGCTAGGATATGGGGAAGGAGCTCAAATGTAAGACTGATTGGATTGATCTTTCAAAGAGTCAGCATAGGTTCAATGGGCCAAATGGCCTCTTTCCGTGAAATTTCCCCAATCATCCCCCCAAACTGACTGACCACCCCAACATCAGACCCTCCCCAAAACTGGCCAAATAAATCAACCTTCCAACTCCCAAAACTGACCGAACGCCCCCACACTGACCCCCAAAATTGAGCAAATACCCCAACCAGATCCTCTCCCAAAACTGACCAAACACCCATCCTTGACCCCCCATAACTGACCAAATACCCAACACTGACCCCCCAAAACGGACCGAATACACCAACCATGACAACCCCAAAACTAACCGCGTACCTCAACACTGACCCTCCCCCAAAGCTGACCGCATACCCCAACCCTGACGCCCCAAAACTGATCAAATACCCAACCCTGACCCCTGAAACTGACCGAATACCCAAACCCAACCCCCCCCAAAACTGACCAACTACCCCAACCCCGACCTTCCAGCAAAACCGACCGCATACCCAATCCTGACCCCCAAAACTGACCAAATATCCAACCCTGATCCCTGAAACTGACCGAATACCAAACCCCTATCCCCCCAAAACTGACCAACTACCCCAACCCCGACCTTCCCTCAAAACTGCCCAAATCTCCCAACACTGACCCCCCCAAAACTGATCAAATACCCAACACCCCCCCAAAACTGAACAAATATCCCAACCCCGACCCGACCCCAAAACTGACCAAATACCCAACCCTGACCCCTGAAACTGACCGAATATCCAACCCTGACACGACCCCAAAACTGATCAACTACCTCAACCCTGACTCTCCCCCAAAACTGCCCAAATACACCAACCCCCAAAACTGACCACGACCACAACCCTAATCCTCCCCCAAAACTGACCGAATACCCCAACCCTGCCCCCCAAAACTGACCAAATATCCCCAAACCCGGCACCCCCAAACTGACCAATACCCCAACCCTGACCCCCCAAAACTGACCATATATCCCCAAACCCGGCATCCCTAAACTGACCAAATATCCCTACCCTGGAACACCCAAAACTGACCGAATATCCAACCCTGATCCCCCAAAACTGACCAAATATCCCCAAACCCTGACCCCCCAAACTGACCAATACCCCAGCCCTAACCCGCCAAAACTGATCAATACCCCAACGCTGATCCCCCCTCCAAAACTGACCGAATACCCAACCCAAACCCCCCCAAAACTGACCAAATATCCCAATCCTCAAAACTGACCGGATACCCCAACCCTAACCCCCCAAAACTGATTAATACCCCAACTCTAACCCCCCAAAACTGATCAATACCCCAATCCAGACCCTCCCCCAAAACTGACCGAATACCCAACCTGACCCCCCAAAACTGACCAAATTCCCCAACCTCAGAACACCCAAAACTGACCTAATATCCAACCCTGATCCCCCAAAACTGACCATATATCCCAATCCCCCAAACTGACTGAATACCCCAACCCTAGCCCCCCAAAACTGATCAATACCCCAACAATAACCCCCCCAAAACTGACCAAATACCCCAAACCCGGAACACCCAAAACTAACCGAATATCCAACCTTGATGCCCCAAAACTGACCAAACACCCATCCCTGACCCGCCAAAACTGACTAAATACCCCAAACCCCTTCACCCCCAAATCTGACCGCAGACCCCAACCCCCAAAACTGACCAAATACCCCAACACTGATCCCCAAAACTGGCCAAATGCCCCAACTCCAGAACTGACCCGTACCCCAACCCTGACCCCCCCAAACTGACTAAATACCCCAAACCCGGAACCCTCAAAACTGATCGGGTATCCAACCCTGACCCCCTGAAAACTGACCAAATACCCCAACCCTGACACCCCAAAACTGACTAAATACCCAAACCCCCAAAACTGACCACTACCACAATCCTGACCCTCCCCAAAACTGACCAAATACCCCAACCCTGACCCCCCAAAACTGACCGAATACCCCAACCCTGACCACCCAAAACTGACCGAACACCCCAACCCAGACCCCCCCCAAACTGACCGAATACCCCAAACCCAAACCCCCCAAAATTGACCGAACACCTTAACTCTGACGCCCCAAAACTGACCGAACACCCTAACCCCGACCCCCCCAAAACTGACCGCATACCCCAACCCCACAAAACTGACCCAATACACCAACCCCCAAAACTGACCACTACCACAATCCTGACCCTCCCCTAATCTGACCGAATACACCAACCCAGACCCCCCAAAACTGACCGAATACCCCAACCCTAACTCCCCAAAACTGACCGAACACCCCAACCCCGACCCCCCACAACTGACCAAACACCCCAACCCTGGCTCCCCAAAACTGACCGAACACCCCCAACCCCGACCCCCCCGAAAGCTAACCGCATACCCCAACCCCAAACCCTCTAAAACTGACCGAACACCCCAACCACGACCCCCCAAAACTGACCGCATACCCCAACCCCGACCCCCCCAAAACTGACCTAACACCCCAACCCCGACCCCCCCAAACGAACCGAACACCCCAACCCCGACCCCCCCAAAATTGACCAAACACCCCAACCCCCCCAAACTGACCGAACACCGCAACCCCAAACCCCCCAAAACTAACCGCATACCCCAACCGCAAACCCGCAAAACTGACCGAATACCCCAACCCCAACACCCCCAAAACTGATCAATACCCCAACGCTGATCCTCCCCCAAAACTGACCAATACCCCAATCCACACCCTCCCCCAAAACTGACCAAATACCCAACCCTGACCCCCCAAAACTGATCAATACCCCAACGCTGATCCTCCCCCAAAACTGATCAATACCCCAATCCACATCCTCCCCCAAAACTGACCGAATACCCAACCCTGACCCCCCAAAACTGACCAAATATCCCAATTCCTAAAACTGACCGAATACCCCAACCCCAACACCCCCAAAACTGATCAATACCCCAACGCTGATCCTCCCCCAAATCTGATCAATACCCCAATCCACACCCTCCCCCAAAACTGACCAAATACCCAACCCTGACCCTCCAAAACTGATCAATACCGCAACGCTGATCCTCCCCCAAAACTGATCAATACCCCAACGCTGATCCTCCCCCAAAACTGATCAATACCGCAACGCTGATCCTCCCCCAAAACTGATCAATACCCCAACGCTGATCCTCCCCCAAAACTGATCAATACCCCAACGCTGATCCTCCCCCAAAACTGATCAATACCCCAATCCACACCCTCCCCCAAAACTGACCGAATACCCAACCCTAACCCCCCAAAACTGACCATATATCCCAATCCCCCAAACTGACTGAATACCCCAAAGCCAAACCCCCCAAAATTGACCGAGCCCCCCAACCCTGATGCCCCAAAACTGACGGAACACCCCAACCCCGACCTCCCCACAACTGACCACATACCCCAAACCCAAACCCCCCAAAACTGACCAAATACCCTACCCGGTCCCCCCCAAAACTGACCGAACACCCCAACCCTGACCCCCCCAAAACTGATGCATAGCCCAACCTCGACCCCCCCAAAACTGACCGAACTCCCCAACCCCGACCCCCCAAATTGACCGAACACCCCAACCCCGACCCCCCCAAAACTGACCAAACACCCTAACCCCCCAAAACTGACCGAACACCCCAACCCCCCCAAACTGACCGAACACCCCAACCCCAAACCCCCCAAAACTAACCGCATACCCCAACCCCAAACCCCCCAAAACTGACCGAACACCCCAACCGCAAACCCGCAAAGCTGACCGAATACCCCAACCCCAACCCCCCCAAAACTGATCAATACCCCAACGCTGATCCTCCCCCAAAACTGATCAATACCCCAATCCACACCCTCCCCCAAAACTGACCGAATACCCAACCCTGACCCCCCAAAATTGACCAAATATCCCAATTCCCAAAACTGACCGAATACCCCAACCCCAACACCCCCAAAACTGATCAATACCCCAACGCTGATCCTCCCCCAAATCTGATCAATACCCCAATCCACACCCTCCCCCAAAACTGACCGAATACCCAACCCTGACCCTCCAAAACTGACCAAATATCCCAATCCCCCAAACTGACCGAATACCCCAACCCTAACCCCCCAAAACTGACCGAATACCCCAACCCTAACCCCCCAAAACTGACTGAATACCCCAACCCTAACCCCCCAAAACTGATCAATACCCCAACAATAACCCCCCCAAAACTGACCAAATACCCCAACCCCGGAACACCCAAAACAAACCGAATATCCAACCTTGATGCCCCAAAACTGATCAAACACCCATCCCTGACCCTCCAAAACTGACTAAATACCCCAAACCCAGCACCCCCAAATCTGACCGCAGACCCCAACCCCCAAAACTGACCAAATACCCCAACACTGATCCCCCAAAACTGACCAAATGCCCCAACTCCAGAACTGACCCTTACCCCAACCCTGACCCCCCAAACTGACTAAATACCCCAAACCCGGCACCCTCAAAACTGATCGGGTATCCAACCCTGATCCCCCAAAACTGACCAAACACCCATCCCTGACCCTCCAAAACTGACGAAATACCCCAAACCCGGCACCCCCAAATCTGACCGCAGACCCCAATCCCCAAAACTGACCAAATACCCCAACACTGATCCCCAAAACTGGCCAAATGCCCCAACTCCAGAACTGACCCGTACCCCAACCCTGACCCCCCCAAACTGACTAAATACCCCAAACCCGGAACCCTCAAAACTGATCGGGTATCCAACCCTGATCCCCCAAAACTGACCAAACACCCATCCCTCACCAACCAAAACTGACTAAATACCCCAAACCCCAAAACTGATGTCAGACCCCAACACTGATCCCCCAAAACTGACCAAACACCTATCCCTGACCCCCCCCCCCCAAAACTGACCAAATACCCCAACCCCCAAAACTGGCCACTATCACAATGCTAATCCTCCCTCAAAACTGACCGAATACCCTACCCGGACCCCCCAAAACTGACCAAATACCCCAACCCCGGCACCCTCAAAGCTGACCAATACCCCAACCCAGACCCTCCCCCAAAACTGAAGAAATACCCAACCCTGACCCTCTGAAAACTGACCAAATACCCCAACCCTGACCCCCCAAAACTGACTAAATACCCCAACCCTCAAAACTGACCACTACCACAATCCTGATCCTCCCCAAAACTGACCGAATTCCCCAACCTGACCCCCCAAAACTGACCGAACACCCCAACCCCGACCTCCCCAAACTGACCGAATACCCCAACCCTAACCCCCCAAAACTGACCGAACACCCCAACCCCGACCTCCCCAAACTGACCAAATACCCCAACCCTAACCCCCCAAAACTGACCAAACACCCCAAACCCCCCCAAAACTGACCAAATACCCTACCCGGACCCCCCAATACTGACCGAACACCCCAACCCCGACAAAACTGACCGAACACCCCAACGCCAAACCCCCCCAAAACTGACCGAACACCCCAACCCCAAACTCCCCAAAACTGATCGAACACCCCAACCCCAAACCCCCAAAACTGACCAAACACCCCAACCCCAAACCCCCCCAAAACTGACCGAAAACCCCAACCCCAAAACCCCCAAAACTGACCGAACACCCCAACCCCAAACCCCCCAAAACTGACCGAACACCCCAACCCCGACCCCCCCCCCCAATCTGACCGAACACCCCAACCACAACCCCCCCAAAACTGACCGAATACCCCAACCGCAAACCCCCCAAACTGGCCGAATACCCCAACCCCGACCCTCCCCAAAACTGACCGAATACCCCAACCGCAAACCCCCCAAACTGACCGAACAACCCAACCCCAACCCCCCCAAAACTGACCGAACACCCCAACCCCCCAAAACTGACCGAACACCCCAACCCCGACCCCCCCAAAACGGACTGAAACCCAAACCCCAAACCCCACCAAAACTGACCGAACACCCCAACCCCTCAAAACTGACCGAACACCCCAACCCCAAACCCCCCAAAACTGACCGAACACCCCAACCCCAAACCCCCCAAAACTGACCAACCACCCCAACCCCAACCCCCCAAAACTGACCAAATACCCAAACTACGACCCTCCAAAACTGACCGAATACCGAAACCCCCCCAAATCTGACCCAACACCCCAACCCCGATCCCCCCAAAACTGACCAAATACTGAAACCCCTGACTTCCCCAAACTGACCGAATACCCCAATCCCGACTCCCCCTAACTGACCGAAAACCTCAACACCCCAAAACTGACCAAATACACCAACCCCAAACCCCCCAAAACCGACCGAATACCCCAACCCCGAATCCCAAAACTGACCAAGTACTCCAACCCCGGCCCCTCAAAATTGACCAAAGACACCATCCCCGACCTCCCAAAACTGACCGAACACCCAACCCCTCAAAACTGACCGCAAATCCAAACCCTGACCCCGCAAAACTGACCAAGTACTCCAACCCCGGCCCCTCAAAACTGACCGCAAATCCCAGCCCAAACCCCCCATAACTGTCCAACTTCTCCAACCTCGTGCCCCAAAAATTAACCGAATCCCTAACACCGACCCCCAAAGGTGACAGAATACCCCAAACTCCGACCCCCTCCAAATCTGACCGAATGCCCCAACCCCAAACCCTCTCCAAAACTGACCAAAACCTTTACCCCAAGCCCCCTCCAAAACTGACCAAATGCCCCAACCTCGATTCTTCTCCAAAACTGACAGAATCCCCCAACCCTGACCCCCCCGAAACTGACCGAAACTCCTACCCCAAAGACCCTCCAAAACTGACAGAGTACCCCCAAACCTCCAAAACTGACTGAAAGAACCAAACCCCCAAAACTGACCAAATACCCCAAACTCCCAAAATTGACTGAATACCCCAAGCCCTCAAAACTGATCGAATACCCCAACCCCTCAAAACTGATCGAATACCCCAACCCCTCAAAACTGACCGAATACCCCAACCCCTCAAAACTGATCGAATACCCCAACCCCTCAAAACTGACCGAATACCCCAACCCCTCAAAACTGACCACAAATCACAGCCCAAACCGTCCAAAACTGTCCGACTTCTCCAACCTCGTTTTCCAAAAATTAACCGAATCTCCTAACACCGACCCCCACAGGTGACAGAATACCCCAAACTCTGACCCCCCCAGAACTGACCGAATATCCCAATCACAACAACCCCAAAACTGACCGAATATCCAAACCCCAAAATACCACAACCCTGACCCTACCAAAACTGACCAAGTACCCCAACACCGACCCCCAAAAAACTGACTAAATACCCCAACCCCAACAACCCAAAACAGTCCGAATACCCCAATGCCAACCCCCTCAAAACTGAACAAGAACCCCAACCCCGACCCCACAGAACTGACAAAATATCCCAACCCTGACCCTCCCCCAAAACTGACTGAATACCCCAACCCATCCAAAAAACTGACAAAAAACCCCAGCCTCTACCGCCCAAAATTGACCAAAACCCTTACCCCAAACCCCTTCCAAAACTGACCAAACGCCCCAACCCCAAACCTTTCCAAAGCTGACCAAAACCCTTACCCAAACCCCCTCCAAATCTGACCGAATGCCCCAACCCCAAACCCTCTCCAAAACTGACCAAAACTTTTACCCCAAACCCCCTCCAAAACTGACCAAACGCCCCAACCCCAAACCTTTCCAAAGCTGACCAAAACCCTTACCCAAACCCCCTCCAAATCTGACCGAATGCCCCAACCCCAAACCCTCTCCAAAACTGACCAAAACTTTTACCCCAAACCCCCTCCAAAACTGACCAAATACTCCAACCTCGATTCTTCTGCAAAACTGACAGAATACCCCAACCCTGACCCCCCAAAACTGACCGAAACTCGTACCCCAGACTGACAGCATACCCCAAACCCCGAAAACTTACTGAAAATACCAATCCCCCAAAACTGACCAAAAACCCCAAACTCCCAAAATTGACCGAATACCCCAAGCCCTCAAGACTGACCGAATACCCCAACCCCTCAAAAGTGACCGAATACCCCAACCCCTCGAAACTGACCGAATATCCGAACCCCTCGAAACTGACCGAATACCCGAAACCCGATCCCTCAAAACTGACCCGATAACCGACTCCGATCCTCCCTCAAAACCGACAGAATACGGCAACAACGACCCTCCCCAAAAACTGATCGAATACCCAACCCCCCAAGACTGACCGAAAACCCAAACGCCGATCCCACCAAAACTGACTGCATACCTCAACCCCCAAAGCTGACCAAATACCCATCCCCAACCGCCCAAAACTGGCGGAGTACCCCAACCCTGACTCCCCCAAAACTGACCAAATACCCCGACACCAAAACCCCAAAACTGACCGAATACCCCAACCCCCCAAAACTGACCGAATACCCTAACCCCCAAAACTGACTGAATACCCTAACCCCCAAAACTGACTGAATACCCTAACCCCCAAACTGACTGAATACCCTAAGCCCCAAAACTGACCAAATACCCTAACCCCAAAACTGACCGAATACCCTAACCCCCAAACTGACTGAATACCCTAACCCCCAAAACTGACCAAATACCCTAACCCCCAAAACTGACTGAATACCCTAACCCCCCAAACTGACTGAATACCCTAACCCCCAAAACTGACTGAATATCCTAACCCCCAAAACTGACCAAATACCCTAACCCCCAAAATTGACTGAATACCCTAACCCCCCAAACTGACTGAATACCTTAACCCCCAAAACTGACTGAATACCCTAACCCCCAAAACTGACTGAATACCCTAACCCCTAAAACTGACCGAATACCCTAACCCCCAAAACTGACCGAATACCCTAACCGCCAAAACTGACCGAATACCCAAGCCCCCCAAAACTGACCGAAAACCCAAACGCCGATTCCACCAAAACTGACTGAATACCTCAACCCCCAAAGCTGACCAAATATCCATCCCCAACCGCCCAAAACTGGCCGAGTACCCCAACCCTGACTCCCCCAAAACTGACCAAATATCCCAACACCAAAACCCCAAAACTGACTGAATACCCTAACCCCCAAAACTGACTGAATACCCTAACCCCCAAACTGACTGAATACCATAACCCCAAAACTGACCAAATACCCTAACCCCCAAACTTACTGAATACCCTAACCCCCAAAACTGATAGAATACCCTCACCCCGAAAACTGACTGAATACCCTAACCCCCAAAACTGACCAAATACCCTAACCCCCAAAACGGACCGAATACCCTAACCCCCAAAACTGACCAAATACCCTAACCCCCAAAATTGACTGAATACCCTAACCCCCAAACTGACTGAATACTTTAACCCCCAAAACTGACTGAATACCCTAACCCCCAAAACTGACTGAATACCCTAACCCCTAAAACTGACCGAATACCCTAACCCCCAAAACTGACCGAATACCCTAACCGCCAAAACTGACCGAATACCCAACCCCCCCAAAACTGACCGAAAACCCAAACGCCGATTCCACCAAAACTGACTGAATACCTCAACCCCCAAAGCTGACCAAATATCCATCCCCAACTGCCCAAAACTGGCCGAGTACCCCAACCCTGACTCCCCCAAAACTGACCAAATATCCCAACACCAAAACCCCAAAACTGACCGAATACCCTAACCCCCAAAACTGACTGAATACCCTAACCCCCAAACTGACTGAATACCATAACCCCAAAACTGACCAAATACCCTAACCCCGAAACTGATTGAATACCCTAACCCCCAAAACTGATAGAATACCCTCACCCCGAAAACTGACTGAATACCCTAACCCCCAAAACTGACCAAATACCCTAACCCCCAAAACTGACAGAAATAACCACCCTGATTCCAAGAAAACTGACCGAGCACCCTAAGCCTAACCTCCCAAAGCTGACCGAATGCCCTAACCTCCCAAAATTGACCGAATAACCAACCCCTCAAAAACCCCAAATCTGAACGAGTACCCCAACTTCCCCAAAACTGACCAAGTACGCCAACCCTGACCTCCAAAACTGACAGAACACCCCAAAGCCAACCCCCCCCAAAACTGACTGAGTAACCCAAATCCCACCGAAACTGACCGAATACCCCAACCCTGACCCCCAAAACTGACCGAATACCCCAGCCTCCCCAAAGCTGACCGAGTACCCCGAATCCCACCAAAACCGACCGAATACCCCAACCCTGACCCGCAAAACTGACCGAATACCCCAGCTCCCCAAAAACTGACCGAGTACCCCGACTCCCACCAAAACCGACCGACTACCCCAACCCTGACCCCCAAAACCAACCGAATACCCCAACCCTGACCCCCAAAACTGACTGGATACCCCAAGCCCAATCCACCAAAACTGACTGAATACCCCAAGCCCGGTCCCCCAAAACTGACCAAATATTCCAACCCCGACCCCCGAGACTGACAGAATACCCCAACCCCACCCCAAACTGACCAAATATCCTAACCCCCAAAACTGATTGAGTAGCCCAACCCCAACCCAACCAAAACTGACCAAATACTCCAACCCCGGCCCCATTAAAACTGACCGAATACCCCATTCCTACCCAAAAGAAATGACCGAATATCACAACCCCCCCAAAACTGACCAAGCACCCCAGCCCTGAAGCCCCAATGCTGCTTTTTTTTAATACTCTAACCACCTACTCCCCATAACTGACTGAATACTCCAAGACTGACCCTCCCCCCCAAAACAGTCCAAATACCCCAACCCCCCAATACTGACCAAATACACTAACCCCGATCCCCCCAATGAACCTGATCAACCCAAACAGCCAGATACTGACTGAGTAAGAGGTTATTCATGAAGGCCCACCTTCTCAACCTTGTTCCCAGCCTGAGGTGTGGAGATCCTCAGGTTAAACCACCACCAGTCAACTTTCCCCCTCTTAGAATAAAGCAGCCTTATGGCTATCTGGGACAATGGTGGCTTTACCGTGCCTATATGAACTGCATGTTTTTGAAACAAAGTACATAAATCCAGTGTTGCGATAGAGGCTATCTCCCAGTTTGCTTTACTCCTGTCTGCAGTAAAGTGCAATTTCTATCGGCAAAACTTGTGCCTCCACATGTTAAAGCATTAAGTGGGCAAAGTAGTGCGCTCAGAGTTAACACTTCACCTTATGAAAAAGCATGTTGAATTCCACTAGATCCTTCTCCACTGCCGATTGGTAGATACTATCAGACGCGCTCTTCGTAATGGGCTTATCTAATATCAGATGACTTTGGAAATAGAATTATTTACAGGGGGTGAAAGTACAATCTAGATGAGTCATTGTGTCAGGTTGCAGTAAGTAAAGTCGTCATAGTCCCAGAAGACCATAGGTTGCTTTCCCTTTGAGGGGGGGGGGGGGGGGGGGGGAGAGCTGACTGGCAGTCAGCTGACTGATAGTCACTACACCTCAAGCGCAGGGTAAGGTTGAGAAGGCGAAGCCTTCATGAATGACCTCAGGCATGCTGCTGGTCTCACTCTGCAGCACAGGGGCTGTTTAGCACAGGGCTAAATCGCTGGCTTTTAAAGCAGACCAAGGCAGGC
This sequence comes from Scyliorhinus torazame, assembly GCF_047496885.1. Classification (NCBI taxonomy): domain Eukaryota; kingdom Metazoa; phylum Chordata; class Chondrichthyes; order Carcharhiniformes; family Scyliorhinidae; genus Scyliorhinus; species Scyliorhinus torazame. The sequence goes on from NC_092719.1 coordinate 119,828,336, forward strand.
CAGCAGCACGGTTCGATTCCCGTAACAGCCTCCCCGAACAGGTGCCGGAATGTGGCAACTAGGGGCTTTTCACAGTAACTTCATTTGAAGCCTACTTGTGACAATAAGCGATTTTCATTTTCAAACCAGCTGTCCAGCCAAATGAGCTAAAGCAGCCCCCAGATTGCAGTATGAGAGGTCAAGGCACCAAGATTAACCAGAAGAGTAGGCCAACAAGCCTCAAAATCCCTTTCAGATATTTGTGGTTTTGTTGCTCAGCAGACGTAGATTAATCTATGGAGGAATTAAGTAAACACAGATCGCCAAGTGTGACCCTAATGAGGGCTGGAAAGATAATCACCTGAATTTGGCCACTTGGCAACATGGAATATGCACATTCAGTTTACATCAGGTTCAAAGCAACTTTAATGTCATTGACTTCTGATTAAAGTATTTTCTAAAGCCAAGATTGTACCTGCTGCCATTTTGATGCCTTTAGAAGAGACAGCGTCTATGTCGAATAGCCAAAATGTTGTTCCACTTAAAGTGGCAGATAAAATCATTGACAAAAAGTTGACATTTTTGTCACACTGCCAATTTTGGGAACTGGCGAGATAATAAGCCATTGTCCATGAGCAACCATAAGCATGTCTAACAGATTACATGCCTTGAGAGACACTGCTCCGCGTCAAGCGCAGAACAAGGCAAGGAGGTAATCCTCCATGACCTCACGGAATGAACCCATGCCATTGGCATCATTTTGCACCACACTATAGCCAATTAGCCAACAGAGCTAACTAACTGATTGTGAACACAAACGCTGCCATCCCATCACTGAATATGTTCACAAACCTTTCAGTCCTGAACTGAGTCAAGATGGCCCACCCCTGGTGATCCAGTCATGTGTTTTCCTGCACTGAAAATGTTTGAATTGACAAATGATTCAAATTTTAAAAGCACAGAAGTAACACAGCAAAGTGTGGTAACTTAAAGCACAGAACCAGCAGGTGATACTCAGTGAACAACCTCAATTAAACAACACAGCCCACCGTGACAGAGTACACAAACCCAATGAAATGCAAACTGACCAAATATAATAAATTCTGTATAACTCCCTTTCGCAGCAAATGTTTCAGTATCTCCATAATGCTTCATATAAGTGTTTTTAGAAAAGACTAATTTGTTTAGTTCATCCCATGGCAAAGCAGGTGCTAACAAAGTTCAGTTGGCTTAAAAAAATTCATTTCAAACCGATTTTTAAATAATAATACTAATAATCGCTTATTGTCACGCGTAGACTTCAATGAAGTTACTGTGAAAAGCCCCTAGTCGCCACATTCCGCCGCCTGTTCGGGGAGGCCGGTACGGGAATTGAATCGCACACATACCATTACTCCTGCATTGACAACTAAGCTGTATTCCTCCACCTCTGTTGAAAAGACAAGGACAAGAGTGAGCCTGCCGTGCTATTCATTTCAAAGGGAGCATGGAGAGACAGTCAGGTAATAGTGGGTGATGCAAATAGCTGTATTTTGGGTGCATAATTCATGCAGAGGAAGAATCGGTGCAGACGGGATAGGCCGAAGGACCTTTTCTGTGCTGTAGATCTCTATGACTCTATGGCTCTAATGCAAGGGCCATTAGAAAACTTGCAGGCTCAGCATTTAATGAACTTTATCAGTTCATAAGATATTGGAGCAGAATTAGGCCACTTGGCCCATCAAGTCTGCTCTGCCATTCAATAATGGCTGATCTCATCCTGGCCTTAACTCAACCGTCCTGCCCATTCTCCATAACCCTTCAACCCATTACCAATTAAAAATCTGTCGAACGCCTCCTTAAATTTACTCACTATCCCAGCATCCACCTCACTCGGGGTAGCGAATTCCGCAGATTCGCAACCCTTTGGGAGAAGTAGGTTCTCCTCAATTCTGTTTTAATTTTGTTACCTCTTATCCTAAGGCTATGACCTCTTGTTCTAGAATGCCCCACGTCTACTTTATCCATATCTTTTATCATTTTGCATAGCTCAATTTGATCTCCCCTCATTCTTCTAAACTCTAGAGAGTATAGGCCTAAACGGTTCAATCTCTCTTCATACGATTAACATAGATGAACATTAGGTGTTGCACTTTGGAAGGATAAACAGGAAAGCAAAACAGGTGGGAGGTTCTGGGCGCGATTCTCCACTCCCACGCCGGTTGGGAGAATCGCCTGGGCCGCCAAAATTTCCCGGGACGCCGGTCCGACGCCCTCCCGCGATTCTCCCAAGCGGCGGGAACGGCCCGGTCGAGTTTCGCGGGCCGCAGGCCGGAGAGTCGCCGGAGACACCGAAAATGGCGATTCTCCGGCACCCCCGCTATTCTGAGGCCCGGATGGGCCGAGCGGCCAGGCCAAAACGGCGGATTCCCCCCGGCGCCGTCCACACCTGGGGCGAAATTCTCCCGAAACGGCGCGATGTCCGCCGACTGGCGCCCAAAACGGCGCCAATCAGACAGGCATCGCGCCGCCCCAAAGGTGCGGAATGCGCCACATCTTTGGGGGCCTAGCCCCAACATTGAGGGGCTAGGCCGGCGCCGGAGGAATTTCCGCCCCACCAGCTGGCGGAAACGGCCTTTGTTGCCCCGCAAGCTGGCACGGAAATGACATCCCCGGGCGGCGCATGCGTGGGTGCGTCAGCGGCCGCTGACAGTTTCCCATGCATGCACAGTGGAGGGAGTCTCTTCCACCTCCGCCATGGTGGAGACCGTGGCAGAGGCGGAAGGGAAAGAGTGCCCACACGGCACAGGCCCGCCCGCGGATCGGTGGGCCCCGATCGCGGGCCAGGCCACCGTGGGGGCCCCCCCCCGGGGCCAGATCGCCCTGCGCCCGCCCCCCCCAGGACCCCGGAGCCCACCCACGCCACCTTGTCCCGCCGTTCAAAAGATGGTTTAATCCACGCCGGCGGGACAGGCAATTTATCGGCGCGACTTCGGCCCATCCGGGCCGGAGAATCGAGCGGGGGGGGCCCGCCAACCGGCGCAGCCCGATTCCTGCCCCCGCCAAATATCCGGTGCCGGAGACTTCGGCAACCGGCGGGGGCGGGATTCACGGCAGCCCCCGGCGATTTTCCAACCCGGCGGGGAGTCGGAGAATGACGCCCCAGGTCGCTGCAGTCGTGAGTGGTGCGTGAACGCTGGGGGGGGGCGGCCTGCGGGGGGGGGCGAGGGGGGGGGTTCTGCACCAGGGGGTACCTCAGATGTGGGGTGGCCCGCGATCGGTGCCCACCGATCGTCAGGCCGTCCTCTCTGAAGGAGGACCACCTTCCTTCCGCGGCCCCGCAAGATCCGTCAGACATCTTCTTGCGGGGCGGACTTAGAGAGGACGGCAACCACGCATGCGCAGGTTGGCGCTGACCAACCCGCGCATGCGCGGATGACGCCCGTTATGCGGCGCCGGCCGCGTCATCTATGCGGCGCCGCTTTTACACAGGCGACAAGGCCTGGCGCATGTAGATGACGCGGCCCCGATCCTGGCCCATTGTCAGGGCCTGAATCGGTCGGGACCGGGGCCGTTTCGCGCCGTCGTGAACCTCGACGGCGTTCACGACGACGCGGCCACTTCAGTGCGGGAGTGGAGAATCCCGCCCTCTTTTTCCCAAAAAAGGCTTGATAGGGATTAGAAATTACCAATGTGTTGAGCAGGGTAGATGTGGGAGAATGTTTCCACTTGAGGGAGAATCCAAAAGGACGGCCCATAAATAGAAGTTAGTCACTAGTAAATCCAATAGGGAAATAATGGGAAACTTGAGTGGTTAGAATGTGGAATTTGTCACCCTTCGTGACTGTGGCACGAAGCTTTCAGAAGGAGACGAGTACATGAGAGAACAGGGAGTAGAAAGATCTGCTGGAAGGCTGAGTCGAGGTAGGTGGAATGGGACGGGACTTGTCGGAAGGATAAATACCAGCACATACCCGTCAGGAAGACCATGCTGTTTTCTGCGGACTAAAGCAGAAAGGGTCTTCCCAGAGGCAGGAATTCTGCTGTGACACAAATTAATTGCCAAAACGAAAATCTATTATAAATGTTTAATTAGCAAGTTGTTGCTATACAAAGCACAATAAAAGTAGCCTCATTACCAACAACTCTAATTAAAAAATAAGAGAAGGAAAATCTGTGGGGTGTTGATTCTGTGTGGAACCTTCCTCTCGACTCTCTGTTAGTCAAGTGGGTAGATTTTTAAACTGAGGCCCTATCTACTGTGTTGAGGTGAACACAAGAGACGCCATGCTACAAATCAAATCAGAAGAGAAATCTCCAACATGCATGAAAACAGGTTGGGCTGGATTCTCCGCGACACCGAAATCGCGGCCGGCGCCGGGGCAGAGAATCCAGTTTGATGCCGTAATCGGGCCGGTTCAGCAAAAAACGGCCTCACTAGTGAGTACACCGCACCACCAGGGGCCACTGCCAGAGGCCCGCTCCGCCATCCTGCGCCCCCGACCGTCCGAGTTGCCGGCGGCATAGACTAACCTGCTATTGCCGGTCAGGATACTCGCGCAGCCCTGGTCGGGGCGGGACAATTGGAGGCCGTGGGGGAATGATTGTGCGGGGTTTGAGGGTCGGGCGCGCGGCCGATCGGAGGGCCTCTTTTTCGGGTCCAGCTCCACGCTCCGTGTTCACCATGGAGCACGGTGCGGCCACTGAAGGCCGCCACCGTGCTCATGCGCAGCCTCTGACCCGGAGGTGCGGGGGGCCCATACCTGCGGCAAAAGCTGCGAGATTTACTCCAGGTCCCTGCTAGCCCCTTGCAGGGCTATGAGTGCGTTTCACTTTTTTCCAGGATTATCAGGAGTAAAACTCCACTGTTTTGATGCCAACGTGTGGACATCGTCTCAATAATGGAGAATCCAGCCCGTTATCTTTTCATTCAGTTATTTCATCTTTCTGGAGCCAATGGGTTACTTCTGAGAAGAAGCCAAAATGCTTTGGGATGTCCAAGAGAAAAAAGGCAAAATGTAAATGCAAGTTTTACACACTTCCTGTGGCATAGCTCAATTTACCTAATGAGCATGTCTTTTCAAGTTGCCAATGACTAGCTTTCTTTCCTTTATCAAAATAATTTGCTCATAGTGTGTTACTGACCCCAGCAAGGCAGCATTTATTTGCCAAACCTGGCTGCCCAAAGGGCATCAGTGGTGTTTTAAAAAAAATGTATTCATGGGATGTGGACTTCGTTGGAAAGACCAGCATTTATTGCCCATTCTTAATTGCCCTTGAGAAAGTGGTGGTAAGCTGCCTTCTTGAACCGCTGCAGTCCATGTGGTGTAGCTGTACCCACCGTACTGTTCAGGAGGGAGTGCCAGGATTTTGCCCCAGCAACAGTGAAGGAACAGCGATATATTTCCAAGTCAGGGTGGTGAATGGTTTAGAGGGGATCTTGCAAGTGGTAGTGTTCCCTTGTGTCTGCTCCACTTCTTCATGATTTTGGGAGGTGCTATCTACAGTCTTTGTGAATTCCTGCAGTGCATCTTGTAGATGGTACACATGGCTGCCAATGTTTCTCAATGGTGGAGGGAGTAAATGTTTGTGAATGGGATGCCAGTCAAGCGGACTGCTTTGTCCTGCATGGTGTCTAGGTTCTTGACTGTTCTTGGAGCTTCACTCATCCAGGCAAATGGAGAGTATTCCATTACACTCCTGACTTGTGCCTTGTAGATGTTGGACAGGCTTTAGGGAGTCAGAAGGTGAGTTACTCCCCACAGGATTCCTAGCCTCTGACCAGCTCTTGTAATGACAGTATTGATATGGCTAGTCCAGTTCAGTGACCCCTAGGATGTTGAAAGTGAGGGATTCAGCAATGGTAATGCCATTGAATGTCAAGGAGCAATGATTACATTCTCTCTTGTTGGAGATGGTCATTGCCTGGTGTTGTGTGGCACAAATGTAATTTGCCACTTGCCAGCCCAAGCCTGTACCTTGTCCAGGTCTTGTTGCATTTGGATATTGAGTGTGCCATGTCTAGAAAACATTCGGCAAAATAGATGTGGCATTTATAAGATCAGCTTTCAAGTTCTCTGAACTTTGCAAAGTATTTAATTAATTGATCACATTTGAGAAGTTATTTCACCTTGTCCAGAACAGTAAGCCAAGAGAACACAGCCTCTGCTTGAAAAGCTGTAAATCAAAACTAACTTGTGGAAATATTCAAATACAATTTTTGTTTTTTAAAATATTTTTTATTCTCCTTTTTCACATTTTCTCCCAAATTTACACCCAACAATAATCAGTAACGAATGTAATGTCAATCCCCATATCAATAATAACGATCCCATCCTCCCACCAAACCCCAAACATTGGCCTGCATGTTAACATAAACAAATGACAAAAAGGAATCAGGAATCACCCATAGTCACCATTAATACATACAGTCCCCTCCCCCAACACTCCCAGCCGCCAACCCCCCTAATGTTCGATGTGATCCAATTCTTGAAAGTGCATAATGAATAACGCCCATCAATTGTAGAACCCCTCCATCAGTCCCCTCAGTTCAAATTTGGCTTTTACAAAAGTCAAGAGTTCCAGCAGGTCCCCCCGCCATGCCAGGGCACAGGGTGTAGAGGTTGATCTCCACCCTAACAGGATCCGCCTTTGGGTGATCAATGAGGTGAAGGCTTCAACATCTGCCTCCACGCCAGTTTCCAACCCCGGCTGGTCCGACACCCTGAAATGGCCCCCGAGGGCCCGGGTCCAGTTTCAAGTGCACTACTTTAGAGATTACCCTAAACACCTCCTTCCAGTAATCCTCCAGTTTTGGACAGGACCAAAACATATGAACATGGTTTGCAGGGCAAACCCGCAACGTTCACACACATCTTCCACCCCCTCAAAGAGCCAGCTCGTCCTCGCCCTTGTACGGTGCGCTCTATACAACACTTTTAGCTGTATCAGCCCCAACCTCGCACATGAGGTGGAGGCGTTCACCCTCCGGAGCGCCTCACACCAGAACCCCTCCTCCATACCCTCTCCCAACTCTTCTTACCACTTTGCCTTGATCCCTTCTAGCGGCGCCTTCTCCTCCTCCAAAATAGCCTCCTAAATCCCCTTCACCAGTCCCCCTGTCGTCAGCACCTCCTCCAGCAATGTGGAAGCCGGCTCGACTGAGAAGCTCTGTATCTCCTTTCTGGCAAAGTCTCGAACCTGCATGTATCTAAATATCTCCCCCTGCTCCAGCCCATACTTCACTCCCAGCTCCTTCAATCCCACAAAATGACCCCCAAGAAATAAATCTTTTAGTGTCCTAATTCCTTTCTCCTCCCATCTCTGAAAATTTCCATCCCACTTCCCTGGCTCAAATCTATGGTTCTCCCAAATCAGCATTTCCTTTGACCCCGCCCCCAACCTGAAGTGCTGTCAAAACTGCCTCCAAATTCTCAACGAAGCTGTTACTACTGGACTCCTGAGAATTTCCCCGGGGCCGTCGGGAGCGGCACTGTCGCTAGCGCCTTCAATCCCGACCCCCTACACAAACTCTCCTCCATTCTGACCCATTGGGAGTCAACCCCTCTGACCCAGCTCCGTACCTTCTCCACATTCGCCACCCAGTAATAATACATCAGGTTCGGAAGACCCAAACCCCCTGCCTGTCTTCCTCTCTGTAGTAGCACCTTTTTAATTCTGGCCACCTTCCCTCCCCATATGAACGAGGTAATCATCCCTTCAATCTCTCGAAAAAATGCCTTTGGCAGGAAAATCATCAAGCATTGAAAAATCGCGGCAGCACATTCATTTTAACCGCCTGTACCCGACTCGCCAATGACAGAGGGAGACCATCCCACCTGCCAGATCAGCTTTCACCCTCCCTACCAAACTAGAAATGTTGTACCTACGGAGTCCCCCCCTAATCCTACGGAGCCCCCCCCCCCAATCCTACGGAGTCCCTCCCAATTCTATTGAGCCCCCCCCCCCCAATATTAAAATACAATTGTGATAGGTTTCTTTCTGAAAATAAATATTCTGGGGTTGAGCAGTTTGAGGCCTGACATGTGGTAGATGTTGCATTCTTGGGAGGAAAGGGTGTCTTGGGACCCACGATTCCCAGAGTCCTCCAACACTGGCGCTTTCCTTGTCTCATTTCTGGATCTGTTGTCGAATAATTGATAGACATTAATTACCATAATTAGTTGGCAAGTACATAGAATCCCTACAGTGCAGAAGGGACCATTTGGCCCATCAACTCTACACCATCCCTCTGAAAGAGTAACATGCCTAGGCCCACTCCCCCGCCCTATCCCCGTAACCCCACCTAAGCTACACATCTTTGGATACTAAGGAGCAAATTTAGCATGGCCAGTTCACCTAACCTGCACATCTTTGGACCGTGGGAGGAAACCACAGCACTCGGAGGAAACCCACGCAGACACGGGGAGAACGTGCAAACTCCATACAGTCACCCAAGGTCAGAATTGAACTCGGGTCCCTCACGCTGTGAGGCAGCAGTGCTAACCACTGTGCCACCAAGTGGCCATCAAGATAGTCCTAGGGAAAACAGATAGGATTTTAACCTTGAATCCCTAGGTTTCTAACTGTAGTGTGTGTTGCCTTGTAGATAAATGCAGCTGCCAATCTATGCACCTGAACAGAAGCTTATTATATAATCTTTTCCCAGGGCAGCACGGTGGCTCAATGGATAGCACTGCTGCCTCATGGCGGTCCCAGGTTCGATCCCTGCTCTGGGTCACTGTCCGTGTGAAGTTTGCACATTCTCCCCGTGTTTGCGTGGGTTTTGCCTCCACAACCCAAAGATGTGCAGTGTAGGTGGATTGACCAGGATAATTGTCCCTTAATTGGAAAAAAATTAATTGGGTACTCTAAATTTATTTTTTAATATATATATATAATCTTTTCCCCAGGGCAATGGCAAATGTTTGGCAGGATACATGGGGAACATTGATCTTTCCTTCAACAGTACCATGAGGTCTTTTAGGTTTGCATGAACAGGCAGGCAAAACCTCAGTTAACATTTGACCCAAAAGACAGGGACATCGAACAATGCCTCTCCAGCACCTCCCGAGTACCCCACTGAGGTTACTTGCTCCAGGTAAAAGTTGGGACTTGAGCCCACACCTTTCTGCTTCAGCATCGCAAGTGCTACCAACATTGAGGCGGTACAGTGGCGTGTGGCTAACACTGTTTCCTCACAGCGCCAGGGACCCAGGTTCAATTCTGGACTTGGGTGTCTGCGGAGTCTGCACTTTCTCCCCGTGTATGTGTGGGTATCCTCCGGGTGCTCTGGTTTCCTCCCACAGTCTAAAGATGTGCGGGTTAAGTACTTTGGTCATGCTAAATTGCCTATAAGTGCCCAAAACGATGTGCAGGTAAGGTGGAGTTATGGGGTTACAGGGATAGCATTCTGCAGAGTGCTCTTTCAGAGGTTCAGTGCAGACTTGATGGGCAGAATGGCCTCCTTCTGCACTGTAGGAATTCTTTGGTTCCAATTGAACCAAGCTGACAATAGCATGTTGCACTTAATAAGTCAAGTACTATGCTGTTATCTGAGGATGTATTGTTAGAGAACGTTGTGCAGCTGAGTGAAGGAGTCTAACTGCTATTAAATAAACACCTGGTGAGTTCAGGGTTTAATTTATCTCAATGCCACAGCTGTTTTTTTTAAATACGTGTGTCTTCTAAGGTCATTCAGAAGTGACCCTATTGTGATCCTATCTTTTTTGTGTGTGTCGGTACTCAATATCTATCAATGCCAGTCCCGGAGAAATCCCACCAGTGATTGGGAGCCTGCCAGTGGCCCTCAAGGACATACAGATGTGGCCAGGAAAAGATTTAATGGGGATGTAAACCCCCTCAGGCTCCTCTGCCTTTGTCATCTTGTGTGTTACTCAGCTCATGGAGATAGCAGATATTCTGACCCCTTTATTAAATCATAGCCTCTCTTTGATTACATATTTCTTTGAAGTGCGACAGAAGAACTTTTCAGGCGTGGCAGACAGGAGTTGTACTACAAATATTATTTGGTATTAAATATTCCCAATTTCGTTACACATTCAATAATCATTATTTTTAGCCTTCTGGAAACGTACATTGGGCATCTCAGCTTCCCTCCTTAGCTGCTGTTACATGATACATTTCTACAGTGTTCCACCTCCACATTAGAGTTCTTCCATTAATTGTAAATGGGAATCACAATTCTATTCATCAGATAGGAATTGATTGAGACAAAAATTATCTATTGTCAATGTGCGGACGATGGGAGATGGATTCAAACTGATAATTCCCCTGCAGCTGAAGTGCGTTTCTCATCTCAGCTCCATGGAAAACCAACAACAGATACGGTGGCACAGTGGTTGGTACTGCTACCTCACAGCACCAGGGACCGGGTTCAATTCTCGTCTTGGGCGAGTGTCTGTGAGGAGTTTGCACCCTCTCCCCATGTCCGCGTAGGTGTCCTCCGGGTGCTCCGGTTTCCTCCCGTAGTCCACAAATGTGCAGGTTAGGTGGATTGGCCATGCAAAATAGCCTTTTAGTGTCCAAAGGTGTGTAGGTTAGGTGGGGTTGCGGGGATAGGCTGGGAGGTGGGCCTAGGTGGTGGTCTGTTTGGGGGATCAGTACAGACTTGATGGGCCAAATGGCCTCCTTCTGCACTGTATGGATTCTGTACTAGGGGATGAACTTTGTTTACCTTGCCCCTAAGAGGTTGCTGACAAGCCCAACCCTATTTTGATTGACCTTGAGAATATACTGAAGATGATAGAAGAACATTTAATGAGGTCTAAGCTCACCCACCTCTCCCATCTACGGAAAGTCAAAATGAAGCCGGTAGCTTTCAGCGGCAATTGGAACTGTTGAAGCCATTCCCGCTGCACCTTGCGGAAACTACTTTGGTCAACTTGGTGTCTCTGAGATGTGGCAGATAGGAGGAAACCTGGATCAAAGCCTCCCTCAGATCGCTGAGCGCATCACAGTATTGGACAGGGGAGGAACAGTGGTCCAAGAAAAGATAGAAGGAAGCAAATTGAGATTGCTTCAGTAAGAAAGTGGCACGGCCCAATTGTGCCCCACTTCCCCCATTGATGTTTTTCCAAAAATATACTTCATTCATGAAATGTACATTACAAAAACAATCCAAGTTGACATTTTATAATGTGTAAAACAGATCAGTTTCTTTCAATACAGTATGTGAAACTCTGAGGTTCCTCACTACATGTAAAATTGAAGATTATGATTACAATATTAAATTTATGTCAAACACACAACCAAGAATTTGACACAATTCCCAGCCTCTCGATGCATTATGACAGGACCTTAAACAGGTCTCTTCCCCATTGAGACTTTGCGACAGCTGCCCCAAGTTTCCAAGCTTTAGTGCGTCCCTCAACACATAGTCCTGAACCTTGGAATGTGCCAGTCTGCAAAACGCAGCTGTGGTCAACCCCTTGCATTGGATAACTGGCATGTTTCGGGCAGACCAAAGAGCATCTTTCACCTGGTTGATGGACCTCTAGTCGCAGTTTATCTCAGTGTGTGTCCCACTGCAACAGCCCATTGCGCACAGAGTCCTTCGTCATGAAGCTGCACAGAGCTGCCAGGTATGAACCTTGACAAAAACCATTGCATCTCCTTCCAGACTAACTTTGCAAGGGCCCATTCCAGAAGGAAGTGAGCAAAGTCTCTTCCCCATTACACCCCTCAAGGACAGTGTGCAGAGGCGGTGGCCCCTCAAGGACAGTGTGCAGAGGCGGTGGCCCCTCAAGGACAGTGTGCAGAGGCGGTGGCCCCTCAAGGACAGTGTGCAGAGGCGGTGGGATCCTGGGTGCGCAGGAAGGATCTGGTGGAGAGGGCCTTTCTCACCACCAGTCAAGCTATGACTTGGTGCTTGTATGAATGTTCCGGCGGCATGGCATTCTGCCCAATGACTTTGACAGTCTGCTGCAGGGGGCCATCCGACAGGGTCCACCAACTCTGCTCCTTGAGGACACGGCACGCAGACCACTGTTTGATGGTCAAAACCATTCTTTCGCATGATCTTTTCCACAAGGGACAGGTGATACGGCACAGTCCAACTGATCAACAATTTCTGTGGTGAAGTGACCAAATCCATCCCTCACAATATCAACGACAGATGGAACCTTGGCACAGAGCGACAATTGGAGTTTGGGTTCCTGGGGCTTGATGTGGCTGCCCCCAATCATTTTTAGACATGACAGGGAAGCGAGAACCAGTCAATCACAACTGTTTTGCCCACCCCCCTCACCCCAACCAGGAAAAGAGCAAAGGTCATCCCAAAGATGTTCCTGCACATTCCCATTGGTCAGTGCAGAGTAAGACTGACAGGATTCACACTTACCAGCCTCCAGGGTCCAGAGATGGTGAGTGCAGGAAGGGTATGAACGAGAGGGTGGGTAACACAATTTGCATTAGAATCATCTGGGGTAGGTTGTAACAGCTGGGTGTAAAATTCTGCAACATCCCCCCCCCCCCCCCTTCCAAACTGGTCACACTGTCATATTTAAAGAAAAAAACACATTGGAAATGTTAAATCTCACCAGACCAGACAGATGGAAATATATGCTGCTGTATATTTTTTTACAATTTAAAATGACACGTCAAAGGGCTATAAACAGCGGGACGTGCAGCGCTGCGGCGCTGTGGGGTAATTAACTCGCAATACCCATCCTGAACATCAGACACTTTTGTTGCCTTAATTGGACTTTTAACCTGGGCTTTGAACTGGGGATAAATTTCATTTCGGTGCAAATAATGAGAAAGTAACATAGTTCAATGCAATCGCCCCCCTCCCCCCCCCCCCCCCCCCGCCCCACATCATATATACAACACACACACACATCAGCTAATGCCCGGGACTTGGTGGCAACTTTAAGGAGATTGACCTGTAATTCATCCATTCATAGAGAACCCCTCCACACACCCGGGCAGGACCCACTCTTCCTTCAGTGTGATTTCAAATAAAGATCCATACTTTTTAACCAGGTTAACGCAAACTCCTAAACAAAAAACTATTCACCATTCAATGCCCAGCCAGGAAACCCCTTTAACTGAAACACACGTGTCTATAATGTGGCAATATAAACACAGTCCCAGAATAACACCGCAGCCAGCTGCATTTCAGCCTCTCGCTCACTTACAAACACCCATGGCACAAACGTTAATACATATTTATTGTTATTTGCACATTATATCTTAAACGGGCTGGCGAATACCACTGCATAATTTCACAATTGTTTAGACTGAAACAGACGTCACTGTTTACTTTTAATGAACGGTCGATCGCCAATCAACTTAATCCACACACATCCATATATAATATATAATATAAAGGTGCAAATTCCATCCAGATTCGGAGGAGCATCGGGAAGCCAGCGCCTGCTAACCTGCTATTCTCCCCGCAAGATGCAGATGGAGAGGATGCCCGCACAAAGCCGGGCTCTCTGCAGCCTGACCCATCCCCACTGTAAATTCAACATGAGAAGCACTCGCCTACCTTCATCCTGCACTCTCTGCAGGCACGAAGTCAGGCTCTTCCTCCAGCCTGGCATCTCGGCTCCCTCTGCCCGGCTGCGGGTAGATTTGGATCTGAATGTAAAGAAGACGTGGAGGAGCGACTCCCCCCTCTCTGCTCGCCTGTTATATCCGGGGGGGGGGGGGGGGGGGGGGGGGCTGTTGAGTCAGCGCCAGTCGCTGGGCTCCGCGTTTACTGTACCATCCCCTCGGAGCGAGCTGCTGGATCTCTATCTATCTCTCTCTCTCCCCCCACCACCCCTCCTCGCCTCAATATCGACTACCAGGCACTGCACTCGGTCAGATCGCAGAGATTCCAACCTGCCCCCCCCAAAAACCCTCCTTCCTCCCCCTTGCTCCAGTGAGCAGAGGGACCCTCACCTGAAGTAGGAAGGGGAGGGAGGGGTTAGGGGGCGGGGGCACCTGCCCCACACTGCACATCAGAGCCCACCCCCCTACATGCAAAGACCTGAAATGTTCACAAACAACAAGACCACCCACCCCCTTGCCCTGCACAGATATATCAGGCATCTCAATGAACCATTGAGACCTTCACTGTTAACCTGGGATAGATCCTACTCCGCCCATTATTAATCTGTGCACTCAGATGAAAATGCTCTTCTCGCACCTGGTTTGAAGTGGCCCAGATTACGGCAGCAGTCCAGGTTCTAGAAGCTCTGCCTTCTAGAATAAGTCAACTTGTGACACAAGTTAAATGCAAGAATCGAACAGTCCCCACAGTCCAGGTCAAGTGGACAATACATCTCTAACTATGATGCCCTGTCTGGAACATGTGTTGTGACAGCCCTGTACCCTCTCCCCCCACACTAACAATGCCTCTGGTATCTCTGTGAGCCCCCAGTGTGTTCCAAACTGTCCTCTGGAAAGTGGGTTCACACTTGCCCCTGATCGTCAAGCAAGAGAACGAGAAAAACCTTGGGCCTGGCCTGGATTCACCCTAAATTGAAAGACTTCAAGCTGATTCCATCAAACGTCTCAGGGCCGTCCCCAAAGTGAATTAGTTGCCGAGCTCAAACCTGATCTGTGCCCATTCCTCTGCCTCAACTCTACGTTTTTAGATATATTTCATTTCCAGTTGCACACAATCCTCCTCCTCCTCCTCCAGGTACCATGCTTAAGGAGTGTATGGTGATAATGGGCTTCCTTTGGACTGGTCTGTGACTATGCTTGGCAAAATGGATCACCATTGCCTTCTGCAGTATGGCTGACCAGGAAAATCTCCCGCCCAGCACATTGGAAGGAATTTACAAGCCGATGATCAATCTGTTTGGCCACGTTACAAATGCACCTTCTGTGGCCATCATAAGACCATAAGACGTAGGAGCAGAAACAGACCATTCAGCCCGTCAAGTCTGCCCCACCATTCAATGAGATCATGTCTCATCTGAATAGATAATCCTCAACGCCACTTTCCCACCTTACCCTCTATCATGTGAGAGTACCTTTAAGAAATGAGTGTTTAAGAAATGTACCTTTAAGAAATGGGTGTTTATCAGTGATGTCAGAGTGTGGTGGAGCTGGGCTGTTTGTCAGCTTTTTACTTTTGTTTTAGGTTGTTTGCTGCAGGGTGTGTTTTAGTTTCGTTTTCAGAGCTGGATAGCTGCAGTCACAGCCAGAAGGGGTATTAGTCTCTCTCTCTCTCTGTAATCTAAAGACTGTAAATCGATCCTTTGGTGATTTAAAACTAATAACTGCTCTCAGTAGTGACTTTAACCTGATGTGCTTCTGTTAAAAGTTCTTTTTTAAGTCTTATGGATGTTGTTATGGGCGAGGCGTTTTCAGAACCCCAAAATATATCATGGAGTTCAACCAACCTCTCCCTTTAATGGATTTGTTTCTTTTGAAGCACGCGGCTTTTTCCCCAGGTGTGGGATTACAATTATGGACACGTGGGTTTTTAAACACAAAACACTGTTTATTCCATGAACTCAACTTAACATCTGAAACAAACATTGGATCTCTTAACACCCCTTACTTCAAAGATAACTCAGAAAATATTGCAACAGTAAATAACTCTTTAAAATGTTCCTTCAAACTTCCAAAAGACTTAACACCTTTAAACAAAATCACATCAGGTTTAAGGCTTTACTTTAAATCACCCAAATGATCCAGAGATAGTCTTTCATGGCAGAGATCCAGCTCGCTGCAAAACACAGACACACACCCAGCTCTTTTCAAAACTGAAACTGCAAAACTAAACTGCAAAATGGCTGACCTGACCTCAGCCCCACCCACTCTCTGACATCACTGTTTTCTTAAACGTACATTGCTTAAACATCCATGTCTTAAAAATACTCTCACATGACATCTCCCCCCAAGAAAAAATAAATAAACCATCAACTTCAAGATGGTTTCATTTTTCATTTTGCACCATCCACTAAGAAATGTACACAGTAAATATACCTTTTCGTTTTTTTTTTTAAAACAACACACTCAAACAGGTATAATAATATAGTCCATTTCCTTTGTTCTTCTTCCCCCAACCGAAAACCTTCTCGATTGACAGTCTCTTTGAACAAAGTCTCTGCACAATTCATTCATTCCTCTCCTCCTCGGCAATTCTCTTTAGAATCAGATACTTTAGTTCAATCTGACCACGGAGTCCCTGGCAATTCTCCAATACAGGAACATTGGTGATCACAGCTTTCAGGCAGTCAAATGCCTGTTGAAAGTCCGCTGTCCATTGAAATTTCTTACGTTTCGTCAGCAATTCCATCAGTGGAGTAATCATGCCACAAATCTTTTGCACAAATGTTCGATCAAATCCACTCATGCTAAGAAATCGCATTATTTCCCTTTGTCTTGAGGATAACGGAAACTCCGCAAGGAAAGTGATTTGGGCTTCTCCGAATTCACTTTCGGCTAGGTTCATCACCAAACCCGCCACCTGAAGTCGATCGAAGAACTCCATATGATGTTTTAAATGTTCTTTCAATGTCTTTCTGTAGTCCGCACACAACCGTTGGGTACCGTCTGGTTTAGGTACCATCACTATGGGTGAGCTCCATTGGCTGCAACCCATTTCAATTATGCCATTCTTCAGCATACTCTCAATCTCTCTGTTAACCTGTGCCGAGTTTAAAGGATTAAGTCTATATGGATGTTGTTTGATAGGAACAGCATTTCCCACATCTACATCATGTATAGCCATTTTAGTACTTCCCAATTTATCTCTACAAACTTGCCCATGTGATATCAATAACTCTTTCAGGTCAGTTCGTTTTTCCTCTGGAAGGTAACTTAACAATTCATCCCAATTTTTAAGAGCATCCTCATTTTCCAATTTAATTTGAAGTATGTCAAATTCACAGTCATCTGGATTTGGTTCGTCACTTTGAGTTAGAATCATTAAAACCTCCTTTTTCTCTCTTCCCCTTTCAAAGTACCTTTTAAGCATATTCACATGACACACTCGGTGAGTCTTCCTTCTATCTGGTGTTTTTACCACATAATTCACCTCAATTAATTTCCTTTCAATCTGATACGGTCCACAAAACCTAGCTTTTAAAGGCTCCCCTACCACTGGTAACAACACTAAAACTTTATCCCCACTGGCAAAACTCCAAACTTTAGATTTCTTGTCCGCTACCCGTTTCATCATATATTGTGCAACTTTCAAATGTTGTCTAGCCAATTCACCTGCTCTATTTAATCGTTCCTTAAAAATTGACACGTAATCCAGTAGTGTAATTTCCAATTTCTCACCCACCAATTTTTCCTTAATCAATTTAAGTGACTAAATTTGGTAGACTCATTAGGTGCATCCCTAATTGCAAACAATATGAATGGGATTCCTTTATCCCAATCCTCTGGATAATCTTGACAATACGCCCTCAACATTGTCTTTAATGTCTGATGCCACCTTTCTAACGCTCCCTGCGATTCTGGATGGTACGCAGTCGATTTAAATTGTTTTATTCCTAAGCTATCCATTACTTCTTTGAATAACTTTAAAGTAAAATTTGATCCTTGATCCGATTGAATTTCTGTGGGTAGTCCATATCTAGTAAAGAATTTAAGTAACTCCTCCACAATCCTTTTAGCTGTAATATTACATACTGGAATGGCCTCTGGAAACCTTGTAGACACATCCATTACAGTCAAAAGATATTGATTCCCACTTTTTGTTTTAGGAAGCGGTCCTACACAATTGATTAGGACCCTTGTAAGATGTTCCTCAAATGCTGGAAAGGGTATTAAGGGTGCTGGTTTTATCACTGCTTGAGGTTTCCCTATCACTTGACATGTGTGACATGATTGACAAAATTTAACTACATCTTTATGTAGTCCAGGCCAATAAAAATGTTTCTGGATTTTAGCTTGCGTTTTCCTTATTCCCAAATGACCTTCCACTGGTACATCATGTGCAACTCGCAACACCTCCTTTCTATACCCTACCGGCAATACTGCTTGATGAACTTCTGCCCATTTTTCATCCGCCTGCATATGTACAGGTCTCCATTTTCTCATCAAGACATCACTTTTACGGTAATAACACTCTGGTATACTCTCAGATTCCTCCTCCGTATATGCTTTCTGATATTTCCGTTTTATTTCTACATCTTTCTGTTGTAACTCCGCCAATTTTCCTGAGCTAAAAATATCCGCCTCATCCTCCACCTGTTCGTTTTCTTTTTCAACCATCTGATCAAAAATCGTTTCTGATAATTGCACTTCATCTTCACCTTCACTCTTTGATTTCTCCTCTTGTCTTAACCTGTGACTTTGCGGCCTTGTTACTACACAATCTGGAAAAATCCCAGGATATTCGTCCTTCAACACTTCAGTTGACTGAGTTTCCACTGGCTTATCAATCACAGTAGGCATCACTCCCACCTGTGATCCAGCTATATCATTACCCAAGATAAACTGTATTCCTGGACAAGATAGTTTCTCTATTATTCCTACTACCACTTCACCACTCTTCACTGGACTTTCCAACCTTACCTTATATAATGGAATGCTACTCCTCTCACCCTGAATTCCACATATCACCACCTTTTCTGGCAACATTCTTCCCAAACTACATAATTCCTCATCTCTTACCATTAAAGATTGACTAGCCCCTGTATCTCTTAAAATTGTGACTTCTTTACCTGCTCCTCCTGATACACATGAGTAAACTTTACCCACACAAGTAAATTCTTTAAAGACATCTGGCACCTTCTTAACAATTACTTCTTGAACAGCCTGTACAATCGTTTGCACCTCCTTCGCTTCCCTTGGGCTTTCCTTTACCACTCTAACAAACCCCACTGTCTTATCCTGTTTTACCACATCAGCCTTCCCAGTGCTTTTCTTCAACCACCAACACTGTGACTTTACATGGCCTAGTTTATTACAGTGGAAACATCTGAAACTTTTCATTTCTTTTCCACCCACCTGGATTTCTTTTTTAATCTGAGGTACACTCTCTTTATTGTCTCCCATCAGATCACCTTTACCTTTACCACTTGAGTATTTCTCATGTCCCCAGTTTCTATCCCTCACCGGCTGAAACTGATGTCAGAAACCAATCTTTGAATTATGAACTAATTCATAATCATCTGCCATTTCCGCTGCTAATCTCGCAGTTTTAACCCTCTGTTCTTCCACATGAGTTCTCACTACATCAGGAATTGAATTTTTAAATTCCTCCAAAAGTATAATTTCTCTGAGAGCTTCATACGTTTGGTCTATTTTCAAAGCCCTTATCTACCTATCAAAATTACTCTGTTTGAGCCTTTCAAACTCCATGTATGTTTGACCAAATTCTTTCCTTAAATTTCTAAACCTTTGTCTGTAAGCTTCAGGCACTAGCTCATATGCACTTAAGATGGATTTCTACACCTCCTCATATGTTCCAGGTATCTCTTCCAGTCGTGATGCAAACACTTCACTCGCTCTACCTACCAGCTTTGTTTGAATCAGTAACACCCACATGTCCTGTGGCCATTTCATTTGTTTAGCTACCTTCTCAAATGAAATGAAAAAGGCTTCCACTTCCTTCTCGTCAAACTTTGGCAATGCTTGGACATATTTAAATAGATCCCCACCACATTTTCGACTATGACGCTCTTTCTCACTATCCTCATCCATCTCCTCCAACTGTACGTGTCCCTTTACGTCTGCCAATTTTAACTCATTGACATGTTTCATGGCCATTTTCTTTTTTAAAAAAAAATATATTTATTAAAGTTTTTTAACACAATTTTTCTCCCTTACAAACAATAACCCCTCGTAACAAATCATGGCCATTTTCTGAAGTTCAAACTCGCTTTCTTTATCTTTTTCCCTGGTCTGTAATACCCTTTCTTTTTCTTTTTGTTCTGCTAGGGCTATTTTTTCTTTTTTCCTTTCTTATCTCTCCTTTTCTTTTTCCTCTCTCTCTCTCTTTCTCTTTCTTTTTCCTCTCTCTCTCTCTTTCTCTTTCTTTTTCCTCTCTCTCACTCTCATATTCCAGCCGCTTTAATTCTTCCTGATGTTCCATTTGTTTAATTTGCAACTGAATTTTTTGCCATTTCCAATGAGTCAAACTCTATCTCAGGCAACTTTAAATGCTTAACCACCGGCATAATTACCTCATCTTTGGACAGCACGGTGGCGCAGTAGTAGCACTGCAGTCTCAAGGCGCCGAGGTCCCGGGTTCGATCCCGGCTCTGGGTCACTGTCCGTGTGGAGTTTGCACATTCTCCCCGTATTTGCATGGGTTTCACCCATTGAACACACTAAATTGCCCGTTAATTGGAAAAAATTAATTGGGAACTCTAAAAAAAAATTTAAATTAAAAATTTTTTAAATAATAATAATCTTTTCGCATTTTGTCAGATAATGTTAACTGCAATGTTCTTGCCAAATATAACAGTCTGCGTTTTGTTTCTGTCCGTAAAGTATGTGTGACATTCTCCACCCCCAAAAACTTCTGAGCCTCTGAAAGAGCCATTGTTCACAACACTCTCCCCACTTAAACTAAAATACCACACCGGAAAAGCAACAATCCTTCACTGTCTTTAAGTTCACAAAAGCCAATCCAATAGATAGACTTTTATCCCACTCGAGCCCCCAATTGTTATGGGTGAGGCGTTTTCAGAACCCCAAAATGTATCATGGAGTTCAACCAACCTCTCCATTTAATGGATTTGTTGCTTTTGAAGCACGTGGCTTTTTCCCTAGGTGTGGGATTACAATTATGGACACGTGGGTTTTTAAACACAAAACACTGTTTATTCCATGAACTCAACTTAACATCTTAAATAAACATTGGATCTCTTAACACCCCTTACTTCAAAGATAACTCAGAAAATATTGCAACAGTAAATAACTTTTTAAAGTGTTCCTTCAAACTTCCAAAAGACTTAACACCTTTAAACAAAATCACATCAGGTTAAAGGCTTTACTTTAAATCACCCAATGATCCAGAGATAGTCTTTCATGGCAGATATTCAGTTCACTGCAAAACACAGACAGGCACCCAGCTCTTTTCAAAACTGAAACTGCAAAACTAAACTGCAAAATGGCTGACCTGACCTCAGCCCCACCCACTCTCTGACATCACTGTTTTCTTAAAGGTACATTGCTTCAACATCCATGTCTTAAAAGTACTCTCACATGACAATGTTAAAAGGACAGCTTAAGGATTACTTAGTGTTGTATTCTTTGGAGGTTGTATTTGAATTAATGGTTGCTAAGATGTTCACTGTATGTTTTTAAAAAGTTAACTTGAGTTCATAGAATAAACATTGTTTTGCTTTAAAAAATACTTTTCCATTTCTGCTGTACCACACCTGTAGAGTGGGCCGTGTGCTCCCCATATCACAATCTATTAAAAGTTGTGGGTCAGGTGAACTCCATGATACACTTTGGGGTTCTCTAAACACTGGCCCATAACACCCTTATAACCACCTTGGTAGCAAAAACAAGAAGGCAGATTATTATCTGAATCGCCATAAATTAGGAGAGAGATATGGGGGAAAGCAGGATTAGGCTATTGAGTTGGATGATTAGGCATAAAATCATAGAATACTTACAGAGCAGAAGGAGGCGATTCGACCCATCGAGCCTGCACCGACTCTCTGAAAGAGCACCCTACCTAGCTCCCCCCCCCCCCCCAATAAACCATAATCCCACCTAACCTTTGAACACTAAGGGACAATTTACCATAGCCAATCCACCTAACCTACATATCTTTGGACTGTGGGAGGAAACCGGAACACCCGGAGGAAACCCACGCAGACACTGGGAGAAAGTGCAAACTCCACACAGACAGTTGCCGAAGGCCGGAATTGAACCCAGGTCTCTGGCGCTGTGAGGCAGCATTGCTAACCTCTGTGCCACCCTGATCATGATCATAATGAATGATTGAGCAGGCTTGAAGGGCCGAATGGCCTCCTCCTGCTCCTATTTTCTATGCTTCTATGTAATACTTGATTCCCTTACTGATTAAAAACCTGTCTATCTCAACCTTAAACACACTTAACGGCCCAGCCTCTTCAGTAAAGTATTCCACAGATTGTTCTGAGAGAAGAAATTTCTCCTCATCTCGGTCTTAACAGGTGACCTCGCAGACAGCACGGTGGCGCAGTGGATTAGCATTGCTGCCTCACAGTGCTGAGGTCCCAGGTTCGATCCCGGCTCTGGGTCACTGTCCGTGTGGAGTTTGCACATTCTCCCCGTGTTTGCGTGGATTTCGTCCCCACAACCCAAAGATGTGCAGGGTAGGTGGATTGGCCACACTAAATTGCCCCTTAATTGGAAAAACTGAATTGGGTACGCTAAATTTATTTTTAAAAGGTGACCTCTTACTCTGAGATTATGCTCTCTGGTCCTAGACTCTCCCTCAAAGGGGAACATCCTCTCAGCATCTACTATGTGAAGCCCCAGAGATTCCTATATGTCTCAATAAGATCGTCTCTCATTCTTCTAAACTACAATGAGTACAGTCCTAACCTACTAAACCTCTCCTCATAAGAAAATCCCTCCATACTGTTTTTGAAAACTCACCACTATTCTTAGAAGTCCCCCTATACCAAAAAGGGCCGACATTCTAAATGGTGATCAGGGATTCTCACTCCCCGACTCCGATGCAAGCTTCAGTGGGTGCTATTTAGGTCAAACTATGTTTTCAAGTTATCCCCCGGTATAACACATACCTTCACCGAAGATTTCATCTACTTACCACTTAGTAGCATCGATCCTGGGTCCTGCATTGCTAAGTAAGTAAAGTAGACTTTGGAATAACCACTATTTCACGTTAAATTACGTTATTTTATTATTATATTTTTTCTTTCAAAAGCTGCAAATACTTTTTTTACAGAAAGGAAAAAGATCTTGCTTCTGGATCCTTCTGGTTGGTTGAAGGGACCTTCAGGCCAACCTGACAATCAATCTTCTTTAAAGTCTGGTCTTCTTTAGATGTATTAACTGGTTAGCTCGGTTGCTGTGTCCTGTCTTTCCCATGTACCGAGCTGTGAGAGCTGGCTCTGCTGGCTGTCTCTGAGCTGACTCTGAGCTGACTCTGGCTCCTCTTTAAATTCTAGTCTTCCTTAGATGTATTAGCTTTTTAGCTCGGCTGCTGTGCCCTGTCCATTTCCCATGGCCGAGCTGACTGTAAGCTGACTCTGCTTGCTTCTCTTGTTCCTTCTCTGCTTCTCTCTCTCTCCCTCTGAGTTCTGCTTCTTGTCCTGGTAGTTCCTGCCCTGGTCTCTATGTTTATATTCTCTTTCTAACAGTTATTAAGTTTTTATGACGTTATTGTAAAGTAACATTTTTCACTTTGATTGTAAAAAGTATCTTTGATCTAAACCTTCTAATCCATCTAAGTATTCATTTTGACATGACTTCATCTCATAGATCTGATTACATTGTTTCCTTTGTGATGTTCAAAATGCTTTGACTTCAAGAAGTGTGAATTTTGGTTTGGGTCCTGCCATTTCTGTAGTTTTATTTTCCAATTGT
Source organism: Scyliorhinus torazame (assembly GCF_047496885.1). Taxonomy (NCBI): domain Eukaryota; kingdom Metazoa; phylum Chordata; class Chondrichthyes; order Carcharhiniformes; family Scyliorhinidae; genus Scyliorhinus; species Scyliorhinus torazame. Next base: position 119,851,781 of record NC_092719.1, read on the forward strand.
GGCCTCAGCTCATAATTTTGACTTTGATTTTGGCTTTGAATTATGTTTCTCGCAGACTGATAGTCTCCAGTTTTCTTTAATTTACCTGGTATTAGCAAATTTTCACACCTAGAATTATCACCAAATTCAACTGAACCTCATCCTTTCTTTTCCAGATCCTTACGAAGATAGTTACTTTCAATGAAGGTGTGAGCCATTGTTTTTGGCTTCATTCAAAATCCTGTTTGTCTTGTTTGCCCCTTGACCAAGGATATTTGCATTTTACAATCCTGCTCTGGCAGCTGCTGTTAGCCCTTTGTGGGATCTTTCCCTGTATCCTCTCATGTTTCTCTCAGACCAGATATTGCCAGACTTCCATGTTTCAAATGACACATCTTGCCATATTTTCAATTGCAATACCCTGGATCAGAACTAGAACTGCATTTGAACCCAGAGCTTCTGGTCCAGAGGTATGGACCCTCACAATGGAAGAGCCTAACCAGGGGCGTCATTCTCCGACCCCCCAGCGGGTCGGAGAATGGCCGTTGGCCACCGTGAATCCCGCCCCCGCCGGTTGCCGGTCGCCGTGCTCCAGGTTCACGCCGACCAGCATGGAGGTGAGTGACGGCCTGGGGGGTTGGCCGCTGGGCAGGCGATGGCGTGGCCGCAGTCTGAATGTGTGGGGAGAGGTGTGTCTAGGGTTGTGTGTGTGTGTGTGTGCGGCGGGGGGGAGGTGGTGAGAGTGGGCTGGGCTCCGGGGGAGTGCCGGGAGGGGGGTCGGTGCCGGGGAGGAGGATGGGGGTCCGTGCCGGGGAGGAGGATGGGGGGGGGGGGTCCGTGCCGGGAGGAGGATGGGAGGTCCGTGCCGGGGAGGAGGATGGGGGGTCCGTGCCGGGGAGGAGGATGGGGGGTCCGTGCCGGGGAGGAGGATGGGGGGTGGGGTCCGTGCCGGGGAGGAGGATGGGAGGTCCGTGCCGGGGAGGAGGATGGGGGGTCCGTGCCGGGGAGGAGGATGGGGGGGGGGGGTCCGTGCCGGGGAGGAGGATGGGAGTCCGTGCGGGGAGGAGGATGGGGGGTCGGTGCCGGGGAGGAGGATGGGGGGTCCGTGCCGGGGAGGAGGATGGGGGGGGGGGGGGGTCCGTGCCGGGGAGGGGGATGGGGGGGGGTCCGTGCCGGGGAGGAGGATGGGAGGTCCGTGCCGGGGAGGGGGATGGGGATCCGTGCCGGGGAGCGGGATGGGGGGTCAAGTGAGTTGGTCCACCTGGCCAGGTACCAGCCTCCAACAGTTGGACCCATGCGGTCCATGCCACCTGGCTGGGGGGAAGGAGGGGATATGGGCAATGATGACATGTCGTCGTCCCCCCCCCCCCCCCCCCGCCCCAAAACCAGGCCATCATGTTTTCTGATCATCGAGCGATGTTGGCCGTCGTGGCGGCAGCCGCTAATGTCCATGTTGCCCTGGATGAGGAGGAGCGTGCCAGAGAGGCGGCGCAGGCTGCCGCAGAGGGACACCTGACCGACAGGACGAGGAGGGGGAGGAGGACGTCGCGGCCCCACGGCAATGGAGGCACCCGAGGGCGCCCCATGTGTACCGGCCCCGGCAGTCATACCAGGACCTCACAGACCGGGAATGCAGGAGGAGACTCCGGATGAGGCGGGAAACCGTGGCACACATCTGCCACCTGCTGGCACACCTGTCACCGCGTGGCACTGACGGGGGACACCCTCTCCCCGTGTCCGTCAAGGTTACGGTGGCCCTGGACTTTTATGCAACGGGGTCATTCCAGGCACCGAGTGGGGACCTGTCCGGCATATCGCAGACATCGGTGCATCGGTGCATCCGGGCAGTGACAGATGCTCTATATGCCATGGCGCACCGCTACATCCGCTTCCCTGTGGACCGGGCCAGCCAAGATGCCCGGGCCGTGGGCTTCTCTGCCGTCGCCGGGTTCCCCATGGTCCAGGGTGCGATCGATGGGATGCACGTCGCCATGCGGCCACCTGCAGATAACAGGCCCATGTTCACCAATAGGAAGGGGACCTATTCGATGAACATACAGGTGGTCTGCGACCACCGCATGATGATCCTGCACGTCTGCGCCTGTTACCCAGGCAGTGTACATGACTCATACGTGTTGTCGCGGTCATCCATCACCGGCATGTACGAGGGACGCCACCCCGGCTGAGGGGCTGGTTGCTGGGCGACAGGGGCTACCCATTGCGATCGTGGCTGATGACACCTGTACGGAGGCCACGCAATGAGGCGGAGAACCGCTACAATGATGCCCATGTAGCGACAAGGGGAGTGATAGAGAGGTGCTTTGGCGTGCTGAAGATGCGTTTCAAGTGCCTGGACCTCCCTGGGGGCGCCCTCCAGTATCTGTCAGATAGGGTCGGCCGCATCATTGTGGTGTGCTGCGTCCTGCACAACATAGCCCAACAGATGGGCGATGTGCCGCAGGCAGAGGAGGGCGGAGTGGAGGAGCAGCAGGAAGAGGCGCAGTCCTCCCCAGATGAGGGGGATGGAGGCAATGGTCAGGGCAGACGGGCTAGACACAGGCGGGTGGCTGTCCACCGTTACCAGCTGGCCCAGCGGGCATGGGACAGGCTGATAGCCGCCCGCTTCACTGACTAGATGGGCGTGGGAATCGGGTAGTATGGCCACAGACCGCACACCATGGCAACAGCCGACCACCCACACCCCCCACCCATCCACCCACCCAGCACCCTCACCCCCCTCCCCAACCCCACCCACCCCACCCGCATGCACACCCCCCCCCCCCATTGCCGATCCACCTGCGGCACAACGGCCGGGCTCACACAGTTGCGGGTGGACGCGTGTCTATTGCAGGCCATGGAGGATGATAACAACCCGCCCTGCGGTGAGCTCCTGGCTCCACATCGTTGGACTATGTCTGACCCATGGCCACAGTACCACCGTCCACCCGGACCATCCCTGCATGCAGCTGTGACACTGCAGCGCACGGTCCCGTCCTCTGCCCGGAGGGATGTTGATGGCGGCCCAGGGAGAAGGGGGCAGACTCACCTGGGGCTGAGGTAAGACCACCCCTCACACACACACTTGCGCTCGACGTACATGACACCCCCGCACGCTTTGGACAGAGCACAAAGGCAGCTTCTGTAGGTGTAACATTGACTTTAATAACCAAACGAGTTCATGCACGTGCCCTAGCCCCTAAAACTCATCTGTGCCCTGCACCCGTGCCAACTTACTCAGTGTCTAATTGTTTGGCCTTACGGGCCCTTTGACTACGTCTACGTGGTTCCCCAGATGGTACAGCAGACCTGGAGGTGGACTCCTGTGATTCCTGCCCTCTGACACTGGATCCCTTTGGCGGCCGTTTCCTGGGGCGTCCTGGCCTAGATGAGCCAGGCTGCGGCCCGGGCGACTGGGATGGCGAGCTGCCAGCCTGTCCTGCCCGTTGCCCACCCGATGCACCTGGGACGGAAGGGCGGGAGTCCGAGGTGTCGCGGTGTTCCGGGACCTCCCCTACAGGGGGACCCGGGACGGACCACACCACCTCCTCCTCCCTCGGGGTGCCCGATGGCCCCCAGGCCTCTACATGGGTGGGGGATGCGAACGGACTGGCCATCCGACTCCCCCCCCGACATCTGGCGCTGCCAGTCCTGGAGGCCCGTGCCGGTATCGACAGGGATCTGCAGGTTTGCAGCCATGGAGCCCAGGGGGTTGGCAAACCCTGTCTGTGACAGTGCGACGCCGGCTCACACATGGCCACTGGCGCCGATGCCCTCAGCGATGGCCTGCTGAGACTGGGCCATGGCCTGCAGAGACTGGGCCATGGCCTTCTGAGACTGGGCCATGGCCTGCAGAGACTGGGCTATGGTGTTGAGCGCCTCTGCCATCTGGCGCTGGCACTGGCTCATGGCCTCCTGTGAGAGGGCCATCCATGTCCTGGGCCACAGACGCCGCCTGCACGGAAAGCCCCAGGCCTCGCAAACCGTTCCCCATGTCTGACACCGTCGCACCCATTGCCTCCACCGCGGACGCCACCCGTGCGGTGTCGGCCTGGGTGGCACGCATGACCGGCACCACTCCCAGCTCCTGGACGCGGGTGGACTCCTCCACCTGCGACTGCAGCCGCCGCAAGCCGGCCGTCACCCTCTTCGCTCGTCTCCGGGTCGGTGGTTGGATCTATGTGTGGGTGTGGTAACTCCAGGAACCCGGGATCCATCTGGGCGGCAGATGTTCGCTTGGGCTGGGCTGCCCTCCGACCGCCCGGCCCCTCTGCTGCTCCTACCTCCACCTGCTGTACCGGGACGGCTGTGCTGTGCGCACCAGTGAGTGTACCAGACGCCTCATCACTAAAGTGCCCAACCGAGGTGAGTGTTTCTGCGATGGTAGAGGGTGTTGGTGACAGCAGTAGCGTTGTGTCGTGCTCTTCGTCCCACTCTGAGTCCATGGCACTTTGGGGTTGGGGTTCATCTCCACCCATCCACTCTGAGTCACTGTCCGGTATTTCGTCTTCCTGGGTAGTGCTGTCCCGGGTAGGGGTGTCCTGGGTAGTGCTGTCCCTGGTAGGGGTGTCCTGGGTAGTGGTGTCCTGGGTAGTGGTGTCCTGGGTAGTGGTGACCTGGGTAGTGGTGTCCTGGGTAGTGGTGTCCTGGCTCGGCTGTGACGGGGGCCTGTGGCTGCCCCCCTCGTCGCTGGGTGGCACACGCCTGCGTCGTCGCACCCGCACGTGACGGGGGCGTCGTCTCCCTGTTGCTCCAGGTCTCTCCGTCTCCCGTGGTCTCCAAGGGACATCCTGCGGGCGTCGCATGTCAGAGGGTCCGGGTCTCTCCGTCTCCCGTGGTGTGCGAGGGGCATCCTGCGGGCGTCGCATGCCGGAGGGTCCGGGTCTCTCCGTCTCCCGTGGCCTCCGAGGGGTATCCTGCGGGCGGTCTGCATCTGCGGGGATGGGTGCCTGGACGTTTGCTCCTGCGATACATAATGAACTATGCATGGTTAGACACACAGGCAGTGATCAGGTGGTATGGGGGAGGGGGGATATGGTGGAGGGGGGATATGGGGATATGGGGGGTATGGGGACGGGCTGTCGGTGGCTCACTTGCTAGTACGCCCCCGACCTCTGCATCAGCAACCTCCCGGTCCTCAGGTCCGCCAGCCAGTTCCAGGGCCCTTTCCTCGTGTCCGGTCAGTGGCCTCTCATCAGCGGGGCCTCCTCCAGTCCTCACATGCTCCCTATTGTTGTGTGCTCGCTTCTCCTGTGGCGGGGGGGGTGTGGCAGGGGTAAAAGGCAACAGTGTTAGGCAGGTATATGAATGCACGCCATCGGTTGCGCGTGTATTGCAGAGGTTAAGGTTAGGGCTGGATTCACTTGGGGATATGGGGGATGGGGGTTATGGGGGAGGGGGATATGGGGAGGGGGGTATATGCGGGAGGGGGGATATGGGGGAGGGGGATAGGGGGAGGGGGGATATGGGGGATGGGGGATATGGGGGAGGGGGGATATGGGGAGGGGGGAAATGGGGAGGGGGATATGGGGAGGGGGGATATGGGGGAGGGGGATATGGGGGAGGGGGGATATGGGGGAGGGGGGATATGGGGGAGGGGGGATATAGGGGAGGGGGATATGGGGGAGGGGGGATATGGGGGAGGGGGGATATGGGGAGGGGGGATATGGGGGAGGGGGGATATGGGGGAGGGGGGATATGGGGGAGGGGGGATATGGGGAGGGGGATATGGGGGAGAGGGGATATGGGGAGGGGGGATATGGGGAGGGGGATATGGGGGTGTGGCAGGGGTAAAAGGCAACAGTGTTAGGCAGGTATATGAATGCACGCCATCAGTTGCTCGTGTATTGCAGAGGTTAAGGTTAGGGCTGGATTCACTTGGGGATATGGGGGTTATGGGGGACGGGGGATATGGGGAGGGGGTATATGCGGGAGGGGGGATATGGGGAGGGGGGATAGGGGAGGGGGATATGGGGGAGGGGGGATATTGTGGAGGGGGGCTATGGGGGAGGGGGATATGGGGAGGGGGGATATGGGGAGGGGGAATATGGGGGAGGGGGATATGGGGGAGGGGGATATGGGGGAGGGGGATATGGGCGAGGGGGGATATGGGGAGGGGGGATATGGGGAGGGGTGTATATGCGGGAGGGGGATATGGGGGAGGTGGGATATGGGGGAGGGGGGATATGGGGGAGGGGGATATGGGGGAGGGGGGATATAGGGGAGGGGAAATGGGGGATATGGGGAGGGGGATATGGGGGAGAGGGGATATGGGGGAGGGGGGATATGGGGGAGGGGGATATGGGGGAGGGGGGATATGTGGGAGGGGGGATATAGGGGAGGGGGGATATGGGGGATATGGGGGATTTGGGGGAGGGGGGATATGGGGGAGGGGGATATGGGGGATATGGGGGAGGGGTGATATGGGGGGATATGGGGAGGGGGGATATGGGGAGGGGGGATATGGGGGAGGGGGGATATGGGGAGGGGGGTATGGGGGAGGGGGGATATGGGGGATATTGGGAGGGGGGATATGGGGAATATGGGGAGGGGGGATATGGGGGAGGGGGGATATGGGGAATGTGGGGAAGGGAGGATATGGGGGAGGGGGGATATGGGGGAGGGGGGGATATGGGGGAGGCTCACCCTGCCTGCTCTGACGAGGTCGTTCACCTTCTTGTGGCACTGGGTGCCTGTCCGTGGTGTCAGGGCCGCAGCGGTAACGGCCTCTGCCACCTCCCTCCACAGACGCCGGCTGTGGCGTGGGGCAACTCTGCGGCCGTGCCCGGGATACAGGGCCTCCCTCCTCTGCTCCACTGCGCCCAGGAGCGCCTCCATATCCCGTGACTGGAACCTCGGGGTGAGCGGCGGCCAGCCATCCAGTCGGGTGTTCCTGTCGGGTGTTCCGGTCGGGTGGGGGAGAGTAGCGCGTCCTTATGAGCCGTCACGCCGTGCGGCGTGTATGACGCTGCATGGCGTCAACCACGTGCGCAAGCGCGGATCCCGTCACGTCGCTGCTAGCCCATTTCGGGCCGGAGACTTTTCAACCATTTTCCGGACTTTGCGCCGATAACGGAGAATTTCGCCCCAGATATCCCAGATTTTTATTAACTGAACTTAACTGCCACCAGCAGCCTTGGAAGGATTTAAACCCATGCCCCCAGAGTATTAGGCTTTCGCCCAGTGACATTATCATTGCTTGGCTCTACCGAATAACAGATGGCTACTTGAACGGCACGGTGGCACAGTGGTTAGCACTGCTGCCTCACAGCGCCAGGGACCCGGGTTCAATTCCAGCCTTTGGTGACTGTATATGTGGAGTTTGTACATTCTCCCCATGTCTGCGTGGGTTTCCTCCGGGTGCTCCGGTTTCCTCCCACAGTCCAAAGATGTGCAGGTTAGGTAGATTGGCCATGCTAAATTGTCCTGTGAAGATGTGTTGGTTTGGTGGGGTTACGGGGACAGGGCGGGCAGCGGGCCTCGGTAGGGTGATCTCTAAGAGGGTCGGTGCAGACTTGACGGGCTGAATTGCCTCCTTCCGCACTGTAGAAAAAGAAAAAACACTCTGTGGAACTATATTGCCCTCAGGGGAAAAGAGACAGAGGAAAAAGAAATGTGCAATTCGATCCCTCAAATCACTTCTGTTATTCAGTGAGATCCTTTACGCCATCTACAAGTCTCGTTTGCATATCCCTTATTATTCTTACCCCCAAATCTATGAATCTTTGTGTTGAAATCATCAATTGACCAGCAGCCGGGGAGGAGGGGGAGGGGGGGGCTTCCAGATTCCCACTCCCCTTGGTGCAAAGAAGTACTTCCTGACATCACCCTTGAATAGTTTAGCATTAACTTTAAGGCTTTTTCCACTGGTACTGGACTCCCCACAAGAAGAAATGGTTTCTATCTATTTACCCTATCACTACCTTTCATTATTTTAAATACCTTTCAGAGAAACATATGGAAAAGAGGCTAAAATTGAACGAGGAGTCTGAGAGAACATACAGCCGGCACGTGTTCAATGTCTGAAGGAACGGGCTTTTTAAAAAATTTACTGAATTCAGTGCGGCAGGCATTACAATACATACAAAAATACAGAATTAAGCAGCGGAACAGGCCGCTTAGAATAAATCAGGAGCTGTCACTCACATACAATATACAATTATAATCCTGCATAGAATTAAAAGGGATTTAGAGAAAACGTAAACAGGAGCAGTAGGTTTTGGATAGATAGTAATTTCATTTAAAATTCTGCGTTTTGAACATTTTCCTCAGCAAAAAAGTTGCAAATGCCAGATAAGCACCAAGTGAAAAACATAATGAAGCCACCATTCCAATTTCCCATTTAGATTTCCTCTGCATTTTGTAAAGGTGCTGTCGCTTTTTAAACATTTTATTCACCACCCCGCATTCCAGTTCCCCTCCTTTGCTCTCCACCTGTTTTGGATACACTGCCCCACCTCAGGACGAGAGGTGACTGGTGTAGCTGGCCACTTTCCATGCCCGGATATCCTCCTCAGAACGGAGATGCCTGGGTTGAGTGGGAAGAGGTAAATACAACTTTTGCTTTGTTTCCCTGGGAATTAGATAACCTTAGGCTCCATTGTGTATGTCTCAGTCCTGCCTGCATTTGTCATACTGGGCAATCATACGTAGAGCTTTCAACTCTCTAATTCACTCTCTGAGTGGGTAGCACTGCTGCCTCTGTATGTTGGGTGGGGGGTGACTGTTATAACCAGCCTGCTTACCACTGGCTGGGGACGAAGGCAATCCCACAATCCTTTGGGAGTATGAGCTTCCCCAATGAGGGGGGCAGAGAAATCATGAGCAGATTCCCTGCATAAATAAAGCTGGCCAGTTTGGAACCGGCTAGAGGAGAGTGAGCAGCAAGGAGTTGCTGCTGCTGTTGTATATAGGTGTTATTGTAAATAAATGTTATTTCTTTCTATCCTTCAACTCGTGCTGGCTTCTTCGTGACCCTCACAAAACTGGCGACGAGGGTTAAAGTGAATAGCTGTCTACACTGCTGAAGCCACTTCCCTGGATTTTTCTTGGATACAGGTTGGAAGTTGCTTTCTATTACACCATGCCTCTGTATGGACATTTGGATGTTTTTGACGCTGCGCTGGAAAGCTGGAACCAGTACGCACAACGGATGCGTTACTACTTCCGGGCAAACAACATCACCGAAAACGAGCGCCAGGTGGTCATATTGCTCACCACCTGCGGCCCGGATACGTTTGGGGCGATTAGGAGCCGTATGTACCCAGCTGCGCCGGACACCAAAAGGTTTGATGAACTTGTGAACTTCGTGGGGCAACATTTTAACCCAACCCCGTCCACGATAGTCCAGCGTTACCGGGTTAATACCACTGACAGGACCCCAGGAGAATCCCTTGCCGATTTTCTATCCAGGCTACACAGGACTGCAGAGTACTGTGACTATGGTGAGACCTTGTCAGAAATGCTACGCGACCATTTGGTTTGCGGTATTAACAATGCGGCCACCCAGAGAAAGTTGTTAGCTGAACCAACATTGACTTTTCAGCAGGCCATTCAAATAGTATTGTCCCGAGAGAGCGCAGAACGATGAGTGCAGGAGCTACAGGGAATGGAGGTGCATGCCTTGGGGCGCAACTCCTTCAGTCCGAAAGTGACCCCCCGCACCCCTGCGGCAACTTGGGTGAAGCGACGTCCAGATCGACGCCAGCGGCCGTCGGACATTCCTCCCCCAAGGGAGCCTTCTCCAGAACCAATGGATGAGGAGCCATGTCCGTGTCAGACTTGTAGGCGCCGACCCCGTCGTGGACACCGGTCCTGGGGGCGCCAGAGGCGCCGTCGTTCCAACTGAAACTGGGGCCAGCCCAGGGGTCGTACTTTCCATTTGGATGAACCTGCGGCGACCACTCCTGAGGACGTGGAGACGGAGGACGACTGCCAGCAGCTGCATTGTGTGGCAGCTCCCCATGTGGCCCCCATTAAGATGACAGTATGGGTCAATGGTCACCCGCTTGAGATGGAGTTGGACACTGGCGCAGCGGTCTCCGTGATCGCCTAGAGGACATTCGACCGCATCAAGCAGGGTGTACAGACCCTTACATTAACCGACTCACAGGCCAGGTTGGCCACCTACACGGGGGAACCATTGGACATTGCAGGAACTACGATGACCCCTGTTGTTTATGGACGCCAGGAGGGGCGTTTCCCACTTATCGTGGTGCGCGGCCACAGGCCTAGCCTGTTGGGTCAGGGCTGGTTGCGCCATATGCGGCTGCAGTGGCAGCACATCCTCCAAAAAGTTTCTGGAGGGTTGACTGAGGTGCTAGGACGGTACCCAGATGTAATCCAGCCCAGTTTGGGGAAAATAAAAGGGGCCGTAGCCCATATCCAAATCGAACCAGGAGCCACACCGCGCTATTTCCGGGCGTGCCCAGTGCCTTACGCCTTGCTCGAGAAGGTAGAAAGGGAGCTCACTCATTTGGAGACTTTGGGTATTATCAGGCCCGTTCGTTTCGCTGACTGGGCAGCACCAATTGTACCTGTAATGAAGCCAGATGCTTGTGCGGCGACCATAACCTTACAGTGAATGCGGTTTCCCGGCTCGACCGATATCCAATGCTTCACATAGAGGATCTCTACATGAAGCTTGCAGGCGGACTCTCATTCACAAAATTAGATATGAGTCACGCCGACCTACAGTTGGAGCTGGACCCTGCCTCCCGGCCATATATAACGATTAATACACAATGGGGCCTGTATGAATATACACGGTTGCCCTTTGGGGCATCCTCTGCCTGCGCTATTTTTCAACGCATCATGGAGGGCATTTTGAATGGTTTACCGCGTGTCGCTGTCTACTTAGACGACGTTTTGATTACAGGGACGTCGGAGCAGGAACATTTGCAAAATTTGGAGGCTGTCCTTAGACGCTTTTCAGAGGCTGGAGTCCATTTACATCGCACAAAGTGCGTCTTTCAGGTGAAGGAAGTAGTCTACCTGGGTTATCGGGTGGACCGCAAAGGTTTGCACCCCGTCGCAGAGAAGGTGCGCGCAATTCAACAGGCCCCCCGTCCCGACTGACACTTCACATCTTCATTCCTTTCTCGGCCTCGTAAACTATTACGGGAAGTTCCTCCCCAATCTAGCAACTACACTGGCCCCATTGCACCTTCTGCTAAAGAAGAATCACACCTGGTTTGGGGTCAGCCGCAAGAAACCGCTTTCCGGCGGGTAAAACAACAATTGTCGGGTTACCAACCAACTATGATCCTGGAAAGCCTTTGCTCATCACATGTGATGCATCCCCATATGGTATTGGGGCCGTCCTGTCCCACAAGATGGAGAATGGGCCGAGCGGCCGATAGCTTTCGCCTCCCGCACATTAACTGCAGCGGAAAAGAAATACGCGCAGATCGAGAAGGAGGGCCTGGCGGTGGTCTTTGCGGTGAAACGCTTCCACCAGTATGTGTATGGCAGCCACTTCACTATCATGACTGATCATAAGCCTCTGCTGGGACTTTTCCGAGAGGATAAGCCAATACCGCCCATTGCATCCGCACGGATCCAGTGCTGGGCTTTGTTTCTTGCTGCCTACGAGTATTCTCTGGCGCGCAAACCAGGAACGCAGATAGCGAATGCCGACGCACTGAGCCGATTGCCTTTATCGACCGGCCCCATGTCGACCCCCATGACCGGTGAGGTGATTGCAACCCTAAATTTTATGGACACCTTGCCTGTCACGGCATCACAGATCCGTGAGTGGGCCCAGACGGAGCCAGTCGTGTGAAAGGTTCGGCACATAGTCCTGTATGGTGGGCAGCATAGACAACTCCCAGGCGGGTTGCGGGCATTTTCCTCCAAGCTGTCAGAATTTAGCGTGGAAGACGGAATCCTCTTGTGGGAGATTGTTCCGGAAAAAGGACAGGAGCTGATACTAAGAGACTTGCACAATGGGCATCCGGGTGTGACCAAAATGAAAATGTTGGCCCGGAGTTATGTCTGGTGGCCAGGCCTCGACACCGACATTGAGAAGGTGGCCCAAAACTGCTCCATTTGCCAGGAGCATCAGAAGCTTCCGCCGGCCGCGCCCCTACATCACTGGGAATGGCCAGGGCAGCCTTGGGTACGCTTGCATGCGGATTTCGCCTGCCCTTTTCAAGGATCCATGTTCCTTCTACTAATCGATGCCCAGTCTAAATGGTTAGAGGTGCATAAGATGCAGGGGACAATGTCCTGCGCAACAATCGAGAAGATGCGTTTGTCTTTCAGTACCACATGGCCTCCCTGAGGTGCTGGTCATGGACAACGGCACTCCGTTCACAAGTGAGGAGTTTGCGAGGTTCATGAAGATGATCAGCATACGCCATATACGCACCGCCCCATACCACCCGGCTTCAAATGGGTTGGCGGAGCGCGCAGTGCAGACATTCGAACAAGGCCTAAAGAAGCAGTCTTCCGGGTCGATGGACACGAGACTGGCTTGTTTTTTTGTTTTCATATAGCACCACCCCACATGCAGTGGCTGGGGTAGCTCCCACGGAACTCCTAATGGGCTGGAGACTTCGCACCCGCCTTAGCATGGTTTTCCCGGACATTGGCGCAAAAAATACGCCGCACACAAGAAAGGCAGGGACATGGTTTTTCTTGGCATCGGCCGATTCGGCAGTTTGCGCCCAGTGTCCCAGTGTTAGTTCGGAATTTTCCTGCTGGTGCCCAGTGGGTCCCTGGCGTAATCTTTCGCAAAACGGGCCCTATCTCTTACCAGGTGCAAGCCCAGGGTCATCTCCAGCACAAGCATGTAGACCGCGTTCGGTCCAGAAGATCATCCCTTCCAAAGATTCCCCGCCCCCGGAGCTCCTTTCTACAGAGACCAGACACAGTGGAAAGTATTCCTCACAATCTTCCTCTGGTGCCGCACTCAAAGCCTGCGCGGGTCATTGCAGAACTGCGTGGAGATAGAGACGCCGAGATGACGGAGGCTGCGGACTCCGACTCTGAGATGGAGACACAGGACGCCTCAGAGGGGGAATCCTCGGGCCCACGGGCTGTGGATGTACAACCGTTACGCCATTCATCACTGAAGCGCCGTTCTCCGTCTCGTTACACGCCGCCCGATCCAGCGCCTCGTGCAAATGGTGTCTGGCCTGCGGCAAAACGGGTCCGACGCCTTCCTTCGCCAGGGTCTTCGGTGGATTCCTTGGACTTTGGGGGGGAGGGATGTTATAACCTGCCTGCTTTCCACTGGTTGGGGACTAATGGCAATCCCACAATCCTTTGGGAGTATGAGCTTCCCCAATGAGGGGGGCGGAGAAATCATTAGCAGATTCCCTGCATGAATAAAGCTGGCCAGTTTGGAACCAGCTAGAGGAGAGTGAGCAGCAAGGGGTTGCTGCTGCTGTTGTGTATATATATGTTATTATAAATAAGTGTTATTTCTTTCTATCCTTCAACTCGTGCTGGATTCTTCATGGCCCTCACAAAAGTGACCAAGTGACGGGCCGTGGCGACGGGGTGACTCCCCAAAGAGACTGGAGCCATGTCCAGGCACAGACCGCAATTGCTGTGACCTACAAGGCAGCCATCTTGCTTTGCACCCCACTGATCGCCCACCGATGCCCGTGGTCCTGTAGAGTGTCACCGGCTGTATGGTTGCCCCCACTCTCCACCATCCCCACACCCCGGACCCCACCCTCCACTCCACCATGCATGCACCTTACCCTCTGCCATACCACCCCCCCCCAAACTGGCTGCCACCCGCTGGTGGGGCATCATGCAACCCATCCAAGGGCAATGCCCACAATAGCCCCTACAAGGGGACGTAAAATGGGGCCGCGGAACATACTGCTGGCAAGGGCCTCGCCAGCTGATGGTACCCTTGTGAGCAGGGTCGGGCACCAGGTCCAGAATCCCACAGGTTGCCATGCACCGAAGGGTCCAGGGGTGTGGAGATGGGGGCGGTGGAGGGGGGACATGATGGGGGCAGAGTCTGCAGTGCCAACCGGGGCCACTATGTAGCCATTGGACCTGGTTGGGCACTGGGGATGCACCATGCTAACATGTCGGCCTTTCAGCCCCTGCAGACAATGGATATTGGAATACAACTAGCAATGGTGGCCTTCCTGCTAGTCGCCGCAGCCCTGGGGAATGCCCTACGGTTGCACGAGCTGCCGCTGCTTGAGGAGGAGGAAGCTGCAGCAGTGAAGCCTGCCCTAAAGGAACAGGAGACAGGAGCTGAGGATGGATAGCCAGCCGTGCAACAGGCTGAGGAGCAGGAGGCACCACCTGGTGTGTACCGGCAGCTCCTGCTATGTGAGGACCAGGCATGCCGTCGAAGACGCCGGGTGAGCAGAGAGACAGTGCAGCATGTCTGCCGGATCATCTTGCACTTGGCACCGTGGAGAAAAGGGGGAGGAGACCCACTCCCGGTGACTGTCAAGATGACGGGCACCCTGAACGTCTACGCCATGGGGTCCTTCCAGGTGACGAGTCGGAACCTGTCCGGAATCTCATGGAGCTCGGTGCAAAAGTGCATCTGCGCCGTCACGGAGGCCCTATATGCCAAGTCAGCACAATGCATCCATCCATATCAATGTGGACCAACTCACCAAGATGCCCAGGCAATGGGTTTCGCCTCCATCGCCGAGATGCCCCGGGTCCAGGGTGTGATTGACGGGATGAATGTCACCTGCAGATGACAGGCCATCTTCACAATCTGAAAAGGGTTCCATCCGATGAACATGCATCTGGTGTGTGACCATGCGATGCGCATCATGCACGTCTGTGCCCAATACCCGGGCAGTGTGCACGACACCTTCATCCTGGCACACAAGACGGTTCTTGGCCTCTTTGAGGCACACCCCTGGCTGGGGGATGGCCTTCGTGGAGACCCACTACAACGACGCCCATACAGCGACCAGGGGCGTGATCGAGCAGTGCTTTGGCATCCTGAAGATGCACTGCAGGTGCCTGGACTGCTCGGGAGGGGCCCTCCAGTATAGTGCTAGGAGGGTCGCCCACATGTTGCTGGCCTGCTGCATCCTCCACAACATCGCGCAGCAGAGGGGCGATGTGCTGGAGGAGGAGGATGAATGGCAGGCCTCATCTGATGAGGAGGATATGGGGGAGGGCAAGGATGCACAGGACATGGGACCTGGGCAGGCCTGGGAGGCCCCACAACGTGTGCGCCAGGGAAAACACGCATGGGACGCTCTGATCGCCTCCAGGTTGACCGACCTAGAGGTGGGGTGGGGAGGAGTACTGACCAGGGACACAAACACCGCATCCCATCCACACACCAGCCCCCCCCCCCCCCCCCCCCCCCCTCCCGCCGCCGCCACCTGCAACCCCCTCTGTGTTACATACCTCACTATGGGGTGCGGGCCCTGGGTTGGCAATAGCACCGGGTCTGGACCATGGGATGGAGGATGATGACAACCCTCTGCGATGAGCTCTGGTGCTCTGCATCTTTTGACAAAGTCTGACTCCTGCCCACGGTAACATTTTCCACCTTCCACCTGGGTGATCCCTGCATGTGAGCTGGCCATTCCATCACACAGCCATCGATGTGGGAGGGACACTGGAGCGCTGGCTGAATTGTGGTTCCTGGGCCAAGCCCACCTCCAACGTCTGCCCATTTCCACCACCCCCGTGCGCCCTCTGCGGCTAGTCTGGAGCAGCCCACCCCTCACACACTTACAACAGAGAACCAAGGCAGCTTATAATATTGTGCTCAGGTGTGAAAACATGCATAGATTTATGTCCTACCCCCTATACCTTTCTGGCCCTAACACTGCTCCTCGCTGAATCCCAGACGGGACAACAGGAGTTGGCAGCCTGCTGTGATTCCCGCCTGTAACCTGAGTCCCCTTTGGCTGCCGACTTCTGGGGCTACCAGGCCTGGATGGGCCCAGCTGCTGCTCGAGTGTCCCAGGTGGTGTGGTCCCACCCTGTTCTGCCTGCTGTCCATGTCATGCACCAGGGACAATAGGTGGGGAGTCCGAGGTGCTGTGGTGTTCCGGCCCTTCCTTGCAGGAGCCACCGGCACAGGCCCCATGACCGCCTCGACCCTCGGGGTGCCCGGTCCGGGTCCCCGGGCTACTCCATGGGACGGGGGTGTGAGCGGAGCTAACCCCTGAGGCTCCCTCGCCACCTGTCGCTGCCAGTCTAGGAGGCCTGCTGCTGTCTCGACCAGGGTCTGCACGCTCGGGCCATGGAACACAGGGAGTGCACAACCTCCGCCTGGGACTGTGCCACATCACCCATTGACTGTGCCACCACATTCTGGGCCTGTGTCACATCAGCCAGTGACTGCGCAATCTCCCTCTGGGACTGAGCCACCTCCCTCTGTGTCTGTGCCAACATTAGCCAACACCTGGGCAATGCCGCCACCGTTCTCAGCCAAGGTCCGCTGTGACTGGGCCACACGCAGGAGCGCCGCTGCAATGTCCAGGTGGCCCTGGCACATGGCTGCCTGTCCCCAGCCTGGGCCACCACCTGCACAGAATGCCCCAGGCCTTCGACATGCTGATCCATAGCTGAAATCTTCACATCCAAGGCCTCCACAGCGGGCGCCACCCATGCAGTGTTGGCCTGAGTGGAACGCATGTCGGCACCACCTCTTGCTCACGCATGCAGTTGGGCTCCTCCAACTGCACCTGCAGGTGCTGGATGCTCGCCGACTACCCCTCATGTAGTCCCTGGCTCTGCGACTGAACCGACGCGATTGATGGGACTGTCTGTTCCAGAAGCCCGAAACCCATCTGGAAAGCAGCTAGTCCCTGAGGTCAGCCCACCTTCTGACTGTCCACCCCCTCAGGAGTTCCTACCTCCAACTGATGTACCGGAGCATTTGCGTGGTGCGCAGCAGATAGTGCCCCAGGAGCCTCTCCATTAAGGTGCCCAACCGAGGTGAATGTTTCTGGGATGGTGGAAGGTGTTGGAGACAGCTGTGATGGGAAATCTGTGTCATACCCGGACCCGAGCTCAGGGGTGTCCTGGGATGCAGGTCGAGGGCCCACATCCATATTGGTGTTGTTCTCGACGCTGCGTGGTACCTGGGGTTCTGGCTGTGGCTTGGGTGAGTGGCAAGGGACACCAGAAGGGCCCGCCCCATCACCAGACAAGACACATGATGGCATCATGGACTGGGGGAGATTGGGGGTGGTGGGGGCATGTTGGGGAGGGGTTTGTAGGGGCGTTGGTGTTGGTGGAGCGGGGTATGGGTGCTGTGTGGGGTGAGGTGGGTCTGGGGGTGGTGTGAGGCTCGTGTGAGAGTGGTGTGGGTGTGATGGTGGGGGAGTGACACACGTGCCAGGGGGAACCGCAACTCAGTGGGGTCTCACCTCCTTGCCCACCGTTCACCTCCACCCCGGCCACTGCCCTTTCCTCGGGCCCACCGACCACGTCCAGTGCCCTCTGTTCTGCTGCGGTGAGGGGCCACAGGTCTGGCGGCCCCCCTCCAGTCTTCTCCCGCTCCCGGACGTTATGAGCGGCCTTCTCCTGGGGGGTGGGGGGGGGCATGGCCTGATCATTTGGGACTGAGATGATGAGAAATTTCTTCACTCAAAGGGTTGTGAATGTTTGGAATTCCCCAGAGGATTGTTGGCGCTTCATTGTTGAATATATTTAAGACTGTGGGATAGACGGAATATTGGTCTCTCAGAGAATTGAGGGATATGGAGATTGGGCGGGAAAGTGAAGTTGAAGCCCAAGATCAGTCATGGGAAACAGGTTCGACGGGCCGAATAGTCTATTCCTGCTTCTATTTCGTATGTACTGGTAAGACATCACAATCCCAAGAATCACTGCACGACAAACAGCAGTCTAGCAGCTTAGTTATTCTTCTTAGAAGGGGCACCAGATGAGGCATTCGATATCCTTTCCAACAAGAGACGCTGAAAACCATTGTGCTGACAAATTGGCAGAATTGGATTTGTGCTCAATGTGGAGAATTTTCCCAAAGCTACATTTCTGCAGCAGGTGATGAATGCATGCGTATACAATGTGGGACAGGAAAAGGTCCAGGATAAGGCACAGGAATACTTTGAGTCTACTGACTTCAAGTTTCATTGAAATGGTTCCCCATCTAATATTTAATAAAAACAGAAAATGCTGGAAAATTTCCTCCGGGTGAGTTTCCTCCGGGTACTCCGTTTTCCTCCCACAAGTCCCGAAAGACGTGCTGTTAGGTAATTTGGATATTCTGAATTCTCCCTCAGTGAACCCGAACAGGCGCCGGAATGTGGCGACTAGAGGCTTTTCACAGTTACTTCATTGCAGTGTTGATGTAAGCTAACTTGTGACAATAAAGATTATTACTATTATAAACACTGCAAGATGCTTAATGGGAGCTCTATCAAACCAAATATGACACCAAGCCACATAGGAAGCTATTAAGACTGATGAGCAAATGTTTTATCAAAGATGTAATTTTTGAAGAGTAAAGTAAAGATACAATCATTATAGTCCCAGCTGACCATAGGCTACTTTCCCCTTTGAGGAGATCACCACACCTCAGGTGAGATTGAGAAGGCAGGCCTTCATCAATAACCTCAGCTAGTATGGGAATTGAACTCACACTGCTGGCTTCACTCGACACCACAAACCAGCTGTCTAGCCCTCTGAGCTAAACTTTTCAACAGTGCCATAAAGGAGGAAATATAAGTGAAGAGGTGGAGAGGCTTAGGGAGGGAATTTCAGACCTGGAAGGCAACTGAAGCCAGGGCCACCGATAGCGGAGCGATTAAAATGGAGGTTTCTCTAGAAGGGCGTAGAGATGTCGCAGGGTTGTAGGGAGGTTACAGAGACAGGAAAGGGTGAGACCATGGAGAGATTTGAAAATGAGGGTTAGAATTTTAAGACCGAGGTTTAACCAGGAGCCAATATACTCCATGTTCACAGGGGTGATGGGTGATTGGGACTTGATGCAAGTTAGGGTCATGGGTGACAAACCTTTGGATGACCTCCAGTTGATGGAATGTTGTAAAGGAAAAAGAAAGTGGGGAAGTATTGAGGTCATGGAACAGAATGAGGAAGGGCAGGAGACAGAGAGATACTGAAAGAGGGAGGGAGAAGATACAGAGAAAGAGAGAATATGATTAGAGAGAGGCTATTTAAAAAAACATTTTATTCAAGGCATTTTCATATAAACAAACGAAAAGCAGAAGAACAACCAAACAACAGCAGAGGGCAGTAGTGCGGAGCTGCTGATTGGCTGTTGCTGGGGGAATTTGCATACGCCCGTGTGCTCACCCTAACTTGAAGATGTACCTCAGCAAGAGACCCTAGCTGTTCAAGTGAAGACAAGCATCCAGCAGAGGGCAGTAGTGCAGAGCTGCTGATTGGCTGTTGCTGGGGGAATTTGCATACGTCCGTGTGCTCACCCTAACTTGAAGGTGGTTTGTGGAGGAGCTGTTGTCAAGTGACACTTAAACCCGAAACACTTATTCAGTGTTTCCCTCCCTACCCACTTCTCTAACCAAAAAAAACCAACCGCTGTAAAGTTCTCGAGGGCAGGTAGAAGTCGAAAGAAGTTGAACCGTGACATCACAGCCTGCAGGTAAGGGACTGGCTGGTGACTGGTAAGTAGTTTTTCTTTTATTTTCCCTCAGGTGTTATCGTGCAGGGTGCAGAGGTTGCTGAGCGAGTGCTTGCTGAGAAGGGGAGTGAATAACAGGTAAGTTCTTTCTTTCTTTCTCTTTTTTTATCTAGAGGGGATGGCAGGGAAGGTAGTGCAATGTTCCTCCTGCAGAATGTTTGAGGTGAGGGACGCCATCAGTGTCTCTGCTGATTTCATCTGTGGGAAGTGCACCCATCTCCAGCTCCTCAGAAACGGCATTAGGGAGCTGGAGCTGGATGAACTTCGGATCATTCGGGAGGCAGAGGTGGTCATAGATAGAAGCTTCAGGGATGTAGTTACATCCGAAGAATAAAGATAGATGGGTGACGGTGAGAGGGGCTGGGAGGAAGCAGTCAGTACAGGGATCCCCTGTGGTCCTTCCCCTTAGTAACAAGTATAGCGCTTTGGATACTGTTGGTGTGGGGGGGGGGGGGGGGGGGATGGGGCATACTAGGGGTAAGCCATGGGTTACAGGTCTCTGGCACAGAGTCTGTCCCTGTTGCTCAGAAGGGAAGGGGGGACAGGAGTAGAGCATTAGTCATTGGAGACTCCATAGTTCGTGGGATAGATAGGAGATTCTGTGGGAACGAGAGAGACTCGCAGTTGGTGTGTTGCCTCCCAGGTGCCAGGGTGCGTGATGTCTCGGATCGTGTTTTCGGGATCCTTAAGGGGGAGGGGGAGCAGCCCCAAGTCATGGTCCACATAGGTACCAACGACATAGGTAGGAAAAGGGATAGGGATGTAAGGCAGGAATTCAGGGAGCTAGGGTGGAAACTTAGATCTAGGACAAACAGAGTTATTTTCTCTGGGTTGTTACCCGTGCCACGTGATAGCGAGATGAGGAATAGGGAGAGAGAGGAGTTGAACACGTGGCTACAGGGATGGTGCAGGAGGGAGGGTTTCAGATTTCTGGATAATTGGGGCTCATTTTGGGGTCGGTGGGACCTCTACAAACGGGATGGTCTACACGTGGACCAGAGGGGTACCAATATCCTTGGAGGGTGGAATTTTGCTAATGCTCTTCGGGAGGGTTTAAACTAGTTCAGCAGGGGCTTGGGAACCTGAATTGTAGCTCCAGTATATAGGAGGTTGAGAGTAGTGAGATCATGAGTAAGGTTTGAAAGTTGCAGGAGTGTACTGGCAGGCAGGAAGGTGGTTAAAAGTGTGTCTTCTTCAATGCCAGGAGCATCCGGAATAAGGTGGGCGAACTTGCGGCATGCGTTAGTACCTGCGACTTCGATGTTGTGGCCATTTCGGAGACATGGATAGAGCAGGGACAGGAATGGTTGTTGCAGGAGCCGTGGTTTAGATATTTCAGTAGGCACAGGGAAGGTGGTAAAAGAGTGGGAGGGGTGGCATTGTTAGTCAAGGACAGTATTACGAAGGCAGAAAGGACGTTTGATGAGGACTCGTCTATTGAGGTAGTATGGGCTGAGGTTAGAAACAGGAAAGGCGAGGTCACCCTATCAGGGGTTTTCTATAGGCCTCCGAAAAGTTCCAGAGATACAGAGGAAAGGATTGCAAAGATGATTCTGGATAGGAGCGAAAGCAACAGGGTAGTTGTTATGGGGGACTTTAACTTTCCAAATATTGACTGGAAACGCTATAGTTCGAGTACTTTAGATGGGTCTGTTTTTGTCCAATGTGTGCAGGAGGGTTTTCTGACACAGTATTTAGATAGGCCAACGAGAGGTGAGGCCATATTGGATTTGGTACTGGGTAATGAACCAGGACAGGTGTTAGATTTGGAGGTAGGTGAGCACTTTGGTGATAGTGACCACAATTCGATTACATTTACTTTAGTGATGGAAAGGGATAGGTATATACCGCAGGGCCAGAGCTATATCTGGGGGAAAGGCAATTATGATGCAATGAGGCAAGACTTAGGATGCACCGGATGGAGAGGAAAACTGCAGGGGATGGGCACAATGGAAATGTGGAGCTTGTTCAAGGAACAGCTACTGCGTGTCCTTGATAAGTATATACCTGTCAGGCAGGGAGGAAGTGGTCGAGCAAGGGAACCGTGGTTTACTAAAGCAGTCGAAACACTTGTCAAGAGGAAGAAGGAGGCTCATGTAAAGATGAGACATGAAGGTTCAGTTAGGGCGCTCGGGAGTTACAAGTTAGCTAGGAAGGACCTAAAGAAAGAGCTAAGAAGAGCCAGGAGGGGACATGAGAAGTCTTTGGCAGGTAGAATCAAGGATAACCCTAAATCTTTCTACGGATATGTCAGGAATAAATGAATGACTAGGGTAAGAGTAGGGCCAGTCAAGGACAGTGGTGGGAAGTTGTGCATGGAATCCGAGGAGATAGGAGAGGTGCTAAATGAATATTTGTCGTCAGTATTCACACAGGAAAAAGTCAATGTTGTCGAGGAGAATACTGAGATTCAGGCTACTAGACTAGAAGGGCTTGAGGTTCATAAGGAGGAGGTGTTAACGATTCTGGAAAGTGTGAAAATAGATAAGTCCCCTGGGCCGGATGGGATTTATCCTAGGATTCTCTGGGAAGCTAGGGAGGAGATTGCTGTGCCTTTGGCTTTGATCTTTAAGTCATCTTTGTCTACAGGAGTAGTGCCAGAAGACTGGAGGATAGCAAATGTTGTCCCCTTGTTCAAGAAGGGGAGTAGAGACAACCCCGGTACCTATAGACCAGTGAGCCTTACTTCTGTTGTGGGCAAAACCTTGGAAAGGTTTATAAGAGATAGGATGTATAATCATCTTGAAAGGAACAATTTGATTAGAGATAGTCAACACGGTTTTGTGAAGGGTAGGTTGTGCCTCACAAAGCTTACTGAGTTCTTTGAGAAGGTGACCAAACAGGTGGGTAAGGGTAAAGCAGTTGATGGATTTCAGTAAAGCGTTTGATAAGGTTCCCCACGATAGGCTACTGCAGAAAATACGGAGGCATGGGATTCAGGGTGATTTAGCAGTTTGGATCAGAAATTGGCTAGCTGGAAGAAGACAAAGAGTGGTGGTTGATGGGAAATGTTCAGACTGGAGTCCAGTTACTAGTGGTGTACCACAAGGATCTGTTTTGGGGCCACTGCTGTTTGTCATTTTTATAAATGACCTGGAGGATGTCGTAGAAGGATGGGTGAGTAAATTTGCAGATGACACTAAAGTCGGTGGAGTTGTGGACAGTGCGGAAGGATGTTACAAGTTACAGAGGTACATAGATAAGCTGCAGCGCTGGGCTGAGAGGTGGCAAATGGAGTTTAATGCAGAAAAGTGTGAGGTGATTCATTTTGGAAGGAATAACAGGAAGACAGAGTACTGGGCTAATGGTAAGATTCTGGGCAGTGTGGATGAGCAGAGAGATCTCAGTGTCCATGCACATAGATCCCTGAAAGTTGCCACCCAGGTTGAGAGGGTTGTTAAGAAGGCGTACGGTGTGTTAGCTTTTATTGGTAGAGGGATTGAGTTTCGGAGCCACGAGGTCATTTTGCAGCTGTTCAAAACTCTGGTGCGGCCGCATTTGGAGTATTGCGTGCAATTCTGGTCGCCGCATTATAGGAAGGATGTGGAAGCATTGGAAAGGGTGCAGAGGCAATTTACCAGAATGTTGCCTGGTATGGAGGGAAGATCTTATGAGGAAAGGCTGGGGGACTTGAGGCTGTTTTCGTCAGAGAAAAGAAGGTTAAGAGGTGACTTAATTGAGGCATACAAGATGATCAGAGGATTAAATAGGGTGGACAGTGAGAGCCTTTTTCCTCGGATGGTGATATCTAGCACGAGGGGACATAGCTTTAAATTGAGGGGAGATAGATATAGGACAGATGTCAGAGGTATGTTCTTTACTCAGAAAGTAGTAAGGGCGTGGAATGCCCTGCCTGCAACAGTAGTGGACTCACCAACACTAAGGGCATTCAAATGGTCATTGGATAGACATATGGACGATAAGATGGGCTTTAGAGTGGGTTCACAGGTCGGCGCAACATCGAGGGCCGAAGGGCCTGTACTGCGCTGTAATGTTCTATGTTCTATGTTCTAAACAACCAACATCCACTCCCCCGTTCCCCTAATACCGCCCCTTTTCCCATCCTGTCTTCCCCATTTTAACCCCCTTATCCCCATTCAACTCCCCAACGCCGACCCCTCAAACCTCTTTTAAAAAATCAATAAACGGCTTCCACCTCCGAGTCAACCCATCAACCGACTCCCTCAGGACGAACCTGACCTTCTCCAGCCTCAGGAATTCTGCGATGTCGCTCACCCACTGCCCCCCATTCAGTGGCTCCGAGTCCCTCCACCTGAGCAAGATCTGTCTCCGGGCTATCAGGGAGGCAAAGGCCAAAACATCAGCTTCTCTTGTCCCCTGGACTCCTGGGTCTTCCAATACCCTGAATATCGCCACCTCTGGACTCTGGGCCACCTCCACTCCCAGCATCTTGGACATTATGTCTGCGAACCCCTGCCCGAACCACTTCAGCTTCGAACATGCCCAACATGGATGTGATTTGCAGGCCACCCCGCGAACCGCCCACACCTATTCTCCACCGCCTCATAGAACCTGTCACTGTCATATTTGCTCTATGTATTACTTTAAACTGGATGAGGCTTGACCTCACACAAGACGAGGACACATTCACCCTCTGCAAGGCCTCTGCCCACGTACCGGCCTCCATCTCCCCTCCCAGCTCCTCCTCCCACTTGCATTTTATATCCCCCACCAGGGCCCCTCCCAGTCTATCAACACCTTGTAGACCTCGGACACCTTCCCCTCCCCTATATCATCCCTCGACAATACCTTTTCCTGCAAACCCCGAACCCTCGCATCCAACCCACCTGGAGCAAACCTATGGTTGTCGCAGATCGGTGCCCATACCAAGGCTCCCCCCAGACCCAAATGCTGCCTCCATTGTCCCCACACCCTTAGGACCGACATCACCACTGGTCTCACGGAGTACCTGGCCAGTGAGAACGGCAGTGCTGCCAACAAACAAAGTCTGTAAACACGTTCCCCTACACGATGTCGCCTACATCGGACCCCACGCCAACCCCTCACCCACGACCCATTTCCTAGCCCCCGGTGCCAGATCGCCCCGCGCCCCCCCCCCCAGGACCCCGGAGCCCACCCACGCCGCCTTGTCCCGCCGTTCAAAAGGTGGTTTAATCCACGCCGGCGGGACAGGCAATTTATCGGCTGGACTTCGGCCGATCCGGGCCGGAGAATCCAGCGGGGGGGCCCGCCAACCGGCGCGGCCCGATTCCCGCCCCCACCGAATATCCGGTACCGGAGACTTCGGCAACCGGCAGGGGCGGGATTCACGGCGGCCAACGGCGATTCTCCAACCCGGCGGGGGGTCGGAGAATGACACCCCACGTCAGGAAGACGACAGACTTCCAATGGCACCCTGCCCACGAGCCCGAATGGAGAGAACTCAAAACAAAACTGACCACGGCCCCAGCCTTAGCTTTCTTTGATCCAGCAAAGGAGACCAAAATTGTGACCGATGCCAGCCAATCCGGCATTGGGTCAGTGCTCCTTCAACGTGATGAGGCCTCATCATGGGCCCCCGTTGCATATGCGTCACGTGCCATGACCCCCACGGAGCAGCGCTACGCGCAG
Source organism: Scyliorhinus torazame (assembly GCF_047496885.1). Taxonomy (NCBI): domain Eukaryota; kingdom Metazoa; phylum Chordata; class Chondrichthyes; order Carcharhiniformes; family Scyliorhinidae; genus Scyliorhinus; species Scyliorhinus torazame. The sequence continues at coordinate 119,876,940 of NC_092719.1, forward strand.
ATAGAAAAGGAGTGCCTGGGCCTTCTGACCGGTGTGGTTGAGTTTCACGATTATGTCTACGGACTTCTTCAATTCACCGTCGAGACCGACCATCGCCCGCTGGTCAATATAATACAGAAAGACTTGAACGACATGACGCCTCGCCTCTGGCGTATTCTTCTCGCTCCGACGATATGACTTCCAGTTGGTATACACCCCAGGCAAAGACCTCATCATTGCTGACTCTCTCTCCAGGGCAGTCAACACACCATGTGACCCAGCGGGATTTCACCGCCAGGTTGACGCCCATGTGGCATTCACGGCCTCCAGTCTACCTGCCACGGATGATAGCCTCATCCGGTCCTTCACTGAATGCAGCTGTCTCGTGCACAGCACAAGGCAGCTCATGACTCCCGTGCAGCTGATCTACCTGCTCTGGCTCCAGATGACAACGTCAGCATCCATCTTCCGGATGGTGGCTGGTCTGCAACCGCTGATGTCCTTCGGCAGGTGGCCCCCCTGCTCGTTCCTGGTTCATCTACCGGATGGCTCCATTCTGCGCTGCAATCGATGTGCCCTTCGTCTCGTTCCACGCTCGCTACGTGATCCTCCACTGTCGCCTCGCCCTCCTGCAGACCCTGCCACGGACTATGCAGACATCCCTGTCACTTTGCATCCACCTGACTCTGACGCAGTCCAGCCCGCTCCTGAACCAGCAGCTCACGTCCCATCCTTGAGGCGGTCAACCAGAATTCGTCGCCCACTTCAGAGACTTAATTTATGAACTTTGCGGACTTATAGACTTTCTGAATTGTTTCGTTGCTTTGTTTGAGCGTTTCCCTGGTTTGTATATAGTGTTGATCTCGTTACTCTTGTTGCATACTGCTTCTCTGCACCAGGCACCTTCCCATGTAAATAGCTTAGTTCTCATGTACATAGTCCTGTAAATATGTCTTCGCACCCCACATGTAGTTAGGAACATTCTCACCTACATTATTTATTGCCACACATATACATTCTTGTATAAAAGGGGGGATGTCATAATATACACCAGTATATCATGGTGCAGATACACACACACTGATGGACGCACAGCGGGACCAATCAACACACACAACACCTCAGCCAATCACCAGTTAGAGCACACGCACTATAAAGACAGGGGGCATCAGAGTTCCCGCTCATTCGGGATGCAGCCTCTTAGTAGGACAGAGCTTACAGTTTGCAGCACAGATCTTCACCATGTGCTGAGTGCATAGACTGGTTAGGACAAGCTGGTTCAATCTAATATCGTGTTAACCCACAGTGAAAGTATGTTCAACAGTTTCTAACTTAATAAAATAGTGTTGCACTATTTTAAGTGTTGGTGGCCTGTATGTGTTCCACGGATCCAGAGCACCCAACACATCAACCACTACCTCCACCTCCTGCCCCTCCGAAAGCATCATGATAACATTAAGCTGTCTCCTCACGTTCAGTGTCAACTGCCTCCCCTTCACAAACCCTGTTTGGTCCTCGCCTTTCAGCCCCGGGATGCAGTCCTCGATTTGCGATGCCAACACCTTTGCCAACAACTTGCCGTCTACGTTCAGTAACAATATTGGACGGTACGACACATGCTGCCCCGCATCCTTGTCCTTTTTCAATATTAAGGAGCTGGAAGCGTGCGACAATGTAGGGGGGAGTTCCCCCCTCTCCCTTGCTTATATATAAGCCCTCACCAGCAGTGGCCCAAGTCCGTCCCAAACATTTTGTAAAACTCCACTGGGAACCCGTCCGGACCCGGGGAATTCCCTGCCTGTATCGCCACCATACTGTCCATCACCTCCCTCAACACAATTGGGGCCCCCAGTCCCTGAACCAGCTCCTCCTCTTATGTGGGAACTCCAGCACGCCCAAAAACTGCTGTACCTCCTCGTCCCCTTTCAGGGGGCTCCGACCCGTACAGCCTTCTGCAGAACGCCTCAAACACACAATTCACCCCCTCCAGGTCCAACACCACCCTACCTTTATCATCCTTTACTCTGCCAATCTCCCTCGCCACCTCTTGCTTCCTAAACTGGTGGGCCAGCATCTGCTCGCCTTCTCCCCGTATTCATACACTGTCCCTCTGCCCCTCCGTAACTGGCCCATCACCTTCCCTATGGACACTAGCCCACATTCCATCTGGAGCCTCTCCCTCCCCTTCAACAGCCCTGCCTCCCCTTCAACAGCCCTGCCTCTGGGGCCTCCGAATACCTTCTGTCCGCCCTCAGAATCTCATCTACCAGCCTTGCCATCTCCGCTTGTCCCCTGTGTGCCCCGAATTGAGATAAACTCCCCCTTACCACCACCTTGAGTGCCTCCCACGGCGTGACAGCGTGACAGCTGTGACCTCCCCCGTGTTGTTTAGCTCCACATACCCCCAAATCATAGAATTTACAGTACAGAAGGAGGCACCTTTGTCCACCAAGTCTGCACCGGTCCTTGTAAAGAGCACCCTACCTAAGCCCACACCTCCACCCTATCCCTTATCCCCAACTAAAATTTTTGGTCACTAAGGGCAATTTAGCATTACCAACCCACCTAACCTGCACGTCTTTGGATTGTGGGAGGAAACCGGAGCCTCCTCGTAGGAAAGCCACGCAGACACGGGGAGAATGTGCAGACTACGCGCAGAGAGTGATCCAAGTCGGGAATCGAACCTGGGACCCTGGAGCTGTGAAGCAACAGTGATAACCACTGAGCTACCATGCTGCCCTCAAGTCTAGTTTATGAGCTTGACTCATTCAGTATTTTTAAAGTAAATTTAGAGTACCTAATTCATTTTTAACAATTAAGGGGAAATTTAGCAACAACCCTGTACACCTTTGGGCTTTAGGGGTGAAACCCACTCAGACACGGGGAGAACGTGCAAATTCCACATGGACAGTGACCCGGGGCCGAGATTAAACATGGGACCTCGGCGCCGTGAGGCAGCAGTATTAACCACTGCGCCACCGTGCTGCCCTCGCCTACTCGCACACCTCCTCCTCCGCCAGCAACCCACATTCAGTCTCCACTGCGGGCGCTGGCCACACACCACTCCACCCCACCCCCCACCCCGGGCTACGCTCAAATCCACCCCAAACGGCGTGTTTTCCGAGTCCACCACCCCCACCAACAAGCCTTGTCTAACACAAAAGTCAATCTGAGAGTATACTTGGTGCACATGCGAGAAGTATGAAAATTCCTTCACCCTCGGTCTCCCAAATCTCCACGGGTCCACCTCCGCCATGCGTTCCATAAACCCCTTCAGCTCCTTCGCCACTGCCGACACCGTCACCGATCTCAGGCTCGACCGGCCCAAGCTCAGTTCTGTAACAGTATTAAAATCCACCGTTGCGAGTCCAAGTGTGAAATTTTCCCGAACACACACCTCATAAAATCTACATCATCTCAATTTGGGCATAAACGTTTATCAAAACCACCGGCAACCCCTCCAGTTTTCCACTAACCCTCACGAACCTCCCCCCTGAATCTGCCACAATGTTCCCCACCTCGAATGCCACCCACTTATTCACCAACACCATCGTCCTCATGTCCAGTCCAGAATGGAACACCTGCCCACTCGTCCTTTCCTCAACCTTGTCTGGTCCCTTATCTTTAAGTGCGTCTCCGTTAAAACTCCTCAGGTGCGCAAATACATGTGACCGTTTGACCTGCCAATTCGGCCGCCTCACATTCCACGTGACCAGCCTGGTCGGCGGGCACCCTGCCTCCCTCCCATGCCGATCAGCCATATCCTTTTTTGGCCCCAGCCCCCAGCGCTTGTCACACAACCTTCCAGGACCACTCTGGGATGTCCACCGTCATCAATCCTTTTCCAACTGCGCCACATCAATCACACCTTTGTCAGCAATCCTCTCCACCCCTTACTCACCACTCCTGAACAAAACACCAACCCACCCTTCCCCCTTCACCTGCCTCCTGACAACCCCCCACTTCACTCCCGTTAACTGGCTCACCCAGCTAGCGTGGTGGCATCCGTCCAAAGCCTCTACCTTCCCTACCACCCCCAACTCCCCTCTCCCCAACCATACTCCCCTAAAGAGCAACAAATGGTGCGCTCACCCTCGATGTTCCCCCAAGAGAAACCTGCCCTCCAGAAAACTCACCATCAAAGCCTTTTTTAAAGAAAACACTTTTCAAAAAACAGATGCACAAACTCCTCCAAAGTTCAACGTCCTCACTCTCGGCCCAGTCCATTGTCCCTCATAAACTCCATCGCCTCTTCTGGCGTGCCGAAATAGTGCTCCCGCTTCTGGAAAGCCACCCAGGGGCGGGGCGGGTACAGTACTCCGAACTTCACCCCTCTTTAAAGAGGGCAGCCTTGACCCAGTTAAACCCAGCCCTCGTCCTCGCCAGTTCTGTTCCCAGGTCCTGGTACACCCGCAGCTTGTTCCCTTCCCAGGCACATTTCCTGGCCTGCCTCGCCCATCGGAGAATCTTCTCCTTGCCCGGAAAGCGGTGCAACCATGGCCAACTGCGGCTTGCCCGTCTGTGCCCTCCTCTTCAGTGCCCTGTGCACTCGGTCGACCTCCAAGAGCTGGTCAAAGGCCCCCTCCCCATTCAGCATCTTGGCCACGTAAACAACGGCCTCCCACCTTCGATGCCTTCGGGCACCCCACGATCCTAAGATTCTGGCTTCTGGAGCGGTTCTCCAGATGCTCCACATTTTCCTTCAGCCTCTTTTGGTCTCCCTGGGACTCCAGCCTCTGCTCCACTCTCTCGATTCCTGACTTAATTGGATCCACCACCTTGGCCAGGTCGTCCAGGGCCTCTCTCCTCTGCTGCTGAAACATATCATTGAGGAACTCTATAAACTGCTTCGTTGACCACTTTGCCCTCCGCCATCTTATCCTGTGGCGCACCACGAAGACTCTCCTGTTCCAGCACCTCTTTCCTTTGAGCCCCACTCCTAGTCTGTGGCCCCATCCACCAGCCACACCAGAGGAGTAAATCCTTCCCCAGAAAACCCCTGTACCTCTTGCACTCAAATGCAAAAGAGCGAAAAAATCCACCTTGAGCGGGAGCCACCAAACGTGCGCCCGCTCACTCCATGGCCACTATTGGAAGTCCCCGATTGGAGTGAGGTTCAATGGTAACACCTTCGGGAAGAGTAAGAACATCCAGAATGGGGCATTTAGGACTTGGCAGGAGGAGGTTTGAGGCCACTAGTGAAACAGCGATTGTTCATCAGACAGCAATTACTAATTTTATATTTTACGAGAGCCCTGCAGTTCCTGCGGTGATTATGGAGATCCAAAACCCCATTTGGGCAGGCCATCTGAAATGGAAACAATAAAACTCTTGTCTTTATGTGGCTTGTTGTTGTGTTCTTTAAATATCTCAAAGTACTTTGCTGTGAAACAGCACCAAGTTCATTTTTTTAAAATTCACGCTGTGGGGGTGCTGTGGTCCACATCCCTGCATGAAATGTAGTTTTAGCAATCCTGGAGGCTCCATGGGTGGGTGTGCTGCCGCATGTTAAACTAAACTATTCACACTGCCAAGGTGCTAATTTTGATTCTGGGTTTGCACTTTGTTGTTTGCACCCGGGTAGTGTGCGCTGTGAAGGTGCGACAGGCAGCCTCACTGTCTCACAACAAAAGTGCAGAATAGACAGCACAGCTCTCAATTCCTGATTACCACTCAGCGACCCTGAAAATGTGTGTGCTTGGAGGTTGGGTGAGAACGCTTGATTGAATAACCTCTTGACAGTCATTGTTCAATCTCACACATAACAGCCATGTAGGAGGTGAATCCTGTGGCAATGCTATTTTTATTCATTCTTGGGATGTGAGCATGGTTGGCAGAAAGAGCATTCATGGCCTATCCCTAATTGCCCTTGAGAAGGTGGTGGTGAGCTGCCTTCTTGAACCGCTGCAGTCCTTGTGGTGTAGGTACACACGCAATGCTGTTCGGGAGGGAGTTCCAGCATGTGGACCCAGAAATAGTGAAGGAGCGGCAATATATTTCCAAGTCACAATGGTGTGTGGCTTGGAGAGGAACTTGCAGATGGCCGTGTTCCCAGGTATCTGCTGCCCTTGTCCTTCTAGGTAGTGGAGGTTGTGGGTTGAGGAGCCTATTCAAGATGTTGCACCGGTGGTGAGTTGAGTGAATGGGGGTCAAGTGTTGTTGAGCTGCACTCATCTCGGCAAGTGGAGAGTATTCTGTCACACTCCTGACTTGTGCCTTGTGGATGGTGGAGTGAGTGAATCTTTGTGGAAGGGATGCCAGTCAAGCAGATGGTTTTGTCCTGGATGCTATTGAACGTCTTGAGTGTTGTTGGAGCTGCACTCGTTCAGGCTAGTGGAGAGTATTCCATCAGACTCCTGACTTCTGCCTTGTGGCCAGACTTTGGCGAGTCAGGAGGTGAATAATTCACTGCAGGATTCCTAGCCTCTAAGCTGCTGTTGCAGCCACAGTACTTATATGGCTAGCCCAGTTCAGTTCCTGATCAATGGTAACCCTCAGGATGTTGATGGTGGAGTGGGGTTCAGTGGTGGTAATGCCATTGAATGTCAAGGGGAGGTGGTAAGGTTCTCCCTTACTGGAGGTGGCGATTGCCTGGCACTTGTATTGCACAAATGTTATTTGTTACTTACCAACTCAAGCCTGGGTGTTGTCCAGGTCTTGTTCCTTGCTGGCATGGTACATATATCAGTAAGTGTGTATTCAATATCAGTGAGCATCTCTCCTTCTGATCTTATGATGTCGGAAAAGAATATTGATGAAGCAACTGAAGATGGATATGCCAAGGACAGTGTCCTGAGGAACTCCTGCAGTCACATCCTGGGACTAATGATGGACCTATGCCATCACAGTCTGTGAGCTAGGTATGATTCCAAGCAGTGGAGATATTTCCCTCTGATTCCCATTGACTTCAAATTTGCAGGGATTCCTTGATGCCACTCTCAGTCCAATGCTGCCTCAGTGTCAAAGGCAGTTGCTCTGACCTCACCTCAATGTTTGGCCTAAGATTGTAATGAGACCTGGAGCTGGGTAGAACCCAAACTGAACATTGGTGAGAAGGTCATTGCTGTGGAAGTGCTGCATGATAGCTCCCTTCCATCACTTTGATCAAGAGTAGACTGAGGGTGGTAATTGGTCGAATTGAATTTGTCCTGCTTTTTGTAAACTGGGCTATTTTCTACTTTATAAGGTTGATGCTGGCGTTGTAGTTGTCCTGGACTTGGCTCGAGTCATCGCTATTTCTGGAGCCCAAATCTTCAATGCAATGGCTGGAATGGTGTCAGGGTCTGTAGCCAGTATCCAGTGCTCTCAGCCATTTTCTGGAATCATGTAGAGTGATTCGCATTTGCTGATGGTGAGGGGGTGGCGAGGGGTATTTCAGGATAGGCTGAAATGGGTCATCCGCTCAGCACTTGCGGCTAAAGGCTTACGATGGCTGCAAATGCTTCAGCCTTATCTTTTGCATTGTTTTGCTGGGCTTCCCTATTATTGAGGATGGGGATATTTGGTTAGTTATTTAATTCTACACTAATTCTACATGACCAGTGGAACAAGACATCTCCAGGGATCATGGTGGCTAGGTATGAATCAGTGGTTATACCTGTGGTAGCCCAGTCCTTTGGGGGGGGGGCGGGCGCGAGCTCCACTGGCCACATGACTGGCTCAGGGCCAATTGCATGGGAGTGGGTGATCACAGCCGACAGACATCGTATATTGAGGGGGGAAGGAAGGAACAGTTGAGAAAACAGAGAAGCTCCAGCATAAACCATGAGTGGAAATGCCGATCATTGGAAAATTCAACACATTTGACCAAGGAGTTGTCATGATATGCACTCATGCACATAATGAGATACAGACAGGCAGTGACAGACACCCAGTGCAGCCAATCAACACACAGGACAGAACACAACCAATCACCAGGCAGAAAACTAGAGGGTGGTCTCCCACTATAAAACACATGAGGCCTCAACACTCTGCCTCTTTCCACTGGTGACAACTGGAGTGACAGTCAGGGTGTATATATCAGTTAGCACCTTCTACATGTGGCTCAGAGCTAGTCTGGTCTAGTTAGTTATAGTAAGCCGCTTAGATTAGTAGAGTGTCAAACCCACAGCAAACTGTGTGCACTGCTTAACAAGTTCAATAAAGCGTATTGAACCAACACCAAAGTTTGGAGTCTACTTTCAAGTACAACTGCATCCAGTTGCAGTCCGTGTTACCCCAGGGTGAATAACACGACATGGTACCAGTAGTCTACTTTATCTAAGTGGTTTACCTCGAGTGATTCAGTGACGACCAGCGAGTGCCTTCCAGCAGCATGGAGAAAATCCAGGCCCCTCCACAGCTACGGATCTCCGGCAATCTCGGCGCCAACTGGCGGTTCTTCAAGCAGAGGTTCCTTCTCTACATTGAGGCCTCGGGCCTCGAGGATGCGTCCGATGCCAGAAAAATTGTGCTGCTCCTATCAACTGCGGGGGACCAAGCCATCCAGATTTTCAACTCCCTTAATTTTACCGATGGCCAGGACAAGACCAAATTCAAGACCGTTTGGAGAAGTTCGACAGTCACTGTGAAGTCGAAACAAACGAGACCTTTGAGCGCTATATCTTCCAGCAACACCTTCAGGGTAAGGATGAACTGTTCCAATCCTTTCTAACTCATCTCCGTATATTAGCGCAGTCCTGCAATTATGGTGCGACCGATGATTCCATGATCAGGGATCAGATCGTGTTTGGGGTGCACTCCGATTCTTTGCGGGAGCAACTCCTCAAAATTAAGCACATTACCTTGCCAGTCGCTATCGAGATGTGTATAGTGCATGAACAGGCGAGAAATCGGTACTCCTGTTTCAAATCGGCAGAATACGAAAAACTTGCCTCCCACGAGGCAGAGTGTGTACAGGCCATTGCCCGGATGCAGCGCCTCAGTATCGATGAAAGCGGTCATTTCGCGCGCTTTTCCCGGGGCCCCACGCATGCGCAACACGAACGGGAGAACGAAGCGGCCGAAAACCAAACTGCGCAGGTGCAAATGTCGGCTGACAGCACTGCGCATGTGCGACGACGCATGGAGCGTAACGATGTCAACGTCATGACGTGCCCGAACTGCGGCAATGCCCTGCAAAAGGCAGGCGATGTTTAAATTGCGGGAAGCCTGGACATTATGCAGTCTCGTGTAATTCTGCACCACCAATCTGGCAGCAATCCCGCTTGTCAAGGCGCCGACGTCCCCGCCTCCACCTCTCAGTTGGTCGATAAGGATCAGACGCAAGCCCCAAAGATTGGACTTATCGACATTTATATTGTAAATTTTGTCCTGTATCTGCATGCTAGACACCTCTTATGTATATATTCATCCACTCGCTTTCATCCACTCGCCATTTAATGTAAATAGTTCTACATGTAAATACAGTCGCATATGCTCCAAGAAACCAACATTTTTTTTTTTAGAAAGGGGAGATGTCATGATATGCATTCATGCACATAATGAGATACAGACAGGCAGTGACAGACACCGAGTACAGCCAATCAACACACAGGACAGAACACAACCAATCACCAGGCAGAACACTAGAGGGTGGTCTCCCACTATAAAACACACGAGGCTTCAACACTCTGCCTCTTTCCACTGGTGACAACTGGAGTGACAGTCAGGGTGTATATATCAGTTCGCACCTTCTACACGTGGCTCAGAGCTAGTCTGGTCTAGTTAGTTATAGTAAGCACGCTTAGATTAGTAGAGTGTCAAACCCACAGCGAACTGTGTGCACTGCTTAACAAGTTCAATAAAGCGTATTGAACCAACACCAAAGTTTGGAGTCTACTTTCAAGTACAACTGCAACCAGTTGCAGTCCGTGTTACCCCAGGGTGATTAACACGACAGGGGTCAGTATACCAAACAACATTTTTTCTTCTTTACCGCACCTAGATAACAGGTAAGGACAAGCAGATGGTGATGCTTCTGACCATTTGTGCGCCCCAGACCTACAATTGATTCGGAACTCCATGTCCCTAGAGGCACCCAACTCGAAGATCTTTGACCATATAGAGAGATTCGTTAAAGAACATTACAACCCAAAGTCCTCGATTATCCTCCAACGTTATGTTTAACTCTGCAGTGAGGGCCCATGAATAGTCTCTCTGAGCCTTCATACTCAGGCTTTACCAGCTTGCTGAGCACTGTAAGTTTGGGACAACACTCAGTGACGTGTTGCGTGACCAGCTGGTTTGTGAAACCCATAATCTTAATTACCGGAAGAAGCTTCTGGTGGAGGCCACAAGTGCATTGGAAAAAGCGATCAAGATAGCTCAAGTGACGGGGTGAGCCTAAAAATGTCCCACTGAGCTTCAAAGAGTGACTGAATGGGAGGTGAACCAAGTATGGGGCGGTATGGGCTCGAGGCCTGCGGCAGGATCAACAAGCACAGCTCAGAGTCAGACACGGCTCTCGGGACAGGACCAGAACCTAAGGAGCAAGAAGGAATCGGAGCAACAAAGCAAATCCAATGTGGACTGCTACAGTTGCTGGTGGGACCATCCCCAGGAGACATGCCATGTTCAGGAGTTTATGTGCTTCTATTGCAACCGAAGGGGGCACATTCCAAAACGTTGCCGCATGAGGCAAAGCGTGCCATTTCAAAATAAAAATAGCAGCCCACAGCACCCCTGAACATAGGGGAGAAATGCATCATTTGAATGGTGAGCCTTTAAAATGGAAGTCAACACTGGGGTTTCGGTGACCATAGTGGGCGGAGCAGACCTTCCAATATCTGTGTGCAGGAGCGCAGTGTTTATGTTTGAAGAGTACTACAGCCAAACGTTCAATATAAACCAGAGAGATTTTGAAGAACATCAGAACGACCAATAGCCCAGTGGCCTACAGAGGGCAGGAGGCCAATGCCTTTGGTCATCGTGCAAGGACATAGACCCAATCTGTTGTGAAGAGGTTGTTTGCAGAAGATTAGGTTCATCTGGCTGGAAATCTTCAAAATATGTGATGGCATCCTCCAAGATGTCTTGAGGAAGTATGAAGGATTCTTCCACAATCAGAAGGTTGAAGCTGAGCTAAAGAGATTGGAAGAGCTGGGGATAATCACGGCCAGTTCAGTTTTCAGAGTAAGGGCAGCACGGTGGCAGAGTGGTAGCACTGCAGTCTCACGGCGCCGAGGTCCCAGGTTCGATCCCGGCCCTGGGTCACTGTCCATGTGGAGTTTGCACATTCTCCCCATGTTTGCGTGGGTTTCGCCCCCACAACCCAAAGATGTGCAAGGTAGGTGGATTGAACATGCTAAATTGCCCCTTAATTGGAAAAAATGAATTGGGTACTCTAAATTTGTTTTTAAAGTTTTCAGAATGGGTTGCGCCGATAGTCCATGTTCTTAAACCTGATCGGTCAATAAGGATTTGTGGAGACTAAATGATGATCATAAACCAGGCTGTCCAGACCTCTATGCCAAGCTCCACGTTTAACAGTTACACAAAGTTGGAGCACAAAGTTGCCTACCTGCAACTAGAGTTTGATGAGGCGCCTCAGACGTTTGCTACAATCAACACCCACAAAAGCCTCTTCCAGTACACCAGATTACTATTCAGCATCCCTTTCGCCTGCGCTATCTTCCAGTACACAAGGGTAACTCTCCTCCAACGGATTCCCAAGGTGATGGTTTACCTTAGTGACGTGCTAGTCAATGGCACTACACCAGAAGAACATGTGGCCAGCCTAGAAGAAGTGTGAAAGAGATTTTGTGATGCATGGGGTCCTCCTAAAATGTGAAAAATGTACCTTCCAGGTACATTTGAAAGAATGTGCAAAGGGTTGCACCCTTTGGAAAAAAAGGTTAAGGCCATACAAGATGTACCTGCTCCCAAAAATGTCAGTGAGCTTAAGTCCTTTCTTGATATGGTCAATTACTATGGAAGATTTATTTCAAATCTAGTCACAACATTGGCAGCATTGCACTTACTTTTAAGCAAGAATCAATGGTGGCAATGGAAGAAGCCTCAAGGTGAAGCCTTCCAATTCGTGAAGCAAGAATTGCAGTCTTCAAACCTCTCGGTGCATTTTTGGTCCGCGAAAACCAATCGTGCTGATATGTGATGCCATTATGTTTGGGGCTGTTTTATCCCACAAAATGGCCTTTGCCTCAAGGACCCTATCTGAAGCAAAACAATACTACGCCCAGATTGAGAAGGAGGGCTTAGCGATTATAACCAGTGTGAAGAAATTCCACCATGATGTTTACGGTCAATGGTTTGACATAGTGACGGGGTGCAAGCCACTGCTGGGCTTGTTAAAGGAAGATAAGCCATAGCGCCCATAGCCTCGATGAGGGTGCAGCGCTACGCCCTGCTGTTGGCAACTTACAGCTATGTTTTTCAGCACCGGCCTGGGACACAAGTTGCTCATGTGGATGAGTTAAGTCGCCTGTGTTGCCTTTTCCGTGGCTCTGTTGTAACTATGGCAATCAGTGAGGTCGCCCTCCTTTTGATATCTATATTCTAATGCTCAGCGTCGCCAGGTATCAAATGATACCACCACAAGATTCAACCGGCTATCGATCAAAGAGCCAAACACCAGTTAGTTATTTCAAGGTCAAGGGTACTTTATTTACACACAATTAATCATGAAACATACATTACTAGTTAACTACACCTATCGACTAAGACAACCTGTACTTAACTTCGGGCACCCGGCTTAGGTCAGAGGAACAGTGGCTGCTGTTCGATTCTGGATCTATCGAGTCTGGAGAAGTAACTGCTGCTCAGCTTGGCTCATCCGTCTGGTCGCGAGCGTTGAACTTGGACTTGCTTCTGGTGGTGCTGTAATTGGAGATGGACGTTGCCGAGGCGCCAGGTCCAAAAGAGGATGAACACATGGTGGACTCTCTTCTTATGCTTGGGGGTTTTCGCGCACTTTTGGGCGGTCCACCAGTTTGGATCCCACTAATTGGGTGATCCCGATCACTGTGTTTGATTTCTAACCAATAAATGGGCCGGTGCCTGGATGGCTGGGCGTGTCCCAAGTGGTCACTGACCCTGTTATTTACGCTTCCCCAGACCAGGGAGTGGCGCCGAAATGTCTGGGACTGTCCCGGTCACTTGAGTACCAGTCCTTTGTCTTGGTGGAGATGGGCCATCAAATGCTAATCGGTCCATCAAAATGCTAATTGGTCGGAGTTTCGATACCGTCTGGATTCCTCACTTGCAAATATACATTTCAGGCTCTGAGCCTGCCTGAATCTTGCTCTGTCCATTTTACCCGCTATGCTTTGCGAGATTCTTTGTTCCTGGTTGTAAGTGGCCATCCCAGGTGGCTGCACCTGCCCCTACCCAAGAACATTCCTCCACCACCAAGTACCCCAGGAGATGATTTTCATCCTAAATGTCATAGACACTTGCCCGTGTCCGCAGGGCACATCCACATTTTGACTCAAAGAGACCCTATTCTTTCAAAAGCCAAACGAATGATACAGTCTGGCTGGCCTTATGAGAAGTCTGAAGAGCTGAGGCTCTGGATTACTCAGCAGGACGAGTTTACATGTGAAGACGGTGTGGTTCTCTGGGGATCAAGAGTGGTTGTGCCAGCTCAGGCGAGGCAACCCCTCTGTCAAGTGTTACACAGCGCCCACCCAGGGCAGACAAAGATGGTGGCTAGGAATAGGCAAGGCCACTGAAGAGCTTATACAACAGTGGCGCCAATGCCAAATGTGACGATTTTAGCTGCCTTCCGCCACACTTCACCCTTGGGAATAGCCAGGTTGCCCATGCTGTGTGTTTGCCATTCATGGGCTTCCCAAGGCAATGGCATCCCTTCACCAGTGATGATTTCCAGCGTTTTGTGAGAGAAATTGGCTTACGACTAAGAAGAATAGATCACTATCATCCAATATTGAACGGTCTGGCTAAGCGGGCTGTTCAAACTTTCAGGAACGCTATGAAGAAGCAGTCAGATAAACCACACCATCAGAGGTTGGCTAATCTTTTGCTGTTACTTGGCTAGACTGCTGGACAGCTCTCCCAGTTTTGTTACAAGACCCCAGATGGTACCGAGGAGGAATTTACTGGATCAACACGGTTTACCTTTGTCCTTTCCGGTGCCCCCGTCAACGCTTTCAGTTGTATTCTTATTTGGATTTTCTCCAGCACTTGATACAACTGAGTGATTTACCAAGTCATCTCAGACCACACAATAATAATTGTAATCTTTATTATTGTCACAAGTAGGCTTACATTAACACTGCAATGAAGTTACTGTGAAAAGCCCCGAGTCGCCACACTCCGGCGCCTGTTCGGGTACACACGGAGAATTCAGAATGTCTAATTCACCCAACAGCGTGTGTTTCGCGACTTGTGGGAGGAAACTGGAGCAACCGGAGGAAACCCACGCAGATACAGGGAAGAACGTGCAGACTCCATGTGCACAGTGACCCAAGCTGGGAATCAACCCTGGGACCCTGGCACTGTGAAGCAACAGTGCAAACCACTGTGCCACCGTGTCCCCTATATATTGTTTTTAAATCTTTTGGTTGGCATTTTCACAATTATGTACATTGCCATTCATTTTCATTTATTTTACAGGGCAAAAAGGCTTTGTCTTATGTTTCTCTATTTACAAATTGGTGTCGTCTAATTCGGTGTGTCATCCCCCCCCCCCCTCCAGCCCCCTTACCCTAACCCACACCCCTCTCCCCTATCCACCCCACTGATGTCCTCCCTGCTCGGTCTGGGGAGGTGTTCCCCCTTCTTCTTGTTCCTCCCCTTCGACCACCCCCCCCCCCCCCCCCAACTCTCTTTTCTCCCTCTGTCGGCTTCAGCCATGTCGTCTTTGTGGATGGGGGAGGGAGAGGTTGCCCCCCTCCCCCTGCGTTATTTCTCTTTGTCCCTCTCAAGCTCTTTGCCCAGTTCCCCTCCCCCCCCAACCCCGCCTCCCCACTGGGTTGTACACCCCTGACGTTCCTCTTTGTCTTTCTTACTTTTCCCGTTCTAATCCTTCCAGTTCTCCCTTGATTGGCTGCTGTTGGCCTTGAACAGATTTGGGAACAGGCTGACAAATTGCCCCCATGCAGTAAGGAAGCCTTCCCCCTCGGATGGCATACTTAATCTTCTCCAGGTGGAGAAATTCCGAGAGGTCAGCAAGCCAGTCTGCAGCTGTGGGAGGTGCTGCTGATCGCCAGCAGAGTAGGATTATCCGAGCAGGATTCTCCGGCGTGCGATTAGGGAAGTGCAAGCTAGGACGTCGGCCCTCTTCCACATGTGTAACTCTGGCTGCTCTGATACCCCTAAGATTGCCACATTTGTGCATGGCTTCACCCTCACCCCCACAACCTTGGATATTGCCTTGGAGATGGCTGTCCAGAACCCTACAAGTTTGTGACAAGCCCAGAACATTTGTGTGGTTGGCCGGGCCCCACTGGCACTGTTCACATTTATCCTCCACCTCCGGGAAGAACCTGTTCATTCGGGTTCTGGTCAGGTGCGCTCAGTGCACCACTTTGAACTGCATGAGGCTGAGCCTTGCGCAGGAGGAGGTGGAGTTGGCCCTGCTCAGTGCTTCACTCCAAAGTCCCCAGCCCACTTCTGTTCCCAGTTCGTCCTCCCATTTCCGTCTGATCTCGTCCAGTGGTGGTCGGGCTCTGTCCAGTAGCTGTCCATATATTTTCCCACAGAGTTCCCCTTCCTTATTGCCTGTGTTCATCAGGTCCCCTAATAGTGTGGGTTCGTTCAGCGTCGCTCGTCTGCGTCCTATTTAAAAGTCCCAAACTGTCAGCTTTCTCCGTCCTGTCTCCATTTTTTAAAGGTTGCGTCCAGCATGGCTGGCGGTAATCTGTGGTTACCGCAGATGGGGGCCATGGGGGACATCTTGGTCAGCCCGAAGTGCTGTCATAGTTGGCCCTATGTTTTCAGCGTGGTCGCTACCACTGGGCTAGATGTGTATTTCGTCGAGGGGGCTGGGAGTGCTGCCGTGGCTAGGGCCCGGAGGGTTGTCCCCTTGCAGGAGGCCTCCTCCATCCACACCCACTCTGAATTGGGTTCGTGCACCTACCCCTCACTCTTTCCACTGTTGCTGCCCAGTGGTAATATTGCAGGTTTGGCAGTGTTGATTTGCAGTGTTGATTTGGGGACTCTTGGATTCTTGCTCCCCCCACACACACAGTGATGTGCTTCATGACGCCAACGCAATGATGTTTCAAGGTGTGGGACCTCCCACTTTCAGATAATATGCCCTGCCAGAGGAAAACAATGCTCACAATGTGACAGATTAAATCATTATGCTGCACAGTGCAGATCGACACTCGCATTTAAATCTTCCAAACCGATTTCAAGGCAGACTAATGTTCACAGTGTTGAATCAAAAGAATGCAGATAGTTACTCCCTGGAAAATACATTCTTTGTAGGGATCATTGAAAAATATGAAAAATCCACTGAAGTAACTTCGCCCACCAAATCAATTAATTCCATTACTTCCGATACTGAATGGAACACAGTGTTAAAAGTTGACGAATGCCCAATTAATTTCAAGTTGGAAATAGGCGATTCAGCTCATTTGCTATCCAAGCTCGACCTCTCAAGACTCAAGCAAACTCTTTCAACTGCCTGTAAACTACAAGACTGCAATGGCAATGCAATCTCGTCAAGTGGATCATGTTATTTAGTAGTTTCCAACAAAGATATTGAAACAAAACTAAGATTTGAGATTGTCAATTCAGATAAATTATCACTCTTAGGTGCACAACCC
Source organism: Scyliorhinus torazame (assembly GCF_047496885.1). Lineage (NCBI taxonomy): Eukaryota > Metazoa > Chordata > Chondrichthyes > Carcharhiniformes > Scyliorhinidae > Scyliorhinus > Scyliorhinus torazame. The sequence goes on from NC_092719.1 coordinate 119,893,652, forward strand.
TGTAAGGAGTTACGCCTAATACAGCAAATTTATACTGCAACTTCGTCTCATCCTGTTCTACATAATAATATCCAAAGTGTCCTTGATCAATATCCAGATGTATTCAAAGGCATGGGCATGCTATCATTTAAGTACAAGATTTTACTTAGAACAGATGCTAAACCTGTAGTTCATCCACCGAGGGGAATTCCTGCTCCACTGTGAGAAAGGTTGAAGTTGGAATTAGAAAGGCTACAACAACAAGGTATCATATCAAGAGACACTGAACCGACTGACTGGGTCAGTTCGATGGTTTGAGTGAAGAAACCATCAGGGATCTATGGATATGTATAGATCCCAAGGATCTCAACGAGAACATCATGGGGGAACACTATCCCATCCCAAAACAAGAGGAAATCACCAGCGAGATGGCAAATGCACACATTTTCACAAAGTTCGATGCATCGCAAGGTTTCTGGCAAATTCAATTGGAAGACTCGAGCAGAAAGCTCTGCACCTTTAATACACCTTTTGGCAGATTTTTCTATAACAGAAAGCCTTTCGGAATAATCTCTGCGTCTGAAATAGACACGAACACCGTCTATTCCCTCAGTCATCTGTTCCATGATCTCCATATGACACCATTAGGATCAAGATACCTGATGGAGGTTGGTCTGCTCCTGCCAGAATCATAAGACAAGCAACTCCAAGATCATATATATTCAAGACATCCTACATAGAAATCGTAGAGCACTTAAATAAATACAACCACAGAAACTTTTTCCAGACCTGCAACTCAACAAAACTATCTTTCAAGATGCACTAACCAACAATCAAAGTACCACTGACACACAAAGTACTGTCAAGACGTCAGTGTCACCACCTCGTCCACTAAGAAGATTAATGAGATGACGAAAAAACCTAACAGACGGAACTTGTAAATACGTAACAGTCAATTTGTGTAATCGTTACTCATTTTGCTCTGTACAAAGTTATACATATCATGGGTGAAATTCTCCGTTATCGGCGCAAAGTCCGCCGACCGGCGGCAAAAACGGTGCAAATCCCACCTGCATCACGCCGCCAAAAAAGTCGCAAAGTCTCCGGCTCGGAATGGGCTAGCAGCGACGTGACGCTATCCGCGCTGGCTCACGTGGTTCATGCCGTGCGGCGTCATACACGCCGCATGGCGTGACGGCTCATTAAGGACACGCTGCTCCCCCCACCCGACCAGAACACCCGACCGGATGGCCGCCCGCCGCTCAGCCCCGAGGTTCCAGTCTCCTGACATTGAGGCGCTCCTGGATGCAGTGGAGTAGAGGAGGGAGGCCCTGTATCTCGGGCACGGCCGCAGAGTTGCCCCACGCCACAGCCGGCGTCTGTGGAGGGAGGTGGCTGAGGCCTTCACCGCTGTGGCCCTGACACCACGGACAGGCACCCAGTGCCACAAGAAGGTGAACGACCTCGTCAGAGCAGCCAGGGTGAGCCTCCCCCCCTGCCCGATATCCATATCCCCCATATCCCCCCTCCCCCATATACCCCCTCCCCCATATCCCCCCTATCCCCCCTCCCCCATATCCCCCATATCCCCACTCCCCATATCCCCCCTCCCCCATATCCCCCATATCCCCCCTCCCCCATATCCCCCCTCCCCATATCCCCCCTCCCCATATCCCCCATATCCCCCCTCCCCCATATCCCCCATATCCCCCCTCCCCCATATCCCCCTCCCCCATATCCCCCATATCCCCCTCCCCCATATCCCCCTCCCCCATATCCCCCTCCCCATATCCCCATCCCCCATATCCCCCATATCCCCCCTCCCCCATATCCCCCTATCCCCCTCCCCCACATCCCCCCTCCCCCATATCCCCCATATCCCCCCTCCCCCATATCCCCATATCCCCCTCCCCCATATCCCTCATATTCCCCATATCCCCCCTCCCCCATATCCCCCCTCCCCCATATCCCCCCTCCCCCATTTCCCCAAGTGAATCCAGCCCTAACCTTAACCTCTGCAATACACGTGCAACCGATGGCGTGCATTCATATACCTGTCTAACACTGTTGCCTTTTACCCCTGCCACCACCCGCCGCCCCCCCCCCACCCCCCCTCACAGGAGAAACGCGCACACAACACCCGGGAGCATGTGAGGACTGGAGGAGGCCCCGCTAATGAGAGGCCACTGACCGAACATGAGAGAAGGGCCCTGGAACTGGCTGGCGGACCTGAGGACCGGGAGGTTGCTGATGCAGAGGTCGGGTGCCCACCAGCAAGTGAGCCACTGACAGCCCGTCCCCATATCCCCCCTCCCCCAAATCACCTGATCACTGCCTGCGTGTCTAACCATGCATTCTTCATTGTGTTTCGCAGGAGCAAACGTCGAGGCACCCATCCTCGCAGATGCAGACCGCCCGCATGATGCCCCTCGGAGACCACGGGGGACAGAGAGACCCGGACCCTCTGGCATGCGACGCCCGCAGGATGCCCCTCGGAGACCACTGGAGATGGAGAGATCCGGACCCTCTGGCATGCGACGCCCGCAGAATGCCTCGCGGAGACCACTGGAGATGGAGAGACCCGGACCCTCTGGCATGCGACGCCCGCAGGATGCCCCTCGGAGACTACTGGAGATGGAGAGACCCGTACCCTCTGGCATGTGACGCCCGCAGGATGCCCCTCGGAGACCACTGGAGATGGAGAGACCTGGAGCAACAGGGAGACGACGCCCCCGTCTCGTGCGGGGGCGACGACGCAGGCGTGTGCCACCCAGCGACGAGAGGGGCAGCCACAGGCCCCCGTCACAGCCGAGCCACGAAACCACTACCCAGGACACCACTACCCAGGACACCACTACCCAGGACACCCCTACCCAGGACACCACTACCCAGGAAACTGAAATACAGGACAGTGACACAGATTGGATGGGTGGAGACGAACTGCCACCCCAAAGTGCCATGGACTCAGAGTGGGACGATGCGCACGACACAACACCACTGCTGTCACCAACACCCTCCACCATCGCAGAGACGCTCACCTCGGTTGGGCACTTTAGTGATGAGGCGTCTGGTACACTCACTGGTGATCACAACACAGCCGTCCCGGTACAGCAGGTGGAGGTAGGAGCAGCAGAGGGGCCGGGCGGTCGGAGGGCAGCCCAGCCCAAGAGAACATCTGCCGCCCAGATGGATCCCGGGTTCCTGGAGTTACCACACCCACCCATAGATCCGATGCAACCACCGAACCTGAGAGGAGCGAAGAGGGTGACGGCCGGCTTGCGGCGGCTGCAGTCGCAGGTGGAGGAGTCCACCCGCGTCCAGGAGCTGGGAGTGGTGCCGGTCATGCGTGCCACCCAGGCCGACACCGCACGGGTGGCGTCCGCGGTGGAGGCAATGGGTGCGACAGTGTCAGACATGGGGAACGGTTTGCGAGGCCTGGGGCTTTCCGTGCAGGCGGCGTCTGTGGCCCAGGACATGGCTGCCCTCTCACAGGAGGCCATGAGCCAGCGCCAGCGGCAGATGGCAGAGGCGCTCAACGCCATAGCCCAGTCTCTGCAGGCCATGGCCCAGTCTCAGCAGGCCATGGCCCAATCTCTGCAGGCCATGGCCCAGTCTCTGCAGGCCATGGCCCAGTCTCAGCAGGCCATGGCCCAGTCTCAGCAGGCCATCGCTGAGGGCATCGGCACCATTGCCCATGTGCGAGCCGGTGTCGCACAGTCACAGACAGGGTTTGCCAATCCCCTGAGCTCCATGGCTGCAAACCTGCAGACCCCTGTCGATACCAGCACGGGCCTCCAGGACTGGCAGCGCCAGATGTCGGGGGGGGCGTCAGATGGCCAGTCCGTTCGCATCCCCCACCCATGTAGAGGCCTGGGGGTCATCGGGCACCCCGAGGGAGGAGGAGGTGCTGTGGTCCGTCCCGGGTCCCCCTGTAGGGGAGGTCCCGGAACACCGCGACAGCTCGGACTCCCCTCTTCCGTCCCAGGTGCATCGGGTGGGCAACGGGCAGGACAGGCTGGCAGCTCGCCATCCCAGTCGCCCGGGCCGCAGCCTGGCCCATCTAGGCCAGGACGCCCCACGAAACGGCCGCCAAAGGGATCCTGTGTCAGAGGGCAGGAATCACAGGAGTCCACCTCCAGTTCTGCTGTACCGTCTGGGGAACCACGTAGACGTAGTCATAGGGTCCGGAAGTCCAAACAATTAGACACTGAGTAAGTTGGCACGGTGTAGCGCACAAAGACTCACGAGAGACAAATAGAGATGAAGTCGATGAGGCTTTATTAAGCGTGACTTGTTCCCCGCAGTTCAGCAACAGACTGGCCTGCGGGGGAGAACTCCTGGTTCTTATACTCCGCCTTCAGGGCGGAGCTAGAGATCAACAGCCAACCAGGACCCGGGATCTGTCAGCCAATGTCATCACGGCTTCACAGTCCCACATGACCCCTAATGCATACTACCACATTCACTCCTTGTTAAAAATGAACCCGGCGGGGTGGTGCTTCACATGGTGGTAGTGGTTTACAAGGCTGGTCCTGGGAGGAAAGAAACTTTTGATTGTCATCACAGTGCCCTACACTGGGCTATGTACAGGGTTTTTTGTTTTGAACTATTTACAGTATTCGTAAGAGGGAAAAAGGAAAAAAAAATTCTCGTTAATGTCCACAACATTCTAGTGTTACACCGATGCCACGAGTCGGTCGGGCGGTCTGGTCGTCCTTGTCGATCGCCTCAGCCCCGGTGGTGGTGGTGCTTGTTCCAGTGTTGTCGTCTCCGGGAGCTTTACCGTTTCTGCTTCAGCTTTACCTCTGGTCGGACCTGGGAGGAGGACCGATCCTCCCGGGAAGGGAGCGGTCGCGGGGTGCGCCGGTGGCAGGGAGGGGTGATTGGTGTCGAGGGGGTGTGCGTGTTGCCGGCGGGCGCCAGATATCGCAGGGAGACCGTGTCCTGTCGGCCGTCGGGGTACTCCATGTAGGCGTACTGCGGGTTCGCGTGGAGGAGGTGAACCCTCTCGACCAACGGGTCCGACTTGTGCGCCTGCACATGTTTCCGGAGCAAGATGGGTCCTGGGGCCTCCAGCCAGGTCGGCAGTGACGTTCCAGAGGAGGACTTCCTGGGGAAGACAAGGAGGCGCTCATGAGGCGTTTGGTTAGTGGTGGTACACAGCAGCGACCGGATGGAGTGGAGAGCGTCCGGGAGGGCCTCCTGCCACCGTGAAACTAGGAGATCCCTGGACCGTAGGGCCAGTAGGACGGTCTTCCAGACCGTGCCGTTCTCCCTCTCTACTTGCCCGTTCCCCCGGGGGTTGTAGCTGGTCGTCCTGCTCGAGGCTATACCCTTGCTGAGCAGGAACTGGCGCAGCTCGTCACTCATGAAGGAGGACCCCCTGTCGCTATGGACGTATGCGGGGCAACCGAACAGTGTGAATATGGTGTTAAGGGCTTTAATGACTGTGGCCGCTGTCATGTCAGGGCAGGGGATGGCGAAGGGGAAACGGGAGTACTCGTCCACCACGTTCAGGAAGTATGTGTTGCGGTCGGTGGAGGGGAGGGGCCCTTTGAAATCCAGACTGAGGCGTTCAAAGGGACGGGAGGGTTGATCAGGTGCGCACTATGCGCAGATGTGGCAGTTCCTTGTGACTGTACGGACCTCCTCCACGGAGTAGGGGAGGTTGCGGGACTTTATAAAATGGTAGAACCGAGTGACCCCCGGGTGGCAGAGGTCCTCGTGGAGGGTTTGGAGACGGTTAATTTGTGCGTTGGCACATGTGCCGCGGGATAGGGCATTGGACGGCTCGTTCAGCTTTCCGGGACGGTACAAGATCTCATAGTTGAAGGTGGAGAGCTCGATCCTCCACCTTAAGATCTTGTCATTTTTAATTTTGCCCCGCTGTGCATTATCGAACATGAAGGCTACTGACCGCTGGTCAGTGAGGAGAGTGAATCTCCTGCCGGCCAGGTAATGCCTCCAATGTCGCATAGCTTCCACTATGGCTTGGGCTTCCTTTTCCACTGAGGAGTGGCGGATTTCTGAGGCGTGGAGGGTTCGGGAGAAAAAGGCCACGGGTCTGCCCGCTTGGTTAAGGGTGGCCGCTAGAGCTACATCGGAGGTGTCGCTGTCGACCTGGAAGGGGAGGGATCCGTCGATGGCGCGCATCGCGGCCTTTGCGATATCCGTTTTGATGCGGCTGAAGGCCTGGCAAGCCTCTGTCGACAGAGGGAAGGTCGTGGTCTGTATTAGGGGGCGGGCCTTGTCAGCGTACTGGGGGACCCACTGGGCGTAATATGAAAAGAACCCCAGGCAGCGTTTTAGGGCTTTGGAGCAGTGAGGGAGGGGAAATTCCATGAGGGGGCGCATACGTTCGGGGTCGGGGCCTATTATCCCATTGCGCACTACATATCCCAAGATGGCTAGCCGGTTTGTGCTAAAAACTCGTTGTATGTGAGGTTCAAGGCTTTAGCGGCCTGGAGGAATTTTTGGAGGTTGGCGTCGTGGTCCTGCTGATCGTGGCCGCAGATGGTTACGTTGTCGAGATACGGGAACATGGCCTGCAACCCGTGTTGATCAACCATTCGGTCCATCTCTCGTTGGAAGACCGAGACCCCGTTTGTGACGCCAAATGGGACCCTTAGGAAGTGGTATAATCGCCCGTCTGCCTCGAAGGCTGTGTACTTGCGGTCACTTGGGCGGATGGGGAGCTGATGGTAGGCGGACTTGAGGTCCACGGTGGAGAAGACCTTATATTGGGCAATCCGATTGACCATGTCGGATATGCGGGGGAGAGGGTACGCATCTAGCTGTGTGTACCTGTTGATGGTCTGGCTATAGTCTATGACCATCCTTTGCTTCTCCCCTGTCTTTACGACTACCACCTGTGCTCTCCAGGGACTATTGCTGGCCTGGATTATGCCTTCCTTCAGTAGCCGCTGGACTTCGGACCGAATGAATGTCCGGTCCTGGGCGCTGTACCGTCTGCTCCTAGTGGCGACGGGTTTGCAATCCGGGGTGAGGTTTGCAAACAAGGATGGGGGCTCAACCTTGAGGGTTGCGAGGCCGCAGATAGTGAGTGGGGGTATTGGGCCGCCAAATTGGAAAGTTAGGCTCTGCAGATTGCACTGGAAGTCTAATCCCAGTAATGTGGGCGCGCAGAGTTGGGGAAGGACGTAGAGCCTGTAGTTTTTAAACTCCCTCCCTTGCACCGTTAGGGTCACTATGCAGAAGCCTTTGATCTGTACGGTGTGGGATCCTGCAGCTAGGGAAATCTTTTGCGCACTGGGACGGATGGTCAAAAAACAGCGTCTTACCGTGTCGGGGTGGATGAAGCTTTCTGTGCTCCCGGAGTCGACCAGGCATGGTGTCTCGTGCCCGTTGATCAGCACCGATGTTGTCGTCGTCTGGAGCGTCCGGGGCCATGCTTGGTCCAGCGACATTGAGGCCAGACGTGGTCGTAGTGCTTCAGCGTCTTCCTCGAACCCCGTGGAGCCGTCGATGCTGGGGTCCATTGTTGCCGTCCAAGATGGCGCTGGGGGTGAACAAAATGGCCGCCCCCATGCACCGCACATGGCTGGGGGGTCCCAAGATGGCGGCGGGGGTGGACAAAATGGCCGCCCCCATGCGTCGCACAGGGCTGGGGGGTCCCAAGATGGCGGCGCCCCTCCTCCCCTCGTGGTGGCCGGGACCCATAATGGCTGCGCCTGCGGGTCGCACATGGGGCGTTGGGGGGGTTGTGGAGCGTTTGAAACGCGCAGGACTCCTTCTTCTCCGGGGACAGCGGTGGCCGGGACCCAAAAAGGCTGCGCCTGCAGGTCGCACATGGGGCGCTGGGGGGGTTGGGGAGCGTTTGAAACGCGCAGGACTCCTTCTTCTCCGGGGACAGCGGCGACCCCCCGGGACCGGCACGCAGCCGCGAAATGGCCCTTTTTCCCACAGCTCTTGCAAATCGCTGCGCGGGCCGGGCAGCGCTGCCGGGGGTGTTTCGCCTGGCCGCAGAAATAGCAGCGGGCCCCCCCGGGACGACTTGGCGTCTGAACCGCGCAAGCCTGTGGGGGGGGGGGGTTTGTCGCGACGGGGGTCCACGGAGCCCAAGGGGCTGCCGCGCGGTCGGGGCCGTAGGCGCGGGCGTTTCGCGCGGCCACTTCCAGGGAGGCTGCAAGGGCCCGTGCCTCTGAGAGTCCTAGCAACTCTTTTTCTAAAAGTCTTTGGCGGATTTGGGGAGAGTTCATACCTGCCACAAAAGCATCGCGAATTAACATGTCCGTGTGTTCAATCGCGTTTACCGGCGGGCAGCTGCAGGCCCGTCCCAAAATTAGCAGCGCGGCATAGAATTCGTCTAGCGATTCTCCAGGACTTTGCCGTCTCATTGCGAGTTGGTAGCGTGCGTAGATTTGGTTCACTGGGCGAACATAGATGCTCTTTAGTGCTGCGAACGCCGTCTGGAAATCCTCTGCGTCTTCTATGAGAGGGTAAATTTCCGGGCTTACCCTCGAGTGCAGGACCTGTAGTTTCTGGTCTTCTGTGACCCGGCCGGGGGCCGTTCTGAGGTAGGCTTCGAAACAAGTCTGCCAGTGTTTAAAAACTGCTGCTGAGTTCACTGCGTGGGGGCTGATCCTCAGGCATTCCGGGACGATCCTGAGCTCCATAGTCCTTTAAGCACGCTTAATAAATTGTTGCGCACAAAGACTCACGAGAGACGAATAGAGATGAAGTCGATGAGGCTTTATTAAGCGTGACTTGTTCCCCGCAGTTCAGCAACAGACTGGCCTGCGGGGGAGAACTCCTGGTTCTTATACTCCGCCTTCAGGTCGGAGCTAGAGATCAACAGCCAACCAGGACCTGGGATCTGTCAGCCAATGACATCACGGCTTCACAGTCCCACATGACACCTAATGCATACTACCACACACGGGTGCAGGGCACAGATGAGTTTTAGGGGCTAGGGCACGTGCATGAACTCCGTTCGTTATTAAAGTCAATGTTACACCTACAGAAGCTGCCTTTTGCTCTTTCCAAAGCGTGCGGGCGTGTCATGTACGTTGAGCGCAAGTGTGTGTGTGAGGGGTGGTCTTACCTCAGCCCCAGGTGAGTCTGCCCCCTTCCCCCTGGGCCGCCATCAACATCCCCCTGGGCATGGACGGGACCGTGCGCTGCAGTGTCACAGCCGATTGCAGGGATGGTCTGGGTGGATGGTGGTACTGTGGCCATGGGTCAGACATAGTCCAACGATGTGGAGCCAGGAGCTCATCGCAGGGCGGGTTGTCATCATCCTCCATGGCCTGCAATAGACACGCGTCCACCGGCAACTGTGTGAGCCCGGCCGTTGTGCCGCAGGTGGATCGGCAATGGGGGGGTGGTGTGCATGCGGGTGGGGTGGGTGGGGTTGGGGAGGGGGGTGAGGGTGCTGGGTGGGTGGATGGGTGGGAGGTGTGGGTGGTCGGCTGTTGCCATGGTGTGCGGTCTGTGGCCATACTACCCGATTCCCACGCCCATCTAGTCAGTGAGGCGGGCGGCTATCAGCCTGTCCCGTGCCCGCTGGCCCAGCCGGTAACGGTGGACAGCCACCCGCCCGTGTCTAGCCCGTCTGCCCTGACCATTGCCCCCATCCCCCTCATCTGGGAGGACTGCGCCTCTTCCTGCTGCTCCTCCACTCCGCCCTCCTCTGCCTGCGACACATCGCCCCTCTGCTGGGCTATATTGTGCAGGACGCAGCACACCACAATGATGCGGCCGACCCTATCTGACCGATACTGGAGGGCGCCCCCAGAGAGGTCCAGGCACCTGAAACGCATCTTCAGCACGCCAAAGCACCTCTCTATCACTCCCCTTGTCGCTACATGGGCTTCATTGTAGCGGTTCTCCGCTTCATTGCGTGGCCTCCGTATAGGCGTCATCAGCCACGATCGCAATGGGTAGCCCCTGTCGCCCAGCAACCAGCCCCTCAGCAGGGGATGGGATCCCTCGTACATGCCGGTGATGTATGACCGCGACAACACGTATGAGTCGTGTACATTGCCCGGGTAACGGGTGTAGACGTGCAGGATCATCATACGGTGGTTGCAGACCACCTGTATGTTCATCGAATAGGTCCCCTTCCTATTGGTGAACACGGCCCTGTTATCTGCAGGTGGTCGCACGGCGACGTGCATCCCATCAATCGCGCCCTGGACCATGGGGAACCCGGCCCCGGCAGAGAAGCCCACGGCCCGGGCATCTTGGCTGGCCCGGTCCACAGGGAAGCAGATGTAGCGGTGCACCATGGCATATAGGGCGTCTGTCACTGCCCGGATGCACCGATGCACCGATGTCTGCGATATGCCGGACAGGTCCCCACTCGGTGCCTGGAATGACCCCGTTGCATAAAAGTTCAGGGCCACTGTAACCTTGACGGACACGGGGAGAGGGTGTCCCCCGCCAGTGCCACGCGGTGACAGGTGCGCCAGCAGGTGGCAGATGTGTGCCACGGTTTCCCGGCTCATCTGGAGTCTCCTCCTGCATTCTCGGTCCGTGAGGTCCTGGCATGACTGCCGGGGCCGGTACACACGGGGCGCCCTCGGGTGCCTCCGTTGCCGTGGGGCCGCGACGTCCTCCTCCCCCTCCTCGTCCTGTCGGTTAGGTGTCCCTCCAGCCTGGGCGGCTGCCGCCTGCCCCTCTGCGGCAGCCTGCGCCGCCTCTCCGGCACGCTCCTCCTCCTCCTCCTCCTCCTCATCCAGGGCAACATGGACATTAGCGGCTGCCGCCACGGCGGCCAACATCACAGGCTGATCAGAAAACATGACGGCCTGGCCGGGGTGGGGGGGGAACGACGGCATGTCATCATTGCCCAGACCCCCTCCTCCCCCCAGCCAGGTGGCATGGACCGCATGGGTCCGACTGTTGGAGGCTGGCACCTGGCCAGGTGGACCAACTCACTTGTCCCCCCCCCCACGTCCCTCCCCGGCACGGACCCCGTCCCCCCATCCCCCTTCCCGGCACGGACCCAATCCCCCTCCCCGGCACGGACACCATCCTCCTCCCCGGCACGGACCCCATCCCCCTCCCCGGCACGGACACCATCCTCCTCCCCGGCACGGTCCCCGTCCCCCCATCCCCCTCCCCGGCACGGACCCCAACCCCCTCCCCGGCACGGACCCCATCCCCCATCCTCCTCCCCGGCACGGACCCCATCCCCCTCCCCGGCACGGATGCCATCCCCCTCCCCAGCACGGACACCATCCTCCTCCCCGGCACGGACCCCGTCCCCCCATCCCCCTCTTAGGCACGGACCCCAACCCCCTCCCTGGCATGGACCCCGTCCCCCCATCCTCCTCCCCGGCACGGACCCCATCCTCCTCCCCGGCTCGGACCCCATCCCCCTCCCCGGCACGGACCCCATCCCCCTCCCCGGCACGGACCCCATCCTCCTCCCCAGCACGGATCCCATCCTCCTCCCCGGCACGGACCCCATCCCCCTCCCCGGCACGGACCCCGTCCCCCCATCCCCCTCCCCGGCACAGACCCCATCCCTCTCCCCGGCACGGCCCCCCCCATCCCGCTCCCCGGCACGGCCCCCCCCCCATCCCCCTCCCCGGCATGGACCCCATCCTCCTCCCCGGCACGGACCCCATCCCCCTCCCCGGCACGGACACCATCCTTCTCCCCGGCACGGACCCCAACCCCCTCCCCGGCACTCACCTCCCCCTCCCGGCACTCCCCCAGAGACCAGCCCACTCTAACCACCCCCCCCCCACCCGCCGCACACACACACACACAAAACCCTACGCACACTTCTCCCCCACACATTCAGACTGCGGCCACGCCATCGCCTCTCCAGCTGCCAACCCCCATGGCCATCACTCACCGCCACGCTGGTCGGCGTAAACCTTGAGCACTGGTTGACGCCGATTGAAAGGTGGTTTGATTTACGCGGACGTGACCCGTCATCACGCCGACGGGACTTCGGCCCATCCGGACGGGAGGATATCGGCAGCCCCAAAATCCATTGCCTTGCGCCCACCCGTGCCATTCTCCGGGGTGTGCGGCGCCATTGACGCCCCGCCGACTTTTCTTCCTTCGGAGACTTCGGCGGGCGGCGGGGGCGGAATTCACGGCAGCCAACGGCCATTCTCCAACCCGCTGGGGGGTCGGAGAATCTCGCCCCATGTCTTTGGTTTTACTATTGTTCTACCTTTTTCCTTTGTTAAAACAAGAAAGAAATGTTAAAAAAAGGAGGGGAATGTAATGATATGTATACATGTTGATAACTAAAAGGTTAATTATAACATCTAGCTGTAACATTACCACTCGAGGGCACCACTAGATCCCACTATAAGTATCAGCTCCCAGAGGATCTTGGTCTCTTTCAACCCAGGAGTAACTAGACAGCAGTAGTATATGATAGATTGATCACAGCATAGTTAGCGTGTGTAGTTTTGAATCAGTTAATACATTTATATTTAATTACTTGATTACTAGTGATAGTTCTGTAGAGTGTCGAATTCAATTATAATTAATCGTTACTTAATAAATTAGTTTGCTTTAAGTTGAAGACTTGTGGTTTCTTCAGGATCACACCATCAGGCCTTCTACCACCGGAAGTCCCCATGCCGCCTATATTGCTATAGGTCTGGAATCACACATGTGGGAATTGGGTAAGGGCAGAGAGTTTGTGAACCAGGAGGATTTTTATGATAATCCAGTAGTTCCATGATCATTGCTAATGAGATCAGCATTTCATTCTAGGTTTATTGATTTAATTTAAATTCTGCTGTGATGGGACTCCAGGGCAATAGTCTGGTTTACTAGTCCAGTAACATTGTCATTATGCTGGTGTCCCCATTGCTAGCAAGAGTAGCCTATCCTAAATATGAGGAAAACTTTGTATGTTGTAAATTTGTTTTTAAATTTACACCTGAGGCAACATTTTGGAAGGAAAAGCATGTTGACCTGTAGGAATAGACAATTTCTCTCTCAGTATATATATGTATACATACTGATAGAAAAATCTTAGTAGGACACATTTTCCCATCTACAACCTTACACATTATTGCCATGATTTATGGTCATATTTTTCTGCCCACTTTAGTTTGCTCTGTAAACATTTCCCTATTTCAGTCAACTATCGGAAGGTAGTAGGACCTGGACAGTAGACAATTCTGTAAACTCCTGAAGATTACAAGCTCTCATATTCATCATCCGACCTTGAGCAATCCAAGGGCAATTTATTAATAACTATTTCTAGATACCAGCATTTGAAATGTGCATGTGCTTAGTATGCATTTTCTGCCTTACACTTGAGGCCATGCATTTGCATGATTGGCCCAAAAATGTCACGGATGTAAAACTGCAAGAAACCACAGATTGAGAAGATTGGGACAGGCAATAAAATCACACCTTTAAAAATGATTTTCTGTCTAAAAATGGGAAGCAAACAAACTCAGGATTGATGGAAGCCAAAAGGAATGTCTCCAAGGACTACTGGGACAGGCTTCCTCGGGAAGATAATGGAAAGACTGATCACCATGGAAACCTGCATACCTGAACCACTTTGAAGACAATGGATGAGTGTTGAATCACTTGGAGAGGGCATTCAAAGGAGCCAATGGGAGATATGAAAACTCAATGCAAACCATGTAAGGAATGTGAATTGGAAACCTTGGTTCTGGAGAACAGAGCCTAGATGCCAAGCAATTGCCCAAATATGGTTTCAATCAGTGCCATTTTGCTCTGAGTGCTGGGAGTTGAAGTAAAAGTGGGAGTTTTAGACGATTAAGCTTAAATCTTAATTAACCCAATTTTTAAAAATTATTTTAAAATCTAACATAAATTGCTGGTAAATTTACTCGTTAAAAAAAAAGCTGGTGGAAATTTGAAAATCCTTCAGATTTAAAAAAGGTAAAAACAGGCCCCCCATAATGAGACCAGCCAGGGGAGTAAATTAGTGCATTTAGTAAACTGATTCTGACTGGTTTCTTTAAGCAGGGGAACATGAGGCTATAAAAATAAGCTTGTTCAGTGCCTTGCAGGGAGTGTCATTGGGCTCTGAGTTAAAGTAAGTGTGGGAGTTTAGGGAAGTGAGGTAGCGGAAATTTAAAAAGAGAGCTGAGAAGCAGAGCGAAGATTTAAAAAGAGCGGGAGCTGAGAGTCAGAGCAGAGATTAAAAAGAGCGGGAGCCGAGAGTCAGAGCGGAGATTTAAAAAGAGCGGGAGCTGAGAGTCAGAGCGGAGATTAAAATGAGCGGGAGCCGAGAGTTAAAGTGGAGATTTAAAAAGAGCGGGAGCTGAGAGTCAGAGCGGAGATTAAAAAGAGCGGGAGCTGAGAGTCAGAGCGGAGATTAAAATGAGCGGGAGCCGAGAGTCAAAGTGGAGATTTAAAAAGAGCGGGAGCTGAGAGTCAGAGCGGAGATTAAAAAGGGCGGGAGCTGAGAGTAAGAGCGGAGATTAAAAAGAGCGGGAGCCGAGAGTCAGAGCGGAGATTTAAAAAGAGCGGGAGCTGAGAGTCAGAGCGGAGATTAAAAAGAGCGGGAGCCGAGAGTCAAAGTGGAGATTTAAAAAGAGCGGGAGCTGAGAGTCAGAGCGGAGATTAAAAAGAGCGGGAGCCGAGAGTCAAAGTGGAGATTTAAAAAGAGCGGGAGCTGAGAGTCAGAGCGGAGATTAAAAAGAGCGGGAGCTGAGAGTCAGAGCGGAGATTAAAATGAGCGGGAGCCGAGAGTCAAAGTGGAGATTTAAAAAGAGTGGGAGCTGAGAGTCAGAGCGGAGATTAAAAAGAGCGGGAGCCGAAAGTCAGAGCGGAGATTCAAAAAGAGTGGGAGCCGAGAGTCAGAGCGGAGATTAAAAAGAGCGGGAGCCGAGAGTCAGAGCGGAGATTTAAAAAGAGTGGGAGCCGAGAGTCAGAGCGGAGATTAAAAAGAGCGGGAGCCGAGAGTCAGAGCGGAGATTTAAAAAGAGTGGGTGCTGAGAGTCAGAGCGGAGATTAAAAAGAGCGGGAGCCGAAAGTCAGAGTGGAGATTTAAAAAGAGTGGGAGCTGAGAGTCAGAGCGGAGATTTAAAAAGAGCGGGAGCTGAGAGTCAGAGTAGAGATTTAAAAAGAGCAGGAGCTGAGAGTCAGAGTGTTAGAGCAAAGATTTAAAAAGAGCGGGAGCGAGAGTCAGAGCGTTAAAGTAGAGATTTAAAAAGAGTGGGAGCCGAGAGTCAGAGCGTTAAAGTAGAGATTTAAAAAGAGCGGGAGCCGAGAGTCAGAGTGTTAGAGCCGTGATTTAAAAAGGGCAGGAGCCCTGAGTCAGAGTGTTAGCACCGAGATTTAAAAAGTGGGGGAGCTGAGAGTCAGAACAAAGATATAATAAGAGTGGGAGCCAAAAGCCAGAGCGGAGATTTAAAAAGAACGGGAGCTGAGAGTTAGAGTGGAGCTTTAAAGAGTTAGAACCTAGAATCAGAGTGGAGATTTAAAAGAGCGTTTAACTGCAAAGACATGAGGGAGGAGCTGGCCAGAGTTGATCGGAAGGGGAGCCTATCAGGGAAGATGTGGAACAGCAAGGTCAGGAGTTCTTGGGGGTTATTAGGGAGGCACAACAGAATTTCCTCCCAAGGAGGAGTAAACATGCTATGGGAAGGATGAGGTGACCATGTCTGACGAGGGAAGTCAAGGACAGCATAAAAGAAAAAGCATACAATATGGCAAGGATTAGTGGGAAGTAAAAGGATTGGGAAGCCTTTAAAATAAAGCAGGGGACAACTAAAATAGCAATAAGGAGGGAGAACATAAAATATGAGTGTAAGCTAGCTAATAATATAGAAGAAGATTAAAAGAGGTTTTTTTGATAATACGAAAGGTAAGAGAGACAAGAATGGGCGTTGGACCACTGGAAAATGAGGTTGGAGAAGTAGTAATGGGAACAAAGAAATGGCAGAGGAACTGAATAGATACTTTGCATCAGTCTTCACAGTGGAAGACACCAGTGGAATACCAGAACTTCAAGAGAGTCAGGGGGCAAAGGTGCATGTAGTGGCCATCACTAAGGAGAAGGTGCAGGGGAAGGTGAAAGGTCTGAATGTCGATAATTCACCGGACCAATGGACTACACCTAGGGTTCTGGAAGAGATAGCTGAGGAGATTGTGGAGATATTGGTGGTGATCTTTCGGGAATCACTGGAGTCAGGGAGGGTCCCAGAGGGCTGGAAAATGACTAATGTAACACCATTGTTTAAGACGGGAGGGAGGCAGAAGGTAGCAAATTATAGGCCGGTTAGCCTGACTTTGGGCGTTGGTAAGATTTCAGAGTCCGTTATTAAGGATAAGATTGCAGAAGTGAATGGTAAAATAGGGCTGGGTCAGCATGGCTTCGTCAAGGGGAGGTCATAGTTTTGTTACCTGTAGAGAAGGTAATCTGTGCTACAGTTACAGTAGATGCTCTGGAAGAAGGCTCGACGTCATCCAAAAGTTTTATAGAAGGTTTATTGAGCAACACAACTTAAATAACTGCGTGAGCTCTTACTTATAGAACTGCACTAGTAGAAAGGTTACAACTTTTCTATGCTCTACAACTAGGCCTGACCACACTAGCAGCCCTGAGCTAAATCTCTGCCTCTGTTCTCCTCATGGTCAAATCAGCCAAAGAGACAGAGGGCTGTCTGCGTCCCGCTTTTATACACGCCAGTGCTGCCCCCTGGTGGTCTTTCCATTACCCATGTAAAGATCACTACATCCCCCTTTTTCGCTTTTTTTTTCACAGTTGCAGAGGTGTAACTAAAAACAAAAATCAATCATCGTTAGTTTCATGCACAAATACAGAACAGAGAGCAATGATTGTATCAGTCCATGTTCACAAGTTCAGACGGTTGGGTGCACGTCTGATTCAGGTAGACTTCCTGAGTGGGCATGGAGACCCAGAGGTTTTTATGTCCATTCGGGCATCAACTGCTGGAGACCCAGGATGCCACATGATAGAGTCCTGCAGATCTACCGTCGGAAATACAGGTTGACGAGGTGGAACCTTCAGCAGGTCTCGCCGATTGCGTCGAAACAGTATTCCCTCATCAGACTTCACAACATAAGATCGTGGGGATACTTGGCAGAGCACCATCGCCATGTTAGACCAACCTTCAGCCGGGTGTCGCAATCTAACCCTGTCGTTGATCGCTAACGGATGCAGCACTTTTATCCGTGACGTTGGTGAAGCATCTTGTCCAGGACTGGCGAGTGATCTGGATTGGCGAAGTGTAACGCTGGTAGCGTTGTTCTCACATCTTGATTGAAGAGCATTTGAGCTGGTGACAGCCCAGAGCACAAAGGCGATGAATGATATGACAATAGAGCCAAGTGTATGTTGGAATTCGGGTCAGCGGCCTTGCTGATCAGTTGCTTAATAATGTGGACACCTTTCTCCATCCTGCCATTCGATTGAGGAAAGTGTGGATTCGATGTCACGTGCTTGAAGTTGTACTGTTTGGCAAATTCCAACCACTCCCAGCTGGCAAAGCAAGGACCATTGTCGGACATGACCGGCTGTGGGATGCCATGCCTCGAGAAGGTTTCCTTGCAGGCTTTGATAACCGATGCTGATGTGAGATCCGGGAGTTTCAGTACTTCCGGCAAGTTGGAGTAATAATCGATAAGAAGAACATAGTGTCGACCCATGGAATGAAACAAGTCGATGCCAACTTTGTCCCATGGTGACGTAGCCATCTCATGCTGCTGGTGTGGCTCCTTGCATTGTGCCGGTCGATGTTTTTGACGCGTGTCACATGTGAGCACCATGTTTGTTATGTCCTCGTTTATCCCAGTCCAATACACGGATTTCCTGCTCTCCTTTTGGACTTTTCGGCACCAAAGTGCCCCTCATGAATCTTGCGGAGCTCGTCCGCCCAGAGCGCCAGTGGAATAACGATTCTGTCATTTCGCAGTATGATGCCATCCACCACGGACAGTTCAGTTTGGACGTTTTGGAACTGTCGACAGCGCCCTCTTGGCCAGCCATGCTGAAGGTTGTGCATGACCTGAAGCAGGATCGCATCTTCCCCTGTCGCCTGGCGAATTTGCTGCAGCCTCTCGTCCATTGCCGGGAGTGTCTCCCTGCACCACTGTGCATGAGCTTCCACATCATTAATGGAAGCAGGAGGTGGACTGTCCGCGTCAATGGCTCGGGATCAGCTATTATGAGGTCCTTCCCAGGAGTGTAGACCAGCGTGAAGTTGTACCTCCGCAATTTCATCATCATGCATTGTAGGCACGGCATCATGTCATTGAGATCTTTGTTGATAATGTTGACCAGTGGCCTATGATCAGTCTCCATGAGAAATGTGGGAAGGCAATACACATAGTAGTGGAATTTTGTTACACCCGTGATCAATCCCAGGCACTCCTTCTCTACCTGTGCATACCTGCACTCTGTGGCAATCATCGCTCGAGAAGCGTAAGCCACTGGGACCCAGTCCGACTGGTCATTCTGTTGAAGTAGCACCGCACCAATTCCATGTTGACTGGCGTCGGTGGAGATCTTTGTGGGTTTTGCCGGGTCAAAGAATGCCAGTGTTGGAGCTGCCATCAATTGGTGCTTCAGATCCTCCCATTCGTCTTGGTGACTTGGAGTCCAGTCAAACTCCGTGTCCTTCCTTATCGCTTGTCGTAACGCCATCGTCCGTGCTGCTAGGTTCGATATGAACTTGCCTGGGAAGTTGATGAGTCCAAGAAACCTGTGCACCACTTTCTTGTCACGTGGCCGCTGCATGTTCTGAATTGCTGCGATATTCTCAGCGTCCGGCTTCACCCCGTGCTCTGATATCGTGTCACCAGGAAGGTCAGAGACGAACGTGCGAAGGTGCACTTGGCTTGGTTGAGCTTCAGCCCAAATTGGTGGATTCTTTGGAAGACTTGTTTTAACTGAGCAATGTGGTCTTCCTCTGTCGTTGACCATATTATGATGTCATCAACATATACACGGAAGCTTTCAATGCCCTCCATCATCTGCTCCAGAATTCGGTGAAATATTTTGGATGCAGATATAATCCCGAAAGGCATTCAATTATAACAATATCGTCCAAACGGTGTGTTGAAGGTACACAGCAGTCAGCTGGAATCATCGAGCTGCATCTGCCAGAAGCCTTGTGAGGCATCAAGTTTGGTGAATATGCGAGCTTTCGCCATTTCGCTCGTTATCTCCTCTCGCTTGGGGATGGGGTAGTGTTCCCTGCGAATGTTTTTGTTCAAGTCCTTGGGATCTAAACAGATTCTGATTTCACCGGCCGGCTTCTTGACACACACCAACGAGCTGACCCAGTCAGTCGGCTGTGTGACCTGTGATATGATGCCTTGAGATTGGAGGCGTTGGAGTTCTGCTTTTAGCTTCTCCCGCAACGGAGCTGGCCCCCTCCTTGGTGCACGAATGACCGGTGTTGCATCGTCTTTGAGCAGGATTTTGTACTTGTAGGGTAACGTACCCATGCCACAAAAGACGTCAGGTTACTCACTGAGAAGCAGCTGGATGGCATTGGCCAGTCGCGATGAGTCAACCTTGGTCATGAAAATCCTTTGTATCAGCTGCAAATCCTTGCAGGCTTGAGCACCTAACAGTGACGTTCTCTTGTCATCCACAATCTCAAAATTTAGTCCTTTTGTGACTTTCTTGTGAACTACTTGTAGGTGGCATGATCCCCTCGAGGTGATCTGGTTGCCATTGTAGTCTGTTAACTTGCATGCAGCAGGTATCATCTCGTGTGTCCCTGGGATGGATGCGAGATCTTTGCTTGTCATCAAGTTCGCGGATGCTGCCGTGTCAAGCTTGAACGCAATTGGGGAGTTGTTCACTTGCACCGTGGCACTCCATTCGCTTGCGGATTCAATGGTTTGTGCGTATTGAGCCTGTGTGGTCAGCACGTGCGGTTCTTCTGTGGCATTTATGATTCCAACGGCGTATGTGTTCGCCCAGGAGCGGAACTCTTCGTGGTCGGAAAAATTTTCTTTGGGTGTCTGAGTGTCCATTGCATCTACTGTGCGAACCTTGAAGTTTCCATGCCTTTGCATTGGAGAGTAATATTTGGCTGTGGACTGACACTGGGAGGCAAAATGATTCATCTTGGAGCACTTTAAACACCTTTTCCTTTGTGCAGGACATTTCTCTTTTAAATGGGCAGTGCCACAGCGGTGGCACGTCATGATGTCCGTGACATCACGCGTCGGCAGCGATCGCGCATGCGCAACTCGCTCTTCTGGCTGGGGTCGGTATTTTGCATACTGCGCATGCCGGGTTCTTGCATGATTGCGTTTCTCCTGACTGCGCACATGCGCAGACATGCCGTAATGGGCGCCAGCAGCTGGAAAAGAAGGCCTGTGAGGAGAGGCCACCATTTTTACATCTTCCACCTCGTGGAGTACTTTCTCCATGTTTTTTTTTCAAGAAGCTCCAGGTACTGCTGTTTTTCTGTTCTTGCTGTAAGCATTTTGCTATTGTGAATTTTAAAGTTAAATAATTTTGCTGCATTAATGATTCCCTTAAATTTTCGACTGAAAGGTGATAGATTAATTGATCCCTGATGATGGAATCTGTTACATCAGCATAATTACAACCTTGTGCTAGCAAGCGGAGATCTGTGACAAAATTCTCCCCATTTTTTTGGAATCTGTTATGCAGGTTAAATCGTTCCATGATTTCATTTGATTGTGATTTACAGTGTTCATCAAATTTTGCCATTATCACTTGTATTTAGTTTTATCTTCGTATCACTATACGCAAACAAGTTATAAATGTCTACCGCCTGCCGGCCTGCCGTTGAGAGTAATATCCCAATCTTTCTCTAGTCGGGGGCTGCATTTAGGTTAGTAGCTGCCATGTATATATGAAGCTGCTGTTTATACATTTTCCAGTTACTATTTAAATTACCGGTAGTTTTCAGCAACTCTGGAAGTGGCGTGTGGTCCATCGCTTCGGTAGGTTGTTTGGAATCAAAATGCTGCGAAGTCTTCCACAGTCGAGCGGCTGGCCCGTTGCTTTTGCTGCTTGCTTTAGTTCTTTCTGGTCTCTAACCTAATCTAACTAGTGCTGTCCAATTAAAGCCACTCTGGTACCATGTTTTGTTACCTGTAGAGAAGGTAATCTGTGCTACCGAACTCAGTTACAGTAGACGCTCTGGAAGGAGGCTCAAAGTCGTCCAGAAGTTTTATAGAAGGTTTATTGAGCAACACAACTTAAATAACTGTGTGAGCTCTTACTTAAAGAACTGCACTAGTAGAAAGGTTACAACGTTTCTATGCTCTACAACTAGGCCTGACCACACTAGCAGCTCTGAGCTAAATTTCTGTTCCTGTTCTCCTCACAGTCAAATCAGCCAAAGAGACAGAGGGCTGTCTGCGTCCCGCTTTTATACATGCCAGTGCTGCCCCCTGATGGTCTTTCCATTACCCATCAGCCCCTTTTGTACATACCCATATAAAGATCACTACAGTCATGCTTGACAAATCTGTTAAATTCCTTGAGGAGGCAACAAGGAAGTTAGGCAAAGGAGAGCCAGTGGATGTGATTTATTTGAATTTCCAGAAGGGGCTTTACACAGTAACTTTGTTGCAGTGTTAATGTGGGCCTTGTTGTGACAATAAATATTATTATTATTGTCTTTGACAAGGTGCTGTACAGGAGCCTGCTAAATAAGATAAGAGTGTATGGTGTTAGGGGCAAGGTATTTACATGGATAGAGAATTGACTGACTGGCAGAACACCTTGCCGAGATTTTTATTTTTATTTCAGTGTCTCCCGGTGTTTCTGCCTAAGCTGTTTTTCCGAAAGGTTGAGCAGTTTATTTCCGGTTTTATTTGGGCGGGTAATGCACCAAGAATTCGGAGGTGGGTACTTCAGAGGGAAAGACAGGCAGAGGGTTTAGCGTTGCCAAATTTGCATTATTATTATTGGGCAGCTAACACGGAGAAGGTGCTGGGGTGGTGTGGGGACCCGGGGACTCTCTAGATTCTGACACGGTCGGAGTTTCATTGACGCTGGCAAAGTACTCAACAACTCCAGTGGTGGTGGCCACGTTAAAAATATGGATGCAACCGCCAGCATTTTAAGTTGGGGCAGCTTCAAGGCGGGTTCCTATTTGTGCTAACCATCTGCTTGAGCCTGCAAGGCTGGATGCCTCATTTTGTGCGTGGAGGGAGAGAGGGTTGGAGAGGGTGGGATATTTATATTTGGAGGGGCAGTTTGCCAACTTGGAGGAGCTGAAGGAGAAGTTTGGGCTGGTGGACTTGGACAGGTTTAGATACCTCCAGGTGCGGAGTTACTTTTAAAAGTTTCTTTCAGCATTTCCAGTGGTGCATCCATCTTCCTTAATGCAGTGGATTCTCCCCTGTGGGGGTGGCTAGAGGGCAATACGTCCGATATGTATGCATGGGTAGTGGGGTAAGAGTTGAGTTCGGTGGAAGGGGTGAAGGCAAAATGTGTGGAGAAACTGGGGCCACTACGGGAGGAGGGGTGTGGAATAAGGCGCTGCAGAGAATGAATGCCACGTCATTGTATGCGAAACTGAGTCTTATTCAGTTAAAGGTGGTGTTTCGAGTGCACGTGACGAAGCGAGGATAAGCTGTTTTTCTTTAGGGGGTGAAGGATAGTGCGAGCGCTGTTCAAGGGGGCCTGCACATCACACCCACATGTTCTGTTCTTGTTCTAAGCTGGTGGGTCCTTTTTTGACATCATGGAGGTTATCCTAAAGATGGAGCTGGCACCCTGCCCTCTGGCAAGCTATTTTGTGGGGCTTGGACGTGCCTGAGCTTCGGACAGGTGCGAGGAAGATGTCTTTGTCTTCACCTCATTGGTGGTGCAGAGTTTTTGCACCTTGAGAAGGTCAAGTGCATCTTGAGGGCGTCGATTGAAGGGTTTTATCGGAGATGGCAGCCATTTATATTGTATTTCAGAGAATTGGTCATTGTTGATTTGGGGGGGGGGGTGGCTGGGGTGCGGGGGGGGGGTGTTGTTCTGGTCTTTTTTCTGTTTTGTTTCTCTTGTTTTCTTTTTAAATGTGCTTGTGTGTTTGATAATTTTGTCGAAAATATTAAAAACTTAATAAAAGAAAAATAGAATAGGTTGCAGATGATACAAAAATATGTAGAGGGACAGGTAGTGTTGAGAAAGTGGGGAGCCCGCAGAAGAACTTGGACAGACTAGGAGAGTAGGCAAAGAAATGGCAGATGGATTACAATGTGGAAAAGTATGAGGTATACACTTTGGTAGGGAGAATAGAGGTATCGACTTTTTTCTAAATGGGGAAAGGCTTCTGAAATCTGAAACACAAGGGACTTGGGTGTCTAAGTTCAGGATTCTCTTAAGATTCACTTGCAGGTTCAGTTGGCAGTTAGGAAGGCAAATGCAATGTTAGCATTCATTTCAAGAGGGCTAGAATACAAAAGCTGGGATGCACTGCTGAGGCTGTGTTAGGTTCTGGTCAGACCCCATTTGGGACATTGAGCAGTTTGGGGTCCCGTATCTAAGGAAGGATGTGTTGGTCTTGATCGAGGTTCATGGAATGATCCTGGAATGAAGGACTTGCATATGAGGAGCAGTTGAGGACTCTGGCTCTTGTTATGGGCCAGGGCTGAGAAACTCCAAAGTATATTATGAAGTCCACCTAACCTACAACATTTATGTTGAATTTGGCTAGGATGAGCACAAGAGCCTTCCCTTCAGGTGTGATTCATCTGTCTTACCAGACACTTTAATCAAAACAAGCTTTATTCTACGAACTTAGTTAACATATATATAAACAAACAGTAAGAATTGTTATCAATTACAAGCATAAAGACCCCACACAGCTCCAATAATCTATGTATAACACTTAATGAATTCCCCCTTTAACTGTTCCAATTGAAAAACAAAATTGAATAAACCAAAAAACCCTTTTCAAGGGCATGGCCCAGCACTCTGCATTCTCACTTGAATAAGACTGGCTTTCTCTGAGATTCTGACCCCGTCTCACCAGCAGGTTTAAACCTTTCCAGAAGGCAAACTATATATTTTAAGTTACCAAAGCAGGTAGCTATAATCAATGTTTTTTTTACTGGAACAGATATTTAATATGAAAATAGAGAGAGACAGGCCAAACACCTCTTTACTCTGTCTGAGTCCACAGCAGTCAAGCTGAAAATGAAACTAAAAAAAAACCTCATAGCCACAGCTCAGCTCCACCCACAAAATGACATCACTGAAGCCATGTGATAGGACAAAAACCTTTCTTAAAGGGACACTCCCGTGACAGTCTGTACTCAATCGAGTTTAGAAGGCTGAGGGGCGATCTCATTCAAACTTACAGAATACTGAGAGGCCTAGATAGAGTGGACATGGGGAAGATATTTTCACTGGTAGGAGAGACTAGAACCCGAGGGCACAGCTTCAGACTGAAGGGACGATCCTTTAAAACTGACATGAGGATGGTGAATCAGTGGAACTCATTGCCGCAGAAGGCTATGGAAGCCAAATCACTGTGTCTTTAAGACAGAGATAGATAGGTTCTTGATTAACAGAGGGATTAGGGGTTACTGGAAGAAGGCAGGAGAATGGGGGTGAGAAACATATTAGCCATGATCGAATGATGGAGCAGACTTGATGAGCCAAATGGCCTAATTCTGCTCCTATGTCTTATGGTCTAATCAGATAACAAAATGACTGCTCTTCTCATTTCTTGGTGCAATGTTCTTCCTCCAATGTTGTCTTCATTCTTTTTCATTACTGTCCATTCTGAGAAAAGAACACATACTTTTCCATCATCTGCTGATATCCAAACATTTGCTAGGCCTCGTCAGACCTCAAAACCAAGTATGTTTAAAGCTTTCTTTAATTGTATCTGGATTTTGCATCTCTTTCTGTTTAACAAATTATGCATTTTGAAATGAAAAGGTTGAGTCTTTTTCAAAGCACTTCTCATTATGGTAAACTTCCTTTATTCCCAGTTGTGCATGGACCACATATATTAGTGAGAGGTTGAGGAGAAAGCTAGAGTACAGACTGAAGGAAAGGTAGTGTGAGTGAGAGCAGATCACAGTTAATGAAATAGTGTAGAGATTAGTAGGAGATGAGTGTATATTTTATATTAATTATCAACTGTGTATTGTATAGGAGTAAGTGTCAAATCTAATTAAGTAGTGTTAATAAATTTACAGCTTTGTTCAACTTAAAAGCTATTTGTGGTCAGCCATCCTGAATTTAGCAACACAAAGAACACCACAAACCTACACAAGTTTAAATCATCCAAACCTCTGCCGTTTGAAACAAAGTCCTGCTTGCACATCACTATTCTCATTGAGTTCCTTGAGCTGCTTGTCCCCCACCAAACAGAATTCAAAATATTTGGTCTCATTTACATATCCATCCAAGTCCTGAAAGATGTGCTGTTAGGTGAACTGGACATTCTGAATTCTCCCTCTGTGTAACCCGAACAGGCGACTAGGGGCTTTTCACATTAACTTAATTGCAGTGTAATGTAAGCCTACTTGTGACAATAAAGATTATTATTAAAGGCCTCACCACTGCCTGCAACTGAAATCTTGTCGAGCCCATCATCACAATGTATGTCCTTCGATCCCTTCTGTGCATCCCAATTTCTTCTGTTTTGGTGTTATATGGGAAAGATCGTGGGCTGAATTTTCCAGCCCTTCCGTCCGGCAGGATCTTCCAGTCCCGCTGATGTTGACCCCAGATGGTGGTTTTCCTCACAGTAGAGCCAGTGAACAACGTAAAATGCCACTGACATCGGCGGGACCAAAAGACGCAGTCACTTTATTTTAAGTTATGTAACAAGCCGGAGTATTGCTTTGAATCTGTGAGCTTAAGAAATGAGTTCTTCAATGAATTTTTTTAGCTAGTTCTTTTGCTCATATAACTTGTGAATATACATCAATTGAATGAATCCCACTGTATTTAGCATGTTTGGCCGCAATTCTCCCAAAAGGGAACAAAATCCCCTAGCGAACACATTTAGCTGCGCGTTTCCCGTGACTCACGTTGAATAAGGGGCCCGAACAGGATGCACAGCTGAGGCCGCACACAATGTCCCGATTTCCTAGGCCCCCCAAAACAATCCCCAACCTCCCCTCCCTACCACCCCAGCCCGAACGCAATACGGAAGGGACGAAGGCTCGATTGCGCATGTGCAAAAAGTGCCAGCTTGGCACCTTGGCAGTACCGGGCTGGCACCCAAAGTGGTACTGCCAGGATGGCCAGGTGGCACCAGCAGTGCCAGGGGACCACCCTGCCCATAAAGCATGCAGCTGGGGACCTCCGATCCCTTGGGAGACCCCCACGAGTGCCGTTGCGTCTGGTCCCCATTTGTGGGAACCAGTGCTGAACGGCGCTCGCCCGAGGTCTCTGAGGCGAGGGATGAATCCCAAAGCCTCAGGTATCTCGGGAATCTGCACATTAGAGTGAGGCAGTGGCATTATGGTATTGTCGCTGGATTAGTAATCCCGAGACCCTGAGTCATGCTCTGGGGTCCCGGGTTTGAATCCCACCTTGGCAGACAGTAAAATTTGAATTCAATAAAAGTCTAATGATGACCGTGAAACCATTGTCAATTGTCATAAAGCCTCATCTGGTTCACTAATGTTGTTTAAGGAAGGAAGGAAATCTGCTATCCTTGCCTGGTCTGGTCTACATGTGACTCCAGACCCACAGCAATGTGGTTGACTCTTATGGCCTAGCAAGCCACTCAGTTGTATTCAACCGCTACAAGAAAACACAAAAGGAATGAAACTGGGCTGACCACCCGGCATTGACCACAGGGACGGCAGCAGTTCAAGAAGGCAACTCACCACCACCTTCTGAAAGCAACAAGGGATGGGCAATAAATGCTGACCTAACCTGCGACGCCCACATCCCGTAAATTAATTTTTGAAAAATAAGTAAAGCAACCACCATTAGGTGCCCCACTATCTTAGTAGAAAAACATAAAATTTAGTGAAAGGACGGGGAAAACATCATAATGAGAGAGAGAGGTGTCAGTTACCACGAGTAACTGACACCTAAGGGGTCCAATCAGGAGATAAAGGATGACATCTGTAGGTGACTGCCACCCTGAAGAAACCAGTCAGAAACTGACTGCATGCTGCCCGAACCAATCAAAGTCCAGGAACACCACTGATCAGGAGGATGGGCTGTGCATGAGAAAGCTTCCACCTTCACCAGCAGCAAGGCACTCAGAGTGGCAAGGTGAAGAATTGAAGAAGTTACAGAGAAGAGAGACCGCAGTGAACCAAAGAACAAAGACAAAGAGAGAAGAACTAACCCAAGTATCGGCCGCGGTCAAGGCCCATCCGGGAGTCAAGGACTACGCTAAGGCAGAAAAGTCGCTGCCTAACTTTTTAAAGTAATATCTTTTGATTACTTCAGAAATGTTTCCTGATATAATAATCTTTATTATTGTCACAAGTAGGCTTACATTAACTCTGCAATGAAGTTACTGTGAAAAGCCCCGAGTCGCCACATTCCGGCGGCTGTTCAGGTACACAGAGGGAGAATTCAGAATGTCCAATTCACCTAACAAGCACGTCTTTCAGGACTTGTGGGAGGAAACCGGAGCACCCGGAGGAAACCCACACAGACATGGGGAGCACGTACAGACTCTGCATAGGCAGTGACCCGAGCCGGGAATCAAACCTGGGACCCTGGCACTGTGAAGCAACAGTGTTAACCACTGTGCTACCGTGCCGCCCATTACCAGACTATCTCTCACTGACTGGTCAAAGTCTCAAAAGGACAAATTAATGTTAAATGAGAGAAGACTCATGAGATTAGAGTTTAAACACACCCAGAAACTCTGACAGTTCATTTCCCTCCCCCATAGTGCTTGAGGATTAGTTGTGGATCGGTGGTACCATGCAAGTCTCTTGGTCAGGAGGATGTGCGCTCTATTCTCTGTTCAGAGGTTTGAGCACAAACGCAATGCTGACAGTGTGTGTGCTGCACTGTTGGGAAGTATTGCCTTTTGTAAGATGTTAAACCAAGGGCCCACCTGCCCTTTCAAATGGACAAATGAGAAGGAAAAACATCATAATGAGAGAGACTGTTGCATGGTCATAGAACACCTACGGTGCAGAAAGAGGCCATTTGGCCCATCGAGTCTGCACCACTGGAAGAGTACCCTACCTAGGCCCAATCCCCCACCTTATACCCGCAACCCCACCGAGGGGTAATTTAGCATGATCAATCCACCTAATCTGTACATCTTTGGACTGTGGGAGGAAACCGGAGCACCCGGAGGAAACCCACGCACACACGGGGGAACTCCACACAGACAATCACTCGAGGTCGGAATCGAACACAGGTCCCTGGCGCGTGAGGCAGCAGTGCTAACCACCGTGCCGCCGTGCTGGGTCTAATCGGGAAATAAAGGATCACATTTGTAGATGACTGCCAACTTGAAGAAAACAGTCGGAACCTGGTCACATGCTGCCCAAACCAATCAATCCAGAAACACCATTGATCCTGAGGACGGGCTGTGCATCAGACAGTTAATAAGCACAAGCTTCCAGCAGCACACACAGTGGGAAGATGAAAGAGTTATAGATAAGAGTGTTTACAAAAACAGATTAACTGGACATTATCCCGGTACTTTTTTTTTTGGGATCTTTCCGTGAGCAAATTGACTTACCACGCCTTTTACATCATAGTCGTGACTTACAAAAAACAATTGGCTGTAAATTGCTTTGGGACTTTCTGAGGTCATAAAAATTGCTTCTTAAATTTATTTAGTGGGTTAAAGGAAAAATGTAAGTTGTTTGCTGACCTCAAGCATCTGCAACTGTCACTGCCTATTTAAAACAGTTGCCCACACAGTGCACTTTTAGGAGAACGGTAAAATTAAGCATCACTCTGTTTTAGTAGTTAAATATCACAGTTGTGCTCCAGTGCTGGAGGACCTGTGAGAAACACCATGGGTGATCCATTAATTCATCAATTTAAACTCATTGCTTGTTACTGGAACAGATGTTCATCTTTTTCCTCATTTGGTTTTTTCAACTGAAGAAGGTAGCCCCAAGCCATGCATGTTCCACAAGCAACTCGTGAAATATCTGAATTTGTCCTGCATGCTTGCCAATTCAGTTAAAATTACAATAAAGCTGGAAGCATATTTGCTGCAAACTCAGATAACTGAAATATAGACAATATGCTACAAATGCAAATATGGTGTGTGGTTGGCTTACTTTGGAATCCTGCAGACCAGTGGTGGGCAACCTGTGGCACCGGGGCCACATGTGGCCCATTAGGGTTCTGAGTGCTGTTACGATTCCTTGGGTGAGTGAGCGGTCAGATCCAGCCCCACAGACCCCATAGTCCAAAAATAAGTGAACTAATAATGTGTGCATTTTTCTGAGATCTTTAACCCTTGACTGCTCCAATGCATTACAGGCACCGGATTTATAAGTAAAACATTAACAAACTGTTTATTTATAACAAGAGTAATTAATGAAACAATGGTCTAACTATTCCCCAAACCCCGTCCCACCCTCCATCCAGACACACAAAAGACAGTGTTGCTCGTTTTAGCCTTAGTTTATTTGCTCTAATTCTGTCACCTTTGCTCTTGAGTCGCCAGGTATCTTTCTGATACCGCCACGTGGTTCAAGTCCGAGTAATGATTAATAATCCAACACACCGCTTAGTAAGAGTTAAATCAACGCTCATTTATTATATACAGCAATTAATACTTATACATTAATTCTACTTCTAAGTTACTTCCTACAACTAACAGGCCAATACTTAACTTTGGAAATGGCCCACCAGGTCAGGGAAACGAATGGCCTTTCGAATGGGTTCTGAGCCTGCGGGATTCAAAAGCTGGTACAAGTCGATAGTCAGGAGTGTCTATCTGGTAGCGATCGTTGGAGTAAAACTTACGTTCTCTTGCAGAAGGGTCTCGAAGGGTGCGGAGCGGAGAAGAAGGGTGCAGCCGGGAGGAGAAGAAGGGTCGATTTGAACTTGGCCCCTATTCTTATAGTCCCCAGGGGCTTCCCGCCTCTCGAGGCAGACCTTGTACCTGGTTCCAAGTGATTGGACTTGGTCCCAATCACTTGGTTCGATATTCTTCAATGCTGGAGCGATTCCTTGATCGAGGGGTGGTCGTTTACCTCTCTTTGTGTCAGCTCCTGCTGGCGCCGAAAGGTCTGGGTCGGCTTTGTGTTACTAATTTGTAGCATATTGTTCCCGGGATTGCTACTTTATATGCAGATGGCTGGGTTGTTGTTATGTTGATGGCTGCAGGTATCGATTCAGTCTGGCTTCCCCAGAGGCAAATACACTGTTTTACCTGCAGCTGTCTGTTTGAGTCCTGTTGGCTGATTTTCCCATCAGCCTCTTCCGTTCGCCATTTTAAATCGGGGTTTGGCCATTCTAATCGGGAGTTAGCCATTTTAAGCGGCTACATTCCCTCCTTGTGATCGTAACGCGAAGTGTGAAGGATCACATCATTTTTTGTCACTTTCCATTCCCTGACCGGGGGGGGGTCAGTTTTGTACATTTCTTTATTTACAACCACAACAATAAACGCAGGTGAATGCACTTTATTATTTTATTATAGATTGCGGGGGTCAGGGGTCTGGTCGTAACCGAATATAGGGGATCTGATCCTATATACCAGGGTTCGAGCGCGGTAGGCTCCCCTTCTCCATTTACGTAGGCGCATAGTCTGCACTACACAGCAGAGTATTGCCAACGCTAACAGTGTTTCGATCACGTAGGACGGGGAGTACCAGGTTATGAACCTGGCACACCAAGGAGATGCAGTGTCGCTGGTGACTGCGCTCTGGGTACTGCGGGGCAGTGAAACATTAGCGGCTGGGAGGTTTGAAGTCATGGGGTTCGCGTTCACGCGCAACCAAATGTCCAAAAGCAAAATGTTGATCACGATGAAGGAAGTCCTCATGGCTGTTCTCTTTCCTTCTCTTTCTTCTTTTCTCTTTATTTTCTCCGGTCCTGGAGCTTCTGGAGTTCTGTAGAAATAAGCATAGTATCTGTAACTACCTTTGTTTAATATCTGGTATGCTAGTGTGTCTGTCCTTTGGTGCCAATTATTCCCTTATAATTGGTCACTATGTGTGACTCCCTCATTTTTTTTTTCAAAAAAACAAATTTTAGGGCACACACACTTCCCAATCATGAACCAATGCTGATTTACCATCCAAATGTTCCAGGATGTAAATAGCAGATGGCAGCAACCTAAAGGTTACCTAAACAAACAAAAACTTTTTGAAATGAAAAATGTCAAATGAGGTGCGTAAGGCCCGCGACGGGTAAGATTTGGATGGAGTCCCCGGGTAGGATGGCTACCAATGCCGTGTCTCCCCAGCCGAGCGTGATTGACCAGCAGGGGGGTCCTCAGGCAGGGCGGGTCTCACGCCGTTTCTCCACTGCCTGAGCAACCGACAAGAACGGGCAAAAATGTAGTCATCGTGGTGGGGCTGCCATAGTGGTTCTATCCTTCGAACCAGAAGGGCAGTTACGATCGGGCGTCTGATACTCGAACAAGTATCAGCTGAAAAGCTAGTTCCACTGAACGAGCGTGTGGTCTCTTGACCAGTCTCTGCAGATAAGCTAGTTCTGCTGAACAAGCGTGTGGAAAAATTCTCCTGTTGGACAAGCAACATTAAAAAAACTTACTAACAACATAAAACATTCTGCAGGTTCCATCAGGAAGGACAACACTTTTCCCAAGCGGTTCCTTTAAAAACATCATGTGGACACCTCAGTTCTCGGTTGCGAACAGGGTCGCAAAGGGGTTGGCGGTTTGGGAGTCAGACTCACGGTCGTCACCTTCTCCCGGGTGCCAAACTCTGGAGTGAATTAAGGCTGAAAGGGCTGCGTCGTGTGAGTTGGGGTTGCTCTTGTCGTTGCGGATGAGTCGGTATGAGTTGTCACGGTGCCAATAATTGGTGTCTAGTTGTGTGGGGACAAAATCGGGGTCGTCTGTGTGGTTCGGTGGTCGGTGGTGGGGTTTGTTCAGGAAAGTGATCATGAAGGGATCACTTGGATCGTAGTCGGAATCGCTGGGTGTGGGTCCTGTTGCATGGGGAGGCGTGCTGTGGCTATCATCCGAGTCACAGTCGCTGTCTCTGCTGCTGCAGTCTGTGGGTGTTCCGGGGCGGAGTGTAGATTTTGGGGGTGGAGTTGAGGTCGAGTCCATGGCTGGGCTGGACGTGGTGGGGGTTGGTCGGGTTACGTTGGCTGTGGGCAGGGGGTGGTCTGCTGCGTCAAGCATGACGTGGTGTGCGTGGTTCGACTGTGCTCCATAATCCTTCAACTAGTTTATATGAAACCAGGCAGTCTTACCATTGGGGTACTTTATTTTGTAAACGGATGGGCTGACTTTGTCCGCAATGGAATACGGACCCGAGTATTTAGGTGACAGGAATGTGCTGGGGTTATATACGGAAAGCATCACTTGCTGGCCGATATCGTACTCCGTTGCATGCACTGTCTTGTCGAAACAAGCCTTGCTCTGTTTCTTTTTGGTGCCCAACTTTACTGCGGCTGCTAACTGAGCCATTTTTACATTCGCAACTAATTGCTCCACGGCTTTCTCGTGTGTGAGGGCCGTCACTTTGGGGCTGGTCAGGTCTAAACCTAACAAGTACTCTGTGCCATTCATGGGGCGTCCGGTCATGAGAGTGTGTGGGGTGTAATCTGTGGATGTAGAAATAGTGTTATGCAAAAACATCAGCGCAAAAGGGAGGACTGAGTCCCAAGTGGTGTTGTTCTGCTGGACCATTTTTCTGAGGGTGGTTTTTAGGGTCTGATTCATGCGCTCCACAATACCACTCGACTGTGGGTGGTATGCTATGTGGAATTTTTAGGTGATGCCAAATATCGTGAGGGCGTTCTGCATGACCCGTCCCGTAAAATGGGAACCTTGGTCGGATTCAATGCTGCGGGGGAATCCCCATCTTGTAAAGATGTGGTGGGTTAGAATCTTGGCTGTGGTTTTTGCAGTGTTTGTGCGGGCTGGAAATGCTTCCACCCATTTTGTAAATGTGTCTATGACCACAAGTACATATTTATAGCCATTCCTGCAAGGGGGCAATGGACCTATAAAATCGATCTGGAGGTTAGTCCAGGGGCCATTAACGGGGCGGGTGTGGCTGAGTTGGGCCTTTTTGGCATATCTGTCGGGGTTATTCTGCGCACAGATAAGACAATTTTCTATGTAATGGCTTACATCTTCCTTTAAATTTGGCCACCAACAAAGCTGTTTGAGATGGGCTGTAGTGGGATCGATTCCCTGATGTCCATGACCATCATGGAAGAAACAAATCAATTGGTTCCTGTCCTGTTCAGGAACCACATAAAGGGTGTCCTTTAACACCACACCGTCATGTGTGGTCAGTGTATTTCTGAACCTCTCGTAGGAGGTGGGATACTTTCCTTTTACAATCTCCGAGAGATTGCTGTCCTGCTTCTGGGCCTCTACTAGATCCTCGATTCTAGTCTGTGTGACCTGAACTGCACTCACTGGTGCGCCTTCGGGGGGTGTCCAAAGGTACCCATGCCTGGAACCTGCTTTGGCCAGTGCGTCGGCTTTCACATTTCCAGGGGGGGAGGAACGATGGTGGCTGCGGACTTTTATGATCCCAAAAGTCCTGTTCTGGGCTTTTTCTAAAATATGGCGGAGTAATGGGGCTGAGGGGAGGGGTTTCCCATCTGCGGAAACAAATCCTCTTGCTTCCCACAGGGGCAGAAATTTCGTGAGGCTGTTACAGACATATAGGCTGTCTGAGTATATGTCTGCTGGGCTGGGAAAGGAATCTGGGTGCTCAACTATGTATGCAATGGCCACAAGCTCTGCTGCCTGCGCGCCTAAGTGTCCGGGTAGTTTCAACAATATTTCCTCGAGGGCGCGTCCTCGACATAGATCCCGCAATCTGTTATGCGCTTCCCATCTAAGACTGTGGAAGATCCATCCACATAAATCTTAATGGGCTCACACGTGTCCGTGTGCGGGGGGCTCTGAGATGAATTTCCTATCTTTCTGGGGGGTGTTTTAGCGATAAAGGGGCCTGTATTGTGGTGTGGAGAGATGATCTCACATTCATGGGGGGTTCCGGGGTACTGTAAATTGTCGGCTAAGTAGGTGAGTGTCTTTGTCCGTTTTACTGTGATGTCCCGTCCCTGCAAGAGAAGGGTCCATCTGGCTGCTCTTATTTGGCTTACTGTACCGTCCTTGAGTCGTCCGTCCAGTAAAAATTGGGTGGGGGTGTGTTCGGTCAGAATTGTAATGGGGTTCAGTCCGGTAATATATGAAAAGTACTGGACTGCCCAGAATACTGCGAGCAGGTGCCTCTCACAGGCTGAAAATACCTGCTCCACAGCATCTAAAAGTCGGGAGGCGTAAGCTACGGGTTGTAACTGGTCATGCCGTTCCTGGAGGAGCACGGCTGAAAGGGTGCGGTCTGTGGTCACTACCTCTATGGCGTAAGGGGAAAGCGGGTCTGGAACTTGTAGTGCGGGGGCTGCTATGAGTGCCCGTTTTAAAGAGTCCACAGCATCCGTATGCTGCGGAACCCATTCCCATGGGGCTCTCTTCTTTAGGGGGTCTGCCTTGTTGGCGAAACCGTCAATGTGGTTTCGGCAGTAGCCAACCAGTCCTAAAAACAACCGGAGGGCTGAAACGTTCTGGGGAAGGGGCAATTTAGCAATCGAGTCAATCCTTTTATGCTCGATCTCACGTTTACCGTGCGTGATAATTGTTCCCAAATATACCACTTTTTCTTCCAAAATCTGGGCCTTTTTGGGGTTGACTTTACAAACAATTGAATGTAACAATTCCAGGAGTTCGGACAGAAGCTCAATGTGCTCTTCCTTGGTGTCTGTCTGCAGTAGTAGGTCATCTACATACTGTACCAGACATTCGGGGCGAGAGAATTTCGCTAATCCATTTGCCAGCTGTCGGTGGAAAATGGAGGGGGAGTTGTGGAATCCTTGTGGCAGGCATGTCCACGTGTACTGCTGTGCTTTAAAGGTGAAGGCAAATTTGTACTGGCATGCCTTTGCCAATGGAATGGACCAGAATCCATTACTGATGTCCAAAACCGTGAAGTAGCGGGAATTGAGTCCCTGCTTGAGCGTGGTCTCGGGACTTGTTGCTGCGGTGGGGGCTGCTGCGGGGGTGACTTTGTTGAGCTCCCGATAATCAATGGTCAGTCGCCATGATCCATCGGGCTTTCTCACTGGCCAAATCGGGGCATTATTAGTGGAGGCTACTGATCTAAGTACGCCCTGCTCTAAAAAGCTCTCTATTACTTTTGAGATTTCTCCCTCTGCCTCTTGGGGAAATCCATACTGTTTTTGGGGTCTAGGGTCAGGTCCTGTTACTTGTACGGAGCCAGTCATCCGTCCACAGTCGTGCTTGTGGGTCGCGAATGCTGCCCTGTTCTTTTGCAGGACTGCCCTAACCTACTTGTCCGTGCTAAGCGTGGTCGGGTTGAACCAAAATTCACCTACAGGGCTAATTTTGTTCATGTATTCCCCTATGTTGAGCGTTGCGGGGGCTCTTGCGGATTTTGCCATCTTCCAGACACACTGGTTGACTGGATCGAATGAAAGGTGGTGGGAATTCATGAAGTCAATTCCCAGAATGTGTTCTGCTGTGTGGGGCAGGTCAACTAAAACTACGGGGTGTTTGGTGGTGATGGTTCCGATTTGAATGGGTACAGGGGCTGTGATGTGTCCCTGCTGTGAGTGGCCTGTAAAGCCGCTGAGGGTGATAGTGGCTGTAGTGGGCCACGTGTCTTTCTGAAATAGGGTGGAGGGATTTATGGTGGTGCGGGACCCTCCTGCGTCCCAAAGAAATTCGATAGGCTGTCCCCGAATTTTCGCTGCGACTACGGGTCGTCCTGACCTATCCCAAAGTGTGTCGCAGACCCAACTGGGGGAGCCCGTACACCGTCAGTCCGTTCCGGTCAAGTCCGTCTGATCCGAACGGGCGCTAACGCTATGGATGGGCTCTGTCTTTTTCTTACTCAGAGTGCCTGTCTGTTGGGCTCTCTGTGGCTTTTTAGGGGCATTGCACTCTTTTGCGAAATGTTCCAACTGTCCGCAGTTGTAACACTCTAGTGACTTAGGTGGGGGGCTGTACTTTCCCTCATTTACCCAGGCGGGGTTGTGATGTGTTGCTTTTACTGCCTGCATGTCTGCGGCGGCTTGCTTTTCTTCGGTGGTTTTAACGGTGGGTTTACTCTGAACAGATTGCTCCCAAACGCAGGATAATCTTTAAACTACCCACTTCTCGTTATGGGCCTCCTCTGAGGGATCATAACTAGTACAGCTTGCTGCCCTGCATCTGTGGCATGGGAGATAAGGGTGCGGGTCCATTTGGCCATGTTGTCTGGGGACAAATGGGCACGGTCTACGTCTCCGAAGACTGCTGCAAAGTGAATCCACAGGCGTCCTGCGAACGCTGTGGGGTGCTCAGATTTCTTCTGCCTACATTTATTGAGGCCATCTATGGGGTCACCCCGGTTATACCCGATCGCATCCAGGATCGCGGTATGCATTTCTGCAAGGGTGCCTCCTCCTACATTCTGTGGGTCGGGCAGGGCTGCTGCTACCGATGAATCTAAACTTAGAACCATGAGCTTTACATGCTCTCTCTCATCCAGGCCGTACATGTTCGCTTGATGTCTAACTGTGGCAAAGAAATGGTGGGGGTCTGCGGCGGGGAGGAACGGTGTGATCTTTGCACACGCGTCCCGTAATTGGGTCACTGTTAAGGGGGGGAATATAGATATTCCGCATCGTCCGATGTGGCTGTGCGGTGGGTGGTTACAGGGTTCATTGGAGCCTGAACTACCTGCTGTGTGGGGGGTTGGGGTGCTTTTCTCCTTTGGGGCTTTCCCTGCACACATGTTCCCTGAAGATATCTCCGCACTGTTTCTTGTAACTCTTCCCAATCAGGGCCGTCTTCCTGATCTAACATTTCCCCAAAGGTTTCCTGAAATCCTTTCTGAACAGAAAGCAGTGACTGCAGCTCTGCAAT
This sequence comes from Scyliorhinus torazame, assembly GCF_047496885.1. Classification (NCBI taxonomy): domain Eukaryota; kingdom Metazoa; phylum Chordata; class Chondrichthyes; order Carcharhiniformes; family Scyliorhinidae; genus Scyliorhinus; species Scyliorhinus torazame. Next base: position 119,930,590 of record NC_092719.1, read on the forward strand.
CTGCTTCCGGCACTTTGCATGATCTATGGTGCTCTGTCTTTGTTCTGTGGTGGCAGCGTGGAATGCTCTCAAGGCTGCCTTGAGATCACTGCATTGTTTCTGTAGCGTCTCTACCTGCTTTTCTGTCTCTTTCCTTACCAGGACTGCACGTTGCGTGTCCTGATAGGCCTTTTCGTACTGTGATTGGAAACTGCTTAAATGCGCCAGACAAGACTGTGACCCCGTTTGGCATCAGCCACCTCTTCATCCTTTGCCGCCAATTTCCCCCTTAACTCTAAATTCTCTTTCTCAACTTCGCTCACATCGACTTTACTCATCCGATGTATGCCCTCAACTTCCTTGCGGAGCGTCTTGATGACCTCCTCTGTGCCTCGCAATTGAGCCAAACAGGACACGATTGCCATCGGCTTGCAAGCTTTCGCTAAGCTCTTTTTATGTATCTCGCTCAGGTTCTCCCACCAAGTATGCCCTATACTTCCGGGACCTGATTCGTCATTATCGCAGAAATCATTCCACAGGGGCCATCCTTTGCCCTTGAGATATTTCTGGATTTCCTCTTCCCAAATGGGACACTGTCCCACTCTACTGCTGCTGGTCGCTGCGACCGCAAATTCCTCAGGGTTCATGAGGGGCTGCATTGCCTGCATGGCCATCTCTCCTATCCGACTGCTTCGTGTAAATTTGGAACAGGGGGCTAAGGCGGTGTTGTAGATGCGGGTACGGCTTTCGCTATTTTCCAAAAATACAGACTTCAGACAGTTTTGACGCAACAAAAATCTATCAGTTTTACCTTATAGCCCTGTTAGTTACGCATGCATACACACACTTCCGAATTATGACTATTAATCAGAACTGCTTGAACACTTGTAGTTTTCTGTTTCCAATTGGGTTTCTAATTCAAATTTCTTGGGTTCTCACGGAGTGGTTTTCCACTTCTAGATCGGGTCCCGTCAGGATTTCGCCAAAATGTTGCTCGTTTTAGCCTTAGTTTAATTGCTCTTATTCTGTCACCTTTGCTCTTGAGTCGCCAGGTATCTTTCTGATACCGTCACGTGGTTCAAGTCCGAGTAATGATCAATAATCCAACACACCGCTTAGTAAGAGTCAAATCAACACTCATTTATTATATACTGCAATCAATACTTATACATTAATTCTACTTCTAAGCTACTTCCTACAACTAACAGGCCAATACTTAACTTTGGAAATGGCCCACCAGGTCAGGGAAACGAATGGCCTTTCAAATGGGTTCTGAGCCTTCGGGATTCAAAAGCGGGTACAGGTCGCTAGTCAGGAGTGCATATCTGGTAGCGATTGTTGGAGTAAAACGTAAGGTCTCTTGCAGGTTGGTCTCGAAGGGTGCGGAGAGGAGAAGAAGGGTCGATTTGAACTTGGCCCCTATTCTTATAGTCCCCAGGGGCTTCCCGCCTCTCGAGGCGGACCTTGTACCTGGTTCCAAGTGATTGGACTTGGTCCCAATCACTTGGTTCGATATTCTCCAATGCTGGAGCGATTCCTTGATCAAGGGGTGGTCGTTTACCTCTCTTTGTGTCAGCTCCTGCTGGCGCCGAAAGGTCTGGGTCGGCTTTGTGTTACTAATTTGTAGCAATTGTTCCCGGGATTTCTACTTTATATGCAGATGGCTGGGGTGTTGTCATGTTGATGGCTGCAGGTATCGATTCGGTCTGGCTTCCCCAGAGGCGAATACACTGTTTTACCTGCAGCTGTCTGTTTGAGGCCTGTTGGCTGATTTACCCAACAGCCTCTTCCGTTCGCCATTTTAAATCGGGGTTTGGCCATTCTAATCGGGAGTTAGCCATTTTAAGCGGCTACAACAGACACATGGTGAAGGGTTAGGAAAGGTTCAGAAATAACAGGAATAAACAGATTTGAGGACCTTCACTGCTAAGGTCGTGGTTTTTGTGGTCCGTGATCTTCCAAGGACGCGAAGTGTCGAACTCTTCAGTTGGTTTGTCTTTCCTAATGGTTGTCTTCAATTAGAACATGGAGGTGGGAGAATTCCCTCCAGGGAGTCACTTACATTTATAGGACCTCTGCCAGTCTAACCCACTGAGGTAATATTAGAACTTTTCACCTGAGGATTTCACTAGGTTTTTAAACAACCCCTTCTTCCTGCAAGTGGCGGTAATCTCGGTCCTTCCGCACACAGGTTGAACTGACCGCACAGGTCTTAAGTTGAGAAAAGTCAGTTTCAGTTCCCCAGCCTTTTACTCAGAAGTGGAATATTCACAAGCTGGCTGGAGTGTACTTTAATTGCCTGTCTCAGCTGTTAGAAAGAGTGTTTTACATCACAAGCCCTCCCAAACATAGATTTAAAGTTCCCACAGACCTGACTACTGCCTGCATGCTTTTAAATAAGAGTGAATTCCACAGGCCTGGCTGTAACCAGTTTAAATTGACAAGATGAGAGAGAGATCTGCTTTGTGCTGCCTTCTAGGTCTAGCCCCAAAAGTTGGATTACTTTATAAAATGGAGCTTGCCTGTTCTCCAGAACATTCTGAAGTGATGGACCAATCATCAGTGAAAATATGAAAAGGTCCAGAATTCCAGAAGAGATGATTGGCTGGTAGTCTGATCCATCAAAATAACATCAGGGGCTTTGCCAAAGAGCATATTGAATCCAAGAGATCTGCCGGATCAAACCACATAGCAGCTTGCAGTGGGGTGGGTGTTCAGCTCAAAACCAAAAGTCAGTAATGTTGTGCAGGACAGGAATTTCAAAAAAGAAACATGAAACAGACAAGGATTTAGCAAGTTCCTTACAGTGCGGCCCACAAAACACTTTGTTGACCATTGCCCACCCACAGGGTTGCCACATTCTGCTGATTTCCACCAATGTTGCTTTTTTCCCACCAGTATGAGTGAAGTTGTAAGGGCCCTTTTTGTTGATTCCCTTAGTTCCTATTTCTTTTCTTTTGTCTTTATCATTTTTGGTCTACGGATCGTTAATGCAGACATACCATTAAGTTGATCAGAGGAAGTAATGAACTCAAAGTGTCAAAATAGTACACTGTGTTATGAAGTTTTGTATTTTGGGCAGAAGAACACAGACTTTATGGCACCAAAGAGATTGGAGGGGTTTGGTTCGATTGATTAGCTGGTGGTCAATGAATTGGCCAGGGACAATATTCTTTCCGGCAAATGACAGCGATTGGTTCCTGTCAGAAGAATCCAGACTTCATGGCACTGAAGAGATTGGAAGGGTTTGTTTTGATTGGGTGGCTGGTGGCCAATGGATTGGCCAGGGACAGTATTTGGCCCAGTAATTGACAGCGATTTGTTCCTGTCAGGTGGGGTTTTTCAGAGCACATGCAGGAGAAGGCCCTGGACCCCCAAGTGGAAGCAGCTCTCTCTCTTCTCTGCTGCCTACTGTCTGAAGGCAGAAGCTTCTTAACATTGAAAGAAGAATTTTGCTATTGCTCTCGCTCTTGCTCTTTCTCTCTCACACACACAACAAACAAAGGCAGAGGGGAAGAAAGAGGTAAAAAATTATAAGGAAAAGGAAAAAGAGTTTTTGTTTCAGATGGTAGTCTCCAGCACACCTTCCTTTACAGTAGGCAGGTCAAACGTCTTTGTTTTCAGCCTATAAAAGTCTTCCCTGTGGATTAATTCATTCAGGTTCTCTGCAGGTTCAGAAATACAGCAATTACACAGCTTTCCTGGAGAAAACATGGAGGAGAGAGAGTGAGCAGGTCATTGTCACTATGTGTCTCAGACTCAACTGCTCCCTGAGGTCTCTGAAAATCATCCCACTGGGGTAGGATCCAATCACCACCTGTTACCGAGCAGAGTACAGCTTTTTGGCCAAATCATTGGCCTCCAGCCAATCAATCAAACCGAGTCTCACCCCCTCTCTCCCTGGTGCCAAAAAGTCTGAGATCTCCTGTTCAAAACTAGCAGAGTGTTCTCTCTTGTAACTTCTGAGTTCCTCACTTCTCTCTGCTGCTTGACTTGAAGATACATGTCCATTAATCATCCATGGATCAAAAATGATAACGGCAACATATTGCCTATTTTTGTCTGTTTTTGAACCTATTAGTGCGTGTTCTAAGACCTTTGTATCTCCTGCCTGACGGAAGAGGTTGGAGGAGAGAATAATCCGGATGAGATGGGTCTTTGATTATGTTGCCCCCTTTCCCAAGGCAGCGGGAGGTGTATACAGAGTCAATGGATGGGAGGCGTGTTCACGTGATGGACTGGACTGTGTTCATGACTCTCTGTAGTTTCTTATGATCTTGGGCCGAGCAGTTGCCATACCAGGCTGTGATGCAGCCAGATAGGATGCTTTCTATGGTGCATCTCTAAAAACTGGTAAGAGTTAATGTGGACATGCCAAATTTCCTTAGTTTCCTGAGGACATATAGGCACGGTTGTGCTATCTTGGTGGTAGCGTTGATGTGGGGGTATCACGACAGATTGTTGGTGATGTGCACACCTAAGATGTGCAACCATCTCCACCTCGCCACCATTGATGCTGACAGGGGTGTGTACAATACTTTGCTTCTTGAAGTCAATGACCAGCTCCTTAGTTTTGCTGACATTGAGGAAGAGATTGCTGTTGTTACACAGCAATCTAGGTTCTCTAACTCCATCCTGTACTCTGACTCATCCTTGTTCGAGATCCGACCCTCTACAGTCATGTCACCAGCAAGCTTGTAGATGGAGTTGGAGCCAAATTTTGCCACGCAGTCGTGTGTGCATTCCGAGTATAGTAGGGTGCTAAGTACATGGTCTTGTGGTGCCCCGGTATTGAGGACTACCGTGGAAGAGGTTGTTGTTTATCCTTACTGATTGTGGTCTATGGGTCAGGAAGTCGAGGAACCAGTTGCAGAGGGAGGAGCCAAGTCCTAGGTTTTGGAGCTTTGATATGAGCTTGGCTAGGATTATGGTGTTGAAGGTGGAGTTGTAGTCAATAAATAGTAGTCTGACGCAGGAGTCTTTGTTGTCAATTTGCACCAGGGATGAGTGTAGGGCCAGGTAGATGGCATCTGCTGTGGACCGGTTGTGGCGGTATGCAAATTGCAGTGGATCAAGGCATTCTGGAAGTGTGAAGTTAATGTGTCTCATGACCAACCTCGAAGAACTTCATAACGATAGATATCAAGGCCAGCGGACGGTAGACATTGAGGCACGTTGCCTGGTTCTTTTTTTAAAAACATTTTATTAAGGTATTTATAATTTTAGAATAATAACAATAAACAGTACAAATACAAATGTAGTGCATAAAAACATCTCCATTCCTCACTAATCCCACCTACCCTAAACAGAGAATAGCCTAACTCCCCCCCTACCCCACCCCCCTTTTGTTGCCTCTGCTGACAGTTTGGTTTTCCCCGAAGAAGTCGACAAATGGCTGCCAACTCCGGACGAACCCTAGCATTGACCCTCTTAAGGCAAACTTAATTTTTGCAAGTCTGAGCAACCCAGCCATGTCGCTAACCCAGATCTCTGGTTTTGGGGGCTTTGAATCCCTCCACGCTAGCAATGTCTGTCTCCGGGCTACCAAGGAGGCAAAGGCCAAGACGTCAGCATCTCTCGCCCCCTGGACTCCCAGATCTTCCGACACTCCAAATGTCGCCACCTCTGGACTTGGCACCACCCTTGTTTTTAGCACCGTGGACATGACCTCTGCAAATCCCTGCCAGAATCCTCTAAGTTTCGGACATGCCCAAAACATATGGACTTGGTTTTCTGGCCCTCCTACGCACCTCGCACATCTGTCCTCTATCTCAAAGAACTTGCTAATCCGGGCCACCGTCATGTGTGCCCGGTGTACCACCTTGAATTGTATCAGGCTAAGCCCAGCACAAAATGAGGACGTGTTGACCCTGCTCAGAGCATCCGCCCACACACCCGCTTCTATCTCCCCCTTAGCTCATCTTCCCATTTGCGCTTTTGCTCCTCTATCTGAGTTACCGCCCACTCCATAAGCTCTTTGTGGATATCCGAAACCTTCCCCTCCCCCACCCCCATTCTAGAAACTACCCTGTCTTGTGTCCCCGTGGTAGTAGGAGTGGAAAGGTCAAAACCTGCCTTCGCACAAAATCCCATATCTGCAGAGATCGAAACCCATTTCCTCCCAGCAATTTAAACTTCTCCTCCAAATCCTCCAAACAGGGAATGCTCCCATCTATGAATAAATCTCCCATCCTCTCAATCACTGCTCTCTGCCATCTCTAAAACCCCCATCCAACCTCCCCAGTACAAACCGATGGTTGTTACAAATTGGAGCCCACACCGATGCTCCCTCCACTCTAATATGCTTCCTCCACTGTCCCCAGACTCTCTGGGCCACCACTACCACCGGGCTTGTGGAGTACTGGGCCGGCGAGAATGGCAGACGTGCCGTTATCAATGCCCCCAAACTTGTGACCTTACACAATGCCGCCTCTACTCGCTCCCACACCGACCCCCCCCCCCCCCAACTACCCACTTTCTAATCATGGCTATGATTGCTGCTGTGTAATAGTTGCTCAAGTTCGGCAGCGCCAGCCTCCCTCCCCTCACTACGCTCCAGCAGCATTTTTTTTACTCACGGGGTTTTACCCGCCCACACAAAACGAGAGATCACCTTATTTACCCATTTTAAAAAGGCCCTTGAGATAAAGAAAAGCAGGCACTGGAAAACAAACAAAAATCTCAGGAGGACCGTCATTTCCATTGTCTGGTTCTTCATTGACACCGGTATGATGGTAGTCTTCTTCAGGCAGGTGGGAACCTGCTTCAAGGAGGGAGAGATTAAAGATGTCCGCGAACACACTCACCATTTGGTCCGCGCAGGATCTGAGTGCACGACCAGGGACTCCATCAGGACCCAGCGTTTTCCAAGGGTTCACTTTCAAGAAGGCCGAACTGACGGTGATGGTAGGTATAGAACATAGAACATAGCTTACAGTGCAGAAGGAGGCCATTCGGCCCATCGAGTCTGCACCGACCCACTTAAGCCCTCACTTCCACCCTAGCCCCGTAACCCAATAACCCCTCCTAACCTTTTTGGTCTCTAAGGGCAATTTATCATGGCCAATCCACCTAACCTGCACGTCTGGGTGTGTCCGAGGCTGTTGGGGCAGTTGACAATGGTTTGTTGGTTTCCTGCTCAAAACGAGCATAGAATGCATTGAGTTCATTGTGGAGGGTTGCGCTGTTGCTGGAGATTCTACTCGGCTTTGCTTTGTAGCCCGTTATGTTGCTTAAGCCTTGCCACAACCAACGAGAGTCCGTGTCGTTAGTCTGTGACTCTAGTTTAATCTGGTATTGTCTCTTGGCATCCCTGATGGCTTTGCAGAGGTCGTACCTAGATTTCTTGTATAGGGCAGGGTGGCCTGTCTTGAACGCCTCAGACCTGGCCTTCAGTAGGGCGTGAATCTCCCGGTTAAACCATAGTTTCCGGTTGGGGAACGCATGTAGTACTTTCTTTTTATAAATTTAGAATACCCAATTCATTTTTTCAATTAAGGGGCAATTTAGTGAGGTCAATCCACCTATGCTGCACATCTTTGAGTTGTGGGGGTGAAACCCACGCAAACACTCAGAGAATGTGCAGACTCCACACTGAGAGTGACCCAGAGCCGGGATTGAACCTGGGACTTCGGCACCGTGAGGCAGCAATGCTAACCACTGCGCCACCGTGCTGCCCTCAGGGGCAGTGATTATAGGCCACTACAATCTTCATATAATCTATATGTTTGCAGATGACACGACTGTGGTGGGCCATAAGTCAAACAAGACGAATCAGACTACAGAAGGGAGATAGATCACTTGGTTGCATGGTGTATCGAATACAACCTCTCTCTATATGTCGGAAAGAGCTTCAGGAAACGCAGCACAACCCCACCCCGCTCTGCACCAATGGCTCCGAAGTGGAGATGGTCGATAGTTTTAAGTTCCTGGGGGTCACCATCCACAACAGGCTGTCCTGGTTCACTCACATTGCTGCAACAGTCAAGAAAGCTTAACAACTGCTCGGCCCAAGATCGCAAGATACTGCAGTGTGGTGAACTCAGCCCATCGCATCACACAAGCTTTCCACCCTCACATTGATTCTCCCTCAGGATGGCAGACAGTACTATCAGAGATCCCCCCAACCAGGCTATGCCTTTTTCCAGACCCTTTCATCAGGCAGAAGGTACAGAAGTCTGAAGACTCGCATATCCAGACATAGGAACAGCTTCTTCCCCACAGCTACTAGACTCCTCAACGACTCTCCGTCGGACTGATCTGTTCCCTGTAAGAACACTATTCACAACGCCCTATGCTGCTCTTGCTCATGTATTTGCTTTGTTTGGCCCCTTGTTCCACACTGTAACCAATCACGGTTTGTCGATGTACCATTTGTCAATGTTCTCTGTCGATTATTCTTTTTAGTCTATTATGTACGTACTGTGTACATTCCCTTGGCCGCAGAAAAATACTTTTCACTGTACTTCGGTACATGTGACAATAAATCAAATCAAATATCTCTTACTAGGAAAGGTCAATTATCCAGCATTCCTGTTCCCTAGCCTGTGACACGTTCTGGAAAGTGCACATATCTGGGTGTCAGTTTTAAGTTGCACGCTTTCTCCCAATACATTGACTTCCAGTCATTGAAAACTAGGCAGCCTCCATAAGCAGGTTATGTCTATTATCAACTGATGCCTGGGTCCATACATGTGCTGTTAGTTCAGTAGTTTGCTATGGCACTAGTGATTTTCTCTGAATAATTATACAATGCATTGGAGATTATGTTTAATGTTCAGCATGATCTGTCTTTGCTGAAAGATGGTAAATATCACAATATCCAACTGTTACCTTCACGCTAAAACTGAGACAGATTTACGGATAAATAAAGTAATTACACAGAAGCTGAAAACCATTGCAAGAGAGTAAAAATACAACACTTAAAATCAAGATCAGAAAGAGACAACAGTTCATATATTCCCTTTAAAACATATTATTTTCATTGTCCAATAATCTACAGAATATTTGGTCAAAAAGTCTTAAATTATCTTTCCAGAGCAGCATCTCGTGAGCAATTCAGTTCCTGTGTCAACTCTAAGGGTTCAGATAATTTGTCAGAATGAGCTGAAGATATGGAGAGAAATGCCCACAATATATTCTGAAAAAAGAATCCTGATCAAGGTCAAAGACACTGGCTGTTTAGTCTGTTAATTCCTTAAACATTATGGGATAGTAGAATGGCTCCAGTGCAGAAGGAGACCATTTGACCGATAGAGTTTGTGCCAGCTTTCTGCAACAGCAACTCAGCTAGTCTCACTCTGTTGCCCTTTTACCATAGCCCTGCAAAGTTTATTTCTATTCGCTTGCTTATCAATTCCCCTTTGAAAGGCCCAATTGTTTCTGCCTCTATGCCATTCGATGTGCATTCCAGATCCGACACATTCACTGGATTAAAAAAAGATTCTCATGATTCCCTTGGTCCTTTTGCCAATCCCTTTAAATTGGTGATTTCTTCGATCCCGGCCCAGGCCACTGTCTGTGTGGAGTTTTCGCATTCTCCCCGTGTCTGCGTGGGTCTCACCTCCACAATCCAAAGATGTGCAGGTTAGGTGGATTGGCCACGCTAAATTGCCCCTTAATTGGAAAAAAATAATTGTGTACGCTAAATTTTTTTTTTAGTTGATGAGTTCTGGATTCCCTACTCTTCCTCCACAATCTACTCTGTCTAGGCTCCTCAGGATGTCCCTCCTGACCTGTTTGATCTATTCTGACTGGCTCACTTCCAATCCCTTTCTCCGGCCCCTATCAATCCAGCATCACTCTCGTAGACACACCTCTTCCTGCTTTTTCCATGCGGTCTAAAATCCTTTGTCTATGAACTAACCAGAATCAAAGTGGCTTATTTCTACATTACATTAACTAATATCTCTAAAGTAACTATTTTATATCACATTCGTCATAGACACCCCATGATTATCACCATTATCTATTCTGGGTATTCTCCACTCAGCATGCTCTTCTCTGAAGCCATACATTTTAAAATTCACCTCCTTGACAGGTATTGTATCTGATTACTGACCAGTTCAATTATTTTGCCCTGTTTTAAAGACAAAAGCAATGGAATTAATTCTCCAGTTTGAAGCTGAGTAAGGGAAGATGGTTTCCATTTGCTTTTTCATTTCAAAATCACAATACACCAAAATTTCCCCTCTGACACAGAACGGAAACTTTCCTCTCATCATATTTGGGTTAGAATGAGATTGTGCTTAATTGTGAAGCTCCACACCAATGTTCTCAGGGAAGACTTCAGAGCATCAACAATGCCTATGGAAGGAGCCAAATACATTCCACCTTTCCCCGCTGGCATTATCACCCCCAACAATTCGTCTCGCTCCTGCAGACAGAAATCTAAATTAAATTTCTTCTTGGGACAAATAAAGACAAGATAAAGTACAATTCTTTCATGTGTGTTTTGTGTGAGTCAGAGCCAAAAGCTTGCTGTATCTGCTGTGCTTCCTGCATGCTAAGGCAATAATTGGTTGTGTTTTCTTTCAGGCCGTGTTTGTTCAGTTATCATGCATTGCCACTTGGAAAAAGGAGATAAGTGAGCTTTCTGATCACATGACTTGTTTACAATATTCTTGCTCCTCCAAATAAGAATGCAGTGGAATTAGCCTGATTAATTTTGAGAATACTTGGAAGTCCAAAAAAGCAATAAAAACAATATTAAACAGGAACCAAAAGGGAACAAGCATGTATAAACGTCTGTTCACTTGTTCCTGCTATCACAACCATTTCTGTTGCAATTGCGCTGGGCAGGTGGCATCCTCTAGAATTCCTCCCTCTTTAGAGGAATCATCATATTTGTTGCTCCATTGATTTTATAGGACAAAAACAGACCATTCAGCCCAACTGGTCCATGCTGACTTTTATGTTCCACGCCCGCCTCCTTTGTACCTGACTTGATTTTAATTCATCCACATTCTTCATCGTTCCCAGTTCTTTTTTAATCCTGTAATCTCAGTGGTTTTGACGTTCACTGACGTTCCAAATTTCACCTTGCCACACTGTTATCCCCTCACACATCCAGCAATGCATGCCACAAAGATTTTGAGCTGAAGGGTGGGGATAAAGTCAAATGGCGTGTGTCATGACATGAACTGCTCAGGTAAGATTTAACCCATTGTTTTGGGGATCCAACAAATCCTCTAAACATGGGCAACACAATTACATTTGTTTCAGACTCCAGCATCGACAGTCATTTGCTTTTATCTACAATGACATTCTACTTGATACAAAGATTTACAAAATATTTAAAGAGAAAGAACTTGGGCAGGATTCTCCGTCGTTCGATACCGAAATCAGGAATGGCGAACAGGCGGAGGATCGATTTTGATGGCAAAATCGGGACGTGCACCGGGTTCACGCCAAATCGCAACTCCCCGGGTGCCTCGACAGTGGCATCAATGCATTCCACTCCGCGTACAGTAAACTTAGTTTGCATATCATTAATGGGTCTGACCCGGTATTCACCCAGGCTTCCGTGATACTCTGCCTCCAACGGGGGGAACTCCGACGGCGAGATTAACTTCTGCTTTTAAAAATCAGGAACCAGGCGCCGTGGATGATGAGGGAGAGAGAGGAGGTAGGACACGGAGAGGCGCGACCGAGGACTGCTGGTCCTGACACTGGCCAGGTGGGGTGGGGTAGGGCCGTGGGGTCTGGATCGGGGTCACCCCCCCCCCCCCCCACGGGACTGGGGCGGTGTCCAGGCACGAATCGCTATTGCTATGGCCTGCAATGCAGCCATCTTGCTGCGCATCTTAGCCCCTGGTTCTGCAGAATATGGGTGCCCCCAATCCAGATGTGCAGCTTGTGTGTGACCATAATCTGCGCATCATTCACCTCTGCGCCCGATACCCGGGCAGTGTGCACAATGCCTTTATTCTGGTGCACATGATTTCTGGCCTCTTCGAGGTGCACCCCCGGCTCAGGGGTTGGCTCCTGGGTGACAGGGGTTATCCGCTGCGATCCTGGCTGATGATGTCTATCCGGAGGCCATAGACAGACGCGGAGACCTGCTACAACGATACCCATGCCGCAAGCAGGGGCACGATCCTGAAGGTTTGGTTCAAGTGCCCTTCTTGAGTTCTATTCTTCCCTTTGAGTTTTCGAGGGAGGTTAGGATGGTCCATCTTCCCAGTTTGACATGCATGGGAGAGACGTGTCCCCTCCTGTGAATGGCCTTCCTCCCGTTCCTTCTCTGCTATACACGAGCTCCCTTCCTATCCCTCCCCCTCCCCTTCCTATCTGCTTCTCCTCACTCCCTAATTAGTTGCTGGTTGCGAACAGGTCTGCAAAGAGGTTTGTGAACTTATTCCACGTGTCGTGGAATCTCTCCTCGTTCCCCTGTGCAGCCAAAAGTATTTTGGGAGCTGGTACCGTTTGTCCACACATTTGCCATAGGAGTGCTGTAAAAGAGCTTCACCCACATGGTGAATCCTGCTCTAAACCCAAACCATTCAAGCACCTACATGAGGTACCTCCATTCTACTCAAACAAAGGCTTTTGCAGTGTCCAGGGAGATGATCACCTCTGGTGTCTTCTCCCCGGATGGAGTCATTATTACATTCAGCAAGGGTCTGATGTTCGCTCTTCGTTGTCTGCCTTTGACAAACCCGGTCTGATCTTTCGCGATCATTTCCAGCAGTCAGCTCTCCAGGCGCCTCTCAGTGTTTAAGAGAGAGATGGATCTGGGTGGCACGGTGGCACAGTGGTTAGCATTGCTGCCTCATGGCGCTGAGGTCCCAGGTTCGATCCCGGCTCTGGGTCACTATCCCTGTGGTGTTTGCACATTCTCCCCGTGTTCGCCCCCACAACCCAAAGATGTGCAGGGTAGGTGGATTGGCCATGCTAAATTGCCCGTTAATTGGAAAAAATGAATTGGGTACACTAAATTTATTTTTAAAAAGAGAGAGATGGGTCTGTAAGAGCCACATTCTGTTGGGTCTTTGTCCTATCTTGGATATCAATGAGATCTAGCCCTGGGCCAGCGTGGGTGGCAGGGTCCCCTTTGACAGTGAGTTATTGAACATCTCCCGCAAGGGGTCAGCACTGCTGCAGAATTTTTGTAATACTCTATCAGGAACCCATCCTGTCCCAGTACATTCCCTGACTGCATGGAATTAATGCATTCCACGATTTTGCCCAGCTCCAGTGGTCCTACAAGGCCTTTGCCCTGTCCTCCCCCACCATTGGTATATCTAGTCTGTCGAGGAACTGTTCCATCCTCTGCCCCCCTCCGGGTGTCTGGAAGTGTCTAGCTATCAGTAAAAGTTTGCAAAAGCCTCGTTAACCTCGTTTGGGTCTGCTACCATCCTACCATTTCCGTCCCTAACTTGTGCTATCTCTTTTGCGGCTGTTTGTTTTCTTAGCTGGTGTGCTAGCATGCGGCTGGCTTTGTCTCCATGTTTGTGGAAGGCCCCCCCGTGCCGGGTGGACTTCCTTCTTTGTGGAGAGCAGATCAAATTCCATCTGCAGCTTTTTTACTCTCCACCAGCGGTTCCACGGTTGGGGCTGTGGAGTATCGCCGATCCACCTCCAGTATGGAGTCAACCAGCCACTGCTTGGCTGCCCTTTCCTTCCTGTCCCTAAGGGCCCTATAAGCTATGATTTCACCCCTGATCACCACCTTCAGGCCTCCCAGAACATGGAGGGTGAGACCTCCCCATTCTGGTTGCAGGTTATATAACCATTGATTGCTTGGGATATCTTTGCATAGAATTCCATATCGGTGAGGAGAACTGCATCCAGCCTCCATGGGGAATGTTGGGCCTGGCCCTTCTCCAACCACGCGTAGCTGTAGAGTGGAGCATAGTTGGAGATTACAGTTGCGAGTATTCCACCTTTTTACCCCTGAAGCACCCTTTCCCTACCACAAATAAGTCTACACGTGAGTAGGCCTAGTGCACATGGGAGAAGGAGAATTATTTTTCTCTTTGGTGATTGAACCTCCACGGGTCTAGACCCACCCATCTGCTCCGTAAAGGTGTTGAATACTGACACGGTTCCTATCCTTGGATTGGATCTTTTGTGAGGGCCACGAAGAATCCAGCATGAGTTTTAAGGATACAAAGTAATAACATTTATTTACAATAACATATATATATATATATAACAATAGCAGCAACTTCCCTTGCTGCACACTCCTTCCTGCTGGTTCCAAACTGGCCAGCTTTATTTATACTTGGAGTTTACTAATCGTTTCTCCGCCCTCCTCATTGGGGAAGCTCATACTCCCACAGGATTGTGGGATTGTCATTAGTCCCCAGCCAATGGTAAGCAGGCAGGTTATAACATCCCTCCCCCCCCAAAGTCCAAGGAATCCACCGGAGACCCTGGCGAAGGAGGGCGTCGGACTCGTTTTGCCGCAGGCCGGACACCATTTGCACGCGGCGCTGGATCAGGCGGCGTGTAACGAGATGGAGACCGGCGTTTCCGTGATGAACGGCGTAACGGTTGTACATCCACGGCCCGTGGACCCGAGGATTCCCCCTCTGATGCGTCCTGTGTCTCCATCTCGGAGTCAGAGCCTGCTGCCTCCATCATGTCAGCGTCTCTGTCCCCATTCGGTTCTGTAACGACCTGCGCAGGTTTCAGTGAGGCACCAGTGGAAGATTGTGAGGACTACCTTCCCTTGTCTCTGGTCTCTGCGGCTGTAGACATGAGCTCCGGGGGCGGGGAATCTTTGGAGGGGATAGTCTTCTGGACCGAACGTGGTCTACATGTTTGCGCTGGAGACGACCCTGGGCTTGCACCTGGTAAGATATAGGGCCCGTTTGGCGAAAGATTACGCCAGGAACCCACTGGGCACTACCAGCAAAATTCCGAACGAACACTGGGTCACCGGGCGCAAACTGCCGAATCGGCCGATGCCGAGAAAATCCCTGTCCCTGCCGTTCTTGTGTGCGGCGTACTTTTGCGCCAATGTCCGGGAAAACCATACTAAGGCGGGTGTGAAGTCCCCGGCCCATTAGGAGTTCTGCGGGAGCTACCCCAGTCACCACATGGAGGGTGGTCCTATACGTAAACAAAAAGCGAGCCAGTCTCGTGTCCATTGATCCGGAAGACTGCTTCTTTAGGCCTCTTTTGAATGTCTGCACTGCGCGCTCTGCCAACCCATTTGAAGCCGGGTGGTAAGAGGCAGTGCGGATATGGCGTATGCCGTTCATCTTCATGAACCTCGCAAACTCCTCACTCGTGAATGCAGTGCCGTTATCCGTGACCAGCACCTCGGGGAGGCCATGCGTACTAAAAGACAAACGCATCTTTTCAATTGTTGCGCAGGACGTTGTCCCCTGCATCCTATGCACCTTTAGCCATTTAGACTGGGCGTCGATTAATAGAAGGAACATGGATCCTTGAAAAGGGCCTGCGAAATCTGCATGCAAGCGTGCCCAAGGCCGCCTTGGCCATTCCCAGTGATGTAGGGGCACGGCCGGCGGAAGCTTCTGATGCTCCTGGCAAATGGTGCAGTTTTGGGCCACCTTCTCAATGTCGGTGTCGAGGCCTGGCCACCAGACATAACTCCGGGCCAACATTTTCATTTTGGTCACACCTGGATGCCCGTTGTGCAAGTCTCTTAGTATCAGCTCCTGGCCTTTTTCCGGGACAATCACACGCGTCCCCCACAAGAGGATGCCGTCTTCCACGCTGAATTCTGACAGCTTGGAGGAAAATGCCCGCAAATCGCCTGGGAGCTGTCTATGCTGCCCATCATACAGGACTATGTGCCGAACCTTTGACAGGACTGGCTCCGTCTGGGTCCACTCACGGATCTGTGATGCCGTGGCAAGCAAGGTGTCCATAAAATTTAGGGTTGCAACCATCTCACCGGTCGTGGGCGTCGACATGGGGCCGGTCGATAAAGGCAATCGGCTCAGTGCGTCGGCATTTGCTATCTGCGTTCCTGGTTTGTGCTCCAGAGAATACTCGTATGCAGCAAGCAACAAAGCCCAGCGCTGGATCCGTGCGGAAGCAATGGGCGGTATTGGCTTATCCTCTCTGAAAAGTCCCAGTAGAGGCTCATGATCAGTCACAATAGTGAAATGGCGGCCATCCACGTACTGGTGGAAGCATTTCACTGTAAAAACCACTGCCAGGCCCTCCTTCTCGATCTGCGAGTACTTTTTCACCGTTGCAGTCAATGTGCGGGAGGTGAAAGCTATTGGTCGCTCGGCCCCGTTCTCCATCTTGTGGGACAGGACGGCCCCAATACCATACAGGGATGCATCACATGTGACGAGCAAAGGCTTTCCAGGATCATAGTGGGTTAGTAACCCAGACGATTACAATTGTTGCTTCACCCGCCGGAAAGCGGTTTCTTGCGGCTGACCCCAAACCCAGGTGTGATTTTTCTTTAGCAGAAGGTGCAACGGGGCCAGCGTAGTTGCCAGATTGGGGAGGAACTTCCCGTAATAGTTTACGAGACCGAGAAAAGAACGAAGATGCGAAGTGTCAGTCGGGGCGGGGGCCTGTTGAATCGCACGCACCTTCTCTGCGACAGGGTGCAAACCTTCGCGGTCCACCCGATAACCTAGGTAGACTACTTCCTTTGCCTGAAATACACACTTTGTGCGACGTAAACGGACTCCAGCCTCCGAAAAGCGTCTAAGGACAGCCTCCAGATTTTCCAAATGTTCCTGCTCCGACGTCCCTGTAATCAAAACGTCATCTAAGTAGACAGCAACACGTGGTAAACCTCTCAAAATGCCCTCCATAACACGTTGAAAAATTGCGCAGGCAGAGGATACTCCAAAGGGCAACCGTGTATATTCATACAGGCCCCGGTGTGTATTAATCGTTACATATGGTCGGGAGGCAAGGTCCAGCTCCAACTGTAGCTAGGCGTGACTCATATCTAATTTTGTGAAGGGGAGTCCGCCTGCAAGCTTCGCGTAGAGATCCTCTATGCAAGGCATTGGATATCGGTCGAGTCGGGAAGCTATATTCACTGTAAGTTTATAGTCGCCACACAAGCAAACTGTGGCATCTGGCTTCATTACAGGTACAATTGGTGCTGCCCAGTCAGCAAAACGGACGGGCCTGATAATACCCAAACTCTCCAAACGAGTGAGCTCCCCTTCTACCTTCTCGAGCAAGGCATAAGGCACCGGGTGCGCCCGGAAATAGTGCGGCGTGGCTCCTGGTTCGACTTGGATACGGGCTATGGCCCCTTTTATTTTCCCCAAACCAGGCTGGAATACATCTGGGTATCGTCCTAGCACCTCAGTCAACCCTTCAGAAACTGTTTGGAGGATGTGCTGCCATTGCAACCGCAAATGGCGCAACCAGTCCCGACCCAACAGGCTGGGCCCAGGGCCGCGCACCACGATAAGTGGGAAACGCCCCTCCTGGCGTCCATAAACATACAGGGGTCATTGTAGTTTCAGCAATGTCCGGTGGTTCCCCCGTGTTGGTGGCCAACCTGGCCTGTGAGTCGGTTAATGTAAGGGTCTGTATACCCTGCTTGATGGGGTCGAATGTCCTCTGGGTGATCACGGAGACCGCTGCGCCAGTGTCCAACTCCATCTCAAGCGGGTGACCATTGACCCATACTGTCACCTTAATGGGGGCCACACGGGGAGCTGCCACACAATGCAGCTGCAGGCAGTCGTCCTCCGTCTCCACGTCCTCAGGAGTAGTCGCCACAGGTTCATCCACATGGAAGGTACGGCCCCTGGGCTGGTCCCAGTTTCGGTCGGAACGACGGCGCCCCCAGGACCGGCGTCCGCGACGGGGTCGGCGCCTACAAGTCTGACACGGACATGGCTCCTCAGCCATTGGTTCTGGAGAAAGCTCACTTCCGGGAGGAATGTCCGAAGGCCACTGGCGTCAGTCCGGACGTCGCCTCGCCCAAGGTACCGCAGGAGTGTGGGGGGACGTTTTCGGGCGGAAGGGGTTGCGCCTCAAGGCATGCACTTCCATTCCCTGTAGCTCCTGCACTCCTCGTTCTGCGCTCTCTCGGGACAATACTATTTGAATGGCCTGTTGAAAAGTCAATGTTGGCTCAGCTAACAACTTTCTCTGGGTGGCCGCATTGTTAATACCGCAAACCAAACGGTCGCGTAACATTTCTGACAAGGTCTCACCATAGTCACAGTACTCCGCAATCCTGCGTAGCCTGGATAAAAAATCGGCAAGGGATTCTCCAGGGGTCCTCTCAGCAGTATTAAACCGGTAACGCTGGACTATCGTGGACGGGGTTGGGTTAAACTGTTGTCCCACTATATTCACAAGTTCATCAAACGTTTTGGTGTCCGGCGCAGCTGGGTACGTAAGGCTCCTAATCACCCCAAACGTATGCGGGCCGCAGGCGGTGAGCAATATGACCACCTGGCGCTCGTTTTCGGTGATATTGTTTGCCCGGAAATAGTAACGCAGCCGTTGTGCGTACTGGTTCCAGCTTTCCAGCGCAGCATCAAAAACATCCAAACGTCCGTAGAGAGGCATGGTATAATAGAAAACAACTTCCAACCTGTATCCAGCAAAAATCCAGGGAGGTGGCTTCAGCAGTGTAGACAGCTATTCACTTTAACCCTCGTCGCCAGTTTTGTGAGGGCCACGAAGAATCCAGCACGAGTTTTAAGGATACAAAGTAATAACATTTATTTACAATAACATATATATATTTATTTATTTTTTAAATAATATTTTATTGAACATTTTTGGTCAACCAACACAGTACATTGTGCATCCTTTACACAACATTATAACAATACAGATAATAATGACCTTTTTTTATTTAAACAAGAACAAAAGAAAACAACAACAAATAAATAAATATTAAATAACAAAAATAAAAACTAGCCCTAATTGGCAACTGCCTTGTCTCAGGCCACACCCCCCCCCCCCCCACCCCCCACCCCACCCCCCCCCCCAAGTCCTGGGCTGCTGCTGCTGCCTTCTTTTTTCCCCCATCTATCTTTCCGCAAGATATTCGACGAACGGTTGCCACCGCCTGGTAAACCCTTGAGCCGACCCCCTTAGGACGAACTTAATCCGCTCTAGCTTTATAAACCCCGCCATGTCATTTATCCAGGTCTCCACCCCCGGGGGCTTGGCTTCTTTCCACATTAGCAATATCCTGCGCCGGGCTACTAGGGACGCAAAGGCCAAAACATCGGCCTCTCTCGCCTCCTGCACTCCCGGCTCTTGTGCAACCCCAAATATAGCCAACCCCCAGCTTGGTTCGACCCGGACTCCTACTACTTTCGAAAGCACCTTTGTCACCCCCATCCAAAACCCCTGTAGTGCCGGGCATGACCAAAACATGTGGGTATGATTCGCTGGGCTTCTCGAGCACCTCGCACACCTATCCTCCACCCCAAAAAATTTACTGAGCCGTGTTCCAGTCATATGTGCCCTGTGTAATACCTTAAACTGAATCAGGCTTAGCCTGGCGCACGAGGACGACGAGTTTACCCTGTTTAGGGCATCTGCCCACAGCCCCTCCTCGATCTCCTCCCCTAGCTCTTCTTCCCATTTCCCTTTTAGTTCGTCCACCATAGTCTCCCCTTCATCCCTCATTTCCCTATATATATCCGACACCTTACCGTCCCCCACACATTTCTTCGAGATGACTCTGTCCTGCACCTCTTGTGTCGGGAGCTGCGGGAATTCCCTCACCTGTTGCCTCGCAAAAGCCCTCAATTGCATGTACCTGAATGCATTCCCTTGGGGCAACCCATATTTCTCAGTCAGCGCTCCCAGACTCGCGAACTTCCCATCCACAAATAGATCTTTCAATTGCGTTATACCTGCTCTTTGCCACATTCCATATCCCCCATCCATTCCCCCCGGGGCAAACCTGTGGTTGTTTCTTATCGGGGACCCCCCCAATGCTCCGGTCTTTCCCCTATGTCGTCTCCACTGTCCCCAAATCTTCAGTGTTGCTACCACCACCGGACTCGTGGTATAGTTCCTCGGTGAGAACGGCAATGGGGCTGTCACCATAGCCTGCAGGCTGGTCCCCCTACAGGACGCCCTCTCTAATCTCTTCCACGCCGCTCCTTCCTCCTCTCCCATCCACTTACTCACCATTGAAATATTAGCGGCCCAATAATACTCACTTAGGCTCGGTAGTGCCAGCCCCCCCCTATCCCTACTACGCTGTAAGAATCCCTTCCTCACTCTCGGAGTCTTCCCGGCCCAAACAAAACCCATGATACTCTTTTCTATCCTTTTGAAAAAAGCCTTCGTGATCACCACCGGGAGGCACTGAAACACAAAGAGGAATCTCGGGAGGACCACCATCTTAACCGCCTGCACCCTCCCTGCCATTGACAATGCTACCATATCCCATCCCTTGAAATCTTCCTCCATCTGTTCCACCAACCGCGTCAAATTTAGCCTGTGCAATGTGCCCCAATTCTTAGCTATCTGGATCCCCAGGTAACGAAAGTCTCTTGTTACCTTCCTCAACGGTAGGTCTTCTATTTCTCTACTCTGCTCCCCTGGATGCACCACAAACAGCTCACTCTTCCCCATGTTCAATTTATACCCTGAAAAATCCCCAAACTCCCCAAGTATCCGCATTATTTCTGGCATCCCCTCCGCTGGATCCGCCACATATAGTAGCAGATCATCCGCATATAAAGATACCCGGTGTTCTTCTCCTCCCCTAAGTATTCCCCTCCAACTCTTGGAACCTCTCAGCGCTATCGCCAGGGGCTCAATCGCCAGTGCAAACAGTAATGGGGACAGAGGACATCCCTGCCTTGTCCCTCTATGGAGCCGAAAATATGCCGATCCCCGTCCATTCGTGACCACACTCGCCACTGGGGCCCTATACAACAGCTGCACCCATCTAACATACCCCTCTCCAAACCCAAATCTCCTCAACACCTCCCACAGATAATCCCATTCCACTCTATCAAATGCTTTCTCGGCATCCATCGCCACTACTATCTCCGTTTCACCCTCTGGTGGGGCCATCATCATTACCCCTAACAGCCTCCGTATATTCGTGTTCAGCTGTCTCCCCTTCACAAACCCAGTTTGGTCCTCATGAACCACCCCCGGGACACATTCCTCTATTCTCATTGCCATTACCCTGGCCAGGACCTTGGCATCCACATTGAGGAGGGAAATTGGTCTGTAGGACCCGCATTGTAGCAGATCCTTTTCCTTCTTTAAGAGAAGCGATATCGTTGCTTCTGACATAGTCGGGGGCAGTTGTCCCCTTTCCTTTGCCTCGTTAAAGGTCCTCGTCAGTAGCGGGGCGAGCAAGTCCAAATATTTTCTGTAAAATTCAACTGGGAATCCGTCCGGTCCCGGGGCCTTTCCCGTCTGCATGTTCCTAATTCCTTTCACCACTTCTTCTACCGTGATCTGTGCTCCCAGTCCCACCCTTTCCTGCTCTTCCACCTTGGGAATTTCCAGCCGATCCAAAAAATCCATCATTCTCTCCCTCCCATCCGGGGGTTGAGCTTCATACAATTTTTTATAAAATGTCTTGAACACTTCGTTCACTCTCTCCGCTCCCCGCTCCGTCTCTCCTTCCTCGTCCCTCACCCCCCCTATTTCCCTCGCTGCTCCCCTTTTCCTCAATTGGTGTGCCAGCAATCTGCTCGCCTTCTCTCCATATTCATACTGTACACCCTGCGCCTTCCTCCATTGTGCCTCTGCAGTGCCTGTAGTCAGCAAGTCAAATTCCACATGCAGCCTTTGCCTTTCCCTGTACAGTCCCTCCTCCGGTGCTTCCGCATATTGTCTATCCACCCTCAAAAGTTCTTGCAGCAACCGCTCCCGTTCCTTACTCTCCTGCTTCCCTTTATGTGTCCTTATTGATATCAGCTCCCCCCTAACCACCGCCTTCAACGCCTCCCAGACCACTCCCACCTGAACCTCCCCATTGTCATTGAGTTCCAAGTACTTTTCAATGCATCCCCTCACCCTTAGGCACACCCCCTCATCCGCCATTAGTCCCATGTCCATTCTCCAGGGTGGGCGCCCTCTTGTTTCCTCCCCTATCTCCAAGTCTACCCAGTGTGGGGCATGATCCGAAATGGCTATAGCCGTATATTCCGTTCCCCTCACCCTCGGGATCAATGCCCTACCCAACACAAAAAAGTCTATGCGTGAATAGACTTTATGGACATAGGAGAAAAACGAGAACTCCTTACTCCTAGGTCTACTGAATCTCCACGGGTCCACCCCTCCCATCTGCTCCATAAAATCCTTAAGCACCTTGGCTGCTGCCGGCCTCCTACCAGTCCTGGACTTCGACCTATCCAGCCTTGGTTCCAACACCGTGTTAAAGTCTCCCCCCATTATCAGCTTTCCGGTCTCTAGGTCTGGGATGCGTCCTAGCATTCGCCTCATAAAGTTGGCATCGTCCCAGTTCGGGGCATACACGTTTACCAAAACCACCATCTCTCCCTGTAATTTGCCACTCACCATCACGTATCTGCCCCCGTTATCCGCCACTATAGTCTTCGCCTCGAACATTACCCGCTTCCCCACTAATATAGCCACCCCCCTGTTTTTCGCATCCAGCCCCGAATGGAACACCTGCCCCACCCATCCTTTGCGCAACCTAACCTGGTCTATCAGTTTCAGGTGCGTTTCCTGTAGCATAACCACATCTGCTTTAAGTTTCTTAAGGTGTGCGAGTACTCGTGCCCTCTTTATCGGCCCGTTAAGCCCCCTCACGTTCCACGTGATCAGCCGAGTTGGGGGGCTTCCCACCCCCCCCCCCCCCCTTGCCGGTTAGCCATCATCTTTTTCCAGCTTCTCACCCAGTTCCCACGCAGCTGTATCTCTCCCAGACGGTGCCCCCCCGCCCATCCTTTCCCGTACCCACTCCCCCCTTTCCCCAGCAGCAGCAACCCAGTAATTCCCCCCTCCCCCCCCCCCCCCGCTAGACCCCCCGCTAGCGTAATTACTCCCCCCATGTTGCTCCCAGAAGTCAGCAAACTCTGGCTGACCTCGGCTTCCCCCCGTGATCACGGCTCGCACCGTGCGACGCCCCCTCCTTCCTGCTTCTCTATTCCTGCCATAATTATCATAGCGCGGGAACCAAGCCCGCGCCTCTCCCTCGGCCCCGCCTCCCATGGCCAACGCCCCATCTCCTCTCCCTCCCCACCTCCCCCCATCACCACCTGTGGGAGAAAGAAAAGTTACCATACCGCAGGATTAAAACATAAAACCCCTCTTCGCCCCCCCCCCATTCGCCCCACCACTTTGTCCAAACGTTCATTTTCATAATCCAATCATTCCAATTTTTCTTCTACAATAAAAGTCCACGCTTCATCCGCCGTTTCAAAGTAGTGGTGCCTCCCTTGATATGTGACCCACAGTCTTGCCGGTTGCAGCATTCCAAATTTTATCTTCTTTTTGTGAAGTACCGCTTTGGCCCGATTAAAGCTCGCCCTCCTTCTCGCCACCTCCGCACTCCAGTCTTGATAAACGCGGATCACCGCGTTCTCCCATTTACTACACCGAGTTTTCTTCGCCCATCTAAGGACCATTTCTCTATCCTTAAAACGGAGGAATCTCACCACTATGGCTCTGGGAGTTTCTCCTGCTCTCGATCCTCGCACCATAACTCGGTATGCTCCCTCCACCTCCAACGGACCCGTCGGGGCCTCCGCTCCCATTAACGAGTGCAGCATCGTGCTCACATATGCCCCGACGTCCGCCCCCTCCACACCTTCAGGAAGGCCAAGAATCCTCAAGTTGTTCCTCCTTGCGTTGTTTTCCAGTGCCTCCAACCTCTCCACAGATCGTTTCTGGTGTGCCTCCTGTATCTCCGACTTCACCACCAGGCCCTGTATATCGTTCTCATTCTCTGCTGCTTTCGCCTTCACGACCCGAAGCTCCTGCTCCTGGGTCTTTTGTTCCTCTTTCAGCCCTTCAATCGCCTGTAATATCGGGGCCAACAACTCTTTCTTCATTTCCTTTTTTATCTCCTCCACGCAGCGTTTCAAGAACTCTTGTTGTTCAGGGCCCCATATGAAACTGCCACCTTCCGACGCCATCTTGGTTTCTGCTTGCCTTCCTTGCCGTTGTTCCAAAGGATCCGCTGCAATCCGGCCACTTTCCTCTCCTTTTTCCATCCGTGTCCAGGGGGAACACCCTTCTGGTTTACCGCACGGTGTTTTTAGCCGTTAAAATTGCCGTTGGGGCTCCTATCAAGAGCCCAAAAGTCCGTTCCACCGGGAGCTGCCGAAACGTGCGACTCAGCTGGTCATCGCCGCACCCGGAAGTCCAACATATATATATTTATAACAGCAGCAGCAACTTCCCTTGCTGCACACTCCTTCCTTCTTGTTCCAAACTGGCCAGCTTTATTTATACTTGGAGTTTACTAATGGTTTCTCCGCCCCCCTCATTGGGGAAGCTCATACTCCCACAGGATTGTGGGATTGTCATTAGTCCCCAGCCAATGGTAAGCAGGCAGGTTATAACAGGATCTATCCGTTGTCGGGTCCTGAACTCAGTTAAAGTTCCCCTCCATAATACGTCGGTAGGTGTCTAGGTGCGGGATTTTGGCCATTGTTTCTTTGACGAATTTAGCGTCATCCTAGTTCAGGGCATATACATTTACCAAGACTTCCAGGGTCTCACTGACTATAACATGTCACTCCCCTGAGTCCGTCACTGTGCTCGTCGTGTGAATGAAACTTCTGTTAATTAGTATGGCGACCCCCCCACCCCTTGTCCTGATGACGAAACATGAATGAAACGTTTGTCCCACCCAGCCTTCCTTTACCCAGTCGGTCCCTCTCTCTTAGGTGTGTCTCCTGTCGGAAAGCTACATCCACCCTCAGGCTCTTGAGGATGGTGAGGACTCTGGTATCTTCACTGGTCCGTTGAGGCCCCTCACATTCCATGTTACTATCCTTCCTCCTGTGGGGTCAACCATACACACCCTCTGGGCCAGGCCCTGTTCGTCCAAGCCTGCCCTTGCAAACAGACCATTCAAGATGGCCGCCGACTACTTCCTCATTTTCAGCATCTCCACATGTTGTCTACTGCAACCGGCGCTCTAGCCTCTCCCTTCCCCCTACACCCCATCCCACTTATTTCTCTCCCTGAAGCCCCCTATCTTTTTGCCCCGTACTCCTAGTTCCCCTCTTCCCCCTCGGCTTTACCCCCTTCTCTACCTCCTCCAACCTCCCCCCCCCCCCACCATTTCGCCCTTTGTTTCCCCTGAGGTTGTTTTTTCCTTCCCCTCTGCCAAGGCTCCCTCCCTCCCAGGGGGCACGCTGCGCCATTCTCCTTCAGTTTACTTCCGTACACCAGACGGCTCGCTAGTGTAGCAGCTCCCCTAACAGTCGGATTCTCCTATTTTACCCCCTTTCTCTACCTCTCTCCCCCCTTGCCCCCTCCTCCACGCCTCTGCCTGTGGTCGCCCCTGTCCCTCTTGAATTTTTGCAGCCAGCGTTCTGGCTATTGCCCTCTATCATTTGTTGTCTGGACAAATTTGTTGGCCTCCTCGGGGGGTGGCAAAGTAGTGTTCTTTAATCTGGTCCATGACCCATAACTTGGCATCGTAGAGGATGTCAAACCGCACCCCACTTTTGTACAGTGTGGATTTCGCACCATTGAATTCTGCCCAGCTCTTGGACAGGTCAGCACCAATGTCCTGGCACAAGTGGGTAGAATGTCCTTCCCATTTACACCCTCTCGCACTCTTCACCCACCTCAGGATCCGCTCTTTGTCCTGGTACTTGAGCAGCCTCACAATTATCGCCCGCGGTGGTTCTCCAGCTCTGGGCTGCTGTCGAAACGACCTGTGGGCACGGTGTACCTCCGGGAGCTTGGCGTAGCCTCCTGACCAACCAGCTTCCCAAGCATCGCTGCTATGTATTCTATATAGAACATAGAACATTACAGCGCAGTACAGGCCCTCGATGTTGCGCCGACCTGTGAAACCACTCTAAAGCCCATCTACACTATTCCCTTATCGTCCATATGTCTATCCAATGACCATTTGAATGCCCTTAGTGTTGGCGAGTCCACTACTGTTGCAGGCAGGGCATTCCATGCCCTTACTACTCTCTGAGTAAAGAACCTACCTCTGACATCTGTCCTATATCTATCTCCCCTCAATTTAAAGCTATGTCCCCTCGTGCTAAACATCGCCATCCGAGGAAAAAGGCTCTGTCCACCCTATCCAATCCTCTGATCATCTTGTATGCCTCAATTAAGTCACCTCTTAACCTTCTTTTCTCTAACGAAAATAGCCTCAAGTTCCTCAGCCTTTCCTCATACGATCTTCCCTCCATACCAGGCAACATTCTGGTAAATCTCCTCTGCACCCTTTCCAATGCTTCCACATCCTTCCTATAATGTGGCAACCAGAATTGGACACAATACTCCAAATGCGGCCGCACCAGAGTTTTGTACAGCTGCAACATGACCTCATGGCTCCGAAACTCAATCCCTATAGGTCTCCGAAAAGTTCCAGAGATGTAGAGGAAAGGATTGCAAGATGATTCTGGATAGGAGTGAAAGCAACAGGGTAGTTGTTATGGGGGACTTTAACTTTCCAAATATTGACTGGAAACGCTATAGTTTGAGTACTTTAGATGGGTCCGTTTTTGTCCAATATGTGCAGGAGGGTTTCCTGACACAGTATGTAGATAGGCCAACGAGAGGTGAGGCCATATTGGATTTGGTACTGGGTAATGAACCAGGACAGATGTTAGACTTGGAGGCAGGTGAGCACTTTGGTGATAGTG
The DNA here is from genome assembly GCF_047496885.1 of Scyliorhinus torazame. Lineage (NCBI taxonomy): Eukaryota > Metazoa > Chordata > Chondrichthyes > Carcharhiniformes > Scyliorhinidae > Scyliorhinus > Scyliorhinus torazame. Next base: position 119,957,301 of record NC_092719.1, read on the forward strand.
ACCACAATTCGATTACGTTTACTTTAGTGATGGAAAGGGATTCTTACCAGGCTCATTACCTCAGCCTTGAGTGCTGTGATTCAGGCCCCTTGGTCTGTGGCTGCTTTTTCGAGGTCTCGTGTCGTCTTTACCTGGGCCTCTAGCCTCTATTCCATATTGTCCATTGCCTCCCACACAGGGGCCATCGCATCCTCCACTGCCACCTCAACATATACCTGGAGGTCTTTTCTCACCTCCTCCCGATGTCTCTAGAGCTCCTAGATGATGAAGCACGTCAACCTGTCCATCAGTGCCTGGGTCTGCACTGGGAGCCCTGCAGGTCGGCCCTCACTGGTTCTGTGCCTCCACATGCGGTTCCCTGCTCCGAGGCTGAGGATTCCCTCCCCTCGTCTTTACTGGCTTTTCGGCTGGGCGGCGGATTCTTTCCCATCCTGTTTGGTAGTGCGGTCGATGGAGTGTTAGTCTGAGTACTTTTGGTGCCTGTTTGTTGGGGTTAAAAGTCCATAGTTGAAGTTCTTAAATGAGAGCCACCTTTTGTGCAACCGCTCAGCTCATGGCTGCCACCAGAGGTCCCGAACCGCTGCATGCATATGGCGTTGGTACACCCACTGTGCTATTAGGGACGGAGTTCCAGGATTTTGACCCAGCGACAGTGAAGGAACAATGGTAAATTTCCAAGTCAGGATGGTGAATGAACTGGTGGTGGTGTTCTTCCTGTTGCATCTGCTGCTGTTGTCCTTCTAGATGGCAGTCGTCATGAATTTGGGAGGTGCTAAGGGACCTTGGTGAATTTCTGCAGTGCATCTTGGAGATGGAACACACTGCTACCACTATGTGTTGGTGGTGGAGGGAGTGAATGTTTGTGGATGGGGTGCCAATCAAGTGGGCTGCTTTGTCCTGGATGGTGTGAAGCTTCTTGAGTGAGGTTGGAGCTACACCCATGCAGGCAAGCGGAGAGTATTCCATTACACTCCTGAATTGTGCCTTGTAGGATTTGGGGAGACATGATGTAAGTAACTTTCTGCAAGATTCCTAGTCTCTGAACTGCTCTTGTAGCCACAGTATTTATGTGGCTAGTCCAATTCAGTTTCTGGTTGATGGCAACCTACGGGATTTTGATAGTGGTGGAATTTAGTGATGGTAATGCCATTGAATGTCAACCGAGAGAAATGATTAGTGAACCTGTTTTGAGGGGTAGCAGCAGGTGAACTTTCATTTTTGATGAAAGTTTATTCACCTGAAATCTTAACTTTGTTTTGCTCTTCACAAATGCTGTCTGGCCTGCTGAGGGCTTTCCATTTTTGGTTTCATATTATTCCCTCTTTTAAATGATGCCAAGGGGTTTATGTTCCCTTGGTCAGGCATACAGGACCTCAGTTTAATGTCGCATCAGATAGATGGCACTATCAACAGTGCAATACTCGGGCGGCATGTGGTGCAGTGCTCTTAGCACTGGGACTGCAGTGCTGAGGACCCGGATTCGAATCCCGGCCCTGAGTCACTGTCCGTGTGGAGTTTGCACATTCTCCCCATGTCTGCATGGGTTTCACCCCCACAACCCAAAAATATGCTGGTTAGGTGGATTGGCCACACTAAATTTCTCTTAATTGGAAAAGAAACATAATTGGCTACGCCAAATTTATATAAGAAGAATGCAATACTTCCTTGATACTGCATCTAAGTTATCAGCCCAGAATGTATCTTCAAATCCTGGAGTGGGACTTGAAACACACAAACCTGTGTCTCAAAGGGAAGGGCCAAGACTGACACTTCATGGTGTGATGCGATGTAGTTAAATAGGACAATTAATAATAATAATCTTTATTCGTGTCACAAGTAGGCTTACATTAACATTGCAATGAAGTTATTGTGAAAATCCCACACTCCGGCCCTATTTAAGTACACTGAGGGAGAATTCAGAATGTCCAATTCACCTAACAGCATGTCTTTTAGGACTTGTGGGAGGAAACTGGAGCACCCAGAGGAAACCCACTCAGAAACGGGGAGAATGTGCAAACTCCACACGGACTGTGACCCGGGACCCGGGTCAAACCCGGGTCCTCAGCGCCGTGAAGCAGCAGTGCTAACCAATGCACCACCGTGCCACCCCTTGTATCACATTGTTAACAAATTTATGTCGAGGGGCAGTTTCATATTCACTACAACAATCTCTCCAGCACAAGAACTCTTTAGGCTCTTGTCCAATTTTAATTAATTTTCTGGATAGTGCACTTAATCACACCTCATTCAAGTCTTCCAGCACCTTTTCTGTTACTCAGATAGGCTATGCAAGATTTATTTATCTAATTTTGTTAATTTTTTTTCCCAACATGCAACATTAAATGCCAATATTGCAGCACGTTCTAGCTTCAACAGTTAATTATGTTGGCAAAAATGATCATTCGCATGAGTGAATTAATTGAACAAAGCACAGATTAGGGTTATATTCCAGAGTTATCTGCATCAAATTATATTGCTGTATATAATAGCCCAGGGCTGTTGCACTTGCACAGCTTATTAGTCACTAGCTTCAGGGAATTCCATTTCTATTGCAATATGCATTAAACTTCCAAGCAGTCTAAAAACCTGAAGGCAATCAGTTTACACAGCTATTTATATGTTATCATTAGTAATAATGTTATTTTTTTCTTCATGCGTCAAAATCATTCATACTTGCTTTTAGTTGCTTCTCAATTCATTTTAAAAAAGAATACCCTGAGGTTGATGTAAAATACCATGTTCTCAACTTCTTTTCTTCATGACATATCTTTAATGATTACACCACATTCTCAGCCTTTGTTACAAATTGGTCTTTTACGATAGGTTTACTGCCCCCAGGCATAGCACAATCTGCAAACATTTCTCTCGAATGGATCTACCCTCCCATCCTGTACTGGTAGTCAAATCCACAGTAATGCCAATCTCAGGCATGAAAATACACCGATTGTCCTGCATTTAGATTTGTAAACTTGCTAAATAAACTGGTATTTTCCTCAGTGATATGAAGGCAGTCCGTGGTGATGCCACAATCCAGTGCACAAAGCAGAATGCAGTGATTTTAAAATGATGGATTACTCATCTTACACAGATCCTTAAACAGTAATGCCTATGTGGCCATGAGTTCCTTTCATTTAATAATAACAATAATCTTTATTGTCACAAGTAGGCTTACATTAACACTCCATGAAGTTACTGTGAAAAGCCCCGAGTCGCCACAATACGGCATCTGTTTGGATACAGAGGGAGAATTTAGAATATCCAAATCACCTAACAGAATGTCTTTTGGGACTTGTGGGACACACCCACGCAGACACGAGGAGAACGTGCAGACTCCGCACAGTGACCCAAGCCGGGAATCGAACCTGGGACTCTGGAGCAGTGAAGCAACAGTGCTACCCACTGTGCTACCGTGCTGTCCCTTTTTAACTTGGAATTTAATTCAAATGGGATGTAGGATCAACCTGAAGAAGATAATGTCACATCTTCCATGGGATTTTTCCACCTGCAAGGGCACCCAGTGGGCTATTCCCCTCATTGCCATCCACACTTTGGAGAGAGGGAACTTGAAACGAGTCCTTGATCTTGTAACATTTTAAATGTTTTGATCACATCCCTGAAATGGTAATTGCATCACCTTGCGACAAAGCACTTCCAGTTTCAAATGTTGGCCATCCCCAGTAACTAACAGCATTGTCACAATGAACTATCGGGATCCTTACAGCTCTCAGCTAGTTCCTTCTTGAGTTATGTTGATTGTTTAAAGCTCTGTGGGTATTAACTGGTGTTGACCATTCAATCCAGATGATTCTTTCTGTATGGAATTCCAATAGCTGGAAGGCTTGGATTGGGGGTGTTGGGGAAACATTATTAGTGATCCCTTTGAACTGAAGTTTATGAATTAACTATGCTTTGAAGGAAAATGGGAGATAAAAGTATGGTTGGCTTGGATAGGGATCAATAATGTCCTGGGCCATATTTACAACTCAATATTGCACAATTCCAGAAGTCTCTTGCTACAGAACGTAACCACAAGGTCCATTTCTAGATAGGTACATTTATCAGTTGTAGCATTCATCATGAGTAGAGGATCCATTCAAATGGGATCAGCTTTGCTCCACCAGAGGTGAAACCTTTACAGCGATACTTAAATTGAAACCCTGGGCGGGATTCTCTGCCGGCTGGATTCCCCGTTTTGCCGGCGCCTGGGGGTTTCCCGACGGCGTGGGGCTGCCCCACAATGAGAAACCCCATTGACTGGCTGGCGTAATGGAGAATCCCGCCGGCGGGTCGAGGTTGAAAAGTGGCACAGCGTGGCAGAGAATCCAGCCCCCTGTCTTCCAGTTACTGGAGTTCTATGGATGTGCAAGATCCCAGCTAACTATTCAAAGGGCAGGCCATTCTCCCAGCATTCCATCCTACACTCATCACATTAGACAACTGTTCATGTCATCTTCTGCTTTGAGATCTATGTGCAAATTGCCTTGAGAGCACTCCACGAAGTATGTCACTGGATGTGGAGCATTTTGGGGCATCCTGCAGCCAAGAAGTTATACATTTACATATATACATAGAAGGTGGGAGCAGGAGGAGGCCTTTTGGCCCTTCGCACCTGCTCCGCCATTCATCACAATCATGGCTGATCATCCAACTCAATAGCCTAATCCTTTCTCCCCATAGCCTTTGATCCCATTCTCCCCAAGTGCTATATCCAGCCGCCTCTTGAATATATTCAAAGTTTTAGCATCAACTACTTCCTGCGGTAATGAGTTCCACAGACTCACCATTCTTTGTGTGAAGAAATGTCTCCTTATATCTGTCTGAAATGGTTTACCCTGAATCCTCATACTGTGACCCCCTGGTTCTGGACACCCCCATAATTGGTAACATCTTCCCTGCATCTACCCTATCTATTCCCGTTAAAATTTTATAAATCTTTATGAGACTTATAGGAGTGCAGGTTCTGCATCTTCAACAGGAATCTTCCACTTCAGCACAGGCAATGCCACTTTGATGTGCTGCAACTAGTGGACTACCACAGGGATCAGTGCTGGGTCCTCTACTTTTTACAATCTATATCTAAGACTTGGATGAAGAGACTGAATGTATGATTGTTAAATTTGCCAATGATGCCAAGATAGGTGGAACAGTTGTCAGGAGGAGGTAGAGTCTGCATAGACATGGTAAGTGAGTGGGCAAAAATTTGTCAGATGGAGTCTTCACTTTGGCAGGAATAATAGAAAAGCAGCACACTATTTAAATCATAGAATCCCTACAGTGCAGGAAGCCATTTGGTCATCGAGTCTGCACCGACCCTCTGAAACAGCACCCTACCTTGGCCCAATTCCCCGCCCTATCCCCATAACCCCACCAAACCGTTGGACATTAAAGAGGCAAATAAGCATGGCCAATCCAACTAACCTGCAGATCTTTGGACTGTGGGAGGAAACCGGAGCACCCGGAGGAAAGCCACACAGACACGGGGAGAAAGTGCAAACTCCACAGTCGCCCGGGGTCGGAATCAACCCCAGTCCCTGCCGCTGTGAGGCAGCAGTGCTAACCATTGTGCCTTCCCATGGAGAACGATTGCAGAACTCAGTGGTGCAGAAGGATCTGGGTGTCCCGGTACATGAATCACAAAGTTAGTCTGCAAATACAGCAAGTGATTAGAAAGGTGATTGGAATGTTGCCATTTATTGCCGGGGACAAGTCACTTCCGAACTATGGTTTAAACCTGGAGTTAGCTACCCAAGTGCTGCATGATGTGGACAGACATCTGGGCAAGTCAAAGGAGGCCCCTGTTCTTTAAAAAAACTGGCCATTCCGTGCAAATTTATTATCTAGTCAGGTCACTTCTGCAATTGTGAGACAATTTCTGTGACTGAGGCAACCATTAACAGCAATGTGAGAGGTTCAGAAAGGGATGGGTTTGGCATCTGATGAATTAGCAAACTACATTCCAAGCATTGCAAACATCAAAGAAAGTCAATTAAATAACAAACTAAATGACCAAAACAATACAGATGATACAATGTTCTGGGTCAGACTACAGTTCGAACGCTGTACCCGGTAATGAACAGTGAAACACAATCATTGAATGGTTACAGCACACACCATTCGACCAGTCGTATCTCTCCGAATGAGCATTTCACCAAGTTCCACTCCCCCTGCTTTCTCCTTGTGGCCTTGCACATTCTTATTTTTCAGATAATGATCCAATTCCCTCTTGAATGCTTCGATTGAACCTGCCTCCAGCACTCTCAGTGCATTTCAGGTCCTAACCGCTCATTGTGTGAACCTGCCTCCAGCATTCTCTCGGGCAGTGCAGGTCCTAACAACTCGCTGTGTGAAAAAGGTTTCCTCACTTTGCCTGAGACATAAGACGTCAAAGCCCTGAAGGCAGTAGAGAAGAAAGTTGTAAACATTGTGTTTATTAGCCTTGAAGTGGTGAGGCTGAATAGACGTTTGGTAAGTATATAACTGCAAATTGTATAAATAAGTCAGCAATACTATTTCAAATTCAACCATGCCAGAATAGGTTTAAACCTATTTATATTTAAAATGTATATCAGCAAGTGCTTCACAAGGAATGATCAATAAATGGAATTAACTTATAGGGAAGCTTTAGAAGCAAAACCCTTGAACTAACAGTTGGATAATGAGGTGGACAGACTGAAGGTGAGGATTGGTGTGCGATGGTAAACTAGTCTTTTTAGATGCGAGAGCTGTAATTAATCAAACGGCCATCCTCATTTGTATCTACCTTGCAATGGTGTGTGTAATAATTCCAGGAGATGTGAAGTGAAATGGCAAAGTGGTTTATTTTAAACTGAAATAAAGCCGCAGCCACGACACACAAAACAAACGCCCAGCCCAGGATTAATCGGGAATGCCGGGTCTGGGAGCTGAGTTTAAAGGTCCCGGCAATGAGCCCCAATTGGGCAGGTCTCCACCCATCACCAAGGGAAGTCTTATTCTACAAAGCCCATGGGGAAATAGATCAGCGATCCCCTGTGGTCCTCATGAGGGTTATTCTGAATTCTGAATAATCTTTATTGTCACAAGTAGGCTTACATTAACACTACAATGAAGTTACTGTGAAAAGCCCCTAGTCATCACAGTCCGGCGCCTGGTCGGGTAAACAGAGGGAGAATTCAGAATTCTCAGCTGGTACGGGAATTGAACCCGCGCTGCTGGCCTTGTTCTGCATCACAAACCAGCTGTCGAGCCCACTGAGTGAAACCAGTCCCTATCACATTGTGCAAATCTAAAGTGACATTTATGGAAGGAATTGGAAATCACATCTTATCGCATTGTCTGTTCCACGACTCAATACACATGCTGTACCTTCTTCAGTCTACCCTTCCTCTGTAGTTTCAGAAACCCAAGCTGAATCTAGTTATCACCTCTCTTCTTGATCCAAATTTCTGCCCCTATCCTCTTCCAACGTTCTGCTGTCTGCATCTATATTTTTGTAAACCTCCTACAGGACAACAGTTGTCTATTGACAAATCTGTTTTATGTTTTCCAGAAGAGTCTTATTTTTTTTTAATTCATGGGATGTAAGCGTCACAGTCAAGGCCAGCATTTGTTGCCTATCCCTAATTGCTCTTGAACTGACTTTAGTAGTTAGGTGTGTACAACAATCTGTCCTGGTCCACCCTCGGTGACGCGACAACCAAGAAAGCACAACAGCGCCTATACTTCCTCAGGAAACTAATGAAATTCAGCATGTTCACATTGACTCTTGCCAATGTTTATAGATGCACCATAGAAAGCGTCCTATCTGGCTGCATCGCAGCTTGGTATAGTAACTGCTCAGCCCAAGACTGTAAGAAACTACAGAGAGTCATGAACACAGCCCAGTCCATCAAACAAACCCGCCTCCCACCCATTGACTCCATCTACACCTCCCGCTGCCTTGGGAAAACAGGCAGCATAATCAAAGACTCGTTCCACCCAGGTTATTCTCTCTTCCAACCTCTTCCATCGGGAAGGAGATACAAAAGTCTGAGAACACACACAAACAGATTCAAAAACAGCTACTTCCCCGCTGTTACCAGACTCCTGAATGACCTTCTTATGAACTGAACTGGTCTCTTCATACATCTGCTCAACTGAGTGGTACTGCATTCCATATACTTCACCTGAAGCCTGTGTCTATGTATTTATATTGTGCATTTATGTGTGTTTTTTGTTTTTTCATGTATGGAACGATCTGCCTGAACTGTACGCAAAACAATACTTTTCACTGTACCTCGGTACATGTGACAATAAATTCAATCCAATATTGTTTGGCCATTTCAGAGGGCAGTTAAGAGTCAACCTCATTGCTGTGGGGCTGGAATCACATATGGGCCAGACCCGATTTAAAGGACATTAGTGGACCAGATGGGTTTTTACAACAATCAATGATAGTTTTGTGGTCACTTTATTGAGACTAGCTTTTCAATTCCAGATTTTATTAATTGAATTCAAATTCCACCAGCTGCTGTGGTGTTGGGATTTGAACCTACGTCCTCAGAGCATTAACCTCTGGATCACTAGTCCAGTGACATTATCACAACGCCACCATCTTTCCCCAACATTCAGGCATCAAGTCCTTTAAAGGGCAGATCCTCATTTTGAAGAACAAGATGTCAAGAAAATTCCCGCATACAGCAGCAATATTATATCAATTTACTAAACAGTTCCATTTAAACCAGTGAATCAGAGAGCCACAGGAAGCAGGCACCAAATATTAAAGCAGATGGCTAAATTTCTAATCTTTTGTAATAAGGGTTTTAAAAGTGCCCACAATATACAACTCCTTTAGTTTACAACTTGAATTACTCCTTGTAACAAAATATTGAGGAAAATGGATTTCAGCCAAAGGCCCATTTACTGAGACCTGTACACTTGTTCAGACTAGTTTGAAGGGGAAGAATGGGTTTTGAAATAGAAGTTTTGCAGGCACAAGCTAGGGTACACCAAGCCAATACTACAATGTGTCAATTCCCCACATGGGCTATCTTCTAAGTTCTGAAGCTGCAAACTCCAGTATTCATCAGTTCCAAAAAGATTTGAGCCTTTTTTTATTGTTTGAAGATATTCGGTGGCATTTAAATTGCCGAGGCACATTCAGGACATGCAGTAAAATGATTCTGGTGTGGGTAAAAGGTTTGGTGGTCAGGAACATTTAGTGGAGAAACAAGTGCATTTTCTTTACTGATGATGCACTCCAATCCACAGTGTAGTGCTATTGCACGGCAACTCTTGTCCTCGCTTTTAGGGTGAACTGATCAGTGGGTGACCGACTCCAGATTCTGCCAACATTACTCTGAAAAGAGGTGGGCAAGAGCAATTCAGGGACACCCCTGCCTCCCAGTTTTCCCGTTCTTCATTTAGGGAAATTCCTCAGGGGAAAAAAAAAACAAGCTTGTTGCTTGAACTCTGTGGTGTAGTTCTGTACTGTGGTTCTGATGTATTGGCCAACATTTTGTCTGAACATCTGCTGCTGGAGGTCAGCTGTCGTATGGTGACATAACAAGCTAATGGCTTGTGTCAAGTGCACAGCCAAGGGCTGTGACTGTACTTTATTGGCGTAAGCACCTCAGACACACATTTATCGCTGCATCTGCCTTTTGATCAATTAACCAGGCAAACGGCATCTCCTTACTCCCTCCTACAAGGTACTCTGAACAAGCAATTACAAAAGATCTTCTTTACAAGGCATTGGCAACAGGATATGCACCAATATATTTTCCCTCCCAAACAGCACTGGGCTCTACAACACAAAACACCTTATTTCTTTTGCTCCCGAGTTTCTTGTAATCCATTTTATTTTGCCAAATATACAATTCAGGACCCCATGGCTGTGATACTTCTTTGCCATTCACTGTTCGTTCTGTTGGCCCTCTGTGATGCTTGTCACTGACCCCTGGCCTTTGTTCACATCACTGATGCAAACCCACTGGCCTTCCACCGACTCCTTCCACAAGCTGACCTGTAAAAATAAATTAGATAAGAGGGTGATGGTGAAGTTATGTTAGAACGTACACAGGCTCTAGCAGATGTGAGCGTCATTTGTAAAATTAAAAATACACAGTTCAAAGTATCTTCATAGAATCATAGAATTTACAATGCAGAAGGAGGCCATTCGGCCCATTGAATCTGCACCGGCCCTTGGAAAGAGCACCCAACCCAAGCCCAATCCTCCACCCTAACCCCACACCTCCACCCTATCCCGTAACCCCAACTAATCTTTTTTGGACACTAAGGGCAATTTAGCATAGCCAATCCACCTAACCTGCACATCTTTGGACTGTGGGAGGAAACCAGAGCACCCGGAGGGAACCCACGCAGACACAGGGAGAATGTGCAGACTCCGCACAGACAGTGACCCAAGCCGGGAATTGAACCTCGGACCCTGGAGCTGTGAAGCAACTGTGCTAACCACCGTGCTACCGTGCTGCCCATTCTTTGTTAAAACAGTTGCAAGATTATCTTTCTCATAAGAACCATTTAGAACCACAATAAGCAGAATTACAGACGATCGAGGTGTGTGTGGGGGGGGGGGGGGAAAGAATGATAAGGGAGGAAACTCATTTTTAAAAATTAATTCTCAGGCAAGATCGACATTTACTCCCCATCTCTGATGCTCTCATTATGTTGCTTCTCAAGGGCAACCAATGTGGGACTGAAATCACGTATCTACCAACTGACAGGCTTCCTTCCCTAAATTACATTAATATGCCAATCCAACAGCTCGTGGTCATTCTGAACTGTACAAGCTTTCTACTTCCCTATTTAGTTGGGGTTTTGGGAATATAGGATGAAGAGTGGGTTAGTTAGCTCCTCAAGCCTGTTCGGTCATTCAATGAGATCATGGCTGATCTGTGATCTAACTCCACATGCACACCATCTCCTTAATACCTTAGGCTAACAAACATCTATTAATCTCAGATTTAAAATTAACAACAATCAATTGTTATTAATGAAATGAAAATTGCTTATTGTCACAAGTAGGCTTCAAATGAAGTGACTGTGAAAAGCCCCTAGTCGCCACATTCCGGCGCCTGTTCAGGAGGCTGTTACGGGAATCAAACCATGCTGCTGGCCTGCCTTGGTCTGCTTTCAAAGCCAGCGATTTAGCCCTGTGCTAAACAGCCCAGAAGACAATTCCATACTTCTACAACCCTTTGTTTTAAATTTTCCTAATTGCACTCCTGAAGCATCTGGCTCTAGTTTGTAGATTAAACTCCCCAACTAGCAGAAAGGGGTTTTCTCTATTTTTTCCAGTTCAATTCTAATTCTAAAGTGCCCCCCCCCCCCCCCCCCCCACCAATCTATTGTCCCTCCTTGAAGTGGTGCTCTCGCTTTAGTCTGCTTCAGACGTTGTAAGGCATGTTAGTCGCAAGTAACATGTAGGCCGTAGGCCAGAGCGGATGGGGGTTTCTTACGCTGAAAAACATATCAACGCAGTTGGTTTTTAGTGACAAGCCTACTTCTGTGGCCAGTCCACTAATTGCCAGATTTATTGGATTCAATTTCTCAATCTACCTTGGGATTTGAACTCTCAACCTCTGGGTTGCTTGCTTAGCACTATAATCATCGTATTACCAACGCCATGATTTGTGGGCATCATCTGAATGTCCAGATTAAATTGTGGATACATAACTCTGTACAACTTTTTTTATAAATTTAGAGTATCCCAATTGTTTTTTTTTCAAATTAAGGGCAATTTAGCGTGGCCAATCCACCTAGTCTGCACATCCTTTGGGTCGTGGGGGTGAGACCCACGCAGACACGGGGAGAATGTGCAAACTCCACACGGACTGTGACCCGGGAACGGGATCGAACTTGGGACCTCGGAGCTGTGAGTCAGCAGTGTTAACCACTGTGCCACCGTGCCGCCCAGATCTTTGGACAACTGATGTTAGTGACATAAAGAAGCAGTGACGCCCGGTGGCGGCCATGGAGTGACTGGTCGCACATTTGGAGGCTCCCGCTCAAGGTGGATTTTTTAAGTAATTTCCCACCCAAACGGTGTGGTGTTTGAGGGCAAAAGGTGTATGAATGCGCAGGGAAGGTAATACTTCTCTGGTGAGGTCGGTGTATGGATCAGTGGATGAGGCGTGCCACAAGGAAGAGGGAGCAGTTGGAGCAGGAAGGTTTTCATGGTGCGACACAGGTGAAGATGGCAGAGAGTAAGGGGGCAGCGCTGCCCGTCCAGTGGTTGACGGAGCTGCTGGTGAAGAGATGGCAAAGTCCAGCAACAGAGAAAAGAGGCATGAGAAGATTTGGCCACGGTGGTGGGGCGGCTTAGGACGGCGATCAAGTGGGTGGAACAGAAACAGGAGGCTCAGGGCCTGGCAATCCAGAAGATGGAGGAATTAGTGGTGGAGCATGAAGATCGTCTGACCTCGCTGGAGGCGGAGATGGGAATGGTGACGAGCAGCCAGAAGAGGCTGAGAGAGAAATTGGAGGGCCTCGAGAACCGCTCCGAGGCAGAATCTGAGGATTGTTGGGATGCCTGACGGCACTGAAGGTGCGGAGGCTGCCAAGTTTGTGGCGAGCATGTTGGAGTAGCTGATGCGGGAGGGAGCCTTTGACCGGCCCCTCGAGGTGGATTGGGCGAATAGGGCGCTGAGGAGGAGGCTGCAGGAGGAGCCGCCGAGGGCGAGGGTGGTCAGGCTGCATCGGTTCCTGGATAAAGAGAAGATCTTGAGGTGGGGGAGGCAGACCAAGAAATGCACTGGGAGGGGAGTGAGCTGTGGATTTACCTGGACCTGGATGCGGAGTTGGCCAAGCCGAGGACCAGGTATAATTGGATAAAGGCTGCCCTCTACAAGAAGTGGGTGAAGTTTGGGGTTTTTACACTGCCCGCTTGTGGGTGATGTATCAAAAGCAGGAATTTTATTTTGACTCACTGGAGGAGGCAATGGACTTTATGAGAGACCAGAGACTGGGAGGAGTGTGGGGATGTTGAACTTTGGAGAGGAGTTCTGTGTAAATTGTGGGACACATTGGGTGTATGGATTGGGGTAGGGTACGACAGGGGAGCAGTGATGATGAGTGTGCCCTTTGTTTCTCTTTGTTTGTTGGTGGATGGGAGGGTTGGGGTGGAGGGGTGGACTGTGAGGGTGAACGAAAGTTAGAGGCCTTGGGCGGAAGCCACTGTACTAGCTGGGCGGGCTAATTAACGGGAGTGAAGTGCATGGTTGTCAGGAGGAAGGTGTGGAGGAGGGGGGATTTGTTTTTTCTTTGTTTGTTTGGTTCTCTGTGAGTGGGGGGGGGAGGGAGGGTTGCTGACATGGGCATGGTGGGTATGGTGCAGTTGGGAAGGGAGAGATGGCAGCGGACATCTGGGGGCAGGTCTGAGGGGCGCATGACATGGGCCAGGGGCTGGCTTAGAAAGGGGCATGGCTGATTGGCATGGGAGGCCCGCCGACCAGACTGGTCATGTGGAACATGCAAGGGTTGAATGGGCCAGTTGACGGTGGACTTGTGCGTTTGGATGATGTGACGAGGCTGAGGAAAGGATGGGTGGGGCAGGTGTTCCACTCGGGGTTAGACATGAAGATGAGGGGAAGCTGGAGGGGTTGCCAATGGTCTTGGCTTTTATTTTTTTTTATTCGTTCATGGGATGTGGGCATCACTGGCTGGGTCAGCATTTGTTGCCCATCCTTGAGGGCATTTAAGAGTCAATCACGACTTCCGGTTGCGGCTATGCAGAGCTAAGTCGCACGTTCGGCAGCTCCCGCTTGGAACGGACTTTTGGGCTCTTTTCAGGGCCCCCAACAGCACTTTTTCAACATTTCCCAGTGTGGGAAGAGGACTGCAACATTCCCCCAACAGTGTATGGCTTGGACCAGGAGCGGGGCGACTAAAAAAGTGGTGGTGAAGGCAAAGAAAGTGCGAGGGAAGAAGAGCAAGATGGCGGCGGGCAGGGACCAAGCAGCATGGATGCAATGGGCGCAGGAGCAGCAGGAGGTTATCCAGCACTGCTTCAGGGAGCTCAAAGCGGACCTGCTGGAGCTGATGAAGGCTTCTATAGATAAGCTGATGGAGACCCAGACGGCGACGATCCGCGAGGTCCGACAAAAGATCTCAGATAACGAGGACGAGATCTTGGGCCTAGCGGTAAAGGTGGAGGCGCGCGAGGCTCTCCACAAGAAATGGCAGGAACGGTTCGAGATGGAGAATCGGTCGAGGCGGAAGAGTCTGCGGATCCTGGGCCTCCCGGATGGGCTGGAGGGGTCGGACGTGGGGGCCTATTTGGTCACCATGTTAAACTCGCTGATGGGAGCGGGGTCCTTCCAGGGGCCCCTGGAGCTGGAAGGGGCCATAGAGTGCTGGCGAGGAGGCCCAAAGCTAACGAGCCACCGCGGGCGGTGTGGTGCGGTTTCATCGGTTCACTGATCGGGGGTGCGTACTCAGGTGGGCCAAGAAAGAGAGGAGCAGCAGGTGGGAGAACGCGGAGGTTCGAATATATCAGGACTGGAACGCGGAAGTGGCGAAGAAGAGGCCAGAGTACAACCGGGCGAAGGCGGTGCTGCACAGGAAGGGGGTGAAGTTTGGCATGCTGCAGCCGGCACGTCTGTGGGTCACCTACAAGGACAGGCACCATTATTTTGAGTCTCCGGAGGAGGCATGGGCCTTTGTTCAGGCCGAGAAGCTGGACACAAACTGAGGGTCGGGATGGGGGGGTTGGGCGTGGGGATGGTCGGGGATTGTTGTTGTTGTGTTACATTTTGAGGGGGGGTTCTTTGTTCCTGTTTATTTTTGGTTCGGTGTGGGTGGTTAGGGTGGGTTGGGCACTGTTTTGGTTGGGTCTGTTGGGTGGGCTCTTGGAGTGGGGCAAGTAAACGGAGTAGAGGGTGGATGGCCTGTAGGGGGGATGGGGCCCCGCGGGGGAGGGGGGAGGCCCGAGTCGGGGGTGAGGGGACTGGGCCTGTAAAAGGAGCTGCACCAGAGGAGGTGGGGCCGGGCAGGTGGAAAGCACGGGCTTTTTCCCGCGCTGAAGGCTGGAGGGGGCGGGCCCGGGGCGGGGAAGCGCAGGTTTTTTCCCGTGCTTGGGATGGAAGGGTGAGGCGGAGAGCCTGCTGGTGGGTAATGGAGGGGGAGCGGAAGTCCAACAATGGGAGGAGTTGAAGGAGAGGCGGGAGCAGCTGGGGTCAGCAGGAGTCAGCTGACTTGCGTGAGTGCAATGGGGGGAGCAATGCAGCTAGGAGGGATCCTATTTGGGGCGCAGGCGCATGGCTGGCCGAGGAGGGGTTATGGCTAGTCGGCGGGGGAGGGTAGCCCCCCGATCCGGCTGATAACCTGGAATGTAAGGAGACTGAACGGGCCGGTCAAGCGGGCCCGGGTGTCCGTGCACCTGAAGGGGCTGAAGGCGGATGTGGTCATGCTCCAGGAGACACACCTGAAGGTGGCAGACGAGGTAAGATTGAGGAAGGGGTGGGTAGGTCAGGTGTTTCATTCGGGGCTGGATGCTAAAAATCAGGGCGTGGCGATCTTGGTGGGAAAGAGGGTGTCGTTCGAGGCTTTGAGCATTGTGACAGACAATGGCGGCAGGTACGTAATGGTAAGTGGTAAGCTGCAAGGGGAGAGGGTGGTGCTGGTCAACGTGTACGCCCCGAACTGGGACGATGTGGGTTTTATGCGGCGCATATTGGGTCGGATACCGGACTTGGACGTGGGGAGCCTGATAATGGTGGGGCGGACTTGAACACGGTGTTGGATCCGGCACTGGATCGCTCCAGGTCCAGGACGGGTAGGAAGCCGGCGGCGGCTTAAGTGCTGAGGGAGTTTATGGACCAGATGGGAGGGGTGGACCCTTGGAGATTTGCAAGGCCGGGGGCTGGGGAATTTTCATTCTTCTTGCATGTTCATAAGGCCTGTTCTCGGATCTACTTTATTGTTATGAGTAGGGCGCTGATAGCGAGAGTAGAGGAAACCGAGTACTTGGCGATAGCCATTTCGGATCACGCCCCGCATTGGGTAGACCTAGAGCTGGGGGAGGAGAGGGACCAACGCCCGTTGTGGCGCTTGGAGGTGGGGCTGTTGGCAGACGAGGAGGTGAGCAAGCGGGTCCGAGGAAGCATAGAGAGATACCTGGAGGCCAACGATAAGGGGGAGGTCCGAGTGGGGATGGTCTGGAAGGCGCTGAAGGCGGTGGTTAGGGGAGAGCTGATCTCCATTAGGGCCCACAAAGAGAGGAGAGAGCAGAGAGAGAGGATGAGGCTGGTGGGGGAGATGGTGAGGGTAGACAGGAGGTACGCAGAGGTGCCGGAGGAGGAACTGTTGAGGGAGAGGCATAGCCTCCAGGCCGAATTCGACCTGTTGACCACCAGGAAGGTGGAGGCGCAGTGGAGGAAGGCCCAGGGGCGATTTCTGAATATGGGGAAAAGGCAAGTTGGATGCTGCCGCATCAGCTTCGGAAGCGGGACGCAGCTAGGGAGATCGGGGGAGTCAAGGATAGGGGAGGGAGTGTGGTGCGGAGTGGGTTGGCATCAATGGGGTCTTCAGGGACTTTTATGAAGAACTGTATCGGTCCGAGCCCCGACTGGAGGAGGGAGGGATGGGCCACTTTCTGGACCAACTGAGGTTCCCCAAGGTGGAGGAGGGACTGGTGGTGGGATTAGGGGCCCCGATTGGGCTGGAGGAGCTGGCCAAAGGGATAGGGAGCATGCAGGCAGGGAAGGCACCGGGGCCGGACGGTTTCCCGGTCGAATTTTACAAAACATATGTGGACCTGTTGGGCCGGGTGCTGGTTAGGACCTTCAATGAGGCAAGGGAGGGGGGGCTTTGCACCCGACGATGTCCCCGGCACTGATCTCCTTGATCCTGAAGCGGGACAAGGATCCCCTGCAGTGTGGGTCTTACAGGGCGATTTTGTTGTTAAATGTAGATGCCAAGGTGCTGGCGAAGGTCTTAGCCACGAGAATTGAGGATCGGGTGCCGCAGGTCATCCACGAAGACCAGACGGGGTTTGTGAAGGGGAGGCAGTTGAACGCGAATGTGCGGAGGCTCCTGAACGTTATTATGATGCCGGCGAGGGAGGGGGAGGCGGGGATAGTGGCGGTGATGGCCGCTGAGAAGGCCTTCGATAGGGTAGAGTGGGGGTACTTGTGGGAGGTGCTGAAGAGGTTCGGGTTTGGGGAGGGGTTCGTCAGGTGGGTTAGGCTGTTGTACGAGGTCCCGATGGAGAGTGTGGCCACGAACAAGAGGAGGTCTGAGTACTTTTGGTTGCATCGAGGGACGAGGCAGGGGTGTCGCCTGTCCCCCCTGCTCTTCGCACTGGCGATTGAACCCCTGGCTATGGCACAGAGGGAGTCGAGGAACTGGAGGGGGCTGGTGCGGGGTGGGGAGGAGCATAGGGTGTCGCTCTATGCGGACGACTTGCTGCTGTATGTGGCTGACCCGGTGGGGGGAATGCCGGAGGTAATGAGGATCCTCAGGGAGTTTGGGGATTTCTCAGGATACAAGCTCAACATGGGCAGGAGCGAGATGTTCATGGTTCACCCAGGGGACCAGGAGAGGGGAATTGGTGAGCTCCCACTAAAAGGGCGGAGAGGAGCTTCAGGTATTTGGGGGGGGCCCTGCATATACTTAATTTCACGAGGCTGGTGGAGCAAATGGAGGAGGAGTTCAAGAGGTGGGACACGTTGCCGCTGTCCCTGGCGGGTAGGGTGCAGTCAGTCAAGATGACGGTGCTCCCAAGGTTTTTCTTCCTGTTCCAGTGCTTCCCCATTCTTATCCCGAAGGCCTTCTTTAGACAGGTCAACAGGAGCATAACGGGGTTTGTGGGGGCGCGAGGGACTCCGAGGGTGAGAAGGGTTTCCTGGAGCGGAGTAAGGATGGGGGCGTGGCTGGCGCTGCCCAACCTCTGTGGGTACTACTGGGCTGCCAATGCGGCGATGGTGCGCAAGTGAGTGATGGAGGGGGAGGCATTGAAGAGGCTGGAGACGGCGTCTTGTGAGGGTACGAGTCTGGAGACGCTGGCAACGGCGCCACTGCCACTCCCTCCAATGAGGTATGCCACGAGCCCGGTGGTGGCAGCTACCCTCAAAATTTGGGGGCAATGGAGGCAACACAGGGGGGAAGTGGGGGCCTCGGCGGGGACCCCACTATGGGGGAACCACCAGTTTGTCCCAGGGAGAATAGATGGAGGGTTTTCGGGGTGGCACAGGGCAGGGATAAGAAGGTTGGGGGACCTGTTTGTGGATGGGAAGTTCGCGAGCCTGGGTGAGCTGGAGAAGTACGGGCTCCCCCCGGGAAACACCTTTAGGTATCTACAGGTAAGGGCGTTTGCTAGGTGGCAAGTGTGGAATTCCCGCTGCTGCCGCCACGCGCGGTGCAGGACAGGGGGTGCTCTCGGGGGTGTGGGTTGGAGAGGGGAAGATTTCGGCAACATACCAGGTGATGCAGGAGGAGGAGGAGGCCTCGGTGGAGTAGCTGAAAGATAAGTGGGAGGAGGAGTTGGAAGAGGAGATCGAGGAGGGGATGTGGGCAGATGCCCTAGGGAGGGTGAACTCTTCCTCTTCGGGGCAGCACGGTAGCCTTGTGGATAGCACAATTGCTTCACAGCTCCAGGGTCCCAGGTTCGATTCCGGCTTGGGTCACTGTCTGTGCGGAGTCTGCACATCCTCCCCGTGTGTGCGTGGGTTTCCTCCGGGTGCTCCGGTTTCCTCCCACAGTCCAAAGATGTGCAGGTTAGGTGGATTGGCCATAATAAATTGCCCTTAGTGTCCAAAATTGCCCTTAGTGTTGGGTGGGGTTACTGGGTTATGGGGATAGGGTGGCGGTGTTGACCTTGGGTAGGGTGCTCTTTCCAAGAGCCGGTGCAGACTCGATGGGCCGAATGGCCTCCTTCTGCACTGTAAATTCTATGATCTATGATCTATGATCTTCGTGCGCGAGGCTCAGCCTCATACAGTTTAAGGTGCTGCACAGGGCACACATGACCGGGACAAGGATGAGCCGGTTTTTTGGGGGCGAGGACAGGTGTGTTAGGTGCTCAGGGAGCCCAGCAAACCACACCGATATGTTCTGGGCATACCCAGCGCTGGAGGAATTTTGAAAGGGCGTAGCGAGGACTGTGTCGAGGGTGGTAGATCCAGGGTCAAACTGCTGCGGGCTCGCAATATTTGGGGTTGCAGAGGAGCCGGGAGTGCAGGAGGCGAAAGAGGCCGCTATTCTGGCCTTTGCGTCCCTGGTAGCCTGGCGAAGGATTCTTCTTCAGTGAAAGGATGCGAGGCCCCCAAGCGTGGAATCCTGGACCAACGATATGGCGGGGTTTATTAAATTGGAGTGGGTGAAATTTGCCTTAAGGGGATCGGTGGAAGGGTTTATCAGGCGGTGGCAACTGTTCCTACACTTCCTGGCAGAACGGTAGATAATGGTCAGCAGCAGTATTTTATTTTTGTTTGTCTATACTAGGGGATCTGAGGGGGTGTATATATTTGCTCTGTTTGCTATGTGTTTCGGCGGGTGTTAATATGTTATTTATGTATAGGGGGGAGGGCGGCACTGGGTTGTTTTGTTTTGTATTTAATTCTATTGGGTTCCTTATACATTTTGTTGTTGATATTTTGCGAAAACTTTGATAAAAAATTTTTTAAATTTTTTTAAAAAGAGTCAATCACATTGCTGTGGGTCTGGAGTCACGTGTAGACAAGGAAGACAGATTTCTGCCCGTAAAGGACATTAGTGAACCAGATGGGTTTTTACAATAATCAACACGGTTAGACTTCTAATTCCAGATTTGTTTAAATTCAATTCAAATTCCACCACCTGCCCTGGTGGGACTTGAACCTATGTCCCCAGAGCATCACTCTGGGTCTCTGGGGGGGGGGGGGAGGTTGTACCAGTGGAGGGTTTGGAGGCCTGGGGGCGAAGGAGTTTTCGTGCTTCTCACATGTGTGATGGATAAGGCGCTGCTGGCAGGGGTGGCTGACTCAGAGTACTCAGCGATTGTGGTCTCTGACCACGCGCCGCACTGGGTGGATTTGTGGGTGGTTTAGGGGGAGGCCTAACGGCCAGAGAGTGGAGGTTGGATGTGGGGCTGTTGGCGGATGAGAAGGTGTGTGAGCGGGTGAGGGCTGCCATTCGGGATTTTGTGGAGTTGAATGGCACGGGGAGGTCACGGCCATCATGCACTTAAAGCAGTAGTTAGGGGTGAACTTACTTTGATCCGGGCGCGTAGGGGAAGGGTGGAACGAGAGGAGAGAGCGAGGCTGATAGATGAGATTCTGAGGGGGGATTGGAGGTACTTGGCACCAGAGGCGGGGTTGTTGAAGGAAAGGCAGAGGCTCCAGATGGATTTTGGGTTAGTGTCCACGGAGAAGGCGTTAGGGCAGTTGCGGAGGGGCAGTATACGAGTATGGGGAAAAGACGAGTTGGGTGCTGGCCCATTATCTGAGGAAGCAGGCAGCGGCGAGGGCGATTGATAGGGTGAGGGACAAGAGGGATAAGGTGGTGATGGACACAGAGGGGGCAAATAGGGTATTTGAGGCCTTCTACAGGAGGCTGTACGAGTCAGAGCCACCGCTGGGGGGGGCCACATTGTCGCAGGCTTCCATCTCCTTGATTTTGAAGAAAGATAAGGACCGGAGCAAGGTGGGTGGTACTGCCCGATATTGCTGCTTAATGTCGATGCAAAGTTGTTGGCCAAGGTCCTGGTGTCGCGAATAGAGGACTGTGTGCCGGAGATGATAGGGCAGGACCTGACGGGGTTTGTGAAGGGAAGGCAGTTGTCGACGAATGTGCGTAAGTTGTTTACTGTTATTATGATGCCCTTGGTGGGACAGGAGGTAGAGGTAGTAGTGGCAATGGATGCGGAAAAGGCCTTTGATCAGGTGGAGTAGGCATATTTGTTGGGGGTTTGGGTCGGTTCAGGTTTGGCCAGGGGTTTGTGGATTGATTCGGCTGCTGTACAAGGTGCAGATAACGAGCATTCGGATGAACAGGACAAGTTTGGGGTACTTCGGATTACATCGGGGGAAGAGGCAGGGGTGCCCGTACTCCCCGTTGCTTTTCGCCTTGGCAGGGGTGGTGCCAAGCATAGAGTTTCGCTATATGCGGACGATTTGTTGTTATACATTTCGGACCTGGTGGGCAGCATTAAAGGATCATGGAGACCCCAAGGGAAATTGGCCGGTTTTCAGGGTACAAATTGAACATGGGGAGCAGTGAAGTGTGGGGTTTGAACCCAAAACAGAGCTGAGCTCTTTCAGTGGTCAACTATGCAATGTAGAGCAAGCTGAGCCTCAAAGGCCTGAACGCCACCAACAACTTGTGCAGAGTAAATTAATCTTGAGTTTTACAACTCCCAATTCCCAGGGATCCACTGCCCAAAGCTGTGGAACTGGGCTGGAACATGGATAAACTTGGCTGTATGCCCTTAACAGATGAACGGCCCAACACTGTTGTTCGGATAAAAAGAAAAATATTGGAGACCTATAATCTTATAGAATATCCAAAAGGGAACTATCACTCGAAAGAGCAGGACATTATATCAAAATGAAATACTTCAAATCGACTGACAGTGTACATGATGTGAGGAGGAAGTGCAGTAAGTAGTCAGAAGTCTACCATCATCTATCAAAATGTGATTTTAATCACACCACCGCCTTTATTTTTAGTATATATCCATCTGATTTTGTATTTGTGGTCGGCAAAAGGAGTTTCTATCAATCACAAACTTCACAAAGGTTTTATTACTCTGTTGTGTGAAAGGACTTTTGTGCAATATCTAGGAAATTAAATAACGTATTAAATAAAACACAGAACCGTTTTACTGATGAAAATATTCCCGACACCACTGAGGGATTAAATGTGTGATGTTGGCACAGTAAGGTCATAGCAGCCTAATCATCAGTGGAGTACTCAAAGTAACCCAGCTCAGTGAATTGTAGACAGTGTTACAGACCCTCCGGAGTAAATTACAGGCTTGAGTTTCAATCGAGGCATTAAGATGGTTTATATGACATATAAAATAACAGACCCCTGGGAGAGTGCTATGGGATGGAATTTAAATCAAGGTGATTCGGATTAGATCATGAACCACAGCTTTAAGATTAGACTACCACAGCCAGATCCATCCAGAGTGCATTTAAATATATATGCATGTATTTCATTATTTCTGTGGGATTCAGCAGTGAGCCTGATGGAAAAAATATAGAAGGAAAGAAAGGGGCAAATGCAGGAAACACAGGAAGCAAAGATTCCTCAGAAAATACTTAGAAATTGAAGCAAAGATATGACAGTGATTAAAATGAGGGTTTCTCAGTGTACAGGGACAGCTATTTTATACACATTTTAAGTGCCACCCAGTTATTAAGATCAGGATGGTGCCTCTTCTGAAATTCAGATTTTGCACATGCTATTCATTAGGATAGCAGATACGCCCAGAGCAGGCAATTGTTACCTTGTTGTCACCTCCAGAGACGGCCAAGATGTTCCCAGTGATGGACCAGCTGACGTGCCACACTACATCATTGAACTTGTGCAACAGTTTGTGCGTCCATGCGTTCCCAGCGGGGTCATCACAAATCCAGATGAAAACTCTGCCATCCTGTAGGACCCAAAGGTTAATCATTGAATCATATAACAACCTGTATCGATAGAGCACCTTTAATGTTATAAAACAGCTCCGCAGCATTAGAAGTTAAAACCTGACGCCACACCAGAGAAGGAGCTATTAGGGTAGATGATCAAAAACGTGATCAAAGAGGCAGGTTTCAAGGCATTTCTGAAAGGAGCGGGGTGGACAAGTTAAGGGAGAGAATTCAAGAGCTAAAGGCACAGCCAACAAGGTGGAGCAATTAAAATCGGGGATGTTCGAGAGATTGGAAACAGAAGAGCATATTTAATAGGGTTGTACAACAAGAGGGGATGACAGAGATAAGGTAGGGCGAGGTCATTGAGAATTTTAGCCAGGAGCCAATGGAGGTCACTGAGCATCGTGGCGATGGAGAACAAGACTTGCTGCGATTTGGCTAGCAGCATTTTGGATGGCCTCAAATTTACAGAGGGTAGAATATAGGTGGTCAGTGAGGAATGCAGAGAATAATCAAGGCTAGAGGGAGGAAAGACATGGATTAAGATTGAAATAGCCAATTCAATCCATCATCTCTCGACCGGCTCTCTGAAAAAGCAATCAATTTCTTCCACTTCCCCACACATTCCCCATGGCCACACAAATTCCTCTTTTTCAAGTATTCATCCAATTCCCCTTTAAAAGCTGTACTGAATCTGCTTTCACCACCCTTTCAGGCAGTACATTCCAAACCATAACTCACGGAGTTAAAAAAAAATCAAGGGCTGGATTCTCTGCTGGCGGGATGCTCCGTTTTGCCGGCAGCCCGGGGGTTTCCCGACGGCATGGGGCTGCCCCACAATGGGAAACCCCATTGACCAGCTGCCGTAACGGAGCATCCCGCCGGCATCCTGAATTAGAAATGTGGCGCAGTGGAGAATCCAGCCCCACATTTTCCATCACTTTTTCCCAATTATCTCAAATCTATGGGATTGCTCCCTTCCCCCTGTGTTAAATCACACAGACAACAAAGGATTGCTTTTACAGTTAAAGATCAGAACATGCAATTCTAAATCAGCAAGGTGATCGGAGTTTTATACCCCTAGTGGAAAGTTAAAGTATCACCGGGTGCAAAACTGAAACCAATGTCTGAAAAAGTAACACCAACATTTCAATAACTACTCTCTTAGATTTCCAGTGCAGCCCCTTTGTTAGTATCTGAGGCTAAAGCCTGAACACACACAGCCTTCAATCCTGGTTCAGGACTTCCATTTTCAAATCATGGTTTCATCTACTCCTCTCTCTAACCCAACATTGCCCAGTGTGTTAGGGGCTAGCCATATGTGGCTAATTGGGACTCTAGACATTATGGATTCAGAAATGTAAGGTTAGCAATGGATACGTCAAAGTATAGAAAATAGGAGCAGGGGTAGCACGATGGCACAGTGATTAGCACAGCTGCCACACAGCGCCAGGAACCCAGGTTTATTTCCGACATTGGGTGACTGTGTGGAGTTTGTACGTTCTCCCCATGTCTATGTGGGTTTCCTCGGGTTGCTGTGGTTTCCTCCACAGTCCAGAACATGTGCAGATTAGGTGGATCGGCCATGCTAAATTGCCCCTTCATGCGCTAAGCTTAGGTGAGGTTACGGGAATAGGGCAAGGGTGTGTGGGCCAGGGTACACTGCTCTTTCAGAGGGTCGGTGCAAACCACATGGCCGAATGGCCTCCTTCCACATTGCAGGAATTCTATAATTCCATGATTTGGTCCTTTGAGCCTGCTCTGCCATTCATTATGATCATGGTTGATCATCCAACTCAGTAACCCCCCCCCCACATGTCATAGAACTTACAGTGCAGAAGGAGGCCATTCAGCCAATCGAGTCTGCACTGGCCCTTTGAAAGAGCGCCCTACTTAAGCCCACACCTCCACCCTATCCCGGTAACCCAGTAATGTAGTTTGCACATTCTCCCCGTGTCTGCGTGGGTTTCACCCCCACATCCCAAAGATGTGCAGGATAGGTGGATTGGCCATGCTAAATTGCCCCTTAATTGGAAACAAATAATTGGGTACTCTAAATTTATTTTTAAAAATATACAATGTTTTGGCCTCAACTAATTTCTGTGGTAGAGAATTCCACAAGCTTACCACTCTCTAGGTGAAGATATTTCTCCTCATCTCAGTCCTAAATGGTCTACCCTGTTATCCTCATAATGTGACCCCGGGTCACTGTCATGTGGAGTTTGCACATTCTCCCCGTGTTTGCGTGGGTCTTACCCCCACAACCCAAAGATGTGCAGGGTAGGTGATTGGCCACGCTAAATTGCCCCATAATTAGTGGGTTTCCATCAGGTGCTGCAGTTTCCTCCCACAAGTCCCGAAAGACGTGCTATTAGGGAATTTGCGCATTCTGAGTTCTCCTTCTCTGTACCCGAACAGGCGCCAGAGTGTGGCGACTAGGGGCTTTTCACAGTAACTTCACTGCAGTGTTATATAATCCCACTGTAACAATAAAGATTATTACTATAAAAAATAATTGGGTACTCTAATTTTTTTTTTTAAATGAACACAATATTCCAGGTGTGGTCTCACCAAGGCCCTGTACAATTGCAGCAAGACATCCCTTTCTCCTGTACTTGAACATTCTCACTGTGAAGGCCTGCTGTACCTACATGCTTACTTTCAGCGACTGGTGTACGAGGTCACCCAGGTCCCGTTGCTCATTCCCCTCTCTCAATCTATAGCCGTTCAGATAAGAATTTACCTCCTTTTTTTGCGACCAAAGCGGATAGCCTCACATTTATCCACATTATATTACATCTGTCATGTATTAGCCCACTCACTCAAGAACAAAGAACAAAGAAATGTACAGCACAGGAACAGGCCCTTCGGACCTCCAAGCCCGTGCCGACCATGCTGCCCGACTAAACTACAATCTTGTCCAAATCACATTAAAGCATCTCTGTATCCTCCTCGCAGCTCACTGGCGCACCCAACTTTGTGTTACCTGCAAATTTGGATATATTACATTTATTTCCCTCATCTAAATCATTAACATACATTGTGAATAGATGGGGTTTTAGTACTGATCCCTGTGGTACCCCACTAGCCACGGTCTGCTATTTGGAGAAAGATCCACTTATTTCTACTTTTTGTTTCCTGTCTGCCAACCAGTTTTCTATCATCTCAATACATGACCCACAATCCCATGCGCTTCAATTTTACATGCTAACCTCTTATGTGAACCTTGTCAAAAGCCTTCTGAAAGTCCAAATAAATTGCCATTGTGCATGTGATCTCCACACTCATCCACATGGTGTATGTATGTGAGCCCTTTTGGGCATTTGTTGATCAAATAATATGAAAAGCAAATGTGAGTTTTTTTGATCATTGATTGCATTACTGGTTGATGTTTGTTCAGTAAATATACACACATAATCTTTATTATTGTCACAAGTAGGCATACATTACACTGCAATGAAGTTACTGTGAAAGTCGCCACACTCCGGCGCCTGTTCTGGTACAGTAAGGGAGAATTCAGAATGTCCAATTCACCTAACAGCATGTCTTTTGGGACTTGTGGGAGGAAACCGGAGCACTCGGAGGAAACCCACGCAGACTCGGGGAGAACGTGCTGACTCCACACAGACAGTGACCCAAGCTGGGAATCGAACCCGGGTTCCTGGCGCTTGAAGCAAGTGCTAACCACTGTGCAACCGTGCTGCCCATGGAGTATATTTACCTGCATTGAGCAAATTTGCACATGGTGTTTTACACTAAGATTACCGAATGTGGCTAATCAGCATTTCTTATTGGATAACACGGCACCAACCTCCCCTGCCACTCCACAAACGTGGATAGCACATACATGGTTCCAGAACTTTGTTTTATTTCAGAGTTCCAGCATCCATCAAAACCGAAGAATTTGTTAACTAAAATAATTCTCAAAAGCATGGTTGCCTGGACGAATGAAGCACTTGCAAACCAAATTACCTTCCTCCACCTCATTGACGTGGACTGGAGAGTGGATCTTGAAACTTCCTCTGATAGCGTCAATAGAATGGCATGTTATAGCCGGACAGGATCTCCCAAAGCACCACATGCTCTGCTAGAGCTCCTTCACCTTTAATTTATTTCCAGGGTGTTGAAGCATCCAGCCTCTGCTGGGAAACATTCCAGGAGTATGACCCCCCGTAGCCCCAACACCACATGCTGGGGTTTTGGAGGGCTAGCACAAGGAACACTCAATGCTCTTTGCCCAGTTTCCGCTCAAACAAAAGATAACAGCTTAAACCCGCTGTTTTCATTGAACCTTGCTGCATGCTTTGTGATGTGGCTGGGATGTATACTGCCGGCAAAAAGTGCCACAGAACTGCAAGTATCTCCATATCTCCAGCATGTGTAAGATGATCAGTTTGGTTATTCCACGACCCACCCCAAACAGCAGCAGATCCCAAATCACTGCCATCATTATTAGTCTCCTATCAGACTGTCCAGATGGTACTGATTCACCATGCTTTGCTCGTAAATCCCTAATGCACAGTGCTTACCTGGGAGCAGCTGGCAATGGTGCTCGTGGGAAGTCCAATAGATGGAGCCCAGGCAACATCTCGAACCCAGTCGCTATGGGCTTCAAGCTTTTGATCCTCCTTCCACTGACCTTCCTCTTCCCTGCAGCAAACACAAAATCAAGTAGGATGAAACATTTTAAATTACTATGGGAATAAGTTCAAATCAAATGTACAAAATACACTGATTGGAACTTTCTGTCATATCGGTACCAGTTATGCTGGAGGGAAGACTGCACTCGCTTCAGGCCAGCTTGCTTTGATAAAGTACAATTTACTGTTGGTAGGGTGCTCTTCGTTCATCACCTCACATTACTCTCACCACTAACCTCACTCATAGGAGATTTGTGACCATCAGCATTGCATCCTAGTGTTATTAAGTTCAAAATGTTTTTTCCAGACACAATCCAGGTCTGGAAGAACAAAGTTGGCAGCTGTGCCGCTGGATTTGTAAACACATCACGTGCCCACCATGGTTGACGCCCGACTCGCAAATCTGTTCACTGAAATTTCTACAAGTGGTAGGCATTCAACAGTGATGTGAACCAAAGGAAATTAACCTTCCACTCCAAAGTGTAACAATGAAATTTATTAACCACTGGCAGCAATCAGGATAACAACAGTTTGAGAACCATCTAGTTCACTAAATCCTTTGGGGAAGGGAATCTACCATATTTTCCTGGCCTGGCCTACTCCAGAGCCACAGCAATGTAGTTGACTCTTAGCTGCCCCTCAGTTCAAGGCAATTAGGGATGGGCAACAAATGCTGGCCTTGGCTGCAACACTTTAAATATTTATTTTATAAAAGTAGGATGGGGCAAATTAGAGACAGGAAGAAATACTGCAACACCACATGAAAAGAATGGAAGCAAACCTCCTCCATCTCTCGTGTGAATCCCACATGGAATGATGTGAATCTGCTGATACTGGACCAACACTTGCCTTTGTATCCCCTGCACTTGTATGTTTTACGCTAATGCAACACCCCAGTTAGCAGCACAGAACCAAACTAGTAAATATCTTGCATACAGAGACTGGCCAAAACTTACTTCCAAATTTTGACTAGATTGTCACATCCTCCCGACACAAATCGCTTGACGTAGTTCGGCTTCTGCCCCGAAGGCTGATCTACAAGGCTCCCGGGTATAACTGCAGGAGCCCAACTAACGGCATTGCAACCGATCTGCAGGGAGAGACAAACAAAAGAGATCCTAGTGTGAACTTGAGCCTCCCCATAAAACTTAAGACAGGGTCCAATGGGGTGACATGTGGCGCATTGGTTAGCACTGGGACTGCGCCGCTGAGGACCCGGGTTCAAATTCCGGCCCTGAGTCACTGTCCGTGTGGAGTTTGCACATTCTCCCTGTGTCTGCGTGGGTTTCACCCACAACCCAAAGATGTGCTGATTAGGTGGATTGGCCATGCTAAATTGGAAAAGAAAAATAATTGGCTACTCTGAATTTATATTAAAAAAGACAGGGTTCAACACTGACAATCTGCACAAAACAAAGGCTTCACATGGTCACCCTATAAGTCCTGGCCAAAATGGAAATGAGTGGATAATTCCCTTGTCAGTCACACCTGGAGAGCATTGCTGTTAAGTCAGAATCTCTAGTGCAGAAGGAGGTCATTTGGCCCATCGAGTCTGCACCAACCCTCCAAAAGAGCATCTTTACATAGGCCCACTCCCCACCCTATCCCCACAACCTCGCCTAAACTTTGGACATTAAGGGGAAATTTAGTGTGGCCAATCCACCTAAGCTGCACATTTTTGGATTATGGGAGGAAACCGGAGCACCTGGAGGAAACCTACGCAGACATGGGGAGCATGCGCAAACTCCACACAGTCGCCCATGGTCGGAATTGAACCTGGGTCCCTGGTGCTGTGAGACAGCAGTGCTTACCACTATTCCACCATTGACTGATATTTACTTTTCCCACATATGTATTAAGTAACTATCTTTCACTCATCGCATTTTGCTGGATAATTAATTGTGTTTTCATTGGGAGATTTTGCTGTGGTTTCGGTCACAGATTCTGTTTTATATAGTTTGTAGAGACTGAGTAAATATACTGCTTGCTGTAAAATAGATTGTTTGCTTTAACTCCTGTCTCCACTCATTGACACACGTGTGTAAACAGTCATTCTAAATAAATAGTTTTCGTACCGTATGTGCATTGCTGATTTTCTTCATTTCCCACTGACCATCGCCTGGGTACGAAAGCACTGAGATTGCACCGTCCGAGCTACCACAAGCGAGGATCAAGCCAAACTCATGGGGCGCCCAACATAAAGAGTTGACTGTAACAAAAAAAAACATAATCTCTCAGTTCTAGATCATGCTCCTTTAATCTTATAACATTGGAGCGGCTGCATGGACAAAAGTATAAAATATTTAGACAATAGCCTGTTCAGGCAGTAACCTAGATGAAACAGCTACTTATGTCAGGGATTAATGAAAGAAAGCAGAAGGTATTAATATCAAGTTAGCTCCATGACCTGATTCCGATCCCAAGCCACATCATTTTCCGCCATGTTGCATCTCAGAGGCTTGTGCAATTTTGGAACTCTCTGCCTCAGAATGTGGTTGAAGTGGGGTCACTAAATACTTTCAAGGTGGAGGTGGATAGATTCTTGTTAGGTAAGGGAATCAAAGGTTATTGGGGGTTGATGGGAATGTAGAATTTGAAACAGATCAGCCAATGTCTTATCGAATGGCCTACTTCTGGTCCTATTCCATATGTTCGTATCAGGAATCAATCTAATTCAGAGCATCTTAGGAACAGATATTCAGTATCTCGAGCCTGCTGAGCTGCTCAATGAGATCATGGCTGATCGAATTGTAACCTCAAATCCACATTCCCACCACCTACCCAATAACCTTTCACCATCTTGCTTATTAAGAATCTATCTACCTCTGCTTCCACTGCCTTTTGAGGAAGAAAGTTCCAAAGACTCATCACCCTCTGAGAAAAATATTCTCCATATATCTCTGCCCTAAATGGACGACCCCTTATTTTTAAACAGCACTAGATTCTCCAGCAAGAGAAAACATCTTCTCAGCATTCATCCGGTCAAGGTCTCTCAGGATCTTATAGGTTTCAATCAATATTCTATATATTAACATAATCATTTTGCCTGCCTTTGAAACGGCTTTGGTCAAGGATGCACCCATAAATAATAGATAGAAAGGAACTAACAAAAT
Organism: Scyliorhinus torazame; assembly: GCF_047496885.1. Taxonomy (NCBI): domain Eukaryota; kingdom Metazoa; phylum Chordata; class Chondrichthyes; order Carcharhiniformes; family Scyliorhinidae; genus Scyliorhinus; species Scyliorhinus torazame. The sequence goes on from NC_092719.1 coordinate 119,987,598, forward strand.
GATCCAGATCGATTTCTCACCATGTTCAGTGATCAAATTCCAGGAGGCATAGGTTAAAAATTAGAGAGTCAGGAATAAGAAGGGGCATTGGAAGAAGTCGGTAATCAAGCTGATAGGTGATTTACGTGCACAGTAAAAATGGGTTAGAAACAACTTGCTGGCCTTTTGGATGGAGAAATGGTTCTGGAATGTTTGAAGAGTCATTCTCCAAAGAAACAGGTGTGTTAATTCCAATGGATTTCCTCTGTTCTTAAAAACTCTTATGTTGTGTTTCAATATGCTTTTCCTAAATCAAATTGTTCAATAATCAATGATCATCTTTAGTACAAAAAGCTGAACATTGCAGATGCTGGAAATCTGAAAAGAAACCCAGAAAGTAATGGAAATACTCAGCAGGCCTGACAGCATCTGTGGAGACAGAGAAATAGAGTTAATGTTTCGCGTCAATGGAATCAGAACCTTCCACAGCCACACCATGCTGTGTCACAACCTACATAAGCAGGCTCTTCGGAGCTCATTTCTACTCTCACAGTCTGGCTGGAAGTTATTTTAAGATGCACAGGTCACAGTAACTTCCCTCCTGGCACAGAATAAATGGTTGGAAAAGTCTCCTGTTTCAGCATATCTATGTTCGTGTTTGCTCATCTGTGCTTTAGTTTTAAGAACAAAATTTTTTTGGAATAGCCTCTTCACATTCATAGAATTCCTACAGTGCAGAAGGAAGCCATTTGGCCCATCGAGTCTGCACCGACCCTCTGAAAGAGCACCCCACCTAGGTCCACTTCCCCATCCTATCCCGTAACCCCATGTAACCCACATATCTTTATAACACTAAGCCAATCCACCTAACCTGCACATCTTTGAGCAGTGATAGCAGCAGGCATTCAGGTCAGCTCAATATTGTTAAAGAATAAAGCTTCTTGTGTTTAGATTATCTATTGCTAATTGCTTTTAGTTTCAAAGTTCCCTCTACTCAGCCCCTTACTTGGAAAAGCATCTATTACTATACAAGTGTGATCATTTTCCAATTCCCATGCAGGAAAACCTGTAATCGAACTTTCAGTTAACCGATAATATTGTGTCGCTGTGCTTCAATTCAACTGTTTCGTAAAACTATAGCAGACCTGGGACGTCATTCTCTGACCCCCCGCCGGGTTGGAGAATCGCCGGGGGCTGCCGTGAATCCCGCCCCCGCCGGTTGCCGAAGTCTCCGGTACCGGATATTCGGCGGGGGCGGGATTCGGGCCGCGCCGGTTGGCGGGCCCCCCCCCCCGCTGGATTCTCCGGCCCGGATGGGCCGAAGTCCCGCCGATAAATTGCCTGTCCCGCCGGCGTGGATTAAACCACCTTTTGAACGGCGGGACAAGGCGGCGTGGGCGGGCTCCGGGGTCCTGGGGGGGGGCGCGGGGCGATCTGGCCCCGGGGGGGTGCCCCTACGGTGGCCTGGCCCGCGATCGGGGCCCACCGATCCGCAGGCGAGCCTGTGCCGCGGGGGCACTCTTTCCCTTCCGCCTCCGCCACGGTCTCCACCATGGCGGAGGCGGAAGAGACTCTCTCCACTGCGCATGCGCGGGAAACTGTCAGCGGCCGCTGACGCTCCCGCGCATGCGTCGCCCCGATATGTCATTTCCGCGCCAGCTGGCGGGGCAACAAACGCCGTTTCCGCCAGCTGGCGGGGCGGAAATCCCTCCGGCGTCGGCCTAGCCCCTCAATGTTGGGGCTCGGCCCCCAAAGATGCGGAGCATTCTGCACCTTTGGGGCGGCGCGATGCCCGTCTGATTGGCGCCGTTTTGGGCGCCAGTCGGCGGACATCGCGCCGATTGGGGAGAATTTCGCCCCATATCTTTCAACCTTTCTACACACTACAGCATCATTATATTTATAATGGATTACTATATAAATATGATACTAAATATGATGCTATAATGCAGGACATTCTGCTTGGAAAGGGGAACAGCCAGAAATAATAAAAAAGGATGGCTGCAAAAGTGGGGCAGAGGGGAGGCATTCAGGTTACTTGTGCTCTGGGGCTGTTCCGGGGCGGGGAGATCTATGTGCAAGCCACCAGCCTGCATCTGATCAAAGCTAGGTCTAATGTCCTTACAGGGAAGTTAACGAGTGGTGTGGTGGCAGGGGGAGGAGCATCGGAACATAGCCACAGAAAGCAACAGGTGCATTGAAACGGAGGACAAACAAAGATCAGTGTAAGGGGTGGCACAGTGGTTAGCACTGCTGCATCACACCTCCATGGACCCCAGTTTAATTCTGGCCTTTAATAACTGTCTGTGTTCAGTTTGCACTTTCTTGCCGAGTCTGCATGGGTTTCCTCCGGGTGCTCCGCTTTTCTCTCACAGTCCAAAGATGTGCAGGTTAGGTGGATTGGACATGCTAGATTGCCCCTTAGTGTCCAAAAGGTTAGGTAGGGTTACTAGGTTATGGGGATAGGATGGAGGCATGGGCTTAATTAGGGTGCTCTTTCCCAGGGCCAGTGCAGACCTGATGGGCCGTATGGTCTTTTTCTGCACTATAAATTCTATGATTCTATGAAAAGGAGCAGGAATTACATGCAGGAAAGGGCAAAGCTGAATAGCAAGTATCAATGAGAGTTGTGTCACAAATAAGATGGACAAATACAGGCATAAATTGACACGTGTGGTCATGAAATAGTGGCAAAAAAGAGAGATCTGGCTTTAACTGGTAGGAGTGGGAACTAAACATTCCTGGTTATAATATATTCAAGAGGGACAGAGGAGGGAAAAAGATAGAGACGGGGGAGGTAGCAGGGTTGATGAAGGATAATATTAAATTGTACAGAGCAATGATATACTGGAGGGTTAGAGTTAAGGAACAGAAAAGGAGCTGGGTGTTGAATTTCCAGTCAAGATTGATGACTCGTGACGGGGACGAAGGTAGCAGACAGGTTAATTTTCTCCTCCCTGACCTAGAGGTGCTATAATTGGCCTCACTGGCCCTCGCAGCATCCAGCTGAGATCAGCTGGGATCTAACACGGGACAGACCTGGGGCGGGATTCTCCACTCCCGTGCCGAAGTGACCACGCCGTCGAGGTTCACGACGGCACGAAACGGCCCCGACCGATTCAGGCCCCGAAAATGGGCTTGGATCGGGGCCGCGTAATCTACACGCGCCAGGCCTTGTCTAAAGGCGGCGCCACATAGATGACGCGGCCGGTGCCGCATAACTGGCGTCACCCGCGCATGCGTGGTTGCCGTCCTCTCTAAGTCCGCCCCGCAAGAAGATGGCGGACGGATCTTGCAGGGCCGAGGAAGGAAGGAGGTCCTCCTTCAGAGAGGACGGCCCGACGATCGGTGGGCACCGATTGCGGGTCATCCCACATTTGAGGTACCCCCCCGGTGCAGGATCCCCCCTCGCCCCCCCCGCAGGCCGCCCCACCAGCGTTCGCGCGCTGTTCCCGACGGCAGCGACCAGGTGTGGACGGCGCCGGGGGGGAACCCGCCGTTTTGGCCTGGCCGCTCGGCCCAGCCGGGCCTCAGAATAGCGGGGGTGCCGGAGAATCGCCATTTTGGGTGTCTCCGGCGATTCTCCAGCCTGCGAAACTCGACCGGGCCGTTCCCGCCGTTTGGGAGAATTTTGGCGTCACGGGAAATTTTGGCGGCCCAGGCGATTCTCCCAACCGGCGCGGGAGTGGAGAATCCCGCCCCTGGTCTTTAGGCCTCAGATACCAGTGCAGTTAATGGACCATTAGGAGAGCTCTGGTGACATATCCCAAAATACAGTTATTGACTTCTTCTTTATCCCCCATCTTAAATGTTACCTCAATTTATCGGAAGACTTAAACCCCAGTGCAGGTAAACAACAGCTTATGGGCTGAAAGGAGCGATTTTTGTCAGTTTAAACATTAAACAACCACAACAAGCTAACTGACCAACTTAGCAAAAAACTGGCACCACCTCAGCAGTCTCACACAAAACAGAGCAGGGAATGCACCCGGCGGAATGATGCATTTGCCAAGACTATTTTTACTCTATATTCAGCAACAATTCAGCAAAGCTTACCGGAAGAGTCGTGGCCTGTGTATTCATACATCTTGTCCCAAGTTCCATTCTCCTCCTTCCAAATGATAATCTTCCGGTCGTAGGAACAAGAGGCCAAGATATTGCCGTACATTGGATGAGCCCATGCCACCTGCCACACGGGACCTTCATGGCTGAACAAGGATTTATTTATTTAAATATGCAATCGATCCAAGTTTTCAATTTACGCCGGTTTATAAATTAACTGCTTTATGTTGAATGGGTGCTTCAGCCCACTACAGCTCCCCAGGTACAGGTCTATAAGTAGCACTTCTACATTGGGGTGGGGTGGGGGGGGGGGGGGGTGGCTGCAGAATTTCCCCAAAGGAGCGAGGATCTGCATGCAACAGGCACCGTGGGTAGGTAGAAGCAAAATACTGCGGATGCTGGAAATCTGAAATAAAAACAAAAAATGCTGAATAAATTCAGCAGTTCTGGCAGCATCTGTGGAGAGAGAAACACTGTCAACGTTTCAGATCTAAATGATCCTTCTACAGAACTGTTAAGAGTTAACTCTGCTTCTCTCCACAGATGCTGCCAGACCTGCTGAGTATCACCAGCATTTTCTGTTTCTAAGTCAGTATGGGCAGGATTTTTCTCAATCAGGTCAAGCCATCGGCCTATGAAAAGAATTCAGCGCAGGTTTTTAGAGCTCTGTGATATAAATCAGGACTAAGCTGTTGTACCTAAAACGGGACCATTGGTTCTGTTAACTTGTGGAGTGCGGAGAGGAAAGGTCATGAGGAAGGGAAGATGCCAAGAAGTCTCCCACTTGCTTAAAACAAATGTACCTACTTTTAAATAAAGACTTTGTCTGTTCTGAGCCTCTGAGACAAAGGGGCATGACACAGACCTATGTCCAGGAAAAGCTAGGTGACAAAGGTTCTGACTTCAACCAAACAAATAATAATAATCTTTATTGTCACAAGTAGGCTTACATTAACACTGCAATGAAGTTACTGTGAAAATCCCCCAGTCGCCACACTCCGGCGCCTGTTCGGGTACACTGAGGGAGAATTCAGAATGTCCAAATTACCTAATAGCACGTCTTTCGGGACTTGTGGGAGGAAACCGGAGTGCCCGAAGGAAACCCACGCAAACACGGGAAGAACGTGCAGACTCTGCACAGACAGTGATCCAAGCCGGAAATCGAACCCGGGTCTCTGGCGCTGTAAAGCAACAGTGCTAACCACTGTGCTACCGTGCTGCCCATTAAAACCAAAACCGGACACTAGTCATTTGATCAGCCATTTCCACATAGCTTGGGCGAAACTTCTCCTGTGGCCGCCAAATGTGCAGTCACTTAACTGGAAACAGGTAATTTGGCCCAAGCAATGAGTGGTGGATGGAGATACTAAACAACAATTCATTCTCATAACCAGATTGCACATTGCAAAAGTGCCTGTCATGGTCTGAAGATTTGGGGATTCTCAAGTGGATGGCACCCACTCCACTCGCCTTATTGTTGGGCCCATCAGCAATGATGTTTATATCAGAACGATGAGAATCAAATAATACCAGCATCAGATAACAAATTGTTCACCTGATACTCAAGCAGAATCAAGCCAATACAGATACCGCTGCTAGTCTGCTCAATTTGACTCCTTTTGCAGGACTGTTTCTCGCTGCCCAAGGTTTCATTGTAGATTGCTAGGCAAAGCTGTAGCAGTTTATATTTTGAAAAAGAGGTGATTATGCCCCTCAGCAGAGGGCAAGCAGCTGGAAGAGGAACAAGGAGGGTTTACAGGAATGCACTACACTCAGAACCAAACTAGACAATGTGAACCAAACAATGCTCATCATTCATGCCTTACTAATGGTAAAGCCATAAATCAGACAGTTTCTTGTACACATTTCGCACTAACCAAATAGTTTGAAATGACAGATTCCATTCACCACAGTATCCCTAGAGGGATGGGAAGGATCTTAGGGTGTGGACAACACTGGCAAGACCACACTGATTGCCCACCCTTGTTGCCCTAGGAAGGCAATAGTGGGCTTTCTTGAAAGCAATTAATTTTACAATTGAGTGACTTTTTGAGACTCTTCAGAGGCCATTAAGGGTCAACCACAGGCTGCACACTGATGCTGTCTAGTTCCAACTCGGTAACATCACCTGGCTCAACTCACTGCTTTCTGGAGCCCTCGTCCATACCCTTGTTACCTCTATTCCAACGCACTTCTGGCCGTCTCCCAGATTCTGCCTGCTCTTAACTTGAGATCATCCAAGCCTCCGCTGCCTGTACCCTTTCCCAAACCAAGTCTTGCTTACTCATTACCCCTTTGCTCGCTGACCTACAAAGGTTCCCTGTTAAGCATTACCTCAATATTAAAATTCTCATCCTTGTTTTCAAATTTTACACGGTCTTGTCCTCACCTACCCCTGTAATCTCCTCCAGCTGCACAATCCTCAGATGTATCCTCTAAGTCTTGTCTCTCGTGCATCCCTAATTTATTTGCTCTACCACAGGGGGCCTTGCCCTTAAGTGCCAAAGCCCTAAGTTCAGAAACTTTCTTCCTAAACCTCTCAGCCTTTCTTTCCTCCTTTAAGATGCTCCTCAAAACCTAGCCCTTTGACCTGGTGTTTGGCCATCAGCCCTATTATATCCTTAGGTGGCTTGGTGTTACATTTTGCTTTTAATACTCCTGTTAAGTGTTTTAGGATGTTTTATCATGTTCAAACGCTACACAAACACAAGTTACTATTGTCGTATGAAGTAAGTTTGAGTTGTGGGATAGTTAAATCCATCCAGAATAAAGGGAAATGAATGGTAAGTGCGTTACTGAATGCTCTCAATAAAGTTGAACACATGTTAATACCTCGAGGTGATGAAGACCTCGTGATAATCAAAGCTTTCTACTTACCCCCTCAGGTCAGCAACAAGGATCTGGCCGCCATTTTTAACATCAAATATCTTCACGGATCGGTCTGAGGAGCAGGTTGCAAGACGGGTGCCGTAATAATCCATCTGTGCATCATGCTGCATGCAAATAGGTGGGGAAAGCGTTTAGTAAATTACTCTGCATGCTGCAACTGCTCGAATTCTACCAGTAACTATTGTCAAAGCAAACACTGCCATTAGGAATTTTAATAAATCAATAATCCCTTGCAGTGATATTTGCAGTTATTGAGATGGAGGCATAGCCAACAAAAATATGAAGCAATTATTTTCAAGCCCTTAGGTACAAAGGTTACAGCAGGTAGGTCAGCACATCTGCATTTCCTTTGCTACATTTTCAAAGCATATCAACGTTTAAGAGACTGGTTATTGACTGGAACTTTAAATAGATGATGAGCGAGCATTTGTTGTCCATTTCCTCACCAGCTCAGGTTGGGATACAGATCATCTTCTGACTAGTCTCCAGTTCCTCAGCAAAATGGCCACTATTAATGCAACGTCAGCAGACTATTCAACTGTATAAGGCGTCGCGGCCAAGCCATATCAGCCATTCAAACCACACAAACAGAATTTTCTAGCAATGGGTATTCAGTGAATACTGTTTCTCTTTCGCCATCCCTTTCTATATCCAAGAGTGGTTGAGGCCAACTGAGATGCCTCAAATGGTACCCCGGGGATTGCTTAGTCAGCATGGACCAAGATCCATGCTATCAGGGCCCTTGTGATACGTCTGACTTTAGCGCAAAACCAATGATGCTGTTACCAACCAGGCAATGGTGCAGAGAGGGAAGTATGAAAGTATATAAATGCAATATTCCACATAGCAAGTTACTTGCATAGATTAGAAGGTGCAACTTGAACAGGGAACCACTTAATGAAACCTTTGAAGCTTGATGATTGGAAGGAAAAGGAAGTGATTGGTGGAAAAAAAAGAGCAAGCTGTCAGTGCAACCTGATAAATGTAATCAGCTAATTCTGCACATCGACAGTCATGCTGCTGATGATTAGCTAATCCTGAACATTGCTGACGATTGATGGATCCGACTCCTCTTTGCATTTTAATCAACACACCCTTGATTCCATTTCACAATGCTCTTTGATTTGTAGATAACCTGAATGAATCAATTTTATTTGAAGTGTAAATAACGTTTCCTAATCAACAATGATAAAGCATAAGTTAATTTGTACTCTTATCCAATTTTGATACATGGTCAACAAATAGCAGAGAAACCTACAGTATATGATACAGATAGCACTCAGCCACCCTATCCTGATGCTCACTATCCTGAACAACACTGCCATCCTCTGGACTTGATAGCACACGACCAAAGGGGCTCCAAGTTACTCCTACATTTACATCAAGATTTCAACTATAATTGGTCTCCAGCTCAACAATGGGAAGAGCAAAACCATCATCTCTAGCCCCCGTTACAAACTTGCACCACCATGATGTACTCCCATTACCCTCCCCGATCACTGTCCCAAGCCAAACCAGATTGTTCACAACCTCAGCCTTGTTTAACCCAAATTGATTCCGATCTCATATCCTCTCCAGCACAAAGACCAGCTCTGTCTACCTCATAAAAATGATCTGTGTGCTGCTAACATGCCTTTGTTTCAATGCTCACCAATCTTCTATTTCATGTTCTGTAATTTTGGTTCAGCCAAACCTCTGCTGCCCTTGTCCTATTCTGTATCAAGTGCCACTCGACAATCACTGTCTTCACCTACTGCAATGGAGATTGGATCTTAGCATCTAAAATGTAAATTCTCATCCTTTGTATGAGGTCCTCTGTGGCCTTGCTCCTCCTTCGCCAATAATTCCTCCAGCCATACAGCTCCCCTCAAAATCTATTCCTTTGCCTGCATTTGCTTGGGTGTCCAATCATCGCCCTCTTCACTGCGTTGGAGCTATACCTTCAGTCTCATAGGTCTTATGGAACTGTAAGTTCCTTCCCCATCTCCCTTAAGATCCTCCTAAAGACATAGTGCTTTGACTTAACCTTAGGTCATCCCCCTAATATAACCATCACAGGCTCAGCATTTAGTTTTCCAGATTGCTCCCTGAACTCTGCTCTCTCAGATGGGTGTGAAAGGTCCCATGACACGTTTCAAGCAAGTGCAGGGAGTTCATCTCAGTGTCCTGGTCAATATTTATCCATCAGCCAATTTCTCTAAAACAGATTATCTGGCCACTTTTCTCATTGCTGTTTGTGGGAGCTTGCCATGATCACATTGACATTTCCTGCATTATAAAGGTGAATACACTTCAAATGTATTTCTCTCGCTGTGAAGAGCTTTAGTCATGAAAGTCACGATATCAAGGCAAGTTTTTTTAAAACAAGAAGTATCTTCCAGCGAAATGCAATCGGGAAGGGACAAAGGATTTCAAAGGGAATGGCAATTAATGGAAAAAAAAATATCCTGCTGTGTTGGCATTTTAAAAAAATTCAGGATTACATTCACTGCAGATGAAAACAGTTTTGAGTAGGAATGTGGTGCTCGCCCTGAGATGCCAGCTCTGCAATCTGTCGAATGCATTAAACTAACTTTTAAAAAAACTTTTCCCGCAAAAGGTTAGTACTTTTAAATATATATATTTTTATTGAAAATTTTCATTGATATCAAACATGACATTAACACCCCAGAAAACAAGTATCATATAGCAGTGTTTTTCCAAACTTTTCTTGCCCAAACCCATTTTTACCAACCAGGCATTCTTCAGGATTCACGCCGGCCGACCTTCGTAACCCACGCCAGCCAACCTTCGCACCTCACGCCGGCCGACCTTTGCGACCACGCCGGCTGACCTTTGCAACCCACGCCGCCTGACCCACCATTTTCATTTACCTTTAATGTGACAAGTGAGCCTGCTTGGTCCTCATGGTCTCACTTGCTTTGTCATTCAATGTTACATTTTTGCTAAGGATTTCAGCTAGGATTTAAGTTCTCCCTGCTTCCGTTGAGAAAAATAATCATGCTGTTTGTCCTCAAACTCGCCAATGTTTTTGAAGCTTTGAGGGTTTTAAACCTTCATTTGCCAGTATTTCCCTGCATATAACACACATGGGCGTGGCATGCTGATTTGCATTGGCACAATTAATAAAGCCATACCTTAAAAAAAAAATCATCTTCATACTGCTTTGTTCCTGATTTCAGCTTCTTCTAAATGGGCTGTTCACCAGAGGCCCTGGAGCTCACCCCAGCACTGCTTTGTCCTGTTGTAGATCCTCCTGAACAGCTCACACCAGCACTGCTTTGTCCTGTTGTGGACCCTCTTGAACAGCTCACACCAGCACTGCTTTGTCCTGTTGTGGACCCTCCTGAACAGCTCACACCAGCACTGCTTTGTCCTCTTGTGGACTCTTCCGAACAGCTCACACCACCACTGCTTTGTCCTGTTATGGACCCTCCTGAACAGCTCACACCCCCACTGCTTTGTCCTGTTGTGGATTCTCCTGACCAGCTCACACCCCCACTGATTTGTCCTGCTGCTGATTCGCCTGAACCACTGTCTCCAGCAGGTTTAGTTGTGATATCCTGGCCTGTTTGTTTCTGGCCCTCTCTTCCTTATTACGAAATTATCCATTTTAAATTATTAAATCCTGTTGCTTGCTTTCTGCTAACAAAACGGAGGAGTCTCTCTTCAGCCCAAGGCATGTGAAGTCAGTGTATGGGACACTTGTATGGGACACTTGATCGGCTCTCTGCTGCCGCTCCAGACAGGAAGTCTCCATCAATTTTTTTTTTTTATAATCTGCTCCTGGGTCAGCGTGCTGATGTCAGGAGGAGGCAGTCTGCCCCGCTGGGCTCTGGGCACTGCTGAGGGGGCACGCATGGACGGGACGGCTGTCATCCGGAAAGCCATTCACAGCCGGCATTTTTAAAAGCCGGTTGGGGCTATTGGGCACTATTTCCCACAATCAGAATTGCTGCGACGCATGGCCCCGCAACCCTCCCGACACCCGCCCGTGACCCACCTGTAGGTCGTAACCCTGGGTTTGAAATTGACTGTCATATAGGTACAACATCGTACAAACAAAAACCACACATAACTGAACATATGATAACCCATCCAAAGAAATACAAGACATAAATAACCAACCCCAATAATAATAACCACCCCCTCCATCACCCCCATTAATAATTGATGGTGACTAATTCTTTAAAGTAAGAAATGAATAGCCGCCACCTCAGGTAGAATCGCTCTACCAATCCTAACAGTGTACTAGACCTTTTCCATATATAAAAATTCCATGAGGACTCCCAACCAGACCGAGGTGCTGGGCGGAGTAGAGGACCTCATCTCAGCAGAACTCGCCTCCGAGCTATCAATGAGCCAAAGGCAAGAACATCCCCTTTCACCCGGGTCTGCTGCCCTGGCGAGACCGACAGTCCGAAATGGCCACCAACGAACATGATTCCAGATCAATGTTAGGAATCACTGACGTGGTGTGGTGTTAAAGAAGGAAACCCAAATGCTTACCATCCTTGGACACGACTAGAAAGTGTGGGTGTGGTTAGCGGGCCCACCCTATACCTGTCCTCCGTGAAGAACCCAATCATCCTAGCCTTATTTAAGTGAGCCCTATGCACCACTTGAAGGTGAATCAGGCTGAGCTGCGCACAGGAGGAAGTAGTGCTCACCCTACGAAGGGCCTCACAGCATATGCCAGCATATGCCAGGGCAGCACGGTAGCACACGTGGATAGCACTGTGGCTTCACAGCTCCAGGGTCCCAGGTTCAATTCCCCGCTGGGTCACTGTCTGTGCGGAGTCTGCACGTTCTCCCCGTGTCTGCGTGGGTTTCCTCCGGGTGCTCCGGTTTCCTCCCACAGTCAAAAGACGTGCAGATTAGGTGGATTGGCCATGATAAATTGCCCTTAGTGACCAAAAGGGGTTAGGAGGGGTTATTGGGATGGGGTGGAAGTGAGGGTTTAGGTGGGTCGGTGCAGACTCGATGGGCCGAATGGCGTCCTTCTGCACTGTATGTTCTATGTTCTAAAAAAGGTCCCAGCTTCCTCTCCCTCTTCGCCATCACCTGTTCCAGCGAGACAGCTTTCATTGACATAATCTACCCGTAAATATTTTAAATGCTCCCCACTCCTCCCAGACCCCGCCAGCAATAGGATTCTCCCAGCAGGGAGGATTACGGTGCGAAGGGAAATGTAGGACAGGCCTTCTGGAAAAAAATCAAGTAACCGGAAGTAGCCGAACAGATACCTCTGATAATTGAAATTTTGCCGAAAACTCCTCCAAACTAGCAAACTGTCCCTCCGTGAACAGATCCCCAAAATACTCAAGGCCCTTTCCTTCCCATGACTTCAACGTCACATCCAGACCTGACGGCTCAAACAAATGATTTCTGCAGATAAGGGCCAACAAAGACATCCGCTCAGCTTGTAATGCTGCCTAAACTGCTTCCATATCCTTTTTTTTTTTTAAATCAAATTTTTAAAAATTATATTTTTTATTCTCCTCCTTTTTCACATTTTCTTCAAAATTTACAACCACCAACAATCAACGGTAACAAATACATTGTCAATCCCCTTAGCACTAACAACAATCCCATACCGTGGGGCAGCACGGTAGCATTGTGGATAGCACAATTGCTTCACAGCTCCAGGGTCCCAGGTTCAATTCCGGCTTGGGTCACTGTCGGTGCGGAGTCTGCACATCCTCCCTGTGTGCGCGTGGGTTTCCTCCGGGTGCTCCGGTTTCCTCCCACAGTCCAAAGATTTGCAGGTTAGGTGGATTGGCCATGATAAATTGCCCTTAGTGTCCAAAATTGCCCTTAGTGTTGGGTGGGGTTACTGGGTTATGGGGATAGGGTGGAGGTGTGGATCTTGTGTACGGTGCTCCTTCCAAGAGCCGGTGCAGACCCGATGGGCCGAATAGCCTCCTTCTGCACTGTAAATTCTATGATAATCTATGATCCTCCCACCAACCCCCAAACACAAACATCGAATAAAAAAGGAATCAGGAATCACCCATAGTCACCATCAACATGCACAGTCCCCTCCAACCCCATCCCTCCCCCGCTAATGTTCGATGTCACCCAATTCTTGAAAGTGCATAATGAATAACGCCCATGAATTCTAAAACCCCTCCATCCTTCCCGTCAGTTCAAACTTCACCTTCTCAAGAGTTAAGAATTCCAGCAGGTCCCCCCGCCACGCCAGGGCACAGGGTGGAGAGGTTGACCTCCATGCCAACAAGATCCGCCTTCGGCCGATCAATGAGATGAAAGCTACATCTGCCTCCGCACCCGTTTCCAACCCCGGCTGGTCCGACACCTCGAATATGGCATCCAGGGGGCCCGGGTCCAGTTTCACGTGCTTCAGTTTAGAGATTACCCTAAAAACCTCCCTCCAGTAATCCTCCAGCTTTGGACAGGACCAAAACATATGAACGTGGTTTGCGGGGCCGCCCCCGCAATGTTCATAGACATCTTCTACCCCCTCAAAGAGCTGACTCATCCTTGCCTTTGTGAGATGTGCTCTATATGCCACCTTCAGCTGTATCAGTCCCAACCTCGCGCACGAGGTGGAGGCGTTCACATTCCGGAGCACCTCCCACCAGAACCCCTCCTCCATACCCTTTCCCAACTCTTCCTCCCACTTTGCTTTGATCTCCTTTTCCAAAATAACCCCGTAAACCGCCGACACTACCCCCTTCTCCAGTCCCCCTGTCGTCAGCACCTCCTCCAGCAGGAATGTGGAGGCCGGCTCCACCGGGAAGCTCTGTATCTCCTTTCTGGCAAAGTCTCGAACCTGCATGTATCTAAACATTTCCCCCTGCTCCAGCCCATACTTCACTCCCAGCTCCTTCAATCCTGCAAACCGACCCCCTAGAAACAATTCCTTTAGTGCCCTAATTCCCTTCTCCTCCCATCTCCGAAGATTCCCATGCCACTTCCCTGGCTCAAATCTGTGATTCTCCCTGAATCGGCATGTCCCATGACCCTGCCGCCAACCTGAAGTGCTGGCGAAACTGCCTCCAAATTCTCAACGATGCTATTACTACCGGACTCCCTGAGTATTCCCCGGGGTCATCGGGAACGGCGCTGTTGCTAGCGCCTTCCATCCCGACCCCCTACACAAACTCTCCTCCATCCTGACCCACTGGGAATCCACCCCTCTGACCCAGCTCCGCACCTTCTCCATGTTACTGCTTCCATATCCTTAAAGTAGATATCACCACCAGGTTCGAGGAATACCTCGCTAGGGAGAAAGGGAGCAAAGCCGTTACCAAAGCTCGTAAACTCAAGCCCCTGCACAAATCCGTCTCCAAACATCCCCACAAAAAATTTGGCACTTTGTAAATATCATTTGAATATATCATTGCATTGTGGTGAGGCATAGGGGAACCTAACCAGAACTACGTATTCAACAAATGGTGAGGTGATAGAATTCCACCTTTGTCTACATTATTAATATAGATTGTAAATGGTGAGCCTTCAGCATTGATCCCTGCAGCACCCCATTCATAACGAACTTACCTGCCAACCTGAAAATGACCTGCATATTCCTACTCTTTGATTTCTGTCATAAATCAATCCTCTATCCGTTCTAATATATGAGCCCTAAACCAATGAACCCTTATCTTGTGGAACAACGTTTTGCGTAGCCTCTTATCGAATGCCACTGAAATTCCACATTAAATTTCTTTAACCATCCTGCTAGTAACATCCTCGTAAAACTCCAATAGATTTGTCAATAGAATTTCCCTTTCATGGACCCATTCTGCTTCATCAGGTGATGATTTTTGAAGAGCAGAAACATGATTTCAGTAGTTTTATCTTTCTAAAAAAATTTGCATATCTTTAGTTCGAAGAGCTTTGCTTCTAAAACAGTCTGTCTAGTTCGTGCTGCTATCCTATATCCATAGAATCCCTACAGTGCAGAAAGAGGCCATTCGGCCCACCATGTCTGCACCGACCCTCTGAAATAGCACCCTGCATAGGTCCACTCCCTCACCCCATCCTTGCAATCCTATCTAACTTGCACATCATTGAACTGTGGGAGGAATCTGGAGTCCCTGGAGAAAACCCACGCAGACATGGGGAGAATGTGCAACTTTATCAAAAAAAGTGGTGGAGGGCTGAGGAGTTAAACAGTCAGGGTACCAGCATCCGGTAGTCATCCAGTGACATTTCCTCAAAGTGCTTTGGTGTGGATGCTGGGTGAGATTGTGATCTGTTGGGTTTGCAGCTGGAAAATGAGCATTCAGGTAAGGTACCAAATGGAGGCCAGTGTCTCTGGAACCATATCCCAGGGCACACTGCAATTCTGTAGGAAAGGAGTTGTGGGGCACAAAATTGGTTTTAAAAATGCCTAATTTTCTACAGCACAGATCATTTAAATATATCAGGGCAACAAAAGATGGGTGAAAATGTGATTTTGCCAGCATTGCCCAGCACCAGACTTGCGGCGGCAGCCAAGGAGTGAGTGGTCGCACAAAGGGCAGCTCCGGCTCAAAGGTGTTGGTTTGAGTTATTTCTAACCGAAAGTTGGGTAATTTCGATAGGAAGTTGTAGCTGAAGGTCTGGAGGAGAGGTTCCCCCCATGAGTGGCATGTCTGTTGGTTACCAGACCCAGCAGAAGGAGGTGAAAGACCTGGCCGAGGAACTGGAGGAGACCTGTGGCGCAGTAGCATTTGGGAAGATGGTGATGGGGAAGGGGTTGTCGCAAGTTGGGAAACCCCCAGATGGAGCAGTTGATGGCATTTATTAGAGATTATTTCGGCCAGCAGCAAAAGTAGATGCATGAGGGGCGAACATGTCCCCAAGGCAGAAGCTGAGAGCAGGGGAGCCACCGCAGACTGTGATTGTGAGGTTCCATAGGTTTGTGGAGAGGGATAAGATCCTGCGATGGGCGAGGGGAAAATGGAACTGTGACTGGGAGAGGAACAGGGTCCGGATCTATCAAGATATCGAAGCAGAGCTGGCGAAGAGGTGCGCCGGGTTTAACAATCCCACCCCCCATTTGTGGTGTGGTTTTTCTTTTTGAAAGGGGTAACCTGTGGTTTTCGAACTGTCTTTCTTTGTGTGCGGGAGGGTGGGATCCACGTGGAGCCTCTTGCACAGACTAAGAAGAGAAGGGTGGGGGAGGGGTAAGTAGGCGGGCTTCTGCAGGAGCTGCCATGCTGGCCGGTAAACGGAAGTGGGGTGGGGGAGGTGGCAGCGGGCATGGCCAAGTGGGGGTGGGGGAGGCGTCGGGGGGATGCGATGTGGCAGTGTTGGAGGATGAGCATGGTTATGGGCAGAGAAGGGAGCCAGATGGGCCCGGTTCAGGGCGAAATCAAAGGAGGTAGAATTGGAAGGGAATGATGGCGGACAATAGAGTGGAATGGAGGCATAATCCTCCAGTAAGGTTCGTAACATGGAATATATGGGGACAGAATGGGCCGGTGAAGATGTCTCGGGTCTTCATGCACTTGAGAAGCTTGAAGGCGGGGGTGGTCTTTCTGCAAGAGAAGCATCTCCAGGTGAAGGATCAGGTTAGGGATGGGTGGGGCAGGTATTTCACTATTGGTTTGATTCAAAGATGGGTGTCCACCTTGCTGAGCAAAAGGACGGGGTTTGTAGGCGCCATGGAAGTGCGGGACCTGGGTGGGAGGTATGTGATAGTGAGCGGGGTGTTGGAGAGGACGCCAGTGGTGCTAGTGAGCGTTTATGTGCCAGATTGGACAACGTGGGGTTTGTGAAAGGGTTGCTGGGAACGATTCCAGGCCTAAACATGCATCAGTTGATTATGGGCCGTGATTTTAACTGTGCTCTGGAACCGAGGGTGGCTAGGTCGAGCCCTAAGTCAATGGGAAGGTTGAGGATGGTGATGGAGCTGGGAGGGTTTATGGAAAGGATGGGAATGGTGAATCCGAGGAGGTTTTGGAACATGGGGGAGTGGGAGTGCTCCTTCTTCTCGCACGTGTACAAGGTATACTCTAGAATTTACTTTTTCGTAGTGAGCCGAGCGATGTTGGTGGGGGTGGGAATTGTGATCCCCGACCATGTGCCGCAGTGGCTGGAGGTTAGACTCAGCTCGAGGCAGGAGCAGAGGCTAGGATGGAGGTTGGATTCGGGGCTTTTGGCAGACAAGGGGTTCTGTGAGAAGGTGCGGTTGGTGATCAAAGACTATGTGGTGTTATGGGCCAGGGTTTAGAAAACTCCAAAGTATATCATGGAGTTCACCTGACCTACAACTGTTTATTAATTTTGGTTATGAGGAGCACAAGGGCCTACCTTTCAGGTGATATTCAACAGAGGCCTTAAGCACTTTTAATCAAAAACAAAGGGTTGCTGGGAACGATTCCAGGCCTAGACATCATGCATCAGTTGATTATGGGCCGCGATTTTAACTGTGCTCTACGAATTTAATTAACATTTTTATAAACACACAGTAAACATTTTTATCACCTACAAACATACAGATATTTATATGCACGCCCATTTATAAACACCCATTTCTTAAAGGTACTCTCACATGACACCCTTAATAAATTTCCCCCTTTAAGCTGTTCCAATTTAGTAACAAGATCCCATAAAACAGAAACCCCTTTTCAAAGGTGTGGTCCAGTACACAGCACTCAAGACTTGGTATCTTTAAGAGTGTGGTGTGGATATTTCTTAGAGAAAATGCTGGAAAATCTTAGTAGGTCTGACAGCATCTGTAGGGAGAGAAAAGAGCTAATGTTTCGAGTCCAGGTGACCCTTTGTCAAAGCTATAATACAGAGAAATGGAAAACAGTGAAGGTGGATAGTGGGGGAGGGACATACGGAAATCCTGTCGGACAGAAGAGCAATACTTCTTCAGGGTAGGCATTCCTGGAAGAGAAATGGCAGTGAGTTACACACTGGATAAAAGCAAATTACAGCGGATGCTGGAATCTCTTTGGTTTTAGATTCCAGCATCCGCAGTAATTTGCTTTTATATGGATACTTCATGTTCATTGCGGGTTCGGGCAGGGAAGGGGGAGGCAGTGTCGGAGCCAGGGAAGATTAACGAGGCGTTTAGGGAGTATTATGAGAAGTTATATAGGGCTGAGCCAGGTGATGAGGAAGGGGAGATGGGGCGTTTTTGGATGAGCTGGAATTCCCACGGCTGGATGAGGAGAGAGGCAGATGCTGGAGGAACCGCTAGGGCCGAGAGAGATGATGGATAGTATAAAAGGGATGAAGTTGGGGAAGGCACCGGAGCCAGATGGCTACCCAGCGGAGTTCTATAAAGAGTTTGCAACGGAGTTGGCACCACATTTGCTGGGGATGTTTAGCGAGATATTGGAGAAGGGGGAGCTACAGGAGACACTGACCCAGGCGTTGATCACACTAATCCCGAAGATGGGCAATTACCTGTTGGTGTTTGGGTCATATAGGCCAATTTCTTTTCTTTAAATTTAGAGTACCCATTTATTATTTTTCCAATTAAGGGGCAATTATAGCGTGGCCAATCTATCTACCCTGCACATCGTTTTGGGTTGTGGGGATGAGACCCACGCAAACACGGGGAGAATGTGCAAACTCCACACAGACAGTGACAAGAAATCGGGATCGAACCCGTGTCCTCAGCACCGTGAGGCAGTCCAAGTGGTTAAAATGAATGTTCTGCCAAGATTCCTGTTTGTATTTCAGACCATCCCGATCTTCATCCCAAAGGCCTTTTTCTGGAAACTGGATGCAGCAATTTCAGAGTTTATATGGGTGAGGAAGGGGGTAAAGAGGGCCCTGTTGCAGCGGCAGAAAGAGGAGCTGGCACTGCCAAACCTGCTGCATTACTACTGGGCGGCAAATGCAGAGACAATGAGGTAGTGGTGGGAGGGAAAGGGTTAGAGTGGGTTAGGATGGAAGAGGAGTCCTGTAGAGGGTCCAGCCTCAGGGCCATGGTGAGGGCGTCACTTCTGCTGGCACTGAGGAGATTCACGGTGATTCCGGTCGTACAGTCCATGATTAGGGTGTGAAACCAGTTGAGGAAACACTTTAGGATGGAGGGGATGTCGGTGTTGTCACCGTTGTGTGGGAACCATGGGTTTAAGCCGGGGGAGATGGATAGCATCTATAGGAAGTGAAGGGAGGTGGGACTGGTGAGGACGAGGGATCTATATCTAGAGGAGCGGTTTGTAGGTCTGGAAGAGCTGCGGGAGAAGGTGGGGCTGCTGAAGGGAAGCGAGTTCAGGTATATGCAAGTGAGGGACTTTACGCAGGAGGAATGCAGAGGGTTTCCCAAGCTACCGGAGTATACCCTGTTGGAGCGTTTGCTGCTCTCAGGTGTGGAAGGGGAGGGTAGGATTGGAAATATACATATGAGTGGCTGGGGGAGGAGGGGTTGGGGGGGGGGGGGGGGGGGGGGGAGAGATAGGATGGAGAGTGCGGAGTGAGGCACTGCACAGCGTGAATTCGACCTCCTCATGTGCGAGGATGAGCTTGATTCAATTTCAGTGGTGCTCGGGCAAGGATGAGTGGGTTCTTCCAGGGGATGGCAGATGAGTGTGAGAAGTGTGGGTGAGGACCAGCAAATCACACGGATATGTTCTGGGGCTGCGAGAAGTTGGAGAGATACTGGGAGGGGGTGTTCGGGATGCTGATTGTGGGGGTAAAGGCCCACCAAGTGAACTTGCGTGAGTGCTGTGAGATTTTTGTTATAAGCCTTGCGAAATTATCGAGTACTATCATATTTGTTTGTTTGTTTATCTCTCTCCCCTTTCAAAAATTACTGAATTTATCTGTGCCCACTTTCCCTCAATGGACCACAGTTCCACCTGCCTGATGCCCCCTTTAATATGCTGGTGAAACTGAAAATAATTACTCAGAAGTTCCTCTCGCAAAGTGAGAGCCTGTACTGTGATGCACAGAAATGAGACAAACAGCACTGCAGTTTGTGGGATGTACAATGGACAGCCAGCTATTAGAAATAATTGCAGTGTGGGCTTAAGTGTAGTTGGGTTTAAGTGACAAGAACAAGTGTCAGCCCCAAATGCTCCGTTTTCCCTGAGATCCAGGTACCAGTCACAATCTGCAAAGAGAATCCAGGCCGCCCCCAGGAATGCTATTAATTGGTCGATGCAGGGAGTGACAAGCACTACCTGTGAAGTAGATGGGTTATATACACTTTAATTTTTAAAAAAATCTTTTTATTCTCCTCATTTTCATCGATTGACAACAAGAGAAAAAACAAACAAAAACAAATACAATAACAATCTCCCTCACACAAACCGCACCCCGTTCAATATACAGACCAAAGCATCCACCCGTACATTTAGGTAAAAAAACAAACATTAGCAATCAAACAGTGTAATCAAAGACAACAATACCGCCAACACCCACCCCCCCCTTCCCTCCTCTAATGTTCAGTGGCAACCAATTCTCAGAAGTGCATCATAAACAGCCCCCATGAACTGTGAAAGCCTTCCTTCATCCCCTTCAGCTGAGACTTCACCTTCCAAGAGTCAAAGAAATTCAAGTAGGACAGCACCGCCGAGCTGTGTCACAGGATGGAGAAGCTGACCTCCAGCCCACAGGACCCACCTCTGGGCAATTAGTGAAGCAAAGGTTAACATCTGGCCCCGCACCCGCCTGCCGCCCGAGCCGGTCCGACCCCCCCGAAAATGGTTTCATGGGGCCCTGGTTCCAAGTTCACGAGCATTACCCCTGAGATGACCCTGAAAAACCTCCCTCCAACAAACCTCTCACATAACTATCCTAACCAGGGGTCTCTCATCACCACCTCCCCCCCCCCCCCTCCTCCTGTCCACCATCATCATAACTCTGGACCCTGCCCACTGGGCTTGGCCCACCCTGCCTCATTGTTACCATCGAGCCCCTCCCAGAATCCTTCCATCCACTTCCTCTCGAAAACACCTCACCATCAGTCCCCTCCCTCTTTTTAACAGCTCCTAGGCCCATCGAAACCTGTTGTACCAGTCTCCGATGGCCACAGTCCCTCTCCCCACCACACTCCTGTTCACTGGCCAGCTTGAGCTAGCCAATGTGGAGGCCTCTGCCCAGGCCCCACTCCCCTCCAATCCCCTCCCTGCCCGCACTGTCCGAGGAAAACAAAGAAATCCCCTTCAACACACAACCGCAGTGTAAACACACAAACCCCAAAGAGCCATCATTACGAAAGAAAATCCCAACTCCTACCTTGTCCAAATAGACAACTTCAACTCATTTAGCACATATAACGACATGAGATTAAAAAAATAGAGCCACACACAACCTTCCAACCCTCCCCCCGCCCCTCAGTCCAAGACAAATCCTCAGACCCATTTCTCCTTTCTGCCTTCACAAATGCCTCCACCGTTCCCATCGTCTCAAAATAAAAGTCTTTGGATTTGTAGGTCAACCTCAACTTAGCTGGGTACACAATGCCAAACCGCAGCCTGCTGTTAATACAGTGCCGTCTTCACTCGGCCAAAGCCGCCCACCTCCTCCATGGTTAAGACCTGGTATATACGTACACCAACTCCAGCCCATTGCACCTCCCGCTTCTGCTTTGCCCAACTCAGCACCTTTCCCTTCACGCGGTACCTACATAAACAAATAATCACTGCTCTTGGCGGCCCTTTGGTTTAGGCCTCCAGGCCCTATGAGCCCGATCCAGTTCGTACCGGGAGTTATCTTCCCCCTCCCCCAACAGCTCCGCCAACATCTTGGCAAAATACTCCGTCGGCCTTGGGCCCTACATCCCTTCGGGCAGGCCCATGATCCTCAGATTTTGCCATCTAGCTGTTTTCAAGGTCCTCCACTTTGGTTTGCAGACCCTTGTTGGCCTCCCCACCCTCTGCAGCTCCTCACCCATCGAGGTGAGTCGATCACTGTGTTGCGACAAGGCCCCCTCCACTCCCTTCAGCTTCTCACCCTGCTCCCGCACCTCGGCCGGTGTCCTCGACACCACCGCCTTCACTGGGGCAATCGCCTCCACCACCAGCACCTTCAATGCTGCCATCATCTCCTTCCTCATCACGTCCATGTGCTTTGCAAACTGTTTGTCAAGTTCCAAAACCATCACCTCGGTTATCTTCTCTGCAGTGAACAGTGCGGCCCCACCCAGCGACCCAGCCTCCGACATCCTTCCAGTTGCCGAGCATACTCATCCATTCGACGGCGAACCTTCACTCTCCCCTTTCTTCGCGGCGGCTTTCCTTTCGGTTTTGGACATCCTCCTTCCTTAGGTCTTGTATTTAACAAAAAATTGCCCCTGGGACCAGGCATTAAATTCTAAAAAAAAAAATTAAGCCTCGAGCAGGAGCCATCCAACATGCAATTTCTTCCTACATGCAGCCACCGGAAGTCCCACTTATATACACTTAAAGAAGAAATGTATCTGCACTGAAGCTTCCATGATGGGGCATAAACACGGCAAGTTCAAATTGCACAATGATCTTTTCATTAAGCTACAATAATATAGTTCATGTAAAATTCATCAAGACAATCCTCTCCAGAGATCCAGTTATCATCTTTCCTTTCCACTTCCCATTTAATTCCTCCAGGCTAGCAAACCACCCCTCCAAGAATAGATCACATAATTTCTCCAGCCCCTTCCCCCTCAATCTCTGGCAATCAATCTCACCAGTTCAAACAGGTGGTTAACAAAATGAGGACTAACCTTGATACTGACCCCAGTTTAAAATGTTGATGGAGTTGCCTCCATATTTTTAAATGGTTCGACGAGTACTTGCGGTGCGAATGGAAGAGAAGCCGTCATCAATGCATCCAAACGGGACCCTGCACGACCCAGACACCATCTGCACCCAGGTAGACCCCAGGTCCCCACACCATCCAACACCTCCACTGCATTAACAGCCCAGTAATAGAATATCAGGTTCGGCAGTGCGGGACCCCCGACTGTCTATCCCTCTGCAGAACGCTCCGAATCCTTGGAGATTTGCCCGTGCATATGGAGGCCGATATTAACCGTTCCACCTACCCAAAGAAGTATTTGGGACGAAAGACCGGAAGACACTGAAGTAGAGACAAAAATCTTGGCAACATGTATAACTTAATTAACTGGACCCTACACAACACGGACAAAGGATGGTTGTCCCGTCTTTGTCGGTCAGATTTGACCTTATTCACCAGGCTGGCATAATTCAGCTTATGGAGTCATAGATCATAGAATTTACAGTGTAGAAGGAGGCCATTCAGCCCATCAAATCTGCACTGGCCCTTGGAAAGAGCGCCCTACCTATGCCCATACCTCCACTTTATCCCCATAACCCAATAGCCCCACCGAACCTTTTGACATCGAGGGGAATTTAGCATAGCCAGTCCACCTAACGTGCACATCTTTGGACTGTGGGAGGAAACCGGAGCACCCGGAGGAAACCCACGCAGACACAGGGAGAATGTGCAGACTCCGCACAGACAGTGACCCAAGCCAGGAATCGAACCTGGGACCTTGGAGCTGTGAAGCAACTGTGCTAACCACTGTGCTACCATGCTGCCCGTCGGGCCCAATCTCGAGCCACCTGAAGCTCCAGATACCGGATGCTCGACCTGACAAAAGTGAAAAGGAAGAATCCCCAGACTGGCTCCATTCCCCGGGGTGCTGACCAGAAAATATTTATTCTTTTCCAGATTTAACTTATAGAATCATTGAATTTACGCAAAGGAGGCCATTCGGCCCATTGAGTCTGCACCGGCCCTTGGAAAGAGCATGCTGCTTAAGCCTCCATCCTATCCCCGTAACCACATCTTTTGGACACTAAGGGACAATTTAGCATGGCCAATCCACCTAACCTGCACATCTTTGTGCAGCATGGTAGCACAGTGGTTAGCACGTTGCTTCACAGCGCCAGTGTCCCCAGTTCGATTCCCGGCTTAGGACACTGTCTGTGCGGAGTCTGCATGTTCTCCCCATGTCTGCGTAGGTTTCCTCTGGGTGCTCCGGTTTCCTCCCACAAGTCCTGAAAGACATGTTGTTAGGTCATTTGGACATTCTGAATTCTCCCTCTGTGTATCCTAACAGGTGTGCCGGAATGTGGAGACTAGGGGCTTTTCACAGTAACTTCATTGCAGTGTTAATGTAAGCCTACTTGTGACAATAAAGATTATCTTTGGACTGGGAGGAAACCAGAGGACCCGGAGGAAACCCACGCAGGCACGGGGACAAAGTGCAAACTCCACACAGACAGTCACCCGAGGCCGGTATTGAACCCGGGCCCCTGGAGCTGTAAGGCAGCAGTGATAACCACTGTGCCGCCCCAGAAAAGGAACCGAAGTATCCTCACTATGTCCCCTATGGTGGGCACCAGGTCCTTCACATATAACAAAAGGTCATCTACAGACAGGGACACCCTATGTTGCACTCCACCCCTAACTATCCGTCTCCACTTGTCCGAAGTCCTCAGGGCAATGACCAGTGGCTCAATCGCTAATGCAAACAGGAGAGGAGACATAGGACACCCCTGACCATCTTCCTGTACAACTGGAAAAATCCCAAACTCAAAGTCTTTGTACGAATGCTGGCCAAAGGAGCCTTGTGTAGCAGACATACCCACGACACAAACCTGGGATCCAACCCAAACTTGTCCAAAACCATAAAGAGGTATCTCCATTCCAGCCTATCTGGAAAATGCCTTTTCTGCATCTAATGACACAATAATCTCCAGTTCCGGCCAGTCCACTGGGGTAAGAACCACATTCAGCAGTCACCGCACAATCGTCTTCGGCCCTTTACAAATTCCGTTTGGTCCTCCCCAACTACCTCCTGGAGACAGGGTCCCAACTTCAATGCTAGAACCTTAGCTCATAGTTTAGTGTCTACGTTAAGCAGTGAAATAGGATGATACGACCAGCATTCCGCAGGATCCTTGTCCTTTTTCAGGAGAAGAGAGATGGATGCCTGCCCAAACAGCACAGGAAGGGAACTCGGGCCGAAGAGTCATTGCTTCACAGTACCAGGGAACCGGGTTCAAATCTCGACTTGGTCACTGTCTGTGCGGAGTCTGCACGTTCTCTCCGTGTCTGCGTGGGTTTCCTCCGGGTGCTCCAGTTTCCTCCCACAAGTCCCAAAAGATGTACTTGTTAGGTGATTTGGACATTCTGAATTCTCCCTCAGTGTACCCGAGCAGGTGCCAGAATGTAGCGACCAGGGGATCTTCGCAGTAACTTCATTACAGTGTTAATGTAAGCCTACTTGTGACACTAATAAAGATTATTATTATTAAAAGCTGGTCCGCAGACGTCTTAAACAATTCCACCGGGAACCCGTCAGGCAACTTCAATTTCCCAGGCGAATGACAGTACATTTCAACGGTTAGTCAATTTCGTTCTTACTCATTTTCAAGTTACAAATCATCAAACAAAAAAATAAACTGCAAAATAAAATCACCCCATCCTTATGTTTGAATTGCAAACAGAGCCCACGTTGAAGACCAACAACTAGACAAGCAGCAAAGGTGGCTGACAATTATGAGCCATTCGATACATCTAAACTCCTCAGATAGGGGAAGAAGATGCTGAGGGTGGAAATGATATTCGAAAGCCAAAGTATTTCCATGGTAATAAGGTGGGACAAGTTTGTGCAGATTGCTGGAAGTTGCACTAGAAATGCATGGGGCTTATTGGAGTAAGTAAAGGCAATTCAAGGAAACGAGCCCTGACTGAAAATACAACCAATCAAATTCTAGTATTATGTGAAACTGGGATGGACTCCTCCAACTGCACCTGCAGGCACTGGATTATACTCCCTCCTTGTAGTCCCCGGCTCTGTGCCTGCATATCCAGCGGCACTGTGGCACAGTGATTAGCACTGCTGCTTCACAGCTCCGGGGTCCCAGGATCAATTCCAGCCTTGGGTGACTGTCTGTGTGGAGTTTGCGCTTTCTCCCCGTGTCTGCGTAGGTTTCCTCTGGGTGCTCCGGTTTCCTCCCGCAGTCCAAAGATATGCAGGTTAGGTGGATTGCCCATGCTAAATTGCCCCTAAGTGTCTAAAAGGTTAGGTCGGGTTACTGGGTTATGGGGATAGGGTGGAGGCCTGGTCTTGGGTGGGGTGGTCTTTCCAAGTCTCTGATTCTATGATTGTCACTTTGAGGTATGCTATACTGGTCACTCAAATATCTGACGTGGTGAGTGGGTACAAGGTGCAGTGTAGAACATTGAACCACACCTTCATGAGTCATTTGGTAGTGAAGAACATGAGGACAGCTGAAAAAAGACAGGCTACTGAAGCTTTGCGTCATGCACTCATCAGGACAGGAGGTCAAGAATACCAAACCACAAAGGGAACAACAATTTACACTGCATGAGAAGTACCAATCGGCCCCTGTTCAACTTAATAAGTAGCGATGAGATGAGCAGTTACAAGCAAACAAAGCTCAAGGATTTTACAGCAATCTGAAACCTTATAAAAAATATAGTTTTAGTAAAGATTTTCCATTTACAATAAAATTTTATAACAAAGCCAACATCTCAAACAGAGGATGTAACACAAAACAACGTAACAAAAACACAACTAACCATATGCACCTCACCCACAAAAGAAAGGAAAAATAAAACCCAACCCCCTCCCCAGCAACTTAAAGTAGGCAATGAATGGCTGCCATCTCAGGTAGAATCCCTCAACTGACCCCCTAACAGTGTACTTGACTTTCTCGAGGCACAAGAATTCCATTAGGTCACCCAACCATACTGAGGGACTAGATGGAGTAGGAGACCTCCACCCCAGCAAAACTCGCCTCTGGATAAACAAGGTGAAGGCGAGGACGTCCGCCTTCACCCGTTTGCAGCCCCGGCGAGTCCGACACCCCGAAAATGGCCACCAAAGGCCAAGGGTCAAGATCAATATTCAGAATCGCCAACTTAGTGTTAAAGGAGATCCAAAATCTTAGCAGTTTTGGACATGATGAAAACATGTGTGTGTGTGGTTGGTTGGCCCCCCAGCGCATCCATCCTCTACCCCCGGAAAGAAGCCGCTCACCTTAGCCTTGGTTAGGTGAGCACTACCTTCAGCTAGATTAGGTTGAGCCAGGCACATGAAGACATAAGTTCACCCTACGAAGGGCATCACTCCACATTTCATCCACTATGCATCCCAACTCCCGCTCCCACTTCATTTTCACCTCATCCACTTGAACCGATTCCTTCATCAGGATCCGCCCATTGATGCCAGACATGCTACACTCCACCGACCCCGCGAGAGAAAGGATCCTCTCCAACAGAGAAGGAGACGGAGCCACGGGAAAAGTCGGGAAGGCTCTTTGCACAAAATTGCAAATCTGGAGATACCTGGATGTCCAAACTTCACCATAAGTTCCTCCAAGCTGGCAAACTGTCCCTCCACAAACAAATCCCTAAATCGCTCCAGTCCCTTCCCTTCCATGCAGCCCAGTCTCGATGGCTCAAATAAATGATTAGCACAAATAGGGGCCAACCTCGATATAGATCCAAGCTTAAAGTTATGCCTGAATTGTCTCCAATTTCTACGAATGGACACAACCACTGGGTTTGAAAAGTACTGTGCCTGAGAAAACGGAAGCGAGGCCATCACCAACGCCCCTAAACTAGATCCCTGGCATGACCTCGTCATCCGTCCCCATGTGGAACCCGGATCAATGCACCACCCCAGCACCTTTTCAACATTGACCGCCCAATAATAGAAAGCAATGGGCAATGCTAGGCCCACCGACTGTCTTGTCCCTTTGAACAACTGTCCTGCATATCCTCGGGGCCCTGTCCACCTGTATAAACGATGATATTAACCTTAACAAAAAAGATTTAGGGAGAAAAACAGGAAGACATTGAAAAGAGCTTTACAAGTCTGCATCCGCCCAATACCTATCAAAATCTCCTCAGAGCCTAACGGGACCTCCAACTCTTTCCGTCTCTCGCCCCCCCATCACTGGAAAAGCCAATCCATCTAAAAATGTCGACATGTCCAACCCCTCCCACCAGGGGCTCGGACCCATAGAGATTCTTGTAGAAAGCCTCAAACACACTATTGACTTTATTTAGGGTGGAAACCAAGCTGCATCCTGAATCCTTAACCTGAATAATCACTTGGGAAGCCGCCTGTCACCTCAGCTGATGGGTTGAAACCGGCTAGCCTTCTACCCATATTCGTTAAAAGAAAACCTCAAACGCCGCAGCTGGCTGACCGCCTTGCCTGTGGACAACAGTCTGAACTGCACCTGCAGCTTTGACCTGCAGTGCCCCATCCAGTGCCGCCTGGGTACCTTGCCAGGCTCCAGAAATACCTGGGTGCCAGAGGGCAAGCACCTGGGGGCCTCCGATTCCCTGGGAGACCCCACGAGTGCCGTTTCGTCTGGTCTCCGTTTGTGGAGGCCAGCACTGAACAGCGTTTTCCCGAGATCTTCAAGGCGAAGGGGATAGATCCCAATGCCTTGGTTACCTCAGGGAACTGCATGTTAGAGTGAGACTAGCTGTCTCGCTCGAATATGCATATTTGGTTAGCACTGCTGCCTCACGGCACCGAGGTCCCAGGTTTGATCCCGGCTCTGGGTCACTGTCCGTGTGGAGTTTGCACATTCTCCCCGTGTTTGTGTGGGTTTCGCCCCCACAACCCAAAGATGGTCGGCTAGGTGGAATGGCCACGCTAAATTGCCCCTTAATTGGAAAAAAATGAATTGGGTCCTCTAAATTTAAAAAATATTAAAATTACGCAGATTTGCCAAAAAGTGACCCCACCCACAATGGATGGACTTCACATGACGACATCTCGCAAGATCATGTTAGATCCCGCGAGGCGTAGCAAGCTGGTTAGATCCCGGGAACAGGGTCTCCCGCCATTTACCAGTCACATTGCGACGCGGCGTGCAGATTTTCAGGCGCAGCATGGCTGCGAGATTGTGTCCATTACCTCTCCTGTAATAACCGTCTTTGAGGCTTCCCAGAGCATGGAGGGTGAAACACTTGCTCTGGCGGGAGCTACCTATTGCACAACCTCTCCCTGCTGAAATTGGAATATGTTCCACTTTCCCCCCCCCCATATTAGCATCAAGAATTCTTTAGATGAGGCAGATGAACATGCGAACAAGGAGCAGGAGTAGGCCATTCGGCCCCTCAAGCCTGCTCTGCCATTTAATAAGACCATGGTGGATCTGATAGCAACCTCAAATCTGCATCCCACCTACCGCGATAACCTATCACTCCCTTGCTTACCAAGAATCTATTCACCCCACCTTAAAAATATTCAAAGACTCTGCTTCCACCACCTTTTGAGGTAGAGTGTTCCAAAGTCTCACAACCCTCAAGAGTAAAAATCATTTCTCCTCATCTCAGTTTTAAATGGGCGGGCGACCCCTTATTTTTCAACAGCAACCCCTAGTTCTAGATTTTCTCACAGGAGAAAACATCCTCTCCACATCCATGTCAATATTCCTCAGGATCTCATATGTTCCAATTAAGTCACCTCTTGCTCTTCTAAATGCTGTTCAGTATAACTGAAGCATATCCCCTCCCCTACTTTCGCAATCATTTTCTCTCGTAATAAATGATAACATTCTATGAGCTTTCCCAATTACGTTCTGTACCTGTATATTGGCCTTTGCGATTCATGCAGTAAGACACCCAGATTTCTCTGCATCTCAGAGTTATGCAATCTCTGATCATTTAGATAATATACTTTTCATTCATTCTTTCTGTCAAAACGGATAATTTCACATTTTCCCACATTATTCTCATTTGTCAGATCTTTGACCACTCGCTTATTCCGTCTATCGCATTTTGTAGCCTCCTTGTGTCCTCTTCACAGCTTATTTTCCAAACTATCTGTGTGTCATCAGCAAATTTAACAACATACCTTCAATCCTTTCATCCAAGTTATTTATATAAATTGTGAACAGTTGAGGTCCCAGCACTGATTCCAGTGACACACCACTCTTGAAATCTAGGCAACCTGAAAAATACCCATTTAAGCCTACTCTCTGCTTCCTGTTAGCCAGCCAATTTTCTACCCATGCAATATGTAACACCTACATCATGAGCTTTTACCATGTGAACTCGATACAGAGTAAAGCTTTCTCCACACTGTTCTTTTAAATACTCCTGTGTCAGATACAGAATAAAGCTTCCTATGCTTCCTAAATATTCCCAGATAAGATGTTAGACTATATTCAAACACAGGACACAATTAAAAACACATACGTTTGAACAGTTTTACTGCTGAAGGACTTTGCTCTGCAGTGTAGGAACAAAACCATTCGGAAATGTCCTAATCTCCATTCCAGAAGTTTACACATATCTAGATTCAAGCATTCAGAGACATACAAGCATATCTTAAAAGAAACCTCTGTATCCCAACTATTCCCTATAAAGTGAATCATTCTCTGAATATTTTGGATGTAGCGATTTAAGCAAATTGCAGTCTTTTGAGAGTTCACACTGTAATAAGAATGGCAAATCCACTTACGATCATATCCTCGTGGGACGTATCCACAGTATTAATTACAGAAACCTATGAAAAAATATTAAAAAGACAGATTAAGTGAAATGACCAGAACATTTAAAAATAAATTTAGAGTACCCAATTATTTTTTTCCAAATGAAGGGCAATTTAGCGTGGCCAATTCACCTACCCTGCACATCTTTGGGTTGTGGAGGTGAGACCCATGCAGACACGGACAGTGACCCGGGGCCGGGATCGAACCGGGGCCAGATTCCTTCAAGATACTTGCCTCTCCATCCCCACAGCCCCATAGACCTGCAAATGTTTCCTTTTCATGGATATATCTAATACTCTTGTGAAAGTAACAGACACAGGCACGATAGGCCGAATAACCTCCTTCTACGGTCTCATTCTAGAATTCTATGAAACTGCTTGCACCACTCTTCTGTGCCCATGTGAATATGTTGCATAGTGCTAATTTGCTAGATCTTCTAACAGTGCAGTGGTACTGAAGTGCCAGCCAAGTTTTGTCCTCAAGTCATGGACTGGGTTTGAACCCACAACCTTTCAAAACCACTATCATTCAGGACTTCCATAGCAAGTAAGACACTGGAATGTCCCAAGAATATGGGACACAATTTCTTTCCCTTTTCTTCCTCAAAGCATGAACATGATGGGGGTTAGACACCTGCCTTTCATCTCTGGGTGCAGGTGTCACTAGATAGTTGTTAGGAGTTTTTACCACTGCCCTTCCTGAGTCCAAGATTGTCCCAAGACCACATAAAGCAACACTGTACTGCCTTAGAAAGTGAACCTGAAGTTACCCTGGCTTGTAATGATTTAAGGATAGCCATTGGGATGTTGACGATTTTTTCCTGTGATTGTGAAATCTGTCAGGAATGGGAGATTGTTTGATGGGGAGTAGGATGAGAGGGGCAGAAGTTAGGGGACGGCAGAAAGCAGTTGAGGAGTTACAGTGAATGAGAGGGGCCAGTTGGTACTGGGAGAGATTGTGTGTCAGGGGCTTAAGGGAGTAAAAAGACTCCTAACCATGGATTGTAAACAACAGGGACTGAATCCCATTCCCTCAGCCGGAAACTCTGCTCCCTGGCACATCAACACAAAGCATTCCTGCCCAGCCTGTGGGCAGTCACCCGCACTGGGGGGCAAAACTAGGATCGGGGGGGGGGCAGAGTCAGGATCACCGTGGGGGGGGGGGCGGAGTCAGGATCACCGAGGGGGGGCGGAGTCAGGATCACCGAGGGGGGGGGCAGAGTCAGGATCCCCGAGGGGGGGGGGCAGAGTCAGGATCCCCGGGGGGGGGGGGCAGAGTCAGGATCCCCGAGGGGGGGCAGAGTCTGGATCCCCGGGGGGGGGGCAGAGTCAGGATCCTCGAGGGGGGGGCAGAGTCAGGATCCCCGAGGGGGAGGGGGGGGCAGAGTCAGGATCCCCGAGGGGGAGGGGGGGCAGAGTCAGGATCCCCGAGGGGGGGCAGAGTCTGGATCCCCGAGGGGGGGGGGCAGAGTCAGGATCCCCGAGGGGGGGGCAGAGTCAGGATCCCCGAGGGGGGGGGGGGGGGCAGAGTCAGGATCCCCGAGGGGGGGGGCAGAGTCAGGATCCCCGGGGGGGGGGGAGTGGGGCAGAGTCAGGATCCCCGGGAGGGGGGGGGGGCAGAGTCAGGATCCCCGGGGGGGGGGGGGCAGAGTCAGGATCCCCGGGGGGGGGGGGGGGCAGAGTCAGGATCCCCGGGAGGGGGGGGGGGCAGAGTCAGGATCCCCGGGGGGGGGGGGGGGCAGAGTCAGGATCCCCGGGAGGGGGGGGGGGCAGAGTCAGGATCCCCGGGAGGGGGGGGGGGGCAGAGTCAGGATCCCCGGGGGGGGGGGGCAGAGTCAGGATCCCGGGGGGGGGGGGCAGAGTCAGGATCCCCGGGGGAGGGGGGGGGCAGAGTCAGGATCCCCGGGGGGGGGGGGCAGAGTCAGGATCCCCGGGGGGGGGGGGGCAGAGTCAGGATCCCCGGGGGGGGGGGGGGGGGCAGAGTCAGGATCCCCGGGGGGGGGGCAGAGTCAGGATCCCCGAGGGGGGGGGGGCAGAGTCAGGATCCCCGAGGGGGGGGGGGCAGAGTCAGGATCCCCGGGGGGGGGGGGCAGAGTCAGGATCCCCGGGGGGGGGGCAGAGTCAGGATCCCCGAGGGGGGGGGGGGCAAAGTCAGGATCCCCGAGGGGGGGGGGCAGAGATAGGATCCCCGGGGGGGGGGGGCAGAGTCAGGATCCCCGGGGGGGGGGGGCAGAGTCAGGATTCAGGATCCCCGGGGGGCGCAGAGTCAGGATCCCGGGGGGGGGGGGGGGGGGTGGGGGGCAGAGTCAGGATCCCGGGGGGGGGGGGGGCAGAGTCAGGATCCCCGGGGGGGGGGCAGAGTCAGGATCCCCGGGGGGGGGGGCAGAGTCAGGATCCCGGGGGGGGGGGGGCAGAGTCAGGATCCCCGGGGGGGGGGGGCAGAGTCAGGATCCCCGGGGGGGGGGGCAGAGTCAGGATCCCCGGGGGGGGGGGCAGAGTCAGGATCCCCGGGGGGGGGGGGGGCAGAGTCAGGATCCCGGGGGGGGGGGGGGGGGGGGGCAGAGTCAGGATCCCCGGGGGGGGCAGAGTCAGGATCCCCGGGGGGTGGGGGGGGTGGGGGGCAGAGTCAGGATCCCGGGGGGGGGGGCAGAGTCAGGATCCCCGGGGGGGGGGGCAGAGTCAGGATCCCGGGGGGGGGGGGGCAGAGTCAGGATCCCCGGGGGGGGGGGGGGCAGAGTCAGGATCCCGGGGGGGGGGGGGCAGAGTCAGGATCCCCGGGGGGGGGGGGGGGGGGCAGAGTCAGGATCCCCGGGGGGGGGGGCAGAGTCAGGATCCCCGGGGGGGGGGGGGGCGCAGAGTCAGGATCCCCGGGTTCACCCTCTACTCCACGGTTACAACTTTTTCATCGGGGGCCCCGACATGGTCCGATCTCCCATCGAGTCCCCCGCCGGGCCCACTCTGACCTCCCGATCCCCGTGTAGATCGGGACCATCCAACAACTACTCACCATGGCTCCGCCGGGCTACCGCTCCACTCCCGGTCCGGGTCCCACATCCGCTTCCGCCCAGACGTGGCAGGCGGAAAGCTGTCCCACACCACAACCGGCCGCCTTCTAACAACAGACACAAACAAACGTTCCGCATACAGCAACTGCAACTTCTGCACCAAAGCACAGACAGCACCTTAATCATCACCCACTGCGCCCTGAACATCACCCACAAAACCCTCATCATCACACACAACATCCCTGAACATCACCCACTGCACCCTGAACAGTACCCACTGTGCTCGGAACATCACCCACTGCACCCTGAACAGTACCCACTGTGCTCGGAACATCACCCACTGCACCCTGAACAGCACCCACTGCACCCTGAACATCGACCACTGCCCTCATCAGCATCCTGAACAGCAGACAGTGAGCACTGAGTATCACCCACAAAACCCTCATCAGCACCCTGAACATCACTCACTGTGCCATGAACAGCGCCCAGTGCAACCTGAACAGTACCCTTAACACCTCCCACTGCACCCTGAAACAAGCACTCACAACACGCTGAACAACTCCCGCTGTACCCGAAACAGCACCCATGCACCCTGAACATCACCCACTACACCCTAATCATCACCCACTGCACCCTGAACTGCACCCACTGCACCTTGAACTGCATCAACAGCACCCTGAACATCACTCACTGTACCCTGATCAGCACACACTGTGCCCTCAACATCAGTCTTTGCACCCTGAACAGCACCCACTGCACCCTGAACATCACCCACTGCACCCGATCAGCACCAACAGCACCTTGAAGAGCACCCACTGCAACCTGAACATCACCCATTGCACCTTGAGGAGCATGTGCATCACCCTGAATAGCACCCACTGCACCCTGAACAGCACCCACAGCACCCTGAACAACACCCACTGCACCCTGAACAACACCCACATCACCCTGAACATCTCCCACAGCACCCTGAACTGCACCCCAAACATCACACACTGCACCCTGATCATCTCCCACTGCACCCTGAACAGCACCCACTGTGCCCTCAACATCAGTCACTGCGCCTTGAACAGCACCCACTACACCCTGAACAACAGCCACTGCACCCTGAACATCAACCACTGCACTCTGATCAGCACCCTGAACAGCAGACAGTGCGCACTGAGTATCACCCACAAAACCCTTATCATCACCCACTGCACCCCAAACACCTCCCACAGCACCCTGAACAGCACCCTCTGCGCCCCAAACATCACCCACTGCACCTGAACATCACCCTATGCACCCTGAACAGCACCCAGTGCAACCTGAGCATCACCCATTGCACCCTGAACAGCACCCACAGCACCCTGAACAGCACTCAATGCACCCTGAGCATCACCTACTGCACCCTGAGCAGCTCCCAAAGAGCCCTGAACAGCACCCACTGCACCCTGAATAGCACCCACAACACCCTGAACATCACCCACTGCACCCTGAGCTTCACCCACAGCACCCTGAACAGCACTCAATGCACCCTGAGCATCACCTACTGCACCCTGAGCAGCTCCCATAGCGCCCTGAACGGCACCCACAACACCCTGAACGGCACCCACAACACCCTGAACAGCACCCACAACACCCTGAACAGCACCCACAGCATCCTGAACAGCACCGACAGCACCCTGAACATCACCCACTGCACCTGAACATCACCCTATGCACCCTGAACATCACTCACAGTGCCTTAACCAGCACCCACTGTTCCCTTAACATCACCCACTGCACGTTGAACGGCACCCACAGCACACCTAACATCTCCCACTGCACCCTGAACAGAACCCACAACATGCTGAACAGCACCCACTGCACCCTAAACATCACCCATGCACCCTGAACATCACCCACTGCACCCTAATCATCACCAACAGCACCTTGAACATCTCCCAATGCACCCTGAACAACACCCACTGCACCCTGAACAGCACCCACAGCAACCTGAACAGCTCTGATAGAAATCAGATTTTTGTGATTGGCTATAGATGAGATAGATAAAAGGTTTAATTGAGAAATCATTAAGAGTAATTGACTAAATCATATTAGCCATGAGAGTGAGGAAAGCTGACTAGCTGGGAATTAATCAGATAAGGCTCAAAATTCTCACATTTTGCAAGTTGCTCGAGACTGGCCAGAGACCAAGGCCAGTGACAAAACACTCCACTCCATTGTATGCAGCTGTCTTTCCAGGCCTGGACAGTTGCGTTTCCATGGTAAGTCAGTCAGGGTCATAATGACTTTTTGAAAACTGTGTTAATCTAATTAATGTTAGAGGCATAATTGACAAGCCAGGGTATGGAAAATTACACCAAGACATTTATCTCTTGAATTGGCAGACAGACAGTTTGGTCGAATTGAGTGAATTATAAATTAGTTGAAGCTAATCACAGCTGTAAAGAATGCAAAACTTTAAGATAATGATCTTCTTAAAAATCACTTGGCGGGATGGAAAAATCCATTCCGGAATCAATCTATCACTTTCTGAAACCTATGTCTTGCTGCTGCCTTTGCTATCGCCATTTTTCTTTTGTTTAAATCAATTGTAATTTTGTACTGTGTATCATGATTTGAAGAATTACCACGATTTGTATTTTAAACTCAACCACTGTATTTGCTAAAGACAATCAATCTGACCTAAGTTTGTATTGTAACCAAGAGTTTACCAGTAGACACTAAAAGCTGACAATAAAGTTCAACGTAACTTTGCCAAAAAAGCACAGCCTGAATCTCTGTTATTTGGGAACTAAGACGGGAAAACGCATTTCCAGGGTTCCGAATAGACACAGAGATCCATCAACTGGTGCTGCGAGAAGCCGAACACGCCAACTAACAACTGGCGCTGCAAGACGAAAGGAGGGAGAAGTGGACCGAAGACCGTGCCGTTGACGAGAACCGAATCGTTAACGATGAGGCCTAAAGGCAGAATCACTGACCGAAAGACCAAACTTTGACTTCGGTCCAAAGATTGGAGGAACTGAGGTAAGAAATAATCTTTACCTCATTAAAAGTCTTAAGCCGCAATGGCTCACGAAACTTCCCCCTACCAACAAAAGAACCTTAAAAGAAAAGATTGTGCAATTGGGTGAGAGTGCAAATCTATTATCTGACGTCTTATATCGGTGTAATTTGGTATATAGCACGGCGCTACAGGTATACGAATTACGACCTACGACTCACAGAGTCCAAAATTTGCGGCCCAGGTCAGAAACCTTTTTGGAAGAGCTATGGGGGACGAAAGTGCGATTGGAGTACTTCTCCTACAAATGTCCCCACTGCTTCTAAGGGTGGAGCAGAGCTCCCCACTGTTGCTAACTTTACCTTAGTTTAATTGCTCTGTTTTATCACCTTTGCTCTTGAGTCGCCAGGTATCTTTATGATACCGCCACGTGGTTCAAGTCCGAGTAATGATCAATAATCCAATACACCGATTAGTAAGATTTAAATCAAAGCACATTTATTATACACAGTAATCGCTACTCATGCACAAATTCTACGTCTAAGCTACTTCTACAACTAACAGGCTTATACTTAACTTGGAACTGGCCCACCAGGTCAGGGAAACAAATAGCCTTTCGTTCAGGTTCTGAGCCTGCGGGATTCGAAGTTGGTACAGATTGATAGCTAGGAGCGCCTTTCTCGTAGCGAACGTTGAAGTAAGACTTACAGGTTCGATCGGCTGCTGAAGAGTGACGAGAGCTGGAAGAGAGCACCTTGTACTTGGGGCTCAATTCTTATAGTCCCCAGGGGCTTCCCACCTTTCGGGGCAGACCCTGTACCTGGTCCCAAGTGATTGGACTTTGTCCCAATCACTTGGTTCGATTTTCTCCAATGCTGGAGCGGTTCCCTGAGCGATGGGCGGTCTTGAGGTGGTCGTTCACCTCCTTTTGTGTAGGCTTCTGCTGGCGCCGGAGAGTCTGGTTTTGCTTTGTGTGTCTAAATGGTGCTTATTGTTTCCGGGGATTGCTCATTAGTATGCAGATGGCTGGTGTTTTGTTATGCTGATGGTTGCTGGTATCGATCTTGTCTGGCCTTTCCAGAGGTAAATACACAGCCAACCTGCAGCTGCTGTTTTTTGTCTTGTTGGCTGACTTTCCCATCAGCCTTTGCCGTTCGCCATTTTGAATCGGGAGTTGGCCATTTTAAGTGGCTACATTACCTCCTTGTGATCCTAACGTGAAGCGTGAAGGATCACATAACTATGTTGCTTTCCATTCCCTGACCTGGGGGGGGGGGGGGCATTTCCTTCATGGCCTCTGCACTGACCATAGCTATGCAAAAAGATTTTAACTGACAATTCTAAGGACGCTATGTCAAACAGGGACATGCATTACAAAACAATAAACTGGGAACCTCTAACTAGCCTTAACACACTACACTCACTTAAACATTTCATCATTCTACCTTCCTCAACCATACAAACAAAATCATAGCAGTTTATACACATTTTTCCTGTCTTGGCTGTCAAGCTCAGGATCGTACAATTTGCTCATGAACATTTCTTTACATTTCCTTATTTACAATGAAACCTCAAATGAATGCACTTTATTATAGATCGCGGGGGTCGGGGGTCTGGTCATATCCGAAAACAGGGGATCTGCGCGGGGTTCGAGCGCGGTAGGCTCTCCTTCTCCATTTCCTCAGACGCCTAGTCTGCACGAGTATCGCCAATACCAGTAAGGTTTCTATTACATATGACAGAGAGTACCAGGTTATAAACTTGGCACACCAAGATGATGTGATGTCGCTGGTGACTGGACTCTGCGTACTGTGGGGAAGTGAAACATTAACGGCTGGGGGGCTTGAAGTCATGGGGTTCGCATTCACTCGCAACCAAATGTCCATTAGTATGATGCTGATCCATGTGGAGGAAGTCCTCATGGCTCTTCTCTTTCCTTTTCTTTTCTTTTCTTCTCCGGTCCTGGAGCTTCTGGAGTTCTGTGGAAACAAGCATAGTGTCTGTAACTATCTTTGTTTAATATCTCGTATGATAGTGTGTCTGTCCTGTAGTGCTAATTACTTCCTTTATAATTCGTCACTATGTGTGACTCCCTCATTTTTGTTTTCAAAAACCGAATTTTAGGACAAGACACACTTCCAAATAATGAACCAGTGCGAGCCGTCTCGCAGACTGCACGATTTACATCCAAATGTTTCAGGATGTAAATAGCATATGGTCGGCAACCTAAGGGTTACCGGAAACAAAACAAAACTTTTTGAACTGAAAGTGCCAAAATGAGGTGCGTATGGGCCGCGACGGGTAAGAGTTGGATGGAGTCCCCGGGTAGGACGGCTACCAATGCCGTATCTCTCCTACCCGAGCGTAGTTGAGCAGAGGGGGGTTCCCAGGCAGGGCGGGTCCCAAGCCGCTTCTCCACTGCCTGAGCAACCGACAAGAACGGGCAAGAAATGTAGTCATCATGGTGGGGCTGCCGTAGTGGTTCTTTCCTTCGAACCAGAAAAGCAGTTACGAACGGGCGTCTGGTACCTTGACAAGTCTCTGTAGACAAGCTAGTTCTGCTGAACTAGTGTCTGGCAATAGTGAGTCTCTGTGGGCAAGTCCTCAGAGGTTTCGGCCGAAAAGGCGTGGGGCCGTGAAAAAGAAAATTCCTGTCGGACATACAACATTTAACAAACTTACAAACAACATAAACCATTCTGCAGGTTCCATCAGAAAGGACACCACTTCTCCCAAGCAGTTCCTTTAAAACATCATCTGGACACCTCAGTTCTCGGTTGCGAACAGGGTCGCAAAGGGGTTCTCAGTTTGGGAGTCAGACCCAAGGTCGTCATCTTCTCCCGGGTGCCAAACTCTTGAGTGTATCAGGGCTGAAAGGGCTGCGTGGTGTGAGGTGGGGTCGCTCTCGTCGTTGCGGATGAGTCGGAACGAGTTATCTCGGTGCCAATAGTTGGTGTCTAGTTGTGTGGGGACAAAATCGGGGCCGTCAGTGTAGTTCAGTGGTCGGTGGTGGGGTTTGTTCAGGAAAGTGATCATGAAGAGATCACTTGGATCGTAGTCGGAATCGCTGGGTGTGGGTCCTGTTGCATGGGGATAGTAGGGAAGCGTGCTGTGGCTATCGTCCGATGCACAGTCGCTGTCTCTGCTGCTGCAGTCTGTGGGCGTTCCGGGGCGGAGTGTATATTTAGGGGGTGGAGTCGAAGTCGAGTCTGTGGCTGGGCTGGACGTGTTGGGGGATGGTAGGGTTACGTTGGCTGTGGGCGGGGCGTGGTGTGCTGCGTCGAGCATGATGTGGTGTGCGTGGTTCGACTGTGTTCCATATGCCTTCCGCTGGTTTATATGGAACCACACAGTTTTACCGTTGGGGTACTTTATTTTATATACGGAGGGGCTTACTTTGTCCGCAATGGAGTACGGACCCGAGTATTTTGGTGACAGGAATGTGCTGGGGTTATATACAGAGAGCATAACTTGCTGTCCTATACTGTACTCAGTCGCATGCACTGTCTTGTCGAAACAAGCCTTGCTCTGTTTCTT
Organism: Scyliorhinus torazame; assembly: GCF_047496885.1. Taxonomy (NCBI): domain Eukaryota; kingdom Metazoa; phylum Chordata; class Chondrichthyes; order Carcharhiniformes; family Scyliorhinidae; genus Scyliorhinus; species Scyliorhinus torazame. The sequence goes on from NC_092719.1 coordinate 120,027,478, forward strand.
TCTGGTGCCCAATTTTACTGTGGCTGCTAGCTGAGCTGTTTTACCATTTTCAACAAATTGCTCCACTGCTTTCTCGTGTGTGAGGGCCGTCACTTCAGGGCTGGTCAAGTCTAAACCTAATAAAATTTCTGTGCCTTTCATGGGGCGTCCGGTCATGAGGGTGTGGGGGGTGTAACCTGTGGAAGTAGAAATTGTGTTACGCAAAAACATCAGCACAAAAGGGAGGACTGAGTCCCAAGTGGTGTTGTTTTGCTGGACCATTTTTCTGAGGGTGGATTTTAGTGTCCGATTCATGCGCTCCACAATAAACCACTCGACTGTGGGTGGTATGCTATGTGGAATTTTTGGGTGATGCCAAATATCGTGAGGACGTTCTGCATGACACGTCCGGTAAATGGGAGCCTTGGTCAGATTCAATGCTGCGGGGGAGTCCCCATCTTGTAAAAATGTGGTGGGTCAAAATCTTGGCTGTGGTTTTTGCAGTGTTTGTGCGGGCTGGGAATGCTTCCACCCATTTCGTAAATGTGTCAATTACCACAAGTACATATTTATAGCCATTCCTGCAAGGGGGCAATGGTCCTATAAAATCAATCTGGAGATTAGTCCAGGGGCCATTAACGGGTCGGGTGTGGCTGAGTTGAGCCTTTTTGGCATATCTGTCCGGATTATCCTGGGCACAGATAAGACAATTCACGATGTAGTGGTTTACATCTTCCTTTAAATTCGGCTACCAATAAAGCTGCTTGAGATGGGCTGTAGTGGGATCGATTCCCTGATGTCCATGACTGTCATGGAACAAACAAATCAGTTGATTCCTGTCCTGTTCAGGAACCACATAAAGGGTGTCTTTTAACACCACACCGTCATGTGTGGTCAGTGCATTTTTGAACCTCTCATAGGGTGCTGGATATTGTCCTTTTACAATCACCCTGAGATTGCTGTCCTGCTTCTGGCCCTCCACTAAATCCTCGGTCTTACGCGAGACCTGAACTGCACTCACTGGTGCGCCTTCGGGGGGTGTCCAACAATATCCATGTCTGGAACCTGCTTTAGCCAGTGCGTCAGCTTTTACATTTCCAGGGGGGGAGGAACGATGGTGACTGCGGACTTTGATTATCCCATAAGTCCTGTTCTGGGCTCGCTCTAAAATGTGACGGAGACAGAGTGGAGTGGGACTACTTATGGGAAGTGTTGAGGAGATTTGGTTTTGGAGAGGGGTTTATTGGATGGGTACAGCTGCTATATAGGGCCCCGGTGGCAAATGTGATCACGAACCGGCAGAGGTCCGACTACTTCCGACTTTATAGAGGGACAAGACAGGGGTGTTCCCTGTCCCCGTTACTGTTTGCATTGGCAATTGAGCCGCTGGCCATAGCACTGAGGGGCTCTAGGAAGTGGAGGGGAGTACTCAGGGGAGGAGAAGAACACCGGGTATCATTATATGCAGATGATCTATTGCTGTATGTTGCGGACCCAGAGGAGGGGATGCCTGAGATAATGCGGACACTCAGGGAGTTTGGGGAATTTTCGGGGTACAAATTGAATATGGGGAAGAGTGAGTTGTTTGTGGTGCATCCGGGGGAGCAGAGCAGGGGAATAGATGATTTACCGCTGAGGAGGGTAATAAGAGATTTCCGGTACTTAGGGATCCAGATAGCCAGGAGCTGGGGAACCCTACATAGGCTAAATTTAACACGATTGGTGGAACAGATGGAGAAGGATTTTAAGAGATGGGACATGGTGTCCCTGCCACTGATGGGTAGGGTGCAGGCGGTCAAAATGGTAGTCCTCCCGAGATTTCTTTTTGTGTTCCAGTGCCTCCCGGTGATGGTTACGAGGGCTTTTTTCAAAAAAATTGAGAAGAGTGTTATGAGCTTTGTGTGGGCTGGGAAGACCCCGAGAGTGAGGAGGGCTTTTTTGCAGCGTAGCAGGGATAGGGGGGGACTGGCACTGCCGAGCTTAAGTGATTATTATTGGGCCGCCAATATCTCAATAGTGTGTAAGTGGATGGGAGAAGGGGAGGGAGCGGCGTGGAAGAGACTGGAAATGGCGTCGTGTAAAGGAACCAGCCTACAAGCATTGGCGATGGCCCCGTTGCCGTTCTCCCCGAAGAAATACACCACAAGTCGAGTGGTGGTGGCAACGCTGAAAATTTGGGGGCAGTGGAGACGGCATAGGGGAATGACGGGAGCCTCGGTGCGGTCCCCGATAAGGAATAATCATAGGTTTGTCCCGGGGAGAATAGATGGGGGATTTAGAACATGGCAGAGAGCAGGGATTGTGCAACTGAGGGATCTGTTCCTAGACGGGACGTTTGCGAGTCTGGGAGCGCTGACGGAAAAATACGGGTTGACTCAGGGGAATGCATTTCGGTATATGCAATTGAGGGCTTTTGCGAGGCAACAGGTGAGGGAATTTCCGCAGCTCCCGACGCAGGAGATTCAAGATAGAGTGATTTTGGGGACATGAGTGGGGGATGGTAGGGTGTCAGATATATACAGGGAAATGAGAGACGAGGGGGAGATCGTGGTGGATGAGCTGAAGGGAAAATGGGAAGAAGAGCTGGGGGAAGAGATCGAAGAGGGGCTGTGGGCAGATGCCCTACGCAGGGTAAACTCTTCGTCCTCGTGTGCCAGGCTTAGCCTGATACAATTCAAGGTCTTGCACAGGGCGCACATGACTGGAGCAAGGCTCAGTAAATTTTTCGGGGTAGAGGATAGGTGCGGGAGATGCGTGAGAAGCCCAGCAAACCACACCCACATGTTTTGGTCATGCTCGGCACTGCATGGGTTCTGGGTGGGGGTGGCAAATGTGCTTTCGAAGGTGGTGGGGGTCCGGGTCAAGCCAAGCTGGGGGTTGGCTATATTCGGGGTTGCAGAAGAGCCGGGAGTGCAGGAGGCGAGAGAGGCTGATGTTTTGGCCTTTGCGTCCCTAGTAGCCCGGCGAAGGATATTGTTAATGTGGAAGGAAGCTAAACCCCCAGGCGTGGAGGCCTGGATAAACGACATGGCAGGGTTTATAAAACTGGAACGGATAAAGTTCGCACTAAGAGGTTCGGCTCAAGGGTTCACCAGGCGGTGGCAACCGTTCATTGACTATCTCGCAGAACGATAAAGGAACTGGGAAAGTAGCAGCAGCAACCCAGGGGGGGAGGGGGGGAGGGCTCGGGTGGGTCCTCGGGTGTTTTTGTATGGATATTTTTACTTGGATATGTATATTGGCTTGTTTGACTTTATTATTTGGGAAAGTTAATATTTTGTTATGGCAGTTGCCATTTAGTTTATATATTATTTATTTATTTGTTAAAAAACGGTCACTATTATTTATATTGTTTTATTGTTGTAAAAAGGGAAACATTTTTGTACTGTTTTGTTTGGCTGAAAAAAATTTGAATAAAATATATATATATTTTTTTAAATGTGACGGAGCAATGGGGCTGAGGGGAGGGGTTTTCCGTCTGCGGAAACAAATCCTCTTGCTTTCCGCAGGGGTAGGAATTCCGTGAGGCTGTTGCAGACATAGAGGCTGTCTGAGTATATGTCTGCTGGGCTGGGGAAGGAATCTGGGTGTTCCACTATATATGCGATGGCCGCAAGTTCTGCTGGCCTAAGTGACCTGGAAGTTTTAACGATATTTCCTCAAGGGCGCGTCCCTGCGTGTCCTCGACATAGATACCGCAACCTGTTATGCACTTCCCATCCAAGACTGTGAAAGATCCATCCACATAGATCTTTATGGGCTCACACGTGTCCGTGTGCTGGGGGCTCTGGGTTGAACTACCTATCCTTCTGGGTGGTGTTTTAGCAATAAAGGGGCCTGTGTTGTGGTGTGGAGATATAATTTCGCATTCATGGGGGGTTCTGGGGTACTGTAAGTTGTCGGCTAAATAGGTGTGCGTCTTTGTCCTTTTAACAGTGATGTCCCGTCCCTGCAAGAGAAGGGTCCATCTAGCTGCTCTAATCTGACTTACTGTACCGTCCTTAAGTCGTCCGTCCAGTAAAAGCTGGGTGGGGGTTTGTTCGGTGAGAATTGTAATGGGGTTCAGTCCGGTAATATATGAAAAATACTGCACTGCCCAAAATACTGCGAGCAGGTGCCTCTCACAGGCTGAAAATCCCTACTCCACAGCATCTAAAATTCTGGAGGCGTAAGCTACGGGCCTTAACTGGTCGTGCCGTTCCTGGAGGAGCACGGCCGAAAGGGTGCGGTCTGTGGTCGCTACCTCTATGGCGTAAGGGGAAAGCGGGTCTGGAACTTGTAGTGCGGGGGCTGCTATGAGTGCCTGTTTCAACGCATCCACAGCATCCGTATGCTGCGGAAGCCATTCCCAGGGGGTTCCTTTCTTTAGGAGGTCTGAGAGGGGTGCTGCCTTGCTGGCAAAACCGTCAATGTGGTTTCGGCAGTAGCCAACCAGTCCTAAAACGACCGGAGGGCTGAAACGTTCTGGGGAAGGGGCAATTTAGCAATCGAGTCAATCCTTTTCTGCTCAATCTCGCGTTTACCATGTGTGATAATTGTTCCCAAATATATCACCTTTTCTTCCAAAATCTGGGCCTTTTTGGGGTTGACTTTACAACCAATTGAGTGTAAGAGTTCCAGGAGTTCAGACAGAAGCTCAATGTGCTCTTCCTTGGTGTCTGTCTGCAGTAGTAGGTCGTCTACGTACTGTACCAGACATTCGGGGCGAGGGAATTTGGCTAAACCATTTGCCAGCTGTCGGTGGAAAATGGAGGGGGAGTTGTGGAAGCCTTGTGGCAGGCATGGCCACGTGTACTGCTGTGCTTTAAAGGTGAAGGCAAATTTGTACTGGCACGCCTTTGCCAATGGAATGGACCAGAATCCATTACTGACATCCAAAACCGTAAAGAATCGGGAATTGAGTCCCTGCTTGAGCATGGTCTCGGGACTTGTTGCTACTGTGGGGGCTGCTGCGGGGGTGATTTTGTTGAGTTCCCGGTAATCGATTGCCAGTCGCCATGATCCATCGGGCTTTCTCACAGGCCAAATCGGGGCATTATTAGTGGAGGCTACTGATCGAAGTACGCCCTGCTCTAAGAAACTTTCTATTACCTTGGAGATTTCTCCCTCTGCCTCTTGGGGAAATCCATACTGTTTTTGAGGTCTAGGGTCAGGTCCTGTTATTTGTACGGAGCCAGTCATCCGTCCACAGTCGTGCTTGTGGGTCACGAATGCTGCCCTGTTCTTTAGCAGAACTGCCCTAACCTGCTTGTCCGTACTAAGCGTGGTCGGGTTGAACCATAATTCGCCTACTGCGCTAATTTTGTTCGTGTACTCTCCTATGTTGAGCGTTGCGGGGGCTCTTGCAGATTTTGCCATCTTCCAAACACACTGGTTGACTGGATCGAGTGAAAGATTATGGGAATTCATGAAATCGATTCCCAGAATATGTTCTGCTCTGCGAGGCAGGTCAACTAAAACTACGGGGTGCTTGGTGGTGATGTTGCCGATTTGAATGGGTACAGGGGCTGTGATGTGTCCCTGCTGTGAGTGGCCTGTAAGGCCGCTGAGGGTGATAGTGGCTGTAGTGGGCCACGTGTCTTTTTGAAACAGAGTGGAGGAATTTATTGTGGTGCGGGACCCTCCTGTGTCCCAGAGAAATTCGATGGGCTGTCCCCGAATTTTCGCTGTAACTACCGGTCATCCGGACCTATCCCAAAGGGTGTCGCAGACTCAACTGGGGGAGCCCGAACACCGTCAGTCCGTTCCGGTCAGGTCCGTCTGATCTGAACGGGCGCGAAAGCTATGAATGGGCTCTGTCTTCTTCTTACTCAGAGTGCCCGTCTGTTGGGCTCTCTGTGGCTTTTTAGGGGCATTGCACTCTCTTGCGAAGTGTCCCAACTGTCCGCAGTTGTAACACTCTTGTGACTTGGGTGGGGGGCTGTTCTTTCCCTCATTCACCCATGCGAGGTTCTGGTGTGTTGTAACTGCCTGTATATCTGCGGCGGCCTGCTTTTCCTCGGGATTCTTAACTGCGGGTTTACTTTGAACAGATTGCTCCCAAGTGCGGGACAATCTTTTCACTACCCACCTCTCGTTATGGGCCTCCTCTGAGGGATCATAACTCACGCAGGCTTTCTGTCCTGTTTCTGTGGCATGGGAGATAAGGGTGCGGGTCCATTTGGCCATGTTGTCTGGGGACAAATGGGCACGGTCTAAGTCTCCAAAGACTGCTGCAAAGTGGATCCACAGGCGTCCAGCAAACGCTGTGGGGTGCTCGGATCCGAATGCTGCTCTTCAAATTTGGGACAGGGGTATTAATCCGAATGCTGCTCTTCAAATTTGGGACAGGGGTATTAATCCGAATGCTGCTCTTCAAATTTGGGACAGGGGTATTAAGGCGGTGCTGTAAATATGGTACGACTTTCGCTACTTTCCGATATACAAACTCCCGACAGTTTTGACGCAACAAAAATCTATCAGTTTTACCTTATAGCCCTGTTAGTTACGCATGCATACACACTTCCGAATTATGAGTATTGATCAGAACTGCTTGAACACTTGTGGTTTTCTGTTTCTAATTGGATCTCTAATTAAAATTCTGGGTTCTCCCGAAGTGGTTTTCCACTTCTAGATCGGGTCCCGTCAGGATGTCGCCAAATAACGTTGCTAACTTTGCCTTTGTTTAATTGCTCTTTTTTATCACCTTTGCTCTTGAGTCGCCAGGTATCGTTATGATACCGCCACGTGGTTCAAGTCCGAGTAATGATCAATAATCCAATACACCGATTAGTAAGATTTAAATCAAAGCACATTTATTATACACAGTAATCACTGCTCATGCACAAATTCTACGTCTAAGCTACTTCTACAACTAACAGGCCAATACTTAACTTGGAACTGGCCCACCAGGTCAGGGAAACAAATAGCCTTTTGTTCGGGTTCTGAGCCTGCGAGATTCGAAGTTGGTACAGATTGATAGCTAGGAGCGCCTATCTCGTAGCAAGTGTTGAAGTAAGACTTACAGGTTCGATCGGTTGCTGAAGAGTGCCGAGAGCTGGAAGAACTGGAAGCGAGCCGAAGAAGAAGAGAGCGCCTTGAACTTGGGGCTCAATTCTTATAGTCCCCAGGGGCTTCCCGCCTTTCAGGGCGGACCCTGTACCTGGTCCCAAGTGATTGGACTTTGTCCCAATCACTTGGTTCGATTTTCTCCAATGCTGGAGCGGTTCCCTGATCAATGGGCGGTCTTGAAGTGGTCGTTCACCTCCTTTTGTGTAGGCTTCAGCTGGCGCCGAAGAGTCTGGTTTTGCTTTGTGTGTCTAAATGTTGCTTATTGTTCCCAGGGATTGCTCATTAGTATGCAGATGGCTGGTGTTTTGTTATGCTGATGATTGCTGGTATCGATCTTGTCTAGCCTTTCCTGAGGTAAATACACAGCCAACCTGCAGCTGCTGTTTTTTGTCTTGTTGGCTGACTTTCCCATCAGCCTTTGCCGTTCGCCATTTTGAATCGGGAGTTGGCCATTTTATGTGGCTACACCACTGTCATAATATACACCAGTATATCATGGTGCAGACACACACTGATGGACACACAGTGGGACCAATCAACATACACAACACCGCAGCCAATCACCAGTGAGAGCACACGCACTATAAAGACAGGGGACATCAGAGTTCCCGCTCATTCGAGTAGCAGCTAGCTAGGAGCACAGACATCCACCATGTGCTGAGTGCATCAATTGGTTAGGACAAGGCAAAGGTTTTTAGTTCATAGAATCATAGAATTTACAGTGCAGAAGGAGGCCATTCGGCCCATCGAGTCTGCACCGGCTCTTGGAAAGAGCACCCTACCCAAGGTACACACCTCCACCCTATCCCCATAACCCAGTAACCCCACCCAACACTAAGGGAAATTTTGGACACTAAGGGCAATTTATCATGGCCAATCCACCTAACCTGCACATCTTTGGACTGTGAAAGGAAACCGGAGCACCCGGAGGAAACCCACGCACACACGGGGAGGATGTGCAGACTCCGCACAGACAGTGACCCAAGCTGGAATCGAACCTGGGACCCTGGAGCTGTGAAGCAATTGTGCTGTCCACAAGGCTACCGTGCTGCCCTTGGTAAAGCTGGTATAGTATTTACCTACAGTTCAAGTATGTTTAAAAATTTAACCTTTTAATAAAATAGTGTTGCACTACTTCAAGTGTTGGTGACCTGTATGTGATCCAGAACACCCAGCACATCATGATACCAGGAGTGGTCGCATGCTAGCCCTTCTTAGACCTACCTGCAAGTGATCTGCCTTCCGCCAGCATTCCGTCATTCTGCAACATGGACAACATCAGCCCGCCGCTCCGCATCGCCGGCAACCTCGGAGCCAACTGGAAGATTTTCAAACAGCGCTTCCAGCTCTACCTCGAAGCCACGGACAGGGAGGGCGCCTCGGACACCAGAAAGATTGCTCTTCTCCTCTCCACGGCCGGAGACCATGCCATCCATATTTTCAACTTTCTCACCTTTGCAGGTGACGAGGACAAGACGAAGTTCAAGACGGTTCTCCTCAAAATTAACACTCACTGCAGCGTAGAGGTGAATGAAAGTTTCGAGCGCTACGTGTTCCAGCAGCGTTTGCTGGGTAAGGACGAACCTTTGCAATCCTTTTTAACGTACCTCCGCATCCTTGCGCAATCTTGCAGCTACGGGCCCACCTCCGACTCCATGATACGCGACCAGATTGTTTTTGGTGTTCAGTCGGACCCCCTACGTCAGCAGCTCCTCAAAGTAAAGCAACTCACCCTAGCGACCGCCCTCGAGACCTGTGTCCTACCTGAAAATGCCACCAGTCGGTACGCCCATGTACAAGCGGCTGAAACGGCGCGGCAAAGTCCCCACGAGGCGGAACGGGTCCAAGTGATTGAGCACCTCCAGGGCCTCAGCCTGGATGAGGGCGGCCATTACGCGCGCTTTTCGTGGACTCCCGCGCTTGTACGCACCAAACGAGGGAATGGTGACATGGAAGAACGTAATGTGCAGGCGCGCACCACGCAGGACCGCACCGCGCATGCACGGCGAACGTGCTGACGTCACAACGTGCGGCAACTGTGGCACCGCGCATTTAAAGCGGCAATGCCCCGCAAACTCTCGACAATGCCTACGATGTGGAAGACTTGGCCACTATGCTGCATGCTGTCGAGCAGCTCAGCCTTCCAATTCATATCGCTTCAGCCAGCCTCGCAAGAATGTTCGGGCAATTCAACCCATGGTCACCGAGTCCGATTCCGACCTCCCACACAGCAGTGACACCGAGGACCCGAAGGCGCTTTTTCGAGTCGGTGTCGTAACGAAAAACAGGCTGTCCCCGAAGCAAAGACACCAGCCGCTGTCGGTATACAGCATCGATCCAGACGATGAGTGGTGTGCTACCCTGACGGTCAACTGGTCCCAAATACGCTTCCGCCTGGACACTGGTGCCTCCGCCAATCTCATGGCGTGGTCTGCTTTCCAAAGCCTTCGTGTCAAACCAACCATTCTCCCATCGGCCTGCCAGCTATTGGACTACAATGGCAACATTATTCCTGCTACCAGCTCATGCCAACTCGACGTGACGCACAAGTCACGAAAAGCCATCCTTCCTTTCGAGATCGTGGGCTCCTCGAAGGACTCTCTGCTTGGCGCACAGGCGTGCAAATTGCTGAACCTCGTTCAAAGAGTTCACTCTCTATCTCCTGATGACACGTCTGCCTTCCAGGATGCTGACTTCAGGGCGCAACACAACGCCATCATTGACCAGCACCGCGACGTCTTCGAAGGCATGGGCACGCTCCCATATACTTACAAGATCATATTCAAACAGAACGCCACGCCTGTGGTGCACGCACCTCGCAGAGTCCCAGCACCCCTCAAGGACCGCCTCAAGCAGCAGCTGCAGGTCCTCCAAGACCAAGGAGTGATCTCCAGAGTTATGGAACTGGGTCAGTTCCATGGTGTGCGTAAAGAAGCCTTCTGGCGAGCTCAGAATCTGCATTGATCCGAAGGATCTGAATCACAACATAATGAGGAAGCATTACCCAATCCCCAAGCGCGAAGAGATCACATGCGAGATGGCTCGGGCCAAGCTCTTTACCAAACTTGACGCCTCGAAAGGATTCTGGCAAATTCAACTAGACAGATCCAGCAGGAAACTGTGTACCTTTAACACCCCTTTTGGCAGATATTGTTATAACAGGATGCCATTTGGGATCATATCGGCGTCAGAAGTATTCCACAGGATCATGGAACAAATGATGGAAGGCATTGAAGATGTTTGCGTCGATGTTGACGACATAATCATTTGGTCCACCACCCCGCAGGAGCATATCAGCCGTCTCCAGCGCGTGTTCAAACGCATACGGGAGCAGGGCCAACGCCTCAACAGAGCCAAATGCTCCTTCGGCCAGACGGAACTCGAGTTCCTAGGGGACCACATCTCCCAGTTGGGTGCGGACAAGGTGGCTGCTATCACAGCCATGAAAAAGCCAGAGGACAAGAAGGTGGTCCTCCGATTTCTGGGCATGGTCAACTTCCTCGGGAAGTTCTTCCCTAACCTCGCGTCTCATACCTCAGCTCTCAGGAACCTGGTCAGGAAGACGACAGACTTCCAATGGCTTCCTGCCCACGAGAGCGAATGGACAGAACTTAAAACCAAACTTACCACGGCCCCGGTATTGGCCTTCTTTGATCCAGCAAAAGAGACAAAAATTTCAACAGATGCCAGCCAGTCTGGCATTGGGGCAGTGCTCCTGCAATGCGATGGGGCCTCATCATGGGCCCCCGTTGCATATGCGTCACGCACCATGACCCTCACGGAACAGCGCTACGCGCAGATAGAAAAGGAGTGCCTGGGCCTGTTGACCGCTGTCGTCAAATTTCATGATTATGTGTACGGCCTTCCCCAATTCACCATCGAGACCGACCATCGCCCGCTGGTCAATATAATACAAAAAGACTTGAACGACATGATGCCTCGCCTCCAGCGCATTCTGCTCAAACTCCAGCGATACGACTTCCAGCTCGTATAGACCGCAGGCAAAGACCTGATCATAGCCGACGCTCTGTCCAGGGCAGTCAACACCCCGTGTGACCCAGCGGGATTCGTCTGCCAGGTTGGCGCCCATGTGGCCTTCATGGCTTCCAATCTACCGGCCACGGATGAACGCCTCGTCCAAATTCGACGCGAGACTGCGGCTGACCCCCTGCTACAGCGTGTCATGCGCCACCTAACAGACGGGTGGCTCAAGGGCCAATGCCCGCAGTTCTACAACATCAGAGACGAGCTGGCGGTAGTTGATGGTGTCCTCCTGAAGCTGGACTGCATTGTTATCCCGCACAGCATGCGCCAGATCGTCTTGGAACAGCTACACGAGGGCCATCTTGGCGTGGAAAAGTGCCGCCGACGGGCCCGAGAGGCAGTGTACTGGCCCGGCATCAATGACGATATCGCCAACACAGTGCTCAACTGCCCCACCTGTCACCGGTTCCAGCCGGCCCAACCACGTGAGACCCTACAGCCCCATGAGTTGGTCACGTCCCCTTGGTCCAAGGTCGGCAGCGACCTGTTCCACGCGCTGGGCAGGGACTATGTTCTGATTGTAGACTATTTTTCAAACTACCCGGAGGTGGTACGTTTGCACGACATCACATCGTCTGCAGTCATCCGTGCCTGTAAGGACACCTTTGCTCGTCACGGCATCCCACTCACTGTGATGTCGGACAATGGCCCCTGCTTCGCAAGCCAGGAATGGTCCAACTTTGCCAGGAGGTACAACTTTGTGCATGTGACATCCAGTCCTCTATACCCCCAATCCAATGGCAAAGAGGAGAAGGGCGTCCACATAGTCAAACGGCTCCTCTGCAAGGTTGCCGATGCGGGATTCGACTTCTACCTCGCCCTGCTGGCCTATCGCTCGGCCCCACTGTGCACTGGCCTGTCGCCAGCCCAGCTGCTCATGGGTCGCACCCTGAGGACGACGGTGCCGTCCATTCATGTCCCAGACCTCGACCACGTTCCGGTCCTTCAACGAATGCAACTGTCTCGTGCACAGCCCGTGTAACTGATCTCCCTGCTCTGGCTCCAGATGACAACGTCCGCATCCATCTTCTGGATGGTGGCTGGTCTGCAACTGCTGTTTCTTCGGCAGGTGGCTCCCAGCTCGTTCCTGGTTCGTCTACCGGATGGTTCCATTCTGCGTCGTAGTCGGCGTGCCCTTCGTCTCGTTCCGCGCTCGCTACGTGATCCTCCGCCAGTGCCACACCCTCCTGTTGTCCCTGACCTGGACTCTGCAGAGATTCAGGTCACTCTGCATCCTCCTCACTCTGACGCAGTCCAGCCCGCTCCTCAGCTGGTGGCTCCTGACCCACCCTTGAGGCGGTCAACCAGAATTCGTCGCCCACCTCAGAGACTTAATTTGTGAACTTTGCACTAATGGACTCTCTGGTCTGTTCTGTTCTTCCGTTTAATCGTTCAAGTGGTTTGTATATAGTGTTCATCTCGTTGTTTGTGTAATACACTGTTTTTTTCTGCACCAGGCACCTTCCCATGTAAGTAGCTTAGTTTAATGTACATAGTCCCGTAAATATTTCGCACGCACATAGTCAGGAACATTCACCACACACTATTTATTGTCACGCAGGCACATTTTTTTATATAAAAGGGGGGATGTCATAATATACACCAGTATATCATGGTGCAGACACACACTGATGGACACACAGTGGGACCAATCAACATACACAACACCTCAGCCAATCACCAGTGAGAGCACACGCACTATAAAGACAGGGGACATCAGAGTTCCTGCTCATTTGAGTAGCAGCTAGCTAGGAGCACAGAGCTCACAGCCTGCAACATAGACATTCACCATGTGCTGAGTGCATCAACTGGTTAGGACAAGGCAAAGGTCTTTAGTTAAAGCTGGTATCGTATATATCCACAGTTCAAATATGTTTAAATAGTTAACCTTTTAGTAAAATAGTGTTGCACTACTTCAAGTGTTGGTGACCTGTATGTGATCCAGAACACCCAAGACATCACCCACAACCTCTAAGGGCAGCCGAGCTCCACCAGATGTGTCTACTGATGATACGTTCGGAGATCTTAAATCTTCTATTAATCGGCAGTTTGATTTGTCCGACCCACATACGGAAATTGAATTAAAATGCAACATTCTGTAAGATTTCTAGTATTTCGACTGAGCCAAGTTGAAGGAATTTATAGTATTCCTACCATTCGGTTACCAGCAGCACTTTGCGATTACTGGAACTCAGTAGAAATTTAAGTTAAAATTTCTCAGGTGCCAATAGGAATTGTTTAATTTGTCTTCTATTGATTACAATTTGATAGTCATTTAAAAGGCAATTCGTAGTAAATTTGAAGCTTTCAGAGAAACAAAGACATTATCTTCTTGCTTAAGCAGACAGCTCGAAAGTCATTTAAAAGGTCAAAGTCTGGAAATGAAATATGAAAAAGAGAGAGAGAGAGAGAGAGAACTAAACTAAAACTAAACTAAAAATAAAAGTTATACCCTTTCATATTCGTCTTAAATCATCTAATCACACCACAATATAATCCTAATTGGTTTGGGTTAGACTCAAACACATTTGATTTGACGGCAAGCCGCCAATCTTCAATGTGCAACATTAGTTTTAATTGTTTCATGTTTGAATACTTGTGCATGTTACGGAATGCGATATTCTGCCTTATCTTTTACCAGCAAAAACTGGTCTCCTGCTGACTTAGCTGTTACCTGCATTGTGAACAATGGTGCCTTCATGTTGCTATGCTGCCTGCTTCGTCCTTGATCTGATTACTGGTACAGCTCATTTCTTAATGTCAAACTGTCTTTGAAAATATCTTAGTGAAAATGTTGTCTCTATCTCCAATTAGTTTATGCATGTGTCAGGCTTTTTGTGCCTCTGTTGAAGCTATGTGTTTTGTCATGACCTGAGGTTATGGGTGCTGAAATTCTCATTTTAAATGGGTATTTAAAACTGGGGCTTAATATTTATGCTTAAACAGCTATCTTTTACCATTACTAGTTGTATTAGAAATACCTGGCTTCTACACATTCCCAAGAGCCAACGGTCCCTTGAAAATATAAAGAGAGTTTGGGGGGAAACTACCCGAATGGTCCTTCAGCGTGTTATATGGTTTCTTGCGGTAATGGGACAGCTCCATAGGCGACAGGAGACAATCGCCAACACAAACCACGATCGCGAACTTAAAACTGCCAAAGATCAAATCCAGGCAGTCTGTGAGCAATTGCAGAAATCAAAACCTGAGCTTGAACAATTAGAATCCCCCCGCTGCTGCCATGGCAACTATGAATCCTCTGACAAAGACTCCACAGCTGTGGTCCGGCCAACAAAACCCCATGTCCGTTCCGGGTTCAATGGCCCTTGGTCCCACGAACGCTCTACTTCAGCTTGTCACCACAGCCGCCTACAATGTGAGTCTAGTCGGCCAAAACACCCAGCTAACCCCGGTTCGAAGGCCTCCCGGGGCAGCTTTAGCAGGCTCCAAGATTGTTATCACTACACGAGGCGCTGAACAAAGGAAACTAGTTAGCTCGGACGATGACAGTGATGCAAACAACGAACCTAGTGGCAGGACATGAACATTATGACTCACCCTATTACGCACCAAACGGGTTAAGGTTGAAGCGGCCGAACAACCGAAAACGATGTGACAATCACTAATTCTCAATACGCCCGACGTTGGGTCCATGATACGGCAGACCCCGATAAAGACCCCTAAAACTGGGGGGGGGGATATCCACCTGGGATCAGCTAGAGCACTTACAGAATATTTACAGTCTCCATCCGTTAGATGGTGTACAGGTTTTGTCCGTGATGGTTAATGCCTGCGATGGTCAAATACTCTCGAAAGAAGTTCGGGCAGCCTTTGGCGATGATTTACAAAATCTGGGAGCGAAATGGCAGGCAATTAAAGAGTGGCTATTAAGATTCAACCCACCTAAAACTGACTGGGGTAAAATAACATACTTATGTTCAAAAGCATTTGGAGGATCTCACAAAGTATGAGGAAAGGTTTCGAACATTTTGGAAGGAGCTTTCCGGAATGGAACTCCAGGAAGGAGAGAGGATTTGGGATACAAGTACCTTAGAACCATTCAAGACCGTGTTTGTCACTGGTTTGAGACCTGAAGTGTCTAATGCCCTAAACATGGTTTTTCCTGAATGGGCACTAGAGGGTACTACCTTCAGGACCTTCATAGAATGATGCATTCAACTGGATCGTGGCTTGGAGGTTAAAGTCCAAGCTCTCCATCCTAGCCCTCAGCCTCAGCCCATAACGGCAGCCGCTGCAAGTAGCGCAGAAACCCCAGCAGAAAATTCTACTCCTCCTCCTCCGATAACACCAACCCAGGCCCCGGTTCTTGCTGCTCCGCTAAAGGATTCCAAGGAAATGGGGAAATGCCATTTTTGTGGTAAAGACCACCATTGGGCAAAATCATGCCATTTCAGGATACAGGGGGACAAAGACATGATTACAATCGTGACTCATACTACCGAGACCCACCCCCTGACTCATACGACTGAGACCCGTCCCATGACTCACACTACAGGGATCCGCCCCGAAACACGTCTCACCAGGATTCGTACAGAGACCAACATAAGCCCCGCCCACTTATACCACGTAGAGACAAACTCGATGACGATGACGCTTTTGTCAACAGGGTCACCAGATCAGCCCCACAACACAAAAGGGCGCTGCTCAACGCAGCAAAAAACGAATGGATCCCACTCTCAGTGAGTCCATTCACGTAGCATTACACGTTTTACTTGAGAACAGAAAGGATGGACTGTATATATCATTGAGAGTGGGAGGCCAACAAATAGAATTTCTTCTTGACTCTGGAGCTGAATTAACCTGTCTTCAGCAAAAATTGGCTCACTTGTTTCCCTGAAAAAGACAAATGATTCATGCTTATGCAGCAGAAGGTGATCAATTAACCCTTCAAGAAACAGAGCCCATGTTGCTTCAATTTGGTCCACATGAACTAATGGTCTCCATCCGGATAGACCCAGTAACCCACGCCCTTCTGGGCATGGATATACTAGCTCAATTAAATTCTTCTCTTAATTTTGAGAATGGAAAAGTCACATGGTCCATCAGGCATGTCAAAAAGAGCCAACTGGAGTGTTAGATGTTTAGCTGCTGTTGTATAAAGAGTCAAAGGTTCTGCTCCTTTTCCACAGTCACCGTTATTTCACTTTAACAGACTCTGCACAATACTCTATCTTCACATCACCTGACACAAAGGCCTCTTTACATATCAGTGTCAATTATTGGATACTTAACATAAATGAGATAACTAATTGGAATGTCTTTTAAGTAACCCATTACTTAACAGTCTCCCCTTCTTTGGAGAAAAAAAAAATTAGTTGAAAACAAAATTACAAGAAACTCAAAAACACACACGCAATTTCCCCCTTTCTCCTTTTTTTTCTTTTATTTGGTAGAAAAAAACAGTCACAGAAACAGGCGCCCTTCATTAACAATATCTAAACGTTTCTGTGAACTAGCCCCTCTTTTTATAAAACAGTGTGACAATTGATAGCTACTATCGACCCATTTAATTTTTGCTATCTCCCCTCTGCCCAACATTTGCTTCAAACTTGCGATGTCTGTCCTTAACCTTTTCTCATTGACACTTTTTGTAGAGTGCACATTCTCCCACAGGGATTTATTGTCAATGTGACATTCAATAGGTATATTACCCAAATCCATTAATCCCAAAATTTCTGTCAATATCTGAGATATATAAAAGGCCATATCCAAAGCCTCTACAAGGCTTAATGTCTCAGCAACCAAAGTGCTTTTGACCACTCTCCTTATTTCCTTTGTTTCCCACACAAGAGGGCAACATTTACCATTGTTCCACGAAAGGAAAATTATAAAACCTCCTGCGCTTGAAACCCCATCACATAAATTTGCATAGGATGCATCACTATAAACTATGAGTTTCAAGTGCCTACAGTCACCTAAAACCAGGAACCTCAAAACGCACTCCTGATTTTTAGTTTGACCAACGCTTTATTTGCTCTTATTATGTCTTCCACTTCGGGATCATTCATTTTTGTACTCAACTCTAAGACATCAAAACTCACGTCCAGTCTAGTCTGTCTACCTAACCAATTCAGTTGCCCAATTAAACTTCGCAGTTGCTCTTTTTCCATCTTTGAAACCATTGCCTCTTTTTGTGAAACCCGGCCACGACTAATTGCTATTGGGCTGGTGCTTTCCAAATAAGATTGCTGACGTAAAGTTGTCCCTAACTTAGTCTGTCCTATTTCCAGTCCAATATATTTAAATCCACCGGAAGCCTGGCTTCCAACCCTGAATTATTTCCTCAAACCAGAGATTACAATAGCTTCACTAGTCCCACCCCACAAAAAATCATTGACATGCATCATAAAGATGCCAGAAAGATTTCCTTTATAGTGCCAGTAAAACATTGCCGGATCTGCTTTCAACTGGCAACAGCCTAACTTTAACAAAACTGACCTTACCAAAAAATTGCAGACTCTAGACTCATCATTTAATCCATATACACATTTGTTCAACTTCCAGAGTACCCCTTCTGTGTTAGCTGCCTTTTTAGGAGGACAGAGAAAAATGTCTCTCTGGAGCTGATGGCCCTGCAAAAAGGCAGTTTTTATATCTATAGATTTGCATTCCCATGCCTTTGTGGCTAATCGAGCCAAGAAGATCTTTAAAATAACCTTTCCTGCCGTAGGTGAATCTACCCTTAAATCCTGATCTTCTAAGTTTTATTCAAATCCGCTTGCCACAAGCCTAGCCTTTGCCTTATAAATTCCATCCGGAAGAACCTTTTCTATGCAAATCCATCTGTGGGATAGAGCTCTTTGTCCCCAATCCGGTACTTCCGTGTATACCCCAAATTCACTCCAACTGTGCAGTTCTTGCTGTTTGGCATTTTTGATAATTTTTTCATCTAATTTATTGGAAGCCACCAAAATCTCACGTGCATGTGGGTGTCTACTCCTATTTGTATTCGTAGTCTTACTCATGTTCCGAGATCTTGATAAACTACATCCCCTCTCCCGCCTGGTATTTCGTTCTGTACTGCTACTGCTTGATCTTTCCCTTCTGCTGTGGGATGTCCTTTCAATTGTTCTCGACCTTTTCCTGTGGACCTGTTCACTATCTGATGTACTATCTGAACTGGCACTGCGTTTCTGTGCCCTCCATTTTTGAACTTTGTGTTCCCAATCCATTGTCTTGACTCCCTCCCCTGAATGCTGTACATTCAACCAATGTTTATACTTTCCAGTGGCCTTCCCTGCTCTACTAATAACAGTTGCATCCTTCCATTGACTAGCCCCTTCAGGCAAATATGTCACTTTTGTACCAACTTTTGGCAGTTGTTCTTTCGGAAAAATGGCCTGTTCTAATTCATCAGAAATGTTGTGTTCCTCTACAGAAACCCTGTCTATATCAGTTAACTGGTCCTCATAGTGCTGTAACACGTGCGTACCAGGTGACTCTGGTTCCTCAGCATGTCTGTCTGCTCTGTCTAAATTTGAAAATTTGTAATCTGTACCCATTATCCTTGATGAATGTACCCTAACAGTTTGATTGCCATGTTGCAAAATAATTGTTTTGCCATCTATGCCTATGATCTTCCCTGGGCCTTTCCATTCATTAAAATTGTCTCTCTTAAAGTATACTATGTCTCCTTGCTGAAAAATACACATAGGCTCTGTATCTGTCTGAATCCTGGGTTAGCCATAATTCCCATGGTCCTTTGCAGATGGCCATCTTAGATGGCTACACCTAGACCATAAGGTCAATGGCCACAATGTTGTTAAAATCTCTAGCCAAAGGTAGGGTTACTATCGATCGTGCTGGTGTCCTTCTGTACTTCCTACAAACTTCACAGCGAACACTAACCTGTTCTATCAGTTTAGTATAGTCTTCATCCCTTACCCCTGCATCCTTTAATACAATTTTCAGCCTCCGAGGAGACGGATGCGCAAATTGCTTATGCACCTTTAATACAAAAAGCTTTTTATCAGCTAAAGTCCCATTTTCAACTGCCATTAACACATCCTTAACAACTGTACTTGAAATATTATTTGTCAGTAATGGAATACGATAGTGTCCCAACTGTGTAAATAGTAAGTCCACCGTCTTTCCAAAAACTGTTGCCTTATCCTGTTCCATATCCAGTTTCATGTGTGCTTTCTTCATCGATGGTCTGCTCAGAAGCAAAGGTATTTCACTTGATACAACATCTGTGCTAATGAAATGATTCACTCCGGCAATATTGCAAGGGATCACCATTCTTTTCAGCGACTTCAGAGTATTATCATCCCCAAACCTGAAACTTGTGGAACTTTCAAATTCCTTAACTTTGTTACGATTTTCAGCATTCAAGGAGTCCAGGTAAAATTTTAATCAGTCAATTCCACACACAGTTGATGTGCAGCCACTGTCCAATACAGCACAATTGAAGGATTCTGAAACCAACACCCTCATTACCCACGTAAAACTGCTTGTTAATAGGACAATTTTTTCCTTCTCACTCACTCCTTGGTTTGGTCTGGAAAAGTTGTATCTTTCAACCCTTCACATTTGCACAGCAATCGTCCTTTGCTACCATTTGTTAGACGTTTAGCTGCTGCTCTCTAGTCAACGGTTCTGCTCCTATCCACAAACACCTTTATTTCACTTTAACAGACTCTGCACAAAACTCTATCTTCACATCACCTGACACAAAGGCAACCTGAAGCCTCTTTACATATCAGTGTCAATTATTGGATACTTAACATAAATGAGACAACTAACTGGAATGTCTCTTAACCCATTGAAAACAGCGCGAGAGGAGAGAGAGCCGGGAGATTTAAAAAGCGCGGGAGCTGCGAGTCGGAGCGGAGATTTTAAAAGATCGTGGCCTAGTTTCGGGAGCAGTTCGGGGGAGGAGGAGCAGTCTCTGTCAGGGAGAGAACCTGAGAACATCTAAGACCCTCAGAAGGTAAGAAGGTAAGTAAGTGATTTTTACTCATTTTTACTTTTATACCTTTTTCAAATTGTGTGTGTGGGGGGGGGGGGGGGGGGGAAACTGAAGTGACATCACAGAAAAGCTGTGACCTGAGTGACTGGTTGGGAATCTACACTAAATTAAAAAAATTAAGCATTGGTAACTAATTAAACATAATTACTTAATTATAATTTAGAGGGGTATCTAAGCCAGAGATCGGAGAGTACTATATTTAGCTGTCACATTTATATTAGAAATCTAGTGCTAGGAAACAGATAACAGACTGTGAGATGTGGCAGGTCCGGGAGGCTTCCAGCGTCCCGGATGGCTTCATCTGCAGAAAGTGCACCCAACTGGAGCTCCTCACAGACCGCATGGTTCAGTTGGAGCAGCAATTGGATGCACTTAGGAGCATGCAGGTGGCGGAAAGCGTCATAGATCGCAGTTATATAAATGTGGTCACACCCAAGGTGCAGGCAGAGAAATGGGTGACCACCAGAAAGGGCAGGCAGTCAGTGCAGGAATCCCTTGTGGTTGTCCCCCTCTCGAACAGGTATACCCCTTTGGATACTGTCGGGGGGGATAGCCTATTAGGGGAAAACAGCAGCAGCCAGAGCAGTGGCACCACGGCTGGCTCTGATGTTCAGAAGGGAGGGTCAAAGCGCAGAAGAGCAATAGTAATAGGGGACTCTATAGTCAGGGGCACAGATAGGCGCTTCTATGGACGCGAAAGAGACTCCAGGATGGTATGTTACCTCCCTGGTGCCAGGGTCCAGGATGTCTCCGAACGGGTAGAGGGCATCCTGAAGGGGGAGGACAAACAGGCAGAGGTCGTTGTACATATTGGTACTAACGACATAGGCAGGAAGGGGCATGAGGTCCTGCAGCAGGAGTTCAGGGAGCTAGGCAGAAAGTTAAAAGACAGGACCTCTAGGGTTGTAATCTCGGGATTACTCCCTGTGCCACGTGCCAGTGAGGCTAGAAATAGGAAGATAGAGCAGCTAAACACGTGGCTAAACAGCTGGTGTAGGAGGGAGGGTTTCCGTTATCTGGACCACTGGGAGCTCTTCCGGGGCAGGTGTGACCTATATAAGAAGGACAGGTTGCATCTAAACTGGTGAGGCATAAATATCCTGGTCGCGAGGTTTGCTAGTGTCACACGGGAGGGTTTAAACTAGTATGGCAGGGGGGTGGGCACGGGTGCAATAGGTCAGAAGGTGTGAGCATTGAGGGAGAACTAGGGAATAGGGGCAGTGTGGCTCTGAGGCAGAGCAGACAGGGAGAAGTTGCTGAACACAGCGGGTCTGGTGGCCTGAAGTGCATATGTTTTAATGCAAGAAGTATTACGGGTAAGGCAGATGAACTTAGAGCTTGGATTAGTACTTGGAACTATGATGTTGCCATTACAGAGACCTGGTTGAGGGAAGGGCAGGATTGGCAGCTAAACGTTCCAGGATTTAGATGTTTCAGGCGGGATAGAGGGGGATGTAAAAGAGGTGGCGGAGTTGCGCTACTGGTTAGGGAGAATATCACAGCTGTACTACGGGAGGACACCTCAGAGGGCAGTGAGGCTATATGGGTAGAGATCAGGAATAAGAAGGGTGCAGTCACAATGTTGGGGGTTTACTACAGGCCTCCCAACAGCCAGCGGGAGATAGAGGAGCAGATAGGTAGAAAGATTTTGGAAGACTTCCCCAATATTGACTGGGACTCACTTAGTGCCGGGGCTTAGACGGGGCAGAGTTTGTAAGGAGCATCCAAGAGGGCTTCTTAAAACAATATGTAGACAGTCCAACTAGGGAAGGGGCGGTACTGGACCTGGTATTGGGGAATGAGCCCAGCCAGGTGGTAGAAGTTTCAGTAGGGGAGCATTTCAGGAACAGTGACCACAATTCAGTAGGTTTTAAAGTGCTGGTGGACAAGGATAAGAGTGGTCCTAGGATGAATGTGCTAAATTGGGGGAAGGCTAATTATAACAATATTAGGCGGGAACTGAAGAACATAGATTGGGGGCGGATGTTTGAGGGCAAATCAACATCTGACATGTGGGAGGCTTTCAAGTGTCAGTTGAAAGGAATTCAGGACCGGCATGTTCCTGTGAGGAAGAAGGATAAATACGGCAATTTTCGGCAACCTTGGATAACGAGTGATATTGTAGGCCTCGTCAAAAAGAAAAAGGAGGCATTTGGCAGGGCTAAAAGGCTGGGAACAGACGAAGCCTGTGTGGAATATAAGGAAAGTAGGAAGGAGTCAGGAGGGCTAGAAGGGGTCACAAAAAGTAATTGGCAAATAGGGTTAAGGAAAATCCCAAGGCTTTTTACACGTACATAAAAAGCAGGAGGGTAGCCAGGGAAAGGGTTGGCCCACTGAAGGATGGGCAAGGGAATCTATGTGTGGAGCCAGAGGAAATGGGCGAGGTACTAAATGAATATTTTGCATCGGTATTCACCAAAGAGAAGGAATTGGTAGATGTTGAGTCTGGAGAAGGGTGTGTAGATAGCCTGGGTCACATTGAGATCCAAAAAGACGAGGTGTTGGGTGTCTTAAAAAATATTAAGGTAGTTAAGTCCCCAGGGCATGATGGGATCTACCCCAGAATACTGAAGGAGGATGGAGAGGAAATTGCTGAGGCCTTGACAGAAATCTTTGGATCCTCACTGTCTTCAGGTGATGTCCCGGAGGACTGGAGAATAGCCAATGTTGTTCCTCTGTTTAAGAAGGGTAGCAAGGATACTCCAGGGAACTACAGGCCGGTGAGCCTTACTTCAGTGGTAGGGAAATTACTGGAGAGAATTCTTCGAGACAGGATCTGCTCCCATTTGGAAGCCAATGGACGTATTAGTGAGAGGCAGCACGGTTTTGTGAAGGGGAGGTCGTGTCTCACTAACTTGATAGAGTTTTTCGAGGAGGTCACAAAGATGATTGATGCAAGTAGGGCAGTGGATGTTGTCTATATGGACTTCAGTAAGGCCTTTGACAAGGTCCCTCATGGTAGACTAGTACAAAAGGTGAAGTCACATGGGATCAGGGGTGAGCTGGCAAGGTGGATACAGAACTGGCTAGGTCAGAGAAGGCAGAGAGTAGCAATGGAAGGATGCTTTTCTAATTGGAGGGCTGTGACCAGTGGTGTTCCACAGGGATCAGTGCTGGGTCCTTTGCTGTTTGTAGTATATATAAATGATTTGGAGGAAAATGTAACTGCTCTGATTAGTAAGTTTGCAGACGACACAAATGTTGGTGGAATTGCGGATAGCGATGAGGACTGTCAGAGGATACAGCAGGATTTAGATTGTTTGGAGACTTGGGCGGAGAGATGGCAGATGGAGTTTAATCCGGACAAATGTGAGGTAATGCATTTTGGTAGGTCTAATGCAGGTAGGGAATATACAGTGAATGGTAGAACCCTCAAGAGTATTGAAAGTCAGAGAGATCTAGGAGTACAGGTCCACAGGTCACTGAAAGGGGCAACACAGGTGGAGAAGGTAGTCAAGAAGGCATACGGCATGCTTGCCTTCATTGGCCGGGGCATTGAGTATAAGAATTGGCAAGTCATGTTGCAGCTGTATAGAACCTTAATTAGGCCACACTTGGAGTATGGTGTCCAATTCTGGTCACCACACTACCAGAAGGATGTGGAGGCTTTAGAGAGGGTGCAGAAGAGATTTACCAGAATGTTGCCTGGTATGGAGGGCATTAGCTATGAGGAGCGGTTGAGTAAACTCAGTTTGTTCTCACTGGAACGAAGGAGGTTAAGGGGCGACCTGATTGAGGTCTACAAAATTATGAGGGGCATAGACAGAGTGGATAGTCAGAGGCTTTACCCCGGGGTAGAGGGGTCAATTACTAGGGGGCATAGGTTTAAGGTAAGAGGGGCAAGGTTTAGAGTAGATGTACGAGGCATGTTTTTTACACAGAGGGTAGTGGGTGCCTGGAACTCGCTGCCGGAGGAGGTGGTAGAAGCAGGGACGATAGTGACATTTAAGGGGCATCTTGCAAATACATGAATAGGATGGGAATAGAGGGATATGGACCCAGGAAGTGTAGAAGATTGTAGTTTAGTCGGGCAGCATGGTCGGCACGGACTTGGAGGGCCGAAGGGCCTGTTCCTGTGCTGTACATTTCTTTGTTCTTTGTTCTTATTACTTAACATGGAGCACCACCCAATTTGGCCAAAGGACAAAAATGACTGTGGCCTATTAAACATGGAACCAACATTAGCAGTTTTTGGAAGCACCTAATCTTTACTTCCACCGTGCAATCCCATAAATCCATCAACTTTGCTCCCGCTTCCCGAGGAGCAAAAGGGAGGAGAAGAAGAAGAACATGACTGTGTGGAAGTAACAGAGGCTGCTCCAGCCAGGAGGGCTACAGCCACCCATACAGCCAAAGTCCAATGCAAAGTCTATATTCCCAGATGGGGAGTACCAGCTAGCATTGACTCAGACAATGGAACCCACTTTACTGGTGCTGTTTGCCAGGAGGTGTGCATGTTACTGAATATCGATTGGAATCTACACTCCCCCTATCATCCAGAATCATCAGTAAAGTGGAACGCATGCACCGGACTTTTAAAAAACGGTTGTACAAATACAACCAAGAAGGCATGAATTAGATTCAAGCCTTGCCACTAGTTTTGTGCAATATCAGAGCAACCCCAAACAGAACCACAGGCCTAAGCCCATTTCAGAGAATTTACAGTGCAGAAGGAGGCCATTCAGCCCATCGAGTCTGCACCGGCTCTTAGAAAGAGCATTTGAGGTTGTCACTGGCAGACCCATGTCCCTGCCAGGAACTATTGACTTAAGAAAGGCAGACTGTCATCTCATGAGCGATGCTTTACTTAGTTATTGTC
Source organism: Scyliorhinus torazame (assembly GCF_047496885.1). NCBI lineage: Eukaryota > Metazoa > Chordata > Chondrichthyes > Carcharhiniformes > Scyliorhinidae > Scyliorhinus > Scyliorhinus torazame. The sequence goes on from NC_092719.1 coordinate 120,052,362, forward strand.
AAAACTTAGCAAATGCTGTCAGTTCTGCTTTTCAACAGGTTTCCACGGCCTGGAAAAATCCTCCTGACCGGGGCCACAACCGGGGCTGTTTAGCACAGGGCTAAATCGCTGGCTTTGAAAGCAGACCAAGGCAGGCTAGCAGCACGATTCGATTCCCGTAACAGCCTCCCCGAGCAGGCGCCGGAATGTGGTGACTAGGGGCTTTTCACAGTAACTTCATTTGAAGCCGACTTGTGACAATAAGCAATTTTCATTTAATTTCATTTCATTTTTCAACTTGGTGCCCTGCGAATCTGTGTACCTAAAAAAACTACAGCATGAGTCATTGGGGGCCAAGTGGGAAGGCCCCTACCAGGTGCTTCTTACAACCCGGTCAGCCGTGAAACTCCACGGAAAGAAAACGTGAATTCACGCGTCACATGTGAAGCGCATGTACCAAAATCAGAATCTGTAAAAATGTTTGCCATAATATTGATTTTCAGTTACATGTTTGGCCTAGCAGGCCTTACCCAGGAGTTCAATATTTTATTTTTTTAATTTAGAGTACCCAATTCATTTTTTCCAATTATGGGGCAATGTAGCGTGGCCAATCCACCTAGCCTGCACATCTTTGGGTTGTGGGACCAAAACCCATGCAAGCAAGGGGAGTGTAGCGCACAAAGACGCCGAGAGACGAATAGAGTGAAGTCGATGAGGCTTTATTAAGCGTGACTGTTCCCCCGCAGTTCAGTAGTAGACTGCCTGCGGGGGAGGACTCCTGGTACTTATACTCCGCCTTCAGGGCGGAGCTAGAGGTCAACGTTCAACCAGGACCCGGGACCTGTCAGCCAATGACATCACGGCTTCACAGCCCCACATGACCCCTAATGCATACTACCACATTCACCCCTTGTTAAAAATGAACCCGGCGGGGTGATGCTTCGCATGGTGGTAAGGGTTTACAAGGCTGGTCCTGGGAGGCAAACTTTTGCATGTTATTACAGTATGTACAAGGTTTTTTTGTTGTTTTGAACTATTTACAGTAATCGTCAGGAAAAAAAAAGACAAAATGTTCTCGTTAAAAGTCCACATATTGTAGTGTTAGATCGACGCCACGAGTCGGTCGGGAGGTCTGGTCATCCGTGTCGATCGCCTCGGCCCCGGTGGTGGTGGTGGTGCTTATTCCGGTGTTGTCGTCTCCGGGAGCCTTACGGTTTCAGCTTGGGCTTCACTCCTGGTCGGGCCTGGGAGGAGGACCGATCCTCCTGGGAAGGGGGCGGTCGCGGGGTGCGGCGGTGGCAGGAAGGGGTTGATTGGTGTCGGGGGTGTGTGTGTGTTGCCGGCGGGCGCCAGATCTCGCAGGGAGACCGTGTCCTGTCGGCCGTCGGGGTACTCCACGTAAGCGTACTGCGGGTTCGCGTGAAGGAGGTGAACCCTTTCGACCAACGGGTCCGACTTGTGTGCCTGGACATGTTTTCGGAGCAAGATGGGTCCTGGGGCCGCCAGCCAGGTCAGCAGCGACGTCCCAGAGGAGGACTTCCTGGGGAAGACAAGGAGGCGCTCATGAGGCGTTTGGTTAGTGCTAGTACAGAGTAGTGACCGGATGGAGTGGAGGGCGTCCTGGAGGACCTCCTTCCACCATGAAACTGGGAGGTCCCTGGACCGTAGGGCCAGTAGGACGGTCTTCCAGACCGTGCCGTTCTCCCTCTCTACTTGCCCGTTCCCCCGGGGGTTGTAGCTGGTCGTCCTGCTCGAGGCTATACCGTTGCTGAGCAGGAACTGGCGCAGCTCGTCACTCATGAAGGAGGACCCCCTGTCGCTGTGGACGTATGCGGGGCAACCGAACAGTGTGAATATGGTGTTCAGGGCTTTAATGACTGTGGCCGCGGTCATGTCAGAGCAGGGGATGGCGAATGGGAAGCGGGAGTACCCGTCCACCACATTAAGGAAGTATATGTTGCGGTCGGTGGAGGGAAGGGGTCCTTTGAAATCCAGACTAAGGCGTTCAAAGGGGCGGGAAGCCTTAATCAGGTGCGCACCATCCGGCCTGAAAAAATGCGGTTTGCACTCTGCGCAGATGTGGCAGTTCCTTGTGACTGTACGGACCTCCTCTAAAGAGTATGGGAGGTTGCGGGACTTAATAAAGTGGTAGAACCGAGTGACCCCCGGGTGGCAGAGGTCCTCGTGGAGGGTTTGGAGGCGGTTAATTTGTGCGTTGGCACATGTGCCGCGGGATAGGGTATCGGACGGCTCGTTCAGCTTTCCGGGACGATACAAGATCTCGTAGTTGAAGGTGGAGAGCTCGATCCTCCACCTTAAGATCTTGTCGTTTTTGATTTTGCCCCGCTGTGCATTATCGAACATGAAGGCTACCGACCGTTGGTCCGTGAGGAGAGTGAATCTCCTGCCGGCCAGGTAATGCCTCCAATGTCGCACCGCTTCCACTATGGCTTGGGCTTCCTTTTCCACTGAGGAGTGGCGGATTTCTGAAGCGTGGAGGGTTCGGGAGAAAAAGGCCACGGGTCTGCCCGCTTGGTTAAGGGTGGCTGCGAGAGCTACGTCGGAGGCGTCGCTCTCGACCTGGAAGGGGAGGGACTCGTCGATGGCGCGCATCGTGGCCTGTGCGATATCCGCTTTGATGCGGCTGAAGGCCTGGCAAGCCTCTGTCGACAGAGGGAAGGTCGTGGTCTGTATTAGGGGGCGGGCCTTGTCTGCGTACTGGGGGACCCACTGGGCGTAGTATGAAAAGAACCCCAGGCAGCGTTTTAGGGCTTTTGAGCAGTGCGGGAGGGGAAATTCCATGACAGCGCGCATACGTTCGGGGTCGGGGCCTATTATCCCATTGCGCACTACGTAGCCCAGGATGGCTAGCCGGTTTGTGCTAAAAACGCACTTGTCCTCGTTGTACGTGAGGTTCAAGGCTTTAGCGGTCTGGAGGAATTTTTGGAGGTTGGCGTCGTGGTCCTGCTGATCGTGGCCGCAGATGGTTACATTGTCGAGATACGGGAACGTGGCCCGTAACCCGTGTTGATCAACCATTCGGCCCATTTCTCGTTGGAAGACCGAGACCCCGTTTGTGACGCCAAATGGGACCCTTAGGAAATGGTATAATCGCCCGTTTGCCTCGAAGGCTGTGTACTTGCGGTCACTTGGGCGGATGGGGAGCTGATGGTAGGCGGACTTGAGGTCCACGGTGGAGAAGACTTTATATTGGGCAATCCGATTGACCATGTCGGATATGCGGGGGAGAGGGTACGCGTCTAGTTGTGTGTACCTGTTGATGGTCTGGCTATAGTCTATGACCATCCTTTGCTTCTCCCCTGTCTTTACTACTACCACCTGTGCTCTCCAGGGACTATTGCTGGCCTGGATTATGCCTTCCTTTAGTAGCCGCTGGACTTCGGACCGAATGAATGTCCGGTCCTGGGCGCTGTACCGTCTGCTCCTAGTGGCGACGGGTTTGCAATCCGGGGTGAGGTTTGCAAACAAGGATGAGGGTTGCACCTTGAGGGTTGCAAGGCCGCAGATAGTGAGTGGGGGTACTGGGCCGCCGAATTTGAAGGTTAGGCTCTGTAGATTGCACTGGAAGTCTAATCCCAGTAATGTGGGGGCGCAGAGTTGAGGAAGGACGTAGAGCCTGTAGTTTTTGAACTCCCTCCCTTGCACCGTTAGGGTAACTATGCAGAAGCCTTTGATCTGTACGGAGTGGGATCCTGCAGCTAGGGAAATCTTTTGTGCGCTGGGACGGCGTCTTACCGTGTCGGGGTGGATAAAGCTCTCCGTGCTCCGGGAGTCGACCAGGCATGGTGTCTCGTGCCCGTTTATCAGCACCGTTGTCGTCGTCGTCTGGAGCGTCCGGGGCCATGCTTGGTCCAGCGTCATTGAAGCCAGACGTGGTTGTAATGGTTGAGCGTCTTCTTCGAACCCCGTGGAGCCGTCGACACTGGGGTCCGTTGTTGCCGTCCAAGATGGCGTCGGGGGTGAACAAGATGGCTGCCCCATGCATCGCACATGGCTGGGGGGTCACAAGATGGCGGCGGGGGTGAACAAAATGGCCGCCCCCATGCGTCGCACAGGTCTGGGGTGGTCCAAGATGGCGGCGCCCTTCCTCCCCTCGTGGTGGCCGGGACCCAAAATGGCAGCGCCTGCGGGTCGCACATGCGGCGCTGGTGGGGGGTTGGGGAGCGTAAACGGCGTGCAGGGCTCCCTGTTCTCCGGGGAGAGCGGTGGTCGGGACCCAGAGTGGTAGCGCCGGCGGGTCATACATGGGGCGCTGGGGGGGTTGGGGAACGTAAACGGCGTGCAGGGCTCCCTGTTCTCCCGGGACAGCGGCAACCTTGCGGGACCGGCACACAGCCGCGAAATGGCCCTTTTGTCCGCAGCTCTTACAGATCGCTGCGCGGGCCGGGCAGCGCTGCCGGGGGTGTTTCGCCTGGCCGCAGAAATAGCAGCGGGCTCCCCCGGTGCGACTTGGCGTTTGAACCGCGCAAGCCTGTGGGGTGTCCGGGGGGGGGGGGGTGGGTTTGTCGCGACGGGTTCGTACGGAGCCCAATGGGCTGCCGCACGGTCGGGGCCATGGGCGCGGGTATTTCGCGCGGCCACGTCTAGGGAGGCTGCTAGGGCCCGTGCCTCTGAGAGTCCTAGCGACTCTTTTTCTAGACGTCTTTGGCGGATTTGGGAGGAGTTCATACCTGCCACAAAAGCATCGCGCATTTACCTGTCCGAGTGTTCATTTGCGTTCACTGGCAGGCAGCTGCAGGCCCGTCCCAAAATTAGTAGCGCGGCGTAGAATTCATCTATCGATTCTCCGGGACTTTGCCGTGTCGTTGCGAGTTGATAGCGAGTGTAGATCTGGTTTACTGGGCGAACATAGAGACTTTTTAGTGCTGCGAACGCCGTCTGGAAATCCTCTGCGTCTTCGATGAGGGAGAAAATCCCCGTGCTTAACCTCGAGTGCAGGACCTGTAGTTTTTGGTCTTCTGTGACCCAGCCGGTGGCCGTTCTGAGGTAGGCCTCGAAACAAGTCTGCCAGTGCTTGAAAGCTGCTGCTGCGTTCACTGCGTGGGGGCTGATCCTCAGGCATTCCGGGATGATCCTGAGCTCCATAGTCCTTTAGTCACGCTTAATAAATTGTAGCGCGCAAAGACTCCGAGAGACGAATAGAGTGAAGTCGATGAGGCTTTATTAAGCGTGACTGTTCCCCCGCAGTTCAGTCGTAGACTGCCTGCGGGGGAGGACTCCTGGTACTTATACTCCGCCTTCAGGGCAGAGCTAGAGGTCAACGTCCAACCAGGACCCGGGATCTGTCAGCCAATGACATCACGGCTTCACAGTCCCACATGACCCCTAATGCATACTACCACAGGGAGCATGTGCAAACTCCACACGGACAGGGACCCAGAGCCGGGATCGAACCTGGGACCTCGGCGCCATGAGGCAGCAGGGCTAACCCACTGCACCACCATGCTGCCCAGGAGTTCAATGTTAACACGTTCCTTTACATGTCCTATAACATGCCAGAGACTTTAACGTCTCTAAGTGCTGGGTGTGTTCTTCTATCCCTACCAATTCCCAAGCAGGTATCCCACTGCAGCCTGTCCCTTTTACTTTATCCCAAATGGCAGAATGGTACATTTTCCAAAATCACGACCATACCTTTCCCGAATGTGGAGAACCAAAAAAATGGTAAACGATGAGGTTAAGAGATGGCGATCTGCAGGCCGCCCATTAAAAGCTTTAAAGGGATGATACCAACATATCTATAATCGAAGGCCGACATCACCCCAAGTAACCTTCCCAACTGGTCATAATCATACTGTGACAATATGTTTAATTAACTATAGTTATAGAGGATGGAATGCGGGATACAGAAAATGTAAATATTATTTGGATGTGAGTGCCAGTAAAATGTGCACTCATGACACAAAAAAGGTAGTGGTCTATGGACATGAAGGGGATCACGTCGACTTTAAAGGGCTACCTAATTACACCGATGGGACAACTTTTACAGAACGTTGGTACCCACAAGTGGTTGCCCAATATTCTACCTATAATGGCACCTATTACATCTGCAGTAATACTGCACACCCTTGGCTTCCAATGGTATGGAGCGGAGCGTGCTATTTAGGATTAATTGTCCCCTTCATCCATCATTCCCCTTCCCTTTCTCTAGCCGATGTTGTGAACGCAAACTCAAAATATGGACATCTCATCCCACAGTTTGACAGATATCCATTAACCAATATCAAAAGGTCACAGGGGCTGAGAAATTCTTCTCTGCTCTCATCCCTACCTATGGCGTCATCGTATTGGCCAGAGAATACATTAAATTGGCCGCGGCCTTAGAGAAAATAGCCAATGACACTGCCCGAGCCCTCAGTAGCATTTTACAAAGATCAAAGAATAATACACCACAGGAACAGGCCCTTCGGCCTTCCAAACCTGTAGCGGTCATGATACCAACCCCTTCCAAAACCCTCAGCACTTGTTTGTGCCGTATCCCTCTATACCCATCCTATCCATGTGTTTGTTAAGATGCCTTTTGAATGCTGTTAATGTACCTGCTTCCACAGTAATGTACCGCTTGCAGAGCTTTGCCCGTTCCATTGTTGAAGGTTGTTCTTCAACCATTAAAGACAATGTGAATGAGTTCCTCCCTGCGCTTACTTCTATCCTGTCGCATTTCTTCCTTAATTTCTATTCGTTATTTTGATTCATCTTATTAATCTTTAGAAGAATCAAAGGGGGGACTGAAAGAAATCAGATTTTGTGGTTAGCAAGGTGCACCTTGAACATCACCAACTGCACCCTGAGCATCACCCACTGCAACCTGAACAGCACTAAATGCAATCTGAGCATCAGATACTGCACCCTGAGCAGCTCCCATAGCACCCTGAACAGCACCCACTACACGTTGAACAGCACCCACTGCACCCTGAGCATCACCCACTGCAACAAAAACAGCACTAAATGCAATCTGAGCATCAGATACTGCACCCTGAGCAGCTCCCATAGCACCCTGAACAGCACCCTGAATAGCACCCACAGCACCCTGAACAGCACCCACAGCACCCTGAACATCACCCACTGCACCTTGAGCATCACCCACAGCATCCTGAACAGTACACTCAATGCACTATGAGCATCACCTACTGCACCCTGAACATCACCCACAGCACCCTGAACAGCACCCACGGCACCCTGAACAACACCCACTGCACCCTGAACATCACCCACTGCACCCTGAACAGCACACACGGCACCCTGAACAACACCCACTGCACCCTGAACATCACCCACAGCACGCTGAACAGCACCCACGGCACCCTGAACAACACCCACTGCACCCTGAACAGCACCCACAGCACCCTGAACATCACCCACAGCACCCTGAACAGCACCCACGGCACCCTGAACAACACCCACTGCACCCTGAACAACACCCACAGCACCCTGAACAGCACCCACGGCACCCTGAACAACACCCACAGCACCCTGAACAGCACCCACTGCACCCTGAACAACACCCACAGCACCCTGAACAGCACCCACTGCACCCTGAACAACACCCACGGCACCCTGAACAACACCCACAGCACCCTGAACAGCACCCACAGCACCCTGAACAACACCCACGGCACCCTGAACAGCACCCACTGCACCCCGAACAACTCCCACTGCACCCTGAACAGCACCCAGTGCACCCTGAACATCATCCACAGCACCCTGAACAGCACCCAGTGAACCCTGAACATCACCCACAGCACCCTGAACAGTACCCGCAGCACCCTGAACAGCACCCACTGCACCCTGAACAACACCCACAGCACCCTGAACAGCACCCATAGCTCCCTGAACAACACCCACTGCACCCTGAACAGCACCCACAGCACCCTGAACATCACCCACAGCACCCTGAACAGCACCCACGGCACCCTGAACAACACCCACTGCACCCTGAACAACACCCACAGCACCCTGAACAGCACCCACGGCATCCTGAACAACACCCACAGCACCCTGAACAGCACCCACTGCACCCTGAACAACACCCACAGCACCCTGAACAGCACCCACTGCACCCTGAACAACACCCACGGCACCCTGAACAACAACCACAGCACCCTGAACAGCACCCACAGCACCCTGAACAACACCCACGGCACCCTGAACAGCACCCACTGCACCCTGAACAACTCCCACTGCACCCTGAACAGCACCCAGTGCACCCTGAACATCATCCACAGCACCCTGAACAGCACCCAGTGAACCCTGAACATCACCCACAGCACCCTGAACAGTACCCGCAGCACCCTGAACAGCACCCACTGCACCCTGAACAACACCCACAGCACCCTGAACAGCACCCATAGCTCCCTGAACAACACCCACTGCACCCTGAACAGCAACCACTGCACCCTGAACAACACCCACAGCACCCTGAACAGCACCCATAGCTCCCTGAACAACACCCACTGCACCCTGAACAACACCCACTGCACCCTGAACAACACCCACAGCACCCTGAACAGCATCCATAGCTCCCTGAACAAGACCCACAGCACCATGAACAACACCCACTGCACCCTGAACATCACCCACTGCACCTGAACAACACCCACAGCACCCTGAACAGCACCCATAGCTCCCTGAACAACACCCACTGCACCCTGAACAGCACCCACTGCACCCTGAACAACACCCACAGCACCCTGAACAGCACCCATAGCTCCCTGAACAACACCCACTGCACCCTGAACAACACCCACTGCACCCTGAACAACACCCACAGCACCCTGAACAGCATCCATAGCTCCCTGAACAAGACCCACAGCACCATGAACAACACCCACAGCACCCTGAACAGCACCCATAGCTCCCTGAACAACACCCACTGCACCCTGAACAGCACCCACTGCACCCTGAACAACACCCACAGCACCCTGAACAGCACCCGTAGCTCCCTAAACAACACTCACTGCACCCTGAACAACACCCACTGCACCCTGAACAACACCCACAGCACCCTGAACAGCACCCATAGCTCCCTGAACAACACCCACAGCACCCAAACAACACCCACTGCACCCTGAAAAACACCCACAGCACCCTGAACAGCACCCATAGCACCCTGAACAACACCCACAGCACCCTGAACATCACCCACTGCACCCTGAACAACACCCACAGCTCCGTGAACAACACCCACTGCACCCTGAACATCACACACACCTCCCTGAACAACACCCACAGCACCCTGAACATCACCCACTGCAGCCTGAACAACACCCACAGCACCCTGAACAACACCCAGGGCACCCTGAACAACACCCACTGCACCCTGAACAGCACCCACAGCACCCTGAACATCACCCACAGCACCCTGAACAGCACCCACGGCACCCTGAACAACACCCACTGCACCCTGAACAACACCCACAGCACCCTGAACAGCGCCCACGGCACCCTGAACAACACCCACAGCACCCTGAACAGCACCCACTGCACCCTGAACAACACCTACAGCACCCTGAACAGCACCCACTGCACCCTGAACAGCACCCACAGCACCCTGAACAACACCCACGGCACCCTGAACAGCACCCACAGCACCCTGAACAACACCCACAGCACCCTGAACAGCACCCACAGCACCCTGAACAGCACCCACTGCACCCTGAACATCACCCACGGCACCCTGAACAACACCCACAGCACCCTGAACAGCACCCACTGCACCCTGAACAACACCCACAGCACCCTGAACAGCACCCACTGCACCCTGAACAACACCCACGGCACCCTGAACAACACCCACAGCACCCTGAACAGCACCCACAGCACCCTGAACAACACCCACGGCACCCTGAACAGCACCCACTGCACCCCGAACAACTCCCACTGCACCCTGAACAGCACCCAGTGCACCCTGAACATCATCCACAGCACCCTGAACAGCACCCAGTGAACCCTGAACATCACCCACAGCACCCTGAACAGTACCCGCAGCACCCTGAACAGCACCCACTGCACCCTGAACAACACCCACAGCACCCTGAACAGCACCCATAGCTCCCTGAACAACACCCACTGCACCCTGAACAGCACCCACAGCACCCTGAACATCACCCACAGCACCCTGAACAGCACCCACGGCACCCTGAACAACACCCACTGCACCCTGAACAACACCCACAGCACCCTGAACAGCACCCACGGCACCCTGAACAACACCCACAGCACCCTGAACAGCACCCACTGCACCCTGAACAACACCCACAGCACCCTGAACAGCACCCACTGCACCCTGAACAACACCCACGGCACCCTGAACAACACCCACAGCACCCTGAACAGCACCCACAGCACCCTGAACAACACCCACGGCACCCTGAACAGCACCCACTGCACCCTGAACAACTCCCACTGCACCCTGAACAGCACCCAGTGCACCCTGAACATCATCCACAGCACCCTGAACAGCACCCAGTGAACCCTGAACATCACCCACAGCACCCTGAACAGTACCCGCAGCACCCTGAACAGCACCCACTGCACCCTGAACAACACCCACAGCACCCTGAACAGCACCCATAGCTCCCTGAACAACACCCACTGCACCCTGAACAGCAACCACTGCACCCTGAACAACACCCACAGCACCCTGAACAGCACCCATAGCTCCCTGAACAACACCCACTGCACCCTGAACAACACCCACTGCACCCTGAACAACACCCACAGCACCCTGAACAGCATCCACGGCACCCTGAACAACACCCACTGCACCCTGAACAACACCCACAGCACCCTGAACAGCACCCACAGCACCCTGAACAACATCCACGGCACCCTGAACAGCACCCACTGCACCCTGAACAACTCCCACTGCACCCTGAACAGCACCCAGTGCACCCTGAACATCATCCACAGCACCCTGAACAGCACCCAGTGAACCCTGAACATCACCCACAGCACCCTGAACAGTACCCGCAGCACCCTGAACAGCACCCACTGCACCCTGAACAACACCCACAGCACCCTGAACAGCACCCATAGCTCCCTGAACAACACCCACTGCACCCTGAACAGCACCCATAGCTCCCTGAACAACACCCACTGCACCCTGAACAGCACCCACAGCACCCTGAACATCACCCACAGCACCCTGAACAGCACCCACAGCACCCTGAACAACACCCACTGCACCCTGAACAACACCCACAGCACCCTGAACAGCACCCACGGCACCCTGAACAACACCCACAGCACCCTGAACAGAACCCACTGCACCCTGAACAACACCCACAGCACCCTGAACAGCACCCACTGCACCCTGAACAACACCCACGGCACCCTGAACAACACCCACAGCACCCTGAACAGCACCCACAGCACCCTGAACAACACCCACGGCACCCTGAACAGCACCCACTGCACCCTGAACAACTCCCACTGCACCCTGAACAGCACCCAGTGCACCCTGAACATCATCCACAGCACCCTGAACAGCACCCAGTGAACCCTAAACATCACCCACAGCACCCTGAACAGTACCCGCAGCACCCTGAACAGCACCCACTGCACCCTGAACAACACCCACAGCACCCTGAACAGCACCCATAGCTCCCTGAACAACACCCACTGCACCCTGAACAGCAACCACTGCACCCTGAACAACACCCACAGCACCCTGAACAGCACCCATAGCTCCCTGAACAACACCCACTGCACCCTGAACAACACCCACTGCACCCTGAACAACACCCACAGCACCCTGAACAGCATCCATAGCTCCCTGAACAAGACCCACAGCACCATGAACAACACCCACTGCACCCTGAACATCACCCACTGCACCTGAACAACACCCACAGCACCCTGAACAGCACCCATAGCTCCCTGAACAACACCCACTGCACCCTGAACAACACCCACTGCACCCTGAACAGCACCCACTGCACCCTGAACAACACCCACAGCACCCTGAACAGCACCCGTAGCTCCCTGAACAACACTCACTGCACCCTGAACAACACCCACTGCACCCTGAACAACACCCACAGCACCCTGAACAGCACCCATAGCTCCCTGAACAACACCCACAGCACCCAAACAACACCCACTGCACCCTGAAAAACACACACAGCACCCTGAACAGCACCCATAGCACCCTGAACAACACCCACAGCACCCTGAACATCACCCACTGCACCCTGAACAACACCCACAGCTCCGTGAACAACACCCACTGCACCCTGAACATCACACACACCTCCCTGAACAACACCCACAGCACCCTGAACATCACCCACTGCACCCTGAACAACACCCACAGCACCCTGAACAACACCCAGGGCACCCTGAACAACACCCACTGCACCCTGAACAGCACCCACAGCACCCTGAACATCACCCACAGCACCCTGAACAGCACCCACGGCACCCTGAACAACACCCACTGCACCCTGAACAACACCCACAGCACCCTGAACAGCGCCCACGGCACCCTGAACAACACCCACAGCACCCTGAACAGCACCCACTGCACCCTGAACAACACCCACAGCACCCTGAACAGCACCCACTGCACCCTGAACAGCACCCACAGCACCCTGAACAATACCCACGGCACCCTGAACAGCACCCACAGCACCCTGAACAACACCCACAGCACCCTGAACAGCACCCACAGCACCCTGAACAGCACCCACTGCACCCTGAACATCACCCACTGCACCCTGAACAGCACCCACAGCACCCTGAACAACACCCACTGCACCCTGACTAACACCCACAGCTCCCTGAACAACACCCACAGCACCCTGGGCAACACCCACTGCACCCTAAATAGCACCCACAGCACCCTGAACAGCACCCACAGCACCCTGAGCAACACCCACAGCACCCTGAACAGCACCCACAGCACCCTGGACAACACCCACTGCACCCTGAACAACACCCACAGCACCCTGAACATCACCCACAGCACCCTGAACAGCACACACTGCACCCTGAACAGCACCCACAGCACCCTGGACAACTCCCACTGCACCCTGAACAACACCCACAGCACCCTGAACAGCACCCACAGCACCCTGAACAGCACCCACTGCACCCTGAACATCACCCACTGCACCCTGAACAGCACCCACAGCACCCTGAACAACACCCACTGCACCCTGACTAACACCCACAGCTCCCTGAACAACACCCACAGCACCCTGGGCAACACCCACTGCACCCTAAATAGCACCCACAGCACCCTGAACAGCACCCACAGCACCCTGAACAACACCCACAGCACCCTGAACAGCACCCACAGCACCCTGGACAACACCCACTGCACCCTGAACAACACCCACAGCACCCTGAACATCACCCACAGCACCCTGAACAGCACCCACTGCACCCTGAACAGCACCCACAGCACCCTGGACAACACCCACTGCACCCTGAACAGCACCCATAGCACCCTGAACATCACCCACAGCACCCTGAACAGCACCCACAGCACCCTGAACAGCACCCACAGCACCCTGAACAGCACCCACTGCATGCTGAACAGCACCCACTGCACCCTGAACTGCACCCACAGCATCCTGAACATCACCCACTGCACCCTGAACAGCACCCACTGCACCCTGAACAGCACCCACTGCACCCTGAACAGCACCCACAGCAATCTGAACATCACCCACTGCACCCTGAACAGCACCCACTGCACCCTGAACAACACCCACTGCACCCTGAACAGCACCCACTGCACCCTGAACAGCACCCACTGCACCCTGAACAGCACCCACTGCACCCTGAACATCACCCACTGCACCCTGAACAGCACCCACTGCACCCTGAACAGCACCCACTGCACCCTGAACAGCAGCCACAGCAATCTGAACACCACCCACAGCACCCTGAACAGCGCCCATGGCACCCTGAACAACACCCACAGCACCCTGAACAGCACCCACTGCACCCTGAACAACACCCACAGCACCCTGAACAGCACCCACTGCACCCTGAACAGCACCCACAGCACCCTGAACAACACCCACGGCACCCTGAACAGCACCCACAGCACCCTGAACAACACCCACAGCATCCTGAACAGCACCCACAGCACCCTGAACAGCACCCACTGCACCCTGAACAGCACCCACACCTCCCTGAACAACACCCACTGCACCCTGAACAACACCCACGGCACCCTGAACAACACCCACAGCACCCTGAACAGCACCCACAGCACCCTGAACAACACCCACGGCACCCTGAACAGCACCCACAGCACCCTGAACAACACCCACAGCACCCTGAACAGCACCCACGGCACCCTGAACAACACCCACAGCACCCTGAACAGCACCCACTGCACCCTGAACAACACCCACTGCACCCTGAACAGCACCCACAGCACCCTGAACAGCACCCACAGCACCCTGAACAACACCCACAGCACCCTGAACAGCACCCACAGCACCCTGGACAACACCCACTGCACCCTGAACAACACCCACTGCACCCTGAACATCACCCACTGCACCCTGAACAGCGCCCACGGCACCCTGAACAACACCCACTGCACCCTGAACATCACCCACTGCACCCTGAACAGCGCCCAGGCACCCTGAACAACACCCACTGCACCCTGAACATCACCCACTGCACCCTGAACAGCACCCACTGCACCCTGAACAACACCCACAGCACCCTGAACAACACCAACTGCACCCTGAACAACACCCACTGCACCCTGAACAGCACCCACACCTCCCTGAACAACACCCACTGCACCCTGAACAACACCCACTGCACCCTGAACATCACCCACTGCACCCTGAACAGCACCCACTGCACCCTGAACAACACCCACAGCACCCTGAACAACACCAACTGCACCCTGAACAACACCCACTGCACCCTGAACAGCACCCACACCTCCCTGAACAACACCCACTGCACCCTGAACAACACCCACTGCACCCTGAACAACACCCACGGCACCCTGAACAACACCTACAGCACCCTGAACAGCACCCACAGCACCCTGAACAACACCCACGGCATCCTGAACAGCACCCACAGCACCCTGAACAACACCCACGGCACCCTGAACAGCACCCACGGCACCCTGAACAACACCCACAGCACCCTGAACAACACCCACAGCACCCTGAACAGCACCCACTGCACCCTGAACAACACCCACAGCACCCTGAACAGCACCCACTGCACCCTGAACAACACCCACAGCACCCTGAACAGCACCCACTGCACCCTGAACAGCACCCACAGCACCCTGAACAACACCCACAGCACCCTGAACATCACCCACTGCACCCTGAACAACACCCACGGCACCCTGAACAACACCCACTGCACCCTGAACAACACCCACGGCACCCTGAACAACACCCACAGCACCCTGAACAGCACCCACAGCACCCTGAACAACACCCACTGCACCCTGAACATCACCCACAGCACCCTGAACAGCAACTACTGCACCCTGAACAACACCGACAGCACCCTGAACATCACCCCCTGCACCCTGAACATCACCCACTGCACCCTGAACAACACACACTGCACCCTGAACAACACCCACTGCACCCTGAACAACACCCACTGCACCCTGAACAACACCCACACCTCCCTGAACAACACCCACTGTACCCTGAACAACACCCACTGCACCCTGACCATCACCCACAGCACCCTGAACAGCACCCACAGCACCCTGAACATCACCCGCAGCACCCTGAACAGCACCCACACCTCCCTGAACAACACCCATTGCACCCTGAACATCACCCACTGCACCATGAACATCACCCACAGCACCCTGAACAGCACCCACTGCACCCTGAACAACACCCACTGCACCCTGAACAACACCCACTGCACCCTGAACAACACCCACAGCACCCTGAACAGCACCCACAGCACCATGAACAGCACCCACGGCACCCTGAACAACACCCACACCTCCCTGAACAACACCCACTGCACCCTGAACAACACCCACTGCACCCTGAACAACACCCACTGCACCCTGAACAGCACCCACAGCACCCTGGACAACAGCCACTGCACCCTGAACAGCACCCACAGCACCCTGAACATCACACACAGCACCCTGAACAGCACCCACAGCACCCTGAACAGCACCCACAGCACCCTGAACAGCACCCACTGCATGCTGAACAGCACCCACTGCACCCTGAACATCACCCACAGCACCCTGAACAGCACCCACAGCACCCTGAACAGCACCCACAGCACCCTGAACAGCACCCACTGCATGCTGAACAGCACCCACTGCACCCTGAACTGCACCCACAGCACCCTGAACAGCACCCACGGCACCCTGAACAACACCCACTGCACCCTGAACAACACCCACAGCACCCTGAACAGCGCCCACGGCACCCTGAACAACACCCACAGCACCCTGAACAGCACCCACTGCACCCTGAACAACACCCACAGCACCCTGAACAGCACCCACTGCACCCTGAACAGCACCCACAGCACCCTGAACAACACCCACGGCACCCTGAACAGCACCCACAGCACCCTGAACAACACCCACAGCACCCTGAACAGCACCCACAGCACCCTGAACAGCACCCACTGCACCCTGAACATCACCCACTGCACCCTGAACAGCACCCACAGCACCCTGAACAACACCCACTGCACCCTGACTAACACCCACAGCTCCCTGAACAACACCCACAGCACCCTGGGCAACACCCACTGCACCCTAAATAGCACCCACAGCACCCTGAACAGCACCCACAGCACCCTGAACAACACCCACAGCACCCTGAACAGCACCCACAGCACCCTGGACAACACCCACTGCACCCTGAACAACACCCACAGCACCCTGAACATCACCCACAGCACCCTGAACAGCACCCACTGCACCCTGAACAGCACCCACAGCACCCTGGACAACACCCACTGCACCCTGAACAGCACCCATAGCACCCTGAACAGCACCCACTGCATGCTAACAGCACCCACTGCATGCTAACAGCACCCACAGCACCCTGAACAGCACCCACAGCACCCTGAACAGCACCCACTGCATGCTAACAGCACCCACTGCACCCTGAACTGCACCCACAGCATCCTGAACATCACCCACTGCACCCTGAACAGCACCCACTGCACCCTGAACAGCACCCACTGCACCCTGAACAGCACCCACAGCAATCTGAACATCACCCACTGCACCCTGAACAGCACCCACTGCACCCTGAACAACACCCACTGCACCCTGAACAGCACCCACTGCACCCTGAACAGCACCCACTGCACCCTGAACAGCACCCACTGCACCCTGAACATCACCCACTGCACCCTGAACAGCACCCACTGCACCCTGAACAGCACCCACTGCACCCTGAACAGCACCCACAGCAATCTGAACACCACCCACAGCACCCTGAGCAGCGCCCATGGCACCCTGAACAACACCCACAGCACCCTGAACAGCACCCACTGCACCCTGAACAACACCCACAGCACCCTGAACAGCACCCACTGCACCCTGAACAGCACCCACAGCACCCTGAACAACACCCACGGCACCCTGAACAGCACCCACAGCACCCTGAACAACACCCACAGCATCCTGAACAGCACCCACAGCACCCTGAACAGCACCCACTGCACCCTGAACAGCACCCACACCTCCCTGAACAACACCCACTGCACCCTGAACAACACCCACGGCACCCTGAACAACACCCACAGCACCCTGAACAGCACCCACAGCACCCTGAACAACACCCACGGCACCCTGAACAGCACCCACAGCACCCTGAACAACACCCACAGCACCCTGAACAGCACCCACGGCACCCTGAACAACACCCACAGCACCCTGAACAGCACCCACTGCACCCTGAACAACACCCACTGCACCCTGAACAGCACCCACAGCACCCTGAACAGCACCCACAGCACCCTGAACAACACCCACAGCACCCTGAACAGCACCCACAGCACCCTGGACAACACCCACTGCACCCTGAACAACACCCACAGCACCCTGAACATCACCCACAGCACCCTGAACAGCACCCACTGCACCCTGAACAGCACCCACTGCACCCTGAACATCACCCACAGCACCCTGAACAGCACCCACTGCACCCTGAACAGCACCCACAGCACCCTGGACAACACCCACTGCACCCTGAACAGCACCCACGGCACCCTGAACAACACCCACAGCACCCTGAACAGCACCCACTGCACCCTGAACAACACCCACAGCACCCTGAACAGCACCCACTGCACCCTGAACAGCACCCACGGCACCCTGAACAACACCCACTGCACCCTGAACAACACCCACAGCACCCTGAACAACACCCACAGCACCCTGAACATCACCCACTGCACCCTGAACAACACCCACGGCACCCTGAACAACACCCACAGCACCCTGAACAGCACCCACAGCACCCTGAACAACACCCACTGCACCCTGAACATCACCCACAGCACCCTGAACAGCACCCACTGCACCCTGAACAGCACCCACTGCACCCTGAACATCACCCACTGCACCCTGAACAGCGCCCACGGCACCCTGAACAACACCCACTGCACCCTGAACATCACCCACTGCACCCTGAACAGCACCCACTGCACCCTGAACAACACCCACAGCACCCTGAACAACACCAACTGCACCCTGAACAACACCCACTGCACCCTGAACAGCACCCACACCTCCCTGAACAACACCCACTGCACCCTGAACAACACCCACTGCACCCTGAACAACACCCACGGCACCCTGAACAACACCTACAGCACCCTGAACAGCACCCACAGCACCCTGAACAACACCCACGGCATCCTGAACAGCACCCACAGCACCCTGAACAACACCCACGGCACCCTGAACAGCACCCACGGCACCCTGAACAACACCCACAGCACCCTGAACAACACCCACAGCACCCTGAACAGCACCCACTGCACCCTGAACAACACCCACAGCACCCTGAACAGCACCCACTGCACCCTGAACAACACCCACAGCACCCTGAACAGCACCCACTGCACCCTGAACAGCACCCACAGCACCCTGAACAACACCCACAGCACCCTGAACATCACCCACTGCACCCTGAACAACACCCACGGCACCCTGAACAACACCCACTGCACCCTGAACAACACCCACGGCACCCTGAACAACACCCACAGCACCCTGAACAGCACCCACAGCACCCTGAACAACACCCACTGCACCCTGAACATCACCCACAGCACCCTGAACAGCAACTACTGCACCCTGAACAACACCGACAGCACCCTGAACATCACCCCCTGCACCCTGAACATCACCCACTGCACCCTGAACAACACACACTGCACCCTGAACAACACCCACTGCACCCTGAACAACACCCACTGCACCCTGAACAATACCCACACCTCCCTGAACAACACCCACTGTACCCTGAACAACACCCACTGCACCCTGACCATCACCCACAGCACCCTGAACAGCACCCACAGCACCCTGAACATCACCCGCAGCACCCTGAACAGCACCCACACCTCCCTGAACAACACCCATTGCACCCTGAACATCACCCACTGCACCATGAACATCACCCACAGCACCCTGAACAGCACCCACTGCACCCTGAACAACACCCACTGCACCCTGAACAACACCCACTGCACCCTGAACAACACCCACAGCACCCTGAACAGCACCCACAGCACCATGAACAGCACCCACGGCACCCTGAACAACACCCACACCTCCCTGAACAACACCCACTGCACCCTGAACAACACCCACTGCACCCTGAACAACACCCACTGCACCCTGAACAGCACCCACAGCACCCTGAACATCACCCACTGCACCCTGAAAACACCCACAGCACCCTGAACAACACCCACTGCACCCTGAACAGCACCCACAGCATCCTGAACATCACCCACTGCACCCTGAACAGCACCCACAGCACCCTGAACAGCACCCACAGCACCCTGAACAGCACCCACTGCACCCTGAACAACACCCACTGCACCCTGAACATCACCCACAGCACCCTGAACAGCACCCACACCTCCCTGAACAACACCCATAGCTCCCTGAACATCACCCACAGCACCCTGAACATCACCCACTGCACCCTGAACATCACCCACAGCACCCTGAACAGCACCCACAGCACCCTGAACAGCACCCACTGCACCCTGAACATCACCCACTGCACCCTGAACAGCACCCACAGCACCCTGAACAGCACCCACAGCACCCTGAACAACACCCACTGCACCCTGACTAACACCCACAGCTCCCTGAACAACACCCACAGCACCCTGGGCAACACCCACTGCACCCTGAACAGCACCCACAGCACCCTGAACAGCACCCACAGCACCCTGAACAACACCCACAACACCCTGAACAGCACCCACAGCACCCTGGACAACACCCACTGCACCCTGAACAACACCCACAGCACCCTGAACATCACCCACAGCACCCTGAACAGCACCCACTGCACCCTGAACAGCACCCACAGCACCCTGGACAACACCCACTGCACCCTGAACAGCACCCACAGCACCCTGAACATCACCCACAGCACCCTGAACAGCACCCACAGCACCCTGAACAGCACCCACAGCACCCTGAGCAGCACCCACTGCACGCTGAACAGCACCCACTGCACCCTGAACTGCACCCACAGCACCCTGAACAACACCCACTGCACCCTGAACAGCACCCACTGCACCCTGAACAGCACCCACTGCACCCTGAACAGCACCCACTGCACCCTGAACATCACCCACTGCACCCTGAACAGCACCCACTGCACCCTGAACTGCACCCACTGCACCCTGAACAGCACCCACAGCAATCTGAACATCACCCACTGCACCCTGAAGAGCACCCACTGCACCTGAACATCACCCACAGCACCCTGAACAGCACCCACTGCACCCTGAACAGCAGGCTGAACATCAGCATAAACAGTACGCACAGCATCCTGAGCTGCACCCACAGCATCCTGAACATCACCCACAGCAGGAAAATGCTGGCACCTGTTACTCAGGAAGTCTGAACAATGCATTGAGAAAAGCATATTATGATTGGGGCAATTAAAGTCAACATGGTTTTACCAAAAGGGAAGTCCCATTTGACAAATTTATCAGCCTTTTTTGAGGACGTTACTGGTAGGGTAGATAAATGGGAACCAGCAGATGTAATATGTGTGGATTTCCAAAGCCGATCAAGTGCCACACAAAAGGTTAATATAGTTCAAGGGCACATGGAGCTGGGCTGACATTTAGCACAGATAGGGGCTTGCTAATGATACAAAATTAGGTGGAAATGCAAGGAATGAGGATGACACAAAGAGATCATAGAATCCCTACAGTGCAGAAGGAAGCCATTCAGCCCATCGAGTCTGCACCAACCCTCCCAAAGAGTACCCTACCTAGGCCCACTTCCCGCCCCATCCCTGTAACCCCACCTAACCTTTGAACACTAAGGGGCAACTTAGCATGCCCAATCCACCTAACCCACACATCTTTGGACATGAATAGGCAATTTAGCATGGCCAATCCGCCTAACCTACACATCTTGGGAATGTGGAAGGAAACCAGAGCACTCGGAGGAAATCCACGTAGATACATTAAATTGTGTGTGTATCCACTGGAGTTAGTAGAATGAGAGGCTGTCGCATTGAAACATCCAAAATTACAAAGATGTTTGACAGGTCTGAGAAATTATTACCCCTGGCAAGTTTCAGGATAAGGGGCTGATCATTTAGGACTGAGAAGAGGAGTAATTTCTTCACTCAAAGAGTCTGTGAATCTTTGGAATTCCCGAGCTCAGAAGGTTGTAGATGTTCCATCACTGAATATATTTAATAATAATAATTAATAATCTTTATTAGTGTCACAAGTAGGCTTACATTAATAATGCAATGAAGTTATTGTTAAAATCCTCTCGTCGTCACATCCGGCGTCTGTTCGAGTACACTGGGGAGAATTCAGAATGTCCAATTCACCTAACAGCATGTCTTTCGGGTTGTGGGAGCAAACTGGAGCACCCGGAAGGCTGGGATAGTGATGATAGGTAGGCTATCATCTGTATATAATATGAGTAAATCATCATCATCTGTATGTGTATTATAAGTTATATGCTTTACTGTTGTAGTTCTGGCATCCGACCAGCAGATGGTGCGAGTATGCAGGCATGTGCCCTGGACGCACCATGTGTTCCGAGACAAGGTGTGAGTAAGGAGTTGATAGCAGTTGCATATTAGAGTAGCTTTGTAGTATCTTATTGTAAGTTAATGTTAGACCATTATTTCCAACTGTATTAATCTTAGGCATTTTAGTAATCCTTTAGAATAGTGTTAGTAGTAAATAGTTTTGTTGTAAAACAAAGTCTAATGTTCTTTGTTAACACTACCACATCAAGATTCAACATCAGCATAATCAAAGAACATTACACCGGAAGACTGAGAGAGATTTTTGGTCTCCCAGAGGATTAAGGGATATGGGGAATGGTCAGGAAAATAGAGTTGAAGTCCAGGATCAGCCATGATTGTATTGAATGGCAGGGCAGGCTGGACAGGCCATATGATCTACTTCTGCTCCTATTTCTTATAGTCTTATCTTGATATTGTCTCTCTGTGATCATTTCCAGTAGATGTTTCTCCCTATGTCCAAGCCACTGCTGGCTTATTATTATCTCTCTCTCAGTGAACATTCTTAGTGTATGTCTTTGGTGAGCTGGTTGTGTCGTTGTAACATTGCTGGACTACTAAGCCAGAGGACCTGGCTAATGCTCTGGGGAAATGGGTTCAAATCCTACCATGGCAGTTGGTGGAATTTAAATTCAATCAGATCAGCTATGGATTTATTGAATGGCCGAGCAGGCTCAATGGGCTGAATGGTTTACTGTTACTCCTAGACCTATGATCTATCCCTCATTTATTGCTTCTGGTGGGTTAATATTATAATCGATGATCATTCCCAGAAGACCTCTCCTTCTGTCATGACCTCTGCTTGGTTAATAGTATCTCTCAGTGATTGTTACAAGTAGATCTCTCATTCGGTCTTGCCTCTGCTGGATCAATTTGATCTCTTTCTAGTTTTGGAAATTTCCATGCTAAATTGCCCATTTTGATCTAATTTCCAGTAGATCTCTCCGCAGTCAATGTCTCTGCTGGGTTAATATGATCTATTGGTGATCATTCCCAGTAGATCTCTCCCTCAGTCAATGTCTCTGCTGGGTTAATATGATCTATAGATGATCATTCCCAGTAGATCTCTCCCTCGGTCAATGTCTCAGCTGGGTTAATATGATCTATAGGTGATCATTCCCAGTTGATCCCTCCCTCGGTCAATGTCTCTGTTGGGTTATTAGGAGCTACAGAGATCATTCCCAGTAGATCCTTCCCTCAGTCAATGTATCTGCTGGGCTAATATGTGACCATTCCCAGTAGATCTCTTCCTCAGTCAATGTCTCTGCTGGGTTAACATGATCTATAAGTGATCATTCCCAGTAGATCTCTCCCTCAATGTCTCAGCTGGGTTAATATGATCTATAGGTGATCATTCCCAGTCGATCTCTCCCTCAGTCAATGTCTCTGTTGGGTTAATATGATCTATAGGTAATCATTCCCAGTAGATCTCCCCCTCAGTAAATGTCTCTGCTGGGTTAATATGATCCATAAGTGATAATTCCCAATAGATCTCTCCCTCAGTAAATGTCTCTGCTGGATTAATATGATCTATAGGTGATAATTCCCAATAGATCTCTCCCTCAGTAAATGTCTCTGCTGGATTAATATGATCTATTGGTGATCATTCCCAGTAGATTCCTCCCTCAGACAATGTCTCTGCAAGGTTAATATGATCTATAGGTTATCATTTCCAGTAGATTTCCCTCTGGTTGTTGCTGTGAGGTGAACTCCCGGAAGGTGCCATTAGGTGTCGCTGGAAGGGGTGAGCGCCGCCGGCACAGTCTCCGCCCCTTCCCCCCGCGCTCCTCACGGCGATGGGCTTTCCCGGTGACCTCTCACCCCGGGCAAACGTCAGCGGGGCGGCCAGGCTGAGCGCCATCTTCTCCCATGGAAGAGCAGCGAGGGGCTGCAGGGTCAGTGTCCGCGTCCGTAGCCGTAGCCCCAGCCCGGAGCCAGGCCTCACACTCCGCACAACAACATGGCCAACGTGTCCTATCACATTTCCAACCTGCTGGAGAAAATGACATCCAGTGACAAGGACTTCAGGTATGCAACCGGAACCGACTCCTACTTTAAACAGGAATTGACCTGCTCCTGACCACTAGGCACAAACATCCCGATTCTCACCTCAAAACTCAACTCCCCCTGGCTGTATTTCTGAACACTCCAGATGGTAACAGCGTGTGTGTGTGTGTGTGTGTGGAGGGCCACAGTTTCCTGCTCTCTATGCCAGTGCTCTCTGGGAGGGTGGTTGCCCGGTGCCTGGTCTAATTCCCAACATTGAATCCTCCTCAACTTCACAGAAAGCGTGAAGTGGGCTTTTTCTTTTCTTTGCACCACGCTGCAGTTTGCGGAGTGGACTGTGAGGCTTATGGCCACCTCGTTGATGCAGCCTGCAGCCATGTGTCATACCAGAAGTTCAGGCCACTCCACTCTGAATCAGTTTAATTCAGTGACACTGGGTTGATGTTCAAGTGGGGTGTGTTCATTAATTCATAGAGCATTCCAGCACAGAAAGTGGCCCTTCAGCTCATCGTGTCTGCTGACCATCAAGCGCCTATTATTCTAAATAAAAGCAAATTACTGTGGATGCTGGAATCTGAAACGAAAGAGAAAATGCTGGAAAGTCTCAGCAAGTCTGGCAGCATCTGTCGGGAGAGAAACGAGCTAACCTTTCGAGTCCGATGACTTTGTCAAAAGCCTATTATTCTAATCCTGTTTTCCAGCACTTGGTCTGTAACCTTGTGTGCTATGGCTTTTCAAGTACTCATTCCCATCCCAGTCTCCCCGAGCAGGTGCTGGAATGTGGCGACTAGGGGCTTTTCACAGTAACTTCATTTGAAGCCTACTTGTGACAAGCGATTTTCTTTACATTTAATTTCCTCTAAATGCTTTGTAAAAGTTGAGGGTCCCTGCCTCCAACACCCTATCAGGCAGTGAGTTCCAGATTCCCACCACTCTGAAAAAGTTTTCTCTCTCATCTCTTCTAAATCTCTGACCCCTTACCCTCTGGGACATTATTTATAAATAAATAAATAAATTTAGAGTACCCAATTCATTTTTTTTTTTTCAATTAAGGGGCAATTTAGCATGGCCAATCTACCTACCCTGCACATCTTTGGGTTGTGGGTGCGAAACACATGTAAACATGAGGAGAATGTGCAAACTCCACACTGACAGTGACCCTGAACCGGGATCGAACCTGGGACCTTGGTGCCGTGAGGCAGCAATGCTAACCACTGGGCCACTATGCTGCCCCTCTGGGACTTGGTATACGAGATATGAAGGGCTTTTTCCTAAAAGGCATACTGTAGAGAACTGAATTCATGTGCTGCTGTATATGTAATCTAGTGCTATCTTTGGGTTTGAAAGATCTCTGCCAAGCATTAGTGCAGAGGAAGAGGGACAAAGTCATTGACATGAAATGATTGCTCAGCATTATAGGCTCAGAATCTATAGGTTGTGATCAACTGAAAGGAGCTATCCACCATCAGTTTATAAGTGGCTGAACTAAGGCATTTGTAGGCAAAAGGGATCATAAGTGTCTGACAAGGCGATGCAGAGGCTTTTGAACTCCTGTGATTCCAGCATAGAATGAATAAAAGCCATATAATTTTCTTCTTTCCCATTACTTTCAAAGGGCTTGGTAGGATTTTCTGAAAATTTCAGCAATTTTAATGTCCATAGAATCCCTACAGTGGAGTAGGAGGCCATACGGTCCACCGAGTCTGCACCGTAAAAGAGCACTCTACATAGGCCCACTACCTTTCCCTATCCCCATAACCTCGTGCATTGATCATGGCCAATCCACCTAACCTGCACATCTTTGGACTGTGGCACGAAACCAGAGCACCTGGAGGAAACTCACGCAGACGTGGGGAGAATATGCAATTGCCACACAGACAGTGACCCAAGACTGGAATTGAACCCAGGCCTCTGGCTCTGTGAGGCAGCATTGCTAACCACTGTGCCACCCCCTAATGTTGCACTAATTGTTTCTCATTGTACTTGAAATTGAACTTTAAAACATTTATTTCAGTGAAGAACGAATAAGCTTGCATTTATTTGGTGCCTTTCTCAATCACAGTGGCTGGGATTCTCTGATTGGGTTAATATCATCTACAGGTGATCATTCGGAAAATAGCCGGGCCCGCCCCCCATGGTGGCCCCCCATGGTGGCCTGGCCCGCGATCGGGGCCTACCAATCGGCAGCGGACACCACTCCGGCGCCGTACTAGCCCTCTAGTAAGGGGTGAAGACCTGGGCCCGGAGGCCCTTTGATGCCTGAGTGGATCGCGCCAATTCGGTCAGAACCTGGCTGCGGGATTGGAGAATCCCGCCCAGTATGTCCCAAAACACTCTTCCAGCAATGAGGAAACACAGTAGCCAATTTGCACACGGCAAGCTCCCACAAACAGCAATGAAATAATCATTTGTTTGTAATGATTGTGAGATAAATATTGGTCAGGGCCGTGGAAGACTGTTCCTGCTCATCTTTGAAATAGTGCAATGAGATCTTTTCCATCCACCTATGAGAGCAGGCAGGGTTTTGGTTTAACCTCTCATATCACCCTCAGTACTGCACTGGTGTTTGATTGTGTTCAAGTCACGGGAGTGGGATGGGAATCCACAATCATTTTGCACTGAGACAAGAGTGCTACCAGCTGAGCCACAGATGAAGCCTTCATTTCTATCACTAACAGAGTCCCAAAGTGCTTCCTGGGTAATCAATTGCTGAGGATACAGAGGTGACTGTGGGCTGGTCTGACAACCATTTGTCTCACTGAGCAATCCTTCAAAGAGCATCAGTGCTGGTTGAGGGAAGAATGTTGAACTGGACAACAAGAGAGAGAGAGCTGTCTGCTCCTCTACTAATTGTATCTTTGAAGCTTTTATATCCACCTGAGAGGGCTGTGCAAACTTGATCAAACATCTCGTGATGAGTGCAGAAGTGAAGTGCTCATGTTACTGGATTGGAAATCCAGGGGGCTAGACTAATAAACCAGTTTATAAAATTTTGAAATAAAAAGTTGGTATAATATAAGTGAAAATGACCAAGGAGCTTTTAGGTTGGTGCTTTAAAAAAATAAACCCAAATGGTTCATGAACGTTCTTTCGGGAATTAAACATGTAAGTCTTGACTTACATGTGACTCCAATGCCACATTGAGCTGCTTCACGACTGACTGCCCTCTGAAATGGCCCAGCAAGATACTCGAGTTGTATCAAATCGAAACTCTGGGTAATTAGAAATGCTGGCCTTGCCAGTGACACTCACACCCTGAGAATGAACTTTTAAAATATGTGATTCACCAACTATTGCAGCCATTTGTGTAAAGACACACATGCTGGGATCAAACTTGCAGCTGGTCTTTACTGAGACTGTATAAAAGTAAACATGGGATAGCAGGCCACATCTCTTTACCTGGCCTCCAAATCCAAAGGGCCAAGTGCAGTTATGAGCAAGCTCTTGACTGCCGACGGCAAGGTTCCCTGGAATTAATGATATTTGAGTGTTAACCCATCCTTCCCATCACAGATGACAATGGAGAGTCTCTTTTTTTTCATGAGTCTCCCAATTAGACACTTGTGGCCTGCTGAATACACTGAGCCAATTAATTGCATTTGTACTTTAACACAGTTGTATTATGATACATGCATGCTGATCAATAAGCCCACCACAACATCAAGATTCCTGCCCTGCCAGCTACAATGATGTGGTTTTATCAGCGTGCCCCCCCACCCCCCCATCCCAAACTGGTTATTGATAGGACTGTATGAAGGTCAAAGCAAGATGCATGATAAATGGAAATAGATATAATGTGTCTGTTCTTGCTTTTAATCCCTTCAGACCTTAAAGTCGCCTAAATCTGTGAGTCTTTGTTTGAATAGTTGATAGGTTGGTAACAAGCAGGGATATGATTTCAGACTTGTCATGCAGTTAAAATGTAAAGGTGTTCTCTGTTAAAACCTTGAGTCTTGGGCTCTGAGGCCTAGTGTGTCAGTATTATTGATAATTCTAATGTGTCAATATCCTCTTGTCTACCTCAGCGTTTCATCTCTCCCTCAGAGGAATTAAACAGGATAAAACTCTGGCCCATCACATGTGTGTGTTGTACTTATTGGGCTTCTGGAAGCTGTTTATCCATGAATGTTCTGGAGATGCATTTCGCATTCCCTACTGCTCGGCTGTGCTGAAGGGCCTTTTTATTCCAAGAGTCTGAAAGAGCAAGTAAGCTCTTGTCATAGGCTTTCGAGGTTTATATGCATTTTAGAGACATTATCTTGCATTTTTAAGTATCTGCTTCAGATCTTTGTTTTTAGTAAGTTTGTAAATATGCTTGATTTGGTAACTTTGGGCTGAATAAACAAAGAGTACAATTGTAGTTTTTGATGTAATCCTGAAGAGTGGGGTAATAGAACCATACGGCACAGAAGGAGGCCAAGCAACTTTTACCCGTGGAGGTTCTTTGGAAGAGCTATCCAAATAGTCCCACTCCTTTACTACATGTAATGCTGAGGTAGCTGCTTTTTTCGAAAATCTATATGAATGTCTGCTGTTATCTAGGTTCATGGCCACCAATGACTTGATGGTAGAGCTGCAGAAAGACTCCATTAAGTTGGACGATGACAGTGAGAAGAAGGTGGTGAAGATGTTGCTCAGGCTGCTGGAGGATAAAAATGGAGAGGTGCAGAACCTGGCCGTGAAGTGGTAAGTGACCGGTGCTAAACCTAAACAGTCTGACGTACTGTTTTATGCTGGTGATTCTGATTGTGCAGCTTGCTGCCCATTTGCTGCCAGCCTCTCCTTGACTGATGGCACTGGGTGTACATTGTCCCATCTTCCCCGAGCCTCCAGCCGACTAGTTATCGATTTGGTGTTTGACTGCACAGCAGGGAATAAACACAAGGTTATCGTGACAGTGCAAGTATTCTTCACGCGTTCACATGTATGACAGCACAGTGAATCCATTAAATCAGTCTTCGCTGTTGTGTCACCTGTGACAGTATGGCTATCCATCAATTTTCGTGATGCATTAGAGCGCAAGTAGCCATTTGTGTGCTGATTTATCCCTGCCATTGAAGGCCATTGACAAGTTTTGCCTGATAGTTAACACTGGTGCAGTCCAAAGTCAGGGTCTTGATTGTGCTCGTGCCAATCTGCCTTGAACTAATCATCAGAACATTGGAACAGGAGTAGGCCATTTAACCCCACATTGTTTTCTACCATTCATTTGGAACATGGCTGACTTGTGACCTAACTGCGCGCACATCCATTTTTGCTTCCTATTCCTTGAGTTTTTTTGTAATGTAAAAAAAATTAAATTTAGAGTACCCAATTTCTTTTTCCAATTAAGGGGCAATTTAGTGTGGCAATCCACCTAACCTGCACATATTTGGGTTGTGGGGGTGAAACCCACGCAGACACATGGAGAACGGGCAAACTCCACACGGACTGTGGCCCAGGGCTGGGATCGAACCCGCGTCCTCTGCGCTGTAGGCTTCATATTCCATTATACTCCCTACTGGTCTATTGTGTTTTTAAAATAAACTCAGGGTTGTGAATCTTTGGATTTCTATACCCCAGAGGGCTGTGGGAACTCAGTCACTGAGTTTGTTTAAAGCAGAGATAATTACCAATGACATAAAAGGATATGGGGATAGTTTGCGTGGGAAAGGCATTGTAGTGGATTGTTGTATTGAATGACGGAGCAGGCTCGATGGGCTGAATAGCCTACTCCACCCATCAGCATATTTGCTTAGTTTACTGTGGACAGTCTCTGTTTCATTACATTGATGCCAGCACTGCCTAAATGTAGAATCTCAGTTGTTTCATGTTTCCACCTTTCAAACACTACATTGAACTTATAAATATTATGATCACTATTAAATAAATCTACATGCATCATTTAAATGTTAACTATATCTGTATTTTTTTGTTCATTTCTAAATCTATTATGACCTGCCCGCTATTTGTTTCTTGGGTATATTGTTTCAGAAATCTATCCCCAAAATACTCAAGAAATTCACTACCTTTGTAGGCTTGTGCTAGTCTCTTATCCCAATCTAAATGAAAGTTAATATGCCCCCATTAAAACCATAACTTGCTACATGCTTGTCTAATCTCAGCATTTATACAGTCTACCACGTCACAGCAACTGGAATGGGGTCTTTACCTGACATGTCGCTTTTTGTTGCAGCAGGACTGTTACTGTAGCTCGCTGAAGGTTAGCCGAGTTGGGGTGGATGGGAGCAGAGGTAGAGAAATGGGAATAATGATTGTGTTGAAATGCCAGGGTCACAATATTTCATTTGTTCACTCGCTCAGCTTGGGCCCACTGGTCAGCAAGGTGAAAGAGTACCAGGTGGAGACAATCGTGGACACGTTGTGTACGAACATGCTGTCTGACAAAGAGCAGCTACGGGACATATCCAGTATTGGCCTGAAGACAGTCATTGCCGAGCTGCCTCCTGCTTCTAGTGGTAAGATTGTCCTTAATGCTTTGTAATATTTAGATGTCCCCTCAATTTACACTTGCCTCCTGCCAATCCTGATACAATCATGTATTTTTAACTGTTCAAACCTTTCTGTGCCAAAGCACATGGTTACTGCCAATGGTTTCTGAGGTGTGGCACAATTGGGATGTGAATGTCTGGTGCAAACAAGCTGCAGCTAATTGTTCCTTCAGTGTTTTGAGGATGGGGTTCTCAGTATTTGGTCTTCCTCATTTTCTTGCTCGCCATCTTACTGTCATAGGGATGTTGACTCTTTAGATCCTGACTTCATGGCCATCAAAATCATCAGTACCAAACTCAATTGGCTATTTTTATTGGGTGAGCTTCGTGTGACGGGCTGTTTGGCCATGAGTGCCATGAGCCTAATCCTCCTTCACCTGACAAGCACAGGCATGTATTCCCAGCAGTGGATTACCGGTATGCAATCCGGAGCGGCAACCCTAGTTGAATTGTTTTTCCTTGACCATTTACCCTCTTGAGGGTCAGTGAGGCAATTATCATGTCCTATCTGCTACCCTGGTTGAGGCCAGCAACCTTAACCCAATCCTGGATTAAACCTTGGTCCTCCCTGTTCTGTAAGATTCAGTCACTCGCTGCTTCAGTTTGAGCCATTTGGAGCAGCCTAATTCACATTGTTAATTTCATATTGGCTTAATGGTTAGCCAGCTCAGTCCCAGACTTCCAGCAATGCTGTCCCATGAGCAACAACAAAGAAATGGACTTCCGGTTGCGGCGATACGGTGAGCGGTCCCATACAAGGCGGCTCCCATTCAGCGACACGCTTTTGGCCCTTGTTAGCCGATTATCCGGTGTAATTGTTTTTTTTAAAAAAAGGCAAATTTGTCCTTACCGGTCTCTCCTCTGATGTGGAATGCCTGCAGGGGGTACTTAAAAGCACTTCAACTGAAAAGGCAGCACCTTGTGGTGAGGGGAAGAAAAACATGGCGGAGATCCCCGGATTGTCGACGCCTACCCTGGAGCCAGCGGAGAAATTGATGGAATTCCTTTGTGGGGGAGTTCCATAAACGAAGGCAGTTGATGGCGGAAGATGTTTCTTGAGTAATCGAGCAAGCGGTGGCCCCCCTTCGGTTAACCTTTGAGAGGGTGGAGGTGCAAGGTACGAAGATCAATGAGATGGAAGAGGCGGTCTCGGATCAGAGCGACCGGATTGCTGCTTTGGAGGCTGCGGTTAAGTTAATGGCGGAGACCCAAAAGGTTTTAAGAACCAAGGCTGGAGACCAGGAGAACAGGTCGAGGCGCTAAATTTTGTGCATTGTTAGGTTACCAGAGGGCATCGAAGACACAAATGTCACAGAATTTGTGGCGAAGATGCTTGGTAAATTAGTAGTGGAAGGGGTCTTTGCTAACCTTCCCCAGGTGGACCGGAGCCCACCAGTCACTACGAAAGAAACTGAAATCCGGTGATCCACCACAAGCAGTTATAGTTCGCCTTCATAGATTTTTTTGATAAAGAGCAGATCTTGAAATGGGCGAAGGTCACAAATGAGAACTATTGGGAAGGGCACTGTGTTCAAATTTACCAGGAATTTGGGGTGGAGCTGGCCTAGACCTGTTCTCCTGGTCAGATTGGGAGGCTGCCTTTTACGCTGGCCAAGGTGGGATGGGGTCGGATGGAGGATGTCTCTTGTGTAAGGTCATGTCTAAGACCGTTGGTTACGGCCCCTCTCCCGTTCTCCCCGGCCAAGCTCTCGATGAGCCCAGTGATCATAGCATCTTTAAGAATTTGGAACCAGTTTAGGCAACATTTTGGACTGGGGGACAAGTCTTTACTGTCACCAATCTGTGATAATCATAGGTTTGCACTGTCAAGGCTGGACGCAATGTACAGGATATCTGGAGAAGAGGGGTTGAGAGGTTCAGAGTTTTATTTGTGGAAGGTAGGTTTGTGAGTCGAGAGGAGATGGAGGAGAAATTTCAACTCCCGAGGGCAAGTGTATTCGGGTATTTACAGGTGAGGAACTTTATTTGTAAAGAGTTGTCCTAATTCCCCCAGTTGCTGAGACCCACACTGATCGATGGGATACTATCGTGGGATGTGATGAGGCAAGGGAAGATCTCCGATATATATGAGTGTTTGCTGGAGACAGGGAAACCATCACAAGAAGAGGTGAGGCGGAAGTGGGAATTAGAGCTGGGCCGAAGGCTAGAGAGAGGCGTATGGAGTGAGATCCTACATAGAGTGAACTTTACCTCCTCCTGGGCTAGATTGAGCCTGAAATAATTTAAAGTGGTACATAGAGTGTACTTAATTCAGACACGTATGAGTGGGATTTTCCGTAGGGTGGAGGACATGTGTGAGTGTTCAGGGGGGCTTGCGACTCACACACATGTTCTGGGCCTGCTCCAAGTTAGTTGGGTTCTGGGTCTCATTTGTTGAGATCGTTGGGGTCAAACTAGAGCCATGTCTGCTGGTGGTGATCTTTGGGGTGTCGGATTACCCGGAGCTCCTTGAGGGGGAGGAAGGCTGACATCTTGGCCTTTGCCTCCTTGGTGGCTCGGAGGCGGGTCCTGCTTGGGTGGAGATTGGTGGTTCCACCCAGGGCCTCGGCACGGTTGAGTGACCTGGCAGAATTCCTGCCATTGGAAAAGATTAAATATACCCTGAGAGTGTCGAAGGAAAGGTTCTTTCCAGATGGATGTTGCTCATCACTTTAAGGACTTGCTCGTGGATAGCAGTTAGGGGTGGTGGACTGGGATGGTTAGGAGGGAGGAATAAAGAAGGGAGAATAGTGGGGTTGAGGGGGGCTAGGGGATTTAGGGTTGCTGCTGTTACTTTGTTAAAATTGGCCAACTGTTTGTATATTATAGTTAAGCCTTTGTATGTAAGAATTTGATAATGTTTGGACTAAAATATATTTTTTTAAAAACAATAAGGAAATGATCGCTTTTGTTTGAAGCTTGCGCAATAACCTGAGGGTAATTGTGGCTGGGAACATAGAACATACAGTGCAGAAGGAGGCCATTCGGCCCATCGAGTCTGCACCGACCCACTTAAGCCCTCTCTTCCACCCTATCCCCGTAACCCAATAACCCCTCCTAACCTTTTTGGTCACTAAGGGCAATTTATCATAGCCAATCCACCTAATCTGCACGTCTTTGAACTGGAGGAAACCCACGCAGACACGGAGGGAACATGCAGACTGCACAGTGACCCAGGGGGAATCGACCCTGGCACTGTGAAGCCACACTACCCACTTGTGCTACCGTGCTGCCCATGAACAGGAGTAGGTCATTCAACATCTCGAGCCTGCTTTGCCCAACATTCAGTTAAGTTCTGGCTGACCCGTGCATCAAATCCATTTGTCTTCCTTGGCTCCAAATTCACACATTGGATGCTTTCTTTTTTCATTCTGTCATGGGATGTGGGCTTCAGTGGCAAGGCTAGAATTTACAAAGCAACCCCAATTGTCCATGAGAGGGTGGTGATTAACACTGTAGTCTGCGTGGCGTGGTGCCGCTAGGCAGAGGATTCCAAGATTTCGACCCAGTACTGATGTAGGAACAATGATAAACTTCCAAGTCAAGAGGTTGCGCGACTTGGAGGGAAACTTGTTGGGTGGTGGTGGTCCCATGTGTCTGCTACCCTTGTACTTCTAGAAGCTAGAGGGGGTGTATTTGGAAGTTGCCTTGGTGGGTTGCTGCAATATAACTTGTAGTTTTGATGTACACTGCAGCTATGGTGCGCTGGTGATGGAGAGACTGAATGTTTAAGGTGAAATTCGTTAATCTGTATTTATTCAAAAGCTCCTTACATGATTGCTTTTAGTACAACCTTTTTGTTTAACCTGCTCCTTGTAGTATGTCCTATTAATCTGCACATCTGGCCTTGATAGAACCAGCAACTGATTTGCTTTCCAGTAAAGGATGGTAAAATTAATCTGGATTTGTCTTTCGGCTTTTGCCAAGCAATATGGGCTGAGACTTTGAATCTTTGGGCTACTGCAGCACTGACCAATGCCTAAGAGCCACTGGACAGTGCTGGCAGAGGCCATGCAACAGTCTAGGGAACATCTGAATGAGACTAAAGATTAAAAACTATCAAGGGACAGCGCCAGAGGGCTTGGAGTTTTCGACGTCATCGATTGTAATAAAATGGTGGTAATTCATCAATTTTTACTTAGTTGCTTTTCCGTTGTGTCATGTGAGAGTACCTTTACGAAATAGGTGTTTATAAAATAGCTGCAGTGGATGTACCTTTAAGAAATGGGTGTTTATCAGTGATGTCAGAGTGTGGGTGGAGCTGGGCTGTCTGTCTGCTTTTACTTACCCTGCAGCAAACAGCCTAAAGTGAATGTTTAGTTTCGTTTTAGTTTTGGAGAAGCTGCAGTCACAGCAAGATGTGTATGAATCTCTGCAAGCTAAAGAATGTTCATTTGGTGATTTCAAAGTGGTAACTGTTCTCAGTAGAGAAGTTAAACCTGATGTCTTTCTGTAAAAAGGGTTCTTTTTTTGCCTTATGGATGTTGCAAGGGAAGATCAAGAGTTACTTAGAGAGTACTGTATTCTTTGGGGGATTTATTGGTGTTGATAGTTGTTAAGATGTTTACTGTGGGTTTATAAAGTGTTAGCTGGTTTCATAAATAGACATTGTTTTAATTTAAAAGTACTTTAATTCTCTGGTGCACTACATCTGTAAGGTAGGCCTGTGTGCTCCCCATAACCACAATCTATTAAAAGTTGTGGGTCAGGTGAACTCCATGATACACGTTGGGGTTCTCTAAACCCTGGCCCATAACAGTTGAGACAATGAGAAGTGGGAATTTTGAGTGAATTTTAAATATGGTGAACCAACACGCTTCCCTGCCCTGGAGCCTGCGGCCAGGGGGAAAGGAAATGTAGAATTGACTAACTAGTGTCCAAGTAAATAAACCCCCTGTGTAGTACCTGCAGTCAATTACCATTTGCTACTGTTCTAGGTTTAGCCCTGTCTGCCAATGTGTGCAAGAAGATCACTGGACGCCTGACGAGTGCTATCGCCAAGCAAGAGGATGTGTCTGTCCAGCTGGAGGCCCTGGATATACTGTCCGATATGCTAAGCAGGTAAACTACAGGTCTTAGACAAAGGAGTTCCAATTATTCACAAAAGTCAAGAAGAAACCACTCTCTGTAATGACACACTGGCGTGGTGTTATAGAATCCCTACAGTTCAGAAGGCGGCCATTCGGCCCATTGAGTCTCCACCAGTCCTTGCTCTGATAGAGCACCCTACCTAGGTCCAATCCCCCGCTCTTATCCCCATAACCCCAACTAACATTTGGGGCAATTTAGCATGGCCAATTGACCTAACCTGTGTATCTTTGGTCTGTGGGAAGATACCGGAGCAGAGGAAACCCGCGCAGATACTGGAAGAAAGTGCAAATTACACAGACGGTCACCCAAGGTCGAAATCAATCCTGGGTCCCTGGTTCTGAGATAACAGCGCTAACCACTGCCACCGTGCCGCCCTGTGGAGTAATATGCTCCAAGCAGGTAAACTGACACTGTTAATCCAAGTAATATTTCTTAGTGATTCACAGGGGATGGTACTTTTAGAAGTAATTTATTCTATGGTATAAACGGCGTGTTATCTTGTGTGAGATATCCTGGAGCGAAATTCAGTTGTGGACATTAGATAGAACTCCAAATTATACAACAGCAGCCATAATCATTGTGATGGCGGGGTACAGAGTTGGTGACCATCCACTGAATGATGCAAAGGAAGAAAGGATGAGAAATGCTGAGATCAGTCGGCATGGGAACCTGCACAAGATGGTGTTTTCTTATGCATTTGACAGCATCTGATGCAGTTCTTGACGCGGTCAGATCCAGTTCAAGTGTGCACAGGACTTTTGAGGTTCTTAATAGGTGAGGTGGGGCGGGTTGGGGGAGAAACAGGCCAGCGGTGCCGCAACATCTTTCATTTATTTCACACTGATATCCTCTCCCAGTCCACTGCCAAGTCAGCGAAGAGGCTGGGTGATGCAGAGGGTAATAATTTGAATCATAACCATAACCCACAAAAATCAGATTTCCTCATTTCACAAAGCACCTCGCAGAGCCACATTTTGATTGTGTCATAGTCACCCACCTGTTAAATGGATTTCTCCTGCCAGAAAACTGATTTGTAAAAAAAGAAAGCTTTTATTTGTTTGGCACTTTTAACAAGTAAAGCATCTCAAAATACTTCACGAGCGTATTCAGCCAAATAGAATCGACAACCAAAGAAGGACACGATAGAACAGGATTTGGGCTGAGGCAGGGCTGGAAATGATCAACGTTATCAGGATGCAAGTAGGCAGCCTTGGAGTCGGAAGCTCTGCTCTGCTTGGTCAAAGAAGCTGCACAGATTGCAAATGTCTAGTTCATCCTCAGAAAGTGGTCAGGGAGTGGGGTGGATAAGGAATTCGTGGAAGGTCCCAAGAAGATGGCTTTGGTATTTTGAATGTTTAATTGGAGGAAATTTCTGCTCAGTGCTGAATGTTGCCCAAAGCTTATACTAATTATGCTGCTTTTCTGTGACATTTCTGACATTGGTGCAAAACCCCCTTGGGCAGATATCGGACACCAACAATGCAGTATGACCCAGGCAGGTGTCTTTGCGTGTCATACTTGAGGAAGTACATTCTTGCATTGGAAACAGTTCAGAGCAAGTTGGACATTTACTCATCGGAGTTTATAAGATTGATTGAAATGTGTTTAAAGTTTTGAGGGGGCTTGACAGGGTAGATGCTGAGTCAGTGTTTCTCCTCATGGGGGAATCTAAAACTGGGGAGGCTGCTAGCGCAACTTTTAAAAAATAACGGGTCTCCCATTTAAGACTGAGATGAGGAGGAATTTCTTCTTTCAGATTGTTGTTTGTGTTTGGAATTCTCATTGAGTCGTGGAGGTTGAGTCATTGAATATATTCCAGGCTGCATTCAACATATTTTTCATTGACAAGGTAGTCGAGGGTTATGGGGAGCAGGCAGAAAGTGCTGTTCGGGCCACAGTCAGATCAGCCATGATCTCATTGAATGGCACAGCAGGCCTGAGGGGCCCAATGGCTCTTATTTCATAGATCTTATTAGTGTCCACTTATGAGTTACTTGTGAAGTGACCTACAATGGCTGGCCTCATAAACACAGGTATTGGCTATAACGGAAGAACAGCTAGTGAGCGGATCCCAGAAATGTTTTATTCTTGAGTGCACTGGACCACTTTGAGCCTGCAGGAGAGCATGACCCACATCCTAATAACTATCAAATACCTAACTGTTGTTGTAGCCGCACTTTGGTTGCTTGTGGAGTGGCCATGGTGGGTGTCGCTGAGATCTGTGCAAATTTCTCATCCTGCTGATGGGAGGAATGTCTGAGAGTGGGACTGAGTCCAAGATATCCATGTTTAAAGAAGTTGGTCTCTTAAGAAATGCTAAGAAAACTTTGGAGGTTGAGGAGAATGGTCTTATTTTCGCTAGGGAAAAATGGAGCTGTTGTAGGTTTGTTCTTGGTAAGGACCATACCGTGAAGGATCCTGAGGTGATCGTGTCTCATTCTGCTGCAGGTGGAGGCCGTGAGCGTCAGTCTCCATCCAATCTTACCCTGAGAGTCGGTGGCCCAGGTCACACTCCCAGGAGACCCGTAAGTTTTCCATGTTGTCTGGTGCTGAGGAAGATAACATTGATTGGAGAGCAGTGGCGATACCTGCAGCGCATCTTTGGTTTATTTCCAGGAAGTGGTCCTCTGGCAAGGTTACCCATATCTAGTTACCCTGAGAAGTTGATGGCAGAATCTCCTAACGCCAGTTGTTTTTACAACTGATAAGCTCACCGGGCCTCTTCAGGGGGACATGAACAGTCAATTGCTCATTGTGGGACTGGAGCTCCCTCGCCAGACCAGATAGATGTCAAATTCCCTTCCATGAACCAATTGAGTTTTTAACTATCAGGCAGCTGTTGAGGTCAGTTTATTCCTGTTACAGATCTCCTCCGTTCTGACAGTTTAAAAGCCGCACTAATGAAACACAGATTAACGAGTCTGTGATCAAGTGGCTCTTGTTCCCTTCCCTTTTACTGTACATATTTTGGCTTGTATCTCAAACCTCCGCCTCCAAACACACATGCTCGCATGCACACACTTAACAATTTGGAGCCTTCCACTATCCAGTCTCTCTATCTCTCTCTCTCTCTCTCTCTCTCTCTCTCTTCCCCCCCCCCCCCACATTGTGAAAAGAAAGACTTAATTTATACAGCTTCTTTCAGATCCTCAGGATGTCCCAATGTATGTTACTGTCAATGATGTATGTATAAATAGTAATCACTTGGCATCAGAAAACCTGACAGCCAATTTGCACACAGGGGCACACAGATACGAAAGAGATAAGTGACCATTTTAGTGATGATGGTTGAGAAATAAATATTGACCAGCAGAGAAGCAGTGACTTCCTTTGGTGCACTGGGGAGAATGCTCCTGCTCTCCAGAGCAGTGCCGTGGGATCTTTCTCATCCACGTGAGATGGCAGACTCCCTTGCAAATGTCTCATTCAACTGATAACACCCCCCACCCCCCCCAGCACTGCACTGGAATATCAGGCTATGCTTTGTGCTCGGGTTTCTGAAGTTGGACATGTGTCTGCAATCTGTGGTAGAGGTGAGAGCAACAATCTGCTGAAAAAATGGCATATTTGAAGTACTAGGGCTGTAGGGCTACCTCGGCATCCACAACACTAGTGGAGCAAGTGTATTAAAACAAAAGAACATTTAGTGTTGATGCAATATTTTCAGTTGAGGTGTGGATAGTCTCAACTCCATAGTCTTCTCTTGCTGGATAATTAAGGCAAAAGAAAAAAGTGTTTAAGCAGGAAGTGCTGGTGCAAATCGGGCAGCAAATTGTTGTTAGCTAGAATGCACTGCCTGAAAGAATGGTGGAAGCAGGTTAAATAGTATTTTTCATAAATGCTTGAAAAGGAAAACAATTGCAGGGCGTGGTGAAAGGGGAGTGGGGCTAATTGGATGGTTGCTTCAGCAAACTGGCACAGGTGCAATGGGCCAAGTGGCCTCCTGTGCTGTATAATTCTATATATTTAATTTTTAAAAACATTTAGAATACCCAATTATTATTTTTTCAACTAAGGGGCAATTTAGCGTGGCCAATCCACTAACTTGCTTTGGGTTGTGGAGGTGAAAACCCACGCAGACATGGGGATCATGTACAAACTCCACATGGACAGTGGCATGGGGCTGGGATTCAAACCTGGGTCCTCAGTGCCGCAGTCCCAGTGCTAACCACTGTGCCACCTCCCACCTCTATAATTCTATATATAAGCAAGTTTATAAACCACTAGTATAGTGCCATCTTAGACTATTCAAGGCAATACTGACCTTTCCCCTCTGGGACCTGGTTACGATCACAAGCTGGGCTGATAGTGGCCTCTGCCAATTTAAGACTGTTTGGCACCCAGTTTGATCGGTTGCACTAAATGGGCAATTAGACTGAGGGTGGTCAAAAGCTGGCTGGTGTGAGAGATGGAAATGTCACTGAGTTTCGGGTTAGTACTTCCCATGCTTCGGGCCGAGAGAGCTCCGTCTAACGGATGTGCCATCTGATGTGGGTATACCTATAACGGTGGGGATTCTGCATTCTGAATGTGTCTTCACGTTTCTCATTACAGGTTAGGTGGGACCCTGATCACATTTCACTCCTCCATCCTGAGCTGTCTGCTGCCTCAGCTGTCGAGCCCAAGGCTGGCTGTTCGCAAGAGAACCATCATCGCTCTGGGGCACCTAGTCATGAGCTGCAGCAGCTGTCTCTTCTCTGAGCTAATGGATCACCTACTGGTTGAACTGTCAAAGAATGAATCTACCTCCATGACCAGAACTTATATCCAATGCACTGGTGCTATCAGTCGACAGGCTGGACACAGAGTTGGTGAGTTACTGGCTTTAAATCTTCCCTTGGTTATTTCAGCAAATCAAAAGAATTGTTTAGCTTTTCACCTTTTAATTCCCTGACAATTTTGAGAGTGCCCTACTCCGTTTCTAAAATGTGCTGTTCCTAAGAATGTTGGAACAAGAGGATGTCATTCAGCTCCTTGAACCTGTTCCCTCCATTCAGTTAGACTGTGGCTGACCTGTACCTTAACTCCTTGGTTCCTTAATCCTTTAAATGGTTGCCTAACAAAAATCGATCAGTCTTTGTTTTAAAATTTTCAATTGACCCCCAGCCTCGTCAGCATTTTGAGGGAGAGAATTCCATCTTTACACTATCCGTGTGTGAAGAAGTGCTTCCTCCCTTCCATTATCACCACA
This sequence comes from Scyliorhinus torazame, assembly GCF_047496885.1. NCBI lineage: Eukaryota > Metazoa > Chordata > Chondrichthyes > Carcharhiniformes > Scyliorhinidae > Scyliorhinus > Scyliorhinus torazame. Next base: position 120,093,404 of record NC_092719.1, read on the forward strand.
CAATTTTTCCTTCTGATCAGAGTTTATTACTCTGCCTGCAATCCACCCACAACTAGAATTTATTTCCACCAGAAAAAATTACCCTCACCCCACACAATTCTCCCCCTGACATTTTATTTGTACAACTCTCAATTTCAAGGTTATGTCCCCTTGTTCTAGTTTCCCCCACTGGAGGTCATAGTTTCTCTCTCTCTTAACCATCTTATCTCTAATCAACACCTGCATTAAATCAACCTTTATCATCTATTCTCAAGCCTACTCTACGCATTATGTACTCTTAATTTAATCCTTTTAGCCCTGTTATCATTCTAGTGGATCTGTGCTGTACTGCCACTATGGACAATATATCCTTCCAAGTACAATGCCTAGAACTGAATACACTACTCCAAGCCAGAGGTTTTATATAACTTTGCCACATTATATTCAGTTCCTTGAGCTAAAGTTCAATATTCCATTAGCCTTTTTTTGTATCTGTACTTTAGTGATTTTTAGTGATTTCTGTACTCTAACCATCAATCTATCGGCTCATCTACAGTTCCAAGCTTTGTGCCATTTAGAGAGCCCTCTAACTATTTTTCTTGGATCCAGTGAATGACTTTTCACTTTCCCACATTGAACCCCTATCTGCCACATTTTTCCTTTCCACTCACTCACCTCAACTGGCAGCGCTTGATGGTGAAAAATATTGAATCTTTCAATGATTGCATGCCTTATTTTGACAGACGTATAAAAGCCCTTAAATTCTCCATTGGCTAAGCTATATAAATAATTTCTATAACGCTTTTTACAGATTTTGACCAGCGTAGCCACGATGGGTCGAGGGGCCCTTTGTGCTGTAAACCTCTATGACCATAAAGCAGTTCACAGCCAAAGTTTCCCGTTTATTAGAGATTAGAGTCAATGTCACCAAATATTAGTTAATGCAAACTAGATCACGGATATGGAATATGATCCAAAGAAGATGTGCTAATTCGAGGTCAGTTGACATCTTTAAAAAGAATCGGAATGATCACCCATTAAGGGACTTATCAGAATTAACTTCCCAGATCTTGCAGTCTTCAGTGAAGCAGAGGTGTTCACTGATGACTGCATTTAAAACTATGTTTTTACCTTTCGCATAGGCTACAGCAGTAACTTGCTCTCCCAGTTACAATGTGGTCCCTCGGCAAGGTTAGTAGAGTGGCCTAGTGGTAAATTATCACTAGTGCATTTGCAATTTCCCTAGCCATCTCTTTTAGCACTCTGGGATGAATTCCATCAGACCAAGGAGACTTGTCTACCTTTAGCCCCATTAGCTTGCCCATCACTACCTCCTTAGTGATAACAATCATCTCAAGGTCCTCACCTGTCATAGCCTCATTTCCATCAGTCAGTGGCATGTTATTTGTGTCTTCCACTGTGAAGACCGACCCAAAAAACCTGTTCAGTTCCTCAGCCATTTCCTCATCTCCCATTATTAAATCTCCCTTCTCATCCTCTAAAGGACCAATATTTACCTTAGCCACTCTTTTGTTTTATATATTTGTAGAAACTTTTCCTATCTGTTTTTATATTCTGAGCAAGTTTACTCTCAGATTATAATCTATCTTACTCTTCTTTATAGCTTTTTTAGTAGCTTTCTGTTGCCCCCTAAAGATTTCCCAGTCTTCTAGTCTCCCACTAATCTTTGCCACTTTGTATGCTTCCATACTTGACTTCAAGGTGTTAAAAGCATTGGGTGAGATGCCCAGCTATAATTGCAGTTGGATGTAGTTTCTGAGAATCCACAATGTAAATGATTTGGGGAAGATGATTACGTTAAGTGAAAAATTATTTTATTGTGGCCAGAAATATTTCAAGACAACAATTTAGAATCACCACTCTCTTCTCTTCTCTCTCTCTCTCTCTCTCTCCCCCCCCCCCCCCCCCCCCCAGCCAGTCAATCAATCAATCGCCTGTGGAGATGGTCCAGTAACTCCATTAGTAGCAGGAGTGAATGTTAAAATAATAATAATCGCTTATTGTCAGTAGGCTTCAATGAAGTTACTGTGAAAAGCCCTAGTCGCCACATTCCGGCGCCTGTTCGGGGAGGCCGGTACGGGAATTGAACCCGCGCTTCTAGCCTTGTTCTGCATTACAAGCCAGCTGCTTAACCCACTGTGCTAAACAGTGGCTTTATAACGGACTGATCGCAGATAAAAGGACATTAATCCAAGAATTCTGTCATCTCTCCAATATCTTTATTCTGAATTGGCCTCCCTTGGACCAGTGTGGGTGGGTAAAGTAAGGGGGGTGGAGGGGGGGCTGCTATTGGGACCGTAAGGTATTGGGGGCTGCTATTGGGACCGTAAGATTCGGAATCAGTACATCTCTTTCATTCATGTTGGAGTTAGGAATCCAAGTTCCTTTGATTTTGCATAGGGGATATGTTTGGGGGAGTCCTGGATAGTGTGTGGAAATACAAGCATGATTGGCTGAAAGGACTTTTCTTATTCCACGTTTCTTATGTTCATGGATATGGACTCAAATCGACACATTTAATCAACCCCATCAGTCCCACCAACACAATATCTTGTGTATTGTCTTTTTCAGGAGAACACTTGGAGAAGATTATTCCGCTGGTTGTGAAATACTGCAATGTGGATGATGATGAGCTGCGAGAATACTGCTTCCAGGCATTTGAGTCCTTTGTGCGAAGGTGTGCTATTTAAATTTAAAAAAAATTTTTTATTAAGGTATTTGAAAAATTTATAAAAATAATCTTAACAATGACATCAACATGGTATAATAAAGATTCCCCCCTACCATCCCAATCTGCGCGCACCCCCCCCCCCACCATAAAACAACAACCCGGCCCTCTCCTCCATGAAGGTGTGCTACTGTGTCACAGTTACTAGGCTTCCATTCCCTCCCCTCTTATCTCTATTTCAACTTGATTGAGGCTCCTGGCTCAGCCAAGTGACCTGTTCCTGAACCAATTTTACTCTGTAATTATGCACCTCAAAGCAGTTCTGTATTTTACTCTCCAACTTCTCACTTTTCTCATTCTACCAGCTATTGTCTCCCCAGAGAAGTTCCTTGGCAATTGTCAGTCTTATTTTTATTGATGATTGCATAACTGAGAATTTGGATGGGTCTATGCTGAAATTGGGTCAATTAAGATTGGACACTTCATGATCTAGCAAGTTAGTGCAACATTGGAACTGTTCAGTGACACTTGTGTATGTTGTCCCATTGCTGGTTTACTCACTTTACTCTGACTTTTGTGATCTTTTCTGCAGGATGCTGCTTACTGGCAAAACCTGCATTGTCACGTGGGCTGTTGTGCCATTCGGTTTCTTTGTTTTCTTGCTGACACTTGTAGCAGCCACTTCAGTCCCATGAGCTTGTTTTGCCATACTCCCATTTAGTGCTGTTGTTCTTCTCTGCTTTGCCAAGCTCCCAGGGTCATGACATTGCACATAATAATCTCCACAGATGGGAGAAGCGATCACAATTTAATTGACTATGAGGGAAATTGAAGAGAAGATCTCTTCTCTGTAAAAGATAATGGGGAAGGAATTTGTTCACGTGGCGCGTAGGTTCCCCCGGGGCAGCAGTACGATGGGCTTCTACCTGCGTGACCCACACTGCATTCTTCAATGATTCCGGTGGTGGGCCGCATGCTGGCAGTCACAGTGAATTGACACAAATCATTATATGTGAACAAATTTCTTCCCCACACTGTTCAAAGCTTGGGGGCGTCTAGCACACGCTAATCCATTTCCAGGGATCCTGTGGTTTCTTTGTTGACTTGGCGAGTCAGTTATCCTGTTTGCGACCATGCACACAAGCTGTATATTCTACACAACATCCTTGTCCATTCAACGGCTCTGTGCAGATAGAATTGCCATCTTTGTGCCTGTTTACATCTGTGAAGAAGAGATGTTCATCGAGCATAATGGATATTTCCTGCTTTGAGGATAACGAGGCTTTAGACAGGGTAAATGCTGTCTGGTATGAGGAAGTACAAATATGTAGACAGATTTGGAAAAGTTTATCTATGTTTGAGCAATGCAGATTATGAATAAGGTAATAGAATTGTTTTAAATTATTTAAGATTGGGGCAGGGTAGAAATAAGCAGACAGTTTCTGAAAATTTGAGGGGCCAAGGACAGTAGGCCATAGATACAACATTAGTTGCAAGAAATCTATTCTAGGCCAGGTGAAACAGCATTACTGAGTAATTTTGACTTTGCTTAATAGTGTAAAATGGACAATGTCAGCTCCATGTGTTTCATTCCATTGATTTTCGTTTCCATTCGGTATCACCCCCAGACAGTTGTGAGACTGCGGAAAGGTTAGTGAAAGAGGCAATAATTATGTCAGGATTCAAGATTTTTTGGGATAGGTGGTTGTAGGGTTATGGGAGCATGAAATGTAAATATGATTGATTACATAGATTAGATCTGTTGGTTCAAGTGGAAGGTTAAATACTAACAAATACTACTTGGGCCGATTGGCACCGTTCCACATTCTAACTTCTACTTGGTGATATACTTTGGCAAATTCTCGTAGCCAGCCGCTGCCTCAACTGGGATTAAACTTGGAACCTTCATGAAGTGTATAAATTACACCATGAGGAGTGTTTATTTACTGAGGTATTAGACATGGGAGCTTGTAATCTTTTTTGGCTTGGCCATCAATGCTGTTTTGTTCTATTTACCTTGCCTGCATTGGACCATCAAAACCTGCTGTGCTCTATTCTGTAATCATGACTTTGATGACCTTTCAACTCCCGGTAGATTCTGCTTTGGGTTGTACTGGGTTTTGGTGTACATCAAACCATCCTGGTGTGGACAGAAAGCACTAGTTTGATACCGGGGAGTCTGATAAAACAATTAAATCCAAAAGAACCAGCTGCTGCACAAGTCTTACTATTTGTCCATTGCCAAACATTTATTGTTTTTGTGCTTGTTCTTTTAAGATGTCCAAAGGAGATGTCCCTTCACATCCCTGCTATGATTGGACTGTGCCTCAAGTATATCACATATGATCCCAATTACAACTATGACCAAGACGAGGATGATGAGGATGCCATGGAAACAGACAAGGGTGATGAAGAAGAGGATCAAGGTCAGTGTTGTGAAATGTTGGGTGTGACCTTGATGACCTGTAGAGAGAAATATAAGTGCAGAAGATAGCTGGACCTTGGCGCAGTGATTAGCACTCACGGCGCTGAGGTCCCAGGTTCGATCCTGGCTCTGGGTCACTGTCCATGGGAAGTTTGCACTTTCTCCCCATGTTTGCATGGCTTTCACCCCCACAATCCAAAGATGTGCAGGGTAGGTGGATTAGCCACGCTAAATTGCCCCTTGATTGGAAAAAATGAATTGGGTACTCAATGTATTTTAAAAAGAGAAGATGGCTGGACCTGTGTCATTAATGGGACAAACAGAAACATGGATAAACACTATTGCAGAGTCATGCAGGTGAAGCAAGTAGTTAGGAAGGTAAATAGTATGTCGGCCTTAATCGCAAGAGTAGAGATGTCTTGCTGCAGTTGTATAGAGCCGTGGTGAGATCGCAACAGTAGTATTGTGTACAGTTTTGGTCTCCTTACCTAAGGATGGATATACCTGCCTTAGAAGGAATGCAGTGAAGGTTCACCAAATCCATGGGATAGCGAGACTATCCTGTGAGGAGAGATTGTGGAGACTGAGCTTGTATTCTTTAGAGTTTAAAAGAATGAGCGGTGATCTCATTGAAACCTACAACATTAGAATTCCATTTCCTCTTGAGGCGAAAACAAAATATTCAAAATTTGAAAGCAGTGTAAAATTGGGATTTTGTTGGGTTGAACTAATTTTGCTTAGAAACGTGCAACTTTTACAATGAATATAAAAAATTAAAACTGATGCCAGACAACCCCATTTTGAAATTTCCTAATATTTTGTTGAGGTGTGAGAGAAGTAAAACAATCAGTGTTTTATTTTTAAAATGCAAGTGTTGATAAAGTTCCTGAAGTTTACCATAATGTTGCCTGGTATGGAGGTTATTAGCTATGTGGAGATTGAATAAACTGGGATTGTTTTCCCTAGAGAGACGGAGACTGGGGGGGCGACCTAATAGAAGTGTATAAAATTATTAGGGGTACAGTTAGGGTGAACAGTTGGAGGCTTTTTCTCAGGGCAGAAATAACAATTACAAGGGGGCACAGGTTCAAGGTGAGGGGGGAAAGATTCAGCAGAGATGTGCGGGGGAAGTTTTTTTACACAGAGGGTGGTGGTGGTGGCCTGGAATGCACTGCCAAGTGAGGTGGTTGAGGCAGATACGTTAGCGACCTTTAAGACTCATCTGGATAGGCACATAAACAGATGGGGTATAAAAGGATACAGGCAGTTGGTCTAGATAGGACACGTGATCGGCACAGGCTTGGAGGGCTGAAGGGCCTGTTCCTGTGCTGTATTCTTTCAAACAACATCATTGAACATGTGAAAAGGAAAAAGCATTCAATTTATTTTCCAAGACTGAAACTAAAATAGAACCAAAAACTTTGAGAGCAAAACTCTTCGCTCTGTTTTTAAGTGCATTGTTTTTTCTTGCTTAACAATTGCTTTAAAAGAAAAAGACACGGTCTTGTGGTTTAGAGGTGGAAATCAAGTAATCACTGGGCAGTATATAACACTTTCAACTCTGGGACTAGTGTTCAGATCTAGCCCAGACTGTCTTTTCAGATGTAACCTGGGGCTATTGGGAACCAAGGTTCAAATGTAGCTAAACTTGTTGAGACTTGGGTTCAAATGCCATCCCGCTAATGTGAACAGAAATGTGTCGTCTTGCTGCTTGCTGTGACAATGCTGAATTATACAATCTCAACTCTGTTCCTGGCGGGATTAGGCCTCCAAATCATTATCATGGACTATTTCCATCTCAAAGAGGCATTAAGGATGTTTACTGGTTTGGGAAAACACCTCTAGCAAGGATGTTTCTCCAAAATTGAGGTTCAAGCACATTGTAGGGCATGGTCAAACTTCTCTCTGTATTTCGCCCCTATAATAAGTGCCCTGTAACCCCACCCTAAGGGGCAATTTAGCACAGCCAACCCTAAACTACACACCTTTGGACTGTGGGAGGAAACTGGAGCACCCGGAGGAAACCCACGCAGATACTGGAAGAATGTGCAAACTCCACACAACAGTTACCTGAGGTCGGAATCGAACCGTGGCGCTGTGAGGTAGCAGTGCTAACCACTGTGTCGCCCATGATCAGATCGTCTGTTGTAATTATGTTAATTAAAGAATAAATATTGGCCTATGAGAGCAAGGAGGCTTCCATGCTTCTTTCAGCCCTAAAGAAATAACAAACATCTTGGCCCATCACACCGTTGGGACTGTATTGCTTTTAAACAGCCCAGAAATGTTTTGAGGAAGTCTGGCTGCTTGACCAGGTGCTGTAGGAGGGACTTGATGGCTTTGTAGGCCGTGCATTTCATTGTGTTTTTGTGCTCATCCCAGATAGTGAAGAGGAGTACACGGACGATGACGACATGAGCTGGAAGGTGCGCCGTGCCTCCACCAAGTGTTTAGATGCTATCGTGAGCACCAGACATGAGATGCTGCAGGAGTTTTACAAGACGGTCTCGCCAGCCCTAATCGGGCGATTCAAGGAGCGAGAGGAGAACGTGAAGGCTGATATATTTCACGCTTATGTCTCTCTTCTGAAGCAAACCAAACCAGTCCACAGCTGGTTGCAGACTGCAGATGCCCTGGGACAGGGAGACATGCCCCTGATGATGCTCCAACATCAAGTGAGTATTTTTTTGTAGGTTGGAATTCTTCCCCAGATTTCCCCCCATTCTTCCCAGAGCCGTAGTCTGCCCTTGTAAAACATCCGTGCAGGAGCTGCATGAGAGTGGAGAGAACCGTACTTCATTCTTCACTGAGGCCAGGCACAGTGGTCTGTCCTTTACTGAGATCACTAATGCAGCACAGATTCGATCAGTCCTAGGTAGGTTCCAAACTGGCAGTGTAAGTCTGACAGTGAGTGCATTATGTGGTAATAGCTGTTATGTTATGGGCATGGTAATAGGTCAATACTAAATTATCCACAGGACAATAGTGGGGACACAAAGTATGTGTTCATTAGTTGCCATAGAGCCAATGAGGGACCATGGTTGGGGGGAGAGCATATGGTATGGATGGTGCATGGACAATCTATCCCAGTTCCAAAAACAACCCCAATAAAACATAAAACAAAAAGTGGCGGGTCACTGAGGCCAGTCTTTCACCCAGCCCACCTCCGTGGCCCCTGTGCTGCCTCTGAACTCTTTCTGGGGATGATGAGCGTGACTCCTATTAACATCCGCCCGCACTTCTGGAATTAAATTCTGACTATCTGAGGGACTTTTCCCCAAGTTTGGTTTGTGGAACTGGGATTTTCCCAACTCAGCAGCCGTAGTGCAGGAGTGAACATTCAGGCCTTCTAGTGGTGTCTTCTGAAATTAATTCTAACAAAAGTGATGTGACTTTTAACTGTTTTTTCATCTGAATATTCCCGCTCTCACATTCTCTTTTCCCCCTTTTTATCCTTCTCTGCCGCCTCCTTGTACCCCTTGCCCTGCAGGTACCTAGTATAGTGAAAGCTTTGCATAAGCAACTCAAGGAGAAGAGTATGAAGACTCGACAAGGCTGTTTCAACCTCCTTACCGAATTGGCCAGTGTCTTACCCGGAGGCTTGTCCGAACATATACCAGCCTTGGTACCAGGTATGAGCAATGGCAGCAGTGGGTGCAGAGGAACATTTCTTGGATGGGTGCAGGAGTGTGCCAACAGGCTATATTTGTAGTAAAGTGGGACACTGCTCCCTCTCCCAAACCTCAGTACCCCACAAATTCTGAATTCCTGATCTCATATACACGCATGCTATCTGGAATGCCAAACAGAGGTCACTTGCCAAAGGCCCAGGCCATCATTATGCAGTTGGCAAAAAGGTGATCCTTTTATCCATGGATTTTATTTGATACTGGGAGGCCTCCAAAGCAAAAGGGGAAAATACTTTTAGAAGCAGGATTCAAAAAGTCCTTCTTTAAACCAATAATCCCATAACTCAGCAAAAATAAGAATCTTAAAATGAAGCATAGAATGAGAAAAGGTCATTCTGATGATGCAGTGCACTCCTTCCACTGATACTTTCATGGACTTTAGCCAATCCATTAATTTTCTCCTTAGTGGAGTGCTGTACAAATGCTACACGATTCCTAGGAAAAGCAGAGGATATTCATTCATCCTCGCATCTCTATGATTCAGCCAAGCCCTGTGACCCTCCACAGACGCTATCTACCTGGGTCCAGCAGCACAGGAGCTGTTGGACCTCTTGCTGTATTTGACCATTTTGATTTGTACCCATATTCCTATAACCATTGATACATATCCAGTTGGGAATGGTATTCTGTTTGATTTTGGAAAAAACTAATTGACTAAGAGTCTGTCTCAAAGAGTTGGGGGGGGGGGGGGGGGGGGGGGATGTTCCACTGTGTTCATGATTGTGTGATACCGCCATTCTGATGGGTAACTGCATCATTCGTGTAAATCAGACCTACACAGAGCATAAGACCACAGGAAATAGGAACAGGAGTAGGCTGTTCAGCTCATCGAGCATGACCTGCCATCCAATAGGATGTTCACATCGACTTTGCTGCCCTTTCCTTATAACCAACAATTCCCTTACTGATCAAGAATCTATCTCAGCCTAAAATATACACAAGGACTTTGCCTCCACAACTCTCTGTGGCAAGGAGTTCCAAAGACACTCAACCCTCTGAGAGAAGAAATTCCTCCTCATCTCAGTCTTAAATGGACACCCCTTTATTCTGAGACAATGTCCTCTGGTCCTGGATTCTCCCATGTGGGGAAATATCTTCTCAGCATTTACCCTGTCAAGACCCTTAAAGATCCTACATGTTTCAATGAGATCACCTCTCGTTCTTCTAAATTCCAATGCGTAGAGTCCCAACCTATTTAACCTTTGCGCATGAGACAATCCCTCTGTATAAGGGATCATCCGAGTGAAACTTCTCTGAACCTCCTCCTCTGAACCTCCTCCAATGAAATTATCTTTCCACCAAAACTGCTCACAGTACTCAGCAGTACCATGTACAGTTGCAACAAGACTTCACGACTCTTATACTCTTAACCCCTTTGAAATAAGGACCAACATTCTGTTAGCCTTCTGGGTTACCTGCTGTAGTACTCCCAAGTCCCTTTGTGTTGCAGTTTTCTTCAGTTTTTCTCCATATAAATAATACTCTGTTCTTTTGTTCTCCCTTCCAAAATGAATAACTTCACATTTTCCCATATTATACTTCAGTTGCCAACTTTTTGCCCTGAACATATCACTTAATATCTCTTTGCAAACCGTTTGTATCCCTTTTGCAACTTGCCTTTCCACCTATTTTTGTGTTGTCTGCAAATTTGGCTGCAGTACATTAGTTTCCTTCCACCAAGTCATTAATTGATATTGTAAACAGTTGCTAATCCCTGTGGAACTCCACTGGTTACAGGTCGCCAACCTGAAAAGAGCCCCTTATCCCCACTCGCTGTTCCCTACCCACTAGCCAATTCTCTATTCATGCCAATATATTACCTCCAACACCATGGATTCTAATTTTATGACTTGACCTTTTGTGAGGTACCTTTTCAAACGCAGTAAAAGCCAATTCCTGGACTGTGGGGCAGTAGTGGCAATGCTGTAATTGTCCTTGATGTGCCTCAACCAGGGAGGGAGGCTAGAATCAACCCAAAGTTTCTATACAGCGGTCCCGCTGAGAAGTTCAAACTCTTACTTTTCCCAAGGTTGGAAAAAAAATTAGGATTAAGTGAGTCTAAACTTGGCATGTGAAGTGAAGGCTGAGGAAGGTTTATGTTCTTGAGAAGTTGGGAGTAAGAGATCAATCTTAATTTTGGCAGAATGTGGATTGCGTTCGCAGGAACATGCAAACAGGAATAGGCCATCCAATCTCTTGAGTCTATTCCGTTGTTTCTTCAGATCATGCTGATCTGTATGTAACTACATCCGACCAGTTTGGCTCCATAACCCTTGATTAACAAAAATCTATTGATCAATTGTGAAATTTTCAATTGAGCATCACCCCCCCCCCCCCCCACCCCCACCAACCCTTGCAGCCCCAACAGCATTTGGCAGGGAGATTTCTTTGTGCAAAGAAATGCTTCTTGAGAACATTCGTGAACGGCCTGGCTCTTAATTTTAATTTTTTATTCCATTTTCCGAACTTCCCCACCAGAGAAATTAGGACAAGGAGCAAAAGTTCAAAGGTACATAAACCTTGGTGGTACCAATGAAATAAAGAGATGAAAGATTGCATTTTGAGAGGGTGATGTGAGGCACCAAATGAATGTTTTTTTTCTTCTACCCTTTCCATGCATGTAAATGATATTGTAAACAGTTGCTGATCCCTGTGGAACCCCACTGGTTGCAGGTTGCCAATCTGAAAAAGAGCCCCTTATCCTCACTCGCTGTTTCCTACCATTAGCCAATTCTCTATTCATGCCAATATATTACCTCCAACACCGTGGACTCTGATATTATGACTTGATCTTTTGTGATCTTATGACTTGACCTTTTGTGTGGTATATTTTCGAACGCAGTAAAAGCCCATTAGGGGAATTGACTAATTGAAGTTTTGGACAAACTTGGGTTTTAAACGGACTTGGGTTTTATAGAAAATTAAACTTGTGGAGAAGTACTTATATTTGAATGCTCAGTTAAATAAATTCCATTTTCTTCATTTTACAGGCATTATTTACTCTCTCACTGACAAATCGAGTACCTCAAACATGAAGATTGATGCACTGACCTTCTTCCATGTCATCCTTTGCAATCATCCCCCAGAAGTGTTCCACCCCCACATCAAGACGTTATTGCCACCAACAGTGGCCTGCATCAGCGACCCATTCTACAAAATCACTTCTGAGGCCTTGCTTGTGACTCAGCAACTTATAGAAGTGATCCGTCCACTAGGCAAGCCTTGTTCATTTGACGTCAAGCCTTACGTGACGGATTTGTTTAGTAGCACTTTGAAGAGATTAAAAGCATCTGACATAGATCAAGAGGTGAAAGAAAGAGCAATAGCCTGCATGGGGCAGATCATTTGTAATCTTGGAGACAACCTAGGTGCTGATCTGAACCCCACATTGCAGATTTTCCTCGAAAGGCTGAAAAATGAGATCACAAGACTGACAACAGTCAAAACCTTGACCCTGATTGCGAGCTCTCCTTTAAAAATTGATCTGCGCCCAATTCTTGGTGAGGGTGTCCCCATCCTGGCCTCCTTTCTTAGGAAGAACCAGCGTGCATTAAAACTCAGCACCCTAGCTGCTCTCGATATTCTGATTAAGAATTATGGTGACAGTCTTAAGCCAATGATGATCGAATCAGTCCTGAAGGAGATTCCAACCTTGATTGGGGAGAGTGACATGCATGTTTCTCAGATGGCCATTACCTTCCTGACGTCACTAGCCAAAGTTTATCCATCGTCGGTGTCTAAGATTGGTGGGTCCATATTGACGGAACTGTTCAACCTAGTTCGCTCACCGCTGCTCCAAGGAGGGGCGCTGAATGCTATTTTAGACTTCTTCCAGGCATTGGTGCTATCCAAAACTCCGAACATGGGCTACATGGAGCTTCTAAAGCAGCTGACAGGAACCATCTATTCATCAGCTCAACCAGGTGGTGGTGTGGTTTTGCACAAACAGGCTTATTACTCTGTGGCTAAATGTGTAGCTGCACTTACCTCAGCTTGTCCAAAGGATGCCAGTACGGTGGTGAACCAGTTTGTCCAAGACGTGAAGAACCCCAAATCCTCTGACTCGGTCCGCCTGCTGGCTCTGCTTTCTTTAGGCGAAATAGGCCGCACCATGAACTTGGGTGCACAAAAGGAGCTCAAGGTGGTCATCCTTGAAGCTTTTTCATCACCAAGTGAGGAAGTAAAGTCAGCTGCTTCCTACGCATTAGGAAACATCAGTGTGGGAAACCTCAGCGAATATCTTCCTTTCATGCTCAAGGAAATCAGCAGTCAGCCCAAGCGACAGTACCTGTTGCTGCACTCATTGAAAGAGGTCATCAGCTCTTCCCCGGCAGATAGTTTGAAACCTCACATCCAGGACATTTGGGCTTTGCTGTTCAAAAACTGCGAGTGTGCTGAAGAGGGGACTCGGAATGTGGTGGCTGAATGTTTAGGAAAATTAACCCTCATTGACCCAACCCATCTGCTGCCCAGGCTGAAGAAACAGCTCACATCAGGTAAATATGGGAACAAGCTTGGTACGGAACAGGATCAAACCACTAGCACCGGCATAAACTTTAAAAAAAACTTGCAATTAGGTTGCATTTTTCACTCGTGATATCCCAAAGGACTTCACAACCAATGAAGTTGTTTTGAAGTGTGGTCACTGTTCATGGGTTCTCGCATTTGATGACTCCGTTTTACAACAGTGATTTGAAGAAAGTTGTTCATTTAAGTGTTTCAAGCTTTGAATGCCTCCACAGGTTCAGCCCACGCTCGAAGTACAGTTGTGACTGCTGTCAAGTTTACAATTTCAGATCATCCACAGGGGATTGATTCGCTGCTGAAAGGCTGTATAGGTGAGTCTTGCAATTGGGAAGTGACTTCTGCCAGAAGGTACAAAGTAAGAGAGGGCAGTGACCAGCTCCTATCTCCTAACACCCTTGTGATAAAAGCACTGACCAACATAGTGCTGAAACAACAGGCATGAGGTCCCAGATTCAATCCTCAGTTTTATTCATAGAATCCCTACAGTGCAGAAGGAGGCAATTTGGCCCATTTGAGTCTGCACTAACTCTCTGACTCCAAGCCCACTCTGCCACCCTATCCACACAGCCCCACCTACTTTACACACCGTTGAACACGAAGGGTCAATTTAGCATGGTCAATCCACCTAACCTGCGCCTCTTTGGCCTGTGGGAGGAAACTGGAGCATCCGGGGGGGGAAATGCATGCAGACATGGGGGAGAACGTGCAAACTCCACATAGTCGGCCACCGATGACCGGAATTGAACCTGGATCCCTGGAACTGTGAATCAGCCGTGCCAACCGTCTGTAGGTGAGTTAGCCAATCTATACCCAAGGGCTAGAAAGGGGATAAAAATCAATAATGGTTGTTCTTCTCTTCTGATCACTAACCAGTGGACCTGGTTGGAATATTTCCATTGCTGATGTGTGGACTTTGTTTCGTCAGCTTCAGCCAGGTGGCGAATGGGATTGGCAACGCTGTGTGCCACCATTTTGCTCTCAGGCGACTTCTCTTGTCAAGATCTTTCCTTGCCCACCAGTCCTTCTAGAGGGTGTTGATCTTTCTCTGGGATTCAATTCTGTGGTGGTTTGGTGCTCTGCAGCATGCTACCCAGGTGGCTGTCCCTTGTGTGAGATTGGACAATTGAGGCTGAGGAAATCCTTCTGGAGATTTGGTGTCCCACTTTACCCTCTGCCCAGTATTTGTTTCCATTGACCGCTCCCATCCTTTGGAATGCTGCCAACTTGTTCAACCAAAAGGGCAGCATGGTGGTGCAGTGGTTAGCACTGCTGGCTCATGGCACCGATGTCCAAGGTTCGATCCCGACCCTGGGTCACTGTCCATGTGGAGTTTGCACATTCTCCCCATGATTGCGTGGACTTTGCCCCCACAACCCAAAGATGTGCAGGGTAGGCGGATTGGCCACGCTAAATTGACCCTTAATTGGAAAATATGAATTGGGTATTCTAAGTTTATTTTTAAAAATTGTTCAACCAAGGGGACACGGTAACAGAACCTAATGCTGTCCTTGCTCAAGACCCCGATGCAAGCATTTGTATTCAGTCCACTGGGTAGTTCTTTCCAGCTTCAGACATGGTCTCTTCCTGAGGGACTTTGATTGATCAGTTTGACATTGGAACGTTGACAGGCCGAGTTAGTAGGACAGGGCATCAACACCAGCCATTGGGAAAGTCTGCTCTTCAAAAGGGAATGACTTTCTGATCTACGGATGTTAATGTTTTGCTTTCTTTTTTACAGGTGATTTCTTGCGGACCCTAGAGGACTCCGATCTTAACGTCAGGCGTGTTGCCTTGGTGATGTTCAACTGCGCAGCTCACAATAAGCCTTCCCTGATCAGGGACTTGCTGGAGACAGTACTTCCGCAGCTGTACAATGAAACCAAGGTCAGAAAGGAGCTCATCAGAGAGGTAAGCATGTCATACTGGAAGCTTTAAAAGGTAACAAGGCCTTGCATGGCCTTGTCTTATCCCAAATGTGACAGCCAAATTGTGCACAGCAAGATCCCAAAAAACAGCAATGTGTTAATGACCACATAACCAGATAAATATTGATCAGAACATGGGGCACTGGAACACTGGACACAGAGGGAGCGCACGGCTCTCACGATGAATATTGTGAGCAATCAGCACACCTCACTTCATTTGCCCTTGCTTTACATGCGTATCACTTTATGTGGTAGCAAAAAACAACATGGACCGAAGTCAGCCAAATGTGGCAACGGTGAACTAAATGCCTCTTGAGCTGCACTCAATCCAGATTGGCGACATGTGGCCCTCCAGCTGCAGGTTGCCAACCACTGATTTAGACCCTGACAACTTCATGGGTGAGGTCATCAGCGGGGGGGCATTGGCTCTTAAAGTTTAAATAAAATATATGAATGTCTCCGGATTGAGGAAACCGAAGAGGTGCGGAACAAAAAAATCAAGGGAGCAAATGGAAAAATATGAAGGAGAATATACGACATGCTGCAAAATAAATATTATCAAGACGGAAAATAAAAAGAGACCAGGAATGGACGCCAGATGAGATACTAGCAACGATGATAGAAAGAGGAATGAAAAGAAACGCACCCAAGCATGAGGAAATTGAAATGAAAATAAAGAATGCATGTAGGCGGGCTACAGAAAAATGGTGTAATGAGATGTGTGATTAAAATATTGAAGCTGGAAAGAAATCACAGAATGAGTTATGTGCAAGAACGTGAAATCGTCAACAGATAGAACGGGATAACAACAGATAGCGAGTGCATTAAAGATAAAGATGGTAAAATACTGTTTGAATGGGATTCAGTAGCAAATAGATGGAAATAATATATAAGTGAATTGTATGATGATCCGAATCGAGGGAGTCCTCAAGATGCGGAGGCAAATGGTGGACCAAACATTATATCAGACTAAAGAATGGGTTAAAATTAGTGAGGACAGGAAAAGCTCCAGACATTGATGAAATAGCAAGAGAACATCTAAAAGCTGTTGGAGAAACAGAATTAAAATGATAACAGTGATAATTTGTGATCAAATATATACCAAAGGATACATTCCAAATGGCTTAAGACATTCATTATTCGTTAAGTTACCTAAGAAACCTGAAGCAATGATGGGCAATCAGTTTATAACTATAAGCTTAATGAGTCATCTCATTAAAGCAATCTTGCAAATCAAAATAGAAAGAAATAATGACACATGAAGCAAAAATTGGTGAAACGCTGTCTGGATTTAGATTGGAGTAGGATCACAATTTAGCTCTTGAACAATCTTCAGTAAATATCTAGCGGTAAAAGAGAACATTTACATCTGCTTAACTGACTTTGAAAAAGCAATCAATCATGTTTATCACCAAAAGCAAATGGACATGTTGCTGAAATGTGACATTGATACTAAAGATGTGAGAATTATTGGGACCAAATCGAGAGCATCATAGAAGATGGTCAAACCCATATGTTTCAAGTGATGACAGGAGGACAACAATGCTGTGTACAGTTATAAAAAATATTCAGCCGATACACAGAACAATATTCCAAAAGTTTATGTACTTCCAAGGGTAAAAATTGGAGGCAAGAATGTTGAAGACATGGCACTAACGTCAGAATCAGATGATGCCCTACAGACTCTACTTGATCTAAGGTATTTTAGAAATTTAGGATATGAATTTGGTGCAGACCAAAAAGACAAAAACAATGGCAGTTAGAAGGCCATATTCAAAGAAACTAGAGTGAAGATTGAGGTTGATGGTGTCACATTGGAACAAATAGATAAGTTTGTCAATTTGGGACAAATGATAATAGAAGATGGTGGATGTGATGCTGAAATTAGAAGAAGGACAGGAATAGTCTGAAGTAATTTTATGAAGTTTGCTGCATTCCTGTCTGCCTCAGAAACCTGGACAATAAAATAAAGATCTGTGGAAGAGAATAGAGACTTTTGAGATGTGAATGATGGGATGTATGCTAAAAATTCCATAGGCCGACCACAAGACAAATGAAGAGGTGCTTGAAATTGCAACAGTAAAATAAAAATGCTTTCAAAAATGATATCAAGAAAGTACAAAAAATCAGTTTCAGCCACTTTATCAGAGCTAAGTAGACGCAGCAGAAAGCGGGGTCGACCTTGGTGTAGTTGGATGATGGACATCACTGAGCAGTTGCAGACGAGCCACAGTGGATGTGTGAGTGGCACAAGACATAAGTGTGACATACCATGACAGCAGATCTGGTCCAGCAATGAATAATGAAATCTGAGTTTGTTTGCTACAACTTCACACTCTAGTTTACACACCCGCCATGTTAATCCTTGTGATACTTCTGTTTTGTGTAATTTTCTTGAGTTTCCTGACTAACTCCTCCATTTCTTCTCAGGTAGAAATGGGACCTTTCAAACACACGGTAGATGATGGGCTTGACATTAGGAAAGCTGCATTTGAATGTATGTACACCTTATTGGACAGCTGCCTCGACAGGCTGGACATCTTTGAGTTTCTGAACCATGTGGAAGATGGGTTAAAGGATCATTATGACATAAAGGTAAATGAACTTATCTATAAGTGCCAACGGTGTGTTTTTGTGCAGATGATGGGCAGAGGCATGTTGACAAGCGGACAATGGGCAGAGGTGGCTAGGTGGGGGGGCAGAGACGCAGGGGCAGATGGGAAGCTGAGGCGCAGTGACGGGGGGGGTTGCGGAGTGCGGTGACTGTCAGCGGGGGTGGCAATGGGCAGAGGCACGATGATGGGCAGAAGCAAAGAACAAGAGAGGTGTGGTGATGAGTAGACGTGCATTTCTGCCGGTAAGTTGTTCAAAATGAACTGATTTGAGACAGAAATTAATCTTAGGACCCCAAGAATCTAGGAGATGCAAGTCCCTTCATTCTGTGCTGCGTCCATGCTCTGGTAGCAATATACAAGGAAGGGTACATGGTTAACCTGACTTACAGGTGTTGATCAGATTCCGGTAATCGATCTTTCAGCTTAACCCTATAATGTGAATTTTACTTTCTGGTTCCTTCTAAAATAATTTCACTCTTCTTCCTGGTTTGCAGATGCTGACTTTCATTATGTTGGCGCGATTATCAGCTGTTAGCCCCAGTGCCGTGCTTCAGAGGTTAGACAGGCTGGTGGAGCCCCTGCGTGCAACCTGCACTACTAAGGTGAGCTTTTATTTGTTCATGGGATGTGAGCATTGCTGGCAAGAGCAGAATTCATTGAGCTCCTTGAACTGCTGCAGTTCCTATGGTGTCGGTACTCATAGTGCTGTTCGGAAGCAAGAACAAAGTTGTTGACCAAGTGACACTCAAGGAAAAGGTTCCAAGTCAAGATGTTATGTGTCTTGGAGGAGAATTTGTAAGTGGTGGGCTTCCCATGCATCTGCTATGCTATCCTTGATTTGTAGACGGCTTGGTAAGTTGCTGCTGTGCATTTTGTATGTGGCACCTGCTGCTGCCACTGTGCATTAGTGGTGGAGGAAGTGGATGTTGAAGGTGGTGGATGGAGTGCAAATCAGTTGGGCTGCTTTGTCTTGGATGGTATTCAAGCAAGTGGAAAGTAGTCAATCCGTTTTTGACTTGTATTTTGCAGATAGAGGGTGGAAAATTTTGGGGGAGTCAGGAAGTCTGCAGAACTTTCAGGCTTCTGATCTGCTTTTATAGCCATACTACCTGACTAGTTCAGTTCCATTTCTGGTCTGTGTTAGCCCCCCAGAATGTTGATAATGGGGGTTCAATGATAGTAATGCCATTGAATGTCATGGGGAGATGGTTAGATTCTCTTTTGGAGATGGTCATTGACTGGCACTAGTGTAATATGAATGTTACTTGCCACTTATTAGCACAAGCTTGAATACTGTCCGGGTCTTGCTGCATATGAGGAGTCCTGATGGTGCTGAACATTGTGCAGTCATCAGTTTACGTTCCCACTTCTGATGGAAGGAAGGTCATTGATAAAGCAGCTGAAGATGGTTGGGCCTAGGATACTGCTAGGGCAAACTCGTGTAGCAGTGTCCTGGAGTTGAGATAATAGATCTCCAACAACGAGTCCTTGCTAGAGGTTGCTGAACAATCTTTAGTGAGGATTAAGATAATTGGCCAGCAATATGTTTGCTGGATTTAAATCTTCATAACCTTTTCTCCCTCCCTCTTGGGTTGGAGGGATAAGGGAAAATAACTGAAAGGTAGCTGAGACAGTTGATTGTAACACCAAAGAAGTGGGCCAAATGCACTACACTCCCTGCCTCATTATTATGAACAAGACAGGTACTTGTCCAAAGTGAAGCCTTTTCTTTTTTTTTTTTATAAATATTTTATTGAACATTTTTGGTCAACCAACACAGTACATTGTGCATCCTTTACACAATATTATAACAACACAAATAACAATTACCTATTTTATAAACAGAAAAATGAATAAATAATAAATAACAAAAATGAAAACTAACCCTAATTGGCAACTGCCTGATCACAAGTAACACTCTCCAAAAATATGATTTAACAGTACAATATATAATTATCTGTCGCAACGACCTATACATATTATACAGTATATATTAACAACCCTGAGAGTCCTTCTGGTTCCTCCTCCCCCTCCCCCCGATCCTGGGCTGCTGCTGCTGCCTTCTTTTTTCCATTCCATCTATCTTTCTGCGAGGTATTCGACGAACGGTTGCCACCGCCTGGTGAACCCTTGAGCCGACCCCCTTAGAACGAACTTAATCCGCTCTAGCTTTATAAACCCTGCCATGTCATTTATCCAGGTCTGCACCCCCGGGGGCTTGGCTTCTTTCCACATTAACAATATCCTGCGCCGGGCTACGAGGGACGCAAAGGCCACGACATCGGCCTCCTTCGCCTCCTGCACTCCTGGCTCTTCCACAACTCCAAATAGAGCTAACCCCCAGCTTGGTTTGACCCGGGCATTCACCACCTGCGAGATCACTCCCGTCACTCCCTTCCAATATCCTTCCAGTGCCGGGCACGCCCAAAACATATGTGCGTGGTTTGCCGGGCTCCCGCCACACCTCCCACATCTGTTCTCCACTCCAAAGAACTTGCTCAATCTTGCCCCTGTTATGTGTGCTCTATGTAGCACCTTAAATTGAATCAGGCTAAGCCTGGCGCATGAGGAAGAGGAGTTTACCCTGCTTAGGGCATCAGCCCACATACCCTCTTCTATCTCCTCCCCTAATTCTTCTTCCCACTTTCCCTTTAGTTCTCCCACCGACTCCTCCCCCTCTTCCCTCATCTCTCTGTAAATCTCTGACACCTTGCCCTCTCCGACCCACACCCCTGAAAGCACCCTGTCCTGTATCCCCTGTGTCGGGAGCAACGGAAATTCCCTCACCTGTTGTCTAGTAAACGCCCTCACCTGCATATATCTCAAGAAATTTCCCCGGGGTAACTTATACTTTTCCTCCAATGCTCCCAAGCTCGCAAAAGTCCCATCTATGAATAAATCTCCCACCTTCCTAATTCCCAACTGGTACCAGCTCTGAAATCCTCCATCCATTCTTCCTGGGGCGAACCTATGGTTGTTCCTGATAGGGGACCCCACCAGGGCTCCCCGCACCCATGTCTGTCGCCTCCACTGTCCCCAGATATTCAGTGTTGCTGCCACCACCGGGTTCGTGGTATACTTTTTAGGTGAGAGCGGTAGCGGTGCCGTCACCAGCGCCTCTAAACTCGTCCCTTTACAGGACTTTCTCTCCAGTCTTTTCCACACCGCTCCCTCACCCTCTATCATCCATCTACGTATCATTGCCACATTGGCGGCCCAATAATAATCTCCCAAGTTCGGTAGTGCCAGTCCTCCTCTATCCCTACTACGCTGAAGAAACCCCCTCCTTACTCTCGGAACTTTCCCTGCCCACACAAAGCTCGTGATGCTCCTATCTATTTTATTAAAAAAGGTCCTGGTGATTAATATAGGGAGACATTGAAATACAAATAAGAACCTCGGGAGGACCATCATCTTAATTGCTTGCACCCTACCCGCCAGCGATAAAGGCTGCATGTCCCACCTCTTGAAGTCCTCCTCCATTTGTTCTACCAGCCGTGTCAGATTAAGTCTGTGCAAGGTTCCCCAGCTGAATCCCCAGGTATCGGAAGTTTCTTTCCACTTTCCTTAGCGGTAAGCCTTCGATCTCTCTACTCTGGTCCCCTGGATGTATCACAAATAATTCACTCTTCCCCATGTTTAGCCTATACCCCGAGAATTCCCCGAACCTCCTCAAAATTCGCATAACCTCTATCATCCCCCCCGCTGGGTCCGACACGTATAACAGTAAGTCATCCGCGTATAACGAGACTCGGTGTTCTTCTCCCCCTCTAATCACCCCTCTCCATTTCCTGGAGTCTCTCAACGCCATGGCCAGCGGTTCAATTGCCAACGCAAATAACAATGGAGACAGCGGGCATCCCTGTCTTGTGCCCCCATATAATCGGAAATACTCCGATCTATATCGACCTGTAACTACGCTTGCCGTTGGTGCCCCATAAAGAAGTCTAACCCAGCGAATAAACCCGTTCCCAAACCCAAACCTCCTTAACACTTCCCATAAATACTCCCACTCCACCCTATCAAATGCCTTCTCTGCGTCCATTGCCGCCACTATCTCTGCCTCCCCCTCCACTGGGGGCATCATTATCACCCCTAATAGTCGTCGCACGTTAACATTCAGTTGTCTCCCTTTTACGAACCCTGTCTGGTCTTCGTGCACCACCCCCGGGACACAGTCCTCTATCCTCGATGCCAGTACCTTTGCCAGCAACTTGGCGTCCACGTTCAATAGTGAAATAGGTCTATACGACCCGCACTGCAACGGATCTTTGTCTCTCTTCAAAATTAGCGATATCGTCGCCTCCGACATCGTCGGGGGTAGAGTCCCCCCCTTCCCTGGCCTCATTGAACGTCGTCGCCATCAACGGGGCCAACAAGTCCACATATTTTCTGTAGTATTCCACCGGGAACCCGTCCGGCCCTGGAGCCTTCCCTGCTTGCATGCTTCCCAGTCCCTTAATAACCTCGTCCACCTCAATCGGCGCCTCCAGGCCTGCCACCTCCTGCTCCTCCACTTTCGGGAACCTCAATTGGTCCAGGAACTGCCGCATCCCCTCCTCTCCCTCTGGGGGTTGAGACCTATACAGTTCCTCATAAAAGGTCTTAAACACCTCATTTATCTTTCCTGCCCTTCGCACAGTGTCTCCCCTTTTATCCCTAATTCCTCCTATCTCCCTCGCTGCTGCCCTCTTTCGCAGTTGGTGTGCCAACAGGCGACCAGCCTTTTCCCCATATTCATACCTCCTCCCCTGTGCCTTCCTCCACAGTACCTCCACCTTTCTGGTGGTCAGAAGGTCAAACTCGGTCTGGAGTCGTCTCCTCTCCCTGTACAGCTCCTCCTCCGGGGTTTCTGTAAATTCCCTGTCCACCCTTAAAATCTCCCCCAGTAGTCTATCCCTTTCCTTGGCCTCTGTTTTCCTTTTGTGGGCCCCAATAGAGATCAGCTCTCCTCTGACCACCGCTTTTAGTGCTTCCCAGACCACTCCCACAGGGACCTCGCCGTTGTCATTGACCTCCAGGTATCTCTCAATACACCCCCTCACTCTTGCACACACTCCCTCATCCGCCATCAGTCCCACATCTAATCGCCAGAGTGTTCTCTGCTCCCTGTCCTCTCCTACTTCCAGGTCCACCCAATGTGGGGCATGATCCGAAACCGCTATGGCTGAGTATTCAGCTTCTTCCACCCTAGAGATCAACGACCTTCCTAAAACAAAAAAATCTATCCGGGAGTACACTTTATGGACATGGGAGAAGGAGGAATACTCCCTAGCCCTGGGCCTAAGAAATCGCCATGGATCCACTCCCCCCATTTGGTCCATAAACCCCTTAAGTACCTTGGCCGCTGCCGGCCTTCTTCCGGTCCTTGAGCTGGATCTATCTAGCCCCGGGTCCAGCACCGTATTGAAGTCCCCTCCTAAAATCAAATTTCCCGCCTCCAGGTCCGGTATGCGCCCCAGCATCCGTCTCATGAATCCCGCATCGTCCCAATTTGGGGCATACACATTAACCAACACGACCTCTATTCCCTCCAGCCTACCACTCACCATTACATATCTACCTCCGCTATCTGCTACGATGTTCTTTGCTTCAAATGCTACCCGTTTCCCCACCAAAATGGCCACCCCTCTGTTCTTTGCGTCCAGTCCTGAGTGGAACACCTGTCCCACCCATCCTTTCCTTAGCCTCTCTTGGTCCGCCACCTTTAGGTGCGTCTCTTGGAGCATAACCACGTCTGCCCTTAGTCCTTTCAAATGCGCGAGCGCTCGGGCCCTTTTTATCTGTCCATTCAGGCCTCTCACGTTCCACGTGATCAGCCTCACTAGGGGGCTACCTGCCCCCCTCCCGTGTCGACTAGCCATTACCTTCTCTAGGCCAGTCCCATATCCCATCTCCGCGCTCCCGCTCGCTCCCCCAGCGTCGCACACCGTCCCCGACCACCCACTCTTTAGCCATTTCCTGTTGGATTTCCGCAGCAGCAACCCAGTTGTCCCCTCCCCCCGCTAGATCCCTATCTAGCTTGATTGCTCCCCCCATATCACTTCCGTAAGTCAGCTGACTTCAACTGACCCCGGCTACTCCTGCTCACTCCTCGACCCCCCCCGGTGTGAGGGAACTCCCATCCGCCTTGCGCCTGTTTTCCCGCCTTATTCTTTCTGGCGCGGGAACATCCCTTTACCTGACCCGCCTCTTATGGCGCAGCTCCCTTTCCCCTCCCCCTCCCCATTCCCATTCTCCGACTATGTCCCGTCTTTACCCCCTCACCGGCGCCCACATTTCCCCAGTGTCTCCCCCCTTCCCTGTTTACTTCTCGAATAACTTTCACCATAACATTATCAAAAACAATAACAATAACAATTCCCTGAAGCATCAGTCCCTCAGTTCCGATCCAGTTTCTCTTCGTTGATGAAGGACCATGCTTCCTCCGCCGTCTCGAAATAATAGTGTCTCTCCTGATACGTGACCCATAGTCATGCCGGCTGCAGCATCCCAAACTTCACCTTCCTTTTGTGCAAAACCTCTTTGGCTCGGTTGAAGCTCGCCCTCCTCCTCGCCACCTCCGCACTCCAGTCCTGGTATATCCGTACCACAGCATTCTCCCATCTGCTACTCCGCACCTTTTTAGCCCATCTCAGGACCTCTTCTCTGTCCTTAAGGCGGTAGAATCGCACGATTATCGCCCTAGGTGGTTCTCCCGCTTTTGGTCTTCTCGCCGGGATCCGATTTGCCCACTCCACCTCCATGGGACCCGCAGGGGCCTCAGCACCCATCAGTGAGCTCAGCATCTTACTTGCGTACGCTCCACAGTCCACTCCTTCCACACCCTCAGGGAGACCTAGTATCCTAAGGTTCTTCCTTTGCGCTCCGTTTTCAAGGGCCTCAATCCTGTCAGCACACTTTTTATGAAGTGCCTCGTGCGTCCGGGTCTGAACCGCCAGGCCCAGGACCTCGTCCTCAATACCTGACACCTTCTGCTCCACCACGCGGAGCTCAGTCTCCTGGGTCTTTAAAGTCTCCTTAAGCCCCTCAATTGCCTGCAACATCGGGGTCAGTACCTCCTTCTTCAGCAGGTCCACGCACCGTCTCACTACTTCATCCTGCTCAGGCCCCCATGTCGCCTGCGATTTCTCCGCCGCCATTTTGTTCTCCACTCCCTCTGACCTTGTGGTCGAAGATTCTTCGGGCTGCAGCCGCCGCCGCCGGTTTTTCCTTTCGTCGTTCGGGGGGGGAACTCCCTTCCCACACGCCCCAGACCGGGTTATTCGGCCGGCAAAATCCCCGTTGGGGCTCTTAAAAGAGCCCGAAGATCCGTCGGAGCTGGAGCCGCCGAAACGTGCGGCTAGCTCATCCTCGCCGCAACTGGAAGTCCAC
Source organism: Scyliorhinus torazame (assembly GCF_047496885.1). NCBI lineage: Eukaryota > Metazoa > Chordata > Chondrichthyes > Carcharhiniformes > Scyliorhinidae > Scyliorhinus > Scyliorhinus torazame. Next base: position 120,118,627 of record NC_092719.1, read on the forward strand.
CTGGAGGATATCTTAATTTCTTACTGGTCGAAGTCCTGTGGTAGGCTTAAATTGATTTTATTGCAAGATGTAGTTGGTACAAATTCAGATATAAAAAAGGGACAAAGGGGGAAAAAAGCACTGTACACTGAAGGCCAAGCTTTCTTAAACATGCACATTTTTGGTATCCGCCCCCCTCCCCCGTAATCCCATAGTGATCCTGTGTTGTAACTCCTGATTGACGCTCTATCGCTGCATTTTATACCAGGCATTTATACGTGTTTCTAACTTCCTCGTGGCTGCGCTTCCATTGCTACATTGTCACATTTGTGGTTTGGCTTTCATAAAGCTGATGTGTTGCTCTGAAGATTCAGTATTTTCCCAAACCACTGTTTCCGGTGCTTCCCACCGCGCGGAGGCAGAAACCTCCCCATATTGTTCAGCTCCACATAATTTTGGATACCTACCCTCACCCTCTCGCAAATCCCCTTGTCTGCCAATAACCTCACATCCAACCTCCACTCTGGCCGCTGAACGTACCCCTGTACTATCTGCAAATCCAGCCAATGTGGCGCGTGGTCAGAGACCGCAATCACCAAATACTCCGATCCAACTACTCCCGCTAACAACACCTTGTCCAAAACCAAAAAATCAATCCGGGAGTACACCCTGTGCAAGCGCGAGAAAAACGAAAGCTCCTTTGTCCTCGGCCTCTCAAACCGCCATGGATCCCCCCCCCCCCCCCCCCCAAACAATATGCTCCATAAGCCCCAACAACTCCTTTGCCGTAGCCGAAACCATCGGGGACCTAGGGCACGACAGATCCAGAACCGCATTGAAATCTTCCCCCATAATGAGCGGCCGGCGTGTCCAGGTCCGGAATTTTTGCAAAATACCCGCCTCAAAAAATCCACATCGTCCCAATTTGTGGGGGTATACATTCGCTAGCACTGCAGGCGTCCCAATTTGGGGGGGTATACATTCACTAGCACTGCAGGCGTCCCAATTTGGGGGGGTATACATTCACTAGCACCACAGGCATCCCAATTTGGGGGGGGGTATACATTCACTAGCACCGCAGGCGTCCTGTTTAGCTTCACGCTAACCACCACAAACCTACCCCCTGGATTGGTTACAATACTACCGATCAGCATCGCCACCCGCCTCATCTTCATATCCACCCAGAGTGGAACACTTGCCCACGCAGCCCTTCCTCAGCCTCATCTGGTCCCCCAGCTTCAGGTACGTCTCCTGAAGAAACACTACGTTCGCCTTCAAACTCCTTAAAAGTGCGACAACGTGCAACCTTTTGACCATGCCATAACTTACTGCGTCACACCAATCCACCCACGTCAGCATCCCTCCCCTCCCCAGAAACAAAGACAAAGAAATCGAAAACCATCCCTCCCCCATTCCCTTCACAGGTTGACCCCCCCCCCCCCCACATCACTCCCATTAACTAGCCAACCAGCTAGCATGGTGGCCCCCCCACTCGAAGGCTTACCGCCTTCTCTCTCTCCCCCCCCCCCCCCCCCCCCCACCCATCTCCCCCAATTCCGCCAAAACAGTTTCTTAAAGGAACACATTTACCCACTCCGTACCCGTATTCATTAAATATAACCAACCACCCATCGTGTAAACCTACTTTACCATCTCCAAAATTCAATGTCTTCACACTCCTCCCAGTCCATCGTCTCTCATAAATTCACTTGCCTCCTCCGGCGTATCAAAATAAAACTATTGATTCTGGTACGTGACCCACAGGCGAGCAGGATACAACACCCCAAACTTCACCCCTCATGGGTGATGGTCAAAGACCCCCTCCCCCACCAATGTCTCAAACATGCACGCCACATACTTTGCGGCCTGCATTCCCTCGATCTCTTCAGGCAGCCCCACGATCCGGAGATTCTGCCTCCTGGAATGGTTCTCGAGATCCTCCACCTTCTCCCTCAGCCTCTTATGGCTCTTCGCCACGAGCACCATCTCCGCCTCCAATGAGGCCAGCCAGTCCTCATGCTTTCCCACCGACTCTTTCACCTTCGGGAATGCCAGACCCTGCACCTCCAGTCTCTGCTCCACTCTCTCGATAGCTGCCCTAAGCGTCACCCCCACTGTTGACAAGTCTTCTGAGGCCTCCTGCCTCTGGAACTTTGCGTTCAAAAAGTCCACAAGTTGCCTCAGTAGACCACTGGGCGGGCAACGATGCCCTGGCACCCGCCACCATCTTTTTCAGTGTCACACCTCAAATAAACTCTCATCCAGGCTGCTGACTTTTACTCATTACATTCCTCAACTGGTAAGCTATAAACCGGCCCCACCAATGGAGTACTGCAATTCCTCTGTGCTCATGCACCTTTACCAGCAAACACCACTTAAAACGGGTAAAAAAAGGTGCAAGAAATTCCACCTCAAGTGAGCCACCAGGTGTACAACCACTCACTCCATGACCGCCACAAGAAGTGATCGGTTTCTGCAGGTTTAACATGACCTTGATTGACTCCTGTTTGTATTTCTGCACATTGCCATATCCACATTTACAAGTAAAATGTTGTTTTGCCTTCTCTTGCAGGTAAAGGCCAACTCGGTGAAGCAGGAATTTGAGAAGCAGGACGAGCTGAAACGCTCCGCAATGAGGGCGGTAGCAGCTTTACTCACCATCCCAGAGGCCGAGAAGAGTGCGCTGATGGCGGAGTTCCAGTCGCAGATCCGGTCCAATCCAGAAATGGCGGCCATTTTTGAAAGCATTCAGAAAGACAACACATCAGCGAGTAGTACAGAAACAATGGACCTCAGCTAAAACAAAAAACCAAAAGGATCTAAACAAAGATGCTTTGGCTTTATAACTAACTCCTGTGTGAAATATTATTTATATCTTGCCATTTGTTTTTTTTTCTGTTGTTGCAGTCCCTCCTATCAGTGAAATGGCTGGTATTATGGGTTGGCTGTCTGTGTTGCCTTTGCATGACTTTTGTTTCTGGATGTTAATGCTCACAATATGGTCCATGCAGTCCTCTGCCACACCCGGCACACAGCTACTGTGTTGGAATATTGGGAACCTTGGGGGCAACTTGCTCATACTTGGACTCGCTCTCCCCATGTGGAAAAAAGGGCAAACGGAGCTGTGGGAGGGAAAGAGATCAAAGGGTCCTAATTCGAGCATAACTGCACCTGTGGATCTTGTCGTCCGAACCAAAGATGATTTTCAAATTTGGCAGTACTTCTCAGCTGTCCCATTTTACTTGTATGTCCAGAAACTAAATTTCAGAGAAATAGGAGTGGTGGGCTTATTGGTTGCTGAAAGAGTATATGTTCAACCCAACTACTGATCTGAATTGTACCATTTCAGTGATACTCTGGCTGATTGAGTGCACGTTCGGACCCCTGTTCTGGATGTAGCGCTCACAGTACAGTCCAGGAGGCTCAACCATCTCCCAGGTGAGAATGCTGGGCTGCCAGCAATGGTTGCATTTGGAGTCTTGTCTACTGGGAAAGCAGGAAAAAAAACTGATTGGGAAGAAGCATGTATATGGGGGTGAGAAAATAGGCTGGGAGGGAAAAGGACTTAACCGAACAAGACTGCTGGAAGACAATTACCAGACTAATACACTCTTGGAATGAACTCTAGTAACATTGTGTATTTGCACCGCAACAGTCGACCACATAAATGGAACCTTGACCTTGCTGTTCTGTCTGAATGAACCCTTTTTAGTCACATTGGCCTGGCACTTCTGCATACTTTCAAGCAGTTCATGTGAGTAAACCTGCAAATGTGAGCACCGCTGCTTTACTGCCATGCATTTTCCTAGGATATTAGTGCAAGATTTATTGTGCTTTCCATTCAGAACAAATAAGATTGGGGAATGGCCTAGTCTAGTTGTGAAGCTTTGCTCTGTTGCTTCATATGTACAGCAACCTGTACTGCCCCATAACTCTGCTAATGTAAAATCTGTGAACCTTGGTTTCTTAGTCTTGGACTCCTCCAAGCCATGATAGTCATCATCAAGGCTCAAAGGTATAATTAATTATGTACAAGGCAGATTTTCCCAATCCCGTTTGTATTCCTCATCCCAGAGAAAATGATTTTCTTGCTGCAAGGCGTGAAAAGTAAACTGAAAGTATCAGGAGTTTGCGACTTGATCCTCTAAATGTGGCTTGGGTGGCAGATTACATTTGTCTTGACCATAGGCTCCAGGCAATGTTCCACTAAGTGGTGCACGCTGGATTTTCTCACACCCAATCAGCATAAGGTGCTATTAAAAGCCAAGCATCTTTTTATTTTCAACAGCCAAATTCTCCTGAAGAGCAGCTTTGGATTGAGATGAGCTGTGCTTGGGTGACTGTTTTAGTCTTTACAACTCCACCATCAGGAAAAAATTGTTTCAAAGTATTTCCATTTCACCACGTGGGAGCAGTTAATTGGGAATGAAAATGATGCAACCAAATCTCCCCCCCCCCTATATAAATAAATCAAACTGAACTATGTCTGATGCAGATTGCAACTAAAGCAAATGCATAGTCTATCCTCTGCTCTCTGGCACAGCTAATTTTGCTAATGTTAAATGTCATGTGATAAGACCTTGCTCTTAAGAAATAAAATCAGTGAGTTAGATGGAAGAGAGTTCATTCACGCCAATGCACTGTTAAACCTGGGATCCTGAGGTGAAGCAGTCTACTTGGGCTCCCAGTGTCAACTATCAGGTATTCATCAGTATTGGATTTGGGAAGTTTAACAATGGGGTAGAGACTGGATGCAGTGATGATAATTGACACCTAGATGTCTCCAGCACAGCTTGTAAATATATCACCCATTAGTTACCAAATGCGTTACTGACATCTAGTGTCTCTTTGCTGTGGCAGCTGTCACACACACACAACTGTTGGCAGACTGCTTGACATTAGGTCTGTTTGATCTTTCAGTTGTGCCCAGTTGAAATATTGGCTACCTATCAAGCACTGGACCAGATGGAGTGCTGCTAAATAAGTTGTGTGGTAGCTTGGATCTATAAGCTTAACATGCAAGATAACTTGAACAGTTTGCAAGCTATAAACATGATGGTTTTTTGAACCCGATCAGCTACAAAATGTACTGGAAAACTGCCACAGAAAGCAATATAGTGACTCGTTTGCAGCTTTTCCAGTTTTTTTAAGAAGTCAAAGGCATTTGTCAATATGGAGTGTTATATTAAAAGTTCATGAATATTTTGGAGCAAGTGGTATTATAAAAATAAAGATTGAAGCACGGGGTTGTTTGTGCAGTCTGTTGTATGTTGTGAATGCCTTGTTAGAGGTGTGGGGGAATCGCCTGTTTGTGTGTCTGCTACACAGTTGTAGCCTGTAACTGAAGGGAAATCAAAGCAGGTCAAGGTAAGTGACTGCATCACATACTGATTTTCCCTGTAACCCCTTCCTACTACCTTGCAGCCAGATGATTAGTATCAAGAACACAGCAAGATGATGATTGCTCCTGTGCTCTACCACTTAATTTTCAGCTGGTGCCCATGGATGGTAAAGATGAGCAAGGGCCTGCGGCTGCTTTATTGATGCTGTCTTCACCCTCACTTATGAAGGTTTGGAAGCAGTGTTCCATCACAGCAATGTCTATCTTGCTTACTCATTCAGCCAGCAGTGTGGACTGGGATGCAGCTGCTGTCACGTGTGACAATGCCGAATTTCATCTGGTCCTGGTTCACTTGTCCTTGAGATGGGAGTACACTGACATCTGAGGAAGAGGGAAGTGTCCAAATACTGGCATGCAGTGCACCTGGTGCCTATGCTGGGCCCTAACCTTGTTAACAGAGCACAACTACAGTGGATATTTTTTAATAAGGTACCTAATTTCCTTGACCTTGGTACATGTGACAATAAAAATCCAAATGCAAATCATGTTGCTACCTTTCAAGCAAATGATGGCATTCCACAGTTCAATTGCAGGACAAAAGGTGACATCTTTACTAAAATATCCTGCAAACAAGAGGTGTAACTGCTGTTATGGTATGTAATAAAACCCCTGGATTACCACTATGCCATCTTCCCCAAGCTACCCATTGCATAGGGAGAAACCAATGCTTCAAATTAATTTTTACACCACACAGCAACACAAGGACAAATGACCATACTCTTGTTTTTATTGAAAGGGGATAAAAAGAAATCCAACATTTTCTGTGAAAGAAATTTCATCCACCTTGCGTGACCCATCAAGGAAATGGTTAATTCAATTTCTTCCAACACCCTCTCCATGGGGCCAGAGCCACCTTTTTCCTTAAATCCCACATCTTCGTCCAAACCTTTGGTCATCCCAACTATTTCGACTGATGAGCCTTATTAAGGTGACAATGATACTGATATTATGAACAGATGATTAAATGTGGTCCAATGGATTGGACCCATAACTGTAAGTACGAGAGTGTCAACAAAAGCAGCAAGAATGTAGCACGTAAAAGATTTTAACCTGATCTGCAACTTGTGGCTGGCCAGGATAAGGTTAGAACAGTCTTTGATATGGCCCTACCCTGCAGATCATCACTGCTCAGGTTGAATGTTTGTAGTAAGACAGCATATCATCCAGGGAGTTTATTCTTCCAGATGGATCCTGTTCCACATTTGTGTTCTGCTGTCGCCCATTTTGCTCAGTCTGCTGGTAGGAATATCTGGAATGGCCCTTCTTCCAGCCTCCATGGTTATTTGACCCCTTCAGATCACTATAATACTCCGATGGGGGGGCAAACTCTGATGGCCTCTCATCCCTAGGATCTGGGTGATTCATAGACCAATGCCCAAAAAGTAGCTCTGAAATTATTAAAAATAAAACATGATGAGTTAAAAGTTATGTATCACTGTCTTCCTCAAAGTAAGTAGAAACAATGCACTTTTACTCATGCAATGAATGGAGGGGGTAAAAAATGCCAGACCTCCATGTTTGTCATGGTCCATCACATTCGGGGCTGGTTTAGCACACTGGGCTAAATCACTGGCTTTTAAAGCAGGCCAGCAGCACGGTTCAATTCCCGTACCAGCCTCCCCGAACAGGCGCTGGAATGTGGCGACTACGGGCTTTTCACAGTAACTTCATTGAAGCCTACTTGTGACAAGTGATTTTCATTCAATTTCATAGAATGCAAAGCTAGGAAATCAATGCATAATAATGCCCCACCACCCTCATGTTGATCCCCACTTTAAAGAACACCAGTTCAACCTACATTTTTTGAAAAAGAAACAATATCAATCTTCCCAAACTTAATCCTTTCATCTTCAATACCAATCTGGTTACCTTTTCCTCTGTCCCATTCCCGGATATGAGGTACACCAGGCTTTGTGTCCTTCCGCTCCTGTATTACGACCTCCACCTTATTCCTCAGGCAGGTAGCTTCCTTGTGTGTTACATCTGGTTCTGCTGCCGTGAATGTCAATTCCTCAGTCTCTTCATCTGCACATAAAAAAAGATTACATGAATGACACGCTAAGTTGTAAATTGATCAAGTTTTTTTATTGTAAAGGAATTGTAAGGGCAGAACCTTGCCCAGGCATGTGGCGAATATTCTATCATGCTACTGACATTGTAGGGATACATTGTTTTGTATAAATGGAGTGACAATGATGGAAAAGTAGAAATCTGTTCTTTTAATTGAGTGCTCTTCCATATGTCCCATTTTCTGGGCTCTACCCAGCACAATGATTTGCTCGCACCTTCCTTCTGCTCTGGCAGCTCTTCAGTGTCTTCAATTCCATCGCCTTTCAGTTTCTTCATCTTCCTCTGACGAACCTTTGCCAATCTAGCACTTAATATGGCTTTTCGTTTCTTCTTCAGTTTCTCTCGTTTGGTTCTTTGATCCATTGTCTGCAAGAGAAAGTAAAGCTCAGACACCACAACACTCACTGGAATTTAGGAAAGGCAACCTAAAGAGCCAAATCATAACTCCTGTGCACCTGGGTCACACTGACATCGCCCGGCTCAGGAGCCTGCTCCCTCCGCACTGCTGTCCAGGCTGCTTCCAAACACCAGAACAAGGATTCTCTAGAGCAGCTACTGTCAATGCTCATTGCTGACCTTGAGTGACACAATTCAATTCTTCATAGGGATGGAAAAGGTCAAAGCAAGATTACGCCCATCAGCTTTATTTAAGTAATAGCAGTGACTGCCTGTGCTATACTCACAATTGAGAATATGTACACCAACTGCAGCATACACCCTTCAGCTGCTGTGCTGGTCAATTCCTTTGTATGACCAGAATCCATATTAATCACTCAATTGCTTGGTCTACTTTTGGTTTTCCATAAATTCATGGTTGAGTTCCAACTGTAGCAAAGAAAAACACTACTGGTACGACACCAAAACGTGTCCAGTAGAGGCAGTCTGAAGTTAGCATTTGGAGGATTGGATCAGAACCCCTCACCCTAAATGTATTTCCCCAAAATCCTATCAAGACAGCAATTCAGCGTTTTAAAAATTATTTTCATTGTGGCGTCGCTGGTATTTATTTCCTGTAGGTGAACATAAGGCTTCAAGAAACTTCTTTCCAGTTTCTAGGATGTTTTACTTGATAATTAATTTTTTTAATGGAGTTAAATGCAATTATATTTCCCTATCGCCTAAGCGCCCGAGTGGCTTGCCAGGCCACTTAAAATCAACCATGTTGGTGTGGGACTGGATTCACTTATAAGCCAGAGCAGTTATGGATGTCTTGTTTTCCTGATCAAGAGATATCAGTAAAACTCTTTTTTGTAAATATTTTTATTTAACATTTTAAAGGTTATATACAAAAACAAGAACACCCCCCCCCCCCCAAAAGCTGACAGTGACCAGCTCTTTAAAATACATATCAAACAGTTGCCATCTTATATATAACCTCCCAATCAATCCCCTCAGCCTATATTTAAATTTCTCCAAATACAAAATTTCCAGGAGGCCCCCCAGCCACAGCAAGGCACTGGATACACAAACTGACCTCCACCTCCAGCAGAACCCGCCTGCGAGTAATCAGCGAGGCGAAGGCTAAAATATCTGGCCCCCACCTCCCGCCTGAAACTCTGGCAGTTCTGACACCCCGAATATGGCTTGTAGCAGACCTGGCTCCGCTTCCCTGCCCAAGATCTCCGACATGATGCTGAAGAAAGAGCCCCAAAAGGTTCACTAACTTAGGACGTGCCCAGAACACATCTACGTGATTCGCTGGGTCCCTCCCACACCGCTAGCACTTATATTCTACCCTCTCAAACATCCGACTCATCCTTACCCTCATTGTTGCCTGATGCACCACCTTCCCCTTCAGTTGTATCTACCTGAACCTCATACACAACAAGGTGTTCACCCTCCGTGAAGCCCCACACCACACACCCTCCTCCACTTCACCCCCTAGCACCCCTCCCATTTCACCTTAAAACCATCCCCTAGCGAAGCCCTGTCCTCGGCAGCAGCCTCCCATAGATACCTGAAGTTTTACTCTCCTCCACCTAGGCCAGCGTCAGTACCCTCTCCACCAACGCCATGGGTGGCACAAACAGAAAACTTTAACAAACCTTTCTCGCAGAATTTTGGACTTTCAAGTACCCGAAAGCCTCCGATTGCGCGAGCCCGTACTTCTCCACCCTGATTTGTTATGTTGTAGATGTAACATGAGCGGCTTCCTTGTGGTGCACTTGACAAAGGAAGGTTCAGACGTGGAGATAACTTCAACACGTTTATTAAATTATTTACACTTCTATTATTCTGGTTCGACACTAGTGCTAATCCTACTATAGCTACCCAGACTGACTAACCAGTTGCTGCAATCCACGTGGTGGGTGTAATATTGAATCAACCCTGTGTCTGTACTCACTGACTGTCTCCACTGGAAAGAGGCAGATCATGTGTGTGGTGTCCCTTATATATGGGTTGGTGTAATGCCCCCCTGTGGTCGTGTTACCTCCTTGTGTATCGTGAATGTCTATTGGTCGTGTTCTATCTACTTGATCTATTGGTCGAGTGTGTGTGTGTGATGTTTCTGGTGCTCCATCTAGTGTCTTGCTAGCCTACATGCATTTACATTGATGCACATCACCACACACCCAACTCTCAAAATCGCAAACCGCCCCTCCAGGAATAAAGGCCCCAATGACTGCCAACCCCCCTATCCTCCCATCACCCAAACCTGGTGTCCACTCTAGCGGGCTCAAACATATGGTTGTCGCTGATCGATATCACCCTTGACCTTCTTCCCATTTTAAAGTGCTGCTTTTATTGCCTCCATATTTTTAACAAAGCCACTATCACTGGGTTCCCCAAAACCTTCCTCGGGGAGAGCGGGAGCGGGGCCATCACCAGCTCCCACAATCCTGTCCCCTCACACGACCTGGCCTCCATCTTTACCCAAACTGACTCATGATTACCCCCTCCAACCCAGCACCTTCTCTGCCCAATAGTAGTAAATCAGGATCCACAGCCCCAATCCCCCTGACTGCTGGCCCCTCTGTAGGACCACTCTTCGGATCCTCGCTACTTTCCCTGCCCAAATAAACAAGGAAATCATGATTTCCACCACTACAAAGAATGCCTTTGGTAGAAACACCGGCAGACATTGAAACAGGAACAAGAATCGTGGCAAGGTATTCATCTTTTTTTTTTTCACCCAATTCATTTCTTCTAATTAAGGGGCAATTTAGCATGGCCAATCCACCTATCTGCACATCTTTGGGTTGTGGGGGCAAAACTCACGCAAACACGGGGAGAATGTGCAAACTCCACACGGACGGTGACCCAGGGCCGGGATCGAACCTCTGACCTCGCCGCCGAGAGGCAGCAGTGCTAACAACTGTGCCACCGTGTTGCCCCAAGGTATTCATCCTCACCAATTGCACACGCCCAGCTAACGACATGGGAGACTATCCCATCTCTGTAGGTTCGCCCTCACCTTGCTCACCAAGCTTGAAAAGCTTAGGTTGCGAAGCTGCACCCAATCCCTTGCCACCTGTAACCCTAAGTACCAGAAATGTGGACTTCCGGTGATGACAACGTGCTGAGCAGTCGCACGTTGGGTTGCTCTTCTCCCGTGGACCTGAAAATAGCCACTACCACACTCAGACGAGGTGGCAGAGCACAAAGTTTCCCAAAACAAAAAGAGCAAGACAGACAGGAACAAATTCATCCTGCATCACGGGGGAAACTGGAAGGCATCCTTCACCGAGGCGCCGAATGAGCACCAGCAGGAGATAAAGGCGTAGGTAAAAGCAGACATTGAGGCCACGGTGAAGGCTGCAGTGGCCGAGAACCTGGCTCAAATACAGCTCGCCCAGAGCAGAGAAGAAACTAGAAGCCCAAGAGGCGACCATCAAAGAGTTGGAAAAGGCCGCAAACGACCAGAGCGATCAGATCGTGACCCTGGAGAATGAGGTAGTGAGGTTGGTCACGAAGCAGGGCAGTCTGAAGGGCAAAGTGGAAGATCAAGAGAACTACTTGAGAAGGCAAAACTTGCGGATTATGGGCCTACCAGAGGGGATCAAAGGCAAGGACGCCACGGTATACGTGGCCGAGATGCTGGGCAACTTAGTGGTGAGGGAGACTTTCCCCAACCCACCAGAAATGGATAGGGCACACCAGTCGCTGCGCTCAAAACCCAAAGCAGGAGAGCAACCGAGGGCAGTAATAGCCAAACTGCACCGGTACCAGGACCGAGAAAGAAACCTGCGCTGGGCCAGGCAGGCCAAGAACGAACGCTGGGAAGGACACAATATTAGGATAAACCAGTTCATTGGGGTAGACCTGGCCAGGAAACGGGCGGAGTTCAATAGGGCAAACAGCCCTACAGAAGAACGGCGTACGTTTTGGTATGCTGTACCCAGCGAAGCTCTGGGTCACACACACCCCAAGGCAAAGAACATTTCTTCACAGCCCCCACCGAGGCAAACAGGTTTGTCGAGGAATGCGGGCTGGAACAGCGACAGCAGGAGAAGCAATAAGGGGCCCCTGGCAAGGAGCAACAGCATGCCGACGAGCCGATGAGGGAGAGTGGTGAAGAAGTAAGGAAGCCCCCCCTCCCCCACAAAACACACCCTGAACAACAAAAGACAAACCGCTACCCGAGGGACCGCTTCACGTGGGAAATTGTGACCTTGTACAAAAGAACAAACACAGCGGCGAAGTGGCAAGCGAGAGGAGTGCAGGGCAAGACGGGGAAAGAACGGGCAGTAACAACAGAGAGTGGGCGAGGGAGAAGCAGGACAGTAACTCCCGGGAGGGGGATCACCAAAAGTGGAGGGTGGCGCCAGGCTGGGGGCGGGGGGGGGGGGAAACACACAAGGACGGGGGAGCAAACGGGAGGGGGGAGATAAGGAGGGGGGCGGGGGGAGCAATAGGACTAGAACGAGAGCAGCAGTAAGGCTACAAAGGGCCACAACCAGTGGCCCGGAGCAAAAAAGCACTGCAAGCAACCACCCAGTACGGTCTCTGGGCGAAGGGAGACCCTGGAGTGCAGGAGCCTACCCACATGCCGGATGCACAGTGGGCGGCCATGTTGGATGGCCCTTGGACAAAGGGAGACCCTGGAGTGCAGGGACCCGGCCGCATGGGGAGAGCAGTGACAGCGGCCATCTTGGATGGCTCCCTAACAAAGGGAAACCCTGAAGTGCGGGGGCGTCCACCAGGTAAGCATGTTTAATAAGAACATAAGAACTAGGAGCAGGAGTAGGCCATCTGGCCCCTCAAGCCTTCTCCGCCATTCAATGAGATCATGGCTGATCTTTTGTGGACTCAGCTCCACTTTCCAGCCCGAACACCATAACCCTTAATCCCTTTCTTCTTCAAAAAACTATCTATCTTTATCTTAAAAACATTTAATGAAGGAGCCTCTACTGCTTCACTGGGCAAGGAATTCCATAGATTCACAACCCTTTGGGTGAAGAAGTTCCTCCTAAACTCAGTCCTAAATCTACTTCCCCTTATTTTGAGGCTATGCCCCCTAGTTCTGCTTTCACCCGCCAGTGGAAACAACCTGCCCGCATCTATCCTATCTATTCCCTTCATAATTTTATATGTTTCTATAAGATCCCCCCCGCATCCTTCTAAATTCCAACGAGTACAGTCCCAGTCTACTCAACCTCTCCTCGTAATCCAACCCCTTCAGCTCTGGGATTAACCTAGTGAATCTCCTCTGCACATCCTCCAGTGCCAGTACGTCCTTTCTCAAGTAAGGAGACCAAAACTGAACACAATACTCCAGGTGTGGCCTCACTAACACCGTATACAATTGCAGCATAACCTCCCTAGTCGTAAATTCCATCCCTCTAGCAATGAAGAACAAAATTCCATTTGCCTTCTTAATCACCTGTAAACCAACTTTTTGCGACGCATGCACTAGCACACCCAGGTCTCTCTGCACAGCAGCATGTTTTAATATTTTAGCATTTAAATAATGATCCCGTTCGTTGTTATTCCTACCAAAATGGATAACCTCACATTTGTCAACATTGTATTCCATCTGCCAGACCCTAGCCCATCCACTTAGCCTATCCAAATCCCTCTGCAGACTTCCAGTATCCTCTGCACTTTTTGCTTTACCACTCATCTTAGTGTCGTCTGCAAACTTGGACACATTGCCCTTGGTCCCCCAACTCCAAATCATCTATGTAAATTGTGAACAATTGTGGGCCCAACACTGATCCCTGCGGGACACCATTAGTTACTGATTGCCAACCAGAGAAACACCCATTAATCCCCACTCTTTGCTTTCTAATAATTAACCAATCATCTATCCATGCTACTACTTTCCCCTTAATGCCACGCATCTTTATCTTATGCAGCAACCTTTTGTGTGTCATCTTGTCAAAGGCTTTCTGGAAACCCAGATATACCACATCCATTGGCACCCTGTTATCTACCCACTGGTAATGTCCTCAAAAAATTCCACTAAATTAGTTAGGCACGACCTGCCCTTTATGAACCCATGCTGCGTCTGCCTAATGGGACAATTTCCATCCAGATGCCTCGCTATTTCTTCCTTGATGATAGATTCCAGCATCTTCCCTACTACCGATGTTAAGCTCATTGGCCTATAATTACCCGCTTTCTGCCGACCTCCTTTTTTTAAACTGTGGTGTCACGTTTGCTAATTTCCAATCCGCCGGGACCACCCCAGAGTCTAGTGCATTTTGGTAAATTATCACTAGTGCATTTGCAATTTCCCTAGCCATCTCTTTTAGCACTCTGGGATGCATTACATCAGGACCATGAGACTTGTCTACCTTTAGCCCCATTAGCTTGCCCATCACTACCGCCTTAGTGATAACAATCCTCTCAAGGTCCTCACCTGTCATAGCCTCATTTCTATCAGTCACTGGCATGTTATTTGTGTCTTCCACTGTGAAGACCGACCCAAAAAACCTGTTCAGTTCCTCAGCCATTTCCTCATCCCCCATTATTAAATCTCCCTTCTCACCCTCTAAAGGACCAATATTTACCTTAGCCACTCTTTTTTGTTTTATATATTTGTAGAAACTTTTACTATCTTTTTATATTCTGAGCAAGTTTACTCTCATAATCTATCTTACTCTTTATAGCTTTTTTAGTAGCTTTCTGTTGCCCCCTAAAGATTTCCCAGTCCTCTAGTCTCCCACTAATCTTTGCCACTTTGTATGCTTTTTCCTTCAATTTGATACTCCCCCTTATTTCCTTAGATATCCATGGTCGATTTTCTCTCTTTCTACCGTCCTTCCTTTTTGTTGGTATAAACCTTTGCTGAGCACAGTGAAAAATCGCTTGGAAGGTTCTCCACTGTTCCTCAACTGTTTCACCATAAAGTCTTTGCTCCCAGTCTACCTTAGCTAGTTCTTCTCTCATCACATTGTAATCTCCTTTGTTTAAGCACAAAACACTAGTGTTTGATTTTACCTTCTCACCCTCCATCTGTATTTTAAATTCCACCATATTGTGATCGCTCCTTCCGAGAGGATCGCTAACTATGAGATCCTGAATCAATCCTGTCTCATTACACAGGACCACATCTAGGACCGCTTGTTCCCTCGTAGGTTCCATTACATACTGTTCTAGTAAACTATCGCGGATACATTCTATAAACTCCTCCTCAAGGCTGCCTTGACCGACATGGTTAAACCAATCGACATGTAGATTAAAATCCCCCATGATAACTGCTGTACCATTTCTACATGCGTCCGTTATTTCTTTGTTTATTGCCTGCCCCACCATAATGTTACTATTTGGTGGGTGGCCTATAGACTACTCCGATCAGTGACTTTTTCGCCTTACTATTCCTGATTTCCACCCAAATGGATTCAACCTTATCCTCCATAGCATGGATGTCATCCCTTACTATTGCCCGGATGTCATCCTTAAATAACAGAGCTACACCACCTCCCTTACCATCCACTCTGTCCTTCCGAATAGTTTGATACCCACGGATATTTAACTCCTAGTCATGACCATCCTTTAACCATGTTTCAGTAATGGCCACTAAATAATAGTCATTCACGATGTTTTGCACCATCAACTCATTTACCTTATTCCTAATACTACGAGCATTCAGGTAAAGTACACTTATGTTGGCTTTTTTACCTCTGTTTTCAATCTTAACACCTCGATCAGTAACCTCTCCTAAGTTATATTTCCTCTTAACTTTTCTCCTAATTTTCCTTGCCGTTGAACGCATATCTTCATGTAACAACCTGCCGCGTTACTTACCATTAATGTTTTTACTCCCCGTTTTATTCCTTTCAGTATTACTGGACCTAGTCACTGAGCTCCCCTCAGTCACTGTACCTTGTACTGTCGCCCTTTTTGATTTTTGACTATGGCTTCTCTGCCTTACACTTTCCCCCTTACTGTCTTTTGTTTCTGTCCTTGTTTTACTACCTTCCAACTTCCTGCATCGGTTCCCAACCCCCTGCCACATTACTTTAAACCCACAGGAATGAAGGGACAGAAGCCCCCCACCAGGATAGTCACCTGGAATGTAAGGGGACTCAATGTCCCAGTGAAAAGATCCAGAGTCTTCGCCCATCTAAGAAACATAAAAGCCGACAGAGTCTTCCTCCAAGATAAACACCGAGAGAGCATGACCGCCTGCGGGTAAGAAAGGGCTGGGTGGGCAGACCTACCATTCCTGCTGCGGATGAGGGCCAGGGGGGCGGCAATACCGATCAACAAGAGGACGATGTTTAAGGCGACGAAGACGGTTACGGACCCAGGGGGACTGTACGTCATGGTCAGCGGGGCACTGGTAGTACTCGTTAACGTGTACGCGCCCAACACGAAAATCATTAAAAAGACCATGGCGGAAATCCCCGACATGGCGACGCACCGACTAATCATGGGTTTTGGGGGGGGGGGGGGGGGGGGGGAAGTTCTTTAACTGTGTACAGGTCAAGGACAGACAGGTCAAACCCCAAAACAGGGAAGACCTCAAACATGGCGAAGGAACTCGGTCATTTTATGGAGCAGATGGGGGCGGTGGACCCTTGGAGGTTCACCCACCCAAGGGAGAAGGAGTTCCAGTACACAACGTATATACCAGGATGGTTAGGCAGCAGCTGGTCGACTCCACACCGGAGGTAGACCATAAATACTCAGAGGCCCCTCCTGGCGGAGAGGAAAAAGCTACAAATGGACTTTGACATGCTCTCCACAAGGAAGGCAGTGCACCAACTCCGTCAGGCACGGGGGACCCTATACGAACACTGAGACAAAGCTAGACGCCTGAGAAAGCAGGCAGCCACTAGAGAGATTGCACAAATCAGGAAGGACAGAGGCACACTAGAAATGGACCCAGACAAGGTTAACAAGACCGTCGAGGACTTTTACCGGGGACTGTACACCTCAGAGCCCTCAGCAGGGGAATCGGGGATGATACTCGACATGATCTCTCCCAGTTCTAGTGGTGCTTCCAGGCCCCGTTTTCTGTCCTCCCTCACAACTGGCATATCCAGTGCATCGAGGAACCGTTTCATCCCCAGGTGGGCAACCTGGGCTAGGATGCCCCATCCTTCACCTATGGTCATAAAAGCTTGCAGCAGCAAACAAAATACTGCATCAGTGTCAGTTGGCTCAGTGCAGACTGGCAATTGAACTCGGGACCAATCCTGGTACAATCATAGAATCCCTACAGTGCAGAAGGGGGCCATTCGGCCCATTGAGTCTGCACTGACCCTCTGAAAGAGCACCATACCTAGACACACTCCCCCGTCCCATCCCCGTATCCCCACCTAACCTACATGTCTTTGGACACGAAGGGGCATTTTTTTTGAATATACAAAAGAGTGGCCAATCGACTTAACCTGCACCTTTGGACTATGGGAGGAAACCGAAGCACTGGAGGAAACTCATGCAAACACGGGAAGAACGTGCAAAGTCCACACAGTCACCCAAGGCCGGAATTGAACCAGGGTTCCTTTCTTAAAAAATGTTTTTAATAAAGTTTTTGATTTATCAAATATTACAACAACAAAAAATTTTTTTTACAAATCCACCGATATAACACACAAGAACAAAATACTAGAAAGAGCACAAACCCGCACAACAGAATCTCCCCCTTTCCTCCCCACACCCCTCCCCCTAGCAACTGACCATAATCAGTTCCTTAAAATATTCAATGAAAGGCCACCCCATGCCAAGGCACTGGGTGGGGTTGGGGAGCTCCACTCCAGAACCCGCCTCCGCGTGATCAACGCGGTGAAGGCATGAACATCCACCTCCGCCCCAGTCTGCAGCCCTGACGAGTCCGAAACCCTAAATATGGAAGCCAGAGGGCACGGCCCCAATTCGACATTTAGAATCACTGACATGGTGCTAAAGAAAGAGGCCCAAAAGCTCACAAGTTTGGGACAGGACCAGAACATGTGCGTGGGATTGGCCAGGCCCCCGGAACACCGCTCACACCCATCATCCACCTCTGGGAGAAAAAAAACACTCATCTTCACCCAAGTCAGGTATGCCCTAAACACAACTTTTGAGCTGGATAAAGCCCATCCTTGCACACAAGAACATGGTGTTCACTCGGCAAAGGGCCTCTCTCCACACCTCGTCATTTACTAAGGGTCCCTACTATGAGTGAATTCCTCCAAGTTGGCAAATCTGGCATTTGGGATGGCAGTGTCATGGTGGTATTATCACTGGACTAGTAAACCAGAGACCCAGGGTAATGCTCTGGAAACCTGGGTTCAAATCCCTCCAGTGCAGTTAGTGGAATTTGAATCCAATACAAATCTGGAATAAAAATCTAATGATGACCATAACCAATTGTCGATTGTCGTAAAAACCCATCTGTTACACTGAAATTTGCCATCCTTACCTGGTCTGGCCTAAATGTGACTCCAGATCCACAACAATGTGATTGGCTCTTAAATGCCTCAGGGATGGGCAATATATACTGGCCCAGCCAGCAACGCTCACATCCCATGAACGAATATTAAAAAAAATTTTTTTTAAAAAAAAATAAAATCACCCTTCCCAGAACAAGTCTCCTGATCTCTCCAGCCCGTTCCTTCCCCATTCCCCAAACAAGACATCTTGCTTCGCCGGTTCAAACAGGCGGTTCGTACAAGTAGGGGCCAACTTTGACAGAGACCCGATCTTAAAATGTTGCCTGAACTGTCTCCATAGCCTCAATGTGGGTACAACCAGCAGTTTGGTTGAATAATTTGTCGGCGGAAACGTGAGCAAAGCCGTCACCAGTGCGTCCAACCCAAACCCTTACATGACCCCACCTCTACCTGCACCCAAGCGGCCCCTGGATCACTACACCAACTCAGCACCTTTTTCAAATTAGGCAACACAAAAAAAAATGTAATTCTACACTTTCCATTCTTTCTATAATAGTGCTCCAAATTTAGCTCCGCTAATGCTCTGTATAAATTTATCACCTCTTTGAAATTATATAAAAATGCTAAAAAGCAGGTATCAATTTGCTTTACTTGGCCATTTCATGGCTATTTCTACCTGTACTTCTACTGTATAAGATTAAGGTATCTGCACACCTAGATCTCTCTCTTCTTCCATTCATTTAGGATAGGCTTCCTTTCAGTATTCCTTTTCCCCTAGTGCACAGAATTTGTCACTTATCTAATCAGTCTATGCCTTTCCTCAATAATCCTCAGTGTGCTGTCTGCCCAAATTGGTATCACCCCAAATTTCAATATCTCGTGTCAATGTGCAGATCATTTACCGAAAGGGAAAACAAGGCAGTGTAGCATGAATCCATGGAGCATTCCACTGTCCACATCCTGTTTTCTTCCTTAAGACCATAAGACCATAAGACATAGGAGTGGAAGTAAGGCCATTCGGCCCATCGAGTCCACTCCACCATTCAATCATGGCTGATTTCAACTCCATTTACCCGCTCTCTCTCCATAGCCCTTAATTCCTTGAGAAATCAAGGATTTATCAACTTCTGTCTTAAAGACACTCAACGGCCCGGCCTCCACCGCCCTCAGTGGCAATGAATTCCACAGACCCACCACTCTCTGGCTGAAGAAATTTCTCCTCATCTCTGTTCTAAAGTGACTCCCTTTTATTCTAAGGCTGTGCCCCCGGGTCCTAGTCTACCCTGCTAATGGAAACAACTTCCCTACATCCACCCTATCTAAACCATTCATTATCTTGTAAGTTTCTATTAGATCTCCCCTCAACCTCCTAAACTCCAATGAATATAATCCCAGGATCCTCAGACGTTCATCGTATGTTAGGCCTACCATTCCTGGGATCATCCGTGTGAATCTCCGCTAGACCCACTCCAGTATGTCCTTCCTGAGGTGTGGGGCCCAAACTTGCTCACAGTATTCTAAATGGGGCCTAACTAATGCTTTATAAAGCTTCAGAAGTACATCCCTGCTTTTATATTCCAAGCCTCGTGAGATGAATGACAACATTGCATTTGCTTTCTTAATTACGGACTCAACCTGCAAGTTTACCTTTAGAGAATCCTGGACTAGGACTCCCAAGTCCCTTTGCACTTCAGCATTATGAATTTTGTCACCGTTTAGAAAATAGTCCATGCCTCTATTCTTTTTTCCAAAGTGCAAGACCTCGCACTTGCCCACGTTGAATTTCATCAGCCATTTCTTGGACCACTCTCCTAAACTGTCTAAATCTTTCTGCAGCCTCCCCACCTCCTCCATACTACCTGCCCCTCCACCTATCTTTGTATCATCGGCAAACTTAGCCAGAATGCCCCCAGTCCCGTCATCTAGATCGTTAATATATAAAGAGAACAGCTGTGGCCCCAACACTGAACCCTGCGGGACACCACTCGTCACTGGTTGCCATTCCGAAAAAGAACCTTTTATCCCAACTCTCTGCCTTCTGCCTGACAGCCAATCGTCAATCCATGTTTCTCCCCACCCCTACCCAAAACCATTCCTCTATCCATGTGGTGACGAGCTCATTCATATTATAGGCCTTATTTTTTGCAACGAGTCTCTTATTACACAACCTGTCACTTTATAGATTCACGTGGACTGTCCCTGACAAGTCCAGTGCTCCTGGTCCATTTGGCTCAGCAACATAACCGTGGGCAATTGGGAGTGCTTAGTGACTGCTGTAACCATTTAATTCAAATGGATGCAGTACATTCGCACATTAGAAACGTACCTGGTCTCTCAGCATGTCGAGGGTCTCGATCTGCTTCTTCCTGGCACTTTCATCACGAGCAAAGGCAAAATAACCTACACCCAGTTCTCGAGCCTCTGTAATACAGAAAGGTCAATCAAGCAGCTATTTGTTTTCAAGATTATTTTCCCCATATACTTTAGGCCTGGACACCTCGCTTTTGAATTGACAGATTGGGCCAGCAACCCCCCACCAAGTTTCTGAAGGTGCTGTTTTGTTAGCCAGAAGTCAAGATGGTGGAAAGTACAGCCAAGGCGATATGAACTCTAGCTGCGAACAGTACACTACACAATTTTACACAGTGTCTGTTTTAACCAAGAGAAGTTTCCAAAATCACATTTACATTGGAGACTCCTCCTGCGGATCAAATGAAGGAGCCACTATCTGCTATTATACCCCAACTATCTTCAGAGTGGGTTAGAGCCCTCCGCTTCCCCTCCCTCCCACACATTCTGCTGCTGGATGTGGTGCAGCTCCCAGCTTGCTGAATGTAGAGGGCAGGGCTTGACAGCTTACTTTGGCCAGAGAAGCAAAACCGTTGAGCAAGCTTGGAATTTAGACTCCGGGTCAATGGCGATAAATTGTAGATGTTTGGGGAAGGTAAAGTTTATCTGCAATTCCAGGAACCAGGATATCTCGCAAACCAAAGAGCTCCTTTTACTCCAGCACACCCACCATTAACACAGGCATGAACTTTGGAACAAGCTAAAATAGGAGGGATCTAACTCTGCAACTGTTGCTGTTAGATTTTGACTAAACACCAAGTGGGACTGAAGACTAAATTGCAAATTCAGCCTCTTCATTGCTACTTCAATCAGGAGACATTGGGGGGCGATGCTGTTCCAGCCTTTAACAGTTTTCCGAGGCATGCCTGCTGGCTGAGGACAAGGTGATGCTGAACTGTGATGGTGTCCACAATCAATAGAATAGCCTGTCAATAATCATTGCGCAGATGCACACACCAAGAACGGTCATTTTGGGTAAGGAGGTAATTGGGTGCACTTGGAATCATGAACAGCAAAAACAGGAAAAAAAAGGAGAAAATAGGAGAAGAAAATTAAGAGGGATCGAGAAGAATGTCTAATAGTAGTCACCAACTTAATGTAGATAAATCACCAGAGGACACTTAAAAAATCTTCATAAAGTGTGTAGAATACACTAAAACTGATACCATTTTGCCGGATATCTTCATAGTGCATTGGTCCTATTGGTCTGCTCATGGCCTCCTCTTCCTCTTTTTCCCACTGCTGCCGCTGAAGCTCCCGCCTCATGTCTTCGGAAAGCAAAGTTTTTTCTCCCACGTCTTGCCTGCGAACAGTTCAAGGCAGAAAAATATCAGAGACCCATGTCAACACCTATAGTCACAGCATGACAGTTCAGTACGGTCTACCACTCACTTCCCAACAAGCTTCATTTTTGTTCCACAATTACCAAGTTAGAAATGATGGTGAGGCAAATGCAGATATGGTGACAAGATGATTCCAGACTTGGGTTTGAAGATTGGCCTCTTTCTGCATTGTAAATGTTATGATGATTCTATGATTACCACTCAAGATGGAGAGAGCTAAGGAGTATGATGGAATACGATGTTTGGTTTCAAGTTCTAAGATTTACTTTACCCTGCATTTTTACACAAAAATGAGGAACTAAAATGTTAGCCACGAGGCTACATTTTGCGATTTACTTTGCCTTGCTGACTGAATGTATTCATTATTTGGTAACTTCACAACCGAAAGTGACATCTGTGTACAATGAGCATCAGTATGATAAACTTTGGAACAAGCTAAAATAGCTAATGAGGCTAGGTCTGAAGAAGAACAGGTAGCCAAAGAACCATTACAGCTCTCCTATTCCCCAATTAAAATGTGTGCAAAAGATGATGGCATAGTGGTAATATTGCCCGACTAGTAATCCAGTAACCCAGCTAATCATCTGGGGACTTGGGCGCAAATCCCACCATGGCAGCTGGTGGAACTTAAATTCAATTTATAAATCCGAAATAAATCTAAGTAATAGTGATCATCAAGTTATCATTGATTGTTGTAAAAACCCATCTTATTCACGAATGGTCTTTAAGGAAGAAAATCTGCTGTCCTTACCCAGTCCAGCCTACATGTGACTCCAGACCCACAGCAATGTAGTTGACTCTCAACAGCCCTCTAAAATGGCTGAGCAGAGCACTCAGTCCATGAAAAAGAGTATAAAGAAACAAAGAAAGTGCAAAACAGCTTACAAAGGAGCCAGTTTCCTGGGAAAGCCAGAAATAATCTTTCATAGCCAAAAGTTTGCACAAGACCTTAAAGTGACTCTGTGCAGCAGGAAGGATCATATCGACAGCAGAGTGAACTTCTGCAAGATAGTTTTTTTCTGTTGGTTGATTAAGCAGAAATAGTGTGAAATAAAAGTTTACTTTCAGGCGACAATTCATTTCGGATACTGAAGAATTCATAGTTTAAATATTCAAATGAAGCAAGTCTAAACAGAAATGCACGAGAAGGTCGAGTTCTGATGGGTTGTAAACTTAAGAGATGAAAGGGCAGTGCCATAATCCAACCTCAGAAACTACATCCAAAGGGCTGCATGGTGGCTCAGTGGTTAGCACTACTGTTTCACGGCGCCAAGGACCCGGGTTCAATCCCAGTCCCAGGTCACTGTCTGTGTGGAGTTTACACTCTCCCAGTGTCTGCGTGGGTCTCACCCCCACAACCCAAAGATGTGCAGGCTAGGTGGATTGGCCATGCTAAATTGCCCCTTAATTGGAAAAGAAAACTGCATCCAAGTTCCAGTCCAGACCAATTAATTAACAATCTCCCATTTTTATCAGTTGAAGGGTCCCAGTGAAACGATTCTGCAACTGTTTCAACTCAGTAGATTAGGAGCACAAATCCACAAACAAAACTGTCCAGACGTTAGCAGTAAATTGACAATCTTATTCAAAGAGGCCACTGGATGGCTGAAATTTATATATTTATTTTTAAAAATTTGTTTGAACATCTAATTATTTTTTTTCCAATTAAGGGGCAATTTAGCATGACCAATCCACCTAGCTTGCACATCTTTGGGTTGTGGAGGCGAGACCCACGCAAACACGGGGAGAATGTGCAAACTCCACATAGAGCACAGAACATAGAACATTACAGCGCAGTACAGGCCCTTCGGCCCTCGATGTTGCGCCGACCTGTGAAAACATTCTAAAGCCCATCTACCATTCCCTTATCGTCCATATGTCTATCCAATGACCATTTGAATGCCCTTAGTGTTGGCGAGTCCACGACTGTTGCAGGCAGGGCATTCCACGCTCTTACTACTCTCCGAGTAAAGAACCTACCTCTGACATCTGTCCTATATCTATCTCCCCTCAATTTAAAGCTATGTCCCCTCGTGCTAGACATCACCATCCCAGGAAAAAGGTTCTCACTGTCCACCCTATCTAATCCTCTGATCATGTTGTATGCCTCAATTAAGTCACCTCTTAACCTTCTTCTCTCTAACGAAAACAGCCTCAAGTCCCTCAGCCTTCCTTCACAAGACCTTCCCTCCATACCAGGCAACATTCTGCTAAATCTCCTCTGCACCCTTTCCAATGCTTCCACACCCTTCCTATAATGCGGCGACCAGAATTGCACGCAATACTCCAAATGCGGCCGCACCAGAGTTTTGTACAGCTGCAACATGACCTCATGGCTCCGAAACTCAATCCCTCTACCAATAAAAGCTAACACACCGTACGCCTTCTTAACAACCCTCTCAACCTGGGTGGCAACTTTCAGGGATCTATGTACATGGACACCAATATCTCTCTGCTCATCCACACTACCAAGAATCTTACCATTAGCCCAGTACTCTGTCTTCCTGATATTCCTTCCAAAATGAATCACCTCACACTTTTCTGCATTAAACTCCATTTGCCACCTCTCAGCCCAGCAGCTTATCTATGTACCTCTGTAACTTGTAACATCCTTCCGCACTGTCCACAACTCCACCGACTTTAGTGTCATCTTCAAATTTACTCACCCATCCTTCTACGCCCTCCTCCAGGTCATTTATAAAAATGACAGACAGCAGTGGCCCCAAAACAGATCCTTGTGGTACACCACTAGTAACTGGACTCCAGTCTGAACATTTCCCATCAACCACCACCCTTTGTCTTCTTCCAGCTAGCCAATGTCTGATCCAAACTGCTAAATCACCCTGAATCCCATGCCTCCGTATTTTCTGCAGTAGCCTACCGTGGGGAGCCTTATCAAACGCTTTACTGTAATCCATATACACCACATCAACTGCTTTACCCTCATCCACTTGTTTGGTCACCTTCTCAAAGAACTCAATAAGGGTTTTGAGGCACGACCTACCCTTCACAAAACCGTGTTGACTATCTCAATCAAATTATTCCTTTCCAGCTGATTATACATCCCATCGCTTATAAAACTTTCCAAGACTTTGCCCACAACAGAAGTAAGGCTCACTGGTCTACAGTTACTGGGGTTGTCTCTACTCCCCTTCTTGAACAAGGGGACAACATTTGCTATCCTCCAGTCTTCTGGCACTATTCCTGTAGACAAAGATGACTTAAAGATCAAAGCCAAAGGCTCAGCAATCTCCTCCCGAGCTTCCCAGAGAATCCTAGGATAAATCCCATCCGGCCCAGGGGACTTATCGATTTTCACACTTTCCAGAATTGCTAACACCTCCTCCTAATGAATCTCAAGCCCTTCTAGTCTAGTCGCCTGAATCTCAGTATTCTCAACAACATTGTCTTTTTCCTGTGTGAATACTGACGCAAAATATTCATTTCGCACGTCTCCTATCTCCTCGGGCGCCATGCACAACTTCCCACTACTGTCCTGGACTGGCCCTACTCTTACCCTAAGTCATTCTTTTATTCCTGACATATCTATAGAAAGCTTTAGGGTTATCCTTGATCCTACCTGCCAAAGACTTCTCATGTCCCCTCCTGGCTCTTCTTAGCTCTCTCTTTAGGTCCTTCCTAGCTAACTTGTAACTCTTGAGCTCCCTAACTGAACCTTCATGTCTCATCTTTACATAAGCCTCCTTCTTCCTCTTGACAAGTGTTTTGACTGCTTTAGTAGACCACGGTTCCCTTGCTTGACCACTTCCTCCCTGCCTGACAGGTACATACTTATCAAGGACACGCAGTAGCTGTTCCTGGAACAAGCTCCACATTTCCATTGTGCCCATCCCCTGCAGTTTTCCTCTCCATCCGATGCCTCCTAAGTCTTGCCTCATCACATCATAATTGCCTTTCCCCCAGATATAACTCTTGCCCTGCGGTATATACCTATCCCTTTCCATCACTAAAGTAAACGTAATCGAATTGTGGTCACTATCACCAAAGTGCTCACCTACCTCCAAATCTAACACCTGTCCTGGTTCATTACCCAGTACCAAATCCAATATGGCCTCGCCTCTCGTTGGCCTATCTATATAATGTGTCAGGAAACCCTCCTGCACACATTGGACAAAAACGGACCCATCTAAAGTACTTGAACTATAGCGTTTCCAGTCAATATTTGGAAAGTTAAAGTCCCCCATAACAACTACCCTGTTGCTTTCGCTCCTATCCAGAATCATCTTTGCAATCCTTTCCTCTTCATCTCTGGAACTTTTCGGAGGCCTATAGAAAACCCCTAACAGGGTGACCTCTCCTTTCATGTTTCTAACCTCAGCCCATACTACCTCAGTAGACGAGTCCTCATCAAACGTCCTTTCTGCCACCGTAACACTGTCCTTGACTAACAATGCCACCCCTCCCCCTCTTTTAACACCTTCCCTGAGCTTACTGAAATATCTAAACCCCGGCACCTGCAACAACCATTCCTGTCCCTGCTCTATCCATGTCTCCGAAATGGCCACAACATCAAAGTCCCAGGTACCAACCCATGCCGCAAGTTCACCCACCTTATTCCGGATGCTCCTGGCATTGAAGACACACTTTCAACCACCTTCCTGCCTGCCGGTACACTCCTGCAACTTTGAAACCTTACTCATGACCTCACTACGCTCAACCTCCTGTATACTGGAGCTACAATTCAGGTTCCCAAGCCCCTGAACTAGTTTAAACCCTCCCGAAGAGCTTGAGTAAATTTCTCCCCCAGGATATTGGTACTCCTCTGGTCCAGGTGTAGACCACCCCGTTTGTAGAGGTCCCACCGACCCCAGAATGAGCCCCAATTATCCAGAAATCTGAAACCCTCCCTCCTGCACCATCCCTGTAGCCACGTGTTCAACTCCTCTCTCTCCCTATTCCTCGTCTCGCTAGCACGTGACACGGGTAACAACCTAGAGATAATAACTCTGTTTGTCCTAGATCCCTGAATTCCTGCCTTCCATCCCTATCCCTTTTCCTACCTATGTCGTTGGTACCTATGTGGACCACGACTTGGCGCTGCACCACCCTCCCCCTTAAGGATCCCAAAAACATGATCCGAGACATCACGGACCCTGGCACCTGGGAGGCAACACACCAACCGCGAGTCTCTCTCGTTCCCACAGAATCTCCTATCTATCCCCCTAACTATGGAGTCTCCAATAACTAATGCTCAACTCCTCTCCCCCCTTCCCTTCTGAGCAATATGGACAAACTCTGTGCCCGAGACCTGTACCCCATGGCTCACCCCTGGTAAGTCCCCCCGTCCCCCCCCAAACAGTATCCAAAGCGGTATACTTGTTACTAAGGGGAACGACCACAGGGGATCCCTGTACTGACTGCTTCCTCCCAGCCCCTCTCACCGTCACCCATCTATCTTTATTCTTCGGAGTAACTACATCCCTGAAGCTTCTATCTATGACCACCTCTGCCTCCCGAATGATCCGAAGTTCATCCAGCTCCAGTTACCGAATGCGGTTTCTGAGGAGCTGGAGATGGGTGCACTTCACACAGATGAAATCAACAGCGACACTGATGGCGTCCCTCACCCCAAACATTCTGCAGGAGGAACATTGCACTACCTTCCCTGCCATCCCCTCTAGATAATAAAAGAAAAAGAAAGGAAGAGCTTACCTGTTATTCACTCTATCCCTTAGGTTAAAGGAGGTGGAAGGGTGGGGGAACACTACAAGTGTAGTGTCTAGGGTTTAGAAACTGCCCAACTTAAATACAGGTAAAAATGAAACATTTAACCAGCAACCACTGCGCTCCACACAAAAACAGCAATCAGCTGTTATTGGCCTGCGCAAACAATTTAAATCTTTACTACTTACCCAGCAGGCACTCTGTCCTCACTCCGACCGGATTCAGCTGGAAACTCCCTACAGTAAGTTTAAAAAAAAATTTACTCCCCTTCTCAGCAAGCACTCACTCAGCAACCTCTGCGCCCCGCAAGATAACACCCAAGGGAAAATAAAAGAAAAACCACTTACCAGTCACCAGCCAATCCCTTATCTGCAGGCTGTGATGTCACGGTTCAACTTCTTTCTAGTTCTACCTGCCCTCGAGCCTTCCTCTTGATCTTTATAGCGGTTGTTTTTTTTGTTTGGTTAGAGGAGGGGGTAGGGAGGGAAACACTGAAGAAGTGTTTCGGGTTTAAGTGACACTTGACAGCAGCTCCTCCACAAACTACCTTCAAATTAGGGTGACCACAACGCATGTATGCAAATTTCCCCCGCAACAGCCAATCAGCAGCTCTGCTCTACTGCCCTCTGCTGGATGCTTGTCTTCACTTGAACAACTAGGGTCTCTTGCACAGGTACACCTTCAAGTTAGGGTGACCACAACGCACGTATGCAAATTTCCCCCGCAACAGCCAATCAACAGCTCCACTCTACTGCCCTCTGCTCAGTGGACAGTGACCCAGGACCAGGATCGAACCTGGGACCTCGGTGCCATAGGGCAGCAGTGCTAACCACTGCACCACCGTGCCACCCTGATGACTGAAATTTAAACGTCACCCTGGGTACAAATAAACAGTACACTTCAGGCTGAGGTTAACAAAAAAAACTCCACAAATCCATTATGCACCCTATCTGAGATGCAGTCTCACCAAAGCCATCAATTGTGCTTACACAATGGGTAATTTCTGAAGAGCAAGGACCATTACACAGGCAAACTTTTCAGCAATCCTGCATCCTACAAACAGTCGAGATCCAAATGATGAGTTAATCTGCTTTTGGTGATGTGATTCAGGGAGGAATTTTAGACCAGGATACTAGGAGAATCCCCTGCTCCTGTCATAACAAGGTGGAACTTTTAGCACCCACTGGAGGGAGCAGACAGCATTCCTGGTTTCACATTTCATTCAAAGGACCGAGCTTTTAACAGTGCATCTCTCGATTAACACTGCTACAAATGGGACATTGAAGTATTGTAGAGAAAGCTTTGTTGTCCAACTAGGAGCACTCAATACAGACAATAACAAGTGCGAAAAGAGAAATGTTTGAATTTCCGATACCAATACTGATCATTCAGGCATAAACATTTTTCATAGAAAATTAAATTATAAATACATACGTAGGTTCTGGACAATCAAGCTAAATGCCTGGATTTTCCTATGTGGTACAGAACCCTTTTTCTATTCTCAAGGGCAATTAGGGATGGGTAACAAATGCTGGCCTAGCTGGCAATGCCCGCATCCCTCGAAAGGATTGAAAAAAATCTCATGAAGTACCTACCAATGCCTTCATTCCTACAGCTTATTCCTCTGAAAGGCACATTACTCATAGCCACAAAAGCAAAATACCGTGGATGCTGGAACTCTGAAATAAAAACAGGAATAAAAGGACATTTTTGGATTTGGAGTATAGGTACCTTGACCCTTTTAGATCTTTATCCAAAGCAAGTAGTCCTGATAAATCTTTCTTCATGCATCTTCTGGAGCGGCCTAATGAATCCACATAGTCCACCCTCAGGGGAGGAAAAACAGAAAAGCTCAGCATCTAGTTCAAACTGCTATTTAATCATCCCCGACTCAAGATAACTGGCACAAGGGCAAGTCATTATGTGTACACTTTTCAGCTAAATACTAAATTGGAAAATAATCCAAATAATAATCATTTTTTTCTTTTAAAAAAAATTTAGAGTACCCAATTATTTTTTTCTCCAATTAAGGGGCAATTTAGCGTGGCCAATCCACCTAACTTGCACATCTTTGGGCTGTGGGCGTGAAACCCACGCAGACACAGGGAGAATGTGCAAACTCCACACGGACAGAAACCCAGGGCCGGGTTTCAAACCCGAGTCCTCAGCGCCGTAGGCTGTGCCACGTGCCGTCCTCAAATAATAATCATAACAGAACTCCTGGATGACTGGCAGGGAAAGTCAAGGACATAATAACAAAGCGCAAAAGCAATGTTTTAAATGGGTAAATTCTGAACCCCAGGGCAGCACGTTGGCGCAGTGGTTAGCGCTGCTGCCTACAGCGCTGAGGACCTGGGTTCGATTTTGGCCCTGGGTCACTGTCTGTGTGGAGTTTGCACATTCACCCAGTGACTGCATGGGTTTCACCCCCACAGCCCAATGATATGGTTAGGTGGATTGGCCACGCTAAATTGCCCCTTAATTGGAAAAACAAAATTGAATACTCTTAAATTTCTTCTTTTTTTTTTAAAAATCAAAACCCCAATACTTAGAGAATCTTTTAGCCATCTCCTGAAGGTGGCTACACATACCAGTCTTACCGTGTCCCTATGACCTCTTTGCACATACCCACTTAAGAATATCACTTGCTCAAGTATCATAAACCCAAACAAATGAGAACAATTCAAATGGCTGTGAAACGTAGCTGAATGAAGACTATTAATGCATTCCTACAAAATTAAGTGTCAGTGAGACAAAACATTTCTTGCAATTTCAAAGGTAAACAGTTGCAAATTGAAATTCTAGGATACTATGGCCCCTATATTCTAGATTCTCACCATTCCTCATCAGGGTTCTGTGGTGGTGGAATTTCAGACTCAGGCACTGCATTCTCATCTTTCTCACTCTCTGCTGCCTTCTTTGCTGTCTCGCTCTCACGTAGAGCCTGCAACTGTTTCTGTTTGTCAAAAATCTTCTGTGTGAAATCTACCAAATACATGCTTTCTGTTTCTTCATCTGACACAGGATCGTGGAGTGTCCATTTTGCATTGAGATGAGCAGAAATAAATAAAACAAAACAATTATTGTAATTTTGAGATTTTAAAATATTCATACTTTACTGTATATTAGGAGCAATCAGCTCTGGTCAAAATAAAGCCAGCTCTGTATGGTGTTACGCTTCCTTTTTGAATGGCAGTTTCTTCAAAAGAAATTCCAATTCAGACTGGGTTCCATCTTTCTTTAAATTCTGTCCAGAACAGCGGCCCCAGATACAGAATGCATAGGTCATTTAAATCCCTTGAGCTTGTTCGGTCAGTCAGATTATCGCTGATTTGGATCCATTTACCAACCTTTGTTTCCTAACCCTCAATGCCCTTGCCAAATAAAAACCTATCAAAAGCAAAACATCATCGTTGTTGAAACCCGAAATAAAAACAGAAAATGCCAGAAATACTCAGCAGGTCAGGCAAAATCTGTGGAGAGAAAACTAAATTAACATTTTAAGTGGATGACCGATTGTCTAAAATCAATTTCAATTTGGAAATGTTTCATTAAACTAGCCTCAACAGCTTTTTGGTGAGAGTGTTAATTTTATATTAATTATATGCAGGTGGTGAGCATTAACTAGGGATTCACTTGTTCCCCTATGAATAGAAACAGACTGAAACTGTGATTACAAAAACAGAAAATGCTGGACAATCTCAGCAGGTCTGACAGCATCTGTGGAGAGAGAAGGAAGCGAACGTTTTGAGTCTGGATGACTGTTTTGTCAAAACTGAAACTATGATTGTTGGATTAGAAGATACATCCTTGTAAGTGTAATTCTGTAAATAAAAATTAAAAAGTGTGCAATTAATCTTTCACCAACTGCTGTCTGGGGTCTTAAAAAGAGAGTTTCAGATTTCCATTATCCTTTGTGAGGATTATATCCTGCCTTCGTTCCTAAATGGCCGAGCCCTCATTTTAAGATCATGTTCAATTGTTCTGGCCTTCCTTCCCCATTAGAGGAATTGGTTTCTCGCTATTTAACCCATCAATTCCTTTAAGAGCACATTAAGTATACTACTGACCTCTGCGCCACACAAATTCTGGCCCCTTATACATCTCAGATTTTCACTGCTCCACCATTTACATTTAGGCCTCAAGACCTGAATTCCCCTGCCTAAACCTCTCCAGCTTCCCTATGGGGCTTGGTGTCAAACATTGCTGGTTAACTCTCCTGGCTGGTGCTTTGGAATGGATGACTTCGTTATGCTAAATGCAAATTGTTGTAAATCATAGTCGCATGATTTATGCTTCAAGGGAACAAGGTTCTTCTCCTAAGGGAGACATGATGAGGAAGTTTTGTTCACTTCTGCTAGTACTGTCTGGAATACCACTCTGAGACGGCAGGAACAAGTCAACCAACGGAAGCTCATGGAGTTGGCAGAGGAAGAACTGCATAACATATAAACAAGGGAAATGGGAGAGGAAAAAAAAAAAGCACATGCCCATCCCAGCAGAGATCCACACCATAGGTATGTACTGCTGCAAACGGCTCCACCTGATGAGAAGAACAAAGAACAGTACAGCACAGGAACAGGCCCTTTGGCCCTCCAAGTCTACGCAGATCATGATGCCTGTCTAAACTAAAAACTTCGGCACTTTCGAGGTCCGTATCCCTCGACTCCCATCCTATTCATTGTCAATATGCCACTTAAAAGCCGTTATCATACCTTTTCCACCACCTTCCCTGGCAGTGAGTTCCAGGCACTCACCACGTCTGTGTAAAAAAAAATGTGCCTTGCACATCTCCTCTAAACTTTGCCCCTCGCACCTTAAACCAATGTCCCCTAGCAATTGACTTTTCCACTCTGGGATAAAGCTTCTGACTAGCTATTCTGTCCATGCCATTCATAATTTTGTAAACTTTTATCAGGTCGCCCCTCGACCTCTTCATTTCAGTGAAAACAATCTGAGTTTACCAACCTCTCCTCGTAGCTAATACCCTCCAGACCAGGCCATAAAGACCAGTGAGTACTCAATCAGTAGAAGTAGACAACCAGAACTATTAATAGTCTAACTGACATTAAAGACCTTTCTGCTACATATTATAAGAGATCAAGCAATGAAGGGTCTTTGTTTCACAGTGTTTTATGTGACTTAGCACTCATTAAGAGAGAGGGCACTGAGGAAAGGAACACTTTCAATTTCAGACTCCTACTATCAGACAGTCCCAGATCGAATTCAAACCCAGAACTGAAACCTCCCAAAATCATAAACCCCACATCTAAAGCGACGTCTGTTTTTTTGTTAATCCAGAATTAAATGGAAATATTTGAACAAAACTTAGAAACCACAATTCAAATTACCTGGCAAGCCCCCTTTCGTCATTTGTTCATAAAGTTTTGCTTTTTCTTCCAGTCTCTGCCTAAAGGAAGCACAGATTAATTTAGTCTACAGTAATTAACTAAAGACATGAGCGTGGCATTTTATAAAACAGCACAAACATTATCACAGGGAGTTCTTATGAAAGGGAATCCGTTATTTGAAAGAGCCTCAGTTCAGAGACATGACTATGTCACTACAGTACTGAGGGAGTGGTTATTTTGGATGAGACCTTAACCCAAGATTCCATCAGCCTTCCCTGGTGTATAATTTTTTAAAAGTAAATTTAGAGTACCTAATTAATTTTTTCCAATTAAGGGGCAATTTAGCATGGCCAATTCACCTACCCTGCACATCTTTTGGGTTGTGGGAGTGAGACTCACGCAAACACGGGGAGAACGTGCAAACTCCACACGGACAGTGACCCAGAGCCGGGATCGAACCTGGGACCTCGGTGCCGTGAGGCAGCAGCACTAACCGCTGCACCACCGTGCAGGGTAGTGGTGTACAATTAAGGTCTCATGGCAAAGAAAAGAAGGGGCATTCCCTCTGGAATCGCAGCTAATATTTATCCCACAACCAACACTATTAAAAATATAGACTGTTTGGTCAACATCACATTGCAGCTTGTGAGATCCGGCTGTGCACAAATTGGCTATTGCACTCCCTACATTATAGCTGTGGCCACACTAAGAAAAGTGTGTTTGATAGCCTATGAAGTATTTTGCGACATCTCAAGTCATGAAAAGTGCCGAGTAAATGCAAGTCTTTCTTTCAATTGATTGAGGAGCCAAGGTGGAGAACCACAGCCTAGAATACACCATCAACAAAGAGGAGCGTTACCCACTTACATTTAAACGCATTCCTCACAAGCAGATGGCATTTTAGAATGTTTATAATACAGAGGAAAAGAAAATTGTGCCAAAGAGATAGAGGCTGGAAGCTAAAGATAGGAGAGGGATTGGCTATCAGGCAATAATGCGAGAAGCAACCCCTAGGTAAGGGAGTACCATTCAAGAGCTAGAGAGTGGCACAGCCCAGTGTCAATGAAGAAACAGATTGATTTAGATCCCACTTTAAGTTACTGATATGATCCATGCTGCTACGGGATGCAATGACTAGTAGCCATGTTTGAATATATTTGTCCATTCCTTAGCTAAATGTTGAAATTTCCCATGACAAGCATGTGACAATATTCCTCATCTATTCAAACGTCAGATCCTTTGCCTGCTCACATTGTGAGAGGATCTTCTATTGATTGAAGGGGCCGCACGTTGGCGCAGTGGTTAACACTGCTGCCTCACAGCGCCGAGGACCTGGATTCAATCTTGGCCCTGGGTCACTGTCCGTGTGGAGTTTGCACATTCTCCTCGTGTCTGCATGGGTTTCACCCCCACAATCCTAAGGTGTGCAGGGTGGGTGAATTGGCCACCCTAAATTGCCCCTTAATTGGAAAAAAAAGATTGGGTAATCTAATTTAAAAAACAAACCATATTGATTGATAATTTTGCACCTTTACCAGTTTCAGTCATAACATTTTCTCATAACTACTTTGGCTGCTTGATCCACCCTCCTAGTTCTCTTACTTCCACACACTTCCCCCAAAAAGGAGAAAAATCGCAAAGATGAACACATGCCTGCCCATGTTTTTGTGACCTGCGGTGACTAAACGTGTGTCCCCTTTAATCAGAAACGGTTAACAACCCGCCCCTTTCAATACCCGTGTATTTTAGTAGATGACTTGGATGGGATACAACATTCAATTGCTGGAGTATCTCTGAACAGCTACTGACAATAAGCCGTCCGGGACTTTGACTCACAATAAAGATCAATTCCAGTTCAAACTCTTACTTTGATTTCTCGAGCGTCTTCTGTTCCTCAATACTTTCTTCTACATCCTTCCCAGCCCGATCTAAAACACCTGCATTTTGCTTGATCCAGATATTCGGCTTCTGTTAAATTTACAGATCAGCAGTTTATCATTTCTCTGCATCTCAAAAGGTATAGAACATGTTGCAAGGTAATGACTGTTAAATGGTTCATAATAAGGCAATTTTAGTGTCAGAGAAAGTAGAGTGTGCTGCTTGTTTATTTTTGCTAATCAAGGTGAGAGATGAGAGTGCAGGAGACTAGAACACTTTCCATTGTACTCAGTTTCCATTCCCTTTTTAAAATAAATTTAGAGTACCCAATTTTTTTTTTCCAATTAAGGGGCAATTTAACGTGGCCAATTAACCTACCCTGCACATCTTTGGGTTGTGGGGGTGAAACCCACGCAAACACGGGGAGAACGTGCAAACTCCACACGCACTGACACTGAGCCGGGATCGAACCTGGGACCTCGGCACCGTGAAGCAGCAATGCTAACCACTGCGTCACCAAGCTGCCCAGTTTGCCATTCCTGGGTCAGGTACAGAACGGGTTAGATTTAAAATAAAGATTTTCAGGTCTCCACCAACAATGTGCCTCAGCCTTAGGTATTGGACAATGGTCATCCAGGAATGACTTTTAAGCAGAAATTAAAGGATAAAATCTCCCATACTACAGCTAGAGTGAGATGGACACAAACCTGGGAGCAAGTCCTTTTTCGTCCACTTGGTGAGAGGGAAGGTACTGGTTATACCGTGAGAGAAAAACTAAACAAAACCTAGCTGGCCAAGAGAGCCCAAGTGCACCAGTGTGCCTTTTTTCCCAGAAGAACTCAAGGTCACCATGAAGCACATCAATCAAGAATTATATTTTGCACTGTGATCACAGGCTTCTTTCAAACACTGGCACAAATACACCAAAATGAAAATCATACTGAAGTCAATGCATCTCAATATGCCAACCTGTATCTTGTGTGATACTCTCAATTCAGCTACTGTGCCCCATCCAAATAGAACTGAAAGGAGAAAATGATTGTTCTGTTGGGTGCATTCCCTAGTTTATCGGAATATAAGCATGCTCACAGCCATCATTCATAACATTGCTGTCATTTGTTAGCAAAGTCAGGTTATTTACTGTTGATAACAAGGCCTCAATGAGACTGATGAGAAATAGCAGTAGTGACAGCTCTCATACCTTGTTGACTGGCTTGGCTTTAAATGGAGCCCCTGCTTCTTTCAGTAGTTTATCCTGCTTGAACTCCTCCTGTTTCCGATAAAGTTCTGCCTTCAGATCCACCAACTACAACACAGAAATGTGGTTTTTTTAAATCACAAGATGGGATTGTTGAAACAATTCAGAAATTAGAAAGCTGACAGTACAGAAGGATTTTGTACTGCCCTCGAAGTCAGCAGATCTAATGTTTTGATGCCATATGACGTGGAGCTGTTATTATAAATTACAGATACTGCTTTAGAGAGACTGAAGCTTTGGCTTATTACCCAACAATCTATGAAGTGCGCTTTTACGAGAAAACAATTTGCTTCCTTCCCAGAACTCTCTATAATAGTAATAAATACACTCTAACTTTATCCAGTGTTAGATGAGTTGCAAAGCATTATTAGGTTAAAATGCAAAACAGAACAAGTGTTTAAGGAGGCACAATGAATATTTGGTGAGTGCCACCTGGTGGTGCTCGGAATGATACCTCAAGCTGACATATGGAGCGGCCATGTTCATACGGAATAAACAGGCTGCACGGACTGAATAGCTACTCCTGCTCGTATGGCTAAGTGAAAGCACTCCTGCGTCAGAATTTTCAAAAGCTGTGAATTTATACCCCATACCAGGAGTATAGTACATAATCCAGCCTAGCATTTCAG
This sequence comes from Scyliorhinus torazame, assembly GCF_047496885.1. Taxonomy (NCBI): domain Eukaryota; kingdom Metazoa; phylum Chordata; class Chondrichthyes; order Carcharhiniformes; family Scyliorhinidae; genus Scyliorhinus; species Scyliorhinus torazame. The sequence continues at coordinate 120,155,339 of NC_092719.1, forward strand.
CGTAATACTCAGGGACATCTGCACTGTCGGGGGTACCATGTTTTGGATGACAGGTTAAATAGAGGCTATCGCCTCAGTCTCCGTGCTCATTTCTATGGGAAGGAGTCCTCCCCAGCATTCAACAGATCATTTCACCTGCCTCCAGTATTCTTTCTCTCCCTGCCCCCAGTCTCTGGCTTCCTACTTGCTTTTGATCTTTTCATTGAGAACTGTCGGCGCGATATTTGCCACATCAATTTCTCTTCCCCCTCACCTCTCTAACCTGGCTCCCTATGAACCTTCTGCACTCTGTTCTCTTAGGTCCAACCCTGATCTTGTGATCAAATCTGACCATTGGGGGGTGCCGTTGTTGTCTGATGTACTGACCTCTAGCCTCACCGAGGCAGAGTGCCAACTCACAGACACATCCTCCCATCTTCCCCTGGACCATGACCCCACCACCGAACATCAAGCCATTGTTTCCAGGGCTGTCACTGGCCTCATTGCCTCTGGAGATCTTTCCTCCACAGCTTCTAAATTCATAGTCCCCCAATCCTACACAGCCCACTTCTATCTCTTTCCCAAAATTCACAAACAGGGCTGTCCTGGCAGCCCCATCGTTTCAGCCTGTTCCTGTCCCATGGAACTAATTTCTTCCCATTTTGACCCGATCCTCTCTCCCCCTTGTCCAGTCTCTTCCCAGCTACATTCATGATACATCTGATGCCCTACATCATATCAACTAGTTCAAATTCCCTGGCCCTAACCACCTCCTCTTCATTATGGATGTCCAGTCCCACTGCAGCTCCATCCCCATCCACCAGGAGGGCCTGAGGACTCTCCATTTCTTCCTTGAGCAGACGTCTGAACAATCCCTTTCCACCATCACTCTCCTCCGCCTGGCTGAACTTGTTCTCTAACTCAACAATTTCTCCTTTGACTTGTCTCAAATAAAAGGTGTGGCTAGGTGGAGGATATTGGAAGCAAATTCGATATATTTATCCAGGTCCAGACGAGAGCATGAAGCGGTCGTCATCAGTGTAATGTGAAAAAAGAGTTGCAGGAGTGGGCCGGAGTCGGATTAGAACTAGGTATGTTCCATTTAACCCACAAAAAGACAGGTATAACTTGGGCCCATGTGGGTAGCCATTCTCTCATCTTCACATGATCCACTTCCAATATTTTTCTTCCTTGACTTCTATCTCCATTTCCAGTGATAAACTGACCACTAATATTCTTGCAAGCCCACCGACTCCCACAGCTATTTCAATTACAGCTCCTCACACCCTGCTCCCTGTAAGGACTCCATCCCATTCACCCAGTTTCTCCACCTCCGCCACAACTGTTCCAAAGATATCACCTTCAAAAATGGCACTTCTGACATGTCTGCCTTTTTCCTTAACCGAGGTCCACCACCCCAGCTAAGGTTGACTGGGCACACACCCGGGTTCGACCCAACTCCCACACTGCTGCCCTCACCCCTTTCTCTCCCTCCCAGAATCATGACGGAGTTCCCCCTTGTCCTCAATTTCCACCACATCAACCGCCACATTCAAAGGATCATCCTCCGCCTCTTCCCCTCACCACCTTGTTAGCATTTCACAAAGACCGCTCCCTCTGTGACACCCTGCTCCACTCTTCCATCTCTCTCGTTCCCCCCCCCCCCCCCCCAACTCTCCATCCCCTTCCCACAGCACCTTACCAGGCAACTGTTGAAGGTGCAACATCTGCCCCTTTACTTCTTCCCTCCTCACAACTCAAGGCCCCAAATACTCCTTTCAGGTTAAGTAGTGTTTCATGATTTCATTATTTTAAATGCCTCTATCAGGTGTCCTCTAAAACTTTCCTTCTTCCAAAGAAACTTTTCTTGATAGCTGTACCCTCTCAGCTCTGGTACCATCATTGTCAATCCATTTTTGCACACTCGCCAGTGCTTTTGTGTCCTTTTTATAGCATGGAGACCAGATTTGTGCACAGTAGTCCAAGTGCAGCCTGACCAGAGACCTATAGACATTCTTTTTAAATTTAGGGTATCCAATTTTTTTCTCCAAATTAAGGGCCAATTTAGCATGGCCAATTCACCTGCTCTGCACATCTTTGTGTTGTGGGGGTGAGACCCACACAGACACGTGGAGAATGTGCAAACTCCACATGGACAGTGACCCGGGGTCGGGATCGACCCTGGGACCTCAATGTCGTGAGGCAGCAGTGCTGACCACTGCGCCACCGTGCTGCCCAATCCAATACACGTTTAACGGAACTCCACAAATTAGAAATCGCATCTATACGCTTACAAATAAATTCCAGCACCTTTTATGATTTTTAAAATAATTTTGCTGACCTGCAAAGCGGCTTTTAATTGTTTATTTACTAGCATCCCTAAATTCCTTTGCTCTTCTACTTTATACAAGTTATTTAAGGTGCAGGCGATGATTTGACTTTTCCTACCAGCACACATCACCTCACATTTACCTATGTTAATATTCATTTACCAATTAGCTGCTCAATCTCAAAGTTTTCTTATCAGTAATTGGATTGCATTGTTCCTCAGTGTGAGCTATATCCCCTGTTCAGTATCATCTGCAAATTTTAACATTGTGTGCCTCTTACTCCCAAGTCCAAAGCATTAATGTAAATTATGAATAAAAGGCTTCCAGCGCTGATCTTTGTTGAACACTACTTCTTAATTTCATCCAATTGAAGTAGCTTTTGCCCATATTGGTTTGTATTTATTAGCCAATTTGCTGTCTACTCAGCTATTTGCTTCCTAACTTCACACGCCCTAGTCTTTGCCACGTGTCTATCATTTGGTAACTTGAAAATGTTATCAGATTAGTTAATGACTTAGCCTTTCCAGAATCCATACTATTTTTGTATATGTTCCGTCTCTAGATGTTCTATCAATTCTTTAGTATAGATTCCAGTATTTTTCCTATCAGTGACAGTAAGCTGATAAATTTAAGTTCCCAGGTTTGTTCTATCTCCCTGTTGATCTCCGATTATCTTTGCTGATTCGTTGTTGTTTGCTGGCAACCATGTGGCCTGTGCACTGAAACTTAAACCAATCAGTTGTTGGTCAGTTAACAATCAGGGTTTATTTATTTCAATCACAATATTACTAACAAGTGTGACTCTCGAGGCGTGGCAGACACTTTCCAAATGTGACAATTCCGAGTATGATGGGAGCGTGTGATGCAATTGAATGTGACAGTTGCCCACTAGTGGAAGACATTTCATTACCTAGTTATTTATAGATCATGGAAGTGACTTAATTTTTCATCTCAGACAACTGTCAGTCGGTGACAGGATTGAAATGTCTCCGGCCTACTGAGCCCATCAGCAGGCAAATGCCAGCTGCTATTAAGGTGACAGCCTTGCTGAGAGAAACTGCAAGGTTGGCTGATGTGGGAAAGGCAAATGTAAAGTTATTCTGTCTAGTTAACAAAACAAAATCCACATTTCCCCACTTCCAACCCCTATTCAATTTTGCCTTCAATGAGCATTGATTGATATTGAGTAATGCCACTCTATTTAATTAGTTGTAGCAGCTGTTCTTGGTATGCAAGTTGAAACAATCACCAACTGTAACCTACTCAATCAACAAGCGCCACAGCTAAGCCTAAACTTGTAGTCACGCACATGCAGTATTCACTGGATAGTGTTCACTGGTCAACAATCAGAAACACTTTACACAGACTTTGTGACATCCCCGGCTCAATCTTAGTGCCCTTTCCTAGGAGTGTGAGTTCAAGCCCTACTTCAGGTCAAGGTTCCTCTGCAACTTGCCCGATTTAGAACAGAGCAGACAAATGTTGTACTTCATATTGAGCAGTATCCCACGTTGACAGTGGAGCCTTGGGTATGTTTTATGCTGATATCATGCAATTCTATAGTATGATTTTTTTTTTCATCCCTTATCATTTATAATAAACCCCAAGTAACATTTTCTGCAGGAAGTTCTGATACATACCCACCAGATTCTCAACAAATTCTAAACAATTAACGTAGACAACCAAAAGTTTGGTTAAAGAAGTAGGCTTTAAGGACTGTCTTAAAGTAGAGAGTTGCAAGGGGGAAATTCCAGAGCTTGGAGCCGAGACAACCCAAGGCAAAGCCATCAATGCTGGAGCAATTAAAATTGAGGATCCACAAAAGCCCAGAATGAGAAGAGCACAGATATCCAACGGTTCCAGGCTGGGGAAATTACAGAGATAGCGAATGAGTGAGGCCATTGAGGGATCTGGGGGTCAATGTAGTTCAGTGTCCTTTGATAAAGAACAGAACATACTGTGAATAACGGCACAGGCAAGAGGGTTTTTGGATGGTTTCAAGTTAGCAGAGGGCAGAGACTTGAAGTTGGTGCGTTGGAATAGTCAAGTCTAGAAAGTTTGGCGAAAGCTTCAGCAGCAGCTTGAGGGGGTCGGCAGGTTGGGGAAGGGGGGTCGGCAGGTTGGGGAAGGGGGGGTCGGCAGGTTGGGGAAGGGGGGGTCGGCAGGTTGGGGAAGGGGGGCCGGCAGGTTGGGGAAGGGGGGCCGGCAGGTTGGGGAAGGGGGGCCGGCAGGTTGGGGAAGGGGGGCCGGCAGGTTGGGGAAGGGGGGCCGGCAGGTTGGGGAAGGGGGGCCGGCAGGTTGGGGAAGGGGGGCCGGCAGGTTGGGGAAGGGGGGCCGGCAGGTTGGGGAAGGGGGGCCGGCAGGTTGGGGAAGGGGGGCCGGCAGGTTGGGGAAGGGGGGCCGGCAGGTTGGGGAAGGGGGGCCGGCAGGTTGGGGAAGGGGGGCCGGCAGGTTGGGGAAGGGGGGCCGGCAGGTTGGGGAAGGGGGGCCGGCAGGTTGGGGAAGGGGGGCCGGCAGGTTGGGGAAGGGGGGCCGGCAGGTTGGGGAAGGGGGGCCGGCAGGTTGGGGAAGGGGGGCCGGCAGGTTGGGGAAGGGGGGCCGGCAGGTTGGGGAAGGGGGGCCGGCAGGTTGGGGAAGGGGGGCCGGCAGGTTGGGGAAGGGGGGCCGGCAGGTTGGGGAAGGGGGGCCGGCAGGTTGGGGAAGGGGGGCCGGCAGGTTGGGGAAGGGGGGCCGGCAGGTTGGGGAAGGGGGGCCGGCAGGTTGGGGAAGGGGGGCCGGCAGGTTGGGGAAGGGGGGCCGGCAGGTTGGGGAAGGGGGGCCGGCAGGTTGGGGAAGGGGGGTCGGCAGGTTGGGGAAGGGGGGTCGGCAGGTTGGGGAAGGGGGGTCGGCAGGTTGGGGAAGGGGGGTCGGCAGGTTGGGGAAGGGGGGTCGGCAGGTTGGGGAAGGGGGGTCGGCAGGTTGGGGAAGGGGGGTCGGCAGGTTGGGGAAGGGGGGTCGGCAGGTTGGGGAAGGGGGGTCGGCAGGTTGGGGAAGGGGGGTCGGCAGGTTGGGGAAGGGGGGTCGGCAGGTTGGGGAAGGGGGGAATAGAGGCAGGTTGGGGGGGGAATAGAGGCAGGTTGGGGGGGGAATAGAGGCAGGTTGGGGGGGGAATAGAGGCAGGTTGGGGGGGGAATAGAGGCAGGTTGGGGGGGGGGGGGAAGAGGCAGGTTGGGGGGGGGGGGAAGAGGCAGGTTGGGGGGGGGGGGAAGAGGCAGGTTGGGGGGGGGGGGAAGAGGCAGGTTGGGGGGGGGGGGGGAAGAGGCAGGTTGGGGGGGGGGAAGAGGCAGGTTGGGGGGGGGGGAAGAGGCAGGTTGGGGGGGGGGAAGAGGCAGGTTGGGGGGGGGGGAAGAGGCAGGTTGGGGGGGGGGGGGGAAGAGGCAGGTTGGGGGGGGGAAGAGGCAGGTTGGGGGGGGGGGAAGAGGCAGGTTGGGGGGGGGGGAAGAGGCAGGTTGGGGGGGGGGGAAGAGGCAGGTTGGGGGGGGGAAGAGGCAGGTTGGGGGGGGGAAGAGGCAGGTTGGGGGGGGGAAGAGGCAGGTTGGGGGGGGGGGGAAGAGGCAGGTTGGGGGGGGGGGAAGAGGCAGGTTGGGGGGGGGGGAAGAGGCAGGTTGGGGGGGGGGAAGAGGCAGGTTGGGGGGGGGGGAAGAGGCAGGTTAGGGGGGGGGGGGAAGAGGCAGGTTGGGGGGGGGGGGAAGAGGCAGGTTGGGGGGGGGGGGAAGAGGCAGGTTGGGGGGGGGGAAGAGGCAGGTTGGGGGGGGGAAGAGGCAGGTTGGGGGGGGGAAGAGGCAGGTTGGGGGGGGGAAGAGGCAGGTTGGGGGGGGGGAAGAGGCAGGTTGGGGGGGGGGGGGGAAGAGGCAGGTTGGGGGGGGGGGGGAAGAGGCAGGTTGGGGGGGGGGGGAAGAGGCAGGTTGGGGGGGGGGGGAAGAGGCAGGTGGGGGGGGGGGGGGAAGAGGCAGGTTGGGGGGGGGGGAAGAGGCAGGTTGGGGGGGGGGGAAGAGGCAGGTTGGGGGGGGGGAAGAGGCAGGTTGGGGGGGGGGGAAGAGGCAGGTTGGGGGGGGGGGAAGAGGCAGGTTGGGGGGGGGGGAAGAGGCAGGTTGGGGGGGGGGAAGAGGCAGGTTGGGGGGGGGGGAAGAGGCAGGTTGGGGGGGGGGGAAGAGGCAGGTTGGGGGGGGGGGAAGAGGCAGGTTGGGGGGGGGGGAAGAGGCAGGTTGGGGGGGGGGGGAAGAGGCAGGTTGGGGGGGGGAAGAGGCAGGTTGGGGGGGGGGGGAAAGAGGCAGGTTGGGGGGGGGGGGAAAGAGGCAGGTTGGGGGGGGGGGAAGAGGCAGGTTGGGGGGGGGGGAAGAGGCAGGTTGGGGGGGGGGGGAAGAGGCAGGTTGGTGGGGGGAAGAGGCAGGTTGGGGGGGGGGGAAGAGGCAGGTTGGGGGGGGGGGAAGAGGCAGGTTGGGGGGGGGGAAGAGGCAGGTTGGGGGGGGGGAAGAGGCAGGTTGGGGGGGGGAAGAGGCAGGTTGGGGGGGGGAAGAGGCAGGTTGGGGGGGGGAAGAGGCAGGTTGGGGGGGGGAAGAGGCAGGTTGGGGGGGGGAAGAGGCAGGTTGGGGGGGGGAAGAGGCAGGTTGGGGGGGGGAAGAGGCAGGTTGGGGGGGGTAGAGGCAGGTTGGGGGGGGGTAGAGGCAGGTTGGGGGGGGTAGAGGCAGGTTGGGGGGGTAGAGGCAGGTTGGGGGGGGTAGAGGCAGGTTGGGGGGGGGGTAGAGGCAGGTTGGGGGGGGGGTAGAGGCAGGTTGGGGGGGGGGTAGAGGCAGGTTGGGGGGGGGTGTAGAGGCAGGTTGGGGGGGGGGGTAGAGGCAGGTTGGGGGGGGGGTGTAGAGGCAGGTTGGGGGGGGGTGTAGAGGCAGGTTGGGGGGGGTAGAGGCAGGTTGGGGGGGGGTAGAGGCAGGTTGGGGGGGGTAGAGGCAGGTTGGGGGGGGTAGAGGCAGGTTGGGGGGGGGGTAGAGGCAGGTTGGGGGGGGGTAGAGGCAGGTTGGGGGGGGGGTAGAGGCAGGTTGGGGGGGGGGTAGAGGCAGGTTGGGGGGGGGGGGGTAGAGGCAGGTTGGGGGGGGGGGTAGAGGCAGGTTGGGGGGGGGGGGGTAGAGGCAGGTTGGGGGGGGGGGTAGAGGCAGGTTGGGGGGGGGGGTAGAGGCAGGTTGGGGGGGGGGGTAGAGGCAGGTTGGGAGGGGGTAGAGGCAGGTTGGGGGGGGGGGGTGTTTCACAATAACAATGATGTGGAGATGCGGGCGTTGGGCTGGGGTGAGCACAGTAAGATATCTTACAACACCAGGTTGTAAGGATGAAAATGTCAGACAGCGCGGTCTGTGGGTCAGTGAGTCCTGGGCGGGCAGGGAAACAGGATATGGTGTGGATTAAGGTACAAACAGCAGTGTTTTGGACGGACTCAAACTTATGTAGTATTTCTCATAATACCGGGAATAAAAGACTAGTTTTCAGTATGAGCCACAGAAAGCTGCTCAACGCACCAGACGTACTACAACTGTCACCGATCCCTCTGCTGCCAGTGTCCAGGGATGGACGTGGATATGAGGCAGAGTAGCCAGGAAAACCCGGGGATTGACATCGGGCCTACTCTCTTATTTATACAACCCAGGAGCAACACTTCACACAAATTCTGAAAGTCTCACCGATGCTGCCGTCACGTCGAACTTTTTCTTTTTGTCCATAACGATCAGGCTTAATTTAATTCCGGCAAATCTACAAGGATACTCAGCTGAGGAGCATGGCGACCATCTTAGTGAGGTTAAAATAACGTTGACAGGCACGTCCACCGGCCATGTTTATAAGGTCTATTGAGGGCCTGGGTTAAACCAGCTAACGTATATGTCAATCCGCCATCTTACTGAGGTCAAAGATTGCTCCCACAGGGAAGGCAATGTGTAACCTACCACCTTGTAACTGGTGTTTATAACTCAATTAAAATTCTATTTTATTACCATGGGATTACTGAATTTTATATTATTGTTTTAGGATAATATGTCATGATTTGCTTGCTTTGTAAATAGTGGCCACAATCCACCAGGATTGGCAGTTCAATCTCCAGGGTCCTGGAGAAAAATCATTGGGACAAGAAAACATTACTTTTTAAATGTTATTTTCTTTGAACATTTCTCCTTATCACAGATTTTTTAAATGTTGAAAATGGGGGAAAGGCTGTTTTTTCACAGTAATTTTATTGCAGTGTTAATATAAGCCTACTTGTGACAATAAAGATTATTATTATTAGCTGACAGTCAAACATCCTCCAATTGGGTAATGAGTACTTTTGCTCTCCAAACTAGTGCATTCTGGATGTATTGGCCAGCGAATGGCTTGAATGTAGAGGTAAGTCATGTGAGGAAACCTCCAGGAATACATTTAATCACACTTTTTTGTAATATATATCAAAGATTGCATAATTCTTAAGTACATTGGGACACCCTCTTGCTTACACAGACTGTCAGTCTAAAAAGATTGATAACTCGTGAATGACTCCTCGGTGATGTGATATAAAGAAATGCATTCCCCTGTTGCCTTGTGTCAGCATAACTATTGCTATGCAAGGGGGCAAAGCATCTGTTGGTAGATTCGCCTGAGGTAGTGATTTTGGTGGTTGGTCTGAGACCTTTTGAGAAGGGGACAGCTCCATGTTTTGTGCAGGACTCAGAGAATGCCTCAAGGTGACAGGTACTCAAGTATTTCCACTCCCCTGCTCTTTGCTCATAGCCTTACTATTTTTTCCATAGCCATTTCTTTTGAATTTACCATTAAATCTGTTTTCACACCCTTTCAGGTAGTGCATTCCAAATCACCGCTTAGATTAAATTCTTCTCATCTCTCTCATTCAGATCCCATTTGGAATATTGTAAGCAGTTTTGGGCCCCGTACCTGAGAAAGGATGTGCTGGTCTTGGAGAGGGTCCAAAGAAGGTTCACGCCAATGATCCCTGGAATGAAGGACTTATATCATATGAGGAGTGGTTAAGGACTTATATTATATGAGGAGTGGTTAAGGACTCTGGGTCTGGAGTTTAGAAGGATGAGAGGGGATCTCAATGAAATTTACAGAATACTGAGAGGCCTAGAGAGAGTGAACATGGAGAGGATATTTCCATTAGTGGGAGAAACTAGAACCTGAGGGTGCAGCTTCAGACTGAGGGACGATCCTTTAAAACAGGTGAGGAGGAATTTCTTCAGCCAGAGGATGGTGAATCTGTGGAACTCTTTGCCGCAGAAGGCTGTGGAGGCCAAATCACTGAATGTCTTTAAGACAGAGATAGATAGGTTCTTGATTTTTAAGGGCATCAGGGTTTATGGGGAGAAGGCAGGAGAATGGGGATGAGAAACGTATCAGCCATGTTTGAATAGCAGAGCAGACCCGATAGGCCAGATGGCCTAATTCTGCTCCTATGGCCTTATGGTCCTTTTTTTAAAAACTAATTGCAATTAAGGGGCAATTTTGTGTGGCTAGTCCACCTACCCTGCACATCTTTGGGTTGTGGGGGTGAGATCTGATTTGTTATGTTGTAGGTGTAACATAAGCGGCTTCCTTGTGGTGCACTTGACAAATGTTCAGACGTGGAGCTAACTTCAACACGTTTATTAAACTATTTACACTTCTATTACTCGGGTTCGACACTACTGCTAATCCTACTATAGCTACCCAGACTGACTAACCAGCTGCTGCAATGCACGTGGTGGGTGTAATATTGAATCAACCGTGTGTCTGTACTCACTGACTGTCTCCACTGGAAAGAGGCAGATCATTTGTGTGGTGTCCTTTATATGTGGTGTCCTTTATATATGGGTTGGTGTAATGGCCCCCTGTGGTCGTGTCACCTCCTTGTGTACCGTGAATGTCTATTGGTCGTGTCCTATCTACTTGATCTATTGGTTGAGTGTGTGTGTGTGATGTTTCTAATGCTCCCTCTAGTGTCTAGCTAGCGTACATGTATTTACATTGATGCACATCACCACAAGATCCACGCAGATACGGGAAGAATGCGCAAACTTCACACGGACAGCGACCCGGGATCGAACCCGGGTCCTTGGCATCATGAGGCAGCAGTGCTCACCACTGTGTCGTCCTTTGGTCTTTATGGTCCTGGCCATCACTTATTTCTCAGTCAACATCACCAAAACAGATGAACTGGTCATTAATCCCTATTGCTGTTTGTGGGATCTTGATGTGGGCAAATTAGTTGCTTTATTTCCCTATTATACAACAATGAACACATTGCAAAAGTACATTTGTTGTGATGCTCTTTGTCACATGCTGAGGTTGAGAAAACTGTATAAATGCAGTATATAGTTTATAATTCTTCTTAATGAAACACAATAAACTGTTTTTCCAACAACACCTAAAACCACATTATTTGGTTATTAACTCAAAGGTACTAGCCAACTAAATTTGATCTGATCACATTGATTAAACATTTGCAATAAGAGACACCCTCACCTTGAAAGTAAATCTCCAAGCTCTGCCATAAAAGCAAAATACTGCAGAGGCTGGAAATCTGAATAAAAATAGAAAATGCTGGGAGAACTCTGCAGATCTGGCAGCGTCTGTGGAGAAAGAAACGAACAGAAACTCTGGTCCTCTCAGCAAACAGTGTGTATTTTGCTGCGCCCCAAGGCACCTTGACAAAACCCCCTAAAAAATAGCTGAGGTTGATTTTAAATGTGCAAAACTAGGATCTATTTATGGTTAGAAAGTGGAAAAGCCCCAAGTCCATAGCAATGAGATATAACCTTCAGAAAACTGACTGTTACAACTGATCTGTCTTCTCTATTTTCTGCACTAAGAAATCAATCCTAAAAATGCATTCAGACACAAAGTAACAAAAGTATTATTTTAGAAACTAGCACAGAAAGCATGGGATGATCTTGTTAGAGCCTTTAGCGTCTCATGTTCAATATCAATCTATGTTACTGCAGACCAGCTGTATCTATTTAATGAAAAATTCAGTTTCATTAAAGACATAAAACAGCCAACAACTAATCCCAAATTTGGCTGCACACCTACTAAAACCTCAAGGGAAACGAATCCTGGCATTTTGAATGTTGAGCTCATTTGTATCTCAGCTTGTGATAGCGCAAATTTAGTGAGATAATCACCATGATACCTTACTCAAAGGAAGTTGTGTAGCAGATAAAGGCTAGGCGAAATGTAAAATCAGGCAATGACTGTCATGATATTCAAGCATACATCGTAACACATACATAATGATAGACAGACCAACGGACCAATTAGCACACATAACACGACAGCCAATCACAGACAAGAGCAGACACAGTATAAAACAAGAAACACCACTTCCTAGGCAGTCCATCTGGAGACGGCACAGGGCCAGGACCAGGACCTCATAGCAAGACACTCACACAGTCACAACGTGCTGAGTACCAAGTCTGATGTATAAATAGTTTAATGGAATAAAACTGCATTGTACCAATCACAACCTTGTTGGTTCGTCTGTACCTCAGAGCACCCAACACTTCAATGACTATCTCCAGCAATGAGAATCGAACCATCTTCCATTGACATTCAATGACATGACCCTGTAGCCACTTAATATGGCCAACTCCCGATTCAAAATGGCGAACAGCAAAGGCTGATGGGATAATCAGCCAACAAGACAAAAACGAGCAGCTGCAGGTTGGCTGTGTATTTACCTCGGGAAAGGCCAGACACTATCGATACCAGCAACCATCAGCATAACAAAACAACAGCCATCTGCATACTAATGAGCAATCCCCAGGAACAATAAGCAACATTTAGACACACAATGCAAAACCAGACTCTTCAGCGCCAGCAGAAGCCTACACAAAAGGAGGTGAACGACCACCTCAAGACCGCCCATCGATCAGGGAACCCCTCCAGCATTGGAGAAAATCGAACCAAGCGATTGGGACAAAGTCCAATCACTTGGGACCAGGTACAGGGTCCGCCCCGAAAGGCGGGAAGCCCCTGGGAACTATAAGAATTGAGCCCCAAGTTCAAATCGCTCTCTTCTCCACCGCTTCTCCAGCTCTTCACTCTTCAGCAGCTGATCGAACCTGTAAGTCTTATTTCAACGCTCGCTACGAGATAGGCGCTCCTAGCTATCAATCTGTACCAACTTCGAATCCCGCAGGCTCAGAACGCGAACAAAAGGCCATTTGTTTCCCTGACCTGGTGGGCCAGTTCCAAGTTAAGTATAGGCCTATTAGTTGTAGAAGTAGCTTAGACGTAGAATTTATACATGAGTAGTGATTACTGTGTATAATAAATGTGCTCTGATTTAAATCTTACTAATCGGTGTATTGGATTATTGATCATTACTCTGACTTGAACCACGTGGCGGTATCATAAAGATACCTGGCGACTCAAGAGCAAAGGTGATAAAACAGAGCAATTAAACGAAGGCAAAGTTAGCAACATTATTTGGCGACATCCTGACGGGACCCGATCTAGAAATGGAAAACCACTCCGGGAGAACCCAGAATTTGAATTAGAGATCCAATTGGAAACAGAAAACCACAAGTGTTTAAGCAGTTCTGATCAATACTCATAATTCGGAAGTGTGTATGCATGCGTAACTAACAGGGCGATAAGGTAAAACTGATAGATTTTTTGTTGCGACAAAACTGTCGGAAGTTTGTATATCGGAAAGTAGCGAAAGCCGTACCCGTATTTACAGCACTGCCTTAATACCCCTGTCCCAAATTTGAAGAGCAGCATTCGGATTAATACCCCTGTCCCAAATTTGAAGAGCAGCATTCAGATAGGAACGATGGCAATGCAGCGCCTGATGAACCCAGAGGAATTTCCGGTCGCAGCGACCAGCAGCAGTAGAGTGGGACAATCTCCCATTTGGGAGGAAGAGATCAGGAAATATCTCAAAGGGAAAGGATGGCCCCTTTGGAATGAATTCTGTGACAATGAGGAATCAGGTCCCGGGAGTATAGGACATACTTGGTGGGAAAACCTGAGCGAGATCCACAAAAAGAGATTAGGGAAAGCTCGCAAGCCGATGGCAATCGTGTCCTGCTTGGCACAATTGCAAGGCACAGAGGAGGTCGTTAGGACGCTCCGGAAAGAAGTTGAGGGCATACATCGAATGAGTAAGGTCGATGTAAGCGAGGTAGAAAAGGAGAATTTGGAATTGAGAAGGAAGTTGGCAGCAAAAGATGTAGAGGTGGAAGATGCCAAAAGGGCACACCAGTCTTGTCTGGCGCACTTAAGCAGCTTCCAATCTCAATACGAAAAGGCCTATCAGGACACGCAACGTGCAGTCCTGGTACGTGAAGAAACAGAAAAGCAGGTAGAAGCATTACAGAGACAGTGTAGTGACCTCAAGGCAGCATTAAGAGCACTCCATGCTGCCACCTCAGAACAAAGACAAAGCACGCTAGATCACGCAAAGTGCCGGAAGCAGATTGCAGAGCTGCAATCGCTGCTGTCAGTTCAGAAAGGTTTCCAGGAAACTTTTGGAGAAAAATTAGATCAGGAAGACGGCCCTGATTGGGAAGAATTGAACGAAACAGCGCAGAGATATATTCAGGGAACATGTGCGCAGGGAAAGCCACAAAAAAGGAAAGCGCCCCAACCCCCCACAGAGCAGATAGTTCACGCTCCAATTAACCCAGTAATGACCCACCGCACAGCCACATCGGACGATGCGGAATTTCTATACTCCACCCCCTTAACAGTGACCCAATTACGGGACATGTGCGATAAGATCACACCGTTCCTCCCCACCTCAGACCCCCTCCATTTCTTTGCCACAGTTAAGCATCAGGCGACCATGTACGGCCTGGATGAGCGAGAGCATGTAAAGCTCACAGTTTTAAGGTTAGGCCCTTCAGTAGCAGCAGCCCTTCCCGACCCACAGAATGTAGGAGGAGGCACCCTTGCAGAAATGCATACCGCGATCCTGGATGCGATCGGGTATAACCGAGGTGACCCCGTAGATGGCCTCAACAAATGTAGGCAAAAGAAAGCCGAGCACCCCACAGCGTTTGCTGGACGTCTGTGGATCCACTTTGCAGCAGTCTTTGGGGACTTAGACCACGCCCATTTGTCCCCAGACAACATGGCCAAATGGACCCGCACCCTTATCTCCCATGCCACAGAAACAGGACAGAAAGCCTGCACAAGTTATGATCCCTCAGAGGAGGCCCATAACGAGAAGTGGGTAGTGAAAAGATTGTCCCGCACTTGGGAGCAATCGATACAAAGTAAACCCGCTGTTAAGAATACCGAGGAAAAGCAGGCCGGCGCAGATATACAGGCAGTAAAGACAACACACCAGAACCCTGCATGGGTGAATGATGGCAAGAACAGCCCCCCACCCAAATCACAGGAGTGTTACACCTGTGGACAGTTGGGACACTTCACAAGAGAGTGCAATGCCCCTAAAAAGCCACAGAGAGCCCAACAGACGGGCACTCTGAGTAAGAAAAAGACAGAGCCCATTCATAGCATTAGCGCCCGTCCAGATTAGATGGACTTGACCGTAACGGACTGACGGTGTACGGGCTCCCCCAGTTGGGTCTGCAACACCCTTTGGGATAGGTCCGGACGACCGGTAGTTGCAGCGAAAATTCGGGGACAGCCCATCGAATTTCTCTGGGACACAGGAGGGTCCCGCACCACAATAAATTCCTCCACCATGTTCCAAAAGGACACGTGGCCCACTACAGCCACTATCGCCCTCAGCGGCTTTACAGGCCACTCACAGCAGGGACACATCACAGCCCCTGTACCCATTCAAATCGGTACCATCACCACCAAACACCCCGTAGTTTTAGTTGACCTGCCCCACACAGCAGAACACATTCTGGGAATCGATTTCATGAATTCCCATAATCTTTCATTCGATCCAGTCAACCAGTGTGTCTGGAAGATGGCAAAAGCCGCAAGAGCCCCCGCAACGCTCAACATAGGAGAGTACGCGAACAAAATTAGCGCAGTAGGCGAATTTTGGTTCAACCCGACCACGCTTAGTACGGACAAGCAGGTTAGGGCAGTTCTGCAAAAGAACAGGGCAGCATTCGCGACCCACAAGCACGAATGTGGACGGATGACTGCCTCCGTACAAATAACAGGACCTGACCCTAGACCCCCAAAAAAGTATGGATTTTCCCAAGAGGCAGAGGGAGAAATCTCAAAGGTAATAGAAAGCTTATTAGAGCAGGGCGTACTTAGTTCAGTAGCCTCCACTAATAATGCCCCGATTTGGCCTGTGAGAAAGCCCGATGGATCATGGTGACTGACCATCGATTACCGGGAACTCAACAAAATCACCCCCGCAGCAGCCCCCACAGTAGCAACAAGTCCCGAGACCATGCTCAAGCAGGGACTCAATTCCCGATTCTTTACGGTTTTGGATGTCAGTAATGGATTCTGGTCCATTCCATTGGCAAAGGCGTGCCAGTACAAATTTGCCTTCACCTTTAAAGCACAGCAGTACACGTGGACATGCCTGTCACAAGGCTTCCACAACTCCCCCTCCATTTTCCACCGACAGCTGGCAAAATGGTTTAGCCAAATTCTCTCGCCCCGAATGTCTCGTCCAGTATGTAGACGACCTACTACTGCAGAGACACCAAGGAAGAGCACATTGAGTTTCTGTCCGAACTCCTCGAACTCTTACACTCAATCGGTTGTAAAGTCAACCCCAAAAAGGCCCAGATTTTGGAAGAAAAGGTGATATATTTGGGAACAATTATCACACATGGTAAACGCGAGATTGAGCAGAAAAGGATTGACTCGATTGCTAAATTGCCCCTTCCCCAGAACGTTTCAGCCCTCCGGTCGTTTTTAGGACTGGTTGGCTACTGCCGAAACCACATTGACGGTTTTGCCAGCAAGGCAGCGCCCCTCTCAGACCTCCTAAAGAAAGGAGCCCCCTGGGAATGGCTTCTGCAGCATACGGATGCTGTGGACTCTTTAAAACAGGCACTCATAGCAGCCCCCGCACTACAAGTTCCAGACCCGCTTTCCCCTTACGCTATAGAGATAGCAACCACAGACCGCACCCTTTCAGCCGTGCTCCTCCAGGAACGGCACGACCAGTTAAGGCCCGTAGCTTACGTCTCCTGAATTCTAGATGCTGTGGAGCAGGGATTTTCAGCCTGTGAGAGGCACCTGCTCGCAGTATTTTGGGCAGTGCAGTATTTTTCATTTATTACCGGACTGAACCCCATGACAATTCTCACCGAACACACCCCCACCCAACTTTTACTGGACGGACGACTCAAGGATGGTACAGTCTGCCAGATTAGAGCAGCGAGATGGACCCTTCTCTTGCAGGGAGGGGACATCACTGTTAAACGGACAAAAACGCACACCTTTTTAGCCGACAACTTACAGTACCCCGGTACCCCACATGAATGTGAAATTATCTCTCCACACCACAGCACAGGCCCCTTTATCGCTAAAGCACCCCCAGAAAGGTAGGTAGTTCAACCCAGAGCCCCCAGCACACGGACACGTGTGAGCCCATAAAGGTCTATGTGGATGGATCTTCCACAGTCTTGGATGGGAAGCGCATAACAGGTTGCGGTAATATGTCGAGGACGTGCAGGGACGCACCCTTGAGGAAATATCGTTAAAACTTCCAGGCCACTTCGGTGCGCAGGCAGCAGAGCTCGCGGCCATCGCATATATAGTGGAACACCCAGATTCCTTATCCAGCCCAGCAGACATATACTCGGACAGCCTCTATGTCTGCAACAACCTCACGGAATTTCTGCCCCTGTGGAAAACAAGAGGATTTGTTTCCGCAGACGGAAAACCCCTCCCCTCAGCCCCATTGCTCCGTCACATTTTAGAGAGAGCCCAGAACAGGACTTTTGGAATAATCAAAGTTCGCAGTCACCATCGTTCCTCCCCCCCTGGAAATGTGAAAGCCGACGCACTGGCTAAGGCAGGTTCCAGGCATGGATATTTTTGGACACCCCCCGAAAGCGCACCAGTGAGTGCAGTTCAGGTCTCACAGACAAAGATCGAGGATCTAGTAGAGGCCCAGAAGCAGGACAGCAATCTCAAGGAGATTGTAAAAGGAAAATATCCAGCTCCCTATGAGAGATTTAAAAATGCCCTGACCACACATGACGGTGTGGTGTTAAAAGACACCCTTTATGTGGTTCCTGAACAGGACAGGAATCAACTGATTTGTTTCTTCCATGTTGGTCATGGACATCAGGGAATCGATCCCACTACAGTCCATCTCAAACAGCTTTGTTGGTGGCCGAATTTAAAGGAAGATGTAAACCATTACATCGAGAATTGTCTTATCTGTGCCCAGAATAATCCGGACAGATATGCCAAAAAGGCTCGACTCAGCCACACCCGACCCGTTAATGGCCCCTGGACTAACCTCCAGATCGATTTTATAGGACCATTGCCCCCTTGCAGGAATGGCTATAAATATGTACTCGTGGTAATTGACACATTTACGAAATGGGTGGAAGCATTCCCAGCCCGCACAAACACTGCAAAAACCACAGCGAAGATTTTGACCCACCACATCTTTACAAGATGGGGACTCCCCCGCAGCATTGAATCTGACCAAGGCTCCCATTTTACGGGACGTGTCATGCAGAACGTCCTCAAGATATTTGGCATCACCCAAAAATTCCACATAGCATACCACCCACAGTCGAGTGGTATCGTGGAGCGCATGAATCGGACCCTAAAATCCACCCTCAGAAAAATGGTCCAGCAGAACAACACCACTTGAGACTCAGTCCTCCCTTTTGCATTGATGTTTTTGCATAACACAATTTCTACTTCCACAGGTTACACCCCACACACCCTCATGACCGGACGCCCCATGAAAGGCACAGAATATTTATTAGGTTTAGACTTGACCAGCCCCGAGGTGATGGTCCTCACACACGAGAAAGCAGTGGAGCAATTAGTTCAAAATGTTAAAACGGCTCAGCTAGCAGCCGCAGTAAAATTGGGCACCAGAAAGAAACAGAGCAAGGCTTGTTTCGATAAGACAGTGCATGCGACTGAGTACAGTATAGGACAGCAAGTTATGCTCTCTGTATATAACCCCAGCACATTCCTGTCCCCAAAATACTCAGGTCCGTACTCCATTGCGGACAAAGTAAGCCCTTCCGTATATAAAATAAAGTACCCCAACGGTAAAACTGCGTGGTTCCATATAAACCATCTGAAGGCATATGGAACACAGTCAAACCACGCACACCACGTCATGCTCGACGCAGCACACCACGCCCCGCCCACAGCCAACGTTACCCTACCATCCCCCAACACGTCCAGCCCAGCCATGGACTCGACCTCGACTCCACCCCCGAAATATACACTCCGCCCCGGAACGCCCACAGACTGCAGCAGCAGAGATAGCGACTGTGACTCGGACGATAGCCACAGCACACCTCCCTACTATCCCCATGCAACAGGACCCACACCCAGCGATTCCGACTGCGATCCAAGTGGTCCCTTCATGATCACTTTCCTAAACAAACCCCACCACCGACCACCGAACTACACTGACGACCCCGATTCTGTCCCCACACAACTAGACACCAACTATTGGCACCGAGATAACTCGTTCCGACTCGTCCGCAACGACGAGAGCGACCCCACCTCACACCATGCAGCCCTTTCAGCCCTGATACACTCAAGAGTTTGGCACCCGGGAGAAGATGACGACCTTGGGTCTGACCCCCAAACCGAGAACCCCTTTGCGACCCTGTTCGCAACCGAGGTGTCCAGATGATGTTTTAAAAGGAACCACTTGGGAGAAGTGATATCCTTTCTGATGGAACCTGCAGCATGTTTTATGTTGTTTGTAAGTTTGTTAAATGTTGTTTGTCAGAAAGGAAAATAAATTTTCACAGCCCCACGCCTTTTCAGCAGAAACCTCTGAGGACTTGTCTGCAGAGACTGGTTCAGGTACCAGACCCCCATTCGTAACTGCCCTTCTGGTTCGAAGGTAGAACCACTACGGCAGCCCCACCACGATGACTACATTTCTTGCCCGTTCTTGTCGGGTGCTCAGGCAGTGGAGAAGCGGCTTGGGACCCGCCCTGCCTGGGAACCCCCCCTCTGGTCAACTATCCTCGGGTAGGGGAGACACGGCATTGGTAGCCGTCCTACCCGGGGATCCCATCCAACTCTTACCCGTCGCGGCCCATACGCACCTCATTTTGGCACTTTCAGTTCAAAAAGTTGTGTTTTGTTTCAGGTAACCCTTAGGTTGCCAACCACATGCTATTTACATCCTGAGACATTTGGATGGTAAATCGCGCAGTCTGCGAGACGGCTCGCACTGGTTCCTTACTGGGAAGTGTGTCTTGTCCTAAAATTCGATTTTTGGGGGGAAAAATGAGGGAGTCACACATAGTGACCAATTATAAAGGGAGTAATTGGCAGTAAAGGACAGACAGACTATCGTATGAGATATTAAACAAAGATAGTTACAGACACTATGCTTGTTTCCACAGAACTCCAGAAGCTCCAGGACCGGAGAAGAAAAGAAAGGAAAAGGAAAGAGAAGAGCCATGAGGACTTCCTCCACATGGATCAGCATCATACTAATGGACATTTGGTTGCGAGTGAACGCGAACCCCATGACCTCAAGCCCCCAGCCGTTAATGTTTCACTTCCCCACAGTACCCAGAGCCCAGTCACCACATCATCTTGGTGTGCCAGGTTTATAACCTGGTATTCCCTGTCCTATGTAATAGAATCCTTACTGGTATTGGCGATACTCTGCTGCATCATGCAGACTATGCATCTAAAAAAATGGAGAAGGAGAGCCTACCGCGCTCGAACCCCGGTATATAGGATCAGATCCCCTATTTTCGGATAGGACCAGACCCCCGACCCCCACGATCTATAATAAAGAGCATTCATTTGCGGTTTTATTGTAAATAAAGAAATGTAAAGAACTGTTCATGAGCAAATTGTACGATCCTGAGCTTGACTGCCAAGCCAGGAAGACTGTGTTCAAACTGCTATGATTTTGTTGTATGGTTGAGGAAGTTAGAATAATTAAATGTTTAAGTGAGTGGAGTGTATTAAGAAGGTAGCCATGATGTGGAGATGCCGGCGTTGGACTGGGGTGAGCACAGTACAAAGTCTTACAACACCAGGTTAAAGTCCAACAGGTTTGTTTCGATGTCACTACCTTTCGGAGCGCTGCTCCTTCCTCACCTGAGGAAGGAGCAGCGCTCCGAAAGCTAGTGACATCGAAACAAACCTGTTGGACTTTAACCTGGTGTTGTAAGACTTCGTACTGTATTAAGAAGAGTTAGAGGTTCCCAGTTTATTGTTTTGTAATGCATGTCCCTATTTGATATAGCGCCCTTAGAATTGTCAGTTAAAAATTTTTGCATAGTTATGGTCAGCATAGAGGCCATGAAGGAAGTGCTCCCCCCCCCCCCCCCAGGTCAGGGAATGGAAAGCAACATAGTTATGCGATCCTTCATGCTTCGCGTTAGGATCACAAGGAGGTAATGTAGCCACTTAAAATAGCCAACCCCCGATTCAAAATGGCGAACGGCAAAGGCTGATGGGAAAATCAGCCAACAAGACAAAAATGAGCAGCTGCAGGTTGGCTGTGTATTTACCTCTGGAAAGGCCAGACACTATCGATACCAGCAACCATCAGCATAACAAAACAACAGCCATCTGCATACTAATGAGCAATCCCCGCGAACAATAAGCAACATTTAGACACACAAAGCAAAACCAGACTCTTTGGCGCCAGCAGAAGCCTACACAAAAGGAGGTGAACGAGCACGTCAAGACCACCCATCGATCAGGGAACCGCTCCAGCATTGGAGAAAATCGAACCAAGCGATTGGGACAAAGTCCAATCACTTGGGACCAGGTACAGGGTCCGCCCCGAAAAATGGGAAGCCCCTGGGAACTATAAGAATTGAGCCCCAAGTTCAAATGGCTCTCTTCTCCACCGCTTCTCCAGCTCTTCACTCTTCAGCAGCTGATCGAAACTGTAAGTCTTACTTCAACGCTCGCTACAAGATAGGCGCTCCTAGCTATCAATCTGTACCAACTTCGAATCCCGCAGGCTCAGAACCCGAACGAAAGGCCATTTGTTCCCCTGACCTGGTGGGCCAGTTCCAAGTTAAGTATAGGCCTGTTAGTTGTAGAAGTAGCTTAAACGTAGAATTTGTGCATGAGTAGTGATTACTGTGTATAATAAATGTGCTTTGATTTAAATCTTACTAATCGGTGTATTGGATTATTGATCATTACTCGGACTTGAACCACGTGGCGGTATCATAAAGATACCTGGCGACTCAAGAGCAAAGGTAATAAAACAGAGCAATTAAACTAAGGCAAAGTTCGCAACAACCCTCGCTACATTCACCTCACTGTCAACATCCTGGGGTTACCTTTGACCAGAAACTGAAGTGGATCAGCCATATAAATAATGTGCCTACAAGAACAGGTCAGAGACTGGGAATTCTGAGGCAAATAACTCAATCCCAACTCCCCGAAGCCTGTCCACCATCTACAAGGCATAAATGTATAAAATTATAAGGGGCATAGATAGGGTGGATCGGAAGGAACTTTTCCCCTTTGCGGAGGGGTCAATCCCCAGGGGCATAGATTTGTGGTAAGGGATAGGCGGATTAGAGGGCATGTGAGGAAAAACCTTTTTACTCAGAGTGTAGTAGGAATCTGGAACTTATTCCTGAAAGGGTAGTAATGGCGGGAACCCTCGCCACATTTAAGAACTATTTAGATGATCACTTGAAATGCCATAGCATACAAGGCTACAGGCCAAGTGCTGGAAAATTGGATGAGAGTAGATAGGTGCTTGATGGCTGGAGCGGACACGATGGGCCAAAGAGACTCATTCCATGCTGTAAAAGCTCTTTGACTCTTGAATCAGGAGTGTGATGGAATACTCTCCACTTGCCTGGATGAGTGCGCTCCAACACTCGAGAAGCTTGATGCCATCCAGAATAAAGCAATCCACTTGATCGGCACCTCATTCACCAACTTAAATATTTACTCCCTCCATCACCAATGCACAATGACAGTAGTGTGTACTATATACAAATTGCATTGCAGCTACTCACCAATTCTCCTTCAATGGCACCTCTCAAACCCACAACCTTCTACCAACTAGAAGTACAAGGGCAGCAGATGAATGGGAACTCCACCACGTGCGTGTTCCCCTCCAAGCTACACACATCATCCTGACTTGGAACTAAAGCATTGTTCCTTTATTGTCAATGGGCCAAAATCTTGGAACTCCCTTCCGTACAACACATGGACTGCAGCAATTCAAGGAGGTGGCTCACCACCACCTTTTCAAGGACAATTAGGGTCAGTCAGGAAATGTTGACTTTGCCAGCAATGCCCCCATCCCATGAAAGAGCATGGGCAGGATTCTCCATTGGCTGGGCAGAAATCGGGAAACACGATTGGATGGAGAATAGGTTCCGACGCCAAAATCGTGGCGGGCGCCAATTTGACGGCAAATCGCAATTCTCATCACCTCGACAGCGGCGTCAATGCGGTCTTGTACAGTAAACTTTGTTTGCAAACATTAACAGGTCTGACCCAGTATTCTCTGGGCCTCTGCGATTCTCCGCCTCCGATGGACCGAGTTCCTGACGGTGCGGTTCACCTGTGCTTTTAAAAACCATGAAACCGGCATTGTGACTGCTGAAGGAGAGAGAGGGGGTATGGAAAGAGTCCAACATCACCATAGTTTGCTGACATTTGTGCTGCTGGCTGGGGGGCTTCTGCCAGGGCTGGGAGGATAGCGGGGGATGGCCAGGTAGTGGGCTGTGGGGTCGGGGTGGATGGGCACGGAGCACCATTGCCGCAGCCGACAAAGGTAACCATGCAGCTGTGCACTCCGCTGACAACCCACTGTGAACTTAGGGCCATGGGTCATATAGGTGCCAGAGGCTACCTCGCATAGGTGCCTTCTGGCTCCAGCTCACTCCAACACAACCAGTGCCATCTTGTTGGCTGGGATGAGTGTGCATGAATCACGGACCCGGCGAATCCCGCACTGCTTTTCATTGGAATCAGTTGTGTTCCATGTGACCCCGGTGCTAGCCCCTCCATAGTCTCTGAATTGGTCCAGATTCAGCGCCAGTTTTGCTGTCGTGAAAGTCCACGAATCCTGCCCCGTCGTCAACACTTAGTCTCAGGAAAGGAGAATCCAGCCCTATTTATTTAAAAAATCAAAATACTGGATGGGATTGCAACATAGGACATTGCTGTGCAGGTTTTAGATTCTCTTCTAACATTTCCCCACAGAAAGGACTCCTGACCTTGTTGCCCTGTCACGTTATGTATCGAGTAAACCCATTGTGATTTTTCACAGAGGGAACAAAATCAGGAGAGTTCCCATGCTTTTCATGTGCATTTTCCATTAGCTATCCATCAGGGGTACCGTGGTGTGCAATCTTTTCAGACTACACCTGAAAGGCACTTTGTCCGTTCAAGTCAGAATTACTCCATTGGCATTGGTGAAGCCCTACTCTTGGGTGCTCAGTTGTATAAGATCAATGGCAGCAGAGGACTGCAAGGGCAGTCATTATAAGTACTCTGTTGCAACCATTTATTCCATTTTGTTTCTTGTTTAGATGCAAATCAAAAAGCCATCCATATGGGGACATCTTACATTTGATGGTATTGATATCAGCTGATTAAGGTGAAAAGACTTACATTTATGGAGCAACTTTCACGACTGCTGGAGTTTACAAGCACTGAAGTATTTTTGAACTGTAGCCATTGTAGGAAACCCAGCATCTAATTTACTTGCAGCAAACTCCCACAAACAGCAAGTGATAATGACCAGATTTTTTGATAATGAAATGCTGATTGAGGGACAAGTATTAACCAGGACACCTGCTTTTCTTCAAAATTGTGCCATGGGATTTTTTATATCTATTTGAGAGGGCCGACAGGTTCTTGGTAAAGTATCACCGAAAAGATGAGTACAAAGAATAGATAAAATATTGACAATTAAACAAGCAAATGGTGAAGTTTAAACAGATTGTGCCGTCTACCTTGGGGAACTTACATTAGTCTGCATAGCACTGCTAGAAAGTGCTACGCCAACAAATCTCTCCCCCGGTGAATGGTTATGATCTGAAGTGCACTCTCTAAGAGGGTGATGTAAGTGTGTACAATAGTAAGTTTCAAAAGAGTTGGATAAATACTTGAGAGAAAAACATTACAGGGCTATGGGGAAAGGGAACTAACTGAATAGTTCTTTCAAAAACTGACACTGACCCAAAAGGTTTAATAGCTGGGTCGCATGATCCTAATAGAATTATGAGAAAACTGGTTATTTGTCAAGATTGTGATTATTCAGTCCCTTAAGACTATTGGCACAACCCACAATAACTCTTGGAAGCTACGTCTGTAACACTTGTGGCAGAACCTGCCTTTCAAGGATTGGCTTCTTCAGTCATCAGTGAAGGTGCGTCACATGAATACAGCCCACCTGAATTGAATGGTTTGCTGCATGTCCAATATAATTCGTAGATAAAAGATGTCAATAATAAAGACTATTGCTTCAGAACTCACCCAGCCTTTCCATTTTTGTTGTTACGTTTAGGTTCAATGTGTATAGCACTTTAAAAAAATTCTTCTATGGGATGTAGGCATCATTGGCTCGGTCAACCCTAATTGCCCACTCCAAATTGCACTTGAAAAGGTGGATAGTTCTAAGTCAGCATGATAAATGACTTGCAGGGGAGCTTGCAGATTGCGGTGTCCCCATGCATCTGCTGCTCTTTTCCTTCCAGGCGATGGAGGTTGCAGGTTTGGAAGGTGCTGTTGAAGGTATGACTCCAATCTGTGGAGAGTTTCCCCCCGATTCCCATTGACTCCGTTTAACTAGGGCTCCTTGTTGCCGCAGTCAATCAAATGCTGTCTTAATATCAAGGGCAGACATTCTCAGCTCACTTCTGGAGTTCAGCACTTTTGTCCATATTTGGACTCAGGCTGTAGTGAGGTCAGGAGTGGAGTGGCCCTGATGGAATCCAAATTGAGCGTTGGTGACCAGGTGGTTGATGAGTAAGTGCTGCTTGATAGCACCGTCGATGACTCCTTCCATCACTTTTCCGATAGTAGTTGGTTGAGGTGGTAATTGGCCGGGTTGCATTGTCCTTTTTGTGGGCCACCTCGTCGGGTAGATGCCAGTGTTGTAGCTGTACTGGAACAGCTTGGCTAAGGGCACAGCTAGTTCTGGAGCACAAGTCTTCAGTACTATTGCTTGAAATATGAAGTGGCTCTCTTCCTTCTTTTATATTTTCCCTGCCTTTGCCAAGGGGTAATCAGGCAATTTGTATTCGCAATTGCAATTAATGCTATTCCACCTGCCAAGAGATACAGGGGAGATCTATCCACCAAAGCTGACAAGCTCACTTATCGTCTTCTCCTTTCCTGCAAGTAATAAAGTGCCTCTATTCAATACCTACACCAGCTCAATTATGTAGGAAGAGTAAATAACTGCACTCTACAGTTGGACTTTTAGTACACTAACATATTGCTCACCCATCCATTATTGTTTTTCTTCTGTATCTGTCCACCCCAGCAGCAAATAGACAGTGATGCATCTAAACAGAATAGCTATCAACTTTTAGGTTTAAAAACGCACCCAAGGGAAAGGTTCACTGTTCTTGGCCCACTACAGAACATTGAGGTGGAAATTGCAGCATGACACAGGTGCACAGGGGCCATTTCCAACTGCGCAGGAAACATTTTTTTCTTTAATTGAACAGCATGCAACAGTTCAAGATGTCATGCAAGGCAGATGCAAATGTAACCCCCAAAAATCAAACTCATCGCCTAACAATTGAAATTTCATGATACCCAGCACATAATGTGAATTTAGGAATGTTACATAGAATCATAGAACGGTTATAATAGCACATAATGTTATGAGCATAAACCAGCTGCAATAAAAATTGAGGTGAAAATACTACATAAATGGAAAAATAGACTTCCGGGTGCGGCGATGACCAGCTGAGTCGCACGTTTCGGCAGCTCCCGGTGAAACGGACTTTTGGGCTCTTGATAGGAGCCCCAACGGCAATTTTGACGGCGAAAAACACTGTGTGGTAAACCAGAAGGGAATCCCCCCTGGATACGGATGGAAAAAGGAGGAGAAAGTGGCCGGATTGCAGTGGATCCTTTAGAACAGCAGCAAGGAAGGCAAGCAAAAACCAAGATGGCGTCGGAAGGTGGCAGTTTAACATGGGGCCCTGAACAACAAGAGTTCTTGAAATGCTGTGTGGAAGAGATCAAAAAGGAAATGAAGAAAGAGCTGTTGGCCCCGATACTACAGGCGATCGAAGGGCTAAAGGAGGAACAAAAGACCCAGGAACGGGAGCTTCGGGTCGTGAAGGCAAAGGCAGCCGAGAATGAGGACGACATACAGGGCCTGGTGGTGAAGACGGAGACGCAGGAGGCACATCAGAAACGATGTGTGGAAAGGTTGAAGGCACTGGAAAACAACGCAAGGAGGAACAACCTGAGGATTCTTGGTCTTCCTGAAGGTGTGGAGGGAGCGGACGTCGGGGCATATGTGAGCACGATGCTGCACTCGTTAATGGGAGCGGAGGCCCCGGCGGGTCCGTTGGAGGTGGAGGGAGCATACCGAGTGATGGCGCGAGGACCGAGAGCAGGAGAAATTCCCAGAGCCATAGTGGTGAGATTCCTCCGTTTTAAGGATAGAGAAATGGTCCTTAGATGGGCGAAGAAAACTCGGAGCAGTAAATGGGAGAACGCGGTGATCCGCGTTTATCAAGACTGGAGTGCGGAGGTGGCGAGAAGGAGGGCGAGCTTTAATCGGGCCAAGGCGGTGCTTCATAAAAAGAAGATAACATTTGGAATGCTGCAACCGGCAAGACTGTGGGTCACATATCGAGGGAGGCACCACTACTTTGAGACGGCGGATGAAGCGTGGACTTTTATTTTGGAAGAAAAACTGGAATGAGTGGGTTATTAAAAAGAACGTTTGAACAAAGTGGTGGGGCGAATGTGGGGGGCAAAGAGGGGGGTTAAAAAGGGGGGAAAGAGGAGTTTTATGTACTAATCCTGCGATGTGGTAACTTTTCTCTCTCCCACAGGTGGTGATGGGGGGAGGAGGGGAGGTGGAGGAGATGGGGCGTTGGCCATTGGGGGCGGGGCCAAGGGAGAAGCGCGGGCTTGGTTCCCGCGCTATGATAATCATGGCGGGAATAGAGAAGCAGGAAGGAGGGGGCGTCACGCGGTGCGAGCCGAGGTCACGGGGGGAAGCCGAGGTCGGCCAGAGTTTGCTGACTTCTGGGAGCAACATGGGGGGAGTAATTACGCTAGCGGGGGATCTAGCGGGGGGGTGGGAGGGGGGAATTACTGGGTTGCTGCTGCTGGGGGGAGCTGGTATGGGGGAGGATGGGCGGGGGGGCACCGCCTGGGGGAGATACAGCTGCGTGGGAACCGGGTGAGGAGCTGGAAAAAGGTGATGGCTAATCGACAAGGGGGGGGGGTAGGAAGCCCCCCAACTCGGCTGATCACGTGGAACGTGAGAAGGCTGAACGGGCCGATAAAGAGGGCACGGGTACTCGCACACCTTAAGAAACTTAAGGCAGATGTGGTTATGTTACAGGAAACGCCCCTGAAACTGATAGACCAGGTTAGGCTACGCAAAGGATGGGTGGGGCAGGTGTTCCATTCGGGACTAGATGCGAAAAACAGGGGGGTGGCTATATTAGTGGGGAAGCGGGTAATGTTCGAGGCAAAGACTATAGTGGCGGATAACGGGGGCAGATATGTGATGGTGAGTGGCAAACTACAGGGGGAGACGGTGGTTTTGGTAAACGTATATGCCCCGAACTGGGATGATGCCAATTTTATGAGGCGGATGCTAGGACGCATTGCGGACCTAGAGATGGGAAAGCTGATAATGGGGGGAGATTTTAATACGGTGTTGGAACCAGGGCTGGATAGGTCGAAGTCCAGGACTGGAAGGAGGCCGGCAGCAGCCAAGGTACTTAAAGATTTTATGGAGCAGATGGGAGGTGTAGACCCGTGGAGATTTAGCAGACCTAGGAGTAAGGAGTTCTCGTTTTTCTCCTATGTCCATAAAGTCTACTCGCGAATAGACTTTTTTGTGCTGGGTAGGGCATTGATCCCGAAGGTGAGGGGAACGGAGTATACGGCTATAGCCATTTCGGATCACGCTCCACACTGGGTGGACTTGGAGATAGGGGAGGAAACAGGAGGGCGCCCACCCTGGAGAATGGACATGGGACTAATGGCAGATGAGGGTGTGTGTCTAAGGGTGAGGGGGTGCATTGAAAAGTACTTGGAACTCAATGATAATGGGGAGGTCCAGGTGGGAGTGGTCTGGGAGGCGTTGAAGGCGGTGGTTAGAGGGGAGCTGATATCAATAAGGGCACATAAAGGGAAGCAGGAGAGTAAGGAACGGGAGCGGTTGCTGCAAGAACTTTTGAGGGTGGACAGACAATATGCGGAAGCACCGGAGGAGGGACTGTACAGGGAAAGGCAAAGGCTACATGTAGAATTTGACTTGCTGACTACAGGCACTGCAGAGGCACAATGGAGGAAGGCACAGGGTGTACAGTACGAATATGGGGAGAAGGCGAGCAGGTTGCTGGCACACCAATTGAGGAAAAGGGGAGCAGCGAGGGAAATAGGGGGAGTGAGGGATGAGGAAGGAGAGATGGAGCGGGGAGCGGAGAGAGTGAATGGAGTGTTCAAGACATTTTATAAAAAATTATATGAAGCTCAACCCCCGGATGGGAGGGAGAGAATGATGGGCTTCTTGGATCGGCTGGAATTCCCCAAGGTGGAAGAGCAGGAAAGGGTGGGACTGGGAGCACAGATCGAGGTAGAAGAAGTGGTGAAAGGAATTAGGAGCATGCAGGCGGGAAAGGCCCCGGGACCGGATGGATTCCCAGTCGAATTCTATAGAAAATATGTGGACTTGCTCGCCCCGGTACTGACGAGGACCTTTAATGAGGCAAAGGAAAGGGGACAGCTGCCCCCGACTATGTCTGAAGCAACGATATCGCTTCTCTTAAAGAAGGAAAAGGACCCGCTACAATGCGGGTCCTATAGACCTATTTCCCTCCTAAATGTAGATGCCAAGATCCTGGCCAAGGTAATGGCAATGAGAATAGAGGAATGTGTCCCGGGGGTGGTCCACGAGGACCAAACTGGGTTTGTGAAGGGGAGACAGCTGAACACGAATATACGGAGGTTGTTAGGGGTAATGATGATGGCCCCACCAGAGGGAGAAACGGAGATAGTAGTGGCGATGGATGCCGAGAAAGCATTTGATAGAGTGGAGTGGGATTATTTGTGGGAGGTGTTGAGGAGATTTGGTTTTGGAGAGGGGTATGTTAGATGGGTGCAGCTGTTGTATAGGGCCCCACTGGCGAGCGTGGTCACGAATGGACGGGGATCTGCATATTTTCGGCTCCATAGAGGGACAAGGCAGGGATGCCCTCTGTCCCCATTATTGTTTGCACTGGCGATTGAGCCCCTGGCGATAGCGTTGAGGGGTTCCAAGAAGTGGAGGGGAGTACTTAGGGGAGGAGAAGAACACCGGGTATCTTTGTATGCGGACGATTTGCTACTATACGTGGCAGACCCGGCGGAGGTGATGCCAGAAATAATGCGGATACTTGGGGAGTTTGGGGATTTTTCAGGGTATAAATTGAACATGGGGAAAAGTGAGTTGTTTGTGGTGCATCCAGGGGAGCAGAGTAGAGAAATAGAGGACCTACCGTTGAGGAAGGTAACAAGGGACTTTCGTTACCTGGGGATCCAGATAGCTAAGAATTGGGGCACATTGCATAGGTTAAATTTAACGCGGTTGGTGGAACAGATGGAGGAGGATTTCAAGAGATGGGATATGGTATCCCTGTCACTGGCAGGAAGGGTGCAGGCGGTTAAGATGGTGGTCCTCCCGAGATTCCTCTTTGTGTTTCAGTGCCTCCCGGTGGTGATCACGAAGGCTTTTTTAAAAAGGATTGAAAAGAGCATCATGGGTTTTGTGTGGGCCGGGAAGACCCCGAGAGTGAGGAAGGGATTCTTACAGTGTAGCAGGGATAGGGGGGGGCTGGCACTACCGAGCCTAAGTGAGTATTATTAGGCCGCTAATATTTCAATGGTGAGTAAGTGGATGGGAGAGGAGGAGGGAGCGGCGTGGAAGAGATTAGAGAGGACGTCCTGTAGGGGGACTAGCCTACAGGCTATGGTGACAGCCCCATTGCCGTTCTCACCGAGGAACTACACCACAAGCCCGGTGGTGGTGGCTACACTGAAGATTTGGGGACAGTGGAGACGGCATAGGGGAAAGACTGGAGCCTTGGGGGGGTCTCCGATAAGAAACAATCATAGGTTTGCCCCGGGGGGAATGGATGGGGGATATGGAATGTGGCAAAGAGCAGGAATAACGCAACTGAAAGATCTGTTTGTGGATGGGAAGTTCGCGAGTCTGGGAGCGCTGACCGAGAAATATGGGTTGCCCCAAGGGAATGCATTCAGGTATATGCAACTGAGGGCTTTTGCGAGGCAACAGGTGAGGGAATTCCCGCAGCTCCCGACACAAGAGGTGCAGGACAGAGTGATCTCAAAGACATGGGTGGGGGATGGTAAGGTGTCAGATATATATCGGGAAATGAGGGACGAAGGGGAGACTATGGTAGATGAACTAACTAAAAGGGAAATGGGAAGAAGAGCTGGGGGAGGAGATCGAGGAGGGGCTGTGGGCAGATGCCCTAAGCAGGGTAAACTCGTCGTCCTCGTGTGCCAGGCTAAGCCCGATTCAGTTTAAGGTATTACACAGGGCGCATATGACTGGAGCACGGCTCAGTAAATTTTTTGGGGTGGAGGATAGGTGTGTGAGGTGCTCGAGAAGCCCAGCGAATCATACCCATATGTTTTGGTCATGCCCGGCACTACAGGGGTTTTGGATGGGGGTGACAAAGGTGCTTTCAAAAGTAGTAGGAGTCCGGGTCGAACCAAGCTGGGGGTTGGCTATATTTGGGGTTGCACAAGAGCCGAGAGTGCAGGAGGCGAGAGAGGCCGATGTTTTGGCCTTTGCGTCCCTAGTAGCCCGGCGCAGGATATTGCTAATGTGGAAAGAAGCCAAGCCCCCGGGGGTGGAGACCTGGATAAATGACATGGCGGGGTTTATAAAGCTAGAGCGGATTAAGTTCGTCCTAAGGGGGTCGGATCAAGGTTTCACCAGGCGGTGGCAACCGTTCGTCGAATACCTCGCAGAAAGATAGACGGAATGGAAAAAAGAAGGCAGCAGCAGCCCAGGATCGGGGGGGGGGGGGGGGGGGGGAGGGGGGGGAGGAGGAACCAGAAGGACTCTCAGGGTTGTTAATATATACTGTATAATATGTATAGGTCGTTGCGAAAGATAATTATATATTGGACTGTTAAATTATATTTTTGGAGAGTGTTACTTGTGATAAGGCAGTTGCCAATTAGGGCTAGTTTTCATTTTTGTTATTTATTATTTATTCATTTTTTGTTTATAAAATAGGTCATTGTTATTTGTGTTGTTATAATATTGTGTAAAGGATGCACAATGTACTGTGTTGGTTGACCAAAAATTTTCAATAAAATATTTAATTAAAAAAATAATGGAAAAATAATTTTGTGTGGGAGGAAACTGTTATTGTTATATTACTTGTAAGGAGTTAGGAATTAGTTGTCATGTGAATGTACATCCATTGTGCCACATTTACTGCTGTATTACAATCAGGTGCTGGGCAACAAAATATCAACAAACCTCCAGCCACATGGACAACAGGAATAAATACATTAGCTAAGCTCCTTGAGTCTAAAAGTGTCATTATTTTGAACTTCTGGGAACCAGAGGACACAACATAGTGGCAGCAGATGCCTGTGAGGAAGACCAAAACATTTTAAATGGATTTAATTTTGAATTAGTACCAGGAAAAATCAATCTGAATTAGTACCAGAGAGAGAGAAACTGAGTGAAACATCCAAAAATGAAATTACCACTGGAACAATGAACACAGAACTTTAGACTGTAACGAACTGGGAAGTCGATAATGTCGTAGGGTCGTTTGAGTAACTTAAACAAAAGTGCACACTGACAATTGTTAGATTTCTAAAAGGCACGAGTGAAGAGGAGAGAGTCAGTTAAATCCTTTTGTGGGCAGAAAAGAAAGGGTTAATTTGTTTCATGGAAAATGTGTGAGGATGACAGTAAAAATCCAGCAAACATGTTCAGCCAAAGTCAAATCAACAGATCTACTGATATGATTTTCAAACCCTGTGGTAGGAACCAGGTGAGCCTGTGGACAATTTTTAACAAGATTGAAAAGCAAATGCAGCCAGAAATTGAAAATTCAAGGAAAGAGATGAAAGGCTGATAGGTCAGCTCATCTGGGGCTCTTCATACCCTGAAGTACAAAAACAATTAATTGGAAGGAATAAGCTCACAATATTGCAGGCTGTAGACACTGGCAGTGGACATGAAATCACAAGTAGATAGATGAAAATGCTGTTTAACCAAAAAAACTAGCTTTCAGTGAAGTCACTGCAATGAATCAGTAACAAAATAATGCACACCAGACAGAGAGAAAGATATGCAAAATCTGTGTATGACTACAGATTCACAAGACAGAAGGAAGTGTCCCGCAAACTGCAGAGCTTGCAAAAAGCCCGATCACTGTGAAAAAAGTGCAGAAGAAAGAAAGAAGATGGTACGGGGGTTATCAGAGTCAGAGCAGCAGGGCAAATGAGAAGGAAAATAAACCAATACACCCATAACCTGGAAGATGATGAGTTTGAAACACAACACACAGAGGAACCACACAACTGCAAGAAATGGCTGGATGTGACAGTTCCCAGAGAAAATAAATTTACACAACCATTCAGAACAGGAAGAGGGTGAGAAATAAATCCGCAGCCATAAATCTGAAGCTGAAGATTGATACTGGAGCACAGCGTAACGTCCTTCCCACTCAGACTTTACCAGAAGATCTTTCCTGAAAATAGGAAAGAAAATGGTGACCGAAGGAAAGGTGCTTTGAAATTGAGCAATGTCATGCTAACGGCTACAGAGAAATTAAGGTATAACAGCTAGGAACAACCCAAATCAGAGGGACACACAAAGAAAAAGATGTTAACTGTGTATTCTATGTCACTGAAACAGATGGTCCTGCTATCCTTGCCTTGAGCAGTTGCGGAGAGCTGCAGCTTATCTCAACAAAACATGACGTGAAGCAAGTGGAACGGATTGTTGAAGCTAGTACATTTATTGAAAAGCATCCTCCAGTCAGATGCAAGGAAGATCTAGTAGCAATGTATCCAAAATATATTTTTTAAATAAATATTTTTCTGCAAGGTTTTGATATTTAACATTTTACACACACAACATAACAAAGAAAAAACAACACAAACACCCAACCCGCACCCCCCCCCCCCCATCAGTAACCTCAACCAAACACCCCAGTTCCCCCCCCCCCCCTCCCCCGCTCCGCCTTAACAGCTGACAGTAACCAGCTCCTCGAAATGTTGTACAAACAAGCCCCATCTCTCGTGGAACCCCTCACTCACCCCTCTCAAAGCAAATTTCACCTTTTCCAGATACAGAATCACCAGCCACATCGAGGCACAGGGTGGAGCAACTGACCTATGCCCTAACAGGACCCGCTGCGAGTGATCGAGGCAAAGGCTAAAACACCTGACCCCGCTCCCGTCTGCAACTCCAGCAAGTCCAACATCCCAAATATGGCCCCCAGGGGACTGAAAACCTTCCCCCCGACAGGATCCCAAACTTCTCCCACAACTCTTCTAAACTTGCAAACCGCCCTTCTAGAAATAGGTCCTTCATTTCCATCACCCCTCGCTCTGCCGATCCCCGAAGCCTAGTATCCACCCTCGCTGGCTCAAACCCATGGTTCCTTGGATCGGTATCAACTTTGACCCCGCCTCTAACCTAAAGTGCTGCCAAAATTAGCTCCATATTTTCAACATGGCCACCACTGACAGCTGACTTCCGGTGGCGTTCGTGAGTGGAGCGGTCGCAGCAAAAAGGCTCCCGCAGGTCCACGAAGTCTGGGCTTGTTCAGGAGGTCTCCGGGTAAAAAAAAAATTTAAGTCCATGAAATCGGGAGATGGGGAACTGGGCCCTCGGGAGCGGAGCGACATGCCGGCACCCCCCCCCCCCCCCCCCCAGCCCCCGCCCCCCTCCCCCCCTCCCCACGCATGGCAGCAGAGGAGGACAAGCGGTGGCCTGGAACGAATCGGCGGCCCAGACCGAAGTGGGGGCCGAACCTGCAGGGAGGAAGGAACGGAGGAGTGACCGACGACCCTCCCCCCCCCCCCCCCCCCCGCAGCAGGAGAGCGCAGGGTGCGACGACCAGCGGCCCAGACTAAGCAGCGGGGACCGAAGCGGGGACCGACCGACACCCCCCCCCACCGGCGGAGACTACCACGAGGCAGGAACAAAGAGGGACTCCCAACCAGAAGCCTCTCTCCCTCTCTCTCGACCTGGGTGAGTGAGGGAAACGGAAGGAAAAAAGAACTTTCGCAAAACTTTTGCAAGAACAAAACTCTGAAAAGAAAACTTTTAAACTTTTAAAAATTCCTTTTGCACTTTTTTTTTCTGAGCCAAAACAAGTTCACCTGAGAAGAATTTCATAAAAGAGGAAAAATAAAGTGGTAAAGGAGAGAAGGGAGGGGAGAAGAAAAAGGGAAGAAACAAAAAAAAAGGGGGGGGGAAGGGAAAAAATGCCAGAAGGGAGCCAAAGCAGAGGGAGAAGGGGCACCAAAGGCAGATGGGGCAATGGGCGAGCCAGTTCAGACGAGCTAATCAGCGCACGAAGCGGCAAAATGGAAGTATCGCCACATCAAAAAGAGCTGAGCAGACAGGTGCATTCTCCCCCGGGGGCAGGGGGGAGCTGGAACTGGAAGGCAGCTTTTGCCGATGCGCTGAAGGAACATCAGCAGGTAAACAAGGCAGAGGCTAGGGCAGACATAGTGGCCGCAGTGCAGGCAGCAATGGCCAAGGCCCTGACGGAGATGCAGCACGCCCTGGGCAGAGCAGAGGAGAAATTGGACGCCCAAGGGGAGAAACAGGAAGCCCAAGAGGCGACCATTAAGGAGCTGGAGAAAGCAGCGACTGACATGAGCGATCGAATCACGGCCTTGGAGAGGGAGATGGCGAGACTGGGCTCAACACAGGGGAGCCTGAAGGGTAGAGTGTACGACCAGGAAAACCACTCGAGGAGGCAAAATGTCAGGATAGTGGGCAAACCAGAGGGGATCAAGGGTAGAAACCCCACGACATACGTGGCCGAGATGCTGGGCAACTTAGTGGGGAGGAAAACCTTTCCCAGCCCACCAGAAATGGACAGAGTGCACCGGTCCCTGCGCCCGAAGCCTAAGGCAGGGGACCACCCGAGAGCAGTTATAGCTAAACTGCACCGGTACCTAGACAGGGAAACAATGCTGCAAATGGGAAGGACATGCCATTAGAATTTACGAGGACATTGGGGCAGACCTAGTCAGGAGACGGGCCGAGTTTAATAGAGCAAAAGCAGCTCTTCACAAGAGCAACATGAGTTTTGGTATGCTGTACCCAGCGAAAGTCTGGGTCACATACCAAGAAAGAGAATACTTCTTTACAGCCCCTGCCGAAGCAAACAAGTTTGTCGAGGAACACGGTCTGGAAAACCACCAGTGAGGTTAGAAATGAGGGGCCCCTGGCAGGGGGCAATAACACGCCGACGGGGGCGGGAGGGGAGTGTCGTGTTGGGTGCTCTGCTACATAGACGAACCAACACGGTTGCGGATGGTGCAACTCATTTTTATTACTAACAATAACAACATCTGTAAACTGGTTACTGTGGTTTGTTCATTACCCTCTAACCTGTGGACCTAGCCCTAACACTATCTTGGAGAAGCACTCAGCACATGGTGAATGTCTGAGTGGCTTGCTGTGAGCTGTCTCCTGCTGGAATGAGCGGGAAGTGTCGTGTTCCCAGTTTTATAGTGTGTATGCTCTTGCCAGTGATTGGCTGTGATGTTGTGTGTGTATTGATTGGTCTGTTGATCTGTCCATCAGTGTGTATGTATGTTTGCACCATGATGTTTATCTGAATATCATGACATCCCCCCTTTTTTTACAAGAATATGTGCCTATGTGGTAATAAATATAGATGTGTACTGAGTGCAGCTGAATGTGTGTGTGCAATATCTACAACATGTACATGAGGCTAAACTATATACATAGGAAGGTGTCAGGTGCAACATAGCAACGAGGTTGTACCACGAACGTGTAAACATTAAGCATCAAAACGAACTCCTGTAACGACAAAAAGAGAAACATATTAACATTGTGGCATAATACGTCAGTGAGTTCAATGTTCAAACAGGCTCATAAGTCCAGCCTAGTAGGTGAGCGACGAATTCGGGTTGACCGCCTCAAGGGTGGGTCAGGATCCACCGGCTGAGGAATGGGCCTGCCCACAGGCGACAGAGGAATGGGCATGGTGGCAGGAAGCTCCACAAAGTCGACATCAGGAACAACAGGAGGGCGTGGCACCGGTGTATGATCACGGAGCGAGCGCGGAAGCAGGCGAAGAGCCCGGTGATTGCGCCTGCGAATGGAGCCATCAGGCATGCGAACCAGGAACGAGCGGGGAGCCATGCGTCGGAGAACTTCGGCAGTTGCCGACCAGCCACCCTCTGGTAGGTGGATGCGGACGTTGTCTCCAGGCGCCAGGGCGGGACGATCAGTTGCCCGAGTGTCATGTGCCACCTTCTGCTGAGCACGCTGCTGTTGCATCCTTTGCAGTACTGGAGCATAGTTGGGTGTAGGGACCAGAATGGATGGCACAGTGGTCCTGAGGGCGCTACCCATCAACAGCTGGGCTGGTGAGAGGCCTGTGGCCAGTGGGGCCGAGCGATAGGCCAGCAGGGCTAAACAGAAATCCGATCCGGCAGCAGCAGCCTTGCAGAGGAGCCGTTTGACAATGTGAATGCCCTTCTCCGCCTTTCCATTGGACTGGGGATGCAGAGGGCTGGACGTCACGTGTGTGAAGCCATACGAAGCAGCAAAAGAAGACCATTCTTGGCTTGCAAAAGAGGGCCCATTGTCCGACATGACAGTAAGCGGAATGCCATGGCGAGCGAAGGTGTCTTTGCATGTCCTGATGACAGCGGACGATGTCAAATCGTGCAGGCGTATGACCTCTGGATAATTCGAAAAGTAA
Organism: Scyliorhinus torazame; assembly: GCF_047496885.1. Lineage (NCBI taxonomy): Eukaryota > Metazoa > Chordata > Chondrichthyes > Carcharhiniformes > Scyliorhinidae > Scyliorhinus > Scyliorhinus torazame. The sequence continues at coordinate 120,192,951 of NC_092719.1, forward strand.
TCTATGATGATGACGTAGTCCCTGCCAAGCGCATGAAAAAGGTCCACACCCACCTTCGCCCAGGGGGACGTCACCACATCATGGGGCTGCAACGTCTCAGGGGGCTGCGCCGGCTGAAACCTTTGGCAGGTGGGGCAGTTGAGCACCATGTTGGCAATGTCATCGCTGATGCCCGGCCAGTATACAGCTTCTCGGGCCCTCTGTCTGCACTTCTCAACCCCCAGATGGCCTTCGTGTAGTTGGTCGAGGACCAGCTTGTGCATGCTGTGTGGAATCACAATCCGGTCCAGCTTTAGGAGGACACTGTCAATGACGGCCAAGTCGTCCCGGACATTGTAGAATTGTGGCCACTGTCCTTTGAGCCACCCTCCCGTCATGTGGCGCATCAAACGTTGTAGAACGGGGTCAGCCGCAGTCTCCCGGCGAATAAGGGCCAGACTTGAATCATCAGCTGGCAGATTTGCCGATGTGAAGGCCACCTGCGCTTCGACCTGACAGACGAACCCCTCCGAGTCGGGCGGTGTGCTCACTGCTCTGGATAGGGCATCCGCAATGATGAGGTCCTTTCCCGGGGTGTAGACCAGTTGAAAGTCATACCTCCGGAGTTTGAGTAGGAAGCGCTGGAGGCGAGGGGTCATCTCACTCAGGTCCTTATGTATGATGCTGACCAGGGGGCGATGGTCGGTTTCCACGGTGAACTGGGGGAGACCATACACGTAGTCGTGGAACTTGTCTATGCCGGTTAACAAACCCTGGCACTCCTTCTCGATCTGCGCATAGCGCTGTTCTGTGGGGGTCATGGCCCGCGAGGCTTAGGCGACCGGGGCCCATGATGCAGTGTCGTCCCGTTGCAGGAGTACCGCCCCAATGCCGGACTGGCTGGCATCAGTCGAGATCTTTGTATCTCGAGCAGTGTTGAAGAACGCCAATACCGGGGCTGTGGTGAGCTTAATTTTGAGCTCCTCCCATTCTTTCTGGTGTGCGGGCAGCCACTGGAACTCCGTGGACTTCTTCACTAGGTGGCGAAGAGCCGTTGTGTGGGAGGTTGGGAATGAACTTCCCCAGGAAGTTGACCATGCCTAGAAAGCGTAGCACTGCTTTCTTGTCTGCCGGCTGCGGCATGGCTGTAATGGCGCTCACCTTGTCTGCATCCGGACGCACTCCTGACCGGGATATGTGGTCCCCCAGGAACTTCAGCTTAGTTTGGCCGAAAGAACACTTGGCTCAGTTGAGGCGCAGGCCGTGTTCCCGTTTCCGCGCAAAGACACGCTGGAGACGACTGATGTGCTCTTGTGGTGTGGTGGACCAGATGATGACGTCGTCAACATAGACGCGCACCCCTACGGTGCCCTCTATCATCTGTTCCATGATTCTGTGAAATACCTCGGATGCCGAGATGATGCCAACGGCATTCTGTTATAGCAGAACCTGCCGAAAGGAGTGTTGAAGGTGCACAGCTTCCTGCTGGACTGATCCAGTTGGATCTGCCAAAAACTCTTCGAGGCATCAAGCTTTGTGAAAATTTTAGCCCGGGCCATTTCGCTCGTGATCTCTTCCCGTTTGGGTATGGGGTAGTGTTCCCTCATGATGTTGTTGTTCAGGTCTTTCGGGTCAATGCAGATCCGGAGTTCGCCAGAGGGCTTCTTTTTTTAAAAAAAAAAAATTTTATTAAAGGTTTTCATAAAATATCAATAACAAAATGAGAAAGAAAAAAGAACCCAACAGGGTTAAGTACAAAACACAATCTAAAAAAGCAACCCCCCAAACCCCTCCCCCCCCTGTACATAAATAATAAATTAACATTAACACCCCGACTTAACACAACAGGTGTATACACCCCCTCAGACCCTCCAGTGTAAATAACATAAACAAAAATAAAGTAAACCCCCCACCCCCCCGAGCTGCTGCTGCCATTGACCAATGTCTATCGTTCTGCCGGAACGTCTAAGAACGGTTGCCACCGCCTAAAGAACCCTTGTACCGACCCTCTCAATTTAATGAACCCTGCCATATCGCTGATCCACATAGGCCCCCACGTCCGGCCCCTCCAGCCCCTCCACCTTTACCGCCAGGCCTAAGATCTCGTCCTCATTGTCAGAGATCTTTTGTCGAGCCTCTCGGATCGCCACCCCCTGGGCCGTCTGTGTCTCCAGCAGCTTATCAATAGAAGCCTTCATCGGCTCTAGCAGGTCCGTTTTAATCTCTCTGAGGCAGTGCTGGATACCCTCCTGTTGCTCCTCCGCCCACTGCCTCCACGCTGCCTGGTCTCCACCCACCGCCATTTTGTCCTTCTTCCCTCCTTTCTTCGGGTCCACCACCACCTTTTTTGTCGCCCCGCTCCTAGTTAAAGCCATATACTGACGGGGAGCTGTTATTAACTCCTTCCCACACCGGGAAATGTCGAAAAGGGGCCGTTGGGGGCCCTGAAAAGAGCCCAAAAGTCAATTTTTGCGGGAGCCGCCAAATGTGCGACTTAGCTCCGCATCGCCGCAACTGGAAGTCTCGAGAGGGAATCCTTTTGGCAGTGTTCGCTTCACCAATCTGCCCCAAAAAGTCTGTGGAAACTCCTGTGAAAAAGGTCTGAGAGTCCGTTCCAGACGGGAGCTGCCGAATGCGCGACCTACTCCTCCATGCCGCCACTGGAAGCCTCGTCCCCACTTCTTCAATGGCCTTGGTGAGATCTTTTCACAGTTGTTCCCTCTGCTGCTAGAATTCACCTTTAATAAAGGCCCTCAAGTCAGCTTGAAGCCTTTAAGCTTGCCCTTCCCCCGCCTGCATGCTGGAAGAGGCTTTTGTGTTTCCTGCAGCTCCAGCCAAATCTTTTACTGTTTCTGCCGGGTCTGGTAACCAAGAGACATACCATTCCTGGGGGACACTGTCGGGGGAATGTTGCAGTCTTCTTCCTACACCGGGAAATGTCGGAAAAATGCCGTTGGGGGCCCTGTAAAGAGCCCAAACGTCCGATCCAAGCGGGAGCTGCCGAACATGCGACTTAGCTCTGCATAGCTGCAACTGGAAGTCCATATTGCCCCATATTTGATTGACCTTCCCTTCAGCCACTCTATGGAGCTCAGTGGCACCTTTCTCGGTGCACTCCATCATCTGAGCTATCTTGATCACTTTTTCCAAAATTCTGGTGGTTTCAGCCAGGAGCTTCTTCTGGATATTGAGGTTATGGATCCCACAAACCAGCAGTCGTGCAACATGCCACTAAATGCTGTCCAAAACGTGCAATGTTCAGCAAGCTGACGAAGCCTCGCTATGAAAGATGAGATGGACTCTTCATGGTCCCTCATTGCAGAGCTTTTTAAAATAATTTTAGAGTACCCAATTCAATTTTTCCAATTAAGGGGCAATTTAGCGTGGCCAATCCACCTACCCTGCACATCTTTGGGTTGTGGGGGCGAAACCCATGCAAGCACGGGAAGAATGTGCAAACCCTACATGGACAGTGACCCAGAACCGGGATCTCGGCGGCGTGAGACAGCAGTGCTAACCATTGCGCCAAGGTGCTGCCCTCTCGTTGCAGAGTTAAATTTATAATGTCGGAGGATAATAGAGGGCATTGGGGTGAAGTGTTCTTTTACCAATTTCACCATCTAGTCAAAGGTCTTTGAGTTGGATGCCTCTGGGAACATGAGGTTCCGAATTAAAATATAGCTTTGGGGCCCGCAAACTGTCAGAAGGATCACCTTCTGCTCGTCCTCAACTATGTCATTCTCAGTAAAAAAATAAATAGCGGCACCATGTGATCATAGAATTTACAGTGCAGAAGGAGGCCATTCAGCCCATTGAGTCTGCACCAGCTGTTGGAAAGAGCACCCTACCCAAGCCCACACTTCCACCCTATCCCCATAACCCAGTTACCCCACCCAACACTAAGGGCAATTTTGAACACTAAGGACAATTTAGCATGGCCAATCCACCTAACCTGCACATCTTTGGACTGTGGGAGGAAACCGGAGCACCCGAAGGAAACCTACGCACACGCGGGGAGAACGTGCAGACTCTGCACAGACAGTGACCCAAGCTGGGTATCGAACCTGGGACCCTGGAGCTGTGAAGCAATTGTGCTAACCACTATGCTACCGTGCTGACCCCGTGATGTACTGACTCCAAACATCAGCCCCTTGGTCAAACTAGTCTAGGTTGTCGATGATAGGCATATTCACTAACGATGTAAAAGATTCCTGACTCTCGTTGGAGCTTCTTTCCTTTGTCAATTGTTCCTTCTGTTATGGGCCATTGTTTAGAGAACCCCAAAGTGTATCATGGAGTTCACCTACCCACAACTTTTAATAGATTGTGGTATGGGGAGCACACGGCTCACTCCACAGGTATGGTACAGCTGAAATGGACGAGTATTTTTTAAAACAAAACAATGTTTATTCTATGAACTCAAGTTAACCTTTCTAAAGCAAACAGTGAACATCTTAGTAACCAGTAAATCAAATACACCCCCCCAAAGAATACAACAGTAAGTCATATGTATGCTGTTCTTTTAACATCCAAAAGACTTAACAAAACTCCAAACAGGGTTTACATTCAAGGCTTAAAACATTTATACTTCTTCTGAATTCACCAAATGATCAAGAGATAGTTTTTGGATGGCAGAGATCAACAGCAGTGCAGCTCACAGACACCCCCCAAGCTTTCTCAAACTGAAACTAAAAAAGCTGAATTAGAGCTCAGTTCCACGCACACTCTGACATCACTCCAGTAACATGAGCAGCTCCATTTCTTAAAGGTACATTTCTTAAACACCCATTTCTTAAAGGGTACTCTCACATGACACCTCCCCCTCAAGAAAAAAACCCCCATCAACTTCAAGATGGTTTCATTTTTCACATTTGCCCTATCCTTTAAGAAATGCACACAGTAAATATACTCGTTAGTTTAAAAAAAACCATGCAAACAGATATAATAATAAAGTCCATTATTTCCGTTCTTCCTCCAACTGAAATCCTTCATGATTGACAGTCTCGTTGAACAGGAAGGTCTCTACACGATCCGTCCAATTCTCTACGCCTAGGCATTTCTCTTTAAAGTCAGATAATTTAGTTCAATCTGATCATAGAGTACCTTGTAATTCTCCAACACATGCGCCTTGGTTATCCCAGCTTTCAGGCAGTCAAATGCCTGTTGAAAGTCCGCTGTCCATTGAAATTTTCAAAGTTTCTTCAGCAAATCCAACAGTGGAGCAATCACGCTACAAAACCTTTGCACACATGTTCGATCAAATCCACCCATGCCAAGAAATCGCATTATTTCGCTTTGTCTCGAGGGTATCGAAAACCATAAGACCATAAGACATAGGAGCGGAAGTAAGGCCATTCAGCCCATCGAGTCCACTCCGCCATTCAATTATGGCTGATTTCAACTCCATTTACCCGCTCTCTCTCCATAGCCCTTAATTCCTCGAGAAATCAAGAATTTATCAACTTCTGTCTTAAAGACACTCGACGTCCCGGCCTCCACCACCCTCTGTGGCAATGAATTCCACAGACCCACCACTCTCTGGCTGAAGAAATTTCTCCTCATCTCTGTTCTAAAGTGACTCCCTTTTATTCTAAGGCTGTGCCCCCGGGTCCTAGTCTCCCCTGCTAATGGAAACAACTTCCCTACATCCACCCTATCTAAGCCATTCATTATCTTGTAAGTTTCTATTAGATCTCCCCTCAACCTCCTAAACTCCAATGAATATAATCCCAGGATCCTCAGACGTTCATCGTATGTTAGGCCTACCATTCCTGGGATCATCCGTGTGAATCTCCGCTGGACCCGCTCCAGTGCCAGTATGTCCTTCCTGAGGTGTGGGGCCCAAAATTGCTCACAGTATTCTAAATGGGGCCTAACTAATGCTTTATAAAGCTTCAGAAGTACATCCCTGCTTTTATATTCCAAGCCTCTTGAGATAAATGACAACATTGCATTTGCTTTCTTAATTACGGACTCAACCTGCAAGTTTACCTTTAGAGAATCCTGGACTAGGACTCCCAAGTCCCTTTGCACTTCAGCATTATGAATTTTGTCACCGTTTAGAAAATAGTCCATGCCTCTATTCTTTTTTCCAAAGTGCAAGACCTCGCACTTGCCCACGTTGAATTTCATCAGCCATTTCTTGGACCACTCTCCTAAACTGTCTAAATCTTTCTTCAGCCTCCCCACCTCCTCCATACTACCTGCCCCTCCACCTATCTTTGTATCATCGGCAAACTTAGCCAGAATGCCCCCAGTCCCGTCATCTAGATCGTTAATATATAAAGAGAACAGCTGTAGCCCCAACACTGAACCCTGCGGGACACCACTCGTCACTGGTTGCCATTCCGAAAAAGAACCTTTTATCCCAACTCTCTGCCTTCTGCCTGACAGCCAATCGTCAATCCATGTTAGTACCTTGCCTCGAATACCATGGGCCCTTATTTTACTCAGCAGTCTCCCGTGAGGCACCTTATCAAAGGCCTTTTGGAAGTCAAGATAGATAACATCCATTGGCTCTCCTTGCTCTAACCTATTTGTTATCTCTTCAAAGAACTCTAACAGGTTTGTCAGGCACGACCTCCCCTTACTAAATCCATGCTGACTTGTCCTAATCCGACCCTGCACTTCCAAGAATTTAGAAATCTCATCCTTAACAATGGATTCTAGAATCTTGCCAACAACCGAGGTTAGGCTAATTGGCCTATAATTTTCCATCTTTTTCCTTGTTCCCTTCTTGAACAGGGGAGTTACAACAGTGATTTTCCAATCCTCTGGGACTTTCCCGGACTCCAGTGACTTTTGAAAGATCATAACTAACACCTCCACTATTTCTTCAGCTATCTCCTTTAGAACTCTAGGATGTAGTCCATCTGGGCCCGGAGATTTATCAATTTTTAGACCTCTTAGTTTCTCTAGCACTTTCTCCTTTGTGATGGCTACCATATTCAACTCTGCCCCCTGACTCTCCGGAATTGGTGGGATATTACTCATGTCTTCTACTGTGAAGACTGACGCAAAGTACTTATTTAGTTCCTCAGCTATTTCCTTGTCTCCCATCACAAAATTACTAGCGTCATTTTGGAGCGGCCCAATGCCAACTTTTGCCTCCCGTTTGTTTTTAATGTATTTAAAGAAACTTTTACCATCATTCCTAATGTTACTGGCTAGCCTACCTTCATATTTGATCCTCTCTTTCCTTATTTCTCTCTTTGTTATCCTCTGTTTGTTTTTGTAGCCTTCCCAATCTTCTGACTTCCCACTACTCTTTGCCACATTATAGGCTTTCTCTTTTGCTTTGATGCATTCCCTAACTTCCTTTGTCAGCCATGGCTGCCTAATCCCCCCTCTGATAACCTTCCTTTTCTTTGGGATGAACCTCTGCACTGTGTCCTCAATTACTCCCAGAAACTCCTGCCATTGCTGTTCTACTGTCTTTCCCACTAGGCTCTGCTCCCAGTCGATTTTCGTCAGTTCCTCCCTCATGCCCCTGTAGTTACCTTTATTTAACTGTAACACCTTTACATCTGATTCTACCTTCTTTCTTTCAAATTGGAGATTGAATTCTACCATATTATGATCACTGCCTCCTAAGTGCTCCCTTACTTTAAGATCTTTAATCAAGTCTGGCTCATTACATAACACTAAGTCCAGAATGGCCTGTTCCCTCGTGGGCTCCATCACAAGCTGTTCCAAAAAGCCCTCCTGTAAACATTCAATGAATTCCCTTTCCTTGGGTCCACTGGCAGCATTATTTACCCAGTCCACCTGCATATTGAAGTCCCCCATGATCACTGTGACCTTGCCTTTCTGACATGCACTTTCTATTTCGTGGTGCATTTTGTGTCCCCGGTCCTGACCACTGTTAGGAGGCCTGTACGTAACTCCCATTATGGTTTTTTTGCCTTTGTGGTTCCTCAACTCTACCCACACAGACTCCACATCATCTGACCCTATGTCATTTAGTGCTATTGATTTAATTTCATTCCTAATTAACAAGGCAACCCCGCCCCCTCTGCCCACCTCCCTGTCTTTTCGATAGGTTGTGAATCCCTGGATGTTTAAATGCCAGTCCTGAACCCCCTGCAACCATGTCTCTGTGATGCCTACCACATCATACCTGCCAGTCACAATCTGGGCCACAAGCTCATCTACCTTGTTCCATACACTGCGCGCATTTAAATATAGCACCTTTAATTCTCTATTGACCGTCCCTTTTTGTTTTCCTAGTGTGGTGGACCTTGGTTTACTGAGCCTTTCCATACACTGTGTCATATTTTGTGGGATGGGGACTATCGTAACCTCTCCTGAGTTTTGTCTTTTCGTGCTTTTTTGTATTCCTAAGCAGCTACGCTTCCCACTGATTACTTCACCTCTTGGTTCCCTGACTTTCCCTTCCCCCCCAATCTTTAGTTTAAAGTCCTATTGACCACCCTATTTATTCTTTTCGCCAGAACACTGGTCCCAGCTCGGTTCAGGTGGAGACCATCCCAACGGTATAGGTCCCCCTGTCCCAAAACTGATGCCAGTGTCCCATGAAAAGTAACCCCTCTTTCCCACACCACTCTTTCAGCCACGTGTTAACTTCCCTTATTCTTGCCTCCCTATGCCAATTTGCACGTGGCTCGGGCAGTAATCCGGAGATTATGAACCTTGAGGACCTGTTTTTTAATTTGAATCCTAGCTCTTTATAATCTCTAAACAGGTCCTCTTTCCTAGACTTGCCTATGTTGTTGGTACCGACATGGACCACAACAACTGGATCCTCCCCCTCCCTCTCCAGTATCCTTTCAAGCTGGTCAGAGATGTCCCGCACCCTAGCACCGGGCAGGCAACATACCATGCGGGACTCTTTATCCTGCTCACAAAGGGGATACTATCTATGCCCCTGATAATAGAATCCCCTACAACTACAACTTGCCTATTTACTCCCTCCCCTTGAATGGCCTGCTGAACCATGGTGCCTTGGTCAGCTGACTCATCCTTCCTGCAGCCCTGTTCGCCATCCACACAGGGAGCAACTGCCTCATACCTGTTGAACAGGGTCAAGGGCTGAGGCTCCTGAGTTCCTGACTGCTGGTTCCCTTTACCTGCCTGACTTGCAGTCACACCCTGCTGTCCCTGGCCACTGGCAGGATTTAAACTACTTACTCTGACAGGTGTGACTGCCTCCTGAAACACAGTGTCCAGGTAAGTCTCCCCCTCCCGGATGTGCCTCAGTGTTTGAAGCTCAGACTCCAGCTCATCAACTCTGAGCCGGAGCTCTTCGAGCAGCCAACACTTACTGCAGATGTGGTCGCTGCAGCTCGCAATGGGATCTGCCAGCTCCCACATCAAGCAGCTCAAGCACATCACCTGACCAGCCATCACTAATTAATTAATTAGTTTAATTTAAGTTTATGAGTTTAGCTGTGTTTTTTTTTAAATTTGGGGCAGATTTGCTATCAACCACTCAGATCACTGCTTCCCTCTGACATCACTTTTGGGAAACAAACTGGAAAGCAGGAGGTTTCTGTTAGGTTTTTATACTCACAGAGACTGCTCCTCCTCCTCCGAACGTCTCCCGAAATTAGGCCCGAAGAAAGAGAGAGAACAAAACAGTAGGGAAAAAGCACCTTCTCCCACTCTTCACCGAATTACCTCACTGCACCAAATTACCAAATTCTCACTCGGTCTGTATCTCTCTCACTCAGGCTGTGTGTCCTTGACCTGCACAATGCTTACTAATGTGCACTTTCTGTCTGTCTTTTATACAGACTTTAGGATGACTCTCACTAAAACTTCAAAGAGAAGAATACAATGTGTACCTTTGTGCCCCTTAACAGGCCTCAGGTGACTGCCAGATAACTGCCTCTCAGCAATTAGGGTGGGGGCAGCTTCAGCCAATCAGACACTAATCTACACTGCACTTTTAACTGAAAAACAGCAAAATTAGATGAACCACTTACCTTTCTTGGTTACCTCACTGCACCAAATTACCAAATTCTCACTCTGTCTGTGTCTCACTCACTCAGTCTGTGTGTCCTTGACCTGCGCAATGCTTACCAAAACTCCTCAAGGAAAGTGATTCTGGCTTTTCCAAATTCACTTTTGGCTAGGTTTATCACCAAACCCACCTCCAGAAGTCGATCGAATAACTCCATCAGATGTTTCAAATGTTCTGTCCATGTCTAGCTGAAAATCACCAGATCGCCGATGTATACCACACAATTAGGTAATCCTGAAACAACTTTGTTAGTTGACTGTTGAAATGTGGCTGGTGCGTTTTCCATGCCAAATGGCAGAACTTTGAATTGGTATATACCATGTGGAGTCACAAAAGCTGAAATTTCCTTCGCCCTTTCGGATAAAGGTACCTGCCAGTAACCTTTAAGTAAATCCAATTTGGAAATAAAAGCTGATTGTCCCACTTTCTCAATGCAATCCTCCAAACGTGGGATAGGATAAGAGTCCGTTCTTGTAACTGCATTAACCTTTCTATAGTCCACACACAACCATTGGGTACCGTCTGGTTTAGGCACCATCACTATGGGTGAGCTCCATTGGCTGCAATCCACTTCAATTATGCCATTTTTAAGCATACTCTCAATCTCTTTGTTAACCTGTGCCAATTTTAAAGGGTTAAGTCTATATGGATGTTGTTTGATTGGAACAGCATTTCCCACATCTACATCATGTATAGCCATTTTAGTACTTCCCAATTTATCTCTACAAACTTGCCCATGCGATATCAATAACTCTTTCAGGTCGTTTTTCCTCTGGAAGATAACTCAACAATTTATCCCGTTTTTTAAGAACATCCTCATTTTCCAATTTAATTTGAGGTATGTCAAATTCACAGTCATCTGGATTTGGTTCTTCACTTTGAGTTAGAATCATTAAAACCGCCTCCTTTTTCTCTCCTTCCCTTTCAAAGTACCTTTTAAGCATATTCACATGACACACTCGGTGATTCTTCCTCCTATCCGGCGTTTTTACCACATAATTCACCTCACTTAATTTCCTTTCAATCTGATAAGGTCCACAAAACCTAGCTTTTAAAGGTTCACCTACCACTGGTAACAATACTAAAACTTTATCTCCACTGGCAAAACTACGAACTTTGGATTTCTTATCCGCTACCCGCTTCATCACATTTTGTGCAACTTTTAAGATTCATAGATTCATAGAATTTACAGTGCAGAAAGAGGCCATTCGGCCCATCGAGTCTGCACGGGCTCTTGGAAAGAGCACCCTACCCAAGCCCACACCTACACCCTATCCCCATAACCCAGTAACTCCACCTAACACTAAGCGCAATTTGGACACTATGGGCAATTTAGCATGGCCAATCCACCTAACCTGCACATCTTTGGACTGTGGGAGGAAACCGGAGCACCCGGAGGAAACCCACGCAGACACGGGGAGAACGTGCAGACTCCGCACAGACTGACCCAAGCCATGAATTGAAGCTGGGACCCTGGAGCTGTGAAGCATTTGTGCTAACCACTATGCTACTGTACTACCCTTAAATGTTGTCTAGCCAATTCACCTGCTCTATTTAATTGTTCCCTAAAATTTGACACGTAATCCAATAATGCAATTTCCGATTTCTCACTCACCAATTTTTCCTTAATCAAGTTAAGTGGTCCTCTTACCTTATGACCAAAAATTAGTTCAAAAGGACTGAATTTGGTTGACTCATTAGGTGCATCCCTAATTGTAAACAATACGAATGGGATTCCTTTATCCCAATCCTCTGGATAATCTTGACAATACGCCTTCAACATTGTCTTTAATGTCTGATGCCACCTTTCTAACACTCCCTGCGATTCTGGATGGTATGCTGTTGATTTAAATTGTGTTATTCCAAAGCTATCCATAACCTCTTTGAACAACCTCGAGGTAAAATGTGATCCTTGATCCGATTGTATTTCTGTGGGTAGTCCATATCTAGTGAAGAATTTAAGTAACTCCTCCACAATCCTTTTAGCTGTAATATTACGTACTGGAATGGTCTCTGGAAACCTAGTAGACACATCCATTATAGTCAAAAGATATTGATTCCCACTTTTTGTTTTCGGAAGCGGTCCTACACAATCAATTAAGACCCTTGTAAAAGGTTCCTCAAATGCTGGAATGGGTATTAAGGGTGCTGGTTTTATCACTGCTTGAGGTTTCTTTATCACTTGACATGTGTAACATGATTGACAAAATTTAACTACATCTTTATGTAGTCCAGGCCAATAAAAATGTTTCTGGATTTTAGCTTGAGTTTTCCTTATTCCCAAATGACCTCCCACTGGTACCTCACGTGCAACTCACAACACCTCCTTTCTATACCCTACCGGCAATACTACTTGATGAACTTCTGCCCACTTTTCATCCGCCTGCATATGTAAAGGTCTCCATTTTCTCATCAAGATATCACTTTTACGGTAATAACACTATGCTATACACTCAGATTCCTCTTCCGTGTACGCTTTCTGATACATCCGTTTTATTTCTAGATCTTTTTATTGTAACTCAGCCAATTTTCCTGAACTAAAAATATCCGCTATATCCTCCACCTGTTCTTGTTCTTTTTCAACCATCTGATCAAAAATCGTTTCTGATAATTGCACTTCAACTTCATCTTCACTCTTTGATTTCTCCTCTTGTCTTAACCTGTGACTTTGCGACCTTGTACACAATCAGAAAACTCCCAGGATATTCATCCTTCAACACTTCAGTTATCTGATTTTCCACTGGCTTATCGACCACAGATCACTTCCACCTGTGATCCAGCTACATCATTACCCAAGATAAACTGTATTCCTGGACAAGATAGTTTCTCTATTACTCCAACTCCCACTTCACCACTCTTCACTGGACTTTCCAACCTTACCTTATATAATGGAACGCTACTCCTCTCACCCTGAATTCCACATATTACCACCTTTCCTGGCAACATTCTTCCCAAACTACATAACTCCTCATCTCTTACCATTAAAGATTGACTAGCTCCCGTATCTCTTAAAATTGTGACTTCTTTACCTGCTCCTCCTGATACACATGAGTAAACTTTACCCACACAAGTAAATTCTTTAAGGAGATCTGGCACCTTCTGATCAATCACCTCTTGATCAGGCTGTACAATCTTTTCACCTCCTTCGCTTCATAGAACATAGAACATAGAACGATACAGCGCAGTACAGGCCCTTCGGCCCACGATGTTGCACTGACATGGGAAGTCAAAAAACAAAAGCCATCTAACCTACACTATGCCATTATCATCCATATGCTTATCCAATAAACTTTTAAATGCCCTCAATGTTGGCGAGTTCACTACTGTTGCAGGTAGGGCATTCCACGGCCTCACCACTCTTTGCGTAAAGAACCTACCTCTGACCTCAGTCCTATATCTATTACCCCTCAGTTTAAGGCTATGTCCCCTCGTGCTAGCCATTTCCATCCACAGGAGAAGACTCTCACTGTCCACCCTATCTAACCCCCTGATCATTTTGTATGCCTCTATTAAGTCTCCTCTTAACCTTCTTCTCTCTAACGAAAACAACCTCAAGTCCATCAGCCTTTCCTCATAAGAATTTCCCTCCATACCAGGCAACATCCTGGTAAATCTCCTCTGCACCCGCCAAAGCTTCCACATCCTTCCTATAATGCGGTGACCAGAACTGTACGCAATACTCCAAATGCGGCCATTCCAGAGTTTTGTACAGCTGCAACATGACCTCATGACTCCGGAACTCAATCCCTCTACCAATAAAGGCCAACACTCCATAGGCCTTCTTCACAACCCTATCAACCTGGGTGGCAACTTTCAGGGATCTATGTACATGGACGCCTAGATCCCTCTGCTCATCCACACTTCCAAGAATTTTACCATTAGCCAAATATTCCGCATTCCTGTTATTCCTTCCAAAGTGAATCACCTCACACTTCTCTACATTAAACTCCATGTGCCACCTCTCAGCCCAGCTCTGCAGCTTATCTATGTCCCTCTGTAACCTGCTACATCCTTCCGCACTGTCGACAACACCACCGACTTTAGTGTCGTCTGCAAATTTACTCACCCACCCTTCTGCGCCCTCCTCTAGGTCATTAATAAAAATGACAAACAGCAACGGCCCCAGAACAGATCCTTGTGGTACGCCACTTGTAACTGAACTCCATTCTGAACATTTCCCATCAACCACCACCCTCTGTCTTCTTTCTGCTAGCCAATTTCTGATCCACATCTCTAAATCACCCTCAATCCCCAGCCTCCGTATTTTCTGCAATCGCCTACCGTGGGGAACCTTATCAAACGCTTTACTGAAATCCATATACACCACATCAACTGCTCTACCCTCGTCTACCTGTTCAGTCACCTTCTCAAAGAACTCGATAAGGTTTGCGAGGCATGACCTACCCTTCACAAAGCCATGCTGACTATCCCTAATCACATTATTCCTATCTAGATGATTATAAATCTTGTCTCTTATAATCCCCTCCAAGACTTTACCCACAACAGACGTGAGGCTCACCGGTCTATAGTTGCCGGGGTTGTATCTACCCCCCTTCTTGAACAAAGGGACCACATTTGCTATCCTCCAGTCCTCTGGCACTATTCCTGTAGCCAATAATGACATAAAAATCAAAGCCAAAGGCCCAGCAATCTCTTCCCTGGCGTCCCAGAGAACCCTAGGATAAATCCAAAGGAAAGCTTCACTTGGGCTTTCCTTTACCACTTTAACAAACCCCACTGTCTTATCCTGTTTTACCACATCAGCCCTCCCAGTGCTTTTCTTTAACCACCAACACTGTGACTTTACATGGCCTAGTTTATTACAGTGAAAACATTTGAAACTTTTCATGTCTCTTCTACCCTCCTGGATCTCTTTTTTAATCTGAGGTACTCTCCTTATTATCTCCCATCAGATCACCTTCACCTTTACCACTTGAGTATTTCCCATGTCCCCAGTTTCTATCCCTCACAGGCTGAAACTGATGTCGGAAACCAAGCTTTGATTTATGAACTAATTCATAATCATCTGCCATTTTTGCTGCTAATTTCGCAGTTTTAACCCTCTGCTCTTCCACATGAGTTCTAATTACATCAGGAATTGAATTTTTAAACTCCTCCAAAATTATAATTTCTCTGAGAGCTTCATACGTTTGGTCTTTTTTCAAAGTCCTTATCCACCTATCAAAATTATTCTGTTTGAGCCTTTCAAACACCATGTATGTTTGACCAAATTCTTTCCTGACATTTCTAAACCTTTGTCTGTAGGCTTCAGGCACTAGTTCATATGCACCCAAGATGGATTTTTTTCACCTCATACGTCCCAGATACCTCCTCCGGTAGTGATGCAAACACGTCACTAGCCCTACCTACCAGCTTTGTTTGAATCAGTAATACCCACATGTCCTGTGGCCATTTCATTTGTTTAGCTACCTTCTCAAATGAAATGAAAAAGGCTTCCACTTCCTTCTCATCACACCTTGGCAACGCTTGGACATATTTAAATAGATCCCCACCAAGCCTTTGACTTTGACGCTCTTTCTCACTATCCTCATCACTATCATCCAACTGTACGTTTCCCTTTACGTCTGCCAATTGTAACTGACTGTCATGTTTCATGGCCATTTTCTGAAGTTCAAATTCTCTCTTTATCTTTTTCCCTGATCTGTATCTCCCTTTCTCTTTCTTTTGTTCTGCTAGGGCTATTCTTTCTTTTCTCCTTTTTTCTCTCTCCTTTTCTTTTTCCTCTCTCTCTCTCTTTCTTTTTCCTTTCTCTCTCTCTTTCTCTTTCCGCTCTCTCTCTTTCGTATTCAAGCTGCTTTAATTCTTTCTCATGTTCCATTTGTTTAATTTGCAACTGAATTTTTGCCATTTCCAATGAGTCAATCCCAGGCAACTTTAAATGCATAACCACCGCCATAATTACCTCATCTTTTTGCAGTTTGTCAGGTAATATTGCAATATTTTTGCCAAATCTAACAGTCTGCTTTTAGTCTCTGTCCGTAAGGTACTGCGTGTGACAGTCTTCACCCACAAAAACTACTGAGCCTCTGAAAGAGCCATTGTCCACAACACACTCCCCACTTAAACTAAAATACCACGTCTGAAAAGCAACCACAATATGCTCACCCCTCACTGTCTTTAAGTTCACTAAGCCAATCCAATAGATAGACTTTTATCCCAGACGAGCCCCCAATTGTTACGGGCCAGGGTTTAGAGAACCCCAAAGTATATCACGGAGTTCACCTGACCCACAACTTTTAATAGATTGTGGTATGGGGAGCACACGGCTCACTCTACAGGTATGGTACAGCAGAAATGGATGAGTATTTTTTAAAACAAAACGATGTTTATTCTATGAACTCAAGTTAACCTTTCTAAAACAAACAGTGAACATCTTAGCAACCAATAAATCAAATACACCCCCCAAAGAATACAACACTAAGTAATCTGTATGCTGTTCTTTTAACATCCAAAAGACTTAACAAACCTTCAAACAGGAGTACATCAGGGTTTACATTCAAGACTGAAAACATTTGTACTTCTTCTGAATTCACCAAATGATCAATAGATAGTTTTTGGATGGCAGAGATCAACAGCAGTGCAGCTCACAGACACACCCAAGCTTTCTCAAACTGAAACTGAAAAAGCAGAAGTAGAGTTCAGCTCCACCCACACTCTGACATCACGCCAGTAATATGAGCAGCTCCATTTCTTAAAGGTACATTTCTTAAACACCCATTTCTTAAAGGGTACTCTCACATGACACTTCCTTCCGTCCTCAATTCATGACAACTGTTAGCTGCGATCAAAGCTTTTACCTCGTTGTCTGTGTGATGACTCAAGACAAACATTGGAGGGGCTGCCAGTAGTTAACAAGGAGTTCATTGATGAAAGGCAAAGGCAGTTGAGTAACAGGCACAGGACACAGGTCTGAACACTTTGGCTCCAGGTCCACACTGCCCAGGGTCCTGTTTCCAAGGCCCCAAGCAAACTCTCCATTGTCCAAGGTTCGCACACTTCCACATGATTTTAAGACAGAATCACATAAGCTGCTAACTGCTGAATTCTCACAAACTGCAGAGACAGAGAATTTTTGAAAATGTACTAGCTGCCTTCGTTTCAAACTGCCCACAATTAACATCCAAGGACCATCGGGGAGTTTAAGTAAAAGTAATTAATTAGTCCCACAGTCCGCACATGAAAATTCAATTGAACAATGTGCAGCTTCAGCTCATGTGTGTCCACTAAACAAGGGACAATGAGAAGGGTGTTTGGTACATCACTGGCCAAACATATTCGTAGCATACCTATGTCTAGAAGTTAGCAGATGAAGAGAGAAAATACATGCTTGGTGACATTATATGAAAAGTATCCAAATTGTGATAGGATAAATTTACTTATACATTATGTAATCCTAATTATTAGTTGTGCATTTTAAAACAAATGTACTCTTTTGATTGGTATATGTTAATTACTTGTAAGAAGGTATAATTGCCATTGCATTTCTTTGTTCTGAGAGCTGGCAAGCCACATGGTGGATGTTTAGCTACCCTGCTCTAGCTGGAATAAAGATCTTGAACTGGAACTCAAGAGTGTCGTTTGGTCAGTTGGCGGCGTGAGGTACACTAGTCAAATAGCTGAGAAACTCCCACAACAGCCCCAAGCTGGTCAGGTGATCTGTAGTCCCTGGCCTTTAAAGTGGCCATGCTACCACAATATGTCATATTGTTATATTATTTTGTAAGGAGCTAGGAACTGTTCTGCAAATGTATAATCATGGTGCTACAATTGCTGCTGCACTTTAATCAGTTGACAAACAACAGTCCACAAGGCAGAGAGAGAGAGAGAGAGAGAGAGAGAGAAGTAAAAATACACTCAATGCTGCCTTCCAACTCATTTTAAGTCTAAAAGTGTGATTATTTTACTGGGTGCCAGTTTTGTACACAGTATTACATGGGTGCATGTGTGTGCGTGTGGAGTCTTACACATGAGAACTGTATTACATGAGCCCAAAGCTGTTTAGCACACTGGGCTAAATCGCTGGCTTTGAAAGCAGACCATGGCAGGCCAACAGCACGGTTTGATTCCCGTAACAGCCTCCCCGAACAGGCGCCGGAATGTGGCGACTAGGGGCTTTTCACAGTAACTTCATTTGAAGCCTACTTGTGACAATAAGCGATTTTCATTTCATTTTCAAACTGCTCACAATACTCCAAATGGGGTCTGACTGTAGAAGCCAGCTATTTTCTAACACACCTGATAGGTAAAATAGGTAAAAATGATCGGTAAAAGATAGCTATTTAGCATTAAGCCCCTAGTCTATTAAATACCCATTTTAAAACTCACATGGGGGTACAGCTAGATGGCTAAAGACAGATATGATTTAGTATAACCGTAATAGTTCGTACGGCCATATTCCATTCCGGAATCAATCTATACTTTGACTTAACTATTCGCTGTCTCTCTGTCTTTCACATTTCACTTTCTAACTCTGACTTTTGAAGTTATTGCAAGCTGTTTGCCGTAAGCGAGAACATCATTTCTGTATTATTTGAAAGTTGAATCTACAAAATTGCTTCTCTTTGAGTCCTTTTGCCAGCTGGACTTATTAGAGAATAAGATTTAAATGATTCTCAATTGTAACCGATAGAGACAAATAAAACAATTCTTATTTGCACCCGAGAAGTGTTAACTCAAACTTCTACTGAGTTTTGGTGTTCGCAAGTGCCACTAAATCCGCATGGTAGATCACAACATTGACCAGAGCCTTATACAGCCTCATAAGTACATCCCTATTCTTGTATTCTAGCCCTCTTGACATGAATGCTAACATTGCATTTGTCTTCTTAACTGCCGACTGAACCTGCACATTAACCTTGAGAATCGTGAACAAGGACTCCCAAGTCCCTTTGTGCTCCTGCTTTCCGAAGCATTTCCCCATTTAGAAAATAGCCTATGCCTAGATTCCTCCTTCCAAAGTGCATAACCTCACACTTTCCACATTGTGTTTCATTTGCCACTTCATTGCCCACATTCCTAGCTTGTCCAAGTCCTATCTGTATAAAAGACAGACAGAAAGCACACTCAGTAAGCTTTGTGTGGGTCAAGCAGACACAGCCGGAGTGAGACACATCCAGAGTGGTAATTGGAACTTGGTAATTTGGTGCAGTGAGGTAATTTGGTGCAGAGTGGGAGAAGGTGCTTTCTCCCTACCATTTTGTTCTCTTTCTTCTGGCCTGTAACTTTTTTTTTTTTAATAAATATTTTATTGAAAATTTTTGGTCAACCAACACAGTACATTGTGCATCCTTTACACAATATTATAACAGCACAAATAACAATGACCTATTTTATATAAGCAAAAAACAAAAAATGAATAAATATTAAATAACAAAAATGAAAACTAGCCCTAATTGGCAACTGCCTTGTCACAAGTTACACCCCCCCCGCCCACCCCCCCCACCCCTCCACCCCCCCCCCCCAAATCCTGGGCTGCTGCTGCTGCCTTCTTTTTCCCCTTCCATCTATCTATCCGCAAGGTATTCGACGAACGGTTGCCACCGCCTGGTGAACCCTTGAGCCGACCCCCTTAGGACGAACTTAATCCGCTCTAGCTTTATAAACCCCGCCATGTCATTTATCCAGGTCTCCACCCCCGGGGGCTTGGCTTCCTTCTACATTAGCAATATCCTGCGCCGGGCTACTAGGGACGCAAAGGCCAAAACATCGGCCTCTCTCGCCTCCTGCACTCCCGGCTCTTGTGCTACCCCAAATATAGCCAACCCCCAGCTTGGTTCGACCCGGACCCCCACTACTTTTGAAAGCACCTTTGTCACCCCCATCCAAAACCCCCGTAGTGCCGGGCATGACCAAAACATATGGGTATGATTCGTTGGGCTTCTCGAGCACCTCGCACACCTATCCTCCACCCCAAAAAATTTACTGAGCCGCGCTCCAGTCATATGCGCCCTGTGTAATACCTTAAACTGAATCAGGCTTAGCCTGGCACACGAGGACGACGAGTTTACCCTACTTAGGGCATCCGCCCACAGCCCCTCCTCGATCTCCTCCCCCAGCTCTTCTTCCCATTTCCCTTTTAGTTCATCTACCATAGTCTCCCCTTCGTCCCTCATTTCCCTATATATATCTGACACCTTACCATCCCCCACCCATGTCTTTGAGATCACTCTGTCCTGCACCTCTTGTGTCGGGAGCTGCGGAAAATCCCTCACCTGTTGCCTCGCAAAAGCCCTCAGTTGCATATACCTGAATGCATTCCCTTGGGGCAACCCATATTTCTCGGTCAGCGCTCCCAGACTCGCGAACTTCCCATCCACAAATAGATCTTTCAGTTGCGTTATACCTGCTCTTTGCCACATTCCATATCCCCCATCCATTCCCCCCGGGGCAAACCTATGGTTGTTTCTTATCGGGGACCCCCCCAAAGCTCCAGTCTTTCCCCTATGCCGTCTCCACTGTCCCCAAATCTTCAGTGTAGCTACCACCACCGGGCTTGTGGTGTAGTTCCTCGGTGAGAACGGCAATGGGGCTGTCACCATAGCCTGCAGGCTAGTCCCCCTACAGGACGCCCTCTCTAATCTCTTCCACGCCGCTCCCTCCTCCTCTCCCATCCACTTACTCACCATTGAAATATTAGCGGCCCAATAGTACTCACTTAGGCTCGGTAGTGCCAGCCCCCCCCCTATCCCTGCTACGCTGTAAGAATCCCTTCCTCACTCTCGGGGTCTTCCCGGCCCAAACAAAACCCATGATGCTCTTTTCAATCCTTTTAAAAAAAGCCTTCGTGATCACCACCGGGAGGCACTGAAACACAAAGAGGAATCTCGGGAGGACCACCATCTTAACCGCCTGCACCCTCCCTGCCATTGACAGGGCTACCATATCCCATCTCTTGAAATCTTCCTCCATCTGTTCCACCAACCGCGTTAAATTTAACCTGTGCAGTGTGCCCCAATTCTTAGCTATCTGGATCCCCAGGTAACGAAAGTCTCTTGTTACCTTCCTCAACGGTAGGTCCTCTATTTCTCTACTCTGCTCCCCAGGATGCACCACAAACAGCTCACTCTTCCCCATGTTCAATTTATACCCTGAAAAATCCCCAAACTCCCCAAGTATCCGCATTATTTCTGGCATCCCCTCCGCCGGATCCGCCACATATAGTAGCAAATCGTCCGCATACAAAGATACCCGGTGTTCTTCTCCTCCCCTAAGTACTCCCCTCCACTTCTTGGAACCCCTCAGCGCTATCGCCAGGGGCTCAATCGCCAGTGCAAACAGTAATGGGGACAGAGGGCATCCCTGCCTTGTCCCTCTATGGAGCCGAAAATATGCCGATCCCCGTCCATTCGTGACCACACTCGCCACTGGGGCCCTATACAATAGCTGCACCCATCTAACATACCCCTCTCCAAAACCAAATCTCCTCAACACCTCCCACAAATAATCCCATTCCACTCTATCAAATGCTTTCTCGGCATCCATCGCCACTACTATCTCTGTTTCACCCTCTGGTGGGGCCATCATCATTACCCCTAACAGCCTCCGTATATTCGTGTTCAGCTGTCTCCCCTTCACAAACCCAGTTTGGTCCTCGTGAACCACCCCCGGGACACATTCCTCTATTCTCATTGCCATTACCTTGGCCAGGACCTTGGCATCCACATTTAGGAGGGAAATTGGTCTGTAGGACCCGCATTGTAGCGGGTCCTTTTCCTTCTTTAAGAGAAGCGATATCGTTGCTTCAGACATAGTCGGGGGCAGTTGTCCCCTTTCCTTTGCCTCATTAAAGGTCCTCGTCAGTACCGGGGCGAGCAAGTCCAAATATTTTCTATAAAATTCGACTGGGAATCCGTCCGGTCCCGGGGCCTTTCCCGTCTGCATGCTCCTAATTCCTTTCACCACTTCTTCTACCTCGATCTGTGCTCCCAGTCCCACCCTTTCCTGCTCTTTCACCTTGGGAATTTCCAGCCGATCCAAAAAGTCCATCATTCTCTCCCTCCCATCCGGGGGTTGAGCTTCATATAATTTTTTATAAAATGTCTTGAACACTTCATTCACTCTCTCCGCTCCCCGCTCCATCTCTCCTTCCTCGTCCCTCACTCCCCCTATTTCCCTCGCTGCTCCCCTTTTCCTCAATTGGTGTGCCAGCAACCTGCTCGCCTTCTCCCCATATTCATACTGTACACCCTGTGCCTTCCTCCATTGTGCCTCTGCAGTGCCTGTAGTCAGCAAGTCAAATTCCACATGCAGCCTTTGCCTTTCCCTGTACAATCCCTCCTCCGGTGCTTCCGCATATTGTCTGTCCACCCTCAAAAGTTCTTGCAGCAACCGCTCCCGTTCCTTACTCTCCTGCTTCCCTTTATGTGCCCTTATTGATATCAGCTCCCCCCTAACCACCGCCTTCAACGCCTCCCAGACCACTCCCACCTGGACCTCCCCATTGTCATTGAGTTCCAAGTACTTTTCAATACATCCCCTCACCCTTAAACACACCCCCTCATCCACCATTAGTCCCATGTCCATTCTCCAGGGTGGGCGCCCTCCTGTTTCCTCCCCTATCTCCAAGTCCACCCAGTGTGGGGCGTGATCCGAAATGGCTATAGCCGTATACTCCGTTCCCCTCACCTTCGGGATCAATGCCCTACCCAGCACGAAAAAGTCTATGCGCGAATAGACTTTATGGACATAGGAGAAAAACGAGAACTCCTTACTCCTAGGTCTACTGAATCTCCACGGGTCCACACCTCCCATCTGCTCCATAAAATCTTTAAGCACCTTGGCTGCTGCCGGCCTCCTTCCAGTCCTGGACTTCGACCTATCCAGCCCTGGTTCCAACACCGTGTTAAAGTCTCCCCCCATTATCAGCTTTCCCGTCTCCAGGTCCGGAATGCGTCCTAGCATCCGCCTCATAAAATTGGCATCATCCCAGTTCGGGGCATACACGTTTACCAAAACCACCGTCTCTCCCTGTAGTTTGC